>NC_057828.1:45468234-47968234 GCF_910594005.1 Cervus elaphus
TGAATTAGATGGTGTAATGTATACCACTGAACCCAGCCATGGAGAGGCCAGGATAGAGAGTGAGATGGAGACTAAGAAACCATACAAAAACAGAAATCCGGGAGGAGACACAAGGTAATTAGGCTGTGAGACAGAAGCCTGACCCCACTATTTCCTTCTCCTCCCCAATTCCCTAAGGACCAGGTGATACTAACCACAGTAAAAGGCTCTTGGAAAAGAACAGTCTGGGGAAGAGGTACAAAAAGGTTTCTTTCTTTGTGTTTTTTGCCATACCATACAGTTTGTGGGAGCTTAGTTTCCCCACCAGGGATTGAATCTGGACATTCTTGGTGAAAGCGCTGAGTCCTAATCACTGGAACACCAAGGAATTCCCAGGAGAAGTTTTCTTGAAGGGCAGTGTGACTTGCTGGGATGACAGATGGGGACTCATGAGACCTATAATATAATGTCATCAATTCTTCCCTCTTAGGCGCACCCCTCCAACATACACATGTGTGCACACATGTATACTCACCAGGAGGGCACACATTAGACCCTGAGCTTTAGCTCCTGCTCACTACACACTGCCATTACCATGCAGGTAACTAAGAGAGCCCAGAGGAAGGTGAGCTCATAAGAAAATAACGTAAAAAAAAAAAGTAAAAAAAAAAAAGAAATAACGTACGTCTAAGGAGCAAAACAGCTAAAACATAAATCAGAAACCATAAACTGAACTACTCATATCAAAGGAAGCAGAATTAATTGACTAAAACACAACAAAAATTTTCAATAGGCATAATAGGTATCTTCAAGGAGATGAGCTATTTGGTAGCAATTAATGAAGTAAGTGCTTCCCAGGTGGCTCAGTGGTAAAGTATCTGTCTGCCAAGGCAGGAGACGCAAGAGACGCAGGTTTGATCCCTGGACAAGGAAATGGCAACTCACTCCAGTATTTTTGCCCAGAGAATTCCAAGGACAGAAGAGCTTGCTTGGCAGGCTACAGTCTAAAGAGGTTGCAAAAGAGTCAGACATGACTGAGTGGCTGAGCACACACGCAATGAAATAAGCAGTTTTTAAAAACTAATTGGAGACAGAGGATCCAACAGGAAAATGCATACAAAGAAGGAATTTTAAAAAAATTAAAAAAAAAAGAAAGAAAAAAGAAGGAATTAGTGAGTAGGAAGACCAGACTGAGAAATTCTGCTAGAAGACACCAAGAAAGGACTAAGAGAGGAAACGTTACAAAAATATGCGTATACATTTACAGAGAAGGAAAGCAATGGTATCATGGATGATAATGCTGAATCACTGTTTCATACAACATAGTGACTTTGAAAATTGGCATCCTAAATCCAGAGAAAAAGTCAGGAGGGTGTTACCAAAACTAGAAAAAGGTATTACAAGAAAAGAAAAACTACAATCCAATATAAATATTAGGTATAAAGAAATGTAAAAACTCTTAACAAAATTTTAGCATATTGAGTCAAACAACAAATAAAAAGAAAAATACATGATGTTCTTAGTGAGATTGTTCCCAGAACAGCAAGTTTCAACATTAAAAAATTAATCAGTATAATTCATATTAACAACCTAAAATAAAAAACATTAACATCTCAAAGGATGCAGAAAATGCATTTGGCAAAAATCCAGGATCCAAATCTAACATCAAATGGGCCCTGAAACTTATTCGAGACTGTTCATAGCTAAGTTATTTGTAATAGTTCCAAACTGGAACTACAAGTGTCTATCAAGAAGAAAATGGGTAAAAAATGTTTTGGTATATTTATACAGTGAAATATAAATAGCAATGAAAATGAATGTATCATGGGTAATGCAGTAATACTGACTACACTTATTCTTATGATGAAATATCAAGAAAAGTCAGACATAAATATATTAAATTTATGAATACATTAATATAAAAGTATATAATCTATATTATATAAACTAATGTAAAATTAATTGTATTAAATTAATTTAAATATAATTAAATAATTAATATAAAAGACAGATAAAATTAAATTCTAGTGTGTACAGATGCATACCTAGGTGATGAAACCAGAAAGAAAAGTAAGGAAGTGATTGTCTTAGAAAGTGAGATAATGTTTACCTTTGGATGGGGGTTAGGAGTGTTGAGTTTTTTTAGAGTATTTATCTTTAAAAAAAATTATTTATTTGGCTGCACTGGGTTTTAGCTGTGGCACACAGAATCTTCTACCCTCATTGCAACATGTGGAATCTTTTTTTTTTTCAGTTGTGGCATGTGGGATCGAGTTCCCCGACCAGAAACTGAACAAAAGGCCCAATGCATTGGGAGCATGGAGGCTTAGCCACTGGACCACCAGGGAAGTCCCAGGAGTGTCGTTATCAGGAACCAGCACTAAACAGGTTTTTGGGACACTAGGAATGTTCTGTTTCTTTGCCTCGGTGGTAGTTACACAGTATGAACTTTATAATAATTAAGTTGTACATCTATGTTTTATGTATTTTTCTGAATAGGTTTAATGTTTCATAATAAAAAAGGTAGGGAGAAAAACAAGGAAAAAGAAAGACCTACTAGGCAAATCTATAAACCAAAACAACACTGTAGAAGCAATTTTAACATTAGATAAGATTTTCCCCTGGTGTCTCAGATGGTAAAGAGTCTGCCCACAATGCAGGAGACTCAGGTTCAGTTCCTGGGTTGGGAAGGTCCTCTGAAGAAGGCAACCCACTCCAGTATTCTTGCCCAGAAGAACCCATGGACAGAGGAGACAGGTGGCTACAGTCCATGGGGTTGCAAAGAGTTGGCCATGACTGAGCGACTAACACCCACACAAGATATAAATTAATATGAAAAATTTCCTAAGAGGGGTAGATAGATACAGAGCAGAAAACCGTCAGGGCCGGCAAGTTCTCAGGGATGACTCAGGCCGGCCACATCCCAGCCCATCTCCACAATTCACCCCTGGAGAGAGTGGGAAGAGGGGAGGAGAAAGGCCTATTCCTTCCCACAGTCATTGCATCCAGCTCAACTTTCTTCTCAAAAATGTCCATGGGGCATCCCTGGTGGTGCAGTGGATAAGAGCCTGCCTGCCAGTGCGGGGGGTGTGGGTTCAATCCCAGGTCTGGGAAGATTCCACATGCCACGGGGCATCTAAGCCCGTGCTCCACGACTATTGAAGCCTGTATGCCTAGAGTCTGTGCTCTGCAACAAGAGAAGTCAACACAAGGAGAAGCTCAAGCAACACAACAGAGAGGCCCCCACTCCCTGAAACTGCAGAAAGAAAAACAATAAAGACCCAGGGCAGCCAAAAACAAATAAATAAATAACAACCAAAAACGCCACCTCTGACTTCTTTAAAAAAAAAAAAGCGTCCACATACACACACAAAAACTTCCTAAGAGACAAAAAGATGGCAAAAAGAAAGATAGTCAAGATAATATAAAAATGATTTTATCTTCCTTACACCATAACCTCAAAAGATATAAAACAATTACTAATAAAACCACAGAGAGAAATAAAATCTTTACTCAACAATGGGAATAGAGATATTATCAAATGTTTCAGGAATAAACAGAGTCCCCAGAAGCCAGACAAAAGAGTTAGCCAAGATAGAGAAAATTTAAATAACATAATTAACAAATTAGATGTAATAAATACATATGGGCTTTCCTGGTGGTGCAGTGGTACAGAATCTGCCTGCCAATGCAGGAGCCACAGGAGATGCGGGCTCAATTACTGGATTGGGAAGATCCCCTGGAGAAGGAAATGTCAACCCACTCCAGTATTCTTGCCTGAGAAATCCCAAGGACAGTGGAGCCTGGCAGGCTATAGTCCATGGGGTGGTAAAGAGTCAGACACGGCTGAGCAACTGAGCACACACACAGTAAGTACACACCTGAAATTTTTCTTTCTCAGAGAAAACACTGAGATACACAGAACAGTTAGAGAATTTAATTGTATACAAGGCCTCAGAGAAGCCTTGATAGATTTCCAAGAATCAATATCATTCTGACAATTGTTAGAGCCCAATGCGATAAAGTGAGAAATAAATTTTAAATTGATCTAAATGTCACTATAGATGCATGTCTAGAAGTTTTAAAAATACTAAGTAACACTTGAAAGTAAAATCATAAAGGGATCATAAAAGACAGAAATGAATAACAATATAAACACTACATGTCCAAGTTGGTGGAAAACAGTTAAAATAGTATTGTAGAGCTTCCCTGATGGCTCAGTGGTAAAGAATCTGCCTGTCAATGTAGGAGACACAGGTTGGATCCATGGTCCAGGAGGATCCCACTTGCTGTGGAGCAACTAAGCCTGTGGGCCACAACTATTCAGTCTCTGCTCTAGAGCCTTCGAGCCGCAACTACTGGGCCATGTGCTACAACTACTGAAGCCCGAGTGCCTTGGAGCCCATGCTTGGCAACAAGAGAAGCCACAGCAATGAGAAGCCCACACATTGCAACTAGAGAAAAGCCATGGCAGCAATGAAGACCCAGAACAGCCAATAAATAAATAATAAACTTATTTTTAAAGAAAACAGCACTGCAGAAAAATTTATAACTTTAAAGTACTTTTATCAGAAAATAAAATAGAAAATATATGTGTTCAACTCAAGAGGCTAGAAAATGAACAAGTGTAAACCCAAAGTACAGAGGGAATAAAAAGGTTAAGAACAAAAGAACGATAAACAAAGTTAACCGGAAGTTAGTTATCAGGATGGAGGTCCCTCTCAGGGTCTTGGGAAGAATGGTAACTGGAATAAAACAGGACGGGTCTCTGGGGTCCTGGTGATGCTTTTCCTTGGTCAGGTGCTGACTGCATGGTTGGGTCCCTGAAGGGGCATGGAGCTGTTGATGTAAGAGAAGTGTACTTTTCTGTATGTACATAGTACTTTGATAAGAAACACAAGAGCTGGTTCTTTGGAAGAAAAAAAAAAAACTAGAGAATCATCTGACAAGAATAATGAAGAAAAAGCAAAAAGATGTAAATAAATACTATTCATAATGAAAAAGGGAAGTTAACTACAGACATAAATATAATAAAAAGGAATATTATGTTGAACTCTTCATGTACAACAAGCACTAAAGAAAGTGACAGTTTCCTTAGGTGCTCCTAATACCCCTAACTGTATCCCACAATGAAAAAGTGCCAGGTTCAGATTATTTTAGGAAGGTTCAATCAATTTTTCAGAGTATATATGATCCCTAGCATCTAAGTTTATTCCAGAAAACAAAAAAAAAAAAAAAGGGAAAGATCAAATGTCATCTTCTCAGGAGTCTTGCATATCCATCCTAAATAAAACTGGAACCCACCCACCTCCCTCTTCTCTATTTTACTTTTCTCTTTATCATCTACCAACATCCATTGCACTGTATGTTGTTTAGTTGCTAAGTTTTGTCCAACTCTTTTGTGACCTTATAGACTGTAGCCTGCCTGTCTCCTGGGTCCATGGGATTCTCCAGGCAAGAATACTGGAGTGGGTTGCCATTTCCTTCTCCAGGGGATCGTCCCAGCCCAGGGATCGAAACTATGTTTCCTACATTGGCAGGTTGATTCTTTGCAACTGAGCTACTAGGGAATGTACTATATATTTTACTTATTTATCATGTTTATTTTCTGTTTTCTCTCCCTAGAACATAAATTCCATGATGAAAAGATTTTTATTTTCTTGTATCTGGAACAGTATTTGTCACATAATGGTTCTCAGTGAATAGCTTTGAAATATTTACTCAATGAATAAAATATCTTCAACAAATTTTCTGACGCCAATAAACTGCTTAATTCCAAAACTGGATGAGAATGAAAGTAGAAAAGGAAAACATAAGGTCATTTCATTTTTGCTAGTTAGATCAAAAATTCTAAATAAAATATTAGGTAGCTGAAACTAATCATGCAGGAATGCAAGAATGGTTTAAGATAAAAATATTTAACAGTGTAATTCTCAGCAATAGTAGCCTCCATGAGAAATCACAGGAATTGAAAAAAAAGCCCTTGATAATTTTCAATATCTATTTAACAGAGAAATTTTCTTTTCCTTTTTTTTCATTTTTGGCCGAGTAATACATGGGATCTTGGTTCCTGGACCAGGGATTGAGCCCCTGCCCCCTGATTGGAAGCCTAGAGTCTTAACCACTGGACTTCCAGGGAAGTCCATAAATTTTCTTAAAAAATAGAAGGAAACGGCACAACTTGATACAGATAATCTCCCAAAAACTTCCCTTAAAAAATCACACGTCTTAGTCTTCCCTGGTGGCTTAGTGGTAGAAAACCCACCTACCAATGTGGGGGACATAGATTCGATTCCTGGTCTAGAAAGATCCCACATGCCACAGAGCAACTAAGCCCATGTGCCACAAATATTGAGCCCGAGCTCTAGAGCCCAGGGGCTGCAACTAGAGAGTAGCTCCTGCTAGCTGCAACTAGAGAAAAGCCCATGCAGCAAGAAAGACTGGAGCACCCAAAAATAAAATAAATACAGAAAATTATTTTTTAAAAATCACATACACAAAGTTTTTTATATGCTCTCCCATTTAATTCTGGAACAAAAATACCTAGTCTGGGAACTTCCCTGGTGGTCCAGTGGCTAAGAATCTGCCTTCCAATGTAGGAGATGTAGGTTTGATTCCAGTCAGGGAACCAGAATCCCACATGCTGGAGGGCAACTAAGCCCATTTACCGCAACTATTGAGCCCATGCACTCTGGAGCCCGTGAGCCTAAACTATAGAGCCTGTGTGCCGCAACTGAGACCTAATGCAATCAAATAAATAAATACATTTTTTTTTAATTGCTGCTTAGTCTGACTTTTTCTGTTCAACAGGGTGCTGAAAGCTGTTGCTAATGTAATAAGAAAAGTGAGTTGTATAAAAATTGGAAAGGAAGAGGCAAAACTATCTTTATTTGCAGATGATACATTTATCTACATAGGAAACCCCATCACAATCCCATAATTAATAGAAATAAGATTGCTGGACAAAAGATATACTTCAGAAACTCATATCCCCACACCAATAATATCCAACTAGAAAGTATAGTAGAAAAGATATCTTTTCCATTATAAAACTATATGAACACTAAAGTAATTAGGGGGAACTCCCTGGTGGTCCACTGGTTAGGAGTCTGAACTTCCTATGTCAGGGAACCCAGGTTCAATCTCTGGTCAGGGAACTAAGATCCTCAAGCTACACAGCATGGTAAAAAAAAAAAGAAATAAAATAAAAAATTTGGCTAAAGTAATTAGGAAATAAACTAACATGCACAAAACCATAACAGAGAAAAATTTAAATTTTTATAGTGCAATATTAAAAACAAAATAAAGTATATTTACTAAGCTCATAGATAAGACAATCAAACATTTTTAAAGTATAAGAATAATTCCCCAAATAAATTCTCTAGTCCGGACCTCTGCCATGATCTCTAGGCTCAATTATCCAGTTACCTATTTGGCATAGCCATTTGGACGACTAAAGTCACCCTCAATTTAAAGCGAATAAAATGAAGCAACTGAATTTCCCCACCCACACATTCCTCTTCTTTCAGTCTTTCCCCAAGTAGCTCAGCTGGTAAAGAGTCCACCTGCAATACAGGAGACCCTGGTTCAACTCCTGGGTTGGGAAGATCCCCTGGAGAAGGGATAGACTACCCACTCCAATATTCTTGGTCTTCCCTGGTGGCTCAGATGGTAAAGAATCCACCTGCAATGCAGCAGACCTGAGACCTGGGTTCAATCCTTGTGGGAATATCCCCTGGAGGAGGGCATGGCAACCCACTCCAGTATTCTTGCCTGGAGAATCCCCATGGGCAGCGGAGCCTGGTGGGTTACAGTCCAGGAGGTCACAAAGAGTCAGACATGACTGAGCGACTAAGCACAGCTTGTAAGTAAATGGAAACTCCATCTCTCAGGTTGTTCAGGCCAAACATTTAGTGAAAGTGAAAGTCACTCAGTCATGTCTGACTCTTTGTGACCCCATGGACTATTCAGTCCATAGAATTCTCCAGGCCAGAATACTGGAGTGGGTAGCCTTACCCTTCTCCAGCAGATCTTCCCGACCCAGGAATCAAACCTGGGTCTCCTGCATTGCAGGCAGGTTCTTTACCAACTGAGCTACCAGGGGAGCCCATTTACAGTCAAATTTAATCCCCTTTTTTTCTCTCACTCTCACATCCAAGAAATTGGCAAATCCTTTGACTCTACCTTCAAAATATTTTCAGAATCTCCACCTTCACCACTGTTGCCACTGCCCTGATCTAAGCTCCCATCACTCTTTCCTGAACTGCTACAGGAATCTTCCACTTGGTACCTTCATTTCCGTGTTTTTACACGGAAGCCCATCCCCACTTCAACCTGTTTTCCATAGGAGCCAAAGTGGATAACAGGAAATGGGTGTTGGGTGGTGTCACTCTTTCGATAGCCATCGCTGTCACGCAAGGTAATTGTGTAGTCTTCGCAGCTGTCTATCATGGGAGCCACGACCTCTCCAGTCCTCTCAATTTCTCTAACTTCATTTACTACTTATAGTATTGTTCATTTCTCTCTAGCACACTGGCCTCCTTTCTGTTCCTTAAACATACCAAGAGAACTGTCGTAGTAGCTTCCACATTTGTTTGTTTCCACTGACTGGGCCATTCTTCCCACAGATCTTTGCAGGTCTCTCTCCATTACTTTCAAAGTTGTTTTTTTGGTGTGTTTTTTTTTTTTTTTGCCACAAGGCTTGTGGAATCCTAGTTCCCCAACCAGGGATCAAACTCGGGCCCCCTGCAGTGGAAGCAAGGAGTCCTAACCACTGTATGTGTGTGTGGTGGAGGGGGGGGTGCATACTCGCTCATTGTACTCAGTTGTGTCTGAGTCTTTGTGACCCCTATAGTTCCTCTGTCCATGGGATTCTCCAGGCAAGCGTACTGGAGTGGGTTGCCATTTCCTCCTCCTTGGGTATCTTCTTGACCTAGGGATCAAACTCGAGTCTCTTGTGTCTCCAGTATTGGCAAGGACCACTATGCCACCTCGGGAGCCCTAACCATTGGACTACCAGGGAATTCCCACTTTCAAGATTTTTAAATGATACTTTATCAGAGAGACCTTCTCTGACCACCTCACAGAAGGATGTTTCATACACTGCTGGTCAAAATGTCAATGGTACATCCCTATATACAGTAAAATTGAAATTTTATGTATTCTTTGATTATCTAATTCCATTGCTAGGAATATATCAACATATGTTTGCACACATACAAAATGATGTATTTACAAGATTGTTTACTTGAGGTAACCCAGAATGCAATCAGTCCAAGTGCTATCAGTAGATGACCTGGTAATAATAGAATATTTGTGCTGCTAGAAGAAAGAAAAAAAAGGATTCCAAAGTATATTTAATGTGAAAAAAAGTAAGAAGCACACAGTGTAGAACTACCATTTCTGTTGAAAAAGAAAATTGGTAACAGGGGCGGAAGGGGTAATGGGAGGCTGGAAGACTGGGGTGAGAAGGAGGAGGCAATCCTTTCTCTCAATATTCTTTGGTATTTCTTATATTTTGAACCGTTTGTTCATATTTCTTTCTTTCTTGTTTGTTTTTGGCTGCTCCATGTGGCTTGCAGGCTCTTAGTCCCCCAACCAGGGATTGAACCAAGGCCCTGGAAAAGGGAATGGCTACCCACTCCAGTATTCTTGTCTGGGGAATTCTGTGAACAGAGGAGCCTGGTGGGCTACAGGCAACAGGGTTGTGAAGACTTGGACACAAATGAGCAACTAACATTTTCACTTTCACTCGTTGGGGAACTAAGTGAAAGCAGAGTCCTAACCACGGGGCTGCCAAGGAAGTCCCCACACACTATTCTTAACATGCGACATTGGAATTTCTCCCATTGAGAGATGAGGTCTGTATTCCCTCCCCATGAACCCAGGCAGGCCTGTGAAGGCAGCAGAAGTGACAGTGTGTGACTTCTGAGACTGCTAGGTCATAAAAGACCAATTTTTTATCTGGTCCTCTTGGGGTGTTAGCTCTTAGAATCTGGAATGTGAAGATAAAAGTGCCAGAGAGGCCACGTGTAGGTATTCCAGCCAACAGTCCCAGCTGGGTCCCAACCAACAGCCAGATGTGAACGAGAAGACTTTGCAATGACCCCAGGCTCAGCCACTATGAATGCAATGGCCTAAGAGACTCTGAGTGAGAACTGCTTTGCTGAGTCAGCACAGCCAGAACCATGATAGAAGATCATTAAATCATGGCCACTCTCTTCTCTTCTCTGTCATCCTATGTGCAGCTGAATTTGCTCCTCGCCATGTCTTCTCACATGACTTTCAGGATCAAGTGATTCTTGGCCAAGAAACAAAGCCAGAATGGTCCCATTCCTTACTGGATTTGAATGAAAACTGGTAATAATATCAGGTACAACTCGAAGAGAAGGCAATGAAGAAGAACCAAGCTGGGTCTGTAAGGAGCCTCGCATATGACGCAGTACAAGCGTATGTCGTGTCAAGGTCACTTGCATCTGACTGCATCACTTTGAGAACAGCACTACTATCTCAATGACTGGATGTGTTTTACTGGGAAAATAATTTTTCTCTTGGTGTCAGTGTTTCTGCACTAGTGCTTTGGCTTAGTAATAAATGTGTAAGAGTTTTGTTGGGAAAAAAATAACTATTTTAAGCCATTAAATCTATTTAGCACCAAGATTTAGGTCCTCAAAGTAGATGAGATTGTACAGTGGAAGTGACAAATAGATTCAAGGGATTAGATCCGATAGAGTACCTGAAGAACTATGGACGGAGGTTCATAATACTGTACAGGAGGCAATGATTAAAATCATTCCCCAAAAAAGAAATGCAAAAAGGCATTTTGCATGGTTCTCTGAGGAGGCCTTAGAACTCGCTGAGAAAAGAAGAGAAGTGAAAGAAGAAAAGGAAAGATATACCCATCTGAATGCGGAGTTTCAAAGAATAGCAAGGAGAGATAAAGCCTTCCTCAGTGATCAAAGCAGAGAAACAGAGGAAAACAATAGAATGGGAAAAACTAGAGATCTCTTCAAGAAAATTAGAGATGTCAAGGGAATATTTCATGCAAAGATGGTCCCAATAAAGGACAGAAATGGTATGGACCTAACAGAAGCAGAAGATATTCAGAAGAGGTGGCGAGAATACACAAAACTATACAAAAGATCTTCACGACCCAGATACCCACGATGGTGTGATCACTCACCTGGGGCCAGACATCCTGGAGTGTGAACAAGTGGGCCTTAGGAAGCATCACTACGAACAAAGCTAGTGGAGGTGATGGAATTCCAGCTGAGCTATTTCAAATCCTAAAAGATGATGCTGTGAAAGTGCTGCACTCAATATGCCAATAAATTTGGAAAACTCAGCAGTGGCCACAGGCCTGGAAAAGATCAGTTTTCATTCAAATCCCAAAGAAAGGCAATGCCAAAGAATGTTTAAACTACTACACGATTGTACTCATTTCACACACTAGCAAAGTAATGCTCAAAATTCTCCAAGCTAGGCTTCAACAGCACGTGAACCAAGAACTTTCAGATGTTCAAGCTGGATTTAGAAACGGCAGAGGAACCAGAGATCAAATTGCCAACATCCACTGGATCATAGAAAAAGCCAAGAAAATTCCAGAAAAACATCTACTACTGCTTCATTGACTATGCTAAAGCCTTTGACCGTGTGGATCACAACAAATTGTGGAAAATGCTTAAAGAGATGGGACTAACAGGACATCTTACCTTCCTCCTGAGAAATCTGTATGCAGGTAAAGAAGCAATAGTTAGAACTGGATATGGAACAATGGACTGGTTCCAAATTGGGAAAGGAGTACATCAAGGCTGTTTATTGTCACACTGCTTATTTAACTTATATGTAGAGTACATCATGCAAAATGCCAGGCTGGATGAAGCACAAGCCAGAATTAAGACTGCAGGGAGAATTATCAATAAATTCAGATACGCAGATGACACCACCTTTATGGCAGAAAGTGAAGAGGAACTAAAGAGCCTCTAGATGAAGGTGAAAAAGGAAAGTGAAAAAGCTGGCTTAAAACTCATTTAAAAAACAAAGATCATGGCATCTGATCACATCGCTTCATGGCAAATAAATGAGGACACAATGGAAACAGTGACAGACTTTATTTTTCTTGGGCTCCAAAATGACTGCAGATGCTGACTGTAGCCATGATATTAAAAGACCTTTGCTACTTGGAAGAAAGCTATGAAAAACCTAGTGTATGTTAGTTGCTCAGTCATATCCGACTCTGCGACCCCATGGACTGTAGGTTGCCAGGCTCCTCTGTCCATGGAATTCTCCAGGCAAGAACACTGTAATGGGTTGCCATTTCCTTCTTCAGAGGATCTTCCTGGTCTCCTGCATTTTAGGCTGATTCTTTACTGTCTGAGTCACTAGGGAAGCCAGACAAACCTAGAGAGCATTTTAAAAAGCAGAGATATTACTTTGCTGACAAAGGTCCATCTAGTCAAAGCTGTGGTTTTTGCAGTAGTCATGTATGGATGTGAGAGTTGGACCATAAAGAAAGCTGAGCACCGAAGAATTGGTGCTTTTGAACTGTGGTGTTGGAGAAGACTCTTGAGAGTCCCTTGGACTGCAAGATCAAACCAGTCAATTCTAAAGGAAATCAGTCCTGAATATTCATTGGAAGGACTGATGGTGATGCTGAAGCTCCAATACTTTTGCCATCTGATATGAAGAGCCAACTCATTAGAAAAGACCCTAATGCTGGGAACAATTGAAGGCAGGAGGAGAAGGGGATGACAGAAGACGAGATGGTTGGATGGCATCACTGACTCGATGGACATGCATTTGAGCAAGCTCCGGGAGATGTTGAAGGACAGGGAAGTCTGGCATGCTGCAGTCCATGGGGTTGCAAAGATTCAGATACAACTGAGCAACTGAACAACAATTCCAAGAGCCTTTAAGATATGAGGTGTCCAGTGTCAGCAGTACAGAAGAGAGGCTGGAGACACAAATTTAGGGGGTCAACAGTGAGTGAGTGGCTAGTATTGAAAGCTGTGAGACTGAAGTTATTTAACCACTTAAAATGCAGGTTGAGGACTTCCCTGGTGGTGCAGTGGTTAAGACACCACACTTTCATTGCAGGGGGCACAGGTTTGATCCCCAGCTGGGGAACTGAAGTCTTGGTTGCAGCCCCAAAATAAATAAATTGATGAACTAAGTTGTGGACTTTTCTTAATTAAAATTTACATTCTTTTAAAAATAAAATGAGGGGTGAGTCTAGAGTTGACCCCAAGGCCAAAGCCTCTTCTGGAATGCTATGCTGCTTCTCCATATCTCCTTGGCCATTATGCACTTGGACCATTCTGAAACACAGCTGGCCTTCTGTATATTTGGGTTCCACATACAGTTTCAACCAATCATGATTTGAAGAATCTAGAAAGTTCCAAAAGCAAAGTTTAAATTTGTACCATGCCATCAACTATTTAGGGCTTCCCTGGTGGCTCAGATGGTAAAGAATCTGTCTGCAATGCATGAGACCCAGGTTCCATCCCTGGGTTGATAAGATCCCCTGGAGAAGGGAATGGCTATCCACTCCAGTATTCTTGCCTGGAGAACCCCAAGGACAGAGGAGCCTGATGGGCTACAGTCCATGGGGTCCCAAAGAGTTGGACACAACTGAATGACTAACACTATCAACTATTTACATTGTATTTACAACTATTTACATTACATTAGATATTGTAAGTAATTTACAAATGGTTTAAAGTACATGGGAAAATTATAAGCAAAAACTACATTTTATATAAGGAACTTGAGCATGTGCAGACTGCGGTATCTGTGGGGGTCCTGGAACCAAACCCCTAAAAATACTGATGGGCCACTGAACTGCCTCACAGGAGTGGTGAAGGGGTCAGACCCAGAAGCCCAGATGGCCTTGATTCACGCCCGTTCCCTGTCTCTTTATACAACTGCTGGTGATTTAATGAGTTAATATATATGAGGGTGGCTTGTACACAGAACATGATCATAAAATGCCCATTACTTATCAACCAAGGGTGGATTCCTTCAGCCCAATGCCAGCTGACCCAATCATCAAGTTCATACTATGGCTGTTGCCTTCAATAAAACATATACATGACCATATGTAAAATGGATAGCCCGTGAGAGTTTGATGTATGATGCAGGGTACCCAAGGCCAGTGCTCTGTGACAACCTGGAGGGAGGTGGGAAGGGAGAAAAGGATGTATACCTATGGCCAATTCATATTTATGTACGGCAAAAACAATCACAATACTGTAAAGGAATCCTCCTCCAATTAAAATGAAAAAACCCCCAAAACAAGCTTACCTATAGGGACTCCCCTTGTGGTTTGGTGGTTAAGAATTCACCTGCCGATGCAAGGGACACGGATTCGATCCGATCTGGGAAGATCCAATTTGCTGCAGAGCAACTAAGCCCCGTGCGCCAAAGACTGAGCCTCCATGCTGCAATTACGGAAGCTCGCATAATCTAGAGCCCGTGCTCTGCAACAAGAGAAGCCACAGTAATGTGAAGCCCGCAAACCACAGCGAGAGAGTAGCTCTCTCTCTCACTCTCTACTAGAGAAACTCTAGCTAGTGTGGTAATGACGACCCAGTGCAGCCAAAAATCAATGAATAAATAGGGCCTATTTATCTTTCTTTAGCACCTCAGTAACAACACAGTGAAGTGTATTTTACCCAACCCGAAGGTTACAAAATGTGAACAAAGTAATGTGCTTGGCTATTTTTTCCAAAAGATATTCTATCAACTCCTCCTTTTAGAAACCCACAGGAGTGAGTCACAAAAGGAGTAAGAAGTTATTTTAATCATCTTTTTCTTTAGGATCATGTCTCTTCTGCTTATCTGATTCTCAAATCCTCCTTCCTATTTGGCCTTCTTCCTTGTAAGACAAGACCTATTGATACTTTTAAAATATTTTGTAATTTAATATCTATAATGAACAGAATGAAGGTAGTCCCAAGTTTCTATAAAATAGCAACCCTTAGACTAAAGACAGAAATCCCACACATCTTCCTTCTAGAGACAGTACAGGCAGGAGACATGCTGTATCCAATAGAAGCTCCTTGAAACCTCCAAATACTGAATTTTCAAAATAATGAATACATCTGAATGGGTAAAGCAGCATTGTATTACATTCATGGGGAGCAAGTGGGGCATGCAAATAACATGACAGAACCTGCACCTCTCAGGAGTTTATCATCTGGATGGGGAGAAGACAATCAGTACACATTCATGAGATGGAGAAACAAAACTGACACAGAAGTCAATATGCATCATAATTGTACAGGCATAAGTGTATACAAACTTGGTGAAAAAAAATAAACAGAATCATCTGTATGGTGGGATTATGGGTGATTTTGGCTTTCTTTTATATATATTGTCTGAAATTGTTAATGTGAAAGTATTTTTTGTAAAAAGTTGATTTGGTCCAAAAGTGGTAGAATAGTGGCTACAAGGACTTCCCTGGTGGTCCAGGGATTAAGACTTCACGCTTCCATTGCAGGGGGCATGGGTTCAATCCCTGGTCAGGGAACTAAGATCCTGCATGCTCCACATGGCACAGCCAAAATAAAAGAAGTGATGAACAACTTTAACAAACCAAAGCAAGATGAAACCTAACCCCAAAGTAAGGAAAACCTAGAAGGGGATGATTTATGCTGCAAACCCCAGCAAAGCTTAAGAAATGTGAGCACTACTACTGAAGAAGTTCTACCAATTGGCATACAAAAAGTTAACCCAGATTCTCAGTTCATTTTATTAATACAGATAGGTAAATAGAATTATGTATTTGAGGAAATCCTGTAACATAAAAGAGATTAAACAAAGGCCAGAGGGAGACTTCCCTTGTGATGCGGTGGCTAAGACTGTACCGTCCCAGTGCCGGAGGTCCGGGTTTGATTCCTGCTCAGGGAACTAGATCTCACACGCTGCAACTAAGACCTGGCACAGCCAAATAAATATTAAAAAACAAAACAAAAAAACAACAGAAAAACAAAGGTCAAAGGAACTTGGAAGAGAAACTACACTGTAATACAAAAGCCACCACTAATATCATCAGAAGGATATGAGAAGCCATTTCACAAGATGGAATTGCTGTTGTAGTAAGGACAATTGTTGTTCAGCCACTCAGTTGTGTCCGAATCTTTGTGACCATATGCATGACAGCACACCAGGCTTCCCTGTCCTTCACTAACTCCGTTTGCTCAAATTCATGTTCATTCAGTTGGTTATGACATCCAACCATCTCATCCTCTGTCGCTTCCTTCTCCTCCTGCCTTTAATCTTTCCCAATATTAGGGTCTTTTCTAATGAGCTGGCTCTTCACATCAGGTAGCTGAAGTACTGGAGCTTCAGCTTCAGCATCAGTCCTTCCAATGAATATTCCGGGTTGATTTCCTTTAGGATTGACTGGTTTGATCTCCATGTTGTCCAAGGAACTCTCATGAATCTTCTCCAGCACCACAATTCAAAAGCATCAATTCTTTGGCGTTCAGCCTTCTTTACGATCCAACTCTCACATCATACATGACTACTGGAAAAACCATACCTTTGATTATACAGACCTTTGTTGGCAAAGTGATGTCTCTGCTTTTAAATACACTGTCTAGGTTTGCCATAGCTTTCCAAGGATAGAAGAATAGGATAACATTAAAAGTTGTGGGGGTGGGGTGGGCAAGGACTTTGGAGCCAGGACACCTGCTCTTCTTCTAACTGAACAGGTGACATTTGGCAAATGACCTAACCCCTTCACACCCCTCACTTTGATCTGCTGGAAAAAAGCAAAGATGAGAGTATCATCTTAGAGAATGAAACCATCAACGTACAGGCTTTGGCAGAGCTTGGTACACAGCAAATTTTGCAGAAATGCTTTCTCTTATTTCACAAGCTGTTAGGCAAAGTTTTTATCAACTGTAGTGCCTAAGGATGTTCATGAGATGGTTAGCACAGGAGTAAAAATTTTAAAGGTCAGTGAAAAGATATTTGCAATAGAGTAACCACCTGAGAACCAGAGAGACTGAACATTGCAAAGTCAACCCACTCGAACAAGCAAACAGTGACAGGAGAACCAACTGGAGCACCAAGACTGACACATAGGAGAGGTTTCTTTTAAAAATAGCAGCTGGCTCTGGTAAAGATCGTGCACCACATGCGAACACATTTGGCTCTTGCTCTTCACCCACCCCTTTGTTTTCCACAAAAAGAAGAGACTCAAAGAAGATTCCTTCTGAATGTGTATCACCATTTATTGTAGTTTGCGTTAGGAATTGAACAGAGGACATTGTCTGTGGAGTGGCAGGGGGAGAAAAAGGAAAAGAAAGTATGTTTTTGTAGAATTCATTTTTTCCAAAACACTTTATGGTTTCAAAATCCTCTTTTACCCCAAAAGAAATTCAAGAATTCAAGTATGGTAAGTGGGGAGCAGTAATACAAAAAGTCTTTTATGTTTATGTGCGTGTGTGTGTGTGTGTGTGTTTTACAAGCAGACATACTTCTACATTTCTCGCACCCTTTTTTGCTTTGGTAAGGCCAAGCCCCACAGGACACATCCATACAAACAATCCTGCGTTGAACTCAGAGACTCAAGGGTTGAGGAACTTATTTACCCTCACAGAATAACTGTAAAGATTTTAAAATGTCACAGAGCATTAAAAGAAAACCCCAAACCCCCAACACCCAAACCGTAAGACATGAAATCCTGATACACTTAAATGCTTCTTTTGCTGCAGCTGTTCCTCAGATTCCTGATAGTGGGCTTACTACAAGGACCAGCACAATAAGATACTCTTCATTTTGTTTAGAATAATTAAAAAAAAAAATTATGGGACATTTCAAAAGAAAAAAAAATAAAAACTAAAATTCAAATTCTGAAAATATCTTGCCTCTTTTATTAATCATGTCATCTAACACCAATTAAAAAAAACAAATACGTGAATATGATATAAAAATACGATCCCGGGATTAACACTTGTTGCAGGCACAGTTATCTCACAGAATATATGTTTGGAGGGCCAAGGAAAGGAGTTTATTTTTGTTTTTGCTTCACTTAAAAAAAAAAATCCACAGCAGTGCAAGTAGGATCAGGAAGAGGGTAGGAGGGGGGAGATTCTTTAGCAGCAAAATGTCCAAGGTTCTCTAATCACAATCAAAATCAACGGATATTGGATTGGGGGTGGGGTGGGGGAAGATGAAAGGGATGCTGCCCAGACCCATCCGTCTCATCAATCACTAAAAGACTTCTGCTGCAAAAGCCCCAAATTCTGACATATGAAGGACGTGCTCTATTACACAAGCAATCATCAAATGTGTCCTTCAAGCTTTTGATCACGTTTGTCACTTAAATATATGTACAGGAATTGGGTTCCTCCTCTTGTTCACGTCCTTTCAGGTCTCCACCATTTGGTCACTCTGGGTGGGCTTGTGGTGTATTTTGCCTCCAATGTTTGAACAGCATGTGCACCATCACTCTGGTTTGCCTCGCTGGCCCTGGCTGTTTCCAGCAGAAGGTGGGCAGGCAGGGTGGTTTAGTGATCACTGTTCTGTTTCTCTCTCATCCAGGCGTGAATCTGTTCTTTCAGTTCTGGCACTGAGAAAAGAAAAGGAAAGAATTAATGCCCTGGATGCGCTTTTCCTGAGAGATGATGCCTGCAGTTCAGTATAAAGAAAGGGCCATTTATATCCTCATGGAATTGAAGGCTGAGGAAGAGGACATGAACAGTAAAGACTGGAATTCTATAGTGAAAAAGAGCAAAGAGTGTTTTGTGTCTTTTCCATTACAAAGTGTCAGAAACCATGAAGCCTCTGGACTTGTTAAGTTTCCCCCTTTTGGTTCCTCTCTGACACAGGATTTTTGGCCCTGCTGCTCAGACAGGTGTAGACACTGCAGTTCAAGCTCTGCCCTCCCGTACCTGGTTCCAGCATGTTCTCCGTCAGCGTCTGTCGGTTGAAGGGGTCCGTGGGAGAGTTCAGCAAGTGCCGCAGGATGATGGAGCGGTCCATGATGGTGCCGGAGGGCAGTCGCACGGGGTCAGTCATCAGGGTGTCCATTAGAGGGTCTAGAGAGACAAAGCAAAGCAAATTCTAGTCAAACAACAGCGCATAAAACTGCAAAAGAATATAAAACAAAGTCCCTCCTATCAGTGAAAAACAGAGCAGCAACCAAATGGCCCCGACCAGGCCACCAAGTTTAGAAGGAAATCGGCACTAGATAAAAGCACACACTTGACCTTTTGCAGATGGGAAAGTACCCTTTTGTCAGCTACCAGGAGGAAAGATTAGAGAAAAAAAGACAGTAAGACAGATAGAGCAGCAAGCAGCGAAGATGGCAGCTAGAATCAACCCTTCCTCTTAGAACTCCTCACAATTCTTAGAACATAGAAATCCCTGCCTGCAAAGGCAAGGCTGACCTTAGAATTTTCAGGGCTGTTATCTGGTTTGAAATCAGGCGAAGGATTTTTTCCCCTTGTCATTTATAATATGAACTAAAAGTAGGCAATGGTAATTTCAATTTCAGACCAAGAGTCTCAAAAAAGCAAGGAGAGCACAGAACATCTTCTAATGTTACAGGTTTCAGGTTAAATCAAAGAATTTGGTATAAGAAAAGTGGGTCCACTCACCTCTGAACTCGTCTGGGGCGTCACTGTAGTCAATTTCTGCACGTGCATTCTTAGCCACAATCTCCTCTACTTTCTCGGCCAGAAGCTTAAATTTCTCTATCGCTATGGTGGATTTGATTCCCGCCTTCCGCATTTTTGAAATAACTTCTTCAAACAACTCTTTGCTGTAGGATCTCTGCAAACGAGGAAAGACAATGTGAGATGTAAATATAAATGGAAAAAAGCAACCTGCAGAAAATATCCAGAGTAGGCTGTGTTTTCTAAAAAAGCTCTAAAATTATAAGTATATATAAATACACTTTGACATGGCTATAAATACATAAAGACTGGGCTTTATGTACAAGGTCATTACTTCTGGAAGGGGCTTTAGGACTGAGGCAAATGAGAGGAATTTTTTAAAAATTTAGTTACTTTTACAACAAATATGCATTTCTCTTAAAATTTTAATATTAAAAAGAAAAGGAAATCTAGTCTAGTTCAGTCTTCGTAAGGCACTCAGATGGTAAAGAATCCGCCTGCAATGTGGGAGACATTGGTTTGATCCCTGGGCTGGGAAGATCCCCCGGAGGAAGGCATGGCAACCCACTCCAGTGTTCTAGCCTGGAGAATCCCCATGGACAGAGGAGCCTGGCGGGCTACAGTTCATGGGTTGCAAAGAGGTGGCCATGACTGAAGGACTAAGCACAGCATACAGAGACCCAACACCCTGCAAGAGGAGGTAGCTAGTTCAGTTCTTTTCCCTAAAGGTAAACACGGTGAAAACAACCCAAACAGAGTGCACAATCAACAGGAGCTTTCTCTCGTTCTCTGATGCTTCTTTAAGATCTTTTAGTTTAATGCTATTAAATGTCAGAGGCTCTGCTGATGGGAGCAAACAGGGATTGTGCCTGTGAGAGTGGGAGGGATGACCCGCAGGGCAAGCCCCACCACAGATCCAGGTGACCCTGGACTTCAAACCTGGCTTCACCATCTACCCACTGTGTGGTTTTAGGCAAGGCTCTAAGTCTCCTTAGCCCCAGTCTCCTTGGGTGTAAAATGCTGGTAGTAACACCTACCCTACAGGTGCCTAATTTATATTAATCACTGCCATTTCAAAAGAGCAAAGTATCATATTTGGCATTTAGGCAAAACCACTGGCCACACGCCACTTTAGTGATACAAAGATAGTCAGGGAATGATTAAATCAGTGACCTGTGGTTTCTAAACGAGGATTCACAAGAACATATATCTGTGGGATGAATTCATCTTAGTACTTGTGTTTTCTCAGAACGCTGGATTGAAAGTCCTCAGTCTTCCTTCTATCCTTTTTTCAACTTCAGTTTCTAAATAAGTGCACATGCTCACTTTCTCTCTCCACACACACCCATGTCCCTTATTCAATCCAGGTGGGAAAACAGCAAAGGACTAAGTGTTTTTCTTTTTGTCTGGGCCTAGCAATAATAGTTACAGTTTTCTGAAACTAAATTACTACTTTAGTTCAACAGATACTTTATTTGGTATCTACTTATTATGAGCCAGGTAAGCCACCATCCCCATCCCCGAGGGCTTCCTTGATAGCTCAGTTAGTAAAGAATCTGCCTGCAATACAGGAGACCCCAGGTTGATTTCTGGGTTGGGAAGATCCACTGGAGAAGGGAATAGCTACCCACTCCAGTATCCTGGCCTATACAGTCCATGGGTTCGCAAAGAGTCGGACACGACTGAGTGATTTTCACTTCACAGGGAAATAAATGGGCAGAAGTTCACAGTCAGATGCTGAAAGGGCAAAACGCACAGGGTGGCTGCTGCTGTCCACGCTACTGTGATGATTCACCTTGAATGCTTCAGTCCATTTGGTGTTCTTGAAAACATCACCCACTCTATTTCTTGAAAGAAATTTTGCACTTTCCTGGCGGTACAGTGATTAAACACTCTGTGCTCCCAATGTAGGGGATATGGGTGTAATCCCTGGTCAGGGAACTATGATCCCACATGCTACGTGGCACCCCCCAAAAAAGATGATTGAATTTTTAACTGACTGACTTGTGCCTGCTGCTGAGTCAACTTCTAAGATACAGCAGTGGATAAACATGATCAGAAACCAAAGGGCACTCATGATAAGGGGACATGGCATTTAGTGTCAAAGAGCAGCAGCACCAATAGTCAAACAAATACAGATTACTGAGCTGCTGCTTCAAGTTCAGCGTGGATGGGGTTGGAGAGGAAGCAAAGATGTTATCCTTGACCTCAAGGATTGTAAAGAATGGCTACAAAATTGGACATAAAAATATCTGCAAATTATGTATCTGATGTTGGTCTAGTATCCAGAAAGTATTAAAGAACTCACACAGAATACATAAAGAACAAAATAGAAAGGATCCAATTTCAAAAATGGATAAAGGGGAATTTCCTGTCGGTCAAGTGTTTAGGACACCATGCTTTCACTACCGAGGGCCTGGGTTCAATCCCTGGTCGGTGAACTAAGATCTCACAAGCCACTTGGTGCAGCTAAGGGGAAAAAAAGAAATGGATGAAGGACCTGAATATATAGCTCTCCAAAAAAGATACACAAATGGCCAGCAAGCACTTGTCATTAGGGAAATGCAAATGAAAACTACAGTGAAATACCACTTCACTCCCACTAGGGTGTCTATCAAAAACAAAACAAAACAAAAACACCAGAAAAGAGCAAGTGGTGAGGATGTGGAGAAATTAGAACTCTCGTACACTACTCGTGGGCTTGTGGGACTGTTAAACACAGAATTACCATATGACTCAGAAATTCTACTCCTAAGTATATCCTAAAGAATTGAAAATAGGTATTCACACAAATACTTTGTCTGACTGCTTTGCGGCCCCATAAACTGTAGCCCACCAGGTTCCTTTGTCCACGGAACTCTCCAGGCCAGAATACTGGAGTGGGTAGACATTTCCTTCTTCAGGGGATCTTCCCGACCCAGGGATCAAACCCTGGTCTCCCACATTGCAGGCAGATTCTTCACAGTCTGAGCCATCAGGAGACATGGGTTCAATCTCTGGGCCAACAGGATCCCTTAGCCACAGGGCAACTGAGCCCCATGTGTCACAACTACCAAGCCCGCGCTCTACAGCCCATGTCCTGCAACACGTGAAGCCCACCTGTCACTATGCTCCACAACAGCAGCAGCCACTGAAATGAGAAGCCTTGTGCACCGCAACGAGAGAGCAGCCCCTGCTCTCCGCAGCTAGAGAAAAGCCCGCGTGTGGCAATGAAGACCCAGCAAAGCCAAAAATAAACAAACGTCAAAAAAAAAAAGAAAAGGAACTAGGTACTGATGCATGTGTAACATAGATGAATCTTGAAAACATGCTACGTGAAAGAAGTCAGACACAAAAAGTCATGTACATTGTATCATTCCATTTATATGAAATATCCAGAATAGACAAATATAAAAATAGGTAAAATAAAGACAGAAAGAAGTTTACTGGTTGCTAGGGGCTGGGGTGAGATGGGACAGTGGTTGCTTAATGGATATAGGACTTCCTTATGGGAGTGATAGAATGTTCTGAAACTAGAGAGGGGATGGTTGTCCAACACTGTGAATGTAATAAATGCCACTGGACTGTACACTTCAACATGGCTCATTTTGTGTTATGTGACTTTCACCTCAATTAAAAAAAAAAAAAGGTGCATGGGAGAAGTGAGATTTCAGGTGGGCTCTTTACTATCATCACTGTTTCACGAAACGTGGTGTTAACAGACAGTGCTCCAGGAGCATCAGATTGCCATCCATCTGTCCGGAAAGCACAGGGAGATGCAGCCCTGGACACGGTTCCCAAGTCAGGCTAGGACCTCTCTTCTCCTAGGCAATCTGGGCTTTGGGCACAGTTGTCCTGCTGCCCACCCCACTTCCTCCCACCCTGACCAGGGGCTCTCTACTCAGATCTGAGTGTAAAGCTCAGGGCTCCTTGTACTGGTGTCTCCTGTCACCTGTCCTGGGCACCTGTCTTCCACCCGCTCTCGTGCGTGCAAGGCTCTCTGCTTCTTTTCTTGCTCGGCCGCCACTTTCTTCTTCCTTTTGTCTTCCCAGGAAACTAAGACACACCAGACGGAACCAGAGCAAATCAACAGCACTGCCCCCAAAGGAGATAACAAAGTGCTACCACCTCCCTGGAGCCTTCCAGTCTTCCATGCTTCTGCCCCTCCCCACCACCCAGACCCTCTTCCAAAACAATCCAGTTGGCAGGCCCCTCATTGGCTTACAGCCAACATAAATGCAAAGTGTCCAAAAATCGAGACAAATATCACACTGTCCAACACAGCAAAAAACCTACTTAAAAAGCGTTCCTCTCTCCATAGTGTCACCAGCACTTGTGTGCTTGCTTCAAGGGTCTGGAAGAACAGGGCTACTGAGACATTGAAGCAGACCTGAGTGCCACCGTAGGCCACCACCATAATCCACAGGCGTTACCAGGGAGTGTGGATGGTTTACTAGTCACCAAGGAAAGCAGTAGGAAGCACCCCTTTGGTTTTCACTGTCTCACTGGGTATGCTGTGTTCGTCCACACTGCAAACTTTGTGTTACATTAACTTCTTGCGTTGTGGTGGCCACAGGAAAACCTACCAGGAGGAGAGGGAGCAGGCTAACGACCCTCTGGGGTCCCTGACTGTGAGAGTGGAAGAGTCCTCGGGGACTTCTCACACCTGACCTCTGGCCGGGCTGAGAGGCCCCGTTCTAGTCGGCCTGCGGCCCAAGGCGGACGCCCTGAGCTCACATGGTGAGCGTTTCCATTTCCTGTCCCTCCTAAGGCTACTGTTTATCTTCCATTTCTCAATACATGCAATATTATACAGTTGCAGACAGGAGAATCATTTTAGCATCTCCTCAAAATAACTGCAAACACCTAACCTGTTCTTTTACCACTACTTTTTTGCGGAAAAACTGCTTTAGACATATGTGGTTTTTTTCCATTGCAGGCACTCTGTCAAGACCACATCTCCTGCTTACATCTAAAAGTACCTACTACGTATATGACGTATGTCTCAATAAAGTTTTTATTGGAAAAAAACAAAAGAGGACCTGCAATTTCCCTATTTTGACCTTTAGATGATATGTAAGTAAAAAACCTTCTGGAGGGGACTTCCTTGGTGGTTCACTGGTTACGATGCCGTGCTTCCAATGCAGGGATGCAGGAGATGCAAGATCGATCCCTGGTTAGGGAACTAAGATCCCACATGCCCTGCAGGGCAGCCAATAAATAAATAAATCAACAACAACAACCACTTTTCTGGAATTCCTAGTGACAGTTACCCTGAGAGGTAATTAATATCTGGAAAAACAATGTGAACAAAGACGGAGAGATGGAAATGAACATGGAACATTGGGGCATTTTAAGCAGAGAGCAGAGAAGTTGAGGACAGGGACTCAGGTCAGGCACCGGGGAGGAGCCCTGTCTCTGCCCCACACCAACCGTGTGCCTCTCTAACCTCTGTGCGCCTCTGAGGGTGTGAGGAATCCAAGGGAACCCGTATCACAGGATTTTGTGAGGGTCACAAGTGAAAACATGAAAGGTGGTTAAACCCTGACATGTGGTTAATAACCATTAGTTACTAAAGTGCTGAAGATGCTGCAGGACAGAGGAACGTGGAGGAAGAAGCCCTGTAGGAGATTCTGAAAAATTAAAAATCAAGGCTGGACTGGGGTTTCTGGGACTAAATTGGAAGCTGTGGAAATGAAAACCACAAAATGGATGTGATCACCAGGACCCAAGGAATAAGGGAGGGAAGGATGTAAACATAACAAAAAAGGTCTGAAACCTGGAACCACAGAATTAACAGCAGCACTGAAGCTGAAGGGACTCCCTGAGAAAACAGGGTTTCTTCTGAGCTTAACAGATTTGTCAAGCAAGGCTCTTAACAAGATGGGTTACAAACTCAACTGGAAATGGATCTGAGAGCCAAATCCGCTCTTTACGTCCAAAGCACAATAACCGGTTCATCTCCATTTATACCAGACAAGTTTCCCTTGCCACTGTGGCTGTTATTTGTTTACATCCTAAAAACTTTCCAAGCTACATTTTGCAAAGTGTCCCCTTCCTTGATTTCCAGCGGGGAAAATCCAGAAACAGAGGAATGTGCATGGAGTCTGCCAGGACATCCACAGGGACGCAAATTCAAGTCGCCCGCCCCCCAGGCACTGACCTGGTCGTCAGCGATGGCTTTCGCGAACCGGGCACAGTCCAGCTGCAAGTAAATATCGGTCAGTTGGTCCAACAGCTTCTTTGGTTCAAAGCCATATTTCTCGGGGTTTTCAACTTTCAGGTCACGGCACTTCGGGCCACAGAGTTGCTGAAGATTGAAGTTCAGCATCGCGGCCAATCGGGGTCCAAGTTCCTAGGGAATCACAGGATAACGGGACAAGTCAAGCTGTCAAGTCAAGTAAGGAGGACCAAACACTCTCCTTTCAGCGGCTGCAGGGCCAAGAATTGGCAGCATAGATGTTCAAAGAATCCCTTACCTCTGCTACATCATATAAGCTGAAGGAGGACATTCCATTCAGCCTTCTATTTACTCTCATTTCTAATACAACAATTCTAATGTGTAATAGAATGCTGCAGCCTGATGAAATATTTATAAATACCAAAAAAGCAACCTTTTCTTTAAATTCATGTTTTTAATTATAAAAACAACAATCACTTGAATTTGCTGAGAAACAAGTCACAAACGTTTGAGTCTGCTCTTTCAGCCATCATTTTAGGTATTATTTTTTTTATAAATTTTAAATGTTCCTGGCAGTTTAGACAATATGCACCATTCTCATTTATCAGATGCAAAGAGCAGAGAAATACAAAAGAGAAGATAAAATCTGTCTTGAATGGTTTTAAATCAAGCCAGTGAAACAAAACAAATGAAACAACTAGAAGCTAAGTATGAAATAACATGCTATGACCCCACTAGATGATACAGTACTACTACAAATGGGCATACTTTGCTTTAAGGAAACCTGAGAGGGAAAAATCTCACTTGGAGAGTATTAAACAGTAGCCATAAATATGAGTCTTGAAGGCTTCTCTTTAAGGAACAAGGTTTTCAGTAAATTTAATGACTGGATCTATACAAAATCAACTTAAACTTGGCTTTTAAAGGACCTACTCTTGCACAAAGTAAAGTACTCCTGTTGTTTTTTTTTGATGAATATATATTCTTTAATCTACTCTTCTTCACTGAAGTATGATGGAATGTCATCCCTTGGGTTAAGATGAATATATCCATGTTGTTATTCTACAAACACTTTCATTTTTGATTCACAATTTCCAAATATTTTATGTCTTGACAATACATCTGTAACTTTTAAATTGTTAAAAAAAATTTAAGTTGGAGGATAACTGCTTTACAATGCTGTGTCAGTTTCTGCTGTATAACATGAGTCAGCTATACATATACATATATCCTCTCTTTCTTGCACCTCCCTCCCCCACCATATTCCTATATTTAATTGTTAAGAAACTGTGAGATAAAAGAGTGATTAAGAATAGAATATAACTGGTGATTTTTCTTTCTGAAGTGGCAGAGTTTTGTGCTAACCAGCCAAGACTAGCCAAGAAGGTGAAAACAGTACAGCAAAGGAAAAAGAAAGATGATGGCAGGCAGAGCAAAGCCGGGGGCAGAAGACCATGACCGATGTGTGCGGACAGCTCAGATCAGTTAGTAGATCTTGAAAAAAATTAATTTTAATTGACATGAAAATATTAGACTTAGCTTTCAATAATTTCCTTTAAAAATGAAGAATTTAGAGTTAAAAAAAAAGGCTGTATGATAATTTAGTCTCAAAAGATATTTTTAAATATTTCTTTTTATTCATCTATCTGTTTGGCTGTGTGGGGTCTTAGCTGTGGCACAAAGGATCTTCGATATTCGTTGAAGCATGTGAACTCTTAGTTTGGGCATGGGGTATCCAGTTCCCTGACTGGTCCCTCTGCACTGTGAGCTTGGACTTTCAGCCACCGGACCACTGGGGAAGTCCCTCAAGTAGTTTTTATAGTTTCTGACCCTCTAAACATCACATGGCACTGCCATTGGAGCACCTGAACATAAAATTCAACATGACTTAGCGCAGGGACTGGCAAATTCCGGGCTAAGACAAATCTGGCCTGATGCCTCAGCTGAGGAAGTCTTACTGGAACACAGTAACAGCAATTAGTAGCTGAGACAGAGACTGTGTGGCCCACAACATATAAACTATTCACTGTCTGGCCTTTACAGAAAAAGTTTATAGAAACTCCGTTTGCAAGGCTTTAAGGGAAGCAAGTGTTTGAAGTACCTTGTCTAAATGAGTTGCCGTGTTCTTATGCTTTTAATGATGCACTGTTTGCTTCATGTTTTGTTGCTCCTGTGCTGAAATCTATTTATGAAAACACATGAAATGGAAAGGGGACAGGGGAGAGGGCCCATCTCGTAAGCTGCACCCAGGCCAGGGTGTGGTGATGATCCTGAAGGTAAGAGTAAGCAGGGAGGGGACTTTCCTGAGGTCCAGTGGCTGAGGCTGTGTTTCCACTGCAGGGGGCACAGGTTTGATCCCTGGGGAACTAAGATCCCACATGCTGTGCTGTGCATCCAAAAATTTCTTTTTAAAATAGAGAGGGAAACTGGAGGAAATACATAGTAAAATTATATTCCACTATAACTGTGCTTCCATGTGAACAATGGACTACCAAATCTTAGGTCCCTTTCTTGCCTTCCTCACTACCCTTGTCGTGGCCACACTGTAATGCCTCTAAACTCCGTGTGTGTGTGTGTGTGTGTGTGTGTGTGTGTTGGGGGCGGTGGTCAAAGCAAAGCAGAGATTTTCATTTATGCGTGGCCACACTGTAATGCCTCTAAACTCCGTGTGTGTGTGTGTGTGTGTGTGTGTGTGTGTTGGGGGGGGGTGGTCAAAGCAAAGCAGAGATTTTCATTTATGCCTCTCAGCTTTGACTTCAGAAACAGGATCCAGGTCTCTTCAATCAAGTCAAAGTCAAACATTCTGTCTACCAGTGATCTATCATAAACCCTAACTAAGGCTCTCAATAACCTTTGACTTCCTGAATGTAACAAAGCTACACTTGAAGAGACCAAAGATCTTACACACTGTCAATTATTTCTACTTAATAAACTCTAATTTCCAATTGATGTCACTTTATACTTTTCTTATAAATAAAACACAGGAATCAATAATGATAAAAATATGCCACAGCTTCAACATTAATAATCCAATGTGCTGTCTCAGCAGAAAGTGAACTAGAAGTGACCGTCTTCAGACTTCAGTGTATCAACAGAGTGCTGTGCATATCAATTAGCATAACTGGGAACAAACTCAGTGACAGATTCTAACTGATTGGTGACTGTGATGCTAAAATACCCAGAATTTCAATGACGACTATATTTAGTTCTAAGTTGATAGGCTCTGAATGTTGAATCCCACAGACGAAACAAATACCCCGAAGGTTCTACTCACGGGTCTCAGGAATGGCTTCTGGACCTGCTTGGTGAGGATATGGAACATGTCCACGGTCTCTGTCGCCAGGGCAAGATAGGAGCGTGAAACGCGCTCATCCTGAGCGAGCTGGGACTGGCGAGCCTGCTGCTGATCCTGGGGAACAGTGAACAGATGCCAGACACATCTCAGTACTGGTCATCAGCTCACCAAGCTCCAAGTGCAAGGGAAAAATACAGTCAGCTCATAACTAGGGAAGTGTGTAATACAGTCAACAGACTTGGGGAATCATAGAACCAGCTGTATGGCAAATGTTCCAGATTACTGAGGTTTATTCCTTTTGCCATCAGACATCCTTAGGACTTTGGAGAAGGTGACCCTGGCACATGATTTAACGTACACGAGACTCAGTTTCCTCAATGACAAAAAGAAGTCGCTATGAACCTCTATGCAAGATGAAATAAGTGATGTTGTGCTTGATACACACTGGGACCTAATAAAGGACGTTCTTTGTCCTTAATAACAACCTTTACTTAGTCATCATTATTTTGAAAACATGAGCTCTGTTATGCTATGACACTGAAGTCTGTAGGTTTTGCCATGACACCAAGGGCCTGGAAATGGCTAAGCTTCTGAACCATGTCTTTCCACACCAGTCAGGCTGTCAACCTTTACAACTGTCAGTGTGCTTGCCTCAGGCTCCATCCTCCTCCTCCTCCTCTGACAGAGGCTGGAACATGAGATAACAAGGTGGATTTGACTCATGGGTAAAGTAAGATGGGGCAGAGAAGGCTCTGCAAGGAATAAAACGTAGAAATATCAGGATGGGTTTATATTCTTACAGTTGCTCAGAGGCCAGCTAACTTTGTGTTGGGGGAGGGAAAATAGCTGGAAGAGCTTATGGAGCCACACCAGTACATCCTGGGAAAGTGCCTGGAGGAGAACCTGCATCAGTGTTGCATGACCTGCCCGCTGCCCTCTGGACAGGACAGAAAAGGTGAAGCAGGGGGATTGGAAGAACAGCAAAGTGAGAACCACCTCAATGTGTGTCAGGGTGTCTTGCTCATTTATCAATCATGGGCCAGGCCTCTGGTAGGGGATGGAGCACAGAATATGACCAAGAAGGCTCCCTACCTCATGGAGCTTAGATTCCAGTTAGAGAGACAAGCAATAAACAGACACCCACCCAAACAGATGCTTAATAAATCTGATCATGATTTTCAAGAAAAATAAAGCAGGGTAGCAAGGAGGAAGAGTGTGCTGGGGTCAGGGTGCTACTCTGGAAAAGGTAGTCAGGGAAGGCCTCTCTGAGGAGGTGACATTTAAGAAGGTAGCTAAAGGAAGTGAGTCAGCAAAAATCCAGGGTAAAAGCACTCCAGGTGGAGGGAACAGCAAGTGCAAAGGCCCTGCCGGTGGGGGGAGAAGCAAGGAGGCGGGTGTAGCCCGGGAAGAGGAGTGAAGGAAGAAGGGTAGGGCCGATAGTGCGTGCCCAGGGAGAATTCAGGAAGCCTGGAAGGGCTCTGAGCAGAGCAGCAATGAGAAGTTGACAGAGGACGTCCCTGCTGGTCCAGTGGTGGAGACACTGCACTTACAATCCAGGAGGCACAGGTTTGATTCCTGGTCAGGGAACTAAGATTTACACATGCTGCAAGGCACGGCTGAAGAAAAAAAAAATGAAGCCAACTGAGATTTTAACAGCATCCTTCTGGAGTGGACATCAGCAACGGTGAAGGCTGGGAGACCACAAGGGAGTCTTCTCCAGGTAAGAGACCGTAGTGGTCTAGAGGTGGAGGAAAGAGGTCAGACAATGAATATATTTTGAGATAGAGCCTAGGGGCATTTGCTGAGACAGCAAGAGAAATCAAGGAACACTCCACAGGTGCTGAGCCAGAGCACTGAGTAGAATGCAGTCCTCATTTCCTGAGGCAGGGCAGAGGAGATCCGGAAAACAACTTCTGGACACAAGTGGAGATCCCATTAGAACCCCGGGCAGAGGCAAGTCAATAGCTGGCTACGTAAGCCTGAATCAACTTACATAAGCCTGAATCAAGAGTAAGCCGAGCTTGGGAGGCACATTTTGGAGTCTTTAGAATACAGACAGTTAAAGCCTTGGAATAGATGAGATCGGCCTGCAGCTGTTTTCAACTGGGGGCATCAGGTACTGTGTGGGAGTATTTCCGGTTGCCTGGTAACTGGAAGTAGGAGGGACACATCACTGGCATTAAATGGGCATGAATTGGAGATGCCCTGCAGCATCTGGGACAGTCTCTCCTGACAAAGAGTTACTCTTACGTCAAAACTCCAACCAGCACCCTTACCAAGGAACACACGACCTAGGGAAAGTCGTGTGTGAAAAGAGAAGAGAAGACAATTGAGGTCTGAGCACTGGGGAGGAGCAGGCAGGGAGACGGGAGGTAGGAAGTGATTTCAAAGCCAAGTAGAACTGATTTCTGAAATAGCATTTGTCAGGAATTATTTATGCCCTTTTCCCATCCATTAACACAGAAAAAAATCAATAGTATGTGCTCAGTTGCTTCATAAACAAAAGCTCTTATGATAAGCACTGGCCCTGGACAAGACAATGTGCTGCAGAGCTACATCCCAACATCGACAGCATAAACTGGTCCAGCACTGGCATCATGAGCGACATCAAGCGGGCATCACAGGAGCAGACAGAAAGGTGAGACTTTGCAGCTCCCCTAATGGGAAGCCAACTATGAGGAAGTATTTGGACAAGACCTCCTTCAAAGGATGGGTAAGAGTTTAATACCTAACAGCGCAAAGTACAGCATTTTGGACAGGAGTGTCTCAAGGCAAATAAAACCACAGGAGCTGCACATCCTGAACACGTTCTCTGGGCTGGTCCTAAACTCAGTCCTCGCCATCCACCATCTCTCCTCAGTTTTCCTCAAGGCAGGAACTACCTCTGACTTATGGGCCAGGAAACAGATGATGAACTCAATGAGTGGCAGTACCAGTTCTCAAACCCAGGTCCGCTGGATTCCAAAGCTAGGGTCTTTCAACTAGAGCTCATCGGTCTCCCTGACACATTCTGCAAGGGCTGGGGGACCGGGCCAGATTGGAGTCGAAGGACTGGTAAGCTTTGGAGGATGTCTTAGAGCCCCCTGGGGCTGTGGAGGCTCAGGCGCAGGGCTGACTGCAGCCTGTGTGAAATAGAGAGCAGAGGAGGAGCGTTTTGGTGGCCCTGGAGCAAAACAGTTTAAGGTGTGTTTAAAAATGAACATGAGGGATGAGAAGGACAAAGTGTATCTAGAGGGTGGAAAAAGATGACAACCACTGCATTATCTCACAAATACAATTACAGGGGCTTGAGGAGCATGTTGGCATGGACTCCAGACAAATCCAGAAATCATGGACTCTGGGTGAAGCCCCCCAAACGGGTGAAGTCTGTAGTTGAAGCACTTTGGCTACAGTAAAGTGTAGAATCCTTATCAAAGCTGTGAGAATACTTGGAATGAAAACCTTCCTCAATGTGCTTCAACACTTGGCGTTTGAGGACAGAGGAGCATGGTGGACTACAGTCACAGGGACATAAAGACTTGGAAAAGACAGAGCAACTAAACCACCACCACAAGATAGTTTTGACTCTACGACTTTAGAACCTCAATAACTTTCATTTTGAGAATGCTACTTCCAGTCAAGAAAAAGTAGCCCTCCCTACTTTCTGGAAAGCAGTTCTGATTTTGAATCTAACAAGACCAGGAGCAGAACTAGCCAACATATGAGGCAACCAATAGCTGTCAAGCGCCCAGTAACTGACCAGGGAACCACCTAAACGACTGCAATAAATGTCAGGAGACGGCTGTAGGCGGCCGCCGGCACAGCAAGCATTTCTCATGGAACCTGGCAAGACAAGCCTCTTTTCTATTTATAACTGAACATAAAAAAAGCAAAATCTATTGAAAGGAAAAACACTCTATCAGAGTCCTTCAGGGTTGTTCACACAGTTGTCTACAGAAGATCAAATCAAATTCTTGTCTAGCAGACAGAATTCTAGAGATTTATTCCCTAGTTACTTTCCTAAATATTCATCAACATATTCAAACAATAAAAGCTCTTCTCCCTAAAAAGCCCTTTACAGTTAAAAGACAGAGGAAGTTTCTAGGACACATTCTGAAAGATTTCTCGGCTCATTGTTTGGCTTTAAGTCATGTCTTAAGGTCTCTCCCACTCAAAACCCACGCTCGAATTTCCCAAAAGCCCACAGGAGGGAGATAACAAGTGCTGGCCAGTCGGTCACATCTAAGCCTTCAGACTGGAGGAGGCAGCCCTCCTCGTGGGGCTCCGCCTGGGCCACCTGCACCAAGTCCTCACCCGGGGCAGCTGGTCCCACTGTTCTTTGTTCTTCATCTCTTCCTGCACTTCGTGGATCCGCTTCAGAGACTCCAGACTCTCATCGAGCAAGAACGTCGTGTCGTTTATCAGCATGTTTATATAGCGGACAAACTGCTTCCCAGAACTAAAAAGCAATTACACAGGACACAGTCACACGTTTATTGGCAGCGAATGTGGTGGCAGGTCCCGGAGAAAAATGGCCTCCACCCAAGTGCTACCCACCTCACTCCGCAGAGCCACCAGCCTCGACACAACTCGATGCTGGGACCCCTGCATCTCCCCTTAGATTGTGTGATTCTTTTATATTAACTGTGATAAGCTCATTCCAGTGATGTGCTGGAGCCACCTGGCAAGGTTCCTCAGAGTCATTGCTAATAACATTCTAGAATTCTGTGAGCAAATTCCCTTGGCAGCTTCAACTCTGGCATCAGTAGAAGTACCGACACCCTGGAAAACCAGCAAGTGCTGACTTCCAGCACCCCCAGCTCCAGAGAGTGGGTTACCAGCACTTCCCTGGCTCATTCCCTAAATAATTTTAAGTAGAGAAAACACTCTTCCAGACTAGAAAAAATATGCTTAAGCTCACCAAGATATAAGGAAAGCACAAATACCCACATATAACAGATAAGAGAACTAATGACACAGTTCATCTTTTTCATAAAGAAAGACACACTGAAGAAAAACTGGAAGCTGGAATACACTTATTGTACGATATTAATGGTCTTTATAGAAACAGAAGCTTCCAATCTTCGGAACTGTCCTGTAAATCCTATTATAATGGACAGACTACCGGTGAGCTGAGATGGCTTGGTCCACCTATTAGATTCTGGACCTGTCAGATTAGGAGAGAAAAGAGGAACTACTCTTCAGGATCTATTGCTGGGAAATCAGAAGGCAGCGGCATCTTGCCTTGGGAAGACAAGTACCTGTTACCAAAGGCAGAGGCCTGGATATCAGGAGACGGGAAATTCAGAATGAACACTCCTAATCAGCACCATGCAGATGGAGCTGCAGACAGGCCTGGTCTCCTAGGCTCATTAACCTCACTGCAAGCTTTGGTTGGCATGCACTTCTGACAACAAGAGCAGTTCATGGAAAGAAAGAACTAACCTAAAGGGTTTACTTTGTGGGAAGCTATCAAAGAAATGGCTACTCCACTGGCCATACTTCCACTGTTGAATGGTAATTCAGTTAACAATAGACAGCTCCGCTTGATCAAGGATTGAATATGGGTTACAAATATCAGAGTAGATGGTTCTTAAGATTAATTCAAGAGATCAACATTTTCATCTACTTTTCTTTTTAAAGCACCTTTATTTTAAAAATTTCTTTTTAATTGGAGGATAATTGCTTTACAATGTTGTGTTGGTTTCTGCCATACAACAACATGCATCAGTCACAGGTATACATATGTCCCCTCCCTCTTGAACCTCCCTCCCCCACTCATCTCCCTCCCCAACGAGGTTGTCACAGAGCACCAGATCTGAGCTCCCTGCATCAAAGATTTGAGCCTGCTGCATCATACAGCAAATTCCCACTGCCTATCTATTTTACATGTGGTAGTGTATATGTCTCAATTTGTCCTACCCTCTCCTTCCCCCACTGTGTCCACAAGTCTGTTCTTTATGTCTGTGTCTCCACTGCTGCACTTTTCTTTAAGTAACTTAGATGGCATTACTAATGTCCAGGTTTAAGCAGTCACTGAAACTTCAGGTTGGTAATGAGACAAACTTCATCAAGTTCTAGGCCCTCTCTACAAAGAACATCATTTCAAATGACAGCCTTCATACTAGCTGCTTTTGAACCTGATGTCCTCCTAATGCTTCTAACTCTAAAGCTTGATTTCAACATATTCAAAGAGTGCTAGAAGATCCCATTTGAGCCATTCTGCAAATTCATGTAATACAGTAATCAAGAAACACCAAAAAACATAACACTTCATCTCAGAATAGATTCTGTCTCCACGTATGCTATGCCCAAAGTATCTTGACAAATCTAAAATTCAGCAAAGTTTGGCAGGCAGAGATTTTGATAATCCTGCTCACATTTAGCAGGACCATCTGGAAAATTTAGAGGAGACCAACCAAACAGTCAACAAGAACCAGCTGGGAAAGCTTTTAAGTGGCTGTTCTCTCTCTGATTTGCAAGAAGGCAAGTGGTGACATTAGGGGCCCAATACTCACTTGAACTCCTCCATAAAGGTGCCATGGTGAGCTATGTTCTGCCAAAGGCTTTTAAAGATGGTGCTGATGTGATAGCGAATGGTGAACTTGTCATAGAACTCACTGGTGGCGCCGGTGTGCTCAACGTCTGCGGGAGAGAGACAAGGGACTGAAGGGTATGGACTTTCTTACCTTTCTAAAAGCAGCTATTGCTGCTGTAACATTAAGGAGTAATACGAATCTGCAAAATCAGAGACATGATACAACTCTGTCTCTATCTCATACGTAAGGCAGAAGAGAAATTACAAGTGGTTTTGAAGACAGACCGTCACAGTGAAGGAGGGCAATGACACAGTAACAAAATGAACTGGTCTGGGAAAATCGCTGGGCATCACTGGGCTAGCATCACCAATGACCAGAGTTGAATTATCATACCTCCCCTGACAGTTACTAGTTTATAGAAACACCACAACACTTCCCTGAGCGGGAAAAAACACTGGGTTAAATTTTATTAAGGGCAACATATATACTGAATTTGATTATTACTTTAACTACTTTTGTATAACTGACATTTTAAAACATGTATCAAACTAGAGAAAAGCATAGTAAATCTCTATGTACTCGTCATTCTTTACCAGTTATCATGATCCCTGTAGCTTTTAAAATGGAACAAAGATCAAACTTCTTATAAAAAGACAAATAGCTTAAGCATGAGAAATTCCTGAACTCATGACAAATTTTAAAAAGAGGGAAAACTGTCAGGTAAAGACAACGGACTTAAGGAAAAGATGCAAGACACTACAAACGCAGGCGGGAATGAAAACACAACATGTTCAAAGACTGATCTCCAATGATATTCATTAAAGTACTATTTATACAAAAGAAAATATAAATAATCCAATGCCTAAGAGAGAATGCAAAAAGGTATTTGTGATATAAATCTGTCTGTAATGCAGCAGACACGAGTTCAATTCCTGGGTCGGGAAGATCCCCTGGAGAAGGGAATGGCAACCCATTTCGGTCTTCTTGCCTGGAAAGTTCCGTCACCACAGCCCATGGGATCAAAAAGAGTCAGACACGACTGAGCACACGCACATAAAACCACAGGCTGCTAAAGAAAATATATAGTTTGGGTCGACTCATATTAAAAAATACACACACTTGCACATGCGAGATACAAGCTGACTGGAAAGATACAGAGCAAAATGTTAACAGAGATTCTGAGTGCAGACATTATCAACGAGCTTTATTTTCTTTTTTCTATCTTCTGTATTTCCCAATGAATACTTAATAGGGACTTAAAAACAAAAGAAGTTATTTAAAGATAAAAAAAGGATAGTACCTTAGCATGAAGATCTAAAAGCACCTTTCTTTAAGCTGAACTAAACATCATTTTATTAACTGTATAAAAGTGTGAACTGCAGTATGGAGGGCTGACTTAATGGAGTCTATGGGAGAAACACACAGAGGGCTGACGAGCCTCGTCTGTGCTCTAAATGGCCCAGAACACCTGTCCTGTATCCTGAACACAGTACAGACAAGAAATGACCGTGAACTTAGGACTCATACATCTCTCCCAACATTACAAAAAGTTCATTGCTAATGTTCCCTCAAAATTGCATCAGTCCAAGATATAATCCCCAAGTCCTAGTTCTTTTTTTCCCCCAAACTTTAAACCTTTTATTGTTGTTGTTCAGTAGCAAAGTTGGGTCCAACTCTTTGTGACCTCAGGGACTGAAGCATGCCAGGCTTTCCTGTCCTTCACTATCTCCCGGAGTTTGCTTAAACTCATGTTCATTGAGTCGGTGATGCCATCCAATCATCTCATCCTCTGTCACCCCCTTCTCCATTTGCCCTCAATCTTTCCCAGCCTCGGGGTCTTTTCCAATGAGTTAGCTCTTCGCATCAGGTGGCCAAAGTACTGGAATATAACCAATTCACAATGCTGTGACAGTTTCGCATGTACAGCAAAGGGACTCAGCCCTACATATGTATGTCTACTCTCCCCCAAACTCCCCTCCCATCCAGGCTGCCACATAACATTGAGATTTCCCTATGCTATACAGTAGGACCTTGTTGGTTATCCATTTTAAATATAACAGTGTGTACAAGTCCATCCCAAACCCCCAAACTATCCCTTCCCCTTGTCTTTCCCCCACTGGCAACCATACACTCTTCTTATAAGTATGTGAATGCTTCTGTTTTGTATGTTCATTTGTATCATTTCTTTTTATATTTCACATATAAGGAATATCATATGGTATTTCTCCTTTTTTGTCTGTTCCAAGTCCTATTTCTAGAAGACCTGCAGAGTTCTAGATCCCTGCTTCCTGCTCACAGGTCTTGATTCAATAAGCTGCCCGGGGCCCTAAGGGCCTTTCCATGTGCTGTTCTCACTGCCTGCCATACTGTGGCTGAGATCTTCTCAGGGGTCCCTCTTTAGCCTTGTTTTCAACATCACTCCAAAGTCATCTCCTTGGAGACCTGACTGTGCTTCTTAAAAGTAACACCAGGCTGGCGACACTTCCCTGGTGGTCCAGCGGTTGAAACTACGCTTCAGCTGCAGAAGGTGTGGGTTCAATCCCTGTCAGAGGACTAAGATCCCACGTGCCAAGTGGTGCAGTATCAAAAAAAAAAAAAGACTAGCACCGGCCCCCCCTCACACCCACTCTCTGAAAGTATCTTATTTACTGGTTCCACGTCTGTTCTCACGCCAGAATGCCTGACTGGCAGTGGCCGGAGTTTTGGCGTTCGCGCGGCTAGGCCCAAGGGGCAGCACCGGAGTTGAGGTGTAGTAGGAGCTCCATGCGTATTTGCTGAGCTGGTGACCAAGTCTACTTGGGCTAACACTGTCTTTGCTGACTCAGATCAGCTTGGGGAAGGGAATGGTCTTGAAGCTGTCTTGGTTATCAGTGTCCTTCCTGGTTCTGAGTAGCCACGTTTTGAGTGCTAGTCCTGAAGTACCACCTTTGCTGTAGTACAAATAAAATACTCTTTTTTTTCAAAACTTGGGTTTCCCTGGTGGCTCAGTGGTAGAGAAGCTGCCTGCAATGCAGGAGATGTGGATTTGACCCCTGGGTTGGGAAGATCCCCTGGAGTAGGAAATGGCAACTCATTCCAATGGTCTTGCCTGGAAAATCCCATGGACAGAGGACCCTGGAGGGCTACAATCCATGGGGGCTGCAAAGAGTCAGACACGGCTGAGCACACTCACTCACATTCTGAAACTCAGTTTTATTTTTGGAACAAACATTTGACCTTAGGCACTATCTAAGCTAGACCCTCTCTGGGTGTAAAAGAGGAGCGTGTTTCAGAGATCAAGCTGTAATTCATGTCTGAGAGCTGGCCGTGCTCAGGAGCCAAGACCTAAACCAGCAGGACTTAATGTGGATTTGCTGGACACGTAGGGGAATGTCTGCCATGCCCACTGTGGGGCTCCCCAGGCGCCGGGCCCTGGGGAACAGGTGGAGCACCTGTGCTAATGCCTAACTGCTGAGGTCGCTGCCACTCACTGGCTGCTGACCTTCAGTGAGCTTCAAGACCCTTCTAAGCTTTAGTTTCCTCATTTGTACAAGAGAGATATTTATAGCACCCATCTTGAGGACTGCTGTGGGGATTAAGTGAAAGGATTAGTAAATATTCAATAAGCAGCAGTTATTATTAGCACGGGTATCATCTTATCATCCACCCATGATTACAGAGGCGGTCCAGGGCCAGAGGGCATGCTGCTTGGTGGCCAGGCAGAAAGGAGAAAGGACACCCACTCATCCACCCGCTCCTGGAATCTTTACGGTGCCCCTCCGCCCCACCCTGGGCCTCACAGGCAGGAGGCCTAGCCTGTCCTTTATCCCAAAGCCACTGACAAGCCCAGCGCATTAACTGAGTACAAAATGCATTTAACTGACATCTTTTTTGTTTTTTCAATACCAACAACACAAGTTTACTATAGAATAATGGAAGACATTAGATAACTTTTTAAAAAAGAAAAATAAAACCACACGCAATTTAACCATTCAAAAACAGAACAACTCACTGTTAACATTTTGGTGCATATCTTCCCATACTTTTATCTGTAATATATGTTTGTGTACCAAAAGGTGGTCACAGTTGACAAACTGTCCCATTAATGGCACTTTCTTTTTATTACTTAACCATTTAATGTAACTAACACTATTTTTCAAGGCTCACATGGACCCATTGGATGGATAAATGATAATTTACTTAACTGACCTACAACTGGCAGGAATTTCTTTTTAATACTTCCACTATTTGTTGCTGCTGTTATTGTCTAGTCACTAAGTCCTGTCTCTTCGCGACCCCACGGACTGCAGCACACCAGGCTCTCCTGTCCTTCACTTTCTCCCAGAGTCTGCTCAAATTCAAGTCCATTGCATCAGTGATGCTATCTAACCATTTCATCCTCTGCTACCTCCTCCTCCTTTTGCCTTCAATCTTGCCCTGTATCAGGGCCTTTTCCAGTGAGTCAGCTCTTCCCATCAGGTGGCCAAGGTATTAGACCTTCGGCTTCAGCATCAGTCCTTCCACCGAGTATTCAGAGCTGATTTCCTTTAGGAAATCATTTGAGTGACCAGATTCCAATAACCCCAAGCCTTTTCCCTTGGTTCCCCCAGCCCCAGGGACAGAGAATGGCTGCTTCCAACACAGATAATCTGTTACTCCAGTGTTCCTTATTATTATTATTTCTTGGCTGTGCCCCACAGCATGTGGGATCTTAGTTCCCAAACCAGATTGAACCTGTGCTGTCCAAAGCGGAAGCAAAGAATCTTCTCCACTGGACTGCCAGGGAAGTCCCCAGATAGGAACACTATTTAAAGTGTTTGGTGTGGATGGCCAATTTGCCTTCCAGAAACGCTTTACCAACCTACATTCTCAGTTTCACAGCACTGATTCTGCATACTAGTGACAGAAGGGCTGAAATAGGCTTTTGCAGATTAGTTTATTTTTCTAAAGCCATTTTAACACTGGGTATTCCCATCTTAAATATAAGTTTGATAGGTGAAAAGAGGTACCTCATCATTTTTTTTTAAAATAAATTTAAGATTACCTTCAATTCAGTGACGCCTGACAGGTGCAGGGTACCATATGAGGTCCTGTTCTGTAAACAGCTGATGCACCAATTGTACCTGAATGGCCCGTGGTCCTCTCCTACCAGGGATAAGAGGTTAAGAAAAGGACAGGCAAGCCAAGCAAGGGCCTTTTACCCAGGAGTGCTCTCTGTTGCCAAGGTGAGCATGTTAACAAAACTTCAAGGGGCTTGTGGACTTCTTTAGGTTTAAGAGGATACAGGTAGACTAGGGAAGTAGAGAAACTTCCAAGAGATGACACAAGGTAATAGTGACGAAGCGGAAGAAGATAGACTCTTGAGCCTCAGAAGCAGAGAGAAATATGGGCACCATCTCAAAATGAGCAGAAGCAGGTCTTGATCAACTGAGAAGGGATGGCTGTCACTGAACACAGAAGAACCTTCAATCCACTGCTGCCTCTGTGAACAGCAGGGACTGTGCTCATGGAGGCTGGGGTTTCTTTCAAGAGCAAGGTGAGTATATTCTGCTAAATGAGTGCCCAGAGTGTGCTAGGTTCAATAGAAGGTAAGAAGATAGACAGCACACTTCCTTTCCTGAGAAATATACAACAGGAGAAAAACTGTCCCATTAGTACAATCATGTGCCTTTGGTAGAAAACAGGTGAATGTGGCCTGCAGGTAACTAACTGGCTTTATGAAAATACATCTGCAGTTGAAAAGCCAAACTACGAATGGAAACTCAGAATAAAGTTCAACCAGAAGAGGAAGACCTCCTTGCAGAGTGTCTGGTATGTTCTCAATCTTGTTCACCAGTGTCGCCCAGCACCTAGGACAGTGCCCAGCAAAGAGTAGACATTCGATAAATGTATAGAATTAGTGAATGAGTGAAGACTCCCAGAGATCCTAATTCCATTGGTTTCGGGGGGTGGGTGGGGGGGAGGTCCCAAGAATAAGCATTTTTAACCACCTCCCTGTTGCACCCACAGTTTTGAAACTTTGTGTTTGCAAAACTAATGGTGTAAGTTAGAAATTAAAATGAACCGGGTAGGGGCTTCCCTGGTGGTCCAGTGGTTAAGACTCCATGCTCTCAATGCAGGAGACACGGGTTCAAACCCTGGTCGGGGAACTAAGATCCCACATGCCATAGAGCATGGCCAAAACAAAATAAAAATAAACACCTTAAAAAAAAATATATATATATATATAAATAAATAAAATGAACCGGGTAGTGCTCCCCTAGTGGTGCAAGTGGTTACGAATTCACCACCAATGCAGGGGACATGGGTTTGAAACTACTGAAGTCCATGTGCCCTAGCAAGGGAGGCCATTGTAAGAAGAAGCCTGAGCACCGCAGTAAAGAGTAGCCCCCACTTGCTGCAATTAGAGAAAGCCCGTGTGCAGCAATGAAGACCTAGCACAATCAAATATAAAATGAACCAGGTAATTTCAGATAAAAACATCAGTTTGGTCTCAATGTAACCCCTCTACCTTTTTATGGATTCCATTGAATTATCAGTGACTAGTATGCATTAAAGAGAGTGGTCAGTGTAACGTTTCCACAACTTGAGCGGAAAATAACCAATAGTTTTTGTACTGCTGGCGGTGGGTTAGTGGGTGATACTTCTATGTGGACACTAGGAGATTAGGTAGCAGGTTTAGAACAACTTCACCTGCTGGTTTCAGAAAATCCTGCCCACCTGTACACACCAGGAAAGTTACCTGTATAAAACTTCATCAGGGAAGGGACCAACAACTTGGTGGAGAGGGGATGGTTCTCGATCATTTCAAAAAACTTCTGGGTCCTTGGCTGAACAGCAGGGTTGGTCATGAACATGACTTCTACCAGTTTGGCCACCAGATACGGATTTCGGATGTAGTTCTGGTTACACAACATCACGACGAGGAACATCACAATATCCTGAGTGCAGGGCTCGTAAAGCACCTGAGGAGAGTATCTGAAGAGAGGCGAGAAGGACAGGTAGTGAAGCTTCTAGAGGCCCAACGTGGGTGGATGCTTCTGACTGGGCGAGGAAGGGGACGAATAGGTTGAGGAACCAGGTTGCTGAAGGACTTTAACTTGTTGATTTTAAGGTGACTATTCACATTATAACTGGATAGGATTTCAAACCCACTGTGTCTATTGACCACAGCATGTTACATTAACTTACGTCTTGGAAAATAAACCGAAGCTACAATTAAATCATAATTTTACAAAAGATCTTCACGACCAAAAAGACTTTAAAAAATATTTTGATGGAGTTTTCATTTTTTCAGATTTCAAATACTGCTTATAAACTCAACCTATTTCTTTGTAAGCTTTCTCTAATTTTACAGCTGAGAAAAATATTGGTACAAAATACAGATGTGGGTATTTCTGGCTTTTGAATGTTCACTCAGATATTTATAAACTGTTTCTCCTTCTGTTTCTCAGAAACGCATACTCAGTTATTAAAAATTCAACTCAATTTTCACAGAGTACATTATTACTAGCATTGTTAATCCTGCTTCTGTCTTGAGATATTATTGGAATTGGCTTGGTGCCACAGCTGGATTTATTTTTCCAGTCTCTGGGCAGCATTCAGTGGCATCAAATGGAGGTTTGTAATACAATGTGTACATTAAATATAAAAACATATTATAAATATGTAATATGTGAATGGGACTTACTGTACAATAAAAAATAAAAATTCAGCAATATCTTCTACATAAAACTCAGGCAATGCTGCAAATACCTTGGGGACATCTGAATTTAAAGGCAGTGTTACACTGTCAAAGAGAGAAAAGTATAGGTTACAAAGTGAAATCGTGACACATCAAACTATGAGGACTAGAACACTACAATTACAATAAGTGGTTCATCTGCAAAAAGTTCTCATTCTATAATACAACTAAGTAAACAGTGCACAGGCAAAGAAACTGCAACCAGAAATGAACAGGGAATCATGAAGATGGGGATGTGCTAAGGTGGACGTGAATGTTGTTCCTTTTCTTGGTTTCCTGTTAATGCAATAAATAAAACGCGAAGGAAATAAAAGTGTCATGTTTGGTCATTTTATGCAGTTCAAACTGTTTAAGACAATACAGCCACACATTTATTTCTTTGCTTTTATATGTTTGAATTTCATCTTTAATACTACACATAAACGCTTTTGCATTTAGAGGCAAAAGGCAACTTTTGATTCTTTGGAAGGCATCTGCTTTATATATTCTTCTTTCTCTTCCATAATTCCTTATGTGAATGATTGTAATCAACGCCATAATCTGTACCTATATAGACTTTGAGGCTTCCCTGATGGCTCAGTGGTAAAGAACCCACTTGCAAATTCAGGAGACCCAGGTTCGATCCCTGGTTCAGGAAGATCCCCTAGAGAAGGAAATGGCAACCCACTCCAGTATTCTTGCCTGAGAAATCCCATGGACAGAGGAGCCTGGTACACTACAGTCCATGGGGTCACAAAAGAGTTGGACACGACTTAAGAGACTAAACAAAAACGAATATAGATTCTGAGGATTGGCAGAACTGGTTTAGAATTCCAATTCTTACCATCGGGGACATTTTTACTTTAAATACTATTTTCCATTCCTGCAGCTGGCTTTGGCCAACCTCCCCAACATTGATGATCTGGAGATTTCATAATAACCATAAAATTGTAACAAAGAAAACAAAAATGGCTGTCTGGAGGAGCTGTCCAGGTGATGATAAAGAGATCCATGATGTTCTCGGTTCATTCTTGGAACTGACTAGGGGTCTGCCTGGACCCAGTGCTCGGGGGCCCAATATCCTGTTAATCCCAACTTTTCACTTCCAATTCATAGATTTCCTTTTTTATCAAAGATTTTATAGCCAATTTTCAAAAAGCACTCTCTCAAAATTAACCTAAGAAGTGTTGACAGTCCTTCACTACTGTAACTAATTTCAGAGAAAACAGCTATTAACATCACTACTTTCATAGTCTATCTAAGTACAATCTGGAAATGCATTCCTGATTACATTATCCCAGGTCTTGGTTTTGGGTGTCGGCTCTGTAGAGCAATAAAGACAACACGGCCTGGACGAGTGGAGACGGGGAGGAAGACAGAGCAACTCACTCCGGGTAGGCAGGGTCCAGGAGGCGGAGCAGCAGCTGAATGAGAAGGCCGTAGAAGTTCAGACATCTTCTCAGAAAGCTCTCATCAAGCAAGCCAGCATCAGCACAGGCCTTGCATCGTACCAGTTTCTGTGGAGGCAGGTATGTCCCCATTCATAGATTAGCTGGTGGCTAAGTCCCTATGTGTGGTCACAGGCAGGGCACGGGCCAGGAGCTGGGAAATCTAGGCTCCAGGGCAGTGGTCCCCCACCTTTTGGGCACCAGGGACCAGTTTCGTAGAAGACAATTTTTCCAGAGTGGGATGTGGTGGGGTGGGGATGGTTTTTTGGGGTGATCTGAGCACATTATATTTATTTTGAACTTTAGGTTTATTATTACATTAGCTCCACCTCAGATTAGGCATTAGATACTGGAGGTTGGGGACCCCTGCTCTAGGGCTTCCAGAGCATTAGCACTAATGGGCTGTAAGATGCTGTTTGTGTCTCAAGAGCTTCCTCTGCTCTAAGAAGGTGTGCCATGCGAACCACTGGGCATAGTTTAGTGCTGAAAAGGCTAAGTCATCACTGTCATATTTGAAAAACTTGACAAGAGAGACCCTTTGGAAGTCAGTGGTGGTTACTGAGAAGGAGCCTGACATATTCACATCTAAATTCCAGGTCAGTACTTGAGCTCATCTTGGGCAAAATGCTCGTTCACCAAGGGTGTAACACCCATCTCAGAGGATCACTGTGAGATTAAACATCCACATGCACACACATTACATATAAATGTCAACAGTTTCCAGACTTCTTGAAACCTCTCTCTGGAGTGCTTAAGGGGTCTACAGACCCCAGAAAAGAGTCCCTGGCTTATTCTGCTTCTCAAAGAGGTTTCTACTCCATTAGTAAATAAAACTGAAACTTTTAACTTGTACCAGAAATCTAAGTCAGGTAAAATTTCTACATATCATCCTACTGTAACAGAAAACATAGCCAGCTAACATTCAGCTTTGTAATCTGAACATAAACACAGAAAAATGAATACATTTGCTGTCTGTGCTTCCCTTGTACAACTTTAGCTAGTGTTTGTTTTTAGCCACGTTTATAAGCTTCGTTATATGTTTATAAGGGCTTCCCTCATAGTTCAGTCGGTAAATCATTTGCCAGTAAATGCAGGAGACCTGGGTTCAATTCCTGGATCAGGAGGATCCCCTGGAGAAGGAAATGGCAACCCACTCCAGTATTCTTGCCTGGAGAATCCCACGGACAGAGGAGCCTGGCTGGCTACAGTCCATGGGGTTGCAAGAGTCAGATACAACTTAGCAACTAAATCACCACCACCATGTTTATAAGCAGAAATCTTCCCATCTACAGTTAGGTTCTATACAATGGATCATTTTCAATTCAACGAAGAATGAGGGGCAAAGGAAAGAGAGCTTTCCACTACCACAAATCCACTGTGTCAAACATGAAGATGTGAGGCTGGACAAACTGGAGTGTGTGTGTTTCTGGTGCGGAGTCAGGGTTAGCAGAGGGGGAACATCTTGCGTGAGGTAAGGAAAGGGAGATGATCTTCAAGGATGATAAGATCCATTAAGAATTCATATAATTACTGGCACAAGCTATGCATTTTTGGTCCTGAGATTTACATATACATAGAAACAATCAACACGCATTTAAATGTACCATTTTTATCTTGGGGGAAAAGAATAATGAGGAAAGAATGAGGACATTAAACTGTTCATTAAAGGCGCATATTCTGGTGGGAAAATTCCTATTGTGAGGCTGATCCACAATTACCCCCGTTAACTATACAGACCTTAAGCTGGGTTTTGCAGCGTTTCAGCATCTCACGGTGTCTGGTTGCCAGTGGGGAGTCTTTCCATTGGCTTTCATTATTTTTCAGATCTTCCACAGTTCTGAAATTAAAGACTAACAGTCAAATGAAAGAAGACACACAGATCCATCATCCATCGTATCTATTCATCTTCACAATTTCATTGATTCTCAGACATACATCCCCTCTCCCTCCCCCACTACATAAGCATCATTAAAATTGATAGGAAGTTATGGTTATGTTGGCAGCGTTCATCTTTTCTATTGGTTCCCAACGTAATATCTTAAAAGTGGATGGCATTTTAGATTTGGTGAAATACAGTAATTATTACTTTTGGAAGGAAATATTGTTTCTTGTTTTTCTGGGAAGGAGAAAATGAAGTCTCAGGAAAAATCAAGATTATTATGCCTACTCAATTACCCAAAGCAAAAGACAATTTGACTAGGCATTTTCCCTTCTGCCTGGAATGTTCTTCTCTAAGGTTATCTCTGTGACTTACTCCTGCACTCTCTTCAAGTGTCTCCTCAAATATCACCTGTCATTGAGGTAAAGCCTTCCCTGATCATGGAATATGCTGCATATTTTAAAGGCTGCCTCACTTAACACATTTCAACCCATTCTATCAAAACATGGTGTAGAAAACTACACAATGATACATACATATTTTTGTATCATTGATACATATATATTTTTTTCATTTTTGATTGCTCTGGGCCTTCGTTGCTACATGCGGGCTTTACTCTAGTTGTGGCGAGCAGGGGCTACTCTCTAGTTGCAGTGCGTAACTTCTCATTTCGGCGACTTCTCTTGTTGAGGAGCACAGGCTCTAGAGCACATGGGCTTCAGTAGTTGTAGCAAACTGGCTTAGTTCCTCCACACCATGCGGAATCTTCCTCTCTCCCCTGCATTGGCAGGTGGATTCTTATCCACCGTACCACTACGGAAGTCCAGTGATATATTTTTCAAAAGTATATTTATTTTCCAGACTCCCCTGTGGCCAGCACTTCTGCACATGACCTAGCTCCTACCAAGAGGTGAACCCTCATTGGAGGTAGAAGTAAATACAGTGAAGAGATTAGTCACATGGGTCTTCTGGAAGCACAGTGTGGAAGGGTTTTGGCTGAAGTGCTGACAGAGTCTAAACTTTGAAGCAGCTTCCTGGCAGGCCCAGTTCAAAGGAGAGCTCTGGGAGTCCTCTTTTCCAGGCCTTCCTCAATAAACCAAATAACAGCCTTAATAACCCTTTTTCTACTAACCTCAGATAAAGTGGACTCCTTTGTCTACAACTGGAACATGACATGGTAGACAGAGTGCCCGCCCCCCACCCCTACCCCGGCTTCCCAACCACCACGAGCAAGGAGATGTCACAGCTTAATCCCAAGGAGCTGTGAATATGTTGCCTTACATGGCATAAAGTGTAGTTGCTCAGCCGTGTCTGACTCTTTGTGACCCTGTGGACTGTAGCCCACAGGCTCCTTGGTCCATGGGATTTTCCAGGCAAGAATACTGGAGTGGGGTTGCCATTTCCTTCTCCAGGGGATCTTCCTAACCCAGGGATCGAACCTGGGTCTCCTGCATCACAGGCAGATGCTTTACCCTCTGAGCCACCAGGGAAGCCACATGGCAGAAGGAACCTTGCAAATATGATTAAGGGTTTGGACCTCGAGATGAGGAGCTTGTCTTGGATTGTCTGGGCGGGTCCCATGTCCTCATAGGGTCTGAGTGAAGAGAAGGAGAGGGAGTCAGAGAAGGGGGAGAAGAGAAGGAGAGGTGACCAGTGAAGCAGAGGCCAGAGAGGCAGCGAGCTGAAGATGCTACACTGTTGTCTGGGAAAATGGAGGAAGGGGCTGTGGGCCAAGGGGTCTCTAGCAGCTAGACAAGGCAAAAAAAAAAAAAAAGATTCTTCCTTAAAGCCTCAGAAGGAATGCAGCCTCAGTTTTAGGACTTCTAATCCCCAAAACCCTAAGACGATCATTTTTGTTATTTTAATACACGAAGGTCATGGTAATCTGCTGGAGCAACAAAAAGAAGCTAACATAGTAACCTGTATGGTTATTGGCAGGAAGAGGTTGCAGGTAACAGACCCTCAAGGAAAACAGGCTCTGGGATTATTAGTTCTTCAACTGGGCTGGTTTCAAAGTGGTAAAGATTCATTGAGCATTTGAGGGCGTAACACCAGAAGCCCAAGATTCTCGGTGGAAAAACAGCTGCATGAACAACCACTACTGATTTCTGGGAATGAAGAGATGGAGTGGCTATGCGTGAAGACACTGGGGCATTCACACGAGGAAACTACAGGTTCCCGGTTTTAAGATCTCACCTCAAGGAAAAGCTAGTGAGTCAGGGCGTTTCCAGGATGACCGTGAAGCAGCAGAATCTGGTCCACACAGAGCACCAGATGAGAACACAGACTGCATCCATAACCTCACTGGATCTCTTATCTGAACGTCACAGAGAAGGCTGGGATTCCAAGAATTCAAACGGAGGGGTTCTGGAGAATCCAGGCACCCCCCCCCCCACACCCCCAGTCTCCTGAGCCTCATTTGAGAGCAGCAGCAGCGCCTGTGGTGACTGTAGCTGAGTGGTCACATTGCAGGATGATGCCGGTTTCCCTAAGGTCCCAACCCACCACATTTCATTGCTTCCACCACGGCTGGAGTAGATCACTGTCCTTAAGGGCCAGTTACAAAGTTATGTTAGAAGAAAAAAACAAACAAACAGACTTGCTAATATGTTATATTAGCTTCCTATTGCTGCTCTAACAAATTATCACAAACTTACTGGCTTGAGACAGCACAAGTATAGCCTTAGGATTCCAGAGGCCAGAAATCTCCAGTGGGTCAGCAGATATGCATTACTTCTGGGGAACCTAGTGGGGAGTGTTTTCTTGCTCTTTCTAGCCTCCAGAGGGGGCCTGCATTCTTTGGCTTGTGGACCCACACCACTCTGATGTCTGATTCTGTCATCACATCTCCTTTCTCACTCTGCCTCCCTTGCCTCCCTCTTGAAAGGACCCTTGTGATATACTGGGTCCACCCAGATAATCCAGGAAAATCTCCCTATCTCAAGATCTTACATTCAATCACATCTGCAAAGTCTCCTTCACCATGCAAGGTGACACATTCTCAGGTTCTGTGGGAATAGGATGTAAACATCTTTGTGTGCTCAGCCAGTCAGTCATGTCTGATTCTTTGTGACCCTATGGACTGTAGCCCAACAGGCTCCTCTGTCCATGGGATTTTCCAGACAAGACTACTAGAGCAGGTTTCCATTTCCTACTGCAGAGGATCTTTATGACCCAGGGATCAAACCTGTGTCTTGCATTTCCTGCATTGGCAGGCAGATTCTTTGCCACTGCTGCCACCTGGGAAGCCCAGTGAAAATCTCTGGGACACTATTATTCTACTTACTATATATGCAGTAACAGAAATTCAGCACTAAGTGGGGAATAGATTCTGAACATCCTTGATCAGCAACAGAGCATCATGCTAACAAACTCCTATGTGGTGATAAATTCACTGACATGAATACAACTCCCAGAGGCTCTGATTCAGTCTTATTCTGGGTAACCAAGACGGGCTCTGTGTGCCCAGCTGGTTGTCTAAAACCTAGAATTCACAGTGATCTCTGCTAAATGAAGTTGTCAAGAATTCCTTGAGATAATTCAGAAGAAGGAGTTAAAAATATAAGAAGATGGGAATATCAATGTAGATTTACTATATATGACTAGCTCAGAAAACCACCCTCTCAAAACACACACATGCCCTAACTATGTCCTGGAAGACACTTCTTATATCACAGCACTGAAAAATATACAGGTAAGGGGAACACCAACATCTCTGAAAGGCACTGACTCCCCCTGTAGGCTGGGAGGGCAGGTGGCAGATGGTGTCACTGAAAATGTATCCTCCAGAGTCGGTGAGAATGATGGGACCACAGGATGCCACCCATTCCAGGATGAAGGAACAGATACAACACAGTTTGAAATTTTTATAAGTCTCTCAATAACTGATATTGTAAGCTGATAAAAGCAGCAGACAGAAGGAAAATTTGAACAAAATATAAACAAACGACTCAATTGATATATGTAAAACACTGCAACAAATGACATAGAATGTGAGTTTTCTTCTTTTTACTTTTATTATCTTGACTGTGGAATCTTAGTTCCCTGACCAGACCAGGGGTTGAACCTGGGCCCTTGGCAGTGACAGTGAGTCACCCTGACCACTGAACTGCCAGGGAATTCCTGCAAGTTCTTTTCTTCTATGGAATGCTTACTAATTTAAATGTTGGCTACAAAGTAGATCTCAATAAAGTACAAAGTACACAGTAGAAATTAGCTAGAAATCAATAACAAGAGATAAAGGAACAAATACTCCAGGAATCTGAAACTTAAAAAAAACCTATCTTTATATAATCCACAGCTCAAGATACTATGAATAACTTAATGCCTAAGCATTTTGAAACTTTCAGATACCACGGGAAAACTGACAGAAGATGGCATGAAAATCTATACAGTCTTATGTCTATTAACAATAAAATACCTAACTTAGAAGCCTTCCCACAAAGAAAGTTTTAAGCCCAGACAGCTTCAGCAATGCTTCTAAATGTTAAAGGGAGAAATAACTCTTACACAATAAACACCTCAAAAAATATAAAAAGAGGGACTATTTCAGAATTCATTCTACATGACAAGCATAAGGTTGATAAGAAAATTTGAGAAGGACTCACTTTTGGGCTTCCCTGGTGGCTTAGATGGTAAAGAGTCTGCCTGCGGTGCGAGAGACCCAGGTTCGATCCCTGGGACGGGAAGGTCCCCTAGAGAAGGAAATGGCAACCCACTCCAGGATTCTTGCCTAGAGAATTCCAAGGACAGAGTAGCCTGGTGGGCTACAGTCCATGGGGTTGCAAAGAATCGGACATGACTGAGAGACTTTACTTAATTCTTAGTAAGAAATAAAATCACAGGTCAATCTTCTTTTTGAATATAGGCTCAAAAACCCTAAACAGAATATTAGCAACTGAATATCCAATGAGATATAAAAGCAATAACACAGAGTTGAGTTTTTCCCCAAGAATGTAAGATTGCTTTGATATCAGAAAGCCAACTTATATAATTCAACCACATGAATAAAATAAAGGGGGGAAAAAATCTGACCTCCTCACAGAGATGGAAAATGCATTTAATAAAAATCAACTCCAATTAAGAACAAAAATCTTTTAGAAAATCACAAAATAAAAGGGAATTTCTTTATCTGGTAATAGAAGATGTTCAAAAAACTTCCCCCATTAACTTAAATAAAAAAATTTCAAGAAAGCTATCAATATTTCTACTCAAGGCTATAGTAGAAACTGTAGCCAGGGCAGTGAGGCATGAAAAAGAAAAGAAAGGACTTCTCTGGTGGTACAGTGGATAAGAATCCACCTGTCAATGCAGGGCAAATGGTTTGATCCCTGGTCCAGGAAGACTGGAAGATTCCACATGCCTTGGAGCAACTAAGCCCATGAGCCACAACTACTGAGCCTGTGCTCTACAGATTCCAGGAGCTGCAACCACTGAAGCCCATGAGCCTAGAGCCCATGCTCCACAACAAGAGAAGCCACTGCAATGAGAAGCCTATACGCGACAACAGAATAGACTCTACTAGCTGCAACTACAGAAAGCCCATGTGCAGCATGACATAAACAAACTGTCATCATTTACAGACAAGAAGATTATGTGTCGGGAAAAAAACTTTAGAAAGCTACCAGTAATGATTAGAATTAGTCAGTGATTAATTCTACTTTAGTTCAAGGCAGATATAGACACTACTACAGCACTCCTGGACCAAACCAACGGCGGAAGTGGCTGCTCCATTATTATTACAGCTCATCTGCTCAAAAAAATGTCTGCCTCCTATTCCTGAGGCTTTGGTTTGTTCGCAGGTGTTGATCCATGGGGAGAAATGCTCAGATTAAGAAATATAACAATGGTGTTAATGAATGGGAAATTGAGGCTACTATCTGGCCATTTTTGACTTCTTATGCCACAGGACAACATGCAAAAAATAAAGTGAATTGCAATGTTGGTATGAGTAAATGATCTTGTTTACTAAGGGAAACCAAAATTAATGTTTCACAGTCCTGGGAAACAGGGGTATGTCTAGGACCCAAGAGATCCTTTAAAGTGTCTTCTGATAATAAGGTGCCCAGTAGAAAAAGTTCACAGAGGTCTCAATCACATTCCAAGGGTTGGGAACTCTAAGAAATCTAAGTCTGGGTCCCTTAATTTGTAAAGAACTCTGGCCAACCAAGGACCATGGATGTGGTAGGAGAGGCAGATGGTGTTCTGTAACATACACGCCCCTCACATTCAAGTCTGCTGGTCACAAGGGAACTGCATGCTTGTGAGAAGGAGTGGTGGCTCGTGCAACCTCAGGACACGGCATCACACACATACCTATTGAGCTCCCGGATGGCCCGCAGTCTGCGGATGTAGCGACGGCAGCTGGGCAGAATTGAGAGGTGGTGGGCGTGCAGGGTGAGAAAGAAGCATTCCGTAGGGAATTTCGGCTCAGAAAATGGAGGCTGATCTCCATCTAGGAAAAAGCACAAAATCCCAGCAATAAAATCTATCACATGACTGTATTAGCAAAGAGTGCAATTAAGAAGACAAAATTACACTTGAATTTTCAAGAAGTTTAAGGACACATTTAAAAATTAAACAGTATTATTTTAAGAAAAACAGATTTCCTGTGAGCTGCATTTAATGATCACATACTCTGCTCTATCTGATTAAATGTTTACACAGATGGACACTAATGATCTTTTATGATGTGTCTTCCTGGTGTTTTTTATATAAACATTTCTACTACTCAAACGTCACTCTTATGGGAGGGAGATTTAAGAGGGGTCATATGTATACCTATGGCCGACTCTTGTTGTTTTCTTTAACAGAAAACAACAAAATTCCATAAAGCAATTATCCTTCAATTAAAAAATATATAAAATTAAAAAAACACATCATTGTTAAACCTCAAAATGGTACTAAATTATGTAAATAAGCCCGTGTTGGACTTATTTAAGTGGATTTTCTCCCCCCTCTACTCAGGAATCACTTTCAAACCCAATATCTGGCAACATAAAATATGGCACCCATTTCTCTTGCATTTCTACTTTTCTGTTTTCTAAATTTCTGTTTCCCGAAAGAATGAGCTTGCTCCCTTTACTACTGACAGGTATGAAAAACTGTAGCCAGATGAAACACCTGGAAGGAAGAGCTCAGACCAGGGAGTGTGGTACCGTGAGGAGAGCCCAAGGCTCAGCTCAGGACACTTGAGCAGCAGCTGCCATGTGCTGACTGACAGTCTAGGTGCGCTGGGCACCTTCTGGAACCTCAGTCTCCTTGTGTGCAACTTGTATGAACTAGAGTTGCTATTAAGATATTAAAGTTCTCTTCCTGATAATCCCGTAACAGCAGTTTTAAGGGGACAGGAGTCAATGAAAACTGACCCTAAGAATGGAGAACAGGAGCAAGGGCAAGAGGGAGTTAGCGGTTGGGGGGAGTTGGGAGGTGACAGACAGGGACGCTCTAGCTGGTGTCAGACTCAAACTGTGGAATGTTGCTGAGTCCAAATGGATCCTTCTCATATAGGATGTGTATATCTATTCTACGTTTTTGTTTTTAATTAAAAGAAAACAGAAGGGTGATGTTTTCATGACCTAACAGTGAACACATCACTCACAAAGTTCAGTCAGCCAGTCATTCACATCTTCCATCGTCGCATTCACTCTGGTCTCGTCGTTGGGAAGCGTGATCCGACACCTTGGGTGGAATATGTACGTGGGGTCGACTGTCTCTAACTTGATCTTTGTACTAAGTTGCTGCAGTACCCAAAGGAAATTCAGCATGAATCCGTCCGTTGACACCAACCTATCGTCTGTCTGCAAAACAGAAAGTACCGAGTCACAATGTGAACAGGAATTCTGGCACAATTTTATAAGAAAGAAGAGCAGATTTTCATCCTCAAGTCAGTGAGGGGACATCCACGTTGTTGTCATAGAGCTCTGCTGGTAGATGAGATTTGTTGAGTGTTAAGAATCCCATGGACAGAGGAGCCTTGGCAGGCTATAGTCTATGGGGTCGCAAGAGTCGGACACGACTGAGCGACTAACCACACAGTACAACTGTGTGTGAAGGGTTGTCTTTCACTGAATCTCCACAACAGCCCTTAGAACTGAGTGATAATATTATTCACATTTTAAAGAGGAAGAAACTAAGGGTCAGAAAACTTACATGATTTACCCAAGAGCCTCAAAATCAGTAAAGAGAAACACAATAAATGTTGTTTCCTTTCTCTTCTTTATTCTCCTCAAAAGCATCAGAACTAGTTTCACTGTGACTATTAGACGAACAGCTTCTCGGGCTGACAGTGTTAGTGCAATCCTGCTTCATGAATATAACACTTCTAATAATGATAGATAACATCTGCGGAGAGTTCACGATGCACTGGGCGCAATCCTAACATACACTAAGTCCATGAGTCAGTACTGTTATTATCCCCACTTGGCAATGAGGAAATAGGGGCACAGAGAACCACTGTCCCACTGCTGGCCGATGATGGAACCCCAGCTGGAAATCAAGGTGGTCTAATAACAGGTCCGTGCTCCTCTCTCTGTTTTTTCTTCTGAGTACAAATGTCACGCTGCTCATGAATAAAACAGCAAGGATGTCCTTGTAACTTCTCCACTCTGGTAAAGTGGTCTCAGTCACCAGTCTTTGCATCAGGAACTGTGTCCTTACACTGGGTCTCCTGGGATTGCCTCCTGTACCCTGGCCTCCTACGTCAGCCCACCCTCCAGGCAGCAGCCCTGATGGCTTCGTTCCCGAAGATCCTCCTTGGTACGGCGGCCCACCTCTCCAGCCCATGACTCCCCAGTTTCTTTCCTATTCACTATCCTTCAGTCACAAAAGCCTGAAAGTGGAGCTTATTCTAAAGTGGATTCATTCCCACCTTCATGCATCACACAAATCTAGAAAGCTCTTTTCTCAGCCTTGCGATGGCTGGCTCTTTTTTTCTTTTTTTAAAACTTAATCTGCATGCAGGATTTTAAAAAAATCAATTTCATATTTTGGCCATTACTTCCAGCACATGGGCTCTCAGTTCCCCACACAGGGACGGGGATTGAACCTGCAGCCCCTGCAATGCAAGCATGGAGCCTTAACCATAGGCTGTCAGGGAAGAAGTCCTGGATAGCTCTTCCTTCTCAGCCAGGTATTTAACCAAATGTCTCCTCCTTGGACACTCCCATGCCTTCCTTCTGGTGCCCCGACAGCTACTTTCAAGTCCTCTACCTTCCTTTATTGGCTTCATAGATTCCACGACAGTCTGAAATGATATAGTTACATGTCTATTCATTGACCCTATAGAACATAATGAGCTCCGCGAAGGCAGGAAGCTTGTCTCTCTGTATCTCCATTCCCTAGAATAAGGCTGGGTGGGAACTGAATGAGTTAGATGAATGAATTTAACAAATACATAAAAGCAATCTTTAGGAATCTTACCTGCATCTGTGCTTTCTTCATATTGGCATTGACGACAGCTGCCATGTAACTAAGAGCGGCCTCACGGGTTTCCCCATTTAACAAGATACTATGCAGGATCTTGAAAAGCTCTTGCTGAAATTCATTTTATAAGGGAAGGAAAAAAAAACAAAAACTTTGTTTAAAAAAATGATTCCTTTCTGACTTCGAGGAAAGCTAAACTCCTTCCCACTTTTCTCCTCGCCCACATCCACTCATTGTAAAGAACTTGACTACAAGAACATAAGAAAAGTCCACATTCTACTGTGTCCAGAGGATCGGCATGAAAGCAGAATGTGGAGTGGAGGAGGGAAGCAGTTGAAGTTTTAATAAAATAGTCTCTGCTATTTCCTTTCCAGGATAGGACCAAATTACCTGAATTACACTGCAATTAGCCTCTAACTGTGCTGCCTTTAACTTCCGGAACTGAAAACATATTCATCTTTTGGATTCATTTTCTGAACACCTACCCTTCCCAGCTCCAAGTAATGCTGCAGAGACTGGCTCACCACTCGAGTGTTTTCCAGGGTAATGGCGGGCCCTGAGAAATATTTTTCCACCACTTTTGCCTGCAAAGAGAAAGCAGAAATCCAATCCACATATGATGAACATTTGGGAAGGAATCTGAACATAAGAGCAGCAAGGTGGAAAACGCTGCTGTACTCACATCATCTTCTGCAAAGACGGAGAAGCTGAAGAAAGCCCCCAAGTATGAGAGTCTCTGCAGCTCCCGCCCAGAGCCAGGGCTTAAAGACTTAGGCAACCACAACGGCAAAGAAGCGACCTGGGAGGAAAACAGAAGAGGCCACTAAATCAGCAAGGGAGGTAAACTAGAGACAAACAGAGTTCCAAGCAGCCAGCCTGTTCAGTGATTCTTAGCCACCGACAAAATGGCTGCCATGTGACCTCCAAAAACACAACAGTCACAGATATGTTAGGATCCCAATCCATTTTTTTCTCATTTCAGATGGAGGAAAACCCTCTACATCTTTACAAGATACCATTTCTTTTGTTTGTTTTGACCCCACGGCATGTGGGATCCTAGTTCCCCAACCAGGGGTTGAACCTGCATCCCTGCATTGACAGGAGGATTCTTAACCACTGGACCCCCAGGGAAGTCCCTACAAGATACCCTTTTCATTTCTGTGTTTCAAGATATACTTTGATATCATTCAAATGAGCCACTGTTCAAAGGACTCAAGAAAATGTTTCTAATAGGATGTGTTATTCTAGCTACACAATACTTAACTCCCTAAAAAATTACAAAAGAAAGTGAATATCGTCAGCCCAGGAAATAATGCACATGACAACAATGTAACAGTTGAGAGTCACCCACATGGATGAATCATATCCACATCTCACGTCCCTCAAGAGATATTTTTCAGATACGATTACTTAAGGAATCTCTTCTAGGCTACGTGTTCACTGAAAATATGCAAACCTATCAGGGCGGTGCTTACCAAATTGCACACAGGGTGTGTCTTTCCAAACTTGGTTTCACAGAGCTCACCTAAAGCCTAGAGACAAGATTAGAAAAGGTCATTTAAGTGTATTTCATCCTAAACTGACTGCCATGTGTAACATCAAGACATAGCTTTAATATGCTGCTATAAATATGTATGCATTCCCAACAAAGTACTAATACCTTCAGTGCTTTTCTGATGCATAAATACATGCATGTTGCTAAAAAAAAAAAACAAAACTTCAGATAAGCAAAGTTAAAAAATGAAACTAAAAATCACTCACGAACTTTACCCTCAGAGATAACCTCTAATGATATTTTGGCTACCAGCTTTCCAGACATATTTTTTAACATATACACACAGAGATAAATGAGTATATTCTTAGAATAAATGGTTTTTTCATTTAACATCTTTCTATATAAGAAAGATATGCTTCATAAACACTAGATGGCTATTTCTGCCAGTATTAAACAGGGTTATAAACAATTAAAATTTAGTAAGTTACCGGATCCACAATATAGTTGAAAGTATTCTTTGATTTCAAGATCCCTGGTTTTTTGGGAACCTCAATGTTTTCCTTTGGGGACCCGATCATTCTCATGTTAGAGAACCAGGAAAAGTAGCTTTTAGGCACATAAACACAGCTTACTATGCCACAGTCATACTAAAACCATTTTAACAGTGACTCTTAATTCCCTCTGTGATTTGGACGTTTTTATGAAAGCTGCTAAACCAACCGCTGGAAGCTTCTGAGTCAATGCATGCAGGCATGGACACATCTCTGAGAAAGAAATGTTCGCCTTGCCTGGAGCCAGTTTCCCAACTTCAGCTGCACTGTTAGGATCACCCGGGAAGCCTCTCAAAGGCCAATGCCAGGCCACACCCTCACTACACCATCAAAGAACTAAATCACAATACTTGAGAGTCAGGTAGAGGTATTTTTAAAAAGATCCCCAGGTGATTCCAAGGTACAGCGAAGCCAGGATCCACTGACCTAGAGGATAATGACCATGATTCTTTCTGATCCTAGCTCCAAGGGTCTTCCTCTTCCTGCCTCAGATTACTGCCCTTTCTCTCTAGCTGCACAAGCATCAATAATGGCACAAAACAAAACTATTGTCTGTCATAATGGAGGCTTTTGTCTTTCGACCCAGAAGAACATTTTGTTGATATCTGACACTAAAAGCTCCTTACTGAAACATTAAGCTAATTCAAACCACAACAGAAAAGTCAACAATTCCAGGAGGGAATATTTACATAACACAGTGATAATTCATGTGAACTGAAAGATTTAATCACTGAACTCAAAGCATCAGATTATTCTACTTCCTTTTATGTGCCACAGACAGAGGATTCACGGAATTTCGTGGGGAACCTGAGTAACATGTGCAGTGGGAAGAACGCTGACATAAATTCATTCAAAATTATTTTTCAGACCACGACTTCCTGCTTCACTTTTTATTTACCCAGTGTTGTGTTTAATGTTTAGCCTCTTAGCTCAGTTTTGATTTTCTGAAATAGGTAAATACACTTCTGTGTTCACATTGACCTTGGTGTAATATTTGACTGTGTTGCTGTGGTCTTGATTTTTGCAGTAGATTACGAGCACTTTTGAAATATGGTGCTGGAGAAGACTCTCTTGAGAGTTCCTTGGACTGCAAGGAGATCAAACCAGTCAATCTTAAAGGACATCAGTCCTGAATATTCATTGGAAGGACTGATGCTGAAGCTGAAACTCGAATACTTTGGCCACCTGATGTGAAGAGCTGACTCACTGGAAAAGACCCTGATGCTGGGAAAGACTGAAGGCAGGAGGAGAAGGGGATGACAGAGGATGAGATGGTTGGATGGCATCACCGACTCGATGGACACGAGTTTGAGCAAGCTCCGGGAGTTGACGATGGACAGGGAAGCCTGGCGTTCTGCAGTCCACGGGATCGCAAAGAGTCGCACATGTCTGATCGACTTAACTGATGAGCACTGTGTGGAAAGGCGCCTTGTTTCATGGGCTCCTGTGTCCCCCCGCTGGCACAGTGGGGGCCCTCAGGAAGCAATAGATTAATGGCAAGATGGAATCAAGTCAGTAGAATGAGTAAAATTCAACAGAAGCAGCGCAACACATTAATTTAAACAAGGGCTCAATTTACACAAGGTTGTCTTTATTCCTAGAGTTAACTGATTTCATGTTTTGATATTTTTCCTTCATACTTTTAGAATGAAAATTATTCAGTAAGGTTTCAAAGTACTTTTCTCACGAAAGTTTAAAGAAGCGAATTCAGAGAAGAAAAGAGCCTCTTATTTTCTTTCTGGTGGTAATATTTTCATGACAGTGGAGACCCCTGGTGAGAATCCAGCCGAAAGTTCTGTCCACAATTTACGCTTGCTCTAAGTGTCTGCAGGAGCTGAGAAGATCTGGGTTTTTCAAGTAAAGTCTGAAAGGAAGTGCACAGCCTCAGAAAATGGGGAAGATGAACAAGAGAAATCACTCAGTGATTTTCTGTACAAAGTCACTACATAAAGATAAAATTGTATTTCTTTTCTTAGTTTAACTCTTTTTAGTTGCATTTGTCTTAGTTCCTTTTTTTTTTTGTTCCTAATTAGCAAAATTTCATCCTAAATACATTATGCTCATTGCTAGGACAATCAGAAAGGGTATAGCCAATGATTACTGTCTTCGTAAGCTACAGGATAAGGTGAAGTACATTCAAATGCCTCCATCACTGACTCCTGTCTAGGATTCCGATGGTACAATAGGTACCATGCTGCTAACTGTCTTTACAGATGCAACAAACACTATGCATGGCCAATACAATGCTTTCACGTTTTACATCTGAAAACAAAGCTGGTTGTGGACCTGGAAGAGAAGTGTAGGTTAAAATCATTTGGAAGAAAAACATCAACTGAATGGGTTACAAGAAAAAGAACAAAGTTTTACCATGAGGGGGTATTTAAAGTAGTCACTATCGAGGGAGCACTCTTTGGCAGCAAGAGCCAGGCCTTGTAAAATGGGGATAAAGATCTACAAGACAAAAAAAAAAAAAAAGAATCATAAGTTTAAGAAAATGCATGTCAAATAAAGTGCCAAATCTGCAAGTCCAGGCATTTGCACAGCTTCCCCAAAGAAAGGCTGTTTTGCATAGAAAGGAGCCTAGAATCTAGCCACAGGGTGTTATTTTGTCTTTTTGCAAGGCTGATCTTAAAGTAATACAGCTGAATCCTCCAGAAGGAACAGGTTTTGGTGAACCCTAAACCTCTGACAAGACACCCTGTAATTTAATAGAAACTCACATATTTGGAGTTTGCTGTAGGACTCTGCAGGGCTCCTTGCTCCAATCAACTAAACGCTGCACATCTCAGCAATGCATATGTTTCCAATTACCAAGCATCTACAGCCTATAAAGAAACTGGACTCAATGTTCCAGCCTTTTCTCAACTCTGTCAACATTTAAAGAATTTTTTTGTTGCTATCCCCACATCTACATTTAATTCTTTCCACCTTTCCCTGTTTATTATGAAGAGAACAAGAAAAACAGACCAACAATGGCTATTATCTCCTTAACTTTAATTATGTAGAACAAAAACATGACTGGTAAATGTTGAAATTAAAAAAAGAAAACTGTATTAGAATGCTTTAACTCCATAAAAGGTGTAATTGATACAGTAACCTGATGTCAGAACGTAAGGGCACTGAAATCTGAATGTTTAAGTTCATCATTAATATGAGGGCACAGGGAAACCCTGCAGAATCTGCTCAGCACAGCTCATCTTTAAATTTCACAGTGCACTCACTAAGCAGCACATGCAGGGAGCTGATCGGGATTCACAATTAATAACATTAAGCTGAAAATGTTGTAAACAACAGCTGACAGTCTGAATACCAAGGAACCAAAAAAGGGAGTGTTCTTAAAAGCAACTGGAAAAACTTGAAAAATTCTCTTTCCTACTAATTTCATCCCGTTGTCTGGAGCACCTATGTCATTTAAGGGGCACAGTATTTAAAAAAAGGTGCCCTGTGTTACAAAGTGTCTTGAGATAGCAATACATCTCTTGAAGATAGATCACTCTAGTTCTTGCAACTCAAAACAATCAGGGTAGAAGTAATGAGCTTTCGTAAGTGAGCTAAAAATGGAGACGTAATGCTGAGATGGAGGGGTGGAAATGCCAAAGAAATAAAGGAAAAAAACAAACAGTAGTTCTAGAATCACCAAAAATAAATTTCACTATTGATCATCTAGAAAAAAGTCTCTTTTTTCCCCCAGGAATGCTATTAAGTAAAACTTGGGTTCAATTTACAACTAGCAGACAAAATATTACTAAACATAGTATTTTTCAAATATCAAACAGAATGTCTGTGTGACTTACATATTTTAAGTAATTCTATTTTCAAATAAATACCTCCCAGCACTGATAAAAAAGGCTCCAAGTGTTCATCACCAATTCTAAATTCTAGCTACTGTCTATTTATGTTTATCTGTGAACATCTCAAACATTAAAGGCAGAATGAAATTTCAATTCAAAGATCTAATACTTCAGATCTACCACAATCTCAAGACAAAAAGGTAAAATGCTGTTTTTCAGGTCAGCAACTCCACTGGAGTCATCCTTGAGGAAAAACAAACGGTGACACAGAAGACAAGACGAGGGATCAGAAGTCTGTGGTTAAAAATAAACAGGTGGACAGTGACTGCACAACACTGAGAAGGTACTAAACGCCACGGAATGGGGCACTTTAATGGCTGATTTTATGTTATGTGAATTTCACCTCAATTAAAAAAAAAAAAGAGGTCATTTCATAGCTTCTATGTAAGTTTCTTTATGAATAAAATAGCATAGGGTACCTCTGTTAGCTGATTCCTGGGCTTTTATACAGTTAAAACTACTCTGGATTCTTTAAATGATGTCTTTTCAAGTAAAAGTATTCTAATTTATGCATACTACACATAAAGTATAATGTATCACTTAAACCTTCCAATACAGTTATGTATTTTCATCAAGAGTTCTCTTAACTTTCTAGAGGAGGAAATCTCACTATAATGCCTGAAATATTCCTATAAGTCAGTAAGACCATCATCTAAGATGTTGTTCAGTCACTAAGTTGTGTCTGCAGGTGATAAATTCCAAGTACGGAGCACACAACACCGACTGGGAATTTCGCTGCTGTATTCTTCTTTTACTAGTATTTTGAAAACACACTTCCTGAGAATTCAAAGGCTTTAAGATGAATAGTTACAAATAATATTAGGTATAAAAAAGGCAAAAAAGAATCATATCGTTTATAGCTATTCTCTCTCTTACTCCTTCTAGTAGCAAAAAAAGAAATCACCATACAGCAAATTTTAAGAAAGTCATAAACACCCTTTCATCAAGGGAAACAGCTCTGTGCAAGTTGCTCTGGCAAAGTGCTTACTTTACAACACAGGTCACAGGCCAGTAATCAACATTCATGCCAAAGTTTCACCTTGGAAAAAACCTTGGAGACTAAGTCTACTGAAGTGAAGTGAAGTGAAAGTCGCCCAGTCATGTCGGACTCTGTGACCCCATGGAGTCCATGGAATTCTCCAGGCCAGAATACTGGAGTAGGTAAGCCGTTCCCTTCTCCACGGGATCGTCCCAACGCAGGCCTCATGAATTATAGGAGGATTCTTTACCAGCTAAGCCACCAGGGAAGAAACCTTTGAGACTAAGTTCATTAGCTATTATTATTATTAAGCTTTATTATTAAATATTGCATATCTTCATTTCCACTTGACTTTACACAGTAGGATACCAAAAAACATATGGATACTTAATGAATGAAGTAATCCGTAAGATCTGAGATATCATTCCCAGTCCAATAACAAGAAGACATTCTACTGTGACATGTGGACGGCCAATGAACTAATCAGCTAAATCAGCTAGGTCTCCTGATTTATTTAATATTAATCTTTTTGTAAATTTAAAGAATTAATTTTCAACACTACTTACACACATCACGTCTTATACTATCTCTTGGTAGTGTTTTAAAAGCTCGAAATCAGAGACAGGACCTTATAGTTCTTCTAATCTCCTAAAGAACTTAGCAGACTGTGTTTAAAATATCTTGATGCTTGACTAATGAGTTGAAATGGACACATGATCTGAACAACGCAGCTGTCAATCTGATCTCCTCAAGGCAGGAACCTTGGGAAGCGCTCTCTGAGCAAGTAACGTGTGTTATGTTCAAATTCTGGAACCTAAGATTTCAATATATGGTGTCTCTAGAAATTTACCTTGGCAGAAAAGCTTCTATGCCAAATGTTTTAATAGTGAATACACAAAACCTACCTGCTTGAACACTTCTTCATCCTGGTGAGTGGTTCTCACCAGCTCCTGGATGAAGCCATATGGTAGGTTCCTACACAACATGTACGGCACTAGGAAGGACGGCTGCTGCAGGGACCTGCGGACCCAGAAAGTCAAGGGGTCTGATGAATCAACTCGTCACCCAGTTAATAACAGGACACACAAAATACCATACGGCTGACACTCATAGGTCAAGCTTCAGATCTCCCAAATAGGCCACACAATAGATAGTCAATAATTGAGACAAAAGATCACCCTTCTTACTGTTAAAACAATCACTTTGTGGGCTCTTCAGTGAGAAGTTATAGGAAGTTTCAAAGAATCCATCTTTTTCTCCATACAGCTCTTTAAGAATAAAGCACTAGAAAAACCAAAGTACTTTATGTCTCTTTTACTTATTTATGTCTCATCCAACGGGGAGGGGGGAAAGATTAGCAATAGCTAAAGATTTTTTTAAGCTCTTATGAACGCTAACCATGGGGATAGTGTTTTTAGTACATGTGTATCTTTTTTTCTTTTTTCTGACATGTTTCAAAAATGGTTATGATACAGAAAATAATACAAGGTGATCCAGAATGAATAAATACTGCAACTTTGCCATTTTTCCTTCAAATATTTTTCATAAGAGAAATGAAATACAGAAATATTCTTCTGTTAAACTTGAAACTTTATGGGATCCTCCAAACAAAAATTAATAATGTAGGACATTGTGGGTGATCCCTATATTACCTATTCCACCACCATTCTTTATTGCTGGATAATAGAAATTGATTGTATGACACATGGAAAGTGAGGCTCTGTACATTTTTCCCAAGTATCCGTACTGCTTTCAAGCAGCTGCTTTTAAACTAAGTGAGTAATTTCTTGCCCTGATGTCAACACATTTCAACCACACAATCTATCTCAATAAAGCACATGAAGTGTTTTATTTTCATAGTATTTCAGAGAAACAAAGGGACCTCAGAGACCATCTTGTCAACTGCTCATTTCACAGGTGAGGAAGTGAGCTATGCAACGTGGTGCAACATGGCTGGGCAGCCTGTGTCCACGGAAGGAGAGGCCCTCTCCCTGCAAACAGCAAGCACACACTGGTTGCTCATACCTTGGCTGTGTGAGGGACCCCTGGAGTACTAATGCAGTGTGGGATATGCACTGTGAGCGGATGTTGCTCAGAAGCTGGCTGACTGCTGGCTGGCTGCACATCTGGAAAGACAGGTCAGGGTGAGGACTACAAAGACAAACAAAATAATCCCACGCAGTTGAAAACTGACAAAAGAGTCAGAAGAGATGGATGTGCAGGAAGAGGCATCCTTTTCTCTTCCTTTATTGATGATGAACAAACTAGATTAACTGCATCCTCCAAGCATACTGCTTCCGCTAAAACCTAGTTAGAGGAGACGCAGAGGTTTGAGGTGACCATGCAGGGGTTACAAAAACAGGCCCACTCTCTTTAAGGTTAAGTGCAAAAAACCCCAAGAGGCCCTTCACAAATATGAACTAACATGCAGAGAACTGGATTAATTTCTAATGGAAAACCAGAACTAGCAAATGAATTGGGGAAGGAGGGGAAATAAACTGGGAGATTGGGATTGACATATACACACTATATGTAAAATACATAATAAGGACCTACTGTATAGCACAGGGAACTCTACATAATACTCTGTAATGACTTACATGGGAAAAGAATCAAAAAAGAGTTGGATATATGTGTATGTATAACTGATTCACTTTGCTGCACACCTGAAAGTAACACAACATTGTAAATCCACTACGAAAGTGAAAGTGTTAGTTACTCAGTCCTATCCAACTCTGCAACGCCATGGACTGTAGCCCACCAGGCTCCTCTGTCCATGTGGATTCTCCAGGCAAGAATGCTGGAGTGGGTTGCCATGCCCTCCTCTAGGGGATCTCCCCCACACAGGGCTTGAACCTGGGTCTCTAGCATTATAGACAGAATCTTTACTGTCTGAGCCACTATATGTCACTGAAAATTTAAAGAAAAAAATAAATAAATAAAAGAATGAAAATGAAACAGGGTTGAAATGAGATATTCATTCAGAATGAAATAGTAGAAAAAGTGTAGCTCTTGAGTTTAAACCAACTTCTCAATTTATGTGACTCTGGACAATTATAGGTATCCCCCCCTTTTTCAAAGTTCACTTTACGCTGCTTCGCTTTTAGGGAAGATCAATGGTAGTATGTATTAGATCCCTCTGAGGTGCACTTGCTTATTAACATAATGAAAAAAAATAATACTTATATTACAACGGCCTAATGAACAACTGTGAAAACCTGAGTTCATGGAGACCTAGCAAAGTGTGTGATGGTTGACAGGTACTCTATAAATGTTTTATTATGATTTCGACAGACTATGAGAAATTATCACAGTGTTAAGTCATTGGTGATAGTAGTATTTGACCCTGTCACATCTTCCCTCCACTAGGACGTGAGTTCCAGAAGCGCTGGGATCTTCATCTGTTTTGTTCGTTAATCTAGCCTGGCTTCTACTGTAGTGCCCGACCTATGAGATGCTCAGTAAGCGCTTTACTGATTGAATAAATAATTAGGGGCTTAGAAAACAATTATTTATCCAATATATAACCAGGTTTTGTGGGTTTTAAGTGAATCTATTTCATATTACCTTTGGTGCTTTTTTTTCCTCTATTCCAACTCGGTCAAAACACTCGATGAGGTAGTTCAGCATGTCTGTCTCCTTGCACGTTTCAATGGTGAAATGGTCGCTGTAGGAATCCCAAGTACTTGCCCCACCAGAGGCTCCCAGACTTTGGAGAAAAGAAAAGGGATGGTTTTGATCCGTTCTCAGTAAACCACAGGACAGAGCTCACACTGCTGTGGCAGAAAGCCTGTTAGGGTCCCCGCACCCAGGACAAAGCACAGACCCCATGCGGCTGCGCCTGGAGCTGACTGCGGCTTCACCTGCTCCAAGTCCAACAACAGAGAGTTTTAGGAAACATTTTATTGACCTAAGAAGAAAGTTTGTCCAGAAATCCAGCATCTCATCTTCTCAGGAACAGCAGCTTACAAAACCAGGAGGACTAAGAACTGGTACTAAGCACCAGAAATTTGAAGGGATACCACACGTATGTACATCCAACTGGCCAGCTGTGCTCGGGCTGACTTGCAGGTTAAAGCCAGCCTTGCTGTTAGGCAAGCAAAGTCTTTAGGAGTGAAGTTACAAGGGACTGACAAAACACCCCTCCCTCCTTCCTAATGTCTAGCACACATCTCAAAGCCTTTATGCAGCATTTGGCGCAACAGGACTAGAACTTAGGAAAACTGTCCAGTTAGAAGGAGATGTGAAAATACTTGTTATCAATACTAATTTTCCAAAATGTTTAGTGAAAGGGACAAAGTAGTATTAGTCAAAACAAAACAAAAATGTTGTGCTAGGAGTATCCAAACTTGCATTCTATCCCCAGCTCTACTGTGTACTTGTTACCTGAACCCAGAACTTCCATCTCATCTGCACTGAGGTTAAATGAAATCATGTGGAGGTATTTTGTCAAACACAGGCAGGACACAATGGGAGGGCCCTGTTTCTACTAAAACTATGCTCTGAGACCATTATCATGAGGGTTAGGTGTTAGGAAATCAAAATTTAGATTGATTATCAATAGGTCAAATACCCAATGTGATGTTCAACTCACAAATTTGATAGACATAAAAGATACAAAAAGATTAACCATGGCATAGGAAGAGGCCATGAATTTTGAAATGAAGAGGAATTAAAAGATATAAACTTAACAACAACAACAAAAATTACATGTGAAAGATGATAAAGAATCTTGGAATGGTATTGGAATATTTCATTTAAAAAAGATGAAAACAGGTGGTCCAGTGTTTAAGAATTTGCCTGCCAATTCAGGGGACATTGGTTCAACCTCTAGTCCAGGAAGATTCCACACGCCAAGGGGCAACTTGAGCTTACGCGCCACAAGTACTGAAGCCCACGTACTCTAGAGTCCATGCTTGGCAACAAGAGAAGCCAGTGCAATGAGAAGGCCCAAGCACCCCAACAAAGGGTAGCCCCCACTCATCACAACTAGAGAAAGCTCAACCATAGCAATAAAGACCAGGCACAGCCAAAAATTAAATAAATAAGTAAATAAATAAAAAGATGAAAACAATGTCAAGGCTTTAAATCCAAGGCTCTCAGGCCAGAGACTTGTAAATCTACAACTTACTTCCTGCACAAGTCTGACAGAGGGAGGGGAGGACAGAAGGTTGAGAAGCAGCCAGTGCCCTTCTGACTGGGCAGATAAGGGACCCACCCTCAAAGTGCCCCATCAGAGACAAAGATGGGCAGTCCAGGGTGGGAAACATCAAAAAAAAACAAAAACAATTCTTGTGCCTTCACATCAGTTAGAAATACATTTCACGAATTAATGTAAGATCTGGTATCTGTTCGTTAGCCAGACAACAGAAAAATGAGGACTATAATAAAGCAAAGCAAAGCAAAAAAAAAAAACCAAAAAAAAACCACCCTAACAAAACAGAAAAACCCACCCATAAATATAAGAAGTATGGTGAAACCGCAAAAGGAGAGAGGGGGGAAAAATACTTGGCCTTTCCTGCAGCCATCTCACTCTCAAGCTATCTGCCATCCTTCCCTCTTCCATCTGAGGTTCGTGACTCCATTCCCTGCACTTCCCAAAGATGAAATTTGCTGATTCGAGTTTGTAACTATATACAGTTAAGGTTCATCTTCCTTTGAGCTCTCACAGAAGCAATGAAAACAGACCTTCCTCATGTTGAAAATGAAATATTTAAACTAAATATTTCCCTAATAATAAGTTCCATCTTTCTCACATGTTTACATTTCTGAAATGGAAAGCATCTTATATTTGATGTCAACAGGTCCTTGCTGTTTGCAACAAGCCAATCTAATGCAGTGTGCCCTTGATCAACAGTGGGAGTCAGCATGCATCGACGGTGGCTGCTGACTGAAACTGGGCTCCACTCTTAGCCAACACACCCCCCTTTCATTTTAACTTAGACTTGAACACCTCAAAGTCAACCAAAATGCCTTCGCAAGCATTTTGCAAAGACATGAAAAGACATGACAATTGTGTGCAGAGGACTGCTAGGCAAGGCAAAGAAAGACATTCAGAATGTATCAAGAGAATTTTCAAAGCTGAAAGAGGTTGATGTATGTTGTGATCATCTGTTAGGCACCAAATAACACTTCCAGGGGACTTTCAAGAGAAGAGAAAGAAAGAAATGAAACAAGAGTTTAACCAAATAGTAAACACAGTAAAACCCAGTAGCTGTCAATGTTTCCCAACTATGAGATCAGTCTTAAGGATGTTGAAGTAGATCATAAGCAAAGTGGTCAGTTAGTCTCACCAGAGCTGGGCATGACTCCCAGTGGTGAAAACTGGTTTACAGGGGTGTCTAGATTCGAACTCAGAGAGCTGAACTCAGGTTCTAAATGTGATCCTGAAGGAAAAAGGTGTGTACAGTTTAAACACATTAAATTTATGCTATCAATAGACATTTTAAAAAATGTTTTAAAACAGTATTTCATTTTTTCTCTAAAAATGTTGCTACAAAGTTCATGATGCCTTTACAACTGTGACATGTGGATTATGACACTGGAAATCGTCATATTTAAGTCCTAAGAGTATCTAGAAAATTATACCTCCTTCTGGGAGAATACAGGAACCATTTTCTGATAACTACATCAACAATCCAACTGAATAATGTAATTACTTCACATGATGTAAATACAGTGGAATCCTTCCAAAAACACAAGGAAAATATATCTGGAGATTAATATATGCATCAGATCTGTGCAAACTGAATCTCATTTTAAATGTACCCAAAAATGTAGTTTCCTAAAAGGCTGCTGTGGCAGTTCCTTTTCTCCTGTGATGGGAATAATCACTCCCTATTTTCCTTTTTGGACGCAGACTTTGGAATGGCATATTTTCTCAATGCAAGGAAAGGGAGAGCTGGGCAGGGATAAGCAACGTAAACCCCCCGAGCAAATGTCTGCACTGTTGAAGATCGTGGGGGCAGCACCTTAATGAAACAGATCAAGACCTTGTTCATGTGGCAACTACATCCTCTATAATGTAGACATTTTTTTAAAAAGTCTTTACTGAGTTTGTTACAACACTGCTTCTGTTTTATGGTTTGGTTTTTTGGTCCCAAGGCATGTGGCATCTTAGCTCCCTGACCAGAGATCAAACTTATACCCCTGTATTGTAAGGCCAAGATAGGACTGTCAAGAAGTCCCCTGAGGAGAGATGGTTTTTTAAAAAATAATATAGAAGTGCTATGAAGAAATGAGTATAGATGTCAGAAAGAGGCAGGAAGGGTGTGTGTGTGTGTACACATGGAAGATGTGTGTGTGTGTGTGTACACATGGAAGATGTGTGTGTGTACACATGGGAGATGTGTGTGTGTGTGTGTGTGTGTGTACACACACGGGAGATATGTACATGTGCGTTTATACACAGGAGATGTAGGGTCCTAGGCTTTGGGTCTAACCTTGTAGGAGAAGGGAAATCACTGGAGGTTGGAGGACAGACATGGTGGGAAGATCCTGACTTATGACCAGTAGAAATAAGGGGAGAAATATCAACATTTTTCACTATTTTGTGCTCAGTCACTCAGTTGTGTGCATTTGCTAGTTTACTCTTTCTCTATTCACACAGGCTCATGATGTTCAAGATCTAATCTCCTTTACTGAAATATCTAAGCAATGAAAAAGAATCCCAATAAACAAAAGAAAAAGAAAAATGTCTTTCTCGTCACCAACTTCCTAGGAAACAATTAGAAAACATTTCCTCAGAATAATTACTTTATCTTCTTTTTTCCTCTGTTATCTTTATTATAAGAAAACTCTCATTTCACTTATTTTCATTCCTTCAAGAAGTAGCTCCTTATAACTCATATAGCTTTTTTCATAGAGTACTACAAAACATTCCATCCAGAAGGAATGTCGTCTTTCTTTTATTAATCCTTATCATAACCACTATAAATAATTAATACAGGACTGTATGTCCCAACTATCTCTCAAAAGATGTACAAGCCCTTGACTCTACTGGGCCAGCAGAAAGGGAGACCAATACAATCCCTGCTGATAGCTGCTTCTACAGCACTGACCTTACTGGACAAGAAGAAGGTGTTAAAATTGCTTACTTCCAAGTAAATAAAATTCTGAGATCAATTAGACAGGGGGAAAGAAAAAGTTCTTTGCTGATCACCCAAATTAATAAGAATTTTTTTTTGCTACTTCTTGGTTCTGACCCTACGTGCATTCTCATGTTCTTCTCTATTTGTTTCATGTGTTAAATATGATTATGCCCTGTCCTTTTAAATTCCTTTTGATGTCTATTCAGAATTTATAATTTCTAAAACCTGGACAGATGAGATTTCATTTTAACAGACAGCAAAGTACCCGCCAACCAACCGGAGTGGAATTTTGTACTTAAGAAGGAAAATGTTGGCACTTTCTTGCCAAGGAAAAGAACACATACATAAACTCTGGGCAGCGAAATAACTGCTAAGAAATGAGAATAATCCAAGTCCTACTGGGCAAACAGGGAGAAGTCAGAGGCAACTCGGTGTGCTGGGTGGCATGTGAGATCTGGACTCCAGCTCTGCCTTCTTCTAATTATGAGACTAACCTCCTTGAAGGTTATTGCTGAAGCTGAAGCTCCAATACTTTGGCCATCTGATGTGAAGAGCTGACTCACTGGAAAAGATCCTAACGCTGGAAAAGACTGATGGTAATCGGAGAAGGGAGCGATGGAGGATGAGATGGTTGGATGGCATCACTGACTCAACGGATTTGAGTTTGAGCAAGCTCTGGGAGATGGTAAAGGACAGGGAAGCCTGGTGTGCTGCACTCCATGGGGTCACAGAGAGTCGGGCATGACTGAACAACAACAACCACCACCTTCCTGAACCTGCCCACATTTCCTTGCAGTAACTAGAGGCCCTGCTGTGAGGATCAGAGGGATAACGTACGAACACGGCCGACAGAGCACCTGGGACATGATGCTCAGTAACTATTCACAGCTGTGAGTACATAATCAGTAAGTAAGTTTTGTTTCTGCTTGTAGGTGTCAAATCTAGATCTGAGACAAGGCTGGATATTAGAAGTCTAGACAGGAGTTAGGTAAAGCAGCATGTGATCTGATATCTTTGTTAGAGAAAGCTGGAATTAAATAGGCAAGGGAGAGACAGTATTTCCCTCACAGATAACTTACAGTAAAACAGAAAACAAAGCATTTTTATCATGTATAGGAATTGACTCCTAACAAGGATGGCTGCCGCACTACTATGATCATGGAAGAGGATGTCTGTGCATGCGTGCTCAGTCGTGTCCGACTCTTTGCAGCCCCATGGAGCCAGGCTCCTCTGTCCATGGGATTCCCCAGGCAAGAATACTGGAGTGGGCTGCCATCTCCTCCTTCAGGGATCTTCCCGACCCAGGGATCGAATCCAAGTCTCCTGCATCTCTTGCACTGCAGGCGGATTCTTTACTGTTGAGCCATCTACATGAAAAAAACTCTTCTACCTTTGGGAAATTTACTTGAGAAATAGTGATACAACATTTGACCTAATACAAATATCAACCTTTCTGAATCAATATTCAACCCTGTGCCAATATCCCTCTCTCTCTTTATAGACTCTCTAATGATCCTTCTGAACACTGTGGAGTTGAATGTAGTATACCGCACCCCTACCACCATCTCTATTTATAGCCTGTAGTTATTTCCGAATACTGCTGGGCACAAATACCAACTCAGTCCAGATGAAACTTCAATTTAAAAGCAAAATTGTAAGATGATGAGTCAGAGGCTTAGAGAGAAGGTGCTATTATATTTTTTTGCTCAAAGTCACCTAGAAGGTCTAAGCCATCTTTTTCACTCTGCTTTCAGGGGTGAAACTTCAGCAATACTGTGAGCTCTGTTTTAGCCTCTGCAGTCATTCCACAGGCTAGGCTGTCTAAACAAAGGGTCTGGCTTCACTGGGGTCAGGGAAGCGAAGTGACTGATTAGCAAAATTTAAGATTAGCAGTGAAGAGTGCTTCCCTGATGGTTCAACGGTAAAAAAATTCGCCTGCCAATGCAGGTGACATGGGTTCAATCCCTGGTCCAGGAAGATCCCACATGCCGAACAGCAACTAAGCCCCTGCGCAACCGCTATTAAGCCTGTGCTCTAGAGCCTGGAAGCCGCAACTACTGAGGCCCTCTTGCCCTAGAGCCTGTGCTCCGAAATAAGAGAAGCCACCACAGTGAGAAGCCTAAGCATCTCAACTAGAGAGCAGCCCCTATTCGCTGCCAACTAGTGAAAAGCTGATCTGAAGCAAACGAAGATCCAGCACAGCCAAAAAATAAAGATTAGAAGTCAAAGCAGAATCACAGTTATAAAAGAGAGTATGACCACATGTTCTCTTCAACAGACGGCCCAGAGTGGGCTGAGAGGGACACATATACACACACACACACACACACACACACACACAAGTCCCAGCCCCTGTGCCATTCCTAAAAAGCAGCAATCCATGCAACTGTACGTAAGAAAACACGCCTCCCAGAGAACATGTTGCTTACATCTGGTAGCCCACAAGAACACTCTCCTAATAAAATAAATGAAGGGTCTCTTATTTTAGATCTTAGGGCAGGTGAACTTGATGTCTACTCTGTTATTCATGTTCTTGACAAATGATTATACATTAAGTTGTTCTCCAAACTTTCTGGGCAATAACTATGAAAATGTTCCTATGTGCCACTTTACCCTCCTGAGAAGGTCCTAATGCTTGAGTACATGTGGAGTTTCTCACATCTGGACTCACCAAGCCACCTCATTTGACTCTACCCTGTATGGATTCAGAGCACGCCTCTAATTAGGGCTTATAAAAGTTAGTTCCTAAGCACCTAGGCACATGCAGAGGTAAGACTCCATTCCTCTGATACCTGGACCCAAACTGGACACAAGAAAACTCATCACCACCACCACCACCTTCATCATCACCATCATCATCATCATCTTCTTCATCTTCGTCACTACTGTCCCCAGAAAGTGCGAGGAAGAGGAAGGAGAAAGGACTGTCGTACATACTACCGTGACAAAAGCAAAAAAAGTCATCAGGGAAAAGGGAAAACAAAGAGGAGGAAAGCTTTTACAACCGCTGGCCTTTTAACTAAATCGTAGGCTACAAGTTTTGTCTACTGATATGCAGAAAAATAATTCACCTAAATTATATAAAGGCCAGGAAACACATGATGGGAAGGAGGGCAGTGGATTAATGGAGTTTGGATACTGCTTCTTTCTAAGGGGCTGAAAACAAAGCGTCAAGGCATAACTACTGGCCAGAGGTAAGGTATCTGCCCACTCAACCCCTTGGTGTGGCTCTATCTCAACTATGATCGGTAACAGTACACAAAGTGGAAAGTGGTTCTGTGAGCCCCAGCTCTCAAATATAAGCTGCCACAGTCTCTGAAATTCATTTGTCATGAGGAACGATATGTGCCCTTGATTTTGAAAACTGAGTGACTTCTTCTTATTTTCAGGAGGAAAAGTGAAGGGGAAGAAAGGCCCTCATAATTGAGCCACCCATACTTTCTGATGCGACAGAACCCTGGCAGAGCAGGGACCTGGGGCACGAGCCTACCCAACTAGTTAGACACGTGGGTTAACAGCCCCAAACAGAGAAACATAGGTAGTGGAGGTCAGCATCACATGACAGTTCTTCCAAACTGTGTTAATGTCTTCTCCCTGCACTGCAAACACGCACCCGCCTCTCCTACTTCGTAAATAAATACCTAGGAGAGTTCCTTAGGGAGGAGGGCCGTCTGCTGGGGGCACTCCCACCGGGGGAGGCGGAGAGTAAAGGTGGTCCTGTGCCAGGGGGCCTCTGTCGGGAGGAGCTGGTGGGCACGGCTTGAGGGCTACTGGCCGGGGCGTACAAGCCTGGGGAGCTAGACAGGATGGAGGTGCCCGAGGATCGCGAGGCAGGAGAAGATGTAGACCCCGAGGGGTGGGTGATAGTGTAGGGCCGGTACCGCGGAGACGAGGGCTGGCTTCCCGCAGGCGTCCCCGCAGCACCAGGAGGACAGAGGGAAGAAGCGGGAGGCGTAGTCGCCTGGCTGGCTGCCCGGGAGGGGGAGGCCAGAGGCGGACTCATCATTGGCACAGAGCTCCAGACACTGGTATTGGGAGCTGGGCTAGTCTCATAGAGGCTAAATGATTTGAGAAAGGGAGGAAAGAAGAGAAAATTGAAGAAACACTTGAGATAAATAACTAAAATGGAAAATAGCATGTTTTTAAAGAACCATATAATTACAACCTCATATCTCTAAGCATTCCAGTATACAGATCTTTTAGAGGCTCATCGAAATAACTGTAATCTAACTGCCATGCTGTTTTAGAAGCCAGACTTACAATAAGAGAAAGCGTTCTTTCCAAAGAACATACTCTACAGCTATTTGTTTCTAAAATTTAATTTACCAACAGCCTAACCATGAAAAGTCAAGGAGATCCATCTGGAAAAGACCATATCTCTTCAGTGAGTCAACCACATCCCCCAAACATAAGACATTCCATAATCTGCATGATGCAGGCCCCTGAATGAACGCTCCTTTTTCCTACGTACTTCATGGCTATTTTACCACCAGTGAGATGTGCAGAAAGAACCACACTGACCTAGACAAAGAACTGGCCCCGAAGGAACCCAGGTTGCAGAACATGGGGCTCGTTCCTGGGTTGGAGCCGGTGGTCAGCATGAGGTTTCTGTCTGGTGACCGAGCTGTCGCTGCAATTGGCTGGGAGGTGGCTGTCAGGCTGGCAAATGGGTTTTCATCTCTGGTCTGAGTTGACATCATTAGCACTTCCATTAAAATCTGGCCAATCAAGTCCTTAAAATCAGAGAACACTGTTGGAAAGGCAGAATAAAGAGGAGGTTATACATGGGTCTTCATACACACAGTCCTTGAATAAGTCAGCATAAGCCAGAGATGCTCAATGTGCTACTTTGGACTGGATTCTCAAGTAATAGGCTGTCAGGCTGGCAAATGGGTTTTCATCTCTGGTCTGAGTTGACATCATTAGCACTTCCATTAAAATCTGGCCAATCAAGTCCTTAAAATCAGAGAACACTGTTGGAAAGGCAGAATAAAGAGGAGGTTATACATGGGTCTTCATACACACAGTCCTTGAATAAGTCAGCATAAGCCAGAGATGCTCAATGTGCTACTTTGGACTGGATTCTCAAGTAATAAAAGCCGCCAGCAGAAAATGTGGGGAAATCCAAATAAGGTCTGGAATAACAGTAATATCTTAGTTCTGACAGATATACTATGATTATGGAAGACGTTGACATTAGGGAAAACTGAGTGATGTGTGTATAGGAACTACCTGCACTACCTCTAGAATTTTTCTGTAAATCTAAAATGTTTTCAAACAGAAAGTTTATTAAAAAAAAAAAAAATTGAGCCCAGTTGTTGAGAGTCACTGCTGATACATATTAACTATAAAAAGAAGCTACCTCCAACTACAGAGGTTAGTTTATCACACTGGAAATGCAATTGGATTAATATTTCTTCACCTATTCATGTTTATATGCAGTGAAACTATGAAGTACAAAGTTCAAAGTATTTTATGAAGGTCTAATATTTAGTTGCCACCTGCCTTTCTGGAGCAGATTCTGTTTTCTAGCCTCCTTCTTATTCTTTGCAGCTCTTGATTGCTATAGGTCTTTTGTTGTTATTCAGTCACTAAGTTGTGTCTGACTCTTTTAGGACCCCATGGACTGTAGCCCACCAGGCTCCTCTGTCCACGGGATTTCTCAGGCAAGAATGCTGGAATGGGTTGCCATTTCCTTCTCCAGGAGATCTTCCCAACAGGGATTGTACCAGAGTCTCCTGCATTGGCAGGTGGGTTCTTTACCACTTGAGCCACTAGGAAAGCCCATTTTAAATATCACTCAATAAATAAAATGTCTAACCCATGTAAATCTTACCTGATTTGTTACTAAAAATTACCAGATAGATTTGAGAATCTTAAGATTTACAATAATAAGTGGCAGGATTTTGAAACTCATAGTTGTTAAGCTCAACTCTACAGTCACAATTAAGAAGATCCCAGTAAAATCAGAAATAAACTATCCATCTACCTGGAACACAAGAGACATTTTTTTGGTTTGCTGTGGAAGATAGGCAGCAGGGAAAAGGAAATGCAATCTCCTTGACGTTCATTCACTCATTGAAAGTATATCTACTGAGGGATTATGAAGTGCAGGCGCTGCAAATACATGGGGGAGCAAAACAGACAGAAGTCCCACCATCAAGGAGGTTGTATTCAAGTGAAATGCAAAAGAAGACTCCAGTGAACTTCCCCTCCGTTTTCTGTACTCCAAAGCAGGGGTCCCCACACCCGGGACAGATATATGGTCTGTGGCCTCTTAGGCACTGGGCTGCAGAGCAGGAGGTGTGTGACAGACAGTGAGCGAAGCTTCATCTGTATTTACAGCTACTCCCCATCGCTCGCATTACCACCTTAGCCCTGCCTCTTGTCAGATCAGCAGCGGCATAATAAATATAATTTCCTTGAATGGTCCCCAAACCATACCCACAACTTCACCTGTGTAAATACTGTCTCACATGAAACCAGTCCCTGGTATCAAAAAGGCTGGGAACCAGTGCTCCAGAAGACTGCTATAGAGAAGAGTGCAAAGTACTCTGTGATGCTGGTCTCTTGCTAAGTTTTATTACTTCAAGTGTGGTTTAGTACAGCCTCTTAAAATAGAATCCTGTAAACACTGCAAAATATCAGTATGTTTTAGTTTGCTAAAGCAATTTAACCAAGCACATTTACTCCACTGTCTACGTATGACCCGGGAGGCACTTACAACAGGTGCCGGTCACCCTCTCAGGATCCCTGCAGACCACCCAGCATGCTCCTGCCCGGAATATAAGAGGCCCTAAAGCTCTCTCTAAGCACCTTCTTATTGCAAAGGAAAAAACTTCAGCCCTGAGACAATGGATACTATTAACTGATACACAGTTTTCCTTTGGATAAATCATTTTTTTTAAAAAAATTTATCAATAAGTGGAAAGTAGACAAACAGCAAAGTCTTCATCAAGAAGTATCCCTGTAATCAAAAATACAACTACAGAGCAAGACAAGGTATGTGGACAGCAGAGAAAGACAAAAAAGTTCACATTCTGTTTTTCTACGAAGGGCTCTGAAATGAGACAGTTGAGCCTGATTCCTACCTTCTTTTGGGTTCTGCTTAAACTGTGCAGAAAGAGAAGAAAGGAAGATCACATCCCTGTCCCGGTCCTTCCAGGAGACACGGAAAATCTTACAGACCAGCTGTAAGGCCTGCTCTTCAGACACTTCAGAACCTGATGAAGGCTCCTTGTGGGGAAGAAGATTTGGGGGTTAATTTCAAGCAGTAGGAAGTGTGAGTTAGATTTCAATAGAAATTCTGATTCAATTCATTTACAAATAAGGATATTTTAGAAATGCAGACAATTCACCCAAGATTAAAGGAAAAATAAACTTGTTACTGTGACTTCAAAGTTATAACCTGTGGGTCTCATTAGCTTGTAACACAATATATGGCAGGGAATACAAAACAGTAGGACTGTTATCAGGAATTGCCAAGGAAGACACGTGATGAAGGATGCATCATTTATTTCCCACTTATTATTCCCATTTATTTTCTTTTCTGAATGCTAAAAGACCAGTTTGACATTTTAGGTATATAACCAATTTTTCTCTAGAAATTTTTCCAGATTTTAAAGTTTCTCACTATTTTTCATCACAGATAAACTTTGTAAGATTCAAACACTACAAAATAAACACTGCATCTCTAAGAGGCTATAGTCCAACTTCTAATAATGCTGCTGAACACTAATAACTTACTAAACAGAAAGGGTTCTAATTATCCATGCCAGTTCTATACCATGACACATACCCACAAAAACCAAAAATGTCTTTTTTCAAATATAGGGAACTAAAGCTCAGATGGGAACAAACTATAAAAACCTCCTGTTTCCACTCATTCTTGCTTTAATTCCTGATCATCTTCCTCAGAATGACGACTTATTTAAGCTCTAAATTCATTGCTATCATTTACTGATTAAAAAAAGCACCTGAAACAAAGATAAGTGAGGGATTTTTATCAGGTGAAAGGACTAAGCTACACTTCCACTAATAAGGGTGATCAAGGCTACCCATATTTCTTCAAAAGAAAAAAAAAAAACCAATCACCTAAATAGGATCTGCTGGTTTGGCATGGTCCTCTCCAACAGACTTTTACAGATAACAAGACACGAGGCAGTGCTTATTTATACTGTGCATGTGAGTGCGTGCTTAGTCGTTGGATTATGTCCAGCTCTTTGGGACCCCATAGTCTGTAGCCTGCCAGGATCCTCTGTCCATGGAATTTTCCAGGCAAGCACACTAGAGTCGAGCAGGTTGCCGTTTCCTGCTCCAGGGGATATTTCCGACCCAGGGATCAAACCCACGTCTCTTGCGTCTCCTGTATTGGCAGGTGGATTCTTTACCCCTGTGCCACCTGGGATGGCATTAACTGTACCTAAAAACAGAAGCAAGGGCTTCATCTCTTACCAACCTTATCACCGAGGCTCCTTTTTTCTCTTCGGTCATTTTCATCAACCTCCATATTTTCGATTCCTGAATCCACATCCACCTGGGACATGCTTTAAGTATAAAAGACAAATCAGTCTTTTACCCTTGATAAACCCACCCCAATATCATAGCTGCTGGCTGAGGAAGTTATCTTTTTTTTTTTTTTGGCTGCACCGCAAGGCCTGCAGGATCCTATTTCCCCAAGTAGGGATCGAACCCAGGCTCTCAGCAGTGAAAGCACTGAGCCCTACCACTGGACCGCCAGGGAGTTCCCTAAGGAAAAGTTCTAAAATATCAATCAAGATCAGTCAGGAAAGTTAAATAATAAAGGTTCATCTTTTTTCTCAATAATTTTTAAGAGCTCTTCATATATTAGGATATAAACATTCCATCTATCATACTTACTAAAAATACTTTTCCCAAGTGGTCATTTCCTTAGGCTCACTTTTAAAAATGATAATAATATTGTTGGAAATATTTTCCTCAAGTTGTCATTTTCTTAGGCTCACTTTCAAAAACAAATATTAGAGCAAATTTTCTATACATACTATTTTTAAATGATATACAATCAATCAGAGCCTGATTACAAAATCTGGTGAAGTACATATATTATTTTTCCTCACATTAAATAATTGTCCTAGCATCATTTATTGAAAGGACCATTCTTTTTACAGTAATATGAAATCATTTATGTCATATGTCCAGTTGTCATACTGTGTCCAGCTGTGTGCAGGTCTCTTTCTGGATACTAATTTCCACCCCATTAGACAATCTGTTTGTCCCTAAAACCATACTCACTACAACTTCACTATAAGCCTTGGTATCTGCTAGGTCAATGCCTCCACCTTGTTCTTCTACCTCAAAACAGTCTTGGCCATTCTTGGTCCTGTGTTCTTCTACACATACTTAACGATCATCTGGACAGGTTCCTTTAAAATACTGTTGGGGTTTTGACTAGAGCTTTACTGACTCTGAAGATCAAACGGGGTAGAAATGACATCTTAATGCTATGGATCTATCCTTGGACAAGGGATGTCTCTCCAAGTATCTATGGTTTTCTTTCAATAAACTTTTCTAATTTTCTCCATAAGTCTTTCACTTCTTTTGCTAAATTTATCTCTAGGCACCATATATTTTAAAATAAAATTGTGACTGGTACCTGTTTAAAAACTAAGATTTCTAATTTTTTGTTGCTCGTGTGTGGTAATGTTAACTAATTTTACATATAAACCTCTCATAAGCTATTTGTTTACTTATGCATTGGACTTCCTAGGTTGATAATCATTTTATCTCCAAATAGTAACTCTGGTTTCTTGCACTCCAATCCTAACTTCAATTACTGCATTGGGTAGGGTCCCATGTTGAATAGAAGAAGAAATAGCAGTCTTCTGTGCTCTTATTCCTGACTTTAAAGAGAATGTTTCTAATTTCTCACCACTGAGTACGAGAGCTATTATAGTATTTCAGTAGATGTCCTTTATGGTAGAATGAGAGGCTACAGTGTGATAACACATACACTCTGCAATCTTAGAGGCTTAACACTATAAGGGTTTATTTCTTGCTTACGCAAAGTCTGATGAGAGTGAAGCATCCTTACTCCATCTTTAATCTATGCCATCTGCAATACACAGCCTCCAAGGTCACTGGAGCAAGAAAAGAGAGGGATGGAGGAGGAACATCGGCTCAACTGCCTTCACCCAAAGGTGACACATGTCACTTCACTCACAAGTCTACGGGACAGACCTAGTTACTCAGCCCCAATCTAACTGCAAAGGAGACTGGACGTTCAGGGGAGCATGTGGAATACTTGGTGAACTCTATCTGTGCTCTACAGTTTAAGGATGCATCTTTCTGTCTCCTGTTTGCTAGGATTTTTATCTTGAATCAATGTTGAGCTTGTCTATTTAATACATAATGGGGTGGATAATATTTATAGACTTCCTCACGTTAAAGTACCCTTATATTCCTAAGATAAACCCAAGCTGGTCATGCTATATTATTTTTTTAAACTAATCTTTTAATGGAATTATCTATACAGAAATGTGCACAGATGGTATGTGTTTGGCTGAATAAAGTTTCACTAAGGAAACATACTATTGTAATCAGCACCCAGATCAAGCAAGAGAACATTTCCAGCACCCCAAAGGTCCCCCCCATGACCCTTTCAATCACAACCATGCTAACCCACAGTAACCACCATGCTGGCACCCAGACCCAGAGATGTTTTGCCTATTTTCTATGTGCTACACTATCTGATTTGCCAATATCTTCAGATTTTTGCAAATATGTTCATAACCATGTAATTTTTACCAATTTTATTGATTACTGTGTAATTAATTTTCTTCTTTGATATTATTATTGTCTGGTTTTGTATATTAGGGTAGTATGAACCTCATAAACTGACTTGGGAAGTTTAAAGATTAACTGAAAAATGTGTGCAAAGTTGGGATGGTGGGAGTACCCACAAGATCATATAAGCAAGGTAATTTCTTCGGAAAAACTGTAAAATACTGATTTGATTTAACTTTTTTTTTTTTATTATTCAGATTCTCTCTTTCTTCCTAAGCCAATTTTGGGAGAATTGTGATCTTTGAGGAACATGATTTTATCCAGACTTTCAAACTGATTTGCATCCTGCATATTTACAGTTTCACAGAGTTCTCTTTTTCAATAACAAGCATTATTGAGTGCCCATTCTAGGCAGGCATTGTTCTAGGTGTCTGAGATGCCAACAGACGAGAGACCAAAAAAATTTCCTGTGCCATGGAGCTTCCGTTCCAGTTAAAGGGAGAAAGATAATAAATATAATAAGCAAAGCATAGAGTATATGATAAATGCTATATAAAAATTAAAGGAAAAAAGAGCAAGGAAAAGGTAATGGAGAAGGCAGGGCTCTCCCATTTAAATGGGGTCACCTCATTGAAATACTACCTAGGCAAAAATAGGAAGGAGGTAAGCCATGCACATATCTAAGGGAAACACATTCCAAGAAACAGCGTTTAATTCCAAGTATTTACTTATATTCTTTTTTCTTCTTTAGTATAATATATAGAGACAGAGTTTTATATTCTCTTCCAAGGACCCCATTAACTGTGACACACAAATGATGGTATATAGTATTTGCTATTGTTCAGTTCAGATTTCCATCATGATTTCTTCTTTGACCTGTATTTAGAAGTATGCTATTTTTTTTTTAATTTCCAGATTTATGATTTTTTTTTAACCCTACATGAATTATCTAACGTAACGTCAGAAAACATTATCAATATGATTCTGACTCCTGAACCCTTCTGGTTGATGGGTATCAGAAAAGAATGTGTATGCTCCAGTGCTATCCTTCATTAGATCAAGCTTGTTAGCTGTGTTGTTTAATTTGTCCACGTGCTTACTGCTGTTTATTCTCTTTGCTCTATTGCTGGCTGAAAGAGACATGTTAAAAATCTCCCATTATATTAGGTATGTGTCAATTTCCTCTAGTTCTATCAAGATTTGCTTTATTATATGTTATTATATTACTAAGTGCATATAAATATTTTGAAAACTGTTATATCCTGCTGGTAAACTAAACATTCATCATTATACAGTGCTTACTTCTAGTAATATTTTGTAACTTAAGGTCTAATTTATTAATACATTTATCCCTATTTTATTTTGTTTAGTATTTGCCTAGTATATTTTTCCCTTTCGTTCAGTTTCATGCTTTCTCTAACCTAGTGTTTCAGGTATTCCTTCAGTAAACAAAAAGAAAGCTGGGTTCTATTTTGTTTTTAATTTAACCTATGACTTTTCACTGTGACTTATGGTGATTATTGACATTTTCATTTCTTTTATAACCATCTTATTTTGTGCTATTTGCCTCTTTTTAAAAATTTGTGTTTCTTTCGTCCTTTTCTTTGAATTGACTTAAATTCTCCCCCCTCCCCAACCTTGTTTCATATTCCCTTTACTGGTTTGAAAATACACTCTTTCTATTCCTTCAGTGGTTATTCTTGAAATTTTATGAAGTATTCTTAACTCAAAGTCTAACAGCTTGCCACTATCCCCTCTCCCAAGTAGACAGTCACTCCCCTTCCGGCTTTATCTGCTATTGCTGTTCTGTTGCTAGTATGTAAGATCGGATTATTTACTTCTCTCTCCCTCTATTATTTCATACACTGTTATTACTGTCTTAAACCATCAGTGTTCAGATTTAGCACATATTTATTATTTTTCTTAACTCATCTTTCCTCCCTGCATCTCAGACATTAGTCTTGAGTTCATTTTCCTTCTTTTTTTTTTTTTTTGAGAAAAAAGTGGTTTATTTTTCTTCATGAAGTATAGTTGGTACATAGTATTATGTAAATTACAGGTGTACCATGTAGTGATTTCCAAATTTTAAAGGTTATACTACATTTAGAGTTATTATAGAGTATTTGCTGTATTCCCCACTCTGTACAATATATCCTTGTAGCTTTTTTAAAAATTAATTTTTATCAGAGTACAGTTGCTTTACAATGCTGTGTTAGCTTCTACTGTATAGCAAAGTGAATCAGCTACATACATTTTCCTTCTTAAATGCGTCTGTTAAAATCTGGGGTCTTCTTGTGGCAGACCATCAGTTGTTCACATTTGTTTTTTAAATCTATAAATATCTTTATTTCTCCCCTTCTCTTAAAAGATAGTTCCACAAATACACACAGTTCCCAGCTGACAGTTACTTTCTCTCAGCACTTAACACTGATTCCATAGTCCTCTGCCCTCCATCACTGAGATATCTAACTACTATCCTTTCGTAGATAATCTCTCGTTTCTCTTGGCTGCTTTAAATGTCTTTGTCTTTGGTTTCCTCCAAGTTAACTATAAAATGTCTAGATACAAATTTCCTTTTATTTACCTTGCTCATAAGTTATAGGGCTTCCTGAACCTGAAGATTCCTATATTTATCAACTCTAGACAAATCCTCAGCCATTTATCATTTTGATAATGGCTTTCAAATCAGCAGAGCAAAAAATGATGAAACAAGGAGAGAGGTGAGAAATCTCCCAGTGTGCCTGCCCTCTCCTTCTGATACTTCTATTAGATATACATTAAATCTGTGTCTTCTTGTCCTCTGTATTTCTAAACATCCTTCATATTTTTCATCTCTCTTTCTCTTTGTGGTGCACTCTAGGTAAGTTCTTCAGCTCTATCATTCCATTTGTTAATTTTCTCTTTAGTTATCTTAACCCACTGTGTTTTACTATCTTTTCATTTTTAGAAATTCTATTCGGTTCTTTTTCAAATGTGCTTGGTTGTTTTTATAGTTGCTTGCCTCTTATTCACATTTTCAATACTTTTAAAAATTTAGTTAAACATACAAATTTTACGTTCTGTATTTGACATTTCCAAAACCCCAATGAGTCTAGGTGAATAATTCTATTGTTACTGATTCTACAGACTCTTACACATGGAGGCTTTTTTCTAGTATGCTTTTTTTTTTTCTTTAAAGTGAAACAAGTAGTGTTTATTAGGAGGAGAAAGACTACGTGTGGATAGACACACGGGCAGACTCGAGAGAGAGAGTCGCAGAGTGTGCTTTAATTTTTGACCATGAGTTCATATTTCTTGGAAATTTTTCTAAGGAAATTCTCTGAACGCTTGGATGATTTATGTTTGTTTCTGCTAGATGCTTAAAGACATGAAAAAGTCCACTGTATATGACAGTTCTTAGCCTGAGGTTTTTCAGACTACAACAGTTAAGTGTAAATTTAGGTGCTAAACCCACATGAAAATTACCCACTGGCCATGAAATTGCAGAGTTGACTTGAGTTTTAAAAAATTCATCCACTCAAAAAAAAAAAAAAAAAATCATCCACTCAGAGCAAAGGTAATAAGAACACAATTGTTTTTCCTCTATGTGGTTGATTTTTTTCTACTTGATCTTTTTCCTGGCAGTGTAGTCCTTTCTGAATTTTTGCCTAAAGTGGGTGATCTCTGATCTGGCTCCTCACCCCAACCCAAAGTACACAACACCCCAGTATTCTAACACACCTAGAAAATGCTATCTGTCTGGCCCATTAACAGAAACAGAGGGGGCTGCGTGAGGGCAGAGGAGCCACGGCATGGGGGTCTGGCTGTCCAAGGAGTAAAGGAATCAAGCCCTCAGCCACTCTGTCATCTACTCACAGCACACCTGCACACCTGTGCAACACAGGATGGCTCTACTCCAGGGCACCCTGATCCTCATGGAGCTCCTAGAACATCTGCTTACCTGCCTACACCCTTTCAAACTGTTAAAAAAAAAAAAATTTTTTACCAAGTTTAAAAAAAAAATTTCACCAAGTAGTAAATCTTTGAAGGAATTTTTAGGGGCTGATTTATGTTTGCCAACTTTGTATTTACAAAATAAAGACATTAAAAAATTTTTTTTTTTTTTTACCACCTGTACCAGTATTTCATAAAAGACATTTCAGCACCCAAAATTTAAAAAGGTATAAAGAACATTTCAGAATAATACAAAGACCTTTCAATTTAATAAACTGAGCTCTGATCAAGCTGAGGGCTGGCATGGACCTCTGGGCTGGCATTTGAGGCTACTGGACTAGACACTAAAGTGAATGGATCTTTCCCTTTCTATCCGTAAAGCAGCTTATTGGAAAACTGGCAAACTGGCTTACTTTACCTTTTCTCACAAGAGACTCCATCGATATCCATGCTCTGGGAACGTGAGAGAGACTGGGACTGCGTTTCAAGGCTATTGGAGGGCGAGCTGCTGAGAGAACTGACTCCCTCACTGCTCTGGCTTCGATGGGCTACTCCTAACCAAAAGAGACATAAAAGAGGAAGTCTCATGTGAGATAACATTAAAGCTATTTGTAATGGCAACAGTAAACACACACAATCGGCATTCATACCATCATGAAAGCTGTCCACTGAGTAATTTCTATCAGAAGACTGTACTGAAGGTCCAAGTGACATTAAAATCATAGCAACATCAGTGAGAAACCAGTTTATCAATAAATATCATACGAGGTCAGTAACAACAGAGCTACATCTGATACCTAACACTGACTCCTCATCACCTTCTCTTTCATTAATTCAGATGATGGGCCCTGAATACAAATGAGCTTCCATGACAGTTCAGAAATATCCTTGAAATGGACCAAAAATAAGATATGTTAATAAATGGACAGGAAGACAGACAGATGGAGGGATGAGTGGTAAAGCAGAGTAAAATGGTAAATGGTAGAATAAAGGTGATAGGTATATAGTAAGTCCCCTACATATGAACACGCTCTGTTCTCAGAGTGTGCTCATTAAGCCCAGTTTGTTTTTAAGTTCAACGAAGTTAGCCTAACATAACGGGCCATACAGTACTGTACTGTAGTAGATGTGTAATAGTTTTCACACAGAGAATACATAAAAAACAAACACAAGAAATAAAACATTTTTAATCTTAACAGTACCTTGAAAAGCACACTAGTACCAGCTACATCACTGCTGCTTTTATGCTTGCTTCTAGACATCCTGGGCTTAAATAAAGATACAGTACTGCTGTGCTCCACACCGTACTGTAAAGTACACAAAAGCACAACCATTTGTGGACGAGGCTCGCCCGTGACAATGTACACCAGACGTGCTAACCAACTTACGTGACTGACATGCAAACTCATGTATGGCTCTTTGCAAGTTCCCAACGTGAAGGCTTGTGTGTAGGGGACTTACTGTATAAGCAATCACTGCCAAGTTCCTTCTACTTTGCTGGGCACTTCAAATTTTCATAATAAGATATTGAAAATGTACAAATAGATCCATCTAAGCCACGTCCTTAAATACAGATCAACCCATTTATTGATTGAACATCTTATCTTGCAATAGCTTGGGAAAAACAAACATCCTGCCATCCCTGACCTCACAGAGCCTAGAGTGCAGTGAACCATAGCCAGGCACACAGGGACACAGTGTTTCTATTAAAATCTTCAAAACCAGGTTTTTCACAGAATTTTAAAAATTTACTTAAAAAAAAAAATTTACTTTAACTCTCATGAGTTTAATCTTGCTACAAAAAAAGAGCTTACCCAGGCATTTTCAGGCAATGCATACTATGTTGCTGAAAAGAAAATGGCTCGTTTTAAAAAACAGAACAACTTGAGTTATCACTTGTAGCTGAAACAACTATCAAGTGGATTAAAATGTTAACCCTCCCAGCATCCCAAGAAAATCCACTTGATAACTCTTTCATATCTCTCTTCTTTGAAGACTTTACCCATTTCTGATAGCAGGGTTTTAACATGTATTTATTAAAACTTTTTCAGGACTCAAAAGGGAAAGAGAAACAAAATCTTTACCATTCACAAGTTCAGTTCAGTGGCTCAGTCGCGTCCGACTCTTTGCGACCCAAGGAACTGCAGTACGCCAGGCCTCCCTGTCCATCACCAACTCCCGGAGTTTACTCAAACTCATGCCCATCAAGTCGGTGATGCCATCCAACCATCTCACCTTCCGTCGTCCCGTTCTCCTCCTGCCCTCAATCTGTCCCAGCAACAGGGTCTTTTCAAATGAGTCAGCTCTTTGCATCAGGGGGCCATAGTTTTGGAGTTTCAGCTTTAACATCAGTCCTACCAATGAACACCCAGGACTTATCTCCTTCAGGATGGACTGGTTGGATCTTCTTGCAGTCCAAGGGACTCTTGAGTCTTCTCCAACACCACAGTTCAAAAGCATCAATTCTACAGCACTCAGCTCTCTTTATAGTCCAACTCTCACATCCATACATGACTACTGGGAAAACCATAGCCTTAACTAGACCGACCTTTGTTGACAAAGTAACGTCTCTGCTTTTTAATATGCTGTCTAGGTTTGTCATAACTTTCCTTCCAAGGAGTAAGCATCTTTTAATTTCATGACTGCAATCACCATCTGCAGTGATTTTTGGAGCCCAGAATAATAGTCAGTCACTATTTCCACTGTTTCCCCATCTATTTGCCACGAAGTGATGGGACCGGATGCCATGATCTTAGTTTTCTCAAAGTTGAGCTTTAAGCCAACTTTTTCACTCTCCTCTTTCACTTTCATCAAGAAATATACGCCCCAACCAGTAACGCTGAAGAAGCTGAACAGTTCTATGAAGATCTACAAGACCTTCTAGAACTAACTATTCATAAGTAGGTTTCAGTAAAACATCAAAATCATCTGATGTAGTGAGAATTCTGAAATAAGCTTAGAGAAGATTGTAAAACTTTAAATAATTAATTCAAGTGTAAGCATCACCAATTCAATGGACATGAGTCTGAGCAAACTCTGGGAGACAGTGAAAGACAGTGAAGCCTGGCATGCTATAGTCCATGGGGTGGCAAAGAGTCAGACACTACTGAGTGACTGAACAACAACAATCCAAAATAAATTCCCAACAGACTTTTATTGAAGGAGCAAATAACAGAGCATCAACAATGTCCTTAAGAGAATCTCATTTTACCTACCACACTCAAAGGTCTGACAACTTTTTAATAAAACAGTAAAGTTCAACAATTTTTATGGGATATCAGTTTAGCAGCCTTTAAATCTCTATAAAAACCAGTCCTAAAATTAAACTAATAATTACAGTAAGTTGTTTAAAATACTGTACTTGTAATCCAGTGTACTATGAGCACTGTGATATACTATAAGTACAATAACCCTATACTCATAGAGTCTCAGAGTATACCATATGGCATAAGATAATCTATTTGCACTATTTTTATGAGACAACAAGAATATCATCTGATATTTTTTTCCTGAACCTTTCACATGACATTCATAAGTATCAAATAGGGCAAATCTGCCCCAGAATTTATGTTTGCCAATGCTCCCCAATCTCTACATGCCATCTAGAATCTAGGAAGAACCCTACTGTTTTCTTAAATTTAAAAAACTGAAAGTCTCAGACTTCCCTGGTGGTCGAGTGGTTAAGAATTCACCTGTCAACACAGGGGACATGGTTTTGATCCCTGGTCCTGGAAGACTGCACATGCCGTGGGGCAAATAAGCCTGTGTGCTGCAAGCTACTGATATCCGAAGGCCCTACAGCCCTTTCTCCACAGCAAGAGAAGTTAATGTAATGAGAAGCCCGAACATCACAGCAAAGAGGAGCTCCTGCTCACTGCAATTAGACAAAGCCCCCAGACAGCAACAAAGACTCAGTGCAACCAAAAACAAATAAATAAATAAATAAAAATTAAAAAGAAAGCTCTCTGACTTCATTTAGAAGCAATATAAATCAAATACTGTAACTAAAATCAAAACAATATCATAAAATACTACTTTGTCTTCAAATCATACAAGTCTTTTGTTACCTTCAGCCTTTTCCCCTTCTAACTTGAGGGATGGCTGTCAGGGAGCCCATTTCAAGGAATGCAGATTTTCCCCCCTCCCCCAGTCTTCATCTCCATAAAGCCAGACACTAAAGAGCTAAAATACAGACATAAACTTCTCTGATTCTTTCTGAGTAAGATGAGTAAAATTTCTACATGTCAAATCAAAAACAAATCTTTAAAAAGTGAAAGTGTGCATAACAGAATGGAGGAAACCATGTGTACTTAATAAAATATGAACTACAGCCTTTGAAGATGGCAGCTTTCCCCATTTTTATGAATAATGAGAACTTGTTAAAAGTAAAGTATGAATTTGTTTCTACAAAAAAGTAAATAAAAAGGATTTTATTTCTGTAAGAGTTTCCTCCTAATATTGTAGCATTTCCTGAGTGACATTCCCTTTCAGGTATACACTAGACCAGATAACTACTTTCAAGCTGTAACACTAGATCTGTTCCAGGATTTTAGACACACACACTCACACGCAAATGCACAAGCTTGCTCAACCCTAGTATAAAAAGAGGTGCACTCAGCCATAAAAAGGGACAAATATGAGTCAGCTGAACTGAAGTACATGAACCTAGGGGCTGTTATACAGAGTGACCTAAGTCAGAAAGAGAAACACAAATATCGTATATTAATGCATATGTATGGAATCTAGAAAAATGGTACTCATGAAGCTGTTTGCAGGGCAGGAATAGAGATGCAGACATAGAGAACAGACTTGTGGATACAGTGGGGAAGGGAGACGGTGGGACGAACTGAGAGAGTAGCACTGACATAAAAACTACCACGTGTAAAACAGCTAGTGAGAAGCTGCTGTACACCACAGGCAGCCCGGCCCAGCACTCTGTAATAACCCAGAGGGGTGGGGTGGAGGGTGAAGGGGGGGAGGAAGATTCAAGGGGGAGGGGACATACACATACACCTAGGACCGACTCCCGTTGTTGCACAGCAGAAACCAACACAATTATCGTAGAAAAATTATCCTCCAATTAAAAAAAATTTTTTTAATTGAAAAAGAAAGCACTGAGTCACCAAAATGAGCCTTAAATCCTCAACCGAGCTGTTAAAAAGGAAGGGAAGCGGGGTGAGGTGACTTTAAGGCTTTCACCCAATCCTCTTTTACAGATAAGAATATGGAGATCCACCAAGTCTAAGACTTCCCTTAGGAACTTCAGCAAGTCAGAAACAGAACAAAGATTAAAACTCAGGTCTTCTCACCCCACAGAAAATGCTGCAGTTTGCTTTACCCCAAACTGCTGAACAGTTCTTCAACCACAGCTACTGTAAACCAAAGCTATATATGTTGTATACCTTCTAAAATCAAAAAAGAAAACTTGAAAAGACATTAATGTTATAAAAGGAATCATTCATTCCACTGCTAATCAAATTCTAAAGCATTTTACACAGACCTTGACAATGAACTTAGCTAAGTGGTTAGCATTCATGAAACATACGAAGTATAGTTCTATCTTATTTGTCCAATACGAACATCACCCCTCAACATGAGTTAAAATGAACATATTCTAGTCCATAAAGCAGAATGACATATCTGATCATCAGCTAATTTCCTGGTGAAACAAGTTTGCTCTTGTGAATAAACACAACGAAATGGAATTTCAAACCTGTAAAGTAGAACAGTAATATCTAAAGTCTTGGGACAAGAAAACCAACAACTCAAATTGGAAAATTGCTTTGATCTTCATATTTATGACTGGTTCTAAATATGATATTTACAACTGGTTCTAAATATGACATTTATGATTTGTTTTGAATATTCCACAGAACTAATCATGCAGAGAATCATACATCTGGAATCAAAAGACCATGACTGCTCTGAGAAGAAATGGCTGATTCTATGGCTGGGGCAGAGAAAATATAAGATGAGCCTGGAGCGTTTTACAAATGCCAGAAAGACAGTACTCAAAAATCTAACAGGATAAGTATGTCAACAAAGAAGTCAACATGAAAGAGTTCCCAATGGCCAAAATTGGAACAACTCGTATTTTTAAAAAATTGCAGAAATAAATGATATAGCAATATGAATTATAGCTCAAAAGAATAAAATAAGTATACATGAATTCATGCTGATGTGGGCTTCTCAGGTAATGCAAATGGTAAGGAACCCACCTGCCAACACAGGAGACACAAGATGTGGTGGGTTTGATCCCTGGATCAGGAAGATCCCTTGGAGGAGGGCCTGGCAGCCCACTCCAGTATTCTCACCTGGGAACTCCCACGGACAGAGGAGCCTGTTGCACTACAGTCCATGGGATTGCAAAGAGTCAGACACAACTGAAGCAAGTTAGCATACTGATGTAAATAAGGATTAAATAAATAATTGGACAAATGTCCGTTATAGAAGAATTTAAAATATATGTACATACTTGCCCCTCCAGGATGTAAAACTTAGGAATTGGGCTAAACTTAGGAATTCAATTCCAAAGAAATGAGTTTGGAAAAGGAAAAATCTTCCCTTTACAGTGGAGAGACCTTGTGAACCCCAGTTTAACGGGGAGGTGAATGAAGATCAACATCACCAGAGATGTCTGATGAGAAACTTCACCTGTAGGACAGTCCTCCTCCTATACCCAAACCCCAGTCTAATCATGAGAAAAACACCAAGATAAAGCCAAAGTAAGGAAAATTCTACAAAGTACTCTTCACCACTGTTAAAATCATGAAAAACACAAAAAGGCTGAAAAACTGTCACAGAGTAAATGAGACTAAGGACATTTATGTTTAGTTGTTTAGTTGATAATAAAATACTAAGGACAGTCTTGATGAAAGTGAAAGAGGAGAGTGAAAAAGTTGGCTTAAAGCTTAACATTCAGAAAACTAAGATCATGGCATCTGGTCCCATCACCTCATGGGAAATAGATGGGGAGACAGTGGAAACAGTGTCAGACTTTGTTTTTTTGGGCTCCAAAATCACTGCAGATGGTGACTGCAGCCATGAAATTAAAAGACGCTTACCTCTTGGAAGTTGTGACCAACCTAGATAGAATATTAAAAAGCAGAGACATTACTTTTCCAACAAAGGTCCATCTGGTCAAGGCTATGGTTTTTCCAGTGGTCATGTATGGATGTGAGAGTTGGACTGTGAAGAAAGCTGAGCACTGAAGAATTGATGCTTTTGAACTGTGGTGTTGGAGAAGACTCAAGAGTCCCTTGGACTGCAAGATGATCCAACCAGTCCATTCTGAAGGAGATAAGTCCTAGGTGTTCATTGGTAGGACTGATGCTGAAGCTGAAACTCCAATACTTTGGCCACCTCATGCGAAGAGTTGACTCATTGGAAAAGACCCTGATGCTGGGAGGGATTGGGGGCAGGAGGAGAAGGGGACGACAGAGGATGAGATGGTTGGATGGCATCACCGACTCGATGGGCATAAGTTTGAGTAACCTCCGGGAGTTGGTGATGGACAGCGAGGCCTGGCATGCTGCGATTCATGGGGTCGCAGAGTCAGACACGACTGAGTGACTGAACTGAACTGAACTGAAGGATAATGTTAGTTTTGATAAATGTACTAGATATTAACATTCGGGGAAAATGGGTGAAGGACATAAGGGGACTCTCTGTTCTATGTGTGCAACTTTTCAATAAATCTAAAAAGTAATTTTATAAAAAAATTGGAATAACTAAAAATAAACATAAAATATATCATATTGGGTTGGTCAAAAAGTTCATTTGGGTTTTTCAACCCAGTATTACCTAATAATCATAATTACACATCAAACAACACAGTTCATGAGCCTGAGGCAGCGACTGTGGGCCTCCCTGTCATGGAGGACCCTTCACAAGCCCACCTCCTCCCACTAGACAGTGAGCCCTTCAGCATGCTTTAACTGAGACTTGCCCATCTCTGCAGCCCTGGCTCCTAAGACAGTGCCTGCAGGTAGAAAGCATTAAACATGTGTTCATATGCACAAGTGGAAGCAGAACAAAGGCAATTTGCAAGAATAATGCTAAAAAAGAATGTGGGTTAAGTTATTACTAAGCATATTAAAGACTAGCAGTTAGAGGAAAGTGATTCTGTCTCTAACCCAGAGCTCGGAACCAGCCGGGCGGCCAAACGTATCATTTGGCTTCTTGGTTGTTCCTAACAGGCCCTGGCTGCTCATTTCCGCTCCCAAAGCAGAAGATCTTAACCACACACACAGGGAGACAGAACTGAGGGGGTCAAAATGAGAGTAGCTCTCTGACTAGCTTCCAGATATTTTATTTGAAGTGCTTCACTGAGGAACACATAAAGTATGGGTATCACAATCTTTAAAACTATTATGATAACTCTATTTGAATATAACTGGTCTCCTTCGTAATCCTTCATGTTTTATGATACATGCATTTAAAAGTATTTTTTGAGAAGGCTATCCCCAGTTTGCCAAAGGGAAATGGAATGATGACAGTTAAGAAACACAGGACTAGGGGCAAAAAAGGCAACGAGAGAACTTGCCTCACCAGACCTAATAATTCTGTCAAGATGGAACTTGTTTGATAAAGAATTCGCAGGGGAACTCTTGAGCAAGAACGACCACAGCTTGGGAGAGGTCATGACAGCCAGTGAGGGTAAGGCTTTATTGGACATGTTCAAGATGTCCAACGGGTAAACAACAGAGGGAACAGAGGGGAGATAAGCGTAATTCCAAAACAAGACGATAAAAGAAAAGCCATCCCAGAGGGTTAAGAATTTCTGAAGACTAGGTAATCATAGAACGAGCTCAAGATGGGGGAAGGAACCAAGAAAACCAGTCTCTCGTCCCAGTAGTTTAACAAGCACAGATTTTTAAAAGAAAACTAAAGAACATTTTTTCCACTGCTGGACTGTAAGCGCGTCCAGGAAAGAAAATGAGCCTCTCTTATCTCTGTGCTTCCATGACCGAGCACATAGCACATATTGAGCACATATTGACCCGCAATAGCCCTAAGTAAACACTGGATAAGCTGAAATGTAAACGCAACATTATCAATGATGATGACCAAAAAAACAGCTATCATGTGTAAGAAAAACATTCACCATGTTTATAAAGCTTTAAGACAGGCAGAAGCAACATTATATTGCGTGCTAAGTCACTTCAGTCATGTCTAACTCTTTGCAACCCCATGGACTGTAGCCCGCCAGGCTCCGCTGTCCATGGGATTTTCCAGGCAAGAATACTGGAGGGGATTGCCATTCCTTTCTCCAGGGGATCTTTCTGACCAAATCTCTTAGGTCTCCTGCAATGGCAGGCAGGTTCTTTACCACTAGTGCCACCTGGGAAGCTACTACAAGTCATGTAGTACAGTCCCTTCACCCCCAAAACAAGAGGGAACCTTGGACACAGTCACACAGAGGCATGGGCATGAGAAGACTGGGGCAGAGACTGGAGTGATGCTGCCACAAGCCAAGAAACAACAAGGAGTGCCAGCAACCAACTGAAGCGAGAAGAGGCAAGGATTCTTCCTTCTAGCCTCAGAGGGAGCACAGCCCTGCCGACACCTTGACATCAGACTTCTAGTCTCCAGAACTGTGAGAGGACAATTTCTATTGTTTTAAGTCATCAAGTGTTGGATACTTTGCTATGGTGACCTCAGGAAACTAATACACAGGTAGGTGGCACTGCAGAAGCTGGGGCCAGATGGGCGACACAACCACAGGACTCACAGCCAACTTCCAAACCTTCGCTTCTGTCACTTGTACTGAAAGCACCTGGATTAAGAAATTGTTGTTCAGTCACTTAGTCGCGTCTGACTCTGGAAACCCATGGACTGCAGCGTGCCAGGCTTCCCGGTCCTTCACTATCTCCTGGAGTTTGCTCAAACTCATGTCCATTGAGTTTATCCAACCATCTCATCCTCTGACGCCCCCTTCAATCTTTCCCAGCATCAGGGTCTTTTCCAATGAGTTGGCTCTTTGCATCAGCAGGACAAAGTACTGGAGCTTCAGCATCAGTCCTTCCAATGAATATTCAGGGTTTATGTCCTTTAGGACTGACTGGTTGGACCTCCTTGCAATCCAAGGGTTAAGGAATAAGAAGACTGCAGAATAACTGCCTGGTCACTACCGGATCGGAACCTCTTACCACGGGTGGCAGCCAACCCAGTATTTGTCTCTTTAAGAAGCACTTCATTCTGGAACAGAAGTCTTCCCTTCACGCTCAGTGGATAATAAAGCTACCAACTGGCCCTCTGTTTGCCATCCAGGACCACAGAGGGCAAGCACAAGCCATCATCATCCTCATGGAAACTACTCACACTGTTTTCATGAATAAAATGCACACAAGTCCCTGCCCCCATGGAGCGCACACACTAGGGAAGAAAGCAGAGAAAACAGGATACACTACAAGTAATGGAAACAGTGATGGATTCTATTTCCCAGGACTCCAAAATTACTGCAGATGGTGACTGCAGCCATTAAATTAAAAGACGCTTGCTCCTTGGAAGAAAAGCTATGACAAACCTAGATAGCATATTAAGAAGCAGAGACATTACTTTGCTGACAAAGGTCCGCCTAGTCAAAGAAATGGTTTTTCCAGCAGTCAAGTATGGATGTGAGAGATGGACCATAAAGCTGAGCACCGAAGAACTGATGCTTTTGAACTGTGGTGTTGAAGAGACTCTTGAGAGTCCCTTGGACTGCAAGGAGATCCAACCAGTCAATCCTAAAGGAAATCAATCCTGAATATACATTGGAGGGACTGATGCTGAAGCTGAAGCTCCAATACTTTGGCCACCTGATGCAAGGAGCCGACTCATTAGAAAAGACCCTGATGCTGGGAAAGATTGAAGGCAGGAGGAGAAGGGGACGACAGAGGATGAGATGGTTGGATGGCATCACCAACTCGATGGACATGAATCTGAGCAAACTCCAGGAGAGAGTAAAGGGCAGGAAAACCTGGCGTGCTGCAGTCCATGGGAATCGCAAAGAGTCGGACATGACTGAAGAACAACAACAAGAAGTAATATACATGCTAGGTTGGCGGGCAACAAGAGCTCGAGGAAAAAGTGTCTATGTCAGATACAGGTTGAACATTTAGACAAGGTGGTCATCGCTTCTCAGCCTTTTGGCTAAGATCAAGTGTAGACAAGGTGGCCTTTTTGAAAAAGTGACACTTGGGTAAACATATGAAGAGTGGAAGGAAAATGCCGTGTGGATTTTAGGGTATGAGCATTCTAGGCAAAGAAACAGCAAACATAAAAGCCCCCAACAGGTACCATGGTTTTCCTGGTGGCTCAGTCAGTCAAGAATCCACATGCAATGCAGCAGACCTGGGTTCAGTCCCTGGGTTGGGAAGATCTGGAGAAGGGAATGGCAACACACTCTAGTATTCTTGCCTGGAGAATCCCATGGACAAAGGAGTCTGGTGGGTTACAGTTCATGGGGTCTCAAAGAGTTAGCTAGGACTGAGCAACCAACACACACAGACGCACAAAAGACAAACACCAACAGGAACCATGTCTGGAATGTCCCAGGAACAGAGGGGAAGCCAGCACAGATGTAGCTGAAGGAGGAAGAAGGGCAAGGAGAGAGGAGGGCAGGTTCAGGGCAGGACCTCATGCAGCCCCAGGTCGAGGTAAGGACTCTGACTTTTATTTCGATTGAGGCCAGAAGCCAACAGAAGATGACGTGACCTGTCTTAGGGGGGGTTTATTTTCTGTTTCACTTAAACCTATTTCATAAGTTCCTGAAAATCTGGGCTTTCCTTGTGGCTCAGCTAGTAAACAATCCGCCTTTAATGCAGGAGACCTGGGTTCGATCCCTGGGTTGAGAAGATCCCCTGGAGATGGGAAAGGTTACCCACTCCAGCATTCTGTCCTGGAGAAATCCATGATTGCAAAGAGTCGGACATGATTGAGTGACTTTCACTTCACTTCCTGAAAATTTGTTTATCCAATCTGCCAAGAGTATGGCTAATGATATCTACCTGTTTGTGATTATGAATAATGAGGATTACAGGAGAAACACAATGGTGACTTAACAGCACAGAGGCGCACCTGCCAAGAATGAACCATTCAGAGTTGCCCAAGTCTGTCGGTTACTGTTGTGACAATAACTATCCTCCTTGCTGAAAAGAATAATGCTTTGCAGTGCTGTACTCAGGCTTCAGTGGAAGCCAGTCTGGCTCTGCATGGACAACAGTCTGAGGTGAAGCCAGGGCAGGCACGGAAAGACATGTCTAGAGCCCACTCTAGGAGTCCAGGCAAGATATGCAACTACCTTGAACCTGGGCAGTAGCAGGAGAGGTGGTGAGAGAGACGAGGTGGTGAGAAATGAGTCTGCTTCTAAATTTTGCTGATGGACCTAGGACAGAGGTCAGCAAGCCTCAGTCCACAGGCCACACTTACTTATTTTTGTAAATAAAGTTTTATTGAAACACAGCAATGCTCATCAGTTGACACAAAGTCTATGGCTGTTTTGTGCTGGGGGCAGAGAAGAGTGTTTGTGACAGAGACTGCACAGCCTGCAGAGCCAAAAATATTTACTAACTGGCCCTTTAAAGAAAGAACTTGCTGATCCTCAACCTAGAATATGAGGTAAAAAGTAGAGAGAATGTTTTAAGCTTGAAGAACAGTGAAGTGTTAGTCACTCATTCATGTCCAACTCTTTGCAACCCCACGGACTATATAGCCCACCAGGTTCCTCTATCTATGGAATTCTCCAGACAAGAATACTGGAGTGGGTTGCCATTCCCTTCTCCAGGGGATCTTCCCTAGGCAGGGACTGAACCCCGGTCTCCTCCACTGCAGGTTGATTTTTTACCATCCGAGCCACCAGGGATGCCCATTTTAAGCTTAAGCAACTAGAAAAAAATTGAGTTATCATTTACTGAGATAGGGTTCTAGGAAAAAATAAGATGTAAGGAAATATCACGAACTTGATTTTGAATGTGTTAACTGTGAGACATGTATCAGATGAACTTCAGACTGAAGTTCAAAGAACAGGCCTGAGCTGGAGGTACCAACTTCATCAGATTAGAAATACTCATCAAACCCAGTAAACTGGATAAAATTAGTAGGAGAATAAGCATAGAGATGGAGAGGAGAAGAGGTTAAATATTGAGCCCTTGAACCCTGACCTTTAGAAGCTTGGGAAATGAAAAAGACTCATACAAAGAACTAAGAAGGAACAGGTGGAGACAGGATGAAAATCAGGAGCGTAATGCTCTGAAACTGAAGAGAGAGTGTTTCAAGGAGAAGAAGGCCAAAGCCCCGTGGAACGGAGCTGACAGGGCAGACCAGACGGTGACTCAGAGCTGACCACAGGAGGCTGCACCTGATGGGACTCGACTCAGCAAGGTGCAAGGACAGAAAGAGGAGGCTAAGGATAGGCAACTCATTCTAGAAGTCCTGTTGTGAAGGGGTGCAGAGAAGCGGGGTGGAAGTCAGCAGGGGATATGAAATCAAGAGAGTTCTTTTTTATTTACTCCCATGATGGGAGAAGGAACAGCATGTACGATGGCTGTTTAAACAAAAATAAAAGGTTTCCACTTGAGATGGAGAACCAGATGAAACAGGAGAGAAGACAGGAACTGCTGTAGCAATGGCTCTGGGCAGTGAGAGGAGATAGGATGCAGGGTACAGACGGCAGCAAGGGCAGGACAGTTCAACTATGACAAGAACTGGCCGCACATACTGGTTGGCAGTGGAGGCCTGATCGAAGTTGAAGGAGGTAGGTTCCCTTCTGCCTGCATCTGTTCTCTCCACAAAACTGGAAGGCGGGCCACATGGAGAAGAGGTGTTACAGATTAGAGAAGGTATGAAATGGACTGAAACAGACTGTGGGAGAGTGAACAAGGAAATATAGTACAATTACCCACTAATATTAAGGGTCCACTTGAGTTTGTGATGATGGCTCTGAAATGAGACTGCTAGTATGCTTTTTCTCTAGTCTTATTTCACAGCAAGAGCCCAAGAACAGGAGGGGGCTGGGACTTAAGACGAGGATCATACTTTAAGGGAGGAAGACAGAGTGAAGAAAGAGGCCAGAGAAGGAGTGACAGTAGTGACTGACCATGAAATTTCCACAGGGTGAGGAGGGAAGTAAGGACACGAGGAGGGGGAAACATGAAGAAAGTAAAAAGGTGATGAGTCAATGAACTGTAGCCCCGAGGGAACACTGAGGATTTGGGCACAGAGGGGTGAGCCAAAAACCCGAAGGTGGCTGTCAGAAAGTCACTGAGACTGAAAAATCTAGAGTCTGACCATGGCAGTGAGTGACTGGAGCCAGAGGGAAGGAAAGGTCGCTGAAGGGGAGGAGCTCAAGAAACAGAGAGGCCGGAGTTCTGGAAGGATCATCCACACGGCTATTGAAATCATCACAAATTAAGACAGAAACAGTGCTGGACAGACAAATAGTGGACATAACGAGTCCTGTGGGTGAGCGTGTTTTGGAATATAAGCCTCAACAAGGGAGGGGAATGGAGAATACTGTCAGGTGACACAAGATTCAAACCAATGTGTCCTCAGGGTGGAGGAAGAATGGTCCAGAAGAAGAAATGAGAAAGCAAAGGAGAAAAAGGTCAGATCCAGTGAGAGCACTAAGGGGAAGGGACGCTGACAGAGCATGATTTTGCTGGTGACTGGGCACGGGGCTTTCAGAATTTGGGGAAGTGGGGAAGGAAAGGTACATGTGACAAACCACATAAGGATTAGAGACTGGGAGATGAGGCATGAGGACAGGGGGAGACGGGGTGGCTGACATGAGTGGGCATAAGGGGCATGCCAAGATTAATCCTGGAGGTCCCGAAGAGACGACCCGCTGCAGCGAGGAGCAGGCAGGGCTCCAAGTCCCCAGGAGACTTTGCTGATGCAGTGAAGTTTTTAAGTCCCTCCCCATCCCACGAGCTCTTCCCTGGACACTTTCCAGGATCCCAGGTGGGGTCTGATCATGGTGAGGCAAGCAGTGCTGCTGGTGGCACCATAGGAAAAGGCAGAAAAAGGAGAAAACACAATTGGAATCCTGAACCTTTCTCCTAGTAGATCACCACAGCTTCTCCAAGCAGTGTAACCACGAAACATTTCAGACACAGGCATCGTTTATTACTAACAATGTTTTGGCCTGAGCCTCTCTTATTTAATAATTAGCAGATTTACATAGAAGCATTTATATTTGCCTGAGGAGAGGCTTACAATGATGCCTAACGAGAGATATAGTAACAGAAACTCTGCAGATAACTTTTAATCAATAAGTTATCCTAAATCACAAAGATAGATAGTTCTGAGGTGACAGTGCATTAAACAAAAGCAGAGCTGACAATCAGATATTATATTATTAGATGATATGATGATCAATGCAGGTCTCTTAGTATCTGCTTTTTCCTACTTAGAATCTTAACTATTATAATAATTATAAAGTCACTAATTATTACATTTGATAGAAAAGTTCACTTAGCGAAAAGACAGATATCTTTTTTTTTTTTTTTTAAAGACAGGTATCTTAAAACATACATTTCCCAATAAAGACAACCATGGATATCAACCATGAGCTCATTAATTATAAAGAAATTAACTTCTACAACAGTTAAACTATCAATGAGACAATTAGAAGACATCATATCAGGTGAAATACTATGGCTTATTTATATTAATACTTCTGTAGTTAAATAGTTCAAACTTTTATTCTATTTTATTTTCTTTTTGGCCATATTGCAAAGCTTATGGGAAATTAGTTCCCTGACCAGGTATTGAACCCAGGCCCCCAGCAGTGAGAGCACAGAGTCCTAACCATTGGACTACCAGGGAATTCCTCAGGTGAACTTTACATACCCTGAAAATTCAGAGAAAAGGTCCTATGACAATATAGAATGAAGACAATGAAATCCGTATCAGAGGCATTATTTGACCATTATTTCAATCTTGCATTTGCAGAATATTTTATCTTAAAAAGAAAAAGCATCAACCAAAGTCATAAAATCTGCAGAACCAAATTTAGTCTTAAGCTCCTTGCCATCAAAGACCTAGCCTTGTCTGAAAAAAAGCATGAAGGTTATACAAAACAGTCAGCTTCAACACATCACTATCAAAATATCAAATGAACAGACATTAACAAAACACACTGTAATGACCTTAATCTTGAAACCACTGCTTGCAGGATTTTAAAAAGTTGCTGTTCATTTTATCCTGCCGTAGAAATGTGACAACTGTAACAGAAAGCTCCCAGGTATGAAGGAGAGGCTTACCTGATGCACCAATGGGGGAGGTAGCGGGGGTCATGTTGTGGACGTTGAGACCAAGGCTCTGGGAGGGGCCTGGAGCTGATGCTGCTATAGGAGGCCCGGGGGGGTTCTCTCGCTGGGGAGAAGTGAGAGGGGTGGTAGGCTGGGAGGTCTGTCCACCAGCAAGTCGTGCAAGGCGCCTCCGTCGGATCTACAATGAGGGGGAAAGAGCATTCTGTGAAAAACAGCAGAAACACAACTCTGCATGAGAATAACAATATTTGTGCTATTAATAACCATACCTGAGCATTAAAAACTAAACATGTCTTGAGAAAAAGGACTCATTCGAGACAAACGATAACTCTGTGTAGCAGTATTTTTATAAGTTACCAACTAACTTTTAAAAAATTGCATCTTAATCGCTTTACCACCTGTTTATCAAACCGCCCTGAGTGACACTGTGAATTTACAATAAGCATACTATGCTTTTCAATACATTAAAGCTCCTTGTTATGGTAATAAAGTCCACAGACTTGGTAATTTTAAATAGGCAGAATTTAAAACAAATATACACCATGTCTGGCTGAGTCCCTTAGCTGTTCATCTGAAACTACCACAACATTGTTAATTGGCTATGTCCCAATGCAAAATAAAAAGTTTAAAGTTTAAAAATAAAATACATAGCCAATATAATTTCCTAAAACAATGAGAAAATGACAAAAGTTACATTAAGAGATTTTACTCTCATTTTTAAGAACAAAATGATTAGGTTTAACTTTCAACAGAAATATTATCTATAATTTCCTCCTTACAATTATATCCCAGAGTTATCAAGTGATTACAAATATGTACCACAGAAGCCCAGTGGATCACAGAAATGGTTCTCCCACATGTTGACTGTCATTAATTCATAACCAGGCAATGAACTCTGAGCACCTGCCCTCCCAGGCAGTGGGCATATGTAACAATTATGATAAAGTTTCTGACTCTAAGTGGGCATCAGAGAAGCAAACCAATTAGGCTGCTCACACTCTTTCCATTACGAATAAGGAAGATAAAAAAAAGTTAAATTACAGCAAACGTTAATAGGGATGGACACTGTCTGAATTAAGAATTTATCACTCATTCTAACATTGGTGGAAATCTGCACCTTCTGTTCTTCAGACAACAGGACTGACTCTTGGCCCCAAAGTTGAGAAGCCCCTCCTATAAATATATCTATCAAGGAATTTATACAAAATCCTGAAGTTGTTTGGTTTTTCAACTATCTCCTTAACTAGATTAAATTCCTTGATGGAAAGAATTACTAACAGGGCTTATTTATTTAAATAAAAACTGATGCTTCTAGTAATGTTCTAGGTACTTTACACCTTACTGTTTAATCCTCATAATAACCCACTGAAGCAGGTACCTATGTACATTTTGTATATGAGCAAACTGAGGCACAGACAGGTTAGATGTCTTGCCTAATGGGTCAGTGGCAGAGCTGGAATTTGAACTCACTAAAATCTAGCTTTAGTGTCTGTGCTCCTATCACTAAAGATGGCCATATCTAAGGGTCTCAAAAACACTTTTAGAGGGTCTGTGAAGCCAAACATTAAGACATTAGCCTTTTTCACTCTCATTCTCCCATGTCAAGTGGAGTTTTCCAGAGGCTACATGACAAGTGATGCTGCAGCAAATTAAATAAAAAAGTTAATGAGATTCCAGCTGTCTTCCATTAAATTCGACATTTAAAAGAATTGTGAAAGTAAAAACAATGTCACTCACTGAATTTGTTCTGGAAAATGTAGTGATTTTCGTACAGTTCAGTTCAGTCGCTCAGTCGTCTCTGACTCTCTGTGACCCCATGGACTGCTGCACGCCAGGCTTCCCTGTCCTTCACCAACTCCTGGAGTTGGCTGAAACTCATGTTCATCGGGTCAGTGATGCCATCCAACCATCTCATGCTTCTTCTCCACTGAGTCAGTTCTTTGCATCAGGTAGCCGAAGTATTGGAGCTTCAGCATGTCCTTCCAATGAATATTCAGGACTGATTTCCATTAGGATGGACTGGTTGGATCTCCTTGCTGTCCAAGGGACTCTCAAGAGTCTTCTCCAACGCCACAGTTCAAAAGCATCAATTCTTCCGCACTCAGCTTTCTTTATGGTCCAACTCTCACATCTATACGTGACTACTGGAAAAACCATAGCTTTGACTAGGCAGACCTTTGTCGGCAAAGTAATGCCTCTGCTTTTTAATACACTGTCAAGGTTTGTCATAGCTTTTCTTCCAAGGAACATCTGTCTTTTAATTTCATGGCTGCGGTCACTGTCTGCAGTGATTTGGGAGCCCAAGAAAATAAAGTCTGTTTCTGCTATTTCCCCATCTATGTGCCATGAGGTGATCGGACTGGATGCTAAGATCTTAGTTTTTGTATGATGAGTTTTAAGCCAGCTTTTTCACTTTTCCTCTTTCACCTTCATCAAGAGGCTCTTTAGTTCTTCGTTTTCTGCCATAAGGACAGTGTCAACTGCATATCTGAGGTTATTGATGTTTCTCCCAGCAATCTTGATTTCTGCTTGTGCTTCATCCAGCCCAGCATTTCTCATGATGTACTCTGCATATAAGTTAAATAAACAGGGTGACAATATACAGCCTTGACATACTCCTTTCCCAATTTGGAACCAGTCTGTTGTTCCATGTCCAGTTTTAACTGTTGCTTCTTGACCTGCATACAGATTTCTCAGGAGGCAGGTAAGGTGGTCTGGTATTCCCACCTCCTGAAGAATTTCCCATAATTTGTTGTGAACGACACTGTCAAAGGCTTTGGTGTAGTCAATAAAGCAGAAGCATATGCTTTTCTGGAGCTCTCTTGCTTCTTTGATGATCCAATGGATGTTGGCAACTTGATCTCTGATTCCTCTGTGCCTTTTCTAAATCCAGCTTGAACATCTGGAAGTTTTCAGTTCATGCACTGTTAAAGATAAGCTTGGAGAATTTTGAGCATGTAATTTACAATGTAACTCTGATACCATGTAAAGTAAGTGCAATTATGTGGTAGTCTGAACATTCTTTGGCATTGCCTTTCTTTGGTATTGGAATGAAAACCAACCTTTCCCAATCCTGAGGCCACTGCTGAGTTTTCCAAATTTGCTGGCATATTGAGTGCAGCACTTTCACAGCATCATCTTTTAGGACTTGAAACCGTTCAGTTGGAATTCCATCACCTCCACTAGCTTTGTTTGTAGTGATGCTTCTTAAGGTCCACTTGACTTCACACTCCAGGATGTGTGGGCTAGGTGAGTGATCACACCATCGTGGTTATCTGGGTCGTTAAGATCTCTTTTGTACAGTTCTTCTGTGTATTCTTGCCATTTTTTCTTAATATCTTCTGCTTCTGTTAGGTCCATACCATTTCTGTCCTTTATTGTGACCATCTTTGCATGAAATATTCCCTTGGTATCTCTAATTTTCTTGAAGAGATCTCTAGTCTTTCCCATTCTATTGTTTTCCTCTATTTCTTTGCATTGATCACTGAGGAAGGCTTTCCTATCCCTCCTTGCCATTCTTTGGAACTCTACATTCAGATGGATGTATCTATCCTTTTCTCTTTCGCCTTTAGCTTCTCTTCTTTTCTCAGCTATTTGTAAGGCCTCCTCAGATGACCATTTTGCCTTTTTGCATTTGTTTTTCTTGGGGATGGTCTTGATCACTGCTTCCTGTACAATGTCATGAACCTCTGTCCATAGTTCTTCAGGCACTCTAATCAGATCTAATCCCTTGAATCTATCTGTCACTTCCACTGTATAATCATAAGTGATTTGATTTAGGCATACCCGAATGGTCTAGTGGTTTTCCCTATTTTCTTCAATTTAAGTCTGAATTTTGCAATAGGGAGTTCATGATCTGAGCCACATATGAATGAAACAACAATCACAGAAAACTAACCAAACTGATCACATGGACCACAGCCTTGTCTAACTCAATGAAACTATGAGCCATGCCGTGTAGGGCCACTCAAAATGGACAGGTCATGGTGGAGAGTTCTGACAAAACGTGGTCCACTGGAGAAGGGAATGGAAAACCACTTCAGTATTCTTGCCTTGAGAACCCCAGGAACAGTATGAAAAGGCAAAAAGATATGACACTGAAAGATGAACTCCCCAGGTCAGTAGGTACCCAATATGCTACTGAAGAAGAGTGGAGAAATAACTCCAGAAAGAATGAAGAGACAGAGCCATAGCAAAAACAATGCCCAGTTGTGGATGTGACTGGTGATGGAAGTAAGGTCCGATGCTATAAAGAACAATATTGCATAGGAACCTGGAATGTTAGGTCCATGAATCAAGGTAAATTGGAAGTGGTCAAACAGGAGATGGCAAGAGTGAACATCGACATTTTAGGAATCAGTGAATGAAAATAGACTGGATTAGGTGAATTTAATTCAGATGACCATTATACCTACTTCTGTGGGCAAGAATCTCTTAGAAGAAATGGAGTAACCCTCATAGTCAACAAGAGTCCAAAATGCAGTACTTGGGTGTAATCTCAAAAATGACAGAATGATGTCTGTTCGTTTCCAAGGCAAACCATTTAATATCACCGTAATTCAAGTCTATGACCCAACCGCTAATGCTGAAAAAGCTGAAGTTGAATGGTTTTATGATGACCGACAAGATCTTCTAGAACACCAAAAAAAGATGTCCTTTTCATCATAAGGGACTGGAATGTAAAAGTACGAAGTCAGTTATTTTCATTGAAAACATGTTATTGATATCAACACTGTTGTTGTTTGTTCAGTCACCAAGCCATGTCCAATTCTTTGTGACTCCACGGACTGCAGCATGCCAGGCTTCCCTGTCCTTCACCATCTCCTGGAGTTTGCTCAAACTCATGTCCATTGAGTTGGTGATGCTATCAAACCATCTCAATCTCTGTTGCCCTCTTCTTTTGCCTTCAGACTTTCCCAGCATCAGGGTCTCTTCCAATGAGATGGCTCTTCCAATCAGGTGGTCCAAGTACTGGAGCTTCAACTTCAGCATCAGTCATTCCAGTGAATATTCAGCATTGATTTCCTTTAGGATCAACTGGTTTATCTCCCTGCTGTCCAAGGGACTCTCAATTCTTCTCCAGCCAAAAATTTGAAAGCATCAATTCTTCAGCACTCAGCCTTCTTTATGATCCAACTCTCAGATCAGTACATGACTACTGGAAAAAACCATAGCTTTGACCATACAAACCTTTGTTGGCAAGTGATATCTCTGCTTTTTAATATGCTATCTAGGTTTGTCAAACTTTCCTTCCAAGGAAAACAAGCTTTCCTTTTACTTTCATGGCAGCAATCACTGTCCGCGGTGATTTTGCAACCCTAGAAAATAAAATCTGTCACTGCTTCCACTTTTTCCCCTCTTATTTGCCATGAAGCAATGGGACCGGATGCCATGATCTTAGTGTTTTGAATGCTGAGTTTTAAGCCAGCTTTTTCACTCTCCTCCTACCACCTTTAACAAGAGGCTCTTCAGTTCTTCTTCATTTTCTGCTACTGACATATAATGGCTTTTATTAGTTTTTTAAAGAATTAATAAATACTTTTCTAAATTTCTCAGTTTTCACTTCTGTGAAGTGAAGTGAAGTGAAAGTCGCTCAGTTATGTCTGACTCTTTGTGACCCCATGAACTATACAGTCCGTGGATTTCTCCAAGCCAGAATACTGGAGTAGGCAGCCTTTCTTTTCTCCAGGTACTCTTACCAAACTAATATCGTAAAATATTGATGGATATAAACCACCTAAACAAAAAATCATTGGGAGCCTCAATATTTTATAAGAGTATAAAGGAGACCTGAGACCAAAATCTTTGAGAATGGTTGCACTTCCCTGGCTGCCTCTTGCTCACTTATCTTTATCTCCCTAAAACCTAGCTTGGCATCCAGTCTCTATACGTGTTTACCACCCAGAACTGGACAGGGGAGGGGAAAAGCAGAAGTCATCACCAGTCCTCCTGGAAGTGGAAGCTGTCACCAGTTCTGTGATGAAAAACCCACTCAGTGATGAAGCTCTCTGCACTGAACTGCAGAGAGCCCAGTGACTAGTGTTACTTGTCAGCAAAATATTTCATTCACGTTAGCTGAAAAAAGTTAATAATCACCAAAGCTTAACCACTGTTTTAAAAGCAGTGATATTCATTCCCACTGAGTTTTCACCCCCCTCAGAACCCACAGTCATCAGTTTACAAAGTTAGCACTTTGAAATAAAACTAAACACGAAAAGGAATTCGAGTTGCCTATCCTACACCAGGCCCTGGAGCAAGAAATGGCAACCCACTCCAGTATTCTTGCCTGGGAAATCCCATGAACAGAGAAGCCTGGCAGGTGGCAGTCCATGAGGTCACAAAGAATCGGACATGACTGAGCACACACCATGTGCTTTTCTGACATGTTCTGCCGTATTAATTTCCCAGGAAATAATGAGGAGGGGATCAGTCTGCTGTTCACTTAGTGCATTCACTGGTAGCGGTGTAATATAACTTCTCCCTCTTGGGCAACTTAAAAAAACAAAATTTGCTCCCGTAATGAAAGGAAACAAATCAAGAGTCACTTCTATACTAGGGAAGGTCAAAGCAAAATTAGCCTCTAGGGCTTTAATGAATATGATCCCTGCATGAAAATAAAAGTCACTTAGTTGTGTCCGACTCTTAGTGACCCCATGGACAGTCCACAGAATTCTCCAGGCCAGAATACTGGAGTGGGTAGCCTTTCCCTTCTCCAGGGGATCTTTCCAACCCAGGAATCAAACCCAGATTTCCCGCATTGCAGTCAGATTCTTTACCAGCTGAGCCACAAGGGAAGCCCATGACCCCTGTAAGAAAGTAAAAAAAAAAAAAGTAGAAATTATTATTATTATTTGGCCACACCACACAGTTTGTAGGAACTTAGTTCCCTGACCAGGGATTGAACCCATGCTCTCAGAAGTAAAAAGCATGGAGTCCTAAACAATGGCCCACCAGGGAATTCCCTATAAATTACTTATTACTGTGATTAGATCTACCCAAAGTTATCTTTTCAACATCTGTGTCTTGCTAACATAAAATTAAATTGTAGTTATATACATGTTTAAAGTTGGTTGCCTAGCAACAATAATTGTACATCCAGTTTAACAGAAATAAAAAGATATATTTGTCTTAAAAATAAAAAGAAAGAAAAACTTCAAGAAACTAACGAAGTTGTTCTCTCATGAACACTTCACTGGAGTGGATGGGGGAGGTGGACCAGGAAACACCCCTGCCCCAAACTGTTTCCAACCCAGTGAGCAAGCCAGAGAGACAGGGTCTGTGTTCAGCTTCCCTTCATCTCCACAACCCTGATTATTTACCACCAAGTCCTGCTCCTTCCACATGAGTCCACCCTCTGTTCTCAGCTCCTCTGCCACCATCTTCTCCAGGCCACCACCCTCTCTTACCAGGACCTCTGCAAAAGCTTCTTAATGGATCCACCTGGGTCCAATCTGGCCTGGTGGGTAACAGTTCACAGGACTGCAAAGAGTCACACAGGACTAAGAAACTGAGCATGCACACAAACACTTTCAAAGCTTTGTGCAGGCTAAGTCGCTTCAGTTGCGTCCAACTCTTTGTGACCCTATGGACTGTAAGCCTGCCAGGCTCCTCTGTCAAAGGGATTCTCCAGGCAAGAATACTAGAGTGGGTTGCCATTCCCTTCTCCAGGGGAATCTTCTCGACCCAGAGATCGAACCCGAGTCTCTTCTGTCTCCTGCACTGGCAGGTGAATTCTTTACCACCAGCACCACGTGGGAAGCCGGTCAAAGCTTTAGATTTCAGAAATGCAAATTAAAAGCACTCCAGGCTAACACCTCACACTCACCTTAGGATGGCTACTATCAAACCAAAAAAACATAAAACAACAACTGTGAGCAAGGGTGTAGAGGGACTGGAACACTTGCACACTGTTGGTAGGAATGTAAAATGGTGCAGCCACTATGGAAAACAGAGTGGCAGTTCCTTAAGAAATTAAAAATCGAATTACCATATAATCCAGTAATTCCACTTGTAGGTATATACCCAAAGACCTGAAAGCAGGGACTCAAACAGGTATTTGTGTACCCATATTCACAGCAGAATTATCTGCAAAAGGTAGAAGCGACCCAAGTGTTATCAACAGGTAAACAGATAATTAAAACGTGGTCTACACATAAATGGATTGTCATTTAGCTTTTAAAAGGAAGGAAATTCTGACACATGCTGCAACATGGATGAGCCCCGAAGATGTTATGTTGAGTGAAATAAGCCAGTCATACTGAACCTGGAATAAAACCCAGATCCTTACCATGTTCTACAGAGTGCTCCTCTGGGGTCGTGGTGTCCCACTCTGGCCCTCGGACAGTTCCTAGATCATCTTAGCTCTACCTTGCCTCTTGTTGTTGTTGTTTAGTTGCTGTGTCTGACTCTTTTCTGACCTCATGGACTGTAGCCTGCCCGGCTTCTCAGTCCATGGGATTTTCCAGGCAAGAATACTGGAGTGCATCCCCAATGTTCATCGCAGCACTGTTTATAATAGCCAGGACATGGAAGCAACCTAGATGCCCATCAACAGATGAATGGATAAGGAAGCTGTGGTACATATACACCATGGAATATTACTCAGCTGTTAAAAAGAATTCATTTGAACCAGTCCTAATGAGATGGATGAAACTGGAGCCCCTTATACAGAGTGAAGTAAGCCAGAAAGATAAAGAACATTACAGCATACTAACACACATATATGGAATTTAGAAAGATGGTAACGATAACCCTATATGCAAAACAGAAAAAGAGACACAGAAATACAGAACAGACTTTTGAACTCTGTGGGAGAATGTGAGGGTGGGATATTTCAAAAGAACAGCATGTATACTATCTATGGTGAAACAGATCACCAGCCCAGGTGGGATGCATGAGACAAGTGCTCGGGCCTGGTGCACTGGGAAGACCCAGAGGAATCGGGTGGAGAGGGAGGTGGGAGGGGGGATCGGGATGGGGAATACGTGTAAATCTATGGCTGATTCTTATCAATGTATGACAAAACCCACTGAAATGTTGTGAAGTAATTAGCCTCCAACTAATAAAAAAATTAAAAAAAAAAATACTGGAGTGCATTTCCATTTCCATTTCCACTGTCTTGCTTCTGGCCACTCGCTAATTCCTTTAGTCTAGGAGCACTTTCCCTAATTCTTGACCCACCTGGCTCTTTCTCTTCCTTCCATTCTCAGCTTAAATGTCACCTCCTGGAGGACTTCCTTGACCATCCTATTGAGCACAGCCCTCCCCACCACATTCATTTCATATTCTGGTCACATCTTTCTAGCAATCTTCACGGTCCATAAATATCTTGTTTATTTCTTATCCAGTCTTAACTTCCCTAGTAGAAGAGAAGCTCCATAAGAAAATCATGTCTACTTGTTCACCACTGTATCCCCAGCAGTGAGCATAGTGCCAGGCACCTGTGTTAGTTGCTCAGTTGTGTCTGACTCTTTGTAGCCTGCCAGGTTTCTCTGTCCACGGAATTTTCCAGGCCAGAATACTGGAGTGGGTAGCCATTCCCTTCTCCAGGGGATCTTCCCGACCCAGGGATCAAACCTGGGTCTTTTGCAATGCAAGCAGATTCTTTACGATCTGAGCTACCAGGGAAGTCCCTGACACATAACATGTCTTTATACCCAGGACGAAGGGAGAAATAAATACAGAGTGAAGTGAGTACTGAAGCCACACACAACAATGATTCACTGAATATTCAAAGCCCAGACAGTGTTTCAGACTTCTGATATTGACTCCTCTTCGGATACTCCTCATTCAACCTCATTCATCAAGTACCCCAATAAACAGAACAGTCCCTGCTCTCGTGGAGCTCAGATTCTAGCAGGGGTCCAAAGGACAACAGTCAAATGGACAAAAAGGATGCCAAGTGGTTATGAGCACCATTAGAGAAAAATAAAGCAGAGGAGGGTCAGTCGGGCATGCTGGGGAGAGGGCAACATAATTTTTACATAAGGTGGATTGAGAAGCCTCTCTGATAAAGGGGGACACATGAAAACACCTGAAGGGAGGGAGGAAGCAAGCCATGTGGGTCTCTGGGAAGTGGGGTGCGACTGTGCGTACCAAGTCCAAGGTCAACAAGGGCAGTGTGGTTACAGCAGAATGAGCAAGGGGAGGAACAGCAGGAGATGAGGTGTCGGGAGGTAAGAGGGGGGCTTTGAGGGCCAATGTAAGAGGACTGGCTGTGGGGAGCCACCAGGGGGTTTTGTGATCAGAAAAAGAACATGATTTGACCTACATTTTAAAATTGCTATTTTGGCTGCTGGGGAGAATAAACTGTAGAGGAGAATGAAAGTAGGCAGAGACTACTCAGGAGGCTACTGGAATAATCTATGGGAAGATGGATGATAACTTGGACTAGGGTGGGTAGCTGTGACGACGATGGCGGGTGGTCAATTAAGGGGTATACTTTGAAAACAGAGTTCAAGCTCACAGGAGGTGCTGATTATACACACTACTGATGGGAGAAATGATGGGGTATATACTGTTTATGGAATAAAGTTATTACCTTTGAAAAAGAACACATACGGTTTTTGGGGAAAAAAATATAAAGCTATTTTAAATCTGGGTGAAGGGGAGGATAAAACTAGAAGAGGCAAAGATGACATCAAAGTCTTGGGCCCAAGCAATTTATTACATCAGTTTACAAAGTAAAGACAGTAAGAAGAATGGAGGTGGGGAGAGATTAAATAGTTCTTTTAAGACACAAGATTATTACGCAGGCAGATGGGAGTTGTCATGAAGATATACAATCTGATGTGTGGGGCAGAGGACAGGTTAGGATGACAATTTGAGAGCTGTCAGCTTCTAGATGGCATAAAATGCCGTGAGACAGAGTAAGGCCACTAGGTAGGGAGTGTAGACAGAGATGAAGAAGTCTGAGGATGAAGCCCTGTAACCCAGCAACAATGGCAGCAAGAGACTAGGGCTAGTTCTCCAAGAGAACTGAGACTGGCTTCCTAGAAACCAAACAGTATTTCAAGAAAGAGCGATTACTGATTTGGCAATGAGGTGGTAGCTGAGCACCTAGTCAAGAACAATTCTGATGGAACACTGGGGATGGAAGCTTGACTGGAGAAGGTCCAAGGATGTGGAGACAGGAAGCACAGACTTCTGAGGATTTTTACTATTAAGGAAAGAGTGAATAGGGACTTCCCTGGTGGTCCAGTGGTTAAGACTCTGTGTTTCCACTGCAGGGGGACATGGGTTCTATCCCTGTTTGGGGAACTAAGACCCCACAGGCCACACGGCACCACCAAAAAAAAAAAGAGTAGCTAGATGGGGGTTGGGGGAAGCAGATGAGGGAAAGCAGAGTCTAGAGAGGTTTCTGCTTGTGTGTTTTCAAGGATGGCAGAGAGTACAGCCTGACTCACACTGATAGAAAATACGGTAACACGGGACAGCAGGGACACCACCAGACATGATGGCGGGAGCTCACACACACCGTCCTCTGAGTGCCTGCCTTTTCTCAGTGGGAGGGAAATAAGACCATCGGCTGAGAGTGAGAGACAGGAGTCAGGGGTTTAAAGAGAGAAGGTACCAAGTAGCCATCTAGAAGAGAGAAGAAGAACAAACTGAAGAAATAAATGGCAACCCACTACAGTATTCTTGCCTGGAAAATCCCATGGACAGAGGAGTCTGGTGGGCCACAGTTCACAGGGTCACAAAGAGTCGGACACGGCTGAAGACACTTAGCACGCAGAGTCAATGGCTAGGCAACACTAAGCAAGCTCGTGACTGCTGGAGACCAGCGACCGTGGACTCAGAATGAACCCCAGAAGACCATTCAAGATGGCGGTATCTTTGTCTCCAGCCACAAACAGCTTTGTGGGGCGAAGCAGGCGGAGAGCTGAATTTAACCCCAAGTGGGGTCTTGCCAGGCAGGCAGGTTAGAGGGAGGTAGGAACAGAGGAATTGAGCGATGACAATGAAGAGTCCTCCCTGATGAAGAGGAGTGTGGACGTGCATGGGGGAAGGCGCATGGGCTGCAGATCCCAGGACAGCTGCCTTTAATACACGATAAGAAAAGTGATTTAGGGACTTCTCTGGTGGTCCAGTGGTTAAGAATCTGCCTTCCATTGCAGGAGATGTGGGTTTGATCCCTGATTGGGGAACTGAGATCCCAGATGCCGTGGGGCAACAAAGCCTAGGAGTCATAACTACTGAGCCAGTGTGCCACCTGGGACGGCCCTGGCATAGAGTGCTGCTGCTGCTGCTGCTAAGTCGCGTCAGTTGTGTCTGACTCTGTGTGACCCCATAGACAGCAGCCCACCAGGCTCCTCCGTCCCTGGGATTTTCCAGGCAAGAGTACTGGAGTGGGTTGCCACTGCCTTCTCCTGGGCACATAGGGGGTACCCTTTAAATATCTGGTGAATTAATGAAAGCATAAATGAAATACACTAGAAAATGCATTACACATGAAACTTACTATTATTGGAATAATAACATTGCCTCTGAAAAAGCACACACACACAGCTTTTAGAAAAATCACAAAGCCATTTTAAATCTGGGTGCCAAGTTCAGCCTGCAATGTTTAATTCAGATGTTCTCCTCAGCGTTATAAACATAGCACAAATGTCCTGACTCACTGCAATAAGGGCTTGAAGGAAGTTTTCCAAAGAAGAAAGATTTCCACTGTGCTGCCTTCCCCATTCCCTCCCCAGTACCATTCCACAAACACAGGTTTAAAAAAAAAAGAAGAATGAAGACTTTGTGAAATAGCCTGTGGATTATTAAGGGAGAGAGGGGAGTGGAAGAAGGAGAAGGGGCAGGTCCACCCATGACATGAGCTGGAAAATGATTGGCAGAACCTGTCCGGACTTCCCATCTTAAAGACCTGCTGGGGAGCAAAAAAACAGTCGTGCCGGGGCAGTGCTCTGGGCGGCCACACAGCAACACTCTCATTAGGAGACAAAGCCCTTCAGTGAATTGGCCACCTTCCACCATGGTGGTGGCTCTGAACTGGTTTAGCAACCTGAGGACCCTGCAAATATCTGGACTGGAGACTCCCTCCTAAAGAATGGCTTTGAGCAATCACAGGTATGAAAGCCTATCTAATTAATCTATTAAGAGACGTGACCTCACTTTTATCACAAGAAGAACATATGAGACACAAACTAAAAATAGTACCACACACCAAAATATCATTAAGCGTCTATCTCTTTGCTTACTCTACTTTATATATAAGCACACAAGACTGGTATAATCTCTCTAAAGTAAGACTTTTGCTTAAAAAGAATTGTTTTCCTAGATGTCAGACAGAAAAAAACCCAAAAGCATAAAAAGGAACTTCCAATTCCTCAACTTGTGTCCCAAACCACAACTCAAACCCAAACATACTGATCATGAAAGTTCATTCCTGGTTTTTCTTGTCTTGACTGTTTCAGTTCTTATTTCACAAATGACATTAAAATAGAGGTTTCCCAGGAATTCCTTGGTGGGCCAATGGGTAGGACTCAGCACTTTCACTGCTGAGGGCCAGGGTTCCACTTCAGGATGCCTGGGGTTCTATCCCTGGTCGAGGAACTAAGATCACGCAAGCCACACGGCATAGCCAAAAAAAAAAAAAAACAATAATAAAGTTTTTAAAGGATAAAAAAGGTAAAATAAATAGAGGTTTCCCTAGAACTGTTCTGACGCAGTATTTCCTACCCTCACGGTTCTGATTAACTAAAAATAGACTCAAAACAGCCTCTGTTCAAAACAGCGAGGGCCACAGTGGTGACATGAGGCAGAGGCTAAGACAGGATGGGCCAAGTTGTTCCTCCTATTTTTAGCATCTGTGTTGGGGAAAACTAAGTCCAAAAGGCATTGTTTTCAACTTAGCAAACAGTCATTCTACAAAAGCATCTTACCTTTCCAAAGTATTCCATTCTAAAATACTAAATTTCAACATAAAGAAAAACACTTTCAAATATTTATTCTTCCAGACGGCATCCTTCTAGAGATATCTTTTGATTATTGTAGGGTTTTTGTTTTTTGTTTTTTTCAATATCTGGTCATGTCTAAAACTTATAAAATGCTATGACAATTTCACTATATTCCTTTGGCTTCCCTGGTGGCTCAGATGGTAAAGTATCTGCCTGCAATGGAGGAGACCCAGGTTTGATCCCTGGGTTGGGAGGATTCCCTGGAGAAAGGAATGGCAACCCATTCCAGTATTCTTGCCTGGAGAATCCCATGGACAGAGGAGCCTGGCAGGCTATAGTCCACAGGGTCAAAAAGAGTTGGGCAAGACTTAGCGACTTTCACTTTCACATCTACACATCTAAACCCAACAATGTATCTCAAAATAAATACATTCAAATCTGAACACCATAGCTCTGTGATCTAAAGTTCACAAGTTTTTTAACACTCTCACTTAAAGCTCCAAAAGTCTTGTCATTTAAATCCCCCCTATTTAAAGGATATATTAAACTCAATCTACCACTGTCACACGATGACGAAAATATGAAAAAACACTTTTTCTTTAAACCTTAACATTATAGAAGAAGTGACTTAATTTCTCCTTCAAAGATTTTCAACTGGAAAAAAAAATTTCAACTGAACACCAGTTAAATGTGTCCTTCCTTTTCAACATAACCCTATCATCTCCTCTCCTACAGAGCAGAAGTGAACGCATTACTCAGACAGTAAAGTTCTCTGGGTTCAGTTCAGTTCAGTCGCTCAGCTGTGTCTGACTCTTTGCTATCCCATGAATCGCAGCATGCCAGGCCTCCATGTCCATCACCAGCTCCCGAAGTTTACTCAAACTCATGTCCATCGAGTCGGTGATGCCATCCAGCCATCTCATTCTCTGTCATCCCCTTCTCCTCCTGCCCCCTAACTTTAGGAGAATGTTGCAAACTCTAAGACAAAAACCTAATTAATATTAACAGGATTAACAATTACCAAACCCTGATGATGTGCCAGATGCTGGTTCTAAGGGCTTCATGCATATAAATTTAGTTCAAAATCCAAAGAGCTGGTACCTTATTTTCCCATTTTACAAATGGGAAAACTGAACTAAGAGAGGTTACGTGACCTGCTCAAGGTCATATAGCTAGAAAACGAAAGGACAGATAGTCTAATTCCAGATCCCATTGATCTTTAGAGAAGAAAATCCCCTCTTAAGTTTCAGGGACTTGCAAATGGAGGCATCCTTACTCCTGATGATACTGTGCTGTTTATCTATGACTAGTTATGAATAAATGGATTTATGTATAGGATGTTGATACTACAGGTACGGTATTTATATTCTAATAATATTAGTATATTAATAAACTCCCTCTTTGATGAGTTTATATTTTGAAATAAAGAATATTTTGGACTTCCCTTGTGGTCCAGTGGCCAGGAACCTACCTGTCAATGCAGGGGACATGGGTTTCGATCCCTGGTCCGGGAAAACTCCACATGCCTCAGGGCAACTAAGCCCGTGTGTAAGAACTACTGAGGCCTGTGTGCCTAGAGCCTGTGCTCTCCAACAAGAGAAGGCATCGCAATGAGAAGTCTGCACACAACTAGAGAGTACCCCCCAGCTGCGGCAACTAGAAAAAGCCTGTACAGTAATGAAGATTCAGCACAGCAAAAAATAAAAATTTAAAAATATTTCCACTTTCTGGTTTAAAATATATAACATATCAATAAATAAAATGGAAAAACGACACTTTATGAACATTATCTTGTCCCTCAAATTCAGTCCTTTGCTGGTTTATTAAGTGCCTACTTTGCACCGACCACTTAAGCAGGCACTAAAGGTAAGACAATATTGGAGTCATAAGCTCTTCCCTCAAGGATTTCCAGATCCACTGGGGAAAGACATAGAAGGAAATCAACAATTATGACACAGCAAAATAAGGTCTGCACAAGACACGAGGGTAGAACAGACACAAACAAGGGGACTTCAACTCAGTCTGGGACATCCGTTATCACCTCATATGGAGGTTACACTTACATACAGACATATATAATACATACATACATATGTGGCTTAGTCATGCTGTATCTTTAAAAGAAAACATTCACTTCAACATGTCCCACTCTTAAAAGAAGGTATATTTCTATGTTACATGTAGTTGACCACAATATTTTTTAAGAGTTGAAAAAGCAGGTTGCAAAAGGTCATACACTATAATTCCATTGGGTGTACTTACATTGTATCAGATACTAGTGCAAGTTACACATAAATGAAAATGACAGTGATAAACAAAAATTTCTATTTTTTCCTTTCTTCTCCTTTCACACAATTTCTGATGAAGAGAAGGAAACTATTATTATTTCCTGCTATGTCTATAAATTCTGAAAACATTCAGATGGAAGTGCTGCTCTGCTCCAAACTGTCCTTATTCCAAGGACCCAGAATGACAGAGTAGCCTCTGCAGGGAACACTCCCACTTGTCAAGGCAGAGGGAGAGGCCAGAAGTGACCTGTTCATTTCTGCTCACATCTCATTGGCCAAAGCAAGTCACATGGCCATGCCTACAGCCAATGGGGCTGAGAAACATAACCTTGGATCAGGAAGGGGCAGGGAATATTTTGACAGTATCAAGCCTAGTGATGCAGAGGCTCTTCTGTCTTCAGCCCACACCCTGTCCAGGGGTTAGGGCTCACTTCTGTACTGTGCCTCTTTCTCCTGTGCACAGTCTTCTCCAAGATGACTGCCCAGCATCTTCTCTTCTGGTCTTTGCTCACATGCTACCTTCTCGGTGAGGCCTTCCCTCACCACCTCCTTCCTCTCACTTCTGCTTTATGGTTTTCCATACTTTCAAACAGTTCAATCAAAACCAATATGTCTGTTTATGTATATATGTTTACATGTACACACGTACACACACACACTCAGAAGTGAATGCAGAAAAAGGCAACACCAACAAAATGATGAATCCAGGTGACTCGATCAACCTTTCTGCAGATCTGAACATTTTCAGAATAAAAACTTAAGAGAAAAATTAGACCGACCAGCCTGGGTTGGTTTTCTCTAGACATGCTCAGCTGCACATGTCAGGCATGAAGTTGGAACAGCCAGCGTTGCCCCTGAGTGTAAGGCAGCAAGACAGAGGCAAGGTGAGGCATGTTGTGTACAAGGGGCAATTATAAGGAAGCACACACCCAGGAAGTCCCAGGTTCCAGTTCGAGCTCCAGGTTCCAGTTCCTTCCTGTGATCAGCTACCTCTCTGCTCCTGGCTTCAGAAGGAAGAGCCCTCTATCCTTAAAATAAACCCCATCTTTTGCTTAACCTACATAAGCTGTCTATTCCTTATTGTGTGCATGTTTATAAATCTCAATTCCCTAGGGACACAATCAGTAATTGGTACACAGACTATCATCTGGCTTTTTTCATCATTAGGTTTTCAGAACTCAAAATCACTTTGACCAACCACAGTAATGTCATTTCTGAATCAGCCCAAAAGAGTAACTGAAAATCAAGCACACTTCCCTGGTGGTGCATTTACTAAGAATCCACCTGCTAATGCAGGGGACAGGTGCTCAATCCCTGGTCTGGGAAGATGCAACATGGCACGGAGCAACTAAGCCCACGAGCCACAACTTCTGAGCCTGTGAGTGTCCAGAGCCCTGCTCCACAAAGCCACCACCCTGAGAGGCCCATACACCGCAACAAGAGAAGCCCCTGCTCACGGCAACTAGTGAAAGCCCACGGACAGCAACCACGACCCAGTGCAAATGAAAATAATAAATAAACAATGTTTTTTTAAAAAAAGAAAGAAAATAAGGCAACATACAAATTCTACAACCTACAAACATGCTATGCAAATGACCTGATGAGAGTTTTTTCCTCAGGACAGGAAGGACTCAGCAGGCAAAGGGACAGAGCAGCATCACCAAAGGTGGGGAGGTTTTGTAAGAACACCCGGTGTTTAGGGGAATTCTGAGATGTCTGATAAGCATGAGTGTGCACAGCCACAGCAAGATATGAGGCAGGAAAGACAGGCTGGGGCAGGCACATGGCGAGCTCCAAATACCATCCTAAGACTGAACTTTTTCATGAAGGCAAAAAGACATTTTGACCGGGTGACTGGGTCAGATTGATCTTTTAAAACACATCACTGCAGGGGACTTCCCTGATGGTCCAGTGACTAAGACTCCATGCGCCCAATGAAGGGGCCGGGGGTTCAATCCCTGGTTGGGGAACTAGACCCTACATGTTGCAACTAAAAATCCCATGTGCAGCAACTAAGACCATGTGCAGTCAAATAAGTAAATAATAAAATTAAACACATCACTCTAGTTACCATGTGGAGAATGGACTGAGGTGGGACAAAGCAATTGCAGGCAAGGGGGACATGGGCAGGGACAGTGACAGGGACATTTAATGTGTACAATCGACAGAACTCGGTCATTATTTGGGAAGTGAGGTGTGAGGAAGGGTGGAGAGTCTAGATTTCAGGCCAGGATACTTAAGTGGATGGTAAATTCATAAACTGAGAATACAGAACAAAGAGTTTTCAAGAAGAAGAGAGGAGTTATAATCTAACTACGGAGCTTCCCTTGTGGCTCAGCTGGTGAAGAATCCGCCTGCAACTCGGGAGACCTGGGTTTGATACCTGGGTTGGGAAGATCCCCTGGAGAAGAGAAAGGCTACCCACTCCAATATTCTGGCCTGGAGAATTCCACGGACTGTATAGTCCTTGGGGTTGCAAAGAGTTGGACACGACTGAGTGACTTTCACACACACATACTGGTTATGAGGGGCCTGTAAGAATACCCAAACAGAACTGCCCTGTAGGCAGCAGACATTTGTTCTATTTATGGTTTTCGTTTCCTTGTTCTATCAAGGACTGAAAGTGATTAAGAAAATAACACATAAAATATATCAACCTAACTAAATTAAGTTAGAATCAAACAGATAAGGACACTAGAACAGAAATAAGATGTTAGAAAAAATAAGATAAAGCCAGAAGGGAGATCTGCACACATTACACATGTAGTTTTATCAACAAAGTATGTGACTGACAACACGGATCACATATTTAGTATCGGCAGATGCTAATGCAAAAATATGATTCAAAGAAAGCAATTTTAGAGTGGCCCAAGTGAGGAAGGAGAGCCTTGCCTCACCTTTGTGGTGTGGGTTGGCTTTAGGATAGATTTTAGAGTCCTGAGGGCAAGGATTCAAAACCTGAGTCATGAGGATCTCTGATTTTCATAGATTTGTAAAGAGGGCCCTGACTCAAAAAAGATAAAAAATCACTCGGGATGACTGGGCTGCATATCCTTCTCTTGACCACCCATAAAAATGTGCTGTGCCCTCAACAGAACTCCTGATAAGCAGTGAGCTGCAACAAGTTTCAGCAGCCTTCCAGTGACTCTCTGAAGCAGAGCTTTGTGTAGAGAAGTACAGCAGAAGTCCATGCCCTCACTGTCCCCCAGGGTGGGCAGCTAGAGACCTGGGTCTAGGTTGCAGGCAAGAGGTACGCACTTGTGAGTCATCGGTACCAGTGTTTACAGGACAGAAAACTCTAGGTACCAAGAGCAGAACTCTCCTGTCTAGTTCACAGCCACCTTCTGAGGACTGCAGAATCACAGACCACAGGAGCAGGAGGGAGGGCTCCAGAGAAAGCAGAGGCAGAGAGGTAAGAAACAAACCAAAAAGGTGAAGAAACAGCAGAACATGTCAAATACATTTACACAGAGAATACCCAGGGAAGGCAATCTCTCCCCCACCCCCAAATTAACAATGATGGGACTTCCCTGGTGGTCCAGTGGTTAAGAATCCACTTTCCAGTGCATGGGACACAGATTAGATCCCTGGTCAGGAAGACTCCACATGCCATGGGGCCAACTAAGCCCATGTGCCAACACTACCGAGCCTGTGCTCTAGAGTCCACCTGTGTGACCAGAGAAGCCTACACGCTACAACTAAGACCTGATGCAACCAAAAAAACAAATGTTTACTTTTTAAAAAATGGTTATCTCTGGATAATAGGATTACATATAATTCTTGCTTTTTCCTTTATTCTTGATTTTTGATATCTTTGACAATGAATCATGCAGAATTCAGTGAAGCTATACTACTGAATTTATAACCAGGAAAAAGAATTTTACCTGAAGAGGCTAAGCTAGAAAAACTTCTAAAACCCTTTCAAGTTCCCCCAAATCTATCATCTAGGGAGACCAAAAACAAAAGGCATGTTAGAAGATTTAGTTGGGGGCGGGACACCTAACCTAGAAAAAAATCAGTGGAAGACACATTGTACACCAAAATGTGAACTACAGGTATCCTCGGATGGTGAGATTCTGAAGAGAGATTTTGTTTCTACCTTCTGTTTCCTATTTTTATTTTTGCCTCATAATATAATGAACGAAAAGTACATTTAATTGTAGAATTTGGAGTACTCTACCCTTCCTTTTGGAGAAGGGAAAGGCTACCCACTCCAGTATTCCGATCTAGAGAATTCTATGGACCGTACAGTCCCATGGGGTCACAAAGAGTCAGACACGACCGAATGACTTTCACTCACCCTGCCTTTAATAGCAAGATATCAAGGGAAGTTAGCAGAAGAAAGGAACAGACAGCTGGCCGCATTCCTGTGATGTGCACTGTAAGTTTCAACACGTGAATTTAACAGCTCAAGAGCCCAGACCCCCATACTCCAAACACAGAACCGAGCCTCCCATCAGCTGAGTAGTGCCACAGGACACACCAGACACAGCAGACAGAGACAGCAGCAGACCACAGTCACCGCTACAAGCTGTTTTCCAAACCCGTCTCCTTCACTTTCTAGATTACCCACTCAACTTAAAATATGTTTACTCAAAGTTACAAGAAAGCCTGCCTTCTCTACTGCATTTCTGCTTCAAAGGGTATGATGACCATGTTCAGGGGGTTGCTGTTCAGTCGCTAAGTGTATCTGACTCTTTGTGACCCCATGGACTGCAGCACACCAGGCTTCCCTGTCCTTCACCAATTCCCGGACCATGTTCAGGACTGACTCCCAAATCAAAAACTTAAAAGCATCAGTGCTTTTACCCAAATGCACCTCCCCAGCCCACTACACAAGGGGCTTCCCTTGTGGCTCAGATGGTAAAGAATCCGCCTGCAATGCGGGAGACCTGGGTTCGATCCCTGGGCTGGGAAGCTCCCCTGGAGAAGGGAAGCTCCCCTCTCCAGAATTTTGGCCTAGAGAATTCCATGGACTGTATAGTCCGTGGGGTCACAAAGAGTTAGACACAACTGAGTGACTTCCACAGCAGGGAGCACATCTGTTCCAGCTCCTAGCAGTGCACTTCAGGCACATGTGTGAGTGCAAAGTTGCTTCAGTCGTGTCCCAACCCTTTGCGACCCTATGGACCAAAGCCCACTGAGCTCCTCTGTCCATGGGACTCTCCAGGCAAGAATACTGGCGTGGGTTGCCATGCCCTCCTCCAGGGGATCTTCCCAACCCAGGGATCGAACCCACATCTCTGACATCCCCTGCATCAGCAGGCGGGTTCTTCACCACTAGTGCCCCCTGGGAAGCTCACATTCCAGGTACTCCCATCTAATTTTACTCAGGGTCAAATCTTTTTTTCTCCCTAAGACAAAACAGTTGACAGTCTCGTTTCTAATGACAGTAAAACCATCGCTTTGTCGTGAGCCAGACAGTAGAGCTGGTGGTGAGGCTAGTTACCTAGGTGTGTCCTGTGGGAAAGCAGCCACGATAGTGTCCTGGTTTGGACACAACCATTTCATGGTCACCTCCTATCTACCTGACCGCCCTGCATTCAGCCCCAGGCCGGGGCCCCCCTACTCCAACACCTCTCTTTACCTACATTCCCTCAGTTGCCCACCAGGTTCCCCTTCCCTTACTTGAGAAAGGAATGCAGACAAGGTGAGTTACCTGACTTCCTCCATGAATATTTCTCCAATACTTCCCTCATAAATCTCTCAAAAATAAAGCACAAAATTCTTATCTTGAGGCCAAGTTTTAGCAATTACTGGCAAAATACACAATTTTCAAACTAATTGTCTTTTGAACTCTACTACCTTGGCTGCTTTACCACAGGACACTCACACCTACGTAACTAGCCTCAACACCAACCCTACAGTCTGGCTCATGACAAGGCAATGGTTTTACCGTCATTAGAAACAAGACTGTAAACTGTTCTGTCTTAAGGAGAAAAAAAGATCTGACCCTTAATAATTCTCCAATGCCAGGCAGTGATTATGTGGTTTTTCATTACAAGGAGTTTTACAAAGCACAACAAAAATTACTGACGTCAGTGCTTCCTGCATCTGATCAATAGTACAGAAAACACTGGGAATGCCTAAGTACATTCCACCAGCTGGCGAGGGCTCAGAATCAAACTCATAACCTGCTTAACTATCAAAGGTACTTTCTTGAGTCACCTTGTAACACTGAAAACATTAGTATTATTACTTCAAATTAAAATAATAATTAGCTTATAATCATAAAGACTTACTCTAGACTCTTCATCAACATTTGATATTAGAGGGGCTTGCCTGGTGGTCCACTGGCTAACCCTGTTCCCAATGCAGGGGACCCAGATTCAATCCCTGGTCAGGGAACTAGATCTCACATGCCACAACTAAAGACCCTGTGCAACCAAATAAATAAATATTCAAACATTTGATATTAGAGGATTAAGAAGAAAAAAAAGCATTCCTCTTGAAAGTGAAACAAGGGACTGAGTGCCATGTGAGTGATTCCTGCTCCAGGCCCTGTCTTCACGGTCGTCCACGGGACACACTCTTACAGGGCCAACTCCAGGTCAAAATCCCAGCTGTACCCATCTCTAGCTGTATTACCTCTCTAGGTCTTGGTTTCCCCACTCAGAAGAAGGTGATGATATAAATATAACATATCTAGGACTACCCTCGTGGTCCAATGGTTGGGACTTTGCCTGCCAAGGCAGGGGGTGCAAGTTCGATCCCTGGTCAGGAAGTGAAGATCCCACATGGCTTATGGCCAAAAAAAATCAAAACATAACAACAAGCAATATTGTAACAAATTCAATAATGACTTTAAAAATAGTCCACATTAAAAAAAAAATCTTTAAAAAACAAACAAACAAACATCACTTATCTTGCAGGACAGTCATCAGATAAAGGCAATGAAACATATTACCTGAACTGGTCTCTGTCTATCGGGGTATGGTCTATCACCCCCAAGCACAATACAAAGAGAACGGGGATTTGGTCTGTCGTACTCACTGCCACTGCCCCAGCAACTATAACAAGGCGTACAGCAGAGAGCACTCAGCAAATACTTGTTAAACAAATGAAGTGCCCCCTGACACACAGTCAACAGTCGTTATTCATTTTTTTTCCTAAAGTCAGTCTCCAAGTTTTTGCCATCCTTTTGCTCTGTCCATCTTATTTTTAGGCCCAAACACGTTTCCTTTGGCATAGGGCTCTGTTTTACCCAAAGAGTATGAATAAATATCACAGCTACATCAGATCTGTGAAAAGCACCAGGTCTGTTAACTGATTATGAAATTAGGAGACACCACCAGAAACAAGAACCTAATATTACATAGTAGAGAAACTTCCTGAGAGTGAGACTGTTTTCATTGGATCTGACTTTTGTTGACTATATTTCTGTACTGCCTTTATATTTATTTTTGAATTTTTATTCATTTATTTTGCTGCAATGGGTCTTCGTTGCTATACTCGGGCTTTCTCTAGTTGCCGAGAGCGAGGGCTACTCTTCATTCCAGGGCACGGCTTCTCTTGTGGAGTACAGGCTTGAGGCACATTTGCTTTAGTAGTTGAGGGGCATGGGCTTTGTTGCACTGAGGGATGTGGGATCTTCCCCAACCAGGTATTGAACTCGTGTCCTCTGCACTGGCAGGCAGATTCTTAACCACTGGACCACCATGGAAGTCCTGGACCTAATTTTTTTTAAATGATTCCTATAGCTGCAATTTTATGTCTTCATAAAATGGTTCCAAAAACACCCCAAATAATAGAGATGCTATGCTCCCCACTCTCATCTTTAATCCCAACTGGTTAAATAGAAGAACCTGGCAACCAAATTGCAGCTACTCCTGACGCCCTTCCACAGAATGGTTTCTAGTCACTGAAAAAAAGCCAAGTGAAACTGGCAATATTAAACATTTTAAAGAATTTTATGCAGCCCAGCCATGTGGAAAGAGTTTTTTAAATTGACTTGTGAAATAATTACTGCTGAAACAAAACTGTAAATTTTTTCAGAACAGGGTTAGCTCATTTTCTCTGATCTCTAAATTGTACATTCACATCAACTCTGAACACTCCGAAGCCCATGTTCTAGCAGATCTATACAACAGGGTTAGAGAAAGTGGGCTCTTGCAGACCTAGAAAATACTGACTTTGGGCCACTTCATGTCACACGCATCTTATTCTTGGTATGAATAAAGCTTCCCTTCCTAACATGAATCTTTTATATTTAAGTTCCTCCTACAGGTTAAGCGTCATCGCAAATGCCATCACTCCCTTTTAAAACCAGAAATAGTGACAATTTCACATAATTAGTGTGGGTGAATGTGCTTTGTTACCTGTCCACATGAACATCAAAAAAGATGCAGAGGTGTCCAATGGGATGCTTTCACAAGTATAGTTTCTACTTGGCCTTCACTAAAATTCTCCCAATTACAAGCCATTCTAATCATAACATCTCAAGGCAAAAGACTGCTTTAGCCTTACTTCCCTAGACCAGAAATCACCAAACTATTTGAGTATGAGGACATTTATTCAAAGTAAAAAAGAACAAACAAAAGCCCTAGGAGATGACCAACCCATCTACCCCAAGCTGGTCTTGAAGGAAAACAAAAAAACTAGGCACTTCTTACATGAAACTCCACAGAAATGATGCCTGGTCTGTATTTATCATAACTAAAAGGTTAACATAAAAGTAGAAAGCTAAGTAACTAGCATTCACCAAACACAAGTGTATATATGCTGTCATACGGCAGCATCCTAAGATAAAAAATGTCATAAACGACACTCTGAACATCTACTATACATAACTAATGTTCAAAGCTCAGAAGTGAAGTCACTCAGTCGTGTCCAACTTTTTTCGACCCTGTGGACTGTAGCCCGCCACACTCCTCCATCCACGGGCTATACATCTTTTTCTCTGTGTATGTTAATATTTTTTAACTGGCCCACAAAGTATTTACTGCTGAAATCAAAGTGTAAATTCCTCTAGCAGGTCTATATACAGCAAAGAAAAAGGATTTTGGTTTTGTTTTTCAATATTTAAAATTTTTCCTTCATCTTTCCTCAAAAAATTTAAAATTATTATTATTTTTAAAAATGGGGACTTTCCTGCTGATTCAGTGGTTAAAACTCTGAGCGTCCACTGTAGGAGACACAGGTTCATCCCTAGTTGGGGAACTAAGATCCTGCTTACATGAGGCACAGTCAGAAAACAACAACAATTTATTGCCTGCTTTTTTCTAAATGTTCATATTCCTCAATACCCTAGACATGACAATTTTATGAATAAATCAAATCACACATAAAAAGTTCTACTGATTGTAAACGTTGCTAGATAGCTTTTCATTTTCCACCAATTTTCATTTCCCTCTCAGAAATAAGTTTTTCCCACAAGGATTTGCACATACACAGAATTTTTCCACCTCTAAGATTAAATGTACTTCATTATTTTTAAAAATGAGAAGTCTGTATATTAGCACAAATAACTATTTACAGAAAAAATACTCAAACTCACACTAGAGAAAACTAGCTGTCGGGTAACATTTTTCAATTAAAAAATTTTTAATTTTAAAACATGAGCTATAGTTTTACATCCAAGTCATAATTCACAAAAGCAAGTGCTTATACTATAAAAATATAATCAATGTTTTTGACAAAATACAAAAGAGGCTTCATTAAGATTGGAGAAATAAGATATACATGAAAAATATGGAAGTAAATGCCTCTATATAAAAATCTTGATTAAAAAAAATCTATTTGATGAAGTTAAATGATTTATCCAAAGATTCAATACCGTATTCAATTCAACACTGTAGAAATTTAACTTTCTACTACAAGTTTCTACTCTAAGTAGAAGCTTATTAACATATACCAAGACTTTCCCCATTAAAACCTGAACATCTCTTTGATGAGCTTTCCCGTGGTTTTCTATAACTGTGGAACCTAACCAAACTCTCCCCAGATACATATCCACCTGTACAGAGAAAGTTGGTGACAAAGCAGGACCAGCTGCAGAATTTGTGGGGCCTGGTACCTAAAGAAAATGCAGGGCCTCCTACTCAGAAGTATTAAGAATTTCAAGACAACAACAGCAGAGCATTCAACCACTAGTGGGGCACTCTGTCTGCAGATCACATTCCCAGGAAGCCAGTGCTGGTGACAAGTATAGACAGAGGTCTGACCAAAGATCCAGCCTGATATGATCCTAGAAGAGAACCTGGCAGATGACAAGTGCGCACTATGATTTGTTTGGAAATCCTAGTTCAGCTTCCAAAAATAAAAAACCCATAAAAGCAAAGGGCCACTTCATCTAGGCAGAAAATTTAACTAATTAAATTGGGATTCCTGGTAGCTCAGATGGTAAAGAATCTGCCTGCAATGCAGGAGACCTGGGTTCCATCTCTGAGTCGGGAAGATCTCCTGGAGAAGGGAATGGCTACCCACAATTATCATGACACTATTACACATCTAGAACCTATACCAAACCCTGACGGGGAACAGAGAAACAATGTGAACTGGATGTATTTCACAATGTTAACTAGAAAGCTAATTAAGTCAAGGCCAGATATTCTCAATACTGAAACCCAGAAGACATCTCTTTGCCCAGCTTGACTATACTTTTCAAATAATGCTGAAGATATGGCAGCTGGTAAGCAGATCACACAGTGGCATCTCATTCAGAGATTCCCCTTCCCCAGCCCTGCAGAAGGGGACAGTCCCTTCAGAAGGTAAAATGAGTCATCTGATTCGAGCAGACTCAGTCAGCTCACATTTGGTTTTTTGGGTCCCATATGCAGCGTGTTTCTCCTGGGACTCCTCTCAGGTCTCCTGTCTGCACAGTTCCCGTCGTTTCAAACTTCCTCGATCCTCCTTCACTCACTTCGTACATGCAGGCCACCGGATCACTCCAGATGTTAAGAAAAAGGAGTAGGCAGCGAGACAAGTAACAGTGTGACTTCACATAAAAAATGGTGCCTGAGTGAGAAGAGAATTTTAAGGCGTAGGGGGAGAGGACTGCAACCCAACCTTTCAAACAAACCTCAGCCTCTTGCCTTAACCAATAACAGACCTCCTTCCATGCTTTTGGCATCATTACATGCAAAGGTCTTGTTAGGTGTCATTGGAGCACCAACTGAAATTCTAATCATGTACAACTCAGTCTTACTCTGGAAAAGAGAGATAATATGTTTCAGGAACCTACATACCCTGCCAGGGTACTGCACAAAGCACTTTATGTATCCCTGCAATTAACAGGAAGAACACCACGGACAGGGACACAGACTACCACTTTACAAGTGAGGAAACTAAGACTCTGAAAGTACCTCGCCCTGGGTCATCCAATTGGCTGGTCCACCTACAACCCAGATGCAGGTGACTCTGAACTACAACTCTGACAATAAGGTTGCTTTCCAGTACGTATCTTAACCTAACTAATATGGCAAAAACAAAACAAAAAACTATTGCAACACAAGAACTGGGATTTAATAAGGAAAGACACCTTGTAGTCAATTCACGGACTCAGCAAATATTTATTTTGGGGCACCCTGTGCCAAGCCTCGTGACAAGAGATGGATAAAAAACAGTGAACAACTGGTCCAGTGGTTAAGACTCAATGATTCCACTGCAGAGGAAGTGGGTTCCATCCCTGGTGGGGGAACTAAGATCGCACCTACAATAAGGCAGGGAAAAAAAAAGAACCCAACCCCCCAGCGAACAAGAATAATTAGGGCTAGGGCTTCCCTGGTGGCTCAGCGGTAAAGAATCTGCCTGCCAATGTAGGAGATGCGGGTCCAACCCCTGATCCAGGAAGATCCCACATGCCACAGAGGAACTAAGGCTATATACCACAACTATTGAGACTGTACTCTACAGGCTGGGAGTCACAACTATTGAGCCCCAAAGGCCTTAGAGAGAGCCTGAGCTCCACAACAACAGAAGCCTACGCATCACAACAGCACAACCAAAACTAAAATAAAGTCATTTTTAAATAATGAGGTGTAATATGATTCAGTGTTCCCAAACTATGGTTTAAAATTTACACTTGGAACTCTTTAGGTCCTGAACACCTAGCTAGGAAAAAATATACAAATAAATCTACCTCTACACCTTAACTTCCTACCTCGGGGAAAGAAAGGAACAGAGTAAAGAATGAAAAATATTCACTGAACGAACAAAGGAATCAGTGATCATAGTAGGGAGTTGTTGTTGTTGAGTCACTGTCATGTCTGACTCTCTGTGACCCCATGGACTGTAGCCCACCAGGCTACTCTGTCCATGGAACTGTCCAGGCAAGAATACTGGAGTGGGTTGCCATTTCCTGCTCAAGGGGATCTTCCTGACTGAGGGATTGAACCCACCTCTCCTGCGTCACCTGCATTGGCAGGCAGCTTCTTTACCACTGGGAAGTCTGTATCAGGGAGAGGTAAAAGACAAAATTTAAAAGGACACGTTCCCTAAATATCTTCTTCCCACTTTTGGCCATCCATAGACCGTGGAACCCACAGCTTCCACAGTCTATGGATAGCTCCACAGTGTATCCCTGGAGCTGATGCCTCACTCCTGCACAATGTACACTCTGCTCTCATTCTATCTTATTGTGTCTTGAACCTACTCCGCAATGAAATGGGTCTAGCCAAGGTCACTAATGGCCTCCATGTTGCCAAATCCCATCCTCAGGCTTGGTCTTCCTTTCATTTACTTTACTGCCATTTGAGTAGAGTAGAGTAGAACCCTCCCCTCCATCATGAAACACTTTCTTCTCCTGGATGCCAGAACTCTAGGCTCTCTTGTCATGCCTTCTACCTCAGTGGCTGTCGCCTGTCAGTTCTTAAATGCTGGAATGGCTCAAGGTTCAATCCTCTGACCTCTTCTCCTCTCTCTCTATGCTCACTCCCTAGGTCATCTTTCCATTCTTCCAATTTAAAATACACTGACAGCTTCCTGATTGGAGTCCCCAACCCCAACCTTCTTCCTGAACTGCAAGCCCAACATATATCCAACAACCTACTTAACATCTCCAGATGGATCAATAATAAGCAATATAACCAAAATATGATTAAAATGGATAGCTTAATTTCTCCCTCTAATCTCCGCTTTCTTTTTAATTTTTGGCATCGAGTAGCAAGTGGGGTCTTAGCTCCCCAACCAGGGATCAAACCAATGCCCCCTACAGTGAAAGTTCACAGTCGTAACCACTGGACTGCCAGAAGTCCCTAATCTATTTCAATGTTTCCCACCTCAGTAGAAGACAATTCCTTCTTCCAAGCTCCAGAGACTATAACTCTTGGTATGACTGTGATAGAGACAGCTAGCTACCTCCTCCTATACATTCGGCCACCTTTGTATCTGGCTGTGGCCAAGTGACTAAGTTCTGACCAAGGAGATGTAAGCAATGACAGGTGACACCTCTATCATGCCCTTGATGGACAAAAACATGCCCTCCTCTTTAGTTCCTTCCTGAAGACTGGAATGCAGATATGCATGCAGGCCCTGGAGCAACCATCTTGGATTACAAACTAGATGCCTCTTACAGAGGATGACAGCACTAAACAGAATGTATCTGGCACCCTAGAAATCAATGAATTACTAAACCAGTTCTCAACCACCTACCCAGATTTGTACTTAGGAAAAAAAAAAATAAGCTTCTATCGTATTACACCATTATTATTTTGGATCTCTCTGCTGCAGCAGCCAAACCAGTATCCTAAGTAATGCACAGAATTTGGAACCTGGAAGTAATCAACCTACATAGAATATAAATATGTGGCAATGGCTTAGGGCTCAACCTGGGCACAGATATTGCAGAATGGAAGGTTTGTAACCCTTGTTAGGACACAATAAAATGTTTGGTAAAACCTGTGACACCTCAGAAAATAACCTGCATGTCTACCTGGACTGTAATTCTAGGGGAACTGGTTGAACAATTCAGTTTGGTGCCTTTTGGCCTCTTGCCAATTTAAGCAAAAAGTCCCGCAAGAACAAGACATACTCAAGCTGCAGCTTGCCGATTTGCACACAGAGATAAAAGGGAAGACAGGTCTGCCTAAGTCACAGCCACAGTCTAGTCTAAGTTAGCTCAGTATGGTAATTTGGAGACCAAGTAGGATTGAAGAAGTCAACTCCTTCAGTCTTCTCTCTCTGAAGGAGACAACCGGGAGACACTATTCAGCCCCAGGAAGGGGATATCCTCCATGACCTGGCCCCAGAGGAACACACACACTGAAAAGCTACCACAGAGGGCTGGGACAGGGGAGTTCCTCCAAGAAAGCACAGTGCGTGCGTGCTTCAGCTCTCTCTGCGACCCTGTGGACTGTAGCCAGGGCTGCTAAGTGGACTGCAAGAGGAACACCCACGGCTGCCAAGGCAGGGAGCCTCCACACCACGGCCTGGCAGGAGCTGACGATAGCTGTGGACCAGTCAGGGATGTGTACTCCCTGTTCTTCCCTTTTCCAAAGGGGATTTATTTCCATGCTTCTATCCAACTCCACCACAGCACATGGGGGTGGGGAGCAGAGAACAGAGAGCAGCTGATAACTTGCATTTTAATCTAAAGGTTCTTGGACTGTGTAACACCCAGAGATTCTGAAGGCTGATAGAAGGAAGGCACGGAGTATGTTTTAGATCTCGGAAGAAGGGTTTAAACAGTAATGCCTTGACAGTACCCTTTCCCACATGACAGAACTTCTAGATGAGCACATGGCTAACCCAGCAAGAACTGCAGTTCTCAGACTCCCAGCTAGGAGCTGTGGCCATGTGACTTAGGTTCTGGCCAACGGGAAGTGAGCAGAAGTGACTGGTCCAACTTCCAAGCTGTGCCATTAAAGAGGAGCATGATGGGACTCCCCTGGTCGTCCAGGGGCTAAGACTGCACGCTGCTCCTAATGCTCAATCCCTGGTTGGGGAACTAAGATCCCACATGCTGTACAGTCAAGAAAAAAAAAAAAAGAGGAGCATGACTTCTCCTTCCCCTCTCCTCTCTTCCCTCTGGCTACAGTGCAGACAGACGTGGACGAAAGATGGAAGCCATATGTTAGGAGACTTGGAACAACTGGACAGAAGGCGCCTACCACAGTGGTCCCAGCCTCCTACCCAAACTTCCATTTAGAGAGAAATAAACATCTAGCTGGTGTAAGCAGCTGCTATTTCATGTTGCTCTGTTCTATCAATGCACTTGATGACATCTCAACTCAAACGGCCATGCTTAACTCCACTCTTTCACACCTCACATCCATCCCATTACCCAATTCTACTGGCTCTACCCACAAAATATCTGACCATTCTTGGTCTGACCTTTTCTCACCTTCTCCACCACTGACCCTGGTCCTGGGACTCCTGTGCTGGCCTCCTGACCTTTCTTCTCCACTTTAACTCTTTCCCCTCTTCATCTTTTCTCCTCACAGCAGCCTCTAAAATGATTCTCTTAAAACAGAAATCAAAACGTAAGACCCATGAGGGCAGGGATTTCTGCTTATATTGCTCACTCCTACAGCCTCATGATCTAGAACAAAGCTGGGCATATACAATGTATCATCATATACAAAATGTCACTGACTGTAAACTGCAACATTATTTTTTGCATTACACAGGGGGTTAAAAAAAAAACCCACTACCTATTAAATCACAACAAAATGCCTTAACAGACCAGACCAGAGTAGTAATCAGTTGTATCAGCCTTTCACTGCTTTGAAATTTCTGAAAAGGTGATGTGTCTCTGACCTTCGAATGCATTGCTTGGGTGTGAAAGGCAATCCTGCTAACTGTATGTGCTGTGTGCTAAGTCACTTCAGTCATATCCGACTCTTTGCAACACTATGGACTGTAACCTGCCAGGGTCCTCTCTCTGTGGGATTCTCCAGGCAAGAATACTAGAGTGGGTTGCCATTTCCTCCTTCAGGGGATCTTCCCAACACAAGGATCAAACCCACATCTCCCACAGCTTCTGCATTGCAGGTGGATTCTTTACCACTGAGCTTCTGCATTGCAGGTGGATTCTTTACCACTGAGCCACTGGGGAAGCCCTCTACCTGTATGTTCAATTTCAAAATGTGACACAGTTTCAGAGACTTGTAGATTTCTGTGTTTCTATGGCTCCCTAATGTACTTGGTTGTTGCTTTGCAATAAAACATGAAATTGCCATTTCCCTGGTGGTCCAGTGGTTAAGAATCTGCCTTTCAACACAGGGACCTCAGGTTTGATCCCTGGTCAAGGAACTAAGATCCCACATGTCATGGAGGAATTAAGACTGCACGTGCATGGCTACTGAGCCCTCAAGCTCTGGAACCCGCGTATCACAACTAGAGAAGCCCCAGGGCCCCAATAAAGAACCCATAGAAGCCAAAATTAAAAACAAAATATGAAATCGTGGTCATTCTTTCAACCATTTTCTTTATTAATATCAAGACCACCCTTCCCACTGCCATTTTTCCTTTCTCTTTTTCATACAAAGTAACATTTGCTTTTACTGCTGATCAAAGTATAATTTGGGGGAAGGCATTTAACATGCGGGCTTCCCAGGTGGAGTAGTGGTAAAGAATCCACCAGCAATGCAGGACACCCGGGTTTGATCCCTGGGTCAGGAAGATCCCCTGGAGGAGGAAATGGCAACTCACTCCAGTATTCTTGCCTGGGAAATCCCAGGGACAGAGGAGCCGGACGGGTTACAGTCCACGAGATCACAATAGAATCAGACACAACTGAGTGACTGAGCACGCACGCATTTAACATGGCAACTACACTGATCACACACAGTGCTCAGCTGAAGGCCAACAACATGAACAGGTATAACCAGGTTTGCACACAAACAGGAAATGACAACTGTGTCACAGCTGCCACCTGGTCAGCTGCGATTACACCAAGAAGCATCCCAAGCTCAAAGACTCGAAAAGGTGAAGGAAAAAAAGAGGGTGGGGAGCATCTCAGAACTGACTAAAACTGGTGGCGCTAGTGGTGAAGGACCCTCCTGTCAATGCAGAAGACTTAAGAAACATGAGTTCAATCCCTGGGGCAGGAAGATCCCCTGGAGAGGGAAATGGCAACCACTTCAGTATTTTTGCCTGGAGAATCCCATGGACAGAGGAGCCTGCTGGGCTACAGTCCACAGGGTCGCAAACAGTCGGACACAACTGAAGTGACTTAGCACAGCAGCACGGCACGGGGAGCGTCTTACAACTGAGTGAAACCCAGTTAGAACTCAGTCAATGTTTGTTGAGTAAATGAATGACTTCACCTCCCGCCACTGTGTCCTTGCTCAGCAGGTTCCAATCACACTTGACCCCCATGGTGTTCCTGAAGCAGATTGGGGACATGCCCCTGGTTTCTGCTGTCCCTTGTTCTTGCGAACACTCTTCCCCCCAGATGGCACCATCATCCTTTAAATTTTTTTCCAGAAGTCACCTCCCAAAATTGCACACACTTCTCTTATCCTCACTGCTCTCCAACCCTTTATAGCCTATTTTATCTTTCTCCATGGTACCATCACCATATGACATCTTTCAAAAATACTTATTTATTTTTGGCTGCACTGGGTCTTCGCTGATGCAAGCGGGCTTTTCTCTAGTTGCGATGTGAGGGCTTCTCATTACAGTGGCTTCTCTTGTTGTGGAGCACAGGCTGTAGGGTGTACAGGCGTCAGCAGCTGGGGCTCACAGGCTCAGCTGCTCCGTGGCATGTGGGATCTGGCTGGACCAAGGAACGAACTGGTGTCCCTTGCACAGCAGGGAGGATTCTTAACCACTGGACCAGCAGGGAAGCCCACCAAATGACACCTCATGCGGATGTTTATCACGGCCCCTCCCACCAGAAAGGAGCCCCACACCAGCAAGTCTCACGTGGTGCCTGACACGTAGCAAGTAAACGGCAAATATCATTGAAGGAGCTGCTACAAGAAGCCGTCTCCACCTAGACACACTCCAAGTACCTTCTCAGAAAATGCTCTGTGTGCCAAGCAAAGGCCTGAAGATCCAAGGACCCCTCATCAGAAATCTTGCCATCTTTTCCCCCTAAAAGAGTAGAAGGCTACTTGATGAGCTCCACTCTTAACAATAACAAGGGGTTACTGCTTCTAGTTCCCATCTCAAAAGAGAAAATAAAAATGCCGTAACCACAACTTGCTCAGATTATTCTTTTGGAGGAAGTTTAGTAACGGGATTAACAACTCTGGAATCTGACTCTGGATTAGAATCCAGGTTCTACCACTTCCTGGTTGTGCACTTTTTGGCAAACTGCTTAATTGCTATCAGCCTCAATTTTCTTATCTGTAAAAAGTGGATAAGAATACCAACTTTACTGAACAAGTTAAGTGCTTAGCACATTTTAAGAATTCATAAATATCAGCTAACATCATTACCATTCTCTGTCTCTTAGCTAAAATGAACCAAAAAGAATGGAGAAAGGGTCTGGGGAGGTAACATTCCACCCTCCTAGCAGGCTTCAGGAGAATCCTGGTTATAAAGTGAGGGGCAGCAATTATCTACTGGGGAAAAAGTGAGCTTAGGTCATGAGGCCTGTTACAAACAAAGAAATGGTCAGAAATGGAGATGCTAGAGTAGACAGGCCAGGGGTAAGGGCCTCTATGTTGGGTCATCTTTCAGTAACCCAAACAAGTATCTTCTTTCTCCACAATCTGCTCCTTGTCTGGAATTTCTCCTCTCTCCTCCAATCCATCCTTCTCTCAAACTAGAAATCAAGGAGTTATCTTTTTCTTTCCTCCCCTGCCTCCACCTCCTTCACATCAATCTGAGCATCAGAAGTGGGTTAACTTAGATCCTCAATATTTCTCCTGTCTGCTCTCCTCCATTCCCACTGCCAAGGCCTTTGGACTCCATTGCTTGGCCCCTCAACAGCAACAGCAATCTCTGAAGGCATCTCCCAGCCTGCAGCCACCTTCTTCCCACCTACCTTCAACACCTTGCCAGTCATCTAATCCCTTAAAACCCTTCAAAGGCTTCATACAGTCTTACTGAGAAAGTTCAAACACCTGAGCATTTCTGTCTGAGATCTGGTGCCTGTCTGCCTGTAGCCACTCCCCCACAAATCCTATCTCCAGGTCCACTATTTGCAGTTTCCTGAGCTCCCCAGTTTCACAGTCCATTCCAAGAGCCCTCTGCCTGACAACTATGGCTCTATAGTATAAAGGTCAGTTTTCCTTTTTTTTTTTTTTTTTTGCGGAGTGGGCGGGGGGCACTCATGAGGCATCCAGGTTCCTAGTTCCCAAACCAGGGATCAAATCTGTGCCCTCTGCAGTGGGAGGGCAGAGTCTTAACCACTGGAACACCAGGGAAGTCCCCAAGCATCACTTTTTCTGGAAAGTCTTCACTAAGATGCTACCCTACCAGGGTTCCCTCCTTGATTTTCTTACGAGTCTTACTGTGCACATGTCCAAAATAGCTCTTAGCACCCTGTATTGTAATTGCTGGACTCCTAGCTAGCCCTACCCATTCCCCAATCTCATAATAATTTCTTTAAGAAAAAGACTGTTTCTCTTAACCTACCTAACACATTGCTGGGGATGCACACAACATCTTTTAAAAAAACAGTTGCTGAGTGAATGATTATTGGAGGAGAGTGATGAGAGTCAGCACCAAAAAGAATATAAACTTGATCACATCACAAATGAATTCATGAAGAACAACACTTTTACAGAAGAGTTATGCAGATCAAGCATGTCAGTAGGATATTTATAGAGAAGCTGTGGTGAATTTATTGCCAGTTGTTAGGCAGTAAAATATAGTAAAAAGAGCTTTTAGATCAGGAACCCTGGGTATGAACTCCAATTCTGCCACTTCTAAGCCAGGGCACTATGAACTTAACCTAAATCTCGGTTGCTTCACCTATAAAACAAGGAAATCTGAAGGACCTGCTGAATTGCTCTGTTTTATCAAATGAAACAATGGTTGTAAAGTGACTGGCATAGAGCAGGCTTCTAAGACTGTTAATAAATATCAGTCCCCTTCCACCAAAAAAACTGCTAAAATATCCAAGGTCACACATTCTGCATTTGGGAGGGAAGACAACTTCTAAAACCTTTACCACACCCTGAATCCCAGCCAGCCCTCTTGAAGATGAACTAGGTCATAAAGATTTTGCCCAAAAAAAAATAAAGAAACAAAGCAACGCACATCATTTCCATGAAAACACATCATTGCCACAGTTGAAAATAGTTTAAAATACCTGCTCTAATCACAGCATTATTTTGGTATTAAAACAAACAAACAAACATGAGCAGGGTACAGAATGAATGCAATGTAAATAATGACGCCTTGAAATGAGGTTCCTGAAGAGAATAAACTTAGTCATGGATCTGCTCTATACAGCAAAGGACTCATTGTAATGTGCTATAGAAACAGCACTGAAGTTAAAGAAATCCTCTACTTAGCAGAAGAAAGGAAAAGTACAAGAGTTCAAGGTGATCAATGAGAAGGACCAAAAAGTACCCATAATGTACAATCTTCTAAAGCTACTAGGCTGGTTATGATGATGATGAGGATTTAGTAGCTAAGTCATGTCTGACTCTTGCGACTCCATGGACTGTAACCCACCAAGCTCCTCTGTCCGTGGAATTCTCCAGGCAAGAATACTGGAGTGGGTTGCCATTTCCTTCTCCAGGGGATCTTCCCGACCCAGGAATCAAACCTAGGTCTCCTGCACTGCAGGCAGATTCTTTACCGACTGAGCTACGAGGGAAGCCCTAGCCTGGTTATAGCAGCCTCTATTTTTGATGGATTACATTCTCATCTATTTCCATTTTGCTAAAATATAAAATCCTGTCTTACCTGAGTCCCTAATTTAGATTGAAAGGTCATTGTGTTGATGTTTTACACCCTGAGATGCATGTTTGAACTTTCAACAACATAAATATATTATCTAACCAAATGAATGTCGCCTACCACACCTATGACACGAGTTTCCACCAATAGAGTAACAATAAGGCAAAAGCTTCAGAAATGTCTCTGTTAAGAACTGTTCACCTAATCCCAGAATTAAAGGAAATGGATTAAAAAAATTTTTTTTAACTTTTTTTCCAAAAAAAGATTTGTTCTAGATTCTGTTGAGAGTAAAATTACTGAACTGTCCCTTTGTGGTCAGGCCAACTAATTTGTTGAACATAATTTTATATTGGTCTTGTATTAGTGAATTAAATTTTTCATATTTAATATCCTGTTGACCTTGAAAAATGTCTATCTCCTCCACAATGATTACATTTGTTCCTTATATGGTCAAAAAAGTTAATACCTTCCCTCAAGGACTGGGTAAAGTGAAGAGCTGCAGTTCAGATTATACAGCTCTTTAACTTGTCTGTATGCTTTAATGGTTTGAAAACAATTTCTTGGTGAAAACTCAAGAATGTAAAAACTTCTAAACCAGGAACTATTTAGAGAATGTCAAGAAAAATGTAATTTCTACTACTTAAAAAACTCTTGGCCTTAAGAGAAATGATCCATGAGGATTAATTTTTTTGTTAAGGGGGGGTTCACTTTTTTAAAAAACTACACAAAATGGAGTGCCTCTAAGAGGATCTCTTGATAGTTCCTACCTGAAAGAAGCTGTTCAATATTTTTCTAATTTAAGATTACATTACTGATGCATTTAGAAAACAAAGTCAGTAACACAGAATGGGTAATCCTGACTTTCTAAACAGCCAGGTATCAAAGCAACAAAATTACTTGCTTCCTTTCCTACCTGATCCTTAGCCCACCACTCCCCTGCCTCACTCTGGAGAATTTTAGTCCCTATGTAAACATATTGACTACTCTGTAGCAAAAACTGAAGCATGGAAGTTTTACAGTTCAACCAGCCTGACTGACATCTACTTTTCTAATACGGTAGGGACAGAAATTTTACAAGAACCGGTGGAAGAATGGTAGGTAGAAGACAGGGAGGCCAGGAGGGGTCCTGAAAGAGAAACTCAATTTGTTTTTTGTTTTTTTAAAGAAGGGAGGGGAAAAAAAAAAAGAAGGGAGGGGGCAGTCAACAGAATCACAGGAAATCCCCTGTACCCTAAATGCCAGTTTTTAAGATTATTATTAAATAACCCAGAAAACATCTAGAAAGGGATCTGTAAGAATCCTTTCAGAAATGATAATAGGGGGAATTTTCAAAGTTATTTGCTTCCATTTGCTTCCTGTTCAGCGTCTGCTACAGCAAAACACTAGTTTGAAAGGGACAAAAAACTAGAAAAAATCACGCTGCAAGAGAAGTACGCCAGAAGCCATTACTGATCTGTTAAACTGCTAAATTTTAACTGTAATTCACTAAGCTATTGAGAAGATACACATTTTGTTAAATATCAAAGAATCTGCTTGTAGGCCATCCCCAAACATACACGTAATGTTTAATCAACTTATACAATGAAGTGTCCACACATACTCAGGATTTCAAATCCATTTAAAAACATACACCCATACATTCTGATTCCACCCAAAATTATTCTTTCAATCTCTGCAGTAAGGCGCGCGCGCGCACACGTATATGCGCGCGCGGGCGCGTACACACACACACACACACACACACACACACACACACACAACTTGATGTAAATCCAGCCCTTCTAGCTTAAATACCCTGAAAAAAAAAGAATGAAAACCTCAATATGTTCTCCTCTTCTCTAGACTCTAAAAGAAAACTCGAAAGAGGCAAATGGAGTTCAGGATGCAAAAAGAAGGCAAAGGAATATAAGAGAATACAATCGGAGACCCTCTCAGGGACTCATTTTATTCTTAGATGTCATCTCCATTGCTGCCCAAAGGCCAGGCACCACTGGCGCAGTATCATGCCTACCCAAAGCGCCAAAGAGTTGCCAACTAATCTCCCAAGGTGTCCCCCAACCTTCTCACCTCATCAGCGCTCAGCTCCTCCATCGCTTTCCTCTTAATGGTGAAAGGCGTTAGGGAGAGATCTTCCGTTCTTTGAGACCAGGGCGGGAGGAGAGTGGTAGGTATCTATCGGGCTGTCTGGTCCCCCGAATGGGGGAGGTTTCAGAATTGCATAGTCAGAGGTTAAAAAATAAGAACACGAGAGGCACTGAAATGCCTTAGCGTCGGTCACTCCAATCGCCCCAGACTCCTACAGCTGCTGCCGCCTCCAGCAGCCTCTTCTGACCGCCACTGCTGCTGCTACAGGGTTTATCTTAAGGCGCCACTTATTTACCCTCTGCTTTCCAGGTTACCCAGACTAAGGAGCTCGGTCTCCAGCTCTCCTCGTGCCCGGAGCCTGCTGGGTCTTCGTGGTGGTGGCGCGGCAGCTGTGCTTCCTCAGCAGATCCTGCTCTCCTTCCTACCCTTTGACCCTGGCGGGAAGTGTTCAACTGCAGAGTGGGTGCCCCGAGGTAAGGCGACCCCACAGCCGCCCAGGCAGAGCCCAGCACTGAGGAGGGAAGCTCCTCCCCTCCCAAAGCAGGCCGGCCACGCCCCTCCTCCACGGCGGAGCTTGGGCAGGGGGGAGGGGGAGGACCGGACTCGCGATGCTTTCGCTGGTAGAGTAAATCCGCCTACCCCTCCACCCCTACTCTTACCCCTCGCCCCACCAAGTATTATTCATCAAAACAACAGGGCGGCCATCTTTGAAAGGGATCACGTGACCCCTCCGGAGAGGCGGGGCTTCTGGCCCTAGCATGAGGCAGCCAATGGGCCGCGGGCGTCGCACCGCCTATTTCCTCTCGCCTGCGTCTCCTCCCGCCTCCGCCCCACCCTCTCCCCCGCAGCAGCGCGGGACAGAGGGAGGGGCGAGGGGGGCCGCGGGCGGGCCGGCGGAGCGCCGAGGGGGCGGGGCGGCGCGGTGCCATGGCGACGGCGCGGGCGGGGGCGCGGCAGGCCTGGCCCAGGTAGATTCCCGGGACCGCCACGCGGCCGGGCGATGGCGGAGGCCGCGGGGCTGGGGCTGGATGGCTGCACTCACAACGGGAAGGTTGGCCAGAAGAGGACGCCTGGCCGCGACCCCGGCCCGCAGCGGCTCCTTAGCTTCCAGGTTTTTCCCTTTAGCGTCTCACAAACGCCTGGACTAGCCACGATGCTGCCCAAACGAAATAAAAGAAAACGAAAAATGTCTGCTTTCTGGGGCCAGCGTTCACTACCATCCTAACCGCTCACATTTTGAAAAACTTCAACGTAGACTCTTCCACCTCCCCAGAGAAAGCCCATTTAGAAGAAAACTTTAACACAAATAGAACTTCATTTTGCTTTGTCCTTTTAGAGAGTTTCAGATTTTTTAAAAGAAAAAAGTGTGTTCCAAAGTGATGGCAAAAAAAAAAAAAAACAAAAACAAAGTGATGGCAAATTTGAAAGTATAAATCGGTTTGAGACCAAGAAAATTATGAAGTGCATATACAAGGCAGACTTGTGGAGCCAAGAAAAAGAAACCATCGTCCTTACCTGAACAAGAATGCAAAAAATTTTAATTGAAATAAAAGTAATTGACATAGCAACATACTAGTTTTAGGTGTACAACAATGATTTGACATATGTATATATTGGGAAATAATAACCACTTAATTTTAAGTTAACATCCATCACCACACATAGTTTCGTGGGGTTTTTTTCCCTTGGAATGAGCACTTTAAAGAATTATTCTCTTAGCAACTTTCAAATGTATGCTACAGTATTGCTAATTATAGCCTCCATGCTGTACATTACATTCCCAGGGACTATTATAACTGAGTTTGTACCCTTTGACCTCCATTTTGCCCACGCCCTGTCCGCCTCTGGCAACCATCAATCTAGTCTCTGAAGAATGCAAATATTTTATAATATGCAAATCTAAACAGCGGTCAACATTTAACAGTATCATGAAATTACAGATTTTGCCTTGTATGAAGAATATACTGTTTGGAATGGTTTACTTCACCATAATTTTTAAAATTGCATTCCAGAATTAAAAGAGTCACAATTTTCTTTCTGCTACTTACTTAAAATAGTAACCTGACAGCTAGGTATGTAAGGAATTCGTAAGTAAAATTAGACCGCATGTCTTTGCATATTTTCTGCTCTCCAAGAGAGGAATTCTATGTAAGTCAGAAGTTAGATTCCTGGCGACATTGGTATTTTAGTACATTTAACATAGTCATTGCAATATAATTTGTGTTCCATATAATTCACCCATTTAAAGTATACAATGGTCTTAGAAAATTTACAGTTATTCAACCATCATCACTAATTCCAGAACATTTCATCACCCCGGAAAGAAACCCTATGCCTGTTAACAGTCACTCCCCATTTTCTCCTCCCCTCTCTTGGGACAACCACTAATCTATTATGGCTAATTTCATGGATGGCACTAGTGGTAAAGAACCTGCCTGCCAATCGATGCATGAGGTGTGAGAGATGCAGATTCCATCCCTGGGTCAGGAAGATCCCTTGGAGGAGGAAATGGCAACCCACTCCAGTATTCTTGTCTAGAAATCCCATGGACAGAGGAGCCTGATTCCTAAAATGTGGATGTTCACTCTTGCCATCTCCTATTTGACCACTTCCAGTTGACCTTGATTCATGGACCTAACATTCCAGGTTCCTCTGCAAGATTGTTCTTTATAGCATCGGACTTTATTTTCATCACCAGTCACATCCACAAGTGGGCATTGTTTTTGCTTTGGCTCTGTCTCTTCATTCTTTCTAGAGTTATTTCTCCACTCTTCTCCAGTAGCATATTGGGCACTTACCGACCTGGGGAGTTCATCTTTCAGTGTCATATCTTTTTGCCTTTTCATACTGTTCCTGGGGTTCTCAAGGCAAGAACACTGAAGTCGTTTGCCATTCCCTTCTCCTGTGGACCATGTTTTGTCAGAACTCTGGAGTGGGTAGCCATTCCCTTCTCCAGGCGATCTTTCTGACCAGGGATTGAACCCTGGTCTGTGGGCAGATTCTTTATCATCTGATCCACCAGGGAAGCCCTAATCCTAATAACCTCCCGAAGTAATACCATTATGTTGGTGGGGTTTCAACGTATGAACTTGAAAGGGGGCACAAACATTCCACCATAATAATATTCAAATATCATAGGAAATATCCTTTTCATTCTGTTGTTGGAGAAAGTAAAACTGTTAACATTAAATGGGCTGCCCCAAATGAAATGGGGAAATGATTAGGAATCTTCCTTCTGAATTCTTTCCCTATCACCCAAATATCTCTGACTATGTATTACAAGGACACAATATCTAGCACAAAATGAGTATTCAAAAAACACAAGATAAATTACTATTTACTGAGTAGTGATACTGTGAAGATTATGCAACAGTATTTTGTTTACTAGGAGTTCCGTGTCCTATCCTGCTTTAACATTTTATGATTTATGACCTCTTAAAATAATTGTATTTATTTGCTTTCAGCTGTGCTGGGTCTTTTTGCTGCATGGCCTTTTCTCTCCAGTTGCCATGAGTCGGGGCTACCCTCTAGTTGTGATGCTCAGGTTTCTTGTTGTGGCATGTAATGTTGTGGACCCCAGGCTCTAGGGCACATGGACTTCAGTAGTTGCAGCACATGGGCTTGGTAGTTGTGGTTCCTGGGCCCTAGAGTGCTGGCTCAGTAGTTGTGGCACACGCACTTAGTTGCTCCGTGGCACGTGGGATCTTCCCAGACCAGAGGTTTAATCCGTGTCTCCAGCATTGGCAGGCAGATTCTTTACCACTGATCCACCAGGGAAGTCTAATTTATGACATTTTGAATTTCTGACAGAACTCACCTTTACACCACTTTTTTTTAAACTTTTTATTTTTAAATTTTTTAAAAAATTTATTTTATTTATTTCCCAGGCAAAAATACTGGAGTGGATTGACATTTCCTTCTCCAGGAGATCTTCCCAACCAGGGATCGAACCTGCATCTCCTGTGTCTCCTGCATTGCAGGTATGTTCTTTACTCACTGAACCATCGGGTAACACTACTAGCTGGTAGCTCAGATGGTAAAGAATCCGCCAGCAGCGTGGGAAACCTGGGTTCAATCACTGCATCAGGAAGATTCCCTAGAGAAGGAAATGGTAACCCACTCCAGTATTCTTGCCTGGAGAATACCATGGACAGAGGAACCTGGTGGGCTATGGGGTCCATGGGGTCACAAAGAGTGGGACACAACTGAGCAACTAACACTTTCACTTTCATCAACGGTCAACACTTGCACTGAACTCTGGATTCCTCCCCCTCCCATCTTCTTAAGGAATTTGGTCCAAGATTTATCCTCTTTCTTCTGCACCACCATTTTCTGTCTCCCTACTGGACACATTTCTGCTCTAGGAACACTAACTTTAAAAACCCTACCTTGACCCTACATCTACTTTGAGCTATGCCTCTTTTCTTTGCTTCCCTTGACAGCAAAACATCTCAAAAGGTATTTTGCGTGTTTCCAGGTTTCCCAAGTGACGTAGTGGTAAGGAATCCACCTGCCAATGCAAGAGATGTAAGAGATACAGGTTTGATCACTGGGTCTGGAAGATCCCCTGGAGAAGGTAATGGCAACCTACTCCAGTATTCTTGCCTGGAGAATCCCATGGACAGAGGAGCCTGGCAGCTACAGTCCACAGAGTCTCAAAAGAGTGGAACACGCCTGAGCACATGTATATACGTATTATCTCCATACCTCCCTTACTCTTCAGTCCAGTCTATCCTCTGTCTGTGCCATTGTGAGAAAATTCTCTTCTTGAGATCTCCTAAGACCAGTCTCACTTCTGTGTCCAATATTTATCAGCGTCTCAGTCGCATTCAATCCAGATGAGCACTTCTAAAACACTTTCCCCATTATTGCCTTCCATGAGGTCACAGTTTCCTGGGTTTCCTCTTGCCTCACTGAAAGCTCTTGTTTAGGTTCATTTGCTGCTTTCTCCCCCCAAGCTTTAAATATTGTAGAGCCGCAGGCTCAGTGCCAAGCCCTCTTCTGTCTGCCAACATAAGTGCTGTAGATTAAAATAAGTCCAAAAAGGGGAATAATGCTGGAGATCAGTGTTTCTATTTTAAAGAGGATGGTCATAGAAATGAACCTCTTTATAAAACAGAAATTGAGTCACAGATGTAGAGAACTCACTTATGGTGACCAAAGGGGATAATGGGGTGGGGGATAAACTGGACTACTGGGATTGACATGTACACGCTACTTATATAAAAAGTAACTAATAATAAGAACCTATTGCCTTTCTCACTCCCCGGCCATCTTGGCAGCTGCTCTTGGTTGGGGGCGTCCTGCATCTAAAGCAGGAAGATGGTGGCCACAAAGAAGACGAAAAAGTCACCGGAGTTGATCAACTCTAGGCTCCAGCTGGTTATGAAGAGTGGAAAGTACGTGCCGGGGTACAAACAGACTCTGAAAATGATCAGACAAGGCAAAGAGAAACTGGTCATCCTCGCCAACAGCTGCCCAGCCTTGAGGAAATCTGAAATAGAGTATTACGCCATGTTGACCAAAACTGGTGTCCATCACTACGGTGGCAATAATATTGAATTGGGCACAGCATGTGGAAAATACTACAGAGTGTGCACACTGGCTATCATTGATCCAGGTGATTCTGATATTATTAGAAGCATGCCAGAACAGACTGGTGAAAAGTAAATCATGTACAATTTTTCTTTAATAAAACTGGCCAGAGCTTGTTTTAAAAACACTGTTTAAAAAAAAAAAAAAGAACCTATTGTATAGCCCAGGGAACTCTATTCGGGGCTCTATAATGACCTATATAGGAATGGAATCTAGAAGAGAGTGGATGTGGCTTCCCAGGTGATGCTAGTGGTAAAGAACCCACCTGCCAATGCAAGTTAGATGTAAGAGATGCAGGTTCAATCCCTAGGTTGGGAAAATCCCCTGCAGGAGGGCACAGCAAACCACTCCGGTATTCTTGCCTAGAGAACCCCATGAACAGAGGAGCCTGACGGGCTGCAGTCCATGGGGGTCACACAGAGTCAGACACGACTGAAGCGACTTAGCACACATGCACATGTGTAAATGTATGGCTGATTCACTTTGCTGTACAGTAGAAACTAAGACAACAATATAAATCAATGATACTCCAATTAAAAAATTAATTTAAAAAAAAAGGTTGTCAGAGTAGATCTAACTCAGAAAGTAGCATTTGAAGAAAGACTTGAAGGGATGGAAGAAGTGAACCAAGTAGACATCAGAGGGCGAGCATGAGGAGTAGATGGAATAGAAAGCCCTGAGTCAGGAATAGGTCTGGCAAGTGGCCAGTGTGGCCAAAGAAGAATGAGTGTTAGGGAAAGTAGAAGGTGGTGGCTGTGGCTTTTTACTCTAAGATGGGACCTATTGGAATATTTTGAACAGAGAGGTGATCTGATCTCCCTGGTGTTTTAAAAGGATCTCTCGATGCGACATTGAAAACAGACTGTAGGGAACACGAGAGAGAAGCACAGAGACCAGTTAGATGAGAGATGCAGTGGTACAGGGAAGAGGTGCTGAGGGCTCAAACCAAGGTGGCAGCAATGAAGGCAGAGAGAAGCGGATTTTTTTAAAAAAATTTTAGATTGGAGTATACTTGCTTTACAATGCCATGTAAAGCTGCACAGCAAAGTGAATCAGCCACTCTGGATATGTCTTGAAGAAACAGCCAACAAAAATTGGGAGTGGGGCAGGAGAATAAATGAGAAATGAGAGAAGTCAAGGATGATTCCAACTACTATTAGAAAGAGAAGTTGCCATTCATTGAGATGGGGAGGACTATGGGTGGAGTAGACTTTAAGGGGGAGAAGATTAGGAGTTCAGTTTGGGGCATATTAAGTCTAAGATATCTACTAGACTTCGAAGTAAAGATGTCAAGTAGGTGGCTGGCCATACAGATCTGGAGACAGATCCAGACTAGAGATATCAGTTGAGCATCTCTGATGCATAGATGAAATCCAAAGTCATGAGATGAGATGAGTGAGTGTAGTAAGAATTTGAAACTGTTAGTCACTCAGTCGTATCTGACTCGTTTCAACCCCATGCACTGTAAGGGCTCCCCTGTCCATGGAATTCTCTAGGCACGAATACTGGAGTGGGTAGCCATTCTTTTCTCCAGTGGAGCTTCCTAACCCAGGGATCAAACCTGGGTCTCCTGCATTGCAGGCAGAATCTCTACTATCTGAGCCACCAGGGAAGCCCAGTAAGAAAAGAGGTCTCCAGATTGATCCCTGGGACATCCAACATGAAGAAACAAGGAGTGGAAAGAAATCAGCAAAGGGAAATGACTTGTCTGTAGTTGGTGGAAAACCAGGAGACTGTGGTATCTGCTAAGTCAAGTGAACAAAGTGTTGAAGGAAAGCGGTAATAATCAGTTGTTTCAAACGCTGCTAAGTGACTCAAGATGAAGATGGAGATTGTCCATTGAATTTACCAACAAGCAGCTCTTTCATGACTTTCGTAGCAGTTTTGGTGGATTGATGGGGCAGGAACCTGATCAGGGTGTATGTAGGAAAGAATACAAGGATAGACGACTCTCTCAAGAAGTTTTGTGGCAGGGGACTTTCCTAGTGGTCCAGTGGTCAAGAACCCACCTTCCAACGCAGGGGGTGGGGTTCAATCTCAGGTCGGAGAACTAGGAACCAAGATGCAGCCTGTGCACCACAACTAGAGAGCCCGAGCTCTGCAGCTACTGAGCCTGTACACTCGAGAGCACGTGCTCCACAGCTAAGTCCCAGCACAGCCAAAATAAACTAAAATGAAAAAAAAAATGTTTTAGAGAAGTTTCGTGGCAAGAGAGCAAATAAATGGGATGGTAGCTAGAAGAAGTTGATAAAAGTGTTTTGCCTTTCATTGTGGAAGAAGTAACCGTCTGTCTTGTATTTTAATGGGTATTATTGGTAGAGAAGGAATTTTTGAATATTTAGGGAAAAGTAGATTCTGTATATTGTTGATGTCTTCTTTGAATCCTTTACCTTCTTATCTTATGAATTGGAAAAGGCTTCCCAAGGGGCACTAGTGGTAAAGAATCTGCCTGCCAATGCAGGAGACAAGGATTTGATCCTGGGTGAAGAAGACCCCCTGGAGGAGGGTGTGGCAACCCACTCCAGTATTCTTGCCTGGACAATTCCATGGACAGAGAAGCCTGGTGGGCTACAGTCCATAGGGTCGCAAAGAACCAGACACGACTGAAGTTACTAGCACATACGAACATTTCCTCTTGAAAGGAAAATAGTAGCAAGCTTTTTCTTATAGAAAGCCTCTAAAGACTATATCTTGTTTGCTACTGCTGTGGATTTGATGTGAGCAATTTTCGAGATTTTTCACTGTCTTCTTGCCAAAAATGATACCATCATAGAATGTCTACTGTTTCATGAAGGCTTGTAGATCATTAGGTATCATTTCTGCCTATCATCACAGGTAATGCCTGTGATTCACTTAATGTCTCTAAGAGTGAACTACTTGAAATTTGTCTATTCTGATTCATACTTGGGCTTAAGATTCAGAATTTCTCTTGCTTGGAGTATGGTTTTATTTTCATAAGATTACTTGGTTTTGCTTCATGTCTGGGGTTGCTTGATATGCTCAGCAGATGTGGTTAACCAAAGCCAAGAAAGAAAACCAGTGCTGCTGACTCAGTCTGTCATCTATTCATGAACTGAGTAAGCCTATTGAAAGCCTATAATGAGCAAAGCACTATGCAAGATACAAAGATGAACTGGTGAATAAGACATGCTAAGTGTTCTCGCACCCATAAGATACAGTCAAGGAGAGAAATCAAACACATACACAATTCTCCTGGGCATATATATATCCGGAGAAAACTGTAATTCAAAAAGATACATGCACCCCAATGTTGACTGCAGCACTATTTACAATAGCCAAGACATAGAAACAACCTAATGTCCATCAACAGATGAATAGGAAAAGACGATGTGATACATATATAAATGTAATACTACTTAGCCATATAAAAGAAAGAAAAAATGCCATTTACAGCAACATGGATGCAACTAGAGATTATCATACTAAGTGAAGTAAGCAAGACAAAGAAAGATAAATTATCATATGATATCACTTATATGCGGAATTGAAAAAAAAAGATACAAATGAATTTATTTACAAAACAGAAATAGACCCACAGGCATAGAAAACAAACTTATGTTTACCAGAAAGGGAAGGGGAGGAAGGGGAAAACTAGGAGGTTGGGGTCATCAGACGCACACTGTGCTGTGCTGGGCTTGGTCGGTCAGTCATGTACGACTCTTTGTGACCCCATGGACTGTAGCCCGCCAGGCTCCTCTGTCCATGGGATTCTCCAGGCAAGAATACTGAAGTGGGTTGCCATGCCCTCCTCCATGGGATCTTTCCAGCCCAGGGATTGAACCCAGGTCTCCCGCATTGCAGGTGGATTCTTTACCATCTGAGCCACCAGGAAAGCCCAGATACACACTACTATATATAAAATAGGACCTATGTATAGCACAATATTATACTCAATATTTTGCAGTAACCTATAAGGGAAAATAATATGAAAAATAATATATGTATATACACATATATATTTATATAGCTGAATCACTGTGCTGAACACCTGAAACTAACATGGCATTGTAAATCAAGTATACTTCAATAAAATTAAAAAGTGTGAAAGTTAAAAAACAAACTCCAGAACACATACACAACTATAAGAAATGGTACAAAGTGTTAGTGAAAGGTGCTAAGTCGTGTCCAGCTCTTTGCGACCCCATGGACTATACAGTCCACGGAATTCTCCAGGCCAGAATACTGGAGTGGGTAGCCTTTCCCTTCTCCAGGGGATCTTCCCAACCCAGGGATCCAACCCAGATCTCCTGCATTGCAAGCAGATTCTTTACCAGCTGAGCCACAAGGGAAGCCCAAGAATACTGGAGTGGGTAGCCTATCCCTTCTCCAGAGGATCTTCCCAACCCAGGAATCGAACTGGGGTCTCCTGTATTGCAGGCAAATTCTTTACCGACTGATCTATCAGGGAAGCCCACAAAGTGTTAAGTGCCATAAAAGAAATTATAAGGAGGAATTCCCTTGCAGTCTGGTGGTTAGGACTCTGCACCTTCACTGCCGAAAGCCTGGGTTCAATCCCCAGTCAGAGAACTAAGATCACACACACACACACACACACACACGCAGAAAAGTTCCAGGAAAGCACTAGAGAAACCAACAGGATAAAGAGACTGTTACTTCTGGTTTGGAGGGCATTGCTCTGACTCACTGAAGCAGGCAGGTATTCTGAAGATAATCTGCTCAACAGCCTTCCTCCCAATGATCTCAACTAATGCCTGTATTTCCCCACATTTTAAAACATGATCCCCTGAAAAGCCGGATCATCTTGACCCCACATTTCATTTTACAGCCAAATGAGCTGACTCCATCTCTTTTCAATAAAAAAAATACTATTCCTGTTATATGTACTTAAAATTTAATATTAAAAGTTTCACTTAATTTTTAAAACCTAATGAACAGTTGAATTTGAATAAAAACAAGATTTAACATGTTTGCAATCAGATGAACCACTCTCAAAGTCAATATCTACATTTCCTCATTAAGTGAAAGGTATTATCTTCATAAAACTCCTGTTGTCTATATTTTCATCATGTCACCTACTTTCCTCTCTCTCTGCTCTTAGAAAAGCACTGATAAATGTGTCAGCAAGCATAAGAATGGAACATGATAGAAGAAACCACCTCACAGAGGAATAAGTCACTCACACTAGATTCAAGGGGTTTGGAAAAAATATTTTTTTAATTAAAAAAAGGGGGTTGGGGAGAAGAGTGAAGTATATCACAAACTAAAAAAATACTAATTGTGTCCCATTCCCCTACTTCTCCTCTCTTAATATTTCCAGTAGCTTCAAATGTGACTGGGCTGACATCACAACAGACACAACAGAGGCAAAAAAAAAATTTATACACTGAATTTGGGAAAGCATTCAAAAAAGTATAATTTGTTTTGTTTTATAAGGCTATAAGTTCAATATGAAGGAAGGATAAAGACAGCATATTCCTGCCTCTGACAACTTCCAGCAATGTGTGTGTTTAAGAACAGTTGAGGTGGTCCAATGGTTAAGAATCCCCTTGCAATGCAGGGACATAGGTTTGATCCCTGGTTAGGGAAATAAGATCCCACATGCCTCGGGACAACTAAGCCTTCGAGGCAACTGCTGACCGTGTATGTCACAACAAAGATCCCACATGCTTCACCTGTGACCTGATGCAGCCAAATAAATAAATAATTTTTTTAAAAGAGCAATTGGAGAGGAAATAGAACCATTACAAAGAAGGCAAATCAATGATGTAAACTGTAAAACATACACACATTTCAATTTTTTGCAATCACATAAGAATCACGTTTTCATCAACATTATATCTATGTTTTAAGAGATAGGGAAATGTGTATGAGGTTCCAGGATATAGTTTTAGTTTGCACAATTCTGAGAAACAGGTTTTTGAGTGATGTTCTAGAACATTTCTCTGCAACTGGACTTAATCACGGAGATAGTGCCTGTGTTTCTGGAAAATTGTGCCAACAATAAAAATAGCAGAACAAACAGTGAAAGATCTTTAACTCTTATCCATTTCTCTAGGGGTATCTTTTTTTCTCTATCTAAAAAAAAAATGTTTTCTTGTGAAATCTAATACATATACAGAAATATGCGTAAAGATGATTATAAGGTAAGCCTGTGTATTCATCACCTTCCAAGGAATCCTGCATTAGTAGACCTTAGTCACCTCTCAATCACAACCCTGTCCTTTATATCTAGTGAGGTCATTGTCCTGATTTCCATGGTGATCATTTCTTTACTTTTATTCAAAGATAAACACTCTTCAAAGTGATGAGGTAAATCTACAACTCCACATGGAAAAAAAAGAAAGATTCACCTAATTTTATGGCTACTGATTTTTATATTCACTGAAAACATTTTCATGGAGGGAGATAGGATTGGAAATGTACCTGTTAAACAACCGGAACCAAAGCTTGTTTATTGTTACTGGTTAGAAGACTATTTTGCAAAGGGCCCAAAATACTGCACCCAGAAGATATAATTGAATACTAATGAGTGCATCAGGTAAGTCTCAGAAACAACCTGTCATCTGTGGCAAACTGAAGAACTTTCAAAAGAAGGGAGGCCAGGAAAATTAGGGGAAATAATATCCTGTAAAAGATCTCAGAAAATAAAGTAGAGTTTCTTGCCCTGGGAAGAAACAAGAGTCAATATAGAAAGCATTCATTGGGAATCCCCTGGCGGTCCAGTGGTTAGGACTTAATGCTTCTACTGCCTGCCCCGGTTCAATCCCAGGCCTGGAAAGAAGATCCTGCAAACTGCAGTGCAATCATAAACAGCATTCATCTTAAGTGTATCTACTGAGGTCAAGGTCTGAAATTCCAGAAGAAGAGGTTATAAAATAACAATAGCGGGACTTCCGAGGTGGCCCAGTGGCTAAGACTCAGCACTCCCAATGCAGGGGGCCTGGGTTCAATCCTTGGTCAGGGAACTAGACTCCACATGCTGCAGCTGTGTTCACATGTCATAAGTAAACAATTCTGCAACTAAGACCTGAGGCAGCTAAATAAATAAATAATTTTTTATATATAAAGTAAAATAGTAAAAGTCAGCAAGCAGGATTGAGGGGACTTTTTGAAGTGATGGACTTGCTCTGAAGCTAGATGGTGTGGATGGTTGCACAACTATAGATGGACTAAAAATGATCACACTGTACACTTTATAATAGGTGAATTTTATGGTATATAGATTGCAATTCAATAAAGCTATTAAAATTAAGAAAAAAACACAAACAAGAATCTTATTCTAAGTAATTACATTTTTATTACAAGCCAAATTGAATTGTTTGTCCTTCTCCCCATCCTCTTCCTTCTTTTTTCTTTAAGTGCATCCAGAGTATGTAGATGGAGAAGGCAATGGCACCCCACTCCAGTACTCTTGCCTGGAAAATCCCATGGATGGAGGAGCCTGGTAGGCTGCAGTCCATGGGGTCGCTAAGAGTCAGACATGACTGAGCATCTTCACTTTCAATTTTCACTTTCCTACATTGGAGAAGGAAATGGCAACCCACTCCAGTGTTCTTGCCTGGAGAATCCCAGGGATGGGGAGCCTGGTGGGCTGCCGTCTATGGGGTCGCACAGAGTCGGACACGACTGAAGCAACTTAGCAGCAGAAGCAGAGTATGTAGATAACAGAGGTATTCTTTTGCTAAGGATGAACCTTTCTTGCTGGTTGTCTGAAGCGCCAACATCTGCTAGTGATTTCATGGAAAGATCTTTGATCAGTGCTTCTTTTAAATAAAAACTTGAGAGATGCAGAATCAAAATCCATGAAGTTTCTTTACGAACAATAGAAACACTGAGCTTATGTTTTCATTTCAGTTTTACTGAGGTATAATTGACATATAATAGTGGTCTTAATCAAGTTTTTTATTTGACCCAGCTGGTTGGCAAATCAAAACCAGAATCTGGCACATCTTGTCCTGGAGGCCATGCCTTATCCTGGGAGATGATGTGGAGCCTTGAGAAAAAAACATGTAACTCACAGAATCCGAAGATGGAGAGTTGTGTTTTCAACTCCCTTTTTGTCAAGTTCTTTCCTCACCTCACTTTTATAGTTAGAAACCAACATATCTGAATTTAGGACCAGTGACCTGGACCTAGGGATAAAACTGCTATTTGTATGGAGCCTTGGAATATGCAAAGTTTAACTTCATAGCATCTTAAGTGTCCCTGGGTTACAAACAACCTGCACATACAAGCACAAAGTGTTTATGGAAGGAATGAAGAAATGAGTAATTGAGAGTTTTCTCACAGACGTAGTCTCCTGGTGTTCTAGTGGCCAAGGTAGCAGATGTAGGAGACGTGTGCATGAGGAACAAGGTGCAACATTTTATGAAGCAGCAAAGTTGACCCAGGATGAAATGATTCATTATGTGGGAAATATTAAACGTTCTCCAGCAAGAGTTTACAATTCCAAGTATATACTCTGGAGCCAGACTTTGAATTCTGACTTCCTTGGTGGTCCAGTGATTAAGAATCCACCTGCCAATGCAGGGGACATGGGTTCAATCCCTGTTCAGGTAACTAAGATCCAACATGCCTCAGTGTGGTCTAAAAAAGGAAAGAAAGAAAAAAGTTTGAAGAAGTTTAAAAACTGTCCTAAAATTTATAGATGTGGTGCAATGATAAAGAATCTGAATGCTAATGCAGAAGACACAAGAGATGAGGGTTGGAACCCTGAGTCAGGAAGATCCCCGGGAGAAGGAAATGGCAACCTGTTCCAGTGTTCTTGCCTAGAAAATCTTATGGACAGAGCAGCCTGGCGGGCTACAGTGCATGTGGTCGGAAGAGAGTTGGATACGACTAAGCGAGCATACAAACATTCTATCAATACTAACTCTGTGATCTCGGGCAAGTTACTTAATGTAGGTAAATAAGATAATTTATGTCTAAAATGCCTCACATGTAAAATTGGAATAAGGGACTTCCCAGGCAATCCAGGGTTAGGACTCCTTGCTTCTATTGCAGGGGGCATGGGTTTGATCCCTGGTTAGGGAAATAAGATCTCACATGCCAAATGGCCAAAATAATAATAATTATGGGAATAAGAATGGTAGCTCTTACGTATGTTGTGAAAATCAATGAGTTGAGCTCTGTAAAGTACTTAGAACATTGTCTGACCCATTGTAAACATATATAAGTGTTTTATTATTATCACCAATTTTTTCAACTTCCCTTTTAGCATTTTTCCATTCTTCTCTATATACCATACCCTTCCGTACTGAGACTCATTCTTCACTACCAAAGATATCTGTCCTCAGCTTGACTCTGTCACTAACCAACTTTGTGACCTGCACTTACCCTTTCTGAAACTCAGTCTCCTCATCTGTAAAATGGGAATAAGACGACATCGCCATGTTAACTTCAGCGGAGCCAAATAGAATCCCCCAAGCAAAATAAAAATCCCATCATCCACTTCATTAGTTAGAAAGCTAAATGACAGCTCCTCCTGAGAAATAAGTGACTAAGTAAATTGTGTTAAGTTGCTAATTTAAATGATATCAAGGATAGATCTAGGTTTTGTAGTACCTAAAACAAACAATTTTGGAAGTTTTCTTTAAGAAAACAGAATACAAAATTAACCTCAAATGTCAATTTCAAAAAAAAAAAATCAGAAAAATAACAATTTTATTAACTGCCTCTAAATAAGTTTTTTTCTGCAACATACTCATCACCTCTTCATCAGTTCAGTTCAGTTCAGTTGCTCAGTCATGTCCAACTCCTTGCAGCCCCATGGACTGCAGCATGCCAGGCCTCCCTGTCCATCAGCAACTCCCGGAATTTACTCAAACTTATGAAGCTGAAACTCCAATACTCTGGCCACCTGATGCAAAGAATTGACTCATTTGAAAAGACCCTGATGCTGGGAAAGATTGAAGGTGGGAGGAGAAGGGGACAGCAGAGGATGAGGCGGTTGGATGGCATCACCGACTCAATGGACATGAGTTTGAGTAAACTCCGGGAGTTGGTGATGGACAGGGAGGCTTGGCGTGCTGCTGTCCATGGGGTTGCAAGGAGTTGGACACGACTGAACGATTGAACTGAACTACTGAGTCATAAGAGTACCTCTGATGCAATCAGGTATAATATCTCCATTAACATTATTGGTAAGGATATGTAAACTTCAAGACTGTTTTTAAACTTAGGGCTGTTTCTTTCTTCCTTCTTTCTTTGCTTCTTTCTTCCTCTTGACCATAGGGCTTCCCTGATAGCTTGGTTGGTAAGGAATCCACCTGTAATGCGGGAGGCCTGGGTTTGATCCCTGGGTTGGGAAGATCCCCTGGAGAAGAGAAAGGCTAGCCACTCCAGTATTCTGGCCTGGAGAATTCCACGGACTGTACAGGCCATGGGGTTGCAAAGAGTCGGACAGGACTGAGCAACTTTCACTTTCTCTTGACGGTACCGAGGCATGTGGGATCTTAGTCACCTGACGAGGGATTGAACCCACTCGCCCTAGAGTGGAAGAGGGAGTCTTAACCCCTGGACTGCCAGGGAAATCCCTTGGGGCTATTTCTAAGAAGTTTCAGAGGTAAACTGGGAGATTTCAGAGCATCTTAAGTTTTCTTTTGCTGTGATTAATGGTAACACTGAATTGATGACGCACATTCATCAGTTTGGTTTTACTATCATCATAGTGTGTTATTTCATGTTAACTCCATCAGTGTCAGTATTTAATGTAAATTAGCCAGAAATTTAAATCTTTTGACTTACTCCCTTTCTTGTTTTAAAATTTATTTTATTCAAATACAGCTGATTTACAATGTGGCGTTAATTTCTGCTGTACAGCAAAGTGATTCAGTTATATATATATATATATATATATATATACATTCTTATTCATATTTTTTCCATCATGGTTTATCACAGGATATTGAATAAAGTCCCCCCTGCTATACCGTAGGACCTTGCTTTTTATCCATTCTATATATAGTAGTTTGCATCCTCTAATTGCAAACTCCCAATCCATCCTTCCCCCATGGCAACCACAAGTCTGTTCTCTACGTCTGGACTCCCTCCCTTTCTTAAGTGGGTTATCAAATAATTTCAGGAACTATTCATCACACTTATTCAAAAATTATCCTTATAATAAGCTGCTTCTTTGGGTATGACTTAAAAACAATTTTTGGGCGGGTTACTATTCACTTCTTTTTTAAAATTTTATTTATTTTTATTTTTGGTTGTGCTCAGGCTTTCTCTAGTTATGGTGAGTGGGGGTTACTCTCTAGTTGTGGTGTGCGGGCTTCTCATTGAGATGGCTTCTTTTGTTTCCCAGCACAGGCTCTAGAGCATGTGGGCTCAGTAGTTGCTGCCCAGGCTTAGTTGCCACGCAGGGGTAATTGCCTCCTGGCATGTGGAATCTTCCTGGACCAGGGGTTGAACCTGTATCCTCTGAATTGGCAAGCGGATTCTTAACCACTGACTGGCACACAGGGGTGTGCTATGTGCTAAATCACTTCAGTCATGTCCAACTCTGGGCGACACTATGGACCGTAGCCCGCCAGCCTCCTCTGTCCATGGGTTTCTCCAGTCAGGAATACTGCAGTGGGTTGCCATGGCCTTCTCCAGGGGATCTTCCTGACTCAGGGATCAAACCCAGGTCTCCTGCATTGCAGGCGGATTCTTTACCAGTTGAGCTACCAGAGAAGCCCTCATAATATTAGAGTCATTTATGTGGAATACACCATTCAGTTTTTATGAGTTTTGCTTCATATTCTCAGTACCGAGTTAGTAATACTTGATGAGCATCTCCTAATATCCACTGAATTGAATTAAATCTAAGCAATTGTGATAAAAAGGCATCTAACAGCTAACTATAGTAAATCACCATGAAGATGGCTTCTTGCATTTTAAAAAGACAGAGGGATCCTTGGCGTAATATGTTTTCTTGCTTGTTTTATGGAAGCATTCCAAAATGTCTTTCCAAATTGAAATTAAAGCAGTGAAGCCTAATTTAAAATGTATTTTTGTCTTTGTCTTTGATTCCTAGCACAGAGGTCCAAAAACTCTTGGAGTTCACTGAGTGATAGTGTTGCAGGGGAGAGCCAATTCTGACTCCATGATAGATCTGTTTCTTTGACTTTAACCTTTGCTTTTAGTTGCTTTTGTTGTTATAATCATACATAATAACCTGCCTCCGGGAACCCCGCCCCTCCCTGAGGTTGTCCATTCCAGGAAATATTTGCAAGATTGTTGTTGTTGTTCAGTCACTCAGTCCTGTCGGACTCTTTGCGACCCCATGGACTGCAGCACGCCAGGCTTCCCGGTCTATCACCCACTCCCAGAACTTGCTCAAACTCATGTCCTTTGAGTCGGGGATGCCATCCAACTATCTCGTCTTCTGTCATCCCCTTCTCCTTCTGTCTTCAATCTTTCCCAGCATCAGGGTCTTTTCCAATGAGTCAGTTCTTCACATCAGGTGGCCAAAATATTGGCTCTTCAGCTTCAGCATCAGTCCTTCCAATTGTTAGGTAGTTAGAATAGGAAAAAGGAGTTCAAAATAGCAGTGGCTAAAAGACAAAGGAAAAAGCCTGTGAAAATAGAACAAAGGAAGGTTCAAGGACTAGGACCGGAGTGAGAACCTCAGGTGAAAAAAAACAGCTCTCCTGGCTAGCACAATTTACATATTGGCTCAGGGGAAGAGGAAAAAACATATAAAAAGAGGAGCCAAAATTGAGCTTCTCCCTACTCTTCCTCTTTGGGTCAGCCTGCCCTCATGCCTTGAGGTTGTATTTTCCTTTGCTTGACAAATAAAACTGAGCTGTAACCGAGCTGTAACACTGGTCCACTGTTTCAAATTTTTGCTGCCCCAAGACAGAACCAAGGAAATTACACACTCCCCCGACACAATGAATATTCAGGACTGATTTCCTTTAGGATGGACTGGTTGGATCTCCTTGCAGTCCAAGGGTCTCTCAAGAGTCTTCTCCATATTTACCTGGCAGGGGAGATACCATGATCACGAAGGTGGTTTTCCCAGGGCGAGGCTTATCCATTGCACTCCGGATGTGCTGACCCCTGCGATTTCCCCAAATGTGGGAAACTCGACTGCATAATTTGTGGTGGTAGTGGGGGACTGCGTTCGCGCTTTCCCCTGAAAAAAAAAAAAAAAAAAAGAGTCTTCTCCAACACCACAGTTCAAAAGCCTCAATTCTTCAGTGCTCAGCTCTCTTTATAGTCCAACTGAAACCGTTTACCACAGATTGTGACTTGAACCCACCTGGCTGGGACTCAACCCAGCCAAAGCCCATGGTACCTGGTTTCAGGACCTAATGAAGCTCAGGTTCTTGATGTCTCATCACAGAAAGAATTTAGTGACAGACAAAGTGATAGGTAAGAAGTGGACCTACTCAGATACAAAGAGAAGCACACTCCACAGACAGAGCGTGGGCCATCGCAGAAGGTGAATGTAGCGGCTGTGAAATGTGGCATGGTAAGTTTTTAAAGGCTGGGTAATTTCATATGCTAATGAGTGGGAGGACTATTCCAATTATTTGGGGGAAGGGGCAGAGATTTCCTGGATTTGGGTCACCACCCACTCCTTGGTCTTTTAACAATGCCTTTGGAAAACTCAGCAGTGGCCACATGGCTTGAAAAGGTCAGTTTTCATTCCAATCCCAATGAAAGGCAATGCCAAAGAATGTTTGAACTGCTGCACAATTGCGCTCATCTCACATGCTATCAAAGTAATCCTAAAAATCCTTCAAGCTAGGCTTCAACAGTACGCAACCTGAGAATATCCAGATGTAAAAACTGGATTTCTAAAAGGCAGAGGAAGCAGAGACCAAATTGCCAACATCCGTTGGATCATAGAAAAAGTGAAAGAGTTCCAGAAATACATCTACGTCTGCTTTATTGACAATGCCAAAGCCTTTGACTATGTGGATCACAACAAACTGTGGAAAATTCTTAAAGAGATGGGAATACTAGACCACCTTACCTACCTTCTGAGAAACCTGTGTGCAGGTCAAGAAGCAACAGTTAGAACTGGACATGGAATAACTAGAATCAAGATTGCTGGGAGAAATATCAATAACCTCAGATATGCAGATGACATCACCTTTATGGAAGAAAGCAAAGAAGAACTAAAGAGCCTTTTGATGAAAGTAAAACAGAAGAGTGAAAAAGTTGGCTTAAAACTCAACATTCAGAAGACTAAGATCATGACATCTGGTCCCATCACTTCATGGCAAATAGATGGCGAAACAATGGAAACAGTGACAGACTTTGTTTTCTTGGGCTTCAAAATCACTGCAGATGGTGACTGCAGTCATGAAATTAAAAGACACTTGCTCCTTGGAAGGAAAGTTATGACCAACCTAGACAGCATAATAAAAAGCAGACATTACTTTGCCAACAAAGATCTGCTCTAGTCAAAGCTATGGATTTTCCAGGAGTCATGTATGGATGTGAGAGTTGGACCATAAAGAAGGCTGAGGACCGAAGAATTGATGCTTTTGAACTGTGGTGTTGGAGAAGACTCTTGAGAGTCCCTCGGACTGCAAACAGATCCAACCAGTCCATGCTAAAGGAAACCAGTCCTGAATATTCACTGGAAGGACTGATGCTGAAGCTGAAGCTCCAATCCTTTGGCCACCTGATGTAAAGAACTGACTCATTGAAAAGCCCCTGATGCTGGGAAAGATTGAAGGCAGGAGGAGAAGGGGATGACAGAGGATGAGATGGTTAGATGGCATCACTGACTCAATGGACTTGAGTTTGAGTAAACTCCAGGAGTTGGTGATGGACAGGGAGGCCTGGTGTGCTGCATTCAATGAGGTCACAAAGAGTCAGACACGACTGAACGACTGAACTGTACTGGAACTGTTATGGCACCTCTGGGTGTATCATTTCACTTGCTGATTCAGGATCAAGGTCTAGTGTTGTCTGCCATCTTGGTCCCATTTGATTCTAATCAGTTTATGTTGTGTCCTTGGGCTTTGTCATTCTTTCGAAAGTTGTGCCTTGCCTCTTTCCCTCCTGTTACACAACTCTCACATCCATACATGACTACTGGAAAAACCACAACTTTGACTAGATAGACCTTTGTCAGCAAAGTAATGTCTCTGCTTTTTAATATGCTCTCTAGGTTGGTCATAACTTTTCTTCCAAAGAGCAAGTATCTTTTAATTTCATGGCTGCAGTTACCATCTGCAATGATTTTGGAACCCCCCAAAATAGTCTTTCACTCTTTTCATTGTTTCCCCGTCTATTTGCCATGAAGTGATGGGATCGGATGCCATGATCTTAGTTTTTTGAATGTTGAGTTTTAAGCCAACATTTTCACTTTCCTCTTTCACTTTTATCAAGAGGTTCGTTAGTTCCTCTTCATTTTCTGCCATAAGGGTGGTATCATCTATGTATCTGAGGTTATTGATATTTCTCTGGCAATCTTGATTCTAGCTTGTGCTTCATTCAGTCCAGAATTTCACATGATATACTCTGCATAGAAGTTAAATAAGCAGGGTGAAAATATACAGCCTTGATGTACTCCTTTCCCAATTTGGAACCACTCTGTTGTTTCATGTTGGGTTCTAACTGTTGCTTCTTGGCCTGTATACTGATTTCTCAGGAGGCAGGTAAGGTAGTCTGCTATTCCCATCTCTTTCAGAATTTCACACAATTTGTTATGATCCACACAGTCAAAGTCTTTGGCATAGTCAAAAAAGCAGAAGTAGATGTTTTTCTGTAACTGTCTTGCTTTTTCCATGATCCAGTGGATGGTGGCAATTTTGTAACAGGAGGGAAAGGGGCAGGGCAAAACTTTTGATAGAATGACATAGCCCAAGTATACAACATAAACCAATTAGAATCAAATGGGACCAAGTTGGCAGACAAGACTAGACCTTGATCCTCAAAGAGCAAGTGAAATGACACTCCCAGAGATGCCATGACAGTTCCAAGGCAATGTTAAAAGACTAAAGAGTGAGCCATGGCCCAAATCCTGGAAATCTCCATCCCTTCCCAAAAATAATTGGAATAATCCTCCAACTCATTAGCATTTGAAATTACCTAGCCTATAAAAACTAACCATGTCAAACTTTGGGGCCACGCTTGCCCTATGAGTTTTTGAGATTGCACCCAAGCACTGCATTTCAGATTCTTGTTGACTATGAGGGCTACTCCATTTCTTCTAAGGGATTCTTGCCCACATTAGTAGATATAATGGTTGTATGAATTGTACCAAGCCCATTAAAACTAACCATGTCACATTTCTCCTGAATATTCATTGGAAGGACTGATGCTGAAGCTGAAACTCCAATACTCTGGCCACCTGATGCGAAGAACTGACTCATCTGAAAAGACCTTGATGCTGGGAAACATTGATGGTGGGAGGAGAAGGGGATGACAGAGGATGAGATGGTTGGATGGCATCACCAACTCAATGGACATAAGTTTGAGTAAACTCCGGGAGTTGGTGATGGACAGGGAGGCCTGGAGTGCTGCAGTCCATGGGGTCGCAAAGAGTCGGACACAACTGAGCGACAGTACTGAATGACTGACTGATGTCACATTTCTCAGCCCTACTCACCCTCTGAGATGGCCCACACTCTGTCTGTGGAATGTGCTTCTCTCTGAATCTGTGTAAATCCACCTCTTACACTTTGTATCTCACTGAACTTCTTCCTGCGATGAGACATCAAGAACCTGAGTGTCACTAGGCCCTGAAACCAGATACTGTGGGTTTTGGCTGGGTTCAAGTCCCCACCATGTGGGTTTAAGTCCCAAGCAGGGTTTTGACTGGGTTTGAGTCCCAGACACATGGTTCAAGTCCCAGTCTGTGGTAAACATTTTCAATTTGATCTCTGGTTCCTCTGCCTTTTCTAAATCCAGCTAGAACATCTGGAAGTTCACGGTTTGTGTACTGTTGAAGCCTGGCTTGGAGAATTTTGGGCCTTACTTTGCTAGCATGTGAGATGATTGCAATTGTGTGGTAGTTTGAACATTCTTTGGCATTGCCTTTATTTCAGATTGGAATGAACACTGACCTTTTCTAGTCCTGTGGCCACTGCTGAGTTTTCCAAATTTGCTGGCATATTGAGTGCAGTACTTTACCAGGATCATCTTTTAGGATTTGAAATAGCTCAACTGGAATTCCATCACCTCCACTAACTTTGTTCGTAGTGATGCTTCCTAAGGCCCACTTGACTTTGAACTCCAGGATGTCTGGCTCTAGGTGAGTGATCACACCATTGTGGTTATCTGGGTCATGAAGATCTTTTTTGTATAGTTTTTCTGTGTATTCTTGCCAGGTCTTCTTAATATCTTCTGCTTCTTTCAGGTTCATACCATTTCTGTTTCTTTTATTGTGCCCATCTTTGCACGAAATGTTCCCTTGGTGTCTCCAATTTTCTAAGGGATCTCTAGTCTTTCCCATTCTACTGTTTTCCTCTATTTCTTTGCATTGATTACTGAGGAAGGCTTTCTTATCTCACCTCACCATTCTCTGGAACTCTGCATTCCGATGGATATATCTTTCCTTTTCCCCTTTGCCTTTAGCTTCTCTTCTTTTCTCAGCCATTTGTAAGGCCTCCTCAGACAACTATTTTGCCTTTTTGCATTTCTTTTTCTTGGGGATGGTATTGATCACTGTCTCCTGTACAATATCACAGACCTCTGTCCATAGTTCTTCAGGCAGTCTGTCTATCAGATCTAATCCCTTGAATCTGTTTGTCACTTTCACTGTATAATTATAAGGGATTCGATTTAGGTCATACCCGAATGGTCTAGTGGTTTTCCCTACTTTCTTCAATTTAAGTCTGAATTTGACAATAAGGAGTTCATGATCTGAGCCACAGTCAGCTCCTGGTCTTGTTTTTGCTGAGTGTATGGGGCTCCTCCGTCTTCAGCTGCAAAGTATATAAACAATCTGATTTTTGTATTGAGTATCTAGTGATATTCATGTGTAGAGTCTTCTCTTGTGTTGCTGGAAGAGGGTGTTTGCTATGACCAGTGCGTTCTCTTGGCAAAACTCTGTTAGCCTTTGCCCTGCTTCAATTTGTCCTCCAAGGCCAAACTTGCCTGTTATTTTGGGTATCTCTTGACTTCCTACTTTGGCATTCCGTCCCCTGTGATGAGAAGGACATCTTTTTTGGGTGTTAGTTCTAGACAGTCTTGTAGGTCTTCATCAAACCATTCAACTTCAGCTTCTTTGGCATTACTGGTTGGGGCATAGACTTGGATTACTGTGATATTGAGTGGTTTGCCTTGAAAATGAACAGAGATCATTCTTTCAAATTTGAGATTGGATCCAGGTACTGCATTTTGGATTCTTTTGTTTACTGTGAGGGCTACTCCATTTCTTCTAAGGGGTTCTTGCCCCCATTAGTAGATGTAATGGTCATATGAATTGTACCCAGCCCTCTAAAACTAACCATGTCACATTTCTCAGCCCTACTCGCCCTCTGGGATGGCCCACACTCTGTCTGTGGAGTGTGCTTCTCCCTGAATCTGAATAAATCCACTTCTTCCCTACCACTTTGTCTCTCACTGAATTCTTTCTGTGATGATACATCAAGAACCTGAGCTTCATTAGGTCCTGAAACCAGGTACCATGAGTTTTGGCTGGGTTTGAGTCCCAGCCAGGTGGGTTCAAGTCCCAAGCAGGGTTTTGGTTGGGTTTAAGTCTTGGTTGCATTGGAGATTCAGCAGTAGAATTCTTGCCTCCCACAAGGGAGATCCGGGTTCAATTCCTCGCCAGTATATCATGCTCACATCAGTTTTGGGCTTCCCTTTTGGCTCAGCTGGTAAAGAATCTGCCTGCAATGCGGGAGACCTGGGTTCAATCCCTGGTTTGGGAAGATCCCCTGGATGAGGGCATGGCAACCCACTCCAGTATTCTTGCCTGGAAAGTCCCCATGGACAGAAGAGCCTGGCAGGCTACAATCCATGGGGTTGTAAAGAGTCAGACACGACTGAACGACTAAGCACAGCACAAGCCCTGGTCACAGCTCATGGGTTCGAGTCCCAAAGTGAGTTTTGGCTGGGTTTGAGTCCCAGCACATGGGTTCAAGTCCCAATCTGTGGTAAACAGTTTCAGCAGGCATGTCTTTGTCATTCATAAGGCACAACTGTGGATCACACTTGAGTTTGTCCTAACTAAGGGATAACTAAGGGTGCTGTTTGCTGTGCTAAGTCACTTTAGTCATGTCCAACTCTTTGCAACCCTATGGACTGTAGCCCACCAGGCTCCTCTGTCCATGGGATTCACCAAGCAAGAATACTGCAGTGGGCTGCCATGCCCTTCTCCAGAGGCTTTTCCTGACTCAGGGATTGATCCTGTGTCTCTTACATCTCCTGCACTGGCAGGTGGGTTCTTTACCACTAGTGCCATTCCCCTGCCCACCCCAGATACCTCAGGATGAGAGCTGGTCACCAGAACCACCAAATACTTTATCAAAGTTCAGGAACCAGCCTCTGGGAGAAGGAGGACTGGAGATTGAGATCTATTATAAAAAAGTCTGAAGTTCAGGAGAGCTTCCAAATTGGTGAAAACATGGATATTCTGGGAGGGGGATGGACTCGAAGAGGACATGGAAACTCCATGTCCCCCTACCCTTCCCCTATGCATGTCTTCCCTTTGGCTGCCCCTGATTTATGTCCTTTGTTGTAAACCAGTAATGAAATCAAGCAGGATCAAAGCCTTTCTGTGTCCCCCATTGTTACTTGTAGGGAATAGACTCCAGCCTCCGTGACCTTCCCTGAGTCCCAAAGGATAGAATGGAACAGCTGCTAATCAGAGAAGGGAGGAGATATGGAGACAAAGAAGGAGCAGCCTTGAGGCAGGGTCTTGGTTCTGCTTCTTCAAGAGATATAGATAATAATACCTTTGAACTTTTCACAGAACTAAAAAACCCTCAATAAGTGAAAGGTATTCCTACTCTTTATTCCATCTTAAAGGAACCATTAAAGAAACCAAAGAAGCATCTTTCCAGATTATTAGGAGCCCACCTGGGGCCAGATTAATTGAGAGGAGTTGCTGACAAGATTAGAGTGTGTACAGGGTTCATATACCCTAATCTTATCAGCAACCCCACCTAAGAATTGGTCCTATAAACCCCTCACCAAACCCTCCTGGGTTAGGACACACAGTGTTTGAGAAAAGGGGCCAGCTGTATCCCCCTTTGCTTGGCAAAGCAATAAAGATATTCTTTTCTACTTGGCCCAAAACTCAGGCTCCAAGATTCAGTTCTTGGAGATTCAGAGGATGAGATGGTTGGATGGTATCACCGACTCGATGGACATGAATTTGAGCAAGCTCTGGGAGTTGGTGATGGACAGGGAAGCCTGACGTGCTGCATTCCATGGGGTCGCAAAGAGTTGGACATGACTGAGCAACTGAACTGAACTGAAGATTCAGTTCAGCACAGAAGCCATGTTTTCAACATCAGTAACAGTAAGTAAAGTACTCTCTTGAGTTCTGTCAGTCATTCCCCTTGAACCTGAGGGGACAGTTGTGGGAACACAAAACACCACATATCGTAGAATTCCATTTATATGAAAACTCCAGAAAAGGCCATTCCATAGGAGGTAGATTCATGAATTTCAGGGACTGTGGGGAAGGAGTTGACTGCTAATGGGTAAGGGGCTTCCGTATGAGGTAATAAGAAAGTTCTAGAATTAGACAGTGGTGATGACTGCACAACATTGTGAGTGTACTTACTGCCATCAGATTGTACATTTTAAAATAGTCAAAACGGGGACTTCCTTGGTGGTCCAATGTTTAAGAGTCTGAGCTTCTGCTGCTGAAGAATTGTATTAAGATCCCAGATGCTGTGCACTGCACACAGAAAAAGTTAAAATGGTAAACTTTGTTATGTGTATTAATAAATTACCACAATTTTTAAAAATGCACCCACTAGGATGGCTATTGTACCAAAAAAGCAGAAAATACTTGTCAGTAAGAATGTGAAGAAACTGGAAACCTTGTGCACTGTTGGTGAGAATGTAAATTGCATTGCTGCTGTGGTACACAGTTGGCAGTTCCTCAAAAAGTTAAACGCAGAATTAAGAATCTACCTGCAATGTAGGAGATGAGGGTTCAATCCCTGGATTGGGAAGATCCCCTGGAGCAGAAAACAGCAACCTATCCCAGTGTTCTTGCCTGGGAAATCTCATGGACAGAGGAGCCTGGTGGTGTACAGTCCATGGGGTCACAAAAGAGTCAGACAGAGCTTAGGGACTAAACAACAACAACAAATATACTCAAAAGAATTGAAAGCAGGGACTCGAATGGGTATTTGTACACCTATGTTCACAGCAGCATTATTCACAACTGCCAAAAGGTTGAAACAACCCAAATATCCATTGAGAAATGAATGGGTACACAAAATGTGGTACATTCATACAATACAGTGGAGCCTTTAAAGGGAAGGAAATTCTAACACCTGCTACAGCACGGATGAACCTTGAAGACATGCTGTGTAAAAGTTGCCAGATGCAAAAGAACAAATATATGACTGCACATACAGAAAGTAGAATGGAGGTTGCCACAGGCTAGGGGGAGGAGGACTGGTAGGTTGTTTCATGGGGACAGAGTTTCAATTTGGAAAATGAAAAAGTTCTGGAGATGGCTAGTGGTGATAGTTTCATAAGAATGTGAATGGGTTTAATGCTACTGAACTGTACTCTTACAAATGGCTAAATTTTGGGTTATGTATAGTTTACCATAATTTTTAAAAATCACAGAAAAAAAGAGAGAAAAAGAAAAGAACGTAAGAACATTAAGGGCCCTCCCTCCTCCAGTCCCAGGGAGAAGAGGACGCGAGGCTCGTCCAGAAGGGGGCGCCTTGAGGTCCCCCTGCTCCTCTGCAGCATCCACAAGCTACCTAAGCCGAGTCACCCCACCCCAGGCTGTCGTAAATGCAAATTCCCTGGCGGGGTTCCTCTGCTGGACTCTCCGGCCCCTCCCCCCCGTTCGGGTGGCTCAAGACGCTGCCTCCTCTGCAGCGCTCACGGTTGCCTGAAAACTCCTGCCCTCCCGGAAGCCTTCCTTTGCTTCCCAGGTTGGCAGAGCCTGCGTCCGGAGGAATCCCCGATTTTATTCTATTTTCATTTATTTCACTGCTGCTCTCCCATACTGCCAACTCTTTGCAGAGCCCGGCACAGGATGGCCAGCGGTAACTTGGGGGAATAAACAGCCTCAGCGCCTCACCCTCCCACGTGGCGGGACGCGTAGCAGCTGCTCTCAGAGCCGCCCAGAAAAATCCCAGCAGCCCTCCCTGGGTAGATCTCTCCTGATTGAAACCAAAACGCCCTCGTGGTGGCTAGTTTCTGAGCCCTTCATCACTGGAGCCAAAATAAGACCCGTTGGAAGCTGTATACCAGATTTGTCCTTGGAACAGGAGAGTTTAATTTCTAACGCTTACAACTTTTAATAAAATGCCTGAAGAAACATACATCTGCAAGGGTAAAGGAATGAAGGTTCAAATTACAACAACTTGATTTGGTACGTGGGTTAAGCGGGGATTTTTTTTTTTTTAAAGAAATGTTTCCTAGTCATAAGGTGAGAGGAAAGAGAGAAAACCAGGACAAACTATTGCTGATTACTTGTTGCAGCTTTAATTCAAGTCCTATGAGAGAGGAATGGAGCAGAGCCAGCCATTCTAGAGTTGGTGAACCTGCAGATGGAGGTGGAAGGGAGCTTGTTGTTGTTTAGTCAATAAGTCTCTTCCCACGCTTTTCAACCCCATGGACAGTAGCCCGCCAGGCTCCTCCGTTCATGGGATTTCCCAGGCAAGAGTATTGGAGTGGGTTACTATTTCCTTCTCCAGGGGATCTTCCTGACCCAGGGATCAAACCGGCATCTCTTGCTTGGCAAGCAGATTCTTTACCACTGAGCCACCTGGGGAGCTGGAAGGGAGCATACCTGTGCTAAAAGTCATTGTCTTTTCCTGTGACCTTCAAGTCCCATAACTTGGTGTCTTGAAGGGCTGAAAAAAATAAAATAAAATAAAAAGCAAACAACAACAAAAACTGCTGTCTCTCATCAGCTGAAGTGGAGAGTTCCAGGTGTTCCCAAGCAGCGGTCTAGCAGATAAGATTGCCCAAAGTCGCCTCGCTCTGCCAAAGGCCACCTCATCTCCTCCTACTCTTGGCCTTTTGCTTCCTCTGCCTTTTGCTGCATCCCAGGAGCAGATATCCTTTCACTTCAGGCCCTTTGCACTTGTTCTCTTGCCCTCCATCTCTCCACAAAACTTGTTTCCTTGTCTAATGTGAAAGTGAAACTGTGAATGTGTTAGTCATTCTGTCATATCCAACTCTTTGCGACCCTGTGGACTGTAACCCGCCAGGCTCCTCTGTCCATGGAATTCTCCAGACAAGAATACTGGAGTTGGTTGCCATGTCCTTCTCCAGGGGATCTTCCCGACCCAAGGATCTAACCTGGGTTTCCTGCACTGCAGGCAGATTCTTTACCATCTGAGCCACCAGGGAAGCACTTCCTTGCCTTATGCCCCTGCCTAAATGTAACTGTTATGAGATTTTCTTAACCATCTTGCTTAAAAGGGCACCATCAACATTCTGATTTCTTACTTTTTTTATAACACATATCACCGCATTTTTTAAAACATGTGTTTTATCTGTCTCCTCCCTTTGGTCCATGAGGGGAAGAATTTTTCAGTGCTAAAAAATTCCAAGAAATAGCACAGTCCTGGGGATAGCAGGTCCTTCAGAATTTTTGTTTATTTTCGGTGGCGGTGGGGGGCGGGGGGCTTTTTGGCTGCACTGCATGGCTTGCAGGATCTTAGTTCCCAGAACAGGAATTGAACCAGGGGCCACCACAGTGGAAGTGAGGAGTACTAACCACTGGACAACCAGGTCCAAATTTCCATATTTGGATAAATTAATAAATGCTGATAAAACTTTGCCTTCCCACCAGAGCTTATTGTTTCAAACTGCCTCAAAAAAATGCTGTTATGTTAGGAATTTTCTATAATAAAAAATGGTTTCATGGCCCACTGTCTCTGATTTGGGTAACTCACTATGTAATTTCTCAAATCTTACTAGGTCTGCAGCCTTACTTAATACACTTACTAAAACCATCCCAAAGAAAAAGAAATGCAAGAAGGCAAAATGGTTGTCTGAGGAGGCCTTACAAATAGCTGAGAAAAGAAGAGAAGTGAAAGGCAAAGGAGAAAGGGAAAGATATACCCAACTGAATGCAGAGTTGCAAAGAATAGCAAGGAGAGATAGGAAAGCCTTCCTCAGTGATCAGTGCAAAGAAATAGAGAAAATCAATAGAATGGGAAAGACTAGAGATCTCTTCAAGAAAACTAGAGATAACAAGGGAACATTTCATGCAAAGGTGGGTACAATAAAGGAAAGAAATGGCAAGGACCAAACAGAAGCTGAAGATATTAGGAAGAGGTGGCAAGAATATACAGAAGAACTATACAAAAAAGATCTTAATGACCCAGGTAACCACAATGGTGTGGTCACTCAACTAGAGCCAGACATCCTGGAGTGCGAAGTCAAATGGGCCTTAAGAAGCATTACTATGAACAAAGTCAGTGGAGGTGATGGAATTCCATCTGAACTATTTCAAATCCTAAAAAATGATCTGTGAAAGTGCTGCAGTCAATATGCCAGCAAATTTGGAAAACTCAGCAGTGGCCACAGGATTGGAAAAGGTCAGTTTTCATTCCAATCCCAAAGAAAGGCAATGCCAAAAATGTTTGAATTGCCATATAGTTGCACTCATTTCACATGCTATCAAGGTAATGCTCAAAATCCTTCAGGCTAGGCTTCAACAGTATGTGACCTGAGAATTTCCAGATGTACAAATTGGATTTAGAAAAGGCAGAGGAACCAGAGATCAAATTGCCGACATCTCCTGGATCATAGAAAAAGCAAGAGAGTTCCAGAAAAACATCTACTTCTGCTTTGTTGATTATTCTAAAGACTTTGGCTGGAAAATTCTTTAAAGAGATGGGAATTTCAGATCACTTTACCTGCCTCCTGAGAAACTGGTATGCAGGTCAAGAAGCAACAGTTAGAACTGGACATGGAACAATGGACTGCTTCCAAATTGGGAAAGGAGTATATTGTCACCCTACTTACTTCACTTATATGCAGAGTATATCATGAGAAATGCCAGCCTGAATGAATCACAAGCTGGAATCAAGATTGCTGCGAGAAGTATCAACAACCTCAGATATGCAGATGATACCACCCTAATGGCAAAAAAAAGAGGAATTAAAGAATCTGTTGATGAAGGTGAAAGAGGAGAGTGAAAAATCTGGCTTAAAAAACCCAACATTCAAAAAATTAGGATCATGGCATCCCATCCCATCACTTCATGGCAAATAGATGGGAAAAAAAGTGGAAACAGTGGCAGATTTTATTTTCTTTGAAGGAGGAAACAGACAGAGCTGGACTCCATCTGAGGCCAGGCTGCGAACACTAGGCTACACTCACGGTCACCCTCCCAATGGACTCTGAACTTTGTGCCTGGTGTCTATAGAAATGGCATACCAATGGAAAACCAGACCCTCCAGATGAAAGAGCCTCAGGACTTGTACTTGGATTCTCTGTTGCCTAAAAGAATATGCTAATTATCTCTGTAACAGAACAAAGTGGTAAATTCTATTATGTTTATCTGGATATGACCACAGGCCTATTGATAAATATCCACTGTTTATCTAGTCTTGTGACACATGAATCATGGGTTAACTTTGTTCGTATCTCTCTTTTACCTTGTCAGACTAGTTTCAAGGAATTTGGGGAGGTGGGTTTGAGCAAGTACACTTAGGGTATATAAGGTTTTCACAAAAACTGGTCGGGGTCCTTGGCTAAGAGGAGACTCTGCCTTGGGCCCACCAGTGTAATAAACTGCACTCCACTATCTGCATTGTCCTTCTGAGTGAGTTTGTTTCCCGGAACACGTGGCTACAACATCTTGGGGTCCAAAATCACTGCGGACAGAGACTGCAGTCATGAAATTAAAAGTGTTTGCTACTTGGAAGAAAAGCTATGACAAAAGACAGTGTATTAAAAAGCCAAGACATTACTTTGGAAACAAAGGTCTGTATAGTCAAAACTATAATTTTTCCAGTAGTCATGTACAGATTTGAAAGTTGGACCATAAAGTAGGCTGAGTGCCAAAGAATTGATGTTTTTTAATTGTGGTGCTGGTGAAGACTCTTGAGAGTCCCTTGGACAGCGAGGAGATTAAACCAGTCAATCCTAAACGAGATCAACCCTGAATATTCATTGGAAGAACTGATGTTGAAACTGAAGCTCCAACACTTTGGCCACCTGATGGGAGGAACTGACTCATTGGAAAAACCCTGATGCTCGGAAAGATTGAGGGCAGGAGGAGAAGGGGACAAGAGTGGATGAAATGGCTGGATTGCCTCACTGACTCAATGGACATGAGTTTGAACAAACTGCAGGAGATAGTGAAGGACAGAAAAGCCTGGTGTGTAACCTATGGGGTGGCAAAGAGTCCAACGCAACTTAGCATGTGAACAAAAAAATCTCATGTTCTTTCTATATGGTGGGATCACAATATCTAATTGAATCTACAATTTTCTTCTGACTTCATTTGGCTGCAAGCTCGCTGCTTCTAAAGTCAAACTAACAACTTGGTGTCTGTTATTCATGTAAACTGAAATGCACAACCTAAAACTTGAGAATTATGTTTTATTTGGCAAACTTACCAAGGACTTAGCCGGGGACACCACCTCTCAGCTCTGAGAGACTTCTCTGAGGAAGTAAAGTGGGAGCCAGGATGTATAGTAGTTTTTGCAAACCAGGTAGTCAGGACATCAAAAGATTATTGTTAGTTAAATTTTTTTTTCTTTAATTAGTCCCCTCAGGGTGTACAGTTGGGGGCAGCTGTAGTGGCTGATGGCTTGATGGCTGGAATATCCTTGGTTTACTGAAATGGCAGGCCATATTTTTCATCCACACTTAAAACAAGAGTTGTACCTGATACTCAGACTTTAACTTCCTATAAGTTTCTGTCATCACCAGCGGACTGTAAGCTCCTCAGAGGCCCAGACCTTTCCTCTGCTGTTGTGCATGGAATCCCTAAAGCCCAGCTTAGAGCCTAGCACGCAGTGACTGCCAAGTCATACCTGTAACCCTTCCCTGACTTGCCTTATCTGGCAGGGGCTCTATGGTCCATCAGTTCTACCCATCTTACCAAGTTGCTCCCCGCTAAGATTCCCTGACACTACCACCACCTTCCTTCTTTTTTATTTTTTAACCATTTTTATTACTTATTTATTTATGACTGTGCTCGGTCTTCATTGCTGCAAGCGGGCTTTCTCTAGATGCAGCAAGTAGGAACTACTCTCTAGTTGCAATATGCAAGCTTCTCATTGCAGTGGCTTCTCTTGTTGCAGAGCACAGGCTCTAGAGTTGTTGTGGCTTAGTTGCCCTAGGGTATGTGGGACCTTCCTGGCCCAGGGACCGAACTCCTGTCTTCTGCATTAGCAGGTGGATTCTTAACCACAGGACCACCAGGGAAGTCCTACCACCACATTCCTTCGGCTTCTCACTGTCTGTACCCCTTCACCTCCCCTGGTTCCATAACCCTTCGTGTGCATCTTCAGGACCAGTTGCACTGTTAAACCATCCTCACCCACATGGAAAAATCCTCTGTCTCACCTTATGGATACCTTGGGCATCTCAGCAAATGCTCAACACTCCTCAACCCTGAAATATTTCCTTCCTTCGCTTCCTTGATGCCATCTTACTTCTCCAGGACTGTGAGATTTGTACCTCAGGTTTCTCTCTTTAAATACAATGTCCCAGACATTGCATAGTTTATATTTATCATCCATATGCATAGTTTATATGCTTCACAATGAGAAAGTCAATTCCTAGGCAGGTTGATAAGAAGTCCGGGGGTCCCTGAGGAGAGAGGGATCTGGGGTTCTCAAGGAGGAGGAAAGAACAAACTTTTTTTTCCCCTCTACATTCCTTAGTCTTAGTCACATAAAACGTTTTTTTCTTTAAGCCCAGAGCTGATGATTACACAACAAACAACTCAGTTTAAACTCTATACTAGGGATTATATAAGAAGTGTATAAGCTTGAGGACAGTTTTTCCTTCCTGAAAACCTTCTGACTAATCCTGATATCTTAGACTGTATATTATGGGAGTGGGTCTGGTAGGATCTTTCTATTGTTAAATTCTAATCCTGTTATCCTAAAATGTAAGTTGTGGGAGTGGGTCTGATAAAATTTTCACAAACTTGAGACATTTTTTTGATTTATTGTAATAATTAATTAAAAAGGATACAACTCCCTGGCTAACACTAGTGAGGGGGGCATTCTCCGTCCCCCTTCGGATGTCTATGTCAGAAGCTTTCTCTGTCCCTTTTAACTTTAATAAAACTCTGCTATACAAAAGCTCTTGAGTCATCAGGCCTGGTCCCTGGTCCCGAAGTTAAATCTTCTTTGGAGATTACGAATCCAACACCATTCACCATAAGCTATCAACAACTTGTTCATGTCTCTGGAGTCTTCTGTTCATTGTCTCCTGGCAGCCTGGCTCTCACTGGGCACAAGCACCTCAGAAACTGAAGTTCTGACTTCACTTCTGCTCATACCATCTTCTTTCTTCAAAGTTTTATTTATTTATTTTTGGCTATGCTGAGTCTTCATTGCTGCTTGAGCTTTTCTCTAGTTGCAGAGAGTGGGAAGCTACTTTCTAGTTGCCGTGTGCGGGCTTGTCACTGCAGTGGCCTCTCTCGTTGTGGAGCATGGGCTCTAGGGTGCTCAGGTTTCAGTTGTTGCAGCTCATGGGCTCTAGAGCATAGGTTCAATAGTTGTGGTGTATGGGTTTAGTTGCTCGTGGCATGTGGGATCTTCCCAGATCAGAGATCGAACCTTCTGCATTGTCTCAACTACAAACTGGCACTTACCAAGAGCATTGCCAATGACTGAACAACAAAGGCATTTGCCATCTGCCTCTATGGAGACTGAACCCCATGCTGCTATAGCTGTTGACCTTCAACAATCTCCGAGGGAGTTCACAGTGGAGTGAGGCACTCTGTGCTCCAGGGAATCTGGTGGGACAGGTCTTTAGATAGTTGGATGTTTTTAGGAACAGAATTTATTATTTCAATCTTGCATCTCCTCATATCCAGAGAAGCACTAAATCCCTTCTTGGTGACATCAGACCCTCATGACTAACAAAAAACCTTTTGTAAATTGAGTGCTTCATGGTATTGAACTCCCCCTTCACCAAAATCTTATATATTGACTTTCCCCCACTGCTGCTTGGGAGTAGTCTCTCAGAGCTATCTGAGATGCTGCCTCCTGGGTTGCAGTCCTCATTTTGCCTCAAATAAAACTTAACTCACAACTCTCAAGTTGTACATCTTTTTTAAGTTGACACTTGGCAGGTGGATTCTTTACCACTGACCCACCAGAGAAGTCCTGTTATTATTTTTTTTTTTTTGATGGGACTCAACCTTCCTATAACTGCCTGATCCAAAACAGGGCACCTCCTTGATTCTTCCCCTAGCCAGCATCCCTCCATCACATCCATCTCCTTGGATTATAGATTCTGCCTCCTAAATACCTTGTTACTTCTCTCCAAGCCCCAGGAGTCTACTTCTCTATTTTTCAGACCTGGGCTCTGGGTGATCCTGAACAATGTCAGCTTACACTCTGATTTCTGTTGGGTTTTCTAAACTGCCTCTTGAATTGCATCCTCCACCTACAATGCTTTCTTCCCTCAGCAGTCAGAATTTATTTTATTTTTAAGGCATATATTTATTTTTGGCTGCAACCGGTTTCAGTTGCAGTGCATGGGCTTCTCTTTAGTTGGGACACATGGGATTTTAGTTCCCTGACCAGGGATTGAACCTGCATCCTCTGCATTGGAAGGTGAGTTTTTAACCATGGACTACCATAGAAGCCCCCAGAGTTACTTTCTGTGAGCCAACCTGGTTGTACATATCTGCTTAATACAGGTTGCCATCTTCCTATTACTTTAGGGACAAAAATCTCACCTCTTTACCCTAGCATTCAAGATACTTCACGGTAGAGCCACTGACTGTCATGTCAGTTACCCCTGCCATCTCTCCCCACCCTATCCCACCCAACACACCCTAAGCTACAGATAAAGCAATCTTTTCAGTTCTTCAAACATTCCTCCAACTTTTGACTAGAGTGCTTCCTGATACTTCCTGCTTACATTTGCTTCAGGTCCCAGCTTAAAGATCACTTCCAGAAATACCCCAGGCCCCTACCACCACTTGCCCACCCCTTGGAAGGTGGGAATTGCAACCTGTTCATCATTGATGTGTCAATGGTGTGCCTAGAAGGCTTCCAAATATTTCTGAAAATAAAGAGATACGTTAAAGTTAGAAGGAAAAAGTCAAAAGCATTGGACAGGTTTATTGAAGCTGAGAATTTTTCTCACAATCCAAATGGCTTCTGGTATAGGCTGTGTGATGTCTCTTTGATCACAAGGCCCCATCCACCAAACCCTGACAGATCATTCCTGTCCTGTTCATTCTGGAATATAATTCATCAAGCTGTCCCCACATGTGGACTCTGCTGTTGGGTACAGATCAAGCTCTCTGGAATGTCTGCTTGCACACTTGGCCTTCACAGAACAGTTCCTAGGGACAGGGAGGAAGGGAGAACAGAGATGAATTGGCATATAGTCTATTATTAATGGGGCTTTCCCGATGGCTCAGCAGGTAAAGAATCCACCTGTAATGCTGGAGACACAGAACACTCAGGTTCGATCCCTGGGTCAGGAAGATCCCCTGGAGAAGAACATAGCAACCCACTCCAGTATTCTTGCGTGGAGAATCCCATAGGCAGAGGAGCCTGGTGAGCTTCAGTCCAAAGAGTAGCAAAGATTCAGACATGACTGAGCAACTGAACAGCAGCAGCAGCTGTTATTATTAGTCATACTTTTGACACCAGGTACATGGTGTCTTTTCCAATCCCACATCTCCAACCCTCTTATAACAAATTGGACAGCCAACAATTTAGTTTGGACACTAAGGATCAGAGCTAGTGTAGACCCCACAGGTCAAGGGCTTAGTCTCATAAGATTGCACCTACTTCAGACATCAATCACAAGTCACCCATACATCTGACTGATCATCCCATATCGGGGATTCCCACAACTCCCTTCTCAGGTTCAATACTTTGCTAGAATGGCTCACAGAAACACTTTTTGCTTATACTTACAGGTTTATTATAAAGAATGCAACTCAGGAACAGCCAAATGGAAGAGAGGCATAGGAGAAGGTATTGTGGTGCGGGTGCGAGTGGGGCATAAAGAGCTTCCATGACTAATCTAGCAGAGCTCCCTTCCAGCACTTCTATGTCCTCACCAACCAGAAAGTTCTCTGAACCCCTTTGTTGTTGTTCAGTTGCTAAGTCACGTCCAACTTTGTGACTCCATGGACTATAGCACACCTGGCTCCTCTGTCCTCCGCTATCTCCCTAATTTTGCTCAAATTCATGTTCATTGAGTTAGTGATGCTATCTAACCATCTCATCCTCTGTTGTCCCCTTCTCCATTTGCATTCAATCTTTCCCAGCATCAGGGGCTTTTCCAATGAGTCAGCTCTTCACATCAGGTGGCCAAAGTATTGGAGCTTCAGCTTTAGCAACAGTACTTCCAATGAATATTCAGGGTTGATTTCCTTTAGGATTGACTGGTTTTACCTTCTTTCAGTCCAACAGACTCTCAAGAGTCTTCTCTAGCACAGCAATTCAAAAGCATCAGTTCTTCAGTGTTCAGTCTTTGTGGGTCCAACTCTCACATCCACACATGACGATTGGAAAAATCATAGCTTTGACTATGCACATCTTTGTTGGCAAAGAGATGTCTCTGCTTTTTGGTACACTGTCCAGGTTTGTCATGGGGCTTCCCAGGTGGGCACAGTGGTGAAGAATCCACCTGCCAATGCAGGAGATGCAGCAGATGTGGGTTTGAACACTGGGCCCAGAAGATCCCCTAGAGTAGGAGATGGCAACCCACTCCTGTATTCTTATCTGGAAAATTCCATGGTCAGAGGAGCCCAAGGTCCAGTCCATGGAGTCAGACATAACTGAGTGACTGAGCATGCACACACACACACAGGTTTGTCATAGCTTTACTTCCAAGGAGCAAACGTCTTTTAATTTCATGCCTGCAGTCAGCAGCCACAGTGATTTTGGAGCCCAAGAAAATAAAATTTGTCACTGCTTCCAGTTTTTCCCCTTCTATTTGCCATGAAGTGATGGGACCAGATGTCATGATCTTAGTTTTTTGAATATTGAGTTTCAAGCAAGCTTTTCACTCTCCTCTTGCACCCTCATCAAGAGACCCTTTAGTTCCTCTTCACTTTCTGCCATAAGGGTGGTGTCATCTGCATATCTGAGGTTGTTGATAATTTCTGCCAGCAAACTTGATTCCAGCTTGTGATTCGTCCAGCCCAGCAGTTCACATGATGTACTCTGCATAGAAGTTAAATAAGCAGGGTGACAATATACAACCTTTTCATACTCCTTTCCCAATTTTGAACTAGTCAGTTATTCTGAGTGAGGTTCTAACTGTTGCTTCTTGACCCACATACAGGTCTCTCAGGAGACAGGTAAGGTGGTCTGGTACTCCAGTCTCTTTAAGAATTTTCCACAGTTTATTGTGATCCACACAGTCAAAGTCTTTTGTGTAGTCAATGAAGCAGAAGTAAATGTTTTCCTGGAACATCCCTTGCTTTCTCCATGATCCATGAACTCATTGATGTAAAGGTTTTTATGGAGGTTTCATTACATAGGCATGATTGCTTAAGGTAATGGTCAATCTCTAATCCCTCTCCCCTCACCTGAGTTCAGAGGCTGGGCTGAATGTTCCAACCTTCTAATCCTCCCTTGATCTTTCTTCAGACCAGCCCACATCTTGAAGCTCTCTAGGGTCCCCAGCCACCATTCATCTCATTAGCATACAGAAGACACTCTCGTTACTCTGGAGATTCCAGGGGTTTTAAGAACCAGGTACAAAGGCCAAATATTCATTGGTTTTCATTATATCACAGCTTGTAAAAATCATAAGCCTCTTGATGAAGGTGAAAGATGAGAGTTGAAAAATCTAGCTTAAAACTCAACAGTCAAAAAACTAAGATCATGGCATCTGGTCCCATCACTTCTTGGCAAATAGGTGGGGAAACAATGAAAACAGTGACAGACTTTATTTTCTTGGACTCCAAAATCACTGCAGATGGTGACTACAGTCATGAAATTAAAAGATGCTTGCTCCTTGGAGGAAAAGCTATGACCAACCTAGACAGCATATTAAAAAGCAGAGATGTTACTTTGCTGATAAATGTCCATATAGTCAAAGCTTTGGTTTTTCCAGTAGTCATGTACAGATGTCAGAGTTGGACCATAAAGAAGGCTGAGCACTGAAAAATTGATGCTTTTGAACTGTGGTGTTGGAGAAGACTCTTAAGAGTCCCTTGGACAGCAAGGAAATCAAACCAGTCAATCCTAAGGGAAATCAATTGTGAATATTCATTGGAACGACTGATGCTGAAGCTAAAGCTCCAATACTTTGGCCACCCAGTGGGAAGAGCCAACTCGCTGAAAAAGCCCCTGATGTTGGGAAAGATTGAAGGTAGGAGGAGAAGGGGACAACACAGGATGGGATGGCTGGATGGCATCACCGTCTCAATGGACATGAGTTTGAGCAAACTCCGGGAGATGGTGAAGGACAGGGGAGCCTGGTGTGCTGCAGTCCATGGGGTTGCAAAGAGTCGGACACGACTGAGCGACTGAACAACAGCAACAATAAGAATCATCCCGAGAATATCCTTAGACCAAGGGTCCATCTGCCCTCCGCTTGGGCAGAGTCCTTGGACATGCCAGAGAAGGATGCAGCACTTTGAACATTACTTCTTATAGCCACATAATCTTCATTCTCAAACACATTTGTATTTCCTGTGTAGTTTCATACTACATTTTTGTGGTGGTAAGTTTCTTAATTTTGTTTTTATTGCCAGAAGAGTGTGAGATTTGTCCACCTAAGAATCGAAGTATCTTCAATGCCTTCGTCATCAAAGACCACCACCTCAGAGACCACCCACACTTTGAGCGCTCTAATTTTGTTTTCATGGAACTGACCTAGGTTTCACATGTACATTGGGACCAAAAAGGCATAGAGTTGAAAGCACACATTCTCGTCAGACCTAGATTTGAATCTTCACTCTGCATCTTGGGGAATTTCTAAACCTCAATCTCGTCATTCGTAAATGGGAAAAAAATAGTGTCCCTGTCACCAATAGGATTGGTTTGAAGACTAAGTCAGAAAATGCCCTCAAAGGATTTAACTAAGTAATTGCACATAAAGTCATCATTCGAAAATGTAAGCCATTGTAATACACATATATGGCAAGAAGGAATTCTCATTTTAAAAGCCATAATTAAGCCTTTATGCACAATCTTATACTTTATAGATTATATTTAGAAATTATTGATTAGGTTGGCCTATAACTTGTATAGTCTTGGAGTGCTGGTGGCTTAAGAAATTGATATACCCCTTTTGGAAGTGAATAAGGCAACAAAGTAGCAAGAAGCAATGATGTCTGGGACAACACTGATCCCCTCTGTAAATTCTTCCTAAGGAAATAAATGCATGGATGCAAAAAGCTCTATTTATGTGAATTTAAGAGACAGCAGAAAACACTCTGAAAAACATTTCTGGACATTGCAATTAAGAAAACATTTTACTAAAATGAGAGTTCATGAGTCTGACAGAATAGTACACAGCTGGTTGGCTACCTTATTTATATGGATTCAACTAACACAAAATGAATACAACAGGAAAATTGTTAGAAAGTTAGGATATGTTTTTCTATTAAATGAAAAGTCAGAATACTCTCACAGGCTGGAAGCTAAGGCATCAAATTGAAAACAGTTGGGATGGGATGGTAGGATTGCTGTTTACGGTTTCCTAACCTCATTTAAAAAATAAGAACATTTAACAGCAACAAAACAAACAACCCAACCTGAAAATGGGCAGAACACCTAAATAGATATTTCTTCAACAAAGACATACAAATGACCAATAGGCACATGAAAACATGCTCAACATTGCTAATTATTAGAGAAATGCAAATCAAAACTACATGAAGTACCACCTCACAAAAGTAAAAATGGCCATCAATAAAAAGTCTACAAATAACAAATGCTGGAGAGGGTGTGAAGAAAAAGGAACCTTACTACACTGTTGGTGGGAATGTACATTTGTGCAGCCACTATGGAAAACAGTATGGAGGTTCCTTAGAAAACCAGAAATACCCTGGAGAAGGAAATGGCAACCCACTCCAGTATTCTTGCCTGGAAAGGTCCATGGACAGAGGAGTCTGGCGGGCTGAAGTCCATGGGATTACATGACTGAGCATGTGTGCACAAGGGTGGAGGGAAATGGGTTGGTAGCAATAAAGTGGTAGAACTAAAAAAAAAAAAAAAAAAAAGAAAACCAGAAATAGAATTACCATATGATCCAGCAATCCCACTGTTGGGAATATATCCAGATAATACTATAATTCAAAGAGATACATGCACCCCTATGTTCATAGCAGCACTATTCACAATAGTCAAGACATGGAAACATTCTATATGTCCATTGAGAGATGTACAGATAAAGAAGATGTAGTATATATACACAATGGAATACTACTCAGCCATAATAAAGAACAAAATAATGCCATTTGCAGCAAGACGGATTCAACTAGAGATTATCCTACTGAATGAAGTAAGTCAGAAAGAGAAAGACAAATGTCAATTGATGTCATTTATATATGGAATCTAAAATACGACACAAATGAACTTATCAATGAGGTACAAATAGACTTACAAACAGAAAACAGACTTGTGATCACTAACAGGGTGGGGGTGGGGATGGAGGAGGAATGGACTGGTAGTTTGGTGTTAATAGATGCAAACTATTATGTATAGAGTGTATTGACAACAATGTCCTACCGTATAGTACAGGGAACTACATTCAATGTCCTGGCATAAACCATAATGGAAAAAAACATAAAAAGAATGTGTGTATACATACACATACATATATATATATGTGTGTATATATATATATATATATCTGTCTGTCTGTCTGTCTGGAGGAGGGCATGGCAAGCCACTCCAGTATTCTTGCCTAGAGAATCCCATGGACAGAGGAGCCTGGTGAACTACAGTCTCTAGGGTCGCACAGACTCGGACACGACTAAAGCAACTTAGCCCACATGCACACATGAATGTATGTATAACTGAGCCACAGTATTGTACAGCAGAGATTCACACATTGTAAGTCAACTATTTCAATTAAAAAAATAGAGGAACAAAATAGGGCCAGTACCAGGTGGAGTTGGTCCCCTTCAATCCAATGGGTCCAGCCTCTGTTCTTCTTTTCCCCCTTCTGCACACAGGTGAGTCTGTCATTGTCCCAGGTGACCAAGCTCTGCATGAGGGATGGGAGAAAATACTGATTTGCTCTGGCAGCATCCTCAGATATGACTAGAGAAGGTGTCAAGGACCTTGCAAAACTAAAAGTCTATGTCATGACTTTAATTTTTGCCTTGCGGGCTTCCATGTTGGCTCAGTGGTAAAGACTCCACTTGCCAATGCAGGAGACACAGATTCGATCTCTGATCAGGGAAGATCCCATATGCCTCAGAGCAACTAAGCCCATGAACCACAACTATTGAGCCTGTGCTCTAGAGACTGAGAGCCACAACTACTGAGCATGTGCCTTAGAACCTGTGCTCTGCAACAAGAGAATCCACCTCCAAACCCCACCCCCCAAAAAAAAAGAAAAAAAAAAAAAGAAAAAGCAAGTTATCCTGTAAAAAAATAAATAAATAAATAAAAAGAGAATCCACCTCAATGAAAAGGCTTTGCACCAAAACTAGAGAGTAGAGTTGCGCCACAGCTAGATAAAACAGCCGACAAGGCAACAAAGACCCAGCACAGCCAAAACTAAATAAATAATTTTTACCTTGCATTTTCTGTTATCCACGCCTTTGTTATCCTCATCAAATTCTTCTCCGACTTTAAATTTCACAACATAGTTCCTGAAGGTGCTGTTCGTGTGGATGGTAAAAGAATCCCCATTCTGCTCAATCACTTTCTGTGGCTTCAGCATCTTGGCTATCTTACGAGTGGCAAAGTCAATATCTTAAAAATAATTTTTTAGAAAGAAAAGGCATTTCAACATTTACTTGAGACGCAAAAGCTAAGGATTTGGCAGCTGTCCTCAAAATTATTGCATCTGATGGTTAGTGTTTCTCAGGGTTTTGGTATAGACAGTTCCCATTTAGTGGCTTTGAACGAACTATGAACTAGAGGTAAAGGCTGCTTATTTTGTTTATTTGCTTTAATATTTATTTATTTGGCTGCCTTGAGTCTTAGTTAGCAACAGGTGGGATTCAGTCTTCATTGTGGTATGTGTAATGTTTAACTGTGGCATGCAACTCTTAGTTGCAGCATATGAACTCTATTTCCCTGACCAGGGATTGAACCAGTGCCCCCTGCATTGACAGTGCAGAGTCTTAGCCACTAGACCAGCAGGGAAGTCCCAAGGTTGCTATTTTAAATAGAGGAAAAGTGAAAGGAAAGTCCTTCAGTCATGTCTGACTCTTTGTGACTGCATGGACTATACAGTCCATGGAATTCTCCAGGCCAGAATACTGGAGTGGGTTCCCTTCTCCAGGGGATCTTCCCAACCCCAGGATTGAACCCAGGTCTCCCACATTGCAGGCAGATTCTTTATCAGCTGAGCCACCAGGAAGCAAAGTGCAATTTTAGCCAGAGCTGAGGGAGGTGATGTGAGCTGTGCAGATCTTGGGGGGAAAGAAGTGTAGGACTGGAGAAGGAAATGGCAACCCACTCTAGTATTCTGGCCTGGAGACCCCCATGGAGTCTAGTGTGCTAAAGTCAGAGGGGTCACAGAGTCGGACACTACTTAGCAACTGACCAGCAACAGCAAGTGTATGACAGAGCTCACTAGGACTCTCAGGAAGTGCATGTCAAATGGTCTCAGGAACCTCCAGGAGCCTTGGGGTGGCTGGAGAAGAATGAGGGAGAATGGGGAGGAGGGGAGGACCTAGAGATGAGATTCGGGGTAGCATAAGGGACCATCGGGCTTTAATTCAGAGCATGATGGAGTTGGATGGGAGCCACTGGAATATTTAGAGCAGGTGACATGATCTCATTGGCAGGCAGCCACAACTGCTGGCTTGTCATCCTGAACATTCCTATGAGTCACGGGACATGGTTCTCCTATTTAGGGAATGTCCTGTTCATGTAGAATGAAGTTTCAGGAATCATTTCAGAGATTTATGTACTTCATTGCAGATAACATGGTCCCAAAATCGACCCCTGTTTTAACTTGTTTGCCTAATAGATTCATTTTTTCCCGACATGACTGGCCCTCAGAGCTAGCTGTGATTTTCAGGGCTGGGTGCCTCACATCTCCATTTCCAGCCTAGAAGATGTAGCCAAGCCCTGCATAGCGCTCCATGAGCATCGCATTAGCCCCTACCCATTTTTTTCTTTTTAATGTATTTTTTTTGCTGCACCACACAGCTTGCAGGTTCTTAGTTCCCCCGAACCTAGGATTGAACCCTGGGCACTCAGCAGTGAAAGTGCTGAGTCTTAACCACTGGACCACCAGGGAGCTTCCAGTTCTACTCATTTCTAAGCTCAATGATAGTGTGAATGTCCTTGTCTTAAGAAAGCTTTCTTAAGCTTTTTTGGTTTTTTTTTTTTTTTTTTTGCTTCCCTGGTGGTCCAGTGGTCATGAAGCTGTTTTGCAATGCAGAGGACACAAGTCTGATCCATGGTCCAGGAAGATCCCACATGCCACAGGACAACTAAGCCACTGTGCCTCTACTACTAGCCCATGTGGAGCAACTACTGAAGTTCGTGTGCCCTAGAGCCCATGTTCCCCAACAAGAGAAGCCACTGCAATGAGAAGCCCACACACTGCCACTAGAGAGTAACCTCCCCCTCACACCTGTGCTCTCTGCAACTAACTAGAGAAAGTCCATGTATGATAACAAAGACCCAGTGTAGCCATAAATATATAAATACTTTTTAAAAAGCTGGCTGCCTGAAAAAAGAAAAAAGAAAGAAAGCCTTTCTTAGAATGAAATAATGTCATTTTTGGTATATTGTCACCCTGCTTATTTAACTTATATGCAGAGTACATCATGTGAAATGCCAGGGTGGATGAATCACAAGCTGGAATCAAGATTGCCAGGAAAGTATCAACAACCTCAGATATACAGATGATATTGACCTAATGGCGGAAAGTGAAGAGGAACTAAAGAACATCTTGATGAAGGTGAAAGAACAGAGTGAAAAAGCTGGCTTGAAATTCAACATTCAGAAAACTAAGATCATGGCATCTGGTCCCATCACTTCATAATAAATAGATTGGGAGAAAAATGGAAACAGTGGCAGATTTTATTCTCTTGGGCTCCAAAATCACTGAGGACAGTGACTGCAGTCATGAAATTAAAAAATGTTTGTTCCTTGAAAGACAAACCTAGACAGCATCTTAAAAAGCAGAGACCTCACTTTGCTGACAAAGGTCCGTATAGTCAAAGCTATGCTTTTTCCATTAGTCATGTATGAATGTACTATGCTTAGTTACCCATCGTGTCTGACTCTTTGTGACCCCATAGACTATATACAGCTCGCCAGGCTTCTCTGACCATGGGGATTCTTCAGGCAAGAATACTGGAGTGGGTTGCCTTGCCCTTCTCCAGGGGATCTTTCCAACTCAGGGATTGAACCCAGGTCTCCTGTGTTGCAGGCTGATTCTTTACCATATGATCCATCAGGGAAGGCAAAGAATACTGCAGTGTGTAGTATATCCCTTCCCCAGGCAATCGTCCTGACCCAGGGATCGAACTGTGTCTCCTGCATTGCAGGTGGAGTCTTTACCAGCTGAGTTACCAGGGAAGCCCATGGATATGAGAGCTGGACCATAAAGAAAGTTGAGTGCAGCTAGCTCCTCCAGACTATAGAACCCAAACAAACGTTCTTCAGTGTCCAAAGGACAAGTTGCCTTTCTTCTCCCTTCAATTTGGCAGAAGCTAGGAGCGAGCAATATTGTTGGATCTGCTGAATCAGCTCTACTTGAAAAAGGAGTTATTTCCCCCCTCAGAAGGGATGCTGGCTGGGACACATTGAAACAAACTCTGTGGGGCCCGCCTCATTGCAAATCTCTTCTGTGTCTTTCCTTTCTTTTTTTGTAGAAAATAGACTTCATTCAGCTTCCCTGGTGGCTCAGACAGTAAAGAATTCGCCTGCAGTACGGGAAACCTGGGTTCAATTCTTGGTTGGGAAGATTCCCTGGAGGGCCTGGCAACTCACTCTAGTATTCTTGCCTGGAGAATCCTGTGGATAGAGGAGCCTGGTGGACTACAGTCCATGGAGTTGTAAAAAGTCAGATACGATTGAGCGACTGGAAATCATCAGTAAGTTCAGGGTTTTGAGCATGAGCGACCCATTCTCCTTGCTTGGCACTGCAATAAAGTTTTCTCTGCTCCAAACTCTGATGTTTCAATTTACTTGGTCTCACTATTGTAAAATAAAATTCATAGTTTATGGCAAGACAAGAGAAATTTAAATATAAAAAATGTTTGCCTTTAGGCCTCCCCCTCTACCGCCCTCCCCACCACACTGTGTATATGTGTGCATACTAAGTCACTTCTGATTCAATGAAATTATGAGCCATGTCAGGTAGGGCCACTCAAGATGGACGGGTCATAATAAAGAGTTCTAACAAAACGTGGCCCACTGGAGAAGGGCATGGAAAACCACTTCAGTATTCTTGCCTTGAGAATACCATAAACAGTATGAAAAGGCAAAAAGATATGACACTGAAAGATGAACTCCCCAGGTCGGTAAGTGCTCAATATGCTACTGGAGAAGAGTGGAAAAATAACTCCAGAAAGAATGAAGACATGGAGCCAAAGTGAAAACAATGCCCAGTTGGGGATGTGACTGGTGATGGAAGTAAAGTCCAATGCTATAAAGAACAATATTGCATAGGAACCTGAAATGGTAGGTCCATGAATCAAGGTCAATTGGAAGTGGTCAAACAGGAGATGGCAAGAGTGAACATCGACATTTTAGGAATCAGTGAACTAAAATGGACTGGAATGAGCAAATTTAATTCAGATGGCCATCATATCTACTTCTGTGGCTTAGAATCCCTTAGAAGAAATGGAGTAGCCCTCATAGTCAATAAAAGAGTCTGAAATGCAGTACTTGGGTGCAACCTCAAAAATGACAGGATGATCTCTGTTCATTTCCAAGGCAAAACCATTCAGTATCACAGTAATCCAAGTCTATGCCCCAACCACTAATGTCAAAGAAGCTGAAGTTGAACAGTTCTATGAAGACCTACAAGATCTTCTAGAACTAACACCAAAAAAAGATGTCCTTTTCATCACAGGGGACAGAGGAATGCAAAAATAGGAAGTCAAGAGTACATGGAATAACAGGCAAGTTTGACCTTAGAATACAAAATGAAGCAGGGCACAGTCTAACAGAGTTTTGTTGAGAGAATGCACTGGTCATAGCCAACACCCTCTTCCAACAATACAAGAGTCGACTCTACACATGGACATCACCAGATAGTCAATACTGAAATCAGATTGATTATATTCTTTGCAGCTGAAGATGGAGAAGCTCTATACAGTCAGCAAAAACAAGACCAGGAGCTGACTGTGGCTCAGATCATGAACTCCTTATTGACAAATTCAGACTGAAATTGAGGAAAGAAGGGAAAACCACTAGACCATTCAGGTATGACCTAAATCAAATCCCTTATAATTATACAGTGGAAGTGACAAATAGTTTCAAGGGATTAGATTTGATAGAGTGCCTGAAGAACTATGGACGGAGGTTTGTGACATTGTACAGGAGGCAGTGATCAAGTCCATCCCCAAGAAAAAGAAATGCAAAAGGCAAAGTGGTTGTCTGAGGAGGCCTTACAAATAGCTGAGAAGAGAAGAGAAGGCAAAGGAGAAAAGGAAAGATATATTCATCTGAATGCAGAGTTCCAAATAATAGCAAGGAGAGATAGGAAAGCCTTCCTAAGTGAAAAATGAAAAGAAATAGAGGAAAACAGAATGAGAAAGACTAGAGATCTCTTCAAGAAAATTAGAGATATCAAGGGAACATTTTATGCAAAGATGGGCACATTAAAGGACAGAAATGGTATGGGCCTAACAGAAGCAGAAGATATTAAGAAGAGGTGGCAAGAAAACACAGAACTATGCAAAAAAGACCTTAATGACCCAGATAACCATGATGGTGTGATTCCACACCTAGAGCCAGATATCCTGGAGTGCGAAGTCAAGTGGGCCTTAGGAAGCATCACTACGAACAAAGCTAGTGGAGGTGATGAAGTTCCAGCAGAGCTATTTCAGATCCTAAAAGATGATGCTGTTAAAGTGATGCACTCAATATGCCAGCAAATTTGGAAAATTCAGCAGTGGCCCCAGGACTGAAAAAGGTCAGTTTTCATTCCAATCCCAAGGAAAGGCAATGCTAAAGAATGTTAAAACTACTGCACAATTGCACTCATCTCACATGCTAGCAAAGTAATGCTCAAAATTCTCCAAGGGAGACCTCAGCAGTACATGAACTGAGAACTTTCAGATGTTCAAGCTGGATTTAGAAAAGGCAGAGGAAAAAAAAAGAAAAGAAAAGGCAGAGGAACAAGAGATCAAATTGCCAACATCTATTGGATCATCGAAAAAGCAAGAGAATTCCAGAAAAACATCTACTTCTGCTTCATTGACTACACTAAAGCCTTTTAACTATGTGGATCACAAAAAAATGTGAAAAATTCTGAAAGAGATGGGAATACCAGACCACCTTACCTGCCTCCTGGGAAATCTGTATGCAGGTCAAGAAGCAACATGGATGCTTCATCAAGCATCAGACATGGAACAACAAACTGGTTCCAAATTGGGAAAGGAATTCATAAAGGTTGTATATTGTCACCCTACTTTTTTAACTTATATGTGGAGTACATCATTCAGAATGTCAGGCTGGATGAAGTACAAGCTAGAATCAAGACTGCTGGGAGAAATATCAATAACCTCAGATATGCACATGACACCACCCTTATGGAAGAAAGTGAAGAAGAACTAAAGAGCCTCTTGATGAAAGTGAAAGAGAAGAATGAAAAAGCTGGCTTAAAACTCAACAGTCAAAAAACTAAGATCATGGCATCTGGTCCCATCACTTCATGGCAAATAGATGGCAAAACAATGGACACAGTGACAGACTTTATTTTCTTGGACTCCAAAATCACTGCAGATGGTGACTGCAGCCATGAAATTAAAAGATGCTTGTTCCTTTGAAGAAAAGCTGTGACCAACCTAGATAGCATATTAAGAAGCAAAGACGTTACTTTGCCAACCAAGGTCTATCTAGTCAAAGCTATGGTTTTCCAGTAGTCATATATGGATGTGAGAGTTGGACTATAAAGAAAGCTGAGTGCCAAAGAATTGATGCTTTTGAACTGAGGTGTTGGAGAAGACTCTTGAGAGTCCTTGGACTGCAAGGAGATCCAACCAGTCAATCCTAAAGAAAATCAGTCCTACATATTCATTGGAAGGACTGATGCTGAAGCTGAAGCTCCAATACTTTGGCTACCTGATGGAAAGAAGTGACTCACTGGAAAAGACCCTGATGCTGGGGAAAATTGAAGGCAGGAGGATAAGGGGATGACAGAGGATGAGATGGTTGGATGGCATCACCTACTCGATGAACATGAATTTGAGCAAGCTCTGAGAGTTGGTGATGGACAGGGAACCCTGCCATGTTGCAGTCCATGGGGTCACAAAGAGTGGGACACCACTGAGTGACTGAATTGAACTGAACTGAAAGCTTGGCCTCTGCCCCAATTCTTTCTGGAATCTCCTCTGCTCAAGCCCCTATGTGAATAGCTTAAAAATTCCCCAATTTTGCCATTCAAGAAGACACTGCTTTGAGAAAGATCTGCACTGTTGTCCTTATTTGCTTTAAGTAACTATAAATCCTTTCTTCTCCTGATATTTGGCTAGGTTGTTTCTCTTGGCTGTATGCCCACAAAGAGGTGAATTTGAGATCTCTTGGTTTGTATTTTAGACACTCTTAGAATATAAAATCTCATCCCACCACCTCTAACAAATAGGGAATTTAACAGAATTCAGAGGCTGTATAGCTTTGATTCTATTACCAACAATCAATGGCTAGTTCTGGGTTTCCATTTTGGTGCTCTGCTATACTAACTAGCCTCTCTATTCCAGAAATCCCTCAGTTCAGTTCAGTCGCTCAGTCGTGTCTCACTCTTTGTGACCCCATGAATTGCAGCACGCCAGGCCTCCCTGTCCATCACCAACTCCCAGAGTCTACCCAAACTCGTGTCCATCAAGTCGGTGATGCCAACCAGCAATCTCATCCTCTGTCGTCCCCTTCTCCTCCTGCCCCCAATCCCTCCCAGCATCAGGGTCTTTTCCAATGAGTCAACTGTTCGCATGAGGTGGCCAAAGTATTAGAGTTTCAGCTTCAACATCAGTCCTTCCAATGAACACCCAGGACTGATCTCCTTTAGGATGGACTGATTGGATTTCCTTGCAGTCCAAGGGATTCTCAAGAGTCTTCTCCAACACCACAATTCAAAAACATCAATTCTTCGGTGCTCAGCTTTCTTCACCGTCCAACTATCACATCCATACATGACCACTGGAAAAACCATAGCCTTGACTAGATGGACCTTTGTTGACAAAGTAATGTCTCTGCTTTTAAATATGCCGTCTAGGTTGGTCATAACTTTCCTTCTAAGGAGTAAACATCTTTTAATTTCATGGCTGCAATCACCATTGAAGTGATTTTTGAGCCCCTAAAAATAAAGTCTGACACTGTTTCCACTGTTTCCCCATCTATTTCCCATGAAGTGATGGGACCAGATGCCATGATCTTGGTTTTCTGAATGTTGAGCTTTAATCCAACTTTTTCACTCTCCTCCTTCACTTTCATCAAGAGGCTTTTTAGTTCCTCTTCACTTTCTGACATAAGGGTGGTGTCGTCTGCATATCTGAGGATATTGATATTTCTCCCAGCAATCTTGGTTCCAGCTTGTGCTTCTTCCAGCCCAGCATTTCTCATGATGTACTCTGCATATAAGTTAAATAAGCAGGGTGACAATATATAGCCTTGAGGTACTCCTTTTCCTATTTGGAACCAGTTCCTATTTGGAACCTCTTTGGATTCCAGAAATCCCTAGCACACTTATATTTCTTTTGGGAAACAGACTGCAAATAAGAGTTAATGTGTTGTCTGGATCCAGTATCTTTCTGGAACCAGAACCAAACATTAAAAAAGGAGTTGTGGGACTTCCCAGGTGGTCCAGTGGTTAAGACTCCATGCTGCCATTGCAAGGAGCACAGATTCAATCCCTGGTTGGGGAGCTAAGCCCCCACAGGTCATACAGTACAGCCAAAATAAATAAACAAAATTAAAATTTTTAAAAAATAGGAGCTGTAAGGCAGGATATCGATTTAATACTATTTGGTTTAATCCTTTGTGAAATGGGTTGGATGATAAATGAATACAGCTAATAATGTAAATAAGGGCTTCCCAGGTGGTACAGTGGTAAAGAGTCTGCCTTCCAGTGCAGGAGACACAGGTTTGATGGTTCAATCCCTGATTGGGAAGATCCCCTGGAAAAGGAAATGGCAACCCTCCAATATTCTTGCCTGGAGAATCCCATGGACAGAGGAGCCTGGCAGGCTACAGTCCATGGGGTTACAAAGAGTTAGACACAACTGAAGTGACTTAGCATGAATGCACACAATATAAATAAATAGAGCCTCTGTTAGCCTCTAGGATCTCATAAATAATGGGTAAACTTTTACCGAAATCATGAAAAAAGAAGTCTCAAACAAGGAGTCACAGCATAACTAACAGAAAAGTAAGACAGTATTGGGGAAAGGTGAAGGATTTCATGAATACACATTTGAAAAACACTGTTCATAACACTCAGAAGGCTGCTTTGTGATACTCAACAGGCCTAACAAAAGATGTTTCACACACTTGAAACATTCACCCTGACTCCATTCCTTGTTTTCTTCTCTAAGAAATTTGCTCTAAAAGCCATGGGAATGACTAAAAAGAAAGCACTGCAAGGCAAAATTCAAAGCCATGCCCTGATCTCTAACACTTATCCTCCACAAAGACATCAGATGCTAGCTGGAGAAACCAGGGAAGAAAGCACTTGTGAGGACTTCCCTGGCAGTCCAGTGATTAACAACCCATAAACTCCCAATGCAGGGGCACAGGTTTGATCCCTGGATTGGGAACCAAGATCCCACATGCCATGGGTTGTGACCAAAAACAACCTCCCCCACCAAAAAACCACAAACAAGCAGAAAAAGAAAGCACTTATGATCACATGTCCCCACTAATTTGAGGGTGAGGTGATAAGTAAATTGTCAGGGCTTACTACCTTTACGAAAAATAATCATTAATTCCTTATTATGAATTAGAAACAGAGAGGAAATGAGATTCAGATTAAGGGTAGCAGAAGATGCCACCCCAAAATATGCCACTTGTCATACTTCATTTTGAAATGAAGGCCATGGGAAAGCAGAAAAGCCCTGCCCTCCCCCAGAGCAGGACATAATTTTGTAAATGTGTCCCCTGCTCTCCCTGTATCAGGTTGGACAGAAACTAGGGACACAACTCTGAACTCCTATCAGCCTAGAGATGGCACCAGGAGAATTTACATAATAAACTTTACTCATTCTTATTTACCATTAGTTCCTGCATGTGTTTATCTTCCCACAATTTGTCACTCCTGGAATCTTAAAGCCTTTTTCTTTATCTTGTCACTTCTCTACAGAATTATTACTCTTTGCTCAGGTGCCATATAACTTCCTTTTTTTTTCTTTTTCTTTCTTCTTTTTAAAAAATTTTTGGCCACATCTGGTGGCGTGTGGGATCTTAGTTCCCCAACCAGGGATCAAACCCATGCCCCCTGCATTGGAAGTCGAATCTCAACCACTGGCCCACCAGGGAAGTTCCCCAAGCTCAGGTTCTAACCACTCTAAGATACTCATCACTGAATGCTCCTGAGTGTATTCACCATGCATGTGTTAACAAGCTTCTGTTTGTTGTCTTGTTACTCTGTCTCTTAGTATAATTTACAGGGTCCCAACCAATGAAACTAAGAAAGGTAGAGAACTAACATTTTTTCCCTTGCCTATAAGGTTTCTGTCAGTATGAATCTGATTTAGCTTGTTTCAGGCCTCCCTGCTTAGTGTGAGAAAGGGAGGGTAAAATCCTACCATAGGTTGGGAGATCTTACAGACACACTGGAACCTTAGAATTGCTGTTTAGTCACTCAGTCATGTCTGACTCTTTGCAACCCCACAGACTGTAGCCTGCCAGGCTCCTCTGTCCATGGGGTTCTCCAGGCAATAACACTGGAGTGGGTTGTCATTTCCTTCTCTGGGGGATGTTCCCAACCCAGGGATCAAACCTGCATCTTCCGTGTTGGCAGGCTGATTCTTTACCACTGAGCCACCTGGGAAGCCCAGAATGGTACATTCCAAAATGGCTAAAATATCTGATTTTATGTTATTTATTTATTTTTTTAGCGTGATTAAAAAAAAAAGAAAGAAAAAGGACCCCTGCTCTCAATTTGCAGGTGGAGAAACCCAAGGCCAGGTCAGATAATGCAGAAGAGGAGCCAGAGCAGCCCCCAGTCCCCAAGACTTCCAGAAGCTCTGGCCCGATCAAAAGTGACCCTGATCAGGGACTTCACTGGTGAGCCAGTGTCTAAGACTCCATGCTCCCAATGCAGGGGGTCTGGGATCCATCCTTGGTCAGGGAACACGTCCCACCTGCCCCAACTAAGAGTTTGCATGCTGTAACTAAAGAGCTCACATCTTGCAACTAAGACCCAGCGCAGCCAAATAAAAATATAAAGTTCAAGGAAGATGCACTACTCCTTTCACCATTCTGATAGCCTTCGCAAGGTCTGCTGGCTGGTAGGGTAGCCAACTTCCACTTGTGTCGGTTGAACATTAGAAACATGGCTAGTCCTGGCTTGAGGTATGCTGCCAGCTTCAAATGAACTCCTACTTAACAACAGCAACACAAAAAGGTGCCTCTGATTGCTGTTATTTAGTCAGAAGCGCTGGCATGAGCAGGTGCTCAGAACCACCAACGCTGAAGAATTAAATTACCGGCAGAAGGAACTGAGCATCAGTATCAAAGGGAGGCATTCTACCGTCACTGCAGGAAAGAAACTCTGAGGACCCCGCCGCCCGCCTACACCCCCCGAGGCCCCTCCCGTATTTCTTCCTCCCTGCCCGGCAGGGGAAAGTGGAAGCAAACCCTCCAAGCACCGACCCACAGTCCTCCTGACTGGAATTGGGCCCCGGGGTGGGGGGTGAGGGGGTAGCGGCCTCTAAAGGGTCTGGGTTTCTTAACCCCCGCCCCTCGATGAGAAGAGGAGACCAGAAAACTAAAGATGTCAAACGTGTCTCCAGAACTCTAACCCGCACTAGAGCCGCCGTGGGGCGAGGGTGGGGCCGGAGGCCCAGCTCCCGACGGTCCTCCGGGGCCCCGGAATCTGCGTCCCGGAGCATCTCCAGGGGGCGCTGATGCTGCGGGCCGGGACCTCCCCTGGACTCGAGGATTCCCTGAACCCGTCGCCCAGAGACCCGCGTTAAAGCGGCCGCGGGGCGAGGATCTCCGGGAGAGGGGCTTCGGGTCGGGCGCCTCCCCGACACCCATGGGCAACCCCATCGTGTCCCCGACTCTCCCTGCGAGGTGGCCCACGCCACCGTCGCCCCCGCCTGCTAGGAAGTCCGCAATGGGACAAGAGCTTTGGCCGCGTGGACCGGGCACCGGCGGACAGACGGGAGCACAGACAGAATGGCCGACAGGGAGAGGAAGGATGGGAGGGACCAGGAGACCGTCAGACGGGTGGAGAACAGGGGAATGCGGGAAACCGAAGGCTGGGGGGACAGGAGGCTGGACTGAAGGACTAGCAGACGGTCGGAGGTGGAAGACCAACGACAGTCAGACAGACGTTCCGGGGGACGGAGGATAGATGAGGGTGGGGAAGTGGGGGACCTGGCGAACCCGTAGTAAGACTCCAGGGACGCACGGATGCAGGTGAGGGGACGCAGGAAGACGGACCAGCAGGCCTGCCCGGCCGCCTCCGCCCCGAACCAGACGCGCGGCCAGAATCAGAGGCCCCCCCGCACTGCCCCTTCCGCCTACCTAGGGCCCGCATGTAGCCCTCGACGTTGTCGCTGCTGAGCAGGTTCCAGGTGCCGCTGAGGTCGGAAGGCATGGCGGGGCTGGGGATGGCACCGACAGGGGCGGCAGGGACTGGGAGGCCGATGTCTGGCCAGGGAGGCCGATGTCTGGCCGGGGAGGCGGACAGGGCGGGATGCGAGGGGACAGAGCCGGGAGGGGCCGTGCGGGAAGCGCTGGGCACAGGCCTCCTGGAAATCCGCTCCACTTCCAGCCTCTTGTCCACGCGCTCCTGGGCCTCTGTCCTCTTCTGCTTTAACTCCAAAGTGGACGTACCCCACACCGGGATCAGAGCTACACTTTTTTCTCTGCCTACATGTTAATATGCTTTTCCCAGGTGGCTCAGTGGTAAAGACTCCTCCAGCAATGCAGGAGACACAGGAGACACCGGTTAGATCCTTGGGTTGGGAAGATCCCCTTAAGAAAGAAATAGCAATCCACTCCAATATCCTCCTCTGAGAAAGCCATGGACAGAGGAGCTTGGCGGGCTCCAGTCTGTGGGGTTGCAAAGTTGGACACGACTGAGCCCGGACACACACATTAATAACCAAGAGATCTCCTTCAAATGCATGGATTGCTGGGTCAGCTGCAAATAATATACCAATAAATCCAGTGCTAGTGGTCTCAATAAATAGGCGGTTATCTTCCTTACCTATCAAGCTATCCTGGGATAAGTGGCAACTTCGTGACATAGAAGTGGCATCTCTGGACTTCCTTGGTGGTCCAGTGGTTAAAAATCCACCTGCCATAAAAGGGGACATGGGTTCCATCCCTGGTCTGGGAAGATTCCATACGCCATGAGCCATAAAGCAGGTGCCCCACAACTACTGGGCCCCAACCCTAAAGACCATGCTCTGCAACAAGAGAAGCCACCACAAGGAGAAGCCCACACACCGCAACTAGAGAGTAGTCCCCCATTCTGCAACTAGAGAAAAGCCTGAGCATGGCAATGAAGACCCAGCACAGCCAAAAATCTTAACTTATTAATTAAAAATATTACATATAAAAAAGTGGCATCTCTGTATTCTCCTGGCCTTTCATCCCTGTTGGTTACTTCACTGTCCTGAGTTGGCTGCTGGAACATCCACATTCAAGGTGGGAAAGAAGAGGTAGAGAACCACCTGCCATTGTCCCTTCACCAGATTCCTGTTTACACTCATTGACCAAAACCATATCATAGGCTACTTCTAATTGCAAGGGAACCTGGGAAATCTAGTATCTAGTCTTCAGTCTTGACAGTAGAGAAAAGCAAAAGAGGAGGGTGTTGGGGATATGCACTAACCTATAACATTAGGCCCGAATACCATCTCTATAGGCTGGCTCCATGACTTACCTGTTCATTTCTTTTTTTCTTTAAAGAAAAAATAATATTTATTTGCAGTATAAACAAAGTCCCGTTGCTGGTTCAGGAGATGTCTATTTGTGTGTGTGTGTGTGTGTGTGTGTGTGTATAGGGTCACAAATTGTCCTTCATAAAACTTAAAGCAAAACTGGCCACCCTGTTGGCATACTCTCATTTATACAAATCTGATGTGTTTTTCTGGGTTTTTCTTTTTAAAGGTAAAAAAGAGAAAGAGAACCATGTACACGGCATGAAAGCTTTTTGTCAATTTCTCAGCTGTGGCAAGAGTTTTATCTGCTGCCTTGAAGAATCTCTGAAAACCAGCCCTGTGAGGTAAGATGCAGTTGGGCAGAGTTTCTGTGGCCTCCCTCACATGCTGAGTGCTGGCTCGCTCAGGGACCCTCCCCCCACCCTCATACAGTCCCACCACCTGAGAAAATGGAGTTTGGAGAAGGAACAAGACTGGAGGAGGATAACAGAATCTGTGACTTTGTTCTGTGGACATGGGGCATTTCTTTTTCTTTTTTTAATTTTTATTGCTGTAGAGTTGATTTACAATGTTGTGTTAGTTTTAGGTGTACAGCTTATCTGTCCATTTCAGATCTCTCACATGAGCGCCAGACTCAAGTACATTAATAGCCACCATCTATTGAGTGATTACTATGTGTATTGTCATTTATCACAAAATCCTACCCCTCCAATAGTTACTTTATTTATCTCCATTTGAAAAAGACAAAACCTGAGACAAAGAAAGGTTAAGTGACTTACCCAAGGTCATACAGTTGGTGGAAGAGTCTGGTTTCAATCTCAGATAGCCCGACTACCAAGCTCATGTGTCACCTCTCACCACTTAAGGTGCCTCTTGACATCTCCACTTGGAGGTCCTAAAGGCACTCAAATGTAATATAGCCAAAGCAGAAAGCATAAAATAAAATTATTCCTCAGCTTTCCTCATCTCTATAAATTGTACCACTAGTCACCTGTTAAAACCAAAGCCCGGTAAACACTGAATTTTTCCCTTTTCTACTCACCCATATCCAATCCACCAGCAAATCCTGTTGGTTCTTCCAACCTAACCCAAGCCACCATCATGTCTTGCCTCCTCTCTGGGCTTGTTGCTTCTACTCTTATCCAACCAAACTATTTTCCATTCTGCAGCCAAGAAAGCTTTTGAGAAATATAATTCAGATTTCATTACTCCCAAGATTCAAATGCTTCAGTGTGTAAATATTTGAATCTCTTCAAAAATCTGAGTCACCTTTTCAGAGCAACCTTCTGGTATACAATTACTCTGCATCACAACTCTGCTTATATCATTTGTAATTATCATAGTCCATAATTATCTTTTTTTTTGCTTTGTTTACTGACTACCTTTTTCATTAAAATGTCAAGAGTAGAGACTGTGTTCATCGTATTCACCTCTATGTATCCCCAGTGCCTAGTATGCCTGGCAAGTGATTATTAAATGTTTGTGAATGAATGGCTATGAACTTTCCAGAGGAAAGATGCTATTTTTATTGAGGAAACCATAGTGGCATTGTGCTTCCCTGGTGGCTCAGATAGTAAAGAATCTGCCTGCAATGCAGGAGACCCAGGTTCGATCCTTGGGTCAGGAAGATCCCCTGGAGAAGGGAATGGCTACCCACTCCAGTATTCTTGCCTGGAGAACTCCATGGACAGAGGAGCCTGGAGGGCTGTAGTCCATGGGGTCGCAAAGAGTCAGACATGACTGAGCGACTAACGCTTTCACATAGTGACATTCAGTTCAGCCACTCAATCATGTCCGACTCTTTGTGACCCCATGGACTGCAGCACGCCAGGCTTCCCTGTCCATCACCAACTCCTGGAGCTTACTCAAACTTATGTCGATTTAGTCAGTGATGCTATCCAACCATCTCATCCTCTGTCATCCCCTTCTCCTCCCGCCTTCAATCTTTCCCAGCATCAGGGTCTTTTCCAATGAGCCAGTTCTTCGCATCAGGTGGCCAAAGTATTGGAGCTTCAGCTTCAGCATCAGTCCTTCCAATGAATATTCAGGACTGATTTCCTTTAGGATTGACTGGTTTGATTTCCTTGCTGTCCAAGGGACTCTTAAGAGTCTTCTCCAACACCACAGTTCAAAAGCATCAATTCTTTGGCACTCAGATTTCTTTATAGTCCAACTCTCACGTTTATACGTGACTACTGGAAAAACCATAGCTTTGACTAGATGGAATTTTGTTGGCAAAGTAACGTCTCTGCTCTTTAATATGCTGCCTAGGTTGGTCATAGCTTTTCTTCCAAGGAGCAAGTGTCTTTTAATTTCATGGCTGCAGTCACCATCCACAGTGATTTTGGAGTCCAAGAAAATAAAGTCTGTCACTGTTTCCATTGTTTCCCCATCTATTTCCCATGAAGTGATGGGACCAGATGCCATGATCTTAGTCTTCTGAATGTTGAGTTTTAAGCCAACTTTTTTCACTCTCCTCTTTCATCAAGAGGGTCTCTAGTTCTTCTTTGCTTTCTGCCGTAAGGGTGGTGCCATCTGCATATCTGAGATTATTGATATTTCTCCTGGCAATCTTGATTCCAGCTTGTGCTTCATCCAGCCGGGCATTTCGCATGATGTACTCTGCATATAAGTTAAATAAGCAGGGTGACAATATACAGCCTTGATGTACTCCTTTCCCAGTTTGGAACCAGTCTGTTGTTCCATGTCCAGTTCTTACTGTTGCTTCTTTTTTTTTTTTTTTTTCAGGAACTGGTATTTATTATCAAAGTCATATTCGATGTCAACAAGATGCCACAACTACAAAAAAAATTGCGCACATTGCAATCTCAATGCAAACAGTCAAATGGAACCCCAGTCATTAAAAAAGTAATTCAAATTACCCCAAAAAGCAACTGAATTTTTTAAACATCTTTATACATCCAGCCAACAAATTAAAATGGTTAACAAGAAAAAATACACATTCAGAGGTCTGGTATCAATGTTTAAAAAAGGCAACTGCTTAAGCATTTCTATCGATTCGAACATCAATCTCTCGGCCACTCAGCTTCATCCCATTCATCATCCGGCAGGCTCTCTCAGACACCTCTGGCGACTCACACTTAACCACACCACACCCCTTGGACTTCCCATTCTCCATCTTGATGTCGGCATACAGCACATGGCCGCATTCGTTGAACTTGTCTTTTAGCATCTTCCATGTAAAATCAAATGGGAGATTTCTCACAAATATCTGGCAGGCCTTCCTGGCCACCCCAGGGGCATGGCCTCCAGCTCCACCAACGGAACCCGCGAAACTTCCTCCAAAGTTGCCACGCTCCATCTCGATGGCACGGTCAAAGCTGGCACCGCCACCGCCACCCATGGCCAGGCCCATGCGCTCAATGCCAGCGCCCAGGGCCGGGCCCATGGCAGGACCCATGCACTCTAGGCTGTTGGCGCCCATGCGCTCCAGGCCCATACGCTCGAGACTGTTGGCGCCCATACGCTCCAGGCCCATGCGCTCCAGGTTGTTGGCGCCCATGCGCTCCAGGCCGGTGGCCATGCGATCCATCACGGGGCCCATGCGCTCCAGGCCTGCCCCCATGCCTGCAGGCACCATGCGCTCCATGCCCAGGCCCATGCGCTCGATGGCAGGGCCCATGCGCTCCACACCAGAGCCCATGCGCTCGATGGTCTGGCCCACACGGTCAATGGGCGTGGCCATTCGCTCGAGGCCAAAGCCCATGCCGGCACCCATGCGCTCCACGCCAGAGCCGATGCGCTCCATGGTCTGGCCCATGCGCTCGATGCTGGAGGCCATGTGGTCGAGGCCCAGGGGGCCCATGCGCTCGATGCCAGAGCCCATGCGCTCGACGGAGCCCATGCGGTCCATGACCAGGCCCATGCGCTCAATCTCGGAGCCCACACGATCCATGCCGTGGCCCAGGCCTGCGCCCATGTGTTCCATGCCGGCCCCCCCGATGCGGTCAATGCCGGGGCCCATCCTCTCAATTCCAGGGACACTGCCTCCGCCTCCACCGTTTATTCTGCCCATGTTCATCCCAGATCCAAATCGACCCATGTTTTCCATACCACCACCAAAGGGTCCTTCCATGCCTCCCATTTTATTTATTCCAAATCCTATGCCTTCCATTCCCATTCCTGCAGGTCCCAGGTTGCCCATTCCAATGCCTTTATTCAAATGGTTGGCATCAATAGGCTGCCCTCCTGGTCCTAACCCCATGCCAATACCACCAAGTCCATGGGGAAGTTGTTGTGGACGCTCAGGAGGGAAAAAATCTCCCTTTGGTAAGGCCCTCTCATCCATTTTCACGTGCATTGGTCTGTCAAACAGCAGCTGGCCATTAAACATAGATATAGCTTGCACGGCTTCAATGGACTGTTCAAAAGTAACAGTGCCTATTCCACGACTTTTTCCGTCTTTATCCTCAAGAATGTCTGCTCAGACCACCACACCAGCCATACTAAAAACTTCCTTCAGTTTCTTCCAGCCAACTTTATAATCCAGATTTGCTACAAATACTGTGCTTCCAAGTCTTCCAGCCTTTTGCATTGCTCTCCTGGCATGTTCACCATCAGGATCTTCTTTGACTTTCAGTGGTCTTCCACTCAGACTATGCTTGTTTAGAACTTCAGCAGCTTTTTTCATGCTCTCTTCCATCTTGAATTCAACAACAGCACATCCCCTTGACTTTCCTTCAGCGTCCATTAAGAGCTCCACGTATGTTACCTCACCAACTTTTTCTTTAACCAGGTCTTTAAGTGACTGCCATTTCACATCAAAAGGTATGTTTGTAATGAAGGCTCTGTATCTTTTAGTTGGATTGGCATATGGCTCAAAGCGATTGCCTCCTCTTTTTATGTTTTTCTCCTTCCTCTTCTCATTCTGAGCAGGTCGTTCTCCTTCACCTTTCGGGCCCGGAGCTCCGTTGCCGCTTGGCACGCCAGGCGCGCCGCTCTCCTCCTCCATTTTGGGCTCCGTCGCCGCCACCTCCGCCGCCGCTTCGACCCCTGCCGCCCTTTTCTCCAAGTCTGGTTACTGTTGCTTCTTGACCTGCATACAAATTTCTCAGGAGGCAGGTGAAGTGGTCTGGTATTCCCATCTCTTTCAGAATTTTCCAGTCTGTTGTGATCCACACAGTCAAAGGCTTTGATGTATTCAATAAAGCAGAAGTAGATGTTTTTCTGGAACTCTTCTGCTTTTTCTACGATCCAACGGATCTTGGCAATTTGATCTCTGGTTCCTCTGCCTTCTCTAAATCCAGCTTGAACATGTGGAAGTTCTCGGTTTATGTACTGTTGAAGCCTGGCTTGCAGGATTTTGAGCATCACGTTGCTAGTGTGTGAGATGAGTGCAATTGTGTGATAGTTTGAACACTGTTTGGCATTGCCTTTCTTTGGGATTGGAATGAAAACTGACCTTTTCCAGTCCTGTGGCCACTGCTGAATTTTCCAAATTTGCTGGCACATTGAGTGCATCACTTTAACAGCATCATCTTTTAGGATTTGCAACTTGAATTCCATCACCTCCACTAGCTTTGTTTGTTGTGATACTTCCTAAGGCCCATAGTGACACTGCCTTACTCAAAATGAGGCTATTGATTCTCATAAGTACAAAACATTGATTCCTTTGGTGGAATATGACAGGATGATATCAAGTCCTGGGATTAGATAAACTTTACCACTTCAAGGGCACAGAACTATGAACTCTGACCAGATTTCTGGAGCATGAAACCTATTTAAATTCCAGATAACTAAGGGAACAGGACATGGAGAAATCATATTTCCTTCCTATCCTTAAAATCTTATTGTTCTAAATGTTGGCCTGAAAATGAAATTCACAGGAATAACTAATAACAGTGTCAGCAATTGTGCTGATTGGTATGGCTCTTGGCCAGTTTGGGCAAGGACCATCTATTATGGGTAGGGTTGAATGGCTGTTGAAGTAGATTGGACATAGATTGGACTTGCCCATGGAAGAAGGAGAAATCTTCTCCTCTACAATTCCAAGATCTTTCTTCCTGACTAGGACCAAAGTTATCTCTGGAAAGGAAAGACAAATGTTACTTGGCCAAATTTGTGCTTTCTTTCCTTCCATTTGATACTGGCAAAGTGAACCATAAAATTAAGAGCCAAGATGCAGTCCTACGCTTGTGGATGAGCAGTGCTTTCTCCTAGACAGTGATGAGCGGGAATGATGAGGGGCATTTGTAGTGGAGGCATTTTTCTGACATTTGATGGAATCTGATACTGGTCCAGGAAAGAATGGTGCTTAAAGACATAAAATAAACTTCACCTCATCTATACCTCCCCTCCTAATACAAGGAGGCAACGCCATCAGGGAGCTTGGTCCCATTCCGGGGATAAGACATAGATACACAGGGGATTTATTATATTTATTTTTGGCTGTGCTGGGTCTTCGTTGCTGCACGGGCTTTGCTCTAGTTGCAAAGAGTGGAGTCCACTCTCTAGTTGCGGAGGACGGGCTTCTCACTGCGGTGGCTTCTCTTGTTGCAGAGCATGGGCTCTAGGTACACGGGCTTCAGTAGTTGGTGCACATGGTCTCAGTAGTTGTGGCGCATAGGCTTAGTTGCTCCAAGGCATGTGGGATCTTCCCAGACTGGGGATCATACCGGTGTTTTCTGCATTAGCAGGAGGATTCTTTATCACTGAGCCACCAGGGAAGCCCCATTATACTTTTATCACTAATTCTATGTTTGAAAATTTCCCTAACTCTTTTAAACGTGTCATTGTTGTCATGTTACCCACTGGTCTGGAAAAACTTTGGCACTTTAACTTGATTTGGGAAACATTGCTGCATTACTGACTGATAAGGCACTTGAGGCAGACATGGATCTGCATCTCAGCACTGAAACCAAGGTGATTTCCTGAGCGGAGTGGGGGGCACTGTCCCAGAGGAGGAGTCCAACAGAGACAGGAATTCCCCACCATGTCCTGGTGCTACTATAACAGGTCAAAAACTGTATGTGGACCCCACCAAGCTTCCCTCCTATGAGCCCCCACATCCCACCCCCTACACTTGACTTCAACCGGGCTGGCTTCATGAATGGGCTTCTCAATACATCCTCTCAGGTTGTTCCTCCCATTTAAAGTTGCTGGAAGTGGCATAAAATAAACCAGAAACAGGATTCCTCAAGTTTCAGATAAATGATGAATAACTTGTAGTATTTATTAGGCTTCCCTGGTGACTCAGTGGTAAAGCATCTGCCTGCAATGCAGGAGACGCAGGTTCAACCCACCCGCCGGTCAGGAAGATCCCCTGGAGAAGGTCATGGCAACCCACTCCAGTATTCTTGCCTGAAGAACCCCATGGACAGAGGAGCCTGGCAGGCTACAGTCCATAGGATTGAAAAGAGTTGGACATGAATGAAGCAACTTAGCAGCAGCAGCAGCATATTAAACAAAAAAACCACCACCCCTACCAGCATCAAACAATACACCAGCTCTACACAATTCCTAAACTAAATTCACATTATAAGAGCCAAATATGAAACATGATAGAGAATAAACAATGGCATTTTCCCCTCTTCCTCAATGAAAGCTGCAACAGTTACTAATATTTATTTCCTTGTGAAATTCATTGTCCTAGTTTCATTATACAAAGTTGTCCTAGTTTCATTATCCAAAGAGGAAGCTGTGTCCTTAAGGAGACCCCGAAACATGCTATTATGCTGTGGCATTAGCAGCATCCTGGTATGGGGACAAAAAGCCAAGCAACTCCTTCTATGTACAAAGTTGCTGATCCATAAATACCACAACAATAGGACCATTTCACTGTTACCAGGTCTCCTGGGAGGGTCCCTATGAGCCTTACCCAGCGGGCCCTGAGGTCAATACACTCAGCAGACTATGGGCACTTCTAGGTGAAAAGGCTTCATAGTAGAAAAGAAGTTTCTAGCACTGGAACCTTCCTGCAGTTCACACACACTTCAGACAAACTTGTGTAGTTTTCCAGAAGAAATCAAAGTTAAATTTTGATAACTTCATCGACCTCTAGCAATAGTTCTATCGCTATTTTTCAGTACTGCTCCAACTTTTAAACTCCAAAAAGCTGAGAAGCAGGGGAAAGATTCTCATTTCTATGATCTGAGGTCATGACCTTTCATTCATTCAGCAGGTTAAGGGACTGAAACCACTGGGTGTCGAGCTTTGTACTCTTCTCTCTTTGAGAAACAGGTCCATTGACTTCAGTAAGAATCAGCCAGGAATGGGAACTTCCATGGTAGTCCAGTGGTCAAGAATCTGTCTTCCAATGCAGAGGACACAGGTTCAATCCCTGCGGGGGGGAACTAAGATCCCACATGCCACGGGGCAACTAAGCAGGTGAGCTGCAACTACTGGCCCTGGGGGCCTCAGCTAGAGAGAAGTCTGCATGCCACCATGAAAGATCCCACATGCTGCAACCAAGACCTGACGCAGCCATAAATAAATAAATAAGTAAAAATTAAAAGAGGAGGCCAAGAGCCACAGAATTTACATTTGCCAACTTTATTTCCTTTTTAAAACTGTGGCTTCAGATAAGACTATTCAACTGCACAGACATAAGTATCTTTTTTCTTCTGCAGAGGTATAAACCCTTCATCCAGAGTAGTGTAGGTATGAAATGTAAATCACTAGGTGTAGGTATGTAAAGGTAAATAATTCTTTCTTTAGAAAGTTAACTTTAGTCCTGTTTCTATCACAGAATGATTTTCATGAACCATAAAACTATTCTAAAAAAAGCTATTTCTGGTCTTTGTGCTTTACTAATGGGTAAAACTGCCACAGAATTTTAATCAGTAGCAAACCATATAACAAGTTTGTCTTTTTAACATAATGTTATGAGTTCAATTATTATTTGCGTCTTCTACTTTGGTTCAAGTTCATACAAAAGAACATGAGAAAAATAATAAAAAACAGGCTCTTTTTCTGCTTAAATTCACAAATGGCAGGTTCACAGGAACTGGAACAGAAACTGCAAGGGTCTTCCAAAACTCAAGAGTTTTAGATTGAGACTGTGGAGCTTTCCTGCACATACCATTCATCAGGGGCTCAAAACTCTGAGCTAAAGGAACTGCTGGGCTGACTCAGTGTGGTATGTCCCTTCACTGTTTGATTATTAAGCTATGAGTAAAGGCTAAGAGCATTCACAGTTCATAAAATCCTTGGATGAGACCTCTCATTCTCTTGAATGAGACTCCTTGAATAAGAGACCTCATTCTCAGAGATCTCTCATGTGCTAAGAGAATCCGTGCATAACATGTGGAGAGCAGAGGTTCCCTATCTGTCATGGGCATCAGAAACACCTGTGTACCTTTCTAAACATTCCAGGGCCTGGACCCCTCTTCCTACCTCCAAAAGTGATGCTGCAGGCAACATGCCTTAGCAAAGCTTCGCTGGCCTTCTGAGATGTGTCAGAGAGAATGAACTACTGGTGTAAAGTATCTGCCAGATCATTCACAGCCTGTATTCTGCACAGCTGGAGATAGCTGATTAGTGATGCCTTTTACAAGATCATTATTTTAAGAATTGTTTGGCCACCCTGGGTGAAGGGGGCCCAGAAATAGGCATGCATCAAATGTTCATTCCTTTCATAACTTAAGTCAGGAACTTAAGTGGACCCTTATTAATTTTATTCTTCTTTTTTTTTTTTTTGCTGCACAGCATGCTGAATGTCAGTTCCCGACCAGGGATTAAGGCCGGGCCCTCAGCAGTGAGAGTGCAGAGTCCTAACCACTAGACCACCAGGAAATTCCTAGACGTCACTTTTCATACTTCACTTCTCTTTATGTGGTAAAGTCAGGATGCTCTTTTTGAATTGTTTTTGTACTCAGTTTGATAGAATGTTCCTCTGGTTTTAGTGCTGCTAATCTCTTGTTTTAAAGATAAAGGAATTTGTGGACTTCCCTGGTAGTCCACTGGTTAAGACTCTGTGCTCCCACTGCATGGGTTCGATCCCTGGTTGAGGAACTAAGATGCTGCATGCTGCATGGCATAGCCAAACTAAAAACAACATGTTGAAAACATTCATCTTAGCAACTTCTAGTAAAAAGATAAACCTAACTTTAATTTACTACTGATTTTACCAAACTGTTAAACTTTATTAAAGAGGATAACAATTTCTTCCCCTAGTTACTAACACCCACATGGTTTCAAATTCCCAAAAAAGAAGTCTAAAATACCATGCTGTAGAATTTCTTATGCCTTAACTTCTGTAGTGTTTCTCTGCAAAGGAGCCAGGACCACTCCAACATTCCTCTCCTCACTCTCAGAGCTATACAGATTATGCTTTTCAATATATTCTTGGACAAGATCAGGTACCAAGTAGCGAATGCTCTGGCCTCTTCTAAGGGCTCGCCGGATCTTCGTGGAGGAAATGTCATTGGTGATCCATTCGTTCACTAGGTGAATGTTGTTCTGGTGTTTCCATAGCACATCGGATTCATAGATGAACTTCTGAGCATCATTCCCAGCCCGAGTAATACATATGAGCCCATAGTCTCCCAGGATTTTGGTGATATCCTCACTCTTCCATAGATTGGGCACACCAAAGGACTCCAAAAAATCTGCTCCGCACAGCAGCTTCACCTTTGGCACACCTGGGAAGAGAAAATAGAGCCTCAGGGGTTGCTTTTCTAATAACTCCTGGCATCAAAATGAATGTGTAGGACTGTCCCTGGTGGTCCAGTGGTTAGGAATTCAGCTGCCAATGCAGGGGACACGGGTTCAACCCCTGGTCCAGGAAGATCCCACATGCGGTGGGGCAGCTAAGCCCATGAGCGACAACCACTGAGCCTGAGCTCTAGAGCTGGTGCTCCACAACAAGAGAAGCCACCTCAATAAGAAGCCCATGCAGTAGCTCCTGTTCACTGCCACTAGAGAGAGCCTTTGTGCAGCAACAAAGATCCAGTGCAGGAAAAAAAAATGTGTATATTTGTTTTTCTGAGGATTCATAGTTTTTATCAGATTCAGCTTTTCCAAAAAGAGATCCAGACCTGAACCTCAAATATTCAGGTCTACCTACTGCAGGATAAATAAGCTCAGGGTGCCTTTGACTCTCCTTTCCTCCCATCAAAAAACTAACATGGGGTGGAGAGTTCCCTGGTGGCCTAGTGGTTACAATTTCGGGCTTTCACTGCTGCAGCCTGAGTTCAATCCCTGGTTGGGGAACTGAGATCCCACAAATTGTGTGATGTAGCCAAAAGAACAAAAAAAGAAAAAAAAAAAGAAAACTAACAAGGGGCATTTTCCCGGCACCCACACATATTGAATATGAAAGCAAATACAAAGGGGGCTTGCCCAGCCCTACAGTCTTAACAGCCCTCACTGGTAAGTCCTGGAAAAACATACAGACCTTTCGTTTTTGTTTGCTCTAGGGATTTCTTTTCACTAAAATCTTGTTTTTGTTCAGCCCACTTTCTCTTCCGTCCAGGCTTTTCCAGCACAGGTGAGTTCTGCTGGAGATCACAGATACTGGCCTCCAGCTTCTCTTGATGGTGTCTATAAAACAACAAAGCAACAGAATATTTATTTCTCTTTCTCACAATGCTCAACTGAAATATCATCCTCGTGGAGAGGCCTGAGAGCCTCTGACACTACGTTAAAGGCTGGGAGCTGTTAAAAAGGTGCAACCACAGGTGCACACAATGCCCAATTACTCAGAATGGACACCTTCAAGTACATAGGACTGTCAGGTCAGGATGGATGCGGCTGAGACACAGCAGCCCTGGGCTCTGGCTGTCAAGAATGGAAAGCACCAGGGACTTCCCTGGTGGTCCAGTGGTTAAGAATCCACCTGCCAGGGCTGGAGACACAGGTTCAATCCCTGGAACTGAACTAAGGGACTAAATCCCATGTGCCACAACTACTGAAGCCTGCATGGTCTACAGCCTGTGCTCTGCAACAAGAGAAGGCACTGCAAAGAGAAGCCTGTGCACCGTAACTAGAAAAAGTCCTTGTGCAGCCACAAAGACCCAGCACAGTCAAAAATAAATTAAAAAATAAAAAGAATGGAAAGCAGGGAAAATCCTGGGAGCACAGCAAATAGTAGCTATTACTATCCTAAGCTGTATGCGTCTGTGTCATAATGACCAGAGTTAACACTGATTATTTATTATGTGTTAACCACTACACCAAATCCCTTGCATGAATGATTTGATGAAATCTTCTCAACATCTCATGTCATATTATTATTATCCCCATAATGGAGAGGAAGTACAGGCTTAAGAGTTTGTACTGCCAGCTTCTGGCAGAGCCTCTTAGACATAGGAGATAGTCGAGAACAACCAGATTGAGTAAATGTTTTGGTTACTATAAAGCAACTATAGTACTGCCAGCATTCTATCAGAATTGTTTGTTATACCTATCGAGAGAGGAGGACACTGACCAATTTGCACAAGGTCATTTAGCTTATAGATGGCAGAGCCAGAATTTGAATCCTAACAGTCTGGTTCCAGAGCCCACACCCTTGACCACTGAGGAGTATGGCCTGACTAGGACTTCCCTGGTGGGCCAGTGGCTAAGACTCCACACTCCCAATGCAGGGGACCCAGGTTCGATCCCTGGTCAGGGAACTAGATCCCACATGCCACAACTAAAGATCCCTCATGCTGCAACGAAGATTGAAGATCCCGTGTGACTTAACTCAGAGCTGGCACAGTCAAATAAATAAAAAAAAATAAATATTTTTAAAAAAGAGTATGGCCTGACCTAGTAATGAAGAACTCAATGCTGAGGATAAGGTCTGAGGGGGTGGCCAAGTGTCTGAAGCCTAAGTGGAAGGGCCCACAGGCAGGATCTGTGTGCAGCTTCACTCTGGCTGGCAGCAGGATGCCCATGGCTTCATAGTGGTACAGTTACCCAGCTAACAGGAGCAACATGCGTGAGAGACGACTGTGGGCCTTGGTGCCCGTAACCCCCTTCCCTTAGGAATGGCTGAGTTGAACCTGGAATGAACAGGAAGGTTACTCTGGAGCCAAAGAGGGCTGGGTGAGGAGGAGGAGCCTGCTTTCTGATGGGAGAACTTCTGGTCAATGAACTGAAGTCACCCTCTTCTCCCTGCTAAGCTTCTGGGTAAGTCACTGGGCTGGACATTGTCTGCTGGCTGGTTTTAATCCCACCCTGAAATCACTTCCCAGAAGTCCTCAGAGGCAGAGAGATTTGGGAGGCTCTGGACCTTGACAGGTCGGCATGGAGGCCAGACCCTATATTCCACTGTCCTGTCCCCCACGCTAGGAGACTGGGAAAGTTTAATAGCAGCATTGGTGGCAGCAGGAACAGTTTCCTGAACTTCAGCTGCAGTTAAGGGGACATGATCTTGAAACAAACCACCGCTTCCACTCCTCCAGCCCTTTCAAACTAAAGCTAAAGTCCCTTTCTGCTTGAAATGCTCAGAGTGGTTCTATTTCCTATCCAAACCATAACTAATATGGCTAGAACCAGAAGGTTCAAACTCTAAGAATAGACATGAGACAGAAAGGTTTTTCAGAAAGCCCTTGTGTTTTATACTCAAGAGAACTTGCACGCTTAGTAGCTCAGTCATGTCCAACTCTTTGCAACCCCATGGACTGTAGCCCTCCAGGCTCCTCAGTCCATAAGATTTCCTAGACACAGATACTGGAGTGGGTTGCCATTTCCTCCTCCATGGGTTCTTCCCAATCCAGGGATCGAACCCACATCTCCTGTGATTCCTGCACTGCAGGCAGATTCCTTACTCACTGAGCCACCGGGGACATGCCACTCAAGAGAACATTAAGTAATAAAGATGTTACTCACTCTGGGTTCTGAATCCTTAAACTGGAACAGTTTCAGAGTCCTGAGCACAGTGATCTGTGACAACCCCTCATATGCTGTCATGGAAGTAGCATCCAAACCAAGTCTCTTTGTGATCAAGAATCATGGCGTCTCTTCCTTAAATTACCTGTCTTCATCTTTCTATATATATATATATAATTTTATTTACTTATGGCTGTGCTGGGTCTTCACTGCTGTTCGGGCTTTCCTCTAGCAGTGGCGAGCAGAGGCTACTCTCAAGCGCAGGCTACTCTCTAGTTGCAGTGTGCAGTGGCTTCTCTTGTTGCTGAGCATGGGCTCTACTGTGCATGGGCTTCACTAACTGTGGCACAGTTCACTAACTGGGCTTAGTAGCTGTGGTGCTCGGGCTTAGTTGCTCTGTGGCACAAGGGAACTTCCCGGACCAGGGAATGAACCCGTGTCTCCTGCATTGGCAGGCAGATTCTTTACCCCTGAGCCACCAGGGAAGCCCAATTATCTGCCTTTGGCTTTTACACTTGAGAAGACTGACCACAGTGACATCATCTTACAGCTTTACCTTTTTCACCAGGGGCACAGACAGGCCAAGTGTACTTCCTGTTCTTTCACAGGGATGTACACAGTTAACAAGCATGCAAACATCTCAAAACACATGAAAGACACAAAGGCTGAATGGTACCCAGGCCTGTTCGTGTGCTTTGCAGCCTTGTGATGACCCCCTACAGGAACTGCAGGACTCCACCATGAATACCTTAGCACCTTGGCTGTCTCTGTCCACTCTTTCTGAAGACTTTCCCAGGTATCAACTTCTACCCATTTTGAGTTCTTGGTGGCAAGTTCTGCCATGATAACTCGGTGATGGGCAGAGATGAGTCCTTTCTTCTTATATGCATCGCCGACTGGAGAAATTATGCCTTTGATAACTTTATATTTTCCTGGGGTAAAGAATCAGACTTCACGTAAGGTATAACAAATTAGATTTTATGTACAGGAAATAGTATCATCAATATGGTTTCATAGTCACAGATCCCCTCCTCCTTTTTCTTTTTAAACAATTATACAAGTTTATTTATTTATTTTTAATTGTGTTAAAATACACATAAAATTTACCATTTAAACCATTTTAAATGTATAGTATTGTGACATGTTATACAACCATCACTACGCTCCATCTCCAGAACTCTTTCAACTTCCCCAACTGAAATTTCGTACCCATCAAAGAGACCACCCATTCATCAGCAGTTTATTAATAAATTTTGATTGCTATTGCCAAACTGTCTTATGTATATGTTAGTTGATCAGTCGTGCCCAAAACTGCCTTGTAAAATGCCTTAATCCATTGAATATCCAAGAGCCCATTCCTTCCCAACACCTAATATTTGACATTATCAAGTTTTAAAAATTCTTGTCAAGGTGATGGGAAAAATATCACTCTATTATTTTAGTTCCCTGATTATTCATGAGTTGGCACACTCATCCATCTATCAACACATAGCATGATTATTTCCATAACAAAACAAAATGAATCTGTGTATATGCAGGGGAGAAAAAGTTTTCTTTGACCTTCTCAGGGTCCCTGGCCGGGTGTAAACTGACAAAGAAAAGATTGACAGGAGAAAAGCATATAAATTAACTTAATGTAGGATTTATGTGGCATGGGAACCTTAATAAGGAAATGAAGAGTCCAAGACACAGTTAAACCTAAGTATTCTTATGCTAGGTTTGATGAAGAGTCAACAGTCATGGGGAAATATGATAGTGCAAAGAGTGCAGGAGATCAAACCAGTCAATCCTAAAAGAAATCAATCCTCAATATTCATTGGAAGGACTGATGATGAAGCTGAAGCTCCAATATTTTGGCCACCTGATGCAAAGAGCTGACTCACTGGAAAAGACCCTGATGCTGGAAAAGACTGAAGGCAAGAAGAGAAGGGGACGAAACAGAACGAGATGGTTGGATGGCATCACCAACCCAATGGACATGAGTCTGAGCAAGCTCTAGAAGACGGTGAAGGCCAGGGAAGCCTGGCAAGCTGCAGTCCATGGGGACACAAAGAGTTGGACAAGATTGAGCGACTGAACAACAACAAAAGCACAAGAAAAGTGTAGGAGCCTGGGGGAATCCGACAGCGCCTGTCTGCTTGGCACTCCTTTGTCTTCATAGATAAGGATGCTCCAATTCTCTGAGTTTAGGGAGGGCATCTGTCATGTGAATGTTTTATGATCTGCTTCATAGGCTTCCCTTGTGGCTCAGCTGGTAAAGAACCCGCCCACAATGCGGGAGACCTGGGTTCGATCCCTGGGTTGGGAAGATCCCCTGGAGAAGGGAAAGGCTACCCACTCCAGTATTCTGGCCTGGAGAATTCCATGGACTTTCACTTTCAGGGAAGAAGGGTGGAGGGAGGAGGGCAGAGTGACCTTCCTGCTGTTGCTGTCTCATCAAAATCCTCCAGCTTAAAATGCCCAATAGGCCAAGGTGCCACATTTTAGGGCAGTGTATCCTGAACCCCATCGTTGCTGCTGGTTACTATTCCTACCTGTTCCATTCATGTAGTCCTTGGCCAGCTCAAACAGCCTGAGGTGCATGTTGGTGATAGGATTAAAGGACCCACAAGCAAGGAGAACTACTTCCGTCTTCTCTGAGTTCTCCATGCTGAGAATTTGAAGTTATTGATCTAAATGGAAAACTCTGACACTTCTCTTATTGCCTACAAAGGAAAAAGAAAGTAAGTTCAGTTCAAGGTCTTTTGATGTCCTTCAACATACTCATTTCAAGCAAATGGAGGGACTTTCCTGATGGTCCAGTGGTTAAGACTCTGCACTTCCAATGCAGCGTGCTCGGGTTCAATCTCTGGTTGGGGAGCCAAAATCCCACATGCTGCAGTCAAAAAGTAAGAAACAAACAAAAAACATCACCAACAAAAACCCCACAAACCAAACAGATGGAAAAAATGTTTGGCTTCAGTGACTAAGCTGGGTGAATTGCAAAAATGGCTTCATTTCCCCACCCTTCCTTTACAATGTGAATTTATAGCTCTTTTCATAAAGGAATGGAATCTTCCCACCCTCTGTGACTTGCTTTGGCCCAAATAACGTGGCACATGGGAAAACATGCCCACTCTGATCCTAGGCCTCTGAGGCATTGTGCACGACCACTCTCTTTTGGACTCCTGCCCCTCCATGAAGACAAGCCCAGGCCAGCCTGCTGGAGGATGACAGAACCCACAGGAGAGAGCCAGTGCTCCCGCTGACAGACAGCCAATCACCAGCTGCCTGGCCGAGGCCATCCTCGATCAGTCAAGCCTCAATCTGCCCAGAAGCACAAGCAGGTCAAGGTGGGATCAGCTGAGCCTGAACCAGATCAGTAGACCCACAAGGTGGGCCCAGACTTACGAGCAAAAAGGAAAGCTCAGTGGTGCTCTGACTGCACTACTGAGGCCATGGTCAACAGACACAGTGACACTGTGCTGTGTGCCACTATGTCTAGTCGCTCAGTCGTGTCTGCTCTTTGGGACCCTCCGGACTGTAGCCCACCAGGCTCCTCTGTCCATGGAATTCTCCAGGCAAGAAGACTGGAGTGGGTTGCCATTTCCTCCTCCAGGGGATTTTCCCGACCCAAGGATCGAACCTGTGTCTCCTGCACTGTGGGTGGATTCTTTACCTGATGAGTCATTGGGGAAGCCCCACAATGGCATTATTATCCACCAAATATAACTCCCCAACAACCCGTCCTTCAAAACTGTACTTTTCCTCTTAGTCAACAAGGTCATATTATCACTTTCAACTGAATAATAGTTTACAATTGACAAACTCTTCTTGATATTAATTATTCCATTTGATCCTTCCAAAACCCTACTGAAGTAATGCAAGGCAACTTATTTTACATTTTTATTTAAATTTTTTTAATTAGGAGGAATTCACCCAAATATGTCTTAAAAATAAACTCATATTTCCTATTATTGCTTTTTTTTTTTCGATTTTTATTTTATATTGGAGCATACTTAACAATGTTGCATTCGTTTCAGGTGTACAGTCAAGTGATTCAGTTATATATATACATGTATCTACTCTTTTACAAATTCTTTTCCCCTTTAGGTTATTACAGAGTATTGAGCAGAGGGACTTGGTGAATCTTTCCAACTCATACCACTAATTTCTAATTACTTATTTATTTTTTTAAAAATATTTTATTTTTGGCTGCACTTTGGTGCTATGCACAGGGTTTCTCTAGTTGCAGCAAGTGGGGGCTACTCTCTAGTTGCAGTGTGAGGACTTCTCACTGCGGCGGCTTCTCTTGTTGCAGAGCATGGGCTCTAGAGCACCAACTGAATTGCTCTGCAGCATGTGGGATCTTCCCAGACCAGGGACTGAACCTGGGTCCCCTATATTGGCAGGCGGATTCTTTACCACTGGACCACCAAGGAAGTACCAGTTCTAATTACTTCTTTAACAGACACTCTATTAACTATCAATAAATAAAATACCTTCACTACTGTGAAGTTTAAAATATTCTTACATATCAAATTATGTTTCAAAATAGTAATTTTGAGCACTTACAAACAAATATAATTTCAGTGATGCCAAATTGCTCAAAGCATTTTGGGAACTTTTGGGGAATCACCTGTAGCGCTCGAAGTATTTTTATGATTAATGTAGAAATACAATGAATGACCACAAACAAACCAACATTTATAGGATACTTCTCAACTTATAAACTAATTTCATGCACATTATCATTTAATTTTCACCAAAAAGAAAAAAGAATGGCCAATGACATTTACTTTATTCCAAATAACCACCTATTGCTACATATCTAGTTTTTCCAGTTAATCGTCTATCATTAGTCATTTAGGTTTATCTAATTCTCCACTATTACAAACATCTCAAAGAAATAATGAGTTGAAAATGAATTGGAATTTAAGGCTATAAAACCCCTCATTGTGTACTCCTAAGTCTTGCCAACACTCAAAGACCTGTGTAAGGACGATTTATTTATAGCCCAACAGTGTTCAGAACAAACTGCTAGGTTGACCAACTTATTTTTGCTCTCCTTAGACAGAGTTACTGAGTGACGACCCAGGGCTAGAATTTAGGTATCCTGACTCCTAGGTTCTCCAGCACCAAAGAGAAAATTGGGAGGTAAATTGGGGCTGTGTGGATTGGAAATGAGCCCTCCTAGCTGAGAAATGGATAGTTTCATAGATAACATTTCCATAGATAACAAGAAACTCTGAAGGTTTCTGAGCAATGGCGTGACAACAGGGTTCTAGAAAAACAAGGTGATGCTGGTGTTACATGGTTGTATGACAGATTTTATTTTCTTGGGCTCCAAAATCACTGCAGACAGTGACTGCAACCATGAAATTAAAAGATGCTTGCTCTTTGGAAGGAAAGCTGTGACAAACCTAAACAGTGTATTAAAAAGCAGAAACATCACTTTGCCAATCAAGGTCCATGGAGTCAAAGCTATGGTTTTTCCAGGAGCCATGTATGGATGTGAGAGTTGGACCATTAAGAAGGCTGGGCGCTGAAGAATTGATGCTTTTGAACTGTGGTGTTGGAGAAGACTCTTGAGAGTCCCTTGGACAGCAAGGAGATCAAACCAGTCAATCCTAAAGGAAATCAGTCCTGAATATTCATTGGAAGAACTGAAGCTGAAACTGAGGCTCCAGTACTTTGGCCACCTGATGCAAAGAACTGACTCACTGGAAAAGACCCTGATGCTGGGAAAGATTGAAGGCAGGAGGAGAAGGGGGTGACGGAGGATGAGATGGTTGGATGGCATCACCAATTCAAGGCACAATGAATCTGTGCAAATTTCGGGAGATAGTGAAGGACAGGGGAGCCTTGAATGCTAAAGTCCATGGGGTCACAAAGAGTCGGACACAACTTAGTGACAGCAGGAAATGGCTGTATGGCCCTGACCTGACAATTTAACTTGTGTCCTCATCTGTAAAATAGAGATAATGGCAAAATGATATGGCAAAATGCTAATCATATTGCCTGGCACAGTGTCAAATTAACTGGTAGCTATTATTTGTGAGCAAAGTGATAATACTGATGTCAGTGATGCTATCGGCTTAACTGGAAGGGGAAAAGCAAGATAGGAAGTTGAGTTAAAAGTAATGAGAACTTCAGTTTAAGTACAGTCAGTGGGAATGGAAATTAGGAAACATGTATTAATAAATACTTGAGGTCTACTCCAAACAGTGGCAGGAATCACAAGGACACTGCTAACTGTGAATAGAAAATAAAGGGGAGAAGGGTCAATAATGCTCCACACAACATTAAAAAAGAGTTCATGGGTTAGAATGATTTAAATGTACCTTTCAATTATCATCCAAAGGATGACACCAGGATTCATTTGGGGCTTATTCCCCCTGCCCACCCCATACCCATCCATGCAAACAAAGCACCTATGGTATTATGGGGTGGTCTGGGCCCACAAGGAAATTAAGAGTGTCTGGCCAGTTACCGAGCATGCTCTCAAGGACCCTGGTGGAGGCTCTGGGTTCAGCTGGAGTCCAGCCTTGGTTCTGGTCCCAACCATCTCAAGTTTCAGGTACCACTCTCCGGGGAGACTGAGCAGGTCCCGGAGGGAGGGAGTTGCTCTTTGTTCATGGAAGGAAGGATGGAAGAGCCTGAAGCAGACCCGTTGCCTTTGGGGATGGGCTCAGGTTTCCAGGTCATCCCCAGGGGAAGGGCTGAGAAAGGAAAGCTGATCTCTCAGCTTAAAGGAAGCTTTCCCTCTTTTCACATTCGTGACCTGTCTCAAATATCCAGCTCAGTGTTACTAATTCACTGTTAACAGCCAGCTTTAGACTTCAGACCCTTAAAGCCATAGAAGAATCAAGTTACAGGGAGCTCCTATCATAGCCTAGAGTGGCTTTAAGAGAACTAGGACCTGTCCCTCTCCCCTGGAGAGAACTTCCTCCGCATCCCCCCAGGGTTCACAGGGGTGGTGCATAGGGATGGAGGCCCTGGCAGGTGGAGAAGAGGTCTGGAAGCTCTGACAGGACTGTTCCAGATCCTCCGTGGCCTGCTCCAGGTGCTCAAGGGCCCAGGTCACCATGATTCACTTCTGTCTGGCTCACTCAGCCTATCGCTTGCACTGTTGGCTGCCAAGATCTCACCAGCTCAGGCTGTAAGTGTCCCTCCCCAGCCCACTGTGGCAAAAAGGTCATTTCTTCCTGGGGCTGTCTTGAGGCTTAAGGGCTTCCCTGGTGGCTCAGATGGTAAAAAAAATCTGCCTGCAATGCAGGAGACCCAGGTTAGATCCCTGGGTCAGGAAGATCCCCTGGAAGAGGGTGCGGCAACCCACTCCAGTATTCTTGCCTGGAGAATACCATGGACAGAGGAGCCTGGCAGGCTACAGTCCATGGGGTTGCAAAGAGTCGGATACCACTGAGCAACTAACACACTTGGAGGTTTAAGGAAAATTACTTTCTATTTTAAAATTATCACTGACTAAGTTTAAAAAACACTGATGTGTAAACGTTAATGAAACATTTTGCAAACATTAAGTCAGCTTTTAAAACATAAACTTAAAAAAAAAAATGTTTTTCTTGTCACACTTCAGAATGCTCAGTACAATGAAATCTATGTTGCCCGACTGTTAATGGGATTGACTTGGCAACCCCTCAGATTTACAGCTCTAAAGGTACACTAGTTAGTTAGCATGTTAGTTAGCTCAGTCAAGCCCGACCATGCCACCCCATGGACTAGAGCCTGTCACGCTCCTCTGTCCATGGAATTCTCTAGGCAAGAATACTGGAGAGGGTTGCCATTTCCTTCTCCAGGAGATCTTCCCGACCCAGGGATTGAACCTGGGTCTCCTGCATTGCAGGCAGGTTCTTTACCGACCGAGCTACCAGGGAAGCCAAAGGGACACTAGTGCTTTCATAATAGTAACCTTAAACCCGAGACTCTATTGTAGTTCTGTGCGCCACTGCTTCAAATAGTATGGGGGTAAGGGGGGCTTCCCTGGCATTCCAGGGATTAAGACTCCAAGCTTCAGATCTCACATGCCAAAAAATAAAGCAAAATAATAAATAGTCTGGGGGTATATTTTCAGATTGCTTATTGTTTTGAGTATCTTTACTGGGGATAAACTTTTGCCTTTGGAGGGGAGATCTGATTCCTACAAGTGCCCTAAAGTCATTCAGTGCTAAATCCAATTAATCAAATAAATAATGAAGGTGAATAATAGTTTACAGTGAAGAAAGAGGACTACTAGTTAAGGAGGAAGATTTTCCTATATGCATGGAAGCTATGTACATGTAATTTTAAAAGAATTTAAAAAATGTTTGAGCAGTAACTGCAGACCTCATTTCATTGTGTAAGCTGTGGTGGGCAGTTAACTCACTCAATGTGAGTTACTCAGTGTGAACTATCTGGCCACAGGTAGGGCTAACATAGCATAAGGGAATGGTTGGGACTCTCAGTTCAGTCGCTCAGTCGTGTCCAGCTCATTGCAACCCCATGGACTGCAGCACACCAGGCTTCCCTGTCCATCACCAACTCCCCAAGCTTGCTCAAACTAATGTCTATCGAGTCGGTGATGCCATCCAACCATCTCATCCTCTGTCACCCCCTTCTCCTCCTGCCTTCAAGCTTTCCCAGCATCAGGGTCTTTTCCAATAAGTCAGTTCTTGGCATCAGGTGGCCAAAGTACTGGAGCCTCAGCTTCAGCATCAGTCCTTCCAATGAATATTCAAGACTTATTTCCTTTATGATTGACTGGTTTGATCTCCTTGCTGTCTAAGGGACTCTTAAGAGTCTTCTCCAACACCACAGTTCAAAAGCATCAATTCTTCGGTGCTCAGCTTTCTTTATAAATAAAATCCAACTCTCACATGCATACATGACTACTGGAAAAACCACAGCTTTGACTAGATGGATCTTTGTTGACAAAATAATGTCTCTGCTTTTTCATATGCTGTCTAGGTTGGTCATAGCTTTTCTTCTAAGGAGCAAGCGTCTTTTAATTTCATGGCTGCAGTCACCATTTGCAGTGATTTTGGAGGCCCCCCCCCAATAAAGTCAGCCATTGTTTCCACTGTTTCCCCATCTATTTGCCATGAAGTGATGGGACTGGATGCCACGATCTTGTTTCTTGACTGTTCGAGTTGTAAGCCAGCCTCTTCACGCTCCTCTTTCACTTTCAACAAAAGGCTCTTCAGTTTCTCTTCGCTTTCTACCTTAAGGGTGCTATCATCTACATATCTGAGGTTACTGATATTTCTCCAGACAATCTTGATTCCAGCTTGTGCTTCATCCAGCCTGGCATTTTGCATGATGTACTCTACATAGAAGTAGAGTACAAATTTGTCACCCTAAATAAGCAAGGTGACAATATATAGCCTTGATGTACCCCTTTCTCAATTTGGAACCAGTTCACTGTTCCATGTCTGGTTCTAACTGTTGCTTCTTGACCTGCACACAGATTTCTCAGGAGGCAGGTAAGGTGGTCTGGTATTCCCATCTCTTTAAGAATTTTCCACAGTTTGTTGTGGTCCAGTCAAAGGCTTTGGTGTAATCAATAAAGCAGAAATGGATGTTTTCCTGGATCTCTCTTGCTTTTTCTATGATCCAACAGATGTTGGCAATTTGATCTCTGGTTCCTCTGCCTTTTCTAAATCCAACTTGAACATCTGGAGGTTCTTGGTTCATGTACTGTTGAAGCCTGGCTTGCAGGATTTTGAGCATCACTTTGCTAGCGTGTAAGATGAGTGCAATTGTGCGATAGTTTGAACATTGTTTGGCATTGCCTTTCTTTGGGATTGGAATGAAAACTGACCTTTTCCAGTCCTGTGGCCACTGCTGAGTTTTCAAATTTGCTGGCATATTGAGTGCAGCACTTTCACAACATCATCTTTTAGGATTTAAAACAGCTCTGCTGGAATTCCATCACCTCCACTAGCTTTGTTCGTAGTGATGCTTCCTAAGGCCCACTTGACTTCACATTTCAGGATGTCTGGCTCCAGGTGAGTGATCACACCATCATGATTATCTGGGTTATTAAGATCTTTTTTGTATAGTTCTTCTATGTATTCTGGCCACCTCTTCTTAATATCTTCTGCTTCTTTCAGGTCCACACTGTTTCTGTTTTTTATTGAGCCCATCTTTGCATGAAATGTTCCCTTAGTATCTCTAATTTTCTTAATGGAAATCTCTAGTCTTTCCCATTCTATTGTTTTCCTCTATTTCTTTGCATTGTTCACTTAGGAAGGCTTTCTTATTTCTCCTTGTTATTCTTTGGAACTCTGTATTCATATGGGTATATCTTTCCTTTTCTCCTCTGCCTTTTGCTTCTCTTCTTTTCTCAGCTATTTGTAAGGCCTCCGCAGACAACCATTTTGCCTTTTTGCATTTCTTTTTCTTGGGGATGGTCTTGATCACTGCCTTCTGTACCATGTCATGAACCTCTGTCCATAATTCTTCAGGCACTCTATCAGATCTAATCCTTTGAATCTATTTGTCCCTTCCACTGTATAATCATAAGGGATTTGATTTAGGTTATACCTGAATGGTCCAGTGGTTTTCCCTACTTTCTTCAATTTATGTCTGAATTTTGCAATAAGGAGTTCATGATCTGAGCCACAGTCAACTCCTGGTCATGTTTTTGTTGACCTTCTAGAGCTTCTCCATGTTTGACTGCAAAGAATATAATCAATCTGATTTCGGTATTGGTGATATGGTGATAGAATTGTCTATCATATGGTATATGGTAGAATTCTGCCATGGGTAGAATTGTCTCTTGTGTTGTCGGAAGAGGCTGTTTGCTATGACCAGTGCATTCTCTTGGCAAAACTCTGTTAGCCTTTGCCCTGCTTCATTTTGTACTCCAAGGCCAAACTTGCCTATTACTCCAGGTATCTCTTGACTCTCAGACCTGGTTCAAACTGTAGCTTTACAGCTTACTCTAGTATTCTTGCCTGGAGAATTCCATGGACAAAGGAGCCTGGAGGGCTACAGTCCATAGGGTTGCAAAGAGTCATACACAACTGATCAACTAACACTTACACTTTTACTTTACCGCTTACTATATTAGGTGTTTGTCTTGAGATAAGACATTTAATTTTTCTGAGCCTCAGTTTCTTCATTTATAAGATAGGAAACCAAAGTCTCATCTCATAAGATTGTGTGCATTTTTAAAAATATATATTTACTTATTTGGCTGTGTTGGGTCTTAGTTGGGGCAGATGAGATCTTCGTTGTGGTGCTTGGACCCCCTAACTGAGGCTCGAGTCAGTAGTTGTGATGCCTCAGCATGTGGGATCTTAGTTCCCAGACCAGGGATCGAACCTGTGTTCCCTGCATTGCAAGGCAGATTCTTAACCACTGAACTACCCGGAAGTCATGAATTGTATGCATATTAAGCGAAAAAAGTGAATTTAAAATATGACACATTTCTCTACTAATTATGAATAGTAATAACTCTTATTATTGCTTGTGGGTAGTCTTTCGGCATTAATTTACAGCCATGGTAAATAAATCAAGGTTCTCAAGATTCCTTAGAGACGAGTGTCACAGTGCCTGCTACATAGTGTGTGCATGCTCAGTCGTGTCCGACTCTTTGCAACCCCATGTACTGTAGCCCACCAGGTTCCTCTGCCCATGGGATTTCTTAGGCAAGAATACTGGAGCATGTTGTCATTTCCTTCTCCAGGGGATTTTTCTGACTCACAGATCTAACCCTCATCTCCTGCATTGGCAGAAGGATTCTTTACCATTGTGCCACCTGGGAAGCCCGTCTGCTACATAGTAGGAACTTAATAAATGCTAACTATTGTCCTTAGTGTAGTATCATTAGACAACTTTGTTCTAATGGGATGGATCTCAATTCATCTTTGCTCTGTTTAAAATTTTATTTCTGTGGTTTGATGTAACATTACCATGAAACAGAACCTGAATTTGGTTTCTTAAAGCCATTCAAATCACTGAAACAGTAACGTACAATGTAACTCACTGTGTCCCACGCAGCCACGTGACAGTGTTCCTGTTTGCGATCACCAGTCTGACGCTCCAGCTCTATGTTCTGCTAAGGTAAGTTCTTTCTCCAGCCACCTCCTCATCTGGCAGCTCAGCATGCACGTCTTACCTGTGGGGTTGCTTTGGGTAACTGCTGCCATTCCTGTTATGTGTTTAAATGCAGCCTGCCCCATTGTTTTACCCCTTTTATCAATGGCAGTCACCTGCTTCACCTCTTTGAAAAGTCAAAACTCTCAGTCCAGTGAGGAGAGTTGGGATTTGGGCAGACAGAGTTTAACTTTTAACCAGCAGTTAAACAGGTTAAAAGTTATACTTCCAGTAATAAGAAGTCCTTAAATGGGAGACAATGAGGGTGTGAATGTTTCCCTTTATAGATTCCCAAGAGACCAGGGCCAACAGCCTAGCATTAGCTAATGTCTCCAGGGCTGAGGGCAACACGGGCACACTCGACCAGATTATGACTTGACCTCTTATTTCTGATTCTGTGTCAGAAATCCATCTTGGCCAAAAAAGTCAGTTAATACCTTTTTCAATGGTCAAATGAAACAAATGCAATTTTACACATTTAAAATTAATTACAGTCCTAAAAACATGAAAATTCTAAAAAAAAATCTGAAAACTGAGATTCCACTTAATGATGGGGAAGGATTGGAATCCATGACACCCCTTGTAATTTGCATAATTCAAATTTGCCAGCTTCTACTAGAAGAGATTTGTGTACTTCTTATAAGATGTAGGGTATATTTCCTCACTCTAGAGGCCAGAATTTCCACAAAATGTTTTTTCACCAACATCAAATTAACATGAATTTAAAAAATGGTAAGATTTCCCTGGTGGTGCAGTAGTTAAGAATCTGCCTACCAGTACAGGGGACACAGGTTTGATCCCTGGTCTGGGAAGATTCCACATGCCACAGGGCAACTTGGCCTGGGCACCACAACTATGGAGTCGACGCCCTGCAACAACTGAAGCCTGTGTGCCTAGAGCCTGTGCTCCACAAAAGAAACCACCTCGAGGAGAAGGCTGTGCACTGAAGCTAGAGAGCAGCCCCTGCTCACAACTAGAGAAAGCTCAAGAGCAGCAGTGAAGACCCAGCGCGCTCAAAAATAAAAAATATTTTTTTAAATTAAAGTAGGAAAAAAAAATGGTGAACACTGTCCACAAATTAAGAATATTAATAACTCTTAGCGTTAAGAATATTCATAAGTCAATATTATCATTAATGCTAGCACTAATTTGCAGTCATGGTAAAGAACAAAGGTTCTTAAGAGAAGTGAGTTGCCTGGAGCCAAATGAACCTCATGCCACAATTAGAATTCAAGGGTCAGTGCCTTCTGGTTTTATGTTAACAGTGTGCATTTCTTCTAATAAGTAATCAACTAGTGTATGACCTGGTATATTGATTTGTAGGCCCAGATCTTCTCGATACTGCAGTCAACCTCTCCTTACCAACCTGGTTACCAATATCATCTTTACTTTCTTCACAATTGGTAAGTGTGGAGTCATTCTTAATAAGTGTAGTCATATACTTATTGTCTATTTGCTAGATGCTGTTAGAATAAAAATGGATAAGATAGGACTTCTTGCTCTTCAAGAGCTCACAGACTGAAATCTGAGAAAAAATTCACATTTAAAATTCAGGTGAAGGGGGAGGGGGGTTCAGGATGCGGGGGACACACGTGCATCCGTGGCTGATTCATGTCAATGCATGGCAAAAACCACCACAATACTGTAAAGTAATTACCCTCCGATTAAAATAAATTAACTCATTTTTTAAAAATGAAATAAAATTCAGGTGGAGAAAAATTTAAAATGCTCCTTAGTGTCTCTTTGAGTTGTCCTACAATTTGAATATGAAACCAATTTAATATTGGGTTGGCCAAAAAGTTTATTCAGGTTTTCTAAACGAATTTTTCAGCCAACTCAATATAAACATTTTGGTATTATAAAATTCCTTATAGTTATAACATAAAAATATCAAATTTACCCACTCATTCAATAATTAGATACTGAGAAGATGACATGGGTAGAAACACAGGGACCTCGACTACTTGAAGTCAAAAAGTGATACAGAAGAGTTGTTACTCTGAAATGTGTAGAAGTTTCAGGAATACTTTAGCTAATATATTTTAGTTATATTTTCTTTTGTATGAACTTCTAATAGTGATGTGAAATTTAAATAAAGACAATATCTAAATTTTTATAAAATGAAAACAGTTAATGGGTACCGTAGGCAGGGTTCTAGAAAGAGTCTCTACTAAACCCCAACTCCACAAGAGGCAGTGTGTGCAACAGACAAGAGCACCAGCTATGGAGACTGAGGGAGGCCAGTTCAAACCCCCACACCCCAAACAGAAGAAGCTATTAATACTTCACCCGCCGGTGATTCCCGGCCTTATTTCTAAGGGAATTCCCTGGTGGTAGAGTGGTTAGGACTCCATGCTCTCACTGTCGAGGCCTAGAATCCATACCTGGAACTAAAATCCCACAAGATGCTTGGTGCAGCCAAAAGAAAAAAAAGAAGGAGATTAAAAAACCTGTTTTGCAGTTTTGCTGTAAGATTTATATGAGATAGTGGGGGAATTATTTAAAAAAACAACTGTCAAAAAAAAAAAAAAAAAAAAAAAAACAACTGTCACAGTTACTGTCACCAGCATTGCCAATAGTAAGAACACGACCTCTATCAAGGAAAACCTTAGCCTGGCCAAGTTTTGAGCACTTTTGTTCCAAAATAGATACAAAAGGAAACACCATGATTTAGCTTTGCATTCAGAATATATTTCGGAATGAAATAATGCCATTTACAGCAACACAGATGGACCTAGAGATTATTATACTAAGTGAAGTCAGAAGTGAAAGTCTCTCAGTTGTGTCCAACTCTTTGCGACCCCATGGACTATATAGTCCATGGAATTCGCTGGGCCAGAATACTGGAGTACGTAGCCTTTCCCTTTTCCAGGGGATCTTCCTAACCCAGGGATCAAACCCAGGTCTCCCACATTGCAAGGGGATTCTTTACCAGCTGTGCCACAAGGGAACCCACAAGTGAAGTCAGAAAGAGAAAAACAATACCACTTAATATCACTTGTATGTGGACTCTAAAGTATGCCACAAATGAACCTATCTACTAAACATATCTCCGAAATAGACTCAAAAACACAGAGAATAGACTTGTGGTTGCCAAGGTAGGGGTGGGGTGGGGGAGGGAAGGATTGGGAGTTTGGGATTAGCAGAGACAAACTAATATATCCCGGATGGATAAACAACAAGGTCCTAAGGTACAGCCCAGAGAACTATATTCAATATCCTGTGATACACCATAATGGAAAAGAATATAAAGAAGAATGTGTATAACTTGGCTGCACAGCAGAAATTAACACATTATAAATTAACTATATTTTAATAAAATCTTTAAAAAAAGAATATACTATTTCTGAGGCAATTCAACCCAGTAAACTGATGCTGTTCTGCCATCTTTTTAGGTTTTACCGTGCTGCTTATTCGGATGGAACCGGTCCCACAGGCACTAAAGAGGATGTTTTCTGCATTTGGTGTGGGATCCTTCATCGAGGGAGTCTGCACCGTAGTGTTAACATTTTTGGCAACTGACTGTGTACGTTTTTAAACATTGAATTTCTAAAGGCTTATCTTTATCTGAAAGCTTGGCTGTATACAATGCACCGTTAGTCTTCAACATTTATTTTCTACCTCAAACTAAAAAAATAGAGATGGAGGCTTCCCTGGTGGTCCAGTGGTTAAGAAGCCGCCTTGCAATGCAGGGACACCCGTGCGATCCGTGGTCTGGGAAGATCCCACATGCTGCAGAGCAACGAAGTCCATGAGCTGCAACCACTGAGCCTGTGCTCTGCAACTACTGAAGCCTGTGTGCCTAGAGCCCGTGTTCTGCAATAAGAGAAGCCATTGCAATGAGAAGCCCGGGTACCACAATGAAGAGTAGCCCCTGCCTGCCACAACTAGAGAAAACCTGAGTGCAGCAGCAATTAAGACTCACCACAGCCAAAAAATTTAAAAAATAAACCTTTCAAAATAAAGATGAAGAGCTAGAACTCCTAATTAGACACATGTCACAGTCAAAACATTTCATCAGGGAAAGTTTAAAAATTCCATGAGAGATTTTTTCTTTTTGGAGGGTGAATTCCACTTGACTAGAATTATATATACAAAAAAAGTTAAGACATTAATCAACAGTGGAACTGGGTTGGCACATTAAGCAGCAAGCCTTCCATCTCTTGCTAAATTGGTGCCTTTGAAAAAATCCTTTCAGCAAAAACATTTAAAATATGTGTTGCAATTATAAGATAAGTAATTCCTCACAGTGCTCTTTTCTTCCCAAATACAGGCAAAAACCACTCCTGAACTGTACTACTTGTCTGTGCTGCTGTCAGTGAGCAGCTTGGTTTCTACAGGTAATCACAAACTTCCAGAGTAACCTAGCCCTGTCAAAGGTGTGCCAGTCCTTCGAGGGAAGTAAATGCTCAGCTAGGATTGTTACAGGTTGGTCAAAAAGTTTGCTCAGGTTTTCCCACAAGTGGAAACTTATGGTCAACTGGCTACGTTACAAGGGGAAGCCCTAGTTCCTCTTAAAGCAGGTGCTCCAAAAGGCACATACAAGTGGAGAGGGACTTCCCTGGCGGTCCAGTGGTTAAGACTCCATGTTCCCACTGCAGGGAGCACAAGTTCAATTCCTGGTCAAGGACTAAGATCCTGAAGGCAGATGGCCAAAAAAAATGGAGAGGGTTAGAATGGGATATAAAAGCCATCCTTCTCTGGCAGTCCAGCGGTTAACCCTTTGCCTTCCAAAGCAGGGGCTGTGGGTTTGATCCTTGGTCAGGAAGCTAAGATTCCATATGCCTTCGGGTCAAAAACCAAATCATAAAACAGAAGCAATATTGTAACAAATTCCGTAAAGACCTTAAAAATGGTCTACATTAAAAAAAATAAAAAGTCATCCTTCTCACTTTATTTCTGCTCCATTTAATTAGATCCCATTTTTTATCCTACAGTGCTTTTTTCAAGCCTGGGGCTGACTTGGCTGGCCAGTGTGATCCGTCCAAGGCCAGACACTAAACCAACAGTCTGAAGCTAGCATTTGAGCCCTGCTGGTTCCCTGCCTTAGATATTTGTCTTCAGCAGGTTGAATCTTTTCCAGGAGCCTTGTCACCTGACCACTGCCAGCAAGCACATAGGACCATCTCCACCCTGCTACTCCTAGATGAAGTGGTCAGCGGAACATCAGAGCCATGACAACAGGAAGCACATCAAAACCAGTCATTAGGAAGAAAGTTGTCAGGTGACAGTTTTACAAGCACTGATGATGGACAAAGATGAACAGTTCACCCCAAATCACTGGGTCAACATCACAACCAAACGCAGCCTCAATAAGGATCTCCTATTAGATATTCTTGAGATCATCACTTAAGACTTTCTGAACCTCCTTTATTCTGTTTCAGTGAAGTTAGTAGCATCTACTGGATGACTGTGATAAAAATAAGCACAGAGAAGGAAAAAATAAAAATAAAAGTCTTAGTCATGAACAAGGGGTCTAGTTTCAAAAGAACACAGTGATTCAGGCTGTATATTTGAACAAGGTCAATCTATGGCATCTTTAAAAGTGCAGTGGGAAGTTTTAGAGTAAAAATCATCACGAACCCCTCTACCTGGGTGACACCAATCTCTTGCATCATGACAGTAAACTGCTCACTAGAGAAAACAGCCAACTGACCTGCCATGCTACCCTGTCTTCTGGCTTGTTCTGTGTGTATTCACAGATTCTAAGGGGTTTTAAGAAGGAGCTAGCCACTCACAAATGCTCTCAAGTCTTTGGGACGGGGAGAAAATGGTGTTTCTTGAGCAAAAAGAAGAGTATTTCCTAGCAGAAGAAATAAGTTTATTTAAAAAAATATTTATTTATGTATTTATTTATTTGGCTGCACCAGGTCTTAGCTGTGGGATTTTTTTTTTTAGTTGCAGCATTTGAGATCTTTAGTTGAGGCATATGGGATCTAAGTTCTTGTTCCTTCTGGGACTTCATTGGGAGTGTGGAATCTTAGCCACTGGACCACCCAGGAAGTCCCAGAAGGAAAAAGTTTAATATAAACATCTCCAAGCACATTGATGACAGTGACAGACACAGACCTTCACAAATGGGAATGATTGCTTTCCATCTGCTTCTCTGTTCAGGTGGTACCTGCTGCAGGAGGTACCACCTGAACACACTATCCATTCTCCACACCAACACTTACTGAGCACCTTCCACGTTCCAAACATTGCACTAAAACTTAGGAATTACTTAGTTACTCGGGTAACTTGTACGTTGACTGTGAAATCCCCTGAAGTAATTCACTTACTATGATTAACAGAAACTATTTAAAAATAACATGAGCTTCCCTGGTGACTCAGATGGTAAAGAATCTGCCTGCAGTAAGGAGACCCAGGTTTAGTCCCTGGGTCAGGAAAATCCCCTGGAGGAGGGAATGGCTACTTACACCAGTATTCTTGCCTGGGAAATCACATAGACAGAGGAGCCTAGCGGGACACAGTCCATGGGATCCCAAAGAGTCGGACATGACTGAGCAACTAACACTTTCACTTTTAATAGCCTTTTTACATTCTTTAGATCTTATTAACATGTCAAATAAATGTCAAATGTCAATTTACCTCAAGATTTCTATGAGAAGTTTCTTTTTTTTTCTCTGAACTATCGTGCCCCTGGGCTTCCCTGATAGCTCAGTTGCTAAAGAATCCACCATATTTGCTCAGAGTGGAAAACTTCTGGGCAACGTTGTGGGGGGATACAGAAGACACTGATTCGATCCCTGGGTCAGGAAGATCCCCTATTGGAGAAAATGGGGAGTATTCTTGTCTGGAGAATTCCATGGACAGAGGAGCCTGGTGGGCCACAGACCATGGGGTTGCAAAGAGTCGGACATGCACATTGCACATGTGGGACCTGGGATCCAGGGGTATAATGTCTCTGAAGCAAAATGTTGGGTATGTGCACCTAGAAGCAACTTTCTGGGAGAATGTTAGAGGAAGTTTCAGAAAATAAAACATTAAGCATTACTCTCATTAAATTTACTGTAAGAAAAAAAAAATTTATGTTTGATACCCACTACACTCCATTTAAAATTTGGAGTGTAGCAAAATTTAAAATTTAAAGAAATTGAAATTTAAGGTTAGTCTTCCCACTACTTTCTTCACAGCTGTTAAGCCCTGACAGTGAAAACTTTCTAAATACTAATTGAATTGAATGGAATACTGAATTTTTAAATGCTCAGCTAATCTGAAAGCTTGGCTATATTTAATATACCATCAGTCTTTATATTCTACTTATTGTAAAAATAAAGATATGCAAAAATGGGATTCCTAATTACATATGTCATAGTTGAAACATTTCATGGGGGAAAATGTAAAAAAATTCCATGAAGAATTCTCTTCCTTTTTCTACTTTCCTATAATTTTTAAACGTTAATATGGAATTATTGGGGACTTTCCTGGTTGTCCAGTGGTTAAGAATCCACTTGCCAAAGCAGGGACACAGGCTTGATCTCTGTTCTGGGAAGATCCCATATTCCTTGGGGCAGCTAAGCCTGTTTACCACAGCTACTGAAGCCAAGTGCCCAAGAGCCTGTGCTCCACAGCAAAAGAAGCCACTGCAATGAGAAGCCTGCAGATTGCAATGAAGAGTAGCCCATGCTAGCCGCACTACAGAAAGCCCACATGCAGCAACGCAGACCCAGTGCAGACAAATATATCTATATATTATCTCCAATTATGCTTATGTAATGATGGTGATAATTATATCGGTAACATCCATTGAGTTCTTCCTGTGTACCAAGCAAGATACTAAGCAGAGACATCACTTTGATGACAAAGGTCCGTATAGTCGAAGCTATGATTTTTTCAGTAGTCCTGTATGGATGTGAGACTTAGACCATAAAGAAGTCTCAGTACCATAGAAATGACACTTTCAAACGGTGTTGAAGAAGATTCTTGAGAGTCCCTTGGACAACAAGGAACTCACATCAGTCAATCCTAAAGGAAATCAACCCTGAATATCATTGGAAGGACTGATGCTGAAGCTGAAGCTCCAATACTTTGGCCTCCTGATGTGAAGAGCCGATTCACTGGAAAAGACCCTGATGCTGGGAAAGAATGATGGCAGGAGAAGGGGTCGACAGAGGATGAGGTGGTTAGATAGCATCACTGCCTCTATGGACATGAGTTTGAACAAAGTCAGGGAGATAGTGATGGACAGAGAAGCCTGGCATGCTGCAGTTCATGGGATCGCAATGAGTCGGACCGAGTTAGCGACTGAACAACAACAACAACAATAATGTGATACTTATAACATTCCAATGAAGTAGGTACTATTATTATCCTTTCTTTTTTTGGGTGGGGAGGCATGTGGGATCTTAGTTTCCCGACCATGGATCAAACACATGCCCCCTGAAATACAAGTGTAGTCTTAACCACTGGACCACCAGGGAAGTCCCCTATTATCTCTTTTTTAGCAAGTGAGGAAACTGAAGTTGAAAGAGGTTGATCAACTTGCTCAAGATCTCACAGCTTGTATAACAACCTTGACTCTGAAAGTTCATGCTCTTAACCACTACACAGACTTACAATGGTACATTATCTACTGGTAGACATTTAAAAGAGGTCCATGTGTTCAGAGTGCCTTTGGCTCATGGTATTTCTTGTTAGCCACTTAAGTTTCATCTGACCCTGCATATTTCCTTACCTAGCTGGAGAGCTCTCTGCACTCTCATCCCAAGTCCAAGTTGAAGTGTCCTAAACTCCTCCAGCTTCCAGGTAGTATTTATCTGGTTTTCCAGTTATGACTCTCAGTTCTGAGGTTACATTCCCTAATGCTCTCTCCTGTGATGACCTATTTAACGTTCATTCCTTTCTCCTCTCTCCCCAACTTCCCTCCAGGCTTGGATTCTATTTTTGTTTGAGAAGTGAATCCTAAACCAATTTCTCTTGCCTATGCAGTAGAAATACTTTTTCATTACCCACTAACTCTAAACAAGAACCCAAAGTATGTAAGAAAACTCTCAACACAGAGCCTCTGAATCAGATTAAGTCACCATGAAAGAGCAGGCAAATATTAATACAATGCACATATGGAGAGGCCTTTCCTTCACTGCTTCTAAAATTACACACCCTAAAACCAACACAAATGCCTAAATAGAACACCTTATTATCATCATCAAAATTAGGGGACAAACACAGGGAGAAGATGTTTATTCAGCAACATCTTCAAATGATAAAAGACGTATATTTTCCAATTTTGCTTTCTGTGGCACTGGCCCTAATTATTTGCCACTGAGAGATCGATATTACCCCAAAACGTTGACACTTCCACCTATATTCACATATCAAAAATTAGAGCTAATTTTATTAATATAACAATCACTTGCTTTTACAACAGAAGTTCTGTGAATCCAAAGCGTTTTGCAAAGTAGGCTATTGGAACCATTCCAACTTGTGTGTCAACAGTCTTTTCTAAGTTGAACTTGGAACAGTGGTTTCACATACAAACTGTAACCCTGGAAGGACAACTTACTGTGATAACTAAGAAATTCTATGATCGGACAGATAATTCATTTTGGTGGAGTTCTATGGTAATCTTGGAAGTTTATCCTGCGTGGCTGAAACAAAATTATCTTTAAAGACAAAACCGGAGAAACAATTTCTCCGTAAACCTTGATGTTGTCCTGTGGACTAATAACTTCAAGGATATGTGCTGCGAACATCTGAAGACGGTTTTCACCTAATTTCTGAGTAACTTTTAAGAATGTTGCCAACAGCTAATAGTCTTCTCAAAATGAGTGAGTATCAAAGCGCTACCAGGAAGGTGCATCTAGTCTTTTACAGATTTGGAAGGAAGGAGTTCAGAAAAAAGTGAAGCGCCCCCCTCGCCTCGCTTCCACCAAGCCCAAGAAGCTTCTAAGAAAAGAATTTTGTTTTTTTTTCAGGGTTAAGTCACCTGTTCCAAAGGCCAAAGAGAAATTTACCGAGGGTTTTGGTTCCACGGAGAGAAGCTGAAAAAATGAACGGGCAAGACTCCTTGTCCCAAACTTGAATGTGATCTCGCTTCAGGGACAGTTGTATTTGACCCTCAATGAACCCAAAATCTTGGACTCATCTGTGCTAGGGGCTTTGAAAAGGAATCCTGGGCTGCCTCGGCCAGAGACGGATTCTCAGGGGCTCCCTGTGGGGACTTACCACGTCCTCACCACGTCCTCAGGGCAGAGCGGCCCGAGTCCTCCGGGAGACGCTCCGCAACCCGAACGCCAATGAGGGTAACACCCGCGGCCGCACCCACATTGGCTCCGGGAAACCGGAAGTGCGTGCGTCTGACTGAAGTGCTCCTCCTGCACGCGTCCGCTGAGCTGGGCCCCTCAGGTAGGCGGGGCCCCTGGCTCCTAACTCTGGAACCTTCGGGTAGGCGGCGGTGGAGAGGGGACCTCGAGGGTCTTTAGGAGGTAGTTTGATTTCTGGTCTGGGAAGAGCCGGAAGAGTTTTGGGGACAGCGGATTCCCGGCGACCTCTGGTGGCAGCCGGGCCTAGTCGAGCCGGCCGCCGCAGGACCCAAATGTGGGAGCTTCAAGTTCCCCGGTGTGAAGTGGGATTTGGGGCCGTGACCTGAGCTGCTCCCTTACCGCGTCCGAATGCTTGAGGTCCGGATGCTGCTCATTTCCAGGCGGGAAAACTTGTGCGCCCCATCTGTACTGTTTCCGTGCTTCTGGGTTTGACAGCTTCCCTCCAGGCAGGTCCGGGTGCGGGGTTCTCCTCTGTCACCCCCTCGACTTCAGAAAAACCTGAGAACGACTGCCGGAGACAGTCGAGAGAAAATGGGTTTCTCCTCCCTCCTCCAACCCCCTACCGCCCATTTGAAGTCTTCCTCGAAAGAGAGGTTGTGTTACATTCTCTGCCTAAGTGGAGTTTTCGGGACTGCTTTAGGCCACGTTTATATATAGTAAATAAAACCACTCGTTAATCGTTTCCTTTTTCCCAGACAACTCCACCCCTAGGTGGTTTGAACTTTGAGCCTGTTTTTGTCCTGATGAGAAGTTTCGCTTTCCTCAAGTTTAAGACACTTGGAACTTCAAGAATTGGAGGTTTATGCCGTTTGAGACCGGTCAGCACTGAGCAGAGTTAAGAGTACTAAGAGACAGGTGAGCGTGAGTGAGTACCTTCCTCTCCAGATTAATTTTTGAGAGTAATTTTGCAGTTTTGGTAAAAGGTGCACCACCTTTATTGAATACTAGGTGGTGCCCGCGAGTTAATCTTTCTGAGGTAAATCTCAAATAATGTAGCATCAGGGTAGGGTTTTTAAAGAGTTTCTATCTGCCCTGAAATTGTTTTAAAATACCCTTACCTCCTTAAAATATGTTGTGCCTTTATACAGTTCACTCAGTTATTGACTATCTAGTCTGTATTATAGTGCTGAAGAGTCTAAGAAAGGAATCAGACTCAAATTTCTGCTCTCAGTTTACAGTCTGGAGAGGAAGACAGACAAACAACAGGCTATAATGAAATCACATATAATTCAAGGCAGATATAGTGTTAAATAGAGACTTAAGATGTAGAATGCAGTGGATAAAGCAGTCAATTCTCATTATTCGTTTACCTGTTATTTATCCAGTACTTTCTGTCTGCCGAGCATTGTGCTAGTTGGTGGTGTGTAAAGAAAATGTAAAACCCCTATTCTCAAAACAACTCACAATCTAGTGACTGGGAGGGAACCAAGGAAGGCAGTGTGGAGAACGTGAAATTTGACCTTGAAGAATGAATGACTTGGCCTTGATAAGTAGAAAAAAAAAATATAGGCTCAAAAGAGAAAGATGAAAGTGCATGATATGCTTTGAAACAGCAAGTAGTCCAGTGTAGACTGTAGGAAATTAAGCCTGAAAAGACACTTTATTTTACATTAGGTTTCCCTTGACTTACACGGAAAAATTCAACAGATTTAAAATAAAATTTCAATGTGTATTTCCAGGAGAAATTATATATGAAACATAGTTATAGTAAGTTACTTTCTGGCTAACCTATTATACATGAGCTAAGCTATAATAAATTATACTTCTGGCTATAATGTAGCTCATTTCTGTTTACATATTATTCATGATTGTAGATGATTTAAGCCAATTTTTTAAAATACAGTAAAAAAAAAGATAAAAGATGCAGTAGTAAGTCTAGATTTTCACTAATTGCATTCTATTTTGAATATCATATAAGGAATCTCCTTCATTAAAGTTCGCATGTGGAATCACTTGAAAATGACTATGTGTAGGAAAATTTTAAATGCTTTCAAAAGTTACCCTGAAAGAAAGAAAGTGAAAGTCACTCAGTCCTGTCCAACTCTTTGCGACCCCATGGACTATACAGTCCATGGAATTCTCCTGGCCAGAATACTGGAGTGGGTAGCTGTTCCCTTCTCCAGTGGGTCTTCCCAAGGATTGATTCTTTACCAGCTGAGCCACCAGGGAAAACAAAAATTTACCCTAGGATTTAAGTTTTGATGAATATACCAAATAGTAATGTTTCCTAAAACGAATGTGAGTGTAATTTCTGTAAATGGAAAAACTCAAAACACTATAAATGTTAAGGTAAATGTATATAATATTAATACACCAAATCAGGAACTTTTCTATACCTTAGCAATAATCAGAAATTGTAATAACAGGGACTTCCTTGGTGGTCCAGTGGCTAAGACTCTGCATTCACAATACAGAGGCCCTGAGTTCAATCCCTGGTTGGGGAACTAGATCTCACATGCTGCAACAACGACCTGGCAGAGCCAAATAAGTATTTAAAAAAAGAAATTGTAATAACAAAATCACTATTTCCAATATCAACAAAAAATACAGACTATCTAAGAACAGCTAGTATTCAAAGCCTTTGTGAGTAATACTTTTTTAAACTAAAGACCATGAAAGAAAGCCTAGGTAATTGGAGAGAGACATTGCTTAATTGAAAGATTCAGGGACTTCCCTCATGGTTCAGTGGTTAAGACTCCTTGCTCCCAATGCAGGGGGCCTGGGTTCAATCCCTGGTCAGGGAACTAGATCCCGCATGCCACAACTAAGACCCGGTACAAACAAATAAGTAAATAAAAAAACATTTAAAAAAAAATTCAAATTTCAAGGATTCAGGTTTTATCCATATTAATTTTAATGTAACTCTTGTCAAAATTTCAGTTGAATTTTGGGAACTAGTTGTCAAACTGATTCTTAAATTTATTTAGAAGAGAAAATGTACAAGAATAGCCAAGAATTTGAAGGAAAAAACCCACAATAATAAAGGTAACTCCTTATCAGTTGTCTGTGTACACCAGCTTTAAAGCTATAATAAATAAAATAGCAAAGTAATGCCTTAGGACCGGAATATTGCCAATGAAACAGAGTCTGTTTCTATTGAGTCTCAAAGGTGGCATAAATAAATACCGGTAAAACAGTTTTGGAGCAGTTAGTTATCCATTTGAAAGAAAATTAAAGATCCTTATTTTATAGCACTAAGAAAAAATAACTGTGGGTGGTTAAAGAGCTCAATGTAAAAAAATATCTATAAAAGTCTTAGAATACAAAATAGTATATTTTTGGGAATTCCTGGTGGCCCAGTGCTTAGGACTCAGTGCTTTCACTGCCAGGACTCAGGTTCAATCTCTGGTTGGGGAGCTAAGATCTTGCAAGCTCTGTGGCACAGACCCCTCTGCCCCTCCCCGCAAAAAACAAAATAGTATATATTTGAAAATCTTGTATGGTTAGAGCCTGCTTTCATGGGACACAAAACTAAGAAGACATAGAGAAGATAAGCTTAGCCATTAAAAATAATAATTTACCATAACAAAAAATACCATAAGTAAAATTTAAAATCAGGAGACAAGAGGTAATATTTGCAACATAAAAACAAAGACTTTATATCCATATTATATGAATCAGTAAGAGAAAGATAATCCCATAGAAAAATGGGCACATTTCCAGAGAAGAAATTCATATCAAAAGTTGTTCCTGCCTACAAATCATTAGGTAAATGTACACAAAGGTCAACAAGATGATACACTCTTAGTCCTGGAGTGTACTTACTAAGAGTGAAAAAGAATGTTAAAATGAATCTTGTAGAACAGAGGCACACCTGATCTGTTTCCTTGTGAATCTGTATTTTCGTCTATCAAATTTGTTTAGTAAGATAGATCAATAGTTAAAACTTCTAATTAATTTGTCAAGTCAATTAAGATTGCTAGGCATTTTTGTGGGGTGTTAACTACTATATGAATTTAAACTTTTATGCTTCTTTGCACAGCTATCTTCCCCACACCTGTAGCTCAGAGTATAATCTAGGTTAAATTGCACTGCTATATTGAATCATTTCAAATAACCAGTACTGCCTGTGGGTTTATTGTTCTACTTAGAGATTAAAATGGCTTCCAGAGGAAAGACAGAGACAAGCAAATTAAAGCAGAATTTAGAAGAACAGTTGGATAGACTAATGCAGCAATTACAAGACCTGGAGGAATGCAGGTAATAGTATAATTGTATACTGCTATGCTGTAAAATGGTGTTTTTTTCTACAGTTAGATTATAAGCTCTGTGTATGCAGTTCTATGTGTGATTCTGGTTTCCCCTGTAGTGTTCTTCACAGCGCTTTGTCTACTGGACAACTAAACTCGGTATAGGTTTTAGAGTTAAAGAGCCTGGGATATTGAAGTCTTTAGCTTAAAAAAAAAATAAAGTCTTTAGCTTAATTACAAAGTGAGTTTGAACTTGGGCAAAATGCTTAACCACCTTGAGTTTCCATTTCCTCAAGTGTGAAATGGAAATAATATCACCCATCTTGTCTTCAGTATTTAAAGTAGCCTTGCCTGGTATCAAGCTGAGAAAGTATTACTTGAACTTTGTAGTGTGTGTTTTCACCCTTAACTGCTCAAAGGTCTAAGACTGCTCATTGCCTTTTTAACAACCTTGAAGATTGTTGTAAACATTACAGATGAAGAGACTGACTTAATGCTTGGCCCAAAGCAGGCACTTGATACATAGGAGCTCTTTTTCTAGTAAATGTTTATTAAATGGCTTGTTTGGAGTACCCAGATGGCAAGTACTGCATTGTTGTTGTAATTCAAAGTACATAAAATTTTACCCACTGTTAACGTTTTGATGGCTATGAAGGGGCGGGTGGGCTGGATTTCAGTTGTGCTGGTGGTGGTGATGGTGGGTGAGTTTCCTCACTCAGAAAAATCTTCAGCTAGCCTTTTCCCTGATAGGGAATCACAGTAGGTAACAAAACTCCCTCAGCACCTGTATGGAAGTGACATTCTCTGGCTCTCCGACAGCAGGAGATCAAACCAGTCAATCCTAAAGGAAATCAACCCTGAGTATTTACTAGAAGGACTGATGGTGAAGCTGAAGCTCTAATACTTTGGTCACCTGATGGGAAGAGCTGACTCATTGGAAGAGACCCTGATGTTGAGAAAGATTAAGGGTGGGAGGAACAGGGGGAAGCAGAGGGTGAGATGATTGGATAGTATCACCAACTCAATAGATATGAGTTTGAGCAAACTCTGGGAGATGGTAAAGGAGAGGGAAGCCTGGCATGCTGCAGTCTATAGGGTTGCAAAGAGTTGGACATGAGTTAGTGACTGAACAATGTTAATGATGATAATTATAACTTTATTAAATACCTATTTTATTTTTAAATACCTATTTTATACCAAGAACTTTTCATATTTCATTTAATGCAAGGAAGGTACTATCATTATCTGCAGCTAATAGATAAACTGAGACTTGGCTAGTTAAATATCTTGTCTAAGGTTATACCATTGATTCAGAGACTGCCTAAAAGGAAGTTATTATGTAGTTTGTTAAGTATGCCTCACTTTGGTAAAAACAAAAACAGGGTTATAAGTGTTGTGGGATAATGCCCACACTAGTATCAGAACACATCCATTAGATGTATTTTTGATATATTTCCTTTCAGCCTTTTTTTCCACCAGCGTATTTTTTGTATGTATATGTATTTGAAACCTTGGTGTATAAATACTGATTGGTGTTTTTTTTTTGTCTTCTCTTGATACTCTATATTTTTTGGTATTATGTCCATTATACTTCAGAGAGGAACTTGATACAGATGAATATGAAGAAACCAAAAAGGAAACTCTGGAGCAACTAAGTGAATTTAATGATTCACTGAAGAAAATTATGTCTGGAAATATGACTTTGGTCGATGAACTAAGTGGAATGCAACTGGTAAGCATAATTTACTTACATTGGTGACACAATTTGTTGTGTTTTTTTTTCTCAGTAAGTATATTTAAGATGTTAATAGAAAATATACCCTGTTGAGGGCTTAACTTCTAGAGGACTGTCTCCTTATGGATAAAACAGCATTTGCTTCCAGGTCTTCATCTAGTTATATGTTTTAGTCCAGTGACTTGCATGGAAATGGCAAATTGAAATTAAAGTTGTAACAGTATTTGATGAACAAAGAAGACCTATTAAAAATTGAAGACCCATCAATCAAATATTGTAATATTTGATTTGTTGAACTTCTTTTTTTTTAACCTTCTTGTATTTCTAGGCTATCCAGGCAGCTATCAGCCAGGCCTTTAAAACCCCAGAGGTCATCAGATTATTTGCAAAGAAACAACCAGGTCAGCTTCGGACAAGGTTAGCAGAGGTAAAGTTTCTTTCAGTTGATCTAATCACTTTGTGTATTTCTTTTCTCAGCCCAAGAATTTGCTCAGTGTGATGTTCTGAAGTTTAAAACTTGGTCAGTTGAAAATGTACAACAGCAAGAGTGAACCCTAATGTAAAGTGTAGACTGTGGGTGATTATGATGTGATTATCAGTGTTTGTTCATCAGTTGGAACAAATGTACACTGTGGTAGGGGATGTTTATAATGGGCAGACTGCGCATGAGTGGGGGAGGCAAGGGGTGTATGAGGAATCTCTGTACCTTTTGCTCAATTAACTGTGAACCTAAAACTGCTCTAAAAAGGAGTCTTATTTTAAAAAATTGGTCAGTTGATTTTAGAGCCACAACCCGCAGTTTCCTGACAAAATCATTCCTTTATTGATGACAAATACAGAGGTTTAAACAGCATATGGCAGTTTAAATCGCTACTGACTGCTTCTACTAAGACGCCACATTTAAAGTTTTACTATTTAGTTCTGGAGCTCTGAATTGAAATCGCATCTAGCATTCATTAGCAGCACCAGCTATTTTGTGTGTGTGGCCTTCCCTATCTAAGAATTTCGAACATCTTTATAAACCTGATACTTGAGGAAGTCTGTTTATAGACATGAATATAATTAAGATGTTAATAAGTTATATGCAACCATTGGTAATTTAATAGCCTAGTGATTAAGAGCATGGACTTGGAACAGGTCAGCTGAATTTGTACCCCTGCTCTACTAATGGACATATGTGATGTTGGCGGAGTTCTTTTCTTCAGTCTCTTTTGCTGTTTCCCCATTTGTAAAAAGGCAGTAATGATACCTCTTCTGATTGTTACGAGGTTTAAATGGAGTAATATATGTATGTGCAGTATTACTAATCCAGTGTGTCTATGTACATAGAATAGTGCCAAGGCATAGTACATGCTCTCCATGTTTCTGGTGGTAGAGGTGATATTTAATCAAAGTTCCAGGGGATCTGTAATCAGTTGTCTCTTTCAGGCCTGTAGACCACGCTTCAGTGTGATGAAATAGAGTTCTTAGAGGATAGCTCCTCTTTAAAGGAAGCTGTTGACCTACTAATTCCTTAGGAGAGTTTGTAACTAAGACCATGGTGATGATTAGTACCAAGATATATTAGAACTGTGTGAGAACATTCCTATCATGTATACCTTGAATTGTCTCTATAGTTTTTATAATATTAATCAGTAAAGGATCTTTTCTTAAAGAAGTAGATGTGAAAAACTTGATTTTATGCAAAGAATGTTTTTAACTTAAATACCATATGCTTCGCATTCATCTGTTACAGATGGATAGAGATCTCATGGTAGGAAAGCTGGAAAGAGACCTGTATACTCAGCAGAAAGTGGAGATACTTACAGCTCTCAGGAAACTTGGAGAGAAGGTATCTGTATTTAATTTAATATATTAGGTATAAGGAAAAAGTGGGAAGTGTTTGGTATAGAAACCCCCCCTCCCTGCCAGTTTCTCAGCTTTCGGGATCTTAGTTCCTGGGGATAGAACCTGTGCCCCCTGCAGTGGAAGCGTGGAGTCTTTAACCACTGGACCGCCAGGGAAGTCCCTAGTATATAGCTGTTTGATCTGTGATCTAGTTTGTGGTCCTACGACATTCTTAACAGTGGTTCCTTGAACCACTTGTTAACATCTGAACTCAGTCCTTTGGGCTTTGTTTTGTTTGTTTAGCTGACTGCAGATGATGAGAACTTCTTGTCAGCAAACGCAGGTGCTATTCTCAGCCAGTTTGAGAAAGTCTCTACAGACCTTGGTGAGTACTCTTGTATTTCTGAAAGCTGGACATGAATTATTGCTTCAGACTGGCAGATGGTGTGGGTGAGATAAAATGATGGTCTTTTCTGGAGTTAGCAGTGAAACCAGAATTATTTTCTCTATAAACCTCTTTTAATGGGTTTATTTCCCAATACTTTCAAATTAAAAATAATCAAATTATTATAGCCTAATGTTTTAAAAATATTTGTCAGCTAAATGTAAATATAAAAGTAAATTAAGATTTACACCTTCTATTTCATACCTGAATTAAAGTGTTTGTAACCAATAAATCGCCTGTGTAGCTGAGTTGTTTGTGCAGGGGAAGGAAATTGGAATGGCAGTGGGAAGGTTTAAGGATAATGCACCAATAATAGAAGCTCATTTTATTTCCTATTTTAGTATCTGTGTGATGGTTTTCCTCTCTTTACCTGGAACTGTAAATGCACTTGAAATGACATCTTTGTTTATTATGTGTCTTTCTCCTTAGGCTCTGGAGACAAAGTTCTTGCTCTGGCAAGTTTTGAGGTTGAAAAAACGAAAAAATGATATGGTGTGAAAACTTGGGACAGTGATCACATTCTTATTGTAAATGGTATTTTTCTTCTGGGGAGTTTGAGTTATGGCAGAGAAGTCAAGAGATTCATGAAATGTATTCGTAACCTAAGAAAAGGTGACAGAAAAACGTACTCACAGCTTTTGTTTATGCCCTTTGTCATTGTGCTTTGTGTAGAGATAGGCGAGTGATTCTCGCCTTGTTGGGATGGAAGGCCTCATGGACCTTGTTCATTACAGTCTGTTTAAGAGAAAACAGTGTCTCTGCCTGTTTTTATTAAACCTCCCTGTTCTTAAGTGCTGATAGTAAATGAAAAGATGTGAAGTGACAGTTCTTTTCTGCTCATAATTTATCCCTACTTGTTGGAGTAAATAATGTAGCAACATCAATGGACCTCATATATGTTCATAGCATTTTAGAGTTCTAAGTGATCTTAGAAATCATTTTCATTTTACATACAAGGAAAATGAGGCTCAGAAAGAACAAGTGACTTGTTTGAAATCTTATTAGAGACAGAGCTGGGGATGAGACTTGGGTGTCCTGTCAGTGTAATGTCCATTAAGTTTTATTTGTTTACTTTGTGCTACTTTTAAAAAATAATTCAGACATATTTGTAAAGTCTGTGTTTGTGAACATTCAGTGTCCCAATAAGAAGTTGTCACTGAGGGACCCTTCTCCAGCCTGTAGGCTCTCCGTATGAATGGTGCCCATTGTGTCTCTGAGTTTTGAGCTTGGAACAATGGGAGCCCTGTTGTGAGTCTCCTGAGGTAACTTAACCTCCTGCGTTGTTTCACCAGGGAAGCAATTGGAAGTGGCAGCTTGAGGCCCTCCCTGTGTGTGACCTCTTTGCTGAAACCCAGAGGGTGGTGACCGTAAACTACTATTTACTCTTCAGTTTTTGGAGAAATGCAAAATAAGTTCCAAGGAGTAGCCAGTTTCTCTCCTGAATGTTTAGTCTCTCTGCATGCTCAGATATGTAGATTTTTGCATATGTATGTACGTCAGCTTGTTTCCCAGGCTCTGGCCAGTTTATATTCCTACATGTTTTTCTCAATATTCTTTTTCTTTTAAAAATTAAAAACATTCTTACAATGTTTAAAGCTTCTTGTATACTGTAAAATCTCCTAGGTGCTCTGCCAACTGGACAAATTAGGGGAACTCAGCTGTATTAATGCCTTATTTGGAACTTGTAATGGGTAATTTTTTATGTATTGGTTTATGATGATCCAAAGCTCATTAAATTGTGACAAACAGGAAAAGCAGATTACCTGCTATTTGTTTAGAGCTTTGAGGTCAGTCATCATTATTTCATTATTCTGTGTATTCTTTTTAACTGAAGTGAAATTCACATGACAAAAAATTCACCATTTTAAAGTGTACAGTCAGTACACTCACAGTGCTGTGTGGTGATCACCATTATCTGGTCCAAAACATTTTCATCACCCCCGAGGGAGCCCCCGTCCTTACTAAGCAGTCACTCACTCCTTCTTCCAGTTCTCCAGCAACCACTCATCCACTTTCTATCTCTGTGAATTTACCTATTCTGGACATTTGGTATAAATGGTATTATATAGTATGGGACCTTTTGTGTCTGGCCTCTTTCACTGAGCATACTATTTTTGAGGTTAATCCACATTGTAGCATGTATCAGTGCTTCATTCATTTTTAATGGCTGAAAATACTCCCTTGCGTGGATACCACATTGTGTTTATCCATTTATCTCTTGATGGACATTTGTTTTTTTCCCACTTTCTGGCATTTGGAATAGTGCTGCTGCTAGCTCAGTTGGTAAAGAATCTGCCTGCAGTGCTGGAGACCTGGGTTCTATTCCTGGGTCGGGAAAATCCCCTGGAGAAGGAAATGGCAACCCACTCCAATATTCTTGTCTGGAGACTCCCATGGACAGAGGATCCTGGCAGGCTACAGTCTGTGAGGTTGCAAGAGTTGGACAGACTTAGCAACTAAATTCCTGCTACTATGAACATTAATGCATAAGTATTTGTTTAAATACCTACTTTCACTTCTTTTAGGTATGTACCTAGGAACAGAACTGCTATTTTGGTTTTTTTTAAATTCGTAGCAATATTTCCCCTTCTCTTTCAGTAGTAGTAGGACAAGAAAAATTGGAAGTATTTTATATTTGAAAGGGGCCTAAATGAATCTGGAGTCCGTAAACTTCGGTTTCCCTTAAACTTTCTGTAAGACTAACCTAAGTGAAATGTTTTGTTATTAATCGCAGTAATGTATTCATTTTGTAAGTAATGACTACTACTCAATTTAAAATTAATCTTCCTTTCAGAGTGGCCAGGTTTGCAGTGCCTAGCAAGACACTGTCAGTCAGGGCCATGTGACCTTTGGTAGGTTACTTAATCTTTTTGAGTCTCATTTTCTCTTCAGTTGAGTGGGAGCTACCCACTACATAGGATTACTGTGCATTGCCCTCTCTTTGTTAATATAGAAAGATATTTTACATTGGAGCTAATCTATCATTTAACAGTTTTTTCAAGGGCCATATGATATATTTTGTTTCACAAATTCGGTGTCAGTTTAGAATAATTTGAAAAGTGAATACTTTGAAAAGTCTCTGTAGTTATTAAATGACTTATAAACTGTGTTTATATTCATATTTTGCTATATTTAATCTTCTGGTTTTTTAGACCTCTTGGGAGGTCTCAGACTGCAATGACTAATGCTAGGGTCGCTGTTTGACATCTTTGGGTCAAGCTAATATTTTAATGAAAAGAATACCTGCATTTGTCAGAGAACTGGGGTTGCCACAGAAGTAAATCCCAGTGATCAATTGTGCAACCTGGCTGTTTAAGGAAATATAATTTGAAACAATTTCTATTTCAATGTTTTGCTTTTTTTTAAACCGGTGAGTGGTTAAGTTAGGTATTCTAGGTGGGTGGTAGAAGAAGAAATCAAGCAGTAGAATGAGTTGTCCCCAGGAACGAGTTGGAGTTGGGACAGATGGATTTTTAACTTTGGTTGTTAGGCCTTTTATTGAAGACAGTCAGCCAAAGAACAATCATCTTAGGCAAAATAAAAGACTGAGTAAATCTACCATTAGAAGAGTGTCTTATTGCAGGGAATGGTGGGTAGTTTGAAACTATTACAGCAAAAATAAACCTGGACCTTTTTGCCTGGAGCTTTTCAACGACATTCCTGTCCATTTTTTTCTTATTCTAGTCATTACCAAGACCAAAAAACACTCTTTGCTTCTCAAAATGTTTTTCAGCATTAATATGTAAATTTAAACTGTCAGCATTCCCACAGACCCCCATGAACAAGCTGTAATTGCTTCCAGTCTGTGTGGCCTTGGAATTAAACTGGGGAAACTAGTATTTAGTATTTTCATTAAGTTGCAAAAAGCAGGTTAGAAATACGCCTCTACTAGGTATGGCCTTTTGACACCCTCACTCTCTTTTTCAAAGCCCCTCTCCCTGTTCACACTAACAGCAAAGCGGAGAGACTGAGCTGCTGAAGGGACCTGAAATACAAGGGGTCAGTGGCGTTCTTGAGAGTTTGCAGTGGGAAGTCCATGCTGTTCCAGGCAGAGGGACCACCGGAGGGGTTTGAGGCTGTCAGTTTGTAGCTTCCTAATGCTTGGTTGTTTTCCTCTGAGAACATCAGATTCCTTACAGCCTCAGACAATGGACTACAATTAAAAATAAACAAGTAAAAATATTTTCCATAAAGGAGGTCAAGGAGAGCCACCGGTTTTCTTTTGAATTAAAAAAGAGGAAGGTAATGCTAGTAAGAGTTCTTATTAAGATTATGCATCAATCACAGGTCCTCTGCCCCTAATGCTGGCAACTGTGACCGTGAACTTCTGAAGCCTTCCCAGAAGAACCTCTGATTGTGTGTTTCTGTCATAATTTCATTATATGGTTTAAGAGTTTGTAATCTTAATTGTCTGTTTACTCTAAAATGTCTTAGTAGTTCAAGTACTGTTTTTTTGTTACTGGTAAATTGTCATATATATACTTGGGACTTTTCTTTCCTATAAGAAAGAGTTCAATGATTTTTTTTTTTTCCATTTTTGGCTTGTGTGGAAACTAGATTCTTTAGGCTTGGCCTTATTCCCACAGTATTCATAAACCAGGCCAGCTTGAAAACAGAGGCAGTGACCCTTGTTGATAATCAAAGAGATAAGTAATTTAGGTAAAAGCAGATATTTGGCCTGGATTAGACTATACGTGATTGCCTTAATCCTGTGGTTAACCATGTTTTTAGAAAATGTGGTGAGTTTTTATTAATTATTTCATCTTTTAAAAGGAATTTTTTTTCTGGCTGCCCCACTCAGCATACAGGCTCTTAGTTCCCCAAACAGGGGTCGAACTCATGCCCCCTTCAGTAGATATGCAGAGTCGTAACCACTGGAGTGCCCAGGAATTCCCTTAATTTTTTTTTTTTAAACTTTGTTAACACCTCAAATTTTACACCAAGTTTATTCTAGGTGTTGGTAAATTATACCTTAGATTTGATTTATAAAGCTCTGAGCTTATAAATCGATTATACTTCAGTAAAAATAAATAAATTTTTTAAAGACAGCAGAACTGTAAGAAGCAGTAAGTCTGGCATCCTATGTCAATGCTTGGAAGAGAGCCACCACCAATCAAGAAAGTTCACTTTAAACTCATGGAAGCAAGAAATAAATTTCCATTGTGTTTGAACCACCAAAACAAAAGCCTCTGAGCTTTTTCTTGTTTATTTAAAAATTTTTTTTTCATAGTTACCCAGGAGATGAGCATTTGTAATTTTGGAGCAAACAGGCAGAATCTCAGCCCCTTAGCCTCAGCCTCGTGGCATTTCTTTTCATCCTGTCTTCCAGAAGTGTGCATTGTTTATTCCTCTGCAAGAAAATATGAGCAAGTAAAAGAGTACATGCAGACAGAACCTAAATCTGCTTTCCACTCTCAGGAAAGAAAACGTAGACTCTTGTCTCTAGCCTGTGCGCTTGGGGTGGAGATGAGAGATATGAGTGTGTACTCCTGTGTGTGCCTGCCTCCAGGGAGCCTGACTGCTCCCACAGTGCTGGCTCAGATGACCCCCCACGGTGCTGCGCTTGCCAGAGAGGGTGGTTGATTGTGCCAGGTTAATTTTGCTACAAAGTACTGGACAAATTGTGGATACTAGGCCCTTTTGGTTTGAGAAACCCAAAATGTACTTTTTCCTGGTGAGGATTAGGTCTTGAAAGTGAAGAGAATGTATTTTAGAGAAATCTTAACAATAATTCCTATGTGAAAGCCAAGATATTCTTCTATTTGTTCCCTCTTCTAATTGTGATGTTGTCTATTCTTCATCAGACATTTATTGAGTGCTGATACATGACAGGTATTACCTAGCTCTTTTTTGTTAAGTTTTCTAAAATGCATATTGGATAGAGTCCTTAAAAAAAAATAAGACTCTTAAGTGTTTATATGGTAACAGAGGTTTAGATGTCAGACTGTATCACCAAGAGATTTATTTATTTTTTTTTTCAAGAGATTTATTTTATAATGATAAAATCATGTTTCAAATAGACCTAAATCCCCACCTAATCTGTTACTCTATCTTACTTAGATGGGTCCTTAGAATCATTATTTCAGATGTGTATTCACATATTGTAAGGAGGATTACTCTTGGAAATAATTCTGATCTGTACAATTTGAACTAAATGATCTCTTTCATCTATTTTCACCTCACTTTAAAATCTCTCTTGTAGGGAGTTCAGAGGTTTTCTAGTGACTTTCACTGCTGTGGGCCTGGGTTTAGTCCCTGGTGAGGGAATTAAGATCCTGCAAGCCGTGCAGAGGGGCAAAAAACTAAAATTATAAAATCAAATCATTAATATAAAATGGATATTTCACTAAAATACAATTGACCCTTGAACAATGTGGGAGTTGGGAGTGCCCACCCTCTGCACAGTTGAAAATCCATGTATAACTTGACAGTCAGGCCTTGGTAACCATGGTTCCACATCCATGCATTCAGCCAACCACAGACTGTGTAGTACTGTACTATGTACTTAGTAAAAGAAATCTGGGTATAAGTTGACTCACACAGTTCAAACCCATGTTGTTCAAAGGTCAAGTTGTTTTGGAGAATATTGAATGGAGAGAAAGTGAGAATACTCCTAAAGGGGAGGAAAAAATATCTTTCCTCTACATTTTTTTTTCTTGACTGGTACCCCTATAACAAAGGCAGATTAACAGGAGAAAAGCATACAGATTTATTTCCTGTAAGTGTTATGTGACATGGGAGCCATCATAAGGAAATGAAGACCCAGAGAAACCATTAAACCTGAGTGTTTTCATGCTAGATTTGATGACGAGTGAAAAGTCTTGGGGAAATGTGATAGAACAAAGGTGAGCTAAGTGTAATAAACTGAGAGAAACAGCCAGATCTGTTTGTTCCAGTTCTTCTGTGTCTCTTGTCTTCGAAGGTAAGGATGCTCCTTCCTTCCAGGTGTTGAGGAGGGTATATCTCATATGAGGGTTTTGTGATCTGCTTCATGGGAAGGTCAAAAGTACTATTCATGCCATTTCTCAAGTTCCTTCAGCTTAAAATATTCGGTATGCCAAGGTGCCATATCGTAGGATGGTGTGTCCTCTGAACCCTGTCACTGCATTTCTAGTCCTAATTGTGCCACTGTTTCACATTTAACTTTGGCCCCAGTTTGTTAGGTCACCTCTACATATTCATGTAGGTATTTTGTGAAGGATGGTTATTAAATGTTTACATTGCTTTGAAGCTACAGTATAAGGAACTGTATGAAATTAAATAATGTGACTTCCATTAAAATTATGTAAAATCTTTAAATATACATTTTAAGAATACTAAGTAAAATGGAGGTGTTGTGTTTGCTTTGGGGCTTCCCTGGTGGCTCAGATGGTAAAGAATTTGCTTCTAATGCAGGTGACCAGGGTTTGATCCCTGGGTCGGGGAGATCCCCTGGAGAAGGGAATGGCTACCCACTACAGTATTCTCGCATGGAGAATCCCGTAGACAGAGGAGCCTGGTGGGCTACAGTTCATGTGTGTTTGGTTTGACTAAGGGAAGCTTGTATTCATATCTAGATATTTGAAGTAGTAGGAAGTTAAAATCATAAATTAACTAGGAGTATCTAATGTGGGAAAAGCCTACAATTCTGTTTCTCCTGTCTTTTGCTTTTCCTGGATGTGAGGTAAATCACCTTTTCTGTTAAATTTCCTTTAATGATATAATTTGTGCTAAAGAGATCTTGTAATAACCCAAGACATCCTAGTAAAAGGATGTTACTGGATTTGTGGGAATTTGTGTGTTAATATGATAGCCTGTCTCAGTAGGGTGTCATTAGCAGCAGAAATGGAAGGCAAATTACAACCAACCCCTTTATCTTTTCCAGGCACTGCAGCCCCTTCAGCATGCTGTTTCTATAAATCTTCTTTGAAAAGAAATTAAATAGAAATTGCCTGCTCAAAGTTGTTCTAAAAAGTCACGCATGTCACCTGTAGGCTAGCTTGAGAATTCCTGCCTCCTCTTCTCTATGAGCATGTCTTCTGCTCTTTTCTAAGAAAGCTTTTTCACTTATTAGTAAAAAATAAGCGTCCTTTTCTGTTCTGTCTGTAGTTAGCCACCAATTAGTAAAGATGAGCAGAAACACTCCCATGCTGAGCACTGTGCTAGGGGCATAGAAGAGGCTGACACCACTTCATGATGTGAGCTCTGTGAGCGCCTTTTTATCTCCCAGGAGGGATCCTCAATAGGTTTGGGCTGCCCCCTGGAGCCTGTAGCTATTTCTGTCTAACTCCTCATTAAAGTCAATCCAAGATACTGCTAAAGCCTTTGGATTCTTTAAGTGAATTGCCTCCACTTGAATTCAGCTAAAAATGCTTCACTTTCACTCCCCAGGGCTGCTTCCAAGCTGCATGAACTCTCCTCTCCTCAGCCTCACACCCCACCAAAAATATTGATGTCCACACAGCAAGACTAGCTTCTTATTAGAGATCCATACTGTTGCTGTGAATGCGTGCCTAACTGTAAGAAGGAAAACAAGAATGAATCCTAGTTAAAGCTGAGCACAAGAATGTGACATAAATCAGGACTTTGGGGGGGAAACAGATATGCTTTCCTCTCAAATAATAATTTTTTTTAACAAAGAAAAAAATGCAAAAAAAAAAAAAAAAAACCCACCCCAAAACAATAAATTAGATCTAAAAATTGATGAGAGTACATAGCACTGTGCCAGACTTTTCCATTGTAAACTGAGTTTCTACTATGCCTTTCTAAACTGATAATATTATATAGTTTTATATTCTATCCTTTTTGCCTTTTCATACTGTCCATGGAGTTCTCCAGGCAAGAATACTGGAGGGGTTGCCGTTTCCTTTTCCAGTGACCACGTTTTATTAGAACCCTTCACTATGACCCATCCATCGGGAGTGGCCCTGCAAGGCACGGCTTACAGCTTCATTGAGTTATGCAAGCCCCTTCACAGGGTTGTGATCCATGACCAAACCTGTCATTCCTAAAGGAAATCAACCCTGAATATTCATTGGAAGGACCAATGCTGGGAAGGATTGAGGGCAGGAGGAGAAAGGGGTGATAGAAGATGAGATGATTGGATGGCATCACCAACTCAATGGACATGAATTTGAGCAAACTCTGGGAGATGGTAGAGGACAGAGGAGGCTGGCGTGTGGGAGATGGTAGAGGACAGAGGAGGCTGGCGTGCTGCATCCGAGTTGGACACGAGTTAGCGACCAAACAATATATTCTATCCAGTAAAGGCTTTGGCAAGATGAAACCAATTATTTGGGGACTAAGGCAGGGTGGATTAGGAGGGGGAAAGCAATAGATTCTACAATTTATTTTCCATCTTGATGGAATGCTGCTTTGATATATTGGAGTATTACTCGACAAGTTTTTATTCAGACCTTTTTCCCTTGAGGTGGCATATACTGCCTTATCCTGCCGTTTTGAGCCTAGCCATTAGACTGAATTTGACAAATGGGATGTTCATGGAGATGTCTTCAGCATGCTTACACAGTTTGGATTGGGGCCCTTGCTCTTCTACTGTTCATCGTGAGTGGAAAGTGCCCTGTGTGGCCTCTGGTTCAAGGAGAATAAGCAGATATAGAGGAGACTTAATCCCAGTCTGCAGCTAAACCCTGTTGATTTCAGCCTCACCCAGCAGAGTCACAGTGAACCCACAGCCTAAAGCACACCCACACCAGGCAATTTGCTGACCCCCGAACAAAAGCCACAAATGCTTGCTAAGCCTCGGAGTTTCGAGGTGGGTTTTTATGCAGCACTCACTCACTAATATGTCATTCTTATTCCACTTTAGTCCATTCTCCTTGCAGAAACCATAGTTATCTATTTAAATACAAATCAAACCATATCACATCATTGTTTAAACCTTTGGGGAATGAATTCTAAATGTTTAGCATGACCTATAAATTCCTGCATAAGAGGGGCCTGACCTCATTCTCTATCACTCTGCACTCTAGTCACCAGCCTTCTCTCTCAGTAATTTAATCTCACCACCCTCTCTCTTTCTGATGACCTTGTTATGGGCTGGTCCCACTGTGTGCTATCCTTTTACTCTTTGCTTAGTTAACTCCTTATATCTCAAGTGTAAGCTTAAATGTTATTTTCCAAAGGAAGCTCTCCCTGACCCTAATACAAGGTAGTTGTTGTGGTTTAGTGGCTAAGTCATGTCCGACTCTTTGCAACCCCATGGACTGTAGCCCACCAGGCTCCTCTGTCCATGGGATTTCCCAGCAAGAATACTGGAGTGGGTTGCCATTTCCTTCTCCAGGGGATCTTCCTGACGCAGAAATTGAACCCACATCTCCTGAATTGGCTGGTGGATTCTTTACCCCCGAGCCACCGGTTCCCAATTATGTGGCCTCAGAGCCCTTTGAATTTCAGCTTTTAGCACTTAACTATACTTGCAATGAATTATTGAAGTGTGTAATTCATTGTTGTATGTCTCGCCCATCATGAAGGCAAGGACAACATGTGTCTGATTTACTGCTTTATCCCCTGCTTAGAACAGTGACCTGTAATTGGCTAAAGAGACTAGACTTGAACAAAAGTCAGGGGATACATAATAGCTCACAGGTGAAATGTTGATGAAGTTCTGAAACAGTTCAAATGAAACGTCCTGTGGGAACCTAGTGGAAGGTAATGTGAATATTGGAACAAGGTCAGAAAAAGACACCTGCAAGGAAAACACAGTCTCTCCTTAGTCACAGAGCCAGGTTAGCTACAGTAATAATGAGCATTAGATCTCTAAATGTTACTGAATTAGAAATAAAAACTCTTGATTTTAAGAGGAAATGTCACTAGCTGCCAGGGAATTGACAATTTGGAAAGGCTGCACTGCAGAACTACCAATGAGTTTCAAAGAAATGGAGATCACCCAGGAATTTAAAAATAAGATCAAACTGTGCCTTTTAGGGCTCTTAACTTTTTAAAATAGTTTCACAGCTTATATAATAGGAAGAAACTGTTCTAGGTATCCTGGTATATCCAAAGAAAAAGTAAAACCTACCAGGAGTGACACAATATTTGGGGAAAAAAATTTTTATTTTTTTATTTTTGAGTTGCGCTTGGTGGCATGCAGGATCTTAATTCCCTGACAAGGGATCGAACCCATGCCCCCTGCAGTGGAAGCACAGTGTCTTAACCATTGGACCACCAGGAAGGTCCCAACAGTGTTTGAAATTTAAAGTGAAAATCTCATGAAGGTTTCAGTACAGAGAAAAGATGGATGGAGCTTCAGCTTTAGACAGTCAGTGTCCTTAGTGTGTATGAGCAAGAAAGATGTATTTCAAGGGGAGACTTGGGACTCACAGCTTCAGGATTCACTAGAACCTGTGAAGACATGGCTGAGCCTCCTCATGTCACTCGCTGGCCTGCGATGCCATCAGAGAGGACAGGCTGTGGCAGCCACTTCATATTCCAGTTTGTCAGCAATGTATACAAGTATAACCTAAGTTGTCTTTTCCTTTTAGTAAGGGAAAAAAGTGGTAGAGGATTTTTAAAGATTTCTTTAGCTATTAAGTATCTTGGTCTATCTCCCTTGGCTCTATAGCCTGTGCTAATTAAAATTATTTCAGCAGAAGCTCCTAGAAGGCAGCTTCCTTCTTTTCCCTTTTGCCGCCTGTGTTGGCTCTCATGTTCTTTGCTTAAATAATTAATAATCATTAGTGTCTGTTATGCAGCGTGTGGGAGAAGAGTGGATAATCTTGGATCCCAGGACATTTGCACTCTGCCTGTCCCCTTTGCATAAGCTTTCATGTGAGGCTCTTCATTAGCTGGCACCACCGGGGTGTAGATTTGCTGCCCTCAGCCTTTTAGTGTTTATTAACTAAAAAAAAAAAGCCCCATCCAATTCACCAGCTGGAGGCAAATACTGCTGATGGGAAGTAATTTCCCAGAAGAACAGTTATGAAGAAAGTGAGGGGAGCGGTGTGTGGAGAAAAGAAAACCACAAAGTTCATTTAGATTGAGCAACCTCTGCTGGACCCAAATGCAAAATCTAAGTGTCTGTCACATCACCTCAAATTCTGACCTCAGTCTGACAAATAGCAAATAGCTACACATATGAGTATGTAACAGGAGGGTTTATACTCTCAGGTAGGTTTGAAAATTTCTACTCTCAGAACAGTGAAGGGCAGGAGCAGAGCTACAAATATTTGATAATAACAGGCCCCACTACTTGTTAGCAACAATAAGCTGGTGGTCCAAAGGGTGAGGAAAGAATTGCTTGTCAGGGACGATCTTTTAAGTCACACCTAAATACACTGATAACGTTGCAACATCTAAAAACAAAACAAAACATTGCAACATCTACAGATAGGAAATTCACTGATTTGTGCTGGGGGGAAAGATAGCTGTTTTGTCATTCATTCCCAAAGAGGAGAGACTCTTTGATTTTAGGGATGGTAATTTTTTATACTTACTTGGACAGTAACCAGCAAGGGGAATAAAAGGTGATAAATGAACTGGGAGAAGAGTCAATATTCTTGGATCCCAGGATCAAAGGCTAATAGGCTGAATATTAGGATCCAAACTGAGGACTTATGTTGGTTTGTCTTTACCAGATGATTAGAACCTTTGAGGTTACACAGACAAAATACTTTTACAAGACATGTTGGTCTGTCAAAACATTCAGCCAAAGAAATGAATGTAAAGAAATACATTTCTTTACATTGTTCCCAAGCACAGTACAAGCAAGGTCCAGTGATTGGGAAACCTGTACTGTAGGTATCAGATGCTGCAGGAACCAACACTCTGGGGATAGGTTGGCAGTGAGCCAGATGTTCTGAGCTGCACATGCCCCACTCATGACACAAAATATGTATATCCCCTGATCTACAAAATGCTTTCATCATGGCCTTTAATAATTCCTTATTATCTCCAAAGTAAAATTAGATGACACGTTACTTGCCAAGGCGAAAAGGAGAGTGATGCGCAGCTGTGGCATGCTTTGTCTGAGCTGTGCGCTTAGCCTTGGTCACTCTCTGTCCGCAGAGAAGTTAGAGTTGTGTTACATGTAAACAGGATGACAAACTTGCTGTATTACTGGAAATTATGAGTGTTTAAAATTTGGTTTTCAAAAAACAAAGAGTTGGTTCTTATTTTTCCTTTACTAAAAAATCTCTTCTTTATTCAATACAAAGTCTCTTCCTTTCTCTCAAATTCTTACCTTGTACCTGCTCAACCTGTAGGCAGGAGGCCCCCTTATGGGGTATAATTTGAGGACCACTGTTGCCATAACTACTTCAAAACTGTTTTCTTTCCCTGTATCCTGTTGATGCTCCACTGTTGTTTCATACTTGGCCTGAAAATTTTACTGTTAGAGTTATCCCTTTGGTATAGTAGGGGCAACACAAAGCTTTTGGGCTTCCCTGGTGGCTCAGACGGTAAAGAATCCACCTGCAATGAAGGAGACCTGGGTTCGATCCAAGGGTTGGGGGAACATTCCCCAGAGGAGGAAATGGCAACCTGCTCCAGGATTCTTCCCTGGATAATTCCATGGACAGAGGAGCCTGGCAGGTTACGGTCCATGAGGTCACAAAGAGTCAGACACGCCTGAGCGTGTCCTTCATAGAGGACAGACTTTTTCCTCCAGAAAGCAACTGTTTGAAGATACACATAGGACTCCCCTGGTGGTCCAGTGGTTAAGAATCCATCTGCCAATGCAGGGGACATGGATTTGATCCCTGATCCAGAAATACTGCACATGCTGTAGGGCAGCTAAGCCCACGCACCACAGCTCCTGAGCTCAAGCTCTGGAACCCATGTTCTGCAACAGGAGAAATCACATAAATGAGCCTACGCACCACAACTAGGGAATAGCTCTTGCCCACTGCAGCTAGAGAACGCCCACAAACAGCAACGAAGACCAAGTGCAGCCAAAAACAAATAAATAGATAAATTAATTAATATACCGTAAGAAAGATACATATATGTCGAGGAATGCAGAGAGACCTTCCTGAAAGTTGAAAAAATAAAATATAAACTCATAAATGTACTGAGTGAAGAGTGAGAAGAGGGTTGGGAGCATTGGAGTCTCAGATGGAGATGGGGAAATAGGAGTGGCTGTCAGTGAAGGGAAAGTCCTGGGTGCAGTCTTTACATGTTTATTTACTCATGCAATAATATTTGTTGAGCATCTACACATGCTGTGCTAGGTAAGAGTGATTCACAGTGACTTCCTTATCCTCCTGGAATTTATGGCCCTGTTGGGACTGGGGCTGGCCTAGTATAGGTCAAGAAAAGTTTCCTTTAGTTTGGGATTAGCAGATACAAACTACTATATATGAAATAGATAAACAACAAGGTCCTACTCTATAGCACGGGGAACTATATTCAGTATCCTGCAATAAACCATAATGGAAAAGAACATGAAAAATATGTGTTGTTTTCAGTTGCTAAGTTGTACCCGACTGTCTGCAACCCCATGGACAGCAGTATGCCAGGCTTCTCCTTCACTATCTTCCAGAGTTTCTTCAAATTCACGTCCACTGAGTCAGTGATGCTATCTAACCGTTTCATCCTCTGCTGCCCTGTACTCCTTTTGCCTTCACTCTTTCGCAGCATCATTGTCTTTTCCAGTGAGTCAGCTCTTTGCATCAGGTGGCCAAAGTACATCCATATACATATTTTCCCTTTTTTTTTCAGCAGTAAAAAAAAAGCAAAAAGTGTGTGTGTGTGTGTGTGTGTATACACACACACATATATATAAGTGTATCACTGTGCTGTATACTAGAAACTAACATAAAGCATTGTAAATCAGCTATACTTCAATAGAAAAAGTCTCCTTGAAAATGACCAAAGAAAACCAAATATTTTGTCAGGTTAAGGGGAGAGAAGTGGGGAAAAGCCATTGATGCAAAGGGAGCTGTACACTCAGATGTACCAAAGCAGAAGGAAGTACTCTGTGGTCAAGCAATAGGGAGAAGGCCTGTGTGTGGCAGAAGCCCAGCTGGCAAAGGTGGAACAAGGTCAGGTTAGAGCCAGGTCATGCACGGCCTGGTAGCCATGTTAAAGATTCTGAACTTCATCAGGAAAACAAAGAGAACTCATTGAATAGTGGAGATGTGACAAGATCAGTGCATTTTAAGAAGATCCCTCTAATTGCTGTGTGGGCAATGGATAAAGGATGGTAGGGGAAGTCTGAACTAGCACTTGGAAGTTAGTGCTGGAGTTAGGTGAGAGCTGATGATGGGTTACACTGGAGCAGAGAAATGGCGATGGTGGGAATTGGGGAGAGTCAAGATACGATCTGGGGGTGGAAACAACATGGACTGAATGTGAGGGAAAAGGGAGACTGTGGTGTGGAGGATACACTTAAGTTTCCGGTATAAGCAACTCCAGTGGAGTGGGGCCAGCTATTGACGGAGGAAAGACCTATTTGGGGACCTCTTAAGTGTGGGATGGTGTGTGCAGAATTGGTACAAGGTCTACTGAAACCATGGAACATACCATGATGGTTTCTCTCCTTTTCACTTTCCTTCCCTCCAAATCTTGGTCCCTTTGTCTGTCCAGTTACACTGCCTCATTCTTTCAGAATTTTCCACGAGATGAGCAGATGATGGTGGTAAACATTTTTGAGGTCACATCCTTACAGCTCTTGATCCAATAGGAGAGAAAGAGCTTCCCTTCATTTCTAATATAGAAGTTTTAGGGACTTCCCTGGTGGTCCAGTGGTTAAGAGTCTGCACTTCCAATGCAGGGGGCATGGGTTCCATCCTTGGTCAGGAAACTAAGATCCCACATGCTATGTGGCAAAAAAAAAAAAAAACAACCCAAAGTTTCAGAGAAGGACTCCAATTGGCTCAGCTCAGGTCATATCCTCTTCTTAGTCAATGGTCCAGAGAACACAGCACGTGACTGGTCCAGCTTGAGTTCATGTCTCCCTGTTTGTTTTTTTTGTAGAGGGGAAAGGTAAGGATGCTATAAATGGTCATCTCATCAGCACCTCTGGTGGGTAGAGGGTGGTGAGGAGCAGTTCCCCAAGGGGCAGAGACAGGGCGGGCTGTCAGAGCTAGCAGATGTTTCCTGCCTCCGAAGCCTTCAGTGTTTCATTCTAAGACTACAGATGGGGAGAGGCTGAGTTAATCCTGAAGTAATCCTGCTATCTGGAGATGCAGAGTTTTCCAACTCTGAGCTGATGGGATGAAGGCCTGACTATGTTGATGAACTTAATGTAATTTTGAACAATAAACAATATATTTATGAAAATTTTGAAAAAACTTCCATTATTTCACAGTGACACATTTTTAAAATACATTCCTTTCCCACATTTATCCTTAAGCATGTACCTTTTTCTGAAATAGAATTTATACATTGTCTTGAATAACCAAGCAAGTTGTTTAATTTGTTTTGTTTAAACATCAATATTTACATGAAAATAATTTGAATGTGTAAATTTGTTATATTGGTATGCTCTGTGAAACTTGAAGGATCAGCTAGTAACTGTATAAAGAAATATTGGTTAAAAAAAAAGAAATATTGGTTGAGCTCTTGTTATGGGCATGGTAGTCTGGACGCTGAGGGAGATACAGACACTGTTGACCTATTTCTGGCCTTTAAAAGTTCATAATCTCATTATTTTGATAAAATTAAAATATTCCTCAATTGTAAGTAAAAAAAAAGTTATGAAATCAAAAGTAATATAGGCATTAGAGAATATAACAGGAAAAAAATTATCATATCCTTCTTGCATAGGGAAGGGGAACAAAAATGAGGGAAGTGGAAGAGGATGGGACAGAAATGGAGCAGAAAGGCTGGGGAAAGCGGCACAGTAAGGCCTCTAAAACTGTTAGTGTCTCACTATGCAACTGTTAAGTTAAATGTTGAAAGTGAGACCACGCTTCAAGACAAGACATGCGTCCCTTTAAAAGGGAAGCTGGGTGTTCAGGGCAATTCGCATTTTGCCTAAAGGAGGCTCTTTATACTCTCTAGAGCAGATCGAGTCAGACTTTCTAATAGCAACATTTTAACCAAGGGCAACCTTCTCTACCCACCACCCCCACCAAATGCATTCACTATCACTACATATGATATTCTAAGTTTAACAGACCCACAGAGGCCCATCCCTGGGCTCTCGGGGTTCGGTGGATCCAGGTTAGACAGGCCCCCAGTTCAAGAGTGGGCCCAACTGCTTCAAAGGTAGCAATATATCCAGTTCCAAGACCCAGGAAGACCACGCCTCTAAATGTTTTGCAACCTTGTCCATTTCAGATTTTTCAGGGGTCCTGAGTAAACGGGTCTTGCTAAGGATTCCGCCTCGTGTGGCCGCTCCCATTTTTAAACTCAGACGCGTGTGTGGGAGAGGCCATTATTTTTACGGGATCACTGTGCTTCTGGAGCAGCTAGGGACATGCAGAGCTGCTTTACCGCAACGCCGGCTCCATCCTTAGCCCGGGCTCCGCCCTTAGGCCGCCTCCCCCTCGGAGCCCCCGCCCCTCCTCCCTTACCAACCCCAGACCCGCTCCACCCCTTTGCTCTGAGAGCCTCTAGGCCCTACCGCAACCGGGTTCCACCCGCCCATGTCGTGGCTCCGCCCCAGGGCCACTTGCCCCGCCCACCTCCGAAGGGCCCAATGAGCTTGCCCGAGAGCTCCGCAGCACCCACCTTTCAGCTGAGAGCTCCGCCCCATTGGCCCATTTAACCAATGAGAGCCACTGAGAATTCCAGGCCACGCCCATTACATCGTCAGACCGCGCCCCTACGCCGGCCTTCTGCCATCCTCCACCCCGGGGCGTTGCCGTGACCGCGCCTCCGTCGCCCGCGCGGAGCCAGATGCCGCCCTCTCCGCCTGTCCCTCCCCCGGCGGCCTGGCGCCTCCTTCCCTCCGCGCCGCGGTGACTCACGGAGAGGGAGGCGGAGGCTGAGGCGGCCGCTCCCGCTGCTGCTGCTGCTGCCGCTGCCGCTGGTGCCGTCGCGGCTGCTCGGGCTGTGCGCGTCCCGGAACAGGCCGCCGCGCGCCGCTCTCGGACCCGCAGCCCCCGCCCGCCTGGCCGGGTCGGGCGGCCCAGGTAAGCGCAGAGGCCGGCCCGCACCCGCAGCGCCCGGGCCCGCGCCGCTCCGCGGCTCCGGGAGCAGCCAGCCCTTTGTCTCCCGGGGAGGGGCCGTGGACTGTGCCCCCGACCCGACTGGGACCCACCGGCCTGACCACCGGCACGGAGCCCTGGTTTGGGCCGGGTTTCCTGCCCGGCCTGGCCGCCGCTGCCTCCGGCCGCTCGCCGCCCCCGCCCCCGATCCCGCGGCAGACCACCATCCAGCCGTCCTCAACCTCTCCTCCCCCGGGGGTCGCCTCCACAGGTGTCCGAGCCATCCACTCTTGCTCACCCCACCGCGTCGGCGTGGTTGTCGCCGCCTATCCGCCTCAGGTCCCGCGCGTTCTTGTCTCTTTCCTCACCTGCACCCTGCTCTAGCATCCTGACTGACCCTCTGTAAAGAGCCCCCGGTATTTCCCCAAACTAAATGCTGCCAAGGTCTGGCCCCTGGGTCGCTCTTCCTCACTCTAGTCTGGCTGAACTGTCGTGTGCCCCGTGAGTGTTCCTGGAAGGGGCACGTTGTAGGCACATGTCTCGCCTGTATGGCGGGCATGTATCTGTGAACCTGCAGGATTGACCACGGGGAGCCCCAAACAGCACTTCTCGCCTTCTCCTCATCATCCCCACCCCAGCCACCTTCCGGTGCACCTGGTGACCAAGACACCTCGGTCTGGATACCCAGCCTCTTTTAGGCCCCACGTCTGCCTCTCTGGTGTGCAGAACGTGTCTCAACAGTCCCTGCTGTCAGGTTAGCCCCTGGGAAGGCCCAGGAGACCTGTGTTGGCTGCAAATCAAGAGTTTTACAAATAACGCGATGTGAGGCTTGCGTCACCTCCTGTCCGAGGATCAAGTATGCTAGCACTGTTAATTACTTTGTCTCCTGTCACTCACACAACTTAGGAAAGTGTGCCTGGCCGACTGCTGGGTAAATTGAGGCATGGGTGTGTGGCTAAGGGACCTGGAGGCAAGTCAGAGTTAGTCCTTAGTTTCTGACTCTTAGCTCCCTGCTGCAACTACTGGACTATAGTTCCTGGCTTTAGACTCTAAGTAATACTGATCTCTTGGGCCGGTAAAGTGTCCAGAGAGACCAAGATTCCCCTGGTTTAAAGCAGGAATTCGAATTATAAAGTGCCAGTGTGTCATTCATGGTTTCCTGGTGGAGTGAGTGGCCCTCGTATATACAAGTCGCCTCCCTGGGATGGAGATTAATCTATTCAGTTATGAGAGCTTCCTATGTGGTATTCCAGGCACTGTAGTCTGGAGACATAGCCCCTGCCCTCCTATAGCTGACATTCTTAAGAGAAAGGGGTAAATAAATTAGCGGACAAAGTAAGTTTAGTAGTGGTAAGTGCTGTGAAGGTGGGAAGAACCAGTTTGGTTTTTTTTTCCCCCAAGTGCAGTTAGAAATCATTTGAGGATTTAAGCAGAGAGGTGATAAAAGCTAAGTTTTGAAAGATCATGCTGGCCTCCATATGGAGATTGCGTTGTAAGGAGCAGGGATGATTGCCATCATCCCCACCCCAGCCACCTTTCTTTTTCTTGCACCTGGTAACCAAGACACCTAAGTCTGGATACCCAGCCTCTTTTAGACCCCACATGTCTGCCTCTCTGGTGTGCCAAACGTGTCTAAGCCGTCCCTGCTGTCAGGTTAGCAGGGACTAACCTGGCAGGTAGAGGCAAGGATGCTAGTTGGGAGACTGGCCATTGCAACTGCTGGGCAAAAGATGACGGTGGCTTGAACCAGGGTAGTGGTAGCAGAAGAGATGAAACCAGTCTGATCCCTCAAGGAGAGACTGAGAGCGAAACTTCAGGGAACACCGACTGAGACTTAGATGTCTGGCAGAGAATTTCTAGACCTGGCTATGCTCTGGTTTAGCTCAGCAAACCCTACTTAACACCTGTTGTGAGCCAGATGCTGTTCTAGACTCTAGAGATCCTGACGTGAACAGGGTGACTAGGTCTCCACATTCTCACAAGGTGCTCACAGATGGATCACCCCTTCCTGAAGGGAAGAGGGTTTGTAGGCTTAAAAACCATTTCAAGGAGGAGAGGGCAGCACGCACTGGACTTCATTCCCACATCCGGCTGCATTATTTAAATGAGAGCATGATTGCCCTCCCACTGCTGTACGATGTTCCCCAAAGAGGTTGTGACTGATCTCGAGGTGGGTGGGAGAACTGCTCAGTGGCCATGAACTTGAACCATTAATCGGAGTAAAACTTGGGTCTCCATGCCACTCCAAATCTGTGCTGTCAGAACAGGTTCCGAGCTAGAGGACCGTGAGGGTTATGTAGGCCAGGCCCCTCTTAAGGTTGGGCACCCCTATCCCCCAGAGACTGAGTAACTGTTGTTGTTTTTAATATTTATTGTTTAAAATTATTTGTTTAGCTGTGCCAGGTCTTTGTTGTGGCAGTCAGGATCTTGGATCTTCTTTGCTGCACATGGAATCTTTAGTTGCAGCATGCGAATTCTTAGTTGAGGCATGAGACCTCTTAGTTGCACCATGGGGGAACTAGTTCTTGACCAGGGGTTGAACCTGGACCCTCTGCATTGGGAGTGTGGAGTTTTAGCCTCTGGACCTAGTCCCCTGAGTAACTCTTTTGAAATCCCATACCAGTCTATATACTTGCTAATGGCACCTGTTACTTTCTACCTCTCTTTCAGCTTCATGTGCAGGTGCATAACCCTAAGTTTTCTGAGACCAGGGTTTCTATTGGACTCAGCTTTCCATCTCTCACAGTGTCTAGGTCCTGCCCCCAAAGTATACTCATCAAGTACTGGTTGACCTGCCTGGGTGTTTCACAGCACCTGAAACTAGAGCCCAGGAATGCTGACCTTATCTATTTTTTTTTTAATTTAAAAAGAAAAATGTGTTTATTTATTTATGGCTGTGCTAAGTCTTCGTTGCTGCTCTGGCCTTTTCTCTAGTTGCAGTGAGCGGGGCTGCTGTCTAGCTGTGGTGCTTAGGCTTCTATTCCAGTGGCTTTTCATGTTGCAGAGCACAGGTCTAGAGCACTGCCTCAATAGTAGGCGCACACGGGCTTTGTTGCTCTGCGGCAGGTGGGACCTTCCTGGATCAGGGATTGAACCTGGGTCTCCTGCATCGTCAGGTGGATTCTTTACCACTGAGTCACCAGGGAAGCCCTGTCCATGTCCTTTCATCAGTTTCCTCTTCATCCAGAGTCTAACACGGGGGTCAGCCCAGCAGTCTCCATGTCACCACGCTCACAGAGCAGGACAGCCCTTCCTTGACGGGTCGGCTCTCACTCCAGCCCTGCCTACAGGGAACAGCTGCTAAGGGTGCTAAGCAACTAGTTATTCGACACCCAGCAAATATGAAGCAGAGCTCTTAATCAGAGCCAGAGGTCTAAACACAGGACTAGTCCAAACACAGGACTAAACCTGAGTTTGGATCTTGGTTCTGCCATCATGAGCTTCATGACCTTCAGCAAGTAACTTAACTGCTCTGTGCCTCAGTTTCCCCATTGATAAAATATTAATACTTCCTTCATGGAGTTGTTGGGAAGATTAAATTAAGTAATACCTATTAGAGCTTTAGAACTACACTGAGCCCCTTGATAAGGGCTTGGTTGAAGCAGTAGCTGTTATTTCACCATTATTTATTTATCTACTTCTTATCTCCCATCAGAATTTAAGCTCTTTTAGGGCAGAGATTTTTGGGTTTTTTTGGTCTACTGTTAAAGTTTGTAGGCACTCAATAAACATTTCTTAAATTGAACGGCTTATTGAGCATCTACTATGTGCCAGGCACTGTTGTAGATGCTGGGGACTGAGCCAAGAACAAGATCACCAAGATGCATGAAATCCATGTTCTAGTGGGAGAGCCAGATGGTAAACAAGTACACATGTGAATAAAACAGGATGGCGAAAAGAGATGCAGGGTAAAAGAGAGCAGTGAGATGGAGAATGCCTGGGTCATAACTGTAGTGAGCTCTGAGGAGGTAACTTTGGTATTTTTTTAAAAATTATATTTTTATTTATTTATTTGGCTGTACTGCATCTTGGTCGCAGCATGCAGGATCTTTGGTTGTGGCATGCAAACTCTTAGTTGTGGCCTGTAGGATCTAGTTCCCTGACCAGCCGCCCTGCATTGGAAGCACAGAGTCTTAGCCACTGGATCATCAGGCAAGTCCCTAAGGAGATAATTTTGAGTGGAGACCTAGCTGATGGGCAGAGGGCAGCAGAGGCAACAAGCCCAAGGAAGCTGGAGTGGGCTGAGTGAAGAGCTGGTGGGAGTTAGATCTGTGGCCACGGTGAGGAGTTTGGATTTTACTCTTTAATTCTGAACAGGGGGACATCACTGCATGGGAACTTTTCCTGGGGGTCCATCCCAGGAGAGAGAGCCAGACACTACGAAGAGCAGTGAGCATGCTCTCCTTGCCCTGCTTTTGGAAGGCTTTCAGGTGTCTATTCTCATCAAGTTTCTCATGTCTCTGGCCTAGATAGCTGGGAGGCGTGGGAGCCATCAGCTAGGTTAACAAAGGTCCAGGTGTGTGTGTGTCTATGTGTCCTGCAGATTCCCTCAAGCCATCTTTTCCTTCTGAGTATGTAGGTAATGGGTAAACATTTCTTGAGTTGAGTGAATGAGCATCGCCAACTGTTAGCGTCTTGTCCTGTACAGTGGCATGTCCTATATTTTCTGCTTCTCTCTGCATCAGGGAAAGCTGCTTATGGTGGTCGTGACTCTGGTGTAAACTTGGAGTACTGCTGCTGCTCTTATGTGCATCAGGGACCCACACACACCTATTTGTCACAGTCTTTTTTTTTTTTTTTTTCTTTTGTGGCTGTGCCACGCAGCTTGTGGGATCTTAGTTCCCTGACCAGGGATTGAACCCAGGCCCTTGGCAATGAGAATGCAGAGTCCTAACCACTGGACCACCAGGAAATTCCATGTCACAGTGTCTTTGTTGGAAGTGTATCAAGATTGACTGGGCAGCTTTCCTCCCTCACACCATCCCCCACTTCTCTTCCAGTCTCTTGCTGAGTACCACCAGGCAACACTGTCACCTCTGAACACCTCCTGTTTGGTTATTTGATCTACAGTCCTGTACATCACTTGATCTAGGAGTACAGTGGTACCTAGAAAGCAGTCTTCAGCCTGGGCTGAGCAGAATTGAGAAGCTCAGCAGAGCTCTCAGAAATAGTGTTTCAAAGCCAGGAGTTCAGCTCACCAGGAATCCAGAGTTGGCCTCTGGAGACTGGGGGCAGTTGGCCAGCCTTTCAGATCCTTACTCAGGCATCCACTTGTCTGTCAGTGTCCGAGATGCCATCTGCTCTGCTAACCTTGAGAGGCCGACATGAGTCAGAAGGAATCAAATAGGACTTCTGTGTTGCAAGTCCCTCTCAGGGACCTGGTATATTTCATTGGCAGACTGAGACTTGCCTGTCAGTCACATGTCATCTGTGGCCTTGTAGAAACTAAACCTGGAGTGGGTGCCACCTTTTTCTCATGTAACTGGTTTTTTTTTTTTTATTATGAGAGTGATATGTACTCATTTAGAAAATGAGAAAATGAATGATAATGACATTTTATATACGTTTCCTCATTTAGTCCTCACTGTTAATTTCTGAGGTAAGTAGCATTATTACTGTTGTACACATTCAGAAGCTGAGGCCTGGAAAGGTTAGGTAAGTTGTCTGAGGTCACATGGGTCAGAAAACAGAGTCAAGACTCAAGCCCCAATTGATGGCACTCCTATGTGCGAGCTCTGGGCCTCCTATCAGATGCTGTGTTTCAGCAGAAATAACAGAGAAGAAAAAACATCTCCCTTAAGCCCAGCGTGGGTGACATTGTGGGGAGGCCAGAGTTAGCACACTGGAGGCTGCTGCAGAGTTTGAATCCTATGCCTTTTTCCCCCATTTCTTCTGACCTTGGGCAAGCTAATTAACCTCCGTTTGCCTTACTTTCCTCCATCGTAAATGGAGATAATGATACTCATAGCTCCCAGGGCCATTATGATGTTTGAGCCGAAGTGCTTTTGAACTTCTTTTATGAAAGGGCACGGAGCCCCGACTGCTGTTATACTAGGTTGTTAAAGGACTGATTATGCCCTGATCCTCCACAAAGCCTTTCAGGAGGAAGACAACAGTCCCTGGAGGGAAAGGTATCCTTCCATGATGGGTGTCGCTGGACCAAACATCGTTTTCCTCCTTCTGAAGTTTCTTGAGGGCTGAAGGTCATGAATGTTTCTCCATTTCTTGCTTTCTTATTTTAAAAAAATTTTTTATTTACTTAATTATTTTTGGCTGTGCTGCTGCTCGGGCTTTCTCTAGCTGTGGTAGCCGGGGGCTATTCTTTGCTGTGGTACACGAGCTTTTCATTGTGGTGGTTTCTCTTGTTGCTGAGCTCAGGCTCTAGGATGAGCAGGCTCAGTAGTTGCGGCTCACAGGTTCCAGAGCACGGGCTCAGTAGCTGTGGTACATGGGCTTAGTTGCACCAAGGCAAGTGGGATATTCCTGGGCCAGGGATTGGACTTGTGTCTTCTGCTGGCAGATTCTTAACCACTGGGCCACCAGGGAAGTCTTGTGTTTCTCCATTTCTCATGTCCATGTTGTACCGTAGATGCTTCTGTAAGCAGGTGTGTAAACTGTGACTCATAACAGGATGGAAGACTGCTGATGGCAGAGCAGAGAAGGGGTTTACAGGGCTTGGTTTCTGATCCCCACTGTGGTGTCTTTGTAATGTCAACCAGGAGCACCGAGATACCAAGACGTGATGACTTGTCTTCCACTGGTCCTTCTTTTCCTCCTTCCTTCTAATGGCTCCTTTTTCAATTAATAAATATTTACTAAACTTTTATTATGATCCAGGCCCCATGGCAGGCACTGGGAGTACTGTGGAGAACAGGGTAAAAATAGTTCTTATCATACAGAGCTTATTGTCTAGGGCCAAGAGGTTTATTATCTAGTTGGAGCCGTGTGAATAAAGCAAGAACGTGTTGGTGAGAGTGTCTTGAACTCTCAGGGGTAGTGGTGGGAGGCAGTCAGGACATAATTTCCAGATGTCCCCATCGGCCCCAAGGGCACCTGCCCTGGGCGGATGTTAAGGTGGAGGTTGTACTTGGCTGCCCAGAAGAGCACGGGAAGAGTTAGGAGATTAGAGCCCTTGCGTGTTGCAGTTGACAAAAGCTGCACTCGTGTGGGCATCTGCAGAAACAATTAGCACCTTGGCAGTCATGGTTAGTAAGAACTATGTTTCCTCTTAAAGCCTTAACCCTTTGTCACTTGGGTTCAAGTCAGGAGGAGTGATCACGGTGATGAGCTCTTTCCCGAGTTTTTGTTTTGAAGTGATACCATCAATCTGGTGCCTTTCTTTTCTTTTCTTTTTTTTTGCTGCACTGGGTCTTCATTGTTGAGTTCGGGCTTAGTTGCTCTGAAGCATGTGGGATCTTAGTTCCCCAACCAGGGATTGAACCCACGTCCCCTACATTGCCAGGCAGAGTCTCAACCACTGGCCAACCTGGGAAGTCCTCAGTGCCTCTTCTTGTGAAAAGTCCATCAGACCTTGGCTCTCCAGAATCGCTCCCTGCCTGCCAGGCCTCCCTCTGCCAACTTTGGAACACAGGTTTATGGCAGCAGGTGGACTGTGGGGCTGGCTGCATCGGTGCTCTCGGCGTGAAGCCAGGGACATCTGTGTCTATGCACCTCACTGAGGGCCAGTATATGTAGAGTGGGGTAGAGGAGGGTTGTTCTTCCCCAAGTCTGCCCAGCCCCAGGCCTCGTGTTCCCTCCAAAGAGCCCAGTCAAGGGAGGCCTGGCAGGTCCTAGAAAAGTACCCTGTGTTCGTCTACTCACCCTCGGGCAGGAGCTGGAGTAGAGAGGACTCAAGGCTGGCAGAGGCGCCTGCACACATTCAGAGAGCGAGGAAGGCGCCAGGATGGGGCTGCGCTCCTGGGCGATGTTCATTCCCCCAGCCCCCTCGGTGTCACCAACCAGCTGCCCCTTCAGTCTGGAGGGCCTCAGAGCCATCCAGCATCTGAGCAGGAGGAAATGACCGGCCTGGCCAGGAGACCAGGCCACTCTGTGCCCCCGGACTTGTTCACGTGTGGTCAGAGCCCATGGTGACGCCAGTTCAGCTGGGAGAATGTGACCCACTTCTATCTCTCCTCCCACATGGAGAGCTGGGTGGGAGGCTTTGGGAAACCAGTTCCAATTAAGGCTTTTTCAGGCCTGAGTATCTCCTGAGTATCCAGCCCACATGTTTCCTGCTGCTGGAATCCTGTGGTTCGTGTCCCTGAACTGAATAACAACTCCCAAACAGATGAAGTTACCACCTTCGCGTTCTTCAATTCTGGCTTCTGCAAGCTGGTGGGGGGCTGTGTGTGTGTGGGGGGTGCTTCCTTCAGGGGTCAGGTCCCTTTTGGATTCAGACACCTTTCACAGTGTGGGCCCCACCCTTTTTCTTCCTGCTAAATCACCAGGGGAACCGGGGGCTCAGTTTCCAAGGAGATGGGTTAGCCTTAACCTCCCTGCCCAGACCAAGGCCTCCCAACCCCCTGCCCCAGGCAACCCTGGCTTCTGACAGATTCATCCTGACCCTTGTCCTTGCAGAATGTTCTTCTGCTACAGGAATGTGAACTAAAATGGGTTTTGGACCCTCTAGGTTTCTTCCATTCTCTCCAGGGAGAGGGTATTTGAATGATTTTCCATTTAAAATTTTGTGTTTCTCATGCAGAAGGGAGTAGGGGATGGAGGAATGTGTTTTAAATACACAGAACCATAGGTGCTGTCAACATGATCCGGAGATTTTAAAGACGAGGTGATAGTTCTGAGCCCCTGATCCAGTCTTACTAAGGAAGGAACAGAAGGCGATAGAGAAATCGCCATGCTCAGGCCCACTAGGCTATGACCTCAGACCTGTGGGAGCACCGTTCCTGAGCATGTGCTCCATGGCCAGTTGCCGAAGTGGCATGAAGAAGGGGTGCTGGTAATTTGTAGGGGGAACAGGGTGGGGCCTACAGGCTAGTAAGCTGGCTTGAGGTGGTAGTGGGGTTTCTCCAGGGCCCCGGCTCTACTTGCCTGAAGATTACAGTGGGACATGGTGGAGCAGAGTCCTTCATCCCTCCCTGGCGGAAGCTGTCCGCCGCCACCTGAGAAACGGTACATGCCCATCACTTAACCCCTGCTCTGAGTGCTGGCTGTCCACCCTGGCTTCCTGTCTCCAAGGAAGAGAAAGGGGTCTCACAGCCTGTGAGCAGTGGTGGTGGCAGAGCTTAAATGCTCAACATCAGCCATGGCACTGGGCCACCTGGGGGGAGATCTTTTGTTTATTCTCCTTTTCTGATCCTGTTTCACCTCCTTAAAAAGAACACCTTTTTTTTTTGTTTTTTTTTTTTTGAGTAGGTAATATATACATAGTACAGAACTCAAAAGGCTAATTGGTGAAAGAGATGCCTCGAAAAAGATGTCTGTTAGTGGCTGTCTTTTTCATCTTAACAAGAGGCTCCTACATGTACAAGTGCGTAAGGTACACATTGGCCGCACACATGCCTGGCTTGCCCTGTTTTTTTTTCCCCACACTGTAATACTCACCTTATCTTTTTCATTTCACACTAAACATTGGAACCCAGCATTCCATTCCACTATCATCACCATTGCTTTCGTCTGGCTAATAACTCTTTACTTCCTGTGTGCTGGGTATCGTTAAAAGTGCTTTACTTATGTTGACACATTTATTTTTCACAACAACTCTATGAACTAAATGCTGTTATTCTCCACAGTTTGCAGGTGAGTAAACTGAGGTGCAGAGAGGTTAAGTTACTGCCTGAGGTCATTTACAACTACCTCACTCCTTTTAATGGTTCCCTGCCATTCTTTTGATTGCTTATACTTTAACTTTTTTCAGTGTCCCCTGTTGCCGAGTATTTAAGTTTTCTGTCGTCGTTTATTCATTTTGGCTGTACCATGTGACTTGCAGGATCTCAGTCCGCAGGTATAATGGGCCACAGCAGTGAAACTGCATAATCTCAACCCCTACAGCACCGCAAAACTCCCTATCTTTTATTACTATTAAAAAGAAATGCTCTTCTACATATATCTTTCTGCTTTTATATAAGTGTATCTGTAGGATAAATTCCTACAGTCTGTTAGAGCAAAGGGTTGTGTTATTGTTTAGTCGCTAAGCCGTGTCCGACTCTTTTGGGACCCCATGGACTGTAGACCACCAGGCTCCTCTGTCCATGGGATTGTCCATGCAGAATACTGGAGTGGGTAGCCATTCCTTTCTCCAGGGGATCTTCCCAATTCAGGGATGGAACCCGTGTCTCCTGCACTGGCAGGCAGATTCTTACTACTGAGCCACATGGGAAGCCCCAGAGCAAAGGGTACATCTGTTTAACTTGTTACTTTGCCAAGTTGGCCTCCATGGTAACATTTTATATGCCCACCCAAATTATGCAGAAATAGCTCTTTCTTCCATGCTTTGTTGCTAATCTGATAGGAAGGAAGTGGTATATCATTATAATTTAAATTTAATTTCTTGATGAGGAAATAGAGTATCATTTCAGATCTTTAAGAGCAATCTGTTATGTTGTTGCCCATTATTTCTTGTGTTGGCAGTCTTTTTCTTCTTGATCTGTAGGCGTTCTTTATATATTACAGCAGTTTGTCCTATGGCTGTGACATATGTCACATGTATTTCCACAGTCTGTCACTGTGCTTTTGATTATATTGTTTTTTCTATGCAGAGAGTTTTTATTTTTATGTAATCAGATTTTAAAATCTTTAATCTTATAACTTCTAGGTTTCATTTTGTGTTATTTCCTTCTACTGTTTTCTTTTAGTCTACTTACTCTCTCTTTTGTACATTTAAAACTTTGCTCTGTAACAGAGTGATCCACAAATCCGGCATCACCAGACATGGGGCAGATTGGCATTGTGTGCCTCCAGTGGGACGTGGGCAACATCAGCTACAGTTGTTTCTTGCCAAAATGTCTATCTTTACTCCAGTTCTAAGGAAAACTGGACAAAGAGACAATGGTCCTTGATTTTTAAAAATTGTTAACATCATGATAGACAAAGAAAAGCTGGTGAACATTCTAGGCTAAGGGAGAGGAATGAGCATGGGAACCAAGGGAAGGTGAGATCTTCGATTGGATTCTAGATTAAAAACTGGCCCAGGCCAAAGTGAGGGGTGTGGTTGGGAGAGGTGGATGTGGGCCATACATCAGAGAACACCACTGGGTCAGTAGTAAATTACTTGAGTTGGGGAAATGGTATTGGAGCAGCATCAGAGCATGACCTTAGGAGGTGAGTGGTGAGATGTTTAGCAGAGTATCTGATATCTGCAACTTGCTTGCTTTATTTTTTAACTTTATTTATTTAATTTATTTGGCTGTACCAGGTCTCAGTGGTAGCACTTGGAGTCTTGGGTCTTCCTTGTGGCATGTGGTATCTTTAGCTGTGGCGTGTGAAATTCTTAGTTGCCGCATGTGGGATCTAGTTCCCTGACCAGGGATCAAACCTGGGCCCCCTGCATTGGGAGTGTGGAGTCTTGGCCACTGGATCACCAGGGAAGTTCCTTTCCCCTTCTTTTATGGCATGCACAGTCCTTGATTTCCATTTCTTGTAGGAACTTCTTTTGGGGGGTGAGTTATTAATTTTGACCTTGGAAATCTTATGACTTATCTGTCTGGCAGACTCACATGACTTTTCTAGATGCAGAACAAGTGTGCATTGGTGCCTGTAGTTTTTGTTCTGTTTTTAACATTATGTCATATGCTCCGAGTAAACCTGTGAGGAACTTTAGGTCTCTGAGACTTGAAGTCTTAATCCTCAGGAATACCATCCAACTAACTTGTAGTATAATGAAACTCTCTGTCTCCCTAACCTCCAGAGAAGCTTTTTCTCTCAGTTGAGAGTTTTTGCAAGAGGTCAGGTTGTGCTTGCGTTCTGTGGGCATGGGCTTGTGAAAGGCTCCTGGGTTTCGTTTCATGAAATATGACAGTCTTGGGTGAGTAGCTGGCCTGTAAAACCAGGAGTCTTTTTGCCCGGGGAAACACTCACAGGCCAGTTTTGCTAGAAGCTTCTTCCCCTTCTCTGCAACTTGGTGACTAATGGTTTCATGGCTTTGGGAATGGAGGATGTCATTACAAATGGCTAATGGGGACTTGGCTTCTGAACTGGATTGTCTGGGTGTGCCGAGTGCAGGGGAGCAGAATAAGCCAGCCCTACATATACCACTTTGGCGTATTGATTATTTGGAGTTAAAGTTGCTTGAGAAATAGTCGGTGCAAGAAAGACACCCTGACCTTTCTTTATTCCCGTGAAAGCAGGAAATAAATCTCCCACGTGAAACGTACCTTCCCCATATAGGGAATGGAAGTTGTCCTTATCACCAGAGACAGGGAGTTCAAGGCTGAGAAGGCTGTTAGTTGTTAATTTTCTCACTTGTTTACTGCTCTAAGCCCAAACCTCTTGGTCTTGTCAATTCTGCACAAATTTATTGTTCCTTTGTCTAAAAGATACAAAAGGTGGCTGCTCTGGTCACTTCTTCAAGCCTTATATTGAGGCTCTCTACATAATAAATTAAATTTTTTTCCCTTGATGTCTTGCCTGCCTGCCTGCGTGTGCTCTGTCGTGTCCCACTCTTTGCAACCCCATGGACTGTAGCCAGGCCCCTTTGTCCATGGAATTTTCCAGGCAAGAATACTGAAGTGGGTTGCCATGCCCTTCTCCAGGGGATCTTCTCAACCTAGGGATCGAACTCACATCTCCTGCATTGCAGGCAGATTCTTTTTTTTTTCAAATTCTTTCCTGCTGAGCCATCATGGAAGTCCCTTTGATGTCTTATGTCAGTATAATTATTAGGCCAGCCAAAGACTCTAGGAGGGAAGAAGGGAAAAGATTTCCTCCTCTTCGCTGGTCTGGTTGGTTGTGTCCATCCCACTGGGAAAGGGGATAGTTCTGAGCTTTTCTGCAGTGCCCTTGGCCCTGAGCAGGTGACTGTGGGTGGATTCCTGCTCTTTGGGGTGCTGTGTTTTCCCCAATTGTCTCCCTCTCCTCTCCAGCCTCCAGCCTCCCTGCCTCCAGACTGGACAAGTCTTGCTACACATCAGAAGTCCTCATCTTCACGCTACTTCCCCAGTGACTTAATGGAAAAAACTCATGTAGATTCTGGAAGTTGCGTCTGTTTAAAATATTTTTTATTTTGATCAGCAGCTTGTTAAACATTTAGGGAGGAAGGAAACTGAGTCTTCAGCAGCCCCTTAGGGGGAGGTTTCCTCTTTCCTCAGATTATTTTTTGTTCTGAAGTGGCTAGAGGGAAAGGAGAGGGAAGGTCACGGGCTGTGAAATGGAGCAGAAGCAGTTATCCAAACAAACAGTGCACTTCTGTGACACAAGGGTGTGATGAAGGTTTGCAGCGTATTGCGTTAGTGTGATTATGTTTTCCAGGGAGACAAACATAGCTTTATTTTAATGCAAATTAGCACATACCTGTATGCTGAAAGTCTATAGGAAAGAAGAGGCAGTAATCCTAAAACTTCCTATTCTAGGAGTCTGTAAGAAGTTTCACACAGGAGGCTGGGCCTGGGGCCCCTCAGCTGGGTCCCGAGGACCCCCATTTCCAGAGCCGGACAGTGAGGAGGGGGCTGACCCTGGGCCGTGACAGGGCACCAAGCCCTCGCCCTGCCAGCGGCCCAGTTGGTTTAATGACCTAATTCTCACAACAGGAAGCTGGAGGCCTTCCTGGCCCCCTTCTGAGGGGATGCAGTGAGCCTGGCCTGGGAAGCCTATTTATTTGAACCAATTATCAGAGACTTCAGCGGAGGGAAGGGATGGTGGGAGAGTAGGGGCAAAGGCAGAAGCAGCCAGCCTGCTGGCAGGCACTAGAAAAACTGGGCCACCTTGCCTGGGCTTGGCCCTGAGAACAAGGCTCGTTGCTTTCAGCAGGAGGTTGTATGAATGAGTCCATGTGGCTGAGTGAAGGGAATATACGCAGGTCCTGATAAACAGCACTGTGTCAGTTTTCCCCCTTCTTCTTAAGAACAAGCAAGCAACACTGTTCAGTTTCCCAATTTAATTAATGTTTTAAATGGTGACCCTGCGAGAGTTGGCATAGCTGTGGGCAGTGGAGTTGATGGAGCTTCGTGGGTTGAAATTTCCATTCTGGCTTCTTTCTCTGGAGGTGACCCAAGGTCTGTGAAACCTGGCCAGGCTCCTGCCCTGGGATTATTAGGCTTGGAGCTGGTCCTTCCGGCCCCAAGTTGACTTCAGCCCCATCCCTAAGAAGACTGACCAGCAATGTAAATTGACTTTTCCCTCGGGGGTGGGTAGTGGGTTGTCAGCCCCGAGTTGACTTCAGCCCCACCCCTAAGAAGACTGACCAGCAATGCAAATTGACTTTTCCCTAGGGGGTGGGTAGCAGGTTGTCAGCATGCTGGGATTATCACAGATGTCTGTCACAGGAGAGAAGTGTCCTTCTGCCGCCAGCCTGCACAGGTGGGCTTTTGACATTGCCAGGTGCCCAGCCCTCAGTGAAGGTCATGCAGCCTGAGAGGTCCTGCCCAAAAGTGTGGGAGGGGGGCGTGCACCCACTTGCGAGCTGAGGGTTCCTGCCCTGGCACCCATCCCTAAATAGACAAGGGCTCTGCAGTCTGTATTACCCACCCCCTGGGGACCTGCAAGAGGCCGAAGGTCAGACTGAATCAGGAAGACCTGGAGCCGGATTCCATAGGCACGCTGGTTCCTGACTTCAGGTCTCAGGCTCTGGCCTGGCCAGGTTCCAGGGCTCCAGCTGTTCCCTGGGAAGGAAGAAAGGACCTCTTTTTAAATTGGGTCAGAAGATGCCTCTCTTTCTTCCTGTCCTTGTCCCCCTACCGCGCAGGGATAAAGCCACCACCTGCACGTCCCTCAGTCAGAGCCTGAGGACTTTGCCCAGGATCGGAGTGTCCCAGTGCAGCCGCGGAAGCGTCCCCAGCTCTGAGGTCCCTTCCTGTTTGCGTTGTGCTGGCTGAACTGCAGAGGCTGTCAGAGCAGGCCTGCCAGGTAGCCTTGCTTAGCAGTAAAAAGGACTTGAGGAGACAGTGTGAGCTGGGCACTTTTCTACCAATCAGGCCAACTTTGCAGGAGAGACTTTTTTTTTAAACCAGAAGCTTTTGACAGATGCCTTTTACCAATCCAGTCATGACAAGTTAAATAATCTATGCACGCAGGCTTCTTCAGTTCCTTGATGTCTTATACTCTCTGAGGTGAGGGTTCTCTGGGGTTGGGGGCTTCCTTCCCACATGGTTCCCAAGTGAATCTGAAATCTGTTCATTCCCTCCACCGTACATGGAGCTCCAAGTGTGACCGGCAGCAGTGTTTCATTCACCAGGTCCTACAGTGCCGAGCCTACAGTCTCCAGGGTTTTCAGGGGTCCACAAAAATACTGGAGGCCTGAAAAAGAAAAAGGGTCATCCCCCTCTAAGGAGTTAGATGAGAATTCTGTTCAGTGGGAGATGCGGTTCCATTTTAGTATGTCTGAGAATAGGGCTACCTGGGACCCACGCAGGCCTGACCCCCACCCTGTGGCTGCCCTCAGGAAGCTTCCAGAGTGGAGGTGGAACCAGATGCACAGACACCTGGGTGCAGCCAGGGCCTTGCCATGAGTGGAGGAGATTCGGGTCAGTGTGCAAACACGGTCTTCAGAGGGTAATTCTACAACAGTGAACAGTGAACAGGGAAGAATGTTCTAGGCTGAGGGACCAGCAGATGTGAAGGCCAGAGGTGTGGAAGCAGCCTGGTGCAAGTGGTAACCGAGGTGACCACCCGGCAGAGCTCCTCGCCCTTGGCGCTGTGGACGTGGTGGCCATCCTGTGCATTCTAGGTTGTTCTACCCAGGAGCATCTCCCGACTGTGATGATTGAAAATCTCCTTTCTCCAGACAGTGCCAGATGCCACCTACTGAGAGCCAGCACTGGGAGGGGAACGTGGTTGACGGCTGGGGTCTGCCCAAGGGCGGTGGACGGAGCCCTTTCTGTCTAGCGAGCAAGGCTGTGCCTGTCCCAGTGTCCTCTGGTGTGTGTGATATGCCACGTGCAAGAGTGGCCTGCAGACTCTCTGAGGGTCAGGCCACAGAAGAAGGGTGCCCGCTGAAGTCCCCTTCCCAGCCTCAGTGTGGTTTTCAGTGTTGATGCCTTTGCTGGTGCTGTCTGGACAGCTGGGCAGGGCAGCCGCACTAATGACATCATGATGATTTGATCCTGGTGTCTCGAGAAGCTTCCCCGAAGGGCCGTCATCAGAGCAGCTCCCACCTGGAACAGAAGGTGCCCTGTTGCTGGGGAAGGGGCAGGTGGGAGCACTAATGACATCATCATGATTTGATCCTGGTGTTTCAAGAAGCTTCCCCTTCATCAGAGCAGCTCCCACCTGGAACAGAAGGTGCCCTGTTGCTGGGGAAGGGGCAGGTGGGAGCGCTGAGGTTCTCGGTGTCAGGAGTCCCAGCCTCTCCAGTGCAGCACACCTGCACCTCTTGCGGGAGTAGGACCCCATCAGGGTCTGGGTTTCAGAGATGGTCCCCCCATGCGAGGGGCCTCCAGAGTGACTGCAGCCTCTCCTGCTGTGACCCTGCTTCCCAGGGACTTTCTCATGTTTCCTGACTTTTCATTTGGATTTAGAATCTGCAGAAAGTTCTGGATAACCCAGTGAACACCCCCATGCCGTTTACTTGGATTCACCAATGTTAACCTTTGCTCACACACTCTTATCTCTGTTCACACTCACACACATCCCACACATATACACACATGCATATACATGCATGTTTACACACACACACATATACACACTCATACATACACAGTGAAGTGAAGTGAAGGTTGCTCAATTGTGTCTGACTCTTTGAGACTCCATGGACTATACAGTCCATGAAATTCTCCAGGCCAGAATACTGAAATGGGTAGCCTTTCTCTTCTTCAGGGGATCTTCCCAACCCAGGGATCCAACCCAGGTCTCCCTCATTGCAGGCAGATTCTTTACCCATTGAGGTATCAGGGAAGCCCAAGCTTTGAGGTAAGTCCATAGATACACACTTACACATATATACCCACTCACATATACACATACACACTCATACATTTACATATATAATACACACATATATACACATACACACCCACAGTATACACATACACACATATACATATATTCACACATGTACACACACAGTCACATATACACACACAGTCACACACACACCTTTTCCCTGAAACTGAGAGTAAGTTGCAAGCATTGAGACATTTCACCCTTATACACTTCAGCCTGTATCTCTTAAGAAGCAGGATATTTTACAATGTGACTACAATGTATTCATTGCACTCAACACATATAATGTTGATACAATACTAATATCTAATAAATACTCCATATTAACTTTTCTCCAGGCTTGTCATGTATTAACTCCGTAGCCCTGAGCAGGTTCCTTGCCTTCTCTGAGCCTTGGTTGTCTCATCTATAAAAAGGGAATAATTCCTACCATGCAGGCTTGTCCTGAGGACTCAGTGTGGTAAACAGGCCTTGACACTGCGCGGCCCCCGTGAACGCTCTAGCAACCACAGTAATTATCACTGTTGTTCTGCAAGCTTGCCTGGCCTGACACCGCAGGAAGGAGCTTAGGAGCAGGTTGGCATTTGGGTTGGTGACCTCAGGACTAATTCCTCATCCCGAGCTCATCTCCTAAGACTGCTGCTGCGTCCTGCAAACTCCCTGATCTGAGGAGCCATCCTCACACCTGTCTCGCGCCTGCCGGTGGAGTGCAGTTCCAGGATGCCAAGCCTGGCTCCGGGTTGAGGAGGCGGAGATGTGGAATTGATTAATTAAGGCAGCTGCTCACGAGGCCCTCAAGTCCGAGAGGCTGCAGTTTAATTACTGAGAGTGGAGTTTGCGGAAGTTCTCTCTGGTGCCCCAGTTTTAAATGTTGCTGAGGGGCCAGAGGTGCCGCCCTGACTGGGACTCACAGCCGAGGCTGAGGCCCAGGTCTGCCTCCCTCCACTGGCTCTGAGCGCACCTCTGTCCACCGACTTGTGTGCTGGAAAGCAGTGTAGCAGAGGGGTCGGGGCTTGGATAGTCTGGGTTTGAATCCCGCCCCACAATAGACTAGGGCCTACTAGCTGGGTGAGGAGAGACTGGTATCCTCATTGATATAATAAAACCTCCTAGGGATGTTTGACATGAGGGCTCAGAACAGTGCCCGGCCACAGGGAGTCAGAATGTGTGTCAGCTATTCCTTTCAAGCAGTGTTCTCATCTGGGGGGTGTTGGTTACCCCTAGGAACACAGGGCAAAGTCTGGAGACACCCTGGGTTGTCACAGCCCAGGGGCAGGTGCTTTGGGCGGACAGAGCACAGGATGCTGCTAAATACTCTGCCACGTGCAGGTCAGTCCCCACAATGAAGCGTTATCCAGTCCAGCGTCGGCAGTGCTGAGGCTGAGAAACCAAGGATTCTGGGCAGCACGTGGAGCGTGTAAGGAGGTCCTATCTCCCCCAACCTCCAGTTTATCCTTCCTGTGATCCAGTCCCCTCCCCCTCCTCCCCGGGCTTTCATCCCTCCTGGACCAAAGCCCTGGTCCAGCTTAGGTCCAGCTTCCCTGAGCTTCCCTCAGCTCACCCCCTCACCCAACCACCCCACACTCCTGTTCCCCCCCTCCAGCTCAGTTTCTTTATGGTAGCACCCATCTCCTTCCTCCACACTAGGTTACTTACCCATTGATTCCTTTCTGTTTTGTTTTGTCTGTTCTTCCCCCTCCCTAGAATGTACATGGGGACTTTTGACTATGTTTGCACTGCTGTAAAGTGGCTCAGACAGTAAAGAATCCGCCTGCAATGCAGGAGACTTGAGTTCAATCCCTGGGTTGGGAAGATCCCCTGGAGGAGGACATGGCAACCCACTCCAGTATTCTTGCTTGGAGAATCCCCACGGACAGAGGAGCCTGGCGGGCTACAGTCCGGAGGATCACAAAGAGTCGGACGTGACTGAGAGACTAAGCACAGCACAGCACAACATCTCAGGACCCAGTAAGCGCTCAGTATGTTTGTTGATGGTTTGAATGAATGAATGCATTCATCAAGGCCACTTGACTGGCCAGGATGTCAGTTCTTTGTGGTTACTCGCGTCATTCCTTCTTCCCAGAGTGCCGCCCACCCCCTACCCCATCCAGTACAGCGTCTCCCAGCAGTGCCCCGGATGTTTCCTAGATCTGGTCAGTTCCCACATTCTGACTCTCTCCAGAACACCTTGGAGATGTGCATGGTGGTACCAACTTCCGCTGAAGGGTGAGTCTGCTGTGCTTGCAGAGCTTCTCCGTGAACCCTGGAGCCCAGCCCTGGCTGCTCAGCCTGTCCTCAGGGCCGTTGACAGCAGACTGGAAGCTGGCATGTCAGGCCTCCCCACATCCCCTCTGGCAGCTGCCCCAGGCTCTGATGCTGCCACTGGCCCACAGTTCCACTTGCCAAAGCATCCTGGGCCCTCCCATCCTCACACCACAGCCTGAGGCCCGGCCCTCACCTGGCCCAACAGAGACCCCCCCCCCCACCCCATCTTTCCTCCACAGCTCAGCCACAGGGGTCTCAGGCTTACCTGACTCCCCTGCGTGAACCTCTCCTCCGCCCTCAGGTATGGTCCAGCACCCCCAAGCCCCTTCACTTGCCTCCCAGGCCTCAGCCACATCTTTTTTCTCAGTTTTCCCAAAGGCCTAGCCCCTTCCTGTTTCAAGACCTTTACTTGTGTGTGTGTGTGTGTGTGTGTGTGTATGGGGGTGTGACACACACACAAGACAGCACATCTTCTCACCCTCGGTAATAGCTCAGAAGTCACCCGCGAGGGGTGCCTGCCCCCAGGGCAAGGTCAGATATCTAGCTGCATGTCCTTGCACTCCCCACGCCACTCCCCCCTCATTGATCAGAGTGTCTGTGAGCTTTGTTTACCTGGGTGTGACTTGATTCATGCCTGTCTCCCATGCTCACTAGATGCCATCATCACAAACAGACTATCACATGCTCACCTGTGTGTCCTCAACGCCCAACCCAGGGGGCCTGGCATATAATAAACAGATGCTCAATAATTGTTTGTTCAGAGAATGTCAGTTCCCTGTACCGTACCTGCAATGCCTATCCCCATATTCTCTACCTGCAAACTCCTATTCATCCTTCAAGCCACAGCTTCAGGGTCTTCAGCTGGGAGCTGGTCCCTCCCCTTCCTCTGTGTTGTCACTGAGCCTGGGACACCCGTTTACTCTGCCACTTACTACACTGGGTTAAGGCCCTGGGTTTTTTCCTCTTGCCTCTGAGCTGCTCAGTGGGAGGTGCTGGGCATGGCACCTTACATATAGTTGGCACTCTTGGAAGTGTTCTGTTTTAACCTGACCTATCTTTTTGGTTCATTGTTACCTATGATTTGTGTTGTTTTATTTGACTTGTGCAGAGTGGTTTCCTCAGCCATTCAGGTACCTTCTGGAAGGAAGACTTAGTGTCCTTTGTATCTCCTGCTCCCTCACCTGACATGAGGCTGTGGCCACCTAGAGAGGTTTTCCTTTAGTAAATCCTTCTGGAGTCCACATCATGTCTACTTAAGGTTACGGGGCCCTCGGCAGTTTGAGAGCACTTGACATCCTCTCCCTCATTGTGGACCAGCTAGATAGTTTGTGGGGCTTGGTAGAGGGTCCCTTGTTTAGAAAAATATTCAGAATTTCAAGACAGCGACAGGAGAGCATTAAACCAGGAGTGGGGCCCTTGTGAGTGCCCGGCCCTGTGCTGGTGCCCAGCCTCTCACTCATGAAGCCTGCCCCAATCTCCTTGCCTCCACCAAGGGAAGACATGGCAGAGGTCCTGATTTCCTCTTGACCAGTGGCAAAATGCAGGGCCCAGTAGGCAATGACCAACCTCAGGTTGCATGGTTGACCAGGGACAGAACTGAACTGGAAATAGATTCCAGCTCCAGGGCATGCTTACTGTCTCCACTGGCCCTGGGGCCCTGGCAGCCTTAAGCCTCAGTTTCCTCCTCTGTAAACTGGGGACATTGACCTGATCATCAGGTGGCAAATGGGTCAGCCAGGGTGAGTCCCTACATGGTCCCACCAGGAGCCCCCGCATCCCTCAGATGCCCTCTCCTTCAAGTCATGAATCCCAGGTTCCTCTCTGCACTTTAGACAGTCTGACCCCGGTAGACAGTAGGGGGCTAATTGGCTGTTGTGATAGCTGGAGAAATTAAAGCCCCTCAGAAGTGGAAGAAGGTTGTCTCTTTTCATCTTTTGAAAGAATGTGAGGACTTGGGTAGAAATTTCTCCAGGGAGCTTTGGTATTTCGGAACTTTGATGTCTAGAGGAATAAAAGAGCAATTAATTGCTATAAATGTCTTTCCCGAAGGGTAGGCTAAGGGTGGAGAAGGAAATGGCAACCTATTCCAATATTCTTGCCTGGAGAATCCTGTGGACAGAAGAGCCTGGTGGGCTGCCGTCTATGGGGTTGCACAGAGTCGGACATGACTGAAGCGACTTAGCATGCATGCATGCATTGGAGAAGGAAATGACAACCCACTCCAATATTCTTGCCTGGAGAATCCCAGGGACAGAGGAGCCTGGTGGGCTGTCGTCTATGGGGTCACACAGAATCAAACACGACTGAAGTGACTTAGCAGCAGCAGCAGGCTGAGGGTGGAAGAGGTGGCAGTGGCGGGTGACCGCTCTTCCCTCCCAGGGCCCTCTGCACTGGTTGAAGGGCTCTGCAGACCAGAGACCCAGGGTCAAAGCAGCGCCTACCTATAATGGAGGCTTCTGAAATCTCACTTTCTCTGGAAAACACGTATTCCTCAGCCTCTTGGGTATGTGAGTAGCTTTCTTTGCAGAGATAGCTGAAGACAGATGGGTTGCAGAGCTCCCCCGGTTTCTTAGAATAGGTTTCTCAATTATCCAGAGACATCCGTCCTTACCGTGGGCTGAAAGCCTGAAGTCCAGGTGGAAGCCCACGCGCCACAGTGAAGAGGGGACAGGCGGGCAAGACTTGGGTGCCCCTGCCGGCTTCACCCTGTGCTTCTGCCCGCCGTCCACAGCCTTGCTCCTGCCTGGTTAACCCACAAAGGACCCAATCCATGAGGTTGTGTGTGGGAGGCAGAAGAAGAAAAGAAAATGTTCTCTGATTCCTGTTTAGGGCCAGCAGACGTGTGGCCAGGCTAACAGGCTCTAAATTATCTGTAACTGTAGAGTATACGTGTGCATATCTGTGTCTCTGTGTGTGAGAGAAGGAGAGAGAGAATTTATTTTTCCATATACAACTGTAGGTATTCCCCAAGCACAGAAACCCCACGCACGTCTGAGCACAAAATGGGTGGGGCGCCGAGGTACCTGAGCCTGGCTGGTTGCATTGTCGGGTGGGTGGGACACCTTCTCGGGCAGGTGCAGGACTTGCCCATCAGCTGGCAGGAGTGATTCACTCAGGTCCCCGCCATCTCCCAGCATGGCTCCCAGTCGGCCTGGTGACTAACCCCAGGGGAGAAGGGTGTGTGGTGACCTGCTTTGGCCGGAAATGACAGGAGCGCATAGCTGCAGTCAGCACCTTATCCCAGAGGTGCTGGTGCAAGTTCCTGGGCTGGCCAGACACACAGGTATTTCCAGACCGCGGCGCAGGGCCCATCGCCATGAGCTTCCCGGCAGCCAGTCTGGATCCCTCAGCACGGGGTGTGGACTCCTTCAGCCCCTCCCATGACCCGTTTTCTGTGTTTCCACAGGGCAGCATATTCTTATTTCTCCCTGGCCACGGCCCACCTGTCACAGTTGAGCATCTGTTTGCCTCAAGTTGATTTCCAGAAGCAGGTAAGAACTCCAGGGGCGGGACGTCTGGTAACCTGGCCATAGATCAGTGCTGGGGAGGGTCCTGCCTTGGGTACCAGCTCCTGGGCTGACCGTGAAGTAGGCACGTCTCATGTCCTTTCTTCATCGTCCGTAATGATGCTCATGGCTTCAGCTGGGTGCAGTGCATTTTGTGCTTTTGTTGATGTCTTTTATGTTGTTAAGATGTGTGTAGTCTGAATTAATATTTTATATAAGCTCCATGAAGCACACCATTATATGGTGTTGTATTTTCATGCAACCTAGATACTGTACAGTTGTAAGAATAAATTTTGAAACATGAGCATGTAAAATATAGCAGAATTTTTTTAATGGACAAAACAAAAGGCAAGTGTCAGGATCCATGGGGCAGAGGTAGCTTGTGTATCTACAGGCCCCTACTGCTGTCTGGCCCAGTCTGCAGTTACTCAGTGTTTATAATACAAGCAGGTGCTAGACCACCCTCGGTATAAATGTATATTCCAGTTTATGTAAGTGTGGGTGTTAAACAGCATCAGCTTCAGGTTTATCGGTAAAAATGAGGGCAGGGGATTGTGTTTGTCATGGGGAAGCCAGCTTTCAGAGCCATTGATCAATTGGGTCTGATGGCCACACATCCCTTTCCCCGGGTCTTTGCTACACTGCCTCCTGAGTCTTCCACTCTGAGGGCAACTGCTTCCGAGCTGGGGCTCACATGCACAGAGTGGGTCCCTCTAATCTCTGGGCGGGAGTGTGGTGTCTCACAGATGACCTCCATGGCTTCGAGAAGCAGCGCCTCCTCCCAGGCCATGAGCCACTTTTGTCACTTTGTTTGTTGGGGAGGGAGATGTAACTGCTTTACAATGTCATATTAGTTTCTGCTGTACAATGAAGTGAATCCTTCCCAGTGCTTGGGAACCCCTTCCTCACTGTCTTTCACTGACCAGTCTTCCTTCAGCAGAGATGAGGGCTCAGAACCAACAGCAGTGTGTGTATGGCATGTTTGAGGGGCTTGTGGACATGTCTGCATGTCTCAGTGAATGTACAGCCCTCAGTTTCTCTGAATTGTGTGTGTCCCAAGCAGATGTGATTTTCTGGAACCATGCCCACTTTCCCCATGACCCCTGACATCAGTGGCCTGTCATCCACTCAGCCGCAACCTCTCCCCTTGCCTCACCTTTTGTTTGGGTACTTGAAAGCTGCCCGTTTCTATCCATTTTCTGTTTTTTTGGCTCATGTATGCCTTTCCCTGGTGAGCCTCCAGAATATTCTGTCTTCAGAGAGGGAGCAGGTCTCCCTCTCTGGGCAGTTAACACGCAAGGATTTTCTTAGGATGCAGGACAGATGCACCCCCATCTCAAGCGGTGGAATGTTTCCGGCGTCACCCGGAGAACGCAATTGAGAAGTGGGTCTCACAGCTGAGGACCGAATAAATGATTAACATGTCCAAATTCACTGTAGTTTGGGCTTATGTCATTTAAACACGCTTCAACGGAGACCAGTTCTTGATCCCTGCAGGGAAAAGTAAGAATTCTCTAGCGAAGTTAATCTGATGTCTGTCACAATTGTGATGAAAACTTAATAGCATGTTCACTTGCACAGGCACCAATCCCAAACACTGTAATGAACTCATAGCATAGCAGCGACTGAAAGGTTGGTGTCGTTTGGGTTAATTGTGATTTATTCTCTTCAAGTTTTCTCCCACACATTGGCGCCCTGGATGCAGATTCTGTTTAGGACGGGGTTATAAATCAGTCCTGATGTTCCCGTCCATCAGGATTGGAGTGTGGAGGGCGGGAAGGTGTGCTTATGCAACCATCTGCCCTGATCCAGCCCTGGGTGTTCCCTCTGTCAGGCAGCAGCGCAGAGTCAGCTCTAGCTGGAGCTCAAAGAATCCTAGAAGACCAGAATTCTCAGGAATGGCAGGAGTCTTCCCCAAGGAAAGACAGTTTAAGAACCAGTCTCTGCCAGGAAAGCATCACGGGGACGTGACCCAGCCCCAAAGACCCATTCAGGTACCAAGGACACCCCAGGCCAAGGGCTGGGTGTGTAAGGCCCCCTGGTTATCACAGCATGAGTGTGTGGCAGGGGATCCTTGAGGGTAGTGAGTGTAGTGGGTAGTGAGTGTGGGGGTAGTGAGTGGCGGGTAGTGAGTGTAAGGAGGTATTTGGGGGCAGTGAGTACAGAACACCAAGGGTAGGGTTATTGGAAGGAGCAAGATTTTGTGAAATAGACCCGATATAAAATGGTTTTCCAGGTGGCTCAGCACTAAAGAATCTGCTTGCCAATGCAGGAGACTGGTTTCACTCCTTGGTTGGGGAAGACCCCTGGAGAGGGGAATGGCAACCCACTCCACTATTTTTGCCTGGAGAATTCCATGGACAGAGGAACCTGGCGAGCTACAGTCCATGGGATCTCAAGAGCTGGACAGGACTTAGTGACTAAACAGCAATAACAAAATGATTTTTCACACGTTTACACACACACACACACACACACACACTGTCCTTTTGGTTCCGAGTTACACACACACACACACACACACACACACACACACACACACTGTCCTTTTGGTTCCGAGTTACACACACACACACACACACACACACACACACTGTCCTTTTGGTTCCGAGTTACACACACACACACACACACACTGTCCTTTTGGTTCCGAGTTACACACACACACACACACACACACACACACACACACACTGTCCTTTTGGTTCCGAGTTCTCAAACCTCTGCTGGAGGAAGCCTGGCTGATCAGGAAAGGACAATGAGGAAGGGACTCTGGACGTTTGTGAAGCGAGCATCCCAAGGTCCTGGGATGCTAAGGAAAACAGAGATGTGTCCTTAGCTGGATGGAGCTGGCCCCTAAACGGGGGGACAGAGCTTGCTCTGGGGGGACTGAGGGTGGTCTGTGACAGCAGGAAGTCACAGAGTTCAAGCCATCACTAGGGTGGCTTGAAGTAGAAGGGCCACTGGGGGCTTGTGTTGGGGATTGGGGGTGGACAGCACTGGAGCTCTGGTTCTTTGTGTGTGGCGACACCTAGTGGCCATTCCCTTGTCTTCCGCAAGAAGACAGCCAACTGACCATCAGCCCTTGGCCACAGGACAGAATCAGAAGGCTTTTATCCCCGGAAGCCCTCACTCCCAGTGCGGAGGCTTCATGGAACATTTCAGTGTCCTTGGAGAGCACGACAGCCCAAGGCAGACAAGTTACTCGGGAACGAGAGTCTTTGGGAAAGCTGAGTTTGGTTATGGAGACTGGATTAGAGATTTGCATTCGACCCTAGGAAGATTGAAGGCAAAAGGAGAAGGGGGTCAACAGAGGATGAGATGGTTGAATGGCATCTCACTAGATGGATATGAATCTGAGCTAACTCCAGGAGACAGTGAAGGACAGGGGAGCCTGGTGTACTGCAGTCCATGGGGTCGCAAAGAGTCAGACATGACTTAGCGACTGAACAACAAAAACAAATTTGACTCTAAGTGATGTGGATATTGTTGCATGGGGTGGAGGGGGGAGCCCAGAGCCCATACCCCACGGACTGTCAGAACTGTCCCTTCAGCCACCCGGGCTTGGGCTGTGGGAGGAATGGGTGAGTGAAGCACCTGTGGCCCCAGCCCCCCAGCGGGTCCAGAGACACAGTCATTGAGCACCCAGCAGGTGCCCTCAGAAAGCAGGACGAGACGGGGCAGCTGGACAGGAGGGCCTGGGCAGGGGTGCACCACCTGCTTGGATCACAGTCAGGAAAGGCTCCCCAGGAAGCCCTCTAAGCGAGGCCTGGAGACCCCCGGGCAGAGGCTGGTGGGGGAGGAGCCTTGAGGCAGGTCCAGGACACAGGCGGGGAGGCAGAGGGGAGGGGAGCAGGGGGAAGAGTGGGGGGCAAGGAGGCAGGGCTGGCCTGCGGGGTCCCAGCAAGGACATGAAATGTATCCTGGGGTAGGCTGAAGTGAGGAGAAATTTCATCTGTTCTGGTTTGTTAAAATGATCATTCTGGCTACTTGTGTGGGGTGGGGGAGTGGAAGGAGGCGCAAACGGGTCAGCAGGTAGAGGAGCCAAGCCCTCCTGCTCAGCTGTGCCGGGAAGTTAGGACTGTCTCTGCACTGTGCAGCTGGCCCCGGGGATGGCCAGCTACCTCTCAGTCAAGGTCTTTCTGGAGGCAGCTCACCCCTCCTTCCCCATTACCAGTTGTGAATTGGGCCCTTTTCTGAGCCCGGAGGTGGCAGGGGGGCACACAATGGAAGAGAAGCGTGGGTTTTGGTGGTGTCAGGAAGGCCCCATAAGGCACTGCATTGAGCGCAAGGCTGCAGTGAACACATTTTGCATTTTGCCCTGTTGTACAGGCTTCAGGGCAGGAGCCCCTGTTAGCTTTGACAGGCGCCTCCAGGGAGGCTGCTGCCCAGGGCTATGGTACATTTCTGAGCCCGCCTTTCACCCGGGAGAGCCGGCCTTTCCTGGGCTTGCTGGCCCCTGAGGGATGGACCGTGTGAGGAGTGTCCTTGGCCCCAACTCGGCTCCCTCGGTCCTGCGAGCGCAGCTCCTTGGCACCAGGGCCGCGGAGGCTCCACCCCCACCAGCTGCTGCGTTATTTCTGACTCATCCAGGAGTTACAAGTGTGTAACCCAAACCCCTCCACGCCCGGCTTCCTCCCACTGGCTCCTCCTGGAGGGAGGAAACCCCGGGACGTCTCTCCCGGGACCTCGCCGCTGCAGGTCGGGTCCCCGCCACACCTGGACGCACTGCCGCTCGCAGGAGCCACCCTGTAACAGGTGGGTGGGCTGGCGAGGGTGGCAACCGCGAGCCCAGGCGGGTGTCTGCCCGCAGCCCCGGGCTCGCCGTCCCCATCGAGGGATTCCTTGGAGCCCGGCCCGGGAGCCGGCCTCTCGAACGTCAGGGACTTGTGCAGAGGGAGCTGTCTTGGTGTCTGGGGGCTGGGTACTGATCCCACGGCTTCTCCAGCTACAGGCCCCAGTCAGCTGCCTCGATCGCGTCACGTTGCTCCTCATGGAAGCTGCCTGCTTTGAGAGCTGGGGATACTTGGGGTTTTGTGCAGCACATCCCCTGGGCTCGTCGTAGCAGGAGCCTAGCTGAGGAGGTGACTAGAAGGTGACGCTGGCCAGGAGTCTGGGTCAGCTCAGCCCCTGGGGGCCCAGCAGCTCCACGCACAGAAGGGACTGGCCACCAGCGCCTGCTGCGAGGAGTGGGGGGTGGGTAGCTGCTCGGGCTGGCTGTTGGGCCAGCAGGGGTGAGGGAGGGACCGGCAACTCGCCTCCACGCTGGGCTGTCAGAAACGAGCCCCTGAGGCATCGTGGGCTGCCTGACACCTCCTGCCCGTGTGCGGGTCTGTGTCGTCCTGACACTGTCCCCCGCCCCCATGCTTCTCCTCACTCTGCAGCAGTCCCCAGAGCTGGCCAGGGGATGAACCGCGAGGGGGCCCCCGGGAAGAGTCCGGAGGAGATGTACATTCAGCAGAAGGTCCGAGTGCTGCTCATGCTGAGGAAGATGGGCTCCAACGTGAGTGCCTGCGGGGCGTCAGGCAGCAGGGCCCCCAGGGAGGGCGCCCGACGAAGGCATCCAGAGGGCCACAGCCGCCCTCCACAGCCATGGTCTGGGGAGGGGCTTGTGGGGGCTCTGGTTAGGCTGTGGCCGATTCAGGCTCCCGGACACAGACACCAGCAAGTCCAGTCCTGCCGGCCCTGCAGGGCAGTCTTCCCACCCCTTGTGCTAAGCTTGGGCCAGGCGGGTGAGGTTTTCTAAAGGCCCTGACCTTCCCTCCTTCCCCTCTCCCAAGAGCCTTCTTTTCCAGCGGGGCAGGACATTGCCTGAGAGGGCAGGGGGGCCCTCCGAGCCTGGCCTGCCCTACACTGGAATCCCAGTGCCGGATCTAATCCACAGTGGCAAGCCCTGTGGCTCCCATGGGCCAAGCTTCAGGGGTGGGAGCAGAGGGTTCAGAGTCTCACCCTGGGATGGAAAGGTCACATCTCAAGAATAGAGGCCTGGGGAGCGGAGAAGGAGGCACCCGTTGGGGATGAAGCCAGTCTGAGCAGGTGCCTCCGGGGCGGGTGCGAGCCACCCCTCACCCAGCTCTCTTGTCCTTGCAGCTGACGGCCAGCGAGGAGGAGTTCCTTCGCACCTACGCAGGGGTGGTCAACAGCCAGCTCAGCCAGCTGCCCCAGCACTCCATCGACCAGGGTGAGTCCATCGACCAGGGTGAGTGAGGGCCTGCGTGCCAGCCGCACCCTTCCCAGGGGCAGCAAGCGGTGGTTCCTTTAGAACGCATAGCTCCAGCCCTTGCAGACGGGCGATCCCCGAGAGAGAGGGAGTGATTCGGGGCAGACAAGGAGGGGCTGCAGCTCCCCCCACCCACACAGCTAACCCCGGGTGGCAGCAGCCTCTAAGTGTGGAGTCTGGGGTGCCTCCACGGCCTCCAGGCTGGTCCTTTCTTCCCCAGGTGGGAGCCAAGGACCCAATCAGGTAATGGGGGGGAAATCCCTTTTGGGCCTGGCGGAGGAAGCAGTGGCAGTGTCTGGGGGCCCTGTAACTGCAGAGGCTCTTGTGGTTGCATGTCTTTAGCCCTTGCCTGACCCCTGTCCACCCTGTTCAGGACAAGAAAACCACCCTTGTGTGCAGGGGCCTGGCCTGGTCGTAGACTTTACAGTGGCTGCTGTGTTCCTGGCTGTGCCCCGGGGGGTGGCCGCAGCGGCCCTGCAGGTCTGTGTGCCCGAGGGAGTTAGTTCTCTCTCGAGTGCCCTCAGCCAGCGGTAAGGTCAGCAGTGGGTAACACTGAGTGATTATTGTGTAGCAGGCTCAGGCTGAGTGCTTGATACACATCATTACATTTAACCTAGAGATAGAGATTTACCAGCTGTGTTACTTCTATTTAGCAGGCAAGGAAACTGGGGTTCAGAAGCAGTAAGCCACTGCAGCCAGTTCATGCCGCCAGTTACTGGGGGCGGGGGGGCCCAGAATGCAAACCTGCAGCTGGACTGCAGGGCTGGGTTCCACTCTTTTTGTCTTCTCTGGAGCCCAGAACCCTGCCCATCATCTTCATTCAGTCCTTTCCTTTTGTTCTCGTTACACTGGCTTGGAATTACTGGGTATTAAATCATGCAGCCAGGAGCCTGTCTGGTGTGAGCAGGCTCCCAGGAACTGGGCCCTGGTGGGTGTGTTTGCTGACCCCCAAGGCCAGGGAGGAGAGCCACTCTGGCACACAGGCCAGCTTTTCTTGAGGCTGCCCTTGTTCTCCTGGATGTCACAGGCAGGGCTCTGCCCTGGCACGGGGCCCGGTTCCCGAGCTCTGACGCTGGGTGTGACCCGGCCTGTGCACCCAGCTCAGCAGAAATGTACAGGGTGTTCCAGCGGCTCCAACAGCTCCCGGGTCGGCCGCTCACCCTGGCCACACTCATGCCACGGCCTGTTCCACCCCAGCTGCGCTGTTGGCCACCGCTGGGAGAGGAGGAGATGAGGGGTGTGGCCCTGCCCCTGTCCTGGGATATCTCTTGTGGGAGAGGCCTTTTCTTTTCCAGGACTGATCTGGGTTTTAGCATGGGTCCCTCTCCCCTGCTCCTGAAACCGTCCTGCTTTCTGAGTTCCTGGGGCATCACATTTTCTGCCAGCCTGGTCTTGGGTCACTGGGCTAACCTGATTTTGAGTTCTGGTTCTAAGACTACCTCTAGAAGAATGCTCTTAATGGGAAAAATCAAAAGAAGCTGTAAAACTGTATGTCAGTGTAGAAAATGCTGCCACATGTACTCCCCTGCTCCCGCCCATATCCACATACTCATGCATAGAACAGAAAAAGCGGAAAGAATATTTAGCAGGTTGTTTATAGAAAATTTTGATAGAGGGTGGGACCATATAAGACACCTTGAGTTTCTAAGTCACACACTTTTTTGCTAAAACTAATTTTTTACCGTTGCACATACTTTTTTTTTTTTGGACAATAAGGGGAAGTTTGTTTTATTTTTTTAGTCTCTGAACTTTTATTTTTGGTTTTCTAGTTTTCTTTTCTTTCTTTTTCTTTTAAAATTGAAGTATAGTTGATTTACAATGTTGAATTATTTCCTCCTATATAGCAAAGTGATTCAGTTATGCACATATATGCATTCTTTTTTTAATATACTTTTCCATTATGGTTTATCATAGGATACTGAATATAGTGCTCTGTGCTAAAGAGTAGGACCTTGTTGTTTAAAGGGGAAGTTTTAAAAAGTACTTGTTATCTTGCTTGGCTAAACCAACAATTGAAAACAAACTCTGTTGAGTTATTTAAGGCAGTCATGGTGACCTCACCTGGCCTGAAACTGCTGAGCAGTCAGGAGTGAGCTGTGGGCGTGTAGCTGTGAATTTGTGGTGCTGGAATCTGGACCCTCCCGGGTTTGGGGCATCCACAGACAGCCAGGCTGGCCTTGGGTACTTCTCTCTCTTGGGAACAGACTCCTGGGACTAAACCTGGAGCCAGGGGGAGAATATCTGGGGAGATGGTTCTCTGCTGCTGGGGTGTCCTTCAGTCTGCCTCTCCTCCCACAGTCACCTCTGACCTGAACCATTGAGAAAATAGGCTGCAGAAAGGCCTGAAGGAGAATTCCCCGGGGTGTGAGTTGGAAGGGGGGAGGGGTCAGCAGTGCCTGGAAGAGCTTCCGGAGCACACTGTATTTCCTTTGTCTCTTGCACTGTGGAGGTTCAAGTCTGAGAGCAGGACCCTACATTTCTGACCACGCCGTTGGGCCACGTGGGGTTCGAATAACATTCTAGTCTGTCCACTTTCTTCATTGGCAGAGCCGCCCGCAGCTGATACCATAGGGCCTGTTGCTCTCAGAGGCTCAGGCACAGCCCAGGTGGCAAAAGCTCAAGATCATTGCTTTCATTGCTCAGGACGCCAGCATGAAAAGCCCAGAAAGGCCTAGGAGCATTTGGGGTGGTGGGCAAGGCGGTCCCAGAGAAGCCTGGTGTGGGCGCCTCCTGCCACTAGGTGGCACTGTCTCTCAGCAGATGCCCTTGCTCTGCTCCTGGGAGCCCTTGCAGCTCTTACCTCTGCTGTACCAGCTGCCCTCGGTAGGGGGCCTGGGCTGCCCCATCACCAGTCAGCGCATGGCAGTCGGTCCTAGGGTCCTGCCCACCACCTTAGACCTGCCCATGCTTCTCCTCTGAGGCTGGAGGGGTCTGGAACCAGGAGCGCTGCTTGCCCTCCCCAGACCTGGGGAGGAGAGCAGGCTGCGCATTGCTTACCTGGGCATTGCTCCCCCCACCCCCACATCCCATCCTTCCCCCACTGAATGTGTCTTCAGTACCTGCTGGGTGCAGACAGCTGCTGGAGACCCCAGTGCACAGGCCCGCACCTTACGGCCTCACTGACTGGTTCCAGCAGAGGGTGCCGGTTGCCCCTGCTACCCTGTACTGAAGCCGGCATGGACCTGCCTGGCCTCTGTTAATCCGAGACCACCCTCGAAGTCTCTCAGTGACTTCCTACTGCCTTGAGGATATAGTCCAAACCCCTTAGCCATGATGTGTGGGACCCCCCGCCCCCACTACCTCTCCCGCCCTCGCCCCCCGCACCTACCTCTCCCACCCTCAGCCCCCCACCCCCGCCACAACTACCTCCCCCACCTCCGCCCCAGACACCAGGACTTCATACTCCATAAACAGCCACACTGAGTGGCTTTCTGCTCCCATCTCAAGCCTTGTGTATTCATGCCTTCCTGTCCCCGCATTTGCCTCTCGACGGCCAGGAGCCCAGCACTGACGCGCCCCCTCCCCTGCCTCCCGCAGGCTGGGCCAGGCCCTCCTCTCATCTCCACCACACACGTGCATCTCAGCTGTGCTGCTCCGCACGCTGTTTCCCGGTCCATCTCTGGACCAACTCTGAGCTCCTGTGGCTTCCCTCTTCACATTCGTGGGGCTTGGCCCCCCAGGCCCCCCGCATGTTCTTGGGTGAATAAATAGACTGGGCTCTGGGTCTGGAAGCTCAGAGTCCCCAGAAAGGCAAGAACATGAAGTGCTATCTCTTGGTCCCCATAGTGGCCGAGCAGACCCAACAGCTGAGTTTGAACCAAAGGCAGCCAGTGCTTCTCTGGGAAGATCACTTTGCTGAGAAGGCCTAGCTGTAGGCTTGGGGACAGAGAGCTGTAGCTTCCAAAATCAGGCTCAACAGAATGCTGAGTTCGTTCCTTTCTTGTCAGTGCTGTTCAATCTGTACCACATATTGATAATTTTTCCTGGCTATGAAAGAATGCATAATCATCATTGAAAATGGTTGGGAAAGATAGAAACAGCAGAAGCGCCTCAAAGATTGACTCTACAAATAGCTGAACCCATTACCTTGCGTTAGTTGCCCAGCAGGCTTTTTAAAAAAATATGCGTGAATTTCCATTACAAAGTTGTAATGAATTTCCATATAATGTAAATATTATAATATCCATTTTAGCTTCCATTTTTTACTTAGGATAATTTTGTTTAGTCACTAACATGTTTGACTCTTTTGCAACCCCCTGGACTGTATGTAGCCTGCCAGGCTTCTCTTTCCATGAAAGTCTCCAGGCGAGAATACTGGAGTGTGTGGCCATTTCCTTCTCCAGGGCATATTACTGACCCAGGGATTGAACCCATGGCTCCTGCGTGGCAGGCAGATTGTTTACCACCAAGCCACCCGGGAAGCCCTATGGGAATTTTTCCGTGTCCTTGATTTCTGAGAAAGTGATTCAGCAAAATCATAGGATGTGCGGCCATGTGGCTGTGCCATTGTTTTCTGACTGATCCTTTACTGTTGGATGTGTGATTCTCATCTTTGCCATTAATTATAATTAATTTAATTTCTTGAGCTCCTACTGTGTGTCAGGTTCTGTGTTAAGTAGCACATAAAGTTACCCCAGGGAGTCCTCCCAACAGGGCTGTGAGGCAGAGGTGATCACAGCCCCACTTTCCCAATGAAAAAACAGGCCCTGAGAGGTTGAGTGAGATGCTCAAGGCCATGGAATCAGCTGTGTGGCTCCTGCCATGTGGTTCTAGATATGGCTTACAGGCCATGTGTGTTTCCAAGCATAACAGTGTTTTACCTGAGGGGCAGGTGTGATGGAGGCGGTTAGCATGGTATTTCAGGAGGGCATGAAAAAGTTGGAAGGGTTTCCTGTTGCTGTTTTCTGGACTTTTCACCTCTGGGCCCCTTTAAACATGTTCGCTGTGAGCTCTGGGTCTCTCCCTGACCCAGCGCTGCTTCCAGGATGAACACCTGGCCAGTGCCAGTTCCAGGCCCCCAGTGCACTTGGCAGAATCCTGCTTGTGGCCATTCACCTGCAGACCTGCCATCCTCCAGCCATGCTCCGTGTGGACCCTCATCTGGCTGTCTCGGAGCTGGAGGGACCTGTCGAGATGTGGCCCCTTGTGTTAAGGAAGCCCGCGTCCTTTCTCTTGCCCTCTTCTTGGCCCTGGAGCTGTTCTTGCCCTCTTCTTGGCCTTGGCATGCTGGCTCCCCCAGCCTGTTCCAGCCTCTGTCTGATCACACTCTTTCTCAAAGAGGCTTTCCAGGGAAAGGTCCCCAGCCTGAGCCAGCTGGGCGGTCCCGGGGTGCTGCTGGCTTTTCCCTGCGGAAGCCAAGGCTGCAGGCTCTGAGTCTGCTGCCAGAGAGCCTAAAATAGGTCATTTGGTCTCAGGGTTACACTGAGAGCCTTGTTAAAATAGCTGTGGTTGTGGGCAAGCCAGCGGGGAGCCAGGGCCTCGGGAGGGGAGGGGAGGGGAGGGCAGGGCTCACCCCACCCAGGGGTGATCTCCTCTGGGGATCAAGCATGATCACCCCTCTACACGTCACCCCTCTTGACCCTCTTCAGCAGCACATGGGTAGGGGTTCTAGCTCCATCTGCCTTTCACAGCCAGCGTCCTTCCTGGAATCCTCTCCTACACCCTCCGGCCTCTGCTCTTACGCTCCTCTGCTGCCCTGTCTGCTCTTCCGGGGTTGGCCCCGAGTTCCTCCTCTGGCTTCTGAACTGCCCGTGCATCTTTGCTTCCACGGAGCCCTTGTCACATCTCATTGGGAGCCCGAGGTCCAGCTCTGGCCTGGAGCGGGCTCTCTCCCCCATGTAGACAGGCTCCCTCTCCGTGACCAGCTGCCCAGGTGCCAGGACCCCCCTCTGCCCACATGTGGCTCCCAGGCTTCTCCCAGGGCCTCCAGGTAATAACCAAGTCTGGATGAAATTGCAGGCAGGCCCCAGGAGAATGCCAGTCAGTGGGATGGGAAGCTAATCTTTTTAAAGTTTAATCAACACTTTCATGAGAATTACTTGTAACCTAATAATGATAAATGTGAACTAAAAAAATCTCATATACATTGAATTCAACTGAAAAAATCAACCAGGAAGACTTGGTAAGAGATAACTTGTATCACAGAAAAAGAAAAAGGCTTAAGACAGGGTGAGGATCACGCTGAGGAGCGGGCTGGTTGCTCTGTTCAGCATCTGGCTCTGGCCTGTGAAGTGTTGCCTTGATCTTCCCTCCTTCACTGGCGTGATGTCTGCTATTGTGTGGAGCTGAGAGCAGGGACCTCCAAGCCCTGTGCACCTCAGTACCTTCCTCCTGACACCTGCCCAGGAGAGGCAGACCTCTGTCCTGGAGAAGAGCATCAAGGGCCCCTGGGTTCAGCAATGGCTCCTTCCTGCCCACAGTCACCCATTGATCTGGATGCCAGGCAATGGCTCCCAGCCTCAAGCTGCCAGCGCAGCCAGGTAGATGGAAACAGGCGTAAACACATAAAGACCTCTGGGTGCAGATCCCAGGATGACTGACCCCATGGGCAGGGAACCCACCTAGAAAGCCCCAGAGAAAAGATGCTGTCTGCTGGGTCTTGAAGGATTCACTGGTGACTCAGATGGTAAAGAGTCTGCCTGCAATGCCAGAGACCAGGGTTTGATCCCTGGGTTGGAAAGATCCCCTGGAGAAGGAAAAGGCTACCTACTGCAGTATTCTTGCCTGGAGAGTTCCATGGACAGAGGAGTCTGGCAGTCCATGGGGTCCCAAAGAGTTGGACACAACTGAGTGACTAATGCTGAAGGATGCACAGGAGTGCATGTGGACAGACAAGGAGAAGGATGGCACAGACCAAGGGAGTCCTGGAGCCTGCCCAGCCTGGGGCAAGTGTCCCCCAAGGGGCGAGTGTGGGTGGTAAGTGACTGGAAAGGCAAACAGGCGCGGAACAGAGTAAATTCTGGAGATGAGGCCATGGGGGTTACCAGGACCCGAGGGGTGGGATGGCCAGGCCAGTGGCTGTTCATCTAGGGTGAGCACTGGGGAAAGGTCACAAGGCAGATGCTGGGGCAGAGAGACACCCAGAAGGTCACAGCAGTGTCCTGTGAGCAAGTGGGGGTAGGGTTGGAGGCGAGGCCGTGTGGACGGGGCTCCTGGACTGAGCAGCTACAGAGGAGGGGCAGGCAGGGGCCCCCCAAGTGGGCAGTGTGTGGGATCCTCCAGGAGCAGGCAGGGGTTAGGTTAGAACCCAGGTGTAAGGAGGGAGCAGATTTGGGGATTGGGTGTGGGTGAGGCCCCCCAGGGAAAGCAGGCAGAGGGAGGGGATGTGGAACCCTGTGAGCTTAGCACCATGGCCAGCAGGGGGCACAGGGGAGCTCAGAAAGGAGGAGAGGATCAGCTGGCTCACCATCAGGGTCCCCAGGGTTCCTAATTAATGTCAGTGGTGACTTTTCCCAAAACAGTGTCTGTGGATCCTGGCTGAAGAAGGCAGATTGCTGAGGGCTGGGAGTATATGGCATGGAAGCAGGACAGAAGGTTGGTTGAGAAGGGACAGCAGCTCAGGGGTGGGGACCGTTTGTAGCGTTGAGTTCTCAGAATGTGGGCCACAGACCACTGCACCTGAATCACGGAGGGCACTTACTAAAAAAATGCAGATGCCTGGGCCCCACCCCAGCCCTGCTGGATTAGTGTGTCTGCCAGGTGGGCCTGGACATCTGCATTTGAAGCAAGACCCCAGGTGGTTGTGATGCCCTCCAGAATTTGAGAATATGCTGGGACTCTGGGTGAAGACCTGGCCCTTCTCCTGGAGGGACCCCCTCTGCCCCTTCCGGATTCTGTCCCTTCACACAACTCTCTGTAGTCTAGGAGAGATTCCATCGCAGGAGCTAAGAGACTTGATAAGGGGCACCTCACCTTGGAAAAAAGACCCTGACGCTGGAAAGATTGAAGGCAGGAGGAGAAGGGGACGACAGAGGGTGAGGTGGTTGGATGGCATCATCGACTCAACGGACATGAGTTTGAGTAAACTCTGGGAGTTGGTGATGGACAGGCAAGCCTAGCATGCTGAAGTCCATGGGGTTGCAAAGAGTAGGACACAACTGAGCCGACTGAACAACAATACCTTGGAAAACAACCCCCAGAGGCAGGATGTATGTGTTGGGCTCAGTGGAATGTGGGAGGGGTGGGTGGCCTGGGGTTCCTGGGTCTAGAGCAGAGCAGGTGTAATGGCACCCCCAGAGTGGGACCCCACCAGCTTCTGTTTGGGATGTTTCATGCTGCCGATGTTATCTGGGTCAGTCCAATGGGGGGACGGGATACGTGTGTTTTGCAGATGAGGAAACCGAGGTGGATATGCAGGGACTAGGCAGGGTTCAGACTCTGGCCCAGGTACCCCTATCCACCTGAGGAGCCTAAGCCTGGGGAGGCCCGCGTTGGCCTATCGGGAGGCCCAGTGCCTCTTCCAGGAGCCCCCTTGCACCTAAGCCCATGTGCCCCGCCTTTTGCAGCCAGGGCACCCGGTGACATGGTTGCCAGCTTAGAGCCCAGAGGGCATCACCAAGCCTGGAGCTCGCTTGGCTGCTGAGACCGTGGAGGATCTGGGGTGCTGTTCCCATGGCAACCAGTGTCATGCTATCTCTGGGGAAAAGTCATCCTCTGGGAACTTGGGCAGCAGAGCTGAGAGGCACAGAACCCTGGGCTCCAGGGCTGCAGCTGCTCAGAGAAGCACATGACACCCAGCGGGTCTGGGTCTCTGTGCAAGGAGGTCTTGTCTAGTCCAGGGTAGGGCCCTGCCTCAGCCCGGTGGACACCTTCGCCCTTGGACGAGTGTCTTGGACCTGTGTTTCCGTGAGGGAGCCTTGCTGCCTGGCTGATCTCCCCAGAGCAGGTAGCTGAGCCGTGCTGCTTGGGGTAGCCAGGTAGCCAAGTAGCAGATGCTGGTTGCCATGGATGGCAAGATAGTGACCTCAGGGGACCGAGAGAGAATGCCACAACCCAAGTGACGTGGTCAGAGAAGGGGCAAACAGCAGAAACGGGGATCACCCTGGACGCTTTGGAGCCTGTGGCCGTGTGCATGGAGGGATGACCCAGACCTGGCAGTTGTGGTTCCCTGGACAGTTTTGAAGAACTTTTACCACTTAACTCCCTCTGCAAAGTTAACTTTGCCCAAGTTAACCTCCAGCTGGACTTGGGAGCCTGTGTATGTGCGCTAAGAAGCTTCAGTCATGTCTGACTCTTTGCAGCCCCATGGACTGTAGCCCGCCAGGCTTCTCTGACAATGGCGATTCTCCAGGCAAGAATACTGGAGTGGGTTGCCATTTCCTCCTCCAGGGAGACTCTGGGGGTTGGGGTTTTATTTCTGAGTTTTCCAGGCCCCGGTCCTTTGCCCTCATTAGGAAGAGGTCAGGAGGTCACGAGATCCCCAGCTCAGAAAGAAGTCGTCCTGGGAGATTCCAGCCAGGGGTGGGTGTGCGGTTTCAGAGCAGCTGGGGGACAGACTTGGAGGCGCCCATGACCCTGGATCAGGGGGTGTGGGTGTCCCCACCCATAGCAGATACTGGTGCTGGGCATCCCCCCTTTTCTCTGGTGACATCTGCACACGGCTGTGTCCTGCACTGGGGGCCCTGGGGCTGGCTGCCTTGGAAGCTGGCCCAGGCTCTTGCACCTTCTGTCAGTTTCTTGGGGAGGGTTTACCCTCAGGGTTCCCACCTCCTGTGAGCGCAGGCTCCTCCTCTGAGCTGGGCTTTTGGGGAGCTACAGCGGAGCAAGTGCTTTGCTGGATGGAGGCTGGAACTGCACGGTTAGCACATCCCAGAAGTCAGGAGGCTCTGTGTATTCCTTCCGCCACCTGGCCTCTCTGTCTCCGCAGGATCCCTCTTGGAGAGGGTCAGGGGGGTATCTGGAGCCGTCCTCGTGGGCCCTGGGACTAGGCCTGCTCCAGTGAGGGTCTGTGCCTCTCCTGGAAAGGGTTTTCCACTAGGATGTCCCCTGCTGGGTCTGAGAAACAGGCCTTCCGTGCCCTTCCTGCATCCACTGCTTCAGGGCTGCAGTCATCTCTGTTCCTCTTTGCTGCTCTTTTCACCCCTGGGCCTTTCTCCAGACCTTGCCGGTCTGCCCCACACCCTGCAGAGAGCTGCTCCCCAATGGCAGCACACTGGTTCCCTTCAGAGAGCCAGGCCGGGCTGGGGCCATGGGTGGCGCTGGTGTGTGGAGCCTGTACTGGGCTTTTGATTCTGTTGGTGTGAATTCACCCTGAGCTTGCAAACAGACCAGTGACCCCATTGTCTGTCTCCCGCCCCCAGCTGGGGGCCGGCTTCCCTTTTCTAAGCTCCTGAATGTTTGTCATTTTTCTCTCCCCAGTCACTTGACTGGACTCCATTAAAGAGGCAGAGCTGAAGTGGGACATGGGACGGAAAGGCCCACTGGGTGCTTGGCTCTGGTTCAGAGAGCTACGCCCTCCCCAGCGCCTTGGCCCCGCTCTCCATAGCAGGCGAGCCATGGGACTAGGGGGGCATCTGGCAGAGCAGTGGGCCTGGGCAGGGGACAGGGTCTGGCCAGGCGCCTCCCGAGTGGGCCTTCTAGACTCCACCTTCATTTTACTCTAGTTCATCCACCCCAGGCCTGCTTCTTTGTGCTTTGCAAGTCCTGGGTCTTGCTTCCATTCTCGTGGGGGCAGGTATATGGGTGCACGCTCTGCCAGGAGAAGCCTCAGTGCTCAGGGTGACTGGGGCAGGACCGGTTATTTCCTTCTCCTCATAGAAAACGACAACGCGTGTCGTGCCACGTGCGTGGTCTTCCAAGTCTGTACCGGGTCTTTGCTCTGTCTCTGATTCACCAGGTTGTTTCATCTCTCTGAGCTCCTCACCTCTAATGGTTCATCCTGTGTCACTGTTTTAGACATTGAGGTCAGGGAAAGCCAGGGGAGTTGACTGTACACCGACTGGCATGAAGCGTGAGAGCTGTGAGATGGACTTGGGAAGAGCACTGAGGCCAGGGAAGGAGCAGGTGCAAAGGCCTGAGGCTCAGGTTCCTGTGCCTGAAGGACAGGCAGGAGCCCCTGTGGCTGGAATGGGGTGAAGGTAGAGGAGGTGTATGGAAGGAGGGGAGGAGGCAGCCAGAGGCCCGATTGCATTGGGTCTTGCAGCTACAGGGTGAGTTTGGAGTTTCCCTTGAGTGTGATGAGAAATCGTACAATAAGCCACCTTTGGAGAGTTGTGAACAGAGGAGCGGCAGGAGCTGACTTGTGGTTTTAAGATCTTACTTGTGACTGCTGTGTGGAGAATGGATTGTCAGGGGCTAGAGTGGAGCGATCCAGGGAAAGAGGGTGCAGGGGGCTAGTGAGAGGGGTAGTGGTGGCCTGGACCAGGGTGGCAGTCGAGGAATGGTGATGAGTTCAGGATGCATTTTAAAAGTAGAGTCAGCAGGACTGGCTGATGTGTTGTATGTGGAGTGTTTGTGGAAGGGTTTATTTCTGGATTCCCAATTCTGTTCCCTTGATCTATGCCAGTTCTACCCAGACTTGTTTACTGTAGCTTTGTAGTAAGTTTTAAAATTCAAAAGTGTGGGTCCAACCTTGTTCTTTTTTCTCAAGATTATTTTGGCTATTCTGGATGCTTTGCATTCCCATATGAATTTTAGGAGTGTGTGTGAGAGAGAAGGAATCAGGAAGACCCCGGGGTTGGAGGTGCCGTCGCCTGAGGTGGCGGAGGCTGCAGGTACGCTGGTTTGGGGGCTGCACCTTGACCTTCCACCAGCAGTGTCTAAGGGTGCCAGTTTCTCCTGAATGCTTGCTATCATCTGTCTTTTGATTCCAGCTGTCCAGCGGCTATGAAGCGATATCTCCTGGTGGTTTTGATTTGCATTTCCATAACGAATGATGATATTGGGCATCTTTTCATGCACACGTTGACCATTCACATATCTTCCTTGGAAAAATATCTATTTGAATTCTTTGCCCATTTTAAACATTTGAGTCATTTAACTTTTTATTATTATTGAATTGTGTTATTTATATATTCTTGATATGAATCCCTTACCAGATTTGCAAATATTTTCTCTCATTCTGTAGGTTGTCTTCACTTTTTTTAATAGTACTTTTTGAAGCATAAAAGCTTTTATCCTTGATAAAGCCCAACTTATACATATATATATATATTTTTTTCTTTTGTTAATGATGCCTTGGGTGTCTTATCTAAGAAACCATTTCCTAACCCAAGACTATGAAGATTTATTCCTGTTTTCTTCTAAGAGTTTTATACTTCAGCTCTTAGAATATTTAGGTCACTGCTTCATTTTGAGTTAATTTTTGTGTATGGCACAAAACAAGGGTTCAGCTTCATCTTTTACATGTAAGTATATCCAATTGTCTCAGCACCATTTGTTCAATTCTTTCAAATTGAACCCTTGGCACCTTTGTCAAAACTTAATTGACCACTAATGGAAGGGTTTATTTCTGGATTCCCAATTCTGTTCCCTTGATCTATGCCAGTTCTACCCAGACTTGTTTACTGTAGCTTTGTAGTAAGTTTTAAAATTCAAAAGTGTGGGTCCAACCTTGTTCTTTTTTCTCAAGATTATTTTGGCTATTCTGGATGCTTTGCATTCCCATATGAATTTTAGGAGTAGGTTGCCAATTTCTGTAAGAAAGGCAGCTGGAGTTTGATAGAAATTGTTGAATTTCGTCCAGCAGTGTTTTGTTGTGTGTTGTTTTTTTTTTTTTAATTTATTTTTGGTTGCACTGGGTCTTGGTTGCTGTGTGCAAGCTTTCTCTAGTTCTGACGAGCAGCAGCTTCTCCTGCTGGAGAGCACGGGCTCTCGGCACGCAGCCTTGAGTAGTTGCAGCCCTTGGGCTCAGTAGTCACAGCTCTCGGGCTCTAGAGCTCGGGCTTGGTAGTAGTTGAGGTGCACAGACATAGTTGCTGCATGTGGGATCTTCCCAGACCAGGGATCAAATCCATGTTCCCTGCATTGGCAGGCAGATTCTTATCCACTATACCACCAGAGAAGTCCTTAGCAATGTTTTAGACATTGATGTTTTGTTCTTTTTAGAGTTCAAATTTTGTACTCCATTTGTTAAATTTATTCCTAAGGATTTTATTATTTTTGCTGCTACTGTAAATGAAATTATTTTCTTAATTTCATTTTCAAACTATTCATTCCTAGTTTATAGAAATACAAATGATTTTTGGTATATTGACCTTATATCCTGTGACTTTAACTTATTAGTTCTAGTAATCTTTCAGTGGATTCCTTGGGATTTCCTATATGTGAGATCCATATCATCTACAAATACAGTTTTACTTCTTTCTTTCCAATTTGGATGCCTTTTATTTCTTTTTTTTTGTCAAATTGCCCTGGATAGAACCTTAAACATAGTATTGAATAGAAGTGGTGAGAGTGGATTTTGTCTACTTGTTCCTAATCTTAAAGGGGGAGAGCTTTCAGTCTTTACCATTAAGTATGATAATAGCTGTGGTTTTTTAGTAGGTGCCCTTTATCTGGTTGAAGAAGTTCCCTTTTATTCCTAGTGTGTTGGGTGTTTTTTATCATGAAGGGGTATTGAATTTTGTCAGATGTGTTTTCTGTGTCTATTCAAATGATTATATAGTTTTTGTTCTTTTTTCTATTGATAGGAGTTATTACATTAAGTGATTTTTGGGTATTGAACCAACCTTGCATTCCTGGGATAATGTCACTTGGTCACAGTATATAATCCTCTTTATATGTTGCTTGCTAGTATTTTGTGAGTGTTCTTGCATACCATAGATGTTATGAATATGTATATTCATAAGAGATACTGGTCTGTAGTTCCTGTTCCTTGTGATGTCTTCATCTGGTTTTGGCTTTCTTTATCTTTTAATGGGTCAGAGAGTGTGGAACAGGAGAGACCGATCAGCTTTTCCCCTCCCGTACTCACTGCATCTGGTGGGGAAGGACAAATAGAAGCTCTGAGCCCACGTCCAGACAGGGTCGGCAAAAGTACCAATGAGATAGACCAGCCTCGTCTGTAAAATGAGATGGTAAACCTAGCTGATGGCCCAGAGGTGGTGAGCTGGGCCTGCTGGCTTCTCTGTAGTATCTTGCTGTTGTGAGCCCTGCGTTTCCAGGACAGAACCTCTAAGGAAGGCCCCATATTCTGGCCTCAAAGGAGAAGGAGGGCTCATGAGGGTCAACTTTAGAGATCCCTCCTGGCTCTAAAGCTCTAAGAACTTGAATCATAATAATGAACTAAGCAGCTCACTCTCCACTGGGTGATGGGCCCCAATTCCGTGGAGAAGAGGAAGGGGAAGGGCCACATCCTCGCCTCACAGCCTGCAGGGTCAGGCCCTTGTCGAGTGATGAATGCCAGGCCAACCAGTGTAAGAAAGGTCAGAGGAGGCTCTGGAAGAGCCTGCCCTGCTCTGGGTCCCCAAAGGGAAGCAGGTCCCTGGTGGTGAGCCCTGGAAAACAGTGAGTCCTTTAGGAACAGAACAGAGCTGGGGTGGGCAGTGGCCCTCTGGGCCCTTCATGCACCGGTTCCAGCAGCAGAGTGGGAGGCCCTGTAAACAGGAGCCGTGGGTCCCCGGCCCTCTCTGCCCCAGCCAGGGATGGGCCGACCAGCTGGCGGAGCAGCCCTGGTGCAGATGTCTTGTTAGGGAGTTGCTGGAGTCCCTCAATGACCTTGAGGAGGTGACTTTTTTCTCCATCTCTCAGAGTGCAGCCCAGGTACACTCATCCTGCAGCCCCTGCGTCTGGGCTCCTCCAAGGAACCGATGGCCATTCCCTCTGCAGACTCACTCTTCCCTCCTGGGATGGCTGGTGCTATTTTTGTGCCTGCAGCTCAGCACAGAGGCCCAAGGTCCCTGCAAGCAAGCCCATGGGACAGGCCAGGAAAGCAGTGAGTGGGCTGCCACTGTGCATTGCCTCTTTTGCTGACAACTCCCCTTTACTGATCTCCCTCCAGCCCCCTCCTGCTTAGCGAGCTGGAGAGTCGGCACTCGGGAAAAGCCAGCATCTGTTAGGTAACCGGCTCAGCTGCCATGCAGGGTATGATGTAATCTTGGATCCTGTGGTTGCTAGGAAAATTCTGCCCGCAGTGATATTGCGTGGTCCGAGGAGCGAGGCGAGTACAGAATGTTCCCGAGAAGACAGGGGAAGGATTGCTAGGGCTTCCCAAGCACAGGAGCCCAGAGAAGTTGGATGACCTGAGCTCCTTTCTAAAAGCTTGTTCCCCTTGGCAGAAATAGAGGTTGTGCTGGTAGCAGCAGAACATCAAGTCAGGTGGGGTTGTGCGGCACAGTGACTCCCCTTGGCAGCAGCACCTGGGTGCTCTGGTGCCAAACTGCAGACACTTGTCTGTCATGTGACATCCTTCTGGAGGGGCCCTCCTGCAACACCAGGGCTGGGCGCCTCCTCCTCCGCTCCTCCCGGCAGGACAGTTAGGAAAGAGGCAGGAGGAAGCTGCCTTGGGAAGTGGCAACTCCCTGCAGCTTGGAAGGAGCTGACCCACGCCATGCCCTGGGGGGCGGGCGGTGGTGGAGTCCTGCCCTCTCTCCAGTTTCCCATGCCAGCAGCTCCACCAGGCATCGCTCCCCCTGCCCCCCACCTCCCGCTCAGTGGCCGCACAACCCCTGTGTTGCTGTTCCAACCCTCCCCTCCCAGGGAGAATTCTCCAGCAGAACAGAAGTAGGTTTGAAGGGCCACAGGCAATTGGCTGCTCTTTAACGTTCAGGGCATGACCAAGAACCTAGGTTTAGAAAAAAGGGGAGAGACGTGGCAGGACCCAGGCACAGGAGGCAGAGCGGGACCTGCAGGTGACCTCACCTGCCCCACAGGGCCTGTGCTCAGTCCTTCCTCCGCAGCAGCTTAGGGGGAGGCAGGTCAGCATTCCAGGCTCTCCCCCACTTCCCTCCTGCCTTTTCTGGCTGCAAGTCAGAGCCTGTCTCAGGGAAAACAAGACAAAGGAAGTGGTTTCATGAGACCCTGGACCAGAATCCTCAAATCAACCATGAAAAATAGCAATAGAAAGATTATGGCCATTATTTGTCTCTGTAGGAGCCAGGCTGGAAATGGGCCTGGCTGTGCTCCTTTGAGCAGGTGATCGGGTTTGGACAAAGAGGAATGACTGCTAGAAATCAGGAGGGAGATCCTCCCAAAGGATGGAGACCAGAGTCTTAAGAAGGAAGAGGGCGTTTCCCAAGGGCCCCTGGCTTTGGTGACCTTGGAGCAAGGGTCACCAGCAGAGAGAGCGCTGCTCAGGACAGCAGCCTGGGTTCTTGTCCTGCTCCCCGCTCTTGGAGGTGTAGCCTAGAGTGAGCCTCTAAGCTTCACCCTGGCAACCTGCTGCCCAGGCCCGGCAGCTGGGTTGCTGGTGAATCCTGGCCAGGCTGTAGGGGTGGCTCAAGAGGGGCAGTGGGCTTCCCAAGAAGCACTTTGTTCTCAGAAAGCACCCCTCCTGGGAGGACTGACGCCACATGGGGGCTGCAGCCCAGCACCAGGGGCCCATCCAGCAGCGGTTCTCTCCTCACGGTCTGCAGGTGCGGAGGACGTAGTGATGGCGTTTTCCAGGTCGGAGACGGAGGACCGGAGGCAGTAGCTGCAACCCCGGTGGAACACCCTGGAAGCTGGCCAAGGCCAGGAGATCTGTGTGGACCTCACCGCTGAGTGGCAGAGGGTCATCTCTCCTCCCCCTGGCTCCCCACCCAACCCCACCCTGTCCCGCCCCAGGGCCACTCAGCATCCTCGGGGGAGACACCAATGGTGTGGTCACGATTGGCTTAAAGGGACGGACTCATGATTGGCTGCAGGAAGAAACCTTTTTATTTTTAAATCTTGACCAATGGAAACCTTTTTATTTTTATTTTCTGACTATTATTTTAAAAAAAGAAAAAAAATTTGAGCCTCGGGTGTATGGCTTCCCAAGAAGCTCTCCGAGCTCTGGTGCTTTATTTGGGTCACTCTTTAGGAACGTGAGGAGGTCCGATTGGCCGCTTAAACTGGAAAAGGATTTGATTGGCTGGCTAATGGGAACCTTTTTTTTTTTTTTTTTTCTTCTTTGATTGGCTGCAGGTGTTAGGCTGATCACAACAGCTCCTCTCTTTTGAATGTCGAAAACAGGGTTTGGGACATTGGTTGTTATATTTGACTTGAAAAAAAGAAAGAAAGAAACCAAGTGCGCTTTGCAATATTTATTACACAAAGAGCCTGCTGCTGTTTTCACGTGTTTTGTGTTTGCCTTCTATTGGTTTAGGCGTGTTTCGTTTTCCATTGGCTCACCCATGACTTCTGCCACCATGGGCCACCCACCAGCCCTTTGGTGGGTGGGCCCTCTCCAGTGAGGTGGGTGGGGGGCGGTCCACCTGGAGAGTGCATTTGCATTAATGACCACATCTGGCTTCATCAGCAAAAGGACCTCCCCCTTCAGGACCCCAAGCAGGATCCACAGCTGGAAAACAGAGCCCCCAAGGTTGTCCTGAATGAGTAGCCCAGAGCCTAGAGGAGACCATTCACCAGGATCACTTCCACGAGTTGGCAACCAGCCAGCCTCCCTCAGTGAGGATGGAATGGCTCACTTGCACCATCCGGGCCTCTCCAGCCTGCCCTCACTGAGCAGGGAGCCTCTTTCCCTTCAGTCATCATTCCCTCTGTAGCCAGCTTCCTGAGATCTCATCTGGGCAGGAGCTGCTCTCAGCCCTAAGACTCCAAAACGTAGCAGAGGTCTCTGCCCGGGAGCCCAGAACCCACACCAAGACCTCAGTTTGGCTTATAAGGCCCAGGAGGCCTTTGGCTTCAGCCACGCCGCTCCCCCACCATCGCCCCCAGGCTCCTCCCTCAGTGTGTGCTGCCAGGGCAGTGGGTCCTGACCAGCCCCCAGAGGCCTCTCATCCAAGGCTGTGCCCTTCACTTCAGAAGACTGTCTCCCCATGGCAGCTTGGAAGGAGCAGTGTCATTGTTTATTTATAAAGTGCCCTCTGGGACAGCCAGCTGGGCCTTCACTGAACAAGTCCCACCAGGCTGGCCCTCCACCCCGGCCCCCAGAAACACACTACAGAGCACTGAATGGTCTTTGAAGGGCTGCAGGAACCCCAGGTCTTCCAGCTGCCCTCCTCCTCCCCTGAAGGCGGCCGTCCTGCTTCCTGCATCTCTCACTGGAGGGGAGTGTGGGTGAGGAGTTGAGAAGGATGCGGGCCTGGGGAGGGGAAGTCTTCACCCCTACCCCCCACACCCCCACCCTTGGAGGGCATAGACAGCTGAGGCCTGCTTCTTGCCCCAGGGACCCAGAGCCAGGAGAAGACACTCAGAGCCAGATTTCCCCTTCTCAGGGCTCAGGGCGGTCATGGAGCATGGGAGCCAAACGCTTGCATGTCCAGGGCCCAGGCCTGGGAGCCCCATGTCTATTCATGGTGCACTCTGAGCTTCCTCTGAGCCTCGCCCCAGACGAAGACTCGAGTGTCACAACCTAGACACCCATGTCCTCCTGCACACACAGGCCCCCGGCACTGGCTAGCTGACCGTTAGCCTGAAAAGTTGACTGATTCCCCAGGGGACAAGGACTGTGGGCACCCCGACCAGGGCCCAAGAACATCTTCTTTCAGGAGGGGCAGTGTGTGGACACACATGTATGTGAATGTACACACACAGACTCACACACATAGTCTCTCACTCCCAGCTCTGTGGCCTGCAACTCCGACTGACCACCTGGGGAAAGGTGAGCTTTTGTTCAGTCACCCCACCACCACCCAGGGTTGTAACATCTGTCATCAGGCATCAGTTCTGATGCTGCTGGCCACCCCCTCTTCTAGTACCTGCGGCTCCCATAAAGGTGTGTTCCTCTCCTTGTCAAGTTCACGGGCCTCCCTCTTGTAATGACAGTGGCCCTGACCTATCTCATCTCCTGAAGAAGAGAAGTGAAAATGTTGCTGTGGGTTCATATCTCTACAAATATTTCTGCTGGAGAGAACAATTAACAATAAAGATTTTTAATAGTTGGGCATGTGAACTGATTTCCCCACGTCACGTGGACTCTGCCGCTGGGGCCCATCCCTGCCAAGGGAGTGAAAGTACCATGTTTGCTGGTTGAATTGTCTATGGTCTCGAGTAGAGCTCGGGGTTTGGAAGAATTTCCAGATCTCCCCAGCCCAGCTGACACATCTATAGGAGGGTGAGCCCCCTTTTTGACCTGGCGGTTCCAAGTTTTTTCCTGGTTGGGCTGAGGTCACAGCCATCTTCAGACGTGAGCTCCCCATTCAGCAGACACTGAGCACCCCCTCCATTCTAGACACCCCAGCATCCTGTGTAATGGCAGTACTCTTAGAAATACTCGTAACAGGGTTCAATCCTGGTCCTGGATGATCCCACATGCCTCCGAGCAGCTGAGCCCGTGCACCAACAGCTACTGAGCCTGTGCTCTGGAGCCCTTGCTCTGCAGCGAGAGAAGCCACTGCAATGAGAAACCCAGGCACCGCAACTAGAGAGTGGCCCCTGCTTACCACAACTGGAGAAAACCTGCACGCAGCAACAAAGACCCAGTGCACACCCAAAAATAAAACAATTTAAGAAAAGAAAAAAAGAATGCTTGTAACATAAGTCCAGAGTATCTGTCCCTTCCATCATCCTAGAAACAGAAGATTTGTTGGTATTCAGCTGTATATTCAGCTTTGGAAGCTGAAATCATTTCTGCTTGAGCAATTTTTGCTTTGGAAGCATTTTCTAGGATTTTTCCTTTCCACCCTTCGTCGTCCCATTTTAGGTCTTTTTTTTTTTTTTTTTTTTTCCTGCTTACATAGACTCAGTGCTTCTATTTCCTTTTTCGAAGAGTTTCACTGGGTGCTGAATTCTATGAAGTTTACAGAATATGGGGACTGATGGCACAGTCGACATCATTCAGTCTTAGGGTTGGAAGAGAGGGAGCTTTTTGAGCAGTCAATGTAATAGACAGCTGTGCGGGTTCCTCTGAAACATCTCCGGAAAGGGCTTGTGTGGCCTTTGCTTGAGTATCCTCTGTGAAAGTGAAAGTGCTAATCGCTCAGTGGTGTCCAATTCTGCAACCCCATGGACTGTCGCCCGTCATGCTCCTCTGTTCATGGAATTCTCCAGGCAAGAATACTGGAGTGGGTTGCCATTTCCTCCTCCAGAGGATCTTCCCAACCCAGGGATCAAACCTGGGTCTCCTGCATTGCAGGCTTTTCCATCTGATCTACCAGGGAAGCCCAGTCTAGGGTTGTGGAACTCACTGCCTCATAAGAGAGCCCTTTCTGCCTTCAGCTAATTTATGCTCAGACTTGTATTGAGTTGGTCTGCCCTTCTCTGTAACTTCCGTTTCCAGGAAGGAAATTATAGTTACTGAGAGACCAAAAAAAGCTGTGTTAGCTAAAAATGGCATAGAGACACATACCAAGGGGCTTTTGTCAGGTAAATTATGTACAGAACCTCCCCACCCCCAGCCTGCGTCCTGAGTGGCCCTGTCGGTAATTAACCTTGGACTTAATCGGCTCTTTTAAGCTCGGCCATTGTGCAGAGGGAGGGGTTGCTGGCCCCAGTCCCACCTGCCTGGAGTCTGCTGCTGGAGGTGGGGAGGGAGGAGTCTCTCATAACTGCTGCAACAGGTGAAGGGGAAACACGGGCAGGACTGTCTCTCTCAGGGTCCCTCGGCCCCCATAGAAGGCAACCTTCTGGGTTCACCTTCCTCGTTCCAGGGGACGCTAACAGCGGGATTAGGGCTGCTGAGGCCAAGACAGCTTGGGGCCACCTGAGCCTGAGAGAGGCCGGGGGTGTGGGGGGGGCGGCGGGATGGGGTGAGGAGGGAGGGCACGGCACCTTGCCTTTTGTTGATATTTCCCAGGACTGGGGAGAGGGTGGTGGAGAATGAATGAAGCCTTCCCCCTGGCCCCACAGTGAATAGCACCTATGAGAATCCAGGCTGCTCTGGCTTTTGAACAGGCCCTTTGTGGCAGGGAAAACGATCTCTTTGTGACACCTGGTTCAGTGGTGGCGGCTTCCGGAGCAGGGGAACTCTCTGGGCCCCAGGGGACCACCCATCCATCACCCACCTGCCTGCTCACGTGGCCTACCTCCCTCTCTCTCTGTCTCTTGCTCTCTCTCTGGCTCATGGCCACCCACTCCTTTCCTGGAGGATGAACTAGGTCTAGACTAACCTGAGGCCATGTTTGTTTGTTGTTTTTGGCCATGCTGCACAGCATGTGGGATCCTAGTTCCCAGACCAGGAATGGAACCCGTCCTCACCTCTGCAAGTGAGTCTTAGCCACTGGGGAGGTCTCTGAGGCTGTGTTTAGAAAACACTTCTGGGAGTTCCCTGGAGGCTTACTGGTTAGGATTCTGGGCTCTCAGTGCAGTGGCCCCGGGTTAAATCCCTGGGCAGGGAATAAAAAAAACAAAAACACTTCTCCAGCTAATGAAGAAGCTTTCTCTTCTAGGGCAACAGCTGGTGTTCAGTGGACTTGGGGAACCATGACTGCTGGTCCTGATTTAAAGAAAAGTTAAAGTGTTAGTTGCTCAGTCATGTCCCACTCTTTGTGACCCCATGGACTATAGCCCACCAGGCTCCTCTGTTCATGGAATTCTCCAGACAAGAATACTGAATTGGGTTGCCATTTCCTTCTCCAGGAGCCAGGGATTGGCTTCAGGGATTTCCTTCCTGAGCCAGGGATTGAACCCTGGTCTCCTGGATTGCTGGCAGATTCTTTACCATCTGCGGTACCATCTAGTGATTTAAAGAAAGTCCTCCTCAAAGGACAAGGGCAGAAAATACCCTTTGAATATCACCCAGAGCCTTGCCTAAGCTTGGAACTGGCCCTTGAGTATGGCTTCCGAGGGGTGGGGCCAGAAAGTTAGGAGCCTGCTGGCCCTGCCTGGGCCTTGTGGGCCCCCAGAGGAGGAGAGTGAGCAACAGGTGGCCACCCTGTTGGCACACCTCTGGGAGCCCCACCCATTCCTTCTCCAGGGGGTCTTCCTGACCCAGGGACTGAACCCAGGTCTGCACTGCAGGCAGATTCTTTATCATCTGAGTCACCAGGGAAGCCCAGTGCTGGGTTTTTGCAAACATCTTTTATGCAGGTATCGCGGTCTTTTTGTCTTTTTTTTTTTTGTCTTGCCCTTGCAGCATATGTGATCCTAGTTTCCCGACCAGGGATTGAACCCTCACCCCCTACATTGGCAGTGTGAAGTCTTAACCACTAGACTGCTAGGGAAGTTCCCAGTTGTCCCAGTCTGAATAACACAGACTGTGTCTTGGGCAGGTATTACATGTATAAGGGTGTACAGCACTTTACATGGAGAAGGCAATGGCACCCCACTCCAGTACTCTTGCCTGGGAAATCCCATGGACGGAGGATCCTGGTAGGCTGTAGTCCATGGGGTCGAGAAGAGTCGGACATGACTGAGCGACTTCACTTTCACTTTTCATGCACTGGAGAAGGAAATGGCAACCCACTCCAGTGTTCTTGCCTGGAGAATCCCAGGGACAGGAGGCTGGTGGGCTGCCGTCTACGGGGTCACACAGAGTCGGACACGACTGACGTGACTTAGCAGCAGCAGCACTTTATATACACCATCTTCAGTCACATGTGAGTTAAGTATGTTATTATCCCCTTTTTACAGATGAGGAAGTAGAGGGTTACTTAGTTTGCTAAAGTTCAGTGTGGTTCAGCCAGAACTTGGACCCAGGTTGTCTGACCCCAGAGCCCAGGCTTATAGTTACTGCTTCCAGCCTTGACAGGAGTGGGCAGATGGTCATAGGGAGTAATCCCTGCAGCCTGGTACCTTCTCCCTGGGCTTCCCCGATGGCTCAGCAGATCGAGAATCTGCCTGCAATGCAGGAGGTGCAAGTTCGATCCCTGGGTCAGGGAGATCCCCCAGAGGAGAAAATGACAACTCACTCCAGTATACTTGCCTGGAAAATCCCATGGACAGAGGAGCCTGGTGTGCTACAGTCCAGGGGTGGGTCACAAAGAGTTAGACACGACTGAGCAACTGAGCGTGAGCACCTCTCCCTGCCAGCCAGCTCTGTGACCCCAGGGCCAGTCTGGCACTTGCCCTTGTTCTCCAAGTCCACTTGTATGTGACTTTAGTACGTTGTCGGGTGGGTTAACCCACTGCTGGGTCCTCCATCCAGCTCTCCTCCCCAGGAAGAAGCTGCTGTCGCAGTCATCCATCCTGACTCTTGCTCCTCACCTGTCAGGCACTCTGGGGCCTCTGCGTGCAGACCTGGCAGTTCTCCAGGCTAAGCTGGTTTTTCTAGAATAAGTTCCTCTTCCACTTTGCCCTAACTCTTCCTGGTCACAGCCCCCTGCCAGCACCTGGCAATCCCACCTTGAAGTCCAAGAGAGGGCAGTGAGAGAGCTCTGGGTTTGGGGACAACAGGCCGGGTTTGTGAACTCTGTACATTTGGGCAGGTCTCAGTCTGATTTTTTTCTTATCTATAAAATGGGAAAAATAATAGAAACAATTGAACTTTTGACAAATTCTACATGAAGATGCTTTGAAGAGCTTCCTTGGTGGTTCAGTGGTTAAGAATTTGCCTTGCAATGCAGGGGACGTGGGTTCAGTCCCTTGTCGGGGAACGAAGATCCCACAGGCTTTGGAGCAACTAAGCCCACGTACAACTCCTGAACCCACATGCCACACTAGAGAGTCCATGCGACACAGCGAAAGATCCCGCACAACACAGTGAAGACCCGGAATGCCGCAACCAAGACCCCATGCAGCCAGATAAATATTTTATAAAAAAGAAAAAAAAAAAAGAAAAAGGAAAATTCTTTGAACCCAATAAAGTCCTGGATAAACACTGGTCTCTCCAGACCTCGCTTTATGCTGTTTTCTCTCACAGTGTAAATCTTTATGTCTTTGGGGGCTGGGGAGACATTACGGTTCAGAGCAAGAACTCTGAAGCCCACCTGGTGGGACTGAAGTCTGGATCTGCCACTCAGCAGCTGTGTGACTTGGGGCAAATTAGCCACCATTGGAAAAATAGAGAAAACTGGAGCGTCTATCCTATCAGGTTGTTGCAGAGAATTAACGAGATAATGCACATGACAAGCTTAGCCTGGTGACCCCCCCACAGTGGGTGGTCACCGCATATGGGCATCATTAAGTCACCGTGATGGTGTCCTTCACCCCCACCCCCCACCCCCCAGCAAGGCCTCGTCTGCCTGCAGCTCCTGGAGATCCTGGGGGTGGGGCGGGGGTGGGCGGGAGAACAAGCCTCAGGTCCAATCAGGTGCTTGTTAAACGCTGTTTTGATGAAGATGAAAGAGCTGAAAGGCTCCCCTGTTGTGGCCAAGGCTGCCTCCTGCTCCCATCTCCCCAGACTCCCACCCTAGGGCCTCTCCCTTTGCTAAGCAGCTTTGCAGGGAGGAAGATCGGGAACTGGAATGGAAGCCCCCAGCCTTGCAGAGCCTGCAGAGCTGAGAGGGTCTCCCAGATGGACCCTGCCACGTCTGGACAGGCAGGGAGGGGCCTCGAGGAGCCTGTGGGTGGGCGGCTCCGCCAGGGCTCCAAGGACCCTCCTGCTCACTGGCTCGTGCTTCAGCTCCAAATAGAATCAGAGCCAGCCAGGGAAGGGGATAAAATTAAATCCTTGATCATGATCAAGTGGTTAAAAAAAAACCATCACAGCCAGAGGCTCCTTCAAGCTGCAGCCGGCTCTGCCTGGGAGCAAACAGGAGGAGGGGGATGGGGCCGCTGGCTCTGAACGCCCAGCACTCTCCCCCTCCATTATCAGAGGCCCCCAGCCCCACCTCCACCCCCGGGCCTGGGCCTGAAGATTCCCCAACCTGAGCTGTGGAATGGAACAAAGCCCCTGTCGGTCTCTGGGGGTGGGGGCTGCTGAACCCGGGAGCTGGGCAGATCCAGGTTCAAACCCAGGCTCTGCCAGTTACCAGCTGTGTGACCCAGGAAGCCACTGGAGGTTTCCAAGCCTCCATTTTCTCATCTGGACCGTGGGATGATACCTGCCCTGTGGGCTGTGGCCTGGAGGCAGTGTGTGGATACCAGCAGTGGCAGGACCAGAGTGGACTGCCCTTGGGAGCCGCTTGCCTGGGGGTCAGGCAGGGAGTTGGCTGGAGGGAATTTCAAAAACAGTAAAACCGGCTAAAGATCTGGCCTGCTTTTTTTTTTTGGTCTCCATGCACCAGCAATGCAAACCCTGGGGCTGTGGGGCCTGCCCCCAAACCTTGACCCCCCCCTTAGGTGGCTTCTGAGCAGCTCGTGGGTCTGGGTGGGCTGCTGCGAGTCCACCCAGAGGAACGGAGGAGACTGCAGCCCCCCACTGAGGCGATGGTCCTACACGCCGGGCTCTGGGGTCTTCCGTGCACTTCTCCAGCCTCAAGGCCACCACCTGCAGCCCAGGGACGGCCTCCTGTCCTCCGCCTGCAACCCAGCCTGCTGTGAGCTGGCCAAGGGAGAGGCGATGGCTGAGCCGCCGGCACCTGGCAGCCTTTGTGAGGAGGGAGGTGTGAGGTGTACCTTGGCTGGGAGCTGAGGGAGGAAACAATGAGGCGGTAAAAATAGCCCTTTGTTTACCCAAGGCTGCACATCCTCCTGTGTCCTTGTTCACAAGAGAAACACGGACCACCCTAGGGAACCAGGCCCAGTGCAGCTCAGGCCCAGGCATGGGGCTGGGAGGAGCCGGCCTGTGGATGGGGAAGCACCCAGATGAGGGGGAGGCTAGACAGGGCCCCGGTGGGGTCAGCCTCACCCTCAGCTGTTTCCACAGACCCACCTAACTCCACGCAGCGCCCCAAGCTGCCCCCACTGGGTCTCCCTGATCTGGCTTGGCCACTCCTGGCCAGGCCTACCATGCAGCCCCTGCTGTGACCCTCAGAGATGCCCTGCCCCCAGACTGCAGCCCACAGGAGGCCTGGGGCTGGTCCAGAGGTGAGGCCTGGCTGTCCCTGCCCACCCACCCACTTCCCACCAGACCACCCCTGCCCGCTTGCCCCCTTGGAGATTTCTCCTGGCTGTGGTCCAGTATCCCAGAGGAAGGTGATCTCTGGGCTTTCTCTGGCCGAGTCACTCCCCCCTACCATACCGCTTCTGAAACTGCTGGGGCTGCAGAAGGCCGTGCCCTGGGAGGGGCAGCCTGGCCATCCAGAATCTTGCTTGGTGCCCCGCATGGGTCCTCCCGGCTCGGGTGGCTGGCTTCAGAGGGGGCACCCTGAGTCCTCTGGCTGGCCCCCAGGACCTTTCCAGATTCTGGCAGAGTTAACCCAGCCCAGCTGCCCCAGCTGGGCCCCTAGAACGCTGACTGAGGACCTCTTGCATGGGAGCTGGAAGGCGGCATACAGGAACTCAGCCCAGCAGAGGCTGCTGGGGCGACTGGAAACAAACTACAGGGCAGTGTCCTGGGGAAAACAGAACCCTACCCTTGTTACAGAGAAGGCAGAACCGGAGCCAGCAGACTCAGGCCTGTCTCCCAGAGCCCAGGCAGCCAGGAGGGTCCCTTGGAGCTCCAGTACCTGCCCACAGGGCTGTCCTTCTCCTTGCCTGTCCTGTGGCGCATGGGGGGTCAGGGCAGGGCGGTGGCAGAAGCCTGTGAGTCCACCGGGGCCGCTGGTCCCTGGCTCCTCCCCAGCACCCAGACCCAGAGAGGGAGGCCAGAGGAGCCCAGGAAACTGCTTCTGAAGAAGAAAACAGTGACGTGTGGGGTGATGCGTCAGGGCAGGCCTGGGAGTTCAGGCTGGATTGTGGTGCTTTCAGAACAGCCATCTGTGCGGCCTGACCCGCCCGGCCCCGCGGATTCCTGCTGCTGGACGGGCAGCTGCCAGCACGAGCCCAGGCCTGCTCTGGCCACCCCCTCTCCAGGCTGTGTGATCTCTTCAGGGCCCAAACATTTGCCCCGGGAGAGAAGAAGGGCGAGACGGGGTGTCCTGGGACCCTGTCCCTCCCCTGAGAGGTTGGGAGGAGGAACTCATGCTTATAGGTGGAGGGTGCAAGCAGCTTATGAGATAAAGCTCTTACTGGTCATTAGGATGAACCTAGAGCCTATTATACAGAGTGAAGTAAGTCAGAAAGAAAAGCAAATACCGTATATTAGTGCATATATATGAAATCTAGAAAGGTGGTACTGATGAACCTATTTGCAGGGCAGCAATGGAGACGTAGACAGAGAACAAACTTGGACACGGGCTGGGGAAGGAAAAAGAGGGCGGGATTCGTGGAGAGAGTAACATAGAAATAGTTACACTACCATGTGTAGAATAGATAACCAATGGAAACTCAAACCAGGACTCTGTGACAACCGAGAGGGGTAGGGAGGGGTGGAAGGTAGGAGGGAGGTTCAAGAGGGAGGGGACATATGTATACCTATGGCTGATTCATGTTGATGTATGGCAGAAATGAACACAATATTGTAAAGCAATTATCTGTCAATTAAAAATAAATAAATTGATTTTCAAAAAGGTCATTAGGCAGAAGAGGAGGCTGGGGCAGGGTGGGGAGGGGTGGGGTAGCACAGAGAGAGCACTGGATCACCCCCAGGGTCTGGTTGCCTAGCCTCCTCTGCCACCTTGGGGAATTCCATCCCTTGTGTCTAAGATTCAGTTTCCCACCGTAAAGCAGAGGGTTGTGGGAGTTATTGGTGCTCCTCCCCAAACACTCCTGAGCTGTCTCCCTTCCAGGCATACCGAAGGATTGTGTACCCCTTATCCCCTTGTTCTTTCCAGTTAAGCGTGGCCCTGACTTGCTTTGGCCAGTGGAACATGGGCAGAAATGCTGGGCTATCTCTGGTAGAGGCTTTCCCCTCACCCCCACCCCTGTTTTTAAATATTTAGTTATTTAGTTGCAGCATGTGGAATCTTTTAGATGTGGCACATGGGATCTAGTTCCCCAACCAGGGATGAAACCTGGGCCCCCTGCATTGGGAGCACAGAGTCTTAAGCTACTGGACCTCTAGGGAAGTCCCTCAGATGGAGACTTTAGGAACTGCTTGGGGACTTGCCTTGTGGTACAGTGGATAGGAAACCACCTGCCAATGCAAAGAACATGGGTTTGATTCCTGGTCCAGAAGGATTCCGGGCTTCCCTTGTGGCTCAACTGGTAAAGAATCCACCCTCAATGCAGGAGACCTGGGTTTGATCCCTGGGTTGGGAAGATCCCCTGGAGAAGGGAAAGGCCAACCCACTCCAGTATTCTGGCCTGGAGAATTTCATCAACTGTATAGTCCATGGGGTTGCAAAGAGTCGGACACGACTGAGCAACTTTCACTTCACTTCACTTCACTTCCTGAAGGATTCCACATGCCTGGGTGTGACTAAGCCCGTGAGTCACAGTTACTGAGCCTGAGCCCTAGGGTTCATGAACTGCAACTACTGAGCCCCTATGCGCCGCGACTACTGAAGCCAGTGTGTCTAGAGCCTGTGCTGTGCAAAGAGAAGCCTCCACAATGAAAAGCTGGTGCATTACAACTAGAGAGTAGCCCCTGCTCTCCACAACTTGAGATAGCCCATGGGCAGCAATGAAGGCTGAGTGCAACCAAAAATAACATTAAAAAAAAAAAGAACTGCTTGGTAATGTTCCAGAGGCATCTGGTCTACCAGCCTGGGTCCTGGCAGCGCCCTCATTAGTCCACCAGTGAGGAAGCGTGTTGTTGTTTTGTGCCCTGAGGGTCTCGGGCCTGTTTGTTTCTGCAGCATCAACCAACCTCTCTGGATCACTAGGTAGCACCAGAGATCTCAAGCCTTTGAGGGCGAGGGGCATTCTGACCTTTGCTGTGTCAGAGAAGGCTCTGCTCCACTCTGTTTCACTTACACTTGGGCTCCCCCAAAAGCTTATGTCTGGAGCCGTTTGCTTTTCTGGGACCTGGGGAAACACAAGTACTGCTGCCCATGTTTCCACCCAGGACCCTGCAAGGATGGCTGCCATTTGCATACAGGATAAAATCTCTGCTCCCTGTCAGGGGCAGCCCAAGAACCTGGTGACCTGGCTCCTGCTAACCTCTGACCCCATCTCCTGCCCCTCTCCCCTGTCCTCTGAAACCAGCCCCTGGCTCAGTTCATCCCTCAGCCAGCCTGAGCCTGCCCCCAGCTCAGAGCTCTTCCTTCTGCCTACAATTCTCTTCCACATGGCTGATCCTCAGTTTTCAGATGTCAGCTCAAATGTCACCCCCTGTCTTAGTCTGTTCAGGCTGCTATAACAAAATATCACAGACTGGGTGACTTATAAACAACAGAAATTTATTCCTCACAGTTCTGGAGGCTGGCAGTCCAAGATCAGGGTGCTAGCCTGATCAGGTTCTGGTGACAGCCTTTTCCTGGGGTGTAGACTGCCGGCTTCTTACTGTGCAGTGGAAGGAGCCAGGGAGTTCTATGGGATCTCTTTTATAAGAGCACTAATCCCATTCATAAGGGCTCTACCTTCATGAGTGAATCACCTCCCTAAGGCCCCACCTCCTAACACCTTCATGGTGAGGGTTAGGATTGTACCATATGAATTTGGGAAGGGGGAGGCATAAACATTCAGACCATAACATGAGGTCTTCACTGACTACCTTAAAATTAAGGTATGACATGCTGTATCCCAGGCCTTCCCTAATAGCTCAATTGGTAAAGAATCTGCTTGCAATGCAGGAGACCCTGGTTCAATTCCTGGGTCAGGAAGATCCTCTGGAGAAGGGATAGGCTACCCACTCCAGTATTCTTGGGCTTCCCTTGTGACTCAGCTGGTAAAGAATCCGCCTGCAATGTGGGAGACCTGGGTTTGATCCCTGGGTTGGGAAGATCCCCTGGAGAAGGGAAAGGCTACCCACTCCAGTACTCAGACCTGGAGAATTCCATGGATTGTTATAGACCATGGGGTAGCAAAGAGTCAGACAGGACTGAGTGACTTTCACTTCCACGTTCACATGCTCTATCCCATTTATTTATTTGGCTGTGCCAGGTCTTAGTTGTGGCACTCAAACTCCTAGTTGCAGCATGTGGGATCTAGTTCCCTGACCAGGGATGGAACCCGAGCCCCTTGCATTGGGAACATGGAGTCTTAGCCACTGGACCATCAAGGAAGTCCCTCTATCCCATTTTTTCTGTTTATTTTCCTTATTTGAAATAACCTTATTTATGATTTTCTTCCTTTTTTTAATCTCTTACTCCTCCCACTAGAAGGTAAGCTTGTGGGAACAAGATCCTCACCTGGCTTCTGCACAGCTCTGTCCCCAGTGCCTGACACATTGTGGACTGTCAATAAAGGTTTGTTAAATGAATGAATAACCTTGATCTTGAAATGGCTCCTCTGCTGAGCCCTCTGTGACCCCCAGCTACAGTGACCCTATTTTCTGAACTAAAATAAGGAAATGTGGGACCTACAGACAGAAGGGCATTGTCTGTTTCTCTGGCTGAGGCCTCCGGGCACATTTCAGGGAGGCTGGGCCTTGGCACCTGTGTGGCACCCATACTCACAGCCCTGTTGGGCCTGTCTGGGCTGGTAAAACAATTCCAGGCTCAGGGATGTGCAGTGGCCATGCCCTTCTGACTTGCAGGCAGAAGAAACCCATCTCCGGCCAGATCTCATCACTGGGGAATCTCTGGGGCAGCTTATAGGCTGAAGGTGATTGCTGTCAGAACCAGGGCCTCAGGGGCTAAAACTGGAGACTCGGTGCTTTTGAGGGGATTCTCCTCTTCTAGGTCCATTTCTTCTGGTTTCTTCTTCACCTTGCCCTTTGATCTCATCATCTCCTTTGAGACTGTCTCCTCTACAATATCCTCAGTGCTTCAAACAATCTCAGGGTAGTCTCTGATTGGCCCTGCTTGGGTCACATGACACCTTTGGACCAATCACAGTTACTAAAGCCTTAGCCACATTCCCTTCCTGTGACCAAGATAGGACAGGCTACTGAGGGCCAACAGAGTGACAGGTAGGACAGCAGTGGTACCTAAAGGGAATGATATTATACAATCGGGAACAAGCCATCCACCCCTGGGCTCTGGTGCTGGCTGAACCCCAGAGGGTGAGAAATCCCATGGTGACATCAACCCTGGGTGCTCAGCCAACCTGCCACAGGGGAGGAAAGGGGACCTGCCCCTTGAGATCCGAGTTTTCTTCTTCCCTGTGGAGACCTGGTTTTGCCATCCTAGAGCAGCACTGTGGTATCACATAGCCCCTACCTAGAATAGCAGGTGTCCCACAAGAATACAAGACCGGAAAATGTGATGTGCTGTAGGCACTCTTTTAGAGAGTTGCAGCATGTTAAAGGTCCTGAGAAGTCCTGCAATAAAGACACCCATTTCATTTAGCTTTTCATTTAGATCTTCCCTCACCTATCTTAACACAGAACTCCTTTTTTTTTTTTAAATATACAATTTTATTTATTTGTGGCTCTGCTGGGTCTTCATTGCTGTGTGGGCTTTTCTCTAGTTGTGGGGAGCAGAGGCTACTCTCTGGTTGTGGTGCACGGGCTTCTCTTTGTAGAGGCTTTTTGTGGAGCATGGGCTCTACGGCATCTGGGTTTCAGTAGTTGCAGTTCTTGGACTTTAGAACACAGGCTCAAAGTTGTGATGCAGGGGCTTAGTTGCTCTGTGGCATGTGGGATCTTCATGGACCAGGGATCAAACCTGTGTTTCCTGCACTGGCAGATTCTTTACTACTGAGCCACTAGGAAGGTCCCTGAACACAGAACTCTTAAATTCTGAGCCCTGCTGCTTATGGGTTGTGTGTGACTTCTCCAAGCCTCTGTTTCCCCACCTGTGAAAGTACAAGTGTGAAAGTGTTAGCTGACCAGTTGTGTCTGACTCTTTGCAACTTCATGGACTGAAGCCAACCAGACTCCTCTGTCCATGGAATTCTCCAGGCAAAAATATTGGAGTGGGTTGCCATTCCTTTCTCCAGGAGATTGTCCTGACCCAGGGATCAAACCCCAGTCTCTTGCATTGCAGGCAGATTTTTTACCATCTGACCCACCAGGGAAACCTAGGAAATTAGTGATAATACCAACCCCCCCTAGGGTGGCTGCAAATATGGAATGGAAGCAGGTTTTTGATAAGTATCTTGTGAGCCTGAAAGTACTGTGCAGATACCTGACCATTCCTTGGTTTAACCTGGGAAATAACATATACTGTTTACCTTACAAGGGAAGTAACCTTGTGTCATCAAGATTAGGGGATGGCAAATGGAGAGGAAGTGACGCATTCAGGACATGCCAGACAGGTGACTAATTAGAGGTGGGTGCAGAGAAATTCCAACAGCAGTGCTGTGGGGACTAAGGGCTCAGGGGCCAGGACAACAGAAGCCACACTGATGGACAACCCTGGGAAGAGGTGCCGGGTGGCAGGGCAGTACTGATTCTTATACTGATTCTTCCTCAAGACTTCAGAACAGACAGCATCATTGGTATTCCCTCCTTGAGCCTTTCTTTTCTCCCATGGAGGACTCTGCCTGGAACAGAGATGGGTCTATGAGTTTGCTTGGGTTGCCTTAACAAACACTGTAAGTGACAATAGAAATTCATTTTCTCACAGTTCTGGAAGCTAGAAGTCCAGAATCAAGGTGTTGGGGAACTTCTCTGGTGGTCCAGTGGCTAAGATTCTGTACTCAAATGTAGAGGCCCCAGGTTCGATCCCTGGTCAGGGAACTAGATCCCACATGCTGCAACTAAGAGTTCATATGGTACTACTAAAGATCCTGCATGCTGCAACAAAGACAGGATACAGCCAAATAAATAAAAATTAAAACACACACACACATGAAACCAATAAAAATGAAACCAAGGTGTTGGCAGGGCTGCTCCTTCTGAGGGCTGCTCCAGGCCTCTCTCCTTGGCCATCTTCTCCCAGGTGTCTTCATATCCTCTTCATTCTGTGTGGCTAAGTTTCCCCTTTTTATGAGGATAGCAGTCATATTGGATTAGCGCCCACCCCAATGACTTCATTTTAAGTTGGTTCTTTCTGTTGGGACCCCATCTTCATATATGATCACACTCCAAGGTACTGGGGGTTAAGACTTCAACATACGAATTTTGGGGAGGCACATTCAACCCATAATGGTGGGCCTTCTCCTAAGCGGGAATCTCCCACCATCTCACCAGCCCAACTCCTTGGCCAAAAAGCACGTGGATTGTGGCCTCCCGGAAGAGAGAGCGAGCCCATAATTGTGTTAATTGCCACAATACCACATCTGCAATTAATATGCCACGGGAACAAAGAGCAAATGCACTAATAGCACATAATTGGACCTAAACTACACCCTCGGCAGAGCCGTGTGACTGAGCTCTGCTGTTTATGCTCCTTTTCAAATTAGCAAAGACGAGCAAATTAACATCCGTTTCCCCTTCACCCTGCTCCGAGGGGAGCTGTGGGGGAACCTTGGGGAAGGGGGATGCTTGGCGGGCACACTGGTTGGAGTCTGTCCAGAACCAGGCTTGCCTTTGGAGTGTGGGCAAGATGAGCGTGCTGAAGGAGTGAGGAGTCCAGAGCTTTCCACAAGTCCTGACACTGGGGCCTTGGCAGACACCCACCCATCACCCCCACCCCTTCCTCCTCTGCACCCCACCCTCCCCAGCCAGGATGGCTGTTGATTGGAGCATGTGCATGACTCATGTGCAAGTGGCGAGTATTCTGGGCTCAGGGCAGCACTGGTTCAGATTTGGAAACTGAGGCTCAGTGCTGGTATTAGGGGACAGGCTGACTGAAACTGCCCACCCTGGCCTGGCACCACGGTAACCATCTGCATGAGTTATTTTGTACCAGGAGGTCCTGGTAAGGAACACGGAACTAACAAGACACCATCAACTGGAAGAATTCTGGAACGGTCAGAAGGAGACAGGAGACTCCAGTCCACAGGTCCTCCCAGAATCCTCCTTGCTGGACTCCATCTTGGCTGAGCAGTGCAGCACCACCAGGAAGGACCCTAAGTCACGGTGATTAGCCAGAGACAACCCGGAAATGAATCCCTTCACCATAAAACCCGAGCCTGTGAGTCGCATGGCAGAGCAGTTCTCCGGGTTTCCCTTACCCTCCTGATCTCTGCCCTAGCATCCCTCCCCAATGAAGTCTCTTCCTTTGTCAGCAAGTGTGTCTCCTCAGATAATTTGCTTCCAAGGGTTACACAAGAGCCTACTCTCAGGCCCTGGAAAGGGTCCCCCTTTCTTCAACACTAGGGCCTCTTTTCCTCCGTTCTTGAGGCAGTGGTCAAGTCCAGAGATAGATGGAAAACCCCCTCAGAAGAGCAGACTGAAGCCCCTCTGCCCTGTTGGCATTCAGGCCTGACTGCCTTGTGTCTCTGCCACCCCAGGGACAGCCGTCTGGAGCCTGCTCTGCCTGCACCTGTCTCCTTCAGCTGCAAAGCATCCTGCTCAGGCCTGGAGGTGGCTGACCCAGGCTTCAGTGCTGACTCGTAGCATCCCCAGACCAGCGAGCGTCCGGTAGAGCCTCTCCTCCTGCACTACCCCCCGACCCTATGTCCGGGGCTCCTCATCCTTGGCTACCCCAGCTGCCTCTTCCCTCTTCCTCTGGCTCCCAGGTCTTGCCCCAGGGCCCCAGGAACAGACTAAGCCCGTGTCCTGCAATTTGGGTGGTACCCCTGTCACCTGCACCCTCCCCCCCACCCCCCATCCATCTGGGCTCCTAGCTGGACCTGTGCAGCCAGAGAGACAGCAGGATTAACAGACTCCTCAGCTGGCCCCTGCCCTCCCCTCCAGGCCACTAGGGTGCCCCTGCCTCCCAGGGCCTGGGCAGAGGGCGAGGGAGGCCCTTCTCGCTCCAGTGCTTTCCTGAAATTTGCTTGCCAGCCTTTCCCAGGCTATGCTGGGCCTCCTGCCCGGCTCCTGCTAAGCCGGCCACAGCACGGTTCACGGAGAATTCTTGGGTCCTCTCTGTGGTCAGCCCGTGGGTCAGTGGGGGCAGACTGTCTGCCTCTGACAGGTCACCTCTTCATTTGCATCCTCTAAGTCGATGCCTCAGATGATGGAAGCCCAGTATGGAACTTCAATGAAGCTGCAGCAGAGGAGAGGAGAAAGGCCCTTCTGCTGTCCCTTGCAGCCCGGGGAGCTGGAAACCAGAAGCCCTGGGAGGGCACAGAGGCACCGGAGCAGAAGTCCCTCAAAAGGTAAATGTTCTTACCTTGTCGTTCCTGCCTGCTGGGCCAGGGAGTGGGCAGCACCAGGCCTGTGGCCACAAGGCTTGCTGTGATCTTCTGGGCCCTGAAGATGTCTAGGCTCCTGACACAGGCCTAATCCTGACCATCCATCTGCCATACCAGGAGCTCCCAGAGTTGGCAGAGGTATTGGCCAGGACAGAGACCAGCCAGGCAGTTCTCCCATCTGGGTGCCCTCCTGACTTTTCCCGGCCTTGCAGTCACTCACCATCAGAGCAGTTTCTGGGAGCTAGTCATGTTGTGGGTAAGAGCTTCAGCTTTGGGGCCAGACAGATCTAGGTGTGAATCCTGGCTCTGTCACTGACCTTGGGCAAATGAATTTACCTTTCTAAGCCCCAGCATCCTCCTCTGAAAAAGCAGGATAATCATGGTCTTCATTGCTGGTGATTGCTGCCAGTAATGAAATCAGATAATGCCCAGAATGCTCCATGCACAGCAAACACTCACTATGTGAGTCGAGCTTGTTATTTCTTGATCTCTGGGGGGTGATTAATCCCTGCTACACAGATGAGGAAGGAGGGAAAAAAGGTATCCCTGAGCAATTAAATGAGCTGAAGACTTGAAAGAGCCAGGATTTCTGAAATCTGACTCATGATATTTTATTGGAGTTTGCTGGTCCAGGGAGCTTCTGGGCCAAGGAAGAAACACAAAAAGGCCAGAGGAAATTTTGGTTCTGTTATTTTTTTGTTGTTGTTAATTTTTTTTTTTTTCTGTTTTTGTTTTGGCTCTGTTATTTCTGTGCTGCACGGTCTTGGCAAGTCACTCAACCCTCTGAACCCTGCTTCCCATCAGTTAAATAAAAACCCCTATGAGGGAGATTGTTGTGAGTCCCATATGCATCAGATGCCCTTGAGAAAGGAAGTATACTAAATAAATGCAAAGTGTAAACAGCTGCAGAAAAGTCATTATTATAACCATCATCAACTCCTTAGACATGTCAAGTCCATCCATGTACATCCTCATCATTACCATCACCAGCATTGTTATGTCGAGAGCAGAGACCAGTAACTGAGCATCTATGCTGATGATACCACCCTAATGGCAGAAAACGAAAAGAAACTAAAGAGCCTTTTGATGAAGGTGAAAGAGAAGAGTGAAAAAGCTGGCTTAAAACTCAACATTCAAAAAACTAAAATCAAGGCATCCAGTCCTATTAGTTAATAGCAAATAGATGGGGAAACAATGGAAACAGTGACAGACTTTATTTTCTTGGGCTCCAAAATCACCGGGAACGGTGACTGCAGCCACGAAATTAAAAGGCACTTGCTCCTTGGAAAAAAAGCTATGACAAACCTAGACAGTGTACTCAAAAGCAGAAACATCACTTTGTCAACAAAGGTCTATATAGTCAAAGCTATGGTTTTTCCGGTAGTCATGTAGGGATGTGAGAGTTGGACCATGAAGAAGGCTGAGTGCCAAACAATTGATGCTTTCAAACTGTGGTGCTGGAGAAGACTCCCAGGAGTCCCTTGGACAGCAAGGAGATCAAACCAGTCAATCCTAAGGGAAATCAATCTTGAATATTCATTGGAAGGACTGATCCTGAAGCTGAAGTTCCAATATTTTGGCCATCTGATACGAAGAGCTGACTCATTGGAAAAGACCCTGATGCTGGGGAAAACTGAAAGCAGAAGGAGAAGGGGGCAACAGAGGCTGAAATGGTTGGACGGCATCACCGACTCAATGGACATGAGTTTGAACAAACTCCAGGAGATGGTGAAGGACAGGGAAGTCTGGCATACTGTAGCCCATGGAATCACAGAGTCGGACACGACTTTGCAACTGAACAGCAACAACAACTGTGTGTCTCAGACTGAGCTAAACCCTTTATATGTATCCTCTCACTTGATTGCCACAGTAATCTAAAGGAGATATGATGATGACAATAATTGTGATGATGATGGTGACAATGACCATTTTCTTTCTTTCTTTCTTTTTATCCTAGTTATTTGGCATGCAGAATTTTAATTCCCCAACCAGGCGTATTCCTGCCCTGGCAGCACAGAGTCTTAACCACTGGACTGCCAGAGAAGTCCAATGATGACCATTTTATAAATGAGGAACTGAAGCACACAGTATCTAGGTTGTCTGGTCTTTTCTGCTAGTTAACTGGAAGCCAGCTATGTCTGAAGTAAGACCACTTGAGTAAGATAATCTTCCTATTTTTTTAAACTACTTTATCCTACAACCTCCCCAGCCTCCCCCTTAATTCTAGGAAATATGATGGCACTACAGACAAAACCTAGGTTTGGGGGCTGTTTCCTCTGGGCCCAAACGGCAGCTGTGTTTCCTCTGGGTAGTTTCTGCCCTCACCTTTCCCTCCTCCCTGGAAACCCAGTCTAGTCCTTTCCATCAGCGTGTTGTATGCAGACAGGGCACACCATATTTGGCTTGGTGCCCTCAGAGAGATCATGTTTGTCCATATGTTGTCTGTGTGTGTTTCTGTATGTGTATAGTGCATTGGGTGTATAGTTGGTGCTCCAGAATCAAACAGCCACCCCCTCCACCCCATGGTGTGCAGAAGTTGAGCAGCTCCAGCACATCCCCTGGAAGCTCAAAAAGAGGAGAAAATGCTGTATGTTACCTTTGGGTGAGAGGATAAACAGGAAACCTCAACCCTTGTCCATTTTGGGGGCACAAAACTGAGCTGCCTGGCTTCTGCGTCAAGGTGAGGTTTTCTTTTCCTGGAAAATTTCACCAGCCAGAGGTACCTGGTGCTTCATATACGGGAATTCCCAGTTCCTTTGCAAATGGCGAGAGTCTGAAACAAGCCCATAGGTACCAATCCAACTCGCTGGAGACCATGGGAATGACCTTTCCTAAGTCAGGATTTCTGCCACTGCCAGAGAGGCTTAAAGCTCTGTTGTTGTTGTTGTTGGGTAGCTAAGTCATGTTTACACTGCGACCTCATGGACTGCAGCACGCCAGGCTTCCCTGTCCTTTACTATCTTCCGGAGTTTGCCCAGATTCATGTCCATTGAGTTGGTGATGCTATCTAACCATCTCATCCTCTGCTGCCTCCTTCTCCTTTTGCCTTCAATCTTTCCCAGCATCAGGGTCTTTTCTAATGAGTCGGCTCTTTGCATCAGGTTGCCAAAGTATTGGAGCTTCAGCTTTAGCCACAGTCCTTCCAGTGAATATTCAGGACTGATCTCCTTTAAGATTGACTGGTTTGATCTCCTTGCTGTCCAAGGGACTCTCAAGAGTCTTCTCCAACACCACAGTTCAAAATCATCAATTCTTCAGTGCTCAGCCTTCTTTGTGGTCCAACTCACATTTGTATGTGACTACTAAAGCTCTGAGCTGTGGACAGAAATGAATAATAAGAACAGCTGATGTCATGCTTTGGTTCTTCTAACTCCTCAGCGAGGCGGGCATGGATGTATCTGTTTTACAGATGGAGAGACATAGATTGCAGAGGTGGAAACCTTATCCAGAGCCACAGGGATGGCTAACCCTAACCCTAAACCAGCACAAGTGACAAAAAATACAAAAAGGCTTACTGCAGGAAGGAAAACTCCCTACTCACAATACTTTTGACACCTTATGTGTGGGTTTTCCACACCAAGCAACTCTCTGATTCTCCGTGGATATCAACTGGGTGTCCTATGAATTAATCTCATACTAACTAACTAGAATTAGTATAGACTCCACAGGTTAGCACTCAGCCCCACACTGCTCACACTTCTTTTGCAGATTCCAAGTAGTGGGTCCCCAGGTTATTCACACTTCTGTCTGACTTGGCTGTGACCCCCTTCTTCAGTTTCAATAATTTATTATAATGGCTCATAGAACTCAAGGAAACACCTCACTTACCTTTCCCAGTTTATTGACTGTAGCCCACCAGGCTCCTCCATCCACAGAATTCTCCAGGCGATAACACTTGAGTGGGTTGCCACGCCCTTCTCCAGGGGATCTTCCCAACTCAGGGATCAAACCTGGGTCTCCCGCATTGCAGGCAGATTCTTTACCATCTGAGCCCCCGGGAAGCCCCAAAGGATATTATGAAGGATCCAAATGATCAGCTAGAGAAAGGGGTGTCTCTATCAAGGTCTGGAAGGGTCCCAAGTGCCAGAGCTTCTTTCTGTCCCCAGGCATTTGGGGCACTACCTTCTCAGCAAGTGGGTGTAGACACCAGCGCAGAAACTCACTGAATCTTACAGTTAAGGGATTTTTATAGAGGCTTCATTTTGTAGGCATGATTGCCCCTTTCTCCTCCCTGAGGTTAGGGGCTGAGTGGGGCTGAAATTTCCAAGCTTCTGGTCATGGCATGGTCTTTCTGGTGACAGGCCCTCATCCTGAAACTATCTGAAAGCCCATCAAGAGTCACCTCATTAGAATAAAAGATGCCCCTATCACCCAGGAAATTTCAAGGAATTCCCAGGAATCCTAGGATTCAGGGACAAAGGCCAAGTATGAATTTCTGATTATACCACATTATGTGAGGGAATATTATGCAACTATTAAAAGGAATGGAAACTCTGTTTGTATACTGAGATGGAACCATTTCCAGGATATTTTACCCAGAAAAAAAAATGCAGAGTATCTGGTATGATTTGCTGCTCTTTTTTTTGGCTGCACCAGTGAGGCACTTGGGATCTTAGTTCCCTGAGCAGGGATCCAACCCATGCCCCCTGCAGTGGAATCACAGAGACTTAATCACTGGACCACCAGAAAAGTCCTCTGATAGGCTGTTTCTTATCTAAGAGAGACATATATTTAAATATTCACTTGTAAAAAAAATAATGGAAGGATAAGCCAAAGAAGACAAAATGGTCATCTTTAAGGGGAGGAAGGGGCAGGAAGGAAGAGACAGGAATGGGACTAAACTTGTCTGAGCCTCTTGCTTTCTAGTTTTGACTTTGTACCCATGCAAATATTTACTATAACCATACAAGATTAAAAGGAAATTTTACAAAAGGGAAGGAAGTGGCTAGATATAGGTTTTGCCCAGATCTGTCCCACCAGAGTCCCTGCTCTAAGCACAAGTCATCTTGTCCCTCATTAATTATCCCTTCTAACAGTGAAGGGGGCTTCCTCAGTGGCTCAGTAGTTAAGAATCTGCCTGCCAATGCAGGAGACAGTGGCTTGATCCCTGGGTCGGGAAGATCCCCTGGTGAAGGGAATGGCTACCCACTCCAGTATTCTTGCCTGGGAAATCCCATGGACAGAGGAGCCTGATAGGTTACAGTCCATGGGGTTGCAAAAGAGTCAGATACGACTTAGAGACTAAACAACAACAGTAACAACAAAAGTGATGGAGTGACCTGGCCAGGCACCAAAGGTCAGAGATGTGGCCAGACCTCGAATCTTCTGGGGTCTCAGGGGACCCTGGTGATGGTGCTGGGGGCTGTGGTTTTAGTACTTTTGGGAATTTACAATCTGTAGCTCTCATCAAGAGTCTCACAACCTTCTCCTGAGCAACCCCAAAGTAGGTTTCCTCCTAAGCACATCACTAGGAGAGGAACCCAATGATGGCTTACCTGTCTCCAGCTGGGTTCCACAAACATTGGCCGAGCAGCACATGCTGCGTTAGCAGGAATGACGCGATCAGTGGAGAAGAGCTTGGCTTCCTGGCAAAGAACATTCCCACTTGAGACCTCAGTCCATCCGTTTCAACTACAGACCTGGAATGAACAACTCAGTGATGAACCCCAGCCTGAATGAGGACAGTCTCCCAGGGCCTTGCATACCTGGAGGGGTTGACATGGTGGAGTAGGCTGGCTCTGAGCTGTGAGAGCCTATGCAGGGCTTTATTTATTTGTATCTGGGGTGTAATTTCTTTCTTTTTGAAAGTTTTATTTATTTAGTTAGTTTTGGTCATGCTAGGTCTTCATTGCCGTACACAGGTCTTCCTTAGTTGCGGCGAGTGGGGATTCCTCTCGAGTTGTGGAGTGCAGGTTTCTCAATGCAGTGGCTTTACTTGTTGCGAGCACAGGCTCTGGGATTCGCAGGCTCAGAAGTTTTGGCTCCCGGGCTCCAGAGCACAGGCTCAGGAGTTGTGGCGCACGGGCTGAGGTGCTCTTTGGCACGTGGGATCGTCCCAGAGCAAGGATCGAACCCATGTTTCCTGCACTGGCAGCTGGATTCCTTACCACTGAGCCACCAGAGAAGCTGCCATCTGAGGTGTCGTTTCAAGTAGCGGCGAAGGTACTGTGCAGGCTGAGACATGAAACTGAATCCCGGATGTCCTTTCTAGCAATTAGCTCTTGAGCACATTTTCCATTTTTCTCATCTAGAACCATAAAAGTACCTTCTGGAAAGGGTTGCTGGAGGCCGAAGTGATACGGCACTTTCAGGAAAAGAGTTCCGTACACAGGCTGTTGTTATTATTAATAGTAAAAGCCATTTCAAAGGATGCAGCCCCATGAACATTCTGTGTCCTCTCTACTTAATGCACAGACAGGCTGACTATACATTCAAAAGACAAAGGCACCTGCTCATCCTCCCAGTCTCCCCCTAAGGATGGACCTGGGTGGTGCCTCATTTCTCCCTGCTCCAGGACTACTACTAGGACTGCTGCTGGGTCAGCAGCTGGCTCAGCTCAGGCAAGGACCATCTCTGCTACCCACAGCCTAAGTCTGGATCGATCCCCATCTCAGGGCCATTTTGAGGATTAACTAATCCATCACATGGAGTCCTGTGAAAAGTGCCAATATGGCCGAGGCTATTGTCAGGCCAACCAGAGGCTGAGTTCACTGGTTTCCCTGGTTTCCAACATGCTCAAGCTGAGTCCTGCAGCTGCAGGAACTCTCTTGTGGGCAAAATCTTGGCATATGCAGGCTTCACTGAGCTCTGGGGCTGCCTGCCTGCCCACCTGCTGATGGACCTGCTTAGATCTATTGCTCTGTTTCTCTAAGGGACAGAGAGGGAGAGAAGATAAAGGGATCAGGATTGCAGACACCAAAGAGCTTCTGTTTGTGTTTCTTACAGAACTGAATACATTACATTTTCCCTCTTGGCATCAGCTTATTGACTCAAAACATAGTTCTGAGATTATACCTTTCTGATTTTATGTTTTGCAAGTCTCCAAGGTCCCTGGAAACCTACAGGGTATTTTTTTTTACTCTCTGAGATGTGATCTCCATAATAATAATAATTAAAAAAACTAACACAACAATTCATTTATTTCATCAAGGAGTGTTTATTGAGTACCTACTGTGCGTTCAGCAGTACATTAGGAGCTCAGAAGCCTCCTGAAGGAAAAGAAGACACTACCATAGTTTTGTTGTTGTTTAGGCATCACCGACTCGATGGACATGAGTTTGAGTAAACTCCGGGAGTTGGTGATGGACAGGAAGGCTTGGCGTGCTGCGATTCATGGGGTCGCAAAGAGTCGGACACAACTGAGAACTGAACTGAACTGAACTGAGTCGCTAAGTTGTGTCCAACTCTTTGTGACCCCATGGTCTGTAACCCACCAGGTTCTTCTGTCCATGGGGTTTCCCAGGCAAGAATACTGGAGTGGGTTGCCATCTCCTTCTCCAGGGGATCTTCCTGACCCAAGGATTGAACCTGTGTCTCCTGCATTGGCAGGCATATTCATTACCGCTGAGCCACCAGGGAATCCCCTATACCATACTTTTAGACCTAATATATATTAGGTATATATAATATATATATATATGTATATATATATATATATATGTATGTATCAGTTCAGTTCAGTTCAGTTGCTCAGTCATGTCCATATATACAGTCTCCATGAGGCACTTAAATTGCCTCATCTCATTAATTTTAAAAAATATTTATTTATCTGGCTGCACCAGGTCTTAGTTATGGCATGTGGGATCTTTAGTTGCAGCACATGAACTCTCAGCTGTGGCATGTGGGATCTAGTTCCCCGACCAGGAATCGAACCCTGGCCCCCTGCATTGGGAGCTTGGAGTCTTAGCCACTGAACCACTAAGGAAGTTCAGTATCATCTCAGTTAATCCTCACAACTCTAGGAAAGAGGTATCATTATCCTATTTCACAAGTGAGCAGAGACTCAGAAGGTTTGTAACTTGTCCAAGGTCATTTGAAGTAGCAGGAGCCAGAATTCTCAGCCAGTGCTGTCTGACTGAACCAGCACTGGTTCTTCCCACTAGAATAGCATGGAGGAGAAAAGGACACATGGGGAGTAGTCAGTCAACTGCAAAAAAAAAAAGCAGATTATTAAGCCTGGGTGATCAAGTTCAGAGAGTGTGGGTTTATGGAGGGCGGGCCTGAGAGTCTGGAGGGCTTCCTGGAGGAGGCAGCTCAGAAGTGTACCAGGAGCACTGGAGGCTCAGGGCACAGGTTGTGGATGGTGTGCCACGTGATGCTGGCATGCCACGTGATGCTGGCTCTGGGAAGGAATGAACTTGAGCTCCGTTAGTGTCGAGACAGTGGATCCTGAACTCAGCTGGGTGGGGCCTAGGCTTGAGGGGTGGGAAGCCCAGCAGAGCTGTCTGGACCTGATGAGGTGGCAGCAGGGAGTATCTGGGAACCAGGGAGGCAACAGCCACGCCCGGAGGGTATGACTCTGCAGTGCTGGCTGGAAGGAGGGGGTGGGCGTGGCTTAGAGACCGCAAGGGCCAGGCAGGTGTCTTGGGAAGGGTCCACCCATGGGAGCCTGGTCGGGTTCAGGGGCCAGGTGGGCGGGGGAGCAGAGGTGGAGTCTTTAGGCTTTGGAGGAGGATGACTTTGAGGCACAAAGACAAGAAGGAGCATATTCCATCACAGATGGCTTTGAAACTCCCTCCAAGGTCACATCACGCCTCTGCTCATTGCTCTTCAAGGCTTCCTGTGGCTTGTAGGATTCGGTCCAAATCCCTCTTTCTGACATTTCAGGCACTTCCCTCTGGCCACAGTCTACCTTTTTTGGGCTCTTCGCCCACTACTCTCCTAAATAAGTCCTCTGCTCTTCACAATCCGAGTGACTCATTCTCCTCCCAGCCTCCCAGGCTGCCCACCCTCCTGGGCTGCCCACCCTCCCTCACCCCACCCCCACCCCAAGCTGGTCCCCACAAAGCCCACCAGCCAGCCAGACCTTCTCAGCAAACATGGCGGGACAATCACTGTGCCAATCACTGTGCTGTAAATTACCTCTGATAGCTCTTCCAGCAGAGTCTTCAATAATTAACATTTTATTGCTGTTTAACTTTGGCTGTGGGTGTCTCCCTCATGCCAGCCCTGTCCTTGAGGGCTGATCTTTTTACAGCAGTGGTCTCAACCGGGAAAGTCATTTCACCTTAGTTTGTCTCTCTGCAAAATGGAGCCAGTAAAGTACGGTGGCTCTATGGCTTGCGGGAGACCATCCATGACTGTTCTGGTCCTTTCCTCTGGTGTGAAGCAGCCCCAGGGATGGGCGCGGGAGAAGGTAGGGTCCCCAGGACAGGAGGAGAAGAGAAGGACCTGAGAGAGCCGTAAAGGGATCCTTTTTTTATCCATTTCGATCTCTGCATTTTCAAGGGACCGTTAGCATCACATTAAGATCTAGAAAGGGCACCCGCACCACCGGCTTTAAAAAGCCACATACGGATTTCTTCAGCAAATGGAGGGACCCCTAACTTACAAATTCACTATGGGCTTGGGGCAAGCATGCCCTTTCCCAGAGGTGGAACCACCGCAGCACGTGCTGCGTAGCCTTGACTGTTTACAAAGCGCGTTTCGCTGACCTCCTCTCCTTGAACACCTTTTGCGACCCCGCAAGCTCCCTCAGCACCTCCACTTGGCAGAAGAGGACGCCGAGGTTCTAGGAGGCGACGTGACTTGCTCGAAGTGGCACAGGGTGCTGTCGCTCAGCGGTCCTGGGCTGCACCCTCCAAACGGGGTCTGCATCCTTGGGGGTGGGGGTGGGAAGGGGAGAAAGGGGAGGCACGCGCCCCAGTGTACCGCTAGGTCGGCTCAGGAGCCTCGGAGCGCGCGTGGGAAGGAGGCGTTGATGCCCTCGGCTGCAGCAGCCGACCGGGGCGGGGGACGCAGCCCCCTCCGTAGCCCGGGCCTTTCCCAACCTCTCGGGAGTCTGTCTCCCGGCGCGACCCCGCGGGCGCACTCGGAGGCGCGCGCGCCCCGCCCCCACCCCACGCCCCGCGCGCTCCCAGGGCCGCCGCGCGCGCGCCTCGCCGTCGCTCCCCTCCCCGCCCCTCCCGCCACCACCCCGCCCCCGGCCGGGTACCCTCGCCGGACCCGAGAGAGAGCGCCGCCGCCATCTTAGTTGCTGCCGCTGCCTCAAGCGAAGCGCTGCCTCCGCCGAGGGGAGGGCGCCCGCGGCCCAGCGTCACGGCGGCGGCTCCTCCTCGGACCCCGGTGCTCGCCGCGGCGGCAAGCAGCCGGCTCCGGGTCGCGAGAGCCTCGCTCGGCGCCCCACGAGCGTCCCTGCCGCTCCCGCCTCGGGCCGGCCGCGGCGCCGGGAGCCGGAGCGATGCTGCGCCGCCCTGCGCCCGCGCTGGCCCCGGCCGCCTGGCTGCTGCTGGCCGGGCTGCTGTGCAGCGGCGGGGTCTGGGCCTCGCGAGGTAAGCCCCCGGGCCGGGTCGGGGCGCGGGGGCCGAGCGCCGGGAGCAGGGTCGGGAAGCGGGGGGTCGGGACCAGGCGAGCGGCTCTGGGTCGGGGCTCAGGAGGCCGTGCGCGCGCGTTGCAGGCGCCGCGGGGGGGGCTGGAAACCAGGTTACGTTTTGGGCGCCGCACCGGGGCCCTGGCCGCCCGCATTGCACCCTCGTCCGGGTGGTGGCTGCACGGATCTGGGGGGGACGGGCCGAAGGATCGGTCCGCCTTTCTCGGCAGCGCCCGCATGCTGGGGCTGCATTCTCGGGGAGGGATGCCGTGTGCCTGTGTTGTGTGATTAGATGTGCATCAAGCTGGGGGGTGCATGCACAATTTTTGGTGTATGCTTACATAAGAGCCCACTCCCCCGCATCCCTTCCCAGATCCCGATTATCTGCGGCTGCAACCGCGGACGCGGCATCTGCGCCCCTTTCCGTCTCCTTCCAGGGTCTTTTCAACGTCTATTTTCAAAGGAGCAGAGGCTGAAACTTTTGGCTCCCCTCCCACCTTTTCACCCAAAGGTGAAATTGTGATGAGGTTTACGACCGTGGTCTCACCCGGTGTTAGAAATCTTCTTCTCTTCCGCCCCCAACACATTGGTGCAGTTTTTCTGACGGTTAATTTACACCATACAAATAGGAGAAACCCCTGTTTGAATTCTTAGGGTCGAAATTATTTTATGGTAACTTGACAAAAAAATATTTTTTAGTGAATCGATTGTTTTGTTGTTATTTTTTAACCTTCAACCACTTAACCTTTTAAACGTTGCACGCCTCTTGATATTGACTGATCTTGCCAACGAAAAGCTTACGCATTGCAGATATATGCTTCGGAGTGGATCTTGGAATGGTAAACATTTTTCTCGGCCTTGAAGCAAAGTAATCTAGGTGTAGTCTATAGAGAGTACTTAGATCTGTGCTTATGGTTTTTTAAAATAAAAATTGGAGGGCGGGAGGATTGATGGAAGGCCAGATGGAATGGTCATATTTCAATTTAGCAAGGCTTTTTAGAAAAATCTCATTTTCTCTTTCTGGGCATGACATATCAAGATAAGTATGGTGTTCACAAATTAAAGGGCAGGAGAGGCAAATGCATCTTTTGTTCTATGTTCCTTTCTTCACACTGAGGATGATAAACTTTGAATACTTCTTTCATTTATTTCATTTCTAACATTCTGTTGACTCTGTCAAATTCAAATCTCAGTCACTATGTATCTAATTGCTCTCAATTTGATTTTTAAAAGTTACATCAAGCTGAGTTTGGAATGTTCTTTCCAGATGTGGGATGGAGGTCTGTAAGTTTAATATATCCAAGAAAAAATGTCAAAGTTTGCTTCTCTTGGGGAAAACCCACACAGCTTAAAAATATGTGCTGGGATTGGATATTTGGGGAACAAGTGTATTTAGTTTAGTCAGTGATAATATTTCTTATTAAAACTCCACATTTTTCTTAAGTGTGTCCACTCATCTACATTTACTGTTCATTATTGAATTAGCAATGGGCTAATTATTAGCCTATTAGCATTGCTGGAGATTTCAGCTATTAAGTATGGTTTTTATGGCGGACTAACAGAAATCTCACATGAAAGACACGTTGAGGACTCGAGTCCTTTGTCATTTGCTAACTTTCTGTAAGATTTCTTGGTGCATTTTTAGTATTTAAGAATTTTTAGTCTTCAAAATAAAAGCATTTTAAACCTCGGTTATCCTGTTGTGTTGTTGGTTTTGTTTTGTTTTTTTCTTTTTCTAGCTTACAAGTTAGAAAATGTGTTCCATGAAATGCGAATAAAATGGTTTTCTTTTGAGCTATTACAAACATATTTTGTACATAAACAGGCAATTTGTGGAGACTCCTTCTGTGGGCTCTTTTTAAAAGATGATCTTTTCAGCTAATACGTGAATTCTTAATCCTGCCAGACAGTGTGACACTATGATCTTTTGTTGGTTCATACTCTAGCTGCCTTTAAAAACAATGGGAGGAAGATAACCTAAGCTGCTGTAAGGTTTATAACATGAATTCCATTTTGACTATTCATTGTTTTATGGAGAACCCTAAATTTCACTTTAATTGTAGCTAAAGTTCTCTTAAAAAAAAAAAAAAATCAAGTAAACCAGAAAACTAGGAGAAATTTCCGAGGCTGCCTGCCTTCTTCTCCAGTCTGTCAATGATCAGGAAATAGAAAACTGAAATAGAGAAAATAGAAAGTTTATATGGCTACTAAATAAGAACAAATGCAATCTTGGAATGCATTTCAAAGCTAAATAAATAACGTGCACTGTTATTTTCCCGTTTGCACACAGGCTTCTCGGTAGAGCCTCTGCTCACCATCCTGGTTGAAATTTCATCTCTCTGAACCTCTGAATCCTCCCTCCTCTGCTTCACTTTCTGCTTCTCCATGGCACTTACCCTATCCTGACTCGCTCTGTTATTTACTTACTCTGTTCAGCGCCTGCCTCCCCTCACTGGAACACACGCCCCAGAGCGGTCTGTGCTGTTGGCCTGTGTATCCTGTCACCTGCACTGGGTGGACTCTCTGCTGTGTGAACGAATTAAATGTATAATTGTGTTCAGTTTAGACACCACAGTGTGTTTTTACATCCTGATTTTCACCTGACATAGATGTTTCATGCTGAGAAAAGCGTTACAGGCATAGAATCCAGAGGAACTTGAATTCTACAACATGGATATGAGAAGTCACTGTTGGATAATTTTTCAAGGATTCATTCTATTCATTGCAGTGTTGGGACATTAGATCATTAAACGGCTTTGTAGACTGTAACTCTGTGGTTACCACGTTGAGGTCATGTTTCAAAAATAGTGTAATTCTCACCTTATGGGAAAACAGTTTCTTACTTTGTTAGCTTGCTTTTCAGAAGCAATTTTGAGGGAAAATAAGTTTATCATAGACTTAAATATTATACCTAATTTTTTTATTGCTGAAAGAAAATATATTTATTTCACATGAGACCTGTAACTACTAAAGAAATAATATTAATGATTCTGAATGTGTTGCAATTTAAGAGCTATGACTTGGTTAACTGGAACCCTCAGTTGACTGGAACCTAGCTTTTGGCTGCATGCTACTTTCAGGAAAAGAAGCAGAAAACCTAGCAGTTTCCTAGAAACTCTGTTTCAAAAGAAAATTTTAAGCATTCATATCACATATTATGTGGGTCAGTACTATTTGATTTTTGAGCCAAAAAGAAAACAATGAATTAAGTCTTAGGTATGAGGAATATAATCTAATAGTTGGAATTTTTGTGAAATATAGCATTATTTTCTTATTGAATTTGGAAAATGCTATAGTTCCACGACACTAGTTTCAGGACTTGGTTAAGCTTACTAAACCAATTTTTTGTCTTTTTTGATATGGACCACCTTCAAAGTCTTCACTGAATTTGTTGTAGTATTGTTTCTGTTCCATGCTTTGGCCACAATGCATGTGGGATGCTCCCTGACCAGGGATCGAACCTGCACCCTGCTGTGTTGGAAGGCAAAGTCCCAACCACTGGACCGCCAGGGAAGTCCCACTAAGCCAATTCTTGATGTTTAAAATGAGGAACCAAAAAAAATAAAATAAAATGAGGAACCTGAGGGATGTTAAATTTCTAAGAAATGAAATGTGATTGAATTATTGTTTTCTAAGACAATAAAATGTAATGTTTTGCATAGAGTTTTCATTTGTAAGGTTTGAAACAAAGTATATTTGGTTATTCTGAAAATCATGAGTTATTTCTCACTTGTTCTGATTAATTGATGTTTTAGATCATTAGGGTTTTAAAAATATACCTTGCTTTTTCTGTGGTTATGAGTTGGTGACAGCAAAGATGCTTAAGCAATGTATCTTGAAATTTAAGATACTGATTCGTGATAAAATACAGATTTTAGTAGAGCCTCAGGAATGTAAATGGGTTCAGAGTTGGTGGAAATGATTTATGCAGTGTCATGTTCTTGCACTGTTAAAAAACAACAAAAACCAAACCCTCAGGAGCGACATCTTGACACCAGTAAAGGCTATCAAAGGCCAGAGTTAGGAGCCTTTAGGCTGTGATGGTCCCCCTGCCAACGCATCAGCCTGATTCGAGGGGTTGGTTTTTCTGTGGAGCCTCCATCACCTAGGATTTGAGCACAGCATCCAGTTGTCCCCTATGTGATAGGTCCATTCTTCCCTATGTTTTAGGGCTATTTCTGTTGAGGGTGATATTATTATTAGATTAAAATTTTCCACAAGATTTTTTGCTAAGGGTTTTTTTTTTTTTACTTTTAAAGTTCTCTGGGAAGATTCAGTTGCTTCAAAGTAACTGAATTTAGAACATCTTAAAAACCTTTAAGACACATCTGAAAGTTAACGTCCATTCCAGAACCCCAGTAAGAGGTATGCAGTAGCACAATAGAGGAAGAATTGTGTTTTTCTTTTTTCATCTTTGGTCAGACGTGAATATGTTTTGGACCATAATTCTCTCAGGACAAGAACTTCTGTCAAGTCTGCTAATCTTCAAGTCTACTTTGATCTGTACTTTCTGGAACATATTGTTTTAGGGCAAAAGAAGACTCTTCCTGCATCTCTCTTCATTTTAAAAACAGATTTATTTCCAATGAAGGGGCTGCAGGTTTGGTCCCTGGTCGGAGAACTTGGATCCCATGTTCCTTGTGGCCAAAAAACCAAAAACTTAACACAGAAACAATACTGTAACAACTTCAATAAAAACTTGGGGGGGAAAGCAGGTTTATTGAAATGTAATTCACATTCTATAATATACACCCTTTTGAAGTATACAGTTTGATGATTTTAGTATATTTACCAGTTGTGCAACCATCACCAGTATCTATCTACTTTCAGCACATTTCATCACTCTAAAAAGAAGTGATGAAAGCCCTTAGCAGTCACTCCAAATTCCCCCTTCCCCATTTCCCCTCAGCAACCAGTAATCTACTGTCTCTATTCTGGACATTTCATGTCAGTGTAATCGTACAACATGTGGCCTTAGCTTCTTTCAATTAGCATGATGTTTTCAGGGTTTATCCACATCATAGCAGGGATCAGTGCCTCATTCCATCTTAAGACTGAACAATATTTACTATAGACTGAATGTATGTGTCCCTCCAAAATTCATACTATTGAAACTTAATCCTCAATGTGATGGTATTTTGAGGTGGGGTCTCTGGGGAAGTGATTCGGTCATGAGGGTGGGGCTCTCATGAATGGGGTCAGTGCCCTTGCACAAGAGACCCCAGAAAGCTCCCTGGCCCCTTCTGCCACCGGCAGATACAACAAGAAGATGGCTGTGAACCAGGAGGTGGGCACTCCCCAGACCCTGAATCTGCTGGCACTTTAATCTTGGGTTTCCCAGTCTCCAGGACTGTGAGAAATAAATTACTGTTGTTTATAAGCCACTCAGTCTATGGTATTTTGTTATAGGGCCCAGACAAAGACAGTATTCCGTACTGAGGGACAGACTACATTTTGTATATTCATTCCTCAGTTGATGGACGTTGGGTTATTTTCCACATTGTGGCTACTATGAATATTGCTACTGTGAACATACATGTGCAGGTTTCTGTGTGGACATATATTTTCAGTTCTCTTGGGTATATAACTGGAGTGGAGTTATTGAATCTTTTAACTCTGTGTTTAGCATTTTGAGGAACTACCAAACTGTTTTCCAGAGTTGCCACACCATTCTACATTCAGCCCTGACCCCTGTAATCACTCCCAGGAGTGTCTTTCTAATGAGATACATATCTCAAAATTGTCTAAGGGTTTTCTTATGACAGTTTTAAGTTGCTGAGTTTTTTTTTTGCTCCACTCAGGATAAATATTTCATCCAACCAGCTCCTTCCTTCTCTCCCTCCATCTCCCATATCATTCTGGTCCTCTGCACTCAAGTAGAAAAAAAGTGAAAGTGTCAGTTGCTCAGTCTTGTCTGACTCTGCGACCCCATGGACTTGTAGTCTGCCAGGCTTCTTTGTCCATGGATTCTCCAGGCAGGAATACAGGAGTGGGCAGCCATTTCCTTCTCCAAGGGATCTTCCCGGTCCCAGGGATCAAACCCAGGTCTCCTGCATTGCAGGCAGATTGTTTACCATCTGAGCTACCAGCACGCAGGAACTCAAGTAGCTGTCTCTGTAAGACAGATGATTCTTCACACATCCCTGAAAATTGATCATCCAGCCAGGGCATTCACTGGCTCACAAAGCACCCGTTTTCTTCAAAGCATTGTTTGGTACTTCAGTCAGCTTTCCTTAGGACAAAATCTTACCAGTCCTTGAAGACTCTGCAGACACCCAGACTGAGAGCAAATGTAACCTAGTATCCACGCCCCAGCTCCCCAAGGCACCCCCACCCCTCCCCCACGCTGGCTACCATTTCTGCCTGTGGTCTGAGAAATGAGCTAGTACAATACAATGCCACTGACCCAGTGATGGGGTTCACCCCGGTCACAAAGCAGAGTAGATAGCTAGGGCTGGGCTTTATGGAAGGTATTCTAAGAAACAACTAGAATTCTTAAACTGTGACTAGTTTAGAAAATAAGATTTCTTCATTTGTTCCCTTTTCATTGCCTAGATTTGATTACCTAGAAAGTACTGTTAAAGTAAATTAGTTTGGTCCTTTGATTTATTCTTTAAACTATTCATGATTTACCTAGTCTTCAATCATTGTATAAAACACTTAGAAATATGTCTTTAGATTGAAAGTGAATTTTAAAACAGTAAAAATGAATGTCATCTTTCTCTAATACCTACTTAATGTATAGTGAAGATGCGTTTATTCTGAGCGCTTCCTAAATCTTAAAAGTATTAATACAGTGCTTTCATTTTAAGAAATGCCAAGAAAAAAAAAATTGAAGGTCATAAACTTTTAGATAGTGTAGAACTTGAGAATGATTTGCATGAGGTTGTCTATTAAGTGGCTCTTAGACAGCAAAATGTATTCCATCTGAAAGGCAGAATCCAGTCACATTTAATTTTGCATATTTAAGATGTAGTTAATGATGAATATTGATGGGACCAGCTGCATAATCGAAGTGTGGGGCTCCTTTGTTCAAACACTATTAGGAGTTTCAAGATGGCAGCAGAGCATTAAACCAAGTGTGGGGCCCAGCATGCCCAGGAAACCCAGGAAACTGGCCCTGAGTATTGGTAGACTTAATATGGCCAGGGTATTAATTGAATATGGTCCTGAGACTGAGATTTTAGCCAGAGCCCTTGGTCCTCTGGGCACCCTCTCAGATGAAGCCCCAGCCCTCCCGGGTGACACCTCCCCACTGATCCTCCCCCCCCTCCCCCCCCGCCGGTGAAGACTTTTATTCCCTGGTGGCCTCGGGGTGGAGGCTGCATGCTCTGCCATGTCCCCTAGCACCTGGCGAAGGGCAGACTATGCTCGGTTCACAGAGCTCATCGGAGGTAGACACTAATTGAGGAATAGGGCCACTTTTGATTTGCAGGATTAAAGCCCTTTGCGTCAGGCAGATTATGTTTACCTTGAAAAAGCCATGACTAATTCATGCCAGTTTCCTATTGCTCATGGAATTAGTAGCAAGGATAACAAATAATTAAAATTCTTGGATAATCCCTAATCTTTTCCTTTTTTGCCTTTTGTTTCTAACGTTTATCAGAGTGGCTGGTAAAGAGCAGAATGCACTGGCTTGAATTTAATTTTCTCCGTGAGTCGCTATCACTTTGGACCCATTACAGAGAATGGTGGGGAGGCTGAGAGGTGGGCAGTGGCCATTCTCAGCCTTTAAGCACCTCCTCTGCTAGTACTGGGTTAATGGGAGCGTCCCTTGATAATCCCTCAGCCTGAATTATAAAGCCCCGAACTGGCAGTGTTCTGATCTTGCTTCTGAGTTGCTTGTAAATATCCATTAATATCTAACCATGATTCCTGAATACAGCACTTGCATTTGGCAGGGATTTTCAAAAGTCCATGCCCAAGTGTATGAAGCCTCCTCCTGCCTAATTAAGAGAGGCAGCTTACAAGTATCTTAGAAACATTCAAGCCTAGAATGGAAAACGAGTGAAATGCTTTTTCATATGAAATCTGACATTTTAAAAACCTTTTCTATTTGGAGGAAGATGTACCAGTGGAATAATTTAATAACATAGTCTCGCCTTTCCCCTAATGGTGACTTCAATTAATAATAGCTGCAGTATTAATACTTGTTTGATGAAATGTTTTAGAAAGGTCATAAATGCCAGTAATTAACATATATTTATTTATTCATTTGATAGAGTTTATTAACCCCATTTTTTCTAGAATTAGTCCTTTCTGAGTATTGAAAGATTTGCTGAGTTTATTACTACTTTAAAAAAGCAATGCATAAGGCAAGTATGTCTTCATTGCATTTTTTTTCTTTTCTATTAAAATGGTGTTTGCTCACATGGTTTTCAGTGCTGATGAACAGTGTGAAGCCAGGGGCAATGAGAAAGCAAACATGGGCCACTCAGGCCAGGTTTTGGTTGTTTAAGCCTGAAGGGAGAAGGCTAAAAGTGTTTCCTAAAGTTTCTGTTTTGTCTGGAAACTCAACTCAGGGGTGTAGGCGAGCCGACAGGTATTTGGGGCCAAAGCTTTGCCTTGGAGCAGAGCAGTCCTGACTGTACTTGCTCATCTTTGGAAATCCAAGTACAGACAGGGTAACGGAGGCAGGCCAGTGCAGCGGGAAGTGGTGGAACCCCGACATCTGAGGAAACCCCCATTGGTGGCTGACAAGTTAACCCGTGTCTAACTGGTCAGATTTAGGTCTTGTCTGCCCAAACTCTCAGGCACGTTTTACTTCTCGGATTGCCTGGGTGGGCTGAACTCAGCCCAGGTGAGGCTCCTTGTCTACCTACCCCCACACCCAGTGCTGTCTTCTCCTGCCTGTTTTTCAGCTGCCTTCAACCAGCTTTGTCTTGATGTATTGTTTCCTGGGATCCATTTCTGATTCCCAGATAACCTGAAAAAGCAATTCATACTGCTTTATTAGGAATACAAATTGGAATTCGGATTATGTTTTTCCATGGATACATTGTTACAAACTGCTTAAGCTCCAAAAGTGATGGTCAGAAACCGGTTTAATCCGGAACGAGTGAAAATCAAGCAAATTTGCAGTAACACACATCACACACAATCACCATTATAATATGCTATATATTTTAATATTAATCATTAATCAACAGTGAAGTGCTAGTTCATGTTTTGTGGTACGCAGGTCTTAAAGTTGTAGAGTAGCTTCAGGAAATGTGAGACATGTTGGCTCAGCCCCGGATGGAAGAGCCCAGAAGGAAGAGAAAGGTCGAGAAGGACAGAGGAGCCTGAGGATCTGAGTGAGAGGAGAGGGAGGGAGTGTGGCCTGTTCACCGTGGTCCTGGAAGGGAAGAGAGGCAGTGGAAGGGAGGAGATGCAGGCTGTCAGCGGCCCCTGGGGCCAGGTGGCAGCCCTGCCTGGGGTGGCTGGGACGCAGGACCCCCGGGTGGTGTGTCAGCCACGTGGGGAATGCCTCCTTGTGCAGGTCATCTTCTCAGGAGAGTACTCACTGGTGTGTGTCGTTTGCTCCAATGTACTGAATGTTTTCATCAAAGAAAATTTTACTGAAGAATTGCTATTCAAGGGACTTGCCTGGTGGTTCAGTGTGGTAGAGATGCCGCACTTCCGGGGCATGGTGTGTGGATTCCATCCCTGGTCAGGGAACTAAGATCCCACATACTGTGGCAAGGTCAAAAATAAAAAAGGGAAAAAAGTGCTATTGAAAACTTTTCTTGAATTTCCAGGTTCCTGAATCTATGAATTAAATTTACTCCTTCATAAAATTATTTTACTAAAGGAAATGTAAAAAAAAAATGTGCTTGACATAACCCTCCAAATTCTCAATTGAAGTTTTTAGGTGTCGTTTCTGGAGGTCATCCTTTCTAAATAATGGTGACTTCTGACAGTAAATACTAAAGGATGGGCTTCCTGCTTGAATTGTTATATAGGATAAGTTGATCTCTGAGGCAGCGTTTCCATAAGGATGGTATATGGATAGGTGTTAAGTGAGTGAGTGTTAGTCGTTCAGTCATGACCAACTCTTTTTGACCCCATGAACTAGCCAGCCAGGCTCTTCTGTCCATGGAATTCTCCAGGCAAGAATACTAGAGCGGGTTGCCATTTCCTTCTCCAGGGGATCTTCCCGACCCAGGTATCAAATCTGGATCTCCCACACTGCGGGCAGATTCTTTACCTTCTGAGCGACCAGGGAAGCCAAAGGATCTGTTGATCACCTAAGTTTGGGACATGCAGTTAAACATGTTTCATTACTGTGTGACTTCTTGGAACTTCTAGTATCATCATGTGTGTTGAAGGTTACTGAGCCCGGGTATAATCAGCATTTATCCAACTAAGTTGAACACGAACTCCTCTGAAGCCTGTTGTGGCGCTGGTGTTGCATGGTACACACTTTGGGAAATGCTGCTCCAAATTCCGCACCCCCCCCTGCACTGTAATACAATTTAGTACAAAAAAGAAAAAGATAAAATGACCTAAAATACTACCTTTGTGAGATCCTTAGTCTTAACACTTTTGTATCTTATCTCTAGATTTTTTCTTTCTCTTATAGAAAATTATCTACATAAGTCAAAATTGTAAAGAAATGAGTTGATTTTATACAGCGTATTTTATAACTTTCTCAGTGTCATTCATTAAACATTTGTCTCATGTATGGTGGGTGTAATAGTCCATTAGCGGGCTGGGGTAGGATCTATTTAACTAGTCCTTTAGGATTTCCAGACTGTTTGGGCTCAGGAACCCCATGCTCTCAAGAATTGTTGAGGACCTCCAGGAACTTGTGTTTATGTGATTTTTATCTCTCAATATTCACTCTATCAGAAATTAAACTGAGAACCTATTAATATTAAAATAGTTGTTAATTTATTTAAAATAGCAGTATTAGCCCATTAGATGGTAACAACATATTTTTGATAAAAAATAACTGCATATTCCATGATAGTCCAGTGGTTAGGACTCTGGTGCCACTGCAGGGGCCACGGGTTCGATCCCTGGTTGGGGAAATAATAAAATCCCCGTATGCTGCATAGAGTGGCCCAAAGAAAAAACAAAAGACAAAAACAAACAAAAACCCTCCATATTTCAAAACAAAAAGCAATTTACTAGGAAGACTAGCATTGCTTTATATTTTTGTTAATCCCTTTCATTGAATTTAAGAGAAGGCAGGGGGATTCTGCATTCAACTTTTTGCTGTCTGTTTGGTTGAAGTAGGTGAAGAAAATTTGGCCTCACGAGACATGTAACTGGAAAAGGGAGACTTTGTGAGGAGACCTTTAGAGGGTCTTGGGGACCCCCTCCCTCCACAGGAGTCTTCCCACCAACTTCTGACAGCTGGTGCCCTGGGGCAGTGGTTGATGTCGAAATGCAGCTGGAGACCGTGTCACCAGAACTCTGCTTCTAAGTAATAGTTGAAGCAGCAAAGCAAAGCTTGCAAGTGATTTACTTAAAAGGGGAGAGAAATTAGGGTTAATTCACTTATTCCTGTAATCATTTGTTGTTGTTTAGTTGGTAAGTCGTGTCTGACTCTCTAGGGACCCCGTGGACCATAGGCTGCCAGGCTCCTCTGTCGGTGGGATTTCCCAAGCAAGAATACTGGAGTGGGTTGTCATTTCCTTCTCCATCCCGTATCATGTCTTCCTGTTATTTACATTGTCACTTGCTTTCTTGACTGTGGAAGATGGGACTTAATGGCCCTCATTATAGACTGGCTTTGCCTATTGTTGCAGCATGTTCTGCTGCCAAAGAGGGACACTTACAAGTGGGCAGTCAGTGCTCTCCGTTTATCAATCCAGCTCTTGTGTGTTTACGGATTATTCCTTTGGTTTTCTTTCGTGGTTTTTTTTTTTTTTTTGGTTTTCTTTTTAAGTTCACTATGGGACACGTTTTTAATGAGGGAGAAGGCAAGAATAGGTGACAAAGTATGAGAACATGTTAAAAATCAGGTTTATTGGATTTTTCTTTGGTAGTGTATAATTACTCATTAATGTTTTCTAGATGAAATCTGGGGAAAATTTCTTTTTTAAAAAAAAAAGTTCAATACTTAAACAGAAAGGTTAATGTCTTTGTTTTTCCTTACAATATGGGCCTTTTGAGACTTTTAAATGATTGATACCATTGTAAAAATGTTTTTGTAACTACCACAATGAAAGAAGTCTGTTTGCTTTACTTCCCTGAAAAATCTTTTGGGGTGTTCTCAGAATCTGAAGTAAGTTGTGCATGGGTGTGTACGTGTTCTGTTTGTCTAGGTGGGGAATGACTGTTTGTTTGTTTCTTTGGGCATTTCCCTCGGTTGGCCAGTGAGCTAGTTCTCAGCTAGTCTACATTCCATAAATCCAATTTCCTCTTGAGAGGTCATCTAATCCTTTCTCCCCGTTTATGATAAAGTCCTTTACTTTTGAAATCTCACAATTTGTATTCCCACTTAAATAACTGGTTATCTGAATATCATTGCATTAGAACATAAAGTATTTGTACTTTTAAACCATTGAAGGAGATAAGTCCTGGGTGTTCATTGGAAGGACTGATGCTGAAGCTGAAACTCCAGTACTTTGGCCACCTCATGTGAAGAGTTGACTCATTGGAAAAGACCCTGATGCTGGGAGGGATTGGGGACAGGAGGAGAAGGGGACGACAGAGGATGAGATGGCTGGATGGCATCACCGACTCGATGGGCATGAGTTTGAGTAAACTCCGCGAGTTTGTGATGGACAGGGAGGCCTGGCGTGCTGCGATTCATGGGGTCACAAAGAGTCAGACACGACTGTGCGACTGAACTGAACTGAACTGAAACCACTAGACTAAAAAGAGAAGAAAACCTCCTTATCTATCTAAAAAATCACTTTCTGAATTAATATGGCTAGAATTCTAGAAAGGAAGTGGTTACAGAAATCATTTTAGTTCAGTCAGCCCATTTTCCCATAGAGAAAACAAGTGAAGTTGTTATTGTTGTCAGTATAATCTTTTTATAGCTCAGAATGTGAAAAGTAGGAAACATAGTGGAGACCAGTCAAGAGTATCTTTAACCCCGTTCCTTTCTGTAATAAATAATATTCAGGAAGCATACATTTGGGTGACTTGTTACGAACATTTTCACGTGCGGTTGAGTCAGGAAAGATGATGAAATTGGATTAGTAAAAATTCTGAAGGAAGGTACATTGTATTGACATAAAGTTATACTCTTAAATTCTGTAGGGCTTGTTTTTATGTGAATATCTCAGAAGTCTTCACACTGTGCTCAAATCACAGTTTTGGAGTTGACAAGAGCTTTAGAAATGGTATTGTGAAACTTTGGATGTAATGCTCTCTGAGCACTGGTGTTAGTTGGCCAGTCCACACTGGAAGTCATCTAATCAGGGAGCATCTTCCATTTTGGATGGAGCTTTCATTGTCAGAAAGTCCTTGGTCTTAGGGCTTCCCTGGTGGCTCAGTGATGAAGAACCCACCTGCCAATGCAGGAGACATGGGTTCGATCCCTGAGTCAGGAAGATCCCCTGGAAAAGGAAATTGCAATCCACTCCGGTATTCTTGCCTGGAGATCCCATGGACAGAGGAACCTGGCTACAGTCCAAAGCTACAGTCCAAAGGGTCGAAAAAGAGTTGGACATGACTTAGCTACTGGGGCTTCCCTGGTAGCTCAGCTGGTAAAGAATCTGCCTGCAATGCAGGAAACCCAGGTTTGACTCCTGGGTTGGGAAGATCCACTGGAGAAGGGATAGACTACCCACTCCAGTATTCTTGGGCTTTCCTGGTGGCTCGGCTGGTAAAGAATCCGCCTGCAATGTGGGAGACCTGGGTTCAGTCCCTGGGTTGGGAAGATCCCCTGGAGAGGGGAATAATTACCCACTCCAGTATTATGCTGGCCTAGAGAATTCCATGGGGTTGCAAAGTGTCAGGCATGACTGAGCGACTTTCACTTTCTTTCACTAGAGGCTGAACAACAACCTTGATCTTAGCTCTGCCTCTTCCTCTCTGCAGAAGTGCTGGCCCTCTGTAAGGGCCATGGAATGGAGAAGAACATGGACTCTGTAGCCAAGTTCCTGGGTTCACATCCCAGCTCTGCTACTTGCTTTCTGGGTGCTCACCAACAGCCTCCATAACCTCTCTGTGCCTCAGTTTTTCCCTCCGTAAAAGGGAGTAATAGTACCTACCTTGCAGGGTTGTTAGGATTAAGCAGGTTTTGTGAGTGTTTGGAACTCGAGTATACATTGTATGTTTGCTGTTTTATTAACTCAGTTCCATATAACTCCCCCCCCCCTTTAAAAATTGAGGTGAAATTCACATAGCACAGAATAAACATAGCATTTTTAAAAATTAATAAACTTTTTGGGTTATATTAAAATGGACTCAGAATGTATAGTAAGTATGCTGTGTGGAGAGTTTAACAGTAGCCTTGCGGAGAAGCCTAGAAGTTTTTGTCAGCCTGAACTCCAACCTAAATAGCAATTTGTTGTAAAATAAATGAAGTCAGCCTTCTTCAGTACTGACCGAACCTAACTGATTATGATGACTGCATATCATTAGCCTTCGACTTAGGGAGAAAGTCTCCTCTGTCCGAATGTTTGGGTCTGGAACCCTTCCCTTTTAGCCTTAACACGCGTCTTGAGTGTATCTGTGTTGATTGTTTGCTCCAGAGCCCCTCCAGCCCATCTCTGCCCACAGTACCTTGGTGCCTCAGTGATCTTTTCACAGAGCCAAAAGAAATGCCCAACAATTCTGTTTAATCATCTTGGGTCCAAACAGCTTAATATTTACATCCCAGCATCTTAATATTTGTATCCTAACAGCATAGTAGCAGTTTGAAAAAAATACAGAGAAATTGAAAGAAAGAAATAATATAATAATACTTTTAATGCATCTTGAAATAATTCCAAGAACTTACTCATGGGCTTTGTGCTCCTGTTGAGCAGGGCACAGCTTCTCAAAGCTGTAGTGTGATCGGACACCGATGCCCTCTTCTCTGTTCCATATTGATTTTTCCAGGACACTTCTTTGGATCACAGCAACTGCTAAAACCTCAGCCTTGCAAAGCTATGACACCATCAAGAGGAATGCAGTGCAGTCTGCTGTTGAGCTATGAACTACCCCAAACTAGCAGCTGGTCTAGGCTTTCCTGGTGGCTCAAACGGTAAAAAAAATCTACCCGAAATGCGGGAGACCTAGGTTTGCTCCCTGGGTTGGGAAGATCCCATGGAGGAGCGCATGGCAACCCACTCCAGTATTCTTGCCTAGAGAACCCCATGGACAGAGGAGCCTGGGGGGCTGCATTCATGGGATTGCCAAGAGTGGGACACAGCCGAGCAGCTAAGCACAGCACAGCAGCAGCTTATCTCTACCTGATGGACTTAAAGTGTCACTCATTTCCCTCAGATTTAAAATATCCTGCATCTCCCCTGAGTTTACAGGGACTGTTCGGTGCATATATTTAGGAAACATGGATCTACTTAGAAGGGTAGAGTCAAATAAATGTTAAGATGCTTTGAGAATCCATTGCTTTCAAAAAATAATAGAAATTAATAAACTTTTTTGGATCAGTTTTAAGTTCACAGCAAAATTGAATGCACAGTATAGAGAGAATTTCCATATACCCCCACCCCACACATGCACACTTTCCCCCAATATTGCTGTTCAGTAAGAACTTTGATACATCCTCAGCAGTGTCCAGAGTTTCAGGTTCACACATGTGCATTCCATGGTTTTGACAAATGTATAGTGACAGGTCCCTACCATTGTAGCATCATACAGAGTACTTTCATTGTCTTCAATCTGTGTGCTCATCTGTTTATTCCTCCTGCCTCCCTGAACTCCTAGCAACCAACCACTCATCCTTTTACTTCTCCATAGTTTTGCTTTTATAAAATTAAAAAAAATTTTAAATTTTAAAAATTATTTATTTGGCTGTGCTGGGTCTTAGTTGCGGCTCGTGGATCTATTGATAATCCCTTTTCCATGGATCGAACCCAAGCCCCCTGCATTAGGAGCTCACAGTCTTAGCCACTGGACTGCCAAGGAAGTTGCTCAACATAATGTTTTAAAGTGTGTAGTTCGGTGGCATTTAGTATATTCACAGTGGTGTTCAGACACCGCCTCTGGGTAGTTCCAAAACATTTCACTGCCCAAAAGGAAACTACATACCCTTTAAACAGTGACTCCCTCCCCCTCTCCCCCAATTCCCTGGCAACCACTTCTGTGCTTCCTGTGGATTTAATTATTCTGAAAATTTCATGTAAGTGGAGTCATACAGTATGAGATCTTTTATGTATGACTTCTTTAATTTAATGTTTTTGACATTTGTTCCCATTGCAGCATATATCAGTACTTCATTCCTTTTTTTGGCTGAGTAATATTCCACCATATGTATATAACACATTTTATTTATCCATTCATCTGTTGATGGACATCTTGGGCTGTTTGCAGCTGTCAGCTGTCTTGAATAGTGCTGCTATGAATATTCACATATGGGTAATTGTTTGAGTGTGTATTTGAGTTTTAAATTCTTCGGGGTATATACCTAGGAGTGGGATTATTAGGTCATACAGTAATCCTATGTTTAATTTATTGAGGAACTGCCAAACCAGTGGCTGAACCATTCTGCATCCCCACCCACAAAGGGAGTTACCATCCCTTCTTCCTTCCTTCCCTCCCCACACCGGCTTTTTATGTACCAGCTTGTTTCTGCCAGCCTGCCTGGTTACTTTCTTTTTGGGTGCTCCCTGGTGTAGACACCAGCTTTCAGATGGGGCAGAAGGTTCAGTCGAGTTCCCCACGACAGGAGTGGAGTTGGAGTGGCATGTGGCCACTACCCCGTGTCTCAGCTTCTTGGCTGCCCCTTCATCCCTACTGGATTGACCCCGCATTGGTCCTGAGCTCTAGCCAGGTGCTGTGCCCTGGCGCCGGTGCTCACATTCGTCTCCACTGTATTTCTTCTTGCTGCACACGACCTGCCTCCACACTGGCAGGCAGTTTTGAACCCTGACTCCGCATTTCTGTGTCTGTTCTAGATTCATTTGATTCTCCACTTTGATATGGAGGATGAAGAGCACTAACTGAGAATGAGCCTTCGAAGGGTTACCAGAGTCTGATCCTGGGGTTTCTGGGGTGCATTTCTTCAGTGACCTTTTGGGATGGTCACTGTAAGTCCACCCACCTTTATTTCTATCCAGTTTCCACCTTGCCATCTTGTTCTCCGTCGTGAGGAAATGAGGAAAGGCTGAGTTAAATACTTTTCAAGGTTTAATATACTATTTTTAGAGCTTCAAATGCCTCATAGTTAAGTAAAATTTTTATCAAGGCACTTCATAACTTGAAACTGATGTCACTTTTCCAGCTTTCTTGTGACTTTCCTAATAACTCTCAAAAGAGAAAATGTTTATTTAATACCTGTTCTTGTGAATAATGTCACCAGCTGTTTGTGATTTTCTTTTCTTCTCTAAAGGCACAGAAACCAGTCTAGAATTTGCTCAGGGTCAGTGCAGACTTACTGAAATAGAGCTAAAAATGTTCATTTTCTTCCAGTTCTTGAACCAGATACCATATTCTTCACAGATTCCTTAAAGATTGGCCATAGCATATGTTCACAACTTTTTATTTTGTCTGTAATTCTGTGTTTTCAATGTCCTGGGGTTTGAAACACCTAGAATAACTTAGGGGAAACTACCTCCTTGTTTTCTCCCTTCATGTCTTTCCCAGTCTCGGACTTTCTCTCATCGTTATGTTGAGTCTGCTTTTCTTAACATAAATGTGCTTCTTGAGAGACTCATTGGCAAAATAAGATTGAGCTGTTTCATATTCTGTGTTGATCACAAAACCTTTACGTTTATTTTATTTTTCTGGCCATGTTGTGTGGTATGTGGGATCTTAGTTTTTTGACCAGAGATTGAACTTGTGCTCCCTGCAGTGGAAGCCTTGAGTCTTAACCATTGGACTGCCAGGGAAGTCCCTATATTTTAAATAATGTAAAAATTCTATGTAAAAACATTTATCCCCACCAATCAGCTATATCAGGTTTATTAGACAATTCCAGTCAAGTTACGACAGAACTTTGTGTAATAGTTGTTAAGAACATTGCATTGATCGTGAATGTCACAAAGTCTTGAACACTCTGTGGCCTTTTCTGAACTATATATGATAAAGTTTTCCATTGTATATGAAGGTCAGGAGACTAAAAAAACACACAGAACTTGGAAACTACCACTGGACTATTCTGTTATGTTTCAGGACAGCACCCTGTCCTATTTTAATTCAAGACAAGTGTGATGATGATAAAAAAGAAAGAAAAGGGCAAACCCAGCCTGTATTTCCTGATAACATTGCAGAATAGGAAATTTAAGGAATTCATGGCAGGTGCTTTTTTGCATAACTAGATTCCTGATTGACTTGCATTGTAAGAGTAAACTGAGAAATGGATGTGTACATATCAACGACTTGAAATGCTCTAAGAGTGGTTTGGCTGTAGATTTGTTCCTGTCATTCTATCTATCTAATTCTGTAGGAAACTGCATAAAAATGCATGTACTCTGAATAATTCCCATGCACATAAGATATGAACTGAGAGGCGTTCAAGGGCTCTGTTCCAAAAATATTTTCTTCCACCACCTGGCAGGGTGCCTGCGTTTCTTACCTTCGTTTCTACTTTTACGTTAAATCATTGAAATAAATACGTTGCAAAATGCAGTTGTGGGTATCTGGTCATTATTCTTCATTTGCACCCAGCTCAAATTAGTTTGTCAGACTAGTCCTAGAAGGGTTGTGAAAGGTGGAAAGTTAGAGCAGGTAAGTGTGGATTTGGTACAAATGAAGAGGAAAATCTGGAAACACTCTGATGGGGTGGGGATGGGGTGAGGCAGATGAGTGTGTTGGCAGCACTGCATGTACAGAAAGGCGGTGGGGTGACCTGAAAAATCAATGCATGGCCTTGCTCTACGTGTCATTTCAGGGAATAGTCATGCATGAAATGCTTTTGCTTAAAGAGGGCTCTTGTGCTGAAACAAAGGCAGGGGCTGTAGTTGGTACCAGTTACAAGTATCCTAGAAGAGTGAAGCCAAAGACAGGTGTCTCGCAAAATGGCTTTCTGGGGATAGTGGTGGGGGGGGGGGGGGGTTGGTGTGTACAGAGAGCAAGAAAGCATTTAAGAGAGCACAAGTGAGAATTGCTGTTTCCCTTAAAGAGAACACTCCAAATGCCTCTTCATGAACTTCGCGTGATATGTCTATTCATTGTTGGGGAGCACAGCAGAACTTTTGGGCATATGTCCTGTTCCAACCTGCCTGGCTCCTGGTCAGCCTGACTGGCTCAGACTCCAGGGCATGGCCCAGGAGATCAGGTCTAGAAGGTTCTGCCCCACACCCCAGTTACAGAGCACTGCTGTGGTATGTGATTTCAGTGTATTCTTTGCCCTCTGTGGTTTGGGCTCCCCTCTTCTGGTAGGATACTAATTTTAATAAGCCCCTCCAGTTTCCCACCTCTTCTGTGCCTCACAAGGCTGCATTCAGAGATATCTCAGTGTTAGTGCACAAACAGCCACTACCAGGGAAAACAGCACAAGGAAAGCTCATCGGGCCCCCTCAGCCTCACCTGAGTGCCCACCATGTTGGTCAGAGAAGACCCCTAGGGTTCCCTGGGGATGTCAGCCTGCAAACCACCCTCGTGCATCACTGGGGGGTCTTGTGGGACTGGGGCCAGGTGCCTTCTCCCTTCCCATGAAGGCTATAGCTGAGGGGAGGTCTCCCAGCACAGGGGCCAGGTGGTTGTGGAGTTTTCATGACCAGGTCTCTAGAGGAATCCTGTGAGCCTGGAGCACTTCTGCCTGGTCCCTTCCCAATGGAAACCCTGAGGTAGACACCCCCCCCACCCCCCACCCCCCCCCCAGCCTTCCCAGAAGTTTAAGGACTGTCTGCCCTGTGCTCCTTGCCCATCACCTAGAACTTCTGGAGGAGTTGGGCAAGGCCTTTTGCTGTTGGAAGACATGTTGCAGCAGGACATGAGGCTGCCACGCTGGAGTGGCTGCCGCATCACATTTGTGACATTCACGAGAGGTTCTTAGTTACCACGTGAGAGAGCATCCATGGACCTCAGGAGACTAACCTTGGAACACAGGCATTACAGTTAAACTTGCTAATTATTACTTTGGAGAGTTAAATACAAGTTACTGTGGAAATTTGAGTGCTAAAAAAATGAGATAATGGATAACTGAAGGGTAGGTAGCCTCTTTATTTAAAAATTTTAAGGTTTTTTGTTTGTTTTTAAAAAATATTTATTTATTTTGCTGCACAGGGTCTTCGTTGCAGCATGTGGGATCAATAGTTGCAGCATGCAAACTGTTAGTGGCAGCCTGCGGGATCTAGTTCCCTCACCAGGGATCGAACTTGGCCCCCCTGCATTGGGAGTGTGGAGTCCTAGCCACTGGACTACCAGGAAAGTCCCTCAGTAGCCTCCTTAAATGTTTAAAAAAAAATTATTAGAGGCTACTTTAAAATGTCCGCATTTTCCTGATAATAGTGAATGAAGTATGCTAAATAACTCCCTGGATGACTTTGGATCAGTAATTATACTGTGCTGTGGATGGTACAAGTAGATTGTCACAGACTCATCTGTACAGCAGACCTGGAACTTGTTTGAAGAAGGAAATCCTTATTCTATTGCTTGTGGATCCATCTGCCCACCCACCCACTCAATTTCCTTTGCATCTTTCTGCTAACAGTGAAGTTAAGAATGTTTACTTAAGTAACCTCTTGACTAATGTAACAAAGATGCCCTTCTATAAAATTAATTGGGGGACAAGATGGAAGCAGTCCTCTTGGAAGTTATTTTTTAAATTATTCTCAATAAATGTGTAAGGCTTCTGTCTTTATCAGTTGGACTCCTCAGCATTATTCAAAGCAAACTATCTTTTCAGCTTCAAATTAACTTCTTTGTTGCCTTCAGCCTTTCTGTGTCATTAACCTTTACATACTTTAAAAATGCAGCAACGGTATCTTTCCTCATTTGTTATTTCTTTCCTGGCTTTCTCCCAGGGTCAGTGGGGAAGTCTCCATGAACTGGTAAGATGTTGCTGTGGAAGACCATGAAATACGAGAACAATTTGAGAACCACGTGCATATAAGAAACATAATTTTACAGTTCGATTTTCAGTTACATTGAGGTGCAAGGGGAAGATGCCAGGTTTCTGAGGGTCAGCTAATAGAGATTTTACTCTGTTTGGAAATAGATTCTTACCTGGACTGGTGTCAACGGGCATTTGAGGCCCCTAAAACCTCCTGCCGTGTGTCGTGTTTTCACATTTGACAATCTCAGCGTGTGTGCTGTGTGCTTACTTGCTCAGTCGTGTCCAACTCTTGGCGACCCCATGGACTGTAGCCTGCCAGGCTCTGTCTATGGGGATTCTCCAGGCAAGAATACTGGAGTGCATTGCCATGCCCTCCTCCATGGGATCTTCCCAACCCAGGGATCAAACGCTGGTTTCCCGCATTGCAGATGGATTCTTTACCATCTGAGCCACCAGGGAAGCCCTAAATAAATACCAACAAATACAAAATAAAAGTCCTCAATACAACATCAGCAAATCAAATCCAGTGATATACAAAAAGAGTTTTATACGTGACCAAATGGGATTTATTCTACATGCACAAGGCTGTTGCATCATTAAGAAAATCGGTAACCATCATATTAGCAGGTTAAAGAAAATTCATAAAATCACATGGTCGTATCAGTTAATGCAGAAATAGAATTTGACAGAATTCCACACCTATTCATGATAGAAACTCCAGCAAGTTAGAAAGAGAGGGGAGCTCTCTCAACCTGATAAAGAACATCTACAAAAAGCCTACTTATTAAACATGCTCGATGGTGAAACAAAAAATCGGGACATTGCGGAAATCATTAAGGCATTATTGTTTAAGGGTGATCAAAGGACAATTCATGATGACACATCACAGAGGGATGTACCAAGCCAAATTATCTGATCACCAAAACAGATAAGTCTGAATCCTAACTGGATATTTGACATTCATTACTGTGAATTTTTAGATGATAGTGCCATTATGGTTAGTTTCCAAAAGAGTCATTATCGTTTAGAGATGTATGTTGAAGTATTGAAGGGTGGAATTAATATGATGTCTGGGATTCATTTCAGAATATTTGAAATTTGTGGTAGGAATGGGAATGTATAAATCAAACAAGATTGGCACTGTGTTGGTAATTGTAGTGGTTGAATCGTGGGACCATGGGACTCATTATTCTAGTCTGTCTTTTATATCTTATATAAAAAGATTAAGTTACCTCATGGAGAACTTGTTTGATCTCACCCATTACGATGGCTACTGTCAAAAACCAGAAAGTAAGTGTCGGTGAGGATGTGGAGAAATTGGAACCCTGTGCACTGTCGATGGGGATCTAAAATGGTGCAGCTGCTATGGAAAACAGTATTTCACTTCCTCAGAAAATTAAAAATAGAATTACTCTATGATCCACTTCACGGTATGTAGCCAAAAGAATTGAAAGCAGGGTCTTGAGAAGGTATGTGTACATGTTTATGACAGCATTCTTCATAGTAGCTGAAAGATAGCAGCAGCCCAAGTGTCCGTTGATGGAAGAAAGGATAAACAGAGTAGTATACACATGGGCTTCCCAGGTGTCTCAGTAGTAAAGAATTGCCTGCCATTGCGAGAAACACAAGAGACATGGGTTCGATCCCTGAGTTGGGAAGATCCCCTGGAGGAAGAAATGGTAGCCCACTCCAGTATTCTTGCCTGGAGAATCCGTGGACAGAGGAGCCTAGCGGGCTACAGTCTTTGGGGTTACAAAGAGTCAGACGTGAGTTAGCAACTGAGCACATATGCAGTATATACATACAGTGGAATACTATTCAGCCTTGAAAAGGGAGGGAGTTCTGACACATGCTGTAACATCAGTGAACCTTGAGGACATTATGTTAATGAAAGCAAATCAATCATAAAAGTACAAATATCTGCTTTTCTGAGGTGCCTAGAGTAGTCATAAGAGGCAGAAGGTAAACTGATAGTTTCTGGGGGCTGGCATGAGGGGATGGAGAATCTGTTTAATGGGGACAGAATTTCAGTTTTGCAGGCTGAAAAGTATCCTGGGTTTGAATGTACTTAATGCCATTGAGTGGTACAGTTAAAACTGGTTGAGATGGTAAATGCATATTATATAACAATTAAAAACCTTGTTTGAAGTTTGAAGGGATAATTAGAAGGGCCTCTTGTTTGGAAAAGTTGTAATAGTAGAAAGTGTGATTTTGTTCCCTAAGAATTCCTTTGCAGAATGTGCTTAAAATTAATATTTTAATCAACCATAACATAAGCTCTACAAGGGCAGGAGGTGTTCTATTCACTACTGTTTCCTTAGCACTTAGAAGACTACCTGTGGCTCAGTAAAGATGAATGTATGGCCTGTGGATCAGTGGACGATGTATGTATGTATGTATGGATGAATGATGAGTGGATGGGCAGTGGAAATGGATGATGGATTGATGAAGGATGATGGATGGATGGATGGAGTGTGAATGGATGGATTGTGGATGGATAGATGATGGATGTTGGGCAGTAGATAGGTTGATGGTGGATGGACTGTGGAGAGATGGACAGATGGATCAATGGATGGACGATGGATGGATGGACAATGGAAAGAAGGAAGAGAATCTGAGAAGCCCCTTTCCTTGTATTCTCCCCAGCTGTCGTCCCTCCTTAACTCTCAGTCCAGGAGGGGAACATCTACCATGTGCTATGGAAGCTGAGACGCCAAACCACAGTCTTGGGTCAGCCCCTTGTTTTTTCTTACCTTGTTCCTGCTGTCAGCGTCTTTAACTGGTTTTCCCAATTGCATTCTTGCCCCTTCCTGTCCCCTCATCCTGAGGCTGTTAGTCTTCCCTCACCATCTCTCTCCCTTGCTTGTGTCTCTATTACTCCCCGCCTTGGCGTTTTGAACTTGGGAGAAGGGCATCCATGCTCCTCCCTTTCAACTCTTGCTTACTCTCTGGTCTCACCTCGTGACATGCATCCTGATCCCCGACACACAGAACCACGGGTGCCACCAGCAGGTCTCCATCCTCTCCTCTTGTAAGATGGCACCACCTCACATGTAGGGCTGCATGTTCACAGTAGGTGAACATGAAATGTGAATAAACACAAGCAGTGTTTCACTGTACCATTAAAAAGATTAATTGCTTGTTTGTGCAAGGATTTATTTCACACTGAAAGGTGATTTTAGACATGAACTTCACCATTGATGGTGTACACACAGTTTATAAAGTTGACTATTTTTGAACCCCTTAAATGATTTTAACGTGAAAAACCTTGGCTTTCCTTAAGGTGGTAGGTCTAAGTGGCTCTCTGGCAGCTGGGAGGGCATTTGCCCCCAGAGGAGTCTTGGCAGAGGCTAGAGACATTTTTGGTTTTCACAGCTGCAGAGATTCTGCCAGCATGTAGTGGATGGAGGCCACGGATGCTGCTGAACACCCTGCAGTGCATGGGATGAGTCACACCTGGACATAGCTTGCTCAGAATGGCAGCCGTGCTGAGGTTGAAAACCCTCATCTAAACAATATCTAACATACAGATTTTTCAGACACTTTATTTAACATTAAATTTATTTGGGAATTGTGATGAAGAGGCCCTTAGACCTACACAGTTTGTCTAGTGATTCTTTGAGCATGTTCAGTTTTAGAAAAAAAGGAGTAATTTAAAAACACACTTTACAAAGTCAGATGAAACCCATGTTGTATTAGCCAGAACTGTTACCAGAATAACCTCAGCTGTTGTTTGTAAATTCCATGCACTGTTACTTTGGTTGATTAAAAAGTTTCCTCTTATGGTAAAAAGTCAGTTGGTTTTTCACTATTGTTGTTTCACACTTACCAGTTTCACTCTGTATAATATTCCTTTCTCTCCTTTTGCTGAGTAGAGGGGATGAAATACACCTGGGTCTGGGGCTGCAGATCATGTTCAGGGAGATGGTGCAGGAAGGTTGTCATGGAAACACCTCCTGAGCCTCCTAAGCTCTGGTCCTTTGGCACTCGCTGTTACTTCTAAAGTATACCCTTTGCTTACGATTAATTTAGCAACAAGTATTTGTTGGATACCTATGTGTCAGGCATAGAGTGGACCTTTCATTTACCTCACTTGTAATCCTCAACACAAGGTTGTAAAAGGTGATCTCATTCCTTACTTAGGATGCAGAACCAGATACAGAATAATTCTAACAATCTGCCCCTAGTTACAGAATGAGTAAGAAACAGAACTCACTTATTAAGTTCTGTCTGATCCCAAAGTCCCAGCTCCTTACTGTCTGAAGGGGGCTTCCCTGGTGGCTCAGTGGTAAAGAATCTGCCTGCAATGCAGGAGACCCAGGTTTGATGCCTGGGTTGGGAAGATTCCCTGGAGAAGGAAATGGCAACCCACTCTACTGGTTGCCTGGGAAATCCCATGGTCAAAGGAGCCTGGCAGGCTACAGTCCATGGGGTTGCCAAAGAGTCAGACACAACTAAGTGACCAAACAACTGTTTAAAAAATTGAGAGAACTCATGGGTGAAGCAGAAGAGGAATGCTCACTGTTAGGATGCAGAAACAGGTACAGAATCGTTCAACAGCCTGCCCCTAAGTTGCAGCCCAGCCTCTCCTTACACACTCAGAGCCACATGTCCATGACTGTGTTGCTAGTCCTATAATGAGCCATATATTTTTCTACCTTTCTACTTTATATGTGTTTTTAAAACTATTTTAATTGAAGTATAGTTAATTTACAATTTTGTGTTTTAGGGTCAAAACAAAGTGATTCAGTTACACACATATATTTTCAGATTCTATTATAGGTAATTACAAGATATTGAATATAGTGCCCTGTGCTAAATGGTAGGTCCTTGTTGTTTATTTTATATATAGTAGTACGTACCTGTTAATCCCCAAGCTCCTGATTTAACCCCCACTTCCCCTTTGACTTCCCTGATGACTCAGATGGTTAAGAATCTGTTTGTAATGTGGGAGACCCGGGTTCAATCCCTGGATCTGGAAAATCCCCTGGAGAAGGGAATGGCTCCCCACTGCAATATTCTTGCCTGGAGAATTCCATGGACAGAGAAGCCTGATGGGCTACAGTCCATGGGGTTGCAAAGATTCGGACACCACTGAGTGACTGACACTTTGCCCTTTGGCGACCGTGAGTTTGTCTTCTATGTTTGTGAGTCTGTTACTGTTTTATAAATAACATTCATTTGTATAAATCTTTTGGATTCTACACATAAGCGATGTCATATGATATTTGTCTTTTGTCTGATTTACTTCACTTAATACGATAATGTCTAGGTTCATCCATGTTGCTGCAGATGGCATTATTTCTTGCTTTTATGGCTGAGTAATATTCCATTGTGTATATGTAGCACAGCTTTATCCATTTACATAGCCATGGACATTTAGGTTGCTTCCCTGTCTTGGCTGTTGTAAACAGTGCTTCTGTGGACATTGGGGTGCATGTATCTTTTCAAATTATAGTTTTGTCCAGATACTTGCTGAGGGAGTGGGATTGCTGGATCATACAGCAACTTTGTTTTGAGTTCTTAAAGGAACCTTTATATGTATCTTTATTCTGATAAAATACCCTCACTCTGGAGAAATCTGTTGTCTTGTTAGGGCTATTCCTGGGGAAGAGGGTCTCCCCTGGTACTTCCAGTGGGAATACTCAACTTCCTAGAGTTGACCTCAGGTATTCCCAGCTCTCTCACCAGACACAGGGTAGAATGGCACCTCCCTACCCCCGGGAGCTTTCATGGGGCTGTGTGGCTGGTTCTGGCCATGAGTTAGGAGCTGCTTGTGTCCCTTCTGGGCAGAAGGTTCAGCTCCACTGCAGGACCCTCCAGAGCCCTGTCCTTCCTCTCACAGGGGGCGTTGCCACGTTGTTGATGGTGGCTCCTCAGTTATCTTGGCTCCTGCTGACTGATGAAGTTCCTGGTACACCACATAACCCCTTCATTGTAGCCACATCGTCTAGAATGCAGAATGCTGACATGTTTGTGTGCTCCCAGGCATGTGACTTGATTTCCTGAGAGCCCAGCTCCTTGCAATGTGCACATGCATAGTAGGTGTTCAAGGAAGATGTCTTAGAGTAACTGCCAGTCGGTGATGATGGGAAGCCAAGGGGACCTTTGATGTTAAGCTGCTTTGAAGAATCAGGGATGATTTAATTTAAATAATAGTTTATGACTGAGGCAGTATATTTTGATTAGGGGACTATGACTATTTCAGAATATTTAGTATTCTCAATATTTCTGAGAAAAAAATCAGGTGGATATTTTATATTTATATCATTTATGACATCTGTCTGTGCATATCATCTTTAACAACTCCAGGCAAGAATACTGTAATAAGTTGCCATTTCCTTCTCCAGGGGCTCTTCCCCACCCGGGGAGTGAACTTGGGTCTTCTGCATTGCAGGCCAATTCTTTATCAACTGAACTGCCCGGGAAGCTCCCATCTTGAACAAAGGGCCTGCTAACTCAGATTACATCCCCATTCCTTGGTAAAAGCTGGATTTTTTAATCAAAGCCTGTCCCGTGCACAGCCACTTAATTGTGTCCAACTCTTTGCGACCCCATGGACTGTAGCCCACCAGGTTCCTCTGTCCATGGAATTTTCCAGGCAGGAATACTAGAGTGGGTTGCCATTTTCTACTCCAGGGATCTTCCTGACCCAGGGATCAAACCCGCCTCTCCTGAGTCTCCTGCCTTGACAGGTGGATTCTTTACCACTGAGCCATGTTGCCACCTAGTGGCAGTGTTCATTAATTGCAGATTTTTTTGATGAATTGTGGTTAAACATTGAATCTGCAAACAAAACATGTAACATCATCTAGGATTTATGGGAGATGCCTACAGACTCTTACAACTAAGTCACCTGTCATTATATGTTATGATGTCAGTATCTTCCCTATGTGACCAAGCTAGGTGTTCTGGAGTGAGGAGGGTCACACCTCAAACAGTGATTTCTGAAAAACAATAGATTTCTCTTTGTAACCAAAGAAGTCAGAAGGCAATTGTTTGTGGTGCTGGGTTGATGTCAAGGCCACTGCATGCAGGCTTTGAAACCACCTTGACTGGGTCTGTGACTTGTGTGACCTGGATAAGGGGCCATTCTTTTTAGCCCAGAGAGTTGGGATATATTGGGAATGGAAAACCCAAATGAAATTTTGGCCAACCCAATGCTAGGGAGACATAAGTTTTATATGTCAGGTTAACCCTGGAGTTGACTGCTGTATTCTTTGCATTTTAATTTTTCAATTAGTGGCAGTCTCTAATGATTAAAATCTACCACAACCATAAAAACTAGCCATGTCCTAAAATGATAGGTACCTACCCCAGGAGCACCCTACACTTAGAGGTTTGATCAGGCTTCCCAGGTGGCTCAGTGGTAAAGAACCTGCCTGCAGTCTGGGTCAGGAAGATCCCTTGGAGGAGGGTATGGCAACCCAACCCAGTACTCTTGCCTGGAGAATCCCAGGGACAGAGGAGCCTGGCGGGCTGCAGTCCATGGGGTTGCAGAGAGTGGGACACGACTGAAGCCGCTGAACGCACATGCAGAGGCTTGGTTGCTAGCCTTGCTGTTCTGTGATTTTGGTTAATGCCGTGCCATTCAAACTTCAGTTGGCTTTCTTTTTATGATCTAGAATGCAATGAAATGACTTGGGTAAAGACTCTGAATATGATGACCCGCTCCTGGACTTATGGCCAGTAGTCTAATGTCTTTATTTGTGATCTTTTTTTGGATGATGACAGAAACATCAATCACTTGTTTCCATCAATATTTTATAATGCACTTGAATGTGATGAAATATTAAAAATATCATTTATTAAATATTTAAAAGCTCAGTCAGTGGAACTGGCCAAATCTCTTCATTCTACTGCCAGCTTAAGTAGCAATTTAGAAATTTGAGCTATAAAATTAGAATAGTGGGGAAAAATAAAAGAGCTGGGACTATAGCTGTTCAATTATTATTCCCCTTGAACCATTAGCCATTTTCAGCTGCAGGCCTTTCCACTTAGGGTAGCCAGAAATTCATCTCAGATTTTCTGCAGTTTGCTTGGCCTGATATTCTTTTTTACTTTCTTACTAGACCAAGTAAATCCACTCGGTTTAAGTCTCAGGAGTTTTATTGACTCACATATTGGAATAGTGTTCTTCAGTCTTATTTACTGTGCTTGTAACTTTATTAATAAAATCTTAAATGTGAAAACAAATTGGAATTGAATATTGCTTTTAGTAGTACATTGTCAATAGTGAATTGAACTGATAGCCTCAGAGTTTTTTTTCCTTTTAGTGTTTATTTATTTGGTTGAGCTGGGTCTTAGTTGCAGCATGCAGGATCTAGTTCCTTGACCAGGGATCGAACCCAGGTCCCCTACATTGGGAGCGTGGAGTCTAAGCCACTGGGCCACCAGGGAAGTTCCTAGCCTTCTGTGTTTTAAAATGAGGGATTAGTGACAAACAGCGGAGGTTTTGGGAGTACTTTCTTTCTTTCTTTTTTTTTTTTTTATTTTTTTTAAAATTTTTTTATTAGTTGGAGGCTAATTACTTCACAACATTTCAGTGGGTTTTGTCATACATTGACATGAATCAGCCATAGATTTACACTTACTTTCTTTAAAATGGCCTGTTTATCTTGTCTGTCTTAGATCTGTAACTCCAGCTGGTGTTCCAGCCTATCTTGTAGGACACTTTAACAAGACCTGGAGAGGACGAGGAGTTTCAGCAGTTAGATAAAGCATTCAACCTGGTTGCAAAGTGAGGCTCTTTTCTGTGCTCTGTGGAACCCTCTCCTCTCAAAGGCTGCAACCAACTGTGGGACCCATGCAGAGCACCAAGCCACTTAACTCACCACTGTCCTGGGAGTTACTTCTTGTTTTTTCTTTTAACTTTTATTTTATATTTCAGTAGAGCTTGTTAACAATGTTGTGATAGTTTCAGGTGAACAGCCAAGCCACTCAACCATACATATGCCTGTATCCATTCGCCTCCCAGACTCCCCTCCCATCCAGGCTGCCACATACCATTGAACAGAGTTCCCTGTGCTGTACAGTAGGTCCTTGTTGGTTATCCATTTAAAATATAGCAGTGCGTACATGTCCATCCCAAACTCCCTAACTATCCCTTCCTCCCACCCTTCCCCTGGGGGGGCATTTCTGGAGGAGAAGGGGAGGTTTTACCACAACCAGCTGAGCTGTGTTCTTTACTAGGTCTCTTGTTCCAGGAGGAGGGGACATTTTCCAGAGGCACTGTAAGTTTTCGGTCTTTGTGGTCTAGGTTTGCTTTCGTATTATTAACAGTTCCCTTCATAATCTAGTGAGAACTTACCTGTCGAGGCAGATCCCTCAATATTTTGACTTCTCCAAAATTCTTGTCTCCTTTTCCTGGAACATCCAACTGCCAGAAACAAAAAATAAACATCTTCCCAATATCTAAAACACCAGTACATTTTTTTTTTCAGTTCTCTGCATGAAAACTTTATTCTCTATGAGAGAATTTGTAAACCAGGGCACTGACTGTGTTTGTACTGTCCATGGGTATGTTCTTACTCACTTACTAGATAGTTCCTGAGGAATGAGATCCTAATTCCCGGGAATAAGTAGAGAAAAAGGGTCACGCCCTCCCAGAAACCCTGGTTTTGTGTGTGTATGTTTGCAGGAGAAGTAACAACTCAGCCCCTTATGGCATCTCCCAAGTGCCTGACCCCGTCCTGACCATTTTACATGGGATGGGTTAGATCACATGGGAACCTCAGAGGTGGGTGCTGTTGCTGTTCCCATTTTACAGATGAGGAAACTGAGGCCCAGGGAAGCCAGGTAGCCTACCCCAGGTCCCAGGCTGACTGCTCATGGTTAGGAGGAGTAGCAGAGGAAAGAGGAAGTGGGACTGGGGGGCAGAGCAGTGGGTTCTGTCTTAATTGGAGGGGGGAAACTCTTTTATTGTTTTTTGTTTTTTTAATTTGGCTGCCCCCAGTCTTAGTTTTGGCATTCCCTGTCTTCAGTCTTTGTTATGGGAATTCTTTAGTTCCAGCACGCAGTCTCTTTGGCGCTGAAGGAGGGAACGCTTCAACAGAGGCCTGAGGCAAGAGACCTTGTCAGGGCATCCGAGAGGTCAAAGCTGTTTTAATTATATTAAGACATCACTTGCTTTTTCCTCATTTTTTCATGAATGCACATTGGAGTTTCCTAGAGCTGCATGAGGAATCGTAATGCAGCCTATTGGCTGCAGGAGTGGCAGTGAGAACCCAGCTTTCTTCTGCTATGCTGGGCCGTGAAAGGATTTGCAGAATGTAAAGCATTGCCAATCTTCCTAGTAAACTCTATTTTAAAATATATATTTATTTTCATTAACATATTATGTTAATTCACAATGGGTTTGTTTTTGAAAATGAATTAATAATAAACATCAGTACTAATGCTTTTCTTTGGTTTTAACTTTCAGCACTGATTATTATTACCGATAGATAGACAGGCCCTCTTAAGGCAGAGTTGTTCGGGTTTCTCAGGACCTTTGGTGTAGATGGGTTCTGAGAGCTCAGGCTCTGAGCCACCCCCAAGTTCACAGCGGTACCCCAGCCGCTGTGGGACGAGTCCGTGCAAGAGATAGGGAGGAGGCCATTACTTGGCCTTTGTAATAGGTCTCAGTGGACAGCAGAGGGGATAAGAAATGGCTACATCTGAGTTTATTTTGTGGGTGTGGAATGTTTTTTTTTAATGTGGTAAAATACCCATAACATAAAATTTTCCGTCTTCACCATTTTTAAGTGTTGGAGTCAGTGGTATTGGGTTCATTCATTCATACTGTTGTGCAATCAACTGCTGGAACTCTTTCCATCTTGCAAAACCGAAACCTTCTATACCCTTTAGCCAGCTCCCTGTTGGTCTGGGTTTGCTTTGAAAGTGAAGACAGGGAAGTTGCTGTTGGTTTGGGTGCAGCCTGTATAAAATGTCGGGTGGAGGCGTCATTAAGGAGAGATCGGGTCGCTCATCTTCCCCCTCACAGACACAGGCCTGCTCCTTTGGAATTTCACATGTGAGCACTCTGCTTCTTCAGTAGGTCACATGGGAGTTAGTGCAGGTGGGGCTCAGGTGCTTCTGATCATCACTGTCTCCCCTCGTCCCATCATCATTAAAGCAAAGAAAAGTAGGACTACATCATGGTCACACAGCACGAAAGACAGTTAAACATTTAAATTTAGTTTCAGTCACTTCTGGTTGACTGCCTGAAGAGAATCTGGGTAGTTCATTCAAGAAATAGGCCCCAACTATGTGGAAATAAAGTTTCATAACCAGTGAATCCTAAATGGTCAACCCTGAATATTCATTGGAAGGACCGATGCTGAAGCTGACGCTCCAGTACTTTGGCCCACCTGATGTGAAGAGCCGACTCACTAGCAAAGACCCTGATGCTGGGAAAGATTGAAAGCAGGAGGAGAAGGGGATGACAGAGGATGAGATGGTTGGATGGCATCACTGAACTCAGTTCAGTTGCTCAGTTGTTCAGTTCAGTTGCTAAGTCGTGTCCAACTCTTTGCGACCCCATGGACTGCAGCACGCCAGGCTTCCCTGTCCATCACCACCTCCCAGAGATTGTTCAAACTCATGTCCATTGAGTCAGTGATGCCATCCAACCATCTCATTCTCTGTTGTCCCCTTCTCTTCCCACCTTCAATCTTTCCCAGCATCAGGGCCTTTTCCAGTGAGTCAGTTCTTCTCATCAGGTGGCCAAAGTATTGGAGTTTCAGCTTCAGCATCAGTCCTTCCAATGAATATTCAGAACTAATTTCTTTTTGGATTGACTGGTTTGATATTCTTACAGTCCAAGGGACTCTCGAGTCTTCTCCAATACTATGGTTCAAAAGCATAAATTCTTCAATGCTCAGCTTTCTTTGTAGTCCCAACTCTCACATTCACACATGACTTCTGGAAAAACTGTAGCTTTGACTAGATGGACCTTTGTTGGCAAAGTAATTAATGTCTCTGCTTTTTAATATGCTGTCTAGGTTGGTCATAGCTTTTCTTCCAAGGAGCAAGCATCTTTTAATTTCGTGGCTGCACTCACCATCTCCAGTGATTTTAGAGCCCCCCCAAAAATAAAGTCTCTCACTGTTTCCATTGTTCCCCCATCACTGATTCAATGGACATGAATTTGAGATAGTGAAGAACAGGGAAGCCTGGCAGGCTGCGGTCCACGGGGTGGCAAAGAGTCAGACGTGACTTAGTGACCGAACAACAACAACATTCCTTTTAATCAGATCAGCTTCATGAGTCATTCCATGGTTAATCTATATCCTGAGGTTATAATGTGAATACTCAGAAAGTGAAAATAAGAGGAAAATGGAAAGGTTCCAACTGTGAGAGGAGCTCAAAATAGGCTGGTGGAGAGAGGAACCCAGGGAGGGGCTTTCCTCAACCACAGGAAAGTCTCAGCACAGACCCTCTGGGGGCCACAGCTGGGGAAAAATGAAATGGACAGAAACCACAAATACATTTTCTCAGGTCAGCAGGCTGTCAGAGAAGATGTTCTTACCCTAAACACGAAAGGAGCAGTGCTAGTACCCAATTGAGAAGGAAAAACGTCACTTCTCCAGTTGTCCACCCCAGCCCTGTGGGTTGTTGGGGATGGGGGTCCCGGCTTCACTGAAGAGGAAATTGAGGACTTCCCTGGTGGTGCAGTGGATGAGAATCCACCTACCAATGCAGAGGACATGGGTTTGATCCTTGGTCTAGGAAGATGCTAGCAACTCAGCTCGTGTGCCACAACTGCTGAGCCGTTGTGCTGCACGTACTGAAGCTCTTGTGCCTAGAGCTGGTGCTCTGCCTGCAGCAAGAGAAGCCAGTAAGTTCGAGTGCCACAACTAGAGAAAGTCCACGTGGAGCAATGAAGACCCAGGGCCACCAAAAGTAAATGTTTTAAAAAGGAAATTGAGATCAGGAAATCAGTTACGTGTTCCAGGTCACACAGCACATTATAGAGGGGTGCTGGACTCTGGGTCCAGGCCATCCTGATCCCAGAGCAGATTATTATTAGTATTTTTTAAAGCAGGTTTTTCTTGATCACTGTTTTCAGTCAGATTTTTCAGGAATTTTGCATATCATTTTCTTTTAATTCATTATATTTGTAATTTTATATTCATAAATCTTGTTTCACCCATTTGCTTTACATTTCTTTTTGTAATGCTAATTTTAAATAATACCGTTATTATCATAAAGAAATAACATTTAAAAAATTGAAGTATAGTTGATTTACAGTATTATGTTAGTTTCAGATGTAAGACAGAGTGATTCAGTATATTTATAGATTATATTCCGTTTAAAGTTATTTTCAAATAAGGGCTATGTTTTTCTGTGCTGTACAGTCTACCCTTGTTGCTTATGTATTTTATATGTAGTGGTTTGTATCTCTTTAAAAAAAGTTGTGGTTTTGGAGGTATAGTTGATTTATAATGTGTTTCTGGTATACAGCAAAGTGATTCTGTCTTTAAAAATATATGTATATATTTAAGAATATACTCTTAAATGTGGGCTTCCTTGGTGGCTCAGATGGTAAAGAATCTGCCTGACTTAGCACTCATGCAATTTGGGAGACCCGAGTTTAATCCCTAGGTCGGGAAGATCCCCTGGAGAAGGGAATGGCTACCCATTCCAGTATTCTTGTCTGAAGAATTCCATGGACAGAGGAGCCTGGTGGGTTGCTGTCTTTGGGGTCTTATATATACGTTCTCTCTCTCTCATATACACATACACATTATCTTTATTCTTTATATCTTTATCATATCTGTATATTCTTTTTCATATTCTTTTCCATCACTGATTCAGTAGACAGGAATTTGAGCAAATTTCAGGAGATAGTGAAGGACAGGAAAGCTTGGTGGGCTAATATAGTTCATGGGGTTGCATGACTTAGCAACTGATCAACAAACCCATGGTTTATTATAAGATTTTGAGTACAGTTCCCTGTGCTATACAGTAGGGCCTTGTTGTTTAGTTTATATCTTTTAATCCAAGAAATAACATTTTTATTTGTAACTCTTCTAGGATCGGCTGAAAACAGGTGGTATGAGTTGGTCTGTCATACTGTCCATATAACCATCAATCTTTTTTCTTTCAGTTTCTAGAGCAGTTCATTTCTTACTTTTGGTTGCTTCGGGGGTTGGCCTCAGATAATTTCTGCATTTCTTTAGGAGTTCATCCCACTTGGGTCTTGTTACCAGACTGGGCCACAAAAAATAGCAGCTGGCCTTTCAGACTCATGAGGGTTTTTTGTTAATGATAACGGATGTATATTTTCAAAAGCCGTGGCGTTGAAAATAACGATTCTAACCTGGCCTATGTCCTTTCTCCTCCTCCTGTTTTTAAACACAGTCAACAAGCACAAGCCGTGGCTGGAGCCCACGTATCATGGCTTAGTTACGGAGAGCGACAGCACCGTGCTCCTCGACCCCCCTCTCATCGCCCTGGACAAAGACGCTCCTCTGCGCTTTGCAGGTACCAGCCTGTCCTTGTTCACTCCCTGTCGTGAGTCTGGGAAGCATTTCACGTGTCCCGTTTGGGTTGTTTCTGAGCCTTTCTGAGAATGTCTTGATAGCTAAGGGTTGTGTGTGGCCCCCACGTACCACAGGGGTACCTGACTGCCCTTGCAAAGCCTGTACTTGTTGAAAGGCAAAACATTTAATTGCCTCACTGTGTTCCTTGTCTTGGTGTAACCAGCGAGAGAGGATCCAGACCAGTGCGTCTCAAGCTTTTGTGTCTGTGCAGAGCACAGGATCGTGCTTAGAATGCAGGCTTGGATGCAGTGGTTCTGGGGGCACCTGCAGCCTTGCCTTCCTAACCTATTTCCTGGTGCTCCTGGTCTCTGAGCCACAAGGATCTGGGGCAGCGGTCCCTAAGCCTTTTGCACCAGGGACCAGGTTCCATGGAAGACAATTTTTCCACGGACTGTGGCAGGAGGTAAGGGATGGTTTGGGGATGATTCAAGCACATTATGTTTATAGAACACTGTATTTTTATCATTACATCGGCTCCACCTTAGATCTTCAGGCTTCAGAGTCCAGAAGTTGGGGGCCCCTGATATAAGTGATTACAGCTCAAGATTTTCCTTGCACCACCTGGGTTTCAGTTACCTGAAGAGACTTGGTTGAGAATATTGAGCAGTCTTTTGTAAGTGATTTCATTTGGCTTAGATGTCACTTTCAGTAAATCTTTAGCTTGAGTTACTTTATAAGATTGTAAGCTCAGTGTTCACTGGGACAGATCGAGGGTTGCTGTGAAGTTCTGCTGCCTCGATGGCTTCCAGCAGCACTTTGCAAATCAGAACTGTTCCTGCTTTACGTCAAGGCCGTGGTCATGTCCTTAACAGGCAGAGAGGAGCAGGCTGCTTCTCCCTTTCTTTGCCTCAGCGTCAAAAGGGACATTGTGAAGTTAATTTTTAAAGAGTGGTTTTTGCCTGTTGTTTTTCCAGAACAAAATTTGTTTGTTGTGTTTGCCTCGAAACAAATGAGAAAAATTCAGTTAGCTCATATAGATCATTCCATACATTGAATTTACTACGGTAAATGGGGGACATGAATGCAAGGGTGTCTCTGAAGAGCTGTTTAAAAGCTGAATTTCTCTGCAAATCAAAACCGCAATGAGGTACCATTACACGCCAGTCAGGATGGCTGCTATCCAAAAGTCTACAAGCAATAAATGCTGGAAAGGGTGTGGAGAAAAGGGAACCCTCTTACACTGTTGGTGGGAATGCAAACTAGTACAGCCGCTATGGAAAACAGTGTGGAGATTTCTTAAAAAACTGGAAATAGACCTGCCATATGACCCAGCAATCCCACTTCTGGGCATACACACTGAGGAAACCAGATCTGAAAGAGACACGTGCACCCCAATGTTCATCGCAGCACTGTTTATAATAGCCAGGACATGGAAGCAACCTAGATGCCCATCAGCAGATGAATGGATAAGGAAGCTGTGGTACATATACACCATGGAATATTACTCAGCCATTAAAAAGAATTCATTTGAATCAGTCCTAATGAGATGGATGAAACTGGAGCCCCTTATACAGAGTGAAGTAAGCCAGAAAGATAAAGAACATTACAGCATACTAACACATATATATGGAATTTAGAAAGATGGTAGCGATAACCCTATATGCAAAACAGAAAAAGAGACACAGAAATACAGAACAGACTTTTGAACTCTGTGGGAGAATGTGAGGGTGGGATATTTCAAAAGAACAGCATGTATACTGTCTATGGTGAAACAGATCACCAGCCCAGGTGGGATGCATGAGACAAGTGCTCGGGCCTGGTGCACTGGGAAGACCCAGAGGAATCGGGTGGAGAGGGAGGTGGGAGGGGGGATCGGGATGGGGAATATGTGTAAATCTATGGCTGATTCATATCAATGTATGACAAAACCCACTGAAATGTTGTGAAGTAATTAGCCTCCAACTAATAAAAAATAAAAAAAAAATTAAATAAATAAAAGCTTAATTTCTCTTCTTTCTGTTCAAGTGCCACATCCCATTTCCAGGGGAGTAACCTGAGAAGCAGCTTGTGCTATTGAGTCAGTGGTAGAGACAGACCTTCTTGATTAGTTTTACTTGTTTATTGGTTTTTAGAGAGAAATCCAATTAGATGTGTGGTAGGGGAAGTGCTCTGTGTTAGGAAGACACACACAGTCTCTTTCTGGTAGCCAAGGTGATTTTTTTTTTTTTGGTTGGTCCCCCCTCCTCTGATTTAAAATCATTTTTAGCATTGCCTATGGTTTCCTCTGTGCATCACTAAATTTTTGAGTATTTGCATAGACATATTTACACACACTTTGCATGCAACACCTTTGTTTATTATATACAGTTCCTCCTTGCGGGTGTGACGTTTCAGGGCCTTGTCAGTAACCTTACTAGGGTCATCTAGCTTATGTTCCTGAGGGTACTTGCATGTCTCTGACATCTGATTCATTTCAAGAAGCAATTGCAGTCAGGAGTTCTGGCATCTACTCCCCCAGACCTCTCTTTACCAATTCTCAGCTGTGCCCAGTCCTGTTGTTGGTGGAGCTCTGTCCCGTTATATCACTCATGGTGCATAACCCTTATAAAGCATTCAGTGTCCCGGGCACTGTTGTAAGTACTGTACAAATATGCATTTGTGTTTAATCCTCAAGCCTTTTGAGGTAAGTATACTTCTTGTCACCCCTTTTTAAAGAGAGGAAGCTGAAGTACAGGGCTGCTAACTTACCAGCTCTGGGTCACACGGCTTAGATGTGTTAGAGGCCAGATTCCAAGTCAGGCAGGATGGCTCTTAACTGTGCTGCTGTGTTAGGCAGCACAGAAAGTTACAGAGAACAGGAAGTAGGGAATGAAATGTACATTGAGTACTAACTTTGAAGTCATTTTATGTGTCACTGTTTTCTTGTTGAATTTAATTTTATTGTGTCATTTATTAAAACTTAATGTATTAAGCAACACCTAGAAAACCTACAAAAATAAGTGTTTTGTGGTTATGTAGGAATAATACAGAAAATATTGCTTTTATTTTTGGTGAAGAAAATCAGTTTTCTATAGTTTGAACGTGAAAGTCGCTCAGTTCTGTCCGACTCTTTGTGACCCCATGGACTATATAGTCCATGGAATTCTCCAGGCCAGAATACTAGAGTGGGTAGCCTTTCCTTTCTCCAGGGGATATAGTTTATTTCAACCTGAATAAAATGTGAATTTTGTTTAAAGTTCAGATACATTATTTTTGGTGGGCTCAAAATAGATTCTTATGGTAAATTCTCTTTTCAAAACTATTTATTACCCTCACAATTGAAGATAGGTTTTTTTGTCTTTATTATTTTTTGGTTTTGGTATATGGGTTTACTACTGGGGGAATAAAAATACCATTTTAATTGTGAAATTATTAAATGTAAGATTTATCTAAGTTTTTAGCTATTACATGCTCTGTGGCCCCTAATATAAGTTGTTAGTATTTGCGTAATTGTCTCTGGCTAAAATGTAAATGAGTATTGCCCAAAAAAAAAAAATCCTTGATGTATAGTCTTGAATGAAATAGTACTTACAAAGTTTTATGTTTTTAGAGATTCTCAGGTATTTTTTATTGATGTGCCAAAGTTATTTATTGGGATTTTTAAAAACTATATGGAGAAGCAGTGTAGAACCAAGTATAGTGGTAACTTGATTGCATTTGCCATAGTGGGCAGAAAAATATTTTCCTTCTGGAGATTTTCAGAGGGGAGCACAGTTGGTCTTACAGTCTTATTTTAAAAATGCAGTTCATTGGAGGAATAAACCTGCCTGACTTCAGACTCTACTACAAAGCCACAGTCATCAAGACAGTATGGTACTGGCACAAAGACAGAAATATAGATCAATGGAACAGAATAGAAAGCCCAGAGATAAATCCACGGACCTATGGACACCTTATCTTTGACAAAGGAGGCAAGGATATACAATGGAAAAAAGACAACCTCTTTAACAAGTGGTGCTGGGATAACTGGTCAACCACTTGTAAAAGAATGAAACTAGAACACTTTCTAACACCATACACAAGAATAAACTCAAAATGGATTAAAGATCTAAATGTAAGACCAGAAACTATAAAACTCCTAGAGGAGAACATAGGCAAAACACTCTCCGACATAAATCACAGCAAGATCCTCTATGACCCACCTCCCAGAATATTGGAAATAAAAGCAAAACTAAACAAATGGGACCTAATGAAACTTAAAAGCTTTTGCACTACAAAGGAAACTATAAGTAAGGTGAAAAGACAGCCCTCAGATTGGGAGAAAATAATAGCAAATGAAGAAACAGACAAAGGATTAATCTCAAAAATATACAGGCAACTCCTGCAGCTCAATTCCAGAAAAATAAATGACCCAATCAAAAAATGGGCCAAAGAACTAAACAGACATTTCTCCAAAGAAGACATACAGATGGCTAACAAACACATGAAAAGATGCTCAACATCACTCATTGTTAGAGAAATGCAAATCAAAACCACAATGAGGTACCATTACTCGCCAGTCAGGATGGCTGCTATCCAAAAGTCTACAAGCAATAAATGCTGGAGAGGGTGTGGAGAAAAGGGAACCCTCTTACATTGTTGGTGGGAATGCAAACTAGTACAGCCGCTATGGAAAACAGTGTGGAGATTCCTTAAAAAACTGGAAATAGAACTGCCATATGACCCAGCAATCCCACTTCTGGGCATACACACTGAGGAAACCAGATCTGAAAGAGACACGTGCACCCCAATGTTCATCGCAGCACTGTTTATAATAGCCAGGACATGGAATCAACCTAGATGCTCATCAGCAGATGAGTGGATAAGGAAGCTGTGGTACATATACACCATGGAATATTACTCAGCCATTAAAAAGAATTCATTTGAATCAGTCCTAATGAGATGGATGAAACTGGAGCCCCTTATACAGAGTGAAGTAAGCCAGAAAGATAAAGAACATTACAGCATACTAACACATATATATGGAATTTAGAAAGATGGTAACGATAACCCTATATGCAAAACAGAAAAAGAGACACAGAAATACAGAACAGACTTTTGAACTCTGTGGGAGAATGTGAGGGTGGGATATTTCAAAAGAACAGCATGTATACTATCTATGGTGAAACAGATCACCAGCCCAGGTGGGATGCATGAGACAAGTGCTCGGCCTGGTGCACTGGGAAGACCCAGAGGAATCGGGTGGAGAGGGAGGTGGGAGGGGGGATCGGGATGGGGAATACGTGTAAATCTATGGCTGATTCATATCAATGTATGACCAAAAATAAATAAATAAATAAATAAAAATTTAAAAAAAAGAAAAAAAAGAAAATATATCAATAAAAAAAAATGCAGTTCATATACCATAATGTATACAGTTTTTAAAGTATACAGTTCACTGGTTTTTAGTGTGTTCATAAGATTGTTCTACCATCAGCCACTATCTAATTCTACAACATTTCATCTCCCAAAAAGAAGCCCTTGCCTCTGTTAGCAGTCACTCCCCTTGGCAGCCGCTAGTCTATTACGTGTCTTTGGATTTGCCTGTATTCTGGATATTTCACACAAGAACAACAGGTGGCTTTTTGTGACTAGCGTCTTTCACTTAGCATGATGATCTGGGGGTTCACCCACGTTGTGGCATGTCCCTTGTTCCTTATTATTGCCAAATAATATTTCAGTGTATGGATGGACCACATTTTGTTTATTCATCCATCGGTAATGGGCATCAGAATCGTTTGCACTTTGTGGCCACTGTGAGTAGTGATACTGTGAACATCCGTGTACAAGTCTCTGTGTGGATGTTCAGTGCTCTCGATTATACACCCAGGGGTGGAAATGGTGCTCATCTACTCTTCCTGAAGCATAGTCCTCTTCCTACCGAAGTGAGTAGCTGCACAACCCAGGGAAGGGACCTCCTCTCTCCCTCCCTCTTCTGTTACCATGATTCCCATCCAATTCCCATCCAGCTGCTACGCAGAACACTGCCCCCACCGGGCTGTAGCAGACAGGTGCATAAGGAACACAAATCCTGGAGCCTATTGCTTGAATCCTGGATGTGAGACTCGTTGGCTGTGTGGCTTTGGGCAAATTACTTAACATCTCTGAGCCTCAGTCTCATCATTGGTAACATGAAGATAATATCATATACCTTATAGGGTTTGGAGAATATTAGCTTATTTATTTATAAATATGAAGAGCTTAAAACAATGCCTGGTATGTAATAAGTGCTATTTTCAGTGTTCGCTGCTGCTGTTGGGAATCTTTGAAAAAAAGCTTTTTTTCACATAACATTACATGAGAACTGTTTTCCATCTTTCTCTAGTAGTCTTAGTAGTATTCCATTTTCTCACTGACTTTCTTAAATGGGTAGAGCAGAGGACAGGTCTGGAGCCTTATCTTGATCTTAGGTTGCAGTTGGTGGTGACGTTGAGTTTAATTTAGCGTCACGATGGTGGTGGCAGGAACCGCAGCTGACATTCATTGAGCTCCCTTCAGTGTGGCACAGGGTGTTCTCTGGCTCTGCATGGTTCCTTTGATTCCTTCCAGCAGTCTCATGTGGTAGAGACTGTCATGCCCCCATTTTCCAGATGAGGAAACAGAGGCTTAGAGCACATCTGTCAGCGGCATGACTACCAGGTTCTCCGTGTGATCCCTGGTCCCGTAACAAGCCCCCGGGACTAGTTGGTGTTTGGGTTTTTGTTTAGATTTGTTTTATTTTTAATTTTTGGTCATGCTTCACAGAATGCAGGATCTTAGTTCCCTGACCAGGGATAGAACCTGTGCCTCCTGAAGTGGAAGCACACAGTCTTAATCCCTGGACCACCAGAGAAGTCCCTGGGACTAGTCAATGATCTGTAAATTCTGATAGAAGGACCGAATGAGTTTGCCTGAGATCACACAGCCCACAAATGACAGCTCAGCCTTTGAACCAGGCAGCCTGACCCCATTGTGATTCTTAGCTTCACCAGGTCGGCTCTCACGACACTGACTTTATGACATGGTGAACATTCTGGTCCACGGTCTTGATCCCATCACAGGGCCTGTGTGTGGGTAACCGCCAGAGATGACTTGTCTAAGCTCCTAAATACCCGTGAAATGTGGGAAGCCTGGTCACTGAAGTGTGTTGTAATTTGTCACTCATCAGACGATCATGTGAAATACACAGTTTGGCCCACATTGTTTTCTTGGGGTAAGATTAGGCAAGTAAAGTCTTGGTTATTGGTCAAGCATTTTAGAAAATGAAAACCACGCCATTCAGTTCAGCCCCTTTTCTTTAATCTGCTAAAAGCCCAAGTAGAGTTGGGGATAAAACATGTAGTGTGCATTGCATGTATTTAATGGGCAGTTACAGGCTGGAGCCACTTTATCAGCCACATTCTTACTGTTTTTACGGTGACATCTTTGACCCCAGTGAGTTGCCTGAATTGGGAGCTGAGCACTTCTGTGTGCATGCATAGTTGTGTCCAACTCTTTGTGATCCCATAGACTGTAGCCCACCAGGCTCCTCTGTCCGTGGGATTTCTCAGGTAAGAATACTGAAGTGGGTTGCCATTTCCTCCTCCAGGGGATCTTCCCAACCCAGAGATCCAACCTGAATTTTTTGCATTTCCTGCATTGACCAGTGGATTCTTTACACCCTGCCACCTAGGAAGCCCTGCATCCACTCTTCCCTCACCTTTTTTGAAGCTCTTCCCCTTCATACGTGGTTACAGAAGCATTCTTTTTCCTGCCTTCCTAGTCTGAGTACAGATATTTTATAAGATTAAACAATAATGAATGGAGTCCAAAAGAAATTTCAGGGCAAAGAACAGGAGCTTTACTTTTGTTGACATTTAATTAGAACTGGCTCACATCTGTGCTACTTTTCTCCATATTCTGTGTAATTCTCATGACTCACATGCCCTGAGGGTGGCCCATGGGCTTCACCATCACACACCTCCACCCAGTTTTGCTTTGTCAGCACATGCAGCTGGGCTGGGACTATGTTTGCAACCGTGAGTTGGATATATTAGGTTAAGCCACATGAAAATGCCATTTTTGTCTGAAAATGTCAAAATATGTGAAAAATCGGAATGTCAGAAACCTGTGTAACTCAGCCTAGTGCAAGGCAGTAATCGGTTGAGTAGCAGTTTTAAATAAACAAGGAATGGTTTGAGATCAATAATCATTAAATATTAGGTAGCTTTGCTAGGCCTCCCAGAGAATGCAAAAAAGCATTTTTCAGATCACTGATCTTCTAGGTGGGAAGGTGAGACCAGCATCGTCCAAGAGTTAAGCAGGGGTGCCTGGACATCTGTGGGTCATTGTCAAGTGAGAGAGGCAGCACTGGGTGGACTAGAGTTCATGAAAAGATAAGGACGTGATTTCCGAAGGCAGAGTTGAGCTCCTGCCAAGGATGGGAAGGATGTACATGGTTGGGCAGTGATGGGCAGTGGGGAGGATGGAACAGAGGTGGGAGCTGGCAGGGGTCCCAAAGAGGTGGGTTAAGAGTCAGCCCGTTTGGTGTGTCGGAGGAGCAGAGGGTTGGAAATGAGCCCAGAGCTGCATGGTTTCTGTTGCCAGGCTGAGTAGACAGGATGTCACCTCGCCCGTGGTTTCTAGTACTGCATCCAGATCGTCCTGGGGCACATCCGTCAGGTTCCCCTGTCTGCTCTTGCCCAGTTGAGTCTGTACTTGTAGGAGCACAGCTTAGAAATTTATAACCAGCTGGTGAGGTTCGGAAACCACCGATGGGCCAATCTCTCAAGTACGGATTGCAGCCTGTCAGCATTGGAGCCTCCTGGCAGCACTTGTTAGAAATGCAGATGACAGGGCTTTGCCCCAGAGCTGCTGAATCTGACTTTCTGGGAAGGGGGCTTGGCAAAGGACGCGTTCAGCAAGTTTCTGGGGCAGTTTCTGGCGCACTGGAATGTGAGAGCCACCACAGTCGTCTGGGGAAGGCATCGCCCTCGGCTTGCTGTGCCTGGGCCATCAGGGCCTAACCCTTGGGCGTGTGCTCTTCGTTACTGTACATCTGAGGTACCTCAAAAAACTGTTTTGATTAGAGCCACACGTGGGCTGGTTCCAGAAACTAGCCTGGACCAGTAAGCAAGGAATTCAAAAGTCGCCATAAGTAAGAGTCAGCCGGATATCTAGCTGGTGGGCAAGGGTACCAAGGCCAGGGAGAGAGAAGTGGGTCAGGGAGGAGATGTGGATTAGCAGGGACGTTGCAGTGGACACTTGCTGCTCAGAAAATGTCAGTTTTCCTTCAGCAGCCCCTGGTCTCCTTCCGTTGGGTCCAGGTTGGTAGGTCTGCAATCTGTTACCCTGCTTCCCCAGCCAAGCACAGGCATGACCCAGGCCAGGCCGACAGACGCTCTCACGGGATGTGAATGTCCAGCAGAGGGACAGGTACTGATACCAGCTGTGGGCATGGCCCTTCTGTCCAGGCCTTCTTGCTGTGGAACTGTGGGGCTCCTCTTCGCTGGTCTCGAGCCGCCTTGGTTTCTGACCGTCTCCAAGTCCCTGTCTCTGGCTTGCAGTCAATTCTATGAGCTCCCGATGGCTCTTCAGTGAAGGCCCTGTTGCTGAGTTGGCTGGAGTGGATTTCTGTCGCACCAGAGAACCGGAAGTATCCGAGCCGGTGCTGGTGACCTCCACTGGGGCTGCAGCAGGAGGGCAGGACAGCGCCAGACCTGGAGGGGCTGCAGGAAGAGCTCCAGAGACACCCTCTCTTGTCTGGGGAAGAGCTTGAACTAAGATTTGGAAGAAGACTGAGAAAGAATGCAGGCCAACTGGAAGCCAAAAGGACCGATGCAGAAAGTGAGGGCTCAGCACTGTCAGATGAGAACTGGACACGGCCAGAGAGAGAGAAGTGAGAGCTCGGCTCTGCTGGGTTCATCCATTGTTATATCTTTCTGTTTTGCTTTTTAAAAATTCTTTACTATAGTTCCTTTTGATTATTTTAGACGTTCTTAGGGGAATGAAGAGTGGAGAGAGACGGGAGGTTTTGTCCATTCCGAGGCCAGCAGGGCTAGAGGGGTCGGTTGTCCAGGGACCCCAGTAGGGGATTTCAGACGTGATGAGAGCAGAGCTGTAGGTTTACCTAGCAGAGCAGTGGTTGCTCAGTCGTGTCCCACTCTTTGCAGCTTCATGGACTGTAGCCCATCAGGTTCCTCCTCTGTCCGTGGAATTTTCCAGGCAAGAATAGTGGAGCGGGTTGGCATTTCCTTCTCCAGGGGATCTTCCTAACCTGGGGATCGAACCCACATCTCTTACGTCTCCTGCATTCATTGGCAAGTGGATTCTTTACCACTCACACCACCTGGGAGGCCCAGAGCAATAGTACATGGTCTGGATTGAGTGGGAAGGAACAGGGCAGAAAGGAAGTAGATAGAATACAAGAGCTGATTTTGAGATGTCCTTCTTTGGCAAGGCTGAGAGATGCCTAAGTCTGTCCTCTCCTCCCAGCCTGGTAGCATGAAGCGGGCAGTTTATAGCTTCTAGCAGACAGCTCCATTCCTCCTCGTGGTCCCATGGTCCGAAGTAGGCTCAAGGACAGTGCTTGACTGAGTGTCTTTATTTTTTTTTAAGCTGTGCCAGCTCTTGGCTGTGGGAGGTGGGATCTTGGTTACAGGAGGTGGGATCTTGGTTGCAGCATGTGAGATCTACTTCTCTGACCAGGGATGGAACCCAGGCTCCCTGCACTGTGAGTGCAGAGTCTCAGCCAGTAGACCACCAGGGACGTCCCTGGTGATTGTCTTTGAACTTTTACTCAGCATTGCACTGTGTAGGCAGCATCACCCAGGTCAGAGGCTTCATCTGAGCTTTTAAACCTCACTTCCCTATGCAGTGGCCTTGTTGGGAAAGCCTTGTCACTCACTGTGAGTGATGTAGGATGCCTCACCGTTTTCTCTTTAGAACAGCAGACTCCCAAGTCAAAAAAAAAAAAACAAAAAATGAGATGTTATTATACCACTGAATTAAAGCTGGGCAACTTGACATGTCTTAATATATATCCCACTCTATTAGTTACACCCCAAAAGTGCAAACATAGTCAAGCTAATTACCACATTCTGGAAAACAGTTGGACACAGCTGGTACCCAGCAGTTTCTGCTCATGGTGTATTAAAGAGCAGTGATCAGCCAGTCTTTCTCTAAAAGGCTGGCAGTGAGGATTTGAGCGTTTGCAGTCCATGGGGGGATGGTCTCTTTGGCAGTGACCCAGCTGTACCACTGTGGGGGAGAGGCAGGGGAAAGAAGCCCGAGACAAGACATTAGCAGGTCTATGTTTTATGCGTCCTGATAAAACATTGCTTATGGACACTGACATTTGAATTTCCTATCATTATCTTGTGTCATGAAATAACACACAGAAACCATCTTCAGCTCGCAGGCCACTCAGAAGTACGCACTGGCTGGACTTGGCCTGCTGGTTTGCCTGCCCCCTGCTCTGAGCAGCGCTGTCCAGTAGAGCTTGCAGTGTGATGGAATGTTCATGTCTACATCTCTATTGAATAGTTGGTATTCATGTGTGGCTCTTGAGCACTTGAAATGCAGCCAGTGCAACTGAGGAACTGAGTTTTTATTATTATGCACTTAAAAAATTTTTTTAAATTATTATTATTTTAATAAATAAAAAGTATTCATTTATTTGGCTGTGCTGGGTCTTCATAGCTCCTCAGGCTTTTCTCTAGTTGTAGCGAGCTAGGACTACTCTCTAGCTGTGGTGTATGGCTTTCTCATTGCCGGGGACTCCTCTTGTTTCAGAGCGTGGGCTGTGAGGTACGCAGGCTTCAGTGGTTGTGGTTTCTGGGCTCTGCACAGGCTCAGTAGTTGTGGCTCCTGGGCTAGGTTGCTCCGAGGCATGTGAGGTCTTCCTGGTTCGGGGATTGAACCAGCGTCTCCTGCGCTCGCAGGCAGATTCTTATCCATTGAGCTACCAGGGAAGCCCAGTATTATGCACTTTTAATATGAATTTCAGTTCAATTTTAAGCAGCCCCGCGTGGCTAGTGGCTTGAGCCTTGTTCACACAGCAGAGCACTGGAATTCTAGTGTGTTCACACAATGGGAAATCATTACAGCGACAACCAGTGTTTGTGGAGGGCTTTCTTTATGCTGGGCAATGTTTTAAGCCCTTAGGTTTTAACTCACTAGCTTCTAACTGTGTGTGCTAGTGAGAGTGAATGAACTCTGTAACTGCAGGTGCCAGCAAAGATAAATACATTTCAGATGCACACGGCTGGAAAAGGTGGAGTGAAAAATCAAGGCACAAGAATCGCGCGTCACAAACACAATGAAACAATACTGTTCAGGGATATACATTAAGAAAAAAAGGAAACTGAGGCTGGGTAACCTTCTGGTTTCTCCGGCGAGGTCTCACTGAGTCTGGGGCAAGGTACCTCTGACCCCCTCGTTTCTGCTCTCTAGTGGGTCTTAGGGGGAGGTGAGCAGGATTTATACTGACTCGGAAGAACAGGTGTTTCAGGAAGTGAAAACCATGATCACGGTAGCATCGCTACAGTTAGCACTGAATCTGGTTTCAGTTCACATTTAAGCAGATGTTCCATGAGAAAAGGTCTCTGTATGGATATGGGTTACCTTGGTTGGGTTCCTTAGATGAGAAAACATTGTTCTTTATTCAGGCCAAGAACAAAGGGGTTGAAATAAAACCCTTCCCTCCCACTGTTTCCTTAAGTCCAGTGATGAGTTGAATGTTACCAGTATCCAGCCACCAAAAACTTGGCTTCAAGATGAAAATCTGAAAACTAGAAAACAGCAAGTAGACTGACTTAGGCACTGTTACCATTCAAGTATTCCTGAAAAGAGAGAGCCCCATGGCCCCTGTGGGTGTGAGGAGACTTTACAGCAGTATTTCATCCCTAGGCTAGTTCCTCTGTGGTAAGTGGCTGCAAAGAGACATTTTGTCCTTGAAGGTTCAGTTTTGCTCTAACAATTTTAGCCACTGGCTACTGAGTGTATTGTTAAATGATGTCAAGCTTTTCTATGTAATATGTGCATCTTTGACTTTTTTTTTTTTTCTTATTGTTTCGAGTTCGTTCTTTCCTGTATTACTGACATGGGTTTATCTTTTCTCCCTTTAGAGAGTTTTGAGGTGACAGTCACCAAAGAAGGTGATAAAGGGTTCTTTCTATCCCTCTTATGAACATTAACCCACTAACTATGTTTATGAAATTGGGAATCAGCCCTCAAACAGAAGAAACTGTCATGCTCTTTTCCCCCTATTTATTCTCCCACTTTGTTTCTATTTTTTAAGTCTATTGATGGAAATTGTATGTAACCAAACCCTTGGTTAGAAATATCTGGAAATCAGACATCCATTTGAACTATATGGATAATCCTATTCTTTTTTAAAAAATTGAATCTGAGAGATTCACTATGTAACCATTTTCTGCTTGTTGTAATTTTGGAAGTTTTGTTTTTACATGCATCAGAATGTTTATGTGTGTTCTCCCCTGGGCCAGAATGGAGACCTACGCTTTAACTCCCAGTGAAGCTCATAAACGAACTTGGGTGCACTTCCACTCCCAGGCAGGCTTTTTCTTCAGGTCTGATAGGACACAGTCCAAAACCAAGGGCAGTCTAGCACATCCCTCCCCAGAATGGAGACAATATCTCAATCGTAGATGGTAGCTGTTGAAATGGATGCCTGAAAAGTTGGTATTTCTACCTTTTTCTCATTTAGTAGTTTGCTTTGATTCCCTAATTTTAGCCAGGCTCATTGCACAGGAAGACTTGTTTCTTAGATTTTTTTTTTTTTTTTTGGACAGACCTTCTGTAATTCTGGTGCTGAACCTATGCCTCACGCTTCTTCCTTTCTCAACACTTAACTGTGCCTTTTAGCCTCCTCTCTGGTCCAAATCAAAACCACGGCCCGGCCCTCCCAGGTCCCTGGGCAGCTCCTCTGTGTTACCAGGCCTTGGCTTTTTGCTAATGAAACTACTTGACCCCGGAGCTCTCCTAAGTACTCCTGTGAAATGCCTGTCTATGTTTTCTCTTTCTCTCTTTTGTATTCCTGCATGAATGGATGCAAAGTTAAACAAGTTGCTTGGAAAGCCAGAACATGCTTCTTTTTACTAAAGCCCCCAGAACTTACCCCCTGTGAAAGCACAAGCGCCCTCGCTTTGTCCACAGACCCTCCCCCCCAACCCCTGGCTGCCGAATTGTTGTTGTTTATTTTCTTTAGGGGAGGAGGGGAGCGCACCCTGGGTTTGTGTGGCAGAAATCCTAACCCATGCCGCTTTGACTCCCCAGGTGAGATTTGTGGATTTAAGGTTCACGGACAGAATGTGCCCTTTGATGCAGTGGTGGTGGATAAATCCACTGGCGAGGGGGTCATTCGCTCCACGGAGAAGCTGGACTGCGAGCTTCAGAAGGACTACACGTTCACCATCCAGGCCTATGACTGCGGGAGGGGGCCAGACGGGGCCAACGTGAAAAAATCTCATAAGTGAGTGAGTGGGACAGAGTGTGTGTGTGTGTAAGGAAAACGGTGACTGTTGCCACTGTCCCAAAACTTACTGCTTTTGTTTGTTTGCTTTTAAAATATTTATTTATTTGGCTTTGCCAGGTCTTAGCTGTGGCATGCTAACCCTTAGTGTGGCATGTAGGATCTGGTTCCCTGACCAGGGATTGAACCCCGGCTCCCTGCATTGTGAGCGCAGAGTCTTAGCCACTGTACTGCCAAGGAAGTCCCACGACTTCCAGTTTTGAAACACAAGGCAGAGGATAGTTTCTGATTGTCCCCATTGAGATTGTCAGCTCTTTGAGGGCAGGAATCCTGTGTGTTTACCCTTGTGTATGGCTCCCAGCAAGTGTTTGATACTTGTTAGATGTTGAGTAAATGAATGAGTAATTTTATTCTACCAGGTACTCTAGTAAAAATACTAGGGCCTTCCATTGAAAATTCAACAAGCCCACTTTTCCTGGAGGAAGATATTCTTTTGTTATGTTTATATATATATTTTTTCCATAAATTTTAATTTCCGTAAATTTCAAATGCATGAAATGCATTTGAGCCGGTGAAAGAAAGCTTACTTCTGCCCCCAATCCTGGGTGTATTCACATGCTTCCTACCAGTTGAGAACTACTGGTGTCGTGGAGACGATTGGACAAGACCTAGATTTAGTCTTTTTCTAGGGTCTTTTCTCCACCATTTACTAGTCCCTCGGCATTAGGCAAATTTAATTTTTCCAAGTATCAGTTTCTACTTACTGTATTGGTTAAAGAAAGAAGCTCCGTGGGTGAGGTGATGTCACATATCCCATTGTGAGGGTCAGGCTGGACAGGTACCATTGGGGTGGGGAGGGTCTCGGTGAATAGTTGGAGTGCTGTATGCCAGTGAATCATGCCTCATCCTTTTTACAAAGTGCGATGTTACTGTTTTCCTTGACAAAGACCTTGTTTCAGTCAGGGACCTTGTCTGTCAGAAACATGCCCTGGTCAAGTAGCACTTGAGACTGATGGTTTTCAGTAGCTTGGTCTGATGATGGCTTAGTTTTCTTGTGCCCACACTGGGGAGACGGAATGTGGTTGATGAGGGAGGGCAAGTTGAAGTCTTTCATTTGTTGGTCAGTGGTGGATGATATCCCAGCAGTGGTTTACTGATGCTCTCTGTTCCTTTTAAGCAGGATAAAACTTGTTTTAATGCTCATAATTTCCCATTTTCTATCTCTGCTTTTTACCTCTACTTCCTAATTTTTTTTTCCAGATTTTGTAACAAAATACTTTTAACTTCCTGGGTTGAGCACAAACAGATATCTGGTATATAGTTACCTCCCTTGTGTGTGCCCTGCCTACATTGTCAAGAAAATCCCAAATCTCTCTGTTTTGTGTTTTTTTGACTGCTCCATGCAGTGTACGGGATCTTAGTTCCCCAACCAGGGATTGAACCTGTGCTGCCTGCATTGAAAGCACAGAGTCTTAACCACTGAACCACCAGGGAAGTCTCTCAAGTCTCTTATTTACCAGCTGCCTTACTTGGTAGGACTTTGTAGCATCAACCCAAATTCCTTTTTTAACTTTCTGTTGTCCCCACGCTAAATTGAAAACAGTGAGCAGTTTAATTTTCATCTCCATCATAGAATTTAACAAAACAAGATATTGGAAAAAAAGGAAATTTAACCATAGGGCAGAAATTTATTCTTGGGGTAAGAATACAAAAAAGCAAAACTGACAGCTTTTTTCCTCCCCCTTCTTCCAGAGCAACTGTCCACATTCAGGTGAACGACGTCAATGAATATGCGCCCGTGTTCAAGGAGAAGTCCTACAAAGCCACAGTGATGGAGGGGAAGCAGTACGACAGCATCTTGAGGGTGGAGGCGGTGGATGCAGACTGCTCCCCCCAGTTCAGCCAAATCTGCAGCTATGAGATCGTCACCCCGGATGTGCCATTCACCGTCGACAAAGATGGTGAGAACCCAGAAGCGGGCGCATTCCTCCCCGAGGGGGAGATGAGGCAGGCAGCCCCCTGTACACCAGTTGGCTTCAAGCCCAAGCTTTGTCTGCACTTTAGTGAAACTCACAGTCAGTCCATTCAGGCTGCTCTCACCAAACACCACAAACACAAAGTGACGGACACTTGCTTCTCACAGTTCTGGAGGCTGGGAAGTCCAGGACAGAGCGCTCAGCAGTTCAGTGTTGGTGAGGACCTGCTTCTCGTGCGTCCCCACATGGCAGGGAGAAAGCTCTAGTTTCTTTCTCTTGTAAGGACATTTTCCCTTCTTGAGGGCTCCACCCTTGTGAGCTCACCTAAAGCTCATCACCTCCCAAAGGCCCCACCTCCTAATACATCACCATGAGAGTCACAACTTCAAGTGTAAGAATTTGGGAGGACACACACATTCAGTCCATAGCAAGACCTAACTTGGTGTGTCTGTTTCACGCTTAAGTTTTTTTTTAATTGAAGGATAGTTGGTTTACATGTTGTGTTAGTTTTAGGTGTACAGCACAGTGCCTCAAGTGTGTGTGTGTCTGTGTGGGGTGGTCCATGCCGAGTGGCTTGTGGGATCTTAGTTGCCTGACCAGGAACTGAACTCCTGCTCCGTGCAGAGAAGCTCGGAGTCCTAGCCACTGGAACACCTGAGAATTCCCTACCTCATTGTAATTTTGATTTACATTTCTCTAATAGTTAGCCTTGTTGCGCATCTTTTCATACAGGTGCCTTTTGGCCATCTGTATGTCTTTGGAGAAATATCTGTTTAGATTACGTTTAAATTTTTACTCTGTTCCCTGAAAGCCTGTTTTCTGACACCAAAGTTTTGTGTTCTCTTTTAGGATGATCCTTTTTTTCCTTTCCCACCAAAATCTAATAAAAATCCACTGCTTAAGGTGATTTTATTTTATCATCTCCCTACTTTTCAGCCAGCTTGCATCTAAACAAGACTGCTTCTCAATCCGCCTCATTTTCTGTTCTCCATCAGATTGGAATCTTCTGCCTCATCTTGAAAATGAAGTTGATACCTCACTGCCAGCCCCGCCTCCATCCTTAGTAATTGAACAGTATTAACTTAGTCTGGAGCTCAGCTTCTTTATTGGGTTATGGCTTCTTGATGATGCTGTGGTGTCTCCATTGTTAACACACAGTCCAGAATCTTCAATGAAATGATGGACATGATGCAAACACTTTGCAGATATCTGTACTCATGTTCAGAAAGCAGGCTTCTCTTCTGCTTGGCGAGGGTAGGAAGTCGCTCTAACAAAGTAAATCTTTTAGCAAAAAGTATTTAATGCAGTTCCATCTCGTATTTAATATATGAAATACTTGGATTATTTTGTCTATTTATGCTTTTACACGTTATCTTGTTGTTGTTTAGTCGCTGAGTCATGTCTGACTCTGTGACCCCATGGACTGTAGCCTGCCAGGCTCCTCTGTGGGATTTCCCAGGCAGGAACACTGGAGTGGGTTGCCATTCCCTTCTCCAGGGCATCTTTCCGACCCAGGGATCGAGCCTGTGTCTCCTTTACCACTGAGCCACCAGGGAAGCCCTTAAATATGAAATCTTAAATATAAAATCAAATACAGCTGTAAGAATAAATGGAGGCTGAATTCTGTAGACTCATTTTTCTGCTTAAACAATCTTTCAAGGTGGATTTAGTGTGTGTTCAAGCTCAGGAAAGCCAAACTGAGTGTTAATTATCTGAAGCATCAGTTTATTTCTGTGTTAGTACTTCCAGGGCTGAAAGCATGTGCATTTTGTGTTTCAGCATAGGACAACGGAAGTAAAACACAACATGGGTTTGAAAATAATCTGGAAAAAAGTGTATATATACATGACTCACTTTGCTGTACACTGGAAACTGACACAGTATTGTACATCAGCTGTGCTTCAATTTAAGAAAAATCAGGAAGAGGGAGACGGAATGGGTTTGGGTTCTCACTGTCGTTTTTCCCTTTGGAAGGTTACATAAAAAACACAGAGAAGCTGAACTATGCTAAAGAGCACCAGTACAAGCTGACTGTCACGGCCTATGACTGCGGGAAGAAAAGAGCGGCAGAAGATGTGTTGGTGAAGATCAGCATCAAGCCCACCTGCACCCCTGGGTGGCAAGGTGAGCCTTCCTCTCTCTGCTGCTCTCGCACCTGCTCCGAAAGTCTGTCCACCATGGAGACCTAACGGGAGTGTTCCTCCTCTCCCCTCCACCCCACCCTCCCTGTGGGCCCACACAGGATGGAACAACAGGGTGGAATACGAGCCTGGCACCGGCGCCCTGACACTCTTTCCGAATGTCCACCTGGAAACGTGTGATGAGCCGGTGGCCTCGGTGCAGGTGGTGGTGGAGCTGGAGACCAGCCACATCGGGAAGGGCTGTGACCGTGACACCTACTCTGAGAAGTCACTTCACCGGCTCTGCGGTAAGGAGGCGAGAGAGGAACCCGACCCCAAACACCCGTTCAGAAGGGTGTGTGCGTGTGCTACCTTAAGACCCACTGATTTCAAGCATGTCTTTCTCTAACATATGTTGGGAATCATCCAAATAAGGGTTCTGTAAGGAGTGTGCTTTAAATGAAATGAAATGATTAAGGACTAAAGAAAAAAACTAGGTAATGTGATAGCTTTTGGCAAACGTGAAGTAGGAAATGAAAACTAAACCTGCATTGAATATGTAGTCTTTGTGTCCCACAAACAAGGTGTGGAGCAGGTGGAACACAGAATGGTCACGAATTTGACCCAAGGCTTTTTCTCCATCTTCACCACCAGTCTGGGTATTTTTCGGGTTTATCTAAGTCAGGTAGAGGAGAGGTATGGATACCTCTCAGGGAAAATGCTGAGGAAGAATCTTTCATGCAGCTGGTGGTAGAACACCAGTAACTTGTTTATGTTATGTTCTGGCCACGCTGCTTAGCACAGGGGATCTTAGTTCCCGGACCAGGGACTGAACCTGTGCCCCCTGCAGTGGAAGCATGGTGTGTTAACCATTGGATCGCCAGGGAAGTCCCAGAACACCACTAACTTAAATTGCTTCTTGATGATCAGAAGGGCCTCTTGTGTTCCAGGAGCTGCTCAGTAAGAGCTTTGGAGGTAGCGTTTTCTGATGCTCACCTGTCTCTTCACTAAGTGATAATGGACTTGAGCAACCAGTTTTCTTACATCATTGGAAATTGTCATATGAAGAAGAAGCAACAGGGAAAAAGTATATTCTCTGTTGGTTCATCCCTGTGCTGAATATACTTGGGTGTCTGACCATGAGTCCAAATTCTCATAATCAGGTACCTAAAAATGTGTAAGTGAAGAGGTTTGGAGTACTTTCTATTTTAAATTATGTAAGTATAATGTAAAAACCATGCTTTCTCATAAAGCCATTCTTCTTCTTTTGCTTTTTATTTTTTAAAACTTCTTATTTTGTACTAGGGTGTAGCCAGTTAACAAACAATGTTGTGATAGTTTCAGGTGAACAGCAAAGGGACTTAGCCATACACATATCTGTATCCATTCTTCCCCAAACTCCCCTGCCCTCCAGGCCGCCACATAGCATTGAGCAGAGTTCTCTGGGCTATACAGTAGGTCCTTGTTGGTTATCCACTTTAAAAATAGCATTGTCAACCCCAGACTTCCTGACTATCCCCCCCACCTGCCCACCCAATTCATCACCCCTGGCAACCATAGGTTCCTTCTCTTAAGTCTGTGAGTCTGTATCTGTTTTGCAAGTAAGTTCATTTGTATCATTTCTTTTAAGATTCCCTATATAAGGGGTGTCATAGGATATTTCTCCTTCTCTCCTGACTTAACTTCACTGGGTACAATGGTCTCTTGCTTCATCCATATTGCTGCTGCCATTATTTGTATGATATTAAATAAGCATTTTCTCAGCAGAACAGTTCAAAGGTAGAAAGAATTTCCTGTCTGAGTGCTTCCTATACACTAGGTACTTGCACATGTGTTATTATTTATTTATCGTCCCATCAGGGCCACAAAGGCAGTGGAGTTATTCCTCATCTTTCCAGAGGAACCAGTTGAGACTGAGGGAGGCTGAGTCACTTCAGACTTTTAGGAAGAGCCTGAACTTGGATTTGGACTGAGATCGGATGATACTTGAAAGACCAGTTTGTTCCAGCCTAGTGCTGCTGCTCCTAGGAATAGGAAAGTCAAGGGCCCAGCAGCTGGGAGAGGTTGCGGAATTCTCTGTGGATGAATTAAAAAAAAATTGAGCCTGGCAATGTTTAACAACAGTTGTGAAAATGTCTCATGTTCTCTGGCTTAGTATCCCGTTTCTAGGAATTTATCCTAAGGGAATAATCATGGAGACACACAGAGGTCCTCGTTGAGGCAAGGTTTATCACAGAAAGGAATTGGAGGCGACCCTGTGCATAGGAACAGATCAGTTAAATAAATTATTGTACAAATTCTATACAATAAAGTGCTGTTCAGACATTTTAAATTGTGCTTTAGACTATGGTCATATGTGTAAGTACATAGTAGGACTCTATTTTTATAATATATTTTCATACGTGTTATACATATTTTAATAATACGTGTATATTCATAAGGAAAGGACTGGAAGTGTTTATACCCAAATGTTAGCAGTGTATACAGTGGGGTGAAATCACAAGTAATGTTTCTTCTTCTTTTTTTTTTTTTTTATTAAAGTATAGTTGCTGTACAGCATAGTGATTCACAGGTTTTAAAAGTTAAAACCCCTCTTTTCCTTCTTTTTTTTTTTTTGAAGATAATAACCATGGTTGTTATTTTTTAATCTTTTCAGTAATAAAAACCCTTAGTTTTGAGGAAAAGAAAACTGAATTAGCAAACTGTTTAACCATTAAGATAAATACAGTACCTTAATACATGTGCCTCAGTGTTCAGAGCAACACTGTTTACAATAGTCAAGACATGGAAGCAACTTATGTGTCCATCAACTGATGAATGGATAAAGAGTGTGTGTGTGTGTGTGTGTGATATTACTTAGCCATGAAAAAGAATGAGATAATGCCATTTGCAGCAACATGGGTGGACCTAGAGATTCTCAAACTAAGTGAAGTAAGCCAGACAGAGAAAGATGAATGTCATATGATATCACTTATATGTGGAACCTAAGAAGAAAAAAAAAAGATACAAATGAATTTATTTACAAAATAGATGCATAAAAGTAGAAAACAAACTTATGCTTTTCAAAGGGGAAAGGGCAGAGGATTGACATATACACACTCCTATTTATGAAAAAGATAAACAACAAGGACCTACTATGTAGCACAGGGAACTCTACTTAATATCTTATACCAACCTATAGTGAAAAAGAATGTAAGAAAAGAATATGTATGTGTATAACTGAATCACTTTGCTGTGTACCTCAAATTAGCACAACATTGTAAGTTAACTATGTTTCAACAGTAATTTTAAAATAAAGACTGTACCTCATGGGCCTTGAAATGCTTATCCCATTTGAGTTCATCACACAGTGCACAATAAGCATCACTGTGTTGCTTCAGGTGCTGCGTCTGGCACGGCTGAGCTGCTGCCTTCCCCAGGAGGCTCCTGGAACTGGACCATCGGCCTTCCCACGGACAACGGCCATGACAGCGACCAGGTCTTCGAGTTCAACGGCACTCAGGCAGTGAGGGTCCCAGACGGCATCGTCTCTGTCAACCCCAAGGAGCCCTTTACAGTCTCTGTGTGGATGAGGCATGGGCCATTTGGCAAGAAGAAGGAGACGATTCTTTGCAGCTCAGACAAAACAGGTAGGTGAGCTTCGCTGTAAGGGACATCCTTGCAGTGGAGCCTGGAGCCGGCACCTTATTCTAACCCTAAAGGCTCCCACAGGCTGTTGGTGACACTCATGGTTCTCTGCTCAAGATCTGGAACTGGTATCTAGGCATTTGTTAGTTTTACTCAGTGGATCAGGCCCCACTTCTCAGTAAAGCCCAAGTGTGCATGTTTGCATGCATGTGTGCATGCTTAGTCACTTCAGTCATGTCAACTCTATGTGACCCTATGGACTGCAGCCCTCCAGGCTCCTTTGTCCGTGGGATTCTCCAGATAGGCATACTGAAGTGGGTTGCTGTGTCCTCATCCAGGGGATCTTCCCAACCCAGAGATTGAACCTGCAGCTCTTACATCTCCTGCATTTCCAGGCAGGTTCTTGACCGCTAGTGCCACCTGGGAAGCCCCAAACCCAAGTGTATCTGTTCCTAACCCTGCCTTGGCCCACCCTGGAGAGTTCATTTATGCTGGTAAAACTGTCTTCAAAATCCATTGAAGAAATAACAGCTTTTGTTTCTCCTTTGGGTCTTAACACATTATTGACTAGAGACGCACGTTTTCAGAGAGTGATATGATTAACATCACTGTGTTAAGTTGTTAGAACTTAAAATTGATCAGGGATTCACTGCACAACTTAACGATTGTTGTTATTCACATTTTGCTGTTAGGTTTTTGTTCCAACCTTGTGTATATTGTAAACACAAGTTTATTACCCTAAATTTTTTTTAAAATGATGCATAATGAAATTTTGAGTGAAAAAGAATTCTTTGGTGAATTTTATGCAGACACTTTCTCTAATTGTCCGAGTGACATGTATACTGGAGTCTCATAAGATGGTAGTTCTTCAGAATATAGTTATACTTCAGATGTTGTGAATATTCAACTAACAAAAAGACAAAAAACCTTACCTTAGTGATTAATTCTCATGCAAAAAGTGAAAATGAAACTCATGGTGCTGGAGAAGATTTACAGATGTGTCAGGTGTAACTATTGAATGTAATAACCCACAAAGTGTTAGTGAATAACAGAATTAATTTTTGGCCAGCCAGAATAAAAATGGCTGGGCACAGGTGTTAGTTTCTGCAAAAGCTGCCTGGTGAGTAGTGAGTTAAGCTGATGGTTTACCAATAGAATTTCTCTCTGCAGAGATGAACCGACACCATTACTCATTCTATGTCCACGGCTGCCGGCTGGTTTTTCTCCTCCGTCAGGATCCTTCAGAAGAGAAGAAATACAAACCTGCAGAGTTCCACTGGAAGCTGAGTCAGGTGAGGGAATGGAAGACTCACTGATAGTATTTTTTTTCAGAGAGAGTAGATGGGGCAATGAAACCTTGCACGGGACCAACTATTTATGGGCAGGGTGTATTGAAGGTTTTACAGTTTCTGTGTCTGTGGGTAAAGGATAACACATTAAATCCATTGAACTCCTTCACATTGAAAGACTTTGTTTTTTAACATGTGTGTATTTTGTACATAAAATATTAATATAGGCATACCTTATTTTATTGTACTCCTCAGATATTGGGTTTTTTTGGGGGGGCATACTCTGCAGCATGCAGGTTCTTCGTTCCCGAACCAGGAACCAAACCTGTGTCCCCCTACCCCGGCACCTGCACTAAGAGCATGGAGTCTTAACCACTGGATGATGCCCTGGAAGTCCTAAGCATTTTCAGATGATAGTACAGTTTTTAGTAAAGTATTTTTAAATTGGGCTTCCCTGGTGGCTCAGATAGTAAAGAATCTGTCTGAAATACAGGAGACCTGGCTTTGATCCCAGGGTCGGGCAAGATCCCCTGGAGGAGGGCATGGCAACCCACTCCAGTATTTTCACCTGGAGAATTCCATGGACAGGGGATCCTGGCAGTGTATAGTCCACGTGGTCGCAAAGAGTCAGACACGAGTAAGCAACTAAAACACACACAGACACAGTTATTTTTTAGATGTGATGCAGTTGTGCACTCAATAGACTATAGTATAGTGTAAACATAACTTTTTATGCTTTGGGAAACCAAAAAAATTCATGTGACTCACTTTCTTGTGATATTTGATTCATTGCTGTGGTCTGGAGCCAAACCTGTGATATCTCCAAGGTGTGCCTATATAAAGAAATAGCATGTTTCAAATACAAAATGCTGTGTTATAATTTATTGAGATAAGCAGCACTTACTTAAAAATTGAACTCCTTGTATTTGTTTATTCATTGTCTAAGTCCTTGGCTCCCAAATTGTGCCCAGGACTCTGGATGCCTCAGCAAATTTAGGGATACAATATTTTAAATTTTCAAGGAACCAGCAGTCTTGACATCTTTCAGACATCACATGAATTGCTAGGTCTTGGGAGTTTACAGTTTTGGCGTTAGATCATATTATACTTCTTGTGATGATGTCATATCTTTGCAAGGCTGATTTCCTAGAAGTTGCAGTGGTAAAAAAGCAAGTGTCATGTGCAAAGAATCAATGCATTATAAGAAACGAGGAGATGCTGTGAACTGAGAAAGCCTTTCCATTACAATCACAGCAGGTTGTTTTGTCTCATGATTTAGAGTTGGTACAAAAAGGAAACCTTTGGCCTGGGCTTAAATTATCTGTCTCCTGGAGTTAGTAGATATGAGCAGACATAGTGTTATATATGTGCTTATAGTTGGTGAAATATAACATTGTCTGAAACTATTACAAGATGCATACATAAGAGCCCATATGAGAGGAAAAAAATGTGTGGTGGTAGAAAGATGAGGTCACTGTCCAGGTGACAGCATTCATCTCTGACTGTTGTCATTTTTCTTTACCTAGATCATTTCTTTCTCGGACACCACTGTCAAATTTTTTCAAGATACTAAGAAAGGTATCCAGAAAAAATTTTTTGCAGCATAGGTAGACATTTTAAGTATAGTTCTGTTTTCGTAACCATAGTCTGCATTTATATATTTAGTTTCTTCCTTTCTTTTAAATAAAAAAAATTTTGACTGCACCCCACGGCATGGGGGGATCTTAGTTCCCCAGCCAGGGATCAAACCCATGCCCCCTGCAGAGTCCTAACCACTGGACTGCCAGGGGCGTCCCAAGGTTTCCTTTCTTCTGTTTACATGTTTTTGAAACTTCATCATGGAAAATTTTAGACATAGGTAAAAGTGGACAGATTAGTATAAGGAGCAACTCCACGCACCCTTCAGTTGGGTTCAGCAATTATCAGCTCTTGGTCAGTCTTATTTGATTGTCACCTCCACTGTTAATAATTTTTCAGTATCCATCCAGTGTTCAGATTGTTTCATTGGTGTTTTTGTGTTTACAGTTTTGTTTGTTTGCATCAGGATCCAGTAAGAGGCCATACACTGGGATTTTCTGATAGACTTTTTGAGTTTATTTTAATCTATAGACTCTCCTCTTCTCCCTTGGAATTCATTTGGTAATAAAATCAGGCTTTAGTTCAGTAGGTTTCAAGAGTTTAGATTTGACTGGTTGCTTCCCTGTGGTGTAATGTAACATGCTCCTCTGTCGTCTCCTCCTTTTAAAGATGTTTATTTATCTATCCATCTGTCTACCTCCTTACGGCTGTGTTGGGTCTTAGTTGCAGCGTCTGCGCTCTTTGTTGAGTGCGTGGGCTTCTCTCTAGTTGAGGCATGTGGGCTTAGTTCCCTGACCAGGGATCGAACTTGCATCCCCTGCATTGGAAGGCAGATTCTTAACCACTGGAGCACCCAGGAAGTCCCTCCTCTCTTTTCTTTATACCCTGTACATTGGGAGTGGGCTCTAAAGACTTGATTAGAATGGGGTTTAATGTTTCTGATCTGTTTAAGCCCTGGGTCTGGTTTTTTCTCTTCGTGATGTAAGCAGCCATCAGTGGTCAATGTCACAATCCTTGTGGCATTTGTTTTCTGGTCACTTGGGTGGTAGGAAGTGTGTTCCCAGGAAGGGCTCATGGGAACAGTTAATTCCTAACTTCTTACTTGTTTTAATAGTTTGTCTGCGGCCTTTATACTGAAGGTCACTTTGACTGGATATCTCATCTCTGGCTCAGATGTAAGATTTCTAAGAACACAAAATCTCTCTCTCCATTGAGGTCTAACATAAAATGTTACTATTAAACTCTGACAACAACTTGATTTTCTTTCATTTATAAAATACTTAGTCTTTTTGTTTGGATGATTATAGGATGTATTTCTTTCTCTTCCTCTTCTTTTAATTTTATGAATACGTCTTGGTGATTTTAGGTGTGTTTTCCCAAATATGTGGTATTCCCTTTTAGTATCTAGCTTCAAATGTTTGGGTATTTCATGCAAGTTTTTCGATGTTCTTTTTCATTGCTTTGGTTTTCCTCCCTGGGGACGCCTTTTATCTTTTGTTGATATTCTTCGCCTTTTTTACTGTAACTGTCCCTTTCCTTTAAATCATTTCTGTATCCTGGCACCTCGTTTCTGAGTTACTTTAATTATGAACTTGTTTTTTTACTGTTTTATATCATTCTCCTAATGTCTTTTAGCATGTTTTTAAAATACTAGATCATCGTTCTCATCTCTTTTGTTAGGTATAACTTTCAGGTATGGTTTCATTAGCTGAAGAGATATTAATTCCCTTTGGTTTTCTTTTCTTTTCCTTTTAAAAACTTCATGTGGAATTGAGTCATGATCATTTCTACTCCCCTACCCTCAGTTTTACATGAAATTAGCTTTCCTACACTTTGAAAAAAGATAGTTGATCAGCATGACTTTTTTTCCCCCTAGCTTTAAGTTTTGAACTCTCCCTTCAGTTGTCTTCATAAAGTTTTTTTTTAATGTGGCTTCACACCCTCTGGTATCTCCTGGATCAGAAACCCTGCTGCTTTTCCCCACCTGGCTTGTTTCAGCATTCATGTAGTCACCTCATCAGCAGTATTGTCGTGGGTGTTGTCTGTGGCTTGGGGTTTTACTCTCCTCATCTCCCTGTTTTCAAGGAAATTAAAAAATTATACTAATTCTACTGCTATCTTCACTTCCTGTGTAGCTCAGTTGATAAAGAATCTGCCTGCAATGCAGAAGACATGGGTTCAACTCCTGAGTCGGGAAGATCCCCTGGCTACCCACTCTAGTTTTCTTGCCTGGGGAGTTCCATGGACAGGGAAGCCTGGTGGGCTGCAGTACATGGGGTTTCAAAGGATCGAACACAACTGAGTGAGTGAGCACAGACTCAAAGGGAGCGAGGCTATTGTTTTTTTTTTTTTTTTTTTTTTTAATTTTTTTGAGGCTATTGTTGATGTAGAGTGAGTAGTTGGAGTGGTCCCAGGTGGCACTAGTGGTAAAGAACCTGCCTGCCAGTGCAGGAGACATAAGAGACATGGGTTCGATCCCTGGGTCAGGAAGATCCCCTGGAGGAGGCCATGGCAACCCACTCCAGTATTCTTGCCTGGAGAATCCCATGGACATAGGACCCTGGCGGGCAACAGTCCATGGGGTCGCAAGAGTCGGACACGACTTAGCGACACACTTGAACTTGACTACTATCTTCTCAGAATATGCTCATGAACTTTGACCAAATATTACTGATATTTAAGTATAGTGTTATTCTGCTAATCCCCTAGAAACCTGTAATATTTGTAAAACTAGGAATGTAATTATAAATTACTTTCTGAAGAAGCTTCTGTTATAGAACTTGTTTGAAATAAAGACTTAAACTAAAATTAAGATCTTACCTATCTCAAAAGTGAATTACTGTGTAATTCCTTTATTTAGAAATACGTGATGACACATTTATATACACACATATCATGAGTATATAGTAATGTTATATACAATGTTATAGGTTTGAATTTTTCCTCAGGCTCAAAAGCAGTTGCTTTTCTTTTGGGAGTAATCTTTGGTAATGTCTTCATTTATTTTGATGTTTCTGGCATGTTTAAGCTCTCAATTTCTCCTTGGTTCAGTTTCTTAGAACTAAAAGGTAAAACTTGGGCAAACTTAAAAAAAAAATTAATGATTTATTTAATTTTTGGCTTCATTGCTGCTTGGGCTTTTCTGTAGTTGTGGCAAGCAGGGTCTACTCTCCCGTTGGGGTGCACGGGCTTCTCATTGCAGTGGCCTTTCTTCTTGGAGGGCATGGGCTCTAGGATGTGTGGGCTTCAGGAGTTGCAGCACATGGGCTCAGTAGTTGTGGCACACAGGCCTAGTTGCTCTGCCACATGTGGGAGCTTCTCACATCACATCAGGAATTGAACCCATGTCTCCAGCATTGGTCGGCAGATTCTTTATCACTGGGCCACCAGGGAAGCTTTGGGCAAACTTTTTGAAAGCCATGTTTAGAAATTTCATCCCAGAGTATCTCCTTCTCTGCTTGTCCCTGTTCTTGCATAAGATATAAGCCAGAAATCAGGCCAGTGCCAGACCAGCTGGGGCCTCGGAGACTGCAGACCAGCACTCTCCATGTGACAGCAAGGGAGATACTCAGTGATAGGAGAGGAACTCAGGTGAATTTGGCCACCTGAGCTTTATGTTCATACTTGTATAGACCATCACCTTTGAACCGAGAAAGAAAGGCACATGATGCGCAGTGGGCCTCGTTCTGAGACGAGAGGTAGTTTTCATTTTGATCCAGAAGAGGAACTGCAAGCCCCCCGAGTGGTGTCCATCCTGCCGATACTAGAATTCCCTGGTGTCGTGCTCCTGGCAGAAGAGGGTTGGGCAGCTCACCGTTTGAAGCCCTGTCTCATGACGGGCAAGTAGCACCCCTCCCTGCCCCCCCAGTCTGACATGTCCTTGAGGTGGTTGTCACCTGGGCCCTTTGGGTGAGACATGGTGGGAAGAGACATATTTTGTTGCTTTTTTATTCATTTATTGATGATGTGGACCATTTTTTAAGTCTTTATTGAATTTGTTAACAATATTGCTTCTGTTTTATGTTTTGGTATTTTGGCCACAAGGCATGTGGGATCTTGGTTCCCTGACGAGGGATGGAACCCACACCCCTTGCATTGGAAGGCGAAGTCTTAGCCACTGGACCACCAGGGAAGTCCCTGTTGTTGCCTTAAATCTTTTCCTTTCTAGGAAAACAGAAATTGGTTCTCGTGTCCAGCTGTGTGAGAGGGTGAGAAGGAAGGAGGGTGTTACACACCTAACACTTCCCTTGGCCCCTCAGGTCTGTGACGAGGAATGGCATCACTACGTCCTCAACGTGGAAATCCCCAGTGTGACCCTCTACGTGGACGGTGTCCCTCACGAGCCCTTCTCTGTCACTGAAGATTACCCACTTCATCCATCCAAGATCGAAACCCAGCTCGTGGTTGGGGCTTGCTGGCAAGGTAACGGTCACGGGTACCCCTTTTCCCCTCAATCTCAGGGAGCAATACTTTTTCTCTGATGTGTTGATATTAATAGAAGCAGGCTCTTCTCAGTATTCTTATTCCTTGCTGTCCTGTCCTTTATCTTTTCATTCCTTTGCCTGGTGTTGCCTTTCCGGGGGCATTGCTGTGCAAGGCTCTGGGGCAGCTCTGTGATGCTCGAGGCAGTGAAGGATGGGAACATCTTTCCTGAGGGCCTGGGAGGGAGTGTTGTGCAGAGAGAGAGTGTGTTGAGAAACTTGTTTATAAATTAATCTGTTCATTGGAAAGTTTACAAAAACACAGAAACAGCAGTCAGGCACAGATGTTTGAGTTGCTCTGGCCCAGAGGGCACATCAGAGTGTTTGTGGTTGGTAACCTGGTAGAAGCACTTCAGTGAGGACTAGAGAAGAGTCTGTGGGTGTCTCTGCCAAAAGACCGAGATGGGATGTGATGACAATCACCAGCAAGATGATACTGCTTATTCTTGTTTTCTAAGTGGCAGGCTGTGTGCTGATGGCTTAACATACATTATCTCATTAATTCTAAGTGATACATCTGTGGGGCAGAAGCTCTTTTTATCCCTATTTCACAGCTGAAAAACTGAGATGAAGAAAAGAAGCAAGCCGTGTTAATCAGCCGATCACATGGCGCTAGGGTTTGAACCCCTGGAGCTGGTGCACTCAGGCCAGGGTCTCTGATCCACTGAACGAGGAGTGTTAACCTTTTCTGTGCCATGGATTCCTCTGGTAGTCTGGGAAGCCTGAGGATCCCTTCTCAGAAGGATACATTTCTTATGAATCTATAAAATACATAAGATTTCAAAGGTGACCAAGTAGATTGAAGTACATACAATTATGAAAGTGCTAAAAGCCCTAATTTGTGAAGTAGTAACATTTGTGCCGCTATTTACATGTGAGGATCAGGCACATCTGTTAATTGCTGTGAGTCAGAATAGCAAGGGGCTTTGTAACAATGCTTTTTGGTGTGATGGGACATAATTTCTATTTGCAAAGTCACGGTTTCTTCCAATATTCCTGTTTGTAGCTGACATTTATAAGGAAAGGGAAAACTAAATATTGGAAGTTAGTGAAAATAAGCATGTGATTTTTCCCACCCAAGTTCACGGGTCCCCTGGTCTGCCATTGAGGTTCATGGGGCCCCACCTCCAACCCTTGCCCTTGACTCTCGTGTGTGACTGCAGGGTGTCATCATCATCACATGTACCTGCTAAATCAGCCTTCCTTTTCCTTCTCTGTGGAAGTGTTGTACCTGGAGTTAGATTAGAAATTTATGTAAGAGCCTAATTTCCAAGACATCATTTGAGCAAACTCTGGGAGATGGTAAAGGACAGGGAAACCTGGCATGCTGCAGTCCATGGGGTTGCAGAGTCCAACACGACTGAGCAACTGAACAGCAGTTTCCAAGACACTGTTGCTGCTTTTCGGAGGATTGAATTTCATAATTTTCCTGTAGATCCTTTCAAATGAAAAGGAATATGACAGTATTCACAGTGAACTTCTTCAGTGAATTCCCAGATTTAATTCTGGTGACAGCTGGTTCGTAAGAAATGAGAACATGAGACCAAGGAGTGAAGAATAAATTATTAGGCATATTGGAAGTTTTTGTTATTCTTAAAATTTCATTTCATATTAGCTTCCCCAATTTCTCAGCGAAGACTTGAATAAGAATACAAGGGCCAACCTAAGTGTTACTTTGTATTCTGAGAACTTTGTTGCATGGGTTAAAATAAGCCCTCACATTCCACTCTGCCTTCCTGTTCATGTCCTGGTGCCTCTGCTGTCAGTCGGCCGTCACTTTCACCCTCTCTCATCTCTTTCTACCTCAGCCCTCTCTGCATCCTCAGCCAGAAAAATCTCCCTAAATCTCCAAACCAAACACAAGTTTTTAAAAATTGTAGTTAACAGGAAAAAAGATCTCCTTTCTTCCTTTCAGGGGATTTGAGATCCCTTTTCAGATTCACCATGGGGAACTTAGGCTGGAGGCCTTCTCATGGCATCAACAGAAACATCAGTTCTAACTATGGGTTGTGAAGACAGAGGAGCTGTGTGGGCCCCAGGGCTCACCTGTGTGTTGGGACGGAGGAGCTGTGTGGACCCCAGTGCTCACCTGTGCACACCTGGCCTGGAGCCCACTCAGCTGCAGCTAAAGCTAAAGGTGGAGAAGCCTATTCTGCAAGGTGGGGTGGACACAGGGAAGCAGTCTTGAAAGTGGAGACTCTGTCCTCTTATCGGGTGGGTGGGTGCCTGGACCCAGAACACTGGTGGGTAGCCGCAGCTGCTGTCCCCGAGCCCTGAGCCCGTCACCGATTGAGTATGTTTCTCTGGGTTAAGTTCCCTAATCTCTGACTCCCTTCCTGTTCAGAAAAACTGGTTAAAAATGTCTTCCTTCCTCTGTCCCTTGCAAGTCAAAGTCTCAACCAATTATGTACTCCTTTTGAGCCTTCAAAAAAGTCCTACACGTTTGCTACGTATCAACCTCTGGATGCTGACGCATGTGTTCCCCACCAGGAAGGCCGGTGCTGTGGTCCAGGTGGGCTGCCATTGCACCGGGTCCGTCTCTGCCATCAACGTCAGCCGCCGTCTGGCTGGGTCCTGCCTGGGCAGGTTGAGGAGATCAGTGAATTGAGCGCACGGCTTTCACTCAGTCTTATTTTGAATCCAATTTGTGTTTTGGCAAGGAGGCTGTAGAAAGGTGAAATAAAAGACTGGAAAAAGATGAACATCATGGTCCTACTGTACAGCCCAGAGAACTATATTCAGTATCCTCTGATCAACCATAATGGAAAAGAATATGAAAGAGGGTGTGTGTTTGTGTGTGTGTGACTGAACCACTTTGCTGTACCACAGAGATTAACTTCGTAAATCAGCTACACTTAAACTTTTTTTTTAAAGGATGGGAGGAAGCATTGGGGTGGTAACAGGTGAGGAGGTACAAGCTTCATCCACGTGGAGTGTGTCAGGAGGGATGAGAGGCGAAGTGTTCTCTTTGTGTTTGTGTTTGGTAACTTTTCGAAACTAATTTTCAAGGTCCAGTTTTGAAGAGCCTAACCTCTTGGTCCTTTTATGTTGTCTGTCTTGCTTTTCTACAGAGTATTCAGGAGTTGAAAATGACAATGAAACTGAGCCTGTGCCTCTGGCCTCCGCAGGTCCCTGGACTCTTGCCTACGGTTTCACTCTTGTGTTTCATTTAAAGACGAGACCTCCATTCATTGCCCATTCCGCATGCGACACCCCGGTTGCATTTGGGTCCCAGACACTGTCTTGAGCTGCTGCTTTGCCTTGTGCTGCCCCATTGCATCATGGGATTTCCCTTTTCTGCCCGTGCTGATCCCAGCTGAAGTGAGAGCAAACGACTCATTCATGCGAGGCACTAATGAGAGTTTCTTTTATCCCCTTCATCAAATCTTACCCCATCCCACTGCCTGAGACGCCCTGCTGAAATCTCACAGGCCAGGATTGAGAGGCTGCCTCCTGCTTCTTGTGTGTCTGAACTACCAGATAGGAAAAGACTCGTGTCTAGATATTCTGTCCCGCCCGATAATAAATTCTAAGTAATGTTTCTTAGAGATCTCAATCCCTAGCAGTGATGTTGCGTGTAATGTCCTTCTCAGGATTGAGACATGCTGCTGACAGTCGGGCTCTACTCCTTCAGTGTAAGAACAGGGTTTACTACCTCCTGGTTTTGGCTGTTTGTGACAACCTGTCAAGGGCCACTTTCTGGCTTTTTCTTACAACATCTTCACTCTCCTCAGCTGTCCTCAGTGGTTGGCGACAGGCCTGCTGCGCGTCAATGAAACAGCCATCTGAGTGCCCTTGATACTAGGCTTCTAAGTGCAGGGTGGGGTTTTAACATTCATTTTATCTTCTACTCCTGCTTGTGTGTATTCATCCCCGAGTTTGTATGTATTCTGGGAATATGCTCAGTTAGAAAAAAGCAACCCAAGGGGAATTCCCTTTTGGTCCAGTGGTCAGGACCCAACGTTTTCACTGCAGGGGCCTGGGTGTGATTCCTGGTCAGGGAACTAAGATCTTGCATCCACATGGTGCAGCCAAAAATAAATAAATTTTTAAAAGGCAGCCCAGCATCTGATCCAGCTGATTGAGAAGGCAGTGGTTGAAGAGACTGGCACCAGTTAGATGTCACTCGTGTGCCATGGTGACCAGTGCAGCATGGGCCACCCTTACTGGGGAGTGGCCACACGAGTGGTGGCAGTCATGGGACCTCTGGGCTTCTGGTGAGGGACCCCCCCCCCCCCCCCAATCACCACCAGCTCCTCTCTTCTCCGGGCCACATGCATGATCATAAACCATTTAATTTCCTCATTGTGCTTCCATGTCAGCTGCAAGGCTAACAGGATCTGATAGGAACTAACCTGCATGTCCACCCATCAAGCCACCACCACCGGTAACACCACATTGAAAAGTGAGACGGGAGGCCCCAGGCCGCCCCCACAATTTCTGCTTTCCCTCCCTCATGTCCCACAGGTGGTGACCTGCGCATGACCCAGTTTTTCCGAGGTAATCTGGCTGGCTTGACCATCCGTTCTGGGAAGCTCACAGATAAGAAGGTGATTGACTGTCTGTATACCTGCAAAGAGGGGCTAGACCTGCACACCCCCGAAGACAGTGGCAGAGGTGTCAAGGTAACACAGGCACCCCCCCTGCCTGGCACCCCACTCCCCTGCACCCACAGCTTCCTTGACCTCGAGTGCAGAGGCCGCTGGCACAAGGGTTGATCTGTTTTTACTCTTAGCACCTCCAGCACCACACCCTAACTCTCCAGCTCTTTGGGCCCCCGTTCCCCAGTCATCCCATAGTCCACGTCCGTCCTGACACTGACTGGGCACCAGGCCCCCCTGCCCACCAGACACCTGCTCCTCAGCTGCCAGTTACAAGCTTCCAGGCCTCTGGTATCCATACTTCCATCCAGCTTGGCTGCAAGTCCAGGATTCCCACAACCCCTCCCCACTTTCAGTTTCAATAATTTGCAGAACTGCTCAGAAAACCCCACAGAACACTTTGCTTATGGTTACTGGTTTATTGTAAGGGATGCAACTCAGGAACAAGCAGGTGGAAGAGATACTCAGGGCCTGGGGTGAGGGAAGTGCACAGGGCTTCCACCCGCCAGCACCTTGCTGTGTCTGCAAACCCAGAAGTTCTCCAGACCCTGTTGTTCGGGGGGTTTGTAGAGATTCCGTTATATAGGCATGATGGATCAAATCATTAACCTCTGGTGATCAATTAACACAGTCTCCAACCTTTCTCCCTTCAAGGGTAGGACTGAAGGTCCACTCTCACCACATGGTTTGTTTCTCTAGCAACCAGTCCCCATCCAGAAACTATCTAGGGCTCCACCAAGAGTCACCTCATTAAGGTAAACTCTGGGGTGGTTGAAAGGGGCTTAATCAGGAATAACAAAGGATGCTTCTATCCCTCAGGAAATTGCAAGAGTTTTAGGAGGTCTGTGCCAGGGACAAAGACCAAACATTTTTTTTCTTCTTACATCACAGATCTGTTTGCACCTTCAATATTTACTTCATGTTGTGGGGTCATGGTCACTGGAATTCTACAAGCTTTTCTTCTCCTAAGTCACCAGTTCACATCAGTCCAAAGCTAATTCTCTTTGTCAGCGCGTTCATGGTTTCACCTCCTTGCAGACAGAACCTTACTCCTTTCCTGTCTGTTTTGGTGCCATTTCAGATCCAGGCCAACCCTAGTCAGTCGATGTTGACCTTGGAGGGAGAGGACGTGGGGGAGCTTGATAAGGCCATGCAGCACATTTCCTACCTTAATTCACGACAGTTCCCCACCCCAGGGATCCGAAGACTCAAAATCACCAGCACAGTCAAGTAGGTGCTGATTTGTTAGCAGTAAATCTTGTTTTTCTTTGCTCAGTGACCCTTGAGAAGAAAATGTGTGCATTTAAGTTTTTTAGGACAAACCAGCCTCCCTTCTGTAAGCTTATGGTCACTCATTACCAGAAACTTTGAGTGATGTTTGGAAGCACATTCTGGGAGTGGCCAGCGTCTTGTCCCCCACGTGGTTGTGGAATCCTGCCTGCGCCACCTCCGAGCACTCTCGTGTGGCCTGAGTTGTGTGTGTGTGTGTTGTGCTCAGTCACGTCCAACTCTTTGCCACCCCATGGACTGTGGCCTGCCAGGCTCCTCTGTCCATGGGATTCTCCAGGCAAGAATACTGGAGTGACCCTGTGACAGTTCCTCCTCCAGGAGTGTGGCCTGAGAAGCTGTCTCTTCGAGCCCTGACCCTCCCCTCCCCTTCCTTGTTGACAGGTGTTCTAACGAGGCCACCTGCATCTCCGTCCCCGCGGTGGACGGCTATGTGATGGTTTTGCAGCCAGAAGAGCCCAAGATCAGTCTGAGCGGCATCCACCATTTTGCTCGAGCGGCTTCTGAGTTTGAAAGCTCAGAGGGGGTCTTCCTCTTCCCCGAGCTTCGGATCATCAGCACCATCACGAGAGAAGTGGAGCCCGAAGGGGAAGGGGATGAGGACCCGACAGGTGATAGCCCAGAATGGCTGGCCCTGCCTCAGCTCGAAACTGTGCAGCTGAAACCCCACTGCGGCTGCCAGGGGAAAATCCCGGCCCTTTTCCTCTGTGATTTTGGAAACTTGAATGTTTCTGTGCTGTTTTGGGTTTGCTTCTAGAATCTGACTGTGGGCTGGAGCTCCTTCTGATGTTTGGAAACCCACTTATTTGGGGGGGGGGGTCCTTTGATCTTTTTCCAGCTTGATGTCAGAGTCTGGGATAGATATTGGGGGTTGAGAGGATGGAGACCAGGGCAGGGGATGCAGTTGGGGGATGCTCCTGCTGCCTGGCAGTCCCAGCAGGACAAACCGCTCCCCATTCTCAGGCCTTCTGACTGTTCATTCAGTCCTCTTTAGACGCATAAAACACCCCCAATTCTTGAAAGCGACTTTCCCATACCTCCATCCATGGTCCCTAAAAGGGCTCTGTGAGTTTGAGGATGAGCAGGCGGGCCGTTGCTATGACCCCCATCCCCAGGCTCCGCGGCCTCTGATATTTCCAGTTGGGCTATTTTTGCAGTTCAAGAGTCACTGGTGTCGGAGGAGATTGTGCACGACTTGGACACCTGTGAGGTCACAGTGGAGGGAGAAGAACTGAATGGAGAGCAGGAGAGCTTGGAGGTGGATGCGGCCCGCCTGCAGCAGAAGGGCATCGAAATGAGCAGCTCTGACGTGGGCGTGGTCTTCACAGGTGGGAAGAGTGACAGCTGGGAGCTGTCCTCCCAGCTCAAAACCTGGAAGGAGCCCTGGAGGGGGCGGGAAGGGAGTGTGTTGACTGGGCCGATGGCACAAGCCCTTCAGTAGGGGGAGATACCCTGCAGTTGGACAGCCAGGCATGGCTGAGTGCCTTGGGAACCGCCTGCGTTTGCCTGTGGCCTGTGTTCCTAACCTCTGCACTGCCGTCTCCTCCTCGCCCACAGGCGTTGACACCATGGCCAGCTATGAGGAGATCTTACACCTTCTGCGCTATCGGAACTGGCACACCAGGTCCTTGCTTGACCGCAAGTTCAAGCTTGTCTGCTCTGAGCTGAATGGTCGCTATGTCAGCAACGAGTTCCAGGTGGAGGTGAGAGCCGGGCTCTACAGAGAAAGGCCAGTGGCGTAGTGACTGAGCACTCCACTCACGACCCTGATGTTTGCAAATGCTGATTTCCAGGGCATTAGTAGGGGTCACTGTTGGGGTTCTTTGGGGGGCTGGGTCACCTTTTCCAGTTGGGGGGCTACTCCAGGCTAGACCTGCACAGGTTTGGGGTGACAGGTTGTGTGTGAGGTGAGCTGGGATCCGGCACGGTGCCCCCTTCACAGTCCCCCTCAGCCCGAGACTTGGAGGGGCCTTGGAGGGCGGTGGTCGGGATCAAGTGGTGATTGATACCTTGGCCTGAGGAGCAAGGGTGTGTCTCGAGATTTGACACTGCTTTTGAAGGAGCAGTGCCCGGGAGCCGGAGGTTTTCTGCAGAGGCCTGGCCCTGCTGGGAGTGAATGCTCTGCCCAGGGCAGGACCGCCTTGCGAGGAACGTGGTCGTGGTGGCTCCGGCCCAGGTGGCCAGGGGGCATGTGGCCCCTCTGCCATGTCTAGTGTCACTCAGAGCTCCTGTGCCCCAGAGGAATGAACCAGACGTTATTCTCAGCAGTTGAACACTTGCACTGTGACCCCACAGCCCCAGAATTAGACTCACAAGGCTGAAGAGTCCGTGAGGGTATTCTTTGAGCCGAGGGTAGTGGATTTGAAAGATAAGAGAGCCTGTGATTTGTGCTGTTGCATGTGGCTGTGATTTTAAGAAAAGAGGGGCATGGTCTGTGCCCAGGCTTCTCAGATGACATGGGGTAAAGGGCCATTGGTGGTGCTGGGCCTTTTCCTCCGGCCTGTTGTGGATAAATTATTTTATCAGGCACAATAAATATGAGTTATTACAAGAGCAGGCTTTTTCTTGGCTGTGTGACAACATCAGATCACTACAACACCCTCCTTGGCTTCTTCTGTCCTTTTCTCTGCCCGCCAGCACCCATCCAGGGCCCACTTTGGTGGTGCTGGTCAAGTGCATGTCCATTCCCCAGACACATCCAGGCTGCCTTTCCATTTCTGCAGGTGAATGTCATCCACACGGCCAACCCTATGGAGCACGCCAGCCACATAGCTGCCCAGCCACAGTTCGTCCATCCCGAGCACCGCTCCTTCATTGACCTCTCGGGTCACAACCTGGCCAACCCCCACCCGTTTGCAGGTAGGACTGTGCTGCCCTGCCCTGACTCCTTCTGTAAGCTCAGCACCCGCTTCCCTCCTGGCTCAGAACAGTCACTGGCCAGCCCAGCTTTTATTCCCCAAAACATAAGGAAACGAGCACAGACAACGCGGCAAGGGACCAAACCCCTGCACTGAGCCTTTTCTCAGAGGTCTGTCTGTTCTCTGGGGGCTGATGGAGCCAGCAGTAGGGAGGCCCAGGGCACATGGGCCCAGGACGGGTCCTGTCATCACAGCCGTCCTGTCTCCTCTCACCCCAGTCGTGCCCAGCACTGCCACCGTCGTCATCGTGGTGTGCGTCAGCTTCCTGGTTTTCATGATCATCCTGGGGGTGTTCCGGATCCGGGCCGCACACCAGAGAACCATGCGGGACCAGGACACCGGGAAAGAGAACGAGATGGACTGGGACGACTCCGCCCTGACCATCACCGTGAACCCCATGGAGGTAGGTGTGGGGCCCTGGGGAGGCTCACCCACCCCTCCCCCACCCCCACCGCCGACGTTCCTGTGCTTTGTGTGGTCCTTACCACGACCCTGCCGTTAAAGTGAGGCCTGTGGGGCCTGATATGGGTCCTGGTCACACTGTGGGTGGTGACCAGAGCTTTGTTTCCCTTTGTCTGCGGTGAGGCCCCTTCCAGCCTAGTCCAGCCCCTCTGGCCAGGTCGTGGGATGTGACTTCCAGCAGGGGCGGGGGCTGGATTCAGCACCTGGTCTGTTGGGTCGTCCCTTTGTCAGACGTACGAGGACCAGCATAGCAGTGAGGAGGAGGAGGAGGAGGAGGAAGAGGAGAGCGAGGACGGGGACGAGGAGGACGACATCACCAGCGCCGAGTCGGAGAGCAGTGAGGAGGATGAGGGGGAGCATGGGGACCCGCAGACCGCGAACCGGCAGCAGCAGCTGGAGTGGGACGACTCCACCCTCAGCTACTGAGCACCCCCCGTCCTCCACCACCCCGTCTTCCTTCCTGCTTCCGGAGACTCTGCTGCCATCGCTGCCCACCCCCAGGGTCCATGATGTACAAAGTCATTCTGGCCAGTAGGTCTGCAGACCCTCCCCGCCGCCAATCTCCGCCCTGCTTGGTGTGTAGGCCCGTAGGCTCCCTCCCCCGCCACCCGCCTTCCTCCCGCTCGCCGGATCGCTCTTAAGTTATGTGAGGAGCTGATGCTCACTCAATTCCAGAAAAGCTGCAGTGACTGGACTCCTTGACAAAGGGTTAGAATTGCTCACTCCCACCTGGTAATCCTTTCTTCTTTTTTTTAAAGTTTTTATTTTTCCACACTAGTGCATGTATAAAATGGCAGAATGGGGCTAATATGTAGATGATAAACTGACTTTTTAATATTTTGTAAATAAATTGGGATTCCTCGTGTCTTTTGTGCTAGTGTAACCCAGGGCTGGGTGCAAAGTGAAGTGGAGACACTGAGCGTGGGAGGGACTGAGACCCCCCTGACCCGCACCCCCCACCCCCACCCAGGACCAGGAGAGCCGGGCACAGAACTGTGCCTGCTGCCTGGCAGGAGGGGACCGGGCCAGGGACCCCTCTTCAGAGGCTGGAAAAGGTCAGGTCTTTCGTTTGGGATTCTACCCATTTCTGACTTGGCAGAGGGCTGAGGGGAGCCGGGGTCCCTGGCTGTGTGTACTCGCTTCTCTGAGGACCAGCAGCTTACACAGGTGCAGCTTGGGGTCCGTACCGAATAGATGTAGTTTTCCTTGCTGGTGAGAGTGCATGTTGACCGTCCAGGTGGTGCAGACCCTCTAACCGCTTGGTTTGGAGACAGCAACAGGCCTGGGGGAATCCGTACTCAGAACCTTGCTGAAATGATGCCCAGTGGCCGGAGGGCAGCACTCTATTCCCAAGCAGCTGCTGTGCCCCCTCCTCCCAGAGCCCGCCCCGGGGATACAACCCACACCCAGGAGGTGGTGAAAGGAGAGAACAGCAGTCAGGAGCTAAAACCCCCACAGCACTTGGTTTTTAATGTACATGTAAAATTTTAGATTTCTAAAACCGGGGGAAAATAATTTTGAACACTACGCTGTGATCATAACCGCTAGTCTCGAGGACACTGCCAGCTGTCCCGTGTCACGTGTGGCCACCCCTCCATGTACTGTCACTGTAGCTGCTCTGTTTAGACCGTGGGTAGACCCTAATGCGGAGACAGGACCGTTCTCGCGCTGTCTGTAGCAGCCGTGCTACCACTTTTCAGATGTGTATATTGACAATAGGTCAGAAAGTGTATACATACAATAAAGTCTGGTTCTAACTCCAGCAGGAGAGCGGCTTTTTGTTGGTCTCATTTTCATTTGAATCGTACATTCCCTTGGTTTCTTTCTGAGCCAAGAACATAACATACAAAGGCTTTTATTTCTTTTAATCTGTTTTTACCTCTCACTTCAAGGTTTCAGACTACTGGTCTGAACCTTCATCAGTTATGTCGAACTCACCTTCCACATACAGAAACGTCAAATGGTTTTTAAAAAAAAACATAGAAAATATTCTTTTCGCTGGGCACACAGGCCATGTACCCAAACCAAACATTGCTGTGTATACACAGTGTGCTGTCCATGCCAGGAAGCACAGACTCGTTTAAATAAATAAACAGACAGATGTACACTCAGCTTTTCCTATTCCCAGATAGGTGAGGTGGGTCTGATGAATTCAGCACTTAGTTGGGAACCAGGGTCTGGTCAGTGGAGCTCTGTGGGTGGCATGGATTGCTACGGCTGGTGCCACTCAGCCACTTCTAATGAACAGAGACACAAACTAGTCCCCCGGGCTCTTATGGAAGCTGTGCGCTTGGGCTGTTGAGAGGGCAGTTACCTCTGGCACTGCTGAGCCTTGCAAGGCCTTTGAGAGGTAAGTGGTGTCGCCCTGTGGGTCCCCAGTAGGCTGCTGATTCCATTACCCCCACCCGTGGGCTGCTGGAAACCCAGATTCTCAGCCGTGTCTTCAGAGTTGGCTCCAGAAGGCCGACAGAGGCCCAGAGACCTGCGTTCCTGGAGCTCCTCAGATGTACCCAAGGCTGAGTCTGAATCGTTCTCTGGCTAACTACTGTCTGAGGAAAAGATGCCCCCACACCCCTGACTCATGCCTCTGCTACCTAGGTCCTCAGAGCAGAGTCTCAACAGTGAGTGTTCTGGAGAGGAGATAGGTCTTTCACTACCTAAAACCTGCTTCAGGGGGAGGGAGGTCACACACAATTGCACAATTGCACCTGCTCGCCTCTTGATCCATGACCAGGGTGAGCTCAGTGAAGCTCCCGTCTTTCTGATGTGGCTGGAGAACCAGTGTGCGCTCTACCTGATGGGGGCTGGGGCTATCCCCCCCCCCCCGCCCTCACCCGGAGCTATAGAGGTCAGTAAGTAGTTGGGCTACTTTTTTTTTTTCTTACCCGCAAACAAAATCGCTTTATAGCAGAGATGAGAATTCCCGTAACCAGAAGTACCCTCCCTGAATGCGGAGGGCACCCAGCCTGCCTCTGGGAGCTGCCCAGAACTCAGTCAATGGAGAGCACGCAGGTGGAGGTGGTGAGCAGGCATGGGCACCCTGTCTGGACCGCCAGGCACGGACACATGTGCAGCGCAGTGGGAGCCTGGGGAGGAAGCAGCCCCCGTGCGGGAGAGAGGAGTCTTGGCTGGCTCCAGATCCACCAGCTGGAAGACTTGAGGTTACAGACCCTCGGCAAGATGCAGCCTGAGGTGTGCGGCTCACAGTGTCTTCCCATCAAAGCCCAAGGCTCTGACGGACACAAGGAGGACAGCGCCCCGCCCCCACTCTAGGGTGCATTTCTATGTATGGCTGTTCAGTTCCTGAAACATTTCAAGTCATAAATAAATAACCAGTGTAAACAAAAGGCAGTCGTGTAGGTTCTTTCCCAAGGATGCAGTCCAGCCTTTTGGCCCTGGAGGGTGGCTGAGGGTGCTCGGCTCCCAAGACTGACAGTTTGCTCGTCTCCGGGCGCAGAGCTGGGAGGGGCTATTATTGCCTGTTATCTTTGGACACGTTGTGAGCCAGCCAGTTCACTTTGGTTTTCCAGCTCTCCCGGAGGGCTTCATTAAACTTCACTCGGAAGTGCTTCAGAGCCTCCTCCTCTGTTTTCCCCAATGCCAGAGAATCCTGGGGCAAAACCGAAGGAGTGGGTATCCCCCTGAGGGGCTGGACCCTGCTCAACAGGAACCCCTGTCCCCCTGCACCTCTGCCCTCTCTGGGCAGGTAACACCCCCTCCTCACAGAGGAGTCAGGAGAGCACCCCCAACATCTCCCCGGGGAAGAGGTTCTTCCTTCTGACCCCAAACCAAGGCAGCCCCCCAACCCATCCTCAAAATAAGATGTCAGCTTATGCCAGGAGATCTTGGCCCCAAAGCCCCATGTGGACAGAGGACCTGGCCTTTTCCACTGGAAGCTGGCCAGGGAAGGAAGCAGGGGAGCAGCTTCGTCCCGGGAACTGGGCACCAAAGAGAACCCCAGGCAGGAGCTGTGGCCCCACCACCCTTCACTCCCCACCCGAGTCACAAACTGAAAAGACACAGGAAGGAAAAATATCTTTTAACCACAGAGGGAACCCTCCCGTGCAAGTAGAAACACCCTCAGCCTGTGGAGGACGGGCAGGCGGGCCAAAGGAGGTACCGGCAGAACACATGCTAATGCCGTCTGCTTCCTGCCACATCTGGGTCCCAGGCCAATGGGCCTTGTGGGTCCATCACACCTGGGGGTTGAGGGGCCTCAGGAAGTCTGGGGCTCCCTGGTCTCCTGACCACTGGGGCCCTGCCCTGGCCTTTACCTTGAGATACTGGATGTCTTTGGAGCAACTGAGCTCAGGCAGGCCTGCCGCCCGCATCAGGGCAAAGAGGTGGAGGAAAAGGAGCCCATGGCGCCGCAGGATGGTGTAGGCCCGCTCACAGTAGCCCCGGAACCTGCGGGGAGAGGCCGGGGAGGGGGCTTTGGGTCCTTCTGGCCACTTCCACCCCAGCCAGCCAGCCAGCCAGCCAGCCAGCAGGCCCACCCTTGCCCCGGAAAGAGCCATGTACACAAAGCCCCAGCTTCCTCTAACCCACTCCCAGCACTGTCCCCTCCAGGGGTGATCTGAGAGCTGAGGCCCACCATCCCTGCACTCCGCCTGGGGCCCCTAGCACCACGGGGCATCTAGGGGGTCTGAGGCACTCCCACCTTTCAAACTTCTCACTATTATTTGTCTTCCCCTGCTGGATCACGTGGACAAAGTCATAGGTGAGGATGAACGGGACCCGTTCACGGTTGATTCCAAACTTGGTCTTGAAATTCCCCAGAAAGTGGCCGAAATCAATGTGGAACAGCTGAGGGGAGGGGAGAGCAAAGACTGAAAAGAAGTCAGAAAGGAGGGTGCCTGGCCCAGAGGAGCTGGGAGGGCTTGGAGGGGGTTCTGCCAGTAGCTCCATGCAGAGCAGAAAGGCCAGGGCCTGAGGCCGGCCAACAGGCACCCACCTGCCCGTTCTCTCGGATCATGATGTTGTCACTATGGCGATCGCCAATGCCCAGCACATAGGTGGCCACACAGTAGCCAGCACAGGAGAGGGTGAACTCCTCAATGGCTCGATCCAGGGCCTCCCTGGGGGGTGGGGAAGGAAACCATGGCCACGCCACTTTGCAGCTTCTTCTAAGTCCTTGTCCCCTTCCCTCTACTCTGGCCTTGTGACTTGCTTGCACTAATGGAACATGGAGGAAGTGATGCTGGGCTCATTCTGGAGCCGGGTCCTTAAGGCACCTTACGGCTCCCGAACCTTCCTCACTGCCACAGAGGGAAGCTAAGGCAAGGACGAGAGGCCATGTGGAGAGAGGCCCCAGATGCGCCCCCCTCATCAAGCTACCTGATGAGCTCAGCTGCTGGAGAGATTCCAGCAGAAGAACCACTCAGCTGAGCCAGCTCAAGTTGCAGATCTGTGATTTAAAGGCTCCTAAAGTTTGGAGGGGGCAACACTTCCCATGTGGTGCTAGAGGTAAAGAAACTGCCTGCCAATGCAGGAGACATAAGATCCCCAGGTCGGGAAGATCCCTGGAGAAGAGTATGGCAATCCACTCCAGTATTCTCGCCTGGAGAATCCCATGGACAGAGGAGCCTGGTGCAGACATGACTGAAGTGACTTGGCAGCGGCAGCTGCAAAGTTCAGGGTGGTTCTTACATGGCTACTGCTATGTAACCTATAGGTTACTACTGCCATGTAACCTATAGGTTACTACTAACCTATACCTGTGAGAACACTGACCTGCCCCACCCCTCAACAGTTTCTATGGGATGGTCCTTGGCTGAGCAAGAAGCTCCAGAGACTGTCACAGGCCCTTCTCCTTGCCTTTGACTCCCAAACTCCACTCCTTGGGAAGGAGAGGCTGTCTGTCCTGAGGGCCCAAAACCTACCCAGGGTTCTTGGACTTGAGCCAGTTGAGCAGAGCATCCTTATTGAAGGCGGCCGTGGCTGCCATGTTGCTCTTGTTCAGCTGGATGTTGGCAATGGTGTCCGAGTGAAGCACCACCTCGATGAGGCCTGTGCGGTCCCCAGTGGAGAGGCAGCCATAGGGGGTCATCCTAGCCGGGTGGGAGGAGGGGCAGGCAGACATAGTGGTCAAGGGCTGTCCCAAGGGCTGCTTGACCCTGAGGAGCTTAACCCACAAAAGTCAAAGGAGATGCTACTGAAGTTGCTGAAAAAGAGAAGGTGCTGGGGAGGAGCCCTTGACTCTTAAAGGTCATACCAGAACCCAAGATGCAGAGAGGAAAAGTCAGCACTTTGGCCAAGTCCATGTTTGTTCAAAATGAAAAATCCCAGTGACTGGATGGAGAAGATGGAGCAAAAAGCCAGGGATGCTGGGGGCAAAGGAAACCATAGAGAGAGACAGGTGCCAAGGGCCAGGGTTGGCATTCTCTATCCTCATCCTACGGCCCTATTGCCTCCCTGACCCCGAGTTTTAAACTGGTCCTTCTGGGTGGTTCAGTGGTAAAGAATCCGCCTATCAATGCAGGAGACAGGGGTTCAATCCCTGGGTCGGGAAGATCCCCTAAAGGGGGAAATGGCAACCCATTCCAGTATTCTTGCCTGGAAATCCCATGGACAGAGGAGCCTGGTGGGCTACGGGGTCACAAAAGAGTTGAACATGACTTAGTGACTAAATAAAAACAGCAAAATTCTTCTTAGACCAGCCAGTCTTATTTCAGGTTGAGGCAGTCATGTCAGCTTTGACAGGGGACCCCGGCAACAGGATACAGTCCTAGGCCTGGCACGGGCACACGTGGATGACCGGAAGGCCTCTCACCTCAGGTCCAAGCCTTCCTGCTTCCACAGGATGTCCATGAGCTGGATCATCTGCAGGGTCAGCATGTCCTGGCGGAGGTCTGCACAGTTGCCCCGGGGAGGAACAGCATGAGGTTCCAGTGGGTTCACCAATCCCAGCCATGCCCAGGCCCCCGAGTCCCAGGACTCTGTCTTTTCCTCAGCTCACCTTCCAGGAGTCCTCCGCCCCCAGCAGGGTCCCCCTCCCCACCCAGGGCAGCATGGCAGGGTGTGTGGAAGCCTTGGCCTCCCGGGTCCTCCCTGGGGCCCGCCTGCTCACCATCCCCATTCTTAAAGATGATGCCCACAGCGCCATCGCTCCCTGCCTCCTCGTTGCTGTACATGACCCACAGGGGCTTCATCTTGGAGTCCATGAAGGTGCACTGCTCCACGCTGAGGGGCAGACACAGTCAGCAGCGGGCCCTCCCCAAGGCCTGGGGCTGGGGGAGGGGAGGCCCTGGCTGGGGCCTGGGACTTACCAGACTTCAGCCAGCAGGGTGCTGGGGTCGAGTGGGGACTGCAAGTGGGACAGGGCCTCCAGGTAGGTCTCCTGGCGCATGCACAGGTGCATCAGCTCCTTGGTCTGGGGCTTGGTGGTCTTCTGGGAGCTCACTTTGACGACGTCATTCAGGGCCTTCAGTTTGCTCAGTGCTTCCCCCTGGCCGGGAGGATGGGAGGGTGTCGTGGGTGGACTGGGAGGAGCAGGCTCCGAGCCCCTGCCGGGCCCACCGGGTTCTACAGCGATGGGGCGTGGAGCTACTCTGCCTGGAAGCGGAGCCCAGGCGAGGTCGTGGAGTGCAGGCAGGGTTGTGGGGTGCCGCGCCTCACCTGCTTCATCAGCACCTTCATGTGGTGGGTGCTGCCCCGGCAGTAGGCTTCCATGATGAGGCCGAAGCGCAGGGACACTGACGGCACGTGCATCTCGGAGCTGGGGGTTGGAAGCCAGGGCTGAGCCTCGCCTGGAGCGGCCACACAGCCCCTCCCAGCCCCATAGAACCCGGCTGCCAAGGACACCCGGGCCGGCCAGCTGGTGGGAAACGCGAGGCCAGCAGGCAAGAGGCCCCTCCTCCCCGTGGCCTTGCAGGTGAGTCCAGCTACCGGAGGTGCCAGAAGAGGAAGTGGCCGATCCTGCGATTGGCCAGGGCCCGGTCCAGCAGGAATTTGGTCAGCTCGCAGTCGAGGTAGGACTCGTACTTGAGCACCTGCACCAGCTGCAGCAGGTACTGGAAAAGCTCGTCGTCCCTGCAGAGAAGGGAGGCCGGCTGGGGCCCGGAGCTCCGCGGCTTGGGAGAGGGTCTGCGGCTGGCGAGGGGGCAGGGGTGGGACGGGAGGCCGGCCTCACCGGAGCAGGCCCTGAGGAAAGGTCCCCACCCGGTGCCTAGGCCCCAGGCGGTGGGAGCAAAGCTGCCCTCTGAGGATGAGGAATCCCGCGGGACTCACGTCAGTTTCCGCAGGGACTTGATGGCGAAGGAGCCCACGTGGCGGTCGGGGAAGCTGAAGTCTAGCAACTCCAGGGCGCTGAGGACTGGCAGCTCAGGCCAGGAGCAGAGAAGGTAGAGCATCTGGAGGAGGATACGAGCGGTCAGGGCAGGGATGCGGCTGCGTCTGGCTCCAGGCTCCGCCCCGCCCCGACCCCGCCCTACCTGCCTCCGCCCCGCCCCGCCCCGCCCCTGCCAACCCCGCCCTTCCCGGGTTCCGCCCCTCCCATCCCGGGCCCTGCCCCCTCATTCCGGCCCCGCCTCCGTCGCCCACCTGGGCCACGTCCTCGTGTTTGTTCCACTTAGTGACCAGCAGCAGCCGGGCTAGGGCCTCGGGAAAGTGCTCCTGGATCTCGTGCCGCATCTTCCACACCAGGTCCTTCTCATGCTCATACAGTTCCCCGGAACCCCGGCGCTCCAGGATCTCCCGCAGCTGCAGCTGCTGAGGGGCACAGGCGGGGCGGGGGCGGGGTGGGGTGGGGGGGCAGTGGTGAGGGCTGCTGCCAGGTCCACACCTCACCGCCCACGGCCCCCAGCTCACCTCCTCCTCCGTGAAGCGTCCGTGCTCTCCGAGCCGCCCCAGCTCCAGGATCTGCAAGAGTGACCCTGATATCAGCAGCGCCCCTGGGGCCTGGGAGAGCCTGGGGGGGCCCTGGGAGTCGGTGTCAACCCCTTGGCACTGCTGACTTCGTGGCGAGTGACCCTCAATGGTGGGGATCATCCCGCGCACTACAGGGCATTTAGCGACATCCCTGGCCTCCACCCATGACATGCCAGGAGCATCTCCCCGGCTAGGTGCAACAACCAAAATTGTCTCTGGACATTGCCAGAAGTCCCACAGGAAGCCAAGTGGGCCCGGTTGAGAACCACCACTCTAGGGCACGTGAGGACTCCAGACAGTCAAGGAAGCCCTCAAAAGTGTGTGGGGACCCAGCCCCCAGCCCTGGGCAATTCACAGGGTGCAGGGATCATGACCTGGGTGCCCCAGAGGCAGGGTGGGGACAGCTCATCTTTAGCCTTGAGGTTTCTGGGCAGGGTGAGTCCTGGACCCCAAATGGCGAGAACCCCCTCACTGACCTTGTCCAGGGAAGGGTAGTATACAGGGTGAGGGGCCACCTCGGGGAGAAATATGACCAGGGCGGCTGCACTCTCAGTGTTGGGGTTGCTCCGCACGGTGCCACAGGGGTTCAGTAGCTCCCCTTTCTCGTCTGGACACAGGGACAGACAGAGTTGCAAGGGAAATGCCGCCACGTCTGGGTGCACCCCACACCCTCACCGCCCCCTCCTGGCCTGGGCCCACCTGGGACAGAGGGCCACATGTAGAGACAGCGCTCGCCCGTCTTCAGCTGGTCCTTGTAGTCAAACAGCATGAGGTTGGCCCAGGCAATGGGGCAGTCCTGGGAAAGAAGCCAGGTGGGTCAGGGCCAGCCGCCCCAAAGGCCTCCGTTTGCTCAACGGCAGGATGGTTCCAGTCAGGCCATGCTGCCCTGCCCTCACCCAGACTCCCTGTGCAGCAGCCAGCAGGGTCAGCCAGACTGGTTTCCTACTGTTCCAGGACACATCCCACCCTCGGCTTCTTGAGAAAGCCTCACACAGAACATAGCAGCCCCAGAGAGCTGGCCCCGGTCAACTACCAGTGAGTCAGAGCAGCTCGGCGGCCAGTCACAGCCTGGTCCTGCTGACTCAGTGCTCAACCACCCCTCCATCCCCAGCTTGCTGCTGACGCAGGCTCCCTGGGAGGACACTGCGATTTTCCTTCCACCCCAGGGAGAGGTGTTCTGGGTTCCCTCAAGGATCAAAGGCCCAGGTCTAGATATCCCAAGCACTCCTGCTCATAAGCCCAGGATTCCAGCACCATCACACAGCAGGGGGGCAGGGGGGTGGCCAGTGGGGCGATGGGGAGGAGGAGGACGGGGTCTGCAGGCCCACCCAGACCCCATTCCCAGGATGTGTGCGTGCCAGCTGGGATGCTGGGGACAGATGGGCAGCAGCCCCAGGGGGCTGCAGGACAAGAACGGACCAGCAGGGAGTGACTCCCACAAGCTCCACCCACCGCCTTCTTGGACTTCTTCTTGGTGGAGCGGGCCTTCTTGGCCTTCTCGATCACGGCGTAAAGTGCGAAGCAGAGCCGGGCCATGCGGGGCAGGTCACAGACGTTGATGTCAAACTCCAGCCGCTGCTTCCACACGGGCTCCGAGCACACGCTCACCTCCGAGCTGGACACCGTCTTGCATAGCGTCTCGTTGCCGTGGAAGAGCCCAGCCTGCACCACCAGCTGGGGAAGGTGCGTGCAGGTGACTGGTGGCAGAGGCCAGGCCCCTTCTCCCCCTGCGTGCTCTGTTCCCCCTAAGGCTCGAATCTCCTCCTGAAATGTCCTCATTTCAAGTGGGCCTGAACCTCCCCCACCAGGTGCTTGAAGGTGGTCCAGATAAGGGATGACTGGCTGCCTCAGGGGGAATGAGTGATGGGGAGGGGAGGATGGCGTGGGTGACTCCCCACTGACTGTGGGACCCTGGGGCAGGTTGCTGCTCTGCTTTGGGCCTCAGTTTCCCTATCGGGGCTCAGGAATTCCAGGGGCCCCTCTTGGTCCAGCGCCCAAGAATTGCATGAGTCCCTCTAGACAAGGAAGGATTTAATGCCCCAGCACACCCTGCCCTGTGTCCTCCATCTCTGCCCTCACCCCCCAGTCAGAAACCTGCTATGTCTACGGGAAACCAGACCTGCCTTGCGTGTGAAATTACCCCAGCCAGAAAGTGCTCCCCAAAGAGCCCTGGCTTCGTTGAGCCTGGGTTTCCCATTCTGCAAATGGGATGAGAAACCTGCACCTCACAGGCCATCTTGAGGCCAGAGGAGGCGGGCGTGTGAATGACTCAGAAATGGGCCTGGCCCCCTGGCTCACTGGAGCGGCTCCTCTTCTGTGTCCATCACCTCCCAGGCTCCACATCCCTGGGCTGGGCCGGGCCCCACCACCTCCACCAAAGTCAATACCCAGAACTCACTGGGCCTGGTTTCTGCGAATCGGCCTCTCTGGCCGGCCGGCCCGCCCCCCTCCCCCTTTCCTGTTTTGAAGCTGCTCACAACCACCCCAGGCAGGGATGCTGGGTAATGTGGTCAGGTGGCTTTCGTGTGACCCCCCTCCCTTCTTCCTCTGCCACCCCTTCAGGCCACAGCCACCGTGTTTTTGCAGAAAACACACACTGCCTGTGCCCTTCCCGGCCAGGAGCCCGCCCTTACCTTCATCCGCTCATCAGCATTCACTTTGCTGCCCTGGATCAGCTCGATGTAGAAAGGCTGCTCCAGGGACCAGAGGGACACGGAGGAGGGCTGGGCAGGGTTGGGGGGAGAATCGGGGAGTTAAGGCAGAGGAATTCAGAGAAGGCTGATGAGGCCTGTGGCCACTGGGGGGGGCGGTGAGGGTGTTGCAGGCTTACAGCCAGGTTTGGTACCTGCCCACAGCGCCATCCTTTACCAGAAAACCTGCCGCAGGGACACCCCCATGGCCCCAAGGCCCCGAACTCTGCAGGGCACACAGTCCTGCCTACAGGGCAGGAAGCAGGAGGAGCAGGAAGAGAAGGCAGCCGGAGAGCCAGGCCTGGAGGCTGCCCTGGGACATCCAGACAGACCCCCAACCCAGCTCAAAGGCCCAGTTCTCAATCCTGAGCAATCAAAAGGCAGGAGACCGCTGGCCCATGGTATTGCCCGATAGGCTTCAGGGTTGGACCACAGGTGGGAGGAAGGGCTGGCGGGGAGGATAAGAGCAGGGTGCCGGCTCACCTTCTTCATGGGGATGGGGGGTGGTTTGGTGCGTGGCTTCTGGACTTGGGGGGCAGGGTTGCTCTGCTCGTCCCGCATGGCGAGGATGGAGGAGGAGTGCACCATAGTCAGGTGGGGGGTCAGTCCGCTGTGCAGGCAGCTGCAGATGTACTGAGATGGGGGCACAGGGTCAGCGGCCCCAACTGTTCCCTGGCCCACTGGCTACCTGGGGACCTGCCCCCGCCCCACACTGACCACTCATGCCAGGCCTTCTGGGGTGGGGTCTCTCCTCTGGCCCTTCCTGTCCCCACCTACCTCCCTTGCTCATGAGGAAAGCCAGTCCAGCGTGGGGACACTCTCACTGTGACCCCCAAGGTCTGGCTTGCTGGGCTCAAGAGGGGCCAAGGAGCAGCTCCCCCACCCCACCCTCCACTCTGGCGAGGGCTGCGGGAGCCCAGGAATCCCTCCCAGCGCCCAGCCCTCACCTGGAACTGGCAGAGGGGGTAGCTGCCGTACAGGTACTCGTGCTTGCCGTTCACCTGCAGCGTGTAGTCCTCAGGCTGCTCCACCAGCGGCTGCCGGAACACCGTGGCCTTCTTTCGGAGGGCGCAGGCCATCAGTGCCAGGGGCACATCCTTGGTGGACACCTGGAAGGTGAAGCTCTCCTAGGAGGAGGAGGGAGGGTCAGCCGTCCACACCTGCAGGGAGCTCACGGGGCACAGGGGCGCACGCGGGGTGGGGGGCGGTGTGTGTGGCCCATCTGCATGTATTAGGCACACCCTACCCCCTAACTGCATCTGATGACTGCATGTGGCCAACACCAGGAAATATCTGTTGGATACATGAGTGGACTGAGGACCAAAGCCATCCGGTCACTCTGCCTCTTGCAACTTGCCTGGTGGGACGTTTGGCTGACCCTTCCGGTGCAATAGATGCCCCACAAATACCAAGCAATGTTGTTGGAAGGAGGGTGGATCTGGAGGGCTGATGGGGGATTGGGAGTCTCGTAGGGGGACCGGGCAGCCTGCCTGCAGCACACCGGGCAGGCAGGAGCCTCAGCTCACCTCGCTGCCCTCAAACTTGACATTGACCAGGAGGGCCCGATTGGGGACGCGCAGGGTGCCCGGCCCCCAGCTCCGCGCTGAGGGCTCCAACTGCAGAGGGAAGCTGTACTGCAGCCAGGCCTCCCAGCCCAGCTGCTGCCTGCGGGCAGCCGCCTCCTCGCAGAACTGGCGCATCTTGCCTCGGAAGTCATTCACCTCCGGGTCTTGCAAAGAGTCAAACTCGTGGAGGCCTGAGAGGTGAGGGAGCCAGGTCAGCGCCAGGATCAGGGGTGGGGTGGGGCTGGGGGCGGGGACAGGGGCAGGCCCAGCCGAGGGAGGACCGCCCGGCCCCAGCTGGGCACCTTTGCCGATGAGCAGGCTGATCTGCGAGTTGATGAGCTTCTTCACGCGGTCACCCTCGCGGGCCACCAGCCTCAGGACGGGCAGGAAGGGCTGGATGTCGCAGAGCCGCCGCTGCTCGTCCTCCAGCTCCTGCTGCTCCGCCGTCTGGTTGACGCAGGTGAATACGTAGGCCTCAGGGTCACTGAGCATGTGGAAGAGCGGCTCGTACTGGGCGCGGTGCCATAACACCTGCGAGGACAGTGGCCCGTCAGCCCCGCCCCAAGGTGCACAGGGAGCCCAGGGCTGGGGGCGCTGACAAGTGGGGGCAAAGGCAAGGTCCCAGGACCACTACCTTCTCCACGCCTCGATCACTGACCACAGGGTTAGGGTCCACCGGGTCATTAGGAGTCGCTGATCCTGCCCTTCTATGAAGGGGGCCAGGTAGGTGCTAACATCTGGAGCTGAGAGCGGGTCCTCCGGTCTCCTCTAGGCTACACTGAGAGATGGCCAGCCAGACATGACCTCCAGGCACCCAGCTAATCGCTCTGGAGCTCATCACCCTGATCTTTCAACTCTGGCCACTAATTCAGAAAAGTTTAACACAATGAAGGGACCCTAAACGCCTCTGCGTGGAGGTGTCCCCAGGGCGCCGTTTTAGTGCAAAGGCGCTCACCGCTTAGTTACAGAAAAGATGGAAAAGGAGAAAACGGCCCTATTTTTCTTCCACGGGGGGTGGATAATTATGTTCCATCGATGTAAAGGGACAGAACACAGGTGTGAATGGAACATAAGGATACCTGTACCAAGGGCAAACAGGACTCCAAGATATAGCATTCAGTGGGGAGAAACCCTAAGCTGTAGAACAGTGAATGTCATTCAACCCCATTCCCATAAAAACAATAAAAAATGTAATTATTACTACTAAAATAATAATTTTATTATTAAAATAAAATAAATAATAATTTTATTATTCCCATAAAAACAATTAATGAGTGTATTACAGTAATTAATAATTACTGTAGACCAGGACTTGGCAAGCTACTGTTTGCCAAGTTATTGGAAGACAGCCACTCTGGTTCACTCACACGCCATCTATGGCTGCTGCCACCCCAGACAGAAGAACTGAGTAGTCGAGACAAACACCATATGGCCAGCAAAGCCCAGGATATTTACTATCTGGTCCCTGGTATAAATAAGAATATTAAGAAACTGAAATTGAATTGGGATATGAGGTGAGACTGCAGGGACTGATATGTTTTAGATTTCTGTGGTGCTGGAATTTTACTAATGTGTCTGCAGTACTGGAATTTTAATAATATGCATGTATAGCTCTGTAAGCAGAAAAATATGATTCACTTTAAAATGATATTTACATAAGGTTAATAACATGGGAAAGATGTTATAATGTTAACTCAGAAAAAGAATATAAAAATTCTTAAAGAGAATAATCACAAAAAAACACTATATAGAAAAGAAAACAGGAAATAGCTAAAGTGTTAACTGTGGTTGTCTCATATGGCTGAATCATGGGTAAATTTTCCTTCTAACTTTTTCTTATTCTCCTAAATTTCAGTGTGTCCATATACTTTTGAAAAGGAAAAAAAGAAATTTAATTTTTAAAGAAACACCCAGAGGGACTTCCTTGGTGGTCCAGGGGCTAAGACTCCATGCTCCCAATGCAGGGGGCCCAGGTTCAATCCCTGGTCAGGGAACTAGAGCCTGCATGCCACAGCTAAGAGCCAGTATTAAAAAAAGGAAAGAAAGAAACACCCAGGAAGGGAAGGTTTAAAAAAATAAAACAAAACTCAAGGATGGTTCATTGCATCTCTCCTTTTTTTTTTTTTTTTTGCTCCCCAGTGTTTTCAAATCCAGGGCTAAGGCCTTGTCCTCTGACATGACCCGTGAAGCCCTACCCTTTGCAAGTGGGATAAGCCCTTGAAAAGGTCACAAGACACTATCTACCAAATACCATCCAGACGTTTTATCCTTTGACTCAGTAATCCACCATGAAAATGATTCAATAAAGCCAAAAACTATTTCCAAAGATGCTGTTGACTATGACGACAGCTCTGAAGACAAAAGACCAGTAAAACTCTTAAGTGGCCATGGATAGGCTGTGGTTTCAAACATGAGGGCAGAGTCATGGAGAGAATGAAAGGCCCCCCTGGGAACCAGCACCCTGGAGCTTTCATGAGAATCTAGGGAGGGACAACATGGCAACCCACTGTGGTATTCTTGCCTGAGAAATCCCAGGGACAGAGGAGCCTGTTGGCCCCCAGTCCATGGGGGTCATTAAGAGTCAGATACGACTGAGCACGCATGCAAGCAACATGCAATGATAAGGGCAGGGGCTGAATTTGGAAAGAGGTAGATTCTAACTGCGGGTTTTAAAGAATTCTTGCACATTATTTTTATCTTTTAATTTTTTTTTTTTCGGATCTGAGGCTTGCAGGATCTGAGCCCAGGCCCCAGACAGAGAAAGCTCGGAGTCCTAACCACTGGACCTCAAGGGAATTCCCATGTCTTTTAAAATTCATAGCAGAGGATCTCAAATCTCAAACTGCGAGACTTTTTCTGTCTCTCTGAGTTCCAAGCTCTGAGGACTAGTTTTAAGGTCAAGATCGTACCTTCTTGATAGTGCTGAGGTTGGCATTTCGGGACACAGGGAAGTTCAGATAGACCCCTGTGGGCAGCAAGAAATCAACTGCCACGTTCTGATTCTCCTCCTTGGTCCAGAATTCCATGGGGCAGTCAACCCCGGGGGGCATCCTGCTTTTTCACTTCTCAGATACCAGTCGTCCTGCAAAGGAAGCAAAGCATTGTGAGGCTCTCAGGTGTGCTGAGTGAGTCCTTTAAAAGGACCCTTTGAAAACATGAAGTCAGGACCTCTGCCAGCAGGAGGCTCTGGATGGAGTCCCAGCCAGGAGGTGGCCTGTGGCTCCTGCGGCCCCAGGTCACTGTCTAGGCTGAGTGGCCTCTCATCACAGGCAGGCACTGTGTTTGCCTCCCTCACGGCAGTGCCTCCAGTTTAAGACACCAACAGGACTTCCTGGAGTAGGACATGGAAACCCACTCCAGTATTCTTGCCTGGAGAATCCCATGAACAGAGGAGCCTGGCAGGCTATAGTCCATAGGGTTTCGAAGAGTCAGACACAACCGAGCAGGTACACAGGACTTCCCTGGTGGCCCAGAGGCTAAGAACTGCCTGCCAGTAGAGGGGACATGGGTTCGATCCCTGGTCTGGGAAAATCCCATATGCTGCATGGCAGCTGAGCCCATGTGCCTCAACTACTGAGCCCATGCACGCTGGAGCCTGTGCTCTCCAACAAGAGAAGCCACTGTGATGAGAAGCCTGTGCACTGCGCCCGCTCTCTGCAACAAACTGAGAAAACCTGTGCACAGCAACGAAAACCCAGCACAGCCCAAAACAAACAAACAAATAAAAATTATGAAAAGACACCAGCAAACCCATGCCAAATCATTTTTCTCAAGAACACATACATGGGACTTTTGAACTCTGTGGGAGAATGTGAGGGTGGGATATTTCAAAAGAACAGCATGTATACTATCTATGGTGAAACAGATCACCAGCCCAGGTGGGATGCATGTGACAAGTGCTCGGGCCTGGTGCACTGGGAAGACCCAGAGGAATCGGGTGGAGAGGGAGGTGGGAGGGGGGATCGGGATGGGGAATACATGTAACTCCAAGGCTGATTCATGTCAATGTATGACAAAACCCACTGAAATGTTGTGAAGTAATTAGCCTCCAACTAATAAAAAAAAAAAAAAAAGAACACATACATGGGAGACGTCGCCATGGCTGCTAGCTGGCAAAGATGGAAAATGGCAGGATCACTGGGCAGACAACCCTGGATTTGAGAAGGACCGAAGACTAAAGTTCTTTGAAATTTTACGACCAGAAACCAAGCAGCTTTGACCATCAAACAAGTTGTTGCAATATCTTGAAGTGAAGTGAAATTTGCTCAGTTATGTTTGATTCTTTGCGACCCCATGGACCGTAGCCCACCAGACTCCTCTGTCCATGGAATTCTCCAGGCAAGAATACTGGAGTGGGTTGCCATGCCCTTCTCCAGGGATCTTCCTGATCCAGGGATCAAATCCAGGTCTCCCGCTTTGCAGGCAGATTCTTTACTCTTTGAGCTACTCGGGAAACCATACCAAACTCCCTCTCCAGCAAGTAACAAAATGTTACAGACACAATTAGAGGTCTCTGAGTCTCTACCCTGATCTGGTTACCACCACCTGGATTCTGGTTGTTTACAGTTTCCATGCATGTTTTTATCCTTTTATTAGACTAAAATGTATCCACAAATGAGTCCTAATATTTTCCATGCTTTCCAAGCATTGTATGATTAGTGAGCCCTCTGCACCTTGCTTTTGCCACCCAGCATTGCAACCTAGATTTCTGCATGCTGATACATGTAACTCTAGTTCATTCATTTTAACTCCTGGGTGATTTTTCACTGTGTAAATAAACCACAATTTATTTCCTCCCCCCTTCTTTTGTTAAGGAACTTCAAGGTTTGTGTCTATTTATTTGGTTATTACATATTATGCTACAATGTATATTCTTGCACACATCTCCTTGTGTACAAGTGAGAGTCTTGGTGAATGTTCTCTAAGAAAAATATAATTTGAGCTACATGTGTAATGTCAAAGTTACTTTTTAAAAAAGTAAAAAGACACAAACTTAAGTTAGTAATCTATTTTATTTAACCCACTATATAAAAACTATGGGGCTTTCCAGGTGGCACCCATTGGTAAAGAATCCACTTGCCAATGTAGGAGACACAAGGGACATGGGTTCCATCCCTGGGTTGGGAAGAGCCCCTGGAGGAGGAAATGGCAACCTGCTCCAGTATTCTTGCCTGGAAAATTCCATGGACAGAGGAGTCCATGGGGTTGCAAAGGGTCAGTCACGATTGAGTGACTGATTATGCATGCATCCAAACTATGGTCATTTCAATGTTATCAGTACAGAAAAATTACTAAGATAGTTTACCTTTCTTTGGTGTTAAGTGTTTGAAATCTGGAGTGTATTTTACACTCACAGCACAATTTGGACAGTAGGTTTTCATAAGAAAATTTCATCTGTATGTAGATTTCATGCAACTTACAGGTTAAAACTCTGCCTGCAATGCAGGAGACCTGGGTTTGATCCCTGAGTTGGGAAGATCTCCTGGAGAAGGGAATAGCTACCCACTCCAGTAATTCTGGCCTGGAGAATTCCATGGACTGTATAGTCCATGGGGTTGCAAAGAATTGGACACGACTGAGCAACTTTCACTTTCACAGGTTAAAAAAGTAGGCTCATCGACTCAAGTTGTTCCAAGTATACTTAAGTTTTTCAATAACTGAATCAAGTATGAATTCTTACATTTAAATGAATTAAATAAAATGTTTTAAAATTCCATTCCTGACCTACACTCTCCACATTTCAAATGTTCAAGAAAGACATGTGGCTGGTGGCTGCCATATTGTATAGCACAGGTGATGGGTAGATGCCTAAAAGGGGAATTGTCAGATCATAAGTATAATCTATGACAAGGGGTAACCACATCTTTAACTTTGTAATCTCCATATCTTAGTTAGCACTTGGCATTGTCCAATTTTCTCATTTCTGACAAGCTGGTGGGCACAAAATGCTCTCTTGTTTTAATTTGCATTTCTCTAATTATCCATAAAATGTTTACCTTCTGCAAATAACAGGCTTATAAACATTTCCCTTTTTTGTCTGTTGCTATTGTCATTCATTAGAAAAGACCCTGATGCTGGGAAAGATTGAGGGCAAGAGGAGAAGGGGACGACAGAGGATGAGATGGTTAGATAGCATCACTGACTCAATGGACATGAGTTTGAGCAAACTCCAGGAGATAGTGAAGGACAGGGAAGCCTGGAGTGCTGCAGTTCATGGGATTGGACACGACTTAGCAACTGAACAAATTGTTGTTTAGTACCTAAGTTGTATCTGACTCTTTTGTGACCCTATGGACTGTAACCTGCCAGGATCCTCTGTCCAGCGGTTTCACAGGCAAGAACAGTGGAGGGGGTTGCCATTTCCTTCTTCAGGGGATCTTCCCAACCCAGAGATCGAACCCGCGTCTCCTGCATTGGCAGGCAGAATCTTTACAGTCTGAACCACCAGGGAAGCCCTGGGGTTGTCTTTTGCTTACTGGTTTGTAGGGTTTCTTTCTATTCTTTAGATTCAGTTCTTTAATTGCTTGAATGAGTTGAGAATGTCTTCTAATTTGAGTCATCTTTTCATTTTACTTATGTGTCTTTTTAAGGAGCAAAAGTTTTGAATGTTGATGTAGTCAAATCTTTTTCCTTTATGTTTTATAAATTTTATCCTTTAAACAAATACTTCCTTACCCTAAGGTCACATCCGCTGAGATTGAAATGACTTTAAAAATAGCTGCAAGGAAATGCTTAGTTTGAGAGAGATGTTCTTCTGGGGGCTCTGCCAGTGGGGCCCAGGCCTCACTCTTGGTTAGATGTAGAAGCTGCCCTGAGCAGCAGGACCAAGCATGCGCTACCGTGTCACCACTGTTGGGATCCACTTCCTCTGATTGTAAAACCACATCCTACTCTGGGTTCCTCTTTCTGAGAATGGCCAGGCCAAAGGCGTTTTTTTTTTTTTTAATTATTCAAAATGTGGAGGATCATCAGAAATTCTGGAAAAATCCATTTACAATGGTTTGGCTGAGCTTCGGAAGTCAGGAGCATTTTTGACCACTCGATCCTGAGGTTGAGATGAGCACCCGGGGCTGGAGCTCCCCAGGACTCTAGCCAGAGAGATGGATGGGGCTCTGGGACACAGGTATCCCTCGCTCCCCTGCCCTCAGCGCTGTGGGAAGCCTTCGATAACCCCCATCCCTGCGGGATTCAGGGAAACCCTTTGATATTAAAAACTAGTTTCTGGGCTTCCCTGATGGCCCAGGGGCTGAGAATCCACCCTGCAGTGCAGGGGATACAGGTTCGATCCCTGGTCCGGGAAGATCCCACGCGCCTCGGGGCAACGGAGCCTGTGGCCGCAACTGCTGAGCCTGTGCTCTAGAGCCTGGGGGCCCAACAGCTGAGGCTGCGCACTGCAACGGCTGGAGCCTGCGTGCCCGAGAGCACACGCTCTGCCACAAGAGAAGCCATCGCAGTGAAAAACCCGTGCACTGCAGCTAGAGTAGCCCCCGTTCTCTGCAACTAGAGAAAGCCCCCTCACAGCACCAAAGACCCAGCACAACCAAAAATCAATCAATAAATATTTAAAAACAAAACAACTCATTCCTAGAAGAGGAAGACTCATGATGGTGTGGGCAGGACAGAATCAAATGCCAGAGAGGACAGGAGAAAGATGGGGACTCTTTCCTCTTCTGTGGGCCCAGGACCCAGGGTGAGGTTACTAACAAGCCCCATTTTTTGTGAAGCCCAGACCCATCACTCACAGTATAGATATGGGACTCAGAAGCCAGCTAATTCAGAGACTCTAGAGCTGCTCCAAGAATGCGGATTGGCATAACCATTTTGGAAAACTGTTTAGCAGTATCTATTAAAGCTGAACACATATGCCCCGTGTGTGTGTGTGTGTGTGTGTGTAGTTGCTCTGTCGTGTCCAACTCTTTGTGACCCCATGGGCTGTAGCCCGCCAGGCTCCTCTGTCCATAGGACTTTCCAGGCAAGGATACAGGAGTGGGTTGCCATTTCCTTCTCCAGGGCATCTTCCGAACCCAGAGATCGAACTGGGGTCTCCTGCATTTTTGGCAGATGCTTTACTATCTGAGCTTCTAGAGAAGCCCAAACACATATGCCCTATGACCCAGCAATTAATTCCATGCCAAGGTACACGCTCACCAGAAATGCTAGCACATGTGTGCCAGAAGACGCCCCAAAGAGTATATATAGCACTGCTACTCATAACAGTCCCCAAACGGAAATGTGCCATGTGCTCATCAGTAGTAGAATGGAAAGTACTACTTCTCCCCATGAAATTCATATAGCAGTTTCTTCTCCCCATGGAATTTGTATAGCAATGAGAGTGGATGATCTGTAAATTCAACATATAAGTGAATCTCACAAATGTGAGGCTGAGTGAAAGACGTCAGGTACAAAAGACTGTGTACTCAAGAGCCCATTTATAAGGAGAACAAGCACCAGCAGAACTAGTTTGTGTAGGCAGATGAAGAGATAGGGGTTATGGGGAGTGAGGAGGGCAGTTACCCCAGGGAAAAGGGGCACAGGGGTGCTGGTAATTTTTCATTTTTTTTTTTTTTTTCCCTGGGAGCCAGGGACCTTTCACAAACTCATTCCACTCTCAGTCCAAGTGGCTCAGATGGGTTGACTTCACTCCTGGGTTCCCAAGTGGCCTGAGACCCAGGCCCAGCCAATCAAAGCCCTGTGTTTTCTCTGGCCTTGGGGACTGGACAGGAAGCAGGAATGGGATTGGCCCAGCCAATCATATCTCTCTGGCTACACTGATTCCAAGATGGGGATGTGACTATCAAGTCCATCCAATTGGTTTTGACATCTGGGCTTCTTTGGGGACTTTCTCCTGGGGAAGGAGAAAAGACAGAATATCTATCTAGAGTTGGGCTTCCCAGGTGGCTGAGTGGTAAAAAACCTGCCTACCAATGCAGGAGACCTAAGAGACACGGATTCGGTCCCTGCGTCAGGAAGATCCCCTGGAGGAGGGCATGGCAACCCACTCCCATATTCTTGCCTGGAGAGTCCCATGGACAGAGGAGCCTGGCGGGCTACGGTCCATGGGGTCGCAGAGAGTCGTACATGGCTGAAGTGACAGGACACACACACAGCCTAGAGCTGCTGGTGACCACCTGCTGCCCTGGGCACTGGGACCTGGGAAAGAACCAAAGTGGAGGAAAGCAGGACTCTGTATGGAACGTAAAGCAGAGTCCTGAGGACAGCCTTTGATTCCCTGGATCCAGCCACGCCTGAAACTACACTTTACCTTGGACTTTACAGTTCTATCTGCCAAACTCCCTCCCCTGCCTTTTTTTGTTGTTGTTAACTTAAGAGTAGTTTGAGGTGGGTTTTCTGTCACTTGCAGCTGAAAGTATCTATTTCCATGACTGAAGTAGCACATTCCTTTTGGGAAGCCTCTAGTGTTTGGAGAGTTCTTTCCTTGGAAACGGCCCACCTCTAAGAGCCAACCCCTGTCCTTTGTGCTGCCACCCAGAGGCACATGGAGCTGTTATCTGCTGGCCCTCCTGGAGGATGATAGTTCCAGCGTGTCCGTTCTCCCCACAAAGCAGATTTAGACCTTTTTGCCAAAATTTGGTATTCCAAGAAAACAAGATGCTCCAGATGGGGCCTGGCAGGCCAATTGTAGAAGAATGTTCTAGGCACCAAACTCCCATTTGTTTGGCCTAAAAGCATATCAGGTTTCCCGCCCCCGCTCCCCCAGCCTACCCCACAGAGTGTTCTCCGGTTGCCACATCACCAAGCTTGGGGGCTGCCAACCCTCCAGATATTTCTCACAGTAAGCCAGGGTCTCCCAGCCTATGTGTGCATGCAAGCTAAATCGGTGCTTCAGATGTGTCCAACTTTTTGTGACCCCATGGACCATAGCCCACCAGACTCCTCTGTCCCTGGGATTCCCCAGGCAAGAAAACTGGAGCAGGTTGCTATGCCCTCCTCCAGGGGATCTTCCCAACCCAGGGATCAAACCTATGTCTCTTACATCTATCTGCATTGGCAGGTGGGTTCTTTACCACTAGCGCCACCTGGGAAGCCCCTCCCACACTGTACAGGAACACTAATGTCCTGAATCTGAATGCAGAAATTCACAACTATTCTCATGGAGTAATTTGCACTCGTGAATGGAATTTCATCTCACAGAAATAATCTGCACTCACGTATTATCAGATCTGACACTTTATATATATCACTAAGGCTGAGATGTATTAGTTTATTCAACTAGTATTTATCAAGTGCCAGGAATCACGAGAGGTGCTGGGAACACACAGGTGAATGAGACCAAGGGTCCCTCTCCAGAAAGACCTTACACACCAGTAGGGAAGACACAGTAGACAAGATGGATGTTTTTGCAATGATGGATCAAGGTGGTAAATGGCAGATTGTCAAGTGATGATGCGAAGAAGGACAGCAGGAGGGGCTACCACATGCAGAAGGCTGAGAAAGACCACTGTGAGGGGAGGACACTGGGGCAGAGGACCAGGGTGAGCCATCATGTTCAGAGCCGACAGCAGGTGGTCCCTTGCCTCTGGAGCATGTGGGACAGTGGGATGGATGAGATGGGCTGAGGCGGTCAGTGGGGACCAGTCTCATTGAGCCTTCACAGGGAAGCACCTGGTTTTCACTCCAGGAGTGATGCACAGTCCTGGAAGGTTTTAGGCCAGGGAGTCACTGGATCTGATTGGCATCTCAAATGATGCTGTTGCCTGTGGCTAGAAAGGGCTGGACAGTTGCAAGCAGGCAAGGAGGAGAGTGTGGGGCAGCTCATGCTACAGATGACAGTGGCTTGATCTAGGAGGAGGAGATGGAACTAGCAAGAGGAAGGGAATCACATACATCTAGGAGCTGGTGGGGGGCAGGGGTCATCAGATGGGGGACAGTGAGGGAAGGAGCAAGGATAACAGGCAGGTTGGGCTTGGGAGACTGGCTGGATAGTGGATATTTACTGAGACGGGAAAGTATACTGGAGAAACAGATTTGGAAGGGCTTGAAATAGCAAGAGCTCCATTTCAGACACACCGAATCAGAGTTGTTTACTGAGCACCCCAGTGGAGACATCCAAGGGTCAAAGTCACAGTAGAGCTCAGAGGAGACATCTTAGGGGTCATAGAGACATCATTTGGGGTCAGTAGGCGGCCATGGAGCCATGGGACAAGAGGGTGAGGGAGGGCCAGGACCACCCTCCGGGGACCAAAATGAGATGGACCTAAGAAGAACAATGAGCCATCCTTCTCACTCCAAGTCATCCAGAATTTTGAGAGAGGGCTTTTCTATTTATCCGCATCTGAATCATTCATAAAAGATCAAAGAAAACTGGACCAGAGGAAGCTCGCTTCCTCTCACCTTCCCACTTCCGGCCAGCATCATCCACAGAACAGCTATGCAGCAACAGAGCCATCCCAGGTGGGGGATTGCTGTCCCCATCCTCTTTGCAAGCTGTTACAAGACATTCCTGGATGTCAGGCCACTTTCTTTGGCCTGAGGATGAAGAACAGTTTCTCAGCTGTGAAGGTTTGAGGGGTCTGACCTGAGTCCTAAGCGGTTGGCAGAGGAATTTCTCCAAAGGTTTCGCTGAAAGGACACCCGCCAGCCCCATCCTTCCTCGGACCTCAGGAACATTTCAGGGGGCCCTAAGTTATTTCTAAATGTGCTAGTTGCTCAGTCATATCCGACTCTTTGCGACCCCATGGACTGTAGCCTGCCAGGCTCCTCTGTCCATGGAATTCTCTGGGCAAGAATACTTGTGTGGGTAGCCATTTCCTTCTCCAGGGGATCTTTCTGACCCAGGGATTGAACCTGGGTCTCTCACATTGCAAGCAGATTCTTTACCATCTGAGCCACCAAACAGGGGAGTAAGTTATTTCTAAGAGAAAAGGACAAATAAGGGATGCAGGATCCCAGAGTCACAAATGGGATGGGGAGTGAGCCTGTAGACCATACGGCCCCTGGGCTGGCACCCAGCTGCTTGTCTCTAGCTCGGGACAGCTGAAGGATCCCTTCGTTCCTGCTGAAACTCCACTGTGTGTGTGTTGGGGGGTCGGGGTTGGGGGGCTCAGAGCCAGCATCTCCCAAGTTGGCTAGACTTCTATCTTGTCCCAGTGGCCGTCCCAGATGTAGCCGACGTGCTCACCAGGAACTGCTGCTCAGCCTTTGTAAATGTAAAAACTGTCTTTTTTGTGTTACAGTCACATGTCCTGGGAAACAGCTTCCCAGGGGAACACATGAGTCACTCTCAGCAGGCTCTGTGCAAGGGATAGGCAGCAAGAGAAGGGAAGTTGTGTCCTACTTGTCTGAGTGATAAACAGCCTTCTCCCTAAGGGATGCCCTGGGCAAAACATGCCCTGTACCTTTGGATGTTACTCTAAAGCAAGAGTCTAGCGGTCCCCCTGCACCACTCCTTTGAACCTGCATAGAGAGAGATGTTTATGTCCTTAACTGGAAGACAAAACCTCTGCCCAATGTCTGGATTTCAGAGCCTGAAGTTACAACCCAATTAGCCCAAGGGAAGGAGCCTCAGTCACAGAAAGTTGTAGAAGGTGGTTACGCCCACAGTCAAGGATCTACAGTAAAGTGGAAGCAGTGAGATTTTATTTTCTTGGGTTCCAAAATCACTGCAGACGGTGACTGCAGCCATGAAATGAAAAGATACTTGCTCCTTGGAAGAAAAGCGACGACAAACCTAGGCAGTGTATTAAAAAGCAGATGCATCACTTTGTTGACAAAGGTCTGTATAGTCAATACTGTGGTATCCAGTAGTCATGTACGGATGTGAGAGTTGGACCATAAAGAAGGCTGAATGCTGAAGGACTGATGCTTTTGAACTGTGGTGTTGGAGAAGACTCTTGAGAGTCCCTTGGGCAGCAAGGAGATCAAACCAGTCAATCCTAAAGGAAATCAACCCTGAATAATCACTGGAAGGACTGATGCTGAAGCTGAAGCTCCAGCTCCAATACTTTGGCTGCCTGATGTGAAGAGCCAACTCATTGGAAAAGACTTTGATGCTGGGAAAGATTGATGGCAAAAGAAGAAGGGGGTGACAGGATGAGATGGTTAGATAGTATCACTGACTCAATGAACGTGAATTTGAGCAAACTCTGGGAGATAGTGAAGGACAGAGGAGCCTGCCGTGCTGCAGTCCATGGGGTCACAAAGAGTACGATACAACTTAGCAACTGAACAAGTATCTGCCATCCACCCAAGATGGGAGAGGAGGCGAGCCAGCAGCCATGTGACAAGAGGCTGGGGACCTCAGGACCGGCCTTCCATGTCACACTGAACAAGCAGAGTCCACACTGGGCCCCTTGACCTGGGTTTGTTTTCAGGACTTCTCAGCCTCAAAAAGTCCTTATAATCAAGTGTTGCTACAGGCAGCCTCCCACGGAGAAAGAAATGAACACTTTTCCTGTTGCCCACCTTAGATGGAAAGTGCCAGCAAATGAGTACATGAGAAGTAGAGTGGAAGATGCTTGACCCAGAGGGCCCACCTCCTGGTGAACCTCCTGTATGTTTACTCCAAAGGAGTTTCCAGGAACCACCACCCTGCTCTGGCTGCTAAGAGATCCTCCAACCACAACATCCTCCCAAAGACCCTCAGGATAAAGAAGGTGGGACCCTCCTCAACCCAGAAGGCTGTAGATCCCAAGTCCTTATTCATTCCTTTACTAGCCTGTTCATTCACTCAAAAATGTTTATTTGAGCACCTTCCATGTGCCCATCAGGGAATGGGACAGGCACCACTTCTGCTCTCATGGAATTTTTAGTCTAACAGGAAAAAACAAAAAAATGAAAAGAAACATTTGAATAATCACAATGTTTTCAGATAGTATAGGCTTGGAAAGTGATAAAACGGGGGTTTGCTAGGAGGGTCTCCTTTGGATGACAGGTCAGGGAAGGGTCCTCAGGTGAGATTATATTGCAGGTGAGGCTCAAATGATGAGAAGGATCCAGCAAAGCTCTATGAAATAGGGTTCCAGGCAGATGGAAGGGGAAGTGCAAAGGCCCTGAGGCAGGAGACCAGGAAATGAAAGTCACGGATGAAGGGGAGTCTGGGCGAGATGATGAGGCTGATCCTGCGGGGCCTTCTAGCTTTGGTGAGGAGTCAGGCTTTGTTACCGCTGCAGCGGGAAGTCATCAGGGGATGGAGATGGCCTGATTTTACACTTAACAAAGAAGACTGCTTCGGCTGCTGTGAGCAAAATGGAAGGATGAGAAGCAAGGATGGAGGTGGGAAAGCAATGGGGCTAGGGACCCGGGTCAGAGCTGGCAGGGCAGGTGAATGAGGGAAGGTGTTGGGCCCTGCAGGCCACAAAGCGCCCCGATCCTCTGTTCGTAAGAAGCTGGCAGACAGGCAGTTCAGCAGCCCAGCCTTGAAGCCTGCATCTTCCTCCTTCTTGAAAAGAATGAGGCCACAGGCCAGAGGGAAACTGCATGGCCCAGGGCCCTCATCAAGCACACTTTTAGGATAGATGTGCTATTCTTCCAAACTACAAATACTTTCTTTTTTTTTTTGGTCCAAGCAAGTTGGACATCCCAAAGACCATCCCATGATGAGGAAGGATGGGTTTGTCTGGAGGGCTGTCTAACTCCCCAGCTCCTGCTGTGAGAAAAAAAAGGGGTTAGAGGAGTGAAGGATGGGACAAAATAACAAAGTAATGGCACGTTGTGCAGAAGGCATTTCTATGTCTGCTTGGATGGTAAGCTGAGGACATACACCACCTTACTCCCTGGTCTCCTTGTCTACCCACTTCTGCCTCCTTCACTTTTTAAAAAAATACATTTTATTTAATTATTTATTTTTGGCTGTGCTGGGTCTTAGTTGTGGCACCTGTGATCTTCGCTGTGGCAAGCAGGCTCCTCACTGTGGTGCCCAGGCTCAGTAGTTGTGGCTCAGGCTTAGCTGTCCCACAACAGGTGGGATCTTAGTTCCTTGACCAGGGATTGAACCCTCATCCCCTGCATTTGAAGGCAGATTCTTAACCACCGAACCACCAGGGAAGTCCTCTTTCTCACTTTTTTTTTTCATTCTCTCCCATTTTAAATATATCTCCTTTGACTCCATATTATTCAAAAGGGCAGTAACTTCTAATTTGAATATTTTAAAAAGGAAAAATACTCTCAGTGGGGGGAAACCAAAACAGACATCAGAGAAGGAGAGGGGTAGGGCTTTAGAAATTCTGTTATATGTGGAAAGAAAAGAAAGACTTCTGACTTCTCCTGCTGCCATCGGAAAAAACAAGCCAATTGTCCTGCAGAAAATTCTATCTCAACAATCTCCTAGGATGCTCAGTTCATGGTGCACCTAGGGGGCTCAGCATTATATAGAGAAATCGAAGAGAAAGATCCAAGTTCTCATATCTGGTCAATTTGGGGAACTGTCCTAGGAAGCAATTCAAAAGTGAAAAAGAAAAAGCTATATGCACAAAGGGCTTCCCTGGTGGTTGAGCTGGTAAAGAATCTGCCTGCAATGCAGAAGACTCTGGTTCAATTCCTAGGTTGGGAAGATCCACAGGAGAAGGGAATGGCTACCCACTCCAGTACTCTTGGTCTCCCCTGGTGGCTCAGGCAGTGAACAATCTGCCTGCAATGTGGGAGACCTGGGTTAGGCCCCTGGCTCGGGAAGACTCCCTGGAGAAGGGAACAGTAACCCACTCCACTATTCTTGCCTGGAGAATTCCATGGACAGAGGAGTCTGGTGGGCTACAGTCCATGGGGTTGCAAAGAGCTGGACACGACTGAGAAACTTTCACTTCACCTATATGCACAAAGATATTCATTGTGGTATTATGTGTGAAAGTTATAAATCAAAAACAGTAGAGAGACTTCCCTGGTGGTCCAATGTTTGAGATGCTAAGCTTCCAATGTGGGGGGCCCAAGTGCGATCCCTGGTCAGGAAACTAGACCCCACAGGGCACCACTAAAGTGTCCTGCATGCTGCAATGAGGATCCTGAGTTGCAGCACAGCCAAACAAATATCTAAAATAATAATCATAAAGAAATGGTTAAATAAATTATCATATATACAACAAGAGTGAATACAGTCACTAGAACAACACCTGTGCATACTACATGACACTGCAAACAGACCCCACATAAAGTGAAACCAATACGGCACATATAGTTATCATGGCAACATATGTCTGTGGACAAAACATTTCAGTAAGCATAGAGAAAATGAAAACAGCTGTATTATTGGTGGAAGTGGCTATTATAATAATGACTTTAAAAATTTCATACCTATGAAAGTTATGAAAGCACATGATTTTAAAAATTAATTAAAACTAAAATGTTTGCAGCAAAAAATTAGCAGTCTCTTGACCTCCACATCCAAACATACCATCCCCATTTTCAGTTGTTTCTCTGGGTATTCATCTCTGCATTTCTAAATAATAGGTTTATACTGATATTTCTTGATCTTCAACTTGTAACTTCTTTTCTTAACATTTACTTGTTTGTTGCTGCTTGTGGGCTTGCACTAGTTGAGGCAAGCAGGGTCTGCTCTCTAGTTGCAGCGCACAGGCTCACTGCAGTGGCTTCTCGGTGCTGAGTATGGCCTTTAGAGCACGCAGGCTCAGTAGTTGCAATGCATGGACTTACATTGCCTTGCAGCACGTGGACTCTTCCCTGACTGTGGATTGAACCCGTGCCCCCTGCACTGAAAGGCAGATTCTTAACCACTGGACCCCCAGGGAAGTCCCAACTTTTAACTCCTTACCTTAGAAGATAAGTTTGTGCTTTCCTGCAGCTACACACATGCATGGATCTTCTCTCCAGTCTTCAGGATATAGCAATGTGATCATTTTTTGTTAATCAAACTTTAGTGTTTCCATTACTATAACAATGTAAATATTGTTCAAAGCTAAGCCACATACTATACTATGATTTCCTTTCTTTTTTAAAAATATATTTATTTATTTGGCTGCTTCAGGTCTTAGTTGCAACATGCAGGATCTTCTTGTGATGCACAGGCTTGGGAGCACGTGGGCTCAGGAGCTCTGAGGTATGTGGGACCTTAGTTCCCTGACCAGAGATTGAACCTGCGTCCCCTGCACTGCAAAGCAGAGTCTTAACCTCTGGACCACCAGGGAAGTCTCATGATATCCTTTCTTGTTCCAACTTTTTGTTACTCCTATAGTTGATTGTTGCCTTGTTTTTCATTTTCTTTACATTCTATGTATGAATGAGTAACTATTCTCTAAACTCTCTAACAGAACTATAAAACCCTCATATTGTAACAAATATATCAAATAATTCATCAACTCCATTTTTTTATTACAGATATTCCTCCTGGGCTCTCAGCCATCTTGCTCTAAATTGGGCTGGTTGCTCTCTAGAGCAGATGCAGAACTGGGACTTCTCTTCGCTATTATTATGGGCATTCCCTTCACCTTCTCTCCATCAATAATGGCTCTTGATTGCAAGTAAAGAAGTGGACTCTCAATGATTAAGCAGGGAAGGAGATGATGGGTTATCTGACATATTTGCTGCATTGTGAGAAGTTTAATAGTTCTATTGGAGAGTTTGAGAAAGAATTAGTGATTACTCCAAGCCAGGCTTCAGCAATACATGAACCGTGAACTTCCAGATGTTCAAGCTGGTTTTAGAAAAGGCAGAGGAACCAGAGATCAAATTGCCAACATCCACTGGATCACCGAAAAACCAAGAGAGTTCCAGGAAAACATCTACTTCTACTTTATTGACTATGCCAAAGCCTTTGACTGTGTGGATCACAATAAACTGTGGAAAATTCTGAAACAGAAGGGAATACCAGACCACCTGACCTGCCTCTTGAGAAATCTGTATGCAGGTCAGGAAGAAATAGTTAGAACTGGACATGGAACCACAGACTGGTTCCAAATAGGAAAAGGAGTACGTCAAGGCTGTATATTGTTACCCTGCTTATTTAACTTATATGCAGAGTACATCATGAGAAACGCTGGGCTGGAAGAAGCACAAGCTGGAATCAAGATTGCTGGGAGAAATATCAATAACCTCTGATATGCAGGTGACACCATCTTTATGGCAGAAAGTGAAGAAGAAGTAAAGAGCCTCTTGATGAAAGTGAAAGAGGAGAGTGAAAAAGCTGGCTTAAAGCTCAACATTCAGAAAACTAAGATCATGGCATCCAGTCCCATCACTTCATGGCAAATAGATGGGGAAACAGTGGAAACAGTGGCTGACTTTATTTTGGGGGGCTCCAAAATCACTGCAGATGGAGATTGCAGCCATGAAATTAAAAAATGCTTACTCCTTGGAAGGAAAGTTATGACCAACCTAGACAGCATATTAAAAAGCAGAGACATTACTTTGTCAACAAAGGTCCATCTAGTCAAAGCTATGGTTTTTCCTGTAGTCATGTATGGATGTGAGAGTTGGACTATAAAGAAAGCTGAGCACCGAAGAATTGATGCTTTTGGAGAAGACTCTTAAGAGTCCCTTGGACTACAAGGAGATCCAACCAGTCCATCCTAAAGGAGATCAGTCCTGAGTGTTCATTGGAAGGACTGATTTGAAGCTGAAACTCCAATACTTTGGCTACCTGATGCAAAGAGCTGACTCATTTGAAAAGACCCTGATGCTGGGAAATATTGAAGGCAGGAGGAGAAGGAGATGACAGAGGATGAGATGGTTGGATGGCATCGTCAATTCAATGGACATGAGTTTGGGTAAACTCCAGGAGTTGGTGATGGACAGGGAGGCCTGGTGTGCTGCAGTGCATGGGGTCACAAAGAGTTGGACATGACCGAGTGGCTGAACTGAACTGAAAACTGAGGGCTTCCAGGGTGGCTCAGATGGCAAAGAATCTGCCTGTGATGCAGGAGACCCAGGTTCAATCCCTGTGTCAGGAAGAAACCCAGAAGAAGGGAATGGCTACCCACTCCAGTATTCTTGCCTAGAAAATTTCATGGACAGAGGAGACTGGTGGGTTACAGTCCATGGGGCCCCAAAGAGTTGGACATGACTGAGTGACTAACATGTTTGCTTTCATGTTGAAAAAAAAGCAAATAAAAATATGAGGCAACTATCAACTCCAGGGAAAACAAAAAGTTGAACAAGAAAAGAAATATAATTTCAGACACTATGTGCAGAATCATTTCTGATGGCAAAACTGCTGGTATTGCCACTGTGTTCTGGGTGCTGGGCTTCCCAGGTGGCACAGTGGTAAGGAATGTGCTTGCCAATGAAGGAGATGCAGGAGACCCAGGTTCAATCCCTGGGTCGGGAAGATCCCCTGGAGGAGGAAATGGCAACCCGCTCCAGTATGCTTGCCTGGAAAATTCCATGGACAGAGGCGCCTGGTGAGCTACAGTCCATGGGGCTGCAAAGAGCTGGACACAACTGAGTGACTGAGAACACACTGGGAGCTATTTTGTATCCCTGCCACTTATGTACCAAGAACTCAAACTTGCAGACCATCCCTGCTGTCACCATCATAACCATGGATAAAAGAAACATTTCATCCCTCTCTTCTCTGTCAAAATGTAACAGAGATACATCTCATTAGTGGTGCCCACATCACAGGTCCAGTCTTGGAAGTGAGTACTTTTCAGTTCCCATGGTGGGGTAGGTTTTTTTTCTCCCCACTCTCAAGACTCAAAGACAACAACTGAAATACAGAAGGTCATTTGGCGGCTGAGCCAAGGGAGAAACAAGACAACTGCACGTTGTACCACTTGTTCCTCTTTGTTGGTTTCCTCTCTCATTTTAGTGGAGCACATCCTCCAGTAGCTTCCTTGAAAAGGAATACAAAGGGTATGTGTGTGTAAAGTTTTTGAAAATTCACATGTCTGAAAAATGTCTTCATTCTATTGTTTTGCTTGAATGGTGATTACAACATTCTGGATTGAGAATTAATTTCCCCTGGAAACTTGAAAGAATTGCTCCGTGTAACTTCTGATATTGCTTTCCACCCCACCCCATTCCCCTTTTCTGGTGTTACTTTTGTGAAGTCCAATGCCATTCTGTTCTCTGATCTTCTGTTTGTGGCTCCTTTTCCCTGTGCTGGCTTTTAGTAACTTCTCTCTATCTCTGGAGTTTTGAAAGTTCATGATGCTGTCCCTTAGAACATCTTTTACTTTGATGTAGTGTATCTTATTATCATTGTGCTCAGTGCTACAGAGACTCAACGCAGAAACTCTTTCACGTCTAGATTTTTTTTCCTGGTGTTTATTTAATAACTTTTTCTTCTCCATTTCTTTCCCTTGAGCTTCTATGAGACAGATACTGGGCCTCCTAAACTTACTCTCATTTTCTTATCTTTTCTTTCTTCTTTCCCATCTCTCAAGTCTTTTTGTCCTACTTTCCAGAATTTCCTTGTTCTATCATCCAACTCTATTCTACTGAAATTTCCACTCCTAGTTTTGATGTCCAAGAACTTATTATTATTTTATGAATATACCTTTTTATGTTTTAAATATTTATTTATTTACTTTGACTGTATCACATCTTAGTTGCAGCATGTGGGATCTTCCCTGGTGGCACATGGACTCTCTTAGCTGTGGCATGTGGGCTTAGCTGCTTCTCTGAATATAGGATCTTAGTTCCCTGACAGGGATCGAACCCACATCCCCTGCATTGCAAGGCAGATTCCTTTTTTCAAATTTAATAAATTATCTATTGGCTGCACTGGGTCTTTGTTGCTTTTCGTGGGCTTTCTCTAGTAGTGGTGAGCAGGGACTACTCTGCTAGGGTGCATGTGCCTCTCACTGTGGTGGCCTCTCTTGGCGTGGAGCACAGGCTCTAGGCACGCGGGCTTCAGTAGCTGCAGCACTCAGGCTCAGTACTTACGGTGCACAGGCTTAGCTGCTCCACAGCACGTGGCATCTTCCCGGACCAGGGACTGAATCCATGTCCCCTGCATTGGGAGGTGGATTCTTAACCACTGTATCACCAGGGAAGTGCCCTAAATATGCCTTTTTAAAGACAACCATGTTTTTGACTTCGAAATCTCTTTTTCCTATCGGTCTGGGTCTCTGTCTTTCATGCTAGAGGACTCATTCGACATGCGATGTACCAGATCTGCCCATTCCAATTTAAGAGCGAGGTACTGAGAGCTGTTTGTACAGGCCTTGCTGCTTGGTTAGTATTGCTGTAAAGGGACAAAGGAGGGGTTTTTCATGTGAGGTCCATTTCCTCAGAGAGAAGTTCTTCAAAACCCTGCCTGGAGGGTGGGTAGAAGCCAGACAGCCACGCTGTGGGAGTAGCAAGACAGGGTCTCTCTGTTCAGCACGCAAACTTTCATTGACTCCTCCTGTTCTCAGCACAGTGCCTCCCTTACCCTCGGCTGCCCTGGTTCAACACTGCCTGTAGGAACCAGCTGGTGGGGGAGGAAGCTGCCTGGTGGCCTGAGAGAGGGGTCTGTGGCTCTAACACATACTTCCAACTCATATTCCTGCTTCCACCTGCCCCCCGCACCCCGTCGTCAGGATCATTCTGTAGCCCTCATTCTTTAGCCTTTACTGGGAACTGTATACATGTCAGCTCCCCTTCCTCGCAGCTGGGATATTCAACCTTCTAAGCTTTGCTTCTCTCTCACCTCGCTGATCCCCACCTTTCAAAAGTTTTGCCCACATCCCTCTCCTCTATCATCTACTTTTCTGTTTTTCTTAAGGATTTATACCTTTACTCTCCTTTTTGCATTCAGTTCTTTTTGTGGAAGTTCATGATCATATTTAACAGTAAATCAAAATCAAGCTTCCAAAGATACACGCAAAGAAGTCTCTCTGGGGGTGGGGTGGGGGGAGGATACTCCAATAAGGAAATATGGTTCTTTCAGGAGGGGGGGTATAATTATAGCCAAGAGATGCTTGTAATTTCTTTGTATTTTGTACACTTTCAACAGTACATAGGTATCTTACAAATCAAAAAGTCAGAGGGTTAAAAATCATTATTAAAAGTCATTTTCGGAAACACAGATCAAGACAGTGTAAACAGGTGTGTAGAAGAAACTCCAACTCCTCAACAGTCTACACAACCCATGGTTTTTGCCTCTGGGCCAGGGAGTCCTACGGCTCCACAGAAACACCCTGAGGTTTTCAGAGGGTGGCAGGAGTGGGGCAGGGCGTTGAGTGGAAGGGTCTCTAGTTGTACCACAGTGGCACTCTTTTATTCTGCTTTATAGGTAAAAATTCTGCTTAATAATTTGATCTTTTTAGAGAGAGCCACACTAATAAAGATGCTTGGAAATTCCCAGCGAAGATCTAGAAATGAAGAGAGGGCGGGGGGGGGGGGGGGGGAAGCCCCCAAGGATGACATCATGCTATAACCCTGTGCCCTACCTGAACCATCAGAAATGACAGTGGCTGCTTGAACATCCATATAAGGAGCTTGGTGCTTATAGCATACAAACTTGGTGTACAAGAATACACAAGTACACACAGCTGGCAAATGGGACCAATCTGTGAGCTTGCCAACCACACAGCCACTCCCAGACACCAAAGGCGGGTGCTCAGCCAAGGCTTGCCCAATGTCAGTCTCTGACCTCAGTTTCTTCATTCACACAATGAAAGGACTAACGTCCCAGAAGTTCCAAGGAGTATCTTCTTATTGATACCGCGACTGCCAACTCCCTAGAGAAACAGAATGTCCCCACCTAAGGACTCCTTGAGAAGCGGTATCAAGTTATGAAAATCCAATTCATTCCCTCCGGAAGAAGGTTTTAATTCTTCTCTGGCCAAATAGGCCTGCCTGGCTCTACCATGAACGAAGCAAGTCAAATACCAAATGCTGCAGCTTTAAAATGGGCTCTAGGGCTCCTCGGAGCAAAGCCATCCCTTTCTTCCTGGGCAGCAGCAGACCTTTGCTGGGAAGCTGGCAGGGATCTAAGTTCACATCCCCCTTTGTTGGCTCGGAGCACAAATTTGGGTCACTCTCTTCCTGTTAGCATTCTAGTCCTACAGAGAAGTTTCTCCTTTGGCTAGATAGTCAGGGAGGGTGGATTCCATTCACATTCTTAACCGATCTACAAAATAACATTTCTTCTTCCCCCACACACTTGTTTCCTTTGCCTGATCTACCTTTCTGGAATGGTCCAAAAAACCAGCAGCAAAGGTCCCTCTGTCTGGCAGGTTAAAGATGCTTTGAAATCAGTGAGCATCAATGCACTCTTGCCTGACTCTGAGCTCCTTATCTGTCTGGAAAAAGAAAGAGAGCAGAAAGACAGAAAGAGAGAAAGACAGGAAGGAAGGAAGAAAGATAGAGAGAGGGGAGAGAAAGAAGGAAGGAAGGAAAGAAAGTAGAGAAAGAAAGAAAGCAAGAAATCTTTAAAAAGAGAAAGTCTCAGAAACCTTCTGCACATTCCCTTAGAGGACTTCAGCTCAAAAGCAACTCTTTCACCAAGGTTCCCTTTTTGCAAACCAGTCACATTGTGCTTGACGGGCCTTTTTCACCATCTGTGTCAATGCCACCCCCAGCTCTCTTTGGTGGTACTGAAGCAAACCACAGGAACATTTCCAGTGCCCGAAGCAGGAATTTATATACATACAGATGACTCAGATCATTTCTAGAGTTGTTTGTTGGTTTTGTTTGGTATTTGAAAGCAAAGTAAGTGATCTGAGTCAAGCCTGGGTTCGAGTTCCATTCAATGGCTGCAAAAAAACATGTCTGTGAACTTGAGGTCTCTATTCAACACCCAGATCACATCATAAAGGAAGATTAATCCTTGCTTGGTGGAGATGAAAGGGAAGGGTGTGTGGGGAGGGGTTCACCCACTCACTGCATCTGTGGTACTTCTTTACCCACTGTGGGTGGCTCCTGGAAATAATCTGACCCCAGAGAGCAAAAGCTACCTGAGTTCCGAAAGCCTATGCAGCTGGATTCCAGCAGCAGGACATGACGCTTACCCCCCACTCCCCAGCTGGTTTCTCCTGCCTGGAACCCACTGGGCTCCTGAAAAGCAAGAAACCTAAACCATTGGCTGCTTCTCCATGAGACAAAACGCCCAGTTCTAGGAAGCTGTTGGAAAAAGATGCCGCCCCAAGGTCCAAGCTGGAATTCTCCCTGCTGCCAGCCTAACCCCTGGAAGGATACCCCGTGGACCCTGCTGCAGGGTTCGGATGGTCCCTCCACTCAGCATCCAGGGTAGGATGGTAAGGACTTCCCAGAGCAAAGCCACCAGAGAAAGGTGAGATCAGCGACAAGAACTAAGAAAGAAATAACTTGCATCGCTGACCAAGGAAGCTAATTAACAAGAGGACAAAAAAACAGCAGCTCAGTCACAGGGAAATGAGACTCGATCAGAGCAAAAGCACTTTCAAAACGAGAAAGGATGAAGCAGAAAGCGCGATGGAGCCGAGAGAATGGAGGGTTAGAGAAGGCAGGGAAGGAACTGGTCCTTAGGAATTCAGGTCAGGGAACAGGGAGCCGGGACAGAATTCACAAGAGGGCGGTCAGGGAGGAGGTGCGTCTTTCGCTCTGGCCCTCAGCACCTTCCGGGACCTCAGGAGCCGGGTCTGCTGCCCTCTAGCCCTCTGGGTTCAAGGGCGAAGCTTTGGGAGGCATCACTGGGAACGGACGGAGCGCAGGATGCTCCGTCCCGAATCGGGGGCAGGGGGAGGGGAAGGCGCGCGCGGCAACTGCTTGGTCCCTGACAAGTAAACATCTTGCCCTGAACAGGCGCGCGTCCCCGTCCGGAGCCCGGCGGAGGGCCCTGCTCATTCCCACCAAGGGCGGCAGCGGGACACCCCGGATTCCCGGCCCCCCGGAGGCATAAAAGGGAGGCAATAAAACAGGAAAAGGAGACTATGAACCAGTTCACGCCAGAGAAGCACAACGCGAGCGCGGCCCGCTGCCTCGGCCTCCGCAGCGGGGTCGGGTGCGCCCCGGAACGCGCCCTCCTCCCCAGCCCCCGCACCCCCGGGCCGGGATCGCCCCTCGCGGACAAAGCCCGGCGCTGGGCGGGGTGGGGCGTGAGCGGGGGGCACTGGGACCCCGCAGACGCCCGCACAGGTGGGCTCCGTACCGGGTGTCGGTGCCGGGGGCGGAGCCCGGTCTCCCTGGAGACTGTTGCCCAGGGGACGCGGCGGGCGGGTCCCGGAGCGATGGGAGGGCGCGAGCCTCCGGGCGGCGGCGCGGAGCCCGCGGGGGCCTGAGGGCAGGCCCGCGGCGCGGAGCCGGTGAGTGGGGCATCCGCGAGGGGCGCGGCCCTGGGCGGGGCCCGGACAACGGGCCGGCGCTGGCAGGGCCAGGGGGCGGGGCGTCCCGGGGTCGGGGCGGGGCCAGTCGAGGCGCGGGCACCGTCGGCAAATTCTCACAGCCCCAGCTGGGCGAAGCTCTGGAGAGCAGGCGTGCACTCTGCGCCTCGCGGACGCCGCCGCAAATCCTCCCCGAGCCCCGCTGCGGGCGGGTGGGGCTGCGCCTGGAGCCAGGGGACCCCGGACAGCTTGCGCGCGCTGGCCCCGGCCTCCCTTTCTGCCGGTAACCAGAGGATAGAAAATGCCACCTGCAAAGTGAGCGAGGGAGGGCCGTTCGCCAGACTGCTCGGGTTCCCAAGGAATCACCAGAAAGGGCGGGGCACGGGGCCAGTGTCACTTGTCAGGAGCCCGGGTCACCAGAGTACCTGGCTCAAATCCAGTGCGCGGACTGTTGCCCAGCCTCTGGGCCCCGCTTTCCATCGGAGTCCCTCTCTCAGTTCCGATTTAGGAAACAAATAGGTTAACTCGGGACTGTCACGATACATCTATTCATTGAGATGAACTATGCGTGCAGGCAGAGCGTGTCTGAGACAGCGCGGTAATCCCCATGCACTTCGTTCCAGATGCTATCCAGGCGTCACCTTGTAAGGTGGGCATTGTTCTCCCTCGAGTTGTAAATAAAGCAGAAGCTCGGAGGGCAGGGAACCTCACTACCACCCCGCACCACACACACACACACTTCCGCACCCAATCCCACAGCCTCTTAGGGCTTTAGGACCACTTTGGATTGGTACCAGGTTCATACGGTTCTTGCCCTGCAACGTCCCAGGTCCCCTCGAATGCTCTTTGGAGTTCACCGCCCGGAACTTCAACCTCCCCCACAGTGGAGCGCAAACGGCTGAGGAGAGTGTGAGGTTCGGAGTGACCCCAGGGTGTCCCACCCCTGGGGCGGAAGAAAGCTGGCCTCAGCGGCTTTCCACCTCCACCGAGCGTTCCAGGTGAGGCGCCCAAGGCAGGCCCGCCTGTCCGAACCCAAGGAGCCTCCCTCCATCCCAGCTTCCCCCAGAGCCTGGGAAAAGGGCAGGAGAAACACTCCAACAGAAGTTCCCGGGAATCCTGAAGAAGCCTGGGAGGCGCGGACCAGGCAGACCGGTCCTGGGAAGTCCCGGAGCCCTCGGCGATCTCTGCGTACTATCCCCAGCACCCCTGTCAGGGCCGGGGGTGCCGGGCACCCCGGGCTTCTCGAGAAGAGAAGAGAGGGGGTTCAGGACAGGAGGATCCCCCTCGGTATCCCGTCAGCGGATGTCACACACAAGTACACTCGCATGCACGTTCACACACATACACACACACTTGGGCACAGTTACGTAAACTGATACACACAATGATGCGCAAAGTCACACGGTGGTAGTGGTTTAGTCGCTAAGTCGTGTCCGACTCTTTGCGACCCCATGGACTGTAACTCGCCAGGCTCCTCTGTCCATGGGACTCTCCAGGCAAGAATACTGGAGTGGGTTGCCATTTCCTTCTCTTTCTTCTACATAAACTGATACACACAATGATGCTCAAAGTCACATGCACCCGTACAAATACCCAGAGACCAAAGATACACACACAAACACACACTCACATAATTACTGTATGTCAACACACAATCAGCCGTGGACACCACAGACACACACGGACTAGTGCGCATTCACACTGAACCGCACTCTTTACCCACACAGCGCTGCGAGGTGTGCACTTGGCCGACAATCTCTGGAGAAGGCGGAGCCTGGCCGCTGGGTGAGAACAACCCGGCACCCAACCCAGGGCGCCACTGGCAAGCTTCCACCTCCACTCCTGCTCCTCCTTGCAGCAGCAGACAGTACACTCGTGGATGGGACCAGCACTCAGCCTGAGGAGGGAGGGGTACCCAGTGGGGGTGGGGGCGGAGGTCGGTAGGACCGCCCTTAATGCACAGAATCGGGGTTTCCCAGGATGAAGTATAAACTTCAGGGTCACACCTGGACTTTGGATGGGCAAACATGCAGGGAGGGGTTCTCTGACAGGCATCCTGACTGGGGAGGGGTAATATCCCTAACAAGCCTCAACCAGGAAAGGATAATGACCCCCTAAGGCCAGGCAACAGAAGAGATTTTCCAAGTAGCTGACAGGTTTTGGCGGGTCCCATCTCCACCTGTGGGTGCCCTTCTCACTAGGGGCCCTGTGGTGCAGACTTCCTTTCTCTCCAGCCCGGGTTTGACTGAAAGTCAACCTCAAAGCAAGGTCCCCATTAACAATGTTCAAATGAGGGTATTATTTTCCTTTGGAGCTAAGAGAAAAACCCAGGATTCTTTGAAATGGCAAAAGTCACAGAAGTCATCCTGCCTGTATTCACAAATGTCCTGGAACTGCACTGACAAATTCTAGAAAGAGACAGCATGCAATCAGCTGTTTGGGAGATAATTAAGTGAATTAATACAGACATGTGGAAAGTCTCTAGGACAGTGCCTGGTGTGTGGTATATGAAATGCTCAGACATATTTTCTCTAACAGAGATGCTGAGACCCACTAGTTAGTGGCAGAGAGGGAAGAAAAATCAAACTGTCCAATCTGGTTCCAAGTTTGGATATATTAACTCCTTTCTGAAATACAAGTGAGGATATAAAGAAATTAGTTAGGTGGATCAATAAATTAGTTTCACCATTGTTATAAAGCATAAGGAAATTAGAGTCCCACTTCTCTACTAGCTGTTGCCAAAAGCTCTGGTTGTTCAGTCGCTCAGTCGAATCCAACTCTTTTCGACCCCATGGACTGCAGCACACCAGGCTTCCTTGCCCTTCACTAACTCCTGGAGTCTGCCCAAACTCATGTCCATTGAGTCAGTGATGCCATCCAACCATCTCATCTTTATAAGTTCCTGAGCTTGCAGCAAGAGATCAGATAAGCCTCTGCTCCCACCTGCAAGAGCCCCTTGTCACATTCAGCAGGCCTGTAAGAGGGAAGCGGATTTGCTCCATGAGTCTCTCCTTCTGTGCCCTGTCCTGACATTTCTATGTAAGCTCACTGTGATGAAATGTCAGCTTCTCTCTGCTGCCCACACATATCCCAACCTCCAACGTTCCTGGAATTCTGTTTGTCTCTCCCTTTTCAAACCTGGCCCTAAGCATTGCACAGGGTCAGAGTATGTCAACCCCAGATATGCCACTTTGGTATATTGATTATTTGAAATTAAAAGGAGTTGAGATCCAGTGCAAAAAGGATACTCTAAACCTTCCTTGTCCCCTAAAACCAGGAAATAAATCTTCTACCTGAAAGGTACCTTCCCTGCACCAAGAGGTAAAAGACATCCCTAATCACCAGAGGCAGGGAATTTAGGGGCAAGGGGTTTCCTTGACAGCTCAACGAGTGAAGAATCCACACAGGAGACGTGGGTTTGATCCCTGGGTCGGGAAGATTCCCCTGGAGAAGGAAATGGCAACCCACTCCAGTATTCTTGCCTGGGAAACCCCATGTTCAGAGGAGCCTGGTGGGCTAGAGTCCAGAGGGTTGCAAAGAGTCAGACATGACTGAGCATAAGCATGGACAGATGGAGGCTGTATAAACAAACCTTGTTAATTTCTTCACCATCTTACCACCCCTAGCCCAAACCCCTTTTCTTGTCAATTCATAAACTGTCTCTTTGTCTTAAAGGTATAGACAAAGAAGTCTGGTGACTTCTGTGAGTCTCATATCTTTGGTGGGGGGGGGGCTTTCGTACATATGTATGTATTTAAATTTGTTTTTCTCCTATTACTCTTTTTATTACAGGGCAGGTAGGAGGGGTCTCAGCCAGGAACTTAGACGGGTAGAAGGAAAATTATTTTTCTTTCTCTATAGCATTTTTAGATGGGTCAGATAAGAAAGCTGAGTAGGAGTACTTCCCTGGTGGCTCAGTGGTAAAGAATCCGCCTGCCAATGCAGGAAACACAGGTTCAATCCCTGATCCCAGAAGATCCCACATGCTATGGAGCAACTAAGCCTGTGAGCCACAGGTACTGAGTCCACATGCCCTAGAGCCCATGCTCTGCAACAAGAGAAACCACTGCAATGTGAAGCCCAAGCACCACAACTAGAGAGGAACCCCCAATCACCATAACTAGAGCAACAAAGACCCAGCACAGCCACAAATAAATAAATAAATAATTTTTGTTTAAAGGGACACAACTGTCTTATATATAAAAAAGAAAGTTGAGTAGGGCTAAGACGAGAAAGGCTATACTAAAAAAAAAAAAGACGAAACTAACAACCAAAAAAAAAAAAAAGGAATTAACAACCAAAAAAAAAAAAAAAAAAGTTAAATGCTTGTTTTAAGTTCTATTAGGAAAAACAAGATGATTCTGGAAAATAATCCTCCTCAAAATGAGGAGACAGTTTCCACAGTTGGTTTTTTTTTTTTTTTTAATTTGTTTATTTATTTATTTTTGGCCGCACTGTGAAGCAGGTGGGATCTTAGTTTCCCAACCAGGGACTGAACTCAAGCCCCCTGCAATGGAAGCACAGTGTCTTAACCACCAGACTGCCAGGGAAGTCCCTCCATGATTATTCACGTAATTCCCCCATCCTTTTGTTCCCTTGATCTCTTTACTCTCTAAGCACGAGGAATGAAGGAACTTAATTACAGGAGTGTCTGCCTCCTGCTCTCCTGTCACTTTTACATATTTTCATTAATCTTTGAGACTCTCACCCCCAGATCACTCAAAAAGTGGCTCATCTGTAGTTAAAAAGCAGTGTTAATTAGAATCTTGAAGCTTGTTTCTTTCTTTTGCCAATTCCCCAAGCTTAGACCAAAAAAGTCTGCCTGAGCTGAGGTTTCCAGAGTCTGTGATCTTGAGGGGAGGGGCATTAAGGGAGGGGAGGAACAGATTTTAAAAAATGATGCTCATGTCTGCAGTGCTCATTCTGTCAAGTGTCAACCCGAAAATGGGCTTTCCAGGTGGCGCTAGTGGTAAAGAACCCACATGTCAATGCAGGAGACATTAGAGACAAAGGTTCAATTCCTGGGTTGGGAAGATCCATCGAAGGTGGGCATGGCAACCCACTCCAGTACTCTTGCCTGGAGAATCCCAAGGACAGAGGAGCCTGGCAGCGTACAGCCCATAGGCTCACAGAGTCAGACATGACTGAAGTGACTGAGCACACACGCAACCCAAAAGCATTCTTGGTTGCAGGGTCTCCTGGTGAGAGGTGGGAGCAGCAGCCCCAGAGTTAGACCAGGATGTGGATGAGTTTCCTGATCTCCCCAGAGCTGTTTCTTTGGTAAAAAGGAGATCCTGCAGGACTTCCCTGGGGGTGCAGTGGATAAGAATCTGCTTGCCAATGCAAGGGACACAGATTCGATCCCTGGTCTGGGAGAATTCCACTTACCACAGAGCAACTAAGCCCATGTGCCACAATTACTGAGCTGGAGCTCTAGAGCCTGTGCTTCACAACAAAAGAAGCCACCGCAATGAGAAGCCTGCAGGCTTCAACCAAGAGATACCCCCACTCCCCGCATCTAGAGAAAGCCTGTGCAAAGCAACAGAGACCCTGTGCAGCCGAAAACAAAAATAAATAAAAGAAGATCTAGCAGACAGTGCCAACGTGGCAAGTGGAGGTAAGGAGCAATGGGACAGCACACGTTGGGGGCTTCTAGCCGGGCCTCGCGGTGGGCACCTGGTTATACCCTGTTTTCCACCATGGTTTCCTGTGAGTCTTAGGTTTCCAATTCTAGCATGTGATTCTTGTGGAAGGACAGGATGTCGCAGATTTTTTAATACACTTTAGAGCAGAAAAACTATTCCTCTGTTTGTCGAAAAGGTCAATTGTGAATTTTTATTCCGAGAAAATTAGAGTAAGGGGATAAACAGGGTGCCTGGAACAACAGCGGATTGTGTGAATCACACATCAAAGAACATGAAAGACACCCTGGGGACTCAGGAAACTGACCTTCTCGAAGCTTCTTGTGAAAACTCTAGATGCATTTGAGAAGCCGCGAGGGTGAGAAAATTCACCCAAGAGCTAGGGAATTTTTAAAAGTTGGGTCCAAACTTGAAGATGGTAAAATGAATGAATCTGGCAATATTAGATTTAACATATCTGCAGGGCTGCAGCTTAAAATTGTTTCTTTAGGACAGGGGGCAGAGGACTTGTGCAAGTCACACGATAAGATCCACAGCAGTCAGTACTGAGAGATACCAAAATGAACAACAGCAGCAGAGGGAACGGCCGCTAATATTTTCTGGCCCATATAACATGCCAGTCATTATGCTAAATGTCTTTACATTTACCATGAAGCTTTTACAACATGGCGGCCAGTCCTCATTGGAAAGGCATCTATTAGTATGTCTCCTTCCCTTAAATCTGGGTGGGGGGACTTCCCTAGCGGTCCAGTGGTTAAGACTCCATGCTTTCACTGCAGGGGACACAGGTTTGATCCCTGATCACGGAACTAAGATCCCACAAGCCATGTGGTTGTGGGAAAAAAAAAAAATCTAGGTGGCCTTTTGACTTCCTTGAGCAAGAGTATATAGTAGGAGTGATGCTGAATGACTTGAGAGCTGAGCCCATAAATGGCCATACAGCTTCCAGCGAGGTTTGGAGTCAAGCAGCAATGCTTGTTCTCGGAGTTCTGACCATCAGGAAAGTGTGGCCCAGAGCCACCGTGCTGTGAGGAAGCCCAAGCTGGAAAGAGAAGCCAGGAGGCACCGGAGTTGACAGTCCTATATGAGCCCAGCCTCTGAGTCAGCCCCATCCAGGCAACCGGAGGAGTGAAGAAACTTCCAGGTGGAACTTTCCTGTTGGTCCAGTGGTTGAGAATCTGCCTTGCCATGCAGGGGACGTGGGTTTGATCCCTGGTTGGGGAATTGAGATCCCACATGCCAAGAAGCAACTAAGGTGTGCACTACAACTGCTGAGGCTGTGCATCACTTTAGAGTCCAAGCGCTGCAGTGAAAGATCCCGCACAACAAAGGTCTTACGTGCTGCAACTAAGACCCAACACAGCCAAAAAAACAAATAACATTAAAAAAAATTTTTTTAAAGGAAGAAACTTCCAGGTGATTCCAGCCCCCAGGTGTTTAAGTAATCAGCAGTCCTTTGAGAGCCTTCCCCACTGACCCCAGACATCACAAAACACAGCCAAGCTGGCCTGTCAAGCCCTATCTGAGTTCCTGGCCCATAGAATCCATGCTTATAATAAAACAGTTGCTGCTTTATAGCTCTAAATCCAGTGTGATTCGTGCAGCAATGCATACCTGGAACTTTATCTCATTAAGTCCTAAAAACAACCCCACAAGGTAGTTATTATCATCATCTCCTTAAGGGAACTGGGGCCCAAGACTTACCCAAACCTACACAGTAAATGGCAGAGCAGGAAGCTGAAACCACAAGACCAACAACTAAAGCTGCTTCTTACAGCAAATCATCTGCCTCTTATAGGGCACCAGGCTAGATTTTTTTTTTTTTTTTTTTTTTTTTACCACCTCTTGGAGCGTGTAGGATCTCACTTCCCCTAACAGGGATGGAACCTATGCCCCATGCCTTGCAAGCCTGGAGTCTTAACCACTGAACTGTCTCGATCTTTTAATGCATGATATATGCCTATTTTGGGCTTCCCTGGTGGCTCAGACGGTCAAGAGTCTACCTGCAATGTAGGAGACCTGGGTTTGATCCCTGGGTCGGGAAGATCTACTGGAGAAGGGAATGGCAACCCACTCCAGTATTCTTGCCTGGAGAACTCCATGGATGGAGGAGCCTGGTGGACTACAGTCCACGGGGTTGCAGAGTTGGACACGACTGAGTGACAGGACACACACATTGTGCCTATTTTATTGTGACCCAACCCCACCCCTCAAGACCATCTTATGGGGGACTTCCCTGGTAATCTAGGGGCTAAGACTCCATGATCCCAATGCTGGGAACCCAGCTTCAATCCCTGGTCAGGGAACTAGATCCCATATGCTGCAACTAAGAGTTCACATGGAGCAACTAAAAGATGCTGCATGCTGAAACTAGACCTGGCACAGCCAGGTAAGTAAGTGAAATTTTTTTAAAACAGACAATCTTATAAGGACCCCTGGACAATGAGGGGTCTCTGCAACTGTTAGATGGTATAACCCAGTGCCCTGGTGGGAGGTGGTCAAAACTAATGGGGTGGGTCCTTGGCTTGTTCTATTGAACACCCCTTTTTGATGACAAGAATGAAAGGAGATTCAAGAACTGGCTCACTCATTGACAGAAATGCAAACAGAATTTACAAATATCTGGAGAAAAAAGTCTGTAAAACTTATTCTAACAGAAGTGGGTAACTCTGGTAGAAACAAGTACAATGTAATTACATGTCAAGCTCCCTAATCAGAAATACAGAGTAGGGAGGAAGGGAAGAGGCCTCAAGAGAGAACGGCATCCAGAGAACTCAGGGTTGACCCAACACTCATTCAGAGGCAGCACTGTAAGCCCTTCATGAAGGAACCAACTGGGTCCTGAATTTCCTAAGGACAACTCTCTATTTGAAACTATATCCAGATACTTGCCCCTCCTGGTATTCGAACTTTTGTGGAGCCCCCAATCATATTTGATGCTTTTGAACTGTGGTGCTGGAGAAGATTCTTGAGAGTCCCTTGGACAGCAAGGAGATCAAACCATTCAATCCTAAAGGAAATCAACCCTGATTCATTGGAAGACTGATACTGAAGCTGAAGCTCCAATACTTTGGTCATGATGCAAAGAGCAGACTCATTAGGAAAGAACCTAATGCTGAGAAAGATTGAAGGCAGAAGGAGAAGGGGGTGACAGAGGATGAGATGGTTGGATGGCATCATCGATTCAATGGACATGAGTTTGAGCAAATTCCGGGGCATAGTGAAGGACAGGGAGATCTGGCATGCCGCAGTCCATGGGGTCATGAAGAGTCGGACACGGCTGAGCAACTGAACAACAACACCCATATTACAGCACGGTTGGTCTACAGAATATGGCAGAGTGATGCCAGGTTGCCTTGGAGATTGGGTTATAAAAGAACATGGGGCTTCAATCCTGGGCAATCTTTGCCTTTTTTTTTTTTTAATCTTTTATCTTTCTCTCATCTTTATCTCTTGGCTAAGCCAGCAACCAAGTTATACGGACACTCAAGCTACCCTGTGAAGAAGCCCGCATGGCAAGGAACTGAGATATCAAAACCTTGGTGGGTATCTCCAGCCACACACACCTGTAGCCCCAGCTGCTCCCTGATTCTGACCTACAGAAACTGTGAGATGGTGTTTGTTGTTTAAGCTGCTAATTTTTTTCATTTTGTTTTCTTAAAAATAATTTTATTTATTAATTTCTGGCTGTGCTGGGTCTTCATTGCTGCCGGTGCTTTTCTCTAGTTGTGGCAAGTGGGAGCTACTCTCTAGTTGCGGTGCACAGGCTTCTCATTGAAGTGGCTTTTCTTGTTGTGGAACACAGGCTCTAGGGCACGAAGGCTTCAGTAGTTGCAATGCGTGTGCTCAGTAGTTGCAGCTCCTAGGCTCTAGAGCACAGGCTCAGTAGTTGTGGAGCAATGGATTAGTTGCCCCACAGCATGTGGGATCTTCCCAGACCAGGGACCGAACCCGTGTCTCCTGCCCTGGCAGGTGGATTCTTTAGCACTGAGCCACGAGGGAAGCCCTAAGCGGCCACGTTTTGGGGTAACTTGTTACACAGCAGTGTGTAACGAATACACTCACGGCTGCAGGGTTCACTGTGTGGCCTAGCACCTGCTCCAGGCTTAGGATAGCAGAGGCTCCATCAACACCTGTGACCGGACAGTCAGTACAAACTGATTCCTCCACTGTAATAATGAGTCAGAGGCATTCCTAAAGAAGTGGCAACAGGCCGAGTGAAAGAAGCCAGCCGCAGGAGACCACATCCTGTGTGATTCCATGTGTACAAAATGTCCAGAACAGGCAAGTCCATAGAGCAGTGGCTGCCAGGGCTGGGAGGGGTCGGGGAGAAATGGAGAGTGATTGCTAGTGAATACAAGGTTTCGTTTTTGAGTGATTAAAACGAAGCTCCAATACTTTGGCCACCTGATGAGAAGAGCCGACTCATTGGAAAAGACCCTGATGCTGGGAAAGATCAAGGGCAGGAGGAGGGAGTGACAGACAAGGGGATGGTTAGATGGCATCACCAATTCAATGGACATGGGTTTGGGTGGACTCCGGGAGATAGTGAAGGACAGGGAAGCCTGGCGTGCTGCAGTCCATGGGGTTTCAAAGAGTCAGACATGAGTTAGCAACTGAACAACAGCTACAAGATTTCTTTTTGAGTGATGAAAATGTTCTATAACAGGTTAAAGTGACGGTTGACAATTCTGTGACTATATTAAAAAATACTGAATTGTGTACATTAAGAGAATTTTATGGCATGTGAATTATATCTCAATAAAGCAACTGTTCTAGAAGGGGGAGAGGAAGCCAGGAGAGGTCACTGTCCCAAGTCAGAAGTGGCACAAGGGAGGCTGGCCCCCCATAGGACTGGGGAAAGCCTTGGGGTGCTTCAAGTGGAGGGGCCCCCTCATACTTGGAGCAGAGAACATGGGAAGGTCTCAGGAAGGCTAACTGATGCCAGTCAGTGGAAGGGTGTCGGTGTGCTCATCCTACAGGGTCTCAGGCCGCCTGGAGCCCAATATCTGGGGCCTGGACATGGCCCTGACTTCCTGTTCCCTACAGACCATCCCACCCACGCATGGTTGACACCCAGCTCTACCAGGAAGGCCTCTCCACCTGCCCTTCATGCAGAAGAGGGGGCCACAAAGCCACAGGCTGCAACTTCTTAAAGGACACAGTGGCCTCCACAAATGAGGTGATCCTACAGCAGTCACCCAGTGATGCAGGAAAGCCAGTCCTGGATGAAAGGCAAAAGGAGCCGTGAATTTAGAGCAAAGAAAAAGACTTAAACAGTACAGAGTACACTGGTACATCGTATCTAAGAGGTGGTCGATTTACTGGAAATAGAAACAGCTTCAAAGTGGACTTTGAACATGTGGTGGGGCAAGTGTGTCTCACGGAGGCCACAGGGAGGTCGGAATCTTTCGTCTCTCTCTGGCTTCTGAGGTTAGTTTCAGAGTCAGAAGCCGGTGGTCGGACCCAAACAGCTCTTCGCTACATCCTCCCAGAATCTAGGATGAACCTGGGGACCTCTGGGAGGCTGATGAAAGTATACACACAAATGGTCTCCTAGGAGCTTTTTTCTGGGGAGAAGGTCTGTGATTTTTCAACAGATTTGCAAAAAGATTTAAAATCTGAGACTTCCTTAGTGGTCCAGGGGAAAGAATCCAGGCTTCCACTGCAGGGGGCACAGGTTCAATCCCTAGTTGGGGAGCCTAAGATCCCACATGCAAAAAAAAAAAAAAAAAGGATTTAAAAATCTGAAAAAGGTTAGAAACCATTGAGTAGTGGAGCTGTAGGGCAGGTTTTATTTTTCTTCCTTTGGCAAATCTGTGTTTTTTTTTACAAACTTTTCATAACTAGCTTGTATGGATTCTATGCAATTAAATATATATAGTACACACACACACACTTATAAAACATATAGCACATATATAAAAGATGTGCACATGCAAAATCTAAGAAAATCACAGCCTATAATACCCAGAAGATATAGACCACCCCAATCTCAAGACCCCCAAGAAATTAATATCTTTTAAAACTGCAGGGCTTCCCTGGTGGCTCAATGGTAAAGAATCCATCTGCCAATGCAGGAGACACAGATTCCATCCCTCCAGGAAGATCCTGTATGCCTCGGACCAAGCAACTAAGGTGGCGCGCCACAACAACTGAGCCTGTGCTCTAGTGCCCAGGAACTGCAACTACTGAGCTCATATGCCACAACTACTAAAGCCCAAGCACCCAGAGCCTGTGCCCTGCAACAAGCGAAACCACTGCAATGAGAAGCCTGTACATCGCAACTAGAGAGTAGCCCCTGCTTGCTGCAACTGGAGAAAAGCCCATGCAGCAACGAAGATCCAGTACAGACAGAAATAAATTAATTAAAAAAAAACTCTGCAAACTCAACTTCATCTCTTCTGTCCTGACCCCAAACAAATCACACACACACACACACATTCAGGGTGGCAGTGGAGATGGCTTCCCCTCCTAAGGGTCTCAGCCATTTGGCAGTTTACTTCATTCTCCTCGGTACCCCGTTGCTAGGCTCAGCCTCCAACCTCCTCCTTCCCCACTCAGCCATGGGTTTGCACGTCCTTTTCTCCTGTTGTCAGGAAACCCCAGATCCGAGGACAACCTGTAAGCCTCGGGAAACACAGAGAACTCTGAACATCTCATTCCATCACCCATCTCATTCCATCTCTCCTTGGCAGATGCCCTCTATGTCTCCTTCCACTTCCAGGTCTCCAGGCTGTTTCTACCCCAGGAACCTCCCAGATAAGTTCAAAACAACAGCTTCAGGTCTTCCCTGGTGGTCCAGTGGCTAAGCCGCCATGCTATCAATGCAGGGGGCCCGGGTTTAATCCCTGGTCAGGGAACTAGATTCCACGTGCCGCAACTAAGAGCTCACACATTGCAACTAAAGACAACGCGTGCCTCAACTAAGACCTGGAACAGTCAAATAAATAAATAAACATTAAAACAACAACAACAACAGCCTCTTCATCAGTTGTCAAGCCCATCTCTGGGGCTACAGCAAGGAGCCCCCATCACTAAGCACCTGTCATAAGCCAGCACATTTTAGCTGTCTTACATCCATTTTTGCATTTAATCATCATAAGAAGCCCTTAAGGCAGGCCTTCTGTTTCACAAAGGAGGAGGGTGAGGTTCGAGGAGGTGACGCTGCACAGCTAGTGATGGGAGAGACAGATGTGAACCGGGTTGACTCCAGAGCCCTGCTCTCACCACTGAACCATACTCCCTTTCCTGGGTCAGTGCAGAGGAACCAGATTTGGGCCACGGGTCAAGAAGACACTTGAGTCCTGTTGCCCTGACTGTGTCACCCATTAGGTTGAGGACCCTTGGGTGGACTTCCCACGGAAGGCTCAAGAGTTGGGCAAGGAGGCAGTTGAGATTGCAGAGGTCGGTCTCTGCTTCCGCTGGACAGAGGGGAGAATGGGCATTACCTGGGCAGACTGGGGTGGGCTGGGTACCAGAAGCCGCATCTTCCTGGCACCTCTCTCTGTAGAGGAGCAGAACCCAGGAGGCCAGCTCCACCAAGACAAAGGACTGCAAGAACAGAAAGGCTGTCTGGACCCCAAGTTAGCCTGGAGACGAGGGAACCGGTGAGAACAGGGCGGGGAAGACCCCCTGCACAGCTGATGGGCTCCCAGAGGCCTGAGCCCTCCTCCCACCTGGGATCCAGATTCCCCTCCTGGGCAACAAGGGGGCGCATCTGGAGACAGCACAGGGCAGGGGTGAGGAACAGGCTCTGCCACTTCCTTTCTGAGTAATACCTAGATAAGTTACTAAACCTCTTTGTGCCTCAGTTCCCCCTTCTGTAAAACACAGATCATGATAGTGCTTCAAAGAAGAAATTAGTATTTGGGGGACTTCCCTGGTGTTGTTGAAGCTGAAGCTCCAGTGCTTTGGCCACCTGATGAGAAGAGCTGACTCATTGGAAAAGACCTTAATACTGGCAAAGATGGAAGGCAAAAGGAGAAGGGGGTGGCAGAGGATGAGATGGTTAGATCGCATCACAGATTCAGTGAACATGAGTTTGCGCAAACTCCAGGAGATAGTGAAGGACAGAGGAGCCCGGCAGGCTATAATCCATGGGTTCATAAAGAGTAGGACACGATTTAGCAGATGAACAACAACAACAACTGGTGGTCCAGTGACTAAGACTCTGTATTCTCAGTGCAGAGGGGTTCAATCCCTGTTCGGGGAACAAGATCCTACATGCACAACTAAAGACCTGGCACAGCCAAATAAATAAACAAATAAGAATAAGTGAGTGTTTTCAAAGTGCCCAGAATACTACCTAGCACAGAGTAGGTGCTACAAAAGTGCTTGTTTTTAGTGTTATTAAAGACGTGGCAAGCTAGACTAAGGTGGCAATTCAGAGCTGGCCAAGAGCAAGGCTCATTGGTATAAATACTGCTAATGGGATCTGCAGAAAAGAAACTAGTGTGAAAGATCCCTTTTCTGGAGCTTGTTGTGCTCATCTTGGGGTGAGGGGTTGGTGTCTTTGAGATGGGAGTTCTAGGTCAAACTCCGCCTCTCACCCAGGCTCTGTGATTCAATACCTCTCTGTAGCAGAATTGGGGAAATTGTGCTCACCATTCCCTCTTCAAGACACCTTGACTCATGGTCTCAACATGCTGACCACTCAGGGCATCAGGCTGCCCGTTTTGTTCTCTGAAAGACTTAGCTGTTCTTGTGCCCAAGCACACCCATGCCAGCTGTTCACCTTTGTAATTACACAGTGTGGTCAGAGGATAAGTGGATGAAATATGGGTGTGACCAGAAAGAGCTGTTTCCATGAAAACGGAATTGAATGCTCTAGAAAACAGTAAAGACAAGTCACTAAAAGTTTCCATTGAAGGAGACTGAGCAAGGAAACTGTAAAAGGTTGGGGAGAAGAATAAGAATTGACAAGGATTCTGTGCCTTGTTTAAGAAGGACGAACCAACCAAACAAAAGCTCTTGGCTTCACATCAGTACATCTATGTACTTTTTTGCGGGGTGGGAGGAGGGCATGCTGCATGACAAGTGGGACCTTAGTTCTCTGACCAGATCCTCTGGCATCGGGAGCTTGGGTTCTTAACCACTGAACTGCCAGGGAAGTCCCACATCAGTACGTGGGGATATGTTTCAGATTAAGATGCTTAGATTTGAGATGCAGTATTTTCATAATTATCTACCTAAACCGAAGTTCCAGTTAATCAATCAATGAATCACATAGGATAAAAGGGCTCCTATGGGACTTCCCTGGTGATCTAGCAGCTAAGACTCTGTACTCCCAATGCAGGGGGCCTGGGTTCGATCCCTGGTCAGGGAACTATATCCTGCATGCTGCAACTAAGATCCAGTGCAGCTAAATAAAGTAATAAATATTAAAAAAAAAAGTGTTCCTAAGAAGCTAGGTATCTCATCACAGTTGCATCTACTCTAATCTCTGTTTTGCCTTAATCTGTTTTTCAAACTGTAGTTGGAGACATTGGGGTGGGAATAACGGAAGCCACAGCAAGAACATAAACATCTTCCCAGAGCATCCATCTGACTCAAAAGTAAGGGAGAATAGCAAAATAAACATGGATTATCGAGGAATAGAATGTAAAATTACTGTTAGGGTTAAAAATAAAACTTGAAGCTTCAAAGCAAGGTCATGGTTGGGGTGGGCTGCAGCAGGCTAGGGTCACAATCCCATCTCTCTGGTGGGAGGAGTGGGTGGGAAAGTTGGAGAAGCAAGGTCCATGAAGGTCAAGGTCACAGCCAGCTGCCTAGCCATCTCCCAACCACTTTCCCACAAACCTGCAGCAGAAAACCATCCTGGGGTGGTTGCCTTCAGAGCAGCCTGCCCACTTGGATACTCCCATCTCGCTGCTGCAGCTTGCAGGTGATGGGGCCAAGATCACTTGATGGCAGACCTCACTAGAAGCCTCATCTCCACCCTCCCCAGCCTCTGTCCTCCGAGCTCCTCCAGACCTCCTCCAGACCTTGAAAAGTTAGAAAAAGCTGAGAAAAAAAAAAAAATGAACCTCCTGGCTTTGGCACATCTAAGAGGAACAGACTGATAACAAAGGGCAAAGTGATTCCAACCTTTATCTATAAAATGGGGGTATTTACTGACACACACCCTGTGCCTTCCAAAAGGATTATTTGTGGGAGAATCAAATAAGATAGTGGTGGGGGACTTTCCTGGTGGTCCAGTTGTTAAGATTCCACACTTTTTTTTCAATGCAGAGGGCGAGAGTTGAACCCTGGTTAGCGAACTAAGATCCCACATGCCAAGCAGCATAGCCAAAAAGTAAAAAAAAAGAAAAAAGGATAGTGGTTGAATAAACCTTAGCACAGAAGCAAACCTCAACAACTTATGACAAAGATACCTGTCACTTAAAATCCATTCAGTACTACTGTGTGGGCTGCAAAGATTCATTCATTCAGTGGCAAACACAGCAACTTTTGAAGCGCCCATTCCAAACTAATACAAATTTTTCCTTATTTCTAATCCTCATGACAATCCAATAAAAGAGGTATGGTTATGTCAATTTTCAGATGAAAATCCGGAGGCTCAGAGAGGTCAAGGTCACTAAGCATTTAGGATCAAAGCCAAGATTTCAACTTCCATCTAGTTCCTAAGTTCTTGCTTTTGACATGAACATTAGACTTTCTCTCTACTCATTCTCAAACACTGTGCCTCCCACTGGAAATACGAAGCCTCACACATTTTATGAAGCTCCCTCATATAAGACACAGGGCTGCACTTAATTTAAAAATAGAGCACGCTTCATCACTGGCTTCCCAATGACAGTAGGTGAATATTTATTCAAATATTTGTCACACCACACAATAGGGAAAAAAGATTCATAACCCAGTGAGCTGGCTTTTGGACCCACGAACCATCAGAAACAAGAGTGTGGTTTTGCTCATCTTTTCATTGGCTCTGAACATGAGAAAGGTTTTTCAATGGAGTTTTTTAAGAGGAACAGGTGAGAGGGAAAGTTGGGGGGGTTTTTGGTGGTTTTTCCACTAGAAGAAATTTCTCATGAAGCTATTTGAGATCAAGACTCTGGTTTTATTGATTTCCTCCTCAGACACAGGTCGGCAGCAAAGAGGAAAATGCGTGCTTAAACAATCTGTGTGCTGGATGGACTACCCTCACCTGAGGCTACCTGACACCCGCTTGAGAGGAGCTTGGAAGCCATTTTACTCTGAGCTGTGCTCAGTCGTGTCCGACTCTTTGTGACCCCATGGGCTATAGCCCACTAGGTTCCTCTGTCCATGGAATTTTCCAGGCCAAAATACTGAAATGGGCTGCCATTTCCTACTCCAGGGGATCTTCCCCACCCAGAGATCGAACCCATGTCTCTTGCGTCTCCTACATTGGCAGGATTCTTTACCACTGATTCACTAGGGAAGCTTTACTTTTTACTCTAAGAGGCTGCAAAAGTCCGCTTCATGGTCAGCAACCCACACTGGTACCCCCCAGGGTCCTGCGCCTGCGGGACCAAACCGCACGAAGGAGCGACTGGATGTGGACAGAAACAATCACCAAGATGAATTCTGGACTCCACCATTCATAAGTCTTTATTTTCATTTCCATGCTACAGGGGTGATGGGACCCCAGAGCACAGGGTCCTGCAGCCCCTCAGTCCCGCCATACCTCTTAGCAAGCATCGGTTCATGCATTTGCCCCAGGGAGGCTCACACCCAGATCCAGGCAGACAGCTGGGGACTAGGTCTACTTTGACAGAAGGGCTGATCATCTACCTTTATAGGAGAAAAATGGATCCCCATGCTTAACTCAAATCCCTTTGGCTTAAGTGTAAGCCATCTCTCCTTGTAGTAACAAGATTAATCTTGAGGGTAAATGGAGACTTGTTAAATAAAATAATGATAATAACAATAATAGTGGAGTGGGTTGCCTTGCCCTTCTCCAGGGGATTTTCCCAACCCAAGGATCAAACCCACATCTCTTACCTCTCCTGCATTGGCAGGTGGGCTCTTTACCATTTGTACCACCCGAGAAGCCCATTCCTATGGCCATACCACCCTAAATGCACCTGATCTTGTCTGATCTCAGAAGCCAAGCAGGATTGGGCCTGATTAGTACTTGGGATGGGAGACTGCCTGGGAATATCAGGTGCTGTAGGCTTGGGCTTCCCTGGTGGCTCAGAGAATAAACAATCTGTCTGCAATAGACCAGCAGACCAGCAGAAGACCTGCAGAAGACCAGGCTTGATCCCTGGGTGGGGAAGATCCCCTGGAGAAGGGAATGGCAACCCACTCTAATATTCTTGCCTGGAGAATTCCTTGGACAGAGGAGCCTGGCGGGATGAGTATCAACTATATGATAGGCAATGTTCATTTTCTAGTTTATCTCATTTAATCCTTAAGACAACACTAAGAACATTAGCTTCACTTAACAGAAGAGGAAACCGAGGATCAGAGAAGGTAAGAAACCTCAAGGTCACACAGCAGGAATGTAGGGAAACTACAGTTTAAATTCCAGAGTTCCATCCAACTCTAGAGGTCAAGGGTTTAATTACTATGTTATACTGCAGCAAACCTCATGCTATGTCTACAGCTAACAACCAAAAAGAAAGCTATTTAGCCTCATTAGCAAAATAAATAAATAAAAAAAATTTAAGATGACTACCTTTTAAGCCTATTAGTAAAACATGTTTTACCAATATTATTAAATACTGTCATGAAACTGTTCTATATCACTGGGATAAACTCATTCAATATTTCCTGGGAAAGTATTTAGCTCCAGGAGCCATAAAAATGGTAATAATTCTTGAATATGGGAAAATTCAGATGCCTGAAAATATCTGTTACAGTGCTTTAAAAGTAGTGTGTGTGTGTGTGTGTGTGTGTGTGTGTGTGTGTGTGTGCCTGGAAGCAAGATAAATGTACCACAGCGGAGGATGCCTGAGAAAGTAATGGTGTCCCTGCACTAGGACATTTATTCTGTCAATAAAGGGATAACCAGGTGGTGAAGTAATGTGGAATGCTAACGTGCCCCCCTTAAGTGAAAAAAGCAAATTACAAAAGGACATGATTTGCCCCTCACACAATTAAGTATAGAATTATCATATGATCCAGCAATTACATTTCTGGGTATTTAGGCAAAAGAATTCAAAGTAAGGACCCAAACAGATATCTATGGACATCCACATTCATAGCAGCATTATTCACAATAGCCCCAAAGTGGAGGCAACCTAGTTTCCATTGACAGATGACTGGATAAGCAAAATGTGGTCCATCTCCGTACAATAGAATATTATTCAGTCCTTAAAAAGGGAGGGGAGGTTCTGACACATGCTGCAGATGAATCCAGAGGTCATGGTGCTGGGTGAAATGAGCCAGTCACAAAAGGACAAATAGTGTGCGATTCCATTTATATCAGTTACCGACAGTAGTCAAATTCTGAGACAGAAAGTTGAATGGTGGTTGCCAGGGGCTGAGGTGGGGAGAGGCATACAGAGCATTAGGGTTTAATGGGTAAAGAGTTTCAATTTTGCAAGACAAAAAAATTCTGGAGATGGACAGTAGTGAAAGTTTGTGATAATGTGAATGTACTAAGTGCTACAGAATGAAATAAACTTGAAAAAATGATCTAAATGGTAAATTTTATGTATATTTTACCACAATTGAAACACAAAAATTAAGGTAGAAAAAAATATGCCTAATGTAGGGTTCGATCCCTGGGTTGGGAAGATCCCTTGGAGGAGGGCAAGGCAACCCACTCCAGTATCCTTGCTGGAGAATTCACATGGATAGAGGAGCCTGGCAGGCTACAGTCCATGGGGTTGCAAAGAATCGAGCACACACCGAGAGAATAAGCGCACAGCACACTGGTCACAATTAAAAATGCACATTAAAAAACGGAAAAGTGGGAATTCCCTGGCGATCCAGTGGTTAGGACTCCACACTTTCACTTCTGAGGGCCCAGGGTCCATCCTTGGTCATGGAACTGAAATCCCACAAGACCTTCCACACACCCTGTACACATCAGCTCTTTTACAGACATAAAAGTGTGCCTGGCACTTTGCACATGACTATATGAAATGTTCAAGACTGGCAATAAAATTGCTGCTGCTGCTGCTGCTAAGTCGTATGAGTCGTGTCTGACTCTGTGTGACCCCAGAGATGGCAGCCCACCAGGCTTCCCCATCCCTGGGATTCTCCAGGCAAGAACACTGGAGTGGGTTGCCATTTCCTTCTCCAGTGCATGAAAGTGAAAAGTGAAAGTGAAGTCACTCAGTCGTGTTTGACTCTTAGCGACCCTGTGGACTGCAGCCTACCAGGCTCCTCTATTCATGGGGTTTTCCAGGCAAGAGTACTGGAGTGGGGTGCCATTGCCTTTTGTGGATAAAATTGCTATTCCAGTGCTAAAACTGGGCACTCTGAGGCTTGCGAGGGTTCCGTGATTTGCCTAGTGGTTGGGAGGGACTTCCCTGGTGGTCCAGGGGTTGGGACTTTGCCTTCCAATGCAGGGGGTGTGGGTTCGATCCTTGGTAGCAGACTTAAGATCCCACATGCTTCTAGGTCCCAAAACCAAAACATAAAACAGAAGCAACACTGTAACAGATTCAATAAGGGCTTTAAAAATGGCCCACATTAAAAAAAATTTTTTTTTTTTAATGGTTGGGATTAAAATCGAGTCTGGTTGACTCCAATGACAGTACTTTTTCTTCCATGTGGCAATTCCTCCATCATCACCTCTGCACCCCACCCCGCCTATATATAAAGGACTTAAAGTTTCAGTATCACAGCTATGAACCTGCGTCCCTACTGAGAAGACAACATGTCTCCAAGATTTCACAACCAACACACAAAAAGGCAATGCCTCCCTGCAATTCTAGATGGGGAGGTGGAATAGGAGCCCTGCCCCTCCAGAGAGCCTCCACCCTCACAAGCTTCAGTAATAGGAGTGGGGCTCCCCAAATCCCTCCCCACACCATCAGCCCCATCCCACCAGCCCCACCTCACAATGGTGGCTGCTCAGGAGGAGGACATGAGGACACAGCAACAAAACTGAGTCAGCCCTACAACTTCTTAAGAGAGGAAACTCCAAAATGGGAGGGGCTATGTGTCCCCAGACAGAGGTGGGGAGTCCTGAGCTGAGAAAGCGCTGTCCTAGTTCGGGTAGGACCAGAGAAGACTAAGGGGGCTGAAACAATTCCCTGCAGGTGAAGAGCTTGGTCTCTTGGCAATTCCTTTGAATTCCAGGAATTTTCTTTTCTGCCTTTGGGACCCTGATTGTGGAGGGTGCTACTAATAGCAGAGCTAACTTCTAAGGTGGCTGCCAGTTCACAAAGCTGGGGAGAGGGCAGCAGGAGGGAGGAAGGAAGGCTGGTGACAACGGGACCTCTGGTGACTCTGAAATCCTTGCCTGATGTCACCCACAGGAAAGCAGAGGGCCCAGATGTAGGGAGCGTTCCATTTCCTGCAAAAATGACTGTGCTCAAACCTTCCCCAGAAAATACCAAAGAAACACACTCCCATCCTTCTGTAGTAGGCTGAACGGTGGTCCCCTAAAGATATGTCTGCCTTCATCCCCAGAACCTATGAATTATTTGGAAAATTAACTTTGTGCAGAAAAGGTCTTTGCTGATGTAATTAAGTACCCTGAGATGAATTCATCCTGCACTGTCCAGGTGGACCCCAAATCCAATGACAGCTGTCCCTCTAAGAGACACAAGAGGAGAAGACAGAGAGGAGGAGCCGTGTGAACATAGGGGCAGAGATCAGATGATGCTGCCACAAGCCAAAAACAGCTGGAGCCCTCAGAAGCTGGAAGAGGCAGGGCAGAGGCTTCCCCAGGTCCCTGGAGAGAGAGGTGTCCCATACAGACACCTTGATTTTGAACTTCTGGGCTCCAGAACTGTGAGGGAATACATTTGTGTTGTTTTAGGCCACGAAAACTGTAAGAATTTGTTATTGACAGCCACAGGAAATGAATACGGCATCCCTCCAAGACAGTAAAATCCAACTCAGGCAGCTCACTCCCTTTCTGCAGCTCTCCCATCGCCCATCCCCCCATCCCCACCCACTATCATGTTCCTGGCATTTCCTCTAAGTGGAAAAAGTAATTTCCCCCAAAGTGAGTGAAACGCAAGTGAACTGCAATACCACTTTAGGAACAGACACACCCATCACTCCGAGGACTCTCCCTCTCGGCTCAGAAAGTAAGCGGCCTTGGAAAGCACCCATTTCCAGGAGAAGCCCTGAGAGCCCTTCTCTGAGGGGGGGGTCACGTCACCACCTCTGACGGGAGGAGTGGAGAGTTCTACAAGCCACACCAATGCAGCACCAACCTCAGGCCCCAGGGGCTGTGCTGGCCTCCAGGAAAGGGAGAGGGAGCCAGATTTTGGAATGACCCAAAGCAAGTCAATATTTTTCTGCAAGCAAAAGAGTGAAGAGAGAGGCTCCCCAGTTTTTTTAATTGTTTTTCTTCCCCCCACCTTGAAACTGGCAGCATTTCTGATATGATTGCAGGGGATTTCCACCAACCAAGTTGAAGAAAATTCAGTTTTAGCATTAACTGCAGGGAGAGAGGAGGAGTTTTGCAACCTTTGTCATTTATGAAACACCAGCAGTGGCCCCAAAATGAAGATGCTTTCCTTTCTCCCAAATCAGTCAGGCTCCCACCACCCTCCATGGGCTGGCGGCTAATTACCACAGGCGTCTTGACTCTGACCCGGGGGCAGCAGCGGGGCACTGACCCTCCCTGACTCTCCTGGGAGCCTTGTCCTCCAGTCCTGCCGCTCCAACTGCTCAGCTGGGAAAAGTGTTTGCCCCCTGGAGAGTGGCGGAAAGAGCTCTTCTGAGGTCCCACGGTAAGGAAACACTTGGTGGGGCCCCAAGCCCCACTGTCAGACCCACAGCAGCAGCTGGAGGGAGGGAGGTGTTCTCTAAACAAAAATGGTTTTGAAAAATAAGCTAGCCAAAGGGGAATTGCTTCATAAGTTGCACATTCACTTCTCCCTTTAACTGTGCAATTGAAGAAAAACAAGGTGAAGCAGGAACTGACCCCTCATACTCCCTCATTCTCCCCCACCCCACAATCTCGCTTGATATAGGCACAAAAGCAAAGCTAACCAGGTCTGAGGCTGGTCTCTATTTATGGATTGTCTTGCCTTGTAAGCACCCCCAGGGGCTGATACTCTCCCTGCCAGCCTGCCTTGTTTTTAGCCTTGGCCCCCAGGGGGATCCGTAATAAAGCAAGAAAAAGAATGGAGCCCCAAGCATCATTCAAAGATGCACTTTACCCGTCCTTCCTGGGCAAGGACCAAAGCAGCAAAAATGCAACTTGTCCCACCAGAAAGGGACATCAGCGTGGCCAGAAGGACCTCTGGGGCAGTTGCTCTAATTCCAGAAACATCTGGATTGGCAGCGTTGTTTCTAAAGGTGGGTGGAGAGGTGAGGGGAAGTAAGCTTGGCTTGTCTTTAGAGCTGGCAACTGCCAACTAGGTTTTAAGAGTATACTCATCCTCCCACCCCACCCCCACACCCTGGGTGTTTTCCACTACTTTGCTGAAAGTACCAGAAGAGAATGAACCTCAGCATGTGCTAGTCAGCGCTCTCCTGAGCCAGGATGGACAGAATCCCACCATAAAGACATTAAGCCACAGCAGGGCATGAGAATATGAAGGGGTTGGCAATTTCTGCTCTAGGGAGACCCGAAGAGAAAGCTCTATTCTGCTCTCCTTGTGTTTGCTGGCAGTCTCCTAAATCAGAAGAATCTTCACCCCCACTTATCATGCCCCTCAGACCTGGTGGGTAAGGGTAGTAGGGTTTTACAGGAGAGCATCCAGGTGGGTACTTTAGACTCTATGGCTCTGAAAGGACACCCCACATCCCAGGTCCGAACACCAAGCAAACTGTTAGGCGACATACATTCTTCTTCATCTGCAAACACCACCACTATCAGATGACTAAATGCTTTGGCGTCTAAAGGAACCAGGATTCTGGATCAGCTAATTGTAAACGTGTGGGTCAGCAAGTTTGGTTTCCTCCAGTGCAAACAGAGCCCTCATTCAGCGCCTATGGTTAACTGAACATACATGTGAAAAAACCCTACGGCATCATTCACTTGAGAACACTGAGGCACTCAGGCACGCCAGCGGTGGGTGTGCAGACCCTCTGCAAGTGAGCAGTGGGATTAGTCCTCGGTTTCAAAGTCTCTGGAGCAGTGGACCTTTCCCGGGGAGATGCCTGGGAACGGAAGCCGCTCCCTGCCCCAAGGCACACACCTCACACACGCGTGACCGTGCGTGCAGGACATTTCTGGGGGTGGCGTCTGTTGGGGCTTCTGCAGGAGCCCCGGGGGAAAGAAGCCCCACTTGATGGTCCGGTGGGGTTCGAGACCCACTGCGCCCTCCTTCCTGGGGACACCTGAACGGAATGAAAGCTTCCCAATCATCCGACGGCTCCGGAGCGCTCCATATGCAAACTGGTCAGATCCCAAGGGTGCTGCGCTTGAACTTGGTACATGGGCCGCCGGCACGGGCTGCCCCACGGCGCCCCCCACTCCGACCCCGGAAATCCCATCCCCACTCGCTTCCCCTCCCGAAGCGCCTCCTATCAGTCCTCTCCTGGCTCTCCATCTCCCCACCCGAGCAGGGCTCAGGGCGCAGACGGCAAAGCAGTGCCCCCGCCCCCACGTCCCCGTCCCCAAAAAAGTTCCCCCGGTTCCTCTCTCCTCGATCTCAGAGAAGGGGTGCACAGGACGGACCCTAAATAAAAACAGGAAACGCGATTTAAAAAAAAAAGCAGCAGCCTCATTCAGGCTGAATTACGGGTACGACTATTAAAAAGAAGAAAGAAAGGAAAAAAAAAAAAAAGTCCGGAAATGCAAAGCTGAAGGCGGTTTTGCCGCCGTAACCCGGACCCAGCCGCAGATCCGGGGGCTGGTCTCGCCGCGCCGCTGCAGTAAACACGCGGTGAGCGGCGCCGGCGGCCGGAGCCCAGCCGGGAAGGGCGGGAGAGAGACCCGCCGCACATCCAAGCGCCCGGCAACGCCTTCCCCGGCCTCTCTCCAGCCCCGGGTCCCGCTCTCCCGGGTTGGGGAGGGCGCGCCGGGCCAGGGAGCGGGGGAGATGTGTGCACCCCTCTCCCCACGGCTCGACGGGAGCTCGGGGCGGGGAGGGGGGATGCGGCACCGCCGTAGGTAACGTAGCCTGCACCCCGCGGCACAGCCCGGGCGCCCCGGGTCCCGCTCGCCAGCCCCCGGGGCAGGGCGCACTCGGCTAAGCGCTGTCCTTCTCCCCTGGGCTCGGCTGGTGCAGAAGAGGCTGCCCCGCCGAGGGAGCGCACCTCGTACCCCGCCTCCGGCCCGGGAGCTCCCGGGTCCCACTCCGCGGGGCATGCAGTCCCGGCGCACGGGGGCTGTGTGCACCCCTCTCTCGGCGGACGCTCCGGGGGCCGCCCCGACCCCGCGCACAGCCTTGGCCCAAGTTCCGGGGGGCGCCCCCTAGCCCGGCTCGCTAGACGCGGGCGGGTGCACAGGACCCGGGTGCACGGGCTGTTCGCGCCGGGAGACGTCCGCAAGCCGGTCCCCCGTCTCCTCGAGGTCCCCCTAAGTCCCCCGAGGTCCCTGGCCCCGGTCCTCTCCCCCACCTCCCAGACGCAGCCGGAGGTGAGCGCTTACCCGTCCGGGCGCAGCTGGCAGCCGCTGGGAGCTCCGGCGCTGGGCGCGAGTGAGCCTCGAGGGAGGGAGGCGGGGCGCGGTGGGGGCGCCCCGCCTGCTGACAGCCCGCACACTCCACTTCCCACTTTGTTTCCTTTTTACTGGCAACAGGAAAAACAGCAGGTCCTCCTGCCACTTCTTCTAACCCTCCGCCCGCCTCGCCTGCCCCCCTCCGTCTCGGGCTGGAGGGGCGTCATGCCAGGTGCCTCTGGAAGCTACACCTTGCCCTTCTTCAAAACAAGTTTATATCTGTATCCAGAAATGGAGTTTCCTGCCGTGTCAACACACAAAGATGTCACAGCCATCAGCGATTCCCGCCCTCCAAATGTGAATTTCTGAGCCCGGAGGGCGCCCAGGAAGAAGGATGAAGCTCCCATAGACCAGCGCTGAGGAGCTGGGGGTGTTGGGGGTGGGGGTGGGGGGGTGACGCGGGCATGTGAAAAAACGCAGGATTCTGGCCCCCTTAGCTGAGATGCATATGAAAGGAATGATTTCAGCGAGCCCAGGCTCTTGCATCTTTTCATACACAGAAAAGCGCTAAATTCCTTGAGATATCTGGTTTTAAATAATTAATAATAATCTTTTGATGTTCAGACTACTTGTCCCTTGTTGCAAACTTCTATATAATCTGACTCCTCCGCCCCGCCCCCCACCTCCACTTTGTCTGTAGCAGTTCTCTCAGGGTTACTTGCGATGCTGTCTCCCAGGATTGACATCTTAAAAATTTGCACCAAATAAAACATAACTCTTGACTTTTAGGTTGTGACTATTTTTTTAAGTCGACAGTTTTTATTTATTAAAGAAAACAATCAAATCAAGGTCCTAAGAGCTCATAAAAGTCCCACACCTTCCACATGCACACACCAAAGGATTTCAGCACTGGAGGGAGGAAAGCTGGAGGCTCCCAGGGGGGGCCCAAGGCCAAATGCAGGGAACTTGGCAGGCGGGTGGGTAAGCGGGGTGGACTTGGAGCTCAGAGTTCCACTGTGCTCAGTCCTGGAGGGAAAGCAGTGGCCGGTGGGCTTGGATGGGCCAAGAGCATGGGTCAGTGCCCCCCAAGATTACTACAGTGGCTTCAGATCCTTCCAGCATGTGATGGGTGATGAGTCAGTCATTATCTTTGTCCAATGACTTAAAGAACCCTCCCCAACCCAGCCTGGGAAAGAAAGTACCTGTTTGCTTTCCTTGAACAGAAGAAGACACTGAGGCTTGGAGAGGCGTTCCTTCTACCCAGGAGATCCCCTGGCTACCCCCAGGGCCTGTTTGGGCCCAGCACTGGCTACAACATTGGAAGGACAGGCAATTCTGTGTTCAGCCAGGAAATGGGGGAGAATTTGGGCAAGGTGAGTGGGTTACTAAGTCATTCCCGTTTTCTAACAATTGGGCTGCAGACTCTGGTCTCTCAGCTGGATACCTGTGAAGGAGCCAGGAGAGACCATGGGTCCCTACGGGTGAGAATGCTGGGTCTGTTCCCAGGAGTATACATCTTTCCCAATGAAACATCTGAGGTTCACAACCTCATTCTTACCAGGCCAGGACCACTCCAGGGCTGTCCAAAGCCAGAAGAGAAATGGACATTTCAGAGAGAAATATCTGATGGCAGATTCTGATGTTTCCGAACACCTGTCCCAACCTTGATTTTGCCTGTGTGCAATTTAAACACTACTTGATAATCTCCAGAGCTGGTTGTAAGAAACAGTCAGGTGAAGAATGGCTTTGCATCATCCAAAAGAACTCTTCGTTGAATACCTATTTTCTGTGCGTGCATGCTAAGTTGCTTCAGTCATGTCTGACTCTTTACAACCCCATGGACTGTAGCCCACCAGGCTTCTCTGTCCATGGGATTTTTCATGGCAAGAATACAGGAGTGGGTTGCCATGCCCTTCTCCAGGGAATCTTCCCCACCCAGGGACCAAATCTGCTTCTCTTGCTTCTGCATTGCAGGCAGATTCTTTATGACTTAAACTGCCCTCAGGAAAGCCCTATGTATTTTCTGACAACCAATCAAATCATGCTTTGTAATATGCAAGACAGGAGGCCTATCAAGTGTTCAGATGCACTTCACACATTGTTATCTCTGATCTCAACAACAGCATCCCAAGAAAAATCTTATCATGCCCACTTAACTGATAAGAAAACTGAGACTCAGGAAGGTTGAATCATTTTGAGGGGCCACACACTCAGTGTCTGCTTTCAGATCCTCGATTCTTTGCCCATGCCACATTGTTTATGTCCCAGTCTGAGACCAAGTTTCACTTTCCTGTAACCCAATGCACTTCATTTTAGAGACCAAACTATAAGACTTATCCCTCCTCTTTTGCCTGGAGTACCAGGAAGCTCAGGCTAACTGTAGCATCAAGTACACGGCCCCTCAAGTTCCCAGTAGACTTCTGCCTTCCTCTCTACAGTTTCTGATCTCTCTTTCTCACTTTATTTTTAACTGTTGTCATGTGTGTTTTGGAGGAAGCTACTTCAAGTTCCTTTTGAATCGTAAGTGAAATGGACCAGCTATGGTGGAGCATTTATTTATAGCAGTCCTAGAAGAAAAGCGGCACCTGGGCTGTGAGGAAGGCAACACGTGTTACTCACGTGACCTCCTGACTGGGAAATCCTCTGGCCCCATTTTATGGAAGGGAAGGGAGATCTCAGGTATTAAGGGGAGCCAGTCAGTGGAGAAGATGGACCGGAGGCCCCCTGGGGGGCACTCAGAAGAGCACGCACAGCTCTCCAGACCCGTTTCCTTCTGCGCCTGCTACCCTCTTCCTGCAGAACTTCCCCTGCAGCAGCCATCCAGCCTCCGTGGTTTCTCACGGATGCAGTGAGCATCTTTGCTCTGTTCAACCTTGAGTGCTTACCACCGCCACCCACACATGCCCACAAGTAGGGTTAACTCAGGGCAGCCAGAGCCAAGTTGAACACCTCACTGCAGGGGTACAAGTGAGGAGCCCACTTCCTCAGCGCCTCCACGAGAGGGTCCAGACACTCACCTCCATGACCTGTCTTGGCACAAAGCCTGGTTTGCTGAGAGGCCTTTCCTTCCAGGCAGAGCAAAATTATCCAACTCAAACCCTTGCCCATTTGCCCGGGTGTGGTGAAGGAAAGTGTGGTGAAGATTCGCAATTAAGAGCACCTTCCCTGCAGCCAAAGTGCCTGGCATTGCCCCTGTGGAGCTGTGTGGTCTCAGATGAGTGACTTAACCTCTCTGTGCCTCCATTTCCTCATCTGAAAAACAAGGACAGTGATAATGGCTTCCAACATTGAGAATTGTTGTTAGGTTAATACACATAAAATGCTATGAGTACCCAACAGAGTGAACCCCAAGAAAATGTTAGTTATTGAGTTATTCCAAAACAGAATCTTCGTGCTTTGTGGGACTGGATATTTCTGCTCTAGGGCAGTATTTTTCAAAAGCAGCAACCACAGGTTGTGACATACTAACGTGGTAATGTACTGGGAATCCATTCAGTAGGTCGAAATGAAACAGAATAGGGCTTCCCTGGTGGCTCAATGGTAAATAAAGAATCTTCCCACCATTGCAGGAAGGTCTCACATGCCGGCCTTGGAGCACCTAAGCCACAACTACTGAGCCCGTGCTTCCTGGAGCCACAACTACTGAGCCCATGTGCTGCAACTACTGAAGCCCTTTCGCCCTAGAGCCCGTGCTCCACAACAAGAGAAGCCACCACAATGAGAAGCCCATGCACTGCAACTAGAGAGTAGGCCCTGCTCACCGAAACTAGAGAAAAGCCCAAACAGTAATGAAGACCCAGCACAACTGAAAATAAATAAATAAATAAAATCTATCTGATTATATTCCACACAGTAAGGGTGATATCCCTGCCTGAGGCTTTGTGTCTCGTTGATTGGTGTGTGTGAGCATACATTAAGTCAAGATGTAAGATGTATTCTCACTGCAGGTCCCAGTCAACACAACTGGAAAGGTGCTACTTTCTGCAGACAACAACATAATGGTGGTAGTGATACAAGGACACCACAAATGAGTAGAAAATTAGGCCAAGGTCAGACTTGATTCCTGGAAAGTCTGAGTTCTTTAAAAATATGTTTATTTATTTGGCTGTGCTGGGTCTTAGTTGAAGCATGTGGGTTCTAGGGTTAGGATCAGGCCTAGGGATTGAACCCAGGCCCCCTGCCTTGGGAACACGAAGTCTTAGCCAATGGATCACCAAGGAGGCCCCTGCAAAGTCTGACTTTTGAGGACACAGGCTCCAGCCAGTGCAGGGAGGCAGTCAGGTGGGAAGGAGAAGAGAAGTCTCGGCTCCAGGCTATGCCTGCGGTCCGGGGAATGACATGGAGGTCACCCCCAAAGGTGGATGGTCTGTGCCCCTGCACTTCATCTCATTGTGCTCATGGGGTTCTCAAGGTAAGAATACTGAAATGGTTTGCCATTCCCTTCTCCAGTCGACCACATTTTGTCACACTCTGACTAGCAGCGACCTGCCCTTCAGTCGCTCCACGTAGCCTGATGACATGCCTGGTGCCTTTGTTGTCTCTTGAGAGGCCCTTGGACTGCAAAGAGATCAAACCAGTTCATCCTAAAGGAAATCAACCCTGAACATTCATTGGAAGGACTGATGCTGAAGCTGAAGCTCCTTGGCCACCTGATGTGAAGAGCTGACTCATTGGAAAAGACCCTGATGCTGGGAAAGATTGAAAGCAGCAGGAGAAGGAGGCCACAGAAGATGAGGTGGTTGGATGGCATCACCAACACAATGAACATGAGTTTGAGCAAACTCAGGGAGATAGTGAATGATAGGGAAGCCTGGTGTGCTGCAGTTCATGGGGTTGCAAAGAGTTGGACATGACTTAGCGACTAAACAACAGCTTTATCTGAGGTCAAAGTAGACTGGAGGGTCCAGAAAGTGAAAGTTGTTCAGTTGTGTCTGACTCTTTGCGACCCCATGGACTGTATAGTCCATGGAATTCTCCAGGCCAGAATACTGGAGTAGGTAGCCTTTCCCTTCTCCAGGGGATCTTCCTAACCCAGGGATCAAACCCAGGTCTCCCACATTGCAGGCGGATTCTTTACCAGCTGAGCCACAAGGGAAGCCCAAGAATACTGGTGTGGGTAGCCTATCCCTTCTCCAGCAGATCTTCCTGACCCAGGAATTGAACCAGGGTCTCCTGCACTGCAGATGGATTCTTCACCAACTGAGCTATCAGGGAAGCCAGAAAGACCCAGGGAAAAAAAGCTCAGAGGTGTCCTGGGTGAACCTGTGGGGCCAAGGCTTAACTGATGGAGAATGAGTTTTTGTGCCCACCTGGATGGGATCTCCAAACAGAAATCAAGTTATCTTTTTTTGTAAAATACACTCAAAACCCAGGCTGCCTGGGTTTAAATCCTGGCCACGCAACTTTGGGGTAGTCAATTCGGTTCCTCCTGACCCCATGCTGGGGAGGGTTCCCTGAGTGGGTGGTTCTGCCTTGGTACAGTCAATATTTCAGAAACAGCAGTTGGCTTTATTTCTTTATTTAGCTGCATTGGGTCTTAGTTGCAGAGTGCCGCATCTTTGATGCACCATGCAGGAGTTTTCCTGGTGGCATACAGGATTCTTCAGCTGTGGTGCTCGGGCTTAGCTTCTCTGCAGCATGTGGGATCTTAGTTCCCCAACCAGGGATTGAACCTGCATCCCCTGCGTTGCAAGGCGGATTCCTAACCATTGGACCACCAAGGAAGTCCCAGAAAGAGCAGGTGAGTTTAAAAAAAATCCTCTAAGTGTTAGTTGCTCAGTCATGTCCGACTCTTTTCAACCCCATGGATGTCAATGGACTGTAGCCCTCCAGGCTCCTCTATGCATGGGATTTCCCAGTCAAGAATGTTGGAGTGGGTTGCCACTCCCTTCTCCAGGGGATCTTCCAGATCCAGAGATGGAATCCGAGTCTCCTGTGTCTCCTGCATTGCAGACAGATTTTTAACCATTTGAGCCACCAGCTTTTCCTATTCCAAGGTCTGGGGGAAATGTGGAAAGGGGATGATGGGGAGCAGCAGGGTCTGGGGTCATGAGGCTAGATCCAAGCCTGATTCTCCGTACACTGAGGGTGACCCAGGCTTTGCAACACTGATTCATTTGGCAAGTTCTGGGCTCTGGGAGACAGCACAGTATGAGCCAGAGACCCCCCCTTCTGGGGCTTACATGCCAGTGAGAAGAGAAACTATAAAGAATGAAAATCGGATACAGTGTCCTGAAGTAGTAAATGGTGCAAAGAAATATTCAGCAAGTTAGGAGGGGAGAGGGGTTGGGGAGAGGATACTGGAGGTCAGGACCTTCCAGCAGAGGGAGGATCTGAATGAGGTGAGGGGAGAGCCCTGCTCAGCCTGTGCTCAGCTGTGTCCAACTCTCTGCAACCCCATGGACTGTAGCCCACGAGGCTCCTCTGTCCTTGGGATTTTTCAGGCAAGGATACTGGGGTGGGTTGCCGTGCCCTCTTCCAGGGGATCTTCCCGACCCAAGGATAAAACACAGGTCTCCTCTGTCTCCTGCATTGGAAGCTGATTCTTTACCGGCTGAGCCACCAGGGAAACTCCGTCTGAAGGAAGAGCATTCCCAACAGAGGGAACGGCCAGCGGAAGCAACAGCATGCTGGAAAACCAGAAAGGAGGCTAGGGAGGCTGGAGGTGGGGTGGATGCGAACAGCAGAGTGGAGGATCCAGGAGGGGCAGCGGGTTTTTTGGGCTTTGGCTGAAAGAGTGATGAGAAGCAGAGGGAGGGCTCTAAGCTGGGCTGGGAGGAGTGGGTTGTGATTTACATGTGATTTACACATTTACAATATGTGCTTATACACGTTCTTGGTCTGCCATCTCTTAAGTTGTAGAAACTTTAACCCCCAGGAAGCAGTGAGCGCACCCCCAGCACCCAGATCTGGGTCTCTAATCCCACAGTCCTTGATAAAAGGAACCAATGCTCTTTGGAGAAATGGCTGATTCTTTGATGGGGGCAGGAAATAGACAAGATGAGCCTGGAGGTCTTACAGTGCTGGAAAAAAAAAGAACACCACAAAACAACAAAACAAAATACCACAGTGATGGGGCCAGTCCATGGTACACGATAGTGAACTGAACAGGTTTCCAGTGGCCAATGAGGGGACAGTTTGAGCAACCAAATAAACTAGTATTGGATTAGAGCCAAAGGTACAAAATCTGTACCCAGCTTTTCCTCTATGGACATATTATAGGATGCTAATAGTCAGCCATGAGACCATAGCCCTCAAGGAACTCTCCTGCAGGGCTACAATCATTTGCCTGGAGGGTTGCCACCTTAAAATTTTAATTCATATCTCCCATGCTACTGATATAGCCATAAACTTCTAAGAAACAAATGAATACATCTATAAAAATAAATCTGGGAAGAGAAATTAGCAAATTAATTTAAAAACTAATCACAATAAGCAGGAAAGATTGAGAATTTAATTTTTTTGAGAATTTAAATTTTTTGAAGGCAGAGATCTTTTTTAAAAAAATTTTATTTGTTTGTTTCACTACACTGGGTCTTAGTTGTGGTATCTGGGATCTAGTTCACTGACCAGGAATCCAACCCAGGCCCCCTGCATTGGGAGCATGGAGAATTAGCCCCTGGACCACCAGGGAAGTCCCCAGAGAATTTTTATTCATCTTTACTATCATGAGAGTTGTCATTATATTTGATGTAATAAATTATTTTTAAGTGAATGACCAAAAACAAAAAACAAAAAAACCCCAAGGTATAAAGTAAATATCCGTGAGTCCAGACTGATATAAATAAATGATTGAATAAATAAATAAACAAGGGAGACTCTACCAGTCTTCTGCACAGATGAGATAATTTAGGAAGAAACTTCACCAGCCCTCCTGGAGGAGGAGCTTAAGTCATCATCCCTTCAGCGTAGGCTTGTCGGCTTCTCCCAAAGAGGACACAGTGGAAGGGGGACAAAGAGGGACTTCCCAGTGGACACACCTGGCAGCCACCACCGCGGCTGGGTGACCAAGGTCCCCATCGTCAGTGGTAAGTATGCTGACAGCAGGCACCCTTGGTGTGATATGGTGAGAATGACACTTTGTTCTGTGGTCTTCCTATGAAGAGCTGATAAATACCAGTCTAGTCATGAGGGAAACACACACACATGCACACACACACAAAAACCAACCATGCAAACCCAAACGAGGAAACAGTCTAAAAAGTACCTGGCCAGTCCTCTTCAAAACCATCAAGATTATCCAAGACAAAGAAAACCGGAGAAACTGTCCCAGCCAAGAGCAGCCTGACAACAAAACGTCATGTGATGTGCTGGATGGGATCTTGGAAGAGAAAAAGGACATTAGGTAAAAACTAAGGTAGTCTGGATGAAGTATGAACTTTAGTTAATAATTATGTACTTGTGACAAATATACTGTAGTAATGTAAGATGTTGAAAGTTGGACCACAAAGAAGGCTGAGTGCTGAAGAATTAATGCTTTTGTACTGTGGTATTTGAGAAGACTTCTGAGAGTCCCCTGGACTGCAAGGAGATCAAACCACTAAATCCTAAAGGAAATCAGTCCTGAGTATTCATTGGAAGAACTGATGCTAACGCTGACATTTCAGTACTTTGGCCACTTGATTAAAAAGCCTGACTCATTGGGAAAGACACTGATGATTGAAAAGACTGAGGGCAGAAGGAGAAGGGAACAACAGAGGATGAGATGGTTGGATGGCATCACCAACTCAGTGGACATGAGTTTGAGCAAATTCCAGGAGATGGTGAAGGACAGGGAAGTCTGGTGTGCTGCAGTCCATGAGGGTCACAAAGAGTCAGACACAACTTAGCAGCTGAACAACAACAATGTAGGATGTTAGCAACAGAGAAACCAGTATGGGGTGTGTGAGAACACCCTATACTATCTTTGCAACTTCTCTGTAAATCAGACACTATTCTAAAATTAAGTTTTTTTTAAAGAAAAAATATTAGAATGATGCTGGGGGGTGGAGAAGGGCCAAGCCAAATCCCTTGAGACCATGAAGGATGTGCAGCCAGGGGCATTGTGTTAAAAGCTTGGCATACAGGGACTTCCCTTGTTGTCCAGTGGTTAAGACTCCACACTTCCAATGCAGGAGGTACAAATTCAAGCCCTAGTTGGGAAACTAAGATCCCACATGCTGTGAGGCACAGCAAAAAAAAAAAAAAAAAATCTGGCACACAGTGGTTTGGGAGGTGAGGCAGAGCCCCAGAAAGAGAGGGGTCGAAGTGCAGAAATTTCAAAGGCAAGGCTTTTATTCTCTGGCCCTGGAGATCTGCTGGGGTTGGGAGGATGGATATTTTTGAACCTTCTCTTCTGGGAAGCCTGAGATTCAGTCCTACTCCCACATCCTCCAGTCTGTCCCTTCCTCTGTAAAATGATAATAAAAAGTTGTGAGGCCAACTTCAGAGAGCTTGTGAGACTAAAAAGACATGCTTCATTGAAAGTGACCTGGAGCCAGTCAACACTTTGCAAATATAGTGCAGAAGAGGTAGTGCTAAATGGAGCTGATCATTGTTTCCCACCCCATAACCCAGCACACATCTTACCCTTGCTCTAAAGGCACCTGTCTACCTAGAAAAGGCCCCTCTAGATAGCTATATGTCTTTAAAAGCGCCCATTCTGAGGAGCACCCTCATGTGAAACCTTTACAACCTCAATGAGAAGGCATACCGCTGGTTACTCTCCCTGCCACAGACAGAAAAAGCATCAGCAAGAGAAAGACAGGGCCTTCTCCGTGATCCAGTGGCTAAGACTCTGAGCTCCCAATGCAGGGGGTCTGGGTTCAATCCCTGGTCAGGGAACTAGGTCCCACATGCCATAGCTAAGTATTCACATGCCCCAACTAAATATCCTACAACTAAGACTCAGTGCAGCCCAATAAATAAATAAATTTTTAAAGAGAGAAAGACAGAGGAAAATTCAAGACAGACTGAGAGGAGGACACAGAGACAGGAAGGAGAGAGGGGCATGTGAAGACAGAGGCAGAGACTGAAAGAATATGGCCACCAGCCAAGGACCTCCTGCAGCTACTAGGTGCTGAAGAGGCCAGGCAGGAATCTCCCGTAGAGTCTATGGAGGGGGAAGTCCTGCTGACACCTTGATTTTGAATTTCTGGCCCCCTGAACTGTGAGAGAACAGATTTCTGTTGTTTTAAGTCACGTGGCATGTGGCAATTTGCTACAGCAGCCACAGGAAACTGATAAACACCCATTCCTTCTCTGGAACATTACACAACCAGTAAAGTGATAATTGCAAGATGTGGCCTTATGGTCAGGGTCTGTTGTTCAGTTTCTAAGTTGTGTCTGACTCTTTGTGACCCCATGGGCTGCAGCACGCCAGGCTTCCCTGTCCTTCACTGTCTCCTGGAGTTTGCTCAAACTCATGTGCACTGAGTCGGTGATGCCATCCAATCATCTCATCCCAGGTGAGGGTCTGGGTTACATAAACATGAAAAAAGGCAGGAATATTGTTGAGCAGTCAGCCTGCACCCTTTTTGTGCATTATCCTGTCTTAACCTTTAGTAACCATGTGCATTGGATGTTTTTATTCCCCATTTTATGAAGGAAGAAACTGAGGCAGTGCCTTGGGTAGCTGGCCAAGGTCACCCAGTTGGCAGGTGAGGGTTAGCAGACCCCATGTGCCTAGATCAATAGCTAGATGCCATCACCAATAGATGGCAGCCTTCCTATGACTCAGAGGTCAGGTGACAAGGAGGGTGAGGGGTCTACTGGACAAGCTGCAGCAGTAAGTTGGCCCATGAACCAAAAATGGGAGGAAGAAGATGTGTCACCTTGCATTGTGGAGGGTCTTCCCCTGGCCAGAACTGTCCAGAGGAAGGCATGGTCCATCCACTGAATGGAGTAGTATCCAGCCATTGAAAATAGTGATTGTGAAGACCTGTAGCATCACAGGAAGTGATCCTGTCATCAAGAGACAAGGGCTCCATGCAGAATTGCCTCTGTGCTGGGTACCACTACATAAGTGCCCTACACCCACATGCGTGTAGTAGGAGGCGGCTTAGCACAGTGAAAGCTGTGTGGGAGGAAGGTGACAGATGTTTTTCTTTACATTTCATTTTCTAGTCACACTTTGCCAAATGTGTAATAAAAATGCAAAAAATGTAAAACTTGATCTCCACTCCCCAAGTTAGAGCCAATCTCTCTAACCCCTCTTTACATCAATACTTTACATGAGCCATCTATCCATCCTGCCTGGGCTCCAGTCATAGTGTACTGCAAGCCAAGTGTCAGGTCAAGTGTCTTGGTCAAGATGGTCAAGCATCTGCAAATCAAGGACAGGGCGACCCTGTGCAGGGATGAGAACCCAGGAGAAGGACTTCTTTGGGAATGCAGGTGGCATCTGGGAGGTCTGTCAGTGGACAGCGGGTCCTCAGCCAATGGGAATTCTAAACAAGAAAGGCATCAGTTGGTGAGAACACAGCGCTCTTGCCGGGGGTGGGGAGGGGAGGGTAATGTGTTCAACTCCTTTCTCTAGACACACTCCCCCCAGTGCATGCCTGTGGCCACACTGCTGTCTCGGTCAGATGTGCTTGTCTTTGAGCCTGCCTGAGTTGATGGGGCCAAGAGTGGTCACCTGGTGCCACGTTTGCCAAGCAGTGATCTCGATGGGAATATGGAGTTAGAACCAGGGAAATAATGTTTCTTCAGGTCCCTGGAGCTTGGGTGCTATGACATGTAAGCTGGGGAGCTGTAGGACCTCTTATGCCCATCAAAAGGACTAAAGAAGGGACTTCCCTGGAGGTCCAGCAGTCAAGACTCCACCTTCCAATGCAGGGTACCTGGGTTCGATCCCTGTTTGGGGAAGTAAGATTTCACATGCTGCAGGGCAACTAAGCCTTTGTACTGCTCAACTACTGAGCCCACATGCCACAACTAGAGAGAAGCCCTGATGGCACAATATGACACAGCCAAAATAAAACAAATATATTTTAAAAAGACTCCACAGTTCCAATGCAGGGGATACAAGTTCAATCCCTGGTTGGAGCACTAGGATGCCACGTGCTAGGCAGCATGGCCAGAAAAAAAGTGTAAAAAAAAAAAAGACTAAAGAAATCAGAGAGGCTGCTGAGCAAGAGAGATTGAGAGATGACCCCTAAAGCAGGTGCATGGAGAGGAAGTGAGGATCACAAACGAGAGTGAAGATTCGGGCAACTTTTCAGCTCTCATCTTTTTGAGGTCTTGATGTGTCCTTGCCCTTGGGTTCTTCTGAAAACCCCCTAGACCCTCAAGGCTGTCTTTCACACGCTGCTTAAAATCTGGACCCACTTTCGAGAGTTGTATGCTGTGACAAATCACCACAATATGGATGGTTCAAAACAACAGAAACTTATTCCTTCACAGTTCTGGAGGCTAGAAGTTTGAAACTAAGGTGTTGGCAGGGTGGGTTCCCTCCAGAGGTTCTGAGGGGGAATCTCCTCCATGCCTCTCTCTTCTGTTTATCAACCGAATCTCTGCCCATCTCCAAAGGGCATTCTCCCTATGCCTCTGTCTATCTGTCTGAATTTCCCTCTTCTTATAAAGACACCCTCATCCAGCACAACCTCATCTTGACTCGTTAGATCTGTAAAAACCTATTTCCTTTTAAGGTCATATTTCTAGATTGCAATGGGCACGAATTTTGGAAGGACAATAGTTCACCTAGTACAAACTCTCTTGAGTTGGGTTCTGTTATTTGAAACAATCAAATATTAATAAATCTCAGTTAAAACAGACATTGGTATCAGAAGGAGGGTGTTGAAAGAAACAGCTTTTCAAAGAAACTAGGTATCTCTTTCAAAAATGTTACAGAAGGATAGTTGATTTACATTGTGGTGTTAATTTCTTCTGTACAGCAAGGTATATCAGTTGTATATATACATTCTTTTTCATATTCTTCTCCATTATGGTTTGTTACAGGATATTGAATATTGAAACTATATGACTTGAAGCAGAATGAAAGGCAGTGAGGAATCCCTGTCCTGGGAGAGGACACCAGCAGGTCTTGCTATGTGGTAACAGATCAGTTCAATTATTTTCAATGGTCTCATGAGGCCCAGAACTTGTGCTCATCAAGGCTGAAACTTTAGGCAACTTGGTAGCAAAATGTCCAGGCTATCGGTCTGTCTGTTACTTCTAGCTATCTTTAGAAGGTGCTACAAGGTGAGTTCAGTTCTGTTCCATTCTGCTAAAGATCAGGAAAAAAGTGGGGCAGTTATTGAGCTCTGTTAAGGGAGATTCTTTTTTCCCTATAGCAGGTGACTATCCAGGGTCCGCTAATCATGCCCATGCTATAAGCTGCAGCCTCGGTGTCTCCCTCACCTGTTTGTAACACGCATGTTGGCACACATGCATGTTAACAGAAGAACAGAAAGTCTGCAAGCTCAGCAGTTGGAATGGGGATAACTGGGAAAGGCCTAGGAGTGAACAGTCCTCAATGTCTGGTCCCTCTGAAGCCTCCCATTGCCAAGTGACCTGAGGGAAGGCAGGGGTAACATTCCCAGAATATTTATTTATTTATTATTTGTCTTTTAAAATTTTATTTCCTTATTTATTTTTGGCTGTGCTGGTTCTTCATTGCTGCTCAGGCTTTTCTCTAGTTGCTGTGAGTGGGAGCTGCCCTCCAGCTGCGGTGAGAGGGCTTCTCATCGCGGTGGCTTCTCTTGTTGTGGAGCGCGGGCTCTGGGTGCTCGGGCCCCAGCAGTTGCGGTGCAGGGGCTTAGTTGCTCTGCAGCATGTGGGATCTGCCCATATCAGGTCTTGAAACTGTGTCTCCTGCATTGGCAGGTGGATTCTTTATCACTGAGCCCTCAGGGAAACCGGCAAGAATATTTAGAGAAAAAAGTCTTCCTTCCATCCTAAGTCAGATGATGATTCCCCTTCTCATCTTTAGGTTGAAAGAAGGAACTAGCCTCTGTGCTTGCTGCTGAGAAAGCCCAGCCCTGGGGCACAGTCTAGCCTAAGGCCGAGTATTGAATTGGACAGGATTTCATGGAATTGGATGTGGGTAGGTGACACGACCCAAAATAAAATTGACAGGCCACCAACTCAGGTTTCATGAAGGTTGAAACTCCAGGAAACCCTGAAGCCTGGAAGTTGGGGCTTGTGATGTCTTAAACTCTGGGCAATTCCTAGACTCAAGTACTGGTACCAACAAGAAGCCGTCTGATGGGGCAGCTGCATCCTTTTCTAATTTTCTTTTCTTCTTCTTCTTCTTCGTTTTTTCTGTGTAGCATGCAGGATCTTAGTTTCCCGACCAGGGATTGAACCCACGCCCCCTGCAGTGGAAGCACAGAATCTTAACTACTGAACCACTGGGATGTCCATGTATCCCCTCCTAGAAAAAAACCTTCCCTGGTGGTCCAGTGGTTAAGACTCTGTGTTTCCAATGCCAGAGTTGAGGGTTCAATCTCTGGTCAGGGAACTAAGAGTCCATGTGCCGCATTGTGTGGCAAAAATTAAAAAAAGAAAGAAAGAAAGAAAAGAAAAAGTCTTCCTAAGAACCTCATAAGGTCAGGCCTGAAAAACTCTAGACGAGGGATCTCCTCCCAGTGGACAGAACCTGGGGCAGCCACCTTTGCCAACAAGGGGGCCAAGGAAGGTAACCAGCCAAGCAAATCCCACGTGATAGCTTGTTCCTAAAGCTTCATTTACTCTGCCTATCTAGAGGGCTGTTTTGTGTGCTCTGCATGGTGCTGTGTTTTTTTTTTTTTTTGGTCTGTAGATCAAGCACAGTTGTTGTTCAGTAACTAAGTCATGTTACTCTTTGCGACCCCATGGACTGCAACCCGCCAGGCCTCTCTGAGCCTCACCATCTCCCGGAGTTTGCCCAAGTTCATGTCCACTGAATCAGTGATGCCATCCAACCATCTCGTCCTCTGTTGCCCCCTTCTCCTTCTGCCTTCAGTCTTTCCCAGCATCAGGATCTTTTCCAATGAGTCAGCTATTTGCATCAGGTGGCCAAAGTGTTGGGGCTTCAGCTTCAGCATCAGTCCTTCCAATGAATATTCAGGGTTGATTTCCTTTAGAATGGGCTGATTTGATCTTCTTGCTGTCCAAGGGACTCTCAAGAGTCTTCTCCAGCACCACAGTTTGAAAGTATTAGGTCTTCGGCGATCAGCCTTCTTTAGATCAAGTATGGTAGGGTAAGTTAAATTGATCATTTAGTCTATCTAATGAGGGGGATCCTGAGGAGCCACCACAGAGGAGAGTCAACAGAAATAGAGGGCTTGGGGGACTTCCCTGGTGGTCCAGGGGTTAAAACTATGCTTCCAGTGCAGGGGACATGGGTTCGATCCCTGGTGAGAGAACTGAGTCCACATGCTGTGTGGCTCAGGCAAAAGCTTAAAAAGAAAGAAAGAAGAAAACAGAGGGGGTGGGGATCAGCTGGGGATGAAGCCCAGGGCACAGTGGTTTGAAAGATTTGGATTGCTTCACAAGGGGTGAGGCATCTGTGGTTAAGTTCGTGGTGTCAGGTTAAGCAAGTGTAACTGGAACGGAGATGCCTTGGGAAAGCCACCGGAGAACAGCAAAGGGTGTGGGGACAGGGCAGGAAAGACAGTCCATCCATTCCCCTTTTCTGGTCACCCTCCCTCATGTGGTCATGGGGACAGGCAACTCAGCATAGGAGCCTGACCACTAGCCATAGTCCTCTGGGCCAGAAGGGAAGCCCTGATTCAAGAGTGAACAGTCAACTCCTTCCTGGGAAGATAGGCTTGGGATCTGGAAACAGTTCTATTTGGGGCAAGGGATCCCACACTGGGGGGAACCAACAGGACCTCTGTCCTTTCTCTCTATTGCCCGCAGGCCCCTGACCATTCTCCTGGGTAAAGCCTGACTTGTCCAGCTGTGACTGTGTCGTTCATTCATCCGATTCATTCAACACTGCAGGTGGGTCAGTGGGGACCGGCCAACAGTGCTGAGTGTCCAGGGGTGTCTGATTCTGGGACCCCAAAGCTGGGCTGTGTCTCTGGGTTCCATGTGTACACACTATACCCTTGCCATGGAGTCCTCATTCTTTCTTCAGCTAACAGGGCTGATTTCTGATTCTCAGAAACATTTGTGTGGTGGGAGAGTGACCTATATACTGGGTATCAGGTGAGGTTGAGGTTCAAGAACAAGATTGTTGTTCAGTTGCTAAGTCATGTCCGACTCTTTGTGACCCCATGGACTGCAGCATCAGATCCATGGACTGATACATCACCTGGCATCCCTGTCTTTCACTATCTCCCGGGGTTTACTCAGATTCATGTTCATTGAGTCAGTGATGCTATCTAACCATCACATCCTCTGCTGCCCTCTTCTCCTTTTGCCTTCTATCAAGAGCAAGGAAACCATCAGATAATCAAAGGAGTCAACCCAGCTGACCCCCCAGGGTTGTGGGCCGTCCTCCACGTGGCACCCTGAACTGTGACTTGAAGCTCCAGGATACCCCGGGCTAGCTCTCTGACTCTGGGCCTTTGCTCATGCTTTTCCTTCTGCCTGGAGTGCCGTTCCCCACTCCTCTTTCTGTCCCTTCCCACCACTTTTTTGCTTGACTACTCAGCACAGGTGTTACCTGCCTGGCTCCCTTGCCCAGAGGGAACCCCCACTCTATTCCAGGCTATGCCATTCCCACTGCAGACTTGGGTGACCACCTGCATGCTCGGCTGCTCCTTGGAAGCAGGGACTTTGCACGGATGTGGCTTGACTCCCTGGCTGTGAACTCCGCGTCAAGCACCTAGAATGTAACAAGCGAGTCTGTAGAAATGCTGAATGAATGAATGACACACTCATGGCTGGACAAGTCAGGCTTTGCCCAGGCTTTGCAGGTCAGGGGCCTGTGGGCAAGGGAGAGCAAGGACAGAGGTCCGCCTGGTTTCCACCAGTGTGGGAACAGCCCTTTCATTTCCTTCCAGCAGGATCGTCAAACCCAGTGACACTGAAACCGGATGCTCAGAGAGCATCAGGGAAGCAGGGAGGCTGGGCCACCTTTCAGAGTGGCCCCTCTGTCCCTCATATCAGCAGAGGTGTGGCTGCAGCCTGGATCAGTCCATCCCTCAGTCCTGTCCCAAGCATAGGAACGAACGCTGCTTCCTGATTGAGAGTAAGAACATATTACCCCCTTCTCCTTATATCAGGCAGCCTCCTGGCTTCCCCCCCAACCAGCCTCCCAGCCCCTAGCATCTTAGTTTACTCTGAGTGGGAGCCCACAGAGTCCAGAGCTGGCAGCTGGGAGGCAGGGCACACGGCACTCTTTCCGGCTTCCCCAGTTCGCCTTCCCAGCAGGCCTCCGCCTTCACCCCACCACCCCCCAGCTCGGCCTGATGAAAGAGCAATGGTGCAAAATTCGTTGGGGAGAAAAACAGGAAGTGGAGCCGGAGAGCTCGGCTGCAGAAGCTCTACCCCAGCGGAGACTGTGGCAGCCCCCTGCCACCCGCGGCCTTACAGGAAAGTGGTGAGGGGGCAGCCCCAGCCCGAGCATTGGCTAAGGTGGGGGTGAGGGGAGAATCCGGTAAGGACCCTTTGTCCGTGAGGGGCTTCATTCCTAGATCAAACATCACACCTGCAGCCCGTATTTCACATCTTTTCTCACCTACTCAGGACAGCTCCTCAAGGTTGGTACCTTTACCCCATCTTACAGATGAGGAAATAAACCCAGAGAGGTTAAATGACTTGGCCGAGGCCACACAGCCTTTCCCACGGCTGGGTCATGGCTCCTCGATTCTTTCTCAGGCTTTGATTTCTATTTGTGGTGTGTTTTTGTTCTGGGCCTGTGAGTGCTCAGTGGGTGAGGGGAGGGTGTGTGTGTGGTGGGGGAGGGCTGTTTCTGGCTCCTGCATCTGAGCACATCTGAGCTGGTGGGAAGAGCGGGAGCAGGGCCGGCAGCAGAGGGCCTGGTTCCTGGAATGTGTGAGATGGAAGGAGCAGAAGAGAAGAGGAGAGCCGGGACGGAGGGAGCGGGGCGGGGGGTGGGGAAGGCACTGGGATGACGGCCTCAGAGTGAGGCTCCCCAAACACTAAATCAGGTGTTTACGACCTCAGCTGGCCAACTGTCCAAAGGACTCAGAACTCCAGTTGAGTTCAGAAGCCACTTTCCCTCCCAGGCCTGGAACTGGGGGAGCTCCGATTCTCTCTATATGTATACATGTCTGAGAAGCAACATCCGAATGGGGCCCCAGGGAAAAGAAGCAGGACTTGAGGTGGCCTGAGTACAGCGAAGTGATGGGGTGGGAGGTTTACCCCCCAAAGGCCGCTCCCCAGCCGAGCCCAAGCCCTCACTCGGACCCCAGCTCTCCCCCACCTGGGGATCATAAAGCTTGCCTCACCCTGCCTGCCGCATCCCAGGACAGACCCTGGACCGCAACCTGGGGCTTCTGGGGGCCTCCCCACCCCAAGCCTCTCCCCTGCCCAGGTCTGCCCCCAGATCTTGACCCACGGGTTTCAGCCCCACTTGCCACATGCACCTGCTTTCTGGTCACCCCCTCTACCTCCAGCTGTCGGTGGGCACCCCCTCTCCCCAACATTCCCCAGAGCTGTCCCGCCCCTGCGCAAGGTGCTGCAGCCCCGAGGTCCCCTGCGGTGGAAACCACGGCGTCGTGCTGTGACCTTTGTGTGCCGCCACTGCCACCGGGCGACCTCCCCGAGATAGGGCGCCCTTCCCAGAAACGTCTGGGCTGCGAGACCACAGGGCCCAGAGCTCTCCCCATGGGCTGCAGGCGAGAGGGGTTCCTGCCTCAGCCTCAAGGCGTCCCTCCTCTCTCTGACCCCTGCGGATAGCAGCATCCCCCCTCCTTTCCTCTGTGCAGGAGCCTGGGCCTCTGGTCCCCAGCCCCTCCCATCTAAGAGCACGCTGTGAGGACCTGCTGGTACAAGAAAGTGCTTAGAACAATGCCGGCCCTTAGGGAGAGCTCAGAAGACGTGTATTACCATCATCTCCTTTAATCCTCACAACAACCCCCTAAGTGAGCATTACGCTCCTGTTTTACAAGTGAGAAAACTGAGGCAGAGAGATGGGCAGCCGCCGGCAGCACAAAGGGGCTGATGAGGAATTTGAACCTAGGTTTCTTGGAAGCTGTGCTCTCAGACCGTGCGGAGGGCTTGCCCATCTCCCCTGGTTTAGGGCCAGATTTGGATGTACACACATGCATGCACACACACACCCCAGCTTTGGATGTACATACACTGCACACACACACACACTGCATCACACACTGCATATACACACCAGCACACACTGCATACACACCAGCACACACACGCCTTGGATGTACACACATTGCACACGCACGCACGCACACACCTAGTGCCTCTCCCACCCCCGCAGAAGCGCTCCGATGGGATGCGAGGCTGCACCTCTACAAACAAGTTGAAGTGGAGCCGGGGGCGGAGCCTTCCGGCCGCCGGGCCACCTTCTCCCACTCGGCCTCTCGTTTGACCTCCAGGAGATCACGGGCGCCACCTGGTGGTAATGTGAGGTAAAGGCACCGCTGTCCCAGCCGTGCTCCACGGCGCTCACCGCGCTCCCTGCGGCCCCAAAGGAAATCGGCCAAGCCAGTGGCTTCCAGGACTCGGCATTCACTCTCCTTTCTGCCTAGTTCCCTCCAGGGATGGGGAAATGAGCAACCCTTGTGTTGCTTTGTTTGGGCTGCTGGTGGTTCGGGGTAGATATTGTGTCAAGGAGATTATTTTACTGAAAATACTTCGTATATTGCAACAAACTTCCTGTCCTCTTCTTAATTCCTGTGTGCAGGTGGCAGGTTTTTCCAGAGGTGCTTTTTCTGCTTAGGTTGGCACGGGCAGCTCAGCCCTTCCCTCCTCCCACCCTCTTCTCCCAGCTCAGCTCCTGGGCCTGGGGCTGCTGGCTGCTCCTTGCTGCCAGACTTTGCTCCCAGGCTCCCCGCTGGGTCCCCAGCAGCCTTGGCCTCTCCACTTGGGCCTGTGGCAGTCCCCTCCAAGGAATCTGCCCCCAACCTGACTTCCCACCAACCCGCTCTCATCCTGCATTTCCTTTCTGCTTCAGTGAAAGTTGCCTCTTCTCCCTGCCCCCAGTAGCCTAAGCCAAAACCTGCCTCACTGTCTACTTCTCTTTCTTTTGTGCCTCATTCAGGCGTCACCAAACCTCACCATCCATGTGACCGTCAAGGGATGGGGGCTACAGGTTTCACTCATTCATTAACACACATTGTCAAATGCCAGCAAACATGGCCCGGAGAAGGCAGGGTGGCCAATGTCCCTGACCTTGAGGACATTCTAAAGCGGGGGAGGGGTGGTTTGGAGGGGATGGGAGGAGGACGATATAGGAAAAGGCAAGGAACAAACAGGCACATTCATAATGTGTCACAGGCAGTATGCGCTGTGCAGAAAGCAGGTAGGGGCCCCCATCGCCAGACCCCCCAGGTGCCCTCCTCACCCTGTTTGGTGTCCACACCCCACACCAGGAGGCTGCTGCCCTCTGCCCACAGCTGCCTTCCTCACTGTCGGTGCGACTGGCCCTATGAGGACCCGCCCCCTCTCCCCTTCCCCCTTGCCTCACCCTCAGGCTCTGATGCTTCCCACCGGGCCACGCTCCTGTGTGGATCCCTCCTCACATTGCTGGGACTCCAACATCCACACCTGGCCACCCAGGGCTGCATGGCCTGTCTCCCCCTTCCCAGTGCCCTTTGGACAGAATTCATAAAGAAGGAGAGGAAGGAATGGAAGGGGAGGAGGGAGAGAAAGCCGCCTCTCAACCTGATATTGTGAAAAATTTCAAACTCTCCAAAAACCTTAAAGAGTAGTACAGTGAGTGCCATACACCCTAAATATACCTAAGATGGGAAGAAGAACAGCCTGGAGGGAAGCAGGTGGAGGGAATGGTCCAGAAGGAGGGAAGACAGTAATGAAGCTGAAGTGGGAGGGGCTGGCCTGGCTGGGAGCATGGACAGTCCCTGGTGACAGGCAGGCGGGACGAAGACAGAGGACAGCTGTCCATAGACTGGTAGATACATTGTGGGAATATAGGGACTTCTGGGCTTTTGGTTTTTTTTCCTTGTTAATTAGGAAGCAAGCTCATCAGCTGAGAGAGAAGAGGGGAGGAGGTGCTGAGAATGGAGGCGTGAAGTGAGGGTGTGAAAGTCCGTCTGGGATCCTGTGAAGAGAGCCCCAGAGGGGTGTGGCTGTGTGTTCTCCAGATGCTGTGGGCTTTGGTCCGAGTGTGTCTGCACCTCTGTCTTCTCTCCCCAGCCCCTGCCCGGCCTCGCTCCCTGCCTCACCGTGGAGTTCCCCAGCTCTGGGGTCGGGGAGGGGAGGAGAGTGAAGCTCCTGCCTCCCCCTGGCCTGGGTCTCTCTGCTGAAGTTGGTTTGAGCCAGTTTCTCTCACTCTATCTCCTTGAACGCTTTGCTCAAAACTTCTAACTTCAGTTCCTCTCCTCTTATCCATCTGCCCTTCTGTCCCAGCCAGAACCTATTTCCAGAAGAGTTCATTGCTCTATAGGTATTAGCTAGGCAAAGACAAAGTTCTGGAAAGTGCCAGAGTCCAGAGTGGGAGTGATCACAACCAGTGCTTACCAAGCACCAGGCATTGTTGTAAGCAATCTTTACCCAGTTCACTTACCCGGGTCTCACAGGGGTCCTCCACGCAGCCTCTATGATTTCCACAGCACCCAGGAAAGGTGCGGGAGCGGGGGCAGGGGCTGAGCCGGGATTCATACCCCTGGGGCCTGACTTGGTCTGGAACCTGCTGGGTCCCACGCAGCTGGGTGGTACAGGAGGATGGGTTCTGGAAGGATTGGTGTGTGTTGTTGTCGTTGTTCAGTCACTCAGTCGTGTCTGACTCTTTGAGACCCCGTGGACTGCAGCACGCCAGGCTTCTCTGTCCTTCACCATCTCCTGGAGTTTGCTCAAACTCATGTCCATTTAGTCAATGATGCCGTCCAACTACCTCATTCTCTGTTGCCCACTTCTCCTCTTGCCCTCAATCTTTCCCAGCATCAGGGTCTTTCCCAATGAGTTGCCTCTTTGCATCAGGTGCAAAAGTATTGGAGAATTGGTATATAACAAGCAAAGGGGAGTTAAAATTTTCCAGATGAAGATTTCCCTGGTGGTCTTGTGATTAAGAATCTACTTTCCAATTAAGGGGACGTGGGTTTGATCCCTGGTGGGGAACTAAGATCCCGCATGCTGTGGGGCAAGTAAGCCCGCTTGTAGCAATGAAGATCCAGCACAGCCAAAAAAAGAAAAAGAATTTCCAGATGGCTTTTCAAGCAGGTTATTAAACCGAGTGACAGGCCTCTTTGATCACATGGCTCAGACACCCAGAAACTGGGCGTGCGGTGGAAAGAGACAGGAGGACCATGACTCGGGGCCTCTTAAGGGAGGTCCAGGGTGAGTTGTCATGTACGGACATGAGAGTTGGACCATAAAGAAGGCTGAGCACCAAAGAATTGATGCTTTCGAACTGTGGTGCTTAAGAAGACTCTTGAGAGTCCCTCCTAAAGGAAAGTCCATCCTAAAGGAAATCAACCCTGAATACTCATTGGAAAGACTGATGCTGAAGCTGAAGCTCCAACACTTTGGCCACTTGATGTGAAGAGCCGACTCATTGGAAAAGACCCTGATGCTGGGAAAGATTGAAGACAGAAGGAGAAGAGGGTGACAGAGGCTGCGATGGTTGGATGGCATCCCCGACTCAATGGACATGAACTTGGTAAACTCTGGGAGACGGTGAGGGACAGGGAGGCCTAGCGTGCTGCAGTCCATGGGGTTGCAAAGTGTCCGACACAACTTGGCAACTGAACAGCAACAACAGGGAGGGTTGTAGTAGGTGACGCTGATGCTGCTTTTGCCTTCCCACAAGGGGCCCCCTTCCCAACCTTCCAGGGGCCCCTTGTTAACAGTAAAAAGGTCCCCAGGTCCTGAGACCCAGGAAGCAAGGGGCAGGGCAACAACCCACATCAGAGGGGGTCATTAAGTCTTTCCTGCCAAGTTTGACGTGATCCCTCCTCCCTGTCCAAGTTCCCTTCTCTGAACTCAGAATCCCCAGAACCCAAAGGGATTCTGGCATTAGGACTAGCAGCTACTTCCCACCCCCTTCTTCTCCCCACCTTCTCCCGAGGTCACTGGGGCAGAAACATTTTAAAATGTGTGGGAGATATGTTCTGAGCATTGCTTACATAGGACTCATTCTAACTCATCTTCTATCCAGGGAGCCCAGCGCCGCTCACTTTAATGAACCCTGATTCTCAACAGCAGGTGATTGCTTAGGAAAAACTTATGGTACCAAAGATGAAAAAGTGTGCCATCATCAGGATCGTGTAGAAGAATATTTAATGGAAAGGGAAAATGCTCGAGAGATGAGACATCTTTTTAAAAAGCTGCCTTAAAGAAACAAAACCAGCATGCCCCAACATCATCCCAATTTTGCTAAACAAATATGCACTTTTTCACTCATTTATTCCTCCAGCTGACATTCAAAAGAGGAGCCTCCTGAGAGTCAAGCCTCACCCTACAGGCAGCGAGGTAGGAGTGGGTGGGGGATGGCTGTGAGGAAACCCACCTGCTCCAGCCTCTCAGGTGAGCCACAGACAGTCTAGGCTACCAGAGGAATGTGCCAGGGGCTATGGGAAGGCTTGGAGTCTTCCTGGAGGAAGTGGCACTGGAAGGAAAAGCTGCAGGAGTGAGTTACTTGGGCAGAGAGAGTGAGGGAGACCCAGAGACTTTGGAGACCTCACCAGTTTGGGTACTGGCCAGATAAAGCCCAGGCAATGCTCAGGCTGAACTGGAGCGGGGATTGGGGGGGGGGGTGTTCCTGACCAAAACAGATGGGGCCCTGTGAGCTACCAGACGGGAGCCACCCAAGAGTCTGAGTTCATCCATCTCCCATCCCTCACACACAGTCTTACAAAGGAAATAAAAATGGGTGGGAAAAATGGGGGTAGTCAGGGAAGGCTCCTCTGAGGAGGTGAGATCTAAGCAGAGACCCTTGGGAAGAGTATGGGGAGGGTCGTCCAAGCAGGAAGGGTCACATGTCTGCAGGTGCCAAGGCTTGGAAGCGGGAGGGGCCTGAGATATTCCAGGACCTGCAGAAGGATCACTGCCTTGGGGGAGGCTATTCTGCCATGTGCAGGGACCCCGGAGGGCGTTTGCAGGGCTTCTGTGGTGTCTCAGACCATAAAGAATCTGCCTGCAAGGCGGGAGACCTGGGTTTGATCCCTGGGTATGGAAGATCCCCTGGAAAAGGGAATGGCTACCCACTTCTGTATTCTTGCCTGGAGAATGCCATGGACAGAGGAGCCTGGCGGGCTGCAGTCCATGGGGTCACAAAGAGTCAGACACAACTGAATGGCTAACACTTTCACGTTTGTCTGTATAAACAGTCCTGAAGAATGCAGAATCAGCGTGGCATCACTGTCTGTGCAGCCCAATCTCATGTGATTCCCCGAAGTAATGCCCTGCTGGCCAGTGGGAGGCACCCTATTTATGAGGCTCTCTCCTGGGCTGGCTGCATAGGTGTGAGGACCTGAACCTCTCGAAGCATCTGGGTGGTTAAGTGCCCCAGCTAAATGACAATTCTGGTCTCTGTTGGTTCCAGGCATCAAGGAAGATGCTCTTTGAGGAAGGGGATCCAAAGTGTGGGGGACCCTGAGGTGTGGGGCCTGCAGTTCCTGTACTCCCTTGTCTGGGTCTAAGGGTGGTACTGGGGTGGTGGGTGGGTGGTGAGCCAGGGATGAGGGAGGGAGGGGAAGGCAGGGTTGAAGCGGGCAGGGCCCCCAGGGACTTGGCTGGCTGCTAAGAACCCAGGGAAGCTAGCACTAAGTGTTGGCAGCACTGGTCTCCTTTGGGTCCCAGGCAATGGGAAGCCATGAATAAGCCCCCCGCCTCCCAGAGCCAGGGACAAGCCCCTAGTTGTACAGGCAGGACCAGTGAGGGCAATGAAGCTCTGCCTCTGGATTGCTGGGGTCCCCAGTATGGCTGTGACCAGCTTGAGGCATGTGGGGTTTTCTCAGGGCAGGGTGGGAGCAGGGAGCCCCTCCCCACCTCTTCACATGTACTCCTGGAATCAGATGAGCTGGTCTCTCCCCAGACCTCTCCCTGGTGCGGGCCCCGCTTAAGACAGAAGGCCCAGGTGCCCTCTCTGCAGCCTGGATTTCCAGTGTGTTCAGCACCCAATTAACAGGTGAGCAAATGTGACCACCATGACCGAGTAACTGCTCTTCCCTCCCACCCTGGGCTCCTCACAAACCTGGCAAAATGCCATGATGTGGCATCAACGCCCACACTTTAGGAGACCCAGAGACCTTGTGCACACTGTCCAAGCCCACCCAGATGATGAGGGCAGAAAGGAGATTTAAGCCCAAATTTATCTGGTGACACCAAGGAGCAACATCCTCGTGGGTCAGTCCCATGGACTGAGCACTGATTGGCGTCATACTGACTGCAAGGCATCTAAGCCTCACCACAGCTTTGGGAGGATCCAGATCTACCATGTCGCAGCCACAGGGGCATCCAGAGAGCCCCCCATTATGAAACCCATGAATCATTCTGCAGCAAAATGTATGGCTTGCATGCAAAGCACGAGGGAACAGGGAGTGGGTGGATAATCGAGATTGTAGCCTTACCTCAGTGGTCAGAGATTTAGCCAAGTAAGTTTGTGCCAAATTCAAACACATTCTGTTTTCAGAGCTTTGGGGGCTTAGGGATTGACAATAATGGATTGTGAGTCTAGATTGCTCCCATTTTATAGATTACAAAACTGAGGCACAGAAAGGATCCAACTTTACGTGGGAATTGGTTGAGTTTGGGATTTATATACTTTTTTTGTTTGATTTTTGGCCATGTTGCATGTCCTGCAGGATCTTAATTCTCTGACCAGTGACTGAACCTGAGCCCTGGCAGTGAAAGCACCAAGTCCTAACCACTGGACTGTCAGAGAATTCCTTGAGTTGAGATTTAAATCAAGCCATGTTATCAGCTTCTGTGCTCCCCTGCCCCTGTATCCCCAGCCCAGTAACTATGTAACAAGCACCTTTATACTACAGACTCAGTCTTACACCAGCCCCAAGAGATAGAAAACAAGCCCCTAGTTTTTTTCCAGGAGGAAACTGAGTCTTAGGAGAATAATTTACTGAAGATGAGCAAGCCAGTAACTAACCGGCAGAGGAAGAATTTCACCCAGTTCTGCCCACACCAAGCACATGTTCTTCCCACTGGGCAGCTAGATTGTGTCCTGGGTATACATGTAACAATTAGAAAAGAGTAAATGCTTGTAAATACATACAGTGTACAGAAGGATACAAGAAATCCTGGTGTTTTCACGCCCTCCAGTCCTATTCCGCAGAGGTTATCAGGGCTGACAGTCGGATATGAGTTCCTTCTTGGCAGGAGGGGCTACATAATCGCAGGGCCCAGTGCAAAATAAAAATATGGGGTCCTTTGTTCAAAAAAGATGAGGAATTTCAAGATGATGATAGTAAACCAAGTGGATCACAGAGCCTTTCTGGATCAGGGGAGGGGTCTGTGCCACATCTGGGTCTCACACCCATGAACCCAGCTCTGCTGCATGAGCAGGGATCGAACCCAGGCCCCCCGTGCATCAGGAGGGTGGAGTCTTAGCCCCTGGACTACCAGGGAAGTCCCCTCTCTCTCTTCTTAAAAGGACCCCAGTCCTGTTGGGCTCAGGACTCCACTTTTATGACCTCATTTAATCTTTTTTTTAAAAAGTTTTAATTTATTTATTTTAACTGGGGTCTAATTACTTTACAATATTGTAGTGGTTTTTGCCATACATTGACAAGAATCAGTCACGGGTGTACATGTGTCCCCCATCCTGAGCCCCCTCCCACCTCCCTCCCCACCCCATCCCTCTGGGTTGTCCTAATGCACCGGCTTTGAGTGCACTGCTTCCTGCATCTAACTTGGACTGGTGATCTTTTTCACGTGTGGTAATATACATGTTTCAGTGCTATTCTCTCAAATCGTCCCACTCTTGCCTTTTCCCACAGAGTCCAAAAGCCTGTTATTTACATCTGTGTCTCTTTTGCTGTCTTGCATGTAGAGTCGTCGTTACCATCTTTTAAATTCCATATATGTATTCATTAATATACAGTATTGGTGTTTCTTTCTGACTTACTTCACTCTGAATAATAGGCTCCAGTTTCATCTACCTCATTAGAACTGACTAAAATGCATTCTTTTTATAGCTGAGTAATATTCTGTTGTGTACATGTACCACGAATTTCTTATCTATCTGTCTGCTGATGGATATCTAGGTTGCTTCCATGTCCTAGCTATTGTTAACAGTGCTGCAGTGAACATTGGGATACATGTGTCTCTTTCAATTCTGGTTTCCTTGGGGTGTATGCCCAGCAGTGGGATTGCTGGGTCGTATGGCAGTTTTATTCCCAGTTTTTTTAAGGAATCTCCATACTGTTTTCCAAGAAGGCAATGGCACTTCAGTACTCTTGTACTCCAGTACTCTTGCCTGGAAAATCCCATGGACGGAGGAGCCTGGTAGGCTGCAGTCCATGGGGTTGCTACGAGTTGGACACGACTGAGCGACTTCACTTTCACTTTTCACTTTCATGCATTGGAGAAGGAAATGGCAACCCACTCCAGAGTTCTTGCCTGGAGAATCCCAGGGACGGGGGAGCCTGGTGGGCTGTCATCTGTGGGGTTGCACAGAGTCAGACATGACTGAAGCGACTTAGCAGCGAAGCAGCAGCATACTGTTCTCCATAGTGGCTTTACTAGTTTGCATTCCCACCAGCAGTGTTAAGAGGGTTCCCTTTTCTCCACATCCTCTCCAGCATTTATTGTTTGTAGACTTTTTGATGGCAGTCATTCTGACCCGTGTGAGATGGTATCTCATTGTGGGTTGGGTTTGCATTTCTCTGATAATGAGTGATGTTTAGCATCTTTTCATACGTTTGTTAGCCATCTGTATGTCTTCTTAGGAGAAATGTCTGTTTAGTTCTTTGGCTCATTTTTTGACTGATGACCTCATTTAATCTTAATGACCTCCTTAAAGAGTCTGTTTCCCCAAATATAGTCACATTGAGGGTTAGAGCTCAACATATGAATTTTAGGGGAGCACAGTTCAGTCCATAACATCATCTAGACAGGAAAACATACGAATCCTAAGTGTACAGCTTGATGAGTTTTCACAAGCCATACCAGCTGCATCCAGCTCAGGAAAGAGAACATGATAAGTGCCTAGAACACCACCTCTCCAGGTTCTCTTCTAGGCACTTTCCATCCCCTCAAAGACTAACTGACACAAATCAGACTTGGCTGTGCTCACCCGACAATGCATAGGAAGCCAATCTACCTACACTGGGCTGTGGTGAAGGAAAGGACAGTGTTTAGTGCAGGTGCCTAAGGTGGGGCCAAGCACGGAGAATGGGCAGCTTGTACTCAGAAGACCTGAACTCCCCAGTGGCTTTCGGGGAAGGGTTTTTGTTTTTGTTTTCCTATTTATTTATTTGGCTGCATCGGGTCTTAGCTGCAGCACACAGGATCTTTGTTTCGGCACATGGACTCCCTAGTTGTGGTTCATGGGCTCCAGAATGCAAAGGCTCAGTTGTTTGTGGCATGTGGGCTTAATTGCTTTGCGGCGTGTGGGATCCTCAGTCCCTGACCAGGGATTGAACCTGTGTCCCCCACATTGCACGGTGGATTCTTAACCACTGGATCACCAGGGAAGCCCCCGGGGAAGAATTTTTAAAGGCAAGGTGAGGGAGAAGGTCTCAGGGTGCCTGATCAGCTTGTGGACAGTCTTCTGATTGGTTGGAAGGTGAGGCAACTGGGTGGTATTTCAGGAGTCAGCATCATCAACCTTCTGGCTCCAACTGGCCAGGTACCTGGGGTCTAGGTACTGGTGGTCAGCAAGCAGTTAACTTCTTCCACCTGGTGGCAGTTTTAGCATCTGCAAAACAGCTCAAAGATATGGCTCAGTATATTATCTACAGTCCTTGAGGAGGAACTAAAGGTCATTGACTTTGTTTTATGGTTTAACTATTAGTATTTTGTCTTGCTTGACTATTTTCCTTTGTTTCTGCATTTTCTCACTTCTCTGATTATATTTGCTCTTTGAAACTCAGAGAAGACCTAAGAGGTTAAAACTTTGGTACAAATAAGAGGTGGGAGGGAGACACTGGAATCTGTTCCCAGGAAGGCCCCATGGGGTCCTTCTTGATTTTACAACCACTATTGTGATTCTAACCTTATAGATTATTATCTGATTTTAAACTTTTGTTTTAGCAAATGTATTTATTTTTAATTATTACTTTTAAAAACTTTTTTTTTTTTTTTTTGGCTGTGGTGGGTCTTTGTTGCTGCATGTGGTCTTTATTTAGCTACAGTGAGCAGGGGCTACCCTCCTGTTGCAGTGTTCGGGCTTCTCCTGTTGCGGTGGTTTCTCCTGTGGCAGAGCACAGGTTCTAGGTGCGAGGGCTTCAGTAGTTGCGGTTCCCAGGCTCTAAAGCTCAGGTTCAGTAGTCGTGGCGCACGGGCTTGGTTGCTCGGAGGCCTGTGGGGTCTTCCCGGATCAGGATCAAACCCTCGTCCCCTGCATTATAAGGAGGACTCTCAACCACTGGATTGCCGGGGAAACTCTGTTTTAAATTATTTTTTAATGTATCTTTTTATTTATTCAACGTTTTGGACACTCCTTCCAGCATGTGGGATCTTTGTTTCCTGGACTAGTGACTGAACCCGTGCCCCCTGCACTGGCAGGGTGGAGTCTTAACCTGGGACTATCAGAGGAGTCCCTGGTTTTGAAATTTTTATATATTTATGTGTTCAGTTATGTGTTCAATGCTGTGTTATGAGTTCATCTATTAAAAAAAATCATTTTATTTATCTAGTTAGTTTTTGGTCGTGCTGGGTCTTTGTTGCCATGTGGGCTTTTCTCTAGTTGCGGTGAGCAGGGGCTCCTCATTGTGGGGGCTTCTCTTGTGGAGCACAGGCTGTTAAGCGCAGGAGCTTCAGTGGTTCCAGTTCCCGGGCTCTAGAGCACAGGCTCAGTAGTTGTGGCATAGGGGTTTAGTTGCCCTGAGGCTTGTGGGATCTTCCAGGATCAGGGATTGAACCGTCTTCTGCACAGGCAGGTGGACTCTTTACCACTGAGTCACTGGGGAAACCCATGAGTTCATCCATTTTGTTGCACATAGAAAAAAATCTGTTCATTTCATAGCGGTGTCAGTGTCTACATGTGCAAAAGTCCACTTTTACTGTAATTTTTTACCCATTCCATTGTGGATGGACATTTAGTTCGTTTCCTGTTTTGGGTCCTGCAGCAACTGCAGGAGAGCAAACAGGGATTGCGAAATGAAGGTCAGCCTCGAGAATCTAACAGGTGAAGGAATCAGATTTTTTTTAAAAATTATTTATTTGGCTGTATCAGGTCTTAGTTGCGGCACGCGGATCTTTCGTTGGCAGCACAAACTCTCCAGTTGCAGTGTTAAGGCTTACTTGCTCTGCAGTGTGTGGGGTCTTAGTTCCCCGACCAGGGATCGAACCCAAGTCCTCTGCACTGCAAGGCAGATTCTCAACCACTGGACCACCAGGGAAGTCACCCCAAAAGTGCTTTGCTTGATCTCTTGTGTTTATATGCCTCCATATTTTCCCCCTTCCCTAGCTCATTTAGCTCATCTGGATCCCTAGGGGTGGGAACCAGCATCAGTACTTTTTAAAGTTCCCCAGGCTTCCCAGTTGGCTCAGTGGTAAAGAATCTGCCTGCCAATGCAGGAGATGTGGGTTTGATCCTTGGGTTGGGAAGATCCCCCAGTCCAGTATTCTTGTCTGGGAAATCCCAGGGACAGAGGACCCTGGCGGGCTACAGTCCATGGGGTCTGAAGAGAGTTGGACACAACTTAGTGACTAAACAACAGGTGATTGCAGTATCCTGCCATGGCTGAGAATCAGTGATTCAGGCTTAGAATTTTAGAGCTGTATGTTGGTGAGGCAAGGAGTTCCAGCTGGTGTGTGGGCATTGCTTGGGGGATCTTGGTGGGTCCTGCATCAGGAAGTGGGCTCTAAATGCCAGCCTGGGATCAGAAGGAAGATTGGAGGTGGTGGAGAGCAGGTGCTGCCTCCTGGAAACACCCTCAGGGTCCCTTCATCTGGAAACACACTGTGAGCACCGTCTCTGGAGCTTGTTACAAATGCAGATACCTGGGTTCTTTCTCAGATTGAAGGTTCAGACTTTTAAGGAGTCCTGCGCACACGAAAGTTTGAGAACCACTGATTTTAAAAGTCGGCAAGTTCAGAATCCGAATCCAGAGCATGCATAAGATTCCTGCTGATGTTGTGTATTATCACGGGGAAAGGCAGTGCCTCAGTTTCCTCATCTGTAAAATGTGTCCCGTGGTCTCTCATGTTGTTTCCAACAAGGGGTGCTGGTCCAGTTTGAACTAAGTCTGAGTTAGTTGCGAGTTGAAAGCTTTTAAGTTGCCATCATGTACAATGTTAATACCTTGAAAAAGACGCTACAAAAATTTAGCTGGTGTGTTTCTTTATGGTTTATTTCTTTATTTAATTAATGCATCAATTGATTTTTGGCTATGCTGAGTCTTCGTTGTGGTGAGTGGGCTTCTCATTGTGATGGCCTCTCTTGTTGCTGAGCGCAGGCTCTAGGCTCACAGGCTTCAGTAATTGCAGCATTTGGGCTCAGGAATTGTGGCACTTGGGCTTAGTTGCTTCGAGGCATGTGGAATTTTCCCAGACCAGGGACTGAACTCATGTCGCCTGCACTGGCAGGCAAATTTTTATCCACAGAGCCACCAGGGAAGTCCCTGGTGTGTTTCTAATAATGAGTTAGTGATCAAGTAGAAGATTAGGGATACTTTTTAGGAGGGAAATGCATAAGAAAAATAATTAAAGCAACCATCCCATTAAGCAGTGTTATTGTAATGACCAAGGATCCCCCTAGTTCTGGAAATAAATTTTTTTAAATAAACATTTTACTTTGAAACAATTTTAGATTTACAGAAAAGGAGGCACAGAGAATTCCTCTTTACCCTACATCTAGCATCCACTATTGCTAGCATCTGGTACAATCTTCACAATGAATAAATTGGTATTACTACTAGAAAAAACTCTGTATTTTATTTCTACATAGATTAATGTTTTGGAAAGCCATAGCAATTCCATGTGTTCTAGTGATTTTGTGGGGGAAATATACAAGGTCAACAAAATGTGTTGAGAAACAACTTCAGGCTGGTTACTGCTGGCTCAGCACGGAAGCAAAAAAAGAGACCTGCTGATGTGGCCTCTTCCTATACTGCTTGGCTGTGCCAGGGGTCACTTGGGGCCATTTATACCAGCCCTTCTATAAAGTCATCAACTAATGCAGTTGGTAATTTGGCAGATTGGAGTGAAGGAGCCAAATAAAAATGAAATATTGAACCCAACTCTCCTGCCCACTTTGCTATTTTTAAGGTCAAAAAGAGGTCCATGTTCCTTGGGCTCCACTGCAGTGAATTTGGAAGCTGCAAGTTCATGATAAACTGTTGATGTCTCTGCAAACAGAAAATCAAATTTCCAGACACAATCCCAGCTCAGCAAACCTCTCAGCAGCTGCAGGCAGGCCTCAAGGTTATAAAAGGCCCTAACCGGTGATGGATGGCTGCCCTGCACTAGATCTAGTCATCAAGTCAGTCCTAGAAAACCACGAGCTTTCCCTTAATCCCATTATTCTTCCAGCATCATGTCTAAGCAAGTTGAAAGGGGGGCAATCACACATCCCCTGGTGGCATCTGGCAATTCTCAGGGGATGTTCTGGCAATTTGGTGGGCAAGCGAGGGCTACGCCACATGGATTTATGCTGACACATGTGATTTAGATGGATGAACTTGGAAGGTCCCATTGGTATTAAAATGGAAGAGTTCAAGTCGTTTAAAGAAATTCTTTCTGCAGTAGGCAACGAGCAGCCCCAGTAGCGCACCCTGATACACAAGCTGCCTGACTCTGCCTGAAGTGCTGCAAGCAGTCAGGAAGCCCCTCCATACGTATTAAGTTATTAATTGCCACACTTGATTCAAGCTTGTTGCTATTGTTCAGTCACTAAGTGGGGTCCAGCTCTTTGAGACCCAATAGACTGCAGCAAGGGCCTCCCTGTCCCTCACTGTCTCCAGGAGTTTGCCCAAGTTCATGGCCATTGAGTTGGTAATGTTATTCAAAGCTATCTAGCAAATAATTCAGTTAAGTAAAGGAAAAGACCAAACACAGAAATGCTGTTATGCTCATAAATTTTGGGCTCAGATCTTACTTGGTTCTCCAAAAATTGAACAATTTTTATTTTTTATAATTTTATTGACTTATTTATTTTTGGCTCTTCTGGGTCTTTGTTGCTGCGTTGGATTTTTTTATTTCTTCTAGTTGTGAAGAGCAGGGGGCTGCTCTGTAGTTGAGACGTGAGGGCTTTTCCTGGTGGTGGCTTCTCTTGTTGCAGAGCACGGTCTCTAGGGAGCCAGGGCTTCAGTAGTTGGGGTTCATGGGCTAAACTGCCCCTTGGCATGTGGAGTCTTCACTGGCCATGGGGTTGAACCCATGTCCGCTGCTTTGGCAGGCAGATTCTTAACCACTGGACCATCAGGGAAGTCCCGACAAGTCATCTTTTAAAAACGCTCATTTGCTCCTGTCTCTTCCTTGCTTGCACTCTACACTGGCTTTCCCTTTGCTCTTAGGATGAAGTCTAAAATTCCTAATGTGCCCTTTGTGGGTGACAAATGCCATCCTTTGTGGGTGGCTTCTGCTCTCCTGGGTTCAGCTGGAGCTACTAACACCCTCCATCCCAGGGTTTTTTTTTCACAGTAACCTTCCGATTCCTCAGGCCACCCTGGGGCCTTTGCATAAGCACTTACTCCTACTTACAGTGACCTGGCTCATCTTGCCTTAAAGTTTCATCTCCAACCTCAGGGGGCTACGACCCATGACTTCAAAGTCCTTTCAGGTGTGCCATTGTGTGCTCATTCGGCGCTTACCTAAACCCGCCCTCCTGCTCCGTGTAGCCCCCGGGGTGCAGGGGCACCTCTGTTCTGCCCAACATGGTAGCCCCAGTGCCTGGCACAGCCTGGCGCACTCTAGGGGCAACACAATGCTTATTGTGAAAAATAGTTATGGATGAAGAAGACGCACAGGAATCCTGGTTCTCTCCTCTCCGTCACCGTGATCTAGCCCACTCGCTGTCACCTGCCAGATGCTTTGGGGGCTGAGAGCAGCTTCCCCCACTTTTACCCTCTGTAACAAAATGCCCTCAGAGCTGCCACCACAAAAAGCATTTTTGCAGGACTTCCCTGGTGGTCCAGTGGTTAAGAATCCGCCTGCCAATGCAGGGGATATGGGTTCGACCCCTGGCATGGGAAGATTTCCCATGGCTCCAGGCAACTAAGCCCTCAAGCCCCATCTTACTGACTCTGCGCTCTAAAGCCTGCGTTCTGCCAGAGAAACCACTACAATGAGAAGCCCCCACATTGAAACCAGAGAATAACCCCTGCTCACCGCAATGAAGACCCAGTGCAGCACACCCCCTGCCCCGCCAAAAAAAGCATTTTTTAGTGGTGGAGCCACTCCAGATCCCCCAAACATCCTCTAACAGAGGGCATCTGTCTCTGATTGCCCCTCAGGAGGGACAGGAGGTCCACTAGGTCCTTCTGCTTATGTTGCATGGAGTGGTCCGAGTGTCACACAGCTAGTAGGCAAGGTGGCTGGTATGCTGTCGGTGATTTTTCTTTTCAATCAGCACACCTCTTTTCTGACATACAACCTCACGTGTGGCCCAGACTATGAAAACCGAGCTTTCTGCTGGACTTGGTGCTGAGCACCTGCTCACCTCCCTTTTCCCCCCACCCACCCCCAAGTCCCTCCCTGGAGGCCGAATTGGGGTGGGGACCATCTCTTTACCAACATGACCAGGGAACTTGGACCCTCTGACCATCTTTCTATCACACCACATAAGCTGTCTGGGAACCAGGTGCAGGTATCCAAAGCTAAAGTCGGATAAGAACTTTTGAAGGGAAAAAAACTCCCAACACAAAAAACCAAACCCTAGATCACCTTCTTTTTCCTTCTAGAATGCAACCAGGCAATGCATATAAAATTCTTTGGGTTCCTGTAAATCTGTGATAGAACAAAACCCCCAAAAACCTATCCTAAGAACAGTCTTTAGGTACAGAAAACGCAGGTTCCCACAAGATGCTTACCCCTGTCCCAATGATAAAAAGCAGGAATTGACAAGCCTTCTAGATGCTTGGCAGTAAGGGAAGATCAGATTACCTGCTTGTGCTCTCCGGGAAGGCACCCTTTAAGAGGGATGAGAAAGCACACTTGATACCGAAATAGGCCCGTGATAGTGTAAAGTGAGAAATAAAGTGACAAAATGCAGCGGGCAGAAAGATGAAGATACGTATGTAGAAAAAAAAGAGTAGACACCAATATTTTAATTGTGAGATTATGGGTCATTTTCTTTTTTGCTCACTTGTATTTGTAGATTTTCTACAATAAACTTATTTCCCTTTCACAAGGAGACAACAGAAGATGACATTAGTGAGGTGATAACAGACACATCTAAATCCCTTTCAGAAACCAGGGGGGCTGTCTCCCCACAGTCCTCTCAGCTGGGTCTCCTTGTCCCAGTGCAGGGCTGGGTGGGAGCTCCGAGCAGGGGGACAGGGCGGGTGTGACTTTTGAGGGAGCCTTGGGTTCTTCCTGGGGCTTCCCTGGTGGCTCAGAGGTTAAAGCATCTGCCCCTAATGTGGGAGACCTAGCTTCATTCCCTGGGTCGGGAAGATCCCCTGGAGAAGGAAATGGCAACCCACTCCAGTATTCTTGCCTGGAGAATCCCATGGATGGAGGAGCCTGGTAGGCTACAGTCCGCGGGGTCGCAAAGAGTTGGACACGACTGAGCGACTTCACTTTCACTTTTTCTTTGGGTTCTTCCTGGGCATGCACTCACAGGCTCCCTGGAGGAGAGGGCTGCTAAGAACTGGGCCCTTTGGCCTCCTGAGGTCACAGCCTCAGAGGACAGCAAGATCAGTGAACTCAGATGTGTTTGTGGCTCCATCTTCAGGCCTTCCCAGATGGCGCTAGTGGTAAAGAACCCGCCTGCCAATGCAGGAGATCCCGTGGAGGAAGGCATGGCAACCCACTGCAGTATTCTTGCTTGGAGAATCCTGTGGACAGAGGAGCCTGGAGGGCTACAGTCCTTAGGGTCACAGAGTCAGGCATGACTGAAGTGACATTGCACACAGGCGCACACACTTGGGGCAGCTTGACCCTGCCGCCACACATGGTCGGCTGTGATCTGTGCGTGGTCAGGGAGCGGCCCTGCCCCATCCCTTCCCATCTGCCCTCAGGGCCAGTCAGACAGCCTGCCCTGCCATCCTCAGGGAGACAAGGACCCACTGACCACCCTCCCTACACGTGCTGGGCCTGGGTGAGTCCTCTGACATAGTGTGGTGCTCCAGTCACCCCCAGATCAGCCCTGGATGGTGGGCCTGCTTCATAGAGTCAAACTGAAGCCAGCAGAAATGTAGACTCTGGTCACTGGGCAGCCTGGGGGTGCCAGAACCTGTGCTGGGACACTCAGGAGGCCAGCCCCTGGGGTTCCCACCCAGGCTCCGAGCTCACTGGGGCATCTCCCAGGGCTACATCAGGGCCCACTGGGGCCGGCGTGTGGGCTGGGGGTCCACTGGTGCACCTGGGGAGGCTGGTGCCAAGTCCACTTGCTGGGAGGATGGCTGGGCCATTCCAAGTGGGCTCGGGGGAAAACAAGGTCTCAGCCATGTGGGTGATCCAGGGCCAGGTCAGGGGCCACTGCCTGGGAGCGGTGAAGAGCCAGCTGAGCCCCTGCTCTAGCTGCTTACCCAGGACCTCCTATCTCTGTTCCAGTTCTCCTTCCTGCTGATTGTTGTTCAGTCGCTCAGTTGTGTCCGACACTTTGTGACCCCATGGACTGCAGCACGCCACACTTCCCTGTCCTTTACCATCTCTCAGAGTTTGCTCACTCATGTCCATTGTCCATCCAGCCATCTCATCCTCTGTCTACTTCTCCTCCCCCAGACATCTGCCCTCAATCTTTTCCAGCATCAGGGTCTTTTCCAGAGAGTCAGCTCTTTGCATCAGATTGCCAAAGTATTGGAGCTTCAGCTTCAGTCCTTCCAGTGAATGTTCAGGGCTGATTTCCTTTAGGATTGACTGGTTTGATCTTCTTGTAGTCCAAGGGAGTCTCGAGAGTCTTCTCTTTCAAACTACAGTTCAAAAGCATCAATTCTTTGGTGCTTAGCCTTATTTATGGTCCAACTCTCACATTCATACATGACTACTGGAAAGACCACAGCTTTGACTAGATGGACCTTTGTTGGTCAAGTATGTCTCTGCTGATGTCCTGTTCAAATCCCTCAGCCCTTCTGGGAACAAAGCCACTGGTACCCACCGCTCAACACCAGAAGCCCTGGGCCGCTCAACCTGGGCTCTGATCAAGAGTGAATATGCCTCCACCCACACTCCCCCAACACATACACACAACCCTGTCTGGCGCCTGAGTAAAGCAAATGAAGACAGGACAGATTGAGGTGTAGTTCAAAGGTTGGTATCTTTTTTGGTTTCCTTTTCTGCTTTTGTAAAGAAAAATAAGGTTGCGTGTTTATCTGAAAGAAAACATAAGTCAGACCCCTCCTGGCTCAGCCTCTGCCCTGCCCCTGGGGGGCACTGGGATCACAGGCCCTGGGCAGGAGGGGCCTGGCTGGCCGGGGCGACAGAAGGGGGCTGGGCACTCAGTTGGGGCTTCCTCAGAGCCAAAGAAGAAGGGCATTTGGGAATGGAGTTTGGCTTGGTTAGGCAAAAAGTAAAATTAAAAAACTCGACACACATGCCCACTGTATAGATGGGGGCCAAGAGGCATCACCTCCGAGTTGGAACCATCTCTGGCAGTTGGAGTCAGGGACCTGGCGTGGCCCCTGGCCCCCCAATTCCCCGTGTTCCGGGGTGGGGGGCAGGGCAGGAAACAGTAGCTCTCAGGAGTGGGGGAAGTCAGAACAATCTCCTTCCCCACATGGTAAAAAAAAAAAACCAAAAAAAAATTACTAAAAAAGCACCCGAAGCTTAAAAAAACTAAACCTCCCTGGCAGGGAGAATTGGGGGCATCCTGCTTAGGAGCAGAATGCCTGACCTGGCAAAAATGTGTAGAAAAATAAAATTAAACTTTATCCCTGAATGACAGAGTGAAGACCCTTCCCCTGCCCTCACGACCCTCCCCCAAGGAGACTCAGAGTTCACCGAGTGGCACAAACGTGCAGTGACACGTGGGAGTGTGCATGCATGCACGCCGCCCCACACCTGCGCCCAGAGCCTGGGGCAGCGGCGTGGGGATCCTGACTCCCACAGGCAGTCTTCTCACTCCTCACGGCCCCGTGAGGGTCCCTGTGCCCGACTTTTGGGGGCAGGATGGGACTCCAGCCCAGGGTGGGGGGCTGCGTGGGGGACAAACCCGCAATATCAGTTGGAAGGGCAGTGGCAGGACTGAGGGGTTCGGGGTAGGAAGCAGGCCGGCCACGGTGGCCTGGAAACAGAGGTCACACTGAGCCCACTGCGACCGCAGGACGCCTAGAGGAGCCGAACTCACGGCAGGATGGGGGCAGGGCTCCAGGGTCCTCAGAGACCTGCGGGCAGAGGGGCCCAGCAAAGCCCCCGAGCCGTGCATGAGGGAGGGGCCTGGAGACGGGGTGGCCCTGGGTAGTGTTCTCAGGGTGGCCGGGCTGCTGCCTGGGAAGATCACCAGAGGTAATAAAATGGGGGTGCAGCAGGGAGAAGGGAGCTTGTGGGGGTGCTTACACTAGTCCAGCGGGGCCCCGGAGACCCAGGAACTCTGAGGAGGCCTGGGCAGGAAACTCACTGCCCACCTGGGAGAGCCAGAGGGCAGGCCTAACCCACAGCATGGTGCAGGACAAGGGCGGATGGTGCCGGTCCTCATGGGGGTGTCCAGGGGGCATTTGACCGGGTCAGGGGGTACAGTACAAAGAGGTGATCACAGCCCGGGGACGCGAGGTCGGGGGGCAGCCCAGCTCCTGCTCCCCTCACAGTAGTAGTGGCATTCCTGCCAGGCAGGGCTGGGCGGTAGGGAGGGGACCCCAGAGTCACACAGCCCCTCCACGATCTCTGGCTTGGGGATCAGAGTGTCAGCACCAAACGCACATCTGATGCCAGCCGAGGAGGAGAGCGGGCAGGACTGCGCCCCGAGACCACGCCCAGCCGTGCAGTCTGTTAGGTGTGGAGAAGGCGTCAGGAACAGGACTCCCTCCGGAGGCGATGTCAAGGGCCCTGGAGAAGAGGGCGGAGGCGGCGGGCCCTCTGGGGGACCAAGGCCGGCAGTGGTGGAAGCGGCATGCACCTGGGCGCACCCTCTGAGACCCTCCGGGTGCCGGGAGGCTGCGGACCGCGGGTCAGCGCAGGCTCTGGTACAGGTAGGCCGAGGTGAAGAGGGCGTTAGCGGTCAAGCTCACGGCCAGGAGGCCCCGGATCACGGAGGGGCCAAAACGACCTTCCAAGAGAAAAATCGAGAAACCAGTGAGCTGAGCACTGTGGGGTTGAGGCCCCGCCCCCAGGGGGGTGGGCTCCCCTGGGCTGAGACCCCGCCCCCCAGGAGCCATCCTATCTGAAAAGACCCCAGGAACCTGCTGTCATTCGAAGTCCTGACTTTTTTTTTTCACCCTGCAGCTTGTGGGATCTTCCCTGACCGGGAACCTGGCCCTTGGTAGTGAGAGCGCAGAGTCCTAACCTCTGGACTGCTGGGGAATTCCCAAGTCCTGACTCCTTGAAGGTGCTTCCCTTCCTGCTCCTGGCCCACCAGGCAGGTACCTGGCTAGGGCAGTGACACCTGTACCTTGCCAGGGGGACACCAGCTTTACAGCCGAGACAGGAGGAGGCCCCTGTCTGGGCCTCAAGGAAGTAAGCGGCTGACTGGGCCCCCCACCCCAAGTTGATGCTGCTGGGTCACGTCCCACACATACCTGATCTGGGGGTGGCCCCCATTACCAGTCAGCCCAAAATGATTGTTCAGGAAAATCCTTGCTCAATACACACGGCTTCCACATGCCCCGGGGGAGTGTCAGGACCTGACCGCTGGGCTTTACCCAGAACCCCGATTCAGTCTCACAGCCCACCCCCAGCCCACAAGCTGAGAAGCCTGGATTTGAACCCAGGCAAACTGCTGCCCAGTGCGGCCTGCAGCCTCTGCACTGGCCGCCTGTGCCCAGGCCAACACCCTCCTGGGGAAGTTTATGGAACGGTGACAGTGTTCTGTACCCGCTGTCCACCTGAGCAGCCGCGGGCCACACGTGGCCTTGGGACACCTGCTATGTGGCTGGTACAGCTGGGCAGCCAGATTCTTATTCTGATTACACCGTAACTGTTAGACTTAAGCAGCCACCTGAGGCCAGAGGCCCCTGTGACAGCACAGGTGCAGACCCCTCGTAACCCGGGCGTGGGATGCTGTCTGCTGAGCCACAGGGGCCCCAGCAGGTGCGGGGGGCATCAAACCACCCTCTGCCACCCGAGGGCCCGTGAGGGGCTGTTCTCTGACAGACAGGAGGGGACAGTGGCTGCAGACCCATGGCCCTGCCCTCTTCCCGCACATCACACGGGGCACAGACCTCGCCAGCTGGTGGGCTCCTCGGCACACCCTCGGGTGGTGGTGTCCACCACACAGGAGGACTGGGACGAGTCATCCTCTTTCTTGATGGAGCGGCTGCTACAGCTGCTGCCCCCTTCCGGCACTGACTTCGTGTCTGCAGGGAGAAGGGGCGTTTCAGTGGGAGCTCAGGGCGCACCCCAGGGATAGACGTGGGCAGCTCCACCTCCAAGCCCAGGATGGTCCATGAATGTGGCCTCTGGCCATCCAGCCTTGCTGGTCCCAACTCGCTTGGCCTGCCCTGGACAGTGGGTGGCCAGCTCCTCACTCAGGTCCTGTCTGCATAGCTGCCCGGAAGGGAGCTGGCTTTGGGTCAGGAGCCGCAAACTCAAACGCCACTAGGTGTGGAAGACGATGCCACAAGCAGGGTTGCGGAGGGGCAGAGGCTGGGGCGAGGGACCTCAGCCTGCCCTTCTACCTGTCCGACCCAGCATGGCCAGATCTTCTGATGTCATGAGAGACACAGGAAGTCCACAGATTCATGGGAAACGTCTAGATGTTAAATGTTGAGGCCTAAGTTAAAACGTTCTAGAACGCTTTGTAGAAAAACAGCATTTGAAAAAAATAAAAATCATCTGCAGCCCGATGCACGGAACAGAGGATCCTCCAAGTCAATTGCAAAAGAAGGAAATAAAAGCAGCCAACTAGGGGCAAGGTCCTGAAGGGTTCGAGATCACCAGAAGCAAGGCTGGGGGGGGTGGGGGGTGTCTGGACTTGGGAGAGCGGCCACAGTCAGGTGAGAGCCAGCACAGGCCCCGAGCGGCCTCCTGATGGTGTCCCCACCGATGCACGCTGACTGGAGGCCTCCCACGGCCGCGGGCTCTCCCACCTCCGGGGCAGGTCAGAGGGCCGTACCCGCCGTGTGCTTCGTGTCCCGCGCCAGCTGCCTCTGTGGGGCAGGGGGCGACTCGATGGTGTAGAGGCTGCCGTTGTGGGGCGAGTGTTCGTCGGAGCTGCTGGGGGTGTGGGGGGTGTCCCCAGGGGGCGACGGGAACAGCAGCAGCTTCTGCCCCTTCAGGTTGAGCCGGGCTGGGCTGATGAGGGGCCGGCGGTGGCGCAGGGAGCCGGCGCTGGAGGCCACCGAGCCTGCCACGGAGGGCGCCGGGGAAGGGACCGGGGAGGAGGGGCAGCTGCCCGACAGCAGAGAGAAGTAATCTGGAGGCGGGAGGAAGGCAGAGACGACAACATTGTGAGTGCTCACTCTGCTTACAGGAGCGCCTATTCTGATCTGTTGCTTTCTCGTCTACTGACAGAGGGAGAAAGGCAAGGCTGGGCCTAGACTGCTGGGCACAGGGGGCCCTGCTGGGAATTGTGGGAGGAGGCACCCAGGGAGGGGAAGAGGATCGCGGAGCCTCAGCAATGCCCCCTCTGCCCCTCTCCAATTTCTGTCCAAAGTCTCTGCTACCTCCCTCAGCTGAGAATAAGGCCTGGGGAGAAAGAAACCCTGGAGACCTGGGGTCAGTTAACCTGGGCCCTGCTCATTTCCAAGTGCCACCTCCATCTGTCACCACTGTAAGGACGACGGCACCATGGCTAGTCCTAGAAACTCTGGGGCCCATTTCACAGAAGAGAAAAATGAGGCACAGAGGTGTCAGGCACTTGCCCAGGGCTGCACAGCGGGTAGCAGCCGTGGGCTGGGATTTGAACAGAATCCCCTCCAGGGGCCTGTCTGCTGTCCCGCCCTGCACACGCTCTGGAAACCCCAGCTCACTTGCTGTCTGCCTGAGCTGGCTTCCCATCACTCCCCTTGGCGCCTGGTCCCTCTTACCTGAAACTGAGACCTCCCCGGGTCGGGACACCTGAGATGGAGGACGGCTCCCGCTAAACAGGTACCCTGAGTCTGGAGACAGAGAGGCAACATAGGTCCCTGGGGAGACGGCCTGTCTCCAACCCCTCCCCGAGGCATGGCTGCTCTGCGTCACCCGCTTCGCAGATAAGGAAACTGGAACCCATGCAGGCCACACGGGAGGCCAGGCCTGGTGCCCACCCTGTGCCCTTCTTTTCTCCAGCCATCTTGAGTCCCGCCTCCTCCGCTAACCTGTTGGCAGGTCCAGGGGAGGGGCCTTCCCGCTGGGCATGCTGGGAGCCGGGGCAAGGCCTGCAGCAGGAGCTGCAGAGGCAGACAGAGCTCGGGAAGACGGATCCTGGACCGCCAGGGCCTCCTGACACCTGAGCCAAGGGCCGGCCCCAGGGATGGCGACTGGGTCCCAGCCCTCACACGTCATTCTGAGACCAACCTGTGTCCCACAGAACCGCCCTGGGCCCTTGGGGCAGGGGGCCCCCTGAGCCCTCACCTCAGGCCTACCAGGGCAACAAGGAGACTGCCTGTGGACACAGCAGGCAGGGGCCATACCCATGCTGTCCGGCAGAGGCTCCAGAGCTTGGGTCCCTGCCCTGACCCTGGAGGCTCCACAGAGAACAACCTTCTGCGGATGGGCCCAGCTCCCGGGTCCCCAGGTTCCTGAGTCCAGGGCCTTCCTGTCCACTTCGCTCCTCTCTGCCCCAGCTCCAGGGGCTGTTCAGAGAGGGCCCCAAGGGCCCCGTCCACCAGCCCCAGGTCTGAGCAGGGCCTGAGCTGTGACTCATCTGCTCAGGGGACTCTGCTGAATAACCATTACCAGACGAGGCCCTTCTCCCAGCAACGTGGCTCACGTCAGGTGACACGGAAATGCCTGGAGTCCAATCTCGGTCCTACTCAGGGCTCAGTCTGACCCCCGTCAACCGCACCCTGCAGGCCTCAAACACTACCCACTGCTCGGCGCACGCTGTGTCCAGCGAGCCGTCCCTCCTGCAGTGTGACCCACCCACGACCTAGGAGGATGCAGGACTGCACACAGGGCAAGAAGACGCCCGGGCTCAAACCCCAGGTCTTGGTGGCCGCAGCTGCTGGGCAAGTTATGGGGAGAACAGGCCCAGGGGATGTCGGACTGGGTGGGGGGAGCCCCCACATGGGGGAACTGCTGAGGGGCTTCAGAGAGACACTGCATGTCAGAAAGCCCAGCTTAACCAAGATGCTGCCCGCGTTCCTGGAGACCGGATCCTGCGGCACCGCCCTGCCCCCCAGGTCATCCCCCAGGGGATAAAGCAAACCCTGTGGGCACCAGGCAGCCTCCCCAAGTGAGGAGGGTCATTGAAGAAGACGCGGCAGGGCCCCTGGAAAGATCCTGCTGGGGAAGGGGATGGATGAGACAAAATTTCCTGTGGCGGGGACCAGATGCTGGTCCCACCAGGGCTCCATGAACACGACAGGCTTGAACCAAAGCCCTGGGCCCTGCACCACAAAGACTGGGGGCAAATTTTCCAGCCCCCAGGGTCTCAGGGGCTTCCCAGGTGGCTCAGTGGTAAAGAATTTGCCTGAAAATTGCAGGAGACGTAGGAGACCCTGGGTTCTATTTCTGGATGGGGAAGATCCCCAGGAGGAGGAAGTGGCTACCCAGTACAGTGTTCCTGCCTGAAAAATTCCATGGACAGAGGGGTCTGGCGGGATACAGTCTACGGGGTCACAAAAGAATCAGACATGACAGAGCACGCACACACACACACACACACACACACACGATCACAAACAGCAGCAATAACAACAGTAACTGTGACATCCAAGGCTTTAAATCCGTCACCTGGTTCAACCCTCACCCAGGGTGCGTTCATTTGTTTTTGTGGGAAACTGAGGCTCAGAATGGCTAAGCCCCTTGGCTCAGGCAGTTACTGAGTAGACACACCAGGGTTTGAACCCAGTTCTGCCAACTCTACAACAGGACCACCACGCCCACCCTGAGCTCAGGGAGGTGCCCCGAGCCCCGCACGTCCGCCAGGGCCTTTCAGTGCCACTTACCTGCTCGTGTCAGAGAGGGGATGGTTCCCAGAGAGAGGGCCCGGCTGAGACGGCCGGGCAGCGAGGAGGGCGAAGCCCGGCGGGGGGACCGGAACAGCTGCTGGTTGGCGATGGGCAGGAAGCCGGGCGGGGCGGGGACGAACAAAGATGGCGAGGGGCCCGTGATGCTCAGGCTTGGGCAGGGGACGGCCAGGCTGGGGCTGGTGGGGAAGAGGCCGGCGGAGTCTCCTGGGAAGCACCTATTGAGAGAGCCCGGGGAGGTGGGGGGGGCATGGGAGAGAGGAGCAGGTCAGCCCCGGGGGGGCTCTGAAGCAGGGCCTCCACCTCGGTGGGCCCCCTCCCCTCCCCTCCCCCACGGTGCAAGGCGGGGCCCGAGTCGGGGTCCCAGAGGAGGCGTGTGTTAGTTGCAGCAGAAAAGCGGTCCAACCACATTCACGCCATTAGGAGCGGGTGGCTGGGAGGTGCTGGCGTGACCCACCCCTCCCTGCATGCCCCCTCCGATCCCCCTCAGCCTCACAGCAAACTAGGTCTACTACGAATCTTGGTATTAAAGTGACACTGTCGCCCTCACCAACCTCACGCCAACCCTTCACCTCGAAGCAGAAACGCCCAGTCCTCTACGGGCGCTCAACTGGGCCACTTCCTGCTTGGTGCCCAGAGCCTCCTCGCAGTGGCCGAGCTCGGGGAGCCCCTGCTCCCCCGGGCCTGACCCGGGAATCCCCCTGCTGCTGCTCTCTAGTCTCAGACACTGGACACTCTGCTAAAGCCCCTGGCAGAGCAGGGGGGGAGGCAGCCAGGCTTGGGGATCTCCAGGAAGAGGCTCTGGCAGCATGCCAGCCAGACTCCAACTTAGAAAGAGCCGTGAGCGATCGCGAGGCTGTCCGCAGATGGAAGGTGACAGTGTCTCTTTAACTTGAGCGCGGTACAGATCACACCACAGGACCCAGTGGCCCCAAGCCAGAATGTCAACCATGCTTCTGATTAAGGCAACTGATTACAGAGGGGGAGGGGGCAGAGGCAGTTAATAAGGGATTAGTCCGCCGTCTGGACGGAGCTGCAGAGGTCCAGCCTTACCTCGGTCCCAAGGGACAACTGAGCCCATGGACAATGTGCCGACGGACGGGCAGGTTGGCTCAGGCCCTGCAGCAGAGCTGGGGGCTGGCTAAGGCGCCCACCCCAGCTGCACACCCGGGGTCCCGCTGGCCAAGCTTCAGTCTACCCATCTCCCTGGTTTTCACCCCTTCCCCTCACATAAAATAATTTCTATGAAGGTGGGTCAGCTGATGCCTGCCTGGAGAATCACGTGACCTTTTAATTGCCTTTCTAAGTGCCAGGAGGCCACCTGGACTTTGGAACCAAAGGTGGGCCCAGTGTTTGGGGGACATGGGCAAATCAATGCTGTGGGACCTATCAAGCAAATCTATAGAGGACTCTGGGCACCGGGCTGGACATGCCTACATTCCACCCAAGGACCCATTCTGCCTAGGGTGACCCCTACCTCCTTTCCCCCAAAATGCCTGGGGAAGGCTCTGACTCTAAACACAAGACACAGGTTGGTGCTGTCATTTTAGAATTGTGATACCATGCAGCAGGACAGCGACGACCGTGGGGAGTGGCCGGAGGTGGGGGCAGTGTGGGTGCGCTGGGACCCTTGGCTAACTTGCTCCAGTCTCACATGAAGCCCCGTTCCCTGCACCCACCCCAGGACCCCTGGTTGTTGTGTGCAGCAGCAGCCTGAGGGCAGGGTGTGTGGGCCACAGTAGGGAGTTGGGGGGGGAGAGGGGGACGCCGCCGCACACACACACATACACACGCACACACACACACACACCTGGGCCTTTCCAAGGGGCAGCAGCATGTCTGCCTGTACTGGGCTTCCTGTGCTACCCTACTGGGCAACCCATGGGCTGGGCCAGGCCAGGAGCTGGCCGAAGTATACCTCAAGTAATTGGCAAGCTCAAGCCCAGTCGGGCCGTGGGTCTTAGAGGTGGCTGGCTGGGTCTGGCCACCTCCTTCCTCCCAGATCCTGCTCACACCTGGGGCTGCCCAGCTGGCACGGGTGCTTTCCCAATCTCTGATGCAGGTAATCAAGGTGGCCCTGGGGGGCTGCGGGGGGGAGGAGGGGCGGTTCTTTAGTCTGACCCTCTTGTCGGGACACGTGATGGCATCACTCAACTAGCAGATTGTGTGAAGTGTCAGGCATGAGCCTTTGTCCTGGCTCCACAGAAGACAGTCCCGGGAGCCTCTGTCAAAGGAGCCCCACCTCCGCCAGGCTCCTGAGCGCTGCACACAGACCGACGCTTCCTCTTAACAACTCCCCCGCCCCGCCCCACAGACCACCTGCACCCTCAAACCCCATCTCAGAGAGGCACCTGGCCTCAGAACCCAAGCCTGTGTGCCCGCCGTGATGGAGGGGCTCTGGGGAAGGGTTGGGCGGCTGGCTGCACTGCACCCTGTCTGACACTGAGGGGGGTCTTTTGTTCTCCAACCCGATCCCGGCCCAGGCCGGGAGCCGGAGGACAGAGAGGACGACATTTAAGGAGCAGCTTACGGAGACAAGGAAATAAACGCGCCACCCAAGGATGGTGGGCCCTGAGCTGCTCGGTGCCCATGTCGCCAGCTCCCAAGCTTGACTCTGGTGGGCACTCCCGTCCCTTGAAGCCCCCGCCCCTGGCAAAGAAGCCTCTGAAGGAATGAGAAAGAAAAAACAGAATAGACGTGGTGCCTGACGCCCACCGGTCAAAGCAGGGCCCCGGAGGCATTTATTGAAAATACAGCATCAAAACACTACAGCTAAGGCCGGGAATTGTGGTTACAGCAATTACAGGGTCACTAGACAGTCATCCACGTCTACACAACAGAAAGGACGGGACACTCGGCGACAGTCGCAGGCAGAGGGGATGCCGGCCTCTCCCAGGGGCTCCTAGGCAAGCATTATAGGGCAGCCTACTTGGCCTGGGGTTGGGGGAGAAGATGGTTCCACACCCTGACCCCCCATTCTGGAGGGTCTGGTCGTGGTCCCCAGTGGAGCGGAGAGTGGGCCAACACACTCCCAGGGAATAAGCCATGGTCCCAGTGACGCCCGCACTTCCTCAGCTGTCGCCAGTAATGTTGGAAGGTACTGAAATATGCTCCACGTAATGGAATTTGAAGGGACAGATGCGTGGTTTTAAAAATCACACAAACTCTAAAAATGCCAGGAAGCCTTCCTTCGATGAGGTCCATCTTGTGACACGAGGGTGTCTTTCCGCCCCCGCCCGCTAGAGGGCAGGAGAGACGTCTGCTCAGCAGGCTCCTGGCCAGCATGAGAGCTGGTTACGGTTATTATAAATAATTTAACTTAAATACACGCGTACACACAGATGTCCTGCTTCTACTCAAAGCCAAAAAAAGCAGTAATTAGCACCGTGCTGCCAGTTTCCTTGAGAACAGGGGATTCCAGAGACCAGGGGACACACAGCCAACAGACACGGGTTCCCCGCCTGGCTCCCACCGCCCCGCTCGGGAGGCTGGTTCACAGAAGCGAGGGACAGGTCGGCCACCCCACTCCTCCACCTCGTCGGTGCTCTTCCACCTCACCCTCCACCCAGAGCAAGCTGGGCCCAGCTCCTGACTCACCCAGCTCTCCGCACATGTATCAGGGTGCAGCGCCACCCGACACACAGGCAGGTGGGTGGGGTGGCTTCTCAGGACCCCGAGAACGGAAGGATGGTGGGGCTTGGGCCTGAGCTGGGCACTCTTCACCCACCCCGTAGGCTCAGCGAGATGACGGCCCTTTCCTGAGCATCACCCTCACACACGTGACTGGCCTGTGCAGTTCCCCGGGTCCATACCTGGAGCGGGGTTCACGCTCACCCTGATGAGAGTAGGATAGGAGGCCCTACAGGGGTGCGCAGTCTTGCTCTGCCCCCTGCCATGGCCCTGGGAGGCAGCCCCCAGGCTGAGAACAGCCTCCAGAGCATGACACCCACGCCAGCACCCCAGGGCCCTGGAAGGGTCCAGCTCTCATTGTACAGATGGCACACAGGCGGGGGTGGCAGGGCCTGGCCCAGGGAGAGTGAGGCCGAGGCCCTGTGAACTCTTCAGCTGCCCCACGGGGAGGCGGGAAGCAAGAGCCTCCCCAAGGGGCTCCAGAGGCCAGGAGGAGAGTGGTGACAAGCCAAAGAGGGACAAGGGACAAGGACCTGGTGTCATGGGCCTGCGTGTCCCTTAGGCCCCTTACCCGGCGCTAACTTCGGGCAGTTGGAACTTTTTCTGGGCATCATAATGGAGGCGGGGTTTTGGGAGGACACTGGGGACATCCTGGCATGGAGGGAGGGTGGCAGGGCCCCGCTACCTGCCAATCAGAGCCACTTCGGCCTGGGAAGCCTGAACCCCAGCCCTGCAGGGAGTGAGTAGAGGGCTGGGCTATAAGGGTTCATGCCTTTCCAGGGCAGAGCCAGGGGCTTCCCAGGAGAGTGGGCAGAGTGTGTGCACCCCAGTTACGCTGTCTGGCTCACAGCGGTGCCCAAAAGATAGGGAAGTAAAGAGCATGTAGACCCCTCCCCCCACCCTCCTGGGCGATCTCCCACCACCGCCTGGCTGCTAGGAGAAATCTGCTGACCACGGGCAAAGCACGATTTTCTACCCTCCACCTCCATGTGGGCCTCGCCCCACAAACTCATGGTCAAGGCCAGTCTGGGTCTAAGAACTGCATTCTCCACCCGTGGGGAAGGAGGCTGAGGGATAACGGGCTCTTGGAGCAGGGAACCCAGGGGGTCAGCCCTGCCTCCTCCTGGTTTCATGAGCTCCTGGGGGCTGACTGGACCACAGGTAGGACCAAAAGGACAGACCCGAGAAACGAGGGTGGGACGAGGTAGGGGGCCCTGCGTGGCCCTGACTCAGCAGCACCTGCCCACACCAAGCAGCCCGAGTGGTCAGGCCATGCGGCGAGGGCCCAGCCTGCAGCCACCGTCGCCAGCCCATTATGGGCTGAGAGACGGGCAAGGTGAGAGAAGAAGCAAAGAGCAGGCCTGTACCCCTCTCCTGATGGTGTCAGAGCCAGGGAAGGGGCCGTGGCCAGTGTGGGGTGCCTGGCTGCCAGCGGAAGCCACGGGGCAGAGGCAGGCGGTACGGGTGCTGCCCTGTTCCAGTCTCAGAGCAGTGGTGGTGGGGTCTTTGGCCAGAAAGGTGGCGGGAGTGGTGACCAGCTAGAGAGCACTTGGGGGCGCTGGGTGGGGGTGGCTTGGTGGAGCCAGAAAGGAATGGGGGGGGGCCTGACTCCTAGGAGAGGTGGAGGGGCTGGGCCAGGACCCTAAGGTGGGGGTGGGGTGGGAGTGGGGTGGGAGTGAGGCAGGTAAGAAAGAAGCAAAGACAGAGGTTCCCTGTCCGGGCTGCGGGCCAAGCCCGGGGCCTGCGGGTCCATCTGTCCTCCCCCCGCAGTCACTGCTGTGTCTCTGACCTTCGGGGCCGGAACCTCCGCGGGCCCGTTGCCTTCCTTGTGGCCACAGCTGCCGTGAAGCCCACCAGGCAGCACAGGGACGTGGTGCTGAGCTTGAGCGTGTCCAGCCAGTGGGGCGAGGCGGCCTGCAGGTGCTGCTCGGCCAGGTGCAGCCCCAGCAGCAGGGCCCACAGGCCGCTGGAGAAGGCGTCAATCCTCCGGAGCCTGTGGGGAGAGGGGGAGTGAGGGCCCAGCGAGGGGGTGAGCCCCTCCCGCTCCCCCAGGCTTCCTGCCTCCTCCATTCACCCCGGCCCTGCTCAAAGGAGAGGATCAAGGGCCCGGGCCAAGCGCGGGGCTCTGAAAGCCACTTCCAACACCCCCTCACCCTGTGGCTCTGAGTCAGTGTTTCTCTGAGCCTCGGTCTTCTAGTCTGTATAATGGGGCAAGGAAACCTCCCTGAGAGCTGTGGGGAGAGGAGGGGACGCCGTTCGGTATGGGGTCTGCACCTGCACAGGGAAGCACTAGATCCTGCGAGCTAGGTCACTGTTGCCCGACTGAGGTGAGGAGCCTGGGGTGGGGAGAGGACGCAGTGCGGCCCCCAGGGCCCCTGACTCCGCTGAGCTTCCCCCCACTGCGTCCTGCCCCTCACGCACCGGATGCGGCCGGCCAGCAGCATGGCCAGCAGGCAGGTGAGCAGGCCCAGCGCCACGACGCCCATCTGGTGGCTCTGCCCGAAGGCCCAGGCCTCGCGCAGCTTCTCGGCCGCGTGCTCGGGCAGCAGCCCCAGCAGCTGCCGCCAGCCCTCGGCCCCGGCAGCTGTTCCGTTGTCTGGTGGGGCCGAGCCATTGCTGCCAGGTGGCATGGCTGGGGGAAGCGGGGCTCCCGGGACAAAGGGGTTGCTGGTGCCGTAGAGCGCGGTGGTCAGCAGGAAGGCACAGGCCAGGAAGGCGAGGGCCCGGAGCACGATGACCTGCGCTGGGGACTTCACCGCAGATGCGCAGAAGCTCTGAGGGAGGGAGAGGCAGGTCAGCGAGAGGGCCAGAGCCACCGACAGCCCTCCGGGTGCCCACTCTGTGCACGGGGGTCTGGCCAGGGGCCCCCAGCACTCGCGGAAGAACCACCAGCTCCCAGTGGTCAGAGGTGCCCTAAATTCTCACGCACTCCTGGCTTCATTTCTGGTTCTTCCCTGGGTCCCATTAACCTGTCTCGTTTCTGGGCCTTCACTCCATTGCGAGCTACGGTGCTGCCACGTTCTCTACAGTAATCCTTCTGATCGGATGGTGACCTCTTCTTTCAAACACACCTTCCAATCATTTTCAAGTTACTGTTAATAAATTCCTACTGTATGATTTTAACTAGAATTGTAATGAATATACACACAATTCTAGTCAAAGTTACAAAATACCTGTTATAAACTTCCTTAACTTAGGCCCATTGCTGTCCCTCTGAAACTATCACAATGTTGTAATCAGCTATACTCCAACATAAAACAGAAAGTTAAAAAAACGAAAAAATAGTAAGTTGTTCGGTCTGAAAGACAGCAGAAAGAAGGAAAGCAAGGGTCAGCGCCAGCTAGGCACCTCTGGGGGCTGGGGGTGGGGGCAGAATTTCTTTGGGGAGGATGGTTTTTACTAACCACCTGCTCCTATATTACATTTTTTTATGCCAGGACACACCAGCATCTGAGCACAGCGACAAAAACTAATGATGGTTTTAGCCAGCCAGTCCAAGGTTCAAACCCCAGGGAACGCTGCACGCTAGGCCCTCTGCAAACAACTCAACCTCCCTGAGCCTGATTTCCAGGGTACCTAGGAGAGCACCCACTATGAAGGCGCTGGAGGAACCCCAGAGGTGCTGGGAGGTACCCAGGCTCTGGAAGGCAGCCCAGAAACCCTGGCCATGCACACAAATGACACACGTTCTCCTTGGGACCCCCCCCACCCCGCTCCACGCCGGGCTGGGGCACAGGTCGGGAGGTGGCCCCACATGAAGGTGCTGCCCCCGGGGAAGGGCCTGGCTCTGAAGAGGTGCTCCCAGTCACCGGCCGGCCCTCTGGGAAGGGGTCTCCCGCACAGACTCGGGGCTGGGACACCCCTCGCACCTGCGTGTAGGTCTGGTCGGCCTCCCGGCGTCGGAACTGGTGGCTGAGCAGCAGGGCGCGCAGCTGGCGGTTCTGGTGCTTGATGTAGTGCTCCACGGCCGCCTGGCACGGCCGGCACAGCTTGTACATCTGCTCCAGGTGGTGCCGGTACACCTCGACCTCCTCGTCGTACCTGCCCTGCAGAGAGGACACAGGCTCAGGGTCCCGGGGGTGACCATGTGCAAGTCCTCCCTGTTCTGCACCTGCTTCCTCGGGGGCTCGACAGGACCAAAGGCCAGGGAAGAGGGGCTGCCCACAGCCCGGGACACAGCAGGGCCCACAGGGGATGTTCCAGCCAGTTCTGTGGCTGCCAAGGGCACACCTCGAGGCCAGAGCCTGGCATGTGGCCCTTGCTCAGGCCCTGCTCCTGGAATCCGGACACCACCTGGGCTTGAACAGACGGGCCACCTGGAGGTGGGCCTGCCTGCCCACTGAAGCCCAGGGGTCCAGGAAACATGAAAAAGCCCCTGGCCAGGTCAGGGCCTCGGCAGGAACTGAAGGGCCTCTGCACTTCAGGAACAGCCCAGGAAATGCGAGGCCCACCCTTCCTTCCCCAAGAGATGCAGCACACCCCTGCCTGTTTGCAGGGGAGCCAGACATTTCAGTCTGAAGGGGCAGGAGCATCCTGGTTTGGTCTCTTGCTAGGAACGAAGGCGCCAGACACCTTCCCTGGCTGCCCTGTCACACGTGCCTGCCCTCCTCTTGGCAGTCTTCCCAGCTTTCCCTGCCCAGCCCCAGCTCACCTCTATTTTCCTCCCTCCCCACCTCCCTCCCATACTGGGCCTTGGGGAAAGTCAGGGTCTCTGAGCTTCAGCAAGCATTTTCTCTTGAGGTCACAGAACCCCCAGAGTGGGCGAGGAGAGATGGGCTAGACAACAGGGCTGCTGGCCCCCACAGCAGTGGATCCAGGAGGCAAAGGTCTGACATCCAGCCTCTGGGCAGCACCCGGCTCCCCCCACCCTCCACGAGCCAGGAGCCTCGCCCACTCCAGAGCAAACTGCCTGCCAGGCAGTGGGCAAGACGGACTCAGAGGAACATGGACAGGGGGCCCTGGATCCAACAGGGCCCCAAGTTGGAGCCCAAGGACCCTGCCTCCCCTTGCCCAGGGACAAATCCCTCTGGACTGGCAGGTGCTCCCAGGCCTGGGGCCCCCACAGCAGTGACCACGAGACAGGAGGTGTGAGAAGCGCGTGGCCGAAATGGATGAGATCACACACCCAGAACGTGGGCCAGCACAGGGTTCCGGGTGAGGAGGGGGCGCCCCTCCAGAGGGCTCCCCTCAGCGGCTCTATCGCCTCCAGCACCCCCCAACTGCCCACTCACCTCGTCGCGCGGCGAGAAGGCGGCCAGCTGCTTGATCTTGGTGGTCTGGTGGTGGCTGCACCGCCGGCAGAGCAGCACCTGGCTGCTGACCCACTGCGGGGGCTGGGCGGGGGCACGCGGGCCTGGCGAGCCGCTCACCACGTGGTTGAGGTGCTCCAGGTACTGTGCGGGGATCGGCTTGTTGTAGTCACCATTCTGAGGGAGGAGGACCTGAGTCAGGGGGAGCCCTCCCCACGGGCAGGAGCCTCCCGCCCCCACTCAGGCTGGGCGCCGGACGGAGGCCCCACATGCAGACACTCCCCCAAGGTGGGTCGCTAACACTCCCTCTCTGCATGCAACACAGAAGCTCTTCTTCCAAAGGAACTTCATGGGGAACCCCAACTCAGGCGAGACGAGAGTCCAAAAAGATCTGGGTCTGAACATAAACCCGCCCGTGTCAGTGCCGTGACTCTGCCCAAGCCACCCTGGCTCCCTGAGCCTGTGCGCTGGTCCTCAGAGGAGGCCCTGGATGGTGGCGGGGGCGGGCGGGGGGCACACCTCCTGGAAGCCGTTGTACTGCTCGCAGTGGGGGCAGTCCCAGCAGTTACGGTTCCCGTAGGGCACCACTGTGTCCTGGTTGCAGAACCAGCAGTTGACGACGGTGTGTGTTGGCTTCATCCTGCGGACGAGGACAGAGTGGAGTCTGTGGGAGGGCAAGAGACCAGGGAGGGTGGGCGGCAAGCAGGGCGGGGACCCCGGGGCTGGAGGTGCAGGCAGGTGGAGGAAGGAGCGGGGGATGCCATGAACCTGTCCACGGACTTAGGCTTCTCCTCAGCCAACCAGGCCAAGCCTCCTTGACCCTGGGGTCAGCTGGAGACACACCAGGAACCTGGGGCCAGCCAGGCTATGGGCCGACAGGGACCTGGCTCCAGGACCGCCCTCCTTCCCTCCTTGCAAGGCCCACAGACCTGGGCCCATTCCCAGGCTGCGGAAACGGTGCTCCCTGGGGAATTTCCAGATGGATGGGGCCTCGGTGCTCACAGAAGCCCCAGGAGAGCCAGGGCCATGGAGACCAAGGGTGGGGACTGCAGACAGCTGACAGGCGGGTCACAGTGGCCCTCGCTGGCCACACGCGTGTGACAAGTGGGTATGCAGGATAATCCCGGCCCAGACACTGAGGGATCTGTGCTTGAGCCCCCTCCACCCACCTCCCTGGCTGTTCGGCAGGGGAGTGTCGGGGGTGGAGCTGGGGGAGGTAAGGACATGGCAACTGCCAGGCAAACCCCTCCAGTCCCAGAAATCTACAACAGGTGGCTGCAGCTCGAGCCTGGGGTCCTGGCCTTGCCACTCCTGTCCCCTTGCTTGCCCCCAGAGTCCACTCCGCTGTGGGGTTGCCGCCTGGGCCTCTGCTGGGATGGGCAGTCATACCACACATGGACACCTCTGCTGTCCAGAGGATGGCACGGCCCCAAGCTTCTGGGAGTCAGACTCCCGGCTCTACCAACCCCTCCTCTCCCAGCCTCGGCATTCGCACATTACCAGGGCCCAAAAACACAAGACACGTAAAGATGCTTTGTAACGCAGGGCGCTGGCTCTGTCACTCCCCTGACTCTGGGGTTGTCGGGCGGCCTGGCCCCCTGGGAAGAGAGCTCCTGCTTCTGACACTGAGCTGCCTCACGGCCTTGTCTGTCCATGGACCCTAGGCAGGTCACAAGAGTTCTCTGAGCCTCAGTCGTATTACCTGTCATCTGCGGACAGGACAAGTGTGCGAAGTGCTTCCAGAGCCCGGCTAACTGCCCAATAAACAGCAGTTTACATGGGGAGGGCAGGCGAGGGGAGGAGCAAGTCCAGATAGAGGATATGGAACCAGACCCTGCAGGGAAGGGTCCCAGGGTCAACAGCAGGCACCCTGGCTTGCCCCAGCATCATCGAGCTGGAGGGCAAGGCTCAGAAACAGCAGTGCTGGGCAGCCTGGCCCCGTGGTCACGGTGTGGCCTTCAGGGAAAGTCATTTTTTTATCTGGCCGATGGGGATAGCGACAATCTCTGCTCCAAAAAGGGTGCTGAGCCATCAGGTGAGAGGACTGATGGAAGTACTGGGCTGGGCAGGTGGTCAGCAGAGGCATTCTGACAGCCTCACTGGCCTTCAGGCCAAGAGCAGTGGAAGGAGGCGCCTAGCGGTGTGGGAACCCTCTCTGCCGGGAAGCCGCACTTGGGCAATTAAGCACTTGGCTTTCTCTCTGTTAATTTGTAACTGCTTTACAGGCTTCTCTGTAATAGTGCACCGCGGGTAGGCGTGTCCAAAGAGGCAATGTCCAAACACCTCTCCCCCCTGGTCCCCCGGGTCCTGCTGTCCTCACGATGGGCCCCTCTGCCCCCTCCAGCCCAGATGCCCACCATACCATGCCTGCCACTGGAGAGAAGCCAGTGCAAGAGCCAGCAGCCCACGAATAAAGACAGATAGGAAGCGAATAAAGACGACCAGTGGCGGGCACCCGTGGTGGGTGATCAGGAACTGAGGCTTTGAGCTTGGGGGCCAGGCACGAAGCTCCTCCCGCCCAGGAAGTCATCGTTTTCACCCTCAGTCACCAGCTTCGTAGCTGGGGAAGTGAGCCCGGACTGGAAACGGGTGGCCAGGAGGGGAGGGAGGATTAGGCCTGGGCCAGCCCAGGTGGCGCTAGTGATAAAGAACCTGCCTGCCAACGTAGGAGACGTAAGAGACGGGGTTCCATCCCTGGGTCGGGAAGATCCCTGGAGGAGGGCATGGCAACCCACTCCAGTATTCTTGCCTGGAAAATCCCACGGACAGAGGAGCCTGGTGGGCTACAGGCCCTAGGACTGCAAAGAGTCAGACACGACTGAGGCAACTTAGCACGCACATGCTGAGCCAGCAGTTCTGGCTTGGTAATCCCTGCCCAGGGTTGTGGGGGTGAGGGTCTTCTCTCACAGACAGAGCAGCTGCCGGTCACCCTGGCCAGATGGTTCCACCTGGTGGGTGCCATCCCCCATGGCTCCTCTGGGGAGCGCCCTGAAGGCACGCTCAGGCCTGTGAGTGGCAGACGGACCAGTGATACCAGGTGGGGATGTCAGCTCTCCAAGGACCAGTGATGCTCCCGCCTGCCCGGAGCTTCACATGCCAGACACGTGGGTGCATGTGACTCACACCTGCGGGCTACACTTGATGGCCGACCTTGCAGCTCACAGTCCCCACAGCGGCTGGGTGACCCTGGCCTGTGGGCCTGCACCCATCTCTACCGGGCTTGACGCAGGAGCCAGTTCAGCCCCATCCTGCTCCTGCTCAGGCTAATGCCCCCACCCTGTGCCCCTCCTAATCCCTTGATCCACTTCTCCCCCGAGCCAACCAGCTCTATCCCCCAGCGAAGCTCTGGCCAAACCCCTTGTGGTGAACAAGATCAGAGGGTCCAAGAGAGAGTGACCCTGTGACACAGGCAGGAGCGACTTAGGCCAGGCTGCCTCCGGTAGAAGACCACGCCCCAGAGGCTAGGTGGTTGGCTTGGAGGCTCTGGAAGGTGCTCGCCCAGTTCCTGTTGCCTGCGTGCTGAGCTCCTGGGCTCTGCTGGGGTCAGGGGAGGCCTGAGGCAGCCAAGGGCAGGATGGGCCCCATGGGAGGAACCAGCGAGCAGCTGTGTGCTCTGGAACCATCCCTCCACAGCCCCAAACACACAACGGGAAGAAGATGAACACAAGCCCTAATAATGGTATCACCTCGTGAGCCCCAAACGTGCATGCTTAGTCATAGAAAAGCTCGGGCCCTGACATTCCGCCACATCCTAACAGGTCAGGTGGGGGCAGGGGGTCAGGTCCAGCCCACCACTCTGAGGGCTGCAGCTCCATGTCCCTTGGCCCTGGCCCCCGCCAGGGGGTGGGCATCAGCTGTAAGCCCAGCGCCGTGTGACACGGAGGAGACACTGTGTGGGCTCAGAGTCTGGGGGAGGTCGATGTGTCAAGCAGTCTCCACCATACCAGGCTCTGCGAAAGTCCCCCAAGGGGGACCAGGCACACAGCCTGTGACCCATGTGCTGGTCCAGCGGGTCTGGAAGATTGTCTCTGACAGTCAGGCTGGTTTCCTCAGGGCCTAAGAGGTCAGCCTCCGCAGGGCGCCAAAGAAGACAGCCTCCCAGGTGAGGGGTCCCTGAGGGACCCCACGCACTGCCCTGTTTGCTACTCTGTGCCCTGAGTATTGTGCAATCCACCTGCGAGAATCCAAGGGCCTCCTGCAGGGCAGAGGCACCAGCACCAACCGGCCTCCGGGCCGCCCACTCCAGCCTCTAGGCAAAGCACACTTCGGTCCACAGCGGTCCAGCCAACACCAGACAGAAGGCCTGGGTCTGCTCTCGGTGGATGGCCCTGACTCCTCAGCACTGCCCGGCTGGAGAGGCGCTGGCTGGGCTGGCAAGGGGGCAGAGATGCACAAGGCTCCCCACTCCTGACCTGGACGCAAGGACAGAACGACGACTGCACACGGCAGCTGCGACAGATGCCACAGCAGAGGGCCAATGGGCAGAGCGTCAGCCGTCACGCTCAAGGACGGGCCTGCCGGCCAGCAGGGCCAACAGGCAGATGGCCTTCAAACGGCTAGGACTGCCAGGCAAGGGGGCGGGGACCACCCAGTGTGTGTGCAGGGAGCCAGACTGCATGGCTGCAGGAGAGCGTGGTGAGAGGTGTGCAGGAGCGTGGCCGAGACTCTACTCCTTTACCCAGGAGGCTGCGCCCTCTCGTCTGCAAACACCAGACGGTGGACAATCCAATAACCGTGCCTGGGGGCTCCAGCGGCCGTGAACAGGCTGTGCCGGCAGAAGACGGACACGATGCCCAGCAGCAGAGTCCAGGGGCAGGAGTCTGGGTGAAGTAGGCACAGGAAGCCACCAAGACTGCCCGGGTCCAGGGCAAGCAAGCCTGGCGAAGTATAATCTGGGCTTCCACTTGGCCTCCTGGGTGCAGAGCGGCAGCCAAGGTGCTCAGTGAGGACCCAGGGCACGAGGCTTGGTTAGGAGCTGAAGGGTTGTGGTCAGGCAGGAAGCCCGATCTCCCCGGCCTCCATTTTCTCATCTGCTGAATGGGGCCACCAGCAGCACGCACTACCCCTCAGGTCACAGGCAGTCCAGTCAAGAGGACTCCATTGGCAGGAAGCCAGGCTGGCCCTGCCCGAGGCTCTGGGGACCACAACCCTTCAGAGAAGCCAGCTCCTGCCCCTGCTCCAAGGCCAGTCCTCCAGCCCTGTCCCTCTCTGCTGAGCCTGCAAACACCCACCCGGCCAAGTCCATTTCCAAAAACAACTCTCCTCACATGCCCTCTCCAGGGTCATTTAAAACCCACACTATGGCCAAAGCTTTTCCTCACTATCACCGATCTCCTCCCGGAGGGAGAAGGGCTCAGTCTGGGGGCTGGTCTTGCTTCTGAACCGTGACAGTGGCCAATTTATGACCCCAGACAAAAGCCAGCACTCAAGGAGAATCTCAGAGCCTCCTGGCAAAGGGCTGTCCTCTTGGCCGATGCATCCCAGTACCACACCACGACTCGGGGGTACCACTGGTACCCTCGTGGCTCCCCTCAGAGCACCTCGCAGGACACTGCACCCAGGTCTCAGGCTCTTGCCTCCGGGAGAGGGAAGGCTGTGGCTGGCAGCCCAGGAGGGGAGACAGCCCCCCCCCCCCCCCAACCAGGAACAGCTGCAGCACAAGACGGAGGCACAGTGGGCATATCCAGCGCAAATCCAGCCACACAATATGGGTGGAGGCCACAAAGCCTGGCGGCAGTGCCTGGCCCAGGCTGTGATCTCTGGACTGACATTCTTCATTCCATTTCCTGGGAGGCAAACGGGCTCTGGACACACCTCTGCTGTGACCATTGCTCTGGGAATCTGAGCAAGTGGCGGGCACCTCCGCACCTCAGTACCTTCGTGTATAAAATGACTGGGGTGAACCAGCTGGTCCTGCGAGCCCCTCCAGCCTCCAAAAACCGGGCAGAAGCCAGGACATGTTGAAATGTGTGGGCTGTCAGGGGTCCCACGAGGCCACCCCCTCCGCAGCCTGCCATTCTGGCTCATCCTGCAGACACAGCTGATGTCCCTCCCACCCCTTCCTCCCCGGGGAAGACTGTGACTCAGTCGCTCTCACGTCTTTTCCCCTCGGGTAAGAAGCGGTACCCGGTGGTGGCTAAGGAAGAACAGACAAGCCCTCCAGGTTCAAGTCCCAGCTACCCCGCCTGCTGCTGACTGGCCGTGGGCAAGTTCCTTCGCTTCTCCCACCTAAGAGCTGAGCTTCCAACATCTGCTGCTGAAGCTACAAACCCACCCACCCCGTCTCCAGAATGTTCTCACAACCCCACCTTTTTTCCTGTCCCCTGCGAAGGTGGATCAAGTGGGGAGACAGTGGAGATGCCCCTGAGGTCTTCCTGAAATAAGACGCCCAGAAAGCTTTTATCCCTGACCACGGAAGCCCATGACAGGCCAGCTCTGCAGAGGGGTCAGAAAGGTCTGTGAACCTGGGCCAGGGCAGGGGGCCGCCACTGAACCCACGCGGCAGGAGCCCAGCGCAGTATTTAAACACCCCTAAAGTACGTCAGGCTTTTCTGCTCTTGGAGGATGCAGAGTCCAGGGGTTAGGGACGCAGGCTCCACGGTCGGGATGCTTCAGTTCACATCCTGACTCGTCTAATTGATAACAATTTTTGCAGCTCTTTTGTCCCTCCGCTTCTCTAGACAGAGCACGGTAATGACTGAAATGGGCTTATGTGAGATTACAATAACGTCTGAGGCAGCGTTTGCCGCCCCAGGAACCGCCGGCTAGTACTCAACCCATCCCAACGTGCTCCTGAGGACGAGGGATCAGGGCTCCGGGCGGAAGAGAGCGCGGCCCGACCCCCGCTCGACTCTCCCGCAGGGCTTCGGAGCCCTGCAGATCCTGCGGCTCGGTCTGCACGGGTCTTCGCGGGGGAGGAAGTTCGTACCCTCCACGCGCCCCACATTCCTGGGCTCCCCCAACCCGCTTCTCCGCCGCTTCCCGACAGAGGAGCCCCAGCCCGGTTTTCTTTCCGGGGGCGGGGCGTGCATGACCGGTCTCCGCGCGGGGGCTCGCGGGCCGGGCCCCACCGCCACGCCGCAGCCTCACGGCTGACTGACAAGACGACGCCGGGCGGCCCGGGAACCCGCGCGGGTGGGGGCGGCCGCGGGCGGAGGGCGGGGGCGCGATACTCGCCGGCCGCGTGGGCCGCGCGCACTCACCTCCGCGCGATTCGGTAGAGCAGCACGCCAGCGGCGGCGCACGCCGTGACCCCCAGGCCGCCGGCCAGGCCGGCAGTGGGGCAGCGGGCCAGCAGCGCGTTCACTCCCTCCATGGTTCCCGGCGCGAGCGGTGGGCGGTGGCGGGCGGCGGCGGCGGCGGCGGCAGGGCCCAGGGCCGCGGGTAGGACTCGGAGCGGCGGCGCGCGCCTCCTCCCGCCGTGACCTTCTTCGCTTTGTAGCCGGCGCTGGCCCGCCCCCTGACTCGGCGCGCTCCCGCCGCACAGCCAATCGGAGCACGGGGCGAGCCCGGTGGGCGGGGCGCCGGCGGAAGTCGCGGTGTTAGCCCGAGCGCGCCCTCCCGTGGCCGGAGGTGGGAGGTGACGCGGAGCCCGGCCCAGCCCTCTTCTGCCCCCGCCTCTCTCACTGGCGCCTTCCGCAAAAGTCCGCCAACTTCAGCATCTCAAGCTAGTGCCTTTCCCCTGCTTGTCCTGTTTTCCCAATGCCTCGCCAGACCCGGCCCGTGCACGCGATGCTGTTTTGCGGCAACTTGGAGCTTCTGAAGCTGCTTCCACTGAAGCCACTCCAATGGTCAAAAAATTAGTTTGTAGAAACATGACCCCCGCTCCTGACGGTAATTGGATCATGGGACAGTCAATGCTTCGGAACGTAATCCAACTATTAGAATGTCAGAGCTATACGTATTGCCCTAGATGGATGAAACACTTTAAAAAAAGTAACATGCACATTAACTTTAATAACATATGTTTGAATAAACAATCATGTGTTGTTGTTCAGCTGCTCAATCATGTCCGACTCTGCGACCCCGTGGACTGCAGCCCACCAGGCTTCCCTGTCCATCACCACCTCCTGGAGTTTGCTCAAAATCATGTTCATCGAGTTGGTGGTGCCATCTAATCGTCTCATCCTGTCGTCCCCTTCTTCTGCCTTCAATCTTTCCCAGCATCAGGGTCTTTTCCAATGAGTCAGTTCTTTGCATCAGGTGGCCAAAGTATTGGAGCTTCAGCTTCAGCATGAGTCCTTCGAATGAATATTCAGGACTGATTTCCTTTAGGCTGGACTGCTTTGAGTCAAAGGGACTCTCAAGAGTCTTCACCAACACCACAGTTAAAAAGCATCAGTTCTTCAGTGCTCAGCCTTCTTGATGGTCCAACCCTCACATCCATACCTGACTACTGGAAAAACCATAGCTTTGACTATATAGACCTTTGTTGGCAAAGTAACGTCTCTGCTTTTTAATATGCTGTCTACGTTTGTCATAGCTTTTCTTCCAAGGAGCAAGCGTCTTTTAATTTCATGGCTACAGTCTCCATCTGCAGTGATTTTGGAGCTGAAGAAAATAAAGTCTCTCCCAGTTTCCATTCTCTCCCCATCTATTTGCCATGGAGTGATGCCATGATCTTAGTTTTTTGAATGTTTTGAGTTTTAAGCCAGCTTTCCCCCTCTCCTCTTTCGCCATCATCAAGAGGTTCTTTAGTTCCTCTTCACTTTCTGCCATAAGGGTGGTGTCATCTGCATATCTGAGATTATTGATGTTTCTCCCAGCCATCTTGACTCCAGCTTGTGCTTCATCCTGCCCAGCATTTCACATGAAGTACTCTGTATATAGGTTAAATAAGCAGGTTGACAGTGTAGAGCCTTGACATACTACTTTCCCAGTTTGGAACCAGCCCATTGCTCCATGTCTGGTTCTATATGTTTAAAGAGACAGATGATTATTAATACTGAACTGCAGTTACCTGAGCAGGGGGTGGTTAAGAAGATTCACTTCATGCAAGTGTTTTAGTATTGGTTTGCGCTAAATTACTTCTAGAACTAAAAAAAAAGGGGGGGGGATATTTTTATTTAATTATGCAATATCTCAGTGTCGCCGCAACTATTCATGTTTTGAGGTTAACATTAGAGTCCTTACTGTCCTGGACTGTACTGGGTGATTTTTTGACTCCTGTTGCTCATCAATCTGTCCCACATCCTAGATCTGAGCCTTCACCAGGAATTGCAAAGAGGCAGGGCAGTGATAAGTCTGGTGGATGCTCCACTGTCTTGGAAGTCTTTCCCATATTTTTGCTTTCACCATAAATGAATTATCAGTGAAACGTCCCTTCAAAATGTGAGACATTGCATTTAAGCACCATTCTCTTTCCAAGGAAGACTGCTGGCATGACATTCCCCTCAAAGGAAAGGCTCTGTGATGTATGTGGACAGAAAATGCACCTGACTGTTCTGCACTGGGCATGACTAGTACACGCTCATCTCGAACATCATAATCCTTAAGTGAATGGAATGGAACTATTTGCTGGACCTTGGCCTCAGAGCCAGATTGTCGCACAGGCTCTGCGGCCCCTTCCACCTGACCTGCATCTACTCAACAAGCAGCACAAACCACGAGTGGTCAGTTTACTACTTACTTCGGCAAGTGAGGCAAGCCTCAGTGCCTCTCGCATCTGTAAAATGTCGACGAAACTACACGTCTCACAAGGTTGTCAGAATTAAATGAGAAATTAAGTAGCACCTCACATCCTGCTTGGCACGAAAACAGGTAAGTGATGGGTAAGCCTTACACACAGGACTACTGAAAAATGGTGAAATCTCCATGATTAAGCTTGTGGAGAAGAAAGCAATCAATCATGGGATTTCTCCCTTAGCAGCTCAGTGATATTGCCCACTCTAAAATCCAATAACCCCTTTATAGAGAAAGCATTGCTTTTTCCTGCTTGTTCTCTCCGTCCTTGTACTCCTGGTACTCAACATTTCTTTCATTTCAATGTCCTGGTGCAGAAACAAGCAGAGAACTAAAGAATGTCAGCTCAAAGTCAAATTTACCACTTCAAGAATGTGTAAGTGAGAATTACCTCCAAAAATTCTCATACCCACCTAGTGGATATTAAGCAACCTTTTGTCTAAAAAAAATTATTTTTGGTTGTGCTAGCTAGGTCTTTGCTGCTGCATGGGCTTTCTCTAGTTGTGGTGAGTGGGCTGTGCTCTCTGGTTGAGGTGTTCGGGCTTCTCTTGTGGAGCACAGGCTCAGTAGGTGTGGCACAGGGGTTTAGTTGCCCTAAGGCATGTGGAATCCTTCCAGATTAGGGATCAAAGCCACATCTCCTGCATTGGCAGGTGGATTCTTAACCACTGGACCACCAGGGAAGTCTGAAACCTAACTTTTAACCTATTAAACTCTTGAGGAAAAATTCAGACTTTCATGCATGCGAAGTTTCATTCAAGCTGCTTCGGTCATGTCCAACTCTTCTGTGACCCTGAGGACTGTAGCCTGCCAGGCTTCTCTGTCTATGGGATTCTCCAGCAAGAATATTGGAGTGGGCTGCCATTTCCTCCTCCAGGGGGTCTTCCCGACCCAGGGATTGAACCTGCGTCTCCTGCGGTTTCTGCATTGCAGGTGGATTCTTTACCGCTGAGCCACCAGGGAAGCCCCCTCAAATTTTCATATGAATATTAAAATAGGAAGATGTTGCTCAGTTAAAATGAGCTTCTGGAATAGATCTCTCTTTGCTGTCAAGCACTACAGAGCTTGACTAAAGTCATTTATTTTGATTTCCATTTAGTGTTGACAGCTGGAGCAAATTATACTAGAGGGCTCAGAAACACCAACCAATCTCCTTTATGACCAAAAGTGAACAAAAGTTAACTCAACTGTATTTCAATTTGAAAATATCGTCCTCTCATCCCTACCAGAACATCTGCCACTGAATTTGAAGCTACAAGGTATCCATGATTAGAATCAATTATCTAAATATTCAGGTTGAAAAATAACCTTAATATATAATACATACAGACTATAGTGAAAGGGCTAACAGGAAGATTGTACATAGATCTTACCTGCCTTCTATCTTACTATCTTTTTGTTGTTTATTAAAGTTCCTTTATAAATGGGGGTGGAGCTGGGGGGTGGTTTAAAAATCTGGTAATTTCTCATTTCCAGGACTTTTAACCTTGTACTAGGCTATTTCAGCATTACCAGTGCCTCCTATCAGGATAAAAGGGGACTCTATTGGAGGACCAGGCAGTCAATCCCGCACCCTGCCCCTCTTCTCCAGTGGTGGAGCCCCCAAAACAGGGCTGAAGACCCCAGAGGGCAGGTCTGCTGCTCGCTAGTCACGTTCCACACTCACAGCCAACTCGGGAGGCGCCTGACGCTCTCACAAGGTACCTGGGCTTGACTAGGCTGAAACTGGGGAAATACATCCAGGGGCAAGGAAGTTGGTAAACTATTTTTTAAAACTCTTGCCTTTGGCACTTCCCTGGTGGTCCATTGCTAAGAGTTTCCAGTGCAAGGGGAATGGGTTTGTTCTCTGGTCAGGGAACCAAGATCCCACATGTTGTGCGGTGTGGCCAAAATAATATAAACTCTTGCCTTTGGTTCAAACTGGGGATAGAGGATAACTTCTGGAAAAGGTTTATGTATGCTCAGTTGCTCAGTCGTATCCGACTCTGTGTGACCCTATGGACTGAAGCCCTCCATGCTCCTCTGTCCATGGGATTCTCCCAGTCAAGAATACTGGAGTGGGTTGCCATTTCCTCCTCCAGGGGATCTTCCTGACACAGGGATCAGACCTGAGTCTTTGGTGTCTCCTGCATTGGCAGGTGGATTCTTTACCACTAAGCTACCTGGGAAAAGGTTTATAGTTTAAAATATTTAGTGTCAGGAAGTTGTGTTTATTTTTTTTTAACTTGGCAGCTGGAGAGCTCAGATGATCAATCTGTAGGAGATCTAGAGATGAAGGAAGGAGACCAGCTGGGAGGTCTGTCCTGGCCTGCCCGGGGCCACCAAGCTGTGACACTTCTTATCTTTCCATCAGAGCAGGATCTAACATATTAGAAAACAACTGTACTTTAATTTTAGTTTATCTCTGCGTTTCTAAGCTTATGCTTAACTGACGTCGTTAGCTACAGTTTACCATAAGGTGGACATACATAAAAGAGGACACAAACCAAATTTATACTTAAATTAAATACCATGATTTAATTTACTGGCTGCTTAATCCTGTATTCTCTTAAGTTAAAAAAACAAACAAACACAAACACCAACCAAAAGTAGTTATAATTAACTGTTAACGTTAATGAATTTAAACCTTCCAGAAAGCATGAATCCAAAAGGAAATGTCCAACAGGTGATGTGAGCCAGATATTCTATGGCTTTCCTGTTTCAGTCTCAAACATTCTACATGTCAACGGAAAAAAAAAAATTCTCTAGGGTTTCTCAGGTTCATTCTTCTAGAGCACAGCTTTCTGGCCTGTTACTGAGCATGGTCTTCTAACAGGTACACAATTAACTCGTAGGTAGACAACACAATGGCAGTGTTTGGTATCTGCCGGATGAGCTGGGCAAAGAGTCCTCTATAAAAGGCCAGGTAACCTTCTTCCCGGAAGACCAGCCGAGCAGTCTGGACGAAAGACTTGTACTTGGTACCCTCCTCCCGGAGCCGTGTCCTGATGACTTCTGCGGAAAGAAACACGCCTTTCAGGCTATGGACGAACTGTACTTCCGAATGGTGTATGGAGAGAAGGCAAAGCACACAGCGTTATACACGTTAACGTGCAACTATGGCTCTTGGCCATCTCAGCTCTGTTTAGGTGGGGCAGCCACACAGACCACGAAGAGTTCTTTTCAGGACATTTTCTAACTCTAGGAATTAGTCAATTGTCCCAAGACTTATGTATACTTCTAAGGGGTAAGAGTGCCAAATAACTTCTAAAGGATTAGGAAAATAAAAGTTTCATTTGAATGAGACAATTTTAAGACAGTTTATCATTTTCTACTCTTAAGTAAACGCTGTCACTTCCCTGGAGGCCTAATTTATATTAAGTATAGTGAGTGGTATCTCCAACGAGGCTTTCATCCCATGTACTCCCCAACTTTCTCCTACTAGGATCCTTCTCCATTCCATCCAGCTTAAAAAACCGCCTCCTCCTTTCTCAGAGTCCTGCCCACCTGGCCCGGCCTCACCCTGGCCCCTGCAGCATGACACCTGGCGCTGCCCGTCAAGCGGACCGCAGGGCACGAGACGTGGGAAGTCAGACCCCTGCCCGAGAGCCCGTGGGGCTGCTCGGGGTCCCCACACGACGGGGCCTCGGTGACCTGTTACAAGCTGGCCGTGTGCGAAGCCACAGCCGACAGTGCAGCAGGTGCTGGAAAACAAAACCTGCTTTTCATGGCACAGTAAACTGAGCTGTTTTTTTTTTTTTTTTAAGTAGTTCAGTAGAACATGAGGTCTATTATGAATTCCTTACAAAATAAACTTACCCAAAGTAGCTTTCCTCAGCACTCCATTCAAGGTGGAAACTGAGAGAATTTTGTTTATTTAAAAAAAAAAAAAGCTTGGCTCCCTTATCATTTTTTTTTAAATTGAGGAATTTTAAATAAAATCCAGATTTTTTTGTTTCTTTGAAAACATCAGATGTTCCACAACACAGGGCTCACATTCTGCCGAGTGTTGGCCACAATCAGATGGAGCCAAGGAAGGCAGAGCTCCCACCGCCCGCGTGACCTGCACGCACGAGCTGAAGCCGGCTGTACCGGGACTCAGCTGCCTGCATCACCTGCAGGTACCTGCATCTCCATTTGAACCCCAGAGGCCCGGAAGCACTGACACACACCGAAGGCCACTGTACCGCGCTGGAAGGCCAGGCAGGACCTACCGTGGGGGTAAGCGACACAGGAGGCGCATCCCTTAGAAAGAGCAGCAGCTGCCATAAGTCCAAAAAAATTTGTGGAATTTTTCTCAGTCCCATTTGTAGAAGAGGCTAACGGAGCTTCTTTCAGATACTTCTTTAAACTTTCATAAATAGCAAAACAGATGATGGTTTCCGAAATCCCAGCATACGAGGCAGTTAATCCCCTGTAGAAGCCGCGGATGCCTTCCGTTTGGTAAACATAGCGGGCACACTGGAGCGTGTTCATCTGCTTGGAGCCTCGCACTCTGCACAAAAGAGACCAATGACAGGCAGTTACGACACATGCTGAGGAGCCCGCCTGCTGCCCCTGAGTCACAAGGATGATAAAGAGAAAGTACATGGGGAGGCACCATAATCCTCCTTGGTCTGGGGTTGGCTGAATCCTGTCCACTGTGAGGCCAGGTCCATCAGCTACGTGGGGCCACAGGCCCACAGGATGGCACGCACATCTGTCCCAACTTGCAGACAAGTGCTCAGAGTCTTTGATCTACCTTTGGGAAGAGCTAGATGGAAGGTGTTCACCAAAGAGGAAAATATGACGGTAATAGAATCAAAACCATCCATGTGTCTACACATGCAGATGGATGGTACAGAGACTAGATTAAAGGAGTCGTGAAGGCAGTAAGACATGGGGAAGTGCTTAAAGTGGAGAGCAAGATGAAATTCCATGTAAAGTACAATTATGACACAAACATGCTTTAAGGAAACACTGAAGGAAAATCCGCCAAGAATCTCACAAGGTGGTAAGTTTAAGTGCTCTTTGTTACCACTGTAGTCTCCAAATGCTGTTATTTTGACTCTTATTCTTTCTTTTTTGGGTTTACTTATCTGGCTGTGCCGGGTCTTAGTTGCAGCATGCAGGATCTTTAGTTGTGGCATGCGGGATCTCAGTTCTGGACCACAGATTGAAACCAGAACCCCTGCATCAGGATCTCGGCGTCTTAGCCGCTGGACCACCAGGGAAGTCCCTCCATTATCCCCACATTTGTAAAGTTATAAACACGGAAGAAACTATACAATAACTAAAAGGCCTTCAGCTTGGATGCTCCTACCCCATGACAGGAAGTTTTCATAAACTGCCTAGAAACACACAGAATCCCAGGACTGGATAGTGTTCACACTGGGTGCACGTTGGAGACCCTCCTGTGGGGGAGCAGATCAGTGTACAGGGTTCCCCCACTCCCGCCCCCTACCTGGAATGACCTTTGTAATGCAAATGCAAGCATCCCACTCCCCTGTTTACCATCCTCTCATAGGGGGTCTCTCAGTCTTGGCACTACTGGGACTCTGGGGGCTGGACAGTTCTCTGCTGTGGGTGGTCCTATGTGCTGTAGAGTATCTAGCAGTCTCCCTGGTCTCTATCCACTAGATACCACTTAGGCTGTGAGAAACAAATATCCAGATGCTGCCAAACATCCCCTGGGTACAGAGCCCCGGAATTCCTGCTCTAATAGCTCTACACTGCCTCCAAATACAGCTGAGTCCAAGCTCCCGCTCCTCCCCAGGGCTTTTAAGGACGCGGCTTCTCCAGGCTTATCTCCCTGTACCTCTCTCCTTTCCCAGCACATTCACATGCACGACACACCCCTTCTTTCTGCTGCTCAGAATGAACAAAGCTTCGCTGTCTCCAAATCTGCTGCACACCCGAGTCTCTGCCTGAGGCCCCTTCACTGCCAGTGCCCACTGGGCTCGTGGGCAGAGGGAGACATCCCTGCCACAAGAGCCCCTCCCTGGCTGCCTCCCCGCACGTCCCATGCAGACTGCGTCAGGGACCCCGCCAGGGTCCTGGAGCACTGCTGGCCCCTTCTCCCACCAGCCTATAATTCTCTTTATTCTCTGTGAAGCTGTGAGCTTTGGGAAGGCAGGGCTTGTGTCTTATTCTCTGCTGTTTCTGCTGCCACTGGTGCAGAGGAAAACGTGCAAGAAATCCTCGTTGCTGAGGACTCTGTCAACAGAGCCCACCCAAACAGAGCTTTAAAATGTCCTGAGCACAGGTCATTACCAGGCAGATTTTAACAAACGCACATAAAGAAGGCTTTCAGCTGACCCGTGCATTTATCCCCTGCTAAACAGAAGTAATGTGAGGACACTGTGTGCACACTTCGAAGTAACCACCCAACAAAGGTTCTAGGAGAGGACTGGTCAGGAGGTCGTAGGACAAGAGGTTCTTGGGGGTTCTATTCCTGGTGAGGAAGGCAGATTCAAGGAGACCGAAGCAGGAGACCATGTGACATTTTTTGAAAACTGCCAAGGACCTTGAAGGTTAAGCTGAGGAGTTAGGATGTGACTCTGACAGTAACTGACATTCATTGAAGTCTTCTGAGCAAGATATCTCTTCTAAATGATTAGACCTGGTACATTTAAAAAGGTTCCTTCAGGTAGAACGGACAGAGAATGTCAAAGACCCACTTCAGAGGCTACCTGGGTCATTTGAGAGAAAAATCAAGCAAAGGCAGAGCCCACCTCCATTTCTAGGTGGAGCTCTTGCCTGCTCTCTCCCCTCCTTTCTCTATAGGTAGCTTAAGGTTAGACTGGACTAGCTGGAAGTTTCCAGCGCCCCACACAAATTTCTAGGCAACCTAGTAACAAAAGGGTACTTAGAATCCTATCAGAAAACATTGTTTATCATCATCACTGACTTGAAATTACAGTAGTTACTGGGATGTTCCTTGATCTTGTTATTTAATATACTAAAGAAGTATATTAATATATTGTAACTTTTAAAAACACTGCTAACTGTATTTCAATAATTGGTTTTCCTTGCTTTTAAAAATATCATTCTAGGGCTTTTCTGGTGGTACAGGAGTTAAGAATCTGCCTGCCAATGCAGGGGACATGGGTTCCATCCCTGGTCCAGGAAGATTCCACATGCAACTAACAGGCAACTAAGCCTTCCAGCCACAACTACTGAGTCTGTGTGCCTAGAGCCCGTGCTCCACAATAACAGGAGCCACTGTAATGAGAAGTCCAAGCACCCCTGCTCACTGCAATTAGAGAAAGCCCACTTGCAGCAATGAAGACCCAGTGCAAAAAAGAGAGAGAGAAAAAATCATTCTAAAAAGTGCCTGTAGGCTTCACTAGAGACTGCTAAAGGAACCCAGAGCATAAGAAATGTTAAGAATCCCTGGCTACAATTTTGGGGGAGGAATCCAGGATATTCGAGGGCCTTGGGAGACTAAAATGCCCCTACTGAAGCTTTGGGCACTGCTGTTCTGGCACCTTCCCACAAGAGAGGCCATTTGGAGCACAGTTCACAGCACTCCACCTGGGGGCAGGGTCTCCCAGGAGCAGAGACCCAGGACTACCCTGGGGATCAGGGGCCACACCTGAGCGAACTCCTGACATCCCTTTGTGTGTTATTTCTGCTGGTCTTTGTCTCCACCCTGAGGCATGGCAGTATAAACCTCAATACAAGAGAAGTTTCTACATATGCTTATATGCAGATAAAACAAAGATGGGCATGGTTAAGGATGCTACAGGTCTCACTCTACAGCTGGAACTGGCGGAAGGAAAAAAACCCCTAAGAATTCAAGTCTTACATTAAGGAAGGAACAAGTAAAAACTTACTTCCGTTCGAGCTGCATCCGGGTTTTAACCATCCATATAGGGTTCATTAAGGAATTCGTGACAAAAGCTGGAAGAAAACAAAACAAATAGAAAATGTTATCATTGAACAGATCCAATGCTTATTAAAGCCAAGTTTTCCATATGATAAACCTTGAAATCAGGCTTTCAACGGCTTAATAATAAAAATGGTAAGAAGCAGTTCCATTTCCACACAACAGATGGAAGCTATAGTCCCCTAAAATATAACATCTACCAGTAATGTTGAACTAAAGTAAATCTCAATTTTCTAGAGCCCTGTCCATGGACAGGGCAAAAACCCTCTTCCAACAACACAAGAGAAGACTCTACACATGGACATCACCAGATGGCCAACACCGAAATCAGACTGATTATATTCTTTGCAGCCACAGATATGGAGAAGCTCTATACAGTTAGCAAAAACGAGACTGGGAGCTGACTGTGGCTCAGGTCATGAACTCCTTATTGCCAAATTCAGACTCAAATTGAAGCAAGTAGGGAAAATCATTAGACCATTCAGGTATGACCTAAATCAAATCCCTTATGATTATACAGTGGAAGTGAGAAATAGATTTAAGGGACTAGATCTGATAGACAAGAGTGACTGATGAACTATGGATGGAGGTTCGTGATATTGTACAGAAGAAGACAGGGATCAAGACCATCCCCAAGAAAAAGAAATGCAAAAAAAGCAAAATGGCTGTCTGAGGAGGCCTTACAAAATAGTTGTGAAAAGAAGAGAAGTGAAAGCAAAGGAGAAAAGCAAAGATATACCCATTTGAATTCAGAGTTCCAAAGAATAGCAAGGAGAGACAAGAAAGACTTCCTCAGCGATCAATGCAAAGAAACAGAGGAAAACAATAGAATGGAAAAGACTAGAGATCTCTTCAAGAAAATTAGAGATACCAAGGGAACATTTCATGCAAAGATGGGCTCAAAGGACAGAAATGGTATGGACCTAACAGAAGCAGAAGATATTAAGAAGAGGTGGCAAGCATACAGAGAAGAACTGCATAAAAAAGATCTTCACGACCCAGATAATCACTGTGGTGTGATCACTCACCTACAGCCAGACATCCTGGAATGTGAAGTCAAGTGGGCCTTAGGAAGCATCACTACCTACAAAGCTAGTGGAGGTGATGGAATTCCAGTTGAGCTATTTCAAATCCTAAAAGATGATGCTGTGAAAGTGCTGCACTCAACATGCCAGCAAATTTGGAAAACTCAGCAGTGGCCACAGGACTGGAAAAGGTCAGTTTTCATTCCAATCTCAAAGAAAAGCAATGCCAAAGAAAGCTCAAACTACTGCACAATTACACTTATCTCACATACTAGTAAAGTAATGCTCGAAATTCTCCAAGCCAGGCTTCAGCAATATGTGAACCGTGAACTTCCAGATGTTCAAGCTGGTTTTAGAAAAGGCAGAGGAACCAGAGATCAAATTGCCAACATCTGATGGATCATCGAAAAAGCAAGAGAGTTCCAGAAAAACATCTATTTCTGCTTTCTTGACTATGCCAAAGCCTTTGACTGTGTGAATCACAATAAACTGTGGAAAATTCTGAAAGAGATGGGAATACCAGACCACCTGACCTGCCTCTTGAGAAATCTGTATGCAGGTCAGGAAGCAACAGTTAGAACTGGACATGGAACAACAGACTGGCTCCAAATAGGAAAAGGAGTACGTCAAGGCTGTATATTGTCACCCTGTTTATTTAACTTATATGCAGAGTACATCATGAGAAACGCTGGGCTGGATGAAGCACAAGCTGGAATCAAGATTGCTGGGAGAAATATCAATAACCTCAGATATGCAGATGACACCACCCTTGTGGCAGAAAGTGAAGAAGAACTAAAGAGTTTCTTGATGAAAGTGAAAAAGGAGAGTGAAAAAGTTGGCTTAAGGCTCAACATTCAGAAAACTAAGATCATGGCATCTGGTCCCATCGCTTCATGGCAAATAGATGGGGAAATAGTGGCTGACTTTATTTTTTGGGGCTCCAAAATCACTACAGATGGTGATTGCAATCATGAAATTAAAAGACACTTACTCCTTGGAAGGAAAGTTATGACCAGCCTAGACAGCATATTAAAAAGCAGAGACATTACTTTGCCAACAAAGGTCTGTCTAGTCAAGGCTATGGTTTTTCCAGTAGTCATGTATGGATGTTAGAGTTGTACTATAAAGAAATCTGAGGGCTGAAGAACTGATGCTTTTGAACTGTGGTATTGGAGAAGACTCTTGAGAGTTCCTTGGACTGCAAGGAGATGAAACCAGTCCATCCTAAAGGAGATCAGTCCTGGGTGTTCATTGGAAGGATTGATGTTGAAGCTGAAACTTCAATACTTTGGCCACCTGATGCGAAGAGCTGACTCATTGGAAAAGACCCTGATGCTGGGAAAGATTGAAGGCAGGAGGAGAAGGGGATGACAGAGAATGAGAAGGCTGGATGGCATCACCGACTCAATGGACATGAGTTTGGGTAAACTCTGGGAGTTGGTGATGCAAAGGGAGGCCTGGCATGCTGCGGTTCATGGAGTCGCAAAGAGTCAGACACGACTGAGCAACTGAACTGAACTATCCATGGACAGAGGAGCCTGGAGAGTCCAAAGGGTCACAAAGAGGAGGACACAACTGAGCAACTGAGGACGACTACTAGTCCTCCCAGACTCTAGGTGGTGCTGTTGGTATTCCTGTTAATGTGATTCCTATGGTGGTAAATATGAAACTATCATAAAACTCAACTGAAAGCATCAGGTCCAGAAATAATTTGTTTTAAAGAAATGATGATCTAATCCAAAAGAGTACCTTAAATTTAACTTAAAATAGAAGAAACTAAATCTCCACTTACGTGAATCCAAACTTAGACATTTCAATACCCGACTAATCATTTAGGAAATTGAAGTTTTAAGACTGATCTGCCTATTGGAACCATCTTTAAGTCTTCTCCATCTTAATGTTGTTCGTCACTCTACACCAACCAAAAAAGCAGTATCATGTATCACTGACCTAACACACAGCGAGTCCGTTGGAATATGTCATCCCCTCCACATTCTAAATAGACTGATTTTATAATATGACCCTAGACATGCTTCAGTTGTGTCTGACTCTTTTCGACCCTATGGACCCTGCCAGGCTCCTCTGTCCATGGGATTCTCCAGGCAAGAATACTGGAGTGGGTTGCCATGCCCTTCTCCAGGGGATCTTCCAGACCCAGGAATTGAACCTGTGTCTCTTACATCTACCTGTATTGGCAAGCAGGTTCTTAACCACTAGTGCCATGTGGGAAGACCCACCCAGATAGTCCACAGATGAACAAGGACCTACTGTATAGCATGGGGAACGTATTCAGTATCTTGTAACAGACCACAAAGAACTGAATCACTCTGCTATATACCTGAAACTAATACAACTTTGTAAATCAACTACACTTGCATTACAAAAAAAGAAAAAAAAGAATGCTGCCAGGAAGGAGGGGAAAAACCAATTATAGCAACATTAGCTCCTTGAAACAGCAAATTGAAGAGTATTAAAAAAAAAAAAATTTCCCTTCAGGTCCATTTTATTTACCAAGGGTTTCTCTAAGTTAATTTGTCAAAAGTTGCAAAACTGGTGTACAGCTTTTAGTTTATGGCTAACTCACTATTGGCTGAGGCAGTGAGGCCCCACTTCTTCTGAACTCCACACTCCATCCCTTTGACCTCCCTGCCACCTCCACATCCTGTAAACACCTTTCTTGTGAAGCATCTGTGCTAATGTCATTTTCCATTTGGGATCCAAAAATTATCTGTATTCAGATAATTGAACTATTCAGATGAATTCCTAGTACTTTTATTTGGAGGAACAGGAACAAAATGGATACATACAATTTAGAGGTCAGCAGAGGGTGGAAATTTTTCATAAAATGTCAATTTAATTCTCTAAAATACCTTTCTATTTAAACAGACATAAAATTTATATCGAAAACGGCATGGCCTCGCAGCAATCTACAACTGCAATCTAAGACATATTTCTGCCAAGTATTTCCTGGGAGAAAAATCCTGTTGTGAATTTTCTATGGTAGGTGGAATGATTCCCTCAAAAAAGAACAGAAATGACACCTGATCTATCACCAACCCTGCTGAACAAACCCCACGACAAGCCCTGAGCCTTCATCACAGAATCCAGTTGCTAATCCACCTGTACACAGGGTTTGCTAGACACCTGGGAAGTCACAGAAAAAGCAGCTCAAAGTTGAGAAAATAATGTAATAGAAAGACATGAAAACACATTAATATTCCTTTAAAAGATACATCACACTAACCAACAGCACGCATGAGAACATGTCAAACTTAACGGGTCGATCTTAAGGCAGAATAAATGAAAGCAAGTTACAAGCTGTTCTCAAATACTTAGATTTTATCAATTCTAACATAAAGTTTCAGAAAAATGAGTTTAGGTGCAAAAGAAGCAGAAAGCTAATTTTTAACTCTTGGAAAGAGACCTTCTGGCACAACACACACTTTAGGGAGCTGAGGCATTCATGAGCACTCACTGGTGTAACACACCTGCAGAACCAGCTGAGAAAACGTGCACGATGTTGCTGTTTGGCACGAAGACGCCATTGAACTGCTCTTTGGCTTTGGAGTAGCAGGCGAAGTACACAGCCCTGTCAGAGCGAAGAGGGAACACTGTCAGGACATCTTGGGACACTGGCCCCACGCAACCTCTGACAATTCAGGACTATGGGGAAGAGGTTAATAGGTAATCGCAAGCTTAACCTCATCTGGGCTCAAACCAAAACCTGCTGCGGGCGCCTTGGGGAAGCTCCTGCTTGTTCCTCCAGCAGGCAGTCTGTGATGATGGAAGTGCCCTAAACAACTGAGGAAGATGAGGTTTTGATAGTATACATATGAAGTCCATTTATATTCTTCATTCCGGATAAATGCCAATCCCTTTAAGCACCAACATATACTGTAACTGTTCAAATTTATAATACATTTCCAGCATATCACATGTGTCCTGTCTTACACCATAACAAGTATGTCACATGTAATTTGAACTTTTTCCCTGATGACTTGGGACCACATAGGAACATGTAGGCTTGCACACGTTTCCATAAAGGGCTCCCTCCACTGATATGCTCCCTACCCCAGAACGGGACCACTGGAGGGGTGGCACCCCCTCCCACCCCGCCCCTGGCTCTCCAGTCTCCTCTGCCTGTCTGCTTTCCCCTTGTCTGTCTCCTCTCAGATCAGGGCTGAGGAGCAGAGCCTGCTTGTGGTTTTCCCTGCTCTTCACCAGCAATGCCAGGGAAAATGGCATTCTTTTTTTCCAGCTGGCCAATGGATCAATTACAGAATGTATTTTTCAACCTAGGATGCTGACTACTTATCATGATTTGTGTTATAAAACTGTCTTTTTTTTTTTTTTTCTAGGTTCCAACTGTTCTAAATGGGTGTGGTGGCCAAGACTCTATATCAGACTGACAGGCGTTACCAAGTTAAGCACTGTCCACGAGTAGAACGACTCCGTGTTCTTCATCAACTACATATATGCAGCATGTCTGTGTTCTCTTAATAATGCATGCCCCGCATAATCGCACAGGCTAGTACTTCCTGTATTTTCAATAGATTACACACACACAAGCTACAGAATTCTAAAGGAAAAAAAGGGTTTAATAAGAATCTGCATATTTATGATACCCTCAGGAAATCTGTGTATAAACTGGAGCACTGACCTGTAAGAATTCAAGAAGCTTTTAGTCTTTACTTCATATAAAATGACACTCTCATTTTTGTTATAAAGATTCTCCTTAAAGTCTATTGTATATGTTGATTCATGTACGTGTCCTAGCAGTCACACCCAACTCCCCTTTCCAGAAGGCAATTTCTAGAAGCAGTTTCTTACCTACTTTTCAGAGATACACTGCCCCCACCCCCCCACACGCAGAAACATTCATTCCCTTTCATATCCACACGTGTATCCTCTGCGTCAGTCCTGCCCAACAGAACTTCCTGCGGAGCTGGAAATGCTCTACGCCTATGGTCCCTTAGGCAAGGGCCACTAGCCACATATGAACATTAAGTACCTGAAATGTGGCTGGTGAGACCGAGGAACTGACTTTTTAATTTTAATTAATTCAAGTAGCCCCATGTGACCAGTGGCTATTGTATTGGGACAGTGCAGCTCAATGTATTCAAATAAGCTTTAAAGAGAATTAAACCTTGTAACAAAAATGGGAATTTTAAAAAATACATAAAATAAAACCTAGAAGCTTTTAAAATTTTTTCAGATGAGTGCTTCCAAACGCAAATTCTGATGTGGGTCTGAGATCCTGTCATTTAAATTAGCTCTTCGGTGATGCCACTGCTGCTGACCACACACCACACTTAGGAGGAGCAAACAGAGAAAGTTCTAGGTGATGGGAGCAGAATAATTTTCAACTTAAGAATATAACAACCAAGAACCTCTTTCTAACACACACACATTGAAAGACATACCAACAGTTAACACTACTTCTATACATCAGATGCATTTAGGATTCTCACACAGAAAAGGAGACTAGTCATCTAGCAGTGCTGCCCCTCAGGTTACGAAAGGACTTCGTATATTACATAGTGTATGTTCTAGGCTAGCTGAAAGGTTCAATGCTTACCTTGATGGTGCAACTCCAACCAAATTTGGACCCAAGCCTCTAAAAAGTGACTTTGGTCCCTCCTTCTCCAAGATTGACCTAAATAATAAGAAAAGATGTATCTTTAAAATCCTTAGGCAAGCGCTATGCAAAATGATAAGGGGTCAATCTTCACATTAGCTCCTTGAATAAAGAACAGAATGTTTACAAAACCCCTAGGTCTTATCTGATTATATTACAATACAGAGTCAGAAGACTGAAGAATACTCCTTTCATTACTACAGTGAAAAAACATGCTTCAAAATCGCTCTTGTCCACACAATAATGTTATGAGTATATAATAATGAGTCATGTTCAGGGTTTGCACAACATACAGGCATTCTTGTAAGGCAAAAAGAGCACCTGACAGGTATCACAGAATCTTTTCCTTACTAGCAGGTATCAAGTCCAAGCCTTGTAAGTGACCCCAAGGTGCACTCTTGTCTGCAAGGCCCAGACTAACTCTCTGGTCATGCTGAGGGTCACATGAAGGAGCTCTGTTCACCACACTAGACAACTAGACAGCATACCTCACTGCAAGTACAATGCACATTTCTTTCTTCATGGCATCTGGGGAAGGTCAAAGCAGTGTGTTTCAAATGAAACCTGGCCACACAATGGAATATCATTTGGTAATAAAAAGCAGAAGACTCTTCAGAGTCCCATGGACAGCAGAGAGATGAAATCAGTCAATCCTAAAGGAAATCAACCCTGAATATTCATTGGAAGGACTGATGCTGAAGCTCTAATACTTTGGCCACCTGATACGAAGAGCTGACTCATTGGAAAAGACCCTGATGCTGGGAAAGGTTGAGGGTAGGAGGAGAAGACGGTGATAGAGGATGAGATGGTTGTGGCATCATCGATTCAATGGACATGAGTTTGAGTAAACTCTGGGAGATAGTGAAGGGCAGGGAAGCCTGGCATGCTGCAGTCCATGGGGTTGCAAAGAGTTGGACACGACTGATCGACTGAACAAAAGCAACAATGAAAAGGAAGTACTGATGACTCACACAAGGAAGAAGCTTCAAAAAACATTAGGTTAAGTAAAAGCAGACACAAAAGGCCATATGTTGTATGATTTCATTTAGATGAAATAATCAGGAGACAAGCTAATCGATAGAATAGTGGTTGGTTGTCTAGGGCTGTGAGTCTGGGGATGGGGAATGACTGCAAACAGTGAGGGGATTTTTGCAGTGTGATGGAAAAATCAAATTGTTGTCAAGGTTGCACAAAACTCTGTGAACATATTAAAACAGGTGAACTGTATGCATTTAGTGGACAATCATATGGTATGTGAATTATATCTTAAGTGCATTTGGAAAATTTTTTAACTGAATTTATTTTTTTATCAGGTCACACCTGATCCTGGTTCCCGATCAGGGATCAAACTGGTGCCCGCTGCAGTGGAAACACTGGACTGTCAGTAAAGTACTCTGAATTACATCTTTTTTTTTTTTTTTTTTTGAATTACATCTTAATGAAGCAGTTAAACCACAAAACCCAGAGGCTCACTGAAGAAGTCCTAAAAAATGAAAGAAATATTGGCAGTAACAGTTTTCATGTTTTTGCTCTTGTGCTAAATCAATTGCTTAACAAAAGATAAATGATATAACTGGAATACAGACTGTGGATTAGTTATATCAATATTAAATTTCCTAAATTTGAAAACTGTACTCTGGTTTTAAGAGAACACTCTTTTCAAGGAAATAAATGCTTAAGAATGAAGGGTAAAGGGACATGATGTGTGTAACCTATTTTCAGATGGTTCAGGAAAAAAAAAAGTACGTATATAGAGCAAAAACAAATAAACAAATGTGGCAAAATGTTTAACACAAGAGACCTGAGGTAGAGTACAAGCAAGGTATGTGCCCTGTTCCTGTCACTTTTCTTTAAGTTGGAAATCATTTCACAATAAAAAACTTTTAAAAATGAAAAAGCTATAGGTCATAGGTTACAAAAATACTGAACTCATCCTAACACTCTAAAGGAACGACATGTTTTACTGCATTTTCACACTGGCCAGAACCAAGCCACTTGGCCCTTAACAGAGACATCAGAATTTGGTGTTTTCAACTTTAAATTCTTTACTGCTAACTCTTTCTCAAAACAGGATTCAGCTTTAAAAAAAAAAAACAAAACCACGCTCTCTGGAAAAAAAACTCTCAAATAACCACACCTTGAAGTGACCTACATCTTATAGTATAGTATGTGAAAGCTTTCAAATGGTCAATACATTTAGAATTTTTTCAACTTTAGGCTCTGTCTGTGGTCCCCACGACTGTTCACTGTGCCGCCAATCCTAGGAGTCACTCAAACACAATTAAGGGTGTCTCTGGCTCCAGGAAGCTGGGAGCCACGCATCTATAATGCAGTGGGGGACTGGTGTCCTCAAGTGACTCAGGCCTTTTAAGAGCTGCAGAAAGGCTGTCTCCATAGTGACGCACGTTAACAGTGGGCAAAAAGTCAAATCTGTTACATAATTCAAACTTCTAACCTATCTGGATGTTTACAAAACTTTTCTGGAACAATCAAGTGCTTACTATAAATGGTATTCCTCAGCTTCAAAATAAAGCATGTGTAGGGCCCAGACTAAGTTTCCCACAGTACTATAAACTTTCATTTAGGAAAGAAATGCAGAAGGAAACTAGGATCTTGTCTGGAGTGTTTCGTTCTCTTCCCTCTTTTAGATCAGACTATGCATACCACAGATCAAGTTCCAAGACAAAGTTCTGAGTTGAAGCCATCAGCTTTTAAAAGAAAAACTACCTCACTAACATATTACTTTTCACATTAAAAAGGTACTTGAAAAAACAAAGTACCTGAAATAGTTTAAAGAACAAGAGTTTTGATTGCATAAAAAAAATTTTTTAAAGAAGATTATGTCCTAAGACTTTTTAAGGCAGATACTTGAATAAATGGATTATTACCCTTTGGCAAATTTAACAGAGAGAGCCTAATTGTGTTAACATCTTGTCTTCAAGTAACTATATTCAAAATACAAAGGTAATCAGTGCTCCAATGGAGAATACCTTTTCTCTAATAGATTAACCTGAGACATAAGCAAACACTGATTTGCATTTGGAAAAACAAAATTCCTGTAAACAAATTCTGTTGTCTGTTAAGCCTTTAAATGTAGCACTTCCTGGAAGAATAAGACTAAAAATAAGCAGCTTAGTTTTAAATGAATAACATCTGACTATAGGCCACCAGGCTCCTCTGTCCATGGAATTCTCCAGCAAAGAATACTGGAGTGGGTTGCCATTCCCTTCTCCAGGGGATCTTCCCAACCCAGGGATCGATCTGGGTCTTCCACACTGCAGGCGGATTCTTCACTGTCTGAGCCACCAGGGAAACCCCCGATAAACCCAATGGCTTCTAATCATGAACAGATGACTTGGTGGGCTCTGTGGCACGGAGAAGAGGCCTGGATCCCTGCTCTCAGTTCACCACTTCCCAGAAAAAGAGCCTGCTTAGTAGCCCCTCACCATGGCTCTAGCCTAGGGGTGATTAGTGGAAGAATCAGAGAGCACAGTCCAGTAATCCAGGTGGGTGAGGAGGGTGGTGGGGAAGCAAAGAGCAGTCATCTTCTATTAAACTATCCTAAAAGGCAATGCTTCTTAGGCTGGTACACTATCTGATGTAAGTACTGGGTAACATTCTGCTTTCAGAACTCAGTGACAAGAAACAACATACATCTACCCTGAGGAGCATGTGTGCTTTCTCCAGATGAGAGTTATGCAGGGTGACAGCCCCCCTTTTGCCTTCATTACCAGGAAACTCAGCTGTAAGTCTTATGTTTAAAAAGTACAGAAGTAGGTGTTACAATAGCAGCTAATATGGGTTATTTACGTGGCAGTGGGGGGAGCGGGTGTCAAGCTCTTCATATTCAGCATCTCACTGAGGTGTTACGTTCTCTTTGTCCCGCAGTCTTGCCGTGTGGCAGGCGGCGTTCTCAGAGACTGGGGACACCTCAGTCGTCAAAACAAATCGAAGCCCCTACCTCTGGGGAACTTCTGTTCTGTGGGGGGGCCCGCAGGGAGAGAAAATAAACAATATAAATCAATACATTACAGTGTATGATGGATAGAGGTAAATGCTGTGGATAAAAACAGAGCAGGACGGAGAGAATGTGAAAGAAGGGCCTGGTTTTCAATAGCATGGTCACTGCAAGGCCTTCCTGTAAAGGGGGAGAGCTGAGAGGCAGCCATGCAGATAACGTCCAGCAGAGAGGCCCTGCTGTGGAATGTTCCAACGTTCTGGTCTTTTAAAGGGCCAGTAAGGAGGCCAGTATAGCCAAAAAGGTTCAGGAGAGGGAAATTCAAGGAGGCGAAGTCAAGGAAGTAACGGGAGGGGTCCAGCAGGCCCATGGGCAGCTTCAGCTTTTACTGGGAGCGAGAGCAGAAGGATCTCCTCCGCTTTGCTGAGAACAGCCTGAGGATGGAGCAGGGTGCAAGGTCTTCTGCCAGGCCAGTTAGGAAGATGGGTTGTCTTGCATGTGGTGTGGGTGCTGTTCATGTGTTTTAAAAGATGGAGAGGTGGTTTTTTTTTTTTTGGTTTACATTTTAGTAGAAGATGTGTCCTAACACACTTGAACTAGAGAAACATTCCCATTTACCTTAGGGGTTTGGCCCCAGTGACACCCTTGACTTCCGGGTAATAGGTTCCCAGTTACAGTAAATAAATAAATCTACTAGTCATGCGAGATTGGCAAGTATGTAAGAGGAAGTTCACCTTGGATGTTAGCAAAGCTGGCAAATTACCCCTGTTTCACTAGGTCCAAAGCACTCCAAGTTCCTCAGAAGCAAGACGTCACTGGAGACACTGCTATTGACTAGACTTATTAAAGGCGAACAGGGGACGGGGTGTCTTCAGAGCCGGTCTCTCTCCTTACTGACAGCAAAGCAGGCCTCCCATTTCAGTGCCCCACCTTTCCTGGCCTGCCCCTGACCTTCTGCATTTCGTGTCTCCACAATCCTTCTCAGCATTCAATTAAAAAAAAAAAAAAAAAGATCTGCCTCGAGTCTTGGCTATCAGCGACCTCTTTCTCTAGTTGGGACCTTGCCCTTAGCAGCGGGTGCTGCTGCCCAGTCGGGCCCGAGCTCGGATGTACCCTGGTATGTATGTTTGGCGTGGGTGCCTGAATTACCCAGAAGTTGGCCTTACAAACAAAACGTACCTAAAAATAAATTAAGCACTTTCAAATCCATTCTACCTTATCTAAACTGTGACTGAACTCTGCCCCAAATTCAAAGCGTTGTTGTTATGAAGACAGAGCATCTCCATTTTATTGCATCTTTTTCTAACGCTTCCCCACTAAACATCCACACTGGTACACAGCTGTGTCTCTCTTGAACCCGCACTCTCCCGAAGATCAGTTTTAGAGCTCTGAGTAACATGTGGAGTCAAAGTCAGTCATCATTTTAAAGTTCTCTTTTAAAAGCAAAGGGTCCCTGAGCTAAAATGCAGACATTGCCAAGTGCTCGTCTGAATTTCTGATTTTGCCTTAAGCATAGAGACTGATAAGCCAAATTCAACTTAAGAATATTCGGCAACTTGGTAAGCAACTGAAATATTTTAATACTGTAAAAACAGATAAAGTAGGTGGGTAGGCTAGGTATGAAACAAAAATTGTAAAGATCAGCTTACTAAACATATATTGTAGTTTTTCTATACATGTAAAATTATTTTCAAATAAAAAGTAAAAAATTACAACATTTTGTTTCCATATTACTTCCTCTTAAAATATTCACAACACTTCTCTTGTGCAATTTTAAAATTCATTCTACAAGCCTCAGAGCTTCTCACTAGCACTCAAAAGACTTGGGGCAAGAGCAACACTCTGATGTAACAATTTAAACATGGATTGTTTTGAGTTTGCTTTGTTAGGTTTACGTTAACTGTCCCTGGATGGTGATCACATGCATGCCGGGAGCCCTGAGGCCAAGAGAGCAAAGTCTGAGTTAAAGACATTGGTATAGATACCTAGTTCTTAAATTTGGTCACAGCCTCTACAAACAGAACATCCCATCTGATGGGCCGCATAAACATTCTGCATTGACAGTGGGGGGGTGGGGGTGGGGGTGCGGGTGGCATGAGGCCAGAACCGGGACTGAACTTACTTTAGAACCTGTAAGAGTCCAGGCGTCACTGACGTTTGTCTCACCACCCCAGCTCCGCTGATGGTCCCCAGATGAACCTGAGGATAATAGACTGTCCGAAGAGCTAATCTTGAAGACTGCAACCTTGTCTTAATGACTTCTAGTGGACAAGTGAAAATAGCACCAACCGTGCCCCCACATCTGTAAGAAAGGAAATCACAACAGGATCAGAAAAGCTATACTGAGCTGTGCATACATGAAACGGGAAATGGAATTTTCTCTATTAAAAAAAGAAAAAGAAAGGTACCTATGTTCATTTCATAATTAGAACACACCATCAGGGTGGGACAAACGGAGAGAGCAGCATGGAAACATTAATACACTAACATATGTAAAATAGACAGCCAGTGGGAATTTGCTGAATGACTCAGGGAACTCAAACCAGGGCTCTGTGACAACTGAGAGGGGTGGGATGGAAAGGCTCGAAAGGGAGGAGACATATGTACACGTATGGCTGCTTCATGTTGACGTATGGCAGAAACCAACACAATACAGTAATTATCCTTCAATTAAAAATAAATAAAGAAAAAAAACTGGTTGAAATCCCAGCAGCTAAAAAGATAACCACTGTTAACAGGTTAGTAGTACACCCTTCAGGGCTTTTCATTATTGGCTTTTTAACCTCACATCTTTTTCTTCTTATCTAGATATTATGAATGTCTTTCCATGTCAATATATATACACCTACATCACCATCATTTGCAATGGTTGCATCCTATTCTCCTATTCCTATCTATCAATGTATAATATTTTAACCTACTTCCTATCATTAGATGTTCACGTCATTTCCAATTTCACTCTCATGCTGCAATGAATATTCTAGAAAATATCTTTTCACGGTGAAATAAAAGTTATTCAGGTAATGCTACTATGTTGAAAATCAGTGTTTACTACAAATCAAATTTTTATTAAAATCTGACTAATTTGGACTCCACTGAAAATCAAACTAAAGCTTACCTTTTAATAATGAAGTCTGTGTGTTTCACTCAGAACTAATCAATTCATCCTCCAGAATTTCATTAGATGCATTGGCTCTGTGGGTCAGAGTTCCCTTAATGATCCTTCACAATTGGTTCATATAAAAATATTACCTGAACTTAAAATTTAAATATTTTCGCCTATTTATCCTAATATACCGGAGAAGGCAATGGCACCCCACTCCAGTACTCTTGCCTGGAAAACCCCATGGATGGAGGAGCCTGGTAGGCTGCAGTCCATGCGGTCGCTAAGAGTTGGACAAGACTGCAGTGACTTAGCAGTAGCAGCATCCTAATATACAGTACGTCAAGGCTGTGTACTGCCACCCTGCACCCTGTGTATTGTTAACCCATATGCAAAGTACATCATGTGAAATGCCAGGCTGGGTGAATCACAAGTTGGAATCAAGATTGTTGAGAGAAATATCAACCACCTCAGATATGCAGATGACACCGCTCTAATGGCAGAAAGTGAAAAGGAACTAAAGAGCCTCATGATGAAAGTGAAAGCGGAGAGGGAAAAAGCTGGCTTAAAACTCAACATTCAGAAAACTAAGATCATGGCATCCGGTCCCATCACTCCATGGCAAATAGAAGGGGGAAAAGTGGGAACAGTGTCAGACTTTATTCTCTTGGGCTCCAAAATCACTGCAGATAGTGACTGCAGCCATGAAATTAAAAGATGCTTGCTCCTTGGAAGAAAAGCTATGACAAACCTAGACAGCATATTAAAAAGCAGAGACCTTACTTTACCAACAAAGGTCCATCTAGTCGAAGCTATGGTTTTTCCAGTTGTCATGTGTGGATGTGAGGGTTGGACCATAAAGAAGGCTGAGAGCAGAAAAATTGATGCTTTTGAACTGTGGAGTTGGAGAAGACTCTTGAGAGTCCCTTGAATAGCAAGGAGATCCAACTAGTCAACTCTAAAGGAAATCAACCCTAAATATTCATTGGAAGGACTGATGCTGAAGCTCCAGTACTTTGGCCACCTGATGTGAAGAGCGGACTCACTGGAAAAGACCCTGATGCTGGGAAAGATTGAGGGGAGGGGGAGCAGGGGGCGACAGAGGATGAGATAGCTGGATGGCATCACCGACTCCACGGACATGAGTTTCAGTGGACTCCGGGAGACAGTGAAGGACAGGGAGGCCTGGCGCGCTGCAGTCCGTGGGGTCACAGAGTCAGACACGACTGAGCGACCGAACAACAACAACAATCATCAAACAGCTATTTCTGTCTTTTCTTAAACAATAATATCCATGAAACTGCATGTCTGGTGTGCTGGTTCTAGATAACAATGTGCCAGTACCACCTGAAGCCACTCCTGCACCACCAGAGGTTCTTCTCTTTGGAGAAGATCAGAACACTGACGATCAGAACCTGCACTGTATTCATCTTTGTATCCCTGGCATTAAGATTCGCAGGTTCACAAACAATATTTGCTCATCAGAAGAGGAATTACTAAACTACCCTGTAAGGGAGCTAAGTGTTTGAAAACAGCACTTACTGTCTAGCTTCTATCACAGGCCGGAAGGCAGGAGCTGTGTGCTGTACGTTCTTGCACTTGGTCAGAGCACAGTACCAGCCAAACAGGTGGTTCAATAAAAATGAAACAGCAGAGGCATCTATGATTGGGAAAAGCAACAAGAAAGAGGAGGGACAGGCCTTGGCAAACACAGAATCTCTAAATGAGCTTCCTGACTCAATGCAGGTGTTAAAAATCTGGAAGCGAACCCAGCCCCTCAGCCCTCAGGACAGGCCCTGAGGTAAGGGGTGAAGACAAGTTCCCAGGCAGCCTTTTAAACCCAGAAGCCTATAGTTACAAATAGCAAGTAAAATCCTGATAACTAAGAGCTAGATAGACGCTACCAACTTAATTGCACTGCTGCCACTGATGAATGATCATTTTATGTCAAGAATTCAACCCTCCAACAATCCTAGTAAGGTAGGATTGTTTAGCTTCAATTTACCACAAAGAGCCTGAAAAAAAGAGAACAACATACAGACTAGGGGAGCGGGGAGGAGAGGAAAACAGCCATTTGGAACTATGTAGGTAAACCTGCCTTGAAATCATGATGCTAAGAACACCCTAAACTGAGCTTTCACTGCCAAGTGCCGGAGTTCAATCCCTGGTTGGGGAACTAAGCTCGCACAAACTGTGGCAAAAAAAACAAATGTAAGACAAACAACAGAGCTGTCTCTTCAGCAGTGTTTGCTGAACTGTGGCCAAAACCCATCGAACACAAAGCCCCGCAGAGGATCTCAACCAGAACAGGAAGGGAGGATGGCGGGAAGGACTTGACCTGCAGGTGGGACAACTATCATGTAAGCTCCCGATTGTGCAGGGTGGTATCATCCTGACTTCACAGGGAACCTGGGTCTCGATGAAGTTTATATACTTTCTCAAAGCCACAAGTGCCTACATGTCTCAACTGAAAACCAAATCCAGACCCTTTGCCTGCAAAGCCTGTGCTTCCCTCTATACTAAGGTATCCTCTCTGGGAGTATTACAGAAGGACAGGTGTTTATATATAGTTTGTTAAGCTAGTTCACACTATTTGCAATTCACAGTTAAGATGGAAAATTGTCAATTAAGACAACTAGGACTTATAACTTTAATGTGTTTTTCAGCATGAAGAAAAAATCCTGAGCCCAACTGAATGTTGGTTGATATAATGTGCTCCGAGCACAAAAATATTTCTAAAGAAAATGGGATATAATAGGGAGTGTTTAAAAACAAACAAAAAAAACCCACTTCCAAACCTGTATCGATTCATGTAAAATAAATTGCTTTCAATCTATTACAATAAAAACTAGGTGATGATTCCATGTTACTGGAAAAAAAAAAAAAAAAAAACACCAGAGCTTGCGGTAAATTCTTGCATCAGAAAGTCAACAAGTTCCAATAAGACACGGGTCAACCACCTTTGCTTGTCCCCAGGTCAGCCGTGCTTCTTACCTCGGCCAACTGTTGTCTACACGGATGCCACTGGTCAGAGGACAGCCTGCAGAAATGCTAAGCAAATACCCGCTGACAGCAAGCTGGTCACCTCCTGGGTGGGGGTGGCAGGCCACACTCGCTCCACAGCCACCATTCTGTATGTTACACATCCACGTGCCCAGGGCAGAGGGCCAGGTGGTGAAAAGACCCTGGCCTCCTCCAGGGGCAAACTGAGGGTCTCCACGTGCCTCTCCTACAAGAGGGGTGACGCCGCCCCACGGCATCCCAGGAAACAAATACAAAGTGCTGGGAAAGCACTGCAAACTGTAGAGTGAGTGCAGTAAGAAGTAACTGCTCAGGAGCTAAGTCCCTCCTCATCTACCAGGAAAAAACACTTAAATGAAAATACCCAAAGGATATTTAATTAGAAGAAAAAGGTTCTAACATTACACTAAATTGTCCAAAAGAAGTGTCTTCCCGAAATTTAAGACATTCCATAGCAGAATTTTAAAAGCTAATCTTTCTGGGACTTCCCTGGTGGTCCAGTGGTTAAGAATCTGCCTTGCAGGGCAGAGGACGTGGTCGGGGAACTAAGATCCCACATGCCTCAGGGCAACTAAAAACTCGGGTTCTGCAACTATTGCACGTTGCAATAAAAACCCAGCACAGTCAAAAAGAAAAGTTAATCTTTCGGTTCAACTGCTTTTTCTTTATGAACCAAACACACAGGACATTCATCAGTCTGAGGAGACAGTAGACAAAAGCAATCAAAATACTGACTTCTCTGAGATTGGCTTTCCAAATTCTCTAAAGATATTTAATGAGGTTGGGTCCAAAGCACTTAACAATACAACAAATTATATTCTTTGTAGAAAAAAAGGCCCTGTCAATTCTCAATTCTTCAATGCAAAGACCTTCCAAGTTAGCCCAACTCCTCACCATGGTCAATTACCCGGGATGAAGCCCTATCGCCAGCGACTCTGCCGAAGGTATTAATATTAACCGAGCTTTTCAGGAATCTCTGGTTAGAAAGGGTGGAGACCTCAGCTCTGCCTGCCAGTCCTCCCCAGCCCTTGCCAGTACTTCTTTTCAGCTGTTCTCCACCGATTCCCGCCTCTCCTATCCTTTCAGTTTTTCAAATTTAGTCCCCTAGAACTTCAATCTCAAATCTGATTCACAACTTGCCTCTAACACTGCCAGCTAGACTGAGGGGACTTGGTCTGCTCTTTCACCTTTTCTCCATTCCCATCCTTTTGGGGCTCTCTGGGCACAGGTCTAGGTCTAGCAGTGGGTCCACCAGGCTACGTGTTACGTATACTGGGGGCCTCATCAAGTGTCATGAGTCAGTGTAAATGGTGTGCAGGCCTCCTTGGGGCACTGCTCAGTTCCACCAAGAGCCCCGTCACTGAGAAGCCCTGTATTCAGACCACCAGCCGTCCATCCCCCCACCTCCTTCTGGCCTGAGAACCTTGCTGGCAGCACTAGGTGTGTCCTTCCTTCCTCTGGTCCTCGAACTCCTTGACATTAAGCCAACGGGGCCCACTAGTGTCCTTCCACGCCCACCATGAGGCAACAAGACTGCCACTCGGTAGGAAGTCACCCCGAGCCCGCCCCAAGCACGCCACAGCGGTCCCTTCTCATCCTGCTGGCGCTGGCTGATAAGGCAGCAGCCGTCCCCCTGCAGGAAGCCTCTGGACGCAGAACAAGGTGCCCACCTCTCAGCCTCACAACCGCCCTCAACCTCCAGCACAGAGCAGTAGGGGCTGGTGACAGGGATGGGAACAGCGACAGGCACAGCCTCTCTCAACACTCCACAGGCCACAACGCTGACAACTATAATCTATAGCTTTTCTGCTCTGCGTATGCAGCCTCGGATGCAGTGGTCAACGGCTGTCCTCCTCCTAAGTCTCAGAGTAGGTTCAGCTGAGGGCCCGGGTAGCCGATGCTCAGACAGCAGGGAAAGTCACACTGGACCTGGAGTTTCATGGTGACACAGTGCTGGCCCCACACAGTTGGGCAACTGACTAATTCTGATTGGACACCCGTATTTTAGGCCACTAACCTCCAAAGTGGGGAAATGCTCTAAAAGGCACACACAAAGATCCACGGCATACAGGAAGAAAGTATTACAGTCAAAAATAAAATTTCATTGTATTTAGAATCACCACCATTTAACTTCTATTTCCTGTATGTGTTTTATAACAGGTATAGAATTAATATGTTAATATAAATATACATGGGGATACGCACAAACATTTTCATCACAAGCTTGTGTGATCAGTCTGAAGACCACTCTTCTAGACCAGTGGTCTCAGCCAGGATGATGCTGCCCTGGCTCCAGTGACATCCTGCAAGGCCTGGAGACACTTTTGGTTGCTGAACTTGGGGGAGGGGTTACTAGCACTTAGGAGCTGGAGGCCAGGGACGCTGCTAACATTCTACAATGCACAGGACAAGCCTGACCTCTAAACAATTGTTTGGCTGAGCTTGAGAAAGCCGGCTCCAGATCAGTAAAATGGACAGTGTGTGTATTTGAAGGTGGTATAACCAACGTGGAGTACTGTCCCCAGCATCCATTCCTGCTTTCTCTGTCCCAAATTTCTTAAGTCATATGGTTTGGACAGGCTTCCCTGGTGGCTCAGCTATAAAGAACCAACCTGCAATGCAGGAGATGCAGCAGGAGACAGGGGTTTGATCTCTGGGTTGGGAAGATCCCCTGGGGAAGGAAATGGCAACCCACTCCAGTATTCTTGCCTGGAAAATGCCATGGACGGCTCATGGGGTCACAAAGAGTCAGATATGACTTAGCCACTAAACAACAAATAGTTTGAATGGGATTAAACCCATTTCTAGTTTAGTCCTAACTCACTTAATCAACATAAAGCCATGTCATCTGTTCAAAGATGGCACATGATTCAGCCCAAGATAAGTGGCGTAATTCCCTGGGGAGCAATACCGCTTTAGCGCTGGGTGCACGTCCAAGTTGGTCCAGTCAGAGTTAAGCTCAAGGCTTGTTCAATGGAGGAAAACAAGCTGAGAGGTGCTGGAAACCATTCTGTGTTCATGCAGGGACCAACCTTGGAATCAAGCAGGTATTTCTGGAAAGCAGAGCAGTCATCGAGGGGTCCCACAGTGACACTGTTGAGCTATTTAGGTAAGCCCTCCCTGAAGCCTGTGCCTGCTCTAAAATTTGGGTGTACATGCCAACAATCAAGGAAGCTGGAAGTGACTTTGATTTACTACTTATAACTGAAAGTCTCCCAAATGAGCCTAGTCAATTAAAAAAAAAAATTATACCCAAGTCTCATGAAAGTACTTAAAGGGATTAACTATTATCAGTAATCTTCTAAAACACGCTGAGGACTTGTGTTTCCAGTGGGCTATGTTTCTGATGGCTATGAGGAAATTCCCTGGATATTAATTTAATTTCGCTCCTAAAATCCTGCTCTAGTCATGGATACCAAAGCCACAGACCACTGGACTATTCCATACCCAATACCCAATACCTCTGGGATATTCCATTCAGTGAAACCATCCCAAGGGCTTGAACAGGGCAGCAGAAAGGCCATGAATAGCAGTTAAATCATACATGTCTCAGAGTAGCAACAAGAGGCTCTCTGAAATCTATCTGCCCGATTTTCTAAAACAAAACAAAACTTACGACCTGCATTTTTCTGCACCTTTTTCTTCTTTTACTACTTGTCCTTCCCCTCCCCCTCATTCTCTACCTTCTTTCATTCTTCTTGTTCAGAACTGAAGTCTCCTGTTTATTACATAAAGATGTATTTAACTGTTTATCTTTACCCATGTAGGCCTTGCTTGTTATTTTTCTAAAGCCTGTGGATTAGGCTCCTCCCCTCTACTTTACAGCAGAACAAAGCTAAGCTGGACCATTACTACTACAAGACATACACTAAATTTTTTTCTATAGTCCTTATGTGATCAAAGATGAATTTTTACCTTTTAATACATTTTTACCCTTTAACTCTGAGTTGCAAGTAACAAAGAGAATTTTAAAACCTAGACATTTTCAACAAAAAACTGTTTTCTATACATAGACTCACTCAATTTAGACACTAAAGCCAAGACCAAAACACTCTTTATTATTACTGCTACCCAACTGACAGTAAACTGGTTTCCAGACTCACAGCTTATACCTAACTACAATATGGATTCTACTGACTAATAATATGGCCAGAGACCCTGTGATCCCTAAATTCGGAGCCCTTGATAATTTCTCCCTTTCATCTGCTACCTCTATAGTCACTACCTGAAAAAAAAAAGGAATGCCTCTTTACACATAATTTTCTGGAATGTTTTATTTGAATACTTAGCACAAGGCTTAGAAGATTTTGATTACGCAAATTCTGTGGTCACTCAGTAAAAGCAAAATGCTTCTTTTTGGATGCAGCTAACTATCCTTTAGATGCTATTTTCTATATCCTACCTCAATTAGGAACAAAAAATGAAGTAGCAGCCAAACAAAAAACTCTACAGTGGACTTCCATGGTGGTACAGTGGATAAGAATTCGCCTGCTAATGCAGGGGACAGGAGTTCGATCTCTGGCCCAGTTAGATTCCACATGCCGTGGGGCAGCTAAGCTCAGCTTAGCTGCTGAGGCCCTGGCTCTAGAGAACTACTGAGCTCCCTTGCTCTAGGGCCCATGCTCCACAACAAGAGAAACTCCCTGCTCAGTGCAACTAGATAAGTCTGTGCACAGCAACAAAGACCCAGTGCAGACAAAGATAAATAAGGACTTAAAAAACAACTTTACAGTACTTTCTGAAATTGAAGAGAATCAGTATCTTTTATAAACGCACAAATCCAAAATGTTACCTTATGCTAGTGCAGTTTCAGCAAATTTTACTACAGAGTCATGTTTATAATTACAAATACAGTAGTGCTTTTCTTTATTTGGGACAATTAACAGGCTACACACCTCCAGGATAGATGCACAATACCTTTTACTCATCTAGTTACTCGTTAAACAAGTAGCAATGGTGTTCTCTAACACTTGGGGGTTACTGTATTTGGGATGGATCAGTGAAGAAAACAGACACGGCTGCTACCCGTGAGGCTTAAACTTACATGACGCTTAAATTTTAACAGGAATCTTTCATCCAAACATAATACATTAAAGAAAAAAATGTTGCATGTATGAAATACACTGGAGAAAATCAATTTACAGCCTTAGTATACTTATATAAGGCTTATATAAAATACATGGGCACACTATATTTGTCTTATCAAAGCTTCTTTAATCACTGCAAATAAATCATGCATCTTCTCTATAAGGTTCCTTAGCAAATATATTAACATATGCCTAATGAAAGTGAAAGTTGTTCGGTTGTGTCCGACTCTTTGTGACCCTATGGACTATACAGTCCATGGAAATCTCCGGGCCAGAATACTGGAGTGGGTAGCTGTTTCCTTCTCCAGGGGATCTTCCCAACCCAGGGATCAAACCCAGGTCTCCCACATTGCAGGTGGATTTTTTACTGTCTGAGCCACAAGGGAAGCCCAAGAAAACTGGAGTGGGTAGCCTATCCCTTCTCCAGCAGATCTTCCCGACCCAGGAATTGAACCAGGGTCTCCTGCATTACCGGCGGACACTTTACCAACTGAGCTATCAGGTATGCCTAATACTTCAAAGCTAACACTTAGCCGATACAGATTAAACCTGCAGGGACAGGGACAGTACAGAATAGAACAGGTGACAGCTGTCCGCAATGAGGGGCAAGACTCAACTGTGAACATATCTTAGATTATATTACTTTTAAAACCTTAAAGACATACATATCCCCATTAAAGTACAGTTTAAAGGCCCTGTAAATACATTTAATGACAAGAGAAAACACCATGCCATAAAAATAAGACCTAAAGCGTATAATCCAGGCCATCAAGCTCTAATCTAAGGACAGCTTAGTAGAGCTATTTCAGGTGCTAAGTACTCTCCTGAATGCTGCTTGTTCACAACCAGAACCACCAAGTCATTCCACGTATGTGTGCTCACTCGCTCGGTCATGTCTTCCTCTTTGCAGCCCTATGGACCACAACACTCCAGGCTTCTCTGTCCAAGGGATTTTCCAGGGAAGACTACTGGAGCGGGTTGCCACACCCTCCTCTAGGGGTCTTCCCAACCCAGGGACTGAACCTGCGTCTCCCGTGTCTCCTGCACTGGCAGGCAGATTCTTTACCTCTAGCACCATCTGGGAAACCCAAGTCATTCCATAGGGAAAGTTTAATAGATTTTTCTCTGTCATGAGGCCTACACATGCAGGGGCTACTTTGGAGGATTTCCGTGTTTCTCTTAATGGGATGGGTTTAAATAGTAGAAAAGGAATGATAGGTTTTGTTAGGTAGTAACAATAAAATTGGTTTAGGTTTTTCCTTTTGACAATGCCGCCCAGATTTTGGGATAGGAGAGAAGGCAGAAAACAGTAGAATCCCTAAAGATGCTAAAGTGAAAGTGTTAGCTGCTTAGTGAGGTCTGATTCTTTGTCCATGGCGACCCCATGGACTGTAGCCCACCAGGCTCCTCTGTCCATGGAATTCTCCAGGCAAGAATACTGGAGTGGGTTGTCATTCCCTTCTCTAGGGGATCTTCCTGACCCAGTGATCAAACTCAGGTGTCCTGAATTGCAGATTCTTTAGCATCTGAGCCACCAGGGTAGCCAGAGACACTAAAAACCAACATAAACGAATGAGGTTTGCTCACACAAAGTACCCACCCTAGGAGATGGCTTATGAAGGTGCTGGTAGCTATCAAGTCTTAAAAATGTGTTTTGACTCAGCAATTGTACATACCATGATCACAGTTTACCCTCAGGAAATAATCAGATGACTACACAGATACACATAAAGATGTCCAGTTTATAATGGCAAAAATTAGCAATGAGGACTTCCCTGGTCGTACAGTGGATAGCAATCTGCCTGCCTATGCATGGGGAATGGGTTCAATCCCAGGTCTGGAAGATTCCACATGGCATAGGCAACTAAACCCCAAGGGCCACAACTACTGAGCCCAAGCTTTAGAGCCTGCCCTTGAGCAGAAGCCACCGTAATGAGAAGCCTGTACATCACAGCTAGAGAGTAGCCCCCACTTGCTGCAACTAGAGAAAGTACTCGCAGCAATGAAGGCCTAGCAGAGCCAAATATAAAATGAATTTCAAAAAAATGAGCAATGAGAGGTCAGAAAGAAATTATGTAATCAGAATAAATTAGGTAGCCCTGTCATATATGATGGTAACAGCCTCATTGAACTCCTGCCACTGGGCTTGGAAATGTTTACATTCTTCACTGCAACCACGGAACAGTGAGGGTTGATTAGAAGTCTATTCAGAGAATTCATTACCATGCTGCCATCAAAACTCAACATATTTCTAAGGAGAAAGCAACACATAAAGAAGAGGAGCCCATTTTAAAATTAACTATGAAATTACCTTTGGTGCATATATAGATGCACACAGACCTGATTCTGAAGTGCTTATTTCTAGCTGTTGGTTTGTGGGTGGTTTCTCCTTCAGTTCTCCTCTTTCTTAAAGGGCAACGCTATACTAAAAAGATGACTATTAATAAAAACCTGACTATTACAGGTTAATTTAGGAGCATTTTTGCCTCTGCAAAGAACCCATGAAACTGTTTCTAATAATGTGGGAAATTTAAAAGACTATATGAGTTGTTTTGTGTGTAGTTTTTATTTTCCAGGATCAAAAATTAATTTTCAACTATTCATAAGTCTGTTAGACCTGGTAAAAACATTAACTCAGTATCATCAATTAGTGATAGCATTAAACTTGTTTGATGTTAGTTTCCAATAGCTATTCAATAAATAGGAGAAATGCGACAGAGTCTACATTAAAAAGCAGGGTCTCTGACTTCTTTTCAAAAGCAGTAAACTCAGTTCTCTGGAAAGAGGGCAGCTTAACAGTGGAAGCTAGTTACTTTGAGCAAAGCAACACAGCCTTGCAACAGATAGGGTGGGACCACTGCACTGCCTGATTTCAACTGCATGATACACCCACCCATTTGATATTTTAGCTCCTTTAATGTTCTTCCCTAAAAGAACTGGAAGCACTGTATTTTAGGCTAGTGGGAATGAGTCAAAATCCAATTAGCTACTCTGAAAGCATCCTTTTCAAACACTTATTTTCTTTCTTGCAGATCAGCAAGGAATCTTGAACTGCTAATGAAGGAATAGAAACCTGTTAAATACAATGGCCCCAGGCACCACCCTAATAAACTCCACCGTTTTAATCAGTTCAGAGCTGTGATGGCTAATGCAGTTTTCCTCCATCACAAGCAAAGAGGCTGGTGCTCCAGTAGGAGAATCAGCAGCCAGAGGGCACTGTGAAGGGCGCGTTGGGAGCTTCAAGTCGACAGGGGAATAGATTACGCAGCCAGCCTCACAGAGGCTGCTCCAGAGCAAGGAACTCACTGGGTTCAGAATACAAGCATTAAAAAAAAAAAAAGACCACCTCACTAGAAACAGTAAATCAAAATCACTGAGAATAAAATAATTTTTAAAAAATCTCTGTTAGCTTGAGAAATGACTTTAATAACATGGCCAACTTGTTTAAAATCCTCCAGAATGACAAATCAATATTCTGTCTTAATTTAGGAACAGGGCCCCCTCCCCAAACCTTGTGTTACTTTCAAAATAAATCTCAAAGGAAAGATGAAGCAAAATGAGGGAAGGGCAGAAAAGAGATGAATGAGAAAGCATGCCTATGTCTGAGGAAGAGTCAAATTTTCTGACGGGAGAAACAAAGTACCTAGGTAAACAACTACAATAAAAAGTACCAAAAAACTCAGGAACACTCTCATCAAGGGTATTTTTGCAGACAAATGCTTAACCACTGCTTGTTTGTAATAAGGAACATATCCGGGTAGCAACCAAAACACAAAACTACAACTAAAATACTCAAAACAATAAGATAAGTGCTACTTCATGTAGAACTGTCCTACACTTAAAAATGGCTGTGCCAGGCCTGTGAGGTCCTTAAACAAGACTCCAAACATCTAGAAGACTCCAAAAGGACCCAAAGGCTGTATTGAAAGAAAACAAATCACTAATATAAAACATTTTAACTTCTATTTTCCGAAAAACAAAAACACCAGCTCCCCTCCTAACCTCCCTAAAAATACGTTGCCGCCACTGACGATCCGCCAAACGATGTTTTCAAAACAAGGCACATCTTTGAATAACGTTGTTTCTGGCGCTCCAACCAGCAGGTGAGAAGCATTTCAACACACCTTCTCACTTGATCCTGCGGTCCCCCATCAGCCCTCCCACCGGTTGCTGACCCCAGCATCACGGTTCACCAGCACTTATCAGGCTCCTGCTGATACCCAATACCGGCATCTCTACCTTATGAACTCGTCCCTGCGCTACCCTGAGGAACTCCCGGGCCACATTGAGCATCTCCAAGCCCGCCTAGGGCCTTCGGGAAAAGGCCTTGGGGGAGAACTCTGAAGTCGCTAAGGGCAGCGTGGCCAGACAGGACCGCCGAGCGACACTCGTCAGACCAGCCACTAATTGTTTAAGAGAAGAAACAGGAGGAGACGCGGCGGGGATGGGCGTGGGCGCCGCGTAAAACCACCGTCGGGGGATGTGGTCTGGAGGGGGACAGGCCCCGCGCCCCTCGGGCCTCCCCGCTGCCCCATCGCCCGGACTTCCTCCTTCGAGAGCCCGCATTTCAGCCCGGGCAGGGCTGGTAACCGGCCCCGGTGCACCGAGGGTGCGGGGCGCGGCAGAAGGGCGGGGGCGTGGGGTCGGGCCGGTAACTCACCCGCCGGCGAAGAGGTGAAGCAACGTGTTCTCCTTCTGCTGAGTCCCCGTCGCCATGGCCGCGCCGGCTCCGCGGCCCGCAGCCGCTGGGTGCCGCGGGCTAGAGGCGGCTCGACCGAGGCGCGAGGTAGTCGCTCCGCTCTCCCGGCTGCCCTCAGGCGGCCTCCGGTGCCGCCTCCATGCGCGCGCAACCCCGCGACCGGCTCCCTCAGCTCGCGCCCTCGGCCGCGTGGCTGGAGGCGCCTCAACCGGCCACTGCAGCGCGAGCGCGGCAGCCAGCGGGAACCAGGCGCGCGGCTGTCACGTGCGGGGGCCGGGTCGTGACGTCATTCGGCGGCGCGGGCTCGGGGCGGTGCGCGACGGGGGTGTGGGCCCGGATTCCGCGCGGCTATTGGTCAGAGGGCGGACCTGGGCGGAGCGACTGCGCAGCCCGGGAGGGAGAGAAGGGTGGGAGCCGCGGGAGCCAATGCTCTTGGAGTGAGAACCGGCTAAAGCTGCCTGGTCTCTGATCCGGGAGGCTTAGAAACTGGGATTGGTGGAACCCAGCGAGACCGTGAGCCTGGCCTTTATTCATTTTTTATAGTCGTTTACTTTGTGATACTTAAAGCGTGTAAAAAAGTGTATAAATTACGTATGACAGTTCAAGCTCTGTGCTTATCACGCAGTTTATAGGGGAAAAACAAGATCCAAACAGCTTTAACTCCCAGTGGTATCATTTTGTGTTTCTTTGATTTTTCTAGAAATAGCTTTTTGGTCTCTTTTCTGATCATCTCCAGCCCAGGCGTATGAACTCCAAGTTTCTGTATCCGAGCTGTTTGTTTCTCTATTTGTGTGTCCTTGGGTCATCGTCAAGCTTAACCTGACAACTCCCAAGTCTCCACGCTCACGCAGGCCTTCCCTTGCCCCCGTTTGCTGTACATTCTACCTCGTGACTCTTATCTAATTTCCTCACATAGGCTTCTGCAGTTTTTTTGTTGTTTTATTTATGTAAATTGTCCTTCCACCCCTGGAGTGTAAGCTTCAGGAGTGCAGGGATTTTCTTCCTTTCGTTCAGGGTTTTCCCTGAGAAGGTGTCTGCCCCTTGGCAGATACCAAGGTATATGCCTAAGAAAATAATGAATGAAGGTCCTGAATAGGACTCCTCACTTCATTCTTCCCCTCCCCCAAACCTGTCTGCCTCTTGTATTTCCTGTCCTGGAAGAAGATGATGCCACCATCTGCACAGCCACCAATGCCAATAACTTTCCTATTACTTTCAACTTCTCTCTCTCTCTCCTCAGCCCACCAGGCACTTCTGTCCTTGGAATTCTCCCAGAGTCATCCCCCTCTCTCTGTTCCTTTCACTGTGTCCGCTGGTTTCAAGTCTTCCTGTCTCTTGCAGCAAAAATCTTCCACCTCTCACAAGCGACCCTTTCATCCCTTTAGCTGGTTGCCCTCTACTCTCATCCCCCTCCAGAGGCACCAGGTACAGACTATACCAACACTTTGTTTTCAATCTCCCAGGGCTGCTAAAAGCAGTACCTCAACCAGACCAGGCTGCTAGCTGTCCTGTGTGTAAGCACAGTGAGAGCTTAGGCAGAAGGGAAATTGTGTGCAAACACAGGAGCTAGGTATTTGATTGCTGGGGCTCTTTAAAAACAAGTCTTAAGAGCAGCCATCCGGAATACAAATACGGTGACTACTGCATATTAAAGCCATTACTCCCCCTAGGAGCAGGAAAAATCACATCAGTGCTCCATATATGGGGAGAAATAAGGGAAGAAGGAAATGAGGCAGCAAGGAAAAAAAGAAAGCTGTTTCTTCCTGCTTCCTGGATCTCTCAAATCCCTTAATTCAGTTGCTCAGAAAGTCAATGTTCGTTTTAGCTGAAGATGGTTTATGAGGCATGTGTAGAAAACAGGTAATACAATCATGTTAACCAGGAGGAAGCTGTTCCCATCCTGGTGAGATTCTAAACCCAAGGAGATACGCTCTTGGAGCACAACCCTCCATCTTGGCTGCTTTCTCACACAGGTGTCTGAGGCTGGAACCCAGGCCTCTCACCCATAGCAGCATCCTGCCTCCTTTTCTTTCCCTAAGCACTGTCAGTCTAGTCTGTGCCAGACACATAAGTGTGTGTGTGTACCAAGTTGCTTTAGTCGTGTCTGACTGTTTGTGATCCTATGGACTGTAGCCCACCAGGCTCTTCTGTCCAGGGAATGCTCCAGGCAAGAATACTAGAATGGATTGCCACGCCCTTCTCCAGGGGATCTTCTCTGCCCAGGAGTCAAACTCACAGCTCTTATGCCTCCTGCTTTGGAGGCAGATTCTTTACCACTAGCAACACATAAACAGGCTTCCCCATCCCCTTGTTAATAGTAATGCTGCCTTCATGTTAGAGTTTTTCCAAGGTCTTTCTGTATTCATCTCATTGGATACTCACACTATATGGCAGCCCTCTTGTTTTCCTTCCCTTTTATGGATAAGCAGGGTAGATTTGCCCAGGGTTACTCAGCTAGTTAGTGGATGATGCAACAACCTTTCGTGCCTCCCTGATTTGGAACATGCTGTTGCTTACTATGTCTTCTTCCTCAATTGGCCAGACTCCTTCTGGACCTTCTGAAACCAGCTCGGAAATCACCTTCTCTGTGAAGTCACCCAATGGAGTGCTTCTTTCTCCTGGTCTTCACTGTTCAGCCTAGACAACATATTAAAAAGCTGAGACCTCACTTTGCTGACAAAGGTACATATGGTCAAAGCTATGGTTTTTCCAGTAGTCTTGTATAGATGTGAGTTGGATCAAAAAGAAGGGTGAGCGCCAAAGAGTTGATTCTTTCCAATTGTGGTGCTGGAGAAGACTCTTAAGAGTCCTTTGGACTGCAAGAAGATCAAACCAGTCAATCCTAAAGGAAATAAACCCTGAATATTCATTGGAAGGACTGATGCTGAAGCTGAAGCTCCAATACTTTGGCCTGATGCAAAGAGCTGGCTCATTGGGAAAGACCCTGATGCTGGGAAAGATGAAGGCAAAAGGAGAAGGGGGCAGCAGAGGATGAGATGGTTGGACAGCATCCCTGACTCAGTGGACATGAATTTGAACAAACTCTGGGAGATAGTGAAGGACAGGGGAGCCTGGGGTGCTACAGTCAATGGAGTTGCAAAGAGTAGGACATGACGGAACAACAACAACACACCAGCATTCGTTCCCTGGTGTATGTGTTGGTGGGAGTGAAGAATGGGACATTTTCAGAGAGAAATAAATTTCTGACAGTATGTTGAAATGCGTGTATGCATACATCATTTGATCCCCACGTCAAGGAAAGGAAGCTATCTGGTTCATTTTTTCAATACGTTTTTATTGAGCATTGACTCTTTCAGAAAAAGCACTTGAGGGACTTCCCTGGCAGTCCAGTGATTAAGACCCCGCTTTCCAATGCAGAGGGTATGGGTTCAATCCCTCGTTGGAGAAGTAAGGCCCCACATGCCTCCCGGTGTGGCCAAAACTTTAGAAAAAAAAGACATTTGATAGCACAGAATACCCATTCCTGAAAAAAGTTCTTAGCAAACTGGAGCAAGGAATGAAAGGTGTCACAATAAACCTACAGCTGACATCATAATTTTTGGCATAAATCTGCATGCCTGTCCCCCTAAGATGGGCAGCAAGGAAAGAAATTTACTCTTACCATTTATTCAAAGTGGACCTGAGGTCACAGTGCAGTAAGACAAGAAAAAGAAAGAAAAGGCATAAAGATTGTAAAGGAAGACATCTTTAGTCATAGGTGATGTAATAGTTTACTAGGAAATCCTAAGGAATCTATATAACAACTGCTAGAACTAATCAGTAAATTTAGCAAGATCAAAGGAGACAAGGTCAATATACAAAAAAAGAAATACTTCTTTTGCTAGCTACAAACAATCTGAACATGAAATTTAAAAAAATTATTTACAATAGCATCAGAAAACCCCAACAACAATAAAGGAGCCAGGCAGGAAGGAGTACATGATTCTATGAAAAGTGTGAAAGTGTTAGTCTCTCAGTCGTGTCCGACTCTTTGCAACCCCATGGACTGTAGCCCGCCAGGCTCCTCTGTCCATGGAGTTTTCCAGGCAAGAATAGCAGAGTGGGTAGCCATTCCCTTCTCCAGGGGATCTTCCCAACCCAGGGATCGAACCTGAGGCTCCTGCATTGCAGGCAGATTCTTTACCATCTGAGCCACCAGGGAAGGCCATAGGATTCTATATGAGAAATTCTAGAAAAAAACAAAACTAACCTTTAGTGACAGAGAACAGATCAGTACATGCCTAGGGCTAGGGCTGAACAGGGGGCTGGGAAGGGGATTAATGACAAAGAGGCCAGAGGAACTTCTTGGGGTGATGAAAATGTTCCGTATTCCAGTCAGGGTATATACACTTGTCAAAACTCAAAAAAACTTACACTTAAAATGGGTGCATTTTATTGTATGTAAATTATATCTGAATAATATTAATCAAAAAGAAAAACAAAGTAAGACAGGCTACATATACGCATATGTGAAGAGCATATCAAGTTTAGAAATGAGAAAGGGCAGACAGATGGTTACACCGAGAGATCCACTTAGACATTGCTGAATTTTAGACATGAACTACTCCCAGACTTGGCGGGGTCTGGAGGAGAGGCTTGTTTGGGTTTTTGGTAACCAAACCTGAGGTTTTGGTTTTAAAGGGCCTGAACCTTCCTGCTGACTTATGAACCTGTTTTTGCTTTCTTCCTCTGACTGTCAAACCTCTAATTGCTTCTTTAATCCTTGTTTTTCTGCAAAAGGGATAGCATTAGAAAAACATTCCACCACTCACCCTACCCTCCAGGGGCTGGGATTTCATTTTTATTTATTTACTTATGTATGGCTGCGCTGGGTCTTCATTGTTGCTCAGGCTTTTCTCTAGTTGCGGTGCTAGGGCTTCTCATTGCCGTGGCTTCTCTTGTTGCAGAGCACAAGCTCTAGGCACAAGGGCTTCAGTAGTTGCGGCACATGGACTCAGTCACTGTGGCTGGGATTTCATTTCTTTGCAGGAAATTATAAGGAACATTTCAGTTTTGCAGAGCCTAAGGCTGGGATGGGCCCTGTGCATTCATGCTAAGTCGCTTCAGTCGTATCTGACTCTGTGCAACCCCATGGACTATATAGCCCACCAGACTCTTCTCTCCATGGGATTCTCCAGGCAAGAATACTGGAGGCCCCAAATCCCCACAAATGCTGAAAGGCCTGTGTCTGTCTGGCGGCTGGAGGGAAACAGGGGCTGGTGATGAGACTGGGGGCAAAGGACACACACCCCGCAGGCCTCTCTCCCTCTTTTCCTTTCTCTTTACTACACCCAGCCTGAGCCGGGTTTCCGGTTACAGTCCTAATGAGGCTCTGCAAAGCCAAGCCTTCTTGCTGATGAAAGGCTGTGTTGTTCTGGCTCTGGCAAGAATAAACCACTGCCAGTGGGTCTCTCTCTCCTTGTCCACCAGGCTGGAACCTGTTTTTTTCAAACGTTTTGTGAGCTTTGTCCCTACCCCCACGTTTTCCTGACCGTTTCTTAAAAGGAAAGCACCTTAGGTAAAAGGTCAGTTCTGGGAGGCCCAGACTGTTCCCGATATGTTTGGAATAAAACTTGGAAGTTGACTGGATGGTCTGTCCGGCTGGGCAGGCACTCCTGGGGTGGATAATGCCCTTTTTCTTCACTCCTCCCCCTCTCCCACTCTTCCCTTTGTCCCAAATTCTGAGAGGCAGTAGAGCACAGGGCTGTGTTGCCCAACTGCCAAGTTACTTAATCTCCCCATGTCACCCCACCTATTCAACAAGGCTAGTTAAGGGACATACTTCAGAGTGGGGGTTCAAAATAAATCTGGGGGTTTCCCTGGTAGCGCACTGGTTCAAAATCTGCCTTCCAACGCAGAAGACTCAGGTTCGATCTCTGGTCTGGAAACTAAGATCACACATACTGTTAACTACTGAGCCTGTGCCACAACTAGAGAAGCCCACGTGCCGCAACAAAGATGCCGAGGGCAGAAACTGAGACACGACGTGGTCAGATAAATAAATATTAAAATAATAATGATAATCATAATAATTCTGCTAACACTTATTATGTGCCAGACATCGTTCTGAGTCTTTCTGGGACCCTTTCGGTTGGAGCTATGATTTGCATCCCCATTTACTGTGTCATGGGGTAGAGCAGTCACACAGCATGCCTTGCTAGTAACTGACTAAGCTGGAATTTGAACAAAGAGAATGCGATTAACCACCCAGTTGCATGGTCAGAGGTAGGACATATGATGGTTTTAGAGCCCTACCCGTGATCAGCACTGAAAACACAGTAGTTTTTACCAGAATTTGCACCACTATCTATTTGCATCCTTTGAAATGCACGAGAACTCTTGTTTCTGATTTAGAAGAGCAGAGTGGGCTTTAAAGAGGAGTTAAGGACATGAAGAAGAGAGGAGGATTATTTGCTGATCACCTGCTATATGCCAGCCTTGTGCAGAGGATGCTATAAACAACTCTTTATCTAAAACCTCGGTGTGTTTCATAAGTCTGAGTTATTCTGACTATTTTAGAGACATCGGACGGTCCATTCATTGCATGCTAGATGACACTCCAGGCCCAGGGCAGCAGTCCATCAGCAGGAACGTAACAGTTCTGAATAACCACACTGTGTGGGATTAAAAAACACTGTGTAAATGGAACTTTTTAAGATGGTGGAGGGACTTCCTCGGAGGTCCAGTGGGTAAGACTCCCAGTAACAGGGGGCCCAGGTTCCATTCCCCGTCAGGGGACTAGATCTCACATTCCCCAACTAAAGATCCCACATGCCACAACTAAGATCCGGCACAGTCAAATAAATAAATATTAAAACAAATAAGATGACTGAAATGCTCTCTATTGTGAATGTATGGTGATTATATTGGTATATGCTGTGATTAAATTTTGTCAAAGTATACACTTTAGATATATACATTTTATTTTAAATTATACTTTAATAAAGTTTACTAAAAAAAGAAGAAAAAAAAAAAAAAAACATTGTGTAAATAACCTCGTGATCCAGCAAGGTCAGAGTCTGCCACCAAATGAGGCAGATCCAGATCCAGGTCAGGTTTGGCTGCCAAGGGAGTTAGCCTCTGATTTTCAGGGCATTTTGGAATTTAGAATGATGGTTGAGGGATAGTGGAGTAGTGTTTCACTTCATCCTCCCATCAAGGTTGGGAGGTGGGTATTCCACTCGAGTGGCCTGGCTAAGTACTTTGCCTGAAGTTACAGAGTCTTGAGTGTGACAACGGCAAGATCATTTATACCAGCCAGTTCAGTTCAGTTCAGTCGCTCATTCGTGTTGTGACTCTTTGTGACCCCATGAACTGCAGCACGCCAGGCTTCCCTGTCCATCACCAATTCCTGGAACTTGCTCAAAATCATGTCCAACGAGTTGGTGATGCCATCCAGCCTTCTCATCTTCTGTCATCCCCTTCTCCTCCTGCCTTCAATCTTTCCCAGCATCAGGGTCTTTTCAAATGAGTCAATTCTTTACATCAGGTGGCCAAAGTATTGGACTTTCAGCTTCAGCATCAGTCCTTCCGATGAATATTCAGGACTGATTTCCTTTAGGATTGACTGGTTTGACCTCCTTGCAGTCCAAGGGACTCTAAAGAGTCTTCTCCAACACCACAGCTCAAAGCATCAATTCTTTGGCCCTCAGCTTTCTTTATAGTCCAACTCTCACATCCATACATGACTACTGGAAAAACCATAGCCTTGACTAGACAGACCTTTGTCAGCAAATGTCTCTGCTTTTTAATATGCTATCTAGGTTGGTCACAGCTTTTCTTCCAAGGGGCAAGCATCTTTTAATTTCATGGCTGCAGTCACCATCTGCAGTGATTTTGGAGCCCCAAAATTTCCATTGTTTCCCCATCTATTTGCCATGAAAGGATGGGACTGGATGCCATGATCTTAGTTTTTTGAATGTTGAGTTTTAAGCCAGCTTTTTCACTCCATTCTTTCACTTTCATGAAGAGGCTCTTTAGTTCCTCTTCGCTTTCTGCCATAAGGGTGGTGTCATCTGCAAATCTGAGGTTGTTGATATTTCTCCCTGCAATCTTGATTCTAGCTTGTGCTTCATCCAGCCTGGCATTTCACATGATGTACTCTGTATATAAGTTAAATAAGCAGGGTGACAATATACAGCCTTGACATACTCCTTTCCAATTTGGAACCAATCTGTTGTTCCATATCCAGTTCTAACTGTTGCTTCCTGACCTGCATACAGATTTCCCAGGAGGCAGATAGTTGGTCTGGTATTCCCATCTCTTTAAGAATTTTCCAGTTGGTTGTGATCCACACAGTCAAAGGCTTCGGCATAGTCAATAAAGCAGAAGTAGATGTTTTTCTGGAATTCTCTTCCTTTTTCTATGATCCAACAGATGTTGGCAATTTGATCTCTGGTTCCTCTGCTTTTTCTAAATCCAGCTTGAACATCAAGAAGTTCTCGGTTCACATACTATTGAAGCCCGACTTGGAGAATTTTGAGCATTACTTTGCCAGCATGTGAGATGAGTGCAATTGTGTGGTAGTTTGAACATTGTTTGGCATTGCCTTTCTTTGGGATTGTAATGAAAACTGACCTTTTCCAGTCCTGTGGCCACTGCTGAGTTTTCCAAATTTGCTGGCATATTATCAGGATTTGAAATAGCTCAACTGGAATTCCATCACCTCCACTAGCTTTGTACATAGTGATGCTTCCTAAGGCCCACTGGACTTCCCATTCCAGGACGTCTGGCTCTAGGTGAGTGATCACACCATCATGGTTATCTGGGTCATGAAGATCTTTTTTGTATAGTTCTTCTGTGTATTCTTGCCACCTCTTCTTAATATCTTCTGCTTCTGTTAGGTCCATACCGTTTCTATCCTTTATTGAGCCCATCTTTGCATGAAATGTTCCCTTGGTATCTCTAATTTTCTTAAGATCTCTAGTCTTTCCCATTCTATTATTTTCCTCTATTTCTTTGCATTGATCACTGAGGAAGGCTTTCTTATCTCTCCTTACTATTCTTTGGAATGCCAGTCAGGTCCAGTGCTACCTCATTTAATCCTCCCATCAAGCCATGTCTTCTTATTATACCCATTTTACAGATGAGCAAACTGAGCTTAGGAGAGGTCAAGCAAGCTACCCTGCCTACAGAACAGGAATGCTTTATTAACAAGAGGGGGCAGAAGATAACCATACTCACCCTGGAGTCAGGCCATGTGGGTTCAAATGCTAGAACCTTGGGCAAGTCACTTAACCTCTCTGAGCATGTGTTTCCCAACTATAAAGAGGAGATGGACAATAATAGTGCCTGCTGGGAATTCCCTGGCAGTCCAGTGGTTAAGACTCCATGCTTCCACTTCAGGGGACACAGATTCGATTCCTGGTAAGGACACTAAGGTCCCACATGGCAAGTGGTGCAGCCAAAAAGAAAATAAACAAAAAATAATGATAGTGCTTGCCTTTCAGGGTTGTGGTGAGGATTACATAAGCTAATTGTCCCTTGGTCATAGAAGCTGCCAGTAAACATGCATATGTGCATGCTAAGTCGCTTCAGTCATGTCTGACTCTGCAAACTCCTGCCAAGCTCCTCTGTCCATGGGATTTTCCAGACAGGAATACTGGAGTGGGTTGCCATTTCCTTCTCCAGGGGATCTTCCCAACCCAGGGGTCGAACATGGGTCTCCCACATTGCAGGCAGACTCTTTACCATCTGAGCCACCAGTAAGACTATAAACCCATAAGGATTTAAGCTACAGATTGGTGGGGGTGGCTGGCAGTTGCCAAAGCTGTTAGGCGAGAGACTGTGAGAAATGAGGTCTGGGTTCTTGTCCACAGGGTGGGGCTCTGAACTGGGGAGAGGCCCTTGTTCTCCTCAACTTAGTACCTGAGGCTGACTGTGCTGACCTCTGAGGGATGCTGGGCCAGGAGTATCAACATGGATGCAGCCATCCCAGGGAGAGGTGACGGTGTCTAGACACAAAGCAACTTCCAACCACTGAAGAGTTGGGCTGAGCAGGAAGGAGAGACAAGGCAGACACTACTCATTCATTCATTCATGCAACTAATACTGATTTGCCCCCTACTCTGTTGCAGAGCTGAGCATAGCAGAAGGCATCTTTAGGGGCTAAATTTTGAGGGTCCTGCATGCCTGGGGCTTCAGTCTCTTGGAGACCTGGTGATTAATGGGTAATGAACTAAGTCGGGGAACTAAAATCCCACAAACTGCGTGACATGGCCAAAAAAAAATGTGGACCCAACGTAGATGACCTAGAGCCTGGGTGCTCATCTCAACATTTACACTGATGACCACAAATGTCAGAGCCCAGTGGGGACCCCGTCACCCTTTTGTGAAATCCTTCATCCATGTAAGCAAACGGGGAGAAATGCGCTGAGAACTCCCCTTGGAGAAGCTGAGAGAAGAGCTCTTCATCTCCGGGCAGTTTCAGCTCAGTTGTAATTGACAAAATTGGGGGGAAAACTGCCCTCTCTGGCTTCCTGTGGGACCTCAGGGAGTTGGTAGGTGGGGGATATGGGAGCAGGGCCGGGAGTCCCAGCAGGTCCCTGCAGGGGGGCCCAGGTGCCTGTGTATCCTTGGGTTATCCTTCGGGCTCTGATGGTCACTTCTCAATGGGCTTTTGTCCTGGGCCTACTTGCCCAGGGAGGTGGAACCAAGGCATGCTTCAGAGGGCCAAAGGGGTGATGTGCCAGCAATTCCAGGGTTTGAAGGATTCATTAGCTCCTGGAAATTATCCCATGTTTGCAGTCCTCCCAGGGAGCTGGCTCTGGTTGCAAGCCTGGCAGTCTCACAGTCTAAGCAGGGGCCGAGCGGGGCTGCTGCCCTGGGCCCAGGTCAAGGGGAGGTGGCAGTTCTAAAAAGCAACCCAGGATCCTAACTAACCTTTATTTTTTTTTTTAATATGTATTTTAAAAAATTATTTGTCTATGCCAGGTCTTAGTTGTGGCATGTGGGATCTTTAGTTGTGTCATGAAAGTCTCAGTTGCGGCATGTGGGATCTAGTTCGCTGACCACAGGTCGAACCTAGGCCCCCTGCATTGGGAGTACAGAGTCTTCACCACTGGACCTCCAGGGAAGTCCCCTAGCTAACCTTTATAAAGCACCTGTACTTGTGTGAACTCATTCAACTGTCCCCAGATCCTGTGAGGTGAAGACTGCTCTTCTTGTCCCCATTTTACAGAGGAGGAGACCGAGGCACAGAGGTTTTTAACCAAGGTAGCTGAGCTCCAGAGTTCATGTTCCAACCCTCCCAGGACTGGATTAGGGACTCTCAGCAGAATGCATCCCCATTCTTTCTCCCTGACCTGTAAGCCACCTTCCCACTGATCACTCCTCTTTGTGCTGACTGGTAAATCTGTTACCAGTGAAGGGGGAGGAACGCAGGGGTAGGGAAGGAAGACAGACTGGGTTCTTACCAGAAGGACTTTGGCTGCCATGGCCGTGACCATCAAAGTTAATAACAGCTGAGCACGTCACTGTGTGTTGTGCTACTTAATGGGCTGTATAACTTGGGTTGAGTTACCTGACTTTCCTCTTTTATAAAAAGATGCTTATAGTGCTTACTTCACCAGGTTGTTCAGAATCTCCCCCACACATACGGTCTCTCACAGGTGGCTCAGTGGTAAAATGTTTGCCCGTCCATGCAGGAGATACAGGTTCAATCCCTGATCTGGGAAGATCCCACATGCCGCAGAGCAACTAAGCCTGTGTGCTACCACTACTGAGCCTGTGCTCTAGAGCCTGGGAGCCACGGTACCCGAGCCCACAGTTCCTAGAGCCTGTGCTCTGCAACCAGAGAAGCCACTGCAATGAGAAGCCTGAGCACCGCAACAAAGAGTAGTCCCTGCTCCCTACCACTAGAGAAAGCCTGCATACAGCAGCGAAGACCCAGTGTAGCCATAAATAAATAAATAAATAAAAAGAAGGACATTGTCACCCGCAGGTTGTTTTCTAGGTCTAAGATCAGTTCGGGTGCACCCCAATGTTCATTGCAGCACTGTTTATAATAGCCAGGACATGGAAGCAACCTAGATGCCCATCAGCAGACGAATGGATAAGGAAGCTATGGTACATATACACAATGGAATATTACTCAGCCATTAAAAAAATTCATTTGAATCAGTTCTAATGAGATGGATGAAACTGGAGCCCATTATACAGAGTGAAGTAAGCCAGAAAGATAAAGACCAATACAGTATACTAACACATATATATGGAATTTAAAAAGCTGGTAATGATAACCTTATATGCAAAACAGAAAAAGAGACACAGATGTACAGAACAGACTTTTAGACTCTGTGGGAGAAGGCGAGGGTGTGATGTTCTGAGAGAATAGCATTGAAACAAGTATACTATCAAGGGTGAAACAGATCACCAGCCCAGGTTGGATGCATGAGACAAGTGCTCAGGGCTGGTGCACTGGGAAGACCCAGAGGGATGGGATGGGGAGGGAGGTGGGAGGGGGGATTGGGATGGGGAACACATGTAAATCCATGGCTGATTCATGTCAATGTATGGCAAAAACCAATACAATATTGTAAAGTAATTAGCTTTCAACTAATAAAAATAAATGAAAAAAAAATTAAAAAAAATAAGATCGATTCGGGGCTTAATGGAGTCCTTGTGATTTTTTTTTTTTTTTTTTTACACAACTTCTACCTGAATTCCTTCTGATCTGGGCACTAGGAACTCAAATAAGAAAAAGAAGTGGTCCCCACCCATCACAGAGCTCAAATTCCAGCAGAGGTGACTGTCAATAAACAAAGGATCAAATGGTCCGTGAAGTTAAATTATTACCTCGTGTCTCACTCCATGAAGGAAGTAAGTGGGGTGCTGTGATGGTAAATTGTTTTAAGTATCTAACATCCATTTCAGAGAGGATGGTCAGGGAAGGCCTGTCTGCAGAAGGGGTATTAGGCTACATGTGGAGGATGCAAAGGAGCTGGACGTGTGAGAGCCTGGGGAGAGTGTCCCACCAGCGACAGAGCAGGTGCAAAGGCCCTGAGGTAAGAGTGAGCTTGGATTTGTGAGAAACTGGAAGAAGGGGGCCTGGGTGGCTGGAGTCTTGTCAGAAAGGGAGGGGAGATGCCAGGTCAGCACCAGGCCAGACAGGCTGTGTGCACAGACATGGACTTCAGGATCTGGTTTTACCCCACCCACACCCCTAGTCTGGGGATTGTCTTGCAGCAACCTACACTCTAAATACATCCTAGAACTTCACTAATTCAAGCCCCATGAGTGTAGCAGTGCAGACATGGCTGAACCACACACTCAGGGAGAAGCAGGCTCTCTGACAGCATTTACAAGACCGTGAAGGGGATGCTGATGGGGATGCTGAGGGAATCTTGCAGGCCCTTCATGCTTTGGTCCCAGAGCCTGTGTTTCTGGAAATACGACTGATTTGAGATCCTGAAAAGCACCCCTTGCTGCAAAACTCCTCCACATCAAGATGAAACACAAAGAAGAACTTTAAAAACATAAAATCAGTTATTCTCTGATTCATTTATTTAAAAAAATTTTAATACACCCTTTTAAAAAATATTTATATTTTTGTATATGGTCTTTTTAAAAAATACTTTTATCATCTTACATTTTTACTTTATTTATTTATTTTTGACTGCACTGGATCTTCAGTGCTGTGCACGGGCTTTCTCTAGTTGCAGTGAGGTGGGGCGGCTACTGTTCGTTGCGATATGTGGGCTTCTCATTGCAGTGGTTTCTCTTGTTGCAGAGCACAGGCTATTAGGCACTCAGGCTTCAGTAGCTGTGGCTCACAGGCTTAGTTGCTTCATGGCATGTGAGAACTTCCCAGAGCAGGGATTGAATCCATGTCCCCTGAATTGACAGGTGGATTCTTAACCACTGGACCACCAGGGAAAGTGAAAGTCATTCAGTGGTGTCTGACTCTTTGTGACCCCATGGACTATACAGTCCATGGAATTCTCTAGGCCAGAATACTGGAGTGGGCAGCCTTTCCCTTCTCCAGGGGATCTTCCCAATCCAGGAATTGAACCCAGGTCTCCTGCACTGCAGGCGGATTCTTCACCAGCTGAGCCACCAGGGAAGCCCACAAAATATTTTATGTATTTATTTATTTATTTATTTGACTGTGCTGAATCTTAGTTGCAGCATGCAGGATGTTGAGCTGTGGCATGGGAACTCTTAGTTGCCCCATGTGGAATTTAATCCCTCAACTGGGGATCAAACCTGGGTCCCCTGTATTGGGAGCACAGAATCCCAGCCACTGGACAATCAGGGAAGTCCTGCCAAAGCAGAAATTTTGTCCCCACTAAACACTAACTTTCCATTCACCCCCAGAGCCCGTGGTAACCATTCTTCTACTTTTTGCCTATGAATTTGACTATTCTTAAGTACTTTGTATGGACTTCCCTGGTAGCTCAGCTGGTAAAGAATCCACTTGCAATATAGGACACCCCAGTTCAATTTCTCGGTTGGGAAGATCCCCTGGAGAAGGGAGAAGCTACCCACTCCAGTATTCATGGACTTCCCTGGTGGCTGAGACGGTAAAGAATCCACCTGCAATGCAGGAGACACGAGTTTGATCCCTGGGTTGGGAAGATCCCCTGGAGGAGGGCATGGCAACCCACTCCATTATTCTTGCCTGGAGAATCCCCATGGACAGAGGAGCCTGGCAGGCTACAGTCCATGGGGTCGCAGAATCAGACACAACTGAGTGACTGAACACAGCACAGCGCAAGTACTTTGTATACATGAAATCGTGCAGCATTTGTCTTTTTCCGACTGGTGTATTTCACTCAGCATCGTGTCCTCAGGGTTGGTTGTTTTTGCTGGTCCTTCTTTTTGAAGGCTACATGATAGTCCTTTGTGTGTCGGTACCATATTCTGTTTACCTGTTTATGCACTGATGGTCACTTGGGTTGCTTCTACCTTTTGGCTTTTGTGAATGAAACTGTTCTGAATGTGGGTGTATACATAAATGCCTGTTTAAAATGCAGACAACTTTCAGTTCTCTGGGGCATTCCACAGAAATAAAATTGATGGATCATACGGTTCTATTTTTAATTCTTTGAGAAACTGCCATATTGTTTTCCATAAAATGTTGAGAAATCTCCAGGGGTCTATCGAGAGGGAATCATGGCTACCCTTTAATAGTTGGCCAAACTTTATAGTCAGGATGTTTGACATGAGGAGGTTGAAGAAATAAGGGTGCAGGGGACCCTCTAGGGCCCAGCACCTCTGTGAAGGTGGATTTTAACGTATACGTGTGTGTTGAGTCGATTCAGTTATGTCCAACTCTTCGTGACCTTATGGATTGCAGACCTCCAGGCTCCTCTGTCCATGGGATTCTCCAGGCAAAAATACGGAATGGGTTGCCGTGCCCTTCTCCAAGGGATCTTCCCAACACAGGGATCGAACCTGCATCTTTTACATCTGCATTGACAGGTGGGTTCTTTACCACCAGAGCCACCTGGGAAGCCCAGATTTTAACATAACTGCCAGTAAAATCAGGGGATGAAACTTGTCTGTTCATCTGGACTCAAGGAGGAAGAGGAAAAGAGCTCCTCTGAAAACTTGTGCCCACAGGCTTGCCTTCATGTGAGTTGGAGTTTGAATTTATGCCACCTTTGTGATCCAGAAAGAACCAAAGGGGAGGGACTTCCCTGGTGGTCCGGTGGTTAAGACTCCATGATCCCAATTCATGTGGTCTTGGATTTGATCTCTGGTCAGGGAACTAGATCTCACATGCCACAACTAACACCTGGCACAGCCAAAAAGAAAACAAAGAACTAAAGGGGAAATTTATGTTTGTCTTTCAGTTCAGTTCAGTTCAGTTCAGTCACTCAATCATGTCTAACTCTTTGTGACCCCATGGACTGCAGCATGCCAGGCCTCCCTGTCCATCACCAACTCCCGGAGTTTACTCAAACTCATGTCCGTTGAGTCCATGATGCCATCCAACCATCTCATCCTCTGTCATCCCCTTCTCCTCCTGCCTTCAATCTTTCCCAGCATCAGGGTCTTTTCCAATGAGTCAGCTCTTCACATCAGGTGGCCAAAGTATTGGAGTTTCAGCTTCAGCATCAGTCCTTCCAATGAATATTCAGGACTGATTTCCTTTAGGACGCACTGGTTGGATCTCCTTGCAGTCCAAGGGACTCTCAAGAGTCTTCTCCAACACCACAATTCAAAAGCATCAATTCTTCGGTGCTCAGCTTTCTTTATAGTCTAACTCTCACATCCATACATGTTTACCTTTGCTTTTCCTCAAATTAGGGCCTGTAAGAGGCCCTGGGTTGGGCCAGTTGGTGTGGGAGGTGTTCACAGGTGGGGCAGAGAGGTGAGCAGGGAGAAGAAGGATAATGGGGTGCCAAGGAGCTGTTATTCATGTGGGGATGTGGGGCCAGACCCTGAGGGTACCCCAGCGAGAGTGAATGGGACGAAGCTCAGAATGTCCCTGAGGGGGATGGGGGCTGGGCATCTCTCCATCAAAGTGACTCTCAGGGGACCAGCTCCTGGTTCCCTCTGAACGTGTGTCCCCACAGCCCAGAAATGTCCTCATCCTCACAGAGGATTCCAGAAGCCATGGGGGCCTACTGGGAAGTGTCCGCCATGACGTGGGGCTGGTTGAGGAGATGCAGATGAATCCCAGACAGTGTTTAATCCATTAAGTTCAGTCGTCCTGGGAGCAGTGTTGGAGGGTCTGGCAGAGGTCTCACACCCTCAACCCTGACTCTGTAGAATTCCCATCCTAAGGTGGCCAGCTGAATGCAAGCCCAAATCCATCGGGGCTTCCCTGGCAGTCCAGTGGTTGAGACCCCACGCTCCCATTGCAGGGGACATGAGGCTCAATTTCTGATGCGGGAATTGAGATCACACATGTGGTGCATGTGTGTGTGCTCAGTTGGGTCCAACTCTTTTGTGACCCCATGGACTGTAGCCTGCCAGCCTCCTCGGTCCACGGGTTTTCCCAGGCAAGAATACTGGAGTGGGTTGCCATTTCCCCCTCCAGGGGATCTTCCTGACCCAGGGATCAAATCCACGTCTCCTGTGCCTCCTGCATTGACAGGTGGATTCTCTACCACTTGAGCTACCTGGGAAGCCCTCCCACATGCTTTGAGGTGTGGCGGAAAAAAAAAAAAGAAGCACAATCTACCCTGGGAGTATCACCAGATTCTTCTTCCATGTGACACTTTCATGTCCCCATGCTTTTGTACATGCCATACCCTCTCCCTGGGATTCTTTTCCCTTTCCCTGATGTAAAGTAACCTTAAATGTCACCTCCTCTCCTGGGGGAGCCTTGCTGCTGTCCTCCCCACCCCCTCAGCATTCCTCCCTCTGCACCCCTAGGGACACCCTAGGACGCTTCAGCCGGATGTCCCAGGGAGAAGCATTTGTTTACACTTGTCTTTCCTGCTATAGTGTTCGCAGCTCATCCTGTGCCCAGCCCAGGAAGTACAAGTAAAATGAGTAGATAGCAGAGTTGTGAAAGATGCTGACCTGCCCGGACTTCCTTCTCATGCATCTAATCGACAAGGGTGAGTCTTGCTATGGAAAAACTGGTCAACTTAGTTTCAGTAAGTAACTCTGTACCCATGAAAATAATAACACTTACTTCTTTAAAACAGTCTGTGAATTTTATGGAACTTCCCCGGTTTGATCCCTGGTCAGGGAACTAAGATCCCACATGCTGTTCTGTGCCACCATAAGATTAAAAAAGAAGTCTATGAATTTTAGACCAGATCTCCATTTAAAGTGTTTTTGTTTTTGTTTTAAATTGAGGTGAGATTCACCTCCCGTTTAGTGTAGAGTGAGGTTTTTGCTTTTTAACTTACTTTATTCATGTATAATTGATTTGCAATATGTTGATCTCTGCTGTACGGCAGAGTGATTCAGTTATATTCATTACCTACATATTCAATACATACACAGGCTTTTTTTTCATATTCTCTTCTATTATGGTTTCTCACTGGGTATTCAGTATAGTTCCCTGCGCTATACTGTAGGATCTTGTTGTTTACCCATGCGCTCAGTCACTCAGTCGTATCTGACTCTCTGCGACCCAATGGACTGTAGCCCACCAGGCTCCTCTGTCCATGGAATTCTCTAAGAAAGAATCCTGGAGTGGGTTGCCATTTCCTTCTACATGGGATCTTCCTGACCCAAGGAATGAACCCGCATCTCTTGTGTCTCAGTTCTTTAACTCTAGTGCTATCTGGAAAGCCCCTGTTTATCCATAGAGGGAGGTTTTAAATGCGCTTCTTGGTTTGGGGCATGCACCGGCCGAATTGATGCTGCTTCTCTTCTTTCTCTGTGCATCCCTGGGAGACTGGCTGGTCCTGGCAGTGGTCCCGGGAACTTGCTGTACTGTGAGGTTGGCGATGTTTCCTTCCTCAAGCTCTGTCCTCTCACTCCTAGGGCTTTGCTCCTGGGGGAGCACAGAGGAGCTCGGCTGATGCTCTAGGATAAGCCTGAAGTTGCCAGCACTACTTTAGCAACCACAGGGATGAGCCAGGCTTCCAATGGAGGAGCAGAGCTGGCACTTCACTCCTGCTTGTTAGGGACACCGCACCGGGACTTGGCTCCCATCTGTGCCCTTACAGGCAGCCCCACAGTCATGGATCAGATTTCCATTCCCAGAACTTTAGAAGCAGATTGGGTCACAAGTCACAAGTCTTGAGTGATGAGTAAACTGGGAAAGTGAATTTAAGTGAATATTTTCATTCCAGAATCAACTTTCCAGGGTGGAGGTGGAGTTACCCATCCTGCAGAAATAGCCCTTTCTTTTTTGGCCATGCTGTGCAGCGTATGGGATCCTAGTTCCCTGACCACGGATCGAACTTGCATCTCCTGCAGTGGAGATGCAGACCCCTAACCATTAGACCACTAGGGAAGTCCTGCCATCTTTTGAAAAAAAAAAAAAATTGACATGTAGTTGATTTTAGGTTTCCCTGGTGGCTCAGTCAGTAAAGAATCTGCCTTCAATGCAGGAGACCCAAGTTTGATCCCTGGGTCAGGAAGATCCCCTGGAGAAGGAAATGGCAATCCACTCCAGTATTCTCGGCTGGGAAATCCCATGGATAGAGGAGCCTGGAGGGCTACAGTCTGTGGGGTTGCAAAGAGTTGGACACGACTTAGCGACTAAACCACCAACCACCACAGTTGATTTACAATGTGTGTGTGTTTCTTTTTTTGGTTTGTTTTGCTTTTGTTTGTGGCTATGCTGGGTCTTCACTGCAGGAAGTAGGCTTCTGTAGTGTTTAGTTGTGGCAAGTGGACTTAGTTGCCCTGCGGCATGTGGAACCTGAATTCTCCAACCAGGGATCGAACCCGAGTCCCCTGCATTGGAAGGTGGATTCTTAACCACTGGACCACCAGAGATATTCCTGTTGTGTTAGTTTCTGTGGTATGTTCTTTTTAAAATATTCTGTCCCATTATGGTTTATCAGAGGATACTGAATATAGTTCCTTATGCTATACAGCAAGACCTTGTTGTTTATCCATCCTATCTATAATGGTCCAGATCTGTTAATCCCAAACTCCTAATCCATCCCTGCCACCCTCTCCCTCCCCCTGGACAACAAGAGTATAGCAAGTCTGTACTCTAAGTCTGCTTCTGTTTCTCAGCTAAGTTCACTTGTGTCATATTTTAGATTCCACTTTTAAGTCATATCATATAGTATTTGTTTTTCTCTTTCTGCTTTACTTCCCTTAGTATGATAATCTCTAGGTCCATCTGTGTTGCTGCAAGTGGCATTATTTCATTCTTTTTCATGGCTGAGTAGTTTTCCATTGCGTCTGTATGCCACATGTTCTTTATCCATTCATCTGTTAGTGGACATTTAGGTTGTTTGCATATCTTGGCTATTGTGAATATTGGAAGGAACCCATCTTAACTTTGATTTTTGTAGCTCAGATATGACGTCAAGAATCATATCCATCTGGCTTCCCTGGTGGTCCAGGGGTTAAGAATCTGCTTGCCAATGCAGGCGACGTGGGTTTGACCCTTGCTCCAGGAAGATTCCTACATGCCACTTGGCAACTAAGCCCGTGTCCACTACTACTGAGACCCGGGTGCCTGGAGCCCGTGCTCCGCAGCAAGAGAAGCTACCGCAAAGAGAAGCCCAAGCACTGCAACAAAGAGTAGCCCCTGATCACCACAGCTAGAGAAAGCCCTCATGCAGCAAGGAAGACCCAGGAAGCCCAGCCAAAAATAAATGAAGAAACATGTAATCAAATAAATCTTAAAAAAAAAAGACTCATATCCATCAACAAGGGATGGAAACAGAGGAACCCTGATGAATCTGTTAGACTCTGGGTCATTTTATTACATATTTGGCTTGATGAATTTTTTGAAAAATTAGAAATAAGGGTCATCAAACTACAACCTTAAGGTCTGTTTTTGTATAGCCCAGAAGCTAAAAATTCTTTTTATACTTTTAATTTTTTTGGCTGTGCTGAGTCTTCGTTGCTGTGAAAGGACTTTCTCTAGTTGCAGAGCTTGAGCTTCTTACTGTGGAGGCCTTTCTTGTTGCTGAGCATGGACTTTTGGTGCCCAGGCTTCTGTAGTTGTGGTGCATGGGCGTAGTTGCTCCCTGGCATGTGGAATCTTCCCAGACCAGAGATTGAATCCATGTCCCCTGCATTGGCAGGCAGATTCTTAACCGCTGGACCACGAGGGAAGTTTTAGTTTTACTTTTTTGATTTTGTTTTAAATTGTATTTTTTTCTTGGCCACATCATGTGGCTTGCTGGATCTCAAGTTCACTAGGATTCTCTGGGAATCCCTAGTTGCCCGACTAGGGATTGAACCCATGTCCTCTGCATAGGGAGCACGGAGTCTTAACCACTGGACCATCAGGAAGTCCTGGTTTTTACATTTTTAAAGGATTGGGAAAGAATCACCAGGATAATAATATTTCATGACAGGTAAAAACTACAGAAATTTAAATTTCTATGTCCTTCAAGTTTTGTTGGGGCAAAGCCCTGCCCATTTATTTACATAGTGCTCATGGCTGCTGCTTTCCCTTTGTAGGCAGAACTGTGTAGTAGAGACATAGATGGGATGGCTGTAAAGCTGAAAATAGTTACTGTTTGGTGCAGAAAGTTCGGTGAGCCTTGGGTTGTGATATTGGAGATAAAGGAGTTAATGATACTGCCGCACCTGGTACAATGCACCCTACACTGAGCATTACTTACACTGAAGGAAGGAAGGAATGGATGCTGGGAATGAGCAAGATTGCTTGGTCTCACATGGAGGTTTCAAAGCTCTTGTTACATATCCAGGTTCCCCCCACTCCCTAGCTGGCTCAATGATAAAGAATCCACCTGCTAATGCAGAAGACACAGGAGACGTGTGTTCGACCCCTGGTTCGGGAAGATCCCCTGGAGTAGGAAATGGCAACCTCCTCCAGTATTCTTGCCTGGAAAGTTCCATGGTCAGAGGAGCCTGGTGGGCTACAGTCCATAGGGTCACAGAGTCGGACACAACTGAGTCGGACCCACTCACCCCAGATCCAGGCTGCACCAACATCAAACCCTGAAGGGAGACATGGTGGTCATGGCCTCCAGAAGCCCACACACTTCTGGACAACGAGGGTTGTACCAGGGTGATGAGATTCTCGGCGTCAGGAAACTGCTCCCTGGCCAGTCACCCAGGAACCCACCCACCCTTCTCAGGAATTCACCCCTCCCATCCTGGTGGGTGTCAATGCCACTCCTTATTCTCAAATGTCAGATTACCTAATGTCTCGGTCTGCTTGGGCTGCCTGAACAAAGTACCAGACCGGGTGGCTGCAACCACAGAAATGGATTTTCTCATAGTTTTGCAGGCCGAGAATCCAAGATCAAGGTGCTGAAGGTTTGGTTTCTCCTGAGGCTTCTCCCCTAGGCCTGCAGACGGCCACGGTCTCCCTGTGTCCTCAGCCGGTCTTCCCTCCCTGGTGTCTCTCTCTCTTAGGATTTGAGCCCATCTGTATGACCTCACTTAACCTTAGTCACATCTTTAAAGGCCCTGACTGCAAATATAGTCACGTGCTGAGGTCCTAGCAGTTACGGTTTCTGAAACCGAGTCTACCTCAAAACTGAGAAAACTGAAACCGAGTTTTCCTGCCGAGTTTATGATTAACCTCACTTTCCAAAACTTTATTCTCTTGTCTATTCCCCGTTCCCCTCAGGATTGAGGAGTATCTAAGAAAAGTGGGGAATTGAAACTAAGCAGGACTCTCCGGCGTCCCCCTGGGAACAACGGTACCTCCACTGTCTCTTGTTTCTTGTTTGTAGAAAAAAGACTTTAGTCTCTTAGGCTTTCCCTGAGTTCCAAAGAGCAGATCCAGCAGTTAATGATTAGGACAATAAAGTCCCAGGACTTCTAGTTCCTCCTGAAGGGACAGAGATAACGATCTGACCCAACTCTTTGAGTTGTTCTGCATAAACTCAGACCCCACCTAGTGGAGGATGGTGATGACATGCTGACCACAAGCACCAGACCCCAGACTGGTTCAAACCAGAAGGTTGGAGACTGAGATTCCCATTCTTCACCCTATTGTCACACCACCAACCAATCAGAAGAAGGTCCATGATCAGCCATCCTACCCCCTAACACTGTCTTTAAGTGTCACGCATTCAAAAAACTAAGATCATGATATCCAGTCCCATCACTTCATGGCAAATAGAAGGGGAAAAAGTAGAATCAGTGACAGATTTTATTTTCCTGGGCTCCAAAATCACTGTGGATGGTGATTGCAGCCACGAAATTAAAAGATGTTTGCTTCTTGGAAGGAAAGACATGACAAACCTAGACAGTGTATTAAGGAGCAGAGACAAAACTTTGCCGACAAAGGTCCATGAAGTCAAAGCTGTGGTTTTTCCAGTGGTTATGTAGATGTGAGAGTTGAACCATAAAGAAGGTAGAGCACCAAAGAATTGATGCCTTTGAATTATGGTACTGGAGAAGACTCTTGAGGCTCCCTTGGACTGCAAGGAGGTCAATCCTAAAAGAAGTCAATCCTGAATATTCATTGGAAGGACTGATGCTGAACCTGAAGTTCCAGTACTTTGGCTACCTGATGGGAAGAGCTAACTCATTGGAAAAGACCCTGATGCTGGGAAAGGTTGAGGGCAGGAGAAGGACATGACAGAGGGTGAGATGTTTGGATGGTGTCACTGACTCAATGAACATGAGTTTGAGAAAACTCTGGGAGATAGTGAAGGATAGGGAAGCCTGGTGCACTGCAGTCCTTGGTGTTGCAAGAAGTCGGACTTAGCGACTGAACACCACCACCACCACCACTGTCCTTAAAAACCCTTAAAAAACTCTCTGTCAGAGAGTTTGAGTCTTTTAATCGTGAGCTGCCCATTCTCCTTGGTGCTCTGCAAATAAATCTTTCTTTGCTCCAGAAACTCAGGTGCTTTGTTTTGTTTGGCCCCACTGTGCAGCACTGATGCTGAAGCTGAAACGGAAACTCCAATACTTTGACCACCTGACGCAAAGAACTGACTCACTGGAAAAGACCTTGATGCTGAGGAAGATTAAAGGCAGGAGGAGAAGGGGATGACAGAGGATGAGATGGTTGGATAGCATCACTGACTTGATGGACATGAGTTTGAACAAGCTCCGGGAGTTGGTGATGGACAGGGAAGCCTGGCCTGCCACAGTCCATGGGGTTGCAAAGAGTTGGACATGACTGAGCGACTGAACTGAACTGTGCAGCAAGCATACAGACTTGGGTTTGACAATTTCAACATGAATTTTGGGGAGACATGATTCAACCCATGTCACTTAATTTTCTTGATTTTGTTTAAATTAGAATGTGTCTGGGGATTTCCCTGGTAGTCCCATGGTTAAGAATCTACCTTGCAATGCAGGGGACACAAGTTAAATCCGTGGTTGGGGAAATGAGATCCTACTTGCCCGGGAACAAATAAGCCTGGGCACAATAAGTAGTGTTATGCCCGATGTCCGAATCCCCGAGCGGGAAGAGAGAGGACCTCCACGATAATGCAACAACGCAAAGGAAGGGAATTTATTGCTGACTCGAGTCAGGGCCCCTGCCGCAACCAACACAGTGGTGCAGAGTCAGAGAGCCCTGAGCACAAGCTGTCACACACATTTATAGGGTGCTCAATTTTCGAACATAAGCAGTAGGTAGTTGGCGCAAGCGGATTGGTTACATGTTTACAAAGCAATTTCATTGGTCAAACACACTTTAAAACTTTCCCGCGCGCGGGAATTTCCAGGGGACTCTCCCAGAGGTTTACTGGGCGCGTGCTGATTGGTTGGTCTCTGGTGGCCTGTTGAGGGCAGATAATTACCCCACCCTCGGGAGAAACTGAAACTTAGGCCTACTCTTAGTTCAGGGCGCCTGTCATGGCGCTAGTTATGCCCGTCTCACAGTAGAGAGTCCATGTGCTGCAATGAAAGATTCTCTGAGGGCTTTCCTGGTGGCTTAGTGGTAAAGGATCTGCCTGCCAGTGCAGGAGACATGGGTTCGGTCCCTGATCCAGAACGATCCCACATGCCTCAGAGCAACTAAGCTCGGGCACCACAACTATTGAGCCCGTGCTCTGGAGCCTGAGAGCCATAACTAGTGAAGCCTGTGTGCTGTAGAGCCTGTGCTCTGCAACAAGAGAAGCCACGGCAATGAGAAGCCAGTGCATTGCAACTAGAGAGTAGCCCCCATTCTTTGAAATTAGAGAAACGTCTGCACAGCAAGAAGACCCAGGACAGCCAAAAATTAAAAATAAATAAATATTAAAAAAAAAAAAAAAGATTCTGCCAGCCCCAACTAAGTCTTGACACCAGCAAATAAATTATTTTATTTAAAAAATAATTTATTAAAAATTATAATTTATAATTTATAAAAAATAATTATATTTAAAAAAGTGTAACTGCTCTGGAACCCTGTCAGGCAGCATGGAAGGGAAATTCACTCTCAGGTATTACTGCAGCTCTGGCCTCCTGCCTTCCCACCTGCAGAGATGCTGAGGGTCTCTGGAGGCCATTGAGACCTTAGGAGGCAGGACCCCTGGAAGTTCCCTCCTCATTGGTCGGTGCTGATCTGCCCTTGTCCTAGCTGCCCACTTCCAGATGAAGCTGGGAGCCCCACTCTCACCTGCCCCCACATCCTCCAGGCGCTTGTTCCCCTGGGGCCCCCAAGGATATAGATCAGCCCTCAGTTTGCCCCTTCCCTGCCGGCCCCTCCCTCAGCCCCCAGCTGCAGGCAATTCAATTCTTTCCTGAGTCTAAGAAGACTCTGAATTTGGCCTCAGAGCAGAGAATTCTAAGGGTCCAGCCTGAAAACCCAGTTGGTAAGTCTTAAGGAGGAAGGGAGGGAGGGACAAATAGCTGGGTTCTTTTTTCCAAGAATAGGGAAACCAAATGCTCACCTTCCATAGTTTAGTAGATGATGCTGGCACATTCAAGCTTTCTGCCCTCCACTGGGCCCTCTGTCAGCAGTGGCCCCTGCAAATCTCTATTCTGCTTGGAAACCACCCCCCCTCCCCCCAGCTGACCTTAAATGACGCCAGCTTGTCTGCCTCCTTAAACTCCCATGACTTCCTGACAGGGACTCTTGCACATGGCACCATCCCTTCTCCCCTGCTTCCTGGGAGGTGGAAAGGTGTCTTCCTGCCCCAGGCCAAGTGCTCTCCACCCTCTTCCAGCTCCATCAGTGGCCCCTCCTTATACATTTTAGGTGTTTTTTTTTTTTTAAATAAAGTTTTATGTTTGGTGGTGGTTTAGTTGCTAAGTCCTGTCCGACTTTTGCGACCCCATGGACCGTAGCCTGCCAGGCTCCTCTGTCCACGGGATTCTCCAGGGAAAATACTGGAATGGGCCACCATTTCCTTCTCCAGGGAATCTTCCTGACCCAGGGATTGAACCCGGGTCTCTTGCACTGTTTATGTTTAGAATCACTGATGATTTACAGAAAAGTATACAGAGACTTTTCGTATACAACCCCCTCACCCAGTTGTATACTATTATTAACTAAAGTTCACACTTTTATTCAAATTCCCTTAGTTTTTACCTAATGTCCTTCTTCTGTTTCAGGGTGCCACCCAAGATGTCACATGACATTCTGTTGTCATGCCTTCTTGGGCTACTCTTGGCTGGGACGGTTTCTCAGACTTCCCTTAACTTTGAGAATCTTGATGGTTTGGGGAAGTACGATTGTCAGTAGACTGTCCCTCATTTTGGGTTTGTGAGGTGGCTTGTTTGTTTTTCTCATGACTAGACTGGTGTTTAAGGACTCTTGGGAGGAAGACCACAGAAACGAAGTGTCATCCTCATCACATCGTTTCAAGGCTGCCTGATGTCAACATAATCACCGCCATGGATGTTGACTTTGCTCACCTGGCTGAGGTGATGTCTGTAAAGTTCTTCTTTGACCTCCATTCCATACTGTGCTCCCTGGAAGAAGTCAGGGCTATAGTGGGTGGGGAGTCAAGCTTCACTACCTTGAGGGGTCAATATTTACATCAATTATTGACAATTTTCCCATACAGAAACTTTTTCTCTCCCTCTTTTATTTGCTTATTCAATCATTTATTTGTATCAGTACAGACTCACAGATATTTATTTTATCATTTGAGTTGTTATCAAATATGTTATTTCTTTTTTGTTCAAATTGTTCCTACCTTTGACTCTGGGTTGATTCAATTTTAGTAGATTCTGTGGTCCTTTGATGTGCCCCATCCCTTTGTTTTGGAAGCACTTCCTTCCTTCTTTCCTTCCCGGTTTCCAAGATGCTCCAGGCTCCTCCCCCAGGCTAGGATCAGGCACTTCTTCCAGGAGCCCTGGTGTCTGTTATCAAGGAGAACAGGCTTAGGAACCTAGGTCTGGGTGCCATGTGCCCTCTGAAGGAACAAAATTGGAAATTTATGCTGAAATATAGATAACTTGTATATAATACACATGACTAGGATGCTGGGAGAAATATCAACAACCTCAGATATGCAGATGACACCACTCGGATGGCAGAGAGTGAAGAGGAACTAAAGAGCTTCTTGATGAAAGTGAAAGAGGAGAGTGAAAAAGCTGACTTGAAAGTCAACATTCAAAAAACTAAGGTCATGACATCCAGTCCCATCACTTCATGGCAAATAGAAGGGGGAAAAGTTAAAGCAGTGGCAGAGATTTTATTTTCTTGGGCACCAAAATTAGTGCAGATGGTGACTGAAGCCATGAAGTTAAAAGATCCTTGCTCCCTGTAAGGAAAGCTATTAAAGCTAGACAGCATATAGAAAAGCTGCTGCTGCTGCTGCTAAGTCGCTTCAGTCGTGTCTGACTCTGTGCGACCCCATAGACAGCAGCCCACCAGGCTCCCAGAATCCCTGGGATTCTCCAGGCAAGAACACTGGAGTGGGTTGCCATTTCCTTCTCCAGAGCATGAAAGTGAAAAGTGAAAGTGAAGTCGCTCAATTGTGTCTGACTCTTCAAGACCCCATGGACTGCAGCCTACCAGGCTCCTCCGTCCATGGAGTTTTCCAGGCAAGAGTACTGGAGTGGCTTGCCATTGCCTTCTCTGTATTTAAAAGCAGAGATACCACTTTGCCGACAAAGGTCCATCTAGTCAAAGCTGAGGTTTTTCCAGTAGTCATGTATGGATGTAAGAGTTGGACAATAAAGAAAACTCAGCACCAAGGAATTGATTCTTTCTAGTTGTGGTGATGGAGAAGATTGTTGAGAGTCCCTAGGACTGCAAGGAGATCAAACCAGTCAATCCTAAAGGAAATCAATCCTGAATATTCATTGGAAGGACTGAGGGTGAAGCTGAAGCTCCAATATTTTGACCACCTGATGCAAACAGCCAACTCATTAGAAAAGACCCTGCTGCTGGGAAAGATTGAGGGCAAGAGGAGAAGGGGGTGGCAGAGGATGAGATGGTTAGATAGCATCCCTGACTCAATGGACATGAATTTGAGCAAACTCTAGGAGATAGTGGAGGACAGGGGAGACTGGCATGCTGCTGTCCATGGGGTCACAAAGAGTTGGAAATGACTTAGTGACTGAACAACAACAACAGCATTTCTGTATTTACCCATCTGTATTTTTATAAGCTAAATGAGTTGCTGCTGATATCTCCAACTCTAAACCAGTACCACACGGTTCATTCCAGCCTTTCCCTTGCTTATCTATAACTTCCCTCTGCAACCGGGAGAAACTCAGCTCCCACCACCTGTCATCCCTTTACTTATTTATTTATCCATGTGATTCAGGAGTGTTAGCTTGCTCGCCATGAGCAACGAAATTATCAGGAAGAATACAGCGCTACATGTAGCTCACTTTGTCAACAGACTTTGGCAGGAGGAGAAAGGGACGACAGAGAATGACATAATTGGATGGCGTCATCGACTCAGTTTGGGCAAACTCCAGGAGGTAGTGAAGGACAGGGGAACCTGGCGTGCTGCAGTCCATGGGGTCACAAAAGCTGGACACAACTGAGTGACTGAACAACAACAACAAAGTCTAATGGCCACCAATCATTCCCACAGTTGCTTAAGAAACTTTAGATCAGCACCTTTTCTCCCCCATCTCCTTCAGGGAGGTTATGTGACTTTTCTAATACAGTTACATTCTTTTTTCACAGTCTGCACTCTATCCTGGGACTCCCCCACTATCTCCTAAATGATTTTTAAAAAAATTTGTCTCCATTAAGATTTGCTCTGTGCTGTAAAGCTCTGGGGATTTGACAGTGGACAATGTCCTGCATCCATCATCACAGTGTTATACAGAACCGTTTCACTCTGCCACCCCAATTCTCCTGTGCCCTCCTTCCAACCCTTGGCAACCACTGATCAGTTATCCATCTCTATTTCCTGCATTTTACTTATTATTTTATTTTTGTCTTTTCATGGCTTTACAGCTCATTTTCTTTTTAAAAAAATTCTTTTTTGGAGCATAGTTGGTTTACAATGTTGTGTTAGTTTCAGGTGTATGGTAAAGTGAACCAGTTACACACACACGCAGACACACACACACGTTAATATATGTGCCATGCCATGCTCATTCGCTCAGTCACATCTGACTCTTTGCAATCCCGTGGACTGTAGCCCTCCAGACTCCTTTGTCCATGGGATTTCCCAGGGAAGAATACTGGAGTGGGTTGTCATTTTGTCCAGGGGATCTTACCGACCCAGGGATTGAACCTGCATCTCCCTTATCTCCTGCATTAGTAGGAGGATTCTTTACCACCTGAGAAGCTATATACATACCCCTTTTAGATTCTTTTTTCCCTGCAGATCATTACAGAGTGATGAGTAGAGTTCCCAGTGCTCTACAATGGGTTCTTATTAGTTATCTGTCTTATATAAGTGTGTGTGTGTGAGTCACTCAGTCATGTCTGACTCCTTGCGACCCCATGAGTTGGGGCCCAACAGGCTCCCATGACTTGGGGCCCATCAGGCTCCTTCATCCATGAGATTCTCCAGGCAAGAACACTGGAGTGGGTTGCATTCCCCTCTCCATATTTATACATAGTAGTGTGTATATGTCATTTCCAATCTCCCAATTTATCCATTCCCCCTCTTCCCCCTAGAGACCATAAGTTTTTCTCTACATCTGTAACTCTATTTCTGTTTTGCAGGTAAGTTCATTTGGATCCTTTTTTCAGATTCCACCTATGAGTGATATCATATGCTACTTGTTTTTCTCTGTGTTACTTACTTCACTTGGAATGATAATCTCTAGGTCCACCTCTGTTGCTACAAATGCATTTTACCTGTACTCGACTTTTTCCATGGACTCCTGCCCACTGGCATTTATCATCTTTGAAAACCCTTCTCTCTAGTCACTTTGGGTACCTCCCACTATGACATCACCTGTTGTCTCCCTTTCATAGACAAACTCCACATTTGCCCTGAATTTGAATGAACATTTTGGCCGGCTAGGCGGTGCATGTGGTTCCCTTAAGGATATTTGTACATCTGCTGGCTGGTGATTCCAAAAGGAAAGCAATTTGAAAACTTGCCTACACAAATATTCATAGCAGCATATCCTTGAGAACTAAATAGCATAAAAATCCAAATGTCCATCAACTGATGGATGGATAAACAAAATGTGGTCTGTCCTCACAGTGGAATATTACTCAGCAGAAACAGGAAAGAAGTGCTGTTACAGGCTATAGCACAGATGAACCTTGAAAACTTTGCACTATGGGAAAGAAACCAGAGACAAAAGGCCCCGTCTTATGTTACTATGATTCCATTTACATGAAAGGTCCAGAGCAGGCAAATCTATAGACAGAAAGAAAAGAAGACTGGCAGTTGCGAGGGGCTGAGGGGCAGGAGGGGCAGGAGAATTAGGGGGGCAATGGCTAAGGGGTGATCAACATGTTTTAAAATTGATTGTGTTGATGATTGCACAAGACTGTGACTATACTAAACACCATCAAATTATACACTTTAGATAGGTGGATTGTATGGTATGTGAATTACAGCTTCATAAAGTTGTTACAAAACAACACAAAACAATTCCCTCACTGATTGTGCTAAGGTGATATCCACTGAGATGAGTCATACTCACTGTGTGAATTCTCAGGATGACTCAGGGTTACAGGGTCATTTTCAAGACAGCCCCAAGTTGGGGCCAGCCAAGGAGGCTTATTCAAAGGTGCCCAGAACTGCTTTACATAGGAGCTGGCCACGCACACCTGTGAAGCCTCTTTGGCTATGAGATCCCAGAGATGGCGCAGGCCATGAACAAAGAAATCACTGTCGGGGTCATTTCATCTCTGGACCCTCTTTTCCCTCCACTCTAAGGATTGAGTTGGGATTGGAACCTGGGACAGTTCGGCAAGTGACAGAATTTGAACCCTGTCTGTAGGACTGTGGCCCGTGCCTCCAGGGTGGGGCTGGGGTGGGGTTCGGGGACCACTTTCTGACGCCAGATCAAACATGGATGTGATTACAGCAGTAGGGTTAGGTTGGTTTCAGTTGCTCAGTCGTGTCCGAGTCTTTGCGATCCCATGGACTGTAACATGCCAGGCTTCCTTGTCCTTCACCGCCTCCTGGAGCTTGCTCACACAGCAACAAAGCAGCCAAAGAAATTGGTTCCAGAATCTAATCTGAGAGGGTGTGTCACACATAGAGTCATATGCATTTGTTCTCAATGAGAGTGACCTGTCACGGGGGACAGAGATCAGGTGGATTGTCAGAGCGATTACGTAGAATTCGCTCTCCCTCCAGTTCCAGCTCGACTTGCTGACCTGTTGGTCTTGCTCGAGACCTCTCAGCATGTTCGTCAGTAGGAAATCTGGACACTCTGTATTTCCTGCTGATCGGTCTCCCTGACCACCACTAAGGCAGGCGTTGAATGAGCTGGTTTGTCTTCCTTTTCACCACTAACTCACCTGGTCTTAGGCTCTGTGGTGGGTTGAATGGTTCCCAACCCCCTGCCCCCATGGATCTACCTAGAACCTGTGACATGACCTTATCTGGAAAAAAGGGTCTTTGCAAATGTAATTAGATATTTATTTATGTATTTGACTGCACTAGGTCTTAGTTGCAACACCTGGAAGCTTTAGTTCCAGCAGGGTAACTCTTAGTTCTGGTAGGTGGGATCTAATTCCCTGACCAAGGATCGAACCCAGGCCCCCTGCACTGGGAGCACAGAGTCTTAGCCATCGGACCACCCGGGAAGTCCTCTGCAGATGTAATTAAGTTAAGAATCTCTACTTGAGATCATCCTGGATTGTCTGTCATTGGCCCTAAATCTAATGACTGATACTCTCATAAAAGACAGAAGAGGAGAAGCCACACAGAGGGGAAGTCCATGAGAAACAAAGGCAGAGATTCAGGTGGTGCCCCTCAAGGTGAGGAAGGCCTGGAGCTGCCAGAAGCTGTTAGAAGCCAGGAAGCCTCCTTCCTGAGAGCCTCTGGAGGGAGTTGGGTCCTGCCGACACCTTTATTTTGGACTTCTGGCCACTGGAACTTCGAGAGAATACATTTCTGTTGTTTTATGTCACCAAGTTGGTGGGAATTTGTTATGGCTGCCCGAGGAAATGAATACATCCCTGAGTCTCTGAACTTCATCTGTAAGATGTATTAAAATAAAGCAGCATGGACCGCGTGCCAGGGATTATGTAGGCTAAGCCTTAACCTACTTGTGCCATCTAATTCCTGGTATTCCCATTTTGCCACGTTGGAGGGAAGTGAAACAGGAGGCTGTGACTGTGTGGTAGACAGGCGGGACCTGCTGTGTGGTCAGCTCCCTCAGGGCTCTTGTCCTTGGCTCGCTAACACTCAAGCACCGGGAGTCTAACTCATAGAGCCTCGGGCCCGGCCTGTTTCTGACATCTTCCGTTCTTTGCGCCAGTGAGCACTGCAGGGACTTGGGGGCCTCTGGGGGATTAAAGGGTTAAACCCAAACCTCAGTGGCCAGGCCTCTGATGTGGTCCTGTCGTTGTTGTTCAGTCACTAAGTCATGTCCAACTCTTTGTGACCCCGTGGACTGTAGCACACCAGGCTTCCCTGTGCTTCACTATCTACCCGAGCTTGCTCAGACTCATGTCCATTGAGTCAGTGATGCCATCCAACCATCTCATCCTCTGTCCATTTCTCCAAACTACAGGGAGGGAGCACAGCCCCATCTATCAGCAGAAAATTGGATTATTGGATTAAAGATTTACTGAACATGGTCCTACTCACCAGAGCAAGACCCAGTTTTCCCCACAGCCAGTCCCTCTCGTCAGGAAGCTTGCACAATCTTCTTCTTCTTTTTTTTTTTTTGCACATCTTCTTATCCTCATCCATCAGAGAGCAGACAGAATGAAAACCACAATCACAGAAAACTAACCAAATGGATCACATAGATCACAGCCTTGTGTAACTCAGTGAAACCACGAGCTATGACATGTAGGGCCACCTAAGACAGACGGGTCATTGTGGAGAGTTCTGACAAAACGTGGTCCTCTGGAGAAGAGAATGGCAAACCACTTCCACATTCTTGCCTCAAGAACTCCATGAATAGCATGAAAAGGTAAAAAGTGGTCCTGGGGTTCTCCTATTGCCCTGCCCAGAAGGTCATCTCAGCAGTTCTTCCCATCCCTGCTGACCCCTAATGTACCTTGATTTGGAGAGGGATGCTTAGGCTGGGAAACAGAGAGTAGACCCAGAAGTGCTCCAGAAAGTTATGAAAAACCTAGACAGCGTATTAAAAAGCAGATATCACTTTGCCAACAAAGGTCTGAAAAGTCAAAGCTGTGGTTTTTCCAGTAGTCGTGTACAGATGTGAGAGTTGGACCATAAAGAAGGCTGGGCTCCAAAGAATGGATGTTTTTAAATTGTGCTGGAGAAAACTCTTGAGAGTCCCTCAGACTGCAAGGAGACCAAACCAGTCAATCCTAAAGGAAATCAACCCTGAGTATTTCTTAGCAGGACTGATGCTGAATCTCCCATACTTTGGGCACCTGATGCGAAGAGCTGACTCATTGAAAAGACCTTGATGCTGGGAAAGGTTGAATGCAAAAGGAGAAAAGGGTAGGACAGGATAAGACGGTTAGCTAGTATCATGGACTCAGTGAACATGAATTTGAGCAAACTCAGGGAGATACTGAAGGACAGGGAAGCCTGGCATGCTGCAGTCCATGGGATCACAGAGAGTTGGACACAACTTGGCAACTGAACAGCAACAAGTTGGAGTCATGGCAAGATGTTGACAGCTTGGCAGGGCAGAGACAGGGCCTGTGAGAAGAGTCATGGTCACAGACAGTGCACAGGGCAAGTGGGCTCACTGAGACCCCCCACCCTCAAGGGTGGGGACCCCTTATCCCTTCCCAGAGCCACAGCTTCTAAGCACGATGGCTGCCCGCAGGCACCTCTCATCTTTCATCCTTTAGCCCCAGAAGAAAGCAGCATGGGTTGTTAAAACACATTTCATAATAAAGTAAACAACTTTGGGTCCCAGGCTGCAGGACACGTGTTCAAGGCAAGTAACATTAGCCCTGTGACCTTTCCCACGCTGGCCGGCTGGGAGCTCGTCCACCTGTTGGGCCAGAACAAGTGCACCCATGAAAGTCACCCAAGCTGCCTTCTGCTGTTCTCTCTTCCTCCAGCGGCAAATAGCAGCTTGCAGATGTCATAGGTGCCAGCTGAGGCCCAGGCGGGACGGGCTGTACGCAATGGCTCCTCCGGGGCTGGGGCCACAGCACAGTTATTTATAAGCTCTGGCTGCTGCCAGCCCTCCTGGATCAGGCTGGTTTGTTTGAGTCTCTGGTGCCAAGTGTTTTCTTTTTTTTCTTTTCCCAGTGAGAATCTGAATCTGAACATCGCTGGGGAAACCCAGAATCAAGTCACTGGATAAATACTTGCTCAATACCCATTGTCAAGGCCTCAAAGGCACAAATGTATGTTTTATCATCCACTCTCCCCTGGGATGATGGTGGGGCTGCTGGTGTGTGTGTTGGGTGGAGGGGTACTTCCAAGAGCACCTGCCTAGAATTTGTCCTTGAGTGTGTCTGGTGGCTTAGGGGTAAAGAACCCACCTCCCAATGTGGGACACCCAGGTTCAATCCCTGGGTTGGGAAAATCCTCTGGAGAAGGAAATGGCAACCCATTCCAGTATTCTTGACTGAAGAATCTCATGGACAGAGGAGCCTGGCGGCCTACAGTTCATGGGGTCGCAGAGTCAGACACGACTTAGCAACTAAACTGCAGTGTCCTTTTCAGAGAGGGATATATCAGAGCTTTGTTGTTATTTACCAAGTAGACTGATGTCCCTGAAGAAAGGATGTCCAGAGTATTTGCATAATGTAGGGCTCAGGGCTGCACTGTGACTTCCACAGGCCCTGAGCACTTCTGTTTTTTTGGGTCTCATCCTTCATTAAAAAAAAATAATATAAAATTTTAAGTTAAAAATTGGTATTGGGTTGGCCAAAAAGTTCATTTGGGTATTTTCATATCATCTTTCAGAAAAACCTGAATGAACACTTTGGCCAACCCAATACAAAGCAAACATAATTCAGGCTGGATTTGCTGCCATATATTCATCATTAATGTATTCGCTTTTTCCTTTTGATTTTGTAAATTGTGTGTGCCATGCCCTCAGTTATGTCCAACTCTTTGCGATCCCGTGGACTGTAGCCCACCAGGCTCCTCTGTCCATGGAATTTTCTGGGCAAGAATACTGGAGTGGGTTACCATTTTCTCCTCCAGGGGATCTTCTTGACCCAGGGATTGAACCTGAGTCTCTTGTGTCTCCTGCATTGGCAGGAGGATTCCTTACCACTGTGCCCACCGGGGAAGTAATTAAAACCTTTTTTTTTTTAAATTAAAACCTTTTTGAGGGCTCTTAAAAGTCCCAGGGTCCAATGAGTGTCTCCTGCTGGGCCTCCCTACCAAAGCTGTTTTATTCTCTGATGGTCACCCACATTCAGATTTACTGTGCTAAGTGATTTACATGCAAAGTCCTATTTCTTCTTTGCAAAGCCCATGGGGAAGGTAGCCTCCCTACCCCAAATCCACAGATGGGGAAGCTGAGAAATGAGATCACTTGTCCAGGGTCACGCACAGCTGGGGCTGCACCCGCTGCTGGCCACACCCACAGCCTTGTCCTCCGTCTCCATGCTAGATGCCTCTTCACCCATATTTGACTTTAAAAAGCCTTCATGCCCACAGTTCATGCTTCCTGGAGCCCTCCGTTAATCAGTAGCCACTTGCTCCTGGCCCAGTGAGACGCTACCAGGAACAGAAGGTCCAGGAGGAGGCAATCACAGGGGTGTGGCTGTGTCTGGAGCCATGCTACCCCTCCCCCGCTTCCCTGGACATCCCTGGGCCCACTACCTTCAGTGTTGTTTGGTACCCAAGGCAGCGGCTCCGTCCGGCCTTGACTACCTCAGACCCAGGGCCACTGCCCCGTGAAAATTAGTAAAAGGCGTCCCTTCTTCAAGACCCTTGATTGCCAGGAAACTGGTGCACTAAACACCCAGATCTATGATGTGCAATGTGTCTGTTATGTGAATGGGGCCCCTTGTAATGTGTGACGTGTGCATCCTGCCCAACCAGACGAGGTGGTCCCGGCCAAGTTCCCAGAGCCCTGGTGTCGATGTCCACTTTCAAGGATGCTTTAAGTGGTAATAGGCCAGTCTTGGGAGAAGGCTGGAGATGAAAGCGTTTGCAGCAGGGGTGGGGGGGGGTAGGCGGGGGAAAGGTCTCAGGCTGGCTCCAGAAGGAGGGTTGGGGCCTTGCGGTTAGAGCTGAAAGCAGAAGCCCAGGCTGCCTGGTGGTCACATGGGTAGCTGTACTTGAGGTCAGGAATGTCCAGCTTAGCGTGAAGGTGGGCCTTGGAGCATGCCCCGAGCGCTACAAAGGCAAAGCCAAAGGGGCAATTACGTCTGCAGGGGCAGAAAGAACAACCAAGAAATGCTTCATGAAAGACAAAACATCTGAGCTGGGCTTTGGCAGAATAAATAGGCGTTCACTGTGCCAAGAATCCAGGAAGAACATTTAAAAAAGTGTGTAGGGCTTCCCAGGTGGCTCAGTGGTAAAGAATCCACTTGCCAATGCAGGAGACATAGATTTGATCCTTGGGACAGGAAGATTCCCGCATGTTGCAAAGCAACTAAGCCCGTGGGCCATGACTACTGAGCCTGTGCTCTAGAAGTTGGGAGCTGCAAGTACTGAACCCACGCGCCCTAGAGCCCATGCTCCGCAACAAGAGAAGCCACCACAATGAGAAGCCTGCGCACCACAACTAGAGAGAAGCCCCCGATCACCACAACTAGCGAAACGTCCGTGCGGGAATGAAGACTCAGCAGAGCCAAAAATAAATAAACAAAATTATTATTTTTTTTATAAAGGTGTGTCAAAGAGAAGGAACAGAGAGGCAGGGGACTACAGAATGTCAAAAGACCCCTGGGTCACCCCTGTCTGACACTGACCCCCTCTGTGTTACAGGAGTTGTTTACCCACATCTCTTTCCCACCGCACTGTCGGCTCCTGTGGGCAGGGACTGAGTCCAGTTTGCTTGTATCTCAGAACCAGGTTATGGCCTGGCATAAACAAGCTCTTGGTAAATATGTGCAGGGTGAATGTACCACCTGTTGATTGACTGTCTGTTGCAGCCGGACTTTAAGGGTTTCCCAGCCCTTTAAGGGTTTTAAGGGCTGGGAATTGGGATGGGGAGGTAGGAGGAAGCAAGGCTGAGAAGACCAGCTGGAGACACCGCGTGGGCCTGGGGGCTCTGCCGTGGAGCCCATGTTTCACTATGTTGGGGATGTGGGGTCAACAGAAGGGTGATCCAGACCTACCTAGGTCATCAGATCTGCTGCCAAAGGTTTGGGGTGGCCTCCAGTTTAAGGGTGGTTCAGGGGTAAAGAATCCGCATGCCAATGCAGAAGTCACAGGAGACTGGGTTTGATCCCTGGCTCAGGAAAATCCCTTGGAGGAGAAAATGGCAACCCACTCCAGTGTTCTTGCCTGGAGAGTCCCATGGACAGAGGAGCCTGTATAGGGTTGCAAAGAGTCGAATATGACCCAGCATGTATGCACCAGGCCATGTGGGCAGAGCCTTGAGATAACAGAGGAGAGAGGAGGAAAGTGTTGGGGCTGTGGGCTCCTGGCCATAGCTGCTTGCTCTAAAATGATGGAAACTGGGGAATTCCCTGATGGTCCGGTGGTTAGGGCCTCCCACTGTCACTGCCGAGGCCCTGGGGTTCAATCCTGTGTTGGGGAACTGAGATCCTATGAGCCATGTGACATGGCCAAAGGGAGGAAAAAGATGGAAACAGTCCCACTGAGGGAAAGAGGGAGTTCTCCAATTTAGAGGCATGAGTCAGGAAGAGCACCATAGTCTCCTGGGTCAACTTGGGTGTGGTAACATTTGGAAAACATAACCTGTCACAGGGCTAGCATATAAAACTATTCACTCAGCACCATGACCAAGTGGGATTTATGCCAAGTGTGTAAGGGTGGCTCAACATTTAAATACCAATGAATGTAATCTATCATATCAACAGGCTAAAGAAGAAAAAGAATCACATGATAATATCAACAGATGCAGAAAAAGCATTTGACAAAATCCAATACTCATTCAAGATTAAAACTTCCAGCAAATCATTAGGAGGGGTACTTCCTCAACATAAAAAACATCTACAAAAAAAACTACAGCTAACATCATTCTTAACAGTGATAAACTTGAAGCTTTCCTGCTAAGATCAAGAACAAGGCAAGGGTCTCCCCTTTCACTACTCCTTTTCAACATTTCACTGCAAGTCCTGGCTAACGCAATAAGACAAGAAATGGAAGTAAAGGTTATACAGATTGGGAAGGAAGAAATAAAACTATTCACACATGACATGATTTTCTATGTAGAAAATCTGAAAGGACCACCACCAACAACAAAAGCTCTTGGAATTAATAGGCAATTTTAGAAAAGCTGCAGGATACAATGTTAATACGTAAAATGCAGTAAGTAGCTTTCCTGTATAACAGCAACAAACGAGTGGAATTGAAGTTAAAAATATATCATCATTTACATTAGCAGCCCCAAAAGAAATACTTACGTAGAAATCAAACCCATATCTATGTGATGAAAACTACAAAATTCTGATGAAAGAAATCAAAGAACCAAATAAATAGGAAGGTGTCCATGTATCAAGATGTCATGTGTGCTAGGTCACCTAGTCATGATCAATTCTTTGTGACCCTATGAACTGTAGCCTGCCAGGCTCCCCTGTCCATGGGATTCTCCAGGCAAGAATATTGGAGTGGATTGCCATGCCCTCCTCCAGGGGATCTTCTCTACCCAGGGATTGAACTGGCATCTCTTAAGTCTCCTGCATTGACCAGTGGATTCTTTTACCACTAGCAGCACCTGGGAAGCCCAACAAGATGTCAGTTCTTAACTTGATCGGCAGATTCAACGTGATCCAAATCAAAATGGCAGCAAATTATTTTATGGATATTGATAAGCTGATTCTAAAGTTTATTTAGAGAGGCAAAAGACCCAGAATAGCCAACTCAGTATTGAAGGAGAAGAACAAAATCAGAGGACTGACTCGACCCAATTTCAAGACTTATTATAAAGCTATAGTAATCAAGACAGTATAATAATAGCAAAAGAACAGACAAATAGATCAATGGAACAGAATAGAAAGCTCAGAAATATACTCACATAAATATAGTTAATGGATCTCTAACAAAGGAGCAAAGGTAATACAAAGGAACAAAGAGAATCTTTTCAACAAATGGTGCTGAAACAGCTGGGCATCTATATGCAAAAGAAGCATCCAGACATAGATCTTACACTCTGAAAAATTAACTCACAATGGATGATAGACTTAAATATAAAGAGCAAAACTGTAAAGATTCTTGAAGATGATGTCAGAGAAAATCTAGGTGGCCTTGGGTATGGTGATGACTTTTTAGATATAACACCAAAGGCACAGTCCATGAAAGGAAGAACTGATAAACTGAACTTCATTAAAATAAAAACTGCTCTGTGAAAAATAATGTCAAGTGCATGAGAAGACAAGCCACAAACTGGGAGCAAATATTTGCAAAAGACATATCTGATAAAGGATTGTTATCCAAAATACACAACAAAGCCTTAAAACTCAACAAGGCAACAAACAACTTAATTATAAAATGGCAAAAGAAAAAAATAAAATGGCAAAAGATTTGAACAGACACCCCACCAAAGAAGATATATCAATGGCGAAATGCATATGAAAAGATATTCAACAGCACATGTCATTAGAGAAATGCAAGTTAAAACGAGATACCGCTAGACTCTTAACAGAATGGCCAAAATCCAGAGCCCTGACAACACCAAATGTTGATGAGGGTGTGGAGCAGCAGGAACTCTCATTCTTTGCTGGTGGGAATGGAACATGATTCAGCCACTTTGGAAGACAGTTTGACAGCTTCTTATGAAACTGAACATACTCTTACCAATATAATCCAGCAATCTCAGTCCTTGGTATTTACCCAAATGAACTGAAAGCTTACATCTACATAAAAGCCTGCACTTGGATGTCCAGAGCAGCTTTAGTCATAATCTCCAAAACTTGAAAGCAAACAAGAAGTCCTTCAGAAGGTGACTGGATAAATGAACTGTGGAACATTCATACAATAGGATATTATTCAAGAGAATTCCCTGGCAGTCCAGTGGTTACGACTCCATTCTCTCATTGATGTGAACCTGTGTTCAGTACCTGGCCCAGGATCTAAGACTCCCACAAGCTGTGCTGCCAAAAATAAAAAATAAATAAACCTGAAGTTCTTAAAAAAAAAAAAAGAATATTATTTAAGATTAAAAAGAAATGAGCTCTCAAGCCATGAAAAGATGTGGGGGATACAAATGTATGTTACTGAGTGGCAGACACCAATCTAAACCAGCTACATACTTTATAATTCCAGCCACATATATGACATTTTGGAGAAGGCAAAACTGAAGATGGGAAAGATCAGTGGTTGCCAGGGGATGAGGGGAAAGAGATGGATTAATAGGAGACGCACAGACGCTTTTTAGGCAGTGAAGTTTCACTCTAAGACACTAGTTAATACAATAGTGGATACATGTCCTTACACATTACTCAAAACCCATAGTATGTACAACACCAACAATGAACCAAAGTGAAGTATGAACTTTGGGTGATGATGTGTCAACATAGATTCATTGATTGTAACAAAAGTGTCACTCTGTGGGAGGTGCTGAGGGAGGCTGTGAGTGTGAGAGTTCTGGTTTAGACTCTATGTCATGTCTCATTCTTTTGCAACCCCATAGACTGTAGCCCGCCAGGCTTCTCTGTCCATGGGATTTCCATGGCAAGAATACTGGAGTGGGTTGCCATTTCCTTCTCCAGGGGATCTTTCCAACCCAGGGATCAAACCCACATCTCTTGCATTGGCAGGTGGATTCTTTACCACCAGGGAAGCCCGTGAGTATGAAGGGACAGGAGGTAAAAGGGAAATCTCTGAAATTTCTGCTCAATTTTGCTGTGAACCTAAACCTGCTCTAAAAACTAAAGTCCATTACAAATTACTCACTGAGTCAATCTCCCTTCCTACTTTTGTCATCAGTCCCTGAACTGGGGGTGGAAGGAGAGATGGGAGCTCACAGGAGAGGGGCTCCAGAAGCAAAGGACCCCAGCTGTCCCACATCCAGCCTGCTCAGGTCATCTCCACCTTCCCAGGCCTCAACAACCTAGGAGGGGACACTTGAAGGGGTGGATGGTGACTGTAAAACATGGGCTGGGTGGGGACTTCCCTGGCCGTCCTGTGGTTAAGACTCTGTGCTTCTACTTCAGGGGGCACAGGTTCAATCCCTGGTCGGGGAACCAAGATCCCACATGACCAAAACAATGAAAACCAACCTCACCGCCCCCCGACCCCGACCCCCGCCCAAATCCAAGGGTTGGGTAGTCATCTCTGGGCAAACTGCCCCTGGACTCTGGCTCCAGAGGTCCTGGCTCCACCACTTTTCAGCTGGGAAACTTGCCAAGTGGATGCCTGTCTGTAAAATGGGCGTAGTGATTGCACCTACTGTGGGCGCCGATGAACATTACCGGAGTGACACAGGTGGATGGCCCAGCGCGGGCAGCCGGACAGCAGCACCAGCCAGGAGGGAATCCTCAGATCTCCTTGTTCCTGCAGGCGCCGCTGCGTCCCCTGGTGGCCTCATGGGGAGCGGCAGCGCTGGCCGGCGGCCTGGGGCAGAGCCACGCTCCCTCCTGCGGCTGTATGCGGCTTGGTTTGCCGGCGGTGAGCATTGTGTGCCTGCGTGCCCTGTCGCTTCAGGAGTGTCCGACTCTGCGACCCTGTGGACTGTGGCCCTCCAGATTCCTTCTGTCCATGGGGTTCTCCAGGCACGAGTTCTGGAGTGGGTTACTGTGCCCCCACTAATCAAGCGTCGCTAGTGGTGGCCTTGCTGTTTTCTCCCAGTTTCCTCTCTCCCGGGTCCTGGGGTCGCCGCCCCAGGACAGGTTTGTGGATGCTTGTAGAACTGTGCTCTACAACTCTATATTGTAAAGTAGGGGCTCAGGATGGAGCCCCCACCCCTTGTCCTGTGTCTCCCCCTTGGGCTCTCCCAGGACACAACCCCAGAGGTGGAGGAGCCAACCCCTTCCTCTCTGGAAAGCGTGTACCAGACCCAGGCAGCCCACCTACTAAACTGGACTGGTAGGGATGGATGTACTGACAGGTCCTCTCCTGAGACCGTCTGTTAAGGGACAGGAAATCCAGGGAAGGGCCCCGCTGCCTGGTTTTTAAGGGATGCTGAGTGCCACCACTTGGAGGGGCTTTATCCACTCCTGTCTCCCCAGTGCATGCCTGCTGAGTGTTGCTCAGTTATGTCTGACTCTTTGCGACCTCGTGGACTGTGGCCTGCCAGGCTCCTCTGTCCATGGGATTTCCCAGGCAAGAATACTGCAGTGGGCTACCATTCCCTTTCTCCAGGATGTCTTCCTGACCCAGGGATGAAACCCGTGTCTCCCAAGTCTCCTGCACTGGCAGGCGGATTCTTTACCACTGAGCCATCTGGGAAGCCCATCTCCCCCAGCAACCACAAATAAGGAAAAAAAAAATTGGCAAAGTATGTGTTTCAGATTCCCAAGTTGATGGGACTACTGTTTAATTCATCAAAGGAAGAAATCAAGAGAAAACAATAATGTACTGGTGAAGTAACTGATTAGTCATTAGGGGGAAATTCTACATTTCACTTTAAAAAACTCTATTAGGTAACTTGTTTGTAAGGATGGTTTTGTTTTTTTTTTTAAGGTGTACCTAATTTTATTTATTTTTTGACTGCACCATGTGGAGTTCAGGGATCTTATTTCCCCGGGGTTGAACCTGTGCCCCCTGCCTTGGGAGTTCAGAGTCTTAACCACCGGGGAAGACTCAGGGATAAAATATTTATTAATGACATTTTTCTGGATTATTTTCTGGTGCTGTCCTCAGCTGGCACCTCAGATGACACCTTTCACATCAGGGTGCCCTAAGTCCCAGCCCAGAGCCCTTGGAGAGCTACCCTCGAGCCCTCTGATGAGAGTGGACCCCCTCCCGCCTGACTGTTGGTATCTTAGTAAAGGTGCCCATCCTAGGACATCCTGAGTTTTATTAGACTCTAGAGGAACTGGCAAAGGGCACAGTTCTGCAGGCCAGAAGCTGCATGGAGCTCCTGCACCCCTCCCATGCCCAGCTGGGATAGCAGAGTGGGAATCTTGGGGGAGGGAGTAGAGAACACTGTATCCGTGTTTGGGGTTTTAGTCTGGACCTGAGCAGGTTGTGAAATAGGGGCATTTGAGCCATGTTTATCAAAATTTCAAAGGGCCAGTTTGGCCCAAAGTGACATATTTAGTTTAATATCACTGATGTTGCCTTGGATGTCAGAGTGCTGCCAGAAAAAGGCTCTGTGATCGGGTTGGCAGGACTGGAGGATGGCTGATGGTTCTGCGAGGAGAAGAGGAGGGCCTCTGAGCTCAGGGAAGAAGGAGGGGTCCGGGGCTCCCGTGTAGACTGTGGAAAAGCTAGGAACTAGGCGGGGGCCTCGCCTGCCCCCACCTGGACTCAGGGTTTCACAAATCCCCGTGTTTCTTACCACCTCCTTCACAGGCTCAGAAATCTCAAAAGGATGTGGAAGAATTTGAGGTTCTGGTCATTTGAAAGACATCAATTGTGCAGTATTTTTCATTTTTCTCTGACAGAGTTTCATGTGCATTTTCTGTTTTAAACTTCATTTTTCGATGGTAAAACTAATAGAACCACAGAGAGCTGGGGAAACCAGGACTGAAAAGCAAGTGAAACCCCTGTAGCTCTGATCACAAAACATGGTTGGCATGTGGTTCCATTCCCTCTGTTCGTGAACATGGCTACAATCCCAGGCCACTTGCAAATCTAAGTTATGTGTTAAGATAGCAAATCATGGAGAGAATAGGTCTTAAGTGTTCTCAACACACACACGCACACACACACACACACACACACACACACACAGAGGCAACTATGTGAAGATATGGATGTGTTAGTTAGCTTGATTATGGCAACCATTTCACAGTGTATACGTGTATCAAATCTTTTCTTTGTATACTTAATGTATATAATTGTTGTCAATTAAATATAAAGTTGAAAAAATTGAAAATCAGATTTCTTCAACAAATAAATTGCAAGGTGAACAGGGAACCTATAGATAAAAAGAAATTTAAATGTCAGGTTAACTAATCGGTGGATCCCGATTCAAACAGACTGCTTTTTAAAAAAAGAATATTTTTGGCATCAAGGAGATTGTTCATAATACAGCATTAATGATTTAATGATGTTGAAGTTTATTTTTAGGTGTGTTGAGATTAAAAAGATTCTGTACTTTTTGTGCATTTAGAAATATTTACAGAATAATATACTCTCTGGGATTTGCTTTAAAATAATAACAGTTGGAGGGAGAGGATAGAGGTCAAGATGAAGTGAGAATACGTTTGACCACATATTGGTGGCATGTGGGATCTTAGTCCCCCTGCTAGGGATTGAACCTGTGCCCCCTGCACTGGAAGCATGGAGTCCTAACCACCGGAATGTCAGGGAATTCCCTATTTCTCTATTTTTAAAAAATATGCTTGCAATTCTCCATAATGAATGCCCCATAATAAAAAAGTTTAAATGGTTTTTTCTCTTTTCTTAAAAAAAGGACACACAGGGACAAGGATTGACCTTCTTTGGTTGCAAAGGGACTCAGTCACTGAGAGGTACCCCACGGGCTTTGTTGTTGTTTAGTTACTAAATTATGTCCGACTCTTTTCGACCCCATGAAGTGCAGCATGCCAGGCCTCCCTGTCCATCACAAACTCCCGGAGTTTACTCAAACTCATGCCCATCGAGTTGGTGATGCCATCCAGCCATCTTATCCTCTGTCGTCCCCTTCTCCTCCTGCCCCCAATCCCTCCCAGCATCAGGGTCTTTTCCAATGAGTCAGCTCTTCGCATTAGGTGGCCAAAGTATTGGAGCTTCAGCTTCAGCATCAGTCCTTCAATTGAATATTTGCTGGGAAGAGGCTATTCAAACTGGTCCAGCCACCAACTCCTTCCAGATGCCCCTTCCTGAGGCTCAGTAGGGCTTCCCAGGTGGCTCAGTGGTAAAGAATTCGCCTGTCAATGTTGGAGACATGGGAGGCTCAGGTTCAATTCCAGGAAAGATCCCCTGGAGGAGGAAATGGCAACCCACCCCAGTATTCTTGCCTGGAGAATCCCATGAACAGAGGATCCTGGCAGGCTGAGGTGCAACTGAGCATGTATGAAGGCTCAGTATCCAGTGTCCGCCAGGGGGCGGCTGAGACCATGTTTAACTGACCCAGAGCCGAAGGGCTGGACTGCTATTTTCTGGACCCCCTTTGAGATGTGCTGAGATTTCAGACTCCTCCATGGGGAAAGTCTGGGCACAAACCTAAGAGATGTGCAGAGGGTCAAGGCAAGGGCTGAGATTGCAGGCATGTTGCTGAAAACCTGTGGATGAAAATTGGGCTTTCCTGCTGATTTCTTGAGAGACTTTTATTTCTTTGGCTTCTGTCCCTGAGTTTCTCTAGTCTCCATGGTGGGTTTTTTTTTTTTTTTTTTTTATATTTACGTATTTTATTAAATCTTTACAATCAGTAATTATAATCAAATACACAACTATATACAAGGATTATATACATTTTGCCCAGACTTTTACATCACAGTACATAGTTTCCCTTAGAAATATTGTATACATTTATCACCAAACAATAAAATCCAACAACAGTAGTGTTGCAGCACCTGTTAGTACAGACATCTTTTTCATAAATTACATCATAAGAAAATATACAGCTGTAAATTGGGCTTTTAAAAATGTCTTTTATAAAATCTGAACATACAATATTTCATTCACAGAATGTTTTTTTTTTTTCTATGTTCTGACTGAAGTCTTGTGCATAAAACGACCAGTTGGAATATTTACTAAATGCCCTCTCCTCTAAATTGATAAGCACTATTGGAATTATGGATGCTGAGCTTTCTTTATGATGAATTTGGCATGGGGTTTGGTGAGGGAACAAATGCTGATTTTACTACTGAAAGGGCCGTGTGATGGTAATTTAAATTAAAATAAAAATTTCAAGAGTATATTAGAGAAGTTAAAATCACAGAGTGCACAGTTTTTCATTTTACTCTCTAAACACGTGAAGAAAAAGGGAAAAGTATAATGTTAAAAAAAATTTGTTCTGAAACAACTGTATTCTTGTTGGAAGCCTATTAAAAGTTAAAAAGAAAAAAGAAAACCTACCCAACAAAACATCCAATCCCAAACATATCTAGTAAGTTACAATTCTTTCACACCTAAAACTTTATGAGAAAAGCACTGCAAATTAGGGTATATCATTTTAATGGACTTTCCTAAGCAGAAAAAAATATTTTTAGTAGGTAAACAAGTGAAGTTTTAAAACTTGAAAATACCTGAATTAAATACTTTCTCTAATATCTTTTAACTTTAAGATAAAATCCATACTTGATTCCAGGTTTGTAAACATTGTATAAATCCTTCTTAGTCAATCAATTTTATGGCTGTGGTGATCACTTCAGCTCTATCTCTATGCAGTCAACATCTAACTGAGGTAGACCAGATGTTTCTAAAATTCAGGGTCACACAGAAACCCCTGAATCTTTAGGAAGTAAATTAAATGCTATAAAAGGTACTTAAAAAAACAAAACATTTTAAAAAATGCCTAATGCTGTTGAAACTTCTCAATGAACTCAAAAACAACTTCATGGCAGTATGTCAATTAAGAATGGAGAGTCAGTGACAATGTTGGAGTTTTGAAGCTGAACATTATACTTTCTTTTCTTAGCTAGGGAAACATCAACTATAATTCCTTCTGCTATTAATTTTTATAGTTTGTTAATTTTATAGTTGAATTTTTTTTTCTTTTTTTAAAGGATTCATTTTTCTAAACAGGCTGGTGATTTAGTCGCTAAGTTGTGTCTGACTCTTGTGACCCCATGGACCAGGCTCCTCTGTCCATGGGATTCTCCAGGCAAGAATACTGGAGTGGGTTGCCATTTCCTTCTCCTTTTTTTTTTTTTTTAATTGTTGGAGGGGGAGATATAATTCATGTATTATAGAGTTTACACATTTAAAGTGTACAGTGCAATCAATCTAGAATATTCACAGATATGTGAAACTATCACCTCCTTCAATGTTAGTTTTTTTGTTTGTTTTTTAAATCCCCTCAAAAGGAAACTGCTGAACTTCCCTGGTGTTGAAGTAGGTGGGAATCCGCCTGCCAATGCAGGGGATACAGATTCGGTCTCTGATCTAGGAAGATTCCACATGCCATAGAGCAACTAAGCCCGTGTGTCCCAACTCCTGAGCCCACGCTCTGCAACGAGAGAAAATGAAAGTCGTGTCCGACTCTACGACCCCATGGACTTTACAGTCCATGGAATTCTCCAGGCTAGAATACTGGAGTGAGTAGCCTTTCCCTTCTTCAGGGTATCTTCTCAACCCAAGGGTTGAACCCAGGTCTCCTGCACTGCAGGCAGATTCTTTACCAGCAGAGCCACAGGGGCGCCCGCAACAAGAGAGGCCATCACAGTGAGAAGCCCTCGCACGGCGACAAGGAGTAGACCCCGCTCACTGCAACTGGAGAAAGCCTACATAAAGCAACGAAGACCCAACACGGCCAAAAATAAAAAATTGAAAAAAACTGCGTGCCATTTGGCTGTCTCCTAACTACCTTCCTGACCCCTGCCCCGGCTCTAAGCCACCACTAATCTACTTTCTGTCTGTAGATTTCCCCACACTGGATATTCCCTTGTGGTTTTGATGAGTGAAGAGGCTTTTTTCTCTCCCAGCCTGGAAGTGAGAGCATTATGGGGACCCCCCACCCAGGGCCTCCTGCCCCTCCCTCTCGGTGAGCTTGGTCCAGAAGCCGTGACGCCCTCTAGACTGCTCAATGAAACTGGCTCCTCCAAAGTTAGAGTCTGAGGAGGCCGGGGTCCACTGGATCACAGACGCCAGTACACACATGTGTGCACACAGGAGGAATTAGAGTGGGCTGAAGAGCAATTTCAATTCAGAAAGACTCTGACTGCCCTTATAGCTGGCGAGGGAGTTGTACAGCCCCTGTGGAAGTGAGCTGGCAGTTCCTCAAAAACCCAAAGTCACCACATGACCCAGTAATTCCACAACTAGGTTAACATCCAAGAGAGTTGAAACTGTACATCTGTGCAACAAACCTGTACACAAATGTTCTTAGAAGCATTATTCACAATGGCAAAAAAAAAAAAAAATGGATGCCACCCAATGTTTATCAACAAAGAAACAGATAAAATGTAGCATAGGTGTACAATGGAATACTATTCAGTCATAAAAAAGAATGAAGTACTGGTACACGAATGAGCCTTGAAAACATGAAGGTCACTGCATCAAACCAGACACAAAAGGCCACATATTGTATGATGCCATTTGCAGGAAAGGAAATAAACACATTCATGTAGACAGAGATAAGTGGCTGCCTGGGGTTGGGGGAAGGGGGAGCTGGGAATGACTGCTAATGGGGATGAGGTTTCTTTTGGGGGAGATGAAAATGTTCTGGAGTCAGATAGTGGTGATGGTTGAACAACACTGTAAATAGTTACAGTGAATTTCACACTTTAGAATGGTTAAAATGGTGAGGGGAAAAAAAAAAAGACTGAACCCAAGGGTCCGTCTTTCAGTCAGGGAGGTGGGCAGCAGGTCTGAAGACTCCTTCTAGAACTGGGGTACAGGGCAAAATCTGGAATGTCCCAGATCATGGGCTGCGGTTGCCCTCACCGCCTCCTGAAATGGCTCTTGTCTGGGTCACGGATGATATGTCCCTGGTTTTCTCCTGCTTATCTGGTGGCTGATCTTCAGCTTCCTCCACTGGTCCCTCCTTTTCTGCCTCCTAAGTGTCTCCAGCCATCAGTGCAGCCTGAACTGCCCATGACTCCAGACTTCCTCGTCCACCTGCCTCTCCATCTTGCTGAGATGCCCAACAGGAAGTTCAAAGCTAACTTCTGCACATCTACTTCCGCCCTTCCCATCCTAGTCTGCTCCTGACCCCTGTGATCTATACTCCATCTTTCCAGTTGCCCAGGCAAAAGACGCTGGGGTCATCCCCGGCTCTTTCTCTTACACTTGACATCCAGTCTCTCGGAAAATTCTTTCAGTTTGGTGACGTGAGAAGATGCTCTGGATTTGACTGTTCTCACCACCTCCCCTGCTTCCTCTCTTGACCAATTACTGTAATAACCCCCTGGGGAGTCTCCCTCTTGCTCTTCCAGAATCTTCTCAACACAGCAGTCACACTGATCATTTAAAAAAATAATAATAATTAATTTTATTTTGGACTGCATCAGGTCTTAGTTGCGGGATGTGGGATCTTAGTTCCCAGGTGAGGGATTGGATCCAGGGAAGCCTTACATTGATCTTTTTAATCATGAATCAGATCATGTCACTCTTCTGCTCGAAACCTCCCAAGGCCCCCATTTCACTGAGGTGAAAAAGCTGAAGTTTGTTCTGTTACCGAGTCTAAGCCTTTACTGCTCGCCTGACAGGCCAATAATTGAGACATGAGTTGTTGGGGCAAGGAATCACTTTATTCAGAAAGCAAGCAAACTGAGAAGATGGTGAACTCACGCTGCCAAGAACCATCTTCCCCGAGTTAGAATTCTGGCTCTTTTTATACTAAATGGGGAGGGAGCAAACTCAAACACAATCTGCTTCCACTCAGACTCCGGAGGGGACATGTTCATTTCTGCACATCACCCTGCAGTCAGCATCACTGACTCAATGGACGTGAACCTGAGCAAACTCTGGGAGATGGTGAAGGGCAGGGGAGCCTGGCATGCTGCAGTCCATGGAGTCACAAAGAGTCGGACACGACTTGGTTACTGAACAACAGCAACAAGGCTGCAGCCATTGACCGATGGACCTGGTCAGGATGTTTCCTGTGAGCTAACAAAGGTGTTTTAGCTTAATGCTCATTACCTGGGAAGTAGGGTTCCCAGAGCTGGGCTATTATGTATAATTTAAGCTTATGGGCACCATCCATGCAGTGATTAACTTCTAGCCACTTTACCCAGGGAAGGATGATTGAGCTGTGTGTCAGCAAAGAGGAGTCTGCAATGCCAGACTGCAGCCCCATTTAACTTTTTTATTGTGGTAAAATACACATAATAAGTTTTCCAGGTGGCCCTAGTGCTAAAGCATCCACCTGCCAATGCAGGAGACTCGGGTTTGATCCTTGGGTCTGGAAGAAAATGGAAAATGGCAACCCACTCCAGTATTCTGAAAAATCTCATGGACAGAGGAGCCTGGCGGGCTATAGCCCATGAAGTTACAAAGAGTCAGACATGACTGACTGAGCATGCATGCATGCAAAATACATATAACATGAATGTTGCCATTTAAAATCATTTTAGAGTATATACCTCAGTGGCATTAAAGGCATTCACCATGCCGGGCAACCACCATTATTGTTTAGTTCCAGAAGTTTTTCATCACCCCCAAAAGAGACCCCACACCAATTAAGCAGCTGCTTTCAGTTCTTTCTTCACTCCAGCACCTGGAAATTACTTGTCTGCTTTCTGCCTCTATAGATATACTTATTCTGGACATTTCTTTTTTTAATTAAAAATTTTTTTAAAAAGTTTTTGACTGTGCTGTGAGGCTTTCAGGATCTTTGTTCCCCAACCAGGCATTGAACCCACACCCCCTGCAGTGGAAGTCCTAACCACTGGACTGCCAGGGAAGTCCCTCTGGACATTTCATATAAATGGCCTGTGTGTGTGTGCTCAGTCATGTCTGACTTGACATGCAGGATAATATTTTGAAATACATGGCATACAAAGCTTGCATGATATCCCTAACAAAGAGCTAACTTCCTTGAGGAATTAGGCTATCAACCAGATTATGACATCTGATGAAAGAAAAGTAATTTCAACCATAAAATTAAGCAATCTGACATGATAGACAATGGAAGGCTTGACTTGACATTCCACATGGATCAGAACACAAGGGCATATAAATGGAATCATAGACTGTGTTGCCCTTTGTGTCCAATTTCCTTCTCTGAGCATGTCTTCAGGGTTCACCGGAGTTGTGCTGAAACTTGATTCTTCTTTACGGCTGAGCGACATTCCATTGCATGGCTGTGCTTCCCTGTGTTCAGTCATCTGTCTATGGACACCTGGGTGGTTTCCACTTTTTGTGAACAGTGCTGCTATGAACATTCGTGTACAAGTTCCTGTTTGACGTGTTTAAAAGAGTAAACAGTAAGTCTTACCTGGAAGAACAAAACACCAATTGCCCGAGAACAGGAAAGATCTGTGACCCAAATCTGGAGTTTTCCCTCATTCTCATCTCAGTAAGGACCAATGGTGTGATGCAGTTCTTGGGGAAACCAATGAATGAATACAGTCATCAGAGCATCTTGTGCTGTTTGGACCACAGACCAGATACACGTTGGCTGTTTACTATTAGAGGTAGCAGTGATTGGACAATAAGGTCCCCCTTACCAAAAGTACCAGCCTCTTCATGTCCTGGGATGATCAGTCATGAGCATTGACAGATTATGAGTTCCACCATCAAGGTTCAGATCCTTGGGTTCAAATCCCAGTTCTGTTACTTCCTGGGGTTTCCCAGGTAGTGCTAGTGGTAAAGAACATGTCTGCCAATGCAGGAGACATGAAAGATGTGGGCTGTATCCCTGGGTAGGGAAGATGCCCTGGAGGAGGACAGAGCAACCCACTCCAGTATTCCTGCCTGAAGAATCCCATGAACCCCTCCCACGGAGCAGCCTGGCAGGCAACAGTCCATAGGGTTGAAAAGAGTCAGACACGATGGAAACAACTTAGCATGCATGCTACTTCCTGACTGTATGGTCAGGTTTGTCACTTAACCTGTCCAACCCTACTGTCTACTCCTTATAATGAAAACCTCGTGGGTGGTTGTTTCAGGGGGAATAAGATAATGTGGCTGAGCCCTCCAGCAGTATCTGCTATGTGGAAGATGCTCCACAGACATTTAAAAATAAATGTTTCTTCATTTGACTGAGCTGGGTCTTAGTTGCTGCACTCGGGATCTTTGCTCTTCAATCTTCACTGTGACATGGGGACTCTTTAGCTGTTATTGTTCAGTCCCTCAGTCATGTCTGTGACCCCATGGACTGCAGCACGCCAGACTTCCCTGTCCTTCACCATCTCCTAGAGTTTGCTCAAACTCATGTCTTTCGAGTTGGTGATGCCATCCAACCATCTCATCCTCTGTCGCCCCCTTCTCCTTCTGCCTTCAACGTTTCCCAACATCAAGGTCTTTTCCAATGAGTCAACTCTTCGCATCAGGTGGCCAAAGTATTGGAGCTTCAGCTTCAACATCAGTCCTTCCAGTGAATATTCAGGACTGATTTCCTTTAGGATGGACTGGTTGGATCTCCTTGCAGTCCAAGGGATGCTCAAGAGTCTTCTCCAATACCACAGTTCAAAAGCATCAAAGCTCAGCCTTCTTCACAGTCCAACTCTCACATCCATACATGACTACTGGGAAAACCATAGCTTTGACTCTACAGATCTTTGTTGGTAAAGTAAGGTCCCTGCTTTTTAATACGCTGTCTAGGTTAGTCATAGCTTTTCTTCCAAGGAGCAAGCATCTTTTAATTTTATGGCTTTAGTTGTGGCATGTGTACTCTTAGTTGAGTAATATGGAATCTACTTCCCTGACTGAGGATTGAACCTGAACTTCCTGCATTGGGAGTGTGGAGTCTTAGCCACTGGACCACCAGGGAAGTTCCTCTCCATGGGCATTTGCAGAGACCTGGGATTCTGGAATGACCAGGGGAGGTGGTCAGGATGGCCCCAGGGCTCCAGGATTACCTGCTAAGTCACATGGCTTTGCTTCTCAGGTTGAATGTGCCTTAGGCAGAAACATCACGACACAAAGCAGTTTCCTCTTACAGCCTGATAAAGAGGATCCAGGGAGGGCAGAAAAGCAGGCCAGGAGCGGGAAGAAAACTCACGCTCAGATAGAACATGTGATTCCATGAGTATCTCAAATATGCTCGATCCAGCCAAGATCGTGTCTGCAATCAGGCCGATGAGAAGTCCTTGCACAAAAATAGCACCCTTGGAGATAAGAGGATGTTTCTCACCAGGAGAATTTTCTTTTGGGTCTTCACATAGTTCACCAGTGACTCTGGAGGGAATTTTGAGGAATAAAGGCAATAAAAGTGATGAAGAGGTTGGAGGGCCTGATTATGAGTGAAGATGAAACGACAGCTTGGCCGTAGCATGGGTTTCGGGGAGTTGCGGCCTCCATCTGGCAGATGCGGCGGGTCCCAGATGGAAGAAGAGGTTGGAGGAGTCTGGGAGGGTGTAAGTAGGAGTAATGGTGTGATATTATGAAAAGAAAGTGATAGGCTGTGGATAAGATGGTTTCTGGGCAAAGAGCCTGTTTAGGAAACTAATAGCCTCCCAAGGGTGGTGGACATGCCTCATGGCTCGTTAAGGCAAACATTTGACAAGATCAAAGTCTTAGAAGCTGCCCTGTTGGGAGTGACCACCTCCTCCCCAACTTAGATGCTTCATCTCCACGCCCCTTGTCTCTTTCGGAAGTTTGGAAGTGCCATGTGGGTTTGCAACCCAGGTCTTCAGGGTGGTGGATGGAGTTCTGGCCTGTGAACACAGTCTCAGAGGAGAGCTTAGCAAGGAGGAGCAGATAGATGAGCTGGCCGGAGAGCATCTTTATCCACCCAGGGAGCAGAGGATGGAGGGTGCTCTTGGAATGCTGGGGTAAACAACACATGTGCTTCTGGCCTCTGGTCTGAGCCAAGCAGATATTGGGACGGTTCTACTTGGGCCAGTTTCTTTGATTTCTATGGTTCCTCTGCCCACTGGGTTGTGATGCCTCAACATTTCTGGTTGACAAGGCAGTTTCATGTATATTACCTCCTTTATCTTTGTTACCATTTGAAGCTGACCTTTAGAGTGGCAGAAGTATTTGCATCATCTTGTCTGTTCCTCTGATTTGCTGGTGAGAATATTGAGGCCCCCAAAGAGCAAGTGACTTGATCTGAGGCAGCTGGTGCTTCCAGACCTCGCGTGTGGAATGCTGGAACCACACGTGTGAGTCCATGCCCATGACACATATGAGAACAGCGGTTTGGTGAACTCCAGAAGGTTGCCTCTGGGAAGAGAAATGGGTGGCTGGGGGTGGACAGGGGTTGGAGAGAGACTTACTGTATTTGCCCATGTACATTTAAGATTTTTAAAAATATATTTATTTACTTTTCTGATCCAGAAGTTGCCCCTTTCTTTCTTTTTTATTTATTTGGCTGTGCTGGGTCTTAGTTGCAGCATGTCCATCTAGTTCCCTGACCAGGGATTGAACCTGGGTCCCCTGAGTTGGGAGCATGGAGTCTTAGCCACTGGATTACCAGGGAAGTCCCAGAAGTTGCCCCTTTCTGAGAGCAGAGGCCATTTGGAATGTGATCCACTCCTGCGCCTAGAATTCCGCCTGCTCCTTTTTCCAGGAGCCAGTTAGCTCTCATGAGGGAGGCAGCAACCTCTGAGCTGGTGATGTGGCCACAGGGGCCCCAGGAAAGTTCCCTTTGGCTGGTGTTCACGTTGTGGTCAGTGGTCTGAGTGGAAGGGGCAGCACCGGTCCTGGAGCCACCATCCCCTCTCACTGGTAGAACTAGAGGCTCTTTACCCAGTATTGGGTTTCCTCGTGCTGCTTTTCTTTCAGGAACAAACTGTTCATTCAAAGGCAGGTGTAAAAACCTTGTTTTGTGGGTCAGGAAGGCCCCCTCTCGCTGCTCCATTGGAGGGACCCATTTGGCTCCTGGAGTCACTGTTGATGGCTGGTGGACAGAGACGAAGCTGTCCAGCCTGGGAGCCCCACAGCCCTGCACACAGCCCTTGGATTGGCTGACCTCTGACCTCTGAGTCAGCTTGTTGGCAGATGAGCTGGCTAAGGGTAAGACCACAGCCAGACTGCTGGGATACAAACGTCACCCTGCTGCTTAGCAGCTGTGTGACTTTGGGCAACTTACTCAACCTCTCTGTGCACTGTGCCCCAGCTTCCATAGCATGTGGTAATAATAATGCCAACTCTACCAAGCTCTTATGAGAATGAAATGCTTTGGTAGTTGCTCTTAGGACAATGCCTGGCACAGAAGGTTCTGTAAGTTCTTGTCACATAAACTGAAGCAAAGAGGGTGATCCTCAGCGGGACTCTGGCTCTCTCTCAGGTTCCAGGGTACACTGTGCTCTTCTGACGCTTAGCAATTTTCTGGGTTTTTTTTGCAGCGCTGCCTGTCTTTGTGGGATCTTAGTTCCTGGACCAGGGACTGAACCCGGGCCCTTGCAGTGAAAGCGCCAAGTCCTAACCACTGGACTGCCAGGGACTTCTCTGGCACTTAGCTATTTTTTCAAAAAAGATTTGTCAATTTTATTGATTCTTTTGCTGGGGGTGGGGAATCAGTTTCTTGCATTGAATTTCTCTACTGTTTTCCTATTTTCAATGTAATTGAGTTCTGCTATTTATTAGTTCCTTGTTTATTTACTTATTTGGCTGCACTGGTCTAAGTTGCAGCATTTGGGTTCATCAGTCTTCCTTGCAGCATGTGGAATCTTTAGTTGTGGCATGTCAGATCTAGTTTCCTGACCAAGGACCAAAACCAGACCCCTTGCATTGGGAGTCTGGAGTCTTACCCAATGAACCACCAGGAAATACCCTGGTGCTTGGCTATTTTTAACTTATATTATTGTTATTGGATCCAGGGTGGACATTGCTTTAAATATCTGGGCCCCACACACTACCTAGCACAGCATCTGGTTCATAGCAGCTCTGGATGAGCATTAATGAATGAATAAGTAAATGAAACATCCCCCTTCTTCCACATTAATAGACTGTTCCTGGAACAATGAATCCCTAAGAAGCAACATTTGACTTGTCTGCTGCGGCATGTGGGTCTGGTTGGGAACTTGTAGGGTCACTGTATGATCTCAGGAGAGGCGCATGAGCCATGCAGGTGCTTCAAATCTAGGCAGGTGAGCGGCTTGGCTTCTCAGAGTGACACGGAGCAGGACCTTATGGTCCAGTCCCCTCCGCCCTCTGCCTGTCTTTTGACTGTGGACAAACTTTAGTCAAAGAATAAGTTTAATCAGAGAAGTAAGAAACACAGAAACAAAGGAAAATAGTCAAAGGAGACCAAATAATGATAATGTAGTCATTAAGCATAGTCAAGGAACTTTAGTTCCTTCTCAAGGACTATAGATAATATTCTGAGCCATATCCTGTGAGCTGTCTTAGATACTGAAACCCCAGGTGGAGAAAACTACATGGTGAGCAGACTGCATCCAGGACACGAGCTGCCGCAATTCCGAGAACTGACTGCAAAGAAATGGGAACAAACTGACCCTGGAGCTGAAGATTAACTGTACCTAAAACAACCAAGATGACGTTGGTCAGAACAATGATGACCAACTTGAAGATGACTGTCAGAGCTGACTGTCCTGTTTCTGCATGTAGCACGCCCCCTACTTCTCTCTATAAAAGCTCTTGCCCCACTGGTTGCCAGTGTGGGATGGGGAGTCAGCCTTTGGATAGGTGTCCACCACCCTCCCCCAACAGTTGCTGACATCTGAAATAAAGCAAACTTTCCTTCCCACCAACCTGGCCTGTTTATTGGCCTTTGAATGGTGAGGAGCCAGACCCCACACACTCTTTTGGTAACAAGAGGAGGAGGCTTCCAGCCTTCCAGGCCCTAAGCTGCTGACCCCAGGAGAGAATTCAACAACAGGCTTTCCCCATACTGCCAGGAACAGTGAGGTCCATTCTTCCTGATTAAGTCCTAGGATGGCCGGGTTATTAGAATGCTAGAGTCCTGGTGAGCAGTCAATCTGGGGAAATTAGACCAGCAGCTCCAGGAAGCCCGAAGTGTCCAGAGAGACGACTTTTGCTTCCTGACAGGTAACTGGAGGGACTAGAGAAGGAGAACCATGGGAACAAACTAATGCTGCTTGTCATTAGGGTAAAGGCACATGTGCACCTTCATCCTTTGACTCAGGAGAAGTAGGGCTTCCCTGGTAGCTCAGATGGTAAAGAATCCACCTGTAAAGCAGGAGACCCTGGTTCAATTCTGGGGTCAGGAAGATCCCCTGGAGAAGGGATAGTCTACCCACTCCGGTATTCTTGGGCTTCCTTGGTGGCTCAGATGTTAAAGAATCTGCCTGCAATGCAAGAGACCTGGGTTCGATCCCTGGGTTGAGAAGATCCCCTGGCAGAGTGCATGGCTACCCACTCCAGTATTCTTGCTTGGAGAATCCCAATGGACAGAGGAGGCTGGCAGGCTACAGTCCATGGGGTCACAAAGAGTCGGACATGACTGAGCAACTAAGCATACACAGCACAATCAGTCCCTGGTTCCCAGGTCAGTCCCTCCCCATCTGTTCACATCTTACCTGGCATCCAGAGGGGTGATCCCTTCTGGGAAACCCAGAAACAAGGAAAGATACTCCTGGGAGGCTCCTGGCCCCATCACACCAATGTCAGCTCCCGAGCCCTTCTCTGCTCATGGAGACCTAGACATTGCATCTGAGTGCATGAAGCCAGCTGACCAGAGGCAGGAGAAACCTGACATCACTGCCCTGGCTTCAAGTCAGAATCATCAGTCAGGAAGGGGGACAGCAGACGACCCCCTCTGGCAGCCTCCAGGCTCTCACATTTAAAGTCATGAATGTGGTCACTGTGAGAAGCATTAGACAGGCTTTGGGTGGCGTCCCATGCTGGGGGAGAGACCTTGGTGCTCCCCACATCAACAGTGGGAGTTGGAGGCCTTCCTTCGAGCAGGTCACATCTCTCCTAGTGCCCACTGCCCCTCCCCAACCATGAGTTGGGGTGGGTGGGGCTGCAGGGAGGGAAGGGCCCCAGAGTCCAATTTAAGTCAAAGCAAAGACCAATCACTGAAATATTAGATATTGCATCCTTGTATAGGACAGAATGCTTGTCTGGATGAAGGCCGCTGCATAAATTTAATCTCTGTATCTTTGGGGAAAATCTTGGGAAATAAACTCTCTTTTCAAGCGGTTCACTTCATTCATTCAACAGATATGTCTTGATGCCTCACCATGACCTGAGCACCATACTGTCAGCAGGGAGCCAGGTGCATATTCGGCCTTGAGGATCCATGTTTGGGTGTGTGTGTGTGCGGAGATGAGACGTGGGCAGATAATTAACAATGTGCAGGCCAGTGCCGTGACTGAACCACCCGCAGAGTTGTGGGAAGCCTGAGGGACTTGGCTCTTTGCTGGAGGAGAGGTGGGGCACTAAATCAGGGAAGGCTTTTCAGAGGAGGTAATGCCTGAATTGAGTGATAAAGAATGAGTAAGCATTTGGGGGTCGGGTGGGGTGGGGGGTGATGAGAGCATTCTGGGCAGAGGAGGCAGCAGGAGCAGAGATCCTAAGGAAGGAAAACATGGTGTGTGTGTGTGTGTGTTTATGAGCTGTGTGGCTGGCATAGTAAACAAGAGAGGGGGGGCAGTGGTACAAGGGATGGAGGAGGAGGGAGATAGGGCTGGATCAGGGAGGCTGTATGCTCCTTGCTAAGGAGCTGTATTTTACTTTATTAGGGATGGGGGTATGCAAAGGCAGGTGAGTGAAATGCCACATGTATTGTTTGGGTCTCTTTTAGTCCCATATTACAGAAACCCAGTTCCAATCAGCTTGAGCACAAAAGGACGTGGTGGCCTTTCAAAAGTGAAATGTCTTGGGGATAGTTCTGCCTTCAGGCAGAGCTGGATCCAGGTGCTCAGACAATGTGGATAAGAACCAGCCTCCCGCTGAAATCGAGTCTTATGGCTAATTTATAATTAAAATAATATCTGGGTTTCTGTTCTTTTTTTTAAAAAAATTATTTATTTATTTTGGCTGTGCTGGGTCTTCATTGCTGCCAGGGCTTTCTTCTAGTTGTGGTGAGCAGGGGCTACTTACTCTCTAGTTGCTATGTACAGGCTTCTCAGTGCAGTGGCTTCTCTTATTGTGGAGCACCAGCTCTAGGGCACCCAGGCTTCAGTAGTTGTGGCTCCTGGGATCTGGAGTACAGGTTTGGTTGTTGTGGCACATGGGCTTAGTTATTCCTCGGCGTGTGGAATCTTCCTGGATCAGAGATCAAATCGATGTCTCCTGTATGGGCAGGCGGATTCTTTACCACTGAGCCACCAGGGAAGCCCCAGGTTTCTGTTCTTGATCTTCCTACTCCTCTTTGTCCTAGCCCAAATTTGTTTGCAGAATTCGTTTGCCGAATCAATAAAAAGTAGTGAACGCCAGGTACTGTGAGCCACAGCTTTCCAATAAGCATCACAGTTGATGTGATGTTCTAGGTTATCTTCCAGGTCAAGATGACCTGTGCACATTATGTTGGTTTCACAGACCATGGGTTCAAAGACACATATACCACAGATGATTCAGAAGATTAACCCCAGCGCCTTTGTTCCCCTTGAGAAATCTCTAACTCAGAGACCAAGTTGGAGTGGATCTGAGACTTGTTTCCCATCCCCTTGCGTGGAGACCTGCAACAAAATCCTTGCTTTGTTGCAAACTCCCACCCTCAGAATTTGCCTTTCTTTGCATTGGGCACAAGAGCCCTTTGCTTAGACTCAGTGCTTTGTCTCTGTCTTCCTCCGGGTGGGTTTCTTTCCCAGATGGGCACTCCTTCCGTGGTGGCAAAGGTGGCTTCCAGTCACCCCAGCCTCCCATTTTGCTGATTCAGCAAGCCAAGCAGAGAGCACCTTGCTCCAGAAGCCCTGTGACTGCTCTCATTGGCTGGGATTGAGTCACAGCCCATCCCTGAGCCAATCAGGGTGACTGATTTGCCAGACTTGGATCATGTGCCTTCCTCTGCACACAGTGGGTAGGGCATTCAAGTGGATTGAAGGGAAGGGTAGTGTGGCTTCCCCAAAGTAAAATGTGGGTGCTCTGGTCAGCATAACGGGAAATGGTGCGCTGGGCAGCTAAAAACCACAGATGTCTAGTTCCATATTGTGTGACTCCATTTCTATGAAATGTCTAGAGGAGGTAAACCCAGAGACTGAAGGTAGATTGGTGGTTGCCAGGGGCTGGGTAGAGGGTGAACAGGAGTGATGATGGTTTAATAGGTAGGGGGTTTCCTTTTGGTGTGATAAAAATATTTTAGAACCAAATAGAGGTGGCGCTTGCATAACACCCTGAATGTACTACTAAATGCTATTGAGATGTTCACTTTACAGTGGTTAATTTATTATTATTATTATTTGGTCATGGATTACCCTGACTATGGATTGAACCTTGTGCCCCTGCAGTGAGAGTATAGAGTCTTAACCCCTGCACTGTCAGGGAAGTCCCAACAAAGGTTAATTTTATGGTATGTGAATCTGGTTGGATAGCATCACTGATTCAATAGACATGAACTTGGGCAAACTCCAGGAGATGGTGAGGCACAGGGAGGCCTCACGTGCTGCAGTCCATGGGGTCGAAAAGAGTTGGACACGACTTAGCAATGAACAACAACAACAAATGTGAATCCTACCTTGGTAAAAAATTAAAAAACAAAACAGAAAAATGGCACACCCATATTATGAGAATTCCTTTGAAGAGGTATTAGATAAAGGAAAAGTGATTCTTACATTGGTTCCAGTTAATGAAAGAATTGGAACCAGGTGTTTCTTCAACTTCAGAAATCAATGTGGATCTGCTGAGTACAAGTGATCAAGTTCATCCTCCTTAAACAAATGAACAGTTCAAAGCTTGGCCCAAATCTAGTTGCAGTAAACCAATTTCTTCTTGCCGACCGTGATGCCTCCAATTGATAAGGTGCGTCAGGACACTTTGTAGAACTGGTGCCAACAACTTAATTTGAGTACCAGTGGCCAGAAAATAGAGGTTTATCTGAGACTCCAGAAACATGCTTATTCTGAAAAAGATGAGTGAATTCCTGAGTCATCTCAGGAGGCCAGATTGCAGTCATGTTGAAGGAAACACATGACGGTGACCAAGAACGTAAGCTTTCAGAAAAGTAGGATGAGTGAGAGCAAGGAAGGAACTAATATGGTTGAAGTGATAACTTCAGCTCAGGAAGCCATGTTGGCAGCATGGTCAAGAATTGCTGAGGGACTTCCCTGATGGTCCAGTGGTTAAGACTCTGCACTTCCAGTGCAGGGGCCACCGGTTTACCCCTAGTTGGAGAACTAAGATCCCACATGCCCCACGGCCTGGCCAAAGTAAATACATAAAAAGATGTTAAAAAAAAAAAAGAAAAAGAATTGCTGTAAGCCATTCAACCTTAGGCTGTGAATTCATGACCCCTTCCTATCTCTGTTCAGCCCATTCTGCCACAAGATTCAGGTGTTCAGTAGCGTGTGGTCTGTGGCAGACTGTTCCCAGCAGACATAGAAGGTTGGGTTCACCTGCAGGACAGGCCTGAATCCCTGACACTCCCAGGAGATGTTCTCTCTCTTCCTGCTACCCGCCTGCACTTTCCCATCCTCAGACCTAGAAGATAATATGGTATGCCCTGAATGTGCTAAAAGAAATAAGAAAATTATGAAAGATTAATTGCAATGGGGAAGAGGAAGAAACGTGGCTTGGATACACAATCAATGCTTTTTTTTAATTAAAAATTATTAATTTATTTTTGGTTGTGCTGGGTCTTCATTGCTGCTCTCGGGCTTTCTCTAGTTACTGTGAGTGGGGCCACTCTTCTTTGTGGCGCACAGGCTTCTCATTTCGATGGCTTCTCCTGTTGAGGAGCGCAGGCTCTAGGTGCATGGGCCTCAGTAGCTGCAGCACGCGGGCTCAGTAGTTGTGGCGTTCAAGCTTAGTTGCTCTGCTGAACAGGGAATCTTCCCAGACCAGGGATCAAACCTATGTTCCCTGCATTGGCAGGCGGATTCTTATCCACTGCACAACCAAGGAAGTCCCATCACTGCTTTTAGATGGTTCATGTCAGGAATTCCCTGGTGGTTCAGTGGTTAGGCCTTGGTGCTTTCACTACTCGGCCAAAGGGGGAGGGGGGGGAAGGAATATAGACGGTCAATGATTAATACAAAATAAATGGTTATCAGAGGGGAATTGGGTGAGGGATGGGTGAGATGGGAGAAGGGGGGTAATTGTATGGTAATAGTGGTAACTAGATTATCATGGTCTACTATTTTGCAGTGTATACAAATAATGAATTACTCTGCCGTACATCTGTAACATAATGTTATATACCCATTTCACCTCAATTAAAAGAAGATCTGTTAGAAAAAAAGAAACCCAGAACACCATGTATATCAACTCCCCAGGCATCCTGGGACACCTCTTTATTTCACAGGGCCGCCTGGATGGCATGACTCTTCCTTCCTTCTCTCTTCAGTCTTAAACCTCAGAGGGTTGGGCCTTGCCGTGGAGTTGAAGCTGGAGGGGATTTTGGGTGTGGCCGCTGGCAGAGCCACTGCCCACCATCGCGGCCGTGGAGACCTGGATGCTTGGTCCAGAAGCTGAGCTCATGGCTTATCATGAGACCTGGTAGAGCGGGCTCCAGTGGGATGCCAAGGACGTCTTGTTCACTAGCTGTACCTGTTTTCCTCCCGGCTTTGGGTGGTGGACGGGAGCTGCTCTCCACACAGCTTAACGCTGCAGCTCCAGCTGGCCTGGAGGACTTGGAACGCCGGATTTCCATCATCGCTTGGCACTGAGCATGCGCAGATGACGTCACTGCGAAAGGGCGGGTCTCGGGGAAAAGCTATTGGCGCTTGGAATTGTAAAGGGGAAAGAGGGTTTGGCTCATCCTCTGGGCCTTTCCGGATCCTCTGTGCTAGGGTTTGGGCAGAGCCCAGAGCCGTCCTGGGGCTCTCCCAGAATGAGCTTGCATTTGCTTCTTCAAGAATGGGAGTTTGAATCCAAAAACTCCTCCTTGGGTTGCTGGGCACCAGCTGGCCGTGCCAGGGTGAGGCCCTCTGGTCCCCAGCAGGCCAGGCCCGCTGGACTCATCTGGCCTGGACTCTGGCTGAGCTGTGCTGCCTGCTCCTGCCTTGAGCTGGGGACACGGCTGAACTTAACCCCTGAGTCTGATCTCAGTGATGCTCCAGGGCTTCTCTGGACATGGCTCTGGACCGCAGTCCACTTCCCACACCCAGTCACCTGGGGTTCAGGGTCCTGTTTTCAAAGCTGACCCTGGTTCCCCTCCCCCATCAGCTGACTGGGTCAGAACCTCTGAGAGGGATTTTTTACAGACTTCTTTCGGGGATTCATATACCAACTGAAGTTAGAGGGTGTCTAGAGGATGGGACCATGTTTTGCTCCGGAAAGCTGAGGATTTCCTGCTTGTTTTCCCTCTTGCCTGGGCATGCAGGGTAGGAATTCTCCCAGATGTTGGGCTCTGGCAGAAACCTTAGAATGGATCCCAGGACTGTGGGGCCTGGGTTTGAATCCTGACTTCACCACTTTCCAGCTGGGGATCTCTGGACTAACTACTTGCTTCCCTGCTCCCCCAGTTCCCTCATCTCTAAAAAAGGGTCTCCCTGGGAATTCCTTGGTGGTCCAGTGGTGGTGGTGATTGTGTCTGTGATTGTGACTCTTTGCGAACCCGTGGACAGTAGCCCACCACGTTCCTCTGTCAATGGGATTTCCTCACCAAGAATACTGGAGTGGGTTGCCATTTCCTTCTCCAGGCGATCTTCCTGACCCAGGGCTCAAACCCATGTCTCCTGCATTGGCAGGCAGATTCTTGATCACTGAGCCACCACTGGTTAGGACTTTGCATTCTCACTGCCAAGGGCCCGGGGTTCGATCCCTGGTCTGAACAACAACCATTATCACTGGGCTGTCTTTCACAAGAGGGAGCAGAAGGAGAACCCAATCATCTCTCAGCAGTCAGCCTGTGGCCCTGGAGAGGACTAATCTGCCAAGAAGAGCATCCCCAGTGAGTCCAGGGGGCACCCGCCCTGCTGATGTATTGCCTCACTCCACGCCCTCCTGGCTTCCAGAGGCTGGAGCCCTGGGAGGCCCCTGGGAGGGAGGAGTGGGAGCGAGGAGCGGGCTGGGCCGGGCAGCGGCCGGCCCAGGGTGAAGAATGCAGGCTGCTGTGAGGAATCAGGGCACGTGGGCCAGCGGCTGCCTGCTGACACATCACACCCCAGAGGCAGGACAGCGGTGACCTCACGCTGGTGTCAAACGTTCGGGGCCCCTCCCAGCACTGCCGATGCCTCAGCGTTGCCCAGAGGAGCTGCCCCCACCCCACCCTGCCCAAGTTCGTGTGCTCCTCCCTTCCCTGCACACACAGCGGGACAAGCATACCGCCCGAGCCAAGGCTTCAGTGGAGGTTTGTAATTTGGATGCTCCGGGACGGGCGAGGCCAGCAGTTTCCACTTTCCCGAGGGCAGCCACATCGTAAATCCTGGAATACGCACCCGCACATCTGCCACAGCTGCCGGGGGAGGGTGTGATGGGCTTCACGGGGACCGTTCCCAGCATTCCCAGGGCTGGAGTCTGGGCCTCTCCTGCCTCCGTCTATATAAACGGTGGCTCACAATTGGGGAAACTGAGGCCCAGAGCTGCTAAGGACCTGCTACACACCTCCAAGTCAAAGCTTCTTGGCCACAGAGCTGGGACTGGAATGGAGAATTTATCTTGGACCAAGTTCTGGTCTATGTCCTGGACCAGGGTTGTCATCTTCTCGGCCGCTGCTGCAAATCTCAGCTCCCCTGATCCCAGATCCAGGATGTGTCCCTCCTGAGTCAGGGTGCTGTGGTTCCTGGTTTCTAAAAACCACTGTTATTTTCTTGGCCCTCACCTTCTGACCTCTGAAAGCCCCTGACCTGTCTTCCTTTGGTCCTGTCCTCCTGTGGTGGTGGTTTAGTCACTCAGTCATGTCCAACTTTTTGTGACCTCATGGACTGTAGCCCGCCAGGCTCCTCTGTCCATGGGATTCTCCAGGCAAGAATACTGGAGTGGGTTGCCATTTCCTCCTCCAGGGGATCTTCCCAACCTAGGGATTGAACCTGAGCCTCCTGCATTGACATGCGTGTTCTCTACCACTGAGCCACCAGGAAAAATCCCATGGACAGAGAAGCCTGGGGGGCTACAGTCCATGGGGTTGCAAAGAGTCAGACACAACTAAGCGACTGGTCACACCCGTGCACCTTCTGGAAGTGAGTAATCTACCTTTAGCAGTGATTTTAGTTCCACGATTGCCCTCTGTGTCCACCCTACCTTCAGAGAGAGTTTTCTTGAGACTCTGGCTTTGAGTTCTTAATGTTTCAACAGACGACGCTGAGTGAGGATTTTTGAGAATCTACCAAGACTCAGGGATCTGTTCTCCACACTAGATGGAGGCCAGGTGCCTGAGTATCCAGGGCACAGGCAGCTCCCAACCTGGGCTTTGTCCCCCATGCTTCCCTGTGGGTGAGCCAAGTCCTCGCACGGGCTTTGACAAGCATCTGGAACAACGGGCAGGGCCACTTTGAGCTCCCCAAGGCTCCTGCTTATTTATTTTACCATCATAACTTGAAGCCAATATTTAAGCATTACCAAGGCAACAGCCCAAATCTCCCAGCCCTTGGCCCCCATCCAGCTCCACATGGTGGGGACAAGGGCAGGAGGGGAGTGAGGAAAATGAGTCAACCATTCCCCCACCCGCCGACCACCTGGGAAAACAGTGACCCAAAAATCAGATCCCAGCTTCTCTCACGGGGTAATTGTTCTTTTCCATGGGTCTAAGACTCAGCGTTTCTCACACAAGAGGAACAGAATCAAGCAAGACCTCTGTCCCTATATTTTATTTTGTTTTTGCAGTTATGGTTGGAGACGAGAGGTTTTTCAAACATTTTATTGAAGCTTAAGGTACACAAAGAAAGCGGACAAGTTATAAGGGTACAATTTTATTTTTGCAACCTGAACTCTCCCTTTCCCCAGTACCCCCATCAAGAGCAGCGCGCCCCCTGCTCCTCAATTTTCCTTGTTCCCTCATCACTATACCTCAGGGTGACCATGATCCTAGCTGCTCACAGTTTTGCCTGTTTTTCACATAGAGGGAAGCATACACTGTGTTCCATCTTGGATCGAAGCCAACAGCATTTGTAGGTTCTGGGAGGTTCCCTGGGTCCTTTTCACCACCAACTCCAGGGAGGAAAGAACACAGAGGAGCAGAAAGCGCCTTCTCTGCTCCACAGGCCATGGGGGTGTTCGGACAGGGTCAGAGTGCATATAGAGAGTGGGCCGGGGAGTGGTTCTGCTTTCAGAATAAAAGCCACAGCATCCTTTTCTCTGTTGCTCTGTGTCTCAGGTCCCCATCTGACATGCATGATCAGAGAAAGGAGGGGGCCCTCGAAGTCATAACAAAGCCTACTGGGGGCTTTCCTGGTGATCTAGTGACTAGAAATCCACCTTCCAATACAGAAGCCTTGGGTTCCGTCCCTGGTCAGGGAACTAGGATCCCTTATGTCTTGGGGCATCTAAGCCCATGTGCTGCAGCTAGAGAGCTCATGTACTGCAACTAAGACCCAACACAGCCCCCTCCCCTCTGCCAAAAAAAAGGCCTGCCCAGGAGGTCTCCAGAGACCCCATTCCCAGAGTCCTCACTTCTCCTGGCAGGGTGCCGGGGGCACCCACATCCCCTTTACTGGCCAATACACCTTGTCACTGCAGGCCTGGCTCTAATGGCCCCTGTTTTTATGCCTGGTCAGGGCAGGACAAGGGTTTACCCTAATCTATGTGTCCCAGTGGGGTTGGTTGGCCTGGGCTCCTGGCTGCCTGGTCAGCGCCCCCGTGCAGCCCCCCAGGGCTGCTGCTGCATGGATTTCACTCTCTCCCAAGATTGAGAAGGAGTTCTTTCCTTGGCGCTTCACATCCCTTGGGCCAGTGAGTATCTGCAGGGAAGGATGTTTTGTTTTCCACATTTCCAAGCCATCACAGACTGCTGCCTTTGCGAAATACAATAACCTAGACACAGACGGGAAAAAGCAATGAAAGAAATAAAAGCCATACAAAATACAAGCCTGCATTTCTTTTCTTATTATTATATTCCGGATATAATAAGACAAGCCTAAGAAGGGGTGAAAGGCATATAGAAGTTTCTTGGTGCTTACTCTTGATTTCTATACTTATTCTGTGGAGTCTTTGACCCGCTCTTAGCTGACCAACACAGGTCTAAGGACCACACTCAGAGCAGCCTCGCCTTAGACCATAACTGGTCTCTGCAGTCTGCGTTTGCCTGTGATCCCCCTTTCCAGCTCCTTGCAGGGTTTGTCCTCTTCCTATTTCTATGCATGTTGCTTTAGCAGAAATAAAAGCAAGAGAAACCTTTACCCGTCTACTTTAGGACTTTATATGAGACTCTGAGGGCTTCCCAGGTGGCGCTAATGGTAAAGAACTGCCAGCCAGTGCAGGAAACATAAGAGATGCCGGTTTGAACCCTGGAGGAGGGCATGCCAACCCACTCCAGTATTCTTGCCTGGAGAATCCCATGGACAGAGGAGCCTGGTGGGTTACAGTCCATAGGGTCACAAAGAGTTGGACACGACTTAAGTGACTTAGCACAGCACACGCATGAGACCCGGAGCTCAGAAGCCTTGCTGTTTTCAGTTTCTTATCTTTGGGAATTGCACCTGGCTTCTTGTGACTTCTCTGTCTTAGATGTGGGACAAGCTTCCTCTGGAATATTATACTGCTCACAAAAAGGTGCAAATCCTCTCTCCTCCCTTCAGCCCCTTCTACTCACTGCATCCTGGCATCACGGTGTCACTCTCCAGAAGATGCTGAGAACCTAGGAAGGGGGTTCCTGGAGGGTGTGTGAGGCTTCTCTTGCCTCTCCTTTCTTAAGAGTCTCTGTCCTGTAGTTCAACCCTGAGCCCTCATGTTCTGGACTTTTCCTGGAGGGAAGGCTCTCAGGATCCAAGTGGGCTGGCAGCATCCTCCAGGCTGAGGTCACCACCAGGGACGTAACCAAGCCCTCCACCCCTTGTGTCCTCTCTGTCCCCACAGGAAGCCCATGGTCTGAACTCCTTTCTCTCAGGAGGGACAGCTTCTCTGTGGCCATCCATGGTGTGTCTGACCCCTCTGGAGGGCAACCCATGTGTGCTCTCTGGCCCTAAGTGTCCCCAGGCTCATTTGACCATGGGTATGTGTGGGACCATGAGCAGGGCAGACTGCGTTTTCCACCTGAGATTGGTTTCATCTGGGCTTCTTTAGGGACAGATGTGTTCAGCGAGGACCGAGTAGCCCCAGCCAGAGACACAGGCAGATCCAGTGGTGTTGGTTGAGATTTACAAGCTGTCACCGGTCCTGCTGCATACAAGCCTTCCTGCCGTTCCCTTTCCTCTCCTCATTCTTCTGCTTCCCCTGCCCCCTTTTAATAACCCTGGCTGCATATTTTCTCTAAACCAAACCATCTGTTTACTAGCTTTTCTAAGTGGTAATAAAGACAGTAGAGACCCGAGTGCCCATTGGGTCCAGGCTCCTTCTCCGGCTGTCCCCAGGTGGCCCAAGAGTGGGGCTTGGAGGTCGCGTGTCCGGCAGGGTCCTTTCCGCCTGAAGTTGCCTGTTCAAAGCCACATCTCCTTGGAAACCAGCTGTGGCTGCCTCCCCACCACTGTCATTTGCAGCTGTGATCCAGGACCGTGGGGTCACCTGCCTGTGGCGAGCTGCCTGCTGGATGTGGAGCTGACGCAGAGGAGCAGGGGAGTGAGGCTGCTGGGCCATCCGGGCTGCCCAGGCGCCAGGTTCTCCTCCCAGGGAATGTACTGAGTTTGGAGGACGGGCGAGCCCAGGAAAACATTTCGACAACAATGCCGAGTGCCTAGGTGACGGAGAGAAAAAAAAAGGAGTCTGTTTGGGAACAGATTTCGGCCTCCTCTTCCAAGGCATTAGTAATTCAAGCAGCAGCGAGTGTCATATTTACTTGGGAAACTATGAAAAGTCATATAACAATGTTCTCTTCACAGCTTTCATCATCGGCTTCCTGGGTTCTGAGTGCAGTCAGCCCCCTAATCATAAACAGGGGTGTGCTCTGCCATCTGGCAGCAGGAGTGAGCACGCTGCTGGCAGCTGGGACCCAGGCCCCTGCAGGGCCAGGTGGCCTCCCTCCCCAGGCCCTGGTGTCAGCTGCCGGGCCCCAGGAAGCCCAGAGTGTCCCCCACCCCAAATTACCCAGGTCAGGATGGCACTGCACACTGCTTGGACCAGGAAGAAGTCAGGGCTGGTGGTGCTGACAACCACATGTCTGGCCCAGCAAGCAGGCCCAAGAAAAGATGAAATTTTAGGTCAACAAACTTTCACTTTATTATGTTTGGCTCAGATGCTAAAGAATCCACCTGCAATGTAGGAGACCCGGGCTCGATCCCTGGGTCACTTTATTATGTTCTGTCATGTTATTTTTAGTTTTTGGCCACACCCCACGGGCCAAAACCCACCCTCTGTTACCCTCTTCTCCTTTTGCTTTCCCAGCATCAGGGTTTTTTCCCAGTGAGTTGGCTCTTTGCATCAGGTAGCCAAAGTATTGGAACTGCAAAATTCTCTTGCTTTCTCTATGATCCACAAATGTTGGCAATTTGATCTGCCTTTTCTAAACCCAGTTTGTATGTCTAGAAGTTCTCGGTTCATGTACTGCTGAAGCCTAGCTTGAAGGATTTTGAGCATAACCTTACTAGCATGTGAAATGAACGCAGTTGTACCGTAGTTTGAACATTCTTTGGCATTGCCCTTCTTTGGGATTGGAATGAAAACTGACCTTTTTTCCGACTATTAGTGGGAGGAGCCAATTCAACTCTTTACAGGCCAGGCGCTTAACCTGACAGTGAAGGGGGCAGGTGTGGGCCACAGGTGGCCTGTGGGGTGGTAGTACCAAGGAGACCTGGAAAAGAGGCTTCTCCTCTTCCCCAACCCAACACTTCCACGCAAAAATGTGAGCCTTGGGCTGCCAGGCATCTGAGTTTTTAAAGAATTCTTTTTTTGTGTGAAAATTCCCAAATTGAGAAATGTTGGTTCCCATATTAAGGGCATCCTGTATAGGCCAAACAAACACCTCTGGATACAAAGTTGGCCTCTGGGCAATTGGTTTGCAACCTCTTCATTACACAGTTTCTAAGTTTCCTGTCAGCTCTGAAGTTTAACAATTTTACAACCTCCAGCCACTCATCTCTGTTAACTGGAAATGAATCACATGGCTTATTTTGAGTAAGAATAAGCAGACATAGATGTTACCAAAGCTGATTCCAAAGGGTTCATTCTAAAAAGCAGTTTCTCAGGACTTTCCTGGTGGTCTAGTGGCTAAGACTCTGTGCTCCCAATGCAGGGGGCCCAGGTTCCATCTCTGATAAGGGAAATAGATCCCACATGCTAAAGATTGGAAACTAAAGATTCCCATGTGACTAAGACCTAGAGCAGCCAAACAAGTAAAATAAATAAATATTTAAAAAGAAGTTTTTCCAAAGGAGGTATTATGTTTCCAGAAAAATCTCAGGGAAAACTATTGCAAGCAACAACAGGAGCTGTTGGATCAGACTCTAAAGGAAAGGGTAAAGAGATTTAACCAGCTAGCATGAAGTTGGAGATAAAGTTCTTCTCCCCGAATATGGAGGCACCAAAGTTGTTCTAGATGACAAGGATTACTTCTTATTTAGAGGTGGTGACCTTCTTGGAAAACATGTAGACTGAAATAAGTCACTACTGAAATGACATCACATGATGCTGCCCATTCCACTGAAGTTCTGAAATCGTTTCATCATGTAAATAATTTCCATGTTTCTCTTTTGTAATAAATTAATCATATTTTTTTTAAAAAGTGGTTTCTGCAAACTATCCCAGGCCAGTCTATTTCTCTGTTGATTTAGGTGCTGCTGTGAACTCAGTGTTGTTAAGATGTCTGCTCTAACCTGGAGGAACAGGGAAAACAATATGCTCAGTGAAAGAGGCCAGACACAAAAGGTCACATGTTGTATGATTCCATTGATATGAAACGTCCAGAATAAGCAAATTCATAGAGACAGAAAGTTGATTAGTGGTTGCCAGGGACTGGGGGAAGGAGTGATGGGGAGTAACTGCTAATGGGTATAGGGTTTTCTTTTGGGGTGATGCAAATGTTCTGGAATTTGATCGTGATGATGGTTATGCAATGTTGTGAGTATACTAGAGACTACTGAACATTGTACTTGAGAATGGTGGGCTTTATGGTATGTGAATTATGTCTTAATTTAAAAATATACTGTAGGGACTTCCATGGCTGTCCAGTGGTTAAGACTTCGCCTTCCAATGCAAGGGGTATGGGTTTGATCCCTGGTTGGGGAGCTAATACTCCCCATGCCTTGTAGCCAAAAAACCAAAACAGAAAACAGAAGCAATATTGTAACACATTCAACAAAAACTTTAAAAAAGGTCCCCATAAAAAAAAAAAAAAACTTTAAAAAAATACTGTTAAGTTGTCAATTCTCAGATTGGTCTATAGATTTTATGCACTCTTGGTGAAAATTCTAGCAGGTTTTTGGGGGTAGAAATTGACAAACTGATTCTGGAATTCAAATGGAAATGCAGTGGATAAGGAATAGCCAAAACAACTTTGAAAATGAAGGGGAAAGGAGAAGTTCTTATACCATCTGATTTTAAGGCATTTAAAGTTATAGCAAGAAAGATAGTGTGGTATTAGCACAAAGACAAACAGGTCAGGGAAACAGACTAAAGAGCCCAGAAGTTGACCCAAACACATATAGGCAATAAAAGTTTTGAAAAAGTTTCAAAGGCAATTCAATAGAAGAAGAATAGTTGTTACAGCAAATATTCTGAAACAACTGGATATCAATATGCAAAAAAAAAAAAAAAGGAATCTTGATCCATACCTTACATCATATAAAAATATTAACCCCAAACATACTTAAATGTAAAGCTTAAAACTATAAAACTTCTATAAGAAAACACAGTAGAAAATCTAGTAACCTTGGCTTAGGCAAAGATTTTTAAAATATGGAGTGAAAAGCACTACCCACAAAAGAACAAATTGAGAAACTGAATTCATCCAAATTTAAAAGTTTTGGTTGACTTTTTTTTTGCAAAAACACTGTTAAGAAACTGAAGACAAGCCATAGGCTGGTAGAAAATATTTACAAGCTATATGTCTGATAAAATATGTAAAGAGCTTCCAGAAGTTAAGAAAACAACCCATTAAAAATGGGTGAAATATTTGAACAAATACACAATGATTATTTTGTTTAATAAGCTTGTACTTTTCTTAGTGGATGGCCAATAAGCATAAGAGAAAATGCTAAAATCATTACTCATTAGGGAAATACAAATTAAAAGCACAGTGAGATACTGCTACACAGCTGTTCAGTTCAGTTCTGGAGCTTAGTTGTGTCTGACTCTTTGCAATCCCAGGGACCGCATCACACCAGGCTTCCCTGTCCATCACCAGCTTCTGGAGCTTGCTCAAACTCATGTCCATTGAATTGGTGATACCATCCAACCATCTCAACCTCCATCGTCCCCTTCTCCTCCTTCCTTCAATGTTTCCCAGCATCAGGGTCTTTTCCAAATGCATCAGTTCTTCACATCAGGTGGCCAAATTATTGGAGTTTCAGCTTCAGCATCAGTCCTTCCAATGAATATTCAGGACTGATTTCCTTTAGGATTGATTGGTTTGATCTCCTTGCAGTCTGAGGGGATCTCAAGAGTCTTCTCCAACACCACAGTTCAAAAGCATCAATTCTTCGGCGCTCAGCTTTCTTTATGGTCCAACTCTATGTTACCTTTTTTTTTTTTTTTTTAATGTAGGATGTCCCGACATCATCTTTAGAAAAAAAAAACTTTAACAAAACTTTATTTATTTGACTGCACCAGGTCTTAGTTGCAGCATGTAGGATCTTTAGCTGCTGTGTGTGGGGTCTAGTTCCCTGACCAGGGATCGAAACTGGGCCCCCTGCTTTGGGAGCCCAGAGTCTTAGCCACTGGACCACCAGGTAAGTCTCTCAAGTTATTTTTAAAAATAAATTTCATGGGCTAAAATGTCAAAGGCAGTCTCCTCCAAGTGTCTTGGGCCTGGTTTACTTCCAGCTCATGGATATGTACCAGGACCATGATGATTTAGGGGCTCTCCCCCAATCACTCATTCAACTCAAGCCAGACTCCACATCACTTGCTTTCCTACAGCCCACAGACCACGCTTCCTCCTCCCCCAGGAAGGATGTTGCTCCATACTGGCCACATCCTTACCTCTTCCTCCTACTCCAGGTCTCAGTGATAACCTCTGTTCTGGAAATCCCGCTCCTGGGCATATATCCAGAGAAAACCATAATTTGAAAAGATATGTGCACCCCAATGTTTATTGTTGCACTATTTATAGTAGCCAAGACATGAAAGCAACCTAAATGTCCATTGATGAAGAATGGATAAAGAAGATGTGGTATGTATACACAATGGAATATTACTCAGCTGTAAAGAATGAATGCAATAATGCCAGGTGCAGAGACGTGGATGGACCTAGAGATTGTTATACTGAGTGAAGTAAGTCACTTCAGTGCTGGAGAAGACTCTAGAGACTCCCTTGGACTGCAAGGAGATCAAACCAGTCAGTCCTGAAGGAAGTTAGTCCTGAATATTCATTGGAAGGACTGATGCTGAAGCTGAATCTCCAATACACTGGCCACCTGATGTGTGGAAAAGACCTTGATGAAAGACTGAAGGCAGGAGGAGAAGGGGACGACAGAGGATGAGACGGTTGGATGGCATCATTGACTCGATGGACATGAGTTTAAGCAAGCTCTAGGAGTTGGTACAACCAGTCCATCCTAAAGGAGATCAGTCCTGGGTGTTCACTGGAAGGACTGATACTGAAGCTAAAACTCCAGTACTTTGGCCACCTCATGCGAAGAGTTGACTCATTGGAAAAGACCTTGATGCTGGGAGGGATTGGGGGCAGGAGAAGGGGACGACAGAAGATGAGATGGCTGGATGGCATCACCAACTTGATGGACATGAGGTTTGAGTAAACTCTGGGAGTTGGTGATGGATAGGGAGGCCTGGCACGCTGTGATTCATTGGGTCGCAAAGAGTCGGACACAACTGAGCGACTGAACTGACTGACTGAGGAGCTGGTGATGGACAGGGAAGCTTGGTGTGCTGCAGTCCCTGGGGTTGCAAAGAGTCGGACACACCTGGGCAATTGACCTGAACTGAACTGAACTGAAGTAAGTCAGGCAGGGAAAGACAAATCTCATATGATATTGCTTATATGTGGAACCTAAAAATATAGTGGCTTCCTGGGTAGCTGAGCGGTAAAGAATCCATCTGCAATGCAGGAGACCCAGATTGGATCCCTGGGTCCAGAAGATCACCTGGAGAAGGAAATGGCAACCCCCTCCGTATTCTTGCCTGTGAAATCCCATGGGCAGAGGGGCCTGGTGGGCTACAGTCCATGGAGTTGCAAAGAATTGTACATGACTAGCGACTGAATAGTAAGAACAAAAAATGGTACAAGTGAACCTATTTACAAAACAGAAAGAGTCATAGATGTAGAAAACAAATTTACCAAGGGTGAAATTCGTGGGGAGGAGTAAATTGGGAGACTGGGACTGACATATACATACTATATGTAAATAGATAACTATTAAGAACCTACTGTGTGGCACAGGGAACTCTACTCAATACTCTGTAATGACCTATATGGAAACAGAATTGAAAAAAGGGTGGATATATGTATTTGTGTAACTGATTCACTTCACTGCACAGCAGACGCCAACACAACATTGCAAATCAGCTACACTCCAATAAAAATGAATTAAAACGTATATACTAATCCCCAGGTCAAAAACATGGAGTAGGAAATGGCAACCCACTCCAGTATTCTTGCCTGGAGAATCCCACGAACAGAGGAGCCTGGCAGGCTACATACAGTCCATCGGGTGGCAGAGTCAGACATGACTGAGTGACTAACACATTTTATGTCTTAATCCTTGGAACCTGTGAATAGGAGGAGACATCACTCCTGCAGTTGTGTGATGTTGTATGACACAGTTGATCTTAAGATGGGAAGACACAAGCCCTTAAAAGCAGAGAGCTTTCTCCAGCTAGTGACAGAAGAAGTGGAGGGACGCAGGGTGTGAGAAAGACTGGACACAATCATTGCTTTGAAGATGGAGGGGCCACATGAGAAGGGATGTGGGTGCCCTTGAGTTGCTGAGAGTAATCCCTCCACCCTTGCTGACACCAGCCAGAATATAGCCCCTCAGTCCTTCAGTTCAATTCAGTTCAGTCGCTCTGTCGTGTGCGACTCTTTGTGACCCCCATGGACTGCAGCAGGCCAGGCGTCCCTGTCCATCACCAATTCCCGGAGCCTGCTCAAACTCATGTCCATTGAGTCGGTGATGCCATCCAACCATCTCATTCTATGTCATCCCCTTTTTTCCTGCCTTCAATCTTTCCCAGCATCAGGGTCTTTTCCAGTGAGTCAGTTCTTCACATCAGGTGGCCAAAGTATTGGAGTTTCAGCTTCAGCATCAATCTTTCCAATGAATATTCAGGACTGATTTCTTTATGATTTGCTGGTTTGATCTCCTTGCAGTCCGAGGGACTCTCAAGAGTCTTCAACAACACCACAGTTTAAAAGCATTAGTTCTTTGGTGCTCAGCTTTCTTTATAGTCCAACTCTCACATCAGTACATGACTACTGGAAAAACCATAGCTTTGACTAGATGGACTTTTGTTGGCAGAGTAATGTCTCTGCTCCTTAATATGCTATCTAGGTTGGTCATAGCTTTTCTTCCAAGGAGCAAGCAAGAAACCTCAGTCCTTGCTATAGACTAAATGTTTATATTCCCCCAAATTGAGGTGTTGAAACCTAGTCCCCAGTGTTGTAGCGTTTGGGGGTGGGGCCTTAGGGAGGTGATTAGGTCAGGAGGGTGAATCCCTCATGGATGGGATTAATGTCTTTATAAAAGGCACCCGGGAGAGTGCCTTTGCCCGCTTCTGCCAAGTGAGGATACAACCAGAAGACGGCTGTCTACAAACCCAGAAGTGATCTCTCACCAGACACTGAATCTGCTGGTGCCTTGATCTTGGACTTTCCAGTTTCTATTTATGGGCTTCCCAGGCTTCTCTGATAGCTCAGTTGGTAAAGAATCCACCTGTAATGCAAGAGACCCCGGTTTGATTCCTGGGTTGGGAAGATCTGCTGGAGAAGGGATAGGCTACCCACTCCAGTATTCTTGGGCTTCCCTTGTGACTGAGCGGGTAAAGAATCTGCCTGCAATGCAAGAGACCTGGGTTCGATCCCTGGGCTCGGAAAATCCCGTGGAGAAGGGAAAGGCTGCCCACTCCAGTATTTTGGCCTGGAGAATTGCAAAGAGTCAGACATGACTGAGCGACTTTCACTTTTACTTTCACAGGGTTCCCAGATGGCTCAGTGGGTAAAAAATCTGCCTGAAATGCAGAAGATGAAAGAGACATGGGTTCGATCCCTGTGTCAGGAAGATCCCCTGGAGGAGGGCATGGCAACCACTCCAGTATTCTTCCCTGGAGAATACCATGTACAGAGGAGCCTGGTGGGATACAGTCCACAGGGTCTCATGGGGTTGAAAAGAGTTGGACATGAGTGAAAGCAACTGAGCACGTGCACATATATATTTAAAATATTTATGTTTGTATTTATTTATTTGGCGGTTCTGGGTCTTAGTTATGGCATGTGGGATCTAGTTCCATGACTAGGGATCAAACCTGCACCTGCTGCATTTGAAGCGTGAAGTCTTAGCCACTGGACCACCATGGAAGTCCCCAGTCTATAATATTCTGTTACAGTAGTTCCAACGGATTAAGACAGGTCTGTGACTGCTAGAAACTGAATTCTGTGAACAATTGGAGTGAGCCTACAAGTGGATTCTTTCTAAGAGCTTCCAGGGAAGACCCCAGCCCAGGCAACACCTTGATTTTGGCTGTGTGAGATCCTGAGCATAGAACCCAGACTTCTGACCTACAGAACTGAGAGCCAATAAATGGGTGTTGTTTTGAACTGTTGAATGTGTGGTAACTTGTTATGACAGCAAAACTCATCTACTTCCTCAGAGAGATTCCCTGACCATCCTGTCTGCAGTAGCCCCCACCCCCAGCCACCCAACAACTTTGTAATTTTCTCTCAGCCCTTCAGTTACCTGCAAAGCAGTAATTTTGTCTGTTTTGTCTGACTCTCTCTGATACTATGACTTAGCCAGGAGGGGAAAGACTATCTATTTTGTTCACCTGTGGATCTGGAGTCCCAGCCCCCAGGCCTGACCTGCAATTGGCCCTTAATTAGTGTTGGTGAGGGGGGAGGCCAGAGGAGAATAAATTGGGTGTTTGGGATTAACAGATACACACACTATATATAAAATAGATAAATACGTAAGAATCTATAGTATAGCACGGGGAACTATAATATCTTTTAATAACCTAAAGTGGAAAAGAATCTGAATACATATATGTGCGTGTGTGTGTGTGTGATGTGTAACAGAATCATTTTGTTGTATACCTGAAACTAACACAATATTGTAGACCAACTATGTTGTTGTTTAGTCACTCATTTGTGTCTGACTCTTGTGACCCCATGGACTGCAGCCTGCCAGGCTCCTCTGTCCATGGGATTTTCCAGGCAAGAATACTGGAGTGGGTTGCCATTTCCTACTCCAGGGAATCTTCCTGACCCGGGGATTGAACCCACACCTCCTGCATTGGCAGGCAGATTCTTTACTACTGGGACATCAGGGAAGCTGTAGATCAACTATACTTAATTTTTAAAAAAATGTTAGTGAATGGATAAGCGATCCTTGAAGATGTGCAGCCTAACCTCCAAGGAAAGTCAGATGATCCTCCTTGCACCCTTCTCTAACAGATGCAATTATAAGATGCGAAATTGAATTAGCATATTTCTCAACATAAGTTTTTAAAAATGGGATTTTTAAAGTGTTATTTTGAATTTCATCTAACCAAAGTAACCAGTTAGCCAACTTTCTTAGCTAAAATTGGAATTTAATCCTCGTTCTTATCTAGAATCTTTCTGGAAAGATCCAGTGATACTGTTATTGTTTTGCCAAACATGACCAACCAATTCTTAGACGAAAAGGGTAGAAGCAGCCTGGCAATTCCTGGCAAGATTAAAGATAGAATTTCCATGTGTGTGTGTATTCAGTCACTCAGTCGTGTCCGACTCTTTGTGATCCCATGGACTGCAGCTTGCCAGGCTTCCCTGTCCTTTCCTATTTTCTGGAGTTTACTCAAATTCATGTCTATTGAGTCAGTGAGGCTATCCAACCATCTTATCCATATGATCCAGCAATGGCATCTACTTTGGTATCTACTCAAAAGAAATGAAAACCTGTGTATAAACATAATCGTGTTCACAAATGTTCATAGCAGCATTACTCATAATAGCCAAAAAGTGAAAACAACCCAGTCATCAATTGGTGAATGGATAAATAAAATGAGGTATAACTATGCAACGGAAAATTATTCATACATGAAGTAACGATGTATGCTACAACATGGATGAACTTTGAAACACTATGTTAAGTAAAGAAGCTAGATACAAAAGACAGTGGACAGTGTATTGTGTGGTTCCATTATTTATGAAATGTCCAAAATAGGCAAATTCATAGACACAGAGAGTTGATTAGTGGCTGCCTAGGGCTGGAGGGGAGGGTAAGATTAAAGGAATGATGGCTACAGAGCACAACATTTCTTTTTTGGGGTGATAAAAGTATTTTGAGATGGATTGTAGTGATGGTTACACAATTCTGAATATACTAAAAACCACGGCATCATATAATTTTAAAAGGATGAATTGTATTGTATGTGAATTATATCTCAGAAAAAAAATGGGTATGTTATAAAGGGAAGAGTAAGAAAAAAGTGGGACTTCCCAGGTGGTCCAGTGGTTAAGATTCCATGCTTCCAGTGCAGGGGGTGCCAGTTCAATCCTTAGTCGGGGAACTAAGGAAAAAAAAATGTGAATGGGGTAAGCATTGTCAGCATCACAAAGATAAAGAACGGATGGACCCATTAGAGGGAGGGAAGGACTGTGGAGTCCTCCCCACACCCACATTCCTCCTTGGAGGTCAGACCCCTTCCCTCAATACTGCTGCCAAGATGCTGAACCTAAGAAAGCTCTTACTTTCCTGCTGAAAACACAAAGACATTTTCAGGTTTGCTCATTGGTATTCTTGTACTTCCAGGAAAAAAAAAAAAAATCTATCTGTAATTTGACGTGTTAAGGCCAGAGAGTGCATGCAAGCTTCAGCTCTTCTCTAGGGGGGCCCATGATGTCATATAGGGATCTTCTGAGTTTCTTTCTCAGGGTCCCTGCTGAGCCTTCCAAGAGCCCAGCCTCAGGGACCTTCATACCCTCTGCAGGAGGTGGCCACCTGCCTCCTCCCGGTGTCAGCCTGCAATGAAGTCCCTCTTGTCTGATTCCGAGTCCATGGCCGATCCCTCCAAGGAATAACAGAATGCATGGAAGGAACTAGGCTCCCAAATAGCACATATAGCAGAGAGAGAAATTCATGTTTCCTCCCCAGTTCCTTGGGGTTCACGCCCAGAGCCCCTGATTAACCCTGCACAGTCACATACGTGATTTACAGAAATCAAATCACCCACCCATGGTATCTTGATGTGGGACCTGGAAACGTCACAAGTGTAAATCTGAGCCTGGAGAGATTCTTGCAGTGTCAGGCCTGCATCCGCCTACAGCTTCCTCTAGGCTTCAAGCTGGGGCCTGGAAAGCATGAAATTCATCTTCCTTGGCCTTTCACAGACTTTTCCTTTTGACCCAGAAGATGAGTCCTAGTGCTGGGCTATTCAGAGACCAGGGCTTTTTACAAGCATATAGCCTTTGTTTTGAATCTTCCCTGGGAATTTCTGTAATCAAAGCTGACAAGTGCTTTTATCCCAGATGGACAGAGATGCTTGGTTCAACTTGGAGGCTTCCTGGTATCTGTCTGGTCCCTCCTCACCATGGAGAACCCTGAGGCCCCAGCAGTGACGGCTGACTGGCCATGGCTCCTTTCCCTGGGTCCTGTGGTCTGCATTTGGGACCAGGAGCCTGGACCCCTCTGGTCCCATCTGGCTTTCCATGATCTCAGCCCTTCAATGGTCTCTGCATCTTCCCTGGGATAAACACCTCCCTCCCTGCTTGGCTAACGTCTTAATTCGGTTTTCCCAGATTGAACCACGTCAGCTTCACTCTGAGGACGCAGACTCTGAAGGACCGTGTGTAAAGCTAGTCATCTTGGGTTTTGCACAAAGGTGAGAAGATGTTGTTGGGTAACTGGAGATGGAGGTTCAAGTCCACTGCCCTGGACGCCCCACTCTGGGCGCTCAGGAGGGATGTTTTGATCCGCTCTCACCAGAGGGCGCCACACTCCTTTATTGCTCCCCCAGTCTCGCTTCCAGATTTCAGAGGCTCAGGTAAAGGAGGTGGGCGCTTTCTAGAGTCTCACAATCATGGCTTTGCAAATGACTCAGAGGCATCACGTTGCCTGTTGGGCAGCTTGATGGTTTTAGGAGTGAAAACTCAGCTGACCTGACAAAGGCTCTTTGATCAAATGACCAGCTTTTGTACTGAACCACAGACGGCAAGCAAGAGTTTCCTTCTTGATTCCTATTCCATTTTATGACTCAAAAATAATTTCCTCCTTTTCCAAGGACAGCATCCACTCCATCTGGGATCTTTCGTGGCATAGAGATTAAAAAAAAAAAAAAGTCCATCTGAAAAAGTGGATCCTTTCTCTAAAAAGAGCCTGTTTACACACCTGTTAATCTTGGGTGCAGCTGTACTATGCCAAGAAAATGCACCAAGACTCTTTCTTGGTGCTGCTGGTCATTGAAAGGAGAACAGGACGGAAGCCCTCAGCCACACAGGGATTGGACCACTGTCCTCTGCCACATGGGCTGAACAGGGGGTCCAAGGACAGACCTTCCATCAGCACAGCTCTCACTGTCCATGGTTGAGTGAAAAGCTTCTCAGAACACTACCTGGGGGAGCCCAGCCCAGGAGTCCTTGGAGACGGATCTTAACTCTCCCACAAGGGGAGCAAGGGGAGGCGTCGTGCCTCACTGTGGTGTGTATGTGTGTGTAAAAGTCACAGGGATGCAATCTGGGGGAGTCCCTGCCCCAATTTTGCCCATTGGTGCAGTTTGCACTCAGGATGCAGAAGGTTCTTAGAGCTGTCTCTGTTCTTGGTCTGGGGATCTGTGCTGCTCTGTTTCCCCAGGTGGCCAGTCTCGCTGTGCCTCTTCCACCCATGGGGGTTTCTGGCCTTACTAGGCTCCGTGTCACTGATAATAAAGGTGACTTTCCCCCCTGGCCCGGTGCCCACAGGCTCCAGCGAGCCTGGATCGCTGGGGAGGGCTGCCCAGCAGGCCTCACAATCTAGATACTTTAATTGCAGAGCCCCTCCACGCCTCTCCTGGGATCGCTGGGGGCCCTGGATGGGAAAAGAGGCTCTAGTTTTGTCCAGGACCTCTACAGGTCAGCTTGCCTTGGTCCCCTGGGGTCTGTGTTCTGGCCACCACTACCCTGGCTGGGAGGCATGCCATGTCCCTCAGCCTAGTTTGAGCAAGATTTTGCCCTGGAACTTTTTTAAAAAAATAATTTTCAAAATGTATTTTTGGCTATGCTGGGCCTTTGTTGCTGCATGTGGGCTTTCCCTAGTTGCAGTGAGAAGGGACTACTCTCTAGTTTCGGTACAGGACCTTCTCATTGTGGTGACTTTTCTTGTTGTGGAGCACATGCAGGCTTTAGTAGTTGAGGTTCCTGGCCTCTAGAGCACAGGCTCAGTAGTTGTGGTGCTCTGGCTTAGTTTCTCTGAGCCATGTGGGATCTTCCCAGATCAGGGATTGAACCCGTGTCTCCTACATTGGCAGGTGGATTCTTTACTGCCTGGGGCCAGGGAGGCCCCACAAGCTTGAAAAATAATTTTTAAAAGAAATTATTTTGGGGCCATGCTGTCTAGCATGCACCATCTTAGTACCTCGACAAGGGATCAAACCCGCACCTCCTGCAGTGAAAGCATAGAGTCTTAACCACTGGACCACCAGGGAAGAGCCTGTCCTGGGACATTTTTCCAACAGAGAATTCATGTGGTGGTTGTTGTAGGGGTGAAGGCTCTCAGAAAGACATCAGAAAAACTTGTTTCTCCCACAGGCCATCCTTCTGGAGCTCTCCTGCAGAGGGCCTGGCTCTGCAGGTGCTGCTGCCAAACTGGGTGATGGAGAGGTGCTCTCCAGTTCATGGCTTCCCATGGTTTCCTTTTTAAATGGAACCACTTCTCATGTTTGCCAAATAAGAACTTGAAGGGCAACAGCCACATACTATTCTTCTCCTTCTTTTAAATTTAGCCCTGTTGCAAGGCACAGGGCTTCCCTAGTGGCTCAGACAGTAAAGAATCTGCCTGCAATGCAGGAGACTCAGGATCGATCCCTGGGTTGGGAAGATCCCCTGGGGAGGGGAATGGCAACCACTCCAGCAACCTTGCCTGGAGAATTCCGTGGACAGAGGAGCCTGGTGGGCTACAGTCCATCAGGTCACAAAGAGTCGGACACGACTGAACGAGTAACACTTTCACTTTGTGAGGCGAATGGGATCTTAATTCCCCAACCAGGTATTGAATTCGAGCCCTCGGCAGTGAAAGTATGGAGTCTTAACCATCGGATCACCAGGGAATTCCCTATTCTGATCATTTTTTAAAAAGAAAGCTCTTCCCAGGAAATTGTTTACTCTCAGAATGAATGACCAGTGTATGTTTTTTATTTATTCATTTTTGGCTTCGTGGTGTGGCTTGTAGGATCTTAGTTCCCCAATCTGGGATCGAACCCATGCCCCCTGCAGTGGAAACTCGAAGTCTTAACCACTGGACCACCAGGGAAATCCCTGGATGCCCTTTAAATGAAATACAGTTTGCTTTATGAAACACTTGTCACATTTTCCCTGGTATTTTTGCATTTCCCCGCTCATCTGTTGTCAGGCCCCAGTGTGCCCTGCAGACCTGGGGCCTCTCTCCCACCTTCCCTCCTCTCCCTTAGGTCCTGTGTCTACCTCTGGTGGGACTTGGCATTGGCTTTTCACCAAGACATTTACTTGCATTGCATGTCTCTTGCATGCTTATCCTAGCACATCTCCCCATGGCACCTCCAAACTGGCCTCATTACCTTGAATGGCAGTGGGTTGGGGGCGCTGCTCAGAGTGGCTAAGCCGGTGGCATCCAACTTGGAAGTTTCCCAGCTTCCTCTACTAACCTGTGACCAAATGGGTATGGGACAGAAATATGCAGGTGAGGGAGAAAGTCTGGATTTGCATTGAAAACCTCTGAAGCATTCCAAGAAGAAACCAAGTTTGAGTCAAACACTGAAGGGTCAGGAACCTACCAGAACTTTCAGCAAGTTCATAATCCCTCTACAGAGACAAGGCACACTGAGAATTTATCACCCCTGGGGGCTGAGGACCAGGCGATGCCCCTGGAGATGCTCCCTTAGGAGCACAGCCCAGACCTGCTGGTCCAGAGCATCCTTCAGCTCTGGCCTTGATGTCACAGCTCAGAAAATGGTCTCAGCCTGGGGGGTGCCTTTTGACTTCTGTCTCTCATATGTGTAAAACTTATACTTTCTCCTTTCCCCAAACAGCTTCTCTTTCATCTTCCCTGTTTCGTCATCTCCCTTCCTCAATCTTCCTCATCCCCAGAGTTGACCCCGTGAGCCGTTCCTCTTCCCTCCATCAGTTGTCCTGGACTGTACATTCTTCCCTTACAAGGTCATGGGGAAGAGCGCTTTTCCTCTTCTGTCTGCTCCCAGCCCACAGGCCTATTCCACCTCTGCTTTCTACACTTTACATAGGGTGGCCACCCGTGGAGCATGCGATTAAATACTAAGTTGACGTGCTCTAGGTTGTCTTGTCTCCTGCTAAAGAAAAAACTATTCAATGACATTAAAAAAAAAAATTTTTTTTTTTTTAAATTTATCTGGTTGTGTCGGGTCTTAGTTGGGGCACACAGGATCTTTTAGCTGTGGCATGCGAACTCTTAGTTGGGGCATGTGGGGTCTAGTTCCCGGACCAAGGATGGAACCCGGGCCCCTTGCATTGGAAGCGTGGGGTCTTAGACCAACAGGGAAGTCTGTAATGACAATTTTGAAGACAGGAAAGCAGACTTTTACTCAAACAGGGACCCCTGCAGTGGGATCTTGCAGTGGGAGAATGATCTCAACTCTGAATACAGGGTGGGCACGTGGGGGTTTACAGCCAGAGACCAGGGGTGGGTGGGGTTGGTGGATGGAAAATTCCTAAGAGGAAACATCAGGGGTGAGCTAAACCAACCTCACCGGAATTTTGCTAAAGGCAGGACAGGGTGGGCAGACAGCCCCTGGGGACCGGTGGGGGGGGATGAGAAACTGATCGGATTTCGAGGGTGGAGACTTCTTGCTAAAACTGGATTTTGCAAGGAAGGGCATAGATGGGCCTAGAAAGGTCAGAAATCTGAAAAAGTTTGATCAAGCAAAGAATCTTTGTTCTTTTCCGATATTTGCCTATTGGAAGTACTGATTTTTCTTGTCCCCATGTGGTGCCAGGTATTAAGTGCATCCCACAGCTTCTCCATAAAGCTGTAATGTGGGAAAAATGACCTTCTTACCTACGAGACCAGCATTCTCCTCAGGGAACAAAAGGTCTTTGTTTAGGAAAATACCCCATGAAGGGGTGAAAGGTGAAAACCACAGAAAAGGAGACAGGAAACCAAACCAAACCCCAACCACTTTAAACTCTTCTGCATAGTCAAAGAACAGGTATCTGGGGGGAGAGAGAGAAGGGGAGAAGCCTGGAGGGAGAGAGAGAAGCAAGAGGTGGGGGTATGAAGGAAGAGACAGTTGATGGATGTTTAAGAACAAGCAGAAGGCTCATATTATGCTATTAACATTCGTAAACTTGCTTCAACTCCCCAAACCTTCAGCAAGAATGCAGAAATGTCTTTTGACATTATTTTACCCTTACTTGGTTTTCATACAGAAGGCATGAGGTCACACCCGTGCCAGAGTTGATGCCAAGCTGGAGAGAAAGCGACAAGCAGAATCAGAGCAGGGGCAGGGCAGACTGGACTGTGGGGCAGAGAAGTGTGATGGGAAGCAATCTCAGGGAGGCTTGGATCTGCCTAAGGGGCTGGAGGGGACGGTGCCTGCAGCCCCATTGGGCACTCAACAAGCCTGCCTAGACTCATCTTGTGGATGGTCTACATGCCACCTCCAGACAGGGAGGTGTTAATGTTAAGAGTTCGGTGAGTCTGCGCTTTCAACAGACATTTATGCTGCACCGACTGTGTGGCAGGCACAGTTCCAAAGGAGACACAGGAGGAACCAGCTGATCGGTCCACAGTTTCCATTGCTCCCTGGAATAATGCTCGCTTCCTTGCTTAGAAAGCTTTGCCAGATCCTCCTGCCTGGAAGTGATGTCAGCATTAGCACATGTTCCCCAGTGTGGGCGATGATCCCTTCAGGCTCTGCCCCAGCTCACCTATTCAGCCTCCTCCTCTGAAATCCCTCAGGAAGCCCCTCATCCCTCAGTTCATGGCTGATTCCTGAATATTCCCAGGATGCCTCAGGTCAGGCTACAAACCTCCACACACCAGATTCTATTTCTTCTTCTCTGGGCCTTTCCTGTTTATCTTTTTGAGCCAGGTCATGGCTGGTGGTCCGTCCTGACCACTCCTTCCTCTCTCCCCAACCCCTCCTCATTCCCCAGGGCCCAACAGCCTCCACCATGTTGGTGTCTGTGTTCTCATGATGCTCTCAGCGGGCCGAGATGGACTACATTATCATGATCCATTTTCATAGGGTCTCCCCTCTTGGACGGTAAAGAGGAGAGGGACCAGTCTTACTCATCTCAGGGCCCACATGGCACCTGGTGCTCTATCAGCATTGAATTCTCTGGACAGCGAGGCTGAGAGATCCCGAGAACTTTCTCCAGCAACAGTAGGACAAGGAACACCAACTATGGCTGCAGCCTGCCCTCTGACTCATTTTCATCCAACTCCTGGTATAAATAGCTCCCTTTCCCCATATCAGAAGCCATCTGCTCCCACTAGCTGCCCAGTCTATAAATATCCTGTTGGATCCAGCCTGCCTTGGCACAGCGGCTGAGAGGACTTGAGGGGACCGAACACCAAAAGAGATGAGGGCGGTGGGAGTGAAGATGCAGAAATCGCCCAATCTCGCACTTTTTGCATCTCCAGCCGCAGGCTGACAACACTTCTCACATGGGCTTGGAAACCCCCAAAATATTCCTGGGAATCCGGCAGAGACAGATAAACATCAGCTACTCCTGGTCTGGTGGTTTTCAACACACTGTCTGCCGCGTCTCTCACCGGCTGAGACACAGCTTGGAACTCAATTTGAGGCAACCCTCCCCATTCCAGTGGGATTCCTGCAGGATGGGAAATGATATGGCTTTGAAAGGAGTTGCTTTTCAAGCACATTTCAAACGGAGTCGTGTAACTCTACGCTCCTCAAAGCTCCTTTTTACATTTAACAAACAAAAGACCTCCATTCCACACGGTATTGTGCTCTAAAACCTGCACAGATTGCCAAGGAGGCAAAAAGGAGGTTAGTGTTTGAGAGAAGGGGCCTGGGGTATGTTCCGGTTCCTCCTGCAAACACAAGCCCACTGCAGGCATCACGCACCCTGTTTGTGAAACTGCCTGGTTTGTGGGTACAGCAGAGTGGAGCCTCTTCTTTACTCTCCAGGACCCATCCCACACACCTGGGGGGCTGGTTTCTCTCTAGTATCATCCCTGCCCCCCACCCCCAACCAGGGCACTCTCGGCAGCTCTTGACCTTTGAGCAGCCATTGGGTGGTAGAAAATTCTCTGGTCAGTTCAAGTCTACAGGGTCTCTCCACAAGGCAGATGGGCAGAGGTTCAATTTCTTGCCCCCCACCCCTAGCTCTGGCTGCACCCAGCCAGGACCCTGCGGTAGATGTGCCTTTCTTCTTCTACTACTTTTTTTTTTTAATATTTATTTTTATTTTTGGTGGCATCAAGTCTTAGTTGCAGCATGTGGGATCTTCCTTGCAGCACGCAGGCTTCTTTCTAGATGTGGTGTTCGGGCTTAGTTGCCCCAAGGCATGCAACCAGGGATGGAACCTGTGTCCCCTGCATTGAAAGGCAGATTCTTAACCACTGGACCAGCGGGGAAGTCCCCTTCTTGAAGTCCCCTCTGTGTTTTCAGCTGGGATCTCCAGAGAACGGTTAGGAGATAGAGGTATGTTTTTACTCAAGAATTGGGCTTCAAGGATCATGCAGGTGAAGGTGTTCAAGATCTGGAGACGGTAAGCTGGAGACCTGGGAGAGATGAACTTCCCTGGGTGGCTCAGACTGTAAGGAGTCTACCCGCAATGCGGGAGACCTGGGTTTGATCCCTGGGTTGGGAAGATTCCCTGAAAAGGAAATGGCAACCCACTCCCGTCTTCTTGTCTGGAAAATCCCATGGATGTAGGAGCTTGGCAGGCTATAGTCCATGGGATCCCAAAGAGCTGGACATGACTGAATGACCTCACTTCTTTCTTGGGAGAGACGAAGGCGTGCATTCCAGTGGCAGCGAGAGTCTGAAGCAGAAAGCAGACAATGTCCCAGTTTGAAGACAGTAGGGCAGAGACAGAGCTTTCTTTCCTACTCAGCCCTTCAGTGGATTGGAGAGGCCCACCCACAGGGTGCGGGGGTGGGGAGAGAGCCTTTGGTTTCATTCTGTCTGTGGGCTCAAACGCTAAGCTCGTCCACAGACGCACACGTTTGGCTCAGTACCAGTCCCCTGTGCCTGGTCAAACGACACATGGAATGGACCCCCACACTTGCTTTCTCCACCTTGTCTGTCTACTCTCCTCCCTCCCACTAGGGTCCTCCAGCGTGAAGTGGGTGGGGGCACCCATGTCATCAGCTATTGGTTCCTTTGGCCATGGCAGACATTTAAAGCTGTGAGGGGCTTTGGGGTCCCTCAGAGGCTCCCAGGAGCTGGGGGACAGCTCACCTGTGGTTCCCTTGAGGGGGATGGAGGCTCACCCAGCTGGGGTTTTAGCTTCGTGACTCAGCCCCCCTCTCGGGGCAGCTGTCTGGGGCCAGCTCTTTCTCACGGCCCATATCTGGTCCATGGGAAAGGTAGAAGGTGGAACTCTGTCCCTAATTGTGCAGCCAGCTCTCCTTGTAATGACTTTAGGGCTTCTTGCCATTAAGATTTCTCCAGTATGTGACTAACCCCAAGCTCCTGGGTATGTCTGTCAATCCTGTGAATGGCATCCTCGAAGTCCTCTTTACTAGGCCCCCTCCTCCCATCCATGAGGGAGGGGGCATAGCATCCAACATCTCTCTTTAAAGAAGTCTTCTAATTTTGATGCAGCTGTAGAGAATGGACATGTGGACACAGTTGGGGGTCAGAGGAAGGAGAGGGTGGGACAAACTGGGACACTAGGATTGACATACATTGCCTACCATGTGAAAAACGCTAGCTAGTGGGAGCCTGCTATATAGCACAGGGAGCTCAGCTCGGTGTTCTGTGATGACCTGGAGGGGTGGGCTGGGGTGGGAGGGAGACCCCAGAGGCAGGGGGTGTGTATATACAGACAGCTGATTCACGTTCTTGTACAGCAGAAACTAATGCAACATTGTAATCCAGTGTTATTGATATTCCAATAAAGAAAACAGAATCCATCTAATTTCCTCTCTCTCCCTGTCAGCCTTGCCACCTCCGGTCTGTGGGAGGTCACAGCTCTTCGCGGGCCATGCAGACGTGGTCTAGCGCCTCCTTGGAACATAGGAGTAGTTGGTACCTACTGGTTTGTTCTCTGCCTCAGGACCTTCACCAGAGTTGAAACAGAATCATTTTTTAACATCTTATTCTATTTGTATTCGCTGAGGGTACTAGGCTAGCAGTTGGTTTTAATAGTACAGTTGTCTTCTTTGGATTAATGATAGGGATGGACTCAAGGCATGAAAATGTCTATCAAACTCTAGGACAGGGCTTCCCTGGTGGCTCAGTGGTAAAGAATTCACCTGCCAATGCAGGAGACACAAGTTTGATCCCTGGTCCTGGAAGATCCCACATACAGTGGAGCAACTAAGTGCGTGTGCCACCACTACTGAGGCTGTGCTCTGGAGCCCAGGGACTGCAACTACTGTGCCCATGTGCTGCAACTACTGAAGTCCATGAGCCCTGGAGCTTGTTCTCTGCAGCAAGAGAAGCCACTGCAAAGAGAAGCCCACGAACCGCAACTAGAGAGTAGCCCCTGCTCGCTGCAACTAGAGAAAAACCGGAGCAGCAAATGAAGACCCAGCACAGCCAAAAATTTTAAAAATGAAATAAAGTATATGTATGTGTTTGAAAATGGTGAATAGAGAAGCCTGGATATATTTATTTTTAGAAGCCTAACCCATTGCATTCCCAAGGCCTGCCAACAAGTTCTTCCTCCATATTTGAGATGGATGTCGTGTTTGGCGGTGGGAGAACACCCCCAATATTCTTCCATAAAGACATTTATTCAGGCTGCCTCACCTCGCTCTGCTTCCACCTCCCTCCAGCCCGCTGTGGGGCTCCTGGTGCCTGCTCTGAGTGCAGAGAACATTGCCAGGTCAGCAGTACGCACCATCCCTCAGACACGAGGAGTATTATTTAGTCTACAAGCTCTCAGAGGAAATATCTGCTTGCACGTGAAAAATCTCTGGAATTTCTCTGTTCCTCTTAGTCTTGCGTCCCTGTATCTGTGAGACCGCCTGGAAAAGCCTCTGTGTATACAAGCGCTGCCTTGTTCTGAGGCTGGCCACCACAGGCCCAGCTCCAGGACACCTAGATCCCCACCAGTGTCACTCCAAGCTGTTCCTGTCCCTCTGAGACTGGTTATGTCCAGGAGGAGGAAGGGGAAGAGGAAGAAGAGGGAGAGGAAGATGGAGGAGGGAAGATGGAGGAGGGAGAGGGAGGAGGGAGAGGATGGAGGAGGATGGAAGAGGGAGGAGGGAAAGGAGAATGGAGAAGGAAGGATGGAAGATGGAGGAGGATGGAGGAAGTAGAAGATGAAGGAGGATGGAAGAGGGAGGAGGGAGGAGAGAGGAGGATGGAGGAAAGATGGAGGAGGATGGATGAGGGTGGATGAAGGTGGGAAGAGGGACAGGATGAAGGACGATGGAAGAGGGAGGATGGAGAAGGGTGGATGGAGGAGGGAGGAGGACCCTCTGATGATCAGAAGTGAGAAGTCTTACACAGCTGAGAAAATATAAGAACAAAATCCACAGCCTTAACCCCCCTGGTCCTTGAGTATCTAAGCCTTAACGCTTTTCACTAATGAACGTGAGGAAGATTTGGGATCTAAGTGATAAGGCAGACTCCTAATACCCTGCTTATCCACAGGCTCTGCCTGGGCTGCAGATCCCTCTATTTCCAGCCCCACTCACTCCCCTTCTAGATTCTCCTTCTTCCTCTCTTGAGTGTCCCCTGCTCCCTGACCCTCATACAGGCAACTGACTGTCCACAGATCTGGAGTTTATTTAGATGAGGTGCCCTGGATCCCAGGGGGGCACCCAAGGGCCTACTAGACAGGCTGTGAAGGCATAAGTACTGAGTATCTGCCTTTAACTCTTTCACACGAAGCCAGGGAAACCTTTCTTCCAGTCTCCCGTGCCTCTCCATCCCTCACCCCCATCACTGTCTCCAGGGCTGTCTTGTCTCCATCTGAGCCCAGTTCTGGCAGCACAAGACCACAACTTTCCAACTCCTTTTAAAAATGTCCTCCTCTTCATGCCTTTGGGTTGAGTTAAACCCAGAAGGTTGGGTTAAGCCAGACTAGCATGGAAAAGGGAAGGTGGAAAAGAAAATTTGGGGGAGAGAGGGTACCCTTTGGAAAACAAGAAATAGTCAACTACCAGGTGTGAGCGTTTTAAATAGAAACCTGCTTACATTGCACTTGCCATAACAACAGCTGGGCTGGGAGGTCCCACTTCTTTTCAGAAGACTAACATTTAACTTCCAGACAGTTCCGAAACAGTCTTACCATCACATGAACTCATGACAGCAAATGCCCAGTGGCCTGGCCTGCCTGTGCATCTCAAATTCCTGGTTCTAAGTTATGTACTAAACCTCTCACATTCGGACACACATACAATAACCCTGTTTTTCAAAATGCAGTCCTACATGGGAATTTATGACATCAAACCCTTAAAAATGTGGAAACTTCAGTTTCAAAATACTTCATAGGGGAAAATAATAAACCTCTTGATTCACGACGCCTTTGCTCTGCTTATGGCTCGTTTCTGAAACTGTGACTGACTCTGGACTTAAGAGGCATAATCGAGTATTCATATATGCCCGGGCTTAGCACTGCAGACTGCTCCTCTGATCTGGAAATATTTTCCCTTCAGACAGGAATAGAGAGGTTACTTTTGGGTCACTCCCAACCTCACAAAAAGGCTTTTCAAAAAGGAGGGAAGAAAAAAAAGTTTCTGATGTGTCGGGAGAAACCAGTGAGCTTTCAAATGATCGAGACGTGGTGAGCCTCCGGGGCTGTGAACCGCTTGGGTGGGGAGTGGGTGAGAAAGGCAGGGTTCCAGGGGGGCGGAGAGGGGTGGAGGCCCCGTTTCCTCCAGGTGTCCTTTACACAGACTTTCCAGCCCGGCTGCTGGCTGCAGGCTCCGTCCCTCTCCTGTGGCTGGGGCATCAGCTCCCGCGATCTTTCTGGAAAGCTTGTGTAACGGCCGTCCGCCTGCCTGTGGCTGCCTCACCCACTGCCCCGCCAGTCCCAGGGCTCTGTTAACAACCAGGGAGGTGACAACACGTCAGATGCATTTCCTCCTCAGGAGCTTGTAAAAAGCAGACCCGGTTGGCCCCGGCAGAGCGAACACCTGTGTTCCTAAATCATCGAAGGTTCTGCCTTTTCTCTGGAATGACCTCCCCTTTCCTGTGTCTGTTGGAAAAGCAGAATATACAGAATCAAGGGGGCAGTGAGGAAGAGAGGCAAACTATTTGTCCAACTCTTCCAATCTCTTTGAGGAATCAGGAAGCTTCTTTCAGCTTCTAGAACTATTGAGTTCCTTTGCTGTTGTTGTTTAGTTGCCAAGTCCTGTCTGACTCTTTGCGACCCCATGGACCGCAGCACGCCAGGCTCCTCTATCCTCCAGTCTCCCAGAGTTTGCTCAAACTCATGTCCATTGAGTTGGTGATCCCATCCAACCATCTCATCCTCTGCCGCCCCCTTCTCCTTTTGCCTCAATCTTTCCCAGCATTAGAGTCTTTTCCAGTGAATCGGTTCTTCACATCAGGTAGCCAAAGTGTGGGAGCTTCAGCTTTAGGATCAGCCCTTTCAATGCATATTCAGGTTGATTTCCTTTAGAACTGACTGGTTTTATCTCCCTGCTATCCAATGGACTCTCAAGAGTCTTCTCCAGCTCCCCAGTTCAAAAGCATGAATTCTTCAGCACTCAGTCTTCTTTACATCCAACTCTCACATGTGTACATGACTACTGGAATAACCATAGCTTTGACTATACAGAACTTTGTTGGCAAGTGATGTCTCTGCTTTTTAACATACTGTCTAGGTTGTCATGAAGCACAAGCTGGAATCAAAATTGCCAGGAGAAATATCAATAACCTCAGATATGCAGATGACACCACCCTTAAGGCGAAAAGTGAAGAACTAAAGAACCTCTTGACAAAAGTGAAAGAGGAGAGTGAAAAAGTTGGCTTAAAGCTCAACATTCATAAAACTAAGATCATGGCATCCGGTCCCATCACTTCATGGCAAATAGATGGGGAAACAGTGGTAGACTTTATTTTTGGGGGCTCCAAAATCACTGCAGATGGTGACTGCAGCCATGAAATTAAAAGACGCTTACTCCTTGGCAGGAAAATTATGACCAGCCTAGACAGCATATTAAAAAGCAGAGACATTACTTTGCCAACAAAGGTCCGTCTAGTCAAGGCTATGGTTTTTCCAGTAGTCATGTATGGATGTGAGAGTTGGACTACAAAGAAAGCTGAGCACCGAAGAATTGATGCTTTTGAACTGTGGTGTTGGAGAAGACTCTTGAGAGTCCCTTGGACTGCAAGGAGATCCAACCAGTCCATCCTAAAGGAGATCAGTCCTGGGTGTTCACTGGAAGGACTGATGTTGAAGCTGAAACTCCAATACTTTGGCTGCCTGATGCAAAGAATTGACTCATTTGAAAAGACCCTGATGCTAGGAAAGATTGAAGGAGGGAGGAGAAGGGGACAAGACAGGAGGAGATGGTTGGATGGCATCACTGACTCAATGGACATGAGTTTGAGTAAACTCTGGGAGTTGGTGATGGACAGGGAGGCCTGGCGTGCTGCAGTCCATGGGGTGGCAAAGAGTCAGACATGACTGAGCACCTGAACTGAACTGAACTGAACTGAACTGAGGTTGTCACAGCCTTCCTTCCAGGGAGCAAGTGTCTTTGAATTTCATGGCTGAAGTCACCATATGCAGTGATTTTAGAGCTCAAGAAAGTAAAATCTGTCAGTTTTCACCTTTTCTCCTTCTATTTGCCATGAAGTGAGTTCCTTAAAGTAGAGTGAATGCCTAATCACTGAATAGACTTTTGCAAAAACATCCAGTGTCTTGGGTGGTATCCAGTGTGCAGGGGACACTCAGGAAATATTTCAACGTGTATTTAATGTTGTTCACTCACTAAATCATGTCTGACTCTTTGTGATCCCATGGACTGCAGCACAACAGGCTCCTGTATCCTCCACTATCTCCCAGAGTTTGCTCGAAGTCATGTCCATGGAGTCGGTGATGCCATCCAACCATCTCATCCTCTGTTGTCCCCTTCTCCTCCTGCCTTCAATCTTTCCCAGAATTAGGGTCTTTTCCAGTGAGTTGGCTCTTCACATAAGGTAGCCAAAGTATTGGAGCTTCAGTTTCAGCATCACTCCTTCCAATGGACACTCAGGGTTGATTTCCTTCAGGACTGACTTGTTTGATCTCCTTGCTGTCCAAAGGACTCTCAAGAGTATTCTCCAACACCACAGTTTGAAAGCATCAATTCTTTGGCGCTCAGCCTCCTTTACGGTGGATATGTAAGCCCTGTTACAGGTACTGGGCTGTGACAGTGGACAAACAAATATCAAAATCCCTGCCTGCACAGAGCTGGTGTTTCAATGGGGGAGGCAGGCAGAGAACAGACAGGGGGCAGCTGCTGTTACAGATATGGATGAAAGCTCCAAGGATCATCTGTGTGGAAGGAGGACACACAGGGGTGGGTGGCTGGCGTGGTCCGGGGAGGAGCGTGGTTGGGAAGGTCTCACTGGCTGGCAGGCATGTGGATGAAGACCTAAAGGAAGGGATTGAGGGAGCCACATGGATGACCCTGAGAGTATGTTCCAGATGGAGGAAGCAGCATGTGCCAAGACCCCAGGTGCACGTGTGTCTGATAAGTTAAAGAATCAGCAGGATGGCTGGGGTGGCAGCAACTGAGTGGACAGAGAGCTGAGGTGATGAGGCCAGAGGGGGTGAAGGAAGGAACTTTGTTTAGAGTCTAGTGTTCAAAAACTCCCAGAAGCACATGGAAGGTGACATGACAGTGATGGCTAGAATAGGCAACAGCACTGACAGCAAGTCATGGGGGTTTGGGTCACGGGGATGAGTGGATGGAGCACCTTGGGGCTGACACAGGTTGTACTCTTTTTTTCAAAAATATTTCTGGCTGTGCTTGGGCTCAGTAGTTGTGGTGCCCGGGTTTAGCTGCCCCTTGGCATGTGGGATCTTCTTGGACCAGGGATTGAACCCATGTCCCCTGCATTGGCAGGTGAATTTGCAACCACTAGACCACCAGAGAAGTCTCAGGTGGTACTCCAGAGGGAGGATGTCAGGAAAGTGATCTGAATCCGACTCGACTCGAATGGGCTCTTTAGATCCTCTGGTGGGCAGAGATGTTCTGAGGTCTCCTGTGCCCCAGGACTCACCCTTTGGATGAGAGAGAAAGCAGAGTATTCCTAAAACAACCCTGCTGAGGTCAGAGGAGGAGAGAGCTTACGTCTTTACATCTGGAACTGTGGCTCCTCCACACTGCTTTCCAGGATGTGTGTTAGCAGCCACCGGTCTCATTGCTCTGTTAGGAGGTGTGAATGTGGGTTGTGGCACATCCTCTGCCTTGTCAAGGTTGAGAAAGAGGAAGCTTCCTTGTTGAATCTGCCTTTGCCTGCAGCTCCTAAACCACTTTCTACTCCAGATTCCCCTCCACTCTGCCCCAGATTTTAAGTGAAACTCTCTCAGCATATGATTTCCATGATCACTGTGGAATCCAAACCAAATTGCTATCTCTAACCTTCCTAGGACCTTATCTCATTGAGATAAAGACATTTGGGCTTCCCTGGTTGCTCAGACAGTAAAAAATCTGCTCCCAGTGCGAGATTCCTGGGTTCAATCCCTGGATTGGGAAGATCCCCTGGAGAAGGGAATGGCAACCCTCTCCAGTATTCTTGCCTGGAGAATCCTCATGGACAGAGGAGCCTGGCTAAGTCCATGGGGTCACAAAGAGTCAGAAATGACTGAGTGACTAAACACACACACACACACACACACACACACGCACACTCCAGAGCTGAGAAATAGCTGCTTCAGACTCAGACTCCAGGCTTTATCCTGCTGCCGACCCACGGCTGCAGTCAGGAAGAAGGGGAGTGGGTCAGTGACACTGAAGTCTACTGCTGCCCGTGCAGCCTTTAGGAGCTTAGCCCTGCCTTTCCCTGGAGCATCATCACCTTTCCTCTTTGCCCTCAACAGTTTTCCGGGTCCCCTCCGCAAACTTTGGGGATGTCACTCCATAAACGAGTGTTCTGAGCCCTCCAGAGCTTTTGTTCTTGTTTTCATCAGTGTGGGGAGTTGGCCCAGAGGACGCTCTGGCCTGTGGGACATAGTTACCTCTGGAGGTGGCTTCCAAGGCATTCTGAGTCATTCTCACACCACACAAGTGGAACCATCCTGGAATAAATAATTAAAAAAAAAAAAAAAAAACACAAAAAACCCCAAAAACCTACCCAGTTTCCTGGCAGTTCTGAAACTCATAAGGGGCGAGATGTTGCAATACTGGGGGGGCAGGTTGAAGAGTGAACTGTTGTACTGTGGGAAACTTGGACGTGATCTCATCGAGCCCAGGCTGCTGCGCGGGCTCTGTCTGCTTCTACAGGGAAGTGTCAGCGAAGCGGGGAGGAGAGCCAAGCCCCAGAAAATGCCAGAGCAAGTGGCTAATGTGGGTGAGCTGTGAGAAGGCGGCCCTGACATCCCTGGTCAGATGCGAGTGAGAACGCGGTCTCCTGACCACTCTGGTTTCTTTGCTGAAAGCCCAGCTGTGCTGGGAACTGACCTCATTCATGAAGTAAACACTGAATCAGATACCAGCAGGCCTAGCCCTGGGTAAGTGGGAACAACACGGACGTTTCCATAATTATGAAGCTGCCAGCTGGATCTGGGAAGAGCAGCTCTCAATATGTCAATTGGAGTGAGTTCATCACCTGCTCCTGCCAAAGGAATCAGAAGCCAGTTTGCCTCGTTGTGGTTGAAATTATTTATGTGAAAATGCTTTCCTTACGTTGTCGTTTTTATATCCCAAATAATGTACTGGAAAGCAGTGTAGTCTAGCAACTGGAAGACGAGATTGGGAATCCGTGGATTGGCGCCCAGTCCTGGCCGGGTCTACAGCCCTTCCCTCCCCTGTGCCAGCAGCCGCTGTGCTCAGGATCTTGTTACTGGAAGGCGGGGGCTGTAGAGCAGGGACCTGTCTCATGATCAGGCTTGGCTGTGCTCCTGGGTCCTGGTGTTCATGTGTCCCACGTGGAGGTCACGCTCACCGTCAGCTTTTGCTCTCCACTCGGGATTCTGCTGGGCCTGTGCACCCACCTGAGAGGTTACTCATGATCTGACTTCCCGTTTCCACCTGGCTCCTTCTCCCTTTTACACACAGCTCATTCAGGGGGTGAAAGAAATCCTTTGCTCCTCCATAAACAGCTGAGACCACTGTTTGCAAGGCATTCATAACTGGGGGGAGAAATTACTTCTAATCCTTGCCACATTTTGCCTCAGAGGGTGAAGAATCTGCCTGCAATGCAGCAGACCTGGGTTCGATTCCTGGGTTGGGAAGATCCCCTGGAGAGGGGAATGGCAACCCACTCTAGCATTCCTGCCTGGATAATTCCATGGACGGAGGAGCCTGGCAGGCTACATATAGTCAATGGGGTTGCAAAGAGTCAGACATGACTGAGCGACTAACGCTAACTTCTAATGGCTATTACATTTTTGTCCTCATTTACTTCTCTTTCCTGAGAGAAGTAAATGGGAGAGCAGGGCTGCCCGAGTCCTAAGCCCAGCTCCTCTGCCCTTCAGGATGGGTGACCTCAGGCAAGTCACTTAAACTCTGCTTTGTACCTCCAGCTCATCATTTGTGGGGAAAAAAAAAAAGTGAAAACAGCACTGACTGCAGGGGTGCTGTTGGGATTAAAGGGTTAAATCGTGTGAAGCACTCAGGACCGCGCTTGGCACACACGCAGGACAGCTAAGTAGCAGCCTTTGTTATCATTCTTACAGTTATTATTAGTATGAATGAGCAAGAACACACAGCAAGGAATGGCCATCTTTACGTAAGCTGGTGGTAAATTTACAAGGTGAAAAATCAACAACTAGTTCGCAGACATGGCTATAAGAAGCCAGGTGGCCAGAGTTAAGACTGACTCATTATGTCACTTAAATCAGTTACTTAGTTTCTCTTTTAGTTTCTTTATATGTTACATGGGGGTATTTACTGTTCCTTCCTTAGAATAATCTTGTCTGATGATTATTATTTTTTTTAATCTTATTTAGCTATCTATTTGAACTTCCTGGTGGTTCAGCAGTAAAGAATCCGCCTGCCAAGCAAGAGACTGGAGTTTGATCTCTGGATCAGGAAGATCCCCGGGAGAAGGAAATGGCAACCCACTCCAGTATTCGTGCCTGGGAAATCCCATGGAGAGCAGAGCCTGGCAGGCTACAGTCCATGGGGTCGCAAAAGAGTCACACATGACTTTGTGTATTAATTTAGTTTTTGGCTGTGCCACATGCCATGTGGGATCTTAGTTTCCCAACCAGGGATCGAACCCACATTCTTTGCACCCCTGCATTGGAAGTGTGCAGTCTTAACCACTGGACCACCAGGGAAATCCCAGAGTGATGACTTCTGACTTTAGTTTGAGAGTTTCTCATGAAATCTTTATGGACAAAATAGTGACCAACAGGCTTCGAGAGCTTGAAGGGACAGTAGGTAATCATGTGTCACATCTCCCTCTAAGGTGACACAACTTGCTCAAGGCCACACAACTAATTAGTGTTCGGGCTGGAGTCTGTACCTGGCCCCTGTCCCAGTTGCAGGCTCTGCCCCCTTGCCCCTCCTCCCCGTGGCTCCCGGGTGTGGTCAGGTGGAATCCAAACAGTGCCCGGGACAGTGTCTTCCCAAGGCGTTCTCCAGTGGCCTGCCCAACAGTCCTATCCTTGGCCCTAAACTCTTCAACATCCTATCAACAACTTGGATGAAGCCAAAGATAACTGCTTATCAACCGTGCAAACAACACAGGGCTGTGTGGGAAGGCCAATATGTTGGAATCACAGAATTGGGATCCAAATTATCTCAACAGGAAGGAATGATTGATGGAATCCAGCAAGATAAAATGTAACTGGAATACATGTAAGCTCCCGCATCTAGCTCCAAAACTCGATTGCAAAAGTATAGGATGTGGTTGGAAAACATGTCCAGCTTCACCCATAATCAAAGAAATGAAATAGAAGCAAGCGTGAGATAATCACTCTCCCCTATCAGATTGGCAACAATTAAAAGAGTGAAAATTCCCCAGTTTGGTGGTGAGGGAGTGAGGAAATAGGCTCTCCTGTAAACTGACTGTGGGCATATAAACAGAAAGCACCCATTCTGGAGGGTGATCTGGAAGTGTAGAGCAGAAACTATTAAATGTACCACTTATCCCAGTGGTTTATCTTACCAGAATGAATCCAAAGACAGTTATGTTATGATTTATGTACAAGGAGAGTCATAAAATTACTTTTAAGAGAAGAACACTTTTTGGGGAAGGGGGTGGTGTTCAGTTTGGGGACAGAAGTCTCAGCACCATGCAGGGCCCCGTGGAGCTCCTAGGCACAAGGCCTTTCTGTGTCCCCTGTTTCTTTTTTCTTTTAAAAATAATTTTGCTTATGTATTTATTTTTAGGAAACAGCCTTCATTCAGCCTCCATGACCTTCCTTAAATTCCAATGGGCAGATTCAAGCTCTTGTTAATTAGGGAAGGGAGGGGATGTGAGACCAGGGAGGAATAAACAGTCAAGAGCAGCCTTGGAGCAAGGGCCCATTTCCCTATCAAGGTATACACACAATAATATCTTTGAGCTATTTTGCAGATACCGAAACCCCCTCCAGGTGGGAGAAGTTAATGATTAACGATGGTATGCTACTCACAAGCATGCAGACCCCAGAGCAGCTGACCTGAAGGTTGACGATGTGGACTCCTACTTACCTCACCACCAACCCATCGGAAGAATGTCCATGAGTTAATCACCCTCTTTGAACAATTACTAGAAAACTTCTCACTGTCTTCCCCAAGTTGGGACACATGGTTTTGAAGGCATGAGCCTGCTGTGTCCCCCTTTGCCTGGCTAAGCAATACAGCTAATTTTTTTTTCTACTTCACTCAAAACTCTGTCTCCGAGATTTGATTTAGCACTGGTGTACAGAGAAACTGAGCTTTTGGTATCAGTCTCAGAGGCCTAAGAAGGGTACCATACAGCTATTATCAAATACTTGACTCTATAAAGAGGAGGCGTTAGGGTCTGTGTAGCTCAAGGCCAGACCAGGACTTACAAGAGGTAATATATATACATGATACACATGCTTAGCCACTAAGTAGTGTTCAACTCTTTGAGACTCCAGGAACTGTAGCCCACCAGGCTCCTCTGTCCATGAGATTTTCCAGGCAAGGATACTGGAGTAGGTTGCCATTCCCTTCTCCAGGGGATCTTCCCAACCCAAGGATCGAACCCAGGTATCCCACATTGCAGGCAGATTCTTTACCATCTGAGCCACCAGGGAAGCAGCAGATTCCAAAGTTCATTTGGCCCCAGTTAGGATGGGCTGTCCTGTAGATTCCCAGTCACTGGCAGATGGCCCCTCGTCCAGGCTGTCAAAGTGGGTAGTTATTGCTCCTTAGCCCCTGAGATGAAATGCTCATCTTGTTCCCCTCCAACGCAAAGAAACAACGAACTTTGCTGCATGAAGTCATCAGAGGGTAGACTCACCACTCTCCACTCACCAAGGTGGGAGGGAGATGACACCGGGTTTCACTTCCTGATATGAATTCTAGGAATGAACTGAGAACCCTCTGTCCCCACCATTACTGAGAGTCTGTGGGAGATGACCACCCCCTTTATCCCAAGTCTTTTAGGACTACCTGCTGTGAATCCATTTCGCCAAAGGTAAAGCCTAAGGGAAGCATTTTAGCTGGGCCTGAAAAAAATAAAGATGAGTGCTCCCTCTCGCCAAATCATTTCCACTGTATTTTGGCTTCCAGGGGTAAGTGTTCATCTGCTCTATCTACACATTTTCTCTTTGTGTTAGTTTCATCTAAAACTTTCCGTTTCAATCACAAATCACATCTGTCTAAGCTATGTTGTATCCAACGCCCCCGAATGTGGAGACTGGTTTCTTTTGGATGCTTCTTACTATGCTTGTGTGTTTATCATTTCAGTTTGTTAAGCCTGTGTCTGGTCTCTTTTTCGGCTATCAACTGTGTCGGGGGGCACTATTAAAAATACTCATATTTGGGGTTTCCCTGGTGGCTCAGTGGTAAAGAATCTGCCTGCCAATGCAGGAGACAGAGTTCCATTGCTGATCTGGGAAGACCCCACATGCAGCGGAGCAGCTAACCCCAAGCACCACAACTCCTGAGGCCATGTGCTGCAACTACGGAAGCCCGTACACCTACAGCCTATGCTCTTTAACAAGCGAAGTCACCCCAGTGAGAAGCCCATGCACTGCAATTAGAGAGTAGCCCCCACCTGCCTCAGCTAGAGAATAGCCCCCACTCGCCACAACAAGAGAGTAGCCCATGCAGCAATGAAGACCCAGCACAGCCAAAAATAAAATAAATAAATACAATTATTTTTAAAAATACTCATAGTTAATTCTTCATTGAGCCCTTGAATGAGACACTCATCATGTAATCTATCAGATAATCCTCACCAGCCCACAACCTTGGAGCTGGGGACAGCCTCCCTCCACTCATTGTGCTCAGAGGAATCTTTTCATAAGACAACGCTTATCACATCATCAATCACAGGCCTAGGTGGCTTCCAGGGTCCTGTTGCCCCCAAACCCCAGTGTATCTCCTACCAAGACCCCTCACTCCAAGCTCAAGCTACATGGACCTATCGTCTCTTCCAAGTTGTCATACTCTTTCCAGTCATGGAATTTCTGTGTATATTCTTCCCTATCCCTGGGGTTCCCCTTGTCCCATCTCTCCTTCCTATGCATCCTCTGGGCCTTAATTAATGTTATTTCCAGCCCTCAGCACCTCAGAATATGACTGCTTTTGGAGACAGAGCCTCTAATGAGTTAAGTATGTTAAAATGAGAAAATTAATGTGGGCCCTTATCCGATCTGGCTGCTGTCTTCATGAGACGAGATTAGGACATCTGGAGAGAAGCCGTGGTTGCAAGTGCACAGAAGAAAGGCCTTGTGGGACTTCCCTGGTGGTCTAGTGGTTAAGACTCCACACTTCCACCACAAGGGGCATGGGTTCAATCCCTTTTCTGGGAACTAAGATCCCACATACTGTGCAGTATGGACAACTGTTTTTTTTTTTTTTTAAATCCATGTGAGGATGCAGGGAGAAGGTGTCAGTCTGTAAGCCAAGGAAAGAGGCCTCAGGGGGAACCAAACTTGCTTGCACCTTGATCTTGGACTTCCAGCCTCCAGGACTGTGAGAAAATAACTGTCTGTTGTTGAAGCCACCTGGCCTGCGGTATTCTGTTGCAGCAGCCCAAGCTGACTAATGCTATTAAAAAGTCACTCCCTCAGAGAGATTCCCCACCAACACTCCCCATTCAGCACTATATTGTTTCTCCTCTGTCATGCACATCACAGTTTGCAATTAGTCACATATTTGGAAGACTACCTGGATGTCGACTGTATCCCATCCTCAGGATCCAGACACCCGGACAGGAGGAAATGTGTGTTTAGGTTCTCCACAGAGTCTCCAGCAACTAGCAAGCATGGTGCTTGCTGGTCACATGGGGGTGAGGTGTTCCCTGTTGTTGAATGAAAGTCTGAAATATTATTTCACTGACATTAAGAATAAATGCCATGAAGCCCAGTGGAAGTGTGGGATTCTGTAACTCAAAATCAGAGGTTAGAGAATACCGTTCTTTTCTCCATCTCTCCCTCTCTCTCTCTTTCCCATGCCTTGAAGCATGTGGGATCTTAGTTCCCAAACTAGGGATTGAACCCACTCCCCCTGCATTGGAAGCACAAAGTCTTAACCACTGGACTCCCAGGGAAGTCTGAGAATGCGTATCTGCATAAGGATTGTTTGAGTCAAGGCTTGATGGAGGTGAGAGAGGGAGACTTGGGGCTATTTGAGGACAAGCTCCAAGGAGGTAAAAGCAAGTTCAGTGTCCTGTAGGCAGACGGAAGCCTGGCAAAATGACCTATATGGCTGGGGTAAAGGAAGTTAAGTAAGTTGAAATTAGGAGAGGGGCTCAGAAAGCTTCCAGGGGCCAGGTGATGGAGGACATTTATGCGTGTGTGTTCAGTTGCTCAGTTGTGTCTGACTCTGTGTGACCCCATGGACTGTAGCCCACTATATTCTTCTGTCTATGGGATTAACCAAGCAAAAATACTGGAGTGGGTTGCCTTTTCCTCCTCCAGGGGATCCCCCTGATCCAGGGATCAAACCTGTGTCTCCTGGGTTGACAGGAGGATTCTTTACCACTGAACCACCAGGGAAGCCCCGGAGGACATTTGTAGCCATGGTCAAACTTTGGCTTCTACTTGAGTGAGAGAGAAGTCTTTGGAAGGTTTTGCACAGAAGAAGCCACGTGGTATGACTTTGAACAGAATTACTCAGGCTGTTTTCATGTGAAACATAGACTGAGAAAGAGATGGGTAATGGTAGAGTCTGGAAGAACAGTTTGGAGGCCATTACAATAACCCATTTACAATAATCTATGAGACATGAGGGGCTGGGTCTAAGATGGTGTAAGTGGAGGTAGGATTCTAGGTATATTTTTAAGAAAAAAATGTTTCTCAAAAATTTGTTGACAGATTTGATGTAGGATGACGAGTACAAGGTTTGGAGTCTGAGAGCTCGAAGGTTGGGTGTTCCATTCTCTGAGAGAAGGAAGAGCATGGGGAGCACATTTTGGTGGAGAGGCTCAGGAGTTCTGCTCCAACAGGATGAGTTTGAGTAGTTGAATGGAACTCAAGTTTTGATTCCAAATAGATAGTTGTATATTTAAGTACTGAGGTTCAGGGGAGAGGCTCTTATCAGCATATAGATGGTCTCTAAGGTCATGAAACTACATGAGATCACCAAGGTATAGTAAGTGGAAAGAAAGAAATTCAAGGAGCCAGTACTCTGGGCACTGCAACATTGAAAGTTCTGTGGAATGAGGAAGAACTAACAATTGAGACTGAGAAGTAGTATAACCGAAAGTGGGGTTTGGCTGCTCACTGCTCACAAGCCATTAACGAGGCCAGGTTGGTGGAAAGGGACATTTCCTTTATTTTGGATGCCAGCAACCAAAGGGAGGGTGGATGCCTGTCCAAAGGCCAACTCCCTGCCACTGACAGTCAGTGGGCAAGAGCTTTTAGAGGCTGAGGGAGGGGGCTACATACAGAAACAGAACTACCAGCTGACAGTCACCTTGAAACTGGTCATCAGTGGTCTGACCAGCGTCATCTCGACAGTTTTAAGTGCAGTTAATATTCAGCTCCAGGGTTAGTTTGTTTCCATTTCTGGCATCCAGTTCTTGGAATTCTGGTGGCTTATGTCATGGGTGAAGTCTGGTCATGATGTAGTTAACTTCTTCCACCTGGGGTTTCAGTGTCTATAAGACAGCTGACAAGATATGGCTCAGAATATTATCTATAGCCCTTGAGAAGGAACTGAGAAGGAACTAAGAAGGAACTATGCTTAATGGTATATTATTATTTACTCTCCTTTGACTGTTTTTCTTTGTTTCTGAGTTTCCTCACTTCTCTGGTTAAACTTATTCTTTGGCTAAAGTTTGTTTTTTTCCCCACAGACAAAAGGCAGGCAGAGGATGTGGGGTACAAGGACCATAGGGTCCTGTTCAGTTTCAGTAGGAAGAAGAAAACCGAGAGTGGGCAGTCCTGCAAGTCAAGTGAAGAAAGTGTTTCTTGGAGGTGAAGTGATAAACTGTTTCAAATGTTGCTGACAGAGCAGGTGAGAAAACAACAGGAAGAAACTGTGCAGGTAAAGGATTCAACAAAGAGGGGGAGAGGGGGCCACTGGGACTACAAACACTCTTTCAAGGAGCTTTGATATCTGGAGAAAGGTAGAGAACGGCGGTGTGAGTCCGAGGGAGAAAGGAATCAAAGTTTCTTAGGAAAAAATATTTTCATGCTTATGGGAAATTGAGGCTCAAAACGGTTAGGTTACCCCCCAGAACGAAGTCGTCTGGTCCAGATTCTTCTTCCCATCCCTACGCTGCCTAAGTGATAAATTTAAGCCTTATTGGGGTCTCTCTGCCCGGCCCACAATAGGATCTAGGGCAGTTTGAATTTTTACTTTACTTGGACCAGAGGTACAACCTAAATTTACTACCTTAAGTCAAGAAACCCCTCAAATTAAATTTTAGGCTCTGACTCTAATTTTGCGGGGTTCCTGGAAGTCGCGGGGCGAACTTCGAGAAGGCGTCTGAGTTGCCAGGGGAACCTATGCACACAGAGACCTACAGCGCCGCCCGCAAGCTTTCGGTAAACCTTACCAACATTAGCTGACCGGCTGTCCTCCAATCTCTTATCGGGGACGGGGCTCAAAGCCCCGTCTCCACAGCAACGCCTTTGTCTGAGCCCAGGGCTTGGGTACCGTGGGAGGCGCGCTCGGATGACGTCATGCACCCCTGGCGCTTGCGTGACATCGATTCCAGAGCAGGGGGCTCAGCCTGCCCGCAGGTATGAAAACGAGCAAGGCCTCGGACACTGCGCACGTGTCATTTCAGGTTGGCGCCTGTATAGTTCTTAAACACCAAGTTGTGAGCGAGCACTCTTAAAGTCTGCGTGCCTGCGCTGCTATGCCTTTAATTTTAGCCAGAGAAACCATCAGAGATTTGCTTCAGTTCCATCTGGCTTTCTAAGGGCCTAAGGGCAGATACCTGAGAATCGGACAGTTTGTCTCTCCTGTCTCTTACCGCTCCTGGTGGTGCTGCTGCTAAGTCGCTTCAGTCGTGTCCGACTCTGTGCGACCCTACAGACGGCAGCCCACCAGGCTCCCCCGTACCTGGGATTCTTCAGGCACACACTGTGTGTGTGTGTGTGTGTGTGTGTTAGTCGTTCAGTCGTGTCTGACTCTTTGCGACCCCATGGACTGTAGCCCACCAGGCTCCCCCGTACCTGGGATTCTTCAGGCACACACTGGGTGTGTGTGTGTGTGTGTGTGTGTGTGTGTGATTCTTCAGGCACACACTGGGTGTGTGTGTGTGTGTTAGTCGTTCAGTATTGTGTGACTCTGTGCGACCCCACAGACGGCAGCCCACCAGGCTCCCCCGTACCTGGGATTCTTCAGGCACACACTGGGTGTGTGTGTGTGTGTGTGTGATTCTTCAGGCACACACTGGGTGTGTGTGTGTGTGTGTGTGTGTGTTAGTCGTTCAGTATTGTGTGACTCTGTGCGACCCCACAGACGGCAGCCCACCAGGCTCCCCCGTACCTGGGATTCTTCAGGCACACACTGGGGGTGTGTGTGTGTGTGTGTGTGTGTGATTCTTCAGGCACACACTGGGTGTGTGTGTGTGTGTGTGTGTGTGTGTGTTAGTCGTTCAGTCGTGTCTAACTCTTTGCGACCCCATGGACTGTAGCCCACCAGGCTCCCCCGTCCATGGGATTCTCCAGGCAAGAACACTGGAGTGGGTTGCCATTTCCTTCTCATGAAAGTGAAAAGTGAAAGTGAAGTCGTTCAGTCGTGTCCCTGGTGCATTGCATCCTTAATGCCACCTACTAGTCTTGAAAATTCTAGTTGAATTCCCAGATTGTGTTGCCGGCAAGTTTCCTCTAGCAGACCATCTCCTTTCTAAGCCAGTGCTTGGTAAGGTCAGCAAGCAGACTTTCTAACACTTGTTGTTCAGTCACTCAGTTATGTCTGACTCTTCTTGACCCCTCAGACTGCAGCAAGCCAGGCTTCCCTGTCCTTCTCCATCTCCCAGAGTTTGCTCAAACTCATGTCTATTGAGTCAGCGATGCCATCCAACCACCTCATCCTCTGTCACCCCCTTCTCCTCCTGCCATCAATCTTTCCCAGCATCAGGGTCTTTTCCAATGAGTCAGCTCTTCGCATTAGGTGGCCAAAGTGTTGGAGCTTCAGCTTCAGCATCAGTCTTTCCAGTGAATATTCAGGGTGGATTTCCTTTAGGATTGACTGATTTGATCTCCTTGCTGTCCAAGGGACTCTCAAGAGTCTTCTCCAGCATCACAATTTGAAAGCATCAATTTTTTGGTGCTCAGCCTTGTTTGGAAATAGGTAAAGTAAGGATAAGCCAACTCTGACCGAGAGCCTGAAAAGTTCTCTTGAGTTAAGTATTTGAACTTTTAAGGATTTGTGACTTCTGTTGACAGCTTGTTGTTCCTTCTCCCTTCTTTCAGATTTTTAGCCAGGATCTAAGCTGTTGACCTGGCTAGGTAAATGACCTCCAGGTAAATGAAATGTCACTGTTCAGGAACTTTGGAAGCACCCAGCTCATTTCATTGACTCATTACAGAAACATGAATTTCAGCACCAGTTGTGTGCTGGGCATGATTACTGTTCATTGAAGAATGAAGTGAGATCTAGGAGATACGGTGCAGCCAGGAGTCAGACTTGATTGAAACCTGGCCCTGCTCCTGACTTGCTGAATGATCCGGGGGTGAGTTATGAGCCCCCTCTGCATCTCAATTTTATGATTTGTAAAAATGAGCATAATCCTACCTCCTAAAGACAACAGGCCTACGAGGCAAACCTCGTGCTATGATTTGGCTGAGGGGGCTTTTCTTTGCGCTTCTTTATGTTTCTCCCCTTCTCAGTGCCTGTCTTTTCAGGCCTTACACATAGGACAACACCACTAGTGGGAAAACAGCCCCCTGACCAGCACACAGCCTCAGAGGTCATCCACAGATTCTGCTCAAGTTATTTCAGAGACAGCTTTCAACCAGGCGCAGCTTTTTATGGGTCTGTATGCTGAGGCCATGACTGAGCAACTAACACACACAGTCATGCTGAGGCCAAGTTAGGTTTAAGCAGAACTCTCCCACTTCATCTGCAAACAAGTTCCTCTTAAACCACCCAGATCCAAACGGAAAAAAAAAAAATCCTTTTCTTGAAGTGCGTGGAGGCTTGACACTAGGTGTTGGAGGGTGGCCTATGAGGTTAGGTCAGATCCTGGGTCACTGTCGGGGAGGGATGAGGCACCATAAGCGTTGGGGAGCGAGTGTCTGGCTCCCTTGTCACCACAAGGCCTGTGGTTTCCAACCCTGTCTGCATCCCCGTCCTGCTAAACAACAGAGGGAGAGAAAACAGACATGCACACAGGCGGACACACACACACACACACACAGCCTTCAGAGGAAGTAAAGCACCAGATGTTCTGGGTTTCCTGTTCGATGCTTCCACAGCTGGTCGGGTCTGTGGTTGTGGTTTGTCTGTCTCGGGCTCATGTGAGAGACAAAAGCTGGGCTGACGGGAAACCTCCCCTCTCGGCCCACCCCCTTCCTCAGCTCTAACTGATCAGTCACACGGAAACCTGGCAGGTCAGACATTTCCTGAAACACCCAGAGCCTGGATTCTCCCAGGAGGAGGCTGAGTGCCCCCAGCCCTGCGGAGCAACCCTGGGGCTGATGGTCAGCTAGATCCTGGGGACAATAGAAATCTCTCTCCAAATGTACTATTAATATAGATCTGCATTGCTGCAGAATAGAATGAAGCTGCAGAATAGAATAGAATGACATTGAGTTGCCACATTCACTAAGCCAGTGTCTGGCATAGAATAACCATTCAGAAACACTCAGCATATGGAGGAATGAATGAGGGACAGGGATCTTCATCTTGGGGTTCAGTTCAGTTGCTCAGTCATGTCTGACTCTTTGCCACCCCATGAACTGCAGCACACCAGGCTTCCCTGTCCATCACCAACTTCCAGAGCTTGCTCAAACCCATGTCCATCGAGTTGGTGATACCATCCAACTATTTCATCCTCTGTCGGCCCCTTTTCCTCCTGCCTTTTCCCAGCATCAGCGTCTTTTCCAATGAGTCAGTTCTTCATATTAGGTAGCCAAAATATTGGGGTTGAATACTTTGGGGGTTGAATCTACGAGTCCTGGCTCACCATCATGTGTCATAAGTGGCTCTAGATTCAAATTGACAACGGTTTGAAGCAGCACTGTGCTACTGACTTACCATAAGTCATTTAACTTCTCTAGGCCACTTTCCTCATCTGTAAAATGGAGACAGTAATATCTATTGTCTATAATATGCCAAGAACCTGCCTGCCACTGCAGGAGATGTAAGAGAGCCAGGTTTGATTCCTGGGTTGGGAAGATCCTCTGGAGGAGGGCATGGCAACCCACTCCAGAATCTTTGCCTGGAGAATTCCATGGACAAAAAATTCCATGGAGGAGCCTGGCAGGCTACAGTCCAGGGGGTCATGAAGAGCCGGACACAACTGAGCCACTGACACTTTCACTTTCACTAAAGATCATCACTACATCATAAGGTAATGGCGGTGCTTAAATGAGTTAATGTATGTAAATCACTTGAATAGCTGCTGGCAGTTGGTAAGGGATGGATAAATATTAACTGTCATCAGTGTTCAGTTACATTTGATTCTGACAGCAACCTAACTACAGATAGGCTCTGTGAGTAGTGCCATTTCACGGATGAGAAAACTGAAGCTCAGAGAGATGAAGTCATTTTTGCAAGTTCACCGAGGTAGTGAATAGTGAGACTGAGACTCCTCCCCAGTTCTCTGACTCTTTCTTGTGTGTGCGTGAGGTTTTAACCGCCTCCTGCAGGTGCATTTTTTTCATCACCTCCTGGGACCCCTCCTCCCACTCCCACTGCACAAGGCCCAGCCGCCTCCTGCAGACCTCCCTGCCTGCAGCCTCCAGCTGCATCCCTGCTTTCAGAGAAAGGTCTTGCTTCCCTGCAGAAATGTACCTTGAAGAGTGACGTCTTATAGATGATTGTGCCTAGCTGGGAATAATCAAAGACATGGCTCATTGGGGAGAATTTCACAAATAGCAGCCTGGCCAGGAAGACATTTTATTGTGGTGGTTTTGGCTGGGGAGGTGGTACTTTTCTGTACCCCTCAAATCCCAATGCTCTGATGGGGCTTCGTCTGACAGAAGAGGCAGTGGGATATGGTGTGAAGTGTTATGCTCAGATTTAGTGAGCATCATTATTGCTGGAGGAGCTCTGAAAATGCAGATTCTCAGGCCCCACCTTAGAGTCTAGGAGCTACATTTTGAGAAATACTGGTGGTGTGGCAAGAGGCGCAGACCTAGGTTCAAGTTCCTTAAATAGCTGTGCAACCTTAGGAGGATATTGACCCCTTCTGAGCTTCAATATTTTCATCTTTAAAATAGGAATTAAGCCAATCCCACCCACCTCATGGGGGACCACCAGCGAAAGTGCTTCATTCACTGTGCAAGGGGAGAGTGTGAGTGGTGACCATTTATTTCTATGTTCATGCTCAACCAAGTGCTGTGGAGAAATTCAAAGGAAGGCACAGACCCAGGCCCAAACCTCAGAGAAGTTCCTTAAATCTTTGGTGAAACAGGGAACTGTGGGCCCCTGAACTTAATCACTTCTTTGGTGAAGGCTGTTAGCCAGAAGGGGAGGAAGTATGCTTTTCCACCTCTCCTACGTTGGTCTCTCCCAGTGACAACATGGCAAAGTGCACCAGAGCCTGAATCAGTCAGGGCATGCCAGGTAATGGGGCAGTAACGAACCAACACTGGGTCTCAGTGGCTAAACACAATAAGGGTTTCTTTTTCTCCCTCTTTTTAATATTTCTTTTATTTATTTGGCTGTGCTAAGTCTTGGTTGCAGCATGTGGGATATTCAGTCCTCCTTGTGGCATACAGAATCTTTAGTTGCAGCATGCGAACTCTTAGTTGCAACATATATGGGATCTAGTTCCTTGACCAGGGAATACACCTGGAACCCTGGCATTGGGAGCTCGGAGTTTTAGCCACTGGACACCAGGGAAGTCCTGAGGGCTTATTTCTTGATCACGCTGTATATCCCAGCAGATCGGCAGGTAGTTCTGCTCCACAAACTCATGCAGGGACCCAGGCAGAAGATGTTGGGCAGAAGTATGCCATCTGGAACACTCTTCCATTGTCAGAGTAGACTAGAGATGGGGGCCTGGGCGATTTACTGCCTCAGCCTGGCCATGGCATGCATCCCTTCTGCTCAATTTCATCAGCTGAAACTAGTCAGATGCACAGCTGGGAAAGGCAGGGGAGCAAATGGCATGTTTGGGGAGCACTGTTTACCCAATTGTAGGCTAATGTAAGTGTTCTGAGCACATTTCAGGTAGGCTAGGCTAAGTTATGGGCTTCCCAGGTGGCCCAGCGGTAAAGAATTCACCTGTCAAGCAGGAGACGTGGGTTCAAACCCTGGGTCGGTAAGATCCCCTGGAAAAGGAAATGGCAACCCACTCCAGTATTCTTGCCTGGAGAATCCCATGGACAGAGGAGCCTGGCAGGATACGGTCAATGGGGTCACCAAGAGCTGGACACAACTTAGTGAATAAACAGCAGCAGCAGCAGCACTGTCTTTGCTGCAGGGTACTTCCTGCATAGAGTAGGGAGATCTGAAAACTCTTGGCCCAGATTTCCACCAAGGGCACAAAGACCAATGTTTCTCAGAGAGAAAAGGAAGGAAGATTTCTCTGTCTAGTTGCTTCTGCACCCTACATTCTGAGAAGCTCAGCTTTCCTGTCTGGTAGAGCCGAGTTTTATCTGTTTGAGAATGTAGTAGTTGTTTTGTCTTTTTTCCTCTCTCTCTTCTTCCTTCTCATTTTTGCCTGCCCTCAAAACATGGGAAGAGAAGTAGTCTGCCTCAAGCAGCCAGCAGTCTGGCCCGGCTCCCTGGGCTGGAGGGGAGCCATCTCCCAGCAGGCTGAGAAATACCCCAGAGCTCCCAGGGTCCTGTGGGCGCTGGGTGGGAGGCTGACACAGCCTAGAGGCGGTGTGCCTGGCCGCCAGCCCCACCCTCCTCGGAGTGCTCTGCGCAGAGAGGAGCTGAAAGCAGCCCAAATATCTTCGGAAATGGAGAACGCTGGACTGGAACCCAGCAATTTGGGGCAGCAGTTTTTCTGGAGCACGTAGCTGGGGAATTTGCCTTGAGAAATCTCTCATTCCTCGAGTGTTGGTGGATAAATGGTACTTATTTGTTTAACCTCAAATCAAGCCACAGTCCCCATTTTCTGGGCTGCTTTGAAAGGGTTGTTTTAAAAGAGCTGAACAAGCTGAAAATCACGGGTCTGGTTGTTGGAATGGCTTTGCAGAAAGTTGTGGGCTCAGAAAGTTCCTGAATTTTCTGTAGAATGTGACTGGCAGTGGTGGAGTGTGGGTAGGGAGGTGGGGAACACAGCCTGGACCCTTATCCTGCATACTGACCGGACTGTTTCTATGAGGGGTCCAGCCTTGTCAGGGTCAGTGTTCTCTTGACCCTAGGTTCCCTTGACCAGAGTTTCAGGTGGGAGGAAACCCTGGAAGATTCCTTTCTGAAATCTGTTCAGGCAGCTTTGTATAAAGTGGAGTTCTGTTCTTTCTGTCTGACCAGTCTCTACTTCCTTCCCCTCTTTCATGACAGAAGGTGTTTGTTCCCCCCACTCCTGCCCCCAAGAAAGATTTCTTTTTTTAAATTAAATTTATTTATTTTTAATTGAAGGATAATTGCTTTACAATATTGTGTGATTTTCTGCCATTCTTAACTTGAATCAGTCATAAGTATATTATCTGTCCCCTCTGTCTTGAACCTCCCTCCCCATCCCACCCCTCTAGGTTGTAACAGAGCCCCAGTTGAGTTTCCTGAGTCATCAAGCAAATTCCCATTAGCTGTTTTCCCAATGGCTATCTGTTGGAGGGACTGATGCTGAAGCTGAAGCTCCAATACCTTGGCCACCTGATGCAAAGAACTGACTCATTGGAAAAGACCCTGATGCTGGGAAATATTGAAGACAGGAAGAGAAGGAGACGACAGAGGATGAGATGGTTGGATGGCATCACTGACTCAATGGACATGAGTTTGAGCAAGCTCCGGGAGTTGGTGATGGACAGGGAGGCCTGGCGTGCTGCAGTCCATGGGGTGGCAAAGAGTCTGACATGACTGAGCAATTGAGCTGAACTGACTGATTTATTTTACATACAGTAGTGTATATGTTGGAGCTTCCCTGGTGGCTCAGTTGGTAAAGAATCTCCCTGCAATGCAGGAGACCCAGGTTTGATCCCTGGGTTGGGAAGATCCCCTGGAGAAGGAAATGGCAGCCCACTCCAGTATTCTTGCCTGGGAAATCCAGTGGACAGAGGAGACTGGTGGGCTACAGTCCATGGGGTCACAAAGAGTTGGACATGAACTGAGCAGCTAAACCACAGTGTATGTTTCCATGTTACTTTCTCCATACATCCCACCCTCTTCTTCTGCTGCCCCCCATGTCAATAAGTCTGTTCTCTATGTGTCTCCATTCTGTGCTAAGTCGCTTCAGATGATGGTTGAAATTGGCCGTGGTGGGAGCACAGGTGGACCTCAGAGACATTGCAGGGCTTTTTTCCCCGCCAGACTACCACGATAAAGCAAATAGCACAATAAAGCAAGTCACAGGCTTTTTGGCCGTATTCTTAGGGCTGTCAGAGAAGACCATTTCTTTCCCTTGGCATTGCTAAGGAGGTAGGATGTCAACAGTCATCTTGCCAGACACAGGGAGAGAATTTCTTAGAGATGGAGGGAGCATAGGACACTCATGATGTCACTTGAATGCCTGAATCCAGCCATACCTGAAGCTGGTGTATTCCTGAATGTTCCAGTTACACAGATAAATATTCCTGTTTCTTTGCCTAGGTAGCATGAATTGAGCTCCTGCCACCTGTCAATAAAAATACCATGAATAATACAAGTGGGTCACCCATAGCCAATTAAATAGATTTGGTGTTTGTCTTGATTGTGGTGGTGGTTTTATAGGTGTATTTATCTGCCACAACTCACTGAATTGTACACTTTGAGTGGGTGCATCTTATTGTAAGTAAATTATATCTCAATTAAGATGCTACAAATTAAAAAAAAGAGGGGTATGTGTGTTGTGGGTGGGAGTGGCTTTTTCATATCTAATTCTGCCAGGTAAAGACTCAGATAGGAAAAGAAGATGAAACCAGAGGATGGTTCTGTAACTCACACCAACTGGTTCCTCCTTCCACCTGTTACCGTGATTTTTATCCACCCACCCATTTACCAGGGGCTTCCTTGGTGGCTCAGTGGCAAAGAATCCACCTGCAATACAGGAGACCACCTGCAATGCAGGAGATGTGGGTTCGATCCCTGGGTTGGGAATATCCCCTGGAGAAGGAAATGGCAACCCACTCCAGTATTCTTGCCTGGAAAATCCCATGGACAGAGGAGCCTGACGAGCTATAGTTGCAAGAATCAGACATGACTGAGTGACTAAACCACGAACCACCACCACCATTTACCACCTGGGACCTCTTAGATAAGAAGAAGGAAGGATGGAAGGACACAGCCCTCTTGAAGAGGGGAGAAGCAGAACTGAAGGTGGGTCTTCTTTCTTCTGCCAGCCCTGGAAACCAGCCAAGTTACCGTGACCCTTCATCCAGTGATAAGAGCCTTACAGAACAGTAGTGTGACAAAAGCAAACAGGCAGCCCAGCAGAACTTCACCTGCTGGTCCTTTGAGAGGGAGTTGAAACAAACTCGGTATGGACTCATTCTCCTTTTCTGTCTCCAGGGTATGGGAGAGAGTGAGCTCCAGGTTGCAAATAAAGAAAAGCCTGGATCAGGCCTCATGCTTCAATCCCACCCCTGGGTCCTGGCTCAGGGCCCTAAGGCTGCTATTACCTCCTGAGCACTGCCTACTTAAGTCTCAAGGGGAGTTAAGAAATAATATCAGGACTTCCCTGGGCGGTCCAGTGGTTAAGAATCTGCCTTGCAATGCAGGGGACACCAGTTGAATGCCTACTCTGGGAAATAAGATCCCACATGCGGGGTAGCAACTAAACCCGCATGTCAAAACTGCTGCAACCCGTGAGCCACAGCTAGAGAGTCCATGCACTACAACGGAAGATCCCGCAAGATGCAACAAAGATCCTGTGTGCCACATCTAAGACCTGAAGCAACCAAATAAACAAATAGATATTTTAAAAAAGAAATAATATCAATGACAGCAGCTACTTCTACTTCTTTCCTAGGAGACCATCTGAGTGCCCACCCCATGACTGACTTCATAAGCACAAGATGACTTCATCCTCCAAATCCTGAAGGTAAGTTCTCTCAGCAATCGCCATCATACAGCTGAGGAAGCTGATGCTCAGAGAGGTTAAGTCACTTGCAGGGGTCACACAGCTAAGGAGAGGCATGGCTGGGCTTCAAACTCAGGTCCATCTGGTCCCAAACCTGGCTTCCAAGCTGTACAGAGTGCAAAGCAGCGTAAATGACATTTGTCTTTCGCACCCAGCGACACTGAATTCATAATCAGCAGGCCCACACAAGGCGAGCCATCCTGGGCAGTTGGATATCAAATGCCTGCCGCCAGTGTGATTGCTCCCTGGGCAATGGCCAGGGTGGAGATTTCCCAGTCTCTGGCATGGATCCCCACCTGCAGGCCATGGGAAGGTCCTCGGAAGATTGCTGGGGGCAGAGGCGGGCCTCCCAGATCTGCAGACGGGCTGCAGATCAGCCTGGGATGGGCTCAGGACTCCACAGGAGCAGCTGGGCGCTCCTCTTCCCCTGGCTGTGGGCGTCTCTCCAAGAGTGGCAGGAAAGCTATTTCAGAACAGGCAGGGGGCCTCAGTCCAGTCTACCCCAACATGCGCCCCTCAGATGACTGCCTGATAGAGCGAAAGGGCTGAGCCAACAAGAACCCCACAGCCACCTGGGGCTCCCGGCAGGATGGACACGGGTGTGACCCCTGTGCCCAGTTCACACTGGTCACACTCGGTTCCGGTCCCCTGATGCTCCAATTGGAATCACCTCCTTTCCCACTGCCATCCTGTCCACAGAAGCACTGCTCAAGGAAGGACTCGCCTGGACTGAAATTTTGGCTGGGTTCCAGGGAGCTGGCTTGGTCTGATTGGGTGGTGAGGATGGGGGAGGGGGAGGAGGTAACAGGAAGAGGCTGCAGGTGTGGAGGGAGAGGGAGGAGGTGGAGGTGCACGGTGGCCAAGTGGTCAGGGTGGGGTGTGGACAGACAGGATAGGGAATGATGGAGCAGAAAGGGGCTCTGAGGCCAGAAAAGGGAGGTGGGTAGTGTGCATCCCCGGACTGGAGGAAGAAAAGCATCAGAATATTTAGAGCAGAGAGGCACAGTAGAGTGGGGTGTGTGTGTGTGTGTGTGTGTGTGTGTTAGTCATTCAGTTGTGTCCAACTCTATGTGACCCCATGGACTGTAGCCTGCCAGGCTCCTTTGTCCATGGGATTCTCCAGGCAAAAATACTGGAGTCAATTGCCATGCCCTCCTCCAGGGGATCTTCCCAACCCAGGGATTGAACCCAGGTCTCCTGCATTGCAGGCAGACTCTTTACCCTCTGAGCCACAAGGGAAACCTGAGGGGAGCCATAAAATAGTTACAAAACAATATTGATCAAAGCCATTGGGCAGGAGGGGCTGAGGGGTCCCCAGTTCGAGGGCGGAGATGCCCCAGTTTGGGGATAAGTGCTGTCTGGGTGTGTCTGGCTGGCAGGAAGCGAGGTAGGGCCAGGGTGCTGGGTTTTGGCTCCAGTGTCTGTGGGCGCAGAGAGCAGCTGCAGGGTGCTCAGCCCCAGGGCCCCAGGGCTGGCCTGGCAGCTAGACGTCTGAGGTGTTCTGGTGGTGAGGATGTTTAACCGTCCGCTTGCAGTCCATGTGACTTGCATAGCACTCAACCTGCTTAGCCTTTAGCACACGTTATGTCATTTAATCACTGAAGCCTCCTGCAGACAGGGAAAGAGGCCACAACCCTGGTCTCCTCCCAGGTAACAAGTAGAGGGACCAGGGTTGGGACCTGGGTCTTTCCTCTGGGCATATCACCTTATATCCAGGGACCTGGGTCTTTTCTCTGGGTGTGTCACCTGGTGTCCATGGACCTGAGTCTTTTCTCTGGGTGTGTCACCTGGTGTCCATGGACCTGGGCCTTTTCTCTGGGTGTGTTACCTTGTATACACAGACCTGGGTCTTTCCTCTGGACATGTCACCCTGTGTCCATTGAGGGGGCAGGAGCTGAGGCGGGGGCGGGGTACAGCTGCTGGGGACAGTGGATGTCAGCCAGCTGGTCCCATTGGCCAGGACCCTGCTTCTCTCGTGGGGCAGCATGGTAAGGTGTTCTGAGTCAGTGGGAGGGTGGACAGGGAGTGTGAGTGAAGGTGGGAGTGAGTGTGTGTGGGTAAGTGTGAGCATGCCGCTGTGAGGTGTGTGAGTGTGGGATGGCCCTCTGTTCTGGGGCTGGACCAGCCAGGAGACAGGAGCCCCTTGGAGTCTGGCAGGGACAGGAAGTTGCTCACCCTCCATGCATGCAGCAGCCCTCCTGGGCGGGGACAGGATGCTGTGGTCTCTGCAGAAAAACGGGAACCAGGGAGGGAGTAGAGGAGGCAATGGCTGAGAGGGTGGGATGGGACATAGGCCTGGAGAAGATGGGGGAGTCCAGGGGATGGGGTGCTTGAAAGGTGAGAAAGTGGAAATCCTCCAAAACACTGAAGAAAGAGGGGAGGGCTTTCTCTCACATCCCTGGAGATTCACTGGGGGGACAAATTAAGTCCCTGCCCCCCTGGAACTGACTTGCTCCTCTGTCAGTCTGGCCTCTCACAGGTTTCTTACCTCCTGGGTTCCTCTCCATGTGCCCTAACTGCCAACCCACACCCTGGGGCCCCAGCTCTGGGAGTGTGCCACTCTCTGCTCTGTCAGCAGGAACTCTGCCCATCTTGGAAGACGTAGCTGGTGCTTCATGGCTGAGAAGCCTTCCCACTTGTGGCGCAAGGGATTTCTCCCTCATGGTCCAGGCAGCTCATTCCTAAGACCTTAGCTTCCCAACTCTGCTGGGGAGTCTTTTAATTCTCCTCACTCTCTGTGACAACCTGTCAAAAGTGGCAGGGCTGGACTCATAGGGTTTTATTTACTGCTAACAATAAAAACCATGCATGTTGGACTTCCTTGGAGGTCCAGTGGTTGAGGCTCCATGCTTCCACTGCAGAGGGTGTGGGTTAAACCCCTGGTCAGGGAACTAAGATCCCTCATGCTATGTGGTGTGGCCAAAAAAAAAAGAATAATAATAATAATAGTAAAAACTATGCATGTTGGGTGGATGCGGTAGGTAGGGGGATCGTGGTAGAGGCAGGAGACACCACATTCCTGCCATGTCCCAGAGGCACATGCCATGTGCCATGTCCCATTCCCATTTTCCTTTGTTAGGATTAAAGATTGGGGAATTGGGAGTGAGACTAACTTGGTTCAGGTTCACCCTGTTGCTTCACGTGTGGCCGCCTTTCACACTGTAATCCCATATCTATAAATGTGAGAATCTGAAGACAATAATCTCCAAAAAAATGAAAGACTTTTCCATACAAAGATGTTCACAGCAGTGTTATTTATAATCGTGAGTTGGAAACTACTTAGATATGCTAACATGGGAGAATGGCCAGATGAATAATGGTATTAACATTATCTACTGCATAAATATTAGATAGACATTTTGAAAGATGATTATGGTGATTCTGTGGTCACATGGAAAAGCTTTGTAGTAATCTAAGATGATCATGGATATGTTAAACAAACAGCCTTACATCCAAAATGTCTGCATGGGAGGAACAGTGAAAGGAAAACACAAGATGTTAATGGTTGAAGTGCTTTGGTGATTTCTGATTTCTCCTTTCCACTCTCCTGTAACAAGCATGAACACTTATATCAAGATTAATTATACTTAAAAGTATCTTTTTTCTTATCTTGAGAGTCTTTTTTAAAAAAAATAAAATGACACCAAGAAGAAGAAAATAAGCATGTTAACATTTTGTGTGTTTCCTTCCAGTCCTTTCTCCACGCATATTTCCACATCTATAAATAGACACATAGTTGACTAGAAAAGAAAAAATCCCAAGGAATTTTGGAGGCGTTCTTTCTGGGCTTGGAGGTCCCAGTTCCCTGGAAGTTTCCCTGTGGTTGTGGGAAGAGGTAGAGAGCAGTGGCCCAGGCTCCTGGGGTGAGAGCTGCTCCCTGCATGGAGTCTCAGGTCAGAGTGAGCCCCCCACCATCAACCTGAGAGTTGCCACTGTACCCCAGGGAGCCTGCTTGCTGATGGGCTGCCCCCAGACACACCTTCTCCATTCTGGCCTCTTAATCCTGGTCCCGTCCCCTCCACTGCCTTTCTAAGCTCCTCGAAGCAACCAGTTTGCTAATTAATCCTGACCTTTCCAAAGTCTGAAATTCCTAACCAGTGGGAGACTTCCCCTTTTCAAGTGGTTCTGACAGTTGTTGGCCACAGGGGGGGTGGGGGGTGGGGGGTGGGGAGGGTGGGTTTCCACCTCCATTCCGTGGGTTGGCCAATCAATGGCGGGTTTGGCCCTGGAGGTTCGCTGGGGCCTGAGCTTGCTGAGCCTTGCCCTGCCTCACCCTGCTTAGGTGGGGACATTCGCTCCAGGGTTCTGTCAAGGCCACCACCCTGGTCCCCTGGAATCTGCTAGCAAGATTCAGGTGACTGTTGACTCATACACCCCCAACAGACTGGGCCAGCTCACCCCTCCCAGGCCTGGGACCATCTCCACGCCCTTGATCTTAGGAGAGTTGCTGCCCTCACTCTTCCATGGAAATGCTATGCACTCTGGAGAGGTGGGGGGCATGAGGGAGATGGGGGATATGGAAGCCCTGTTCTGTGCAGCCTGCCCCCACAGAGGACTCCTACTCTCCACCCTCACCCCATCCCACCCTGTGGCCACATGGGCTCCATGAATAAGATCCTGTGATTCAGAACTTCTCTATTCCCCCAACCTCCCATCCTGCCTCCCTCCTCCTCCTCCTGCTCCCCTCCCACCCCACCACTCCCAGCCTCTCAGTTGCTTTCTGATAACCACAGCTGAGTTTCTGTCTTGGTCAGAGGTGAACATGAATCAAGAGTTACCAGGTTCTGCCCCGAGCTGACTTTCTTTTTCAGCAGCCTGTTTCCACTTAGAAAGGCAAAACAGGTCAGGCTAGCCAAGCCCTGCTTGCTGGGTCAGGATGAGGACAGGGTGGGGAGGCTGGGCTTGGGACCAGGGACCAGGGCAGGCTTGGGAGTGGGGGACACGATGGCCAGGACCTGCCGTCTGCATTGCCCTCCAGAACCCAGCATGCAGAGGCACTGGTTTTGTAGCATAGGTGCTCTTTCCCAAGGCCCAAGGGGACGTGGCACAGGATATGGCCATGTTTTATTTTTCAACGTGGGGGATTATTTTGGTTCCATTCTCTAACAGCCTACATCCATCAAAAAACATCTGCTAATCACCCACTGGGTGCAGAGTATATGGTTTGTTTTCAGAGGAAACCTCCATCACCCTACTGCTTACCTCCAGTCCAGACTTGGAGCAACGCTGTCTCTCACCTCTTGGCCTCCTGTCTAGACCTGGTGCGTTGGAATTCAAGTGAAACTTCTTACCACATTTCCTTTGATACAGTAGACAATCATTTTAGGTTGAGATTGTGCTTCTAACATCCTTGTGGATGGTACCAGGGGGCCTCAGACACCAGGGTGCCCCAGAATCAATGGCAGAACCCACAAAGTCACTGATTGCCAGGGACAAGTGGTGACCTGGAGGCAGAGGATGGAGGCCTGAACCACCCTCTGTGCTGTGATTGGACTCTCTGGTTTCAGGGACAGAAAGGTCCTCAGAGACTAGGGGTCCGCTGGAAGGATTGTTGCAGAGCTAAAGCTGGGAGGGGCCTCAACCGGGCCACCACAACCAGGGGCACTGCTGTTTCTGCAGGACCAGCAACCACCCCCCTCCCCGTAGCAGCACCCACTATCACACAAGAGGCTGTTCTCAGCATTTCTAAGACCCTGCCCTCCTCTTCTTGGGGGTGGGCCCGTGACTCAGAACCTGCCAATCAGGGTACCCACTCACATCTCTGACACCAGTCTTCCTAGGCATTTTCTGCTGGGTAGGTATTATCTTTCCTGTAGATGACCTTGGGGGGCAGCTGAGTGGTAAGGATGGCAAGTTTTAGGTTTCAGGTGACACCCCCCCCCCCACCCCTGCCCAGCTAATCTGATCCTAGAGGAGACTTTATCTTTGGGAAAGATGGAGGCCTGATGATATCACTTGACCTTGTTGATCTTGTTGTACCTGAACCTGAAGCTGGCCGAATTTTCAGATCAAGGTTCATAAGTGGGGATGAGTTTTTCCCTTAAGTGGGGATGGATTTGGCTTCTGGTACTGTTAAGAGAGAAGCCCGCAGGGGTTACTGTTGCTTGCTCCACCCTGAAGGATATGGCTTGGGTCCTCAGGAGGAACCAATTCAAGTCGATTTTTTAACAACTAGACCTGGTGCAGCCCCCAACACACACACACACACACACACACACACACACACAGCTTCTCTTTGGCCAACTGTAGTGTGCTAGGCGGAGAAGGCAATGGCACCCCACTCCAGTACTCTTGCCTGGAAAATCCCATGGATGGAGGAGCCTGGTGGGCTGCAGTCCATGGGGTCACTAAGAGTCGGGCATGACTGAACAACTTCACTTTCACTTTCATGCATTGGAGAAGGAAATGGCAACCCACTCCAGTGTTCTTGCCTGGAGAATCCCAGGGACAGAGGAGCCTGGTGGGCTGCTGTTTGTGGGGTCACACAGAGTCGGGCATGACTGAAGCAACTTAGCAGCAGCAGCAGCAGTGTGCTAGGCAGAATGCATGCATGCATGCTCAGTTGCTTCAGTTGTGTCAGACTCTTTGCCTCCCTATGGACTGTAACCCGCCAGGCTCCTCTGTCCATGGGATTCTCCAGGCAAGAATATTGAAGTGGGTTGCCACGTCCTCCTCCAGGGGATCTTCCCAACTCAGGGATTGAACTGGGGTCTCCTGCATTGCAGGCAGATTCTTTATCACTGAGCCACCGGGGAAACCTGCTAGACAGAATAGGGGCCCTCCAAAAATGGGCTTCCCTGGTGGCTCAGTGGTAAAGAATCCACCTGCCAAGCAGGAGATACAGGTTCAATCCCTGGGTTGGGAAGATCCCCTGGAGAAGGAAATGGCAAGCCCCTCCAGTATTCTTGCCTGGAAAATCCCATGGACAGAGGAGCCTGGCAGGCTACAGTCTATGCGGTCACAAAGAGTTGGATACAACTTAGTGACTGAGCCCACAAAGATGTCCAGGTCCCAGTCCCCAGAACCTATAACCATGCGCCCTCATAGGCAGAAGGGATTTTGCAGACGTGGCTAGTGTTAAGGGCCTCAAGACAGGGAGGCGATCCTGGATTATTCAGGTGAGCCTCCTGTCATCTCAAGGATCATTATCAAAGGGAAGCAGAAGGATCAGAGTCAGAGAAGGCAATGTGACAACAGGAACAGAGGCTGGAGCGAATTGAGGATGAGGCCATGAGCCAAGGAATGCAGGTGCCTCTAGAAGCTGGGAAAGGCAAGGAGGATTCTCCTCTAGAGTCTCTGAAAGGAGCAGCCCTCATGACACTGCTTTTCGCCTTGTGTATCGTCTACTGGGTAAGCCATGGCAAAATGTCGTAGTCTAGGTGGTTTAAGCAACATGGATCTATTTTCTCATACTTCTGTTGGCTGGGAGTCCAAGTTCAAGGTACCAGAGAATTTGATTTTGAGGGAGGGCTCTCTTCCCAGCTTGTAGTGACTGCCTTCTTGCTGTGCTCTCACCTGACCTCTTCCCTGTGCATATAGGAAATAGCACCCACTCCAGTATTGTTGCCTGGGAAATCCCATGGACAGAGGAGCCTGGCAGGCTACAGTGCAAAGGGTCGCAAAGGATAGGACTGAGCGACTGAACATGCGTGCACACACACACACACACACACCCCACATAGGAATTTGGGGGGAGGATCCCAAGTTAGTCTGTGACACTCAATGACTGATTTTATATTTCTGACCTCCAGTTCTGTCAGAGAATTAACTTATGTTATTGTAACTGACTAAATTTGTAGTCACTTGTTGCAGCAGCAGTCCAGAAAATAATACAGTCGACCAGCAATGCTCTCTCACCTTCATGTCTTCCCACGTGCTCTGCCTTCTGCCGGCACTCTTAGCTGGCTGGCTCCTGCCGGTGCTTCCTCTCAACTCAGGGGTTCACAAAGTTTTTCTTAACCCTGTATTACTATAGGTTTATGTATCTGCGCCCCCAGCCACACTGAAAACTCCCATCTCCCATTCCTCCATTGAGCAGGTACACATGGAACACCTGCTGTGGGTTCTGCAAAACCCAACATTCTTGCCCCCTCAGAGCTTTCATTCCAGAGGGGACAGAGGGCAGGGTCTGCTCCCCTCTCAACTGTGTCTCCCTGGCACCTGCAGCATCAGGCACATGGCGGACTCCATAGATATGTTTTTTTTTTTTTAAGAATGTTAAAAAAGTTAGTTAATTTTATTTTGGTTGCACTGGGTCTTTGTTGCTGCGAGCAGAGTTTCCCTAGTTGCCTTGAATAAGGGCTACTCTCCAGCTGCGGTGCTCGGGCTTCTCATTTTGGTGGCTTCTCTTGTTGTGGAGCGTAGATTCAAGGTGCATGGGCTTCAGTAGTTGCAGCACATGGGCTCAGTAGTTGTGACGCATGGGCTTAGTTGCTCTGTGGTATGCGGAATCTTGCCTGACTAGGGGTCCAACCCATGTCCCCTGCATTGTTAGACAGATTCTTATCCACTGGACCACCAGGGAAGTCCCTCCATAGCTATGAAATTAATCAGAGACACAGCTGGTGAGTCTGAAAGAAGTCCACAGTTCTAGGCCTCACCCTCACACAAATACGCATGACTATCATTCTAGAAAAAGCCCAGACTTCAAGACTCAAGGCTGGCAGTCCGTTGGAGTGCGTTTTGCTGGCTCTGAGAGTTACCTGGGCTCTTCCACTCTGGCCAAGCCTTCTTGTTGCTCAGCCAGTGCCCTAGGCCAACTCTGGGGCCCAGGGCACACATAGATCATTCATCAGTCTGTCCCTCCATATTTCCACTGAGCTGGGTTCCCCGGCCCCTCTTTTCCTGAGCCTGACAGTTCTCACCATGAGGTGATTCTTCCCTCCTCTCCTCCACCCCTTGCCCAGGGACATTTAGCAATGTCTGGAGACACTTATGGTCGTTGTCATAACTCTGGGTTGGAGTGTTATGCCCACTCAGGGCATATAGTGGGCAGAGGCTGGGGGTGCCTCTCAATATCCTCTGATGCCCAGGACGGCTCCCTTCTAGTACAACCAAGAAAGTCCAGTCCCAAACGTCAGTAGTCTTGAGCTTAAGGAACCTTGAGGCCCAACCCCATACTTTTGAACTATTTTTGGCTGGAGAGTTTCAGCATATGGGCTGTGAGATTTGACCCCTGCCTCTCTTTTTTAATGCTTATGCTCTTGTTTATTCTTTCACCTCGCTGCACAGCATGTGGGGGCTTTAGTTCCTCGACCAGAGATTGAACCTGTGCCCCCTGCATTGGAAGTGCAGAGTCTTAATCACTGGAGTACCAGGGAAAGTCCTTGACCCCTCTATTTTATTTTTTAATTAAAAATTGAAAAAAAATTATCTATTTGTCTGTGCCAGGTCTTAGTTGCTGCATATGGGATCTAGCTCCTTGACCACGGATCAAATCCAGGCCCTCTACATTGGGAGCACAGAGTCTTAGCCTCTGGACCACCAGGGAAATCTCTGACCTCTCTTCTTAGAACTTGATGGGCAAAGCTCCCCTGTATTATGTTATGGAAGGGAAAAGTCTGCTGCCATGTTATCTTCTCTTGAAGGCTGTTGTTAACTTTGTTTTAGTGGATTCTACCTGCTGGGGCTGTGACATCTGAGGCCTCATCAGGCTGAGATAGTGTGTTCACAGATTCCTGACACAGCAGCAAACCCCCAACACACCTGTGGTTCAGTCCCACTTCACATCAGCTGAGTGACAGGTGGGTGTCTAAAATCACCTCGGCATCAGACCATCCTGGGCACGAGCACTTGACTAGTGGCCTCTGAGCCTCCACATCCTGATTTGTGAAACAGGGACAGTAAAACCTACTCTACAGAGCTGTAGGGGAATGAGATCTGTACTCACTGGATTGTGGGAGCTGACTTGTACTGCCTCATGAGAGTGGAATGGTCACTTTTCAGGAATTTTGTGAGCCAGTGGTTAAATATGGTCATCACTAACAATTTAGTTTTACAACTTACGATTCAATAAATTACATTAAAAAGAAAGCAAGTATTCAAAAGTCATCACTTTTTTATTATTTTACTGTGTGTTACTATTGTCTTTGCCCTTCAGTTTATTTCCATCTGGAAAGACTGCGCAGTGGCAGCTGCTGTGTGTCTCTTCTCAATTCCATGGCTGGTGACGCCAACTCAGTGGCTTGGAATCAGTTATGGTGGAAGATTTATACCAAGGAAGTTGGTAAACACTATTAATCAGGGCTTGCTTTGTTGTCGTGTTGATTTTATAGGTTTAAGAGAGTGATGGAGAATATGATAATAATGCAGGTTAAACTTGAAAGTGAGTCATGTCTCTGGTCACTGCATTGTGACTAGCACAAAAAAATTAAGAACGTATTCTTCCTGTGTTCAAACACTGTGATGTGTGCATGTGTGCTAAGTTGTTTCAGTCTTGTCTGACTCTTTGTGACCCCATGGACTGCAGCCCACCAGGCTCCTCTGTCCTGCAAGCCCTCCTCCAGAGGATCTTCCTGACCCACGGATTGAACCCGTGTCTCCTGTATCGTAAGGGGATTCTTTATTGCTGAGATATCGGGAGGCCCTAAACACTGATGCAATTCAGCAAAAAAGTGAAGTTCCAGTACACATTTTCACTGTTCCTCTCTTCCTCACTAAATGGAAATATTAATCAACCTTCATGTCAGAATGGCACTCACTCTTCAGTGACATGAGTGATTTCTTTTGTTGAGGTGGATTTAGTAATCAAGTGTTTATTTGTAGCAAAGTTTATACTTATGCACATATATTTATGGACACACCTCCCCCCAAGAGAGTCGGTTGTTAAACACTTACCAGCCCAGCACAGAATGTGAGTATGCACGTCAAAATTCTTAACACAGAGACAATGTTCCATCTGCAGTGTCAGTTCAGCTGATGGCCCCACAGCCAGAGCACTGTGGGAAGGTGACGTGTGTGTCTGAGCTGAGGTGGGAACTGGTTCTTGTAACCATGGCCTGGAGGGTCCATCTCCCTGCCTATCAAGTCACTTTTGCTGGGCATCCTTGGGGCTATGTGGCACATAGGTATGTGTGCCAGGTTGAGGTATTTGAGAACCCAGGGTGGGAGCCTCCAGGTTTGGGCTGGTCCATCTTGGAGATGACCCAGACAACCCAGGTGAACCTGTACTGAGCTGGTTGGAAGGGCCGAATTGTGGGCCTAGATGGCCTTTTGGGGGTGGTGTGTGTGTGTGGGGGGGGGGGTGACCTTGAGGGGCACACTCAGGGTGAGTCCAGCCTAGCAAGCAAAATATTAGACACGGAGCCCTTTACACTGAATCATCCATTTGTTCACAAAACATCCTGTCTGTGCCAGCTCGGGTTAGGTGCTAGTCATCTAGCTCATTTATCTTTCTTTCTCTTGTGGAGGCAGTGTTCTAGGCAGAAGGGACAGGCCCCAGCAGCTCTAGAGTGTGGCTGGAATCAGTGAGGGTGGGGTTGGCAGCATGTGGGGGAGTAGATGAGGAAGTGTCCTAGTTACCGTTGTAAATAGGAAGCACTAAGCCAGACTCACACGTCACTCTTGTACTAGTAAAGCTCATAAGCAAATGTTGGTTGAATGAAAGCCATCAGAAGACAGGAAGCTCACACCTGAACTTCTAGGTGGCAGGAAGGAAAGGTTCTCGAATGTCTGAGAACCTGCGTGAGCATCATTCCGGGAGAGTGAACCAGGAGCGAGGTTCAAAGACTGCAAGGAACCCCCCGACCTGACCAGGCAGAAGCTAAAAGCGTGTCCCCAGTGACATATAATTGCTTTACAATGTTGTGCTAGTTTCTGCTGCACAACAAAGTGAATCAGTGTATGTATACACATATCCCCTCATTCTTGGACCTCCCACTCCCCCACCCCCATCCCACCCCTTTAGGTCACCACAGAGCACCAAACTGGGCACCCCAACAATTGATGGGGTGCCATGAGTCTTTGACTCAGGTCATGCACCTCCTGCCTGGCAGGCTTGGACTGGCCCCAGTGGTTCTAGCGAGGTCAGCCAGGAGCCAAGTCAGCTTTTCAGACTTTATGTTAAAGGCCCACAGGTGGGGGAGGGATAAAGTGGGAGTATGAGATTAACAGATGCATGTTTCCATATATAAAAGAGATAAATGACAAGGATTTATTGTGTAGCACAGGGAACTATATTCATTGTCTTATAATAAACTATAATAGAACAGAATGGGAAAAAAGAATATAGATATGTACACAGGCTTCCCAGGAGGCTCAGTGGTAAAGAATCCATATACCAACGCAGGAGACACAGGGGACACAGGTTCGATCCCTGGGTTAGGAAGATCCCCTGGAAGAGGAAATGGAACCCACTCCAGTATTCTTGCCTGGGAAATCCCATGGACAGAGGAGCCTGGTGGGCTACAGTCCATGGGGCTGCAAAGAGTCAGATACCACTGAGCAACTGAGCACACACACACATACATACACAGGTTATTTATAATTGAATCATTTTGCTGAATACCTGAAACTGACATGATATTATAAATCAATGAGACTTCAATTATAAACAAACAAGGGGCCCAAAGGTGAATCTTCCTGGGATGTTCCCCCCAAACCCCTTGCCCATGTTTCTTCCTGCTGGGAATGTCCACCTTGCTCTGCACCCCAACCCCTAATACAGCTGGATTTCACTAGTGGAAGTAATACTTCCAGTTACATTAGAATTTCAGATAAACAACCCATAACTTTTTAGTCTAAGTATGTCCCTTGCAACATTTGGCAACTCTGTGCCACCCACATCTGCCTGAACTGGCCCCTGGGTCCTCTTCTCTAGCCATCCCCTTGGGTGGGGTAGCTTGGAGCAAGGTGGTCAGTTGAAGCCTTGAGGAGGAGCCCAGGAGCTGAAGGACGCAGAAGCATCAGGCTGAACCTCTGAGGGCAGACCTAGACCAGGATCGAGTCTCAAACTTCTTAACTCCCACCTACTGAAGGGCTGCTGGCACCTAGCTTCTCTGAGCCTGTGTTGTCCTCTCTGTCAAGTGGGGATATTACTAGTACACATAGGTGGTTGTGAAGGTTGAAGGAGGGCACTGGGCACAGAGCCTGGCATAAACTGAGTGCTCCATAAATAGTAGGCATGACCACAGGCTTACCCATTATTATCTGTATTTTGTTAATTATTTATCACAATAAGAAATGATTATTAGCATAGCTCAACATCTTGTTTTGCCTACTAGTCTATTGCCAGCATCTAGAATGATGCCTGGAGGGACTTGCCTGGTGGTCTAGTGGTTAAGACTCTGCACTTTCAATGCAGAGGGTCTGGGTTCAATCCCTGGTCGGGTAACTAAGATCCCACATGCTGCAACTAAAAAATCCTGCATGCCACAATGAAGATTAAAGATCCTGTGTGCTGGAACTATGACTCAGTACAGCCAAATAAATACTTTCTTTAAAAAAAATAATGTTTTCAGTCTTCCAACTTTATTGAGGCTTTCAATGGCTAAGTCTAAGATCTCTCTTGGTAAATGTCACACTGCATTTGAAAATATATGGGTAATTTTCAAATATCTTTGGATGTTGTTTTCTAACCTAATTCCACAGTGATAAGAGAACAGACTCTGTAGGATTTCAATACTTTTAGACCATCAAACTTTTGCACCTGATCTTATGTCCCTGGATATGTTTCAGTGTTTATAGTCTGTGGGAACTTGAATAGAATTTATATCCTACTATTGTGTGAAAATTGTATAAATCTTAATTATGTTGAATTGGTTCATGGTGATTTTCAGGTCTACTATATCCTTCTACTTTTCTGTCTATTCATTCTATTAATTTTTGAGGGCTTGATATTGAAACTCCAACTAAAAATCTTAATTTATCTACTTAAAAAGAATTGTAATATTAAAAAAGAATTTGAATATATAGTGGAACTATATGTAACTGTGTTCTGTATTTTCCAAGTCTCCTGTAAATGTATTATTACACTTTCATAATTCAAAAAATAAAAAAGAAAGAGAGAAAAAAACAAATCATCTTTGGTTAAAAAAAAAAGGATGATGCTTGAAACACAGTAGGTGCTCAGTAATTATATGCTGAGTGACTACTAAATAGTGGGGGGAGTTCTTTGCCTGCAGGTAGTCAGGAAGGGCCCAGGCACACAGCCTGATTCCTGACGTTGACCCAGACTGCTCCCATTTGATCAAACCTTGCCGCAGCATTGCGCTAGTGATAAGTAAACAAGACAAGTGGGAACACAGAAAATCCAGGCTGAAGTGTGTGGCTTTGTTTCCACTGAGTTCTGGGAAATCAGACCTGTGACAGGAGGCGGGTGGCCCCTGGGTGCATGTCGGGATCCTGGCTCCTGTCGAGAGCCCCGTGGGGATGGAGGATGTCACCGTCCCAGGGTCCCAGTCCTGCCCATCACTCCAGGCAGATGGGGAGGAACCTGGGAAAACAGACACGGGATGGGCAGTCACACATTTTCTGCTCTAGACGTCCTTCTGTCTGGATGTCCATCAGGCTGGATGGCGTTGCAGAAGGACATAGCATCCCACAGTCCATTTCTGAGGTCAGAGTTCTGGCTTCACAGTTTTAGGGGGGCAGTGCATGCCGTGCATGCATGTTCAGTCTTGTCCAACTCTTTGCAACCCCATGGACTGTAGCCCGCCAGGCTCCTCTGTCCATGGGATTTCCAGGTAAGATTACTGGAATGGGTTGCCATTTCCACCTCCAGGGGATCTTCCCTACCAGGGATCGAACCCATCTCCTGCGTCTCCTCCATTGGCAGGAGGACACCTGGGACTCTAATTGAGATTCCCTACAAGCTCCAAAGGAATCCTAAGGGAAATCAGTCCTGAATATTCATTGGAAGGACTAATAATGAACCTGAAACTCCAATACTTTGGTCACCTCATGCAAAGAACTGACTCATTGGAAAAGACCTTGATGCTGGGAATGATTGAAGGCAGGAGGAGAAGGGGACAACAGAGGATGAGTTGGTTTGATGGCCTCACCAACTCGATTGACATGGGTTTGAGCAAACTCTGAGAGTTGGTGGTGAACAGGGAAGCCTGGCGTGCTGCAGTCCATGGGGTCACAAAGAGTTGGACATGACTGAGCGACTGAACTGAACTGACAAGCCCCAAATGTGACAAGTCTGATCCGAGCCTGGACCTTCTCCCACTCCAAATCTGCTTCTCTCCAGGTCAGGTCTCTGCCTCTGACTGTGTACCTCCAATTGTCCTGGATCTCATGCCAGAAACCAGAAGGTCTCTAGACCTTTCCACACTCCCTCTCCCCACATACAATCCAGCACCATGCGTTGTCAATTCTACCTCCAGTTACCCCTGCTTGTCTCCATACCCACTGCCACCATCCCCATCCTGCCTTCTGGCTGCCTCCTGCCTGCTACGTCCTAGGACGTCCTGCCTCTCACCTATTCTCCCTGCATCCACTCCTGAATGCTGGCCTCTGCCAGGCTAACCCCAGTCCTGTGTACTTTCTCCCCGCTTTTCTCAGCTAATTCCTGGTCAGCCTGCAGGTGATGACTCTTCAATGACACGCACATAGTCAAGCCAATCACAGACACAGTGACCCTCACTCCTGAATATTTATTTATAAAATTTATTTGGCTGCACCAGGTCTTAGTTGTAGCATACGTGATCTCCTTTGAGGCCTGTGGGATCTAGTTCCCTAACTAGGGATGGAACCTGGGCCCCCTACACTGTAAGCTCAGAGTCTTAACCATTGGACCACCAGGGAAGTCCCATCTCCTGAATATTTAAACAAGGGCCTTCTAAGATCGAGATCAGTCTTGATCAGTCTCCTGCATGACCCAAATTCCACTTTTATGCCCAAGCATTTAACTTTGATACAGGAATATGATCCAATATGCAATCCATAATTTAATTTTCCAATAGTCCCTAAAATTAGTGACCAGCCTTATTTTTCTTTAATCCAGGATCCAAACAAGAATTACACGTGGTGGCTGGTCGCAGGCCCTTTTTGTCTTCGTGATTTTCTGGTAGCATCTGAGCTTGCCCACAGAAGCCCTAATCCTTCTCTAAGCAGTAGCTTCTTTAATCATCTGCTTTGCCAGCTCTCTGAGGGCTGGGCTGAGTCTGTCTTTGGTTTGGTTTTGTTCCCCAGAGTTCCAGGCATATAGATGGCAGGCAATAAATATTTTTTGAAGTTGAATCTAGGAGATGACAGGAAATCTCCTGTGCTCATAACTGTGTTGTCCTTTGGTGATAAAATCTGCACCCCATAAAGAGGGTGCAATAGAGGAAGTACTGCAAATTCGAACTCTTGAGTCTGAACCATGGAAAGCGAGGACCTTGAAAACCACAAGGGCAGCTTGTCTCTGCCCAGCGTGTGGTGTCCATTCAGATCACCAAGGCAGACAAGGGACAGCCAAGGTAGGGGTGCGGGGGGAAGGGCAGAGTCAAAGTTGAGTATCTTTCTGCCTCTTTCTGCGCTGGGTCCCAACATTGCCCAGCCGTCCACATCCAGGTTCACAAATTCCCAGGCGGTCTGGGGCGCTGTGGGTATGTGAAAAGGCAAAGCTGGGACACAGCACATGCTTCCTGGATTATCAGCTCAGCAAGGTCATTCATTCTCCGAGGCCCTCTCACTGGCCAGAGGAGTTACACGCTGGCTGGAATAACAATGGCCTGGACTGGGTTTTTGGAGCAGGAAGGCCCAAACAGCCCTGCGAGACGGAGAGGTCATTGAGAGTCACCAATATTTATTGACATAGCCATGACTGTTCCTGGGACAGCTGTGAATCAGAGGAACTGCCGGGAATAGCACTCAAAGGCCAGACTCACACTGTCTGACCAGCTGCCTGCGGGCGTCTCTCCCCCACCCCCACCCCCAGCAGTGGGGCAGGAACCTCCGGCTTGGGTACTGGGGGTGCAGGGTGGGGTGGGGGGGAAGCACAGCAGAGTACCTGCTTCTAGCCGATGTTGTTGTGCTGAAGATAAATCTCATTGCTTCCTTCATTCAACACATTCATAGTGGGCTCCTGCCATAGGCCAGTCAAAGTTCTAACCACTGGATTTGGCTATTCAGGCTATATTTTTTGAGCACCTACTGTGTGCTAGGTGTTATCTGGACACTGGGTTCAAGTTAATTTTTTTGGGGGGGGCTTCTTTTAAAAAAATTTTAAATTTATTTTTAATTGGAGGATTGGGCTTCCCTTGTTAATAAAGGACACACCTGCCAATACAGAAGACTCAGGTTTGATCCCTGGGTTGGGAAGATCCCCGGAGAAGGAAATGGAAACCCACTCCAGTAGTCTTGCCTGGGAAATCCTGTGGACAGAGGAGCCTGGTGAAGTTGGTGATGGACAGAAAAGCCTGGCGTGCTTCAGTCCATGGGATCGCAAAGAGCTGGACATGACTGAGCAACTGAACTGAGTGACTTTCACTAATACACTAATTGGAGGATAATTGCTTTCCAGTATGATGTTGGTTTCTGCCATACATCAGCATGAGTCAGCCATAGGTATACATATGCCCCCTCCTTCTCGAACCTCCCTTCCACTTCCCATTGTCCTTCATTATTTTGAGCATCTACTATGTGTGTGCCAGGCGTGGTATTAGAATGCTAGCTCAGGGCAACCTAAGGCAATAAAGTAATTTCCAGTACCAGGCTCTGCCCTCATTCTTTTGGGTCCTGGCCCTGGTGCCGTGGGCAGGAGAGGGCAGTGGTTCCTCAGCCCCACAGGGACCTGGTCTCCCCAAGCTCAGTCCCTCGAGGGGCCGGCAAGGGTGGGAGGCCCAGCTCCAGCCCAGGGCAGCCAGGCCTGGCTGCTCACAGGCCGTGCAGCAGGCTGGCCTCAGCTCTCACCGGCTCCCGGGGTGCCTCTCCTCTGTCAGAGTGGCCCCCGTTGCCAGGAGATACCAGTACAAAACAGTGCTGGCCATTCTGCAAACCTGGCGTCGCCCCCGGCCCCGAGGGCCACTGCAAGGAGCCCAGTCCTCTAATTAGAACCGGCCGGCTTGGCCTGCACCCAGCCCAGGCCCAAGTTGACTTCAGTGGCCATAAAACTTGCAAACTTTTTCCTGTGGGCTCCCTCGAGATGCAGCCTGCAGGAGCCTGGGAGGCGAGTCACTTCCCCTGGCCGTCGGCCGGGCAGGTGCAGCTGCGGCCTCTGGCCTCCTGGACGACAGAGGCTTCAGGGTGGGGGGCTGTGTGCTGGCTCACACCTCCCAGGGCCTGGCACACGGGGGCACTGGAAGGGGATGGCTGAGCAATTGAGCCCCGGCCCCCCTCACGCCTACAGAGGGCTCTCCCAGCATCCTTACCCCTTCCTGCTGACCCAGTGCAAGGCTCAACTCAGGGGCACTTCTCAGGTGGTTCTCAGTGGCTTCTCTGGGCTTCTGTACATCTGTGATGCCATTTGCCTATCTCCTGGGAATTCCTCTAAGACAGGGACTGGTTTTGTCTATTTCCACATCTCACCACCATCCATGGGGCTTGGCAGAGAGCACTGTTCAGGGATGTTTGTGGGCAGCTGAATTGGAGGCTCAGTTGCAAGTCCCCAAACCCCTTATGTGTCCTGACAGGAAGGAACCCACCCCTCTTCTCCAGGGGCAGAGATAGCAAAGCCAAACTCCTCCCCGCTCCAGACCCCTGGAGGTTGGCGTGGCCTGGGCCATCAACATCTCCAGCCAGGTGGACCCGGCTCTTTCCAGCTCATAGGCCAACTTCCATGCAAGCCCGGGCCGAGGTTTTCACTTGGAGAAGATCCCCATGATTGGGCTCGCCAAGGACCCAACTTGGAATCTCTGACTAATCCCCGCTGCCCGCCCTCTAGGCCTGGGTACAAGGCAGCAGCTGGCACTAAACACTGCCCCCCCAACCCCCGCCAGGTTCTCCTCAGTCCTGCCTGTGTAAGAGGTAGTCGGGGTGGGGCTGAGCTCGACACCCTGAGGTCTTCTGGTTCCTCTTTGCACCCCAAAGCCCATGTCAGTTTGCAGAGAGCCATCAGCCCCGATGGGTCTAGCCCCAAGAACTGCGTGCAACGGTTTCCAGCAGGCCCAGCCTGGTTGCATGTTTTCTGGAAAGATGGCTGCACTTTTCGGAGCTCTGGAGGTGTTTGTCCACACCAGAGGCAGTGGGATCCCCTGGTAGGAGGCCAGGGGGAATTGTTGTCAGCCCAGACGAGACTTCAAAGGGCTTCTCAGGGCTCCCTGCTTCGGCCTCCAGCTGCAGGATGGGTCGAGCTGCCAGCCGGCAGCTGGCAAAACAGGGCTCTGCTTGCTCGAAGCACCAAATGGCAAACAAGGACGGTGCCCAGAAACAGCCCGTGGATCCCAGTGACATCGGGATCCTCCCAGGGAGGGGGCTTGAGGGCAGCTCCTGTTAAAAGCCCAGGCAGGGGCTCGGTGGGGGGAACCCAGGCTGGTCTCTAGTCACCTCTTCCAGGGTCATGCAAGGTAGCTCTTGCTGGTTGCTTAGTTACTAATTTTTGAGGGACCCCATTGGGGCATAGTGGGGACTAGAAAGACTGTGCCATGATGCCAAGACAGAGGTGAGAGTGGTGTTTACTGCCCTGCAAGGGCCTGCCTGGCTTGATGATGGATGTTTGGGATAGAGTGAAAGGGGAGCCCACGGGGGTGAGAGAGAGCGGGGGTGGGGTGAATGTGAGTCCAGGCTGCCCTGGGATCTGAGGGGAGTGGGGAGGCCAGTCCCCTGTCCTTGTGGGTGGGGCCCACCAGTGAGTCCAGAGAATGAGGTCTTGGTGGGCCACATCCCTGGCCAGGAGGGAGGTGGGGAGGAGAGGAAGCAGCGAACAGGCTGAAGCTGCAGCTGACCCTCCTCCCCGCCTTTTCCCAGCTTCCCTCACCCCCTCCAGGCCCCGCTCCTCCTATCCCCACGGTGATCCTAGCAGGGAATGTGAGAAGGTTCCCGTCCCCCCTGCCCCCCTCCCCCTGCCCCGGCCACCTGCCTCTGGTCTCAAACGTTCCCGTGTGACTCAGGAGGGTGGAGAAGCAGCCTGGAAGCGTCTCCGCATCCTCTCTCATCCCCTCCCCGGCTGCCGGCCAGCATTCCCCACCTTTCCTACGGGACCCGGATGGCCTGCCTGACTCCTGGGTCCTGCAGAGCACATGGGATTTGAACCCTGCTTCCACTCAGGAAAAACCTGGCTTGTCCAAGGGTGTGGCTAGCCAGCCTTGGCCAGGGGCCCTGTGCCAGCTGAGCAGTGCCCGGACTTGTCCACTGCAAACAAGGCTTCACCAAAGAGTCCTTTTCAATCTCTCCAGCTGCTGGTCACTGATGGCTAAGCGGAGGGTTCTGGACTCTGGAATCCCTCCTGGGGGAGAAGCCTGCCAGGTCCAGGAGCGCGTCTAGCCCCCAGCCCAGAGGGACCTGTTTCTCCCCAGGACAGGAGCCTCAGGGCCCAGCCCAAGCAGAGTGACTTAAGCTATGGAGGCCTCAGTTCCCTGGAGTCCAGATGAACAGGATGTGGGAGGTGGGGGTGGCTGGGCTTTTTACAGAGTGGCCCTGAGGATGGCAGAGAGCAGCAGGGCATCAGCCACAGCCGGAGTGCTCTACTGGGGAGTCCTTTCCCTTCCTGGGGTTTGCTGAGACCAGAATGCTTCTGTAGGCCCAGAGCCTTGTCCACAAACACCACTGCTGGGGTCCTAATGGCTGAATGAAGGCTGCCAGGACACTGCTGAGTGTGGAGTCAGTCCTGGAGGTGCCAGCTCAGGGAAGTGTGACCATTTTGGTATCCACCTCCCTCTCCTCTCATAAATCACTCACTTTGGGGGAATCTTTTTTTGTTTGTTTTTTAAACTTTTTATTTTGTATTGGAGTATAGCCAATTAACAAGCAAAGTTGTGATAGTTTCAGGTGGACAATGAAAGGACTCGGTCATACATATACATGTATCTATTTTCCAAATTCCTCTCCCATCCAGGCTGCCACATAATATTGAGCAGAGTTCCCTTTGCTGTTATCCATTTAAAATATTTGTTGTGGCTGTTGAGTCACTCAGTCCTGTCCGACTCTTTTGACCCCATGGACTGCAGCACTCCAGGCTTCCCTGTCCTTCACCATCTTCTGGAGTTTGCTCAGACTCATGTGCATGGAGTCGATGATGCCATCCAACCATCTCATCCTCTATTGTCCCCTTTTCCTCCTGCCCTCAATCTTTCTCAGCATCAGGGTCTTTTCCAATGAGTCAGCTCTTCACATCAGGAGGCCAAATTATTGGAGTTTCAGCTTCAGCATCAGTCCTTCCAATGAGTATTCAGGGTGGATTTCCTTTAGGATTGACTGGTTTGATCTCCTTGCTCTCCAAGGTCCATCCCAAACTCCCTAACTATCCCTTCCCCACATCCTTCCCCTGGCAACCGTAAGTTCATGCTCTAAGTCTGTGAGTTTCTTTCTGTTTTTTAAGTTCATTTGTATCATTTCCTTTTCTTTTGGGGGGATCTTAAAGCTCTTTTACTGATCTGGAATTCTCTCCTGAGTCCACGTAGGTGAGTCAGAAAGTTTGGGAGCTGTTGAGTCCCTCCCTTCTTCTAGCAGGTCCTTCCCCCTCACTGTACCGTCTGGTGGCTTCCTGGGGCAGTAGGTGACAGTGATGCTGCAGGTCCTCTGGGCTCTCAGCAGTGCTGGGCTTCGGCTCCACCCTGCCCCCTCCCAATCAGGAGAAGGTTTTCTGTCTGCCACTGGACTGAGTGTTAGGTTCTATTTGCATACATCAAAGGTCAGGGACTGGGTTCCAACTGCAGGATCTAAGAGACTGTATGGTTGTCTGAGGCAGGACTGAATAATTTGTCACCAGTAAGGAGTCAGGACTGGCATTAGGATGGACACAGGGCTAATCCTTGCAGGGGAGGTGGTAGAATAAGGGCTGCCCAGAGGTGTCTGCTTCTGAATTCCCTGAACCTGTGATGATGTGAGTTTGCCGGCAAAAGGCACTTTATAGACGTGATGAAAGACCTTGAGATGTAAGATTAGCCTGTATTATCCAGGTGAGCCTCACCTGGTCACAAAGTCCTTATAAAGGAGAGGCAGGAGGGTCAGAAAGAGAGAGACAGTCATGAGCTCAATGTTGTATCCCCCCAGAATCCACATATTTAATCCCTAACAACTCCCCCAACTCCAGTGTGGCTATAGTTGGAGATGGGGCATCTAAGAAACTCACTGAGATTAAACGAGGTCGTAAGGATGGGGCCCTGACTAGATAGGATTAATGTCTTTATAAGAAGAGACACTTGAGAGGTTGCACTCTCTCCTTCTCCCCATTCCCCTTGTCCATTTCCTTTCTCCCCCTCCCCTTCCTCCCTCTGCCCTCCTTCCCCTTCTTCTTCTTCTTTTTTTAAATATTTATTTATTTGGCTGTTGGACTTCCCTGGTGGCTCAGATGGCAAAGCGTCTGCCTATAACGTGGGGGACCTGGGTTCTATCCCTGAGTCGGGAAGATCTCCAGGAGAAGGAAATGGCAACCCACTCCAGTATTCTTGCCTGGAAAATCCCATGGATGGAGGAGCCTGGTAGGCTACAGTGCATGGGGTTGCAAAGAGTTGGACATGACTGAGTGACTTCACTTTATTTGTCTGTGCTGGATCTTAGTTGCAGCACATGGGAGCTAGTTCCCTGACCAGGGATCAATTCTAGGCCCCCTGCATTGGGAGCACAGAGTCATAGCTACTGGACCACCAGGGAAGAGTCCCTCTTTCTTCTTCTTCTCCTCTTCCTCCTTACTCTTCTCTCCACCTCCACCCCCAAGTTGTGTTTACATGCCAAAGAGAGCCCATGTGAGGCCACGATGAGAAGGTGACCGTTTACAAGCCAGGAAGAGAATTCTCACTAGGAATTAAGCCGGCACCTTGACCCAGGACTTCCTGGCCTTCAGAAGTGTAACACATAGGGTTCTATTGTTCAGGTCATCCTGTCAGCGCTAGTTTGTATGGCAACCAGAGCAGAGAGAAAGAGGAGTTGGAGGAAGGAGCCATGAGTCAAGGAATGCAGGCTACCTCTAGGCACTGGAAAAGGCAAGGAAAGAGATTCTTCCCTGGACCCTCCATAAGTCAGCTCTGCTGATACCTTGATTTTAGGGCTCTGGCCTCCAGACTGTAAGATAATACATTTGTGTTGTTTTAGGTGGTGCTAGCAGGAGAAGGGGATGACAGAGGATGAGATGGTTGAATGGCATCACTGACTTGATTGACATGAGCTTGAGCAAGCTCTGGGAGTTGGTAATGGACAGGGAAGCCTGGTGTGCTGCAAAGAGTTGGACACGACTGACTGACTGAACTGAACTGAGTGGTAAAGGATCTACCTGCGATGCAGTGTACATGGGTTCGATCCCTAGGTCAGGAAGATCCCCCTGGAGTAGGAAATGGCAACCCACTCCAGAATTCTGGGGAATTCCATGGACACAGGAGCCTGGGGGGATATAGTCGATGGGGTCGCAAAGAGTTGGCCATGACTGAGCAACTGAACACACACACACACACACACACACACACACACACACACACACACGGATCATTTTGTGACAGTTTGTTAGAGCAGCACAGGAAACTAACACGGAGGCCATCTGAGGTCCGCCCTGTCTGGCCCTCCTTCCCCATCCCCTGGTGGCAGCTCCTGGACCTTCCTCTGGGAACCTCCCCTCCCTCCCCCTGTTGGGTGGAACTAACCCCAGCCCCCAGCCCCTGAGTGGAGCAGGTGACCAGAAAATGAAAACATCACAACGGTGCATCTCCCCAGCCCCGGGACAGGTGGTCTGAGTCGATAAGGCTCCATCCTGGAACTTTTGAAGAAACCTTGGGGAAGACAAAATCACTGAGGATGAACGGGAGCTGGAGGGGCTGGCAGTCATCGGCCACTGGAGGAGGAGGGCCACCTTGAGATGCAGCCCATGCAAATGACCCAGGACCCAGAACTGAGAGGGGGCCCAGGCACCTCCTGACCTCTCAGTCAAGTCCCAAGCAGCCCCATCTTGAACTTGCTGACACATGAACTGAACCCATGTAACTCAGAGCGGGACTTGAACCTGTGGTCTTTTAACTGAGATCACACTGCTGGTCTCAGGACTTAATGAAGCTCAGGTTCTTGATGTTTCATTGCAGAAAGAATTCAGTGAGAGACAAAGTGATAGGTTAGAAGTGGATTTTATCTGGGGAGAAACACACTCCACAGACAGAGTCTGGACTATCTCAGAAGGTGAGAGGAGCACCAGGGCATACCCTGGGGTTGTCAGTCTTTATAGGAGTGGATCATTTCATAGGCTAATGAGAGGGAGGAGTATTCTAGCCATTTTGGAGAAAGAGTGGGGATTTCCAGGAATTGGGCCACTGCCAGCCTTTGGACCTTTATGGTGGGCTTTGGAACTGTCATGCCGCCTGTGGATGTGCCATTTAGCTTGGTGATGTGTTACAATGAGTGTATACTGAGGTTCAAGGTCTAATGAAAGTCAATTTGTCCACCACCTTGGATCTATTTGGTTCTAATCAGTTGATGTTTTGTCCTTGGGCTATGTTATTCTTTTAAAAAATTTGTTTATTAATATCTTATCTTTGGCTGTGCTGGGTCTTCATTGTTGCAGGCTTTTACTACTTGAGGTGAGTCAGGGCTGGTCTCTAGTTGCGGTGAGTGGGTTTCTCATTGCAGAAGAGTCTCTTGTTGCAGAGAATGGGGCTCCAGAATGTGGACTCCGTACTTGTGGTGTATGGGTTTAGTTGTTCCACTGCACGTGGAATCTTTCCAGAGCAAGGATTGAACCCATGTCCCCTGCATTGGCAGGTAGATTCTCAACCACTGGACCACCAGGGAAGTCCTATGCCATTCTTTTAAAGGTTGTGCCCTGCCCCCTTCCCTTCTGTTTCAGAACCACTAGGGCCCCTGTTTGGCTTAACCCAGTTTGAGGTGAGATTCTGTCACTTGCAACTCAGAGTCTTATAATGATGTCATCTCCTGCTCTTTGTTCTGAGGTTGGTTTCCTCAGGAGGGAGAGAAAGGGCTGGAGTCACAACAACAGGGAGAGAATCACCCCCTGCCCACGTGCTGCCTCATCCTTACTGCAGCCACATTAGTACTTGTTCGTGACGGATTGCACTATGTTGCTTGGTCAGTTGTCTCTGGAGCTTCTGTGAAGACGAGAGTGCTCCCCACTCAGATGTCTCCACCCATCACTGCATTGCCTGGAAACAGAGAACACCCCTCCACAGGTGGCCCCATCTCAGTCCTCCTGGACACCCTCCTGCAGAGGAAGAGCCTCTTTGCTGATGCTTTATTCCATGATGATCTGCAACCACAGACTTGGGCCTGGGGCATAGGGAAGAAAGCATGTGGTGGCTCTCTGGAAAATCTCACGGTTGCCCAGGTAATAAGAGACAAGGAGTAATGTGCCCAGATGCCAACATTATCATCACCAGCACAGACATGGGTGGCAGGACTCCCTGCACCCCCAGGCAGGCTGGGGTCCATTGAGGTCCCCGGGCTTCTGTCTCCACGACCCTGAGCCACAGCTCTCCTTTTAGGATCAGGTGGGATGTCCTGTAATATTAATAATAACTCCCTGGTGGCTCACATGATAAAGAATCTGCCTGAAATGTGGGAGACCTGGGTTTGATCCCTGGGATGGTGAAGATCCCCTGGAGAAGGGAATGGCAACCCACTTCAGTATTCTTGCCTGGAGAAGTCCGTGGACAGAAGAGCCTGGCGGGTTACAGTCCATGCGGTTGCAAGAGTTGGACATGACTGAGCGACTAATACTATGACTTTTCATTTTCCACTTGAATGAAGAAACAAGCTCCACGAGGCTGTTACTCATGCAAAGCCTAGAGACTGAGAGGTGGGGCTGTAGGGCTTCTCTGGGCTTCACAGCCATAAGCAACATCCTCCTTCTCTTAGGATCCCAGTTCAGTTCAGTCACTCAATCGTGTCTGACTCTTTGCAACCCCATGGACTGCAGCACGCCAGGCTTCCCTGCCTATCACCAACTCCCAGAGCTTGCTCAAACTCATGTCCATTGAGTTGGTGATGCTATCCAACCATCTCATCCTCTGTTGTCCCCTTCTCCTCCTACCTTCAATCTTTTCCATCATCAGGGTCTTTTCCAATGAGTCAGTTCTTTTCATCAGGTGGCCAAAGTATTGGAGTTTCAGCTTCAGCATCAGTCCTTTCAATGAATATTCAGGACTGATTACGTTTAGGATGGACTGGCTGGATCTTCTTGCAGTCCCAGGAAAGGCCAATTCTGCCTCCAGGAGGGATCCTTCAGGGTGTGAAGATGTGGAGGGTTAGGGTCTGAGCACCTGGACTGCTCTAATGTTTATCGTTGCCATGATAGGAACCCAGCTCTTGCTGGCTTCAGCAAAAAAAGTATTTATGGACTCATGTGCCTGACATGCCCTTGCGGGTGGCCTGGCCTGAGACGTCTCTGATCTGATGGTGCAGAATCTACACGTTTCCTTCTCTTGGCTCTGCATCCCCCGGTACTAGCTCTGTCCTCAGCGACTCTGCCTGAGAAGGGCCAAGCTGGCTTTCATCCTCCCAGCTTCAGGTCCTCAGCTTCTTCCCAACAGAGCCCGCAGGAGCCCCAGGGGAGACATTGGTGGACTGGGTCTCATGCTGGGTAGGCACTTCCTTCCAAAGGGAAGTCAGGGTACCATGGAGACTTCTGGAAAGGGCAGGTGCAGTGTCCTCCAGCTTGGAGAGCTCGGTGGGCCAAGGTCTTACCTGTCATCCACAGCAGTGAGGGCAAGGCGTGCAGGGGAGGGGCTGGGGCTCCTTCATCCTTAGCTCAGGGGTCCTTCCAGTCCAGAGATCTAGGGAGCAGGAGGTGGGCAGTCTGTTAGGGGCAGGGGGTGCAGATGGACAGGACTTCAACACCATAAATTCTCCCGAAGGATGGAGCTGCTTCTTCAAAGTCCATCCCTATGGCTCCAGAGCCCCTAGCTGCGCCCCACAAAGGCTCTGATGTGGGAAGAGAAGGCCGGCACTCCATCTGCCTCATCCTTGCTGTGTGATCTTGGGCTGGCCCTTTGCCCTCTGGGCCTCAATTTCCTTTGCTGTAAAAAGGTGGCCCACTCCCTCTGTTGAGAGAACCAAGTGGGACTTTGAACCAGAGAAGTTTGCCCAGGGCCTCAGCTGACATTCAATGAGCACCCTGTCCCCATTGGAGCCGGAGTCCCGTCTCCAGGCCTGTGATGGGCTGTCATGCTGCTCATGGGGCCTGTGTTTCTTGTCCCCTCTGTGTCCCTTCTGTTCACTCTGCCCAGCCAGCTGGGAGGCCCGCAGAGGCTGGGCTGCTGGTCCTCTGTGGGCTCTGCCACCCCCAGTGCCTTCACTGTGGGGAGGCTGAAGTGTGAGGGGCTGGGCAGATACAGCTCTGCTTTTTCCAAGAGGGGCATGGAATAAACATATCTCTGCCGACCCAGTGCCAGGCAGTGAGTGACACAGGGAAGCAGGGGACAGGGGGAGGCGGAGGGGCCAGGCGGCCTGGAATCAGAGCTGCCATTGTTGTTGTTGTTCAGTTGCCCAGTCCTGTCTGACTCTTTGTGACCCCATGGACTACAGCACTCCAGGCTTCCCTGTCTTTCACCATCTCCTGGAGTTTGCTCAAACTCAGGTCCACTTGCTCCAACTCCAAACTCGGTGATGCCATCCAACCATCTCATCTTCTGTTGCCCCCTCTCCTCCTGTCCTCAGTCTTTCCCAGCATCGGGGTCTTTTCCAATGAGTTGGTTCCTCGCATCAGGTGGCCAAAGTATTGGAGCTTCAGCCTTTATCCAAACCCAAACATCGCCCCCCCCACCTTCCTCCCAGCTGTGCATCTCGCTTTGGGCCAACCTTCCCCCATGCCCCACTCCCTTCTGGGCCTCACTTCCCCTCTCTGTAAAATGACGACAGACAGCTTGGAAGTGCTTCCAATGCTGAAGTAGAATGTTCGAGGGCCTTGCAGGGGTCTGGTGCCTGAGCCGTTCATTGAACGGTCTGGTTCATTGAACAGCCTGCTGTGGTTTGACTTTGCTCTAGTCGCTTGCCTCCCAGCTGTGCACTGTCAAACTGCTCCTTCCTGGCCCTTGACTCAGATTTTCAATCACTTTCAGTTTTACAAAGCGGAAGCCTGTGCACTCAGACTCTGTGATCTCTCCCTTTGCTCTTCCCCTCCTGCTTACTCGGCCTCAACGAGCTGGAAGCGTGAGAATCATCCGATGGGGTGGATGAACAGCCAGTCTCCCCTTCTCTGTCCCTCCCTGTGAGTTCCCCGGACCCTGTCCATCCATGAAGCTGGGGAAGGAAGATGCCTGGTGGCGGAGTGGCCTCCCAGTTAGGTGAGGGGACACCGGCCCCAGTGGTTGGAGTCTGTCTGTGTGACCAGAGGCTAGTGTGATTTGGGGCCACAGGAAGCATCTCACTCTCCCTTATAATGTGTTACTACCAAATGCTCAGGCCAGAAATCCCCTCGTTCTGTGCCCGCTGTTGGTGTGAGGAGAGAGAGAAGGGGAGGAGGGAGAAAGCTCTCAGGAGTGTGCAGTCTTTTTGCCAAAGGTCTTCAGGGCCACCTTGGTCTGAGGGGGTCCAGGCAGAGAGGCGTGTCTGCAGCCAGAGGGACGAGGAATGTGGTCCCTCCTCGTTGTGGAGCTGCTCGGCATGCTCTGGGAAATCACCCACCGAACATTCTGGTCTAAAGATGCCATTTAGATCTGATAGGTCAGGTCCAATAGATGCAGGAAAGACCCCCACACTCCCCTGGCTGTGGCTCTGGAGGGTTGGGGGTGGCTCAGGTGCATGAAGCTCATGGCAGGGGCCCCTCCCACTCTACCTCTGGCCCTCAGTTTCCCTACCTGGTGTGGGTGGAGAGAGGGTGTTGGAGAAGCCAGTGAGCGTGAGTGTGCCAAATCCCGTCTGGGGAAACCCTGGCTTCCGGGACAGGCTGGAGCACAGGATAGGAGTCTGAAGGCCGAGGTCTAGTTCCTAGGTCCCCCGTAATGGAAGCAGAAGCTCTCCTCCATTCACAGGAAGAGTTCTCTGGGTGTGCCAGGCACTTGGACACATGTCCTTGGTGAATCCAACCCATAGCTCTCTGAGGCCGGGGTCCATCCCAAAGCTTCTGCCTTGTGTTTATTTATTTGTTGTTGTTTAGTCACTAAGTTGTGTCCAACTCTCTGCGACCGCACACCAGACTTCCGTGTCCTTCACCATCTCCCAGAGAGAGTTCAAATTCGTGTTCATTGAGTCAGTGATGCTATCTAACCATCTCATTCTATGCCGCCCCCTTCTCCTTTTGCCTTCAATCTTTCCCAGGGTCAGGGTCTTTTCCAATTTCTGATTCTGTGTGACCCCATGGACTGTAGCCCTCCAGGCTCCTCTGTCCATGTGTTTCTCCAGGCAAGAATACTGGAGTGGGTAGCCATTGCCTTCTCTAAGGGATCTTCTACCCAAGGGTCAAACCCGGATGTCTTGTGTTGTAGGCGTATACTTTACCGTCTGAGCCACCAGGGAAGCCACTTTTATTTATTTATTATTTTTGGCTGCACTGGATCTTGGTTGCAGTGTTCAGGCTTTCTCTAACTGTGGTAAGCAGGGGCTCCTCTCTAGCTGTGATGCACAAGCTTTCATTGCCATGGCTTCTCTCGCTGCAGAGCATGGGCCCTAGAGCACATGGGCTTCAGTAGTTGCAGCTCATGGGGTCAGCTATTCTGCAGCATGTGGGATCTTCCTGGACCAGAGATCGAACCCATGTTCCCCTGCATTGGCAGGCAAACTCCCAACCACTGGACCACCAGACAAGTTCCTTCCTCTTGGTTCTGTGTAACTCTTTCTTCTGCTTACCCACTGACCCCCAGGGCTCCTCCAGTGCACACCAGAGGCCCAAATGAAGATCCACTGACCATGGAGGAGCTAGATTTTCTGTTACAGAGACTAAGTCTGGCTGGGAAGAGAGGGGAGGTGGCACAGGCCTGCCTTGTCTAGATGATTAGGTTCCGTACTGCACAAGGGTGCCTGGCCTGTGAGGGCAGTTGGCAGTACAGACATAAACTGACCTGTATGAGATCATGTGGGCAAGTGTGAGAATCTAGGTCTGTGCCTGTGGGGGGCCAGATGAGCCCTCCTTTATGAGTCCCTTACACTGGCCACCAGGGAACATTTTGCCCAAAGATGGGCACAATAAAGGACATAAACAGTAGAGACCTATAGACGCTGAAGAGATCAAGGAGAGATGGGAAGAATACACCGAAAAACTATATGAAAAAAGATCCAAAAGAACTGGATGGCTACAATGGTGTAGCCAGTCACCCAGAGCCAGACATTCTGGACAGTGAAGTCAAGTGCGCCTTAGGAAGCCCTGCTGTTAATAAAGCTAGTGGATGTGATGGAATTCCAGAACTATTCAAAACCTTAAAGGATGATGCCATCAAGGTGTTGCATTCAATATGTCAGCAAATCTGGAAGACCCAGCAGTGGCCACAGGACTGGAAAAGGTCAATCCCCATCCCAATTCCCAAGCAGGGTAGTACCAAAGAATGTGCTAACCATCAGAATTTGCACTCATCTCCCATGCTAGTAAGGTCATGCTTAAAATCTTGCATGCTAGGCTTCAGCATTATGTGAACCAAGAACTTCCAGATGTCCAAGATGGATTTAGAAAAGGAAGAGAAACCAGGGATCAAATTGCCAACATTCCCTGGATCATAGAGAAAGCTAGAGAATTCCAGAAAAACATCTACCTCTGTTTCATTGACTACACTAATGCCTTTGACTGTGTGGATCATAACAAACTGTGGAAAGCTCTTAAAGAGATGGGAATACCAGATAAGATGGTATTGTTTACCTGTCTCCTCAGAAACCTGTATGAGGGTCAAGAAGCTCCTAGAACCCTGTATGGAACAACTGATTGGTTCAAAGTTGAGAAAGGAGTACGACAGGTTTGTCTGCATGTCACCTGTTTGTTTAATCAATACGCTGAGCATATCATGAGAAATGCCAGGCTGGATGAGTTACAAGCTGGAATCAAGATAGGCGGGAGAAACATCAACAACCTTGGATATACGGATGATACCACTCTAATGGGAGAAAGAGAAGAGGAACTAAAAAGCCTCTTGATGAGGGTAAAGGAGGAGAGTGAAAGAGCCGGCTTAAAACTAAATACTAAAAAAACTAAGACTATGGCATTCGGCCCATTACTTGATGGCAAATAAAAAGGGAAAATGTGGAAGGAGTGACAGATTTCTTCTTCTTGAGCTCTAAAGTCACTGAAGATGGTAACTGCAACCATGAAATGAGAAGGCATTTGCTTCTTGGCAGGAAAGTTATGACAAACCTAGACAGTGTGTTGAAAAGCAGAGACATTACTCAACTGACAAAGGTCCATATAGTCAAGGCTATGACTTTCCCACTGGTTACATACAAGTTGTGAGAGCTGGACCATAAAGAAGGCAGAGCGCCAAAGAATTGATGCCTTCAGACTATGGTGCTGGAGAAGACTCCTGAGAGTCCCTTGGACAGCAAGGAGATTAAACCAGTCAATCTTAAGGAAAATCAACCTTGAATACTCATTGGAAGGACTGATGCTGAAGCTGAAACTCCAGTATTTTGGCCACCCGATGCGAACAGCTGACTCATTAGAAAAGTCCCTGATGCTGGGAAAGATTGAGAGCAGAAGGAGAAGGGGGCGTTAGAGGATGAGATGGCTGGATAGCATCACTGATGCAATGGACATGAACTTGGGCAAACTTTGGGAAATGGTATGGGACAGGGAGGCCTGGCGTGCCACAGTCCATGAGGTCACAAAGAATTGGACACAACTGGGTAACTGAACAACAACAACAACAACACTGGACTGGACATCCACCCTGCACACTCTTGGCACACACAACACACACACATGCAGCTGGGCCATCCCCACTGAGCTTGGGGGTGTTCCCAAGGCCCCTTCACCTACCAGCTACTCTCAAGGGTCCCTTAGGGCAGACCTCAGAGTTTGAGGAACAAGCAGAGACCAAATACGTGAACGAATGCCGGAAGGGACAAGTGACATACGGGACAAGTGATGACAAAGGACTGGGTGAGCAGCTGAAAATTCTGCCCTTGTGCCCTGACTTTCATGCTGAGCAGAGCTCAGGACCCTAGCTGATTTCGGGGTCCGTGCTGGGTGGAGGATGTGCCCTTTCTCTCAGTTTAACGCCAAACGGTTCTGGGTTTGGGCCTATAGCCTCTACCAGCCCAGACCCAGGTCCACTGATCTTGGAGTCCAAGCTTAAAACCCCCAGTGACCACCTGGGTGTCTGCTACTCCGGTAGCCACCACAGCCCACAGAGAGGGGAGAGTACCCGTGTCCCAGTGGGCCCCTCCAGGGGTGCCTGGCTGCCTTCCTCCTTCCCACAGGCAGTGGGGGCTTCTCAGCCTGCCAGGTGTGGGCCTGGGGTCTGGAGGCAGGGGCAGAGGCTGGCAGCGTGACGGGAACTGCGTCCCAGCCAACCCACAGGGAGTCTGCTCAGCCCTCCCCAGGCTCCGGAGAGAGGCTGGAAGACAAAGCTATTTTTATTTATGACAGTGTCAGCGGGCTGGCCTCCGTCTAGACAGCTGGTGTTATCATTCGAGGCCATCCTGGAATGCGCAGCCCCATTTATTGAGAACAGAAGACTGCGCAGATTAAACAGCTCATAAAAATAAGCTGAGAACAGCTCTGGGCCGGGAAGACCAAGGTAACCCAGCGAGGTCAATGGTCCTTGTTTGTGTTGGACCTGGTGGTGCTTTCAGAGAAAACAAGGGGAAGCCCGAAGTTCTGTTGGTGCCCCTCGGCAGAGATTACCAGGGGTGGAGGTGGGGGGCTACAGAGTCTCTCCCTCAGGGGCAAGAGGGGACAGAGGACCACCACCTGGCTCAGGACCGGCCTCTGAAGCCACTGTGGAAATCTTGGCCTCCCCAGGGCTGCCAAACACCCAGCTGCCATCTCCTGGGGCTCCCGCCACCAGCACAGCTCCCGCTGCTGGTCACCCCAGCTATCTGGACTTGAAGAGTGATTGATCAAGGAGACACGTGTCCGGAGCTCACCTCACATGTCCATTTGTTCATTCTCTCATCTGTTCATTTGTTCATTCACTGAATCAATTCACAAATACATTCTGAGCATTTCCAACAGGCCAGGTAGCAATCCTAGGCTTTCCCGGTGGCTCCAGGGTGAAGAACTCACCTGCCAGTGCAGGAGACATGGGTTTGATCCCTGGGTCGGGATGATCCCCTGGAAAAGGAACTGGCAACACACTCCAGTATTCTTGCCTGGGAAATCCCATGGACAGAGGGGCCTGGTGGGCTACAGTCTGTGGGGTCGCAAAGGAGCTGGAGATGACTGATCGACTAAACTACAACAAGGCAGTAACTCTGGTCTTGTCTTCAAGATGCTTCCGAGGGACATGATCCAAAACAGATGCGAAAACACAGGTGAGTGTCCTGGAGCAAACCGGTGGAGGCCCCCCGGATGAAGGACTGATACTGAAGCTGAAGCTCCACTTCTTTGGCCACTTGATGTGAAGAGCTGACTCATTGGAAAAGACCCTGATGCTGGGAAAGATTGAGGGCAAGAGGAGAAGGGGGCGACAGATGATGAGATGGTTGGATGGCATCACTGACTCAATGGACATGAATTTGAGCAAACTCTGGGAGATGAAGGACAGGAAAGCTTGGCATGCTGCAGTCCATGGAGTTGCAGAGTTAGACACGACTTAGGGACTGAACAACAACAAACCCAGTGATCTGACCTTACCACTTCCTTAGTTGCAAAGCTACCTGGCACCCATGAGGGACAGGTGGGCACCCTGCCCAATATTCCTCACCGCCACCCTCATCTCTCCCCAGTTCCCTGCCCTCTGCCTGTCCACACCCTTCAGCCCTAGCTGGCATCCCACCCTCCCCAGGTTCCCCTTCTCCCTTTTTTGGAGCCACTCACAGGCTGCTCACTATGTTCTGGATGGTATTTCCCCAGGTCCCACCTGGGACACCCATCTCAGCCATGCCCACCTCAGACCCCAGCAGCCCCCACCCCAGGCACGGGTGCTCACTGTCCCCTTTACTCCCTGAGGTCCTGGGAGTAGAGGGTGGGAGCTGAGCACATGTGCATGGGAGCCCGACTGAACCTGCCAGCCCTGTGTGGGCAGTGTGGCCAGCTGTTCTGTGCCTCAGTGTCCTCATCTGTAAAATGGGGGTGACATCAGACCCTGCACCTCAGGGAGAGGACTGCATGGTAAGAGGGCGCTGGCATGATGCAAAGGAGTCCCAGTGTTCGCGCTCTGTGCTGTCCCTTAATGCCTTTTCTATGTCCCCAGCCTACCCCGAGCCTGTTACAATGAGCCTGCTCATCGGACACAGGAGGGAGCTCCCGTGGAGTGAAGCAAGGCAGGCCCCTGCTCTGCCCCCAGCAGACCATCCCAGCTCCCCTCTGAGCCTTGCCTTCCGAGGGATGTGGATGCGAGTGACTCCCTTGCAAGCCTGCCGGGGACAGAGAGCCTGGGGCTTATGGAGCACAGGATGCTGCGTGAACCGCCTGGGTCCTGGCCTCTCCTATGAACAGAAGGCCAGGGTGTGATAATGCACAACAGATAAACCCTTGAGCAGATGGGGCCCAGGGGTCTGCTTGGCTGGGAGAAAGGAATTCGACCTCTCCTGGTGTTTCCTGTTGTCCCAAGCATGTCCGGCCCTCCCACCCAGACCCCCACCCAGTGTCAGCTGAAGGGACAAGTTCCCTCTTCCTCTTCTTCTTTTTAAAATTTATTTGGTTGCTTTAGGTCTTTGTTGCAGCATTCACAGTCTTCCATCTTCCTTGTGGCATGCGGGATCTTCAGTTGCAGCATGTGAAATCTCAGTTGCAGCCTGTAGGACTTAATTCCCTGATAAGGGATAGAACCTGGGGCCCCTTGCATTGGGAGCATGGCTTCTTAGCCACTGGACCACCAGGGAAGTCCCAAGTTTCCTTCATTGCCTTAAATGCTGCCTTGACCTCTCGATGTCAAGTCCTCATCTTAACATTGCTCCCTGCCTGGTCCCCATACTAGGGGCCTGTGTGGTCAGAAAAGACTTGGCTGCCTCTCTTTCACCTTCAGAAAGCCTGAGGGTTTCTCCTGCTGCCCCTCCAAATCATGAGCTGAGCCCGCCATCCTAACCTCTTCTCTTGTTCACCCCATGTGCATTTGCTGAAATGTACCATGTGCCAAGATCAAGTAGCAAGCCCGATAGACACGATGCCCAATCTCTCATCCCTATGGCAGGAAGAGTCCACTCTGTGCCCAGGAACCACACTTAGGGCCCAACACAACATCCAGCACAGTGTCTTTGCTGGACACATGCTGAATGAATGGAGTGTAGATGCAGGGTGGCAGAAAGCTCTCGGCTGCCCGAGGAAGGTGGTGGAGCCTGAGGTCCAGAGCCCAGGGTTTGGTGCCAGGGAGGTCTGGTTTTGAATTCTGCCCTCATCACTTCATCTGTGTGGCCTTGGGTAACTGAATGAGCTTCTCTGAGCATCCGAGATCGTGGGAACAACAGAGGGCTGTTGGTAGGACTGCATGCTTTAATGTGTGCAAAGAGCACCTACTGGTGCACAGCGAGTTCTTGGGATTGTGTTTTTGGTCACTTGCAGACGTTGTGATCACGCTTCCCAGTAGTACCAATGCAGGAGACTCAGGAGATGTGGGTTTGATTCCTGGTCGGGAAGATCCCCTAGAGAAGGAAATGGTAATCCACTCCAGTATTCTTGCGTGAGGATCCCATGGACAGAGGTGCCCAGTAGGCCATGGTCCATAGGGTTGCAGAGTCGTACATGGTTGAAGCGACTTAGCACACACTCAACCCTTAAATGGCACTGTTTGTGCCCAGACACTATAGTTTAAAAAAAGAAGCCTGTCCCCTGTACCTTAAAAATAACCACTCAACAAGGCAGCTCCTATCACCATCCCTATTTTACAGAGGAACCTAAACAAATAGACTCACTTTTCTTCCTTCTGGAAAACTCCTATTCATCCTTCAAAACCCTGCTAGGGCATCCATGGCCCAATCCCCTGGTAAAGTCCATTGTTCCTCAATCTGTATCACTTGGATGCAGAGCCCCATCTCCCACTTGTGCTAGTCTGTGTCTTCCCACTGAACTTCCTGTTCAGAAGTCTGGTTTTCTGAGTCTGAGTCCCTGGAGTCCCCACCTGTCTGACACAGACAAAGGATCAAGATGTACTTGCCTAATGGGACAACAGGAGCTGTGTGCCTCTTCTCCAAATTCTCACGGGATCTCCTGCAGGGAGAGGTTGCTGTCTCCCTTCTAGGTGACCAGGACGACTTCTAGGGCCTGTCCTCCAGAGGTGAGTCTAGGTGGGCTGCTACTTCAGCTCATCTCCCACTCACCTTTCTAGGAAACTGGGGGTTGGGGATACTCAGAGGGGATCCCCAACTTCCAGGGATGGCTCCTGGCTGCATAAAGAGGAGCCATAGTACCTGAAGGACAGGTGCTTTCTGGGAGCAGCAGGCTCTGTCAGATGCTTATCTTTCTCACTTTCTCACAAACAGATAGGATAAAAAGATCTTGGGCAAGCTCAGACTTTGCAACTTCTCAAGGCTTTGCCCACGCTGAGGCCTTATTTGATCTTTGCAACACCATGAACTTGGCCAGTTGTAATTGTTGTTCAGTTGTTAAGTCATATCTGACTCTTTGCAACCCTGTGGACTGCAGCACGCCAGGCTTCCCTGTCCTTCACCGTCTCCTGGAATTTGCTCAAACTCATGTCCATTGAGTCGGTAATGCCATCTAACCATCTCATCCTCTGTCGCCCCCTTCTCCTCCTGCCTTCGACCTTTGTGGCCAAAGTATTGGAGCTTCAGCTTCAGCATCAGTCCTTCCAATGAATATTCAAGATTGATTTCCTTTAGGATTGACTGGTTTAATCTCCTTGCAGTCCAAGACACTCTCAAGAGTCTTCTCCAACACCACAGTTCAAAAGCATCAGTTCTTCAGTGCTTAGCCTTCTTTTTGGTTCAACTCTCACATCCATACATGACTATTGGAAAAACAATAGCTTTGACTACACAGACTTTTGTTGACAAAGTAATGTCTCTGCTTTTTAATATGCTGTCTAGATTGGTCATAGTTTTTCTTCCAAAGAGCAAGCATCTTTTAATTTCATGGCTGCAGTCACTGTCCACAGTGATTCTGGAGCCCAAGAAAATCTGGAATCAATCAATATTGTTGGGAGAAATATCAATAACCTCAGATATGCAAATGACACCACCCTTATGGCAGAAAATGAAGAGGAACTGAGAGCCTCTTGAGGAAAGTGAAAGAAGAGAGTGAAAAGCTGGCTTAAAACTCAACATTCAAAAAACTAAGATCATGGTATCCCGTCCCATCACTTCATGGCAAATAGATGGTGAAACAATGGAAGCAGTGATAGACTTTATTTTCTTGGTAATTGATATTCTAACTCTAAGCCCCAAATTCCAGCCTTTGTGCCACCTTGCCTGGATCTCTTTGAGCTTCTTTCAACTGTTGGCGGGCCTCATCCTGCAGGGAGTGGGCCTGGGGACTTCCTAAATTCTGCCATAGGGAACCTGGGCTCTTGGGGAGAAGGTGCCCTGGTTGCCATCTCTCTTTCAAGTTCTCTGGAAGATTCAGAAGTTAAAAGCAAGCAGGGTTGGGAAAGGGTGGTGAGGAGGTGGGTCCCTGAGGACTGCCAGAACAGGCAGTCTGGGGAGCCTCCCCTTGTACCTGGGGGGAGGCAGGTCCCCCCAGGGCCCGGCGAGCTGCCCCCACCCCCACCCCACACAGCTCCTCCCAGCGTGGCCCCCAGAGGCATTTCATTTAAGGGAGCCAGATGCAGGCACTAGCCGTGGATGTTCTCTTGCTCAGTGGACAAAACACTGCTGGCACTTTCAGGAGTGGACTGAACACTGTGTCCACTTTGGCGGCCTTCGGGATTCCTGGACGGACACAAGTGTGCTTTCACATGCAACAAGATTAATTGCACAACCTCCCTCCCTCCTGGCTCCTCAGCACCCCACCCCTCGTCCCCACCCTTTCCCCTGGTTGCCTGCTCTGCCCCAGAGCAAGCTTCTGAGCAGTTATTCCAAGTGGCCTCGGGAAGTGAACACTTGAGTCATGTGACTCTCCCCACAGGCCTCCTTGGAGTGGAGAGGGGCTGAGAAGCAACCCCTCAAGCCCAAGTTCTGTAGACCCCAATAGTCTCGCACTGGGACACCCCCCATCCCCAAATGAACTGTGGTCTCAGCTCTGGGCCCCTGTGGTTTTCCATGCTCCATTTGAACAGGCTGGTATCAGGTGGCCAAAGTGGGACCAGGATGGAAGAGCTGGGAAGAAAGGGTGAGTTCTGGGGTTCTGGGTCCATACCTCCTGGGGACAGCCCTGGCAGGTAAGGCCTGCCCCAAGGGGCGTTCCTTGCAGAGCTGTCCATAGGGTCTCAAGGTTGGTTTTAGACCCTGCCCATCACTGAAAGGATTGATGCTGGAGCTGAAGCCCCAATACTTTGGCCACCTGATGAGAAGAGCCAACTTGTTGAAAAAGATGCTGATGCTGAGAAAGACTGAAGGCAAGAGGAGAAAGGGGTGACAGAGGATGAGATGATTAGACAGAATCACTGACTAATGGACATGAATTTGAGCAAACTCAGGGAGACAGTTCAGTTCAGTTCAGTCGCTCAGTCGTGTCCGACTCTTTGCGACCCCATGAACCGCAGCACGCCAGGCCTCCCTATCTATTACCAACCGCTGGAGTCCACCCAGACCCATGTCCATAGAGTTGGTGATCCCATCCAACCAGACAGGGAAGGATGTAAATGCCCGGCGTGCTGTAGTCCATGGGGTCTTGCAGAGTCGGACACAACTTAGCGACTGAACAGCATGCCAGGGGAACATTCCACAAGCTTCCGGTGCCTTCAAGACACCCTGAAGTCAGGGCCATGCTGCCACCCCAGCCAGGTTGGATGCTCTGGGAATCAGTCTCCCAGCCTGGCTCCACTCAAGGCAGAGCAGGCCTGGGTTGCGCGGGAGGGAGCAGCAAGGAGGCTGAACAAAGGCCCGTCGTGGGCCGGTGCCAGGGCCCCGAACCCGCTGGGGCAAGATGAACTCCGGCGGGAGGCAGGCTGCTAACCAGTAAGCAACTTGTAAAAACCCAACTCAGACACAACATCTGGCAGCTGCTTCAAATAGTTCTCTGTCTGAAGTTGGAGCTGCTCGCGGCCCTCCCGTAAATCAAGCCATGTGCAAAGAGGAGCCCCGGGCCGACCTGAGGCTCCCTGCCTGGCCGGGTCCCAGCCGCGCCCCCGGCTTTCATGCTCTTTAAATAGCCCAGGGTTCGCATTCCATTTCCTTGTGTGGCTGCAGAGGCTGCAGGGTGGGAGTGTCTCCCTCTGTCCCAGAGAAAGATGGGGAGGTGGGCAGTGAGGGTCCACAGGGCATGGGGCACAGGGCTTCCTGCCCCTGGCCCGGCCTCAGTTTCTGATGACACCTGAGTAAAGCCAATACCTTTCCAGACCATGCCTCCGACTTACTGGAGCTGATCAGAGGGAAACCCAGAAAGAGGGGCCACGTCCTCTGTCCATGGTCAAATTCCGAGTTCTCTCCACATCCTGGCCTGAGCCTGGCCTCCAGGCTCCCACGCCCAGCCTGGGTGCCCACCATTCATCAATTCCACAGCCAACATGCTCTTCTGGGACAGGCCATCAGAGCTGGGGCAGGAGGGCCGTGGGGCTGTAGATGATAACTCTGGGAATTCTCACCTTGTGGCAGCACCCACCACACCCAGCCCAGTCTGGCACTGGGCTATGTTTTCTAAACTTTATTGTTTGTTTCATAAATCCTTATGGGCATGAGTGGGTACCTTATGAACTCCATTCTAGGAATGTGTGTAGAGGGTTGAATGGCGGCCCTTAGAAAGACAGGTCTTTGTTCCAACCCTGGACCTGTCAGTGTGACCTTACTTGGAAAAAGGGTCTTAGGTGCCATCACGTTAAGGATCCTGGATAATTCAGGTAGGCTCTAAACCCAGTGACAATTGTCCTTATAATACAGACATGGAGACACAGTGGGAGAAGGCCACTTGATGACAGGGGCAGAGGTTGAAGGGATGTGGTCATCAGCCAGGAAAGTCTGGAGCCAGCAGAAGCTGGAAGAGGCAGGAAGGATTTCCCTCCACGAGAGCCTCCAGAGGGAGCAGGGCTCTGTCCACACCTGGAGTTTGGACTTCTGACTTCCAGAACTGTAAGACAATAAATGTGTGCTGTTTGAAACCACCCAGGGTCTGGTAGCTCACTGCGGCAGAAACCAGAAACAATAACAGTGTGGAGACTGGGGGTCAGAAAAACTGAGCCTGGCCATGCTGCTCTTAACTGCTGGATACTCTGCTGCCCTAACAATGAGACTGATTTTTAGAAAAGTGACCTCATTTCCATCCAGAAGGAAAGAAGCTCCCAGGCCCAGGCAACTGCCTTGCACGATCCCCTCCCAGGAAAGTCTTGTTGGTCTTGTCTGTGCCACTGGAGCCCAGACAAGGGTCTCTGGGCACCCCCGGCAGTATGCGAATAATCACACTGGCTACTTTTATTGATCACTTACTGTGCGTGGGGCAGTGTTTTAAGTTTTTACAAACTCACTTTTAAAAAATCATTTATTTTGGCAGTGATGGGTCTTTGTTGCTACATGGGTTTTTTCTCTAGTTGCAGCAAGTGTGGGCTACTCTGTAGTTGTGGTGCACAACTTTCTCACTGCAGTGGCTTCTCTTATTGCAGAACATAGGTTCTGGCCGTATGGGCTTCAGTAGTTCTGGCTCCCGGGCTCTAGAGCACAGGTTCAATAGATGTGGGGCACGGGCTTGAATTTTCATTGGAAGGACTGACGCTGAAGCTGAATCTCCAATACTTTGGCTACCTCATGCAAAGAGCCGACTCATTAGAAAAGACCCTGATACTGGGAAAGATTAAAGGCAGGAGGAGAAGGGGATGACAGAGGATGAAATGGCATCACCACTCAATGGTGATGAGTTTGAGCAAGCTCTAGGAGATGGTCAAGGACAGGGAAGCCTGGCATGCTGCAGTCCACGGGGTCAACAAGAGACAGACACGGCTGAGCAATTGAACAACAACAACGGGCTTAGTTGCTCTGAGGCATGTGGGTCTTCCCAGACCAGGCATTGAACCTGTGTCCCCTGCATGGAGAGGTGGATTCCTAACCACTGGACTGCCAGGGAAGTCCTCAGCTCAATTTTTAAAAAGAGCCAGGTGGAAAGTGGTGAGGCAGGAATGCTTGGTACCAGCTACCCTCATGTATCCTGCCCTAAGCACATAGTGTCTCAGTGGGCCTCCTCAGCAGGAAAGAATGGCTCTTACTTCATAGATGGAGATAGCAAGGCTCTTGGGGCTCTTGTTCCCCTACAGGCAGTGAGGAGGGGAGCTGGGCATCAGTCCTGGGCTGTCCTGGCTCTGGAGTCCGGGCTCTTCCCCTGTCAATTACATGGCTCAGCGGGAAGGTGAGGTTCTCTACTTGGAGCCTGAAGTTTGCTCTCCCTGAAGCTATCAGCAGCCTAATGGCTGCTTTACTTAACAGAAATCATCGGGAAGGTACTTTATAAATGGGCTTGGTTGAAAATCTTTCAACAGGTGGGGCCTCGGGGTGCAGGTGTGAGGGGGAGTGGAACGCCTGCTCCTTATACCATGAGGAAATGGGGACACATGGTCCTGAGTGAGTACTGAGGTCGTGGGAAGTAGCCGAGAGCATCTGTGGAGTGACTGGCCCTGATGGGAGGTGCTTGGGTTGTGGCGCCTGTCAGCTCCTGGTTCAGCTTTCATGGGGCTGGTTTCCCAGGCAAAGCCAAAGTTCAGGCCTGAGGTTTCCCCTTGGACCCATCCTGTTCACTCCTCCAAGAGAAGCACTTCTGTGCCCCCACAGGATGCTGGCTTCACATCCCCAGCTCTCGGGGCTTGCACTTGCTTGCTTGCACTTCAGAGTGGGTGGAGCTGATTCCCATGGAACCTTCCACTCCAGTGCTCACCAAGCTCCTCTGGATCACAATTCCTTGCAGGTCTCTGAAGGAAAAGAGGACCAGAGAGAGATCTGCATGGGTCTCAGAGGATAATGTCTCCCAATTAGCTACAGGTGTTTCAAGAGGCAGATTTCCCAGATCCCACCTGTGGCATCAACATTTCTGAGATTTTGCTTTTTCCTTGAGGTTACCAGATGATTCAGATGCAGGAGGTATTTGAACTTCAAGTTAAGGGCCCCAGACTAGGTTCTGTTATTCCTGTGCTTCTATAAGACACATTCTTAGGGATGGCTGTGAGGTCCACCCTCAGAAGAGTCAGGGAAGGGATTCATGGGGCCTTTGCCTTTTGTACCTACAAAGTAGTTACACAGGAGGCTGCTGCAGAGCTGGGTGGGAAGACAGACCCCAGAGCAAGGCCGATGCCACCTTCCATGCAGCCAGCTGCCCTTGGCCTAGGCTTTCCTAGTGGGAACATCCCTTCTGCCCAGGAATAGCATTATCAGACCAGCAGCTGTTCTCCAGCCTAGGAAGAAAGGTTCCAGGGAGATGTCAGCTTTCTCTTTTCTTGAAAGAAAGAAAGAAAAAGTCAGAGCAGAACCCCATGGATGGCAAAGAGGGCTGAAGCTGGGACAGGAATCCACCACGTCCACCAGGAGTACACTCGAGCAGTCCTGCCCGTCGGCAGCTGAACCCCGAGAAGCCCTCGGAGAGCCCTGAGTGGCTTCCTCCGGTCTTGTTCAGCCAGGACATCATTTGTTGATTCTAGAGTCCAATCCCTAGCTCATGATTTCCTCCCTGGTTGCCATGGCCCCGCACAGAAAACACAGCAAACTCCTGGCCCCAGGCAGCTCATTTATTTCAAATATTCCTTGCAGCTGGCCTCCAACCATGTTTGGGTGTCTGGACTGGAGCATGAACTAATTGCTCTGTCTTCGGCCCCCTCCCCAGCTCCCCCAGCATACTTTATGGTTCAGTAAATCCACATTCCTCATCTCGCCGCCGAGGAGGAGCAGGACTGAGGGCGGGTGGGGAGTCATGTGCAGGAGATGGACGGTGGAGGGAGGAGGGGGCTCTTCCCATCTATGGCCAAGCCTGAGAGCCTGCTACCTGCTTGAAGGCAGGGTATTAATTACAACCACATGGGCCAGTCTGCACCGTGGTTTTATTAAGACCGCTCCCTTCAACACGAAACCCTGCTCCCCAGAAGTCTCCCGGCAACACAAAGGCCCTTATTTTACCTCTGTTTCTGCCACCCACCCCCATCCCCTCTCCACCCCCTGACCCTTCTCCTCCTCCTGCCATCTCCTTCTAAGCAAGTTGGAGTGGCAACCCAGACATGAACTCCAACCTAAAAATAAGTTCAGCCCACCCCTTTCCTCCAACCGCATCTGGGGAAGGCATCTAGGGGTCCCTTCTCCCAACACCCACCTTGATCTTTGGAGACGTTACCTGAGAAGAATGTATATCTCTCAGGAAGTTGGATGAGGAATGTTTGGTCCGTTCTCGGAGACCAGTTCCAACCTGGGAACTGTCATTTTCCGGAAGTGCAAGAGCTATGAAAGCATGTGTTTGCACACTTGCTGATAAGCCTGGCTCTGTTCTAGAGCCTTATGTCACAGGACTCCCCTGGTGGTACAGTGGTTAGGAATCTGCCTGCCAGTGCAAGGGACACAGGTTCAATTCCTGGTCCGGGAAGATGCCACATGCCGTAGGGCAGCAAAGCCCATGCTCCACAACCATTGAGCCCACGTGAAACAACTACTGAAGCCCCTGTGCCTACAGCCCATGCTCCACAACAAGAGAAGCCAGTGCGATGAGAAGCCCGTGCACCACAACTAGAGAGTAGCCCCCGATCATCACTGCTAGAGAAAGCCCATGCACAGCAACGAAGACCCAGTGCAAACAAAAATAAATAATTTTTTTTCTTTTTTTTTTTTTTATTTTTTTTTTTCCCAGTGGGTTTTGTCATACATTGATATGAATCAGCCATGGATTTACATGTATTCCCAATCCCGATCCCCCCTCCCACCTCCCTCTCCACTCGATTCCTCTGGGTCTTCCCAGTGCACCAGGCCGGAGCACTTGTCTCATGCATCCCACCTGGGCTGGTGATCTGTTTCACCATAGATAGTATACATGCTGTTCTTTTGAAATATCCCACCCTCACATTCTCCCACAGAGTTCAAAAGTCTGTTCTGTATTTCTGTGTCTCTTTTTCTGTTTTGCATATAGGGTTATCGTTATCACCTTTCTAAATTCCATATATATGTGTTAGTATGCTGTAATGTTCTTTATCTTTCTGGCTTACTTCACTCTGTATAAGGGGCTCCAGTTTCATCCATCTCATTAGGACTGGTTCAAATGAATTCTTTTTAACGGCTGAGTAATATTCCATGGTGTATATGCACCACAGCTTCCTTATCCATTCATCTGCTGATGGGCATCTAGGTTGCTTCCATGTCCTGGCTATTATAAACAGTGCTGCGATGAACATTGGGGTGCACGTGTCTCTTTCAGATCTGGTTTTCTCAGTGTGTATGCCCAGAAGTGGGATTGCTGGGTCATATGGCAGTTCTATTTCCAGTTTTTTAAGAAATCTCCACACTGTTTTCCATAGCGGCTGTACTAGTTTGCATTCCCACCAACAGTGTAAGAGGGTTCCCTTTTCTCCACACCCTCTCCAGCATTTATTGCTTGTAGACTTTTGGATAGCAGCCATCCTGACTGGCGTGTAATGGTACCTCATTGTGGTTTTGATTTGCATTTCTCTAATAATGAGTGATGTTGAAAATATATTTTAAAAAAATTAAAGACTTCTGTCACTCTTGCTACCCTCCTCAGAGATGGGGACCATCTCACCAGGATCACACAGCTCATGAGGGTCAGAGAAACACTGGAACCCATGTATGACTCAGGAGGCTATGTGCTTCTTGCTGGGCCAGCCCAGCCACACACCGAAAGGATTTCCCTTTACCCTGCAACTTTTCCAGGAATAGAGTTGACCTAGTCACCACCAGTGGTCTCCAAACTCTCACAGAAGGTCACCTGGGGAGCTGGAGAGGTCACGCATCCCTGGACCTGGTCCCAGAAATGTCCATTCTGTCCATCTCAGGCAGGGTCCAGAGATGAACATCTTAACTAACTCCCCTCAGCTGGTTCTGATGCAAGTGGTCTCAGGAAAGCTGGCCAGGAGGTTCTCAGAGAAAGTGACAGGGGACCTTGGTCCCGGGGGTCTTGGGCCCTCAGATCAGGGCAGTTTGCCCAGCACCAGCAGATCCCACCATGCCTTTAGAACGAAAAGTGCCCACAGGGAGCTGAGGGCTTCCCAGGTGGCTCAGTGGTAAAGAATCCGCCTGCCAATGCAGGAGACGCAGGAGACACGAGTTCGATCCCTGGGTTGGGAAGATCCCCTGGAGGAGAAATGGCAACCCACTCCAGTATTCTCGCCTGGGAATCCCCATGGACAGAGGAGCCTGGCAGGCTACAATCCATGGGGTCGCCAAGAGTCAGACACGATTGAGTGAGCGAGCACACATGCATACACACAGGGAGTGGAATGCACTCTTGTTAATTCTTTGGAAACTAGTCATGATGTGTGGTCATCTAGTAAACTTCTTGATTCTTCACTTTATCAGTCACCAGTCCTCTAAGCCAGAACATCCTGTCTTCTCCGCTGGGGTTTAGAGTGGGGAGCAGCTAGCAGAATGGGCTCATTCAGCCTTCCTGTGCGCTTGGCACTGGGGATGCAAAGATGGGTGAAGGACCAGCTCCTTTAGCTGAGTGCCCAGTGCTTGGACTCTGAAAAGCCAACAGTCAACTGAACAATAAGCCAAGGGTCCTTGCTGATGTGCAGAATCCTTTCTACTAGCTCAGTGAGTCCCCAACTGAGCTGCAGGCTCATGAACTTCTGAAAAGGATGAGGATGTTCTAGAATCATCCCTCTGGGATTCTCCTCCTCCACCTGGGACCCCTAATGGCACTCCACCCCCCACCAAGGGCTCTGGGGAGTCACCCCATTATCTGTTGTTGAAAACCATGGGCCCAGGAGGGGTCCGTCATGCCCTTCCCCTTCCCCTAAAACTCAAAGTCACCTTTGAGTCTCCAGGGAAGATCCCCTGGAGGAGGGCACGGCAACCCACTCCAAGTATTCTCACCTGGAGAACCCCACGGACAGAGGAACCTGGTGGGCTACAGTCCATGGGGTCACAAAGGGTCAGACAGGACTGAAGCGACTAAGCACAGCATAGCACAGGGCTCAAAGAGGGACTCCAAAGAGCTTTTGTATTTTAATAAACTTTCCTTTATTAGGTTACTGACTATTATCAACCATCATAAAATAGAACAGGAGTTTCAAAACTGTACAGGCCACAAGGCTCTGGGTTGAGAGGAAAGACAGGTGGGGCTGAGGTTCGGGGAGCTGGGGTGTTGGGGTGCAGAGAGATGACAAGGAGTCTGGGGGTTTGTCCAGCGTCTGTGGGAGACGACTGGGTCAGGGTGATAAGGCTGGGATCTGTCTAATGAGACCCTCTCGTGTGTAACATTCATCAGAACATGGCCCATCCTGAAACAGGAGTGAGGACAGTCTTTAAACGTCTCAGGTTCGGTTCCTCCCACCCACTGGGGGAAAAACAAACCTCCGAAGATCAAGGGGAAATTTACATTCCTCACCCAGTCTTGGCACCAATTTTGTGCTTTAAAAAATATACTCCACTGGAAGACTTTTTTTTTTTTTAAAAAAAGGTACCCTACAGCAGCTGTTTAAAACATAATTTTTACGGACAAATATATATGCATATATATTAAACATTTTAAACAAATAAAGTCATCTATTGTACCTGTACAGAAATGAACAGAAGGCAGATTCTAAGAGGGTGGACTTCAAGACATAAGAAAAGGTGACTTGGTGGCAGGTGCTGGGGTCTGCTACGTGGGGGAGTTGTGCAAGGGAGGGTGCGTCCCCCCCACTGCAGGCTGCCCGCCCCACCCCACCCTGCCCCACCCCATGGCTCTGGGGCACTGTGATGAACTGAGGCTGCTCCACCTCAGCCCAGAGCCCAGACAGGGGCACCAAGCGGAGACAGGCACCAACTCTGCTCTGGTCTCCCCCACCCTGCCCTGCCCCTGGCCTCTCAGACCCACTCATCCCCCTGTCTTGTTTTGGCAGGTACTCGACAGGGGAAGCCAGAGCTTCTGAGTATTCACGTGGCAAATCTCAGGTAGGAAAGCGAAAATGAAACCAAACCCACACCAAAAAACCCCACAGAAGACTAAAAAAATAAAACCACGTGCAAAAATGGATGAGCCCAAGTGACAAGTGGCTGTCTGGGGGCACGCAGGGAGCTGCCACCGCCCTTGCAGACAGGTCCCCAAGACACTCATTATTGCACGTGCAGTGCCCTTTCAGGGGCCCGCTCGGGCACTCAGGAGCAGAGCCCCCTGGAAACTGTAGATCAAGGGACCCACACAGAGGTCCCCCTGTGCCCGCGTGGGGACACATCACAAACATGACCCAGCGAAAGGGCCAGGTGAGGCACACACATCCCAGGAAGGGGCAGGTGGAAGAAAAGCAACAGAACACTCCAGAGAGAAGTGACCCGAACAAAGTGTCCTTTCTAAATGGAATAAATAACTGGCTTTTGTTACTGTTAAAAGAATAAATACAGGGTATGGAGGCACCGGCAGCCAGGACTGATGCTGGGTGCTCATGCGCCTAGGGAAGGTCCCATTTTGGTTTCTGTCTCGGTGGCCATGCTGAGCTTCTGACATCCTGAGCTTCGTCCGCTGTGGCTGCCCTGCTGGGCGGGCGCTGGCCCCCATCTAAGCACCTCTTAGCACCCCTGGGATCTGTTCTCGGCACCGGGGGGTCCCGGCAGGTGTGGGGAGCACCCAGGCCACCCTAAGAGCAGATCAGAGCTCAGGGCAGCAGTTTATTCTCTGTGTTTTTTCCAAGGAGGGGCTGTGATACGGCATGCGGGGGATTTCTGCCAAGGTCCAGAAGGGGAGCAGAAGGGCCCGTATCCAAAGCCGTCTGTGTCCGGCTGGGCAGCCAGGGAGGATGAAAAGGAAGTCGGGACTTCCTCCCACGCCTCGGACGCCGGTCCAAGGCTCGTGGTGCTGTGGTGGCTCAGTGAGTTGGCACCGGGGCGGGGGGTGGTCGTGCTGGCGGTCCCAGGCGGAGCATCACTGGTAGAGGAGGTAGGCCTTGAGGGAGGCGGGCAGTGGCAGCGCGTGGATCTCACCCAGGCGCCCCTTCCCCAGGGCCAGGCGCACCGAGCGACGGCAGAGATCCATGAGCGGTAAGGGCTCCGCTGCAGATAGGAGGAGAGAGAGGACGCCTGTTAGTACGGCTCCGGGTGGTTTGAGAGCAAACACTAACAGCAGCAGCCATAGCATCACTGACTGATACTAGATGTTTTTTTAAAAAATGTTTATTGATTTATTTATTTGGCTGCACAGGGTCTTGGTTGGTCGAACTCAGGCCCTGTACATTGGAAACTCAGACTCTTAGCCACTGGACCACCATGGAAGTCTTGATACTAGTTTTAATACCCAGATGACTACAAATTAACTCTTTTTAGCTCTTTTTTTGGCAATGCAGCATGGCCTATGGGATCTTAGTTCTCCAGCGGGGGATGGAACCTGGACCCTCAGTAGTGAAAGCCTGGGGTCCTAACCTCTGGACCACTGAAGGTTCCCCTCATTTTACCTTTTTTTAAAAAAAAATTATTTGTTTTTAATTGATTGATTATTGCTTTACAATATTGGTTTGATTTCTGTCTCATTTTACCTTTTAAATCAGTTATTAATTGCTAACACAGAAAACTCACTGGGCCAGGCCCCCTTGTAAGCCCTCATTTAATCCCCATGATGGTCTGTTGCTGCTGCTGCTGCTAAGTCACTTCAGTCGTGTCTGACTCTGTGCGACCCCATAGACGGCAGCCCACCAGGCTCCCCCGTCCCTGGGATTCTCCAGGCAAGAACACTGGAGTGGGTTGTTACGAATGATTTAATAATCACAGGGAGATACATACCATGATCATCATCCCCATTTTACTGATGAAGAAACTGAGGGATAAAGTACAAATAACTTGCCCAGGGCCACACCACTGGCAGGAAAAGGAGCAAGGGTTAGGATCAGGGTTAGCTCTAAGCCACTGAACTAGAGGCCCTCTTCATGGACTCTCCCCCGCATATATCCAGTCCCAGACCCCACTTGGTCTTTCAGGAGGAGAATCATTCTGTGTTAACCCAACTGCTCACAGGGACGGTTCTCCTCTCCATTTTACAGCTGAGGGCACTCAGGTGCAGAGGGGACAGAAGTGCCAGGATTACAGGCTAGGATCCAAACCCCTGTAGTCGGGGCCCAGTTCATGGTAGAGCTGCGTCAGGACCCTGGATCCCAGGGGGCTTCTGGCAGCAGCCTGCAAGGGCACCTCTGCCCCTGTGTCCCTGGGAGGGCCTAAGACCTAGCTTCCTGCAAGAGAGGCTCCACACAGCCTGCATCTCAGATAAACCCTCTGCTCCAGAAGGAACCAGAAAGTCATGCCCTCCAAGGCCCCAGAGGCTGCTGAGTTGTCATGGGCTCTGCTCATCTCCACCCCCCCATGCCTGGCTGACTCCTCCTTGCTCTCATCCATGAAGCCAGGTACAGGTGAGCACACATGAACGGCTGGGGGGCCGTCCCTGCTCGGGGTCCTGGACACACAAGGAGCTGAAGTGAGCGGATCTGTGACCTCGTCCATGGTCTCCCCAAACTTCCTTGTGAACAAAATAAAAGGTCAAACCAAAAAACTGAGAAGACCCCCAGCATTTCCCTTGAGATCCCATTCCATCAATTAAAAAGTGGATGAAAGTTCTTTAATATTCACCAGTATGTCTCAGAACATTAATATTAAAAAATTCAGTCATTGGGAATTCCCTGGTGGTCCAGTTCAATTCCTGGGTCAGGAAGATCCGCTGGAGAAGGGATAGGCTACCCACTCCAGTATTCTTGGGCTTCCTTTGTGGCTCAGCTGGTAAAGAATCTGCCTGCAATGCAGGAGACCTGGGTTTGATCCCCAGGTTGGGAAGATCCCCTGGAGAAGGGAAAGGCTACCCACTCCAGTATGCTGGCCTGAAGAATTCCATGGACCATATAATCCATGAGGTCGCAAAGAGTCGGACACGACTGAGTGACTTTCATATACATCACATACTAGTGGTTAAGACTTGGTGCTTATGCTGCCGATGGTTTGGGATCAATCCCTGGTCAGGGAACTAAGATCCAGCAAACCGTGCACTGTGTGGCCAAAAATATAAATAAATAAATAAAAATTCAGCAATTGAAGACCAAATCCTAAGGCTGGCGGTTTTTGGGGAAACAGGGAATGACTGAGTAGGGGTTCCCTTTGGTGATGATGAAAGTGTTCTCAGATGAACCACACCAGTGGCTACACAGCTGTTAGTAAGCTAGAGGTCACCGCACGCTGCAATTTAATGGGTGAATTGCATGGCATGTGAATTATATCACAGTAAAGCTGGTATTTAAAAAAAGAATACATCTTAGGCTTGACAGGGCATTTATGAAGTTCCAGGCTCTAAAAGAAGACAAACAATGGCTCTTTATCTCCCCTGGGCAGTCCCAGGAGACAGGACAGTCATAGTAGTGTCAGTTGATCAGTCATGTCTGACTCTTTGAGACCCCATGCAGCCACCCTGCCAGGCTCCTCCATCATGGAATTCTCCAGGCAAGAATATTGGAGTGGGTAGCCATGCCCTCCTCCAGGGGATCTCCCCAACCCAGGAAGTGAACCCAGGTCTCCCACATTGTAGGCAGATTCTTTACTGTCTGAGCTACCAGGGAAAGCCCAGGAGACAGGATGGAAGTGGTAGATGTTTTTCATGGAAAGCTTTGAAATGGGGCCTTTCCTGGAGGAAGGAGGATTAACTAAATGATGTTCCATCTGTTCGGGTCAAGGATCCCACAGACTCCTGGTGGGTCGGGATGGAATCGTCCCACCTGCCGGCCTGCAGAGACCTGGTCTCCTTCACTGGACCTGCCTCGGAGACCCCAGACCCGGCTCCTCACCTTCACCTGCATAGCAGTCTCACCTCGAGCAAATGGCTCCCTTCCACTGGGCCTCAGCTTCCCCAGATGGAAGAAGAGGGGTCTGGGCCAGATGCTCCTCAGAGTCCCATTGGCTGAGCTCCTGAAGGCCAGCAATGTCAGGATGAGGAGCAAGTGGTCCTACGAGCCTTTGAGTGGGGAATTGGGCTCCTCTTCTCCACTCAGAGGGCTTCCCAGGAGGCGCAATGGTAAAGAATCCTCCTGCCAGTGCAGGAGATGTTGGAGACACAGCTTCAATCCCAGGGTTGGGAAGGTCGCCTGGAGAAGGAAATGGCAACCCTCTCCAGTATTCTTGCCTGGAGAATCCCAAGGACAGAGGAGCCTGGTGGGCTACAGTTCATGGGGTTGCAAAGAATCAGACATGACTAAGCAACTGAGCACGCATGCCTCCACTCAGAAACTCTCCTCCATCCTCCTCCAGCACTGCCTCCTTCAAGGATGTGGCTCAGCCCCAGAGGGGCTTCCTCTCATGTCTGAAGGCACCTGAGAAAGCTTCAAAAGCCACTGACTATGATGGAGAGCCTGCTGGGCCGTGGGAAGGGCTGAGAGGGAGTTCCCATCCCCACCTCTTGGCTAAATGGGTATCAAGTCTGCTCATCAACACCCTTAGGAAGAAATGTTTCTAAACAGCAGGTCATCCTCACTCCCACCCTACCCACTGCCAATTATGCAGGAGGCAAGACCATGATGCCCAGGGTCCTGGTCCGGTTGCAGAGACTGAGCACAAGGCTCCAGAGACGGATGTGGACATTATGCCAGGAAAAACATATGTCCCACAGATTCTGGTTGGTCACTACCAGGACCCAGAAGGCCTTTCCAACCTCAGTCCTTTTGCCCAGGGTGGGGAGTGGGGGCTGTAGGGTCTGTATCCGGCTCCATCTGCACAGAGTGTGGCTCAGGAATCAGGAAGCGGAGCCGGCGCTATTTATGGGAGCAGAAGGACAAGGAACTGGACAAGGCCGTGTGCCCACATCCACATCTCCAGGACGAGCAACCACCTGGTGGCCAATTTGAATATGCATGGCCAGGGTCACCTCCTAGCTCTCCAAGAGGTGCCCACCCGGAGCCCCAGAGCCTGGTTCTGTGTCCAGTCCATGGGCAGTGAATGAACTTTGGGTCTGTGAGGTCAAGGATGGATGTCTCAAGTCAGGAAGTGCCCAGTTCAGAGACGTTTCCACCCGCCATCTTCACGGCTCCTGGGTCTTGGGAATCAAAAAAGGGAGAGTTTGAAAATGCTGAACTGCAAGGAAATGCTTTCTTTAATGGGAGGTGCCGTTATAAGTGGCGGGGAGAGGTGCAGAAGGACTCTCCTTTGAGTGACAGCTGGTCTGCTGCTTAAAAATAGGCCTTTCCTAGGACTTCTCTGTGGTCCACTGGCTAAAACTCCATGCTCTTAATGCAGGGGGCCCAGGTTCAATTCCTAGTCAGGGAGCTAGATCCCACAGGCCACAACTAAGACCTGGAGCAGCCAAACAAATAGATACTAAAAAAAAAAAAAAATAGGCCTGGGCTTTGTGGTAAAGAATCTACCTGCCACTGCAGGAGACATGGGTTTGATCCCTAATCCAGGAAGATCCCACATCCTGCAGGGAAACTAAGCCTGTGCAACACAACTACTGAGCCTGTGCTCTAGAGTCGCAACTACCGGAAGCCCGCAGTGCCCTAGAACCTGTGTTCTGCAACAAGAGAAACCATTGCAATGAAAAGCCCCAGCACTGAAACTACAGCGTAGCCCCTGCTCACTGCAACTAGAGAAAGCCCTCACAGCAATGAAGACCCAGCACTGTAAAAAAAAAAAAAATAGGCCTTTCCTTCTGCATCTCCAGGAGTGGGGTGGGCAGGCCTAGGAGCCAAACTGGGCCCTGCCTCCCCCCTTCAATGGCCATTGCTGCCCCCTCTTCTCAGAAAAGAGCAAGACGACACAGCAGCCCCTCTGGTTGCAGCCTCAGCCCCAGAGACCTTGAGCCCCAAGGAAGAGTCAGAACAAGTGGTCTGTGATCAGAGGTGGTTGGACAGCGGTGGAGGTCATGCAAGGACACACAGCCTTTGTTCTGGCCCTGTCCAGGCCAGCTCAGCCCAGGGTCCCAGCACTGGGGCAGGGACTCTTCCGGCGAGGGTCCACCTGGCGTTTGGGGGAAGAAAGACTGGGAGGACAAAATGCCCACTGCAGCACCCAGGGTGGGGTGAGGCGGGGGAGGGGGTGCACAGGACTCTGATGACTCTGGCTGACCCGCTCTGCAAACAGCTGCTCCCTGCTGAGGTCAGCACCCGGCAGCCGGGTGAAGTGGGACTGGGTGGAGGAGGGAGTGGACTTTCCAGACGACCCAGGGAGCAGCAAGAAGACTGTTTGAAGACTGCAGAGCCCAGAGTCACTTTGAAGACTGCAGTGCCCCGTCCAGGCCTGACACCAAGAAGATGTATCTGGTCAGACTTGGCCAGGGCTTCTGCCCGTCACGCCCTGTTCTCTGGATGGACTCTGACATCCCTCCTGCCTCAGCTGCCCTGGGGAGTAAAGCAAACCCTCCTGGGCAGAGGACTTGGGTGCCCTTTGATCTCACCTGACAGATATCCACCATCTGAACTCTGGGCTCTGTCTCTTACTGCCTCATCTCCCCCAAAGGCAGCAGCCCAGGGAGGGGAAGGAACTGTGAGTGGGACAGCACCCCTCCCACCAAATTCAGGTCCATCTGAAAACCTCAGAATGTGACCCTATTGGAAACAGGGTCTTTGGAGATGTAACTGGTTAACATGCGGTCACATTGGAGTAAGGCTTCCCTGGTGGCTCAGCGGTAAAGAATCCGCCTGCAATGCAGGAGCCACAGGAGACTCGGGTTCTATCCCTAGGTGGGAAAGATCCCCTGGAGGAGGGTATGGCAACCCACCCCAGTATTCTTGCCTGGAAAATCCCATGGACAGAGGAGCCTGGTGGGCTACTATGGTCTATAGAGTCACAAATAGTCGGACACGACTGAGTGACTGAGCACTCATACATACTGGAGTCGGATGAGCCTTGTCCTTATAAGAAGTCGTCACACCCAGAGGAGGTCACATGAGGCAGAGACTGAGTGATGAGTCCACAAGCCAAGGTGTGCTGGGACGGGACAGACTCTCAGAGCCCTAGGAAGGAACTGACCCTACCCACAACTTGGTTTCAGATACCTGGCCTCCTGAACTGAGATGAAACACCATTTCTGTTGCTTTAAGCCTCCCAGTTGGCAGTCATTTGTTCCAGTGGCCCCAGGAAATAACCACACTACCCTCCTCTCTACACCAGCCCCTTCCTCAGGCTTTTGAACCCACCCTATCCAGAAGACCCTCGTCAGGGTCATCAGCGATCACCTGGTGATGTGTCCACAAGCCAAGGCGTGCTGGGACGGGACAGACTCCAGAACACTACTCCTCCCCCAGCCCTTCAGCTACTCCACTTCTCCTTCCTCATCATCATCAACCCTAAACAATGACTTGCCCCAGGGCTGGGCCTCAGCCCTCTTCTCCTTCCTTTCCTTGGTGACCTCATCCAGGGTCAGAGCTTTCAGCTCCGTCTCCACAGACCACTGTCCTGTCTCCAGACCTGCAGAGTCACTGTGACATGTTGAGTGAGCATCGCAAATGTCACTTCCCCACCATGGTGCCTGCCCTGGTGGTGCCCACCCTGGCCCTCGCCAGGATCTGGCCCTTTCCCCTGGACAACCATCAGGGCTCCTCCCTGGCCTCCCGGTGGTCCCTCCTGCCCCCACTGTCCATTTCTACGCAGCAGCCAAAGTGACCCTTTCAGGACATAAGATCAAACATCCTGCAGAGGCTGGGGTTGCTGCCTTACCCTCACAGGTTTCCCATCCGGATCCTCCTAAGCCAGCCAGCAGTGCAGAGTGGGGCCCATTCATGTCTGATTAGGAGAGTGGAAGGCGAGAAGCCAACGGGGCCCTGGCACTGCCTGGCATTATGGTGGGGACAGAGGAGCATCCTCATCAGACACCAAGAGTGTGGAGGGGGCTCAAGCCTATGGGCACTTCCAGTCTCCCCCCTCCACCCCAGAGTCCAGCTCAGGGGTGGGCTTCTCATAACACATGCCCATGCTATTCCCCTCCCCCTCCACCCCTTTAAGTTTCCCAAACAAGAAAAATTGCAAAGGCATCTGACCTCCCATCTAATGCAGAGCTGATAGGGTATTGACCGATAATGCCCATCTGGGCCTCTGGGACTGCTTTGGCAGAACCACCGCCAAGCCTTGTCCTGACTCGGCAGGGGAACAGTTCTGTTCGTGCATGCCCTGATTCGCCATGGGGGAATAGGCCCCTCCCAGCCGCTCTGAGGTCTGTGTTCTGTCCTGGAGCTGGGCACATGAGCAGTGAAGCCATGCACTCCTGGCATTGGCACCGACGGACCTGTTTCCAGAGGGGCCAGGGCTGCCCTGTTCTTGGAGAGACCAAGTCTCAGAAGCCTGGACCCAACAGTTGACTCAACTATCTGCACAGAGCAGGCATTAAAGGACTTCCCTGTGGTCCAGTGGCTAAGACCCCCAGCTCCTAATGCATGGAGGCCGGGTTCAATCCCTGGTCAGGGAACTGGATCCCACATGCTGCAACTAAGAGTTTGCATGCTGCAACTAGAGATTTCACATGCTTCAACAAAGATCGAAGACTCCACGTGCCACAACCAAGACCCAGTGCAGTCAAATAAATAAATATTACAAAAAAGGGGGGGAGCATTGAACTCCCTGGGGCTGTGGTCACTGTCTACTAGGAAGAGATAAGCAGGACTACAGGCCAGGGTCCCCTGAGAACTTGCCCTGCTGGTTCCCTAAACCAGGTCTGAATGACTTCCTCAGGGAGGTTACCTGCTGGATGCACACCTGCCAGGAGTACCAGGAGGACCTACGGTGCTGGGCAACACAGGTGAGGTGGACACCCCACCTAGCTGTGGGCTCACTGCCCTCACCCTGTCAGAGCCTGCCAGGAGCAGCAAGGGAAAGATGGGCAGAGGAGGGCTCCAAAGAGAAACATGTGTACCCCATGGAGTACAGGAGGCATCTGCTGTCGAATGGATGAGAGGTTGCTGGCTTTCACTATGTGGGCAGGCCTAGTACCCCCAGGACACAAAGCCCAGCTCAATAATATGAGGGTTACTGTGCTAGAAGATCTGCTAAAACTGCAGATCAAACCTGGAGGCAGCTCAACCAGAAACAAACCACATCTGTCAAAGACCATCCATCCACTGATCCATTCATTCATTCAACCATCCATCTGCCCATCTACTCAACCACCCACCCATCCATCCATCCATCCACTCCTTTACTTATTCATCCATCCATCCACCCATCTGTCCACCCCCCCATCCATCCATTTACTCCTTTAATCACTCACCCACTCAACTATCTATCTATCTATCCATCCACCCATCTATCCATTTACTCCTTTAGTCACTCATCCATTCACTCATCTATCTATCCATCCATCAACCCATCCATCCACCCATCTAACCATTCACTCCTTTAGTCTTTCACCCACTCACTCACTCCTCTATCCATCCATTCCTTTAGTCATATACCCACCCACCCATCCATCCATTCATGCATGTATGTATCCATCTACCCATCTATCCATCCATTCACCCATCCATCCACTCCTTTAGTCATCCATTCATCCGTCCACCCATCCATCTACCCATTCATCCACCCACACATCTATCCATCCATCCATCCATCCACCATCCAGCTATGAGGTGCTGCCACGTAATCTGCAGACTCTAGCTAGAAATCCCATCTAATCAGAGGTAAGGCAAGAGTCTAAGGATCTGAATGTTGGGGTGTCTACTTAAAGACATTTAAATTGCAACAACTGTAAACTTTTAGCTGGGCCCAGCCAGGACCAGCAGGGCACGGGGAGGCCAGGGATACCACCACCAAAAACAGAGCCGAGGACACTTACGGTCGAGTCCATTCAAGTAGCGCATGCGGATCTCACAGTGGCCCCAGACGGCGCTCACTACAGGATACAGTTTTTTGCCCTTGAGTCCCCGAAAAGCTACTCCCATGTACTGTCCATCCACAATGAAGCTCAGGGTCCCGTCGTCCATATCCAGGGCCACCAGGAAGGAGTCGGGGACAATGAACGTCTCATCCGGCTCCAGAAAGGCTGGGTATGTCTTGCTCGGCTGGTTTTTGCCGTCGTGGTAGAGCCGGTTGCGACCCAAGTCCCAGCCCCAGGACTCATGGTTATTCCCCACGAGCGTCGTGTACCCCACGGAGTGCAGGGGGGCATCTGCCGTTGCCACCCCTACCACGGCATGGGTGCCCCGCTGCCTCATGGCCCACGTGATCTGCCACACGTGCAGCCCGCGTGTGTACCCAACTTTGCCCCTGATGGCGTCCGTGCTCTGGGCCACCGGATGCCGGTGGAAGATGAGCTTATCGTCCTCCTTCACGAAGACATTGAGCGAGCGGTCATTGTTGTTCCAGGAGTGGAGCAGCTGGACGTCATAGGACACGGGGGGCATGTCCAGCAGCAGGTCCAGGCGGGTGGGCTTGCAATAGTCCAGACCCTGGAGCTCCTGCTTCAAGGGCCGGTACGTGGGGTCCCTCATGTCCACCGTCTTGATCCCTCCGGTGACCTTCTGCCCCATGTCGGCCTCCCGTTTCACCTGGTCACTGATGCCCAAGACAAACTCATCAATGGCGGGGCCACTTCTCCAGTTTTCAATCAGGCCGGGACGGCACTCCTAAGGGAGGCTGCTAGGTGATGTGGAGCATCCGGTACTGCCTAGTGGATGGAAGGAGAAACAGGAGGTGAGCTGGGGGTGCAGAGAGAAGGGGAGAAATCCACTAGGTTCATATATCACACAGGCATGTCCCTCCCATCACATCTGATTCTGGGCAGACCAGAGCCTCTGCACCGAGTGACATCCCCTCTGTCCCTGCAGCTAGGTTAGCATGAAGGAGGGGGCCGTGCACCTGGAAGTCTGCGTGGAGAGGTGGGCTTGGGGGCAGGTGTTACACCCAACTGTGTCAGGCGTTCAGCCTGAGGCTTGCCAACTCATCACTGTTTCTCAGGGTAGAAGGCCAAGCTGGCCTGATCCCAAGGTCAGCTCAGGGCAGTGGGCGTCTCCTCTGGTCAAAGCAATGGAAGGCTTACTCCCAGCACCTGCTGTTTAGAGGGCAGGTGAATCCCCACGTGGTAGCAGAAACTGTTTGAGATGCTGATTCTCAGTCCCTCCTTTCTCTTCCAGCACAGCCACCTCCAAGGATGTACCACCAGTTCACACTAGGGAAGGGAACCCCAGGGTGGGCATAAAACTCCTGGCTCAGTGGCTCCAGGGGGCACAGCAACACCCCCACCCAGCTGGCCCAGAATCAGGTGGGCACAGGGCTCTCACTGCCACCCCTGGGTGGTTCTGGACCCACCTTTAGACAGCCACCCCCTCCCACCCACACTCTTCAACTGCTGTCTAGTGTTTGGCTCCTCCAGTCCCCACAGCCCATCTGGGAAAGAAGTCTGACTCCAAGACGACTCATTTCCGCCCAGGCTACACCATCCCTGTGTCCTTTAAGGAAGATCAGAGCCACGGGCTGGAGAGGAGAGCCCGCTATCTGTCCTCTCCATCAGCAGCACTGGGAGGAGGGGCTAAAATGTGGGATAGATAGGACTCTGGTCACCCCCGCCACTCCTGTCCCCATGTCCGCCTTGAAGAAGGGGAAATCACAAGCTATTTTGGTTTCTTGAGCCTCACTCAAGAGGGAAGGTGCTTCCTGCCATCACAACCCCTACCTCCCACTCCCCTGGCCCATGGGAGGGACTCTTGGCTGCCTAGTTTGGGGGACAGGCTCCGAGGACTGGCTCCCCAGGTGACTCAGTGGTAAAGAATCCACCTGCCAGTGCAGGAGATGCAAGAGACGTGGGCTCGATCCATGGGTCGGGAAGGTCCCCTGGAGGAAGACATGGAAACCCACTCCAGTATTCTTGCCTGGAGAATCCCATGGACAGAGGAACCTAGTGGGCTACAGTCGATGGGGTTACAAAGAGTCGACATGACTGAGCGTGCACGCTCTCACGCTCTCCCAGGACTGACCAGACAAGGGGGCAGGAAGACTCCTGGCTACATAAACAGGACTAAATGAGGATACAGAGATGCTGGGCAAGAAGCCATGGGTGTCTGGCTGCTGGAGAAGCATCACAAGGACTCTTGTTCCCAGGAGCACGATGGTGCCTGAGACAAGGACAACACAAGGGAGCCCAGCGTGGGGCTGCAGTTGGCATGTCATTTTCCCTCTGAGGCGCAAGATGGAGCGTCTGCCAGGGGACGAGGGCAGGGACTGGCTGCAGAAGATCTGGCAACCTGGGACCACTGGCCTCCCCACCGGGCACCCAGGGACCTGCAGGACCAGGAGGACGGGAGGGATCTGCAGTGAGACCGGCTTCTGGTCTGGTCTCTGGCTGCCCTGGAGCTGCCTTCCTCTCATCAGCTGGGACAAGATCCCCAGAGATGCCCCATCCTCAAGGCAGCCAGGGGTCCTGGGAGGGAGGCTCTTAGCAAATGCCTGTGTGGGAGTGCTTGGATCCCCTTATCTCAGTGAGCAGGTCACTCTTCTCACCCTCCAGCCTATCACCGTCTTGTCAGCTGGCTCAAGCCTCACAGCAGGAAGAACCTCTCTCCCTGAATCTCATGGGGTCAAAGATCCCACCCCACCCCACCCATGAGAACGGGTGGAGAGAGTGAGGGGGAGGCTAGGGATGGGGTGGGGGGAGAGGAGACCTGGGCAGGTGGGCCATGTGGGAAGAAAGGGTGGTAGGGGGAAAGTCCTTCCAACCCATTAATTTAAAATACTTGGGGAGAAATGAGTGGGAATGGAGAAGGACTACAGCAAGGAGGTTGAGGTCAAGTCAGAGGTGGAAGTAGGGAAGGGTTGATGGGGTGGTGGGGGGAGAGGGGGAGAGAGGGACAGAGGGAGCTCGTGGGCTAGTACATCTGGGCCTGTGCACACATGTAACCCCTACTGGAGCTGGATCAAACCAGTCAGTCCTAAAGGAAATCAACCCTGAATATTCATTGGAAGGACTGATGTCGAAGCTGAAGCTCCAATACTCTGGCCACCTGATGAGAAGAGCTGAATGACTGGAAAAGACCTTGATGCTTGGAAAGATTGAAGGCAGGAGGAGAAGGGGACTACAGAGGATGAGATGGTTGGATGGCATCACCGACTTGATGGACATGAGTTTGAGCAAGCTCCGGGAGATGGTGAAGGCCAGGGAAGCCTGGAGTGCTGCAGTCCATGGGGCTGCAAAGAGTTGGACACGACTGAGTGATTGAACAACATAGCTGGACCAGGATCAGCAAACTCTCTGTCAAGGGAGAGCTGGTAAATGCTTTAGGCTTTATGGGCCCAAGAGTCTCTGTGCAACTCCTCAGCCCTGCCTTGTCGCCTGGGAGCAGCCACAGACAACACATAAATAAAGAAGCCTGGCTGAGTTCCAATAAAACTTTATTTACAAGAGCAGACCAGGAGGTAGTTGGCCAGTCCCACACACGGATCACAGCAGCAGGAAAGCACGAGATGTTTGCTGGGAGGAATCGTGTGGCAGCAAGGTCAGTCCAGCCCCAGAACGAGGGGTCAGAAAAGACAGCGTAACCTCTCAGCGGCTGGTCAGCTGTCTGTCTGAGTCAGCCACCTGCCTCCTCTCCATCTCCTGTCTACTTTCAAATATGGCCACAGGGACCCACTAGCCCTCTTTTTTGGGACTATGGCCTGCCAGGGTGCTCCCCCCAGGCTCCTCCCCATCCTCGCCTCCAGACTCTGCATCATTCCTCTGCCAGCCCTGCTCCTGAGGCTTCTAATCCTCAGCCCTCTGCCTGAGACTCATCCTACGCTTTTCTGAGCCTCAGTTTGCTCTTCTGTAAGATGGGTGTCAAAGAGGAGAGCTCGTCCCCAGGATCAGAGCAGAACATGTGGTTGTGAGGGTCCCGTCTCTTCTCATATCCTGGGGAGTGTGGGGGTGGGAGTGGGGGAGTGGGAGGAGAAGGGAAGCAGGAGTGGTGGGCAATCACAGTGACAGGGCGGGGACACTGCGATTCACACACTGGTGCTGCAGATGGACTCGCTTTACCCTGGGGAGCGACACAGAGGGATACAGGTCTCACACACACATGGGCATACACACACACACACACACACACACACACACACACACGTCACACTAGGAGCCTGGTAGGGCCTCATGGAGTCTGCATTTACTTTCAAGACAGTGAATGAGATCAAAAGTTCTGAGATAGGGACTGCCCCGGTGGTCCAGTGGCTAAGACGCCACACTCCCTATGCAGGGAGCTGGGTTCGATCCCTGGTCAGGGAACTAAGATCCCACACGCCACAACTAAAGATCCCAAGTGCTGCAACAAAGACCCGACACAGCCAAATAAATAAATATTTAAAAAATTAAAAATAAACATTAACAAAAAAAGCTCTGGAACAGAAGGGAGGGACGTCTTCAAAGCCCTGTGGTTGACTTGGTTGGACATTTTCCACCTAGAGTGAACACGCCCCTCCCACCTGATGCCACACCCATCATCCTTGCTGGGATAAAAATAAGCTCATGGTTCTCTGTGAAAGGGGATGTGTCTTGGACTCTCTAATGGGCAAAAGCCTTCCACACAGTGTCCCCCTTGGGACAGGGTGGCCCGGGACTCTAAGAACCCACCAGAGTTGCCCATCCACAATGGAATTCCAGGTGGACCCCCAGCACTAAGTGGATGAACCTCCTCCCACTGTCACCACCAGCAACCAATCATGTGCTCTTGGCTCAGGGTCTGGGGAACAGCACTCCTATCCCAAAGCCTGGCTTCGAAGAGGATTTGCTGGGAGCCACAGCTATCCACTGAGAGAAAGACCAAAGCCTCACACAGCACCTTCCCTCCAGCTTCTTGGGCTCCTCTAGGTGGGCTCTCTGCTCTCAGAGGACAGGGCAACCAGATCCAGAATTGGAGGAGATGCCGGGAAGGAAGCCCAGAGCTGAACAGTGACCTCCAGTGAGTGGGGAGGAGTCAGAAGCATCTCTGAAGCCCACTGTCTGGGAGTCCAAGACCTGGGCCAGGGGAAGGGTACCCAGCCTTTACTGATCTAAAGCAGCAATCCTCTCTGAAGTGGGAGGGAAGGGCACACTGATCTCTGTCTCCTGGGCACACATGGTTGAGAACACCTGTTGGATACACCCACGGTTTTCACTATGCAAGAGGAAAGTAATGCTGACAGGCTTCTATCGGTGACAGAGGGACCAGCAAGCCTCGTGGGATGCACAAGGAACAGGAGAAGATGTGGGGAAAAGGCCGTTTGTGTATGGGTGTGGGCATGTATCCCAGAGAGACAGACTCCACCTGGGACATGCTTCTCGGCAAATAGGTGCCACGTGACAGTCTCCATTCAGGTGTAAAACATGCCGCAATCACCCACTGACCACTTTTCCAGGGGTCTCGTCTATAAAACCCCACAGCCCTGCAGAGGGACATGTGGGCAAAGATGCCCACTGCACCATGAACTCCAGCAGCCGTGGAGAGAAGGAGGTGGCCCCTCAGATGTGCTGACTTAACGTAACATGTAACATGACGCTGTTATATTTTAAAAAACAAATTGGAGAACAACATGCAGAGCATGAACTGGTGTTTGTAAGAACAGAATTTTTAATGCTATCTGTGCACGTTTGTCTGTAGGCATAGAGAAAGGTCTAGAAGAATAAACACCAAAACTGTCACAATAGTTAATCCTGGAGAGTGGGGGGTGGGATGCATTAACTTTAAGGACTCTTTGAATTGAAAAAAAATTTAATGCATGTATTCTGTTTTGCGATGAAAAGGAAGTTTAAGCACACAAAAAAGAATAAAAAGGTGGACAAATACTGATTTAACACACTACATTCACAAGAGCAAGTTGTTCCCAAAGCAACTGTTAGTCTTTCCACGTGTGTCACTTCTTATAAAGCAAGCACAGGATAAATGCTTAATTTACCCAGGAAGATATACATGAAGGAGACAGAAGGGCATTTAAAATACAGGACAAGAATTCCCAGTTACAGCTCTGGAACCATCCCCCAAAAAGAGGACAGTATTTCTACAATAAGTTTTCCCAAGACTTCTAATTGCACTGCTTTTACATCTCGAATTTTATTTTTTCCCAGCAAAAATGGGGTAGCTATTTGTTAATCCTAAAGGAAATCAACTCTGAATATTCATTGGAAGGATGGATGCTGAAGCTGAAGCTTCAATACTTTGACCACCTGATGCGAAGAGCTGACTCATTGGAAAAGACCTTGAAGCTGGGAAAGATTGAAGGCAGGAGGAGAAGGGGCAACAGAGAATGAGACAGTTGGAAGGCATCACTGACTCAACCGACATGAGTTTGAATAAACTCCGGGAGATACTGAAGGACAGGGAAGCCTGGCATGCTGCAGTCCATGGGGTTGCAAAGAGTCAGACACAACTGAGCGACTGAAAAACAACAATAATCTGTCTCTGTGGGCTCCAAACAAGAAAAACCTGTGCCATCCTCAGACAAGAAACCCAGCCATGGTGGCTATACGTGGTTCTGTGCTCTGCCAAGGCCAGGTGGGGGGATGAGGAAGGAGGACCTCCAGAGGGCAGAGGCTGGAGAGGGACAAGGCCACCAACCTTGACTCAGCTGGGACAGCACCCTCAGCACCTGCTGGGAATGCGACACTGTCCCTTCAATTAAATCAGCAGCTCCGCAGTTCCGGCTTCCAAAAACCACTTTCGGATCAATTGGAACTGCTAAAAATTACCCTTTTGTTTTATTGTTAAAGACAAAAAACGTTTGTTGGGCGAGCAATACCCTCTGTTGGAGACACCTCCAAGGTGACAGGTGACAAATGGATGGGACGGGGTGGTGTGGCAGGGGACACAGAGGCGGTCACTGTGGCATGGCAGGCGAACACCCAACCCTGCTTCAGCTCAGTTCCCCCTCAGTGCGTCCGACTGACCCCAGAACAGTAAAACCATTGTTTCAACACGTGATGGGGAAAGAATAAAATTCAGGATGTGGAACAAGGTGACCTATTTATAAAGCCTCCTTTCACCTGCAGATCAAATAAGCTCCCTCCCTCCGCCTCCCCGCCTCACACAGCGCTGGTTGCAGCCGAGGATTTTGCAAGAGAAGCAGGCCTGAGCAATGGGCTATTAGAGCAGGACACAGCTTCTGCAGCCGGGCTGAGTGGCTGCCACGCTCTGTCTGCTAACTGGGGTTTTGTGCTTCGTGAGCAGGGGCTCAAGAGCACGTTTCAGCGGTGGGAGCACCCAGGGAGGGTGTGCTCCGTGCAAGCCTGACCACAGAGCCTGGGCCAAGGTGCCACCAACCGCAGGACAAAAGCCATGTTATGTGGTCATTACCACCTCTACTACATGCACCTATAGCCTTGAGGAGAGACACCCAAGAAGATCCAGGAAAGCTGTCTTCTTGCTCAAGCAGGGCTAGAAAAGTCAGCGTCTGCCCCCAGAATCAACAAAAAGGATCGGACCTTTCTGGAAAGTTCTGATGAGTGGTTCTGGAGAGAAAAATCCCACACGGGCTGGAGCTCTAGTCTCTGACCTCAAAAGACCAAAAGATGCACCTGCCGTAAACACCTACGGAAGGACCCAGATTACTCACGGCACTTTCAGAAAGGGCTCGAATCAGTTGAGCCTGGCCTCTGGGAAACAGCATTCACATTCATTCAGAGACTAAAAATCATGAAAAAAAAGAAGTCACGGTTGCAGCCGAGTCAAGGTTATGATGACAACGGCTCTGTTCACATGAGCAGCTCTGCTCCTGGGAGGGAGCTGAATGACAATGACACACGGTGACCTCCAGAAAGCTTTCCGAGACAGCAGCAGATGCCCAGTGGGGAGGAAGTCTAGATGGTGGACTCCCCACATCACTCAGGCTGGGCGGTCCGTCACACTGGGTCTGCCCGGTCCATGCAGGAACTGGACGGGGGAGGGGTGTCCGTGGGAAGGGGGCAGGAAGGGAGCGCAGAGGACAGTGTCACAGCCACTTCCCAGGGGAGAGCCCATGGGTGCCCAAGGGGGAAGGCTCAGGGATGCAGGTCCCTCCTCACCCCACCCTGGCTGATGGCAGAAGCCCACAAACCCTGATGGACTTCTGGTCCCAGTGAGTGCGCTCCAGCCTCGAGAGAAGTGGGGTTCGCCTTCCCCCAGGTGAGCGCCGGGACAAGGCTCCCTGGGGAAACAAGAGTCCTCTCTTGCACTGGCTGCCTGCAGGACACACACTCACCTGTTCACTCCAGCTCCGTGTGGCCTGTGAGGAGGCCTGGGACAACACTCGCCTGCATCGGGACCCTCAGAGCGAAGCCTGACCATGTCCAGGCTTTAGGGCCTGGAGACCTGAGTGCGAGCAGGTGACACTCTGGCCTCTTCCCATGGGATGTGCCAACTGGGAAAGATCACCTCTGAGAGTTGTCCCATGGGTCACCCCATGTCCCTCCAGGAGGAACGAGCAGGAGGGAGGCCAGGGAGAGATGCGAGGCTGTGAGAGGAATCAGTTCACAGAGAGATTCGGGGGGTTGGCTGCTGAGAGCGCTAGTGGGGCCTGTGTTCACTTATCCCCCCTGTAGGCTCAGGTGATGCTCTCAAACCACCTAAGGAGTAAAAGGAGGGGGAAGAGTGGCATTCTGTGTAGCTAAAGCACTTCACATAGCATTGGGGGAACACAGTAGGTGTTTAGTACATGCCACTCCCTGCCTTCTCCCACCTCCCTTTAACAAGACTTCTTTAGTCGCTAAGTTGTGTCCGACTCTTTTGTGACTCCATGGACTGTACCCCACCAGGCTCTTCTGTCCATGGAATTCTCCAGGCAAGAATACTGGATTGGGTTGCCATTCCCTTCTCTGGGGATCCTCCTGACCCAGGGAATGAACTCACATTTCCTTCATTGCAGGCAGACTCCGAGCCACCAGGGAAGCCACATGTTCACAGGAGTGGTTCTCAAAGCAGAGTCCCTGGATCAGTAGATCAGTGTCATCCTTAGAGACAGCAAATGCTTGGGCCCCACCCTAACCTCCGGAATCAGGCATGCTGGGGGTGGGGTTGGCATTCTAATGAGCCCTCCAGGGATTAGGACACTTGCTAGTTTAAAGGAATTGCAGCTCAAGATTCTGGAATCTCAAATCCACATTGAGAACTGACACGCTTGGACTGATGACTACAATTTTTAAAAATTTCTTGTTCTGTCCTGATTTGAAATCTTTCAAATGTTATACATGCTCTTTTTTTTTTTTTTTTGAAAGTTGCTCAGTCATATCGGACTCTTTGTAATTCCATGGACTGTAGCCTGCCAGGCTCCTCTGTCCATGGAATTCTCCAGGCCAGAATACTGGAGTGGGTAGTTGTTCCTTCTCCAGGGGATATTCCAAACCCAGGGATCGAACCCAGGTCTCCCACATTGGAGGCAGATTCTTTACCATCTGAGCCACCCGGGAAGCCCAAGAATTCTGGAGTGGGTAGCCTATCCCTTCTCCAAGGGCATCTTCCTGGCCCAAGAGTTGAACCAGGGTGTCCTACATCACAGGCAGATTCTTTACCAGTTGAGTTACCAGAGAAGTCCATGCTCAAAAGAAATCACAGAGAAATAAAATATCACACTCCTACTCTAGCACAGATACAGGGACTGTCCACTCACAGCAAAGGATCACACCACACACACTACCCCCAAGTTGCTTTTTCCAAGTCATAATATATTAGCTCCAGCCTGCATCAACTTTATGCTTTAGTAGCTATGTAATATTCCATCATCACAATTTTGGTAACTTTTCTTTTTTTTAGCTGTGTCACATGACTGTGGGATCTTAGCTCCCTAACCAAGGATCAAACTCCTGCCCCCTGCAAAGGAAGCATGGAAGGAGTCCTAATTACTGGACTGCCAGGGAATTCCTGTGTGTCTTCCCATTTAGTTCACGGCCACCTCTCCTCTCATTGCCCTCAAAATCTTGGACTGCAAAACCTCCCACCCCACTGTCTATTTTTAGAAGAAGAAAATCCAATGTGAAAGTAACCTACCATCAGGCTTCCTGCTGTTGGAACTGTGGGGTCTGAAGGCGCTCGCAAGTTTCTGCACTCACTGGGCTGAAGGTTTGTCCACTGGACCTTGAATGGACCACAGCCAATGAACTTGGGCAAAATTCTAAAAGGAATGGGGCAGTGCGTCTCTTAGTGCAACCTAATCACGGTTCCCTGGGTGAGATTTCACGGAACTCAACAGGATACCAAGGACGCGGCAAATCCCTGGGCCTCACAGGCCAGTTGGTGAAAAAAAAGGGACTTAAATATCCTTTAAAGATACAATGGCCTGTAGGTTACTGGCTTTCCTCCTCCAATCTTGTCAACCTGGAAAGTCCTGAACATCTGGGCTGATAACTCAACAAGGGAGACCACTGCAGGCCCACAGGTGGCAAATACATTCATCCTGAACTTCCAGGCAAACACAAGGGTCTGGGCACCAGATTCCCGTGGTGCCAGCTGGTCACATGAGGGATGAGGTGAGGAGGCAGGAAGGGGTCTCCCCAGCTGGTGCATCTATGGAGATGGACACAGCTATCCAAGATGTTAGCTGAAAGGATCACTGTATGAGGGGCAAGGGAAAAGTTCTGCTATCTTAAGTGACTGCAGCCACGAAACTAAATGATGCTTGCTCCTTGGGACAAAAACCATGACCAACCTAGACAGCATGTTAAAAAGCAGAGGCGTCACTTTGCCAACAAAGGTCCATGTAGTCAAAGCTATGGTTTTTCCAGTAGTCATGTATGGATGTGAGAACTGGACCATAAAGAAGGCTGAGCGTTGAAGAATTGATGCTTTTGAACTGTGGTGTTGAAGAAGACTCTTGAGAGTCCCTTGGACAGCAAGAAGATCAAGCCAGTCAATCCTAAAGGAAATCAACCCTGAATATTCACTGGAAGGACTGATGCTGAAGTTGAAGCTCCAATAATTTGGCCACCTGATGCAAAGACCCGACTCATTGGAAAAGACCCTGATGCTGGGAAGATTGGGGGCAAGAGGAGAAAGAGGAGACAGAGGATGAGATGGTTGGATGGCATCACCCACTGACTCAATGGACAAGAGTTTGAGCAAACTCAGAGAGAAGGACAGGGAAGCCTGGCGTGCTGCGGTCCATGGGTCACAGAAAGTTGGACACGACTTAGTGAATGAACAACAATCTTAAGTGGAAGGAAGGACACAACTGTATCTGCCCTACTAGTAGAGTCTAGAAAAAAGTATACAGGCACATGTGTGAAAAGAGAAGAAAATAAGCAGCAAAAATGATGTTGCTATGTTTACAGTGATGAGTTTATGAGCTTCCCTTTCTTTCAGAGTTCCTTACTGTTGTCCTATTGTTGCAAAACCATAAGTGGATGAATCCAAATGTCCATCAATGCATGACGGCATAAACAATTGGAAAACATATATAATGGACTGTCACTCAGCCATAAATAGGAAAAAAGGACTGACACCTGTCATAGCATGGGTGGACCTCAAATCCTTCATGCTGGGAAAGAAGGCAGATCCAAAAGGTCACACAGTGGTGTTCTCACGTCTATGAAATAGCCAGAATAGGTAAATCCATAGAGACAGAAAGCAGACTGGTGGTTGCCAGGGGCCAGGGGAGGGGGAATGGGGAGTGAAGGCTAAGGGGTCAGGGTCTCTTTTATGGGGGGGGGGGTGAGTGGTGAAACATTTTACAACTAGACAGAGGTGGTGGCTACACAGCATCGGTGAAGGTACTAGATGCCACAGAACCGTCCTCTTGAAAATGGTTACTGTTACATGAAATGTCACAACAAATGAAAACACACAAATAGATGAAAACTATGCACTTTTCCAAAATCCACATGGCAGAAGGTAGGTGTGGAAAGGGCCACAGAGCCGGGAGGAACCCAGAGCTTGTGGAGACCCAGCGGGCAGAACCAGGCCCCTCAGCCAAGTTTACACAGGGAGACAGCACTAAAGAGCCTCATAGTAAGGAGCAAAGAGCCTTCTAGAGCTGAGTTCTCCGCTCCCCACCCTACCCCCTTCCTTTCCTAGGAAAGAAAGAGCTCAGAGCTGTGGTTTGGCAGCCCTGCTGCTTTGAGACAGCACCTGTGGATGGAGTTTTTCTGGGGGAATCCGGAATGCATGCCTGCATCCTTGTGCCTGCATCCATGATGTGGTGCAGGGAGGAGACGAATCGACACACACACACAGGTGCCAGTGGTTGGAGGAGGAGGATGTGTGAGAACCAATGTCACGCGGACCCCGCATCCACATATCCTCCACTCTGGGAAGCAGGCAGGTTGAGGAGAGACAACACCCGGAGTTCCAGGTTCTGGCTTGTTTACGGAGCAGCTCAACACCCTGAGGCCACTCCAAACTGGCAAAGGCTACCGTGTGTTACAAGGCCACTCAGTGCTCGCTCACTCCCCGTTGATGACATCGGCGCCCACCTGCCAGCCACGATGATGCCACAGCGCAGGGCGCTGGTCCAGGCCAGGCAGGCCCCAGGCTAATGCACCGTGTAACTGGACCTGCTGCTGCATGCAAACCCGCTCTCATGGGTGGAGTTTCTGCATTCCCGTGTGTCTGTGTTCCCGATCATAGCTCACAGACTTGGAGAGACCTCAGTTTCTCATGCCAGGTGCTACCTTCTCCCACAAACCCCTTTTGGCCAGACTCACTCCTGGTAAACACGGAAAAATGGGCCCCAAAGGGCCATGCTATAGGCATATATATGTATATACTTGATTGATTCAGTCACTAAGTCCGGCGCTTTGCAACCGCATGGACTGTAGCCAGCCATGCTCCTCTGTCCATGGGGTTCTCCAGGCAAGAATACTAGAGTGGGTTGCCATTTTCTTCTCCAGGGGATCTTCCCAGACCAGGGATCAAACCCATGTCTCTGGCATTGGCAGGCAGATTCTTTATCACTGAGCCACCAGAGAAGCCATATATGTATACAGTAGGTGCTCATAAAGGCCTGAGTTGCTTTCTCACCCATCCCACAAGCACCTGCTAATCCCCCATAGGGAAGCGTGGGCTTCCTGAGACCCTTTCTTTGTTCCTTAGTCTCCGAGAACCTTAATTAAGTGGATGATTCAAAACCGGGAACTGGTGCCTGGGAAAGCTAGAGAATGTTCCACCTACTCTGCCAGAAAGCATCTTCCCTAGGTGGAAGCTGGCAAAACTTGACGAAACCTACAAGACAGACAACTGCAGAAGTGATCCAACCTGAGGGATGGCCTGCAAATGTTCAGCTAATGAGCATTTGGGAAAGCCAAGTTCAAATTAGGTGCTTTAGGGTTCGAATTCATTCCCAAAATATTTGTTAGACACCTACTATATACATTATACATATTCATACTCTAGGGCTTCCCTGATGGCTCAGTGGTAAAGAATCCCCCTCCCAATGCAGGAGACGCAAGTTCAATCCCTGGATTGGGAACAGCCCCTGGAGAAGGAAATGGCAACCCACTCCAATATTCTTGCCTAGAAATCCCATGGACAGAGGAGCCTGGCGGGCTATAGTCTAGAGGGTTGTGAAAGAGTTAGACATGACTTAGCAACTGAACAACATACATACTAAAGAAGTAGAAATCATTGCCCTCAAGGAGCTTGTCTGATGAGGGAGACATATAGCCATTGTAACAATCTTCTGAACAATCAATGTGAGCTTCAGGACACAGATTTTTATCTGTTGTCTTCAAGATGGGAGGCCCCATGCCTAGAACGTTGTCTGAAACAAAGCAGGTGCCAAACAAACAAGCCTTGACTGAATGAATATCTAACACTGTTGTAGTTGTTCAATCACCAAGTCGTGTCCAACTCTCTGCAACCCCATGGGCAGCAGCTCACCACGCCTCCCTGTCCCTCACCGTCTTCTGGAGTTTGCCCAAGTTCATATCTAACATGGGGCCAGGTAATAAGTATCAAAGAAAAATGAAGCAGAGTAGCAAGGACAGCGAAAGGGATGGGAGAAGGTGGTGAGGAAAGACTTCTCTGATACAGTGATACATGGACAGAGACCTGGAGGAAGCAAAGGAGAAAAGCATGTGAGTATTCAAAGGGAAGGGTGTCCTGGGCAGAAGGAACAGGATGTGCAAAGGCCCTGAGGTCTGAGCATGTGTGGCAGATCAGGGGAACAACAGAGATGTGGTGTGGCTAGAACAGGAGGAGGAAGAGGCTGTGGAGGGAGGTGGTGCAAGGTGTACGGAGGGCAGGCACACCAGGCCTTGATGGTAACAAGGAAGAACTTTAGATTTTGTCTTCAGTGTCATGAGAAACAAGCAGAGGGCTTTGTGCATGCAGAGAATACAATCTGACTTCCCTTCTAACAGAGTCCCTCTTGGCTGCTGTGTTGAGAAGAGGCTGTTGGTAGCCAGAGACCAGCTAGGAACTCAATGCAAGGATGCAGCTTGGATGGGGGAGTGGTGGAAGTGGTAGGATCCAGAGTGTAACCTGAACTAGATATAACCCCATGTGAGTGCATGCACACTAAGTCACTTCAGTCGTGTCCGACTCTTTGTGACCCTATGGACCGTAGCCTGCCAGGCTCCTCTGTCCACGGGATTCTCCAGGCAAGAATACTGGAGCGGCTCTGACATAAATCACAGCAAGATCCTCTATGACCCAACTCCCAGAGTAATGGAAATAAAAGCAAAAATAAACAAATGGGACCTAATTAAACTTAAAAGCTTTTGCACAATGAAGGAAACTATGAGCAAGGTGAAAAGACAGCCTTCAGAATGGGAGAAAATAATAGCGAATAAAGCAACTGACAAAGAATTAATCTCAAAAGTATACAAGCAGCTCATGTAGCTTAATACCAGAAAAATAAACGACCCAATCAAAAAATGGGCCAAAGAACTAAACAGACATTTCTCCAAAGAAGACATACAGATGGCTAACAAACACATGAAAAGATGCTCAACATCACTCATTATCAGAGAAATGTAAATCAAAACCACAATGAGGTACCATCTCACGCAGGTCAGAATGGCTGCTATCAAAAAGTCTACAAACAATAAATGCTGGAGAGGGTGCAGAGTAAAGAGAACCCTCTTACCAACCCTCTGTTGGTGGGAATGCAAACTAGTACAGCCACTATGGAGAACAGTGTGGAGATTCCTTAAAATACTGGGAATAGAATTGCCATACAACCCAGCAATCCCATTGCTGGGCATACACACTGAGGAAAACAGAATTGAAAGAGACGTGTGTACCCCAGTGTTCATCGTAGCACTGTTTACAATAGCCAGGACATGGAAGCAACCTAGATGTCCATCGGCAGATGAATGAATAAGAAAGCTGTGGTACATGTACACAATGGAATATTACTCAGCTATTAAAAAGAACGTATTTGAATCAGTTCTAATGAGGTGGATGAAACCTATTATACAGAGTGAAGTAAGTCAGAAAGAAAAACACCAATACAGTATATTAACGCATATATATGGAATTTAGAAAGATAGTAATGATGACTCAATATTCGAGACAGCAAAAGAGACACAGCTATAAAGAACAGACTTTTGGACTCTATGGGAGAAGGTGAGGGTGGGATGATTTGAGAGAATAGCATTGAAATGTATATTACCATATGTGAAATAGATCACCAGTCCAAGTTCAATGCATGAAACAGGGCACTCAAAGCCGGTGCACTGGGGCAACCCTGAGGGATGGGATGGGGAGGGAGGTGGGAGGGGGGGTTCGGGATGGGGGACACATGTACAGCCGTGGCTGATTCATGTCAATGTATGGCAAAAACCACCACTATATTGTAAAGTAATTAGTCTCTAATTAAAATTAATTAATTAATTAAAAAAAAAAGAATACTGGAGTGGGTTGTCATGCCCTCCTCCAGGTGATCTGCCTGACCCAGGGATCGACACCGCATCTCTTACATCTCCTACGTTAGCAGGCGGATTCTTTACCACGAGGGCTTCCCTGGTGGCCCAGCTGGTGAAGAATCTGCCTGCAATGCGGGAGACCTGGGTTCAATCTCTGGGTTGGGACGATCCCCTGGAGAAGAGAATGGCTACCTACTTCAGTATTCTGGCCTGGAGAAGTCCATGGACCCCATAGTCCATGGGGTCGCAAAGAGTTGGACACAACTGAGCACCTTTCACTTCACTTTTTATCACTAGCGCCACCTGGGAAGCCCATAAACCCGTGGGATATCATATCATACCTGGTGTAAGCAAAGGGCTGCTTAAGCTTTAAAGGTGGTGGTGAGTGAAGACACAGATGCAGAGCCCAGTGGTCTAATGGTGGTCTATTCCGGCCCCATGACTACAGCTCTTGTTCGGTCTACTCCTGGCCTAACAGGGATATCAGGCCACAAAACTTGAGGCACAAATCATGAGGGCCACTTGCCCGTTTCTCTGAGCTCTGGTTCGGTGCCTCCCATTTGCTCCTTTCAGAGGCAAACACTAATGCTACCTGAGTGGCCTGCCTCAGGTTTATACATCAGTCTCTTGTGAGTTTGGTAGGTATATCGAAACTGTATCAGGGATTTCCCCAGTGGTCCAGTGGCTGACTCCATGCTTCCAATGCAGGGGGTCAGGGTTTGATCCCTGGTCAGGGAACTAGATCCCACATGCAGCAACTGAGAATTTGCAACCTCATCTAAAGATCCTGCATGCTGCAACTAAGACCTAGTGCAGCCAAATAAAGATATTTTAAAATAAATTTAAAAATGATATCAATATTAGATATATTGTTGAAATTCAGTCACTAAGTTGTGTCTGACTCTTTGTAGCACGGACTGCAGCATGCCAGGCTCCCCTGTCCTCCACTATCTCCTGGAGCTTGCCCAAATTCAGGTCCATTGAGTTGGTGATACTGGATATATTGGGGGGAAAATCCCGTTCTTGAACATGCAAAAGGTAGGTGGGCCATAATGACCCCAATGTAGGTGGGCCATGACGACCCCAGTGTAGGCGGGCCGTGACAACCCCAATGAAGGCGGGCCGTAACGATCCCAAAGGCCTGGCCCAGCACAGCCCCTTGGCATCCTCATCTGGGTAGCTCTGAGGCTTCTACTGAAGACTTCTTGGCACCAAAACAGGGTGGATCAAGGAAAAAGGGAGAAGACTACAGACAAAGATGGAGAAGGCTGCAATCTGAAGTTGGGCTGCCTGGGTTTCACTTTCAGCTCCACAAGCTGGGCAACCTTGGGCAAGTGCTCCAACCTCTCTGAGCCTCAAGTTCCTCATCTGTTGACATGGGGATGATGACTGTTCAACCCTACTGATTTGCTTTAGGGATTAAATGGGGATGCCAACACTTAAAAAAGCTGAGCACTTAATAAAGAGCCACAGTAGCCATGTATGTGTAGTTTAATGTTCTGAGGAAAAGGAGGGAGGGAGAGAGAGAGGGAGGGAGGCAGGGGGCGCTTCTTGAGGAGATGTCTCCTCCCCAGGGGTGGAATGCAGCCATGCAAATTCTGACACCCATCCCCCACTGCAAACTCAGCACTCTCCCAGAGAACAGCTGCCTTGGGGTGTCCATGACCCAGCTCTGTGGCTGCCTCTTGCCATGGGAAGCTCACTAATGGCGACAGAGAGGTCTCCACTGGAAGCTCCCAGGTGATGCTGAAGCTGAGGCCACTCAAAGCCAGCCATGGTTTTGTCTGCCTCTGCCGAAATCCCCCAATGCCCCTACCTCATCCCCCATGCCGCCCCGCCAACAATGTGCCAGCTCCGGCAGTGGCAGTGGGTCTGCCATGCCTCTGTGCGCTCTGGGGCCAGGGGGCCAGGACAGACACATCTGGAGAAGTTTCTTGGGAAAGCAACTTGGATCTGGGGTGAATCTGGTCCACTTGTCACATATGAAGATACAAAAGGAGGAAAGGGGAAGTGGAAAAAAGGGAAACTGGTCCAATAACCATTTAATGGGCTGATCCAGGATGGCAATTGGGGCAGAGGGAGGAGGAAGCCAGATGGAGGCACTGGCTTTGCCCAGCAAGTTTGTCAGCCATACTTCAGAATCAAGAGAGCCCAGGATGGGCCAGTGGAGCTGGACCAGGGCCTCGGTACCTAGCAGGAGTGAGGGCTACACACGCGTGTTTCATGCGCTCGCCTCTGCAGGGCTGCTCTGCGACTCCAGACAGAACACGTTCAGAAAGGTATTTCCTCTGCAAGCTGGGCCTTCCATAAAATCACAGCAGCAGCATGTCACCTTCACAGGCGACATTGGGAGTGGGGGATGTGTCGCCCACACTTCAGTGTCAAGGAAGGCAGCCTCGTTGCAGCTATGGGGGCACAAGACCAACGACCCAGGTGTGGGGACCCCTCCCCGGCGCCCAGCTAGGGCAGCCAGCCACAGGGCAGCGCCGTCCTGTAACCAGAGGAGGACCACGGTCCCCTCCCACCCAACAGACTGTGTGTTTCTAAGGCTGTCCCAAGTTTCCGTTCCCATATCAAAAGCACCTCTTTTCTGCTGAGGCGGCAAGACCTGCCAACAAAACAAGCCTCTGGGACCCATGTTTCTGTAAAATGCCTTCCCTTGAAAGGCACTTCAATGAATCACTGAGGTTAAATAGTATCGGCAGCTGGGTTGGTGGAAGAAATCCTTGTGAAAGTCGGACAGAGGTGCTTGGGCAGGGGTCCCCCTCTGCCCTGCCCACTCCCAGAGACCCCAATCTTGACTGCCAGCACCTCCTCTCCAGGCCCCCAAACGGAAAACCAGACATGCCTGAGATCCTGCACACGGAGCCGGATGATTCCTTCCTTGGGAAGTGATCCTTTTAGCAGCGAGGTAGCCAGTCACCCAGAGTGCCCTGCATCTGGTCACGCCCCCCACCCCGCCCGGGGAGCCCATGGGTCTGCCGCTGAGGCATCGCCTGGGAGCTGGTTGGAAATGCAGTCGTGGGCCTGGCCCCAGCTGACTGCCTCTGAGCAGCCCTATCACAGGTGATCCGTGTGCTCAGGTGGGTGGGGGCTGTGGCCTGGGTCCTCCCCAAGGTAGAGGCTGGCAGGAGACACATCAGAAAGAAAGAAAACAGAGGCCTGTCCAGCCTGTTCCAGGAAGCCAGTCCTGAAACATAATGGACTCCCAAGAAACCAAATCTAGAAGCCGACAAGTTTAACAGCAGTCACGGGCAGAGCCTGGCAGGGCCCCGTCCTCGCTAGACCCACAAGGGCGGGGGGCGCACGGAACAGGCTATGGATTCCTTGGCCCCCAGGCGTTCTAGAAGCCCTCGGTCGATCGGGGTCTTGGGAAGCCCAAGGCAGTGGCAACACCTCTCCCAGGCCCTCCTCTGCTCCCCAGCTCTCTCTGCTCCTCCAGATAGCCCCGATTCCCCGACTAGCCAAGCCAGCCCGCAGCCTCCAAGAGCCTCATGCTTTCTTGCAGCCACACCTGCAGCCCTTGCTTTCACTTCAAACAACCCCACCCGACCAGAATCCAGGCCCTCCGAGATCAATCCTGGCCCTCTCGACCACGGAGCTGTCCCTGGCTGGCCTCCACGACCCGGGCTGTTTCACAGCAGGTCTCCGTTTCCCTGCAAAAATCTCCCTCAGAACTAGCTCAGGACCCTGGATCCTGCCGGAATCTAGAATGAAGGTCATCCCTGGCCCCTAGCAGCACCCTGGCCCAGGTCCACAATCCTGGCCATGACCCACTCCCACACGGCCTGCCTGCAAGTATTGGCCTCACGGTCTCCCGGACACCTACCGGAGGATTGGCGGAGTTCTGGAATGTTTCGGGCCAGTGCCCGGGGATGGGGGAGCTCCAGGAGGGAAGCCCTCAATCCCCGGGCCAGGGGAGATGGAAGCGGAGTGCAGGCAGCTCGCTGGTGCCCTAGGAGCAGGGTGCCTCCCTGCCAGTGGCCGGGCCCTGCGGGTCCCCAGGCCTCCCTCGCCCGGCTGGATCAGCCCTGGCCGGAGTGAGCTCCACCGTCACCAAGGGGAAGCGGCCCTTGGTTACCGCTGGCCGGGAGAACACAGAAGGCAAAACAAACACTGGACTGGCTCCTCACTGCTGGGAACAATTACAAGGTAATCGGCCAGTTTTTAAAAGCCCTCCAGAAGGGAGGCTGCTGGCCCAAGGGGAAGCTGGTTTGTAACCCATTCTCTCCCTCCTGCTGCTGCTGCATCCTCCTCAAGACCCAGGGACCCTCTTTCCACCCCGTGCAGGGACCCCTGGCAGAGCAAGGCTGGAGTCTCAGAGGAAGTGGGGCACACAGTCCCAGGTGGGCCGCGTGCCACTTCAGTGCCCAAGGTACGTTCCAAGACGACAAGTGGGCCCCACCTGGCAGGTGTGGACCCTGGCCAGCCTGCAGGGGCAGACTCGCCTGGTCCCCCTTCCGAGGTCCCTTTCCAGCAACAATCAGCTCTCTTGTCCCCAAGCAACTTGCCATGAAACTAACAGAAACTCACCAGCGAAGAGTAAAGAGCTCGTTTGCCAGGCTCCAGCTGGGGCTGGTGGACCATCAGCCAGGACGGTGCCCGAGCCATGGCCAACACGCAAGGACTATCCCCAGGGAGGGGGGTGCTTCAGGTACAGCCCAGCACTGATCCCAAACTGTTGCCTGTCAGCAGACCTGGGACCCACAGCCAGTCACGTACCTCCTCTTAGAAGACATCCCGGAGCCTGGGGTCTTGGTTGTGACCCCAGGCCCATAAGGAGAAACCGTGGGGAGCCCCCAGTGGAGAGGGGGTGGGCTGAGTGACACCCAACCCCATCTCCAGGTCCCCCCAGGTGGGGGCACGTACAGGAGGAGGTTTCCTCCGCCCCCACTGTGGATCCTCCGTGTCCTCCAGGCAATGGGTTCAAGCCTCCCTCTCCCCCTGCTCCCTCATGGGGAAGGTGTGGCACCTTTCTGGGGCCAGATGGCTGACCTCAGATGGGGAACATGGCGGCAGGTCCAAACCCCAGACAAACAGGGCCTGTCTCACCCTCTTGAATTCCCCTACCCCACCCTGCAGAGGACACTGGTCAGTTCTCCTACCCTGTAGAAGCCACGCTGGTCTCAGGAGAGGAGAGCCCACATTGGCTTCACGGACCTCCTAGGGGACAGAGATTTGGAGAGACAGAGATACACAGAGACAGAGAGAGAAACAGAGAGACAAGGACAGAGAGAGAAATGAGAGGTAGAGACAGACAAAGAGACTCAGACAGAGAGAGAGCAGAGAAAGAGAGAGATACAGACAGAGACAGAGACAGATAGAGACAGAGAGACTCAGAGAGACAGAGAGAAAGCAGAGAAAGAAGCTGGAAAGGAAGCATAGGAATGGGGAGCAGGAGGGTGGAGGCCCCACAGCCTCAGCAGACTTGCGTTGGCCCAGGGTCCCATCAGGAGGGCGGGGCTGAGGCTCTGGGTGGGAGCTGCACCCCCTCCCCCGTGGTACTCAGAGGGGGACCCTTCCCCAGTAAGGCACCCAGAGAAGCAGGGTAGTGAGGAGCTGGGGGCAGGGTGGGAAGTTGGGGTGCATCTCTGCCCACCTCCAGCCTCACCCTGCCCCCTCCCAAAGAGAGTTTCCTGTCCCCAAACCAGGGAGGTCTTGAAGCTAAAGCAAGTCAGCAACCTCACTGGCCAGCACAGCCAGTGGCCCCGGGGTGGGGGAGCCTGGGCTTCTGCAGGTGCAAGGACCGGCCTGGGCTGTGCTTTGGAAGCAGAGGGGGAACCGACAGTGGTCACAGCGGCAGTGGCAGCTTCCCTAGACAGGCTGAACACCTTGAGGAGTCCCCGCTTTTTAAAAAATCAAATCGGCACATTTGGAGGTAAAGACCTGGCTCACGTGAGTACCTGGTCACCCTGCTGTCCGGCCTAGTCTCTCTCTGCTTGTCTCAGAGGGACCCAGGGTCCAGTCCCTGCCCTCACCTGCCCCAGAGGCATAGAGCTGTTCTCTAGGGGGTGCTGAGTGGTGGGAGTTAACACTGGGGTTAGAGCCTCAGATGTTGCTCTGAGATGCTGAGAACAGAAATGGAGCATTTCTGGGACAACTGGATAAAACTATCAGAAAGACCCCTCCACCTCTCACTTGAGTTGATAGAGAAGTTTCTTTCAGACATCCAGGTTTGACTTTGATCCCAGATAGGGAAGAGAAGGGGCCAAGCATCCCTGGGCTATGATACCAGAACCCCACTTGGCATCTCCCCCTCAACACATTCCTGCCTCCCTTGAGGACCTGGGCATGGCAAATGTGGCTGCCGTACCCAGCGGAAGCCTGGTTGGCTGGAGAAGAGGTCACTTTGTGCCACTTTCTGTTTAAATATCCACAAACTGGCATTTTCGGTAGTCTTTCTCCTCACATGGTGAAGGAAAATTTAAGCCGTCAGGAAAAAGTAAAGAGCTTCTTACCCTGCTCTTCTCTTACCACTAACAATCCATTTGGTAAATTTGATGCACTGTCCCCCAAGGCAGAGCCTGGTGGGAGTGGTGGGGAGGAGACAGGACAGCAAACTGCCTAGTAACCACTGCCTCCCAGCAGAGATGATGTCTTCAGAGAGCTACAGTAGAAGCAGGATGCTCGACCTCGGGGGTTGCTGAGATGGGTGGGGGTGGAGGTGGGGTGGGACTCTCGGGGACATCCCCTTTGAGGGGTTCTGACCAAGGCTGGGATTTTAATAGCAAGGGTGAGCTGAGGGAGGAAGCAGACAGACACCACCCTGACCCTTGCCGTGAAAGAACCCTTCCCCCGCCACAAACAGAAGTGAGGAGGTATATTTGGGACCCAAAGGGTGGTCAGGAGATTAGAATGGCATTTGGGAATTTTGAGCAGTAACTGGAGAGAGGGAGAGAGACGGGGGAACATAGTTTGGATGGCAAAGACCTTTAATGTCATGACAGGGAGTCCGGGCTCAGGCACACGTGCCAGGTGGGGAGGCAACAGATCAGAAAGCCTGCTCCTGGGACCTCCCTGGTGATCCAGTGGTTGGGAAGATCCCCTGGAGAAGGGATAGGCTACCCACTCCAGTATTCTTGGGCTTCCCTCATGGCTCAGACAGTAAAGAATCCACCTGCAATGCGGGAGACCTGGGTTCCATCCGTGGGTTGGGAAGATCCCCTTGAGGAGGGCATGGCAACCCACTCCAGTATTCTTGCCTAGAGAATCCCATGGACAGAGAAGCCTGGTGGGCTACAGTCCATGGGGTCGCAACGAGTTGGACATGACTGAGTGACTAAGCACACACCGTGGTTAAGAATCCGCCTGCCAATGCAGGGGGCGTGGGTTTGATCCCTGGTCCAGGAAGATCCCACATGGCCTTGGAGCAATTGAGTCCTTGTGGCACAACTATTGAGCCTGTGCTTTAGAGCCCGGGAGCTCATGTGCCACAACAACTGAAGTCCTTGCACCAGGGGAGTCCATGCTTTGCAGCAAAAGAAGTCACCACAGGAAGACTGAGCACTGCAACTAGAGAAGCCCCCGCTCACTGCAACTAGAGAAAAGCCCACAAAGCACAAAGACCCAGCTCAGCCAAAAATAAATAAGTAAATCCATTAATTAATTTTTTTAAAAAGAAAGCCTGCTCCTAAGTTCAGCCAGCAGCCCCCTGGGTTTCCAGATAGAACCAGAAAATACTGGGAACAGAGAAGTGACGTCCCCTCTTTCCACAGAGCAGCTACCCTTGCACAGCTTAACAAAAAGAGCTGTGGGTGCAGATGTTTCATAAGTACTTCGGGGGAGGTAGGTGAAGAACCAGGAGGAAAGAATTAGAACATTTCTTTTACATAAACAGAAAGCTTGAAGTGTGTTTACATCCTGAGAGATACCGCTTTAAACCAACATCATGAGAAAGCATCTATAATTTTTCACCTGAAAAATTGAGATGATAAATACCTAATCTGCAAAGAGAATAATAAATATACCTGAAGAGGCCAAAATTTTCCCAGAATATAGTAGGTGCTCAGACAATACCTGACGTTTACATGGCCTTCACTGTGTGGGCTGCTTTTTTGGGTACCTCGCCTTTCACGTGTATTCAGGGTTTCGGTGGTGGCTATAAATATTATTGTTGTTGTTCAGTCACTCAGTTGTGTCCGACTCTTTGCGACCCCATGGACTGCAGCATGCCAGGCTTCCCTGTCCTTCACCATCTCCCAGAGTTTGCTCAAACTCATGTCCATTGAGTCAGTGATGCCATCCAACTATCTCATCCTCTGTCATCCCCTTCTCCTCCTGCCTTCAATCTTTCCCAGCATCAGGGTCTTATTGCTACCTGACATTTGGGTAAGCAGATCTTAACTCTGAAGATCATCTTCCAGCCACTGACCACAGAACCAGAGAACCATAACCTTCTTTTAAAGCACAAAAGGGGCATTTTCCTGGTAGTCCAATGGTTAAGAATCCTACTTTGCAATGCAGAGAATGCAAGTTTGATCCCTGGACAGAGAACTAAGATCTCACAAACCTCGAGGGGTGGCCAAGGAAAGGAAGGAAGGAAACTTTGATACACACTGCAAAATGGATGTACCTTGAGGACATGATACAAAGTGAGAAAAGCCAATTACAAAAAAGACAAATACTGTGTGATTCTACTCATATGAGGTATCAAGAGTAGTCAAATTCACAGACAGAAGGAGGAAAAGTGGGAGCCGTGGGAAAAGGGAATGGGGTGTTAATATTTAATGGGGACATAGTTGCCCATTACATGAAGATGGAAAAGTCACAAAAGTGGATGATGGTGATGGTTGTACAACAATGCACTGAATGCCACCACCAAGTGGTGTACTTTTAAAAATGGTTAAAATGGAGTAGCGTGGGAGCATGGTGATGGTTTAGTCGTTAAGTTGTGTCCAACTCTTGCAACCCCCAGAGCCTGCCAGGCTCCTCTGTCCAAGGGATTCTCTAGGAAGAATACTGGAGTGGGTTGCTATTTCCTTCTCCAGGGGATCTTCCCAACCCAGGGATTGAAGCCGGGTCTCCTGCATTGGAGGCAGGTTCTTTACCCACTGAGCTACGAGGGAAGCATAGAAGCATATACACTACCATATGTAAAATAGATAGCCAATGGGAACTTGCCATATGACTCAGGGAACTCAAACGGGGGCTCTGTAACAACCTAGAGGGGTGGGAAAGGGTGAGAGGTGAGAAGGAGGTTTGAGAGGGAGGGACACATATATACCTATGGCTGATTCATGTTGATGTATGGCAGAAATCAAACCAAGATTATAAAGCAATCATCCTTCAATTTTAAAAAATCTACAAACAAACAAACAAAAATCTAAAAATGGTTAAAATGATAAATTTTATGTACACTCTACCACAATTTAAAAAGTGCTTCATTTTATATGAAAATAAGGAAAAAAGTGCGAGACACAAAAAGTGATGAAAAGGGGAGTGGGTCCTTCTATTCTGATGCTATGGGAACAAATGCTGGACAAAGCTAAGGTGTTTGACCACCACCCCTGGACCCACCTCATCAGCATCTCTAAGCCAACCGATGGCCAAAGCTGTCCACATATAGAGCTGTTGGCCCAGGAGTCATGCTGGAAAGTCGGCAGAGACAGAATGTCACCATTTACTTGGCTAATGGGTTCCTTAGAAGCCCCTGGCCAATCTCTCTTATTTTTCATTTGGAATGAGGACTTGAAACCCATGGGGGTGCTCATATGCTGTTTCCCATTGCAGGTGCTTCACAAACCTCATCAGGAGGCAGCACTGGCGGGAAACAGAGTCGGACTTAAAAAGGAAGATCCATTTATGAAAGGCCAGGCCTCAAACGGTAAGAAGCCGGGACAGGTTGCTATCCAGGAAATGACTCATGTCTCCCTCGGTCCCTTGAGGCTGCTCGGGAACAGACACTGACTAGCACACACGGAGATACTTGAGATTCTCAAGAGGAAGGCAGCCTCTGGTGACACCAGAAGCTGGGACACCTGGGGTGGCAGGTGCCCAGCCGGCCCCCAAGGGCGGCTCAGTCCACACTCACGGGTGAAGCACCATTGAAACCAAACCAGAATGCCACAGAGCTGGGTGCCAGGGCTCTTCTGCAGCCACCCACACTTCCTGTGACCTCGGTCACCCTCTGTGCACTCAGGCTGCAGAAACCTGCAAGCTGACTTCAGGCCCCAGACACTTCAGGGAACATGCACTTCCACATTAGGGCCTCCTGATCAATACATTGAATGGCCTGAAAAAGCATCTACCTTCCAACTGCATTTGAAAACCCTGACTGTGACCTTGACCTTGAAATATTGGTTTCTGTGACAGTGTGCTCCCTGTTCTGCAAGGCTCCCACCCAGCTCCTTCACCAGTTTTTCCTTCTTTCCTTAATCACAGATGTGGGCTCTGTGGGCTCCTCAGCTCTCACGGTTCCAGGGAGCATCTCCCCTTGAAACTGACACATCACCCTTATGGTGACCGCATCATTGAACAGCATGACTCTTACAGCAACCCTGCCCTGCATCCCACACAGCTCCCTGCCAGACTCAAACGTGGCCCCCTCCCAGCCTCTGTGTCTCTGCCAAATTCTGTCCTCCTTCTCCTGGTCAGTCACCCAGATTCAAACCCCTCATCTTCCTGGATTCCTCCTCTTCTTGGCTTTCCACATTATCATCAAATGGTAGAAATCTCACCCCCCAGAGTTGCCCAAATCTGTCCCCGACTCTCACGGTTCAAGTCATCATCACCTGCAAAGTTAGTGTAGGAGTCTCCAAAATTGGTCTCCTTGCCCACAACACCTCTCTGACCCTGTCGGATCTTCCTAAAACACTCTCATTTAGATATGTCTTTTTGTTGTTGTTGAAAATATGTAACTCAAACATGTACAAAAGAGACACATATTTTCACCACCTAAAATGAACCACTGTCAACAGCTTGTCACATTTGCTTCTGGTCCTTTTACTGCATAATGGTCAAATGGCCAGAGGACCTGATGAAGCAACTCAGGAACAAAAATTAAATGCAAGTGATAAGCTTATACGAAAAAAACACCTGACCTGTCTGGTAAACAGGGAAACAAAAAATTAAGTACTAATATGTGATCCATCACCTTGCACCCCCTGCCCCAGATTTCTACACAGTCAGCAGAGGGATGGCGTCTACTACCGACAGATAGGGGAGGAAGTTGTGCACCAATGTGCACCAATGGACTCTGAACCTCGAAGCTTTGGGGAAATCAACTGAGGACTGAGCCAGCAATGCTGCTCCTGGAGCGTTGGCCACAAGAATAAAAGCACCTGGACAGAGGGTATCTACACAGGTGCTTGTTACAGAGGCACTGCCATTTTCTGCCAGTCCAAATTAAGTGTTGCCATCATGTTCAACTGATCAGGTGGCAGGTGGACAACTCTGTCACATCTATACCATGAACCGTGCATCACACAGAAATTAAAAGAACAAGGTAGAACCACACTGAAGCCTAGGGGCATCTCCACATGCATTCAGTGAGAACAGGGTAGACTATGAAAGGAAAGCCCATTTTAATCAGTGGTGTCCCCTGATTTTCTGATGGTCCAGTGGCTAAGACTCCATGCTCCCAATGCAGGGAGCCTGGGTTCGATACCTGGTCAGGGAACTAGATCCCACATGCTGCAACTAAGAATTTGCAAGCTACAGCTAAAGATCCCGCATGCTCTAACTAAGACCTGGTGTAGCCAAATATTTTTTAAAAACACAAATAATGGTGTCCCCAAAGACACATACATATATGCCTGGGCAGGAAGGAAGGTATGGAGCTACTCAGGGTGTCTTGCCCTTCCATAAAAGGTTTAGGTTAAAAGAATTAAAAAAGAACAGATGTTGGCAAGGATGTGGAGAAATTGGAACCCTTGTGTACTATCGGTGGGGACGTAAAGCAGTGCAGCCACTATGGAAAACAGTATGGAGGTTCTAAAAACAGAATGACCACATTTCATTTCTGGGTATAGACCCAAAAGAATTGAAAGCAAGGTCTCAAACAGATATCGTACACCTAGATATTCACAGCAGCATTATTCACAATAGGCAAAAGGTGGATCTTCTTCTCTGCCACATGAGCACAAGTGTCCATCAACCGATGACTGGATAAACATGTAGATCCATTTGACCTTAAAAAGGGAGGAATTCCTATCACAGGCTACAACATGGATGAACCTTGAGAACATTATGATAAGTGAAGTAAGCCAGTCACAAAAAGGCATATACTGTGTGATTCCACTTGCATGAGGTAACAAGAATACCTCAAATGCATAGAGACAGGAAGCAGGATGGCAGATGACAAAGGCTGGGTGAGCGGGACATAGGGAGTTATTTGTTTCTTTAATGGAGACAGTTTCAATTTTGCAAGATGAAAACAGTTAGGGAGCTGGATGCTGGTGATAATTGCCCAACACTGTGAATATACTTAACACTACTGACCTATACACATAAAAATGGTTAAGATGTTGTCATGCTAGAGCATGACTTGAAAAGATACATGCAACCCAATGTTCACAGCAGTATTATTCACAATAGCTATGACAAGGAAACAACTTAAATGTCCATTGACAGAGGAATAGCTGAAGCAAATGTGGTACATAAACACAATGGAACATTGCTAAGTTAAGTTGCTTCAGCCATGTTCGACTCTGTGCGACCCCATAGACGGCAGCCCACCAGGCTCCTCTGTCCCTGGGATTCTCCAGGCAAGAATACTGGAGTGGGTTGCCATTTCCTTCTCCAATGGAACATTGTTCTCCAATGGAACATTACTCAGCCATAAAAAGAAAGAAATAATGCCATTTTTAGCAACACAGGTGAACCTAGAGATTATACTAAGTGAAGAAAGTCGGAGACAAATATCATATGATATCACTTATATGTGGGATCTTAAAAAATGATACAAGTGAACTTATTTACAAAACAGAAACAGATTCACAGACATAGAACACAAATTTATGGTTACCAAGAGTTGGGGGAAAATTAGGAGTTTGGATCAACAGATTCACAATACTATACAAAATAAATAAACAAAGACCTATTTATAGCACAGGGAACTATACTCAACATCTTGTAATGACCTATAATGGAAAAGAATTCAAGAAAGAATGAACGTGTGTGTGTGTGTGTGTGTGTGTGCTCAGTCGTGTCCAACTCTTTGGGATCCCATGGACTGTATGTAGTCCGCCAGGTTCCTCTGTCCATGGAATTTTCCAGGCAAGAATACTGTAGTGGGTTGCCATTTTCTACTCCAGGGGATCTTCCCGACCCAGGGATCAAACCTGCATTTCCTGTATTGGCAGGCAGATTCTTTACCACTAGCAACACCTAAGAAGCCCTAAGAAAGAACAGATGTGTTCTTTCAGATACATGGCTATATCTGAGTCACTTTGTTCTACACCTCAAAACTAACACCACATTGTAAATCAATTATACTTCAATTTAAATTAAAAGGAATAAAGAAGGAAAAAAAAGATGTTATGGACTAAATGTGTCCCCCCAAAACTCTTATGTAGAAACCCTAACCCCTAAAGTGATGGTTTTAGGAGTTGGTTCTCTGAGAGGTGATTAGATCATGAGGGTGGAGCCCTTGTGAATATAATTAGTGCCTTTATGAAAGAAACAGGAGAGGGATGATCTTCTTCTCTGCCACATGAGCACACAACAAGACAGCTGTCTGCAAACCAGGAAGACGGCTCTCACCAGACACCAGCGCTACCAGCTCCCTGACCTTGGACTTCTCAGCCTCCAGAACTGTCTGCTGTTTGAGTCACCTTGTCTCTAGCACTCTGCTTAGACCACCCATCATCACAAGGACAAACATCTGAGACGGGCACCAAAGTCTGCTCCCACACTGACCTCAGCCCACTTTGCCACAGAACTGCTTTCTCTAGGAACATTCCCTCATTCCTCCAGCTGCTCCCTTCCCCCAGTTTGGCTCACACACGTGTCCATGCTACTCCACACCGCCCACTCACCTGGAAGGCTGTCACTACAGAACCAGGCAGACCCTCCAGAGCCCTCTGCATGTTCTCCATCACCTTAAACACCTGTGTCCATGGGCATAGTCCCTTCCCTTTCCATAAGCTCATTAGACCTTTTTTTTTTTTTAAATCTGGCTGCACCAGGTCTTAGTTGTGGCATGTGGGCTCTAGTTCTGTGACCAGGGATCGAATGCAGGCCCCCTGCCTTGGGAGGGCAGAGTCTTAGCTACTGGACCACCAGGGAAGTCCATCCTGTTAGGCTTTGAAACAAGCCCTCCCTGTGTGACTGGCGCCCTAATGCAGATACCCAGGAGCTGATTAAAACCTTTACTGAGATAGGATGCCTTGTGCACCCCAAATGGTGGCTCAAGACCCACTCAGCCTGTCAGGTTTCTCCTCTCTGCACACCTGTCCCCAGACTATTCTGAACCAGCTGTCTGTCATCTGGGTCAATTTTCCTCCCTGGACTCTTAAGGCATCAGGCCCAGGAAAAGAAAAAACTCTAAAAGCTTCAGAACATCAAAGTTTCGAGAATAAAGGCTGTAGGTGATACTACCCACAGAATGTTCTCCACACCTCCCATCACACACATTTGCACCCAAGCCCATTGTCCTCCAAGGCCGAGGTCCAAGAGGTCTCCTGGACTCCAGCTGACTTCTGACTGTTTGTTAGGCTCACCTCCTGAAACAATCTCCAGCCCACTGTCTTTTGCACCCCCTCATCTGTCCCCTCCACCATCCTCATCACCTTTCCAGAATACTCGCTGCGTGCAGGGTCATTTCCCTCCAGCGCTGCAGTGAAGTCCTCTGACCATAGGGCACACACCCTCCATCCATTTGGGATCTCACCTTTGTCTTCACCTGACCCTAACGCAGAACGGAACCACCTCTTGTTCCCTCATCTTGCTTTACACACTCAGGACTCTTCCAGCAATTTGCCTGGGATGCTTCCCCCACTGCCTCATCCACCCCCCCACCCCCACCCCAGCCCTGAAAACTCTCCTGCACTCCCACAAATCTTTCTACCATTTATCAACAACTCCAGCAAGTGTAGGCTTCACACATGTTGGTTCAGTGCATCTTAACTAGAGTGGTTTTACCCCCAGGGGACATTTGGCCAGGTCTGGGGACATTTTTCGTGGTCACAGCTGGGGTGACATCTCATGGGTGGAGGCCTGCTACAAAACGAACCTGCCCATAAAGTCAACAGTGCAAGGTTAAGAAACCCAGAGACAGAGCGGGCTTCAGATGGAAGAATACAGTGCATCCTTGGGACAAAGTCATCTTCTTGTGGCCAGAAGCACAACCTGGGACACCCATACCTGTGACTTCAGGTCAGAGCAAGGCCACGCCAGGAAGAAGGTGGCTGAGTAGGAAGCCACCACCCATCCCAACACTGTCACCAGCCTCCTATGTCACCTTGAGGAAGACATTCAGCCTCTCTGGGCAGTAGGTTTCCATTAGGTCTATAAAACAGAGGGTTGAAGGAGAGCAGCTCTTCCCTAAAGTGATCTGGACAGATCCTGAAAAATTGTTTCTAAGTTTGGGGAAATATTATATTCCCTCCAAGAGAGTCAGAGAACCCATCAGCATCTTCAAGGCTCTGAGAAGTCCTGCAGGCGAAGTCCAGCTTGGCAGGTTTCAAGTCTAGTGATTCTCACCCTGGAAGAGAAGGGGATGTTCTTTCCACACTTTTCCCTCCACATCCCTCAGGACTCCAAATTTGGAGGGCCTCCAAATCTCTCTTGGCTCTGCTGCTTCTTGATTCTAGGATGAGCACGGCTCTGCCTCCTCCCAAGGCCACACTTCTCTGGCTCTAAAGAAGGTGTGAAAGCGTGCTGCCAGTTGAGTGCTCTCCAGTGGGATGTTAGGGGCTGCTTACTGCTCCACTGACTCTCTGCTGGGTCACACCCTGCCCCCAAGTCCCCTGAGGGTGGGTCCAGTGGAGCAAGGTCAGAGGCGTGCTTTTTGGTGGGTAATCTCGGCTGGTTCTGAGCCTCCATTGGGTCTCTCCTCTTAATCTAGACCAGGGTTTGACAAACAATGACTCCATGGGCCAATCTGGCCCACTGCCTGGTTTTGTAAATAAAGTTTTATTGGCACGAAGCCACTCCCTTTGGTTTACACATTGCCTCTGGCATTCCCGCTCACCTGCTGTAACAGCAGAGTCAAGTAGTTCCAACAGGCCTAAATATTTACACTCTGGCCCTTAAGAGTTTGGGAACCCTTGATCTAGATCTTAAGAAGTGGTGTCCACCGGGACTTCCCTGGTGGTCCAGTGGCTAAGATGCTGCTCCCCCAAAGCAAAGGGTCTGGGTTGAATCCCTGGTCGAGAACTAGATCCTGCACACTACAACTTAAGATCCCATATACCGCAATGAAAATTGAAGATCCCACATGCTGCAAATAATACCTGGTACAGCCAAGTTAATTAGTAACTTTAACAAATAATTAAAAAATAAAAGAAACGGCGTCTACCATGGTGTCTACAGGAGCCAAACTTCTCCCACAAACTCCTCCAGCAGCCTGTTGCAGCAGGCCCAGGCCTCCATGTGTACCTGAATGACACACAGTAACCAAAAAACAGGAAGGAGCCAAGATCCTGCAGTCTGCCCACCTCACAGCCACACCCTCGGTCCCCTGCACCCACACATGCCCCACCACAGCCCTCCCTGGACCCCAGTGATGCCCCCTCCCTTCACAAACCAGAGCTCATTTACAGCAGAATGTATCAGCCTTTTTTTGGTGATGCACCCCGTTTGCTAGCTTTTAAGCAGGTATCTCCCCAAAGACATATATTGGGCACATATTACACTCACATACTTCTGTATCAACAGATGACATACATTATGAAACACACACCAAAAAAACCCAGATATTCAACAAGAGGAGATAAAAGTAAAAACAAAGCTACTAATTTCTACCTATAACCCTGCAGACCATCTTAGAAACAGCCACTCTGGAGGCAGCTAGCTCATGGAGTCCCCTGGCACCCTCTACATGTTTAGCATGTGGACAAAGGGGAGCTGTTTTCTCTGTTTTGGTTGTTTCTCTTTTTGGTTTTTGGCCATGCAGGGATCTTAGTTCCCCGACCGGGGCTTGAACCCAGACCCTCGGCAGTGAGAGCGCAGAGTCCAAACCACTGGTTTGCCAGGGAGTTCCCAACAAAGGGGGCTGGGCTGGTCCACAGCCAGCGACATCAGATACGGATGGGGAGTCGTCCTGACACCCAGCCCTGAGTGTCTGCCCCAGAAGATGCATGGAGGTGGGAGGAGGGGAGGTGGAGGCCTGGGATCTAAGGACCCAGGAGCCTTGCCCACCTGGCTGCGGCAGGAAGGGAAGGATTAGGGACCTCCCCAGAGATGGCGCCAGCGGCTCCCAAGGCAGTGAACACCACAGCGCATCCAAGGGGATTTTTATGTTTTGACTCAGAGGCAACAAGTCTTTCAAATTAAACCAACGCAGACTAAACTGCAGTAAAGAGGAAAGCCCCTTCCGAACAGCCGGCCGGGGGTTACCACCGCCAGGCGAGTGGGAGGGAAGACGGCTGGTTGCGGGGCTGGGGAGGTGGGGGCAGGCGGAGCAAAGGGTGACCTTGCCCTGTGGTCCCTTTCTGGAAGGTGGGCACTGCAGTTGCAGGACAGCCCGTGGGCACAGCAGCTTTGGGGTCCTCAGACTCAACCCCCAGTTCCAGGGCTGGGTCTCCCAGCCCTCAGTCCCATCCTCCCAGGCCAGCCCGCCCAGCAGGAAACACCAGGCCAGAAGCAGGCAGCGACCGTAGGGGAGAGACGCGGCATCTCACCTTCTCAGCCACTGCTTAGGGGGCCATTTGGACCCCACCCACTGACTTTCTTACAGGCACTTTGGGTGACTGAGCGGTGATGCTTCGTTAGCCAAGAAAACTCATGAGCATCAAAGACCCAACCAACCAAAGTCAGAGCAGAGCAAATTCAGCCCCATGGAGAGCATTCCACCAGATGGCTCCAAAGCTGCTGCTGACCCAGCCACACTCGTGGGAACAGGCAGGGTGCAGGGTGGAGTGGGTGGGTTACTCTGACCTCACGGACCCCAGGCCCCCTGAAGCATCATCTCTGCTCTCGGGATGAGTCAGGGCGGATGAGGGGACCTGAATGTATCTTCCCTTGATTTTTTATGGAGCAAAAAAAATTCAACCGCAGGGAGTTTTATGCCAGCCCAGGAAGCCGGGCCACCCAAGTGAAAAGGCGGCCTCACCGGGCAGCCGGCTGCTTTTAGAAACACACCCTGCTCATCCGCCACAAACATTAGCCGGCAGCTAAAAGAGGGAAGTGAACAAAACAGCTCTCCGGATAAGAAGAGGGCTGAGAGGATGCTGGGGGCAAAGCTAATGATAGGATCCAGCTCCGCCACCCAAACTTGTCCAGACGGACGTGTACGGAGAGGCACATGGGGGCCAGCGTGACAGGCTGCCCCAGAAGGAAGCGGGAGTGGGAGGGGGCTCCCCACCCCAGTCCTGGGGGTGGGGGGGTGGGGGGGCCAGGCTCTGTCCTGAGTCTGCCCAAGGCCCTGGCCGCATGCCCCCTCCCAACCAGCCTCCAGCCCGGCCCAGGCTCTGCCTTCTCAAACGCTCATTTGATTGTGCGGCTTCCCAGATTAAAACCATCTGGGGGGCATCCACTAGACATACAGGTCACCTCGGCAAGGTTACCAAGTGCCCGCTATGTACTGGGCACAGAGGCCCCTCAAGGAAAGGCTCGAATTCTCACGTGCGTTGTTCAGCTGTCCAGTCATGTCTGACTCTTTGCGACCCCATGGACTGCAGCACACCAGGCTTCCCTGTCCTTCACCACTTTCTTAAAGAGGGTCAGGCATCCATATGTCTGCCCTCGACCTTCTCTGGAACCACCCCACAACTGATGTGCAGACCCCTCATTTCTTGAGAACTCAGTTCCCAAATGCCCCAATAGCCCACACTCCTACATAGCCCAAACCATCCTCAGTGTGCCTGGCCGACTGGTACCAGAGACACGGTGGCCTGGACCACTTCTCTCCTGCACTGGCTGCTCTTTCCTGGAAATCCCAGGAGCAGCAGCAGCAGTTTGGCCACATACTCCACCCAGAGCCCTGGGGCCCCAGCGTCAAGTGTCTACACAAGCCCTCTATTCAGGGGGCAGCAGCCGGCGGGGGGCAGGGGCGGAGCTGGCTTCCAGACAGGGCTCCTGCGGCCCCCTGCCGCCCACTGGCACAGACTGGCTCACGAGGTGCCTCCTATCATAGTCCTGTCCCGGCAGCCCCCCACCCACTCGGTTTTCCAAGAAAGAATGTGTCTGGTCTGGTCCCAACAAGCCTGGCCTGCAGACACGGAGAACAGACTCGTTGTCCCCAACACGACTGTCTGGACATCGTCTGGCCCAGTGTCAGCTCTAAGAGGTCAAGGGTCACAGAAGTTATCATCTCGGTGACTTGTGGCTCCGAGGTGGTCACGCCCATTCCCAGGGAGCGTCTGGGCGCCGGACGATGCTGGCTGCCTCCATCACCGGGAGCCACACACAAAGTTCCCTTTATGGGAATGAGGTGGGCCGGGCACTGGCAGTTTCGGCCGCAGGGAAACCCAGGTTTGGGTTTTCTCCGAGGGCACAACTGGGCCTTTGTCTTGACTTTGCCCATCCCCAGCCGGGCTGGCCTCCTCGCTGGGTACACAGTGTCCAGGGTCCAAGCTCTTCCAAGGCCGGGCACCTAGACACACCACAGAAGACAGCAAGGGCCGTTCCCCACTGAAACCTCCCAGAGGACCTCCTGAGCCACAGAATCGCAGTGGAACCTGCCACAGAGGAGGCTGGCAAATGCGATGAAGCTAATCAGGCCACAGTTCACCAATGCCAGGAACTGGAAAGAGCCCTACAATGTGCTAGTGCTGTGGGTGCAGTGGGTCCACGGCACAGCACGGTCCATCTGGAGCCCGGTCCAGCTGCATCAGATCCGCCAACTAGCTCGGAAAAGCATGAACATGTGATTACCCAGCAGGGATCCAGTCCCCTGCTTTGGCATACAAAAATCACACGGCCTAAAAAACCTAGGAGAAAAACCTAGGGACTGTGATAGAATGGAGCAACCAGGCTACCCCGAGGAGGGATTCAGGCGGCCAAGGGGAGATGGTACATCAAGCCTGCACATCATCCCCTCTTTGGGTCTGTATCCTGATTCTTCCTTCCTGCAGGAAAGAATTTCCTGAATTTCCCACTGGCCTCAGGGAGGAAGGATCCGAGAGGAGGAAGGATCCGAGAGGAGGAAGGATCCGAGAGGAGGGAGGGAAGAGGCCCCACACCAGGCCCCTGCTTTTGAGATCCTGTGATTCCGAGACCCGACAGCCGACCCCTGAGGTGTGCGAGCATCACAGCAGACAGGTATAGCTTGTTACCAGGGGGCCCCAGCATCGGGGTGTCAATGGTGTGGGCAGCGTCCACTGTCTCGCTGATGCCCAGGAGGCCTTAAGGATCAGCAGAGGCCACTTTCCAGGAATCTGGTGCCAGCGATCCAGGGCAGCCAGGTGTGAGAAAGACACCGTCTCCTTGGAGGGTGATGAACCTGGTGTTCTCCTGTCTCTGCAACGGGCACATCTGGGTTCCATGAAGCCAAAAAATTAAGCCCAAATTAAGGCCTCTGTGGCAGACAGGGTTCCAGGCCCAGGTGAGGGGAAGTGCTGTCCAGTACTGACTCCGGACACTGGTCATTGTCGAAGTGCTGACCTTCGGGGCAACTCTGTGCCCGGGGCCACACAGCAAGCTCATCTGAGACCCACCACGATCTCTGAGGGACGGTTCCCCAGGCCAGCCATGGGGAGAGACGGAAAAACCCCAGCCACTCTGCAGAACGCACATGCGTGCGCGAGCCAGGCAGCGGGGTTGGGGGCCGAGGAGGGGCCCAGTGGAGCCGCCAGCCCCCTCGGCTCCGGTTCAGCAGGCATCCAGTCAAAGCCGCCGGTCCAGCCAGGGCTCTTCATGGAGCGGAAAAGGTCGATGCTCAGACAGAGGGTCGGGAGTGTTGGATTTCCCCTTTCCGATATGGCCAAGGGAAGGAGGGCCGCTGGCCGGCTCATCCGGCAGGCGCATCCGGCGGGCGCTGGTGCTGGGCGGCAAAGTCCTCCACCACCGGAGAGGGGAGGGGCGGCCGCCCTGCCCCCACTTGTTCACTGCCCCTCCACAGACAGCATCAAAGAGTGATGGCCAGACACAGTCACCACGGGGAAGGTCACATGTGGGTCAACGCCGGCGGCACGGGAAGGGAGTGACCTATTTCCAAGGCCCATTCAGGAACCTCCCTGCAAACCCAGACGTCTGACGCGGCCAGACAACAAAGGACAGGGGGCTGGGGGAGGGCTGGAGGTGTCTGAAGGTCCAACGCGGCGCTCCCTTCCCTTCCACACGGGGGCCTCCCACCGCCACACCTCGGCCTCCCACTGACCACCGGCATGGCTGGACCAGATGACCAGACCTAGCCACACTGGCTCTCTTGACCCTCTGAATGACTCTGCTCAAGTTCACACTCAGGGGAACCAGAGGCGGTCCTGGCCTCTCTAGAATTCGGCCCAGGAGCCCATAAGTACCTCTCTCCCCAGGAATTATTCCACTTCTCATGAAGTTCTGAGAAACACTTGCCACCCCGGCTCTTATTCACAGATGCCCCGTCTCAGTCATCAAGTCAGGGCTTTGACATCCCACTTGCCAAAAAGTCAAGGCATGGTACAAACTGGGGGAAAATAACAAATGAGTATAGGTTGACAACTTCTGAAAGTGAGAGACAGGCAAGGACTTGGGAGCTGCCAACCCAGATTTCAAATCCCATCTCTGACCTGAGACCTTCTGGGCCTCAGTTTCCCCAGCTGTGAAATGAGGACAATAACCCTCTGTCTCACCCGGATGGCTTGAGGGGTAGATGATGCACACGCACCCCAGCGCCTGGGACGTACGGAGCGGTCGCTCAAGAGAAGCTACAGGGATGGGTCCAAGACAAAGAAGCAGGAGCCTAGGCACCAGGGTCTAAGCCTGAGGTTAGACCCAGAGGTTCGGGTCTTTAATAAAGAGCCACTCAGGGGGTTGTTTGTTGCTGTTCAGTCACTCAGTTGTGTCTGACTCTTTGCAACCCCAAGGACTGCAGCACACCAGGCTTCTCTGTCCTTAACTACCTCCCGGAGACCATAAAGAAGGCTGAGCGCCAGAGAATTGATGTTTTCGAATTGTGATGCTGGAGAAGACTCTCGAGAGTCCCTTGGACTGCAAGGAGACCAAACCAGTCAATCCTAAAGGAAACCAACCCTGAATATTCACTGGAAGGAATGATGCTGAAGCTCCAATACTCTGGCTACCTGATGTGAAGAGCTGACTCTTTGGAAAAGACCCTGATGCTAGGAAAGACTGAAGGCAAAAGAAGGGGGTGGCAGAAGATGAGATGGTTAGACGGTATTACTGACTCAATGTACATAAATCTGAGCAGACTTGGGGAGATAGTGAAGGACGGGGGCCTGGGGGCTGTCCTCAAGGGGTGAAGAGGAATAAATAGGGAGATAGAGATTGACATATACACATTACTATATATAAAATAGATAACTAAGGAGAACCTACTGTATAGCACAGGGAGCTCTATTCAATACTTTGTAATGATCTGTATGAAAAGAAATCTAAAAAAGAGTGGATATATGTATATATATAACTGATTCACATTTCTCTAAAGCAGAAACTAATACAACATTGTAAATCAACTATACTCGAATAGAAATTAATTTTAAAAATGATCAGTGATATTTAATCTGGAAAAAGTCCAAAGGCTATTTAAAAAAAAAAGAAAGGATCTGATCCCTGATCCAGGGGAGCCCGAGTTCGATCCTTGGTCAGGGAACTAGACCTCACATGCCACAGCTAAAAGTTAGTAGGCTGCAGCTAAGACCCAGCACAGCCAAATAAACAAATAAACATTTTTTAAGAATGAAAAAAGACCCTCACGGGATGGGAGCTCGGGAGAGTGGGTACTGAAATCCCCTGCCCGATGCTATTCCCAGGTGTGAATTACCTGGGTCTACCTTTGCCACTTGGACATCAGACTTATTGCAGCTGCTCCCCCTGAAGGTAAGAGGCTGCAGTGACTCAATGAACAGTGAGGGCCCAGAATAGGGCCACACGTTGGTCAGTGGTGCCCACTGGTATTAATCTCACTGCTGCTGCCGTATTCCTAGCCCTACTCTGCCCAGAAACTGCCCCCACCCTGACCCTGAGGCACCTGCTGAAGCTGAATGAACCTCTCCATGAACTCGGTGATGCCCCTGGCTAGGCCAGTGCCCCCATCCTGTCACAGTTTCGCCATCACGATTCAGCGTGATTCACATGTTAACATCACTGAAATCGGGCTGGTTCTGGAGTTGACAGTTCGTTACAGTGACAATGGGCAGCTCATGATAGAATGGTGAACTTTCCTCTGCATGAAGCATACATGTGATGAAACACAGCATCCACTAGCTGCCCACATCTGTCTCCTGCCCCGGTTCATGAGCTTCTGCGACAGCCCTCTTATCCATTTTTGGCTAAACAGTAAGTGTTCACTAAAAGTCTGAGAACCAAACTGTTAAAACACCTCTCTCGAGGGTACCAAGGGATGACTGACAGGTCAGGGCCTGCTCTCCCCTGAGAAAGGGCCCTGGTACTTGAAGCCCACTCTGTGCCATCCAGAATACTTGGAATTCCACCACACACACACACACACACACACACACATGCTTTCTTTGTCAAGACTTCTGGCTTTACCCTCCACGTACCACTAACCCAGAAACTCGACACTCCAGAGAATCGGCTAAGCCCAAGGAATGCAAATGTTTAAGGCCTACCATCTGCAAGGCCTCAGCAGACTAAACTGAGGAGGTTTAAGAGCTTTTTATCAGCTGTGTGTGTGTGTGTGTGTGTGTGTGTGTGTGTGTGTAGAGGGAGAAGGTTCAAAGGGAAATAGGACTATATCTAGTACCTGTAACTACACTGCTGCCAATCCCACTGCCTTGACCTGCGGAGGGGGCAGAGACTCAGGAATTGAGACGTGATGGAGCAGAGGAGAAGCAAGAGGCCTATTTTTAAAGGAGGGGAGGGTTTTCCACCAAAGCCTGAGGGGTGAATTCTCCTGGTCACACCAGTCTTTTACGACCATGAAAAGTGAAAGTGAAGTCGCTCAGTCGTGTCCAACTCTTTGCGACCCCATGGACTATAGCCTATCAGGCTCCTCCATCCATGGGATTTTCCAGGCAAGAGTGCTGGAGTGGATTGCCATTTCCTTCTCCAGGGGATCTTCCCGATCCAGGGGTCGAACCTGGGTCTCCTGCATCGCAGGCAGATGCTTTACCGTCTGAGCCACCAGGGAAGCCCATAGCTTCCTATAATTCCGTTCTCTGAAAACCAGCCACGATGGGAGATGGGGCTTCAAAAACACAAGCAACGTAATGAAAAGTCCTCACAGGGGAACAAGAGACACGAAGCCCACCCTCCAGGCTACGTCGAAAGGAAGGACATGATCAGTGGGTGTGGGGGGCAGCCACTCAGGGGTGCCTACAGCACCCTCTACAGCCCAGATAAAGTGATGGCTAAAAAAGAATTGGCTGAACAAGCCCCACTGTATTCCAGGCACTGTCTTAGGTACCTTGGCTGCCGAACTAGTTAGATGGAGCCCCCATGTTCGTGGAGACAAGAGTCCACAAACAACCATGGAATATGAGTGATTGGATCAAAGATGCTAACTTTCCCATGGTCAGTGAAGAGGTTGGCTAGCTCATTCATTCACTCATTCCTCCAACAAGTTTTTCCCACTAGCCTGTGCCTGGTCCCAGCCAGTGTGCTAGGCAGACACCAGGACCCGACCAGAGAGAACCAAGATCTCACCCTGGAGGAGGTTTCAGCGACTCCCACCACATCCCCAGGGCTTCCACAGCACCTCCTGGATTCCTTACAACCCCCTCAGGCCAGGCACTGAGCACTGGGACCAGCCCCAGATCTGTATCACCAGTTCCCAGGGTGACATGAAATGAATCCACCTAGATGGGGGTGGGGGGTAGGGAGGACATGTTACCAGCAGACCCTGAAGATAGAAATGCACCCAAAACACAGAGGGTGGTCCTGGCCTGAGAGACAGTAATGGTTAATTATCACCCTCCAATCTATCCTGTTCCTGCTATAAGCTCCCTGCCTAGAACAATGGCCATGACAAAGTGGGTACTCAGTAAATATTTATAGAAGGAGGTTACTGCTATGTAAATTTAAGAGGGAGGCAAAGACAAACCAAAGGAGGGAGGAGGGTACCCAGAAACAGTGAGACAAAGACACCAAACTGGACATCTGAAGGGCTTGGCAGAGAACTCTGACCCTATCCACGCAGGTGGTCCCACTGCCATGATAGAAGTCACTTGACTCAATGGGTTTGAAGCGTGAATCCCCCTCTGCCCTTCTGAGAAGGAGAGTCCTACCTGACTCCAGGACTGGGCAGGCAGGTGGCCAACTCAAGGCCAGGACCAGCCAGGGCCCTCCCACGAGATCCAAGATACAGAAGTGGGGAGGCAGAAGCTGGGGCAGCCAGAGGACCAGTGGGTGTGGACTCAGGAGCTCATGTCAAGGGGTCTATCCTGTCTCCAGCACAAGACACCAGGCTGGATGGTGCTTTGAAACCCTGCCCTTAGAGAGGTGGCCCTACCAATATCACCCCCCTCCCAAAACCACACTGGACACGCCTGTGTGGGAGGAGCCTGAACATCAAAGCCGCAGAAAATCCATAACCTGTTTCCACTGCAATTCAGTTTCACTCTGCCCCTTCCCAGCCTGTGACACCACCCCCCTCCCTGATCTGAGGGGACACCTGGGTCTCCTCCATGGTAGGTCTTCTCCCCACTCACCATCAGCCTCACAGGCCAGGATTTCCCCAAGTGCCTAACCTCAGGCATCCCCCATCTCTTCCTAAACTCCAAAGGGGACCAGCCTCCACCCAGGGTCCCGAGCAGGGCGTGGAGCAACAGGGCCCCAGCACTGTCTCCGTCCCTACAGACAGCCTCCCCTCCTGCTCCTGCATTTCAAGGCCCCAGAAGAGGAACAGCCACTGGGGGGTGTCCTGAGGTGGGCGGGGCTTGTCCCACAGTCAAGGTCAACAGCATGTGGCTGGGGTGGCTCCGTCTGCCTCTCTCGCCAGCCTGCCGTGTCCACACTCAGCCTGTAGCCCACAAGGTGCTTCTGCTCGCTGCCCTTTCCACACCAGCCCCTCGGCTCCCACCTCCCAGCCCCCACCCGCTCTCTAGGACTCACTACAGCACCCTCCAGCAAGGTGGGCTTCCTGGGCTAGGGGGCCCTCCTCGGAGCTGTGCACCACACCAGTCACACCATTCTGTTTATAGCTCACACCACTGTCCCCACCACGGATGGAGAATCCTTGCGGGTTCCCCCTGTGTCCAGAGCCCCGCCAAGGCACTGACCTGCGTGAGCCGCCTGAACTGCCAGACGACAGAAGAGCAGTTCTCCAAGGCACCACGTGGTTCAGTCCTTTGTCTAGTCCTTGCGGTGATCCTCACACCCACTTTATAGACATGGAAACTGAGACTCAAAGAGGCTAAGTCATCTACCCAGGATCCAGTTCGAAAGTCAGAATCAAAACTCACGGTCCTGAGACTTCCCTGCTGGTCCAGTGCCTAAGACTCCATACTCCCAGTGCAGGGGGCCTGGGGTTCGATCCCTGGTTGAGGAACTAAGATTCCCACATGCTGCAACTAAAGATCCCACATGCTACAACTAAGACCCAGTGCAGCTAGATAAATAAATAATCAATCAATAAACATTAAAAACAAAACCTCCCAGTCTTCCCAGACTGCTGGAAGCCTAAGACTAGGGGCAGGAGTGGCCTCAGGGACAAAGAGGGACATCGTGTTCTGCCTCCTGTACCACCGAAGCCTAGAGATGCTGCACCCCAGGCAGGGCCCACACTGCAGGGGAGGAAGTGTAAAAAGGAGGCAGGGGCCAGGGAGGATGGACAGCCTAGGTGGCACAGACCAGGGGAGGCATGAGTGGCCATCTCCCAGGCCAAGGACCCAGGGGCATCATGGGACTGTTGGTGCTCACATTTATCTTCACCCCTCACTGCATCGGCCCAGACCCCTCACCCCACACCCCCAGCAGGCCACAGGAAGTGCCTGCGATCCTCACGCAGCATCAGCCCAGAACAATCTGCCCGGAAAGGGAGAGGAAGGTGGTGGCTTCCTCTGGTCCCCACCTGGCTGTCAGAGGCACGGTTGCTCACAGCATCCCCTGGCTCCCAGGGGAAGCTTCGTCAGACCCTCGCGCCTGTCCGGGAGCTCCAGGGAAGGCCCAGGGCTCAGGGAAGTTCCAGAAGAACCCAGGCACAAAAACCCAACCAAGGTCGGGACTCCCCTCAGGTCTTCACCTGGGTCCCCGTTTCCTGTCTGTGCAGCCAGGGCAGGCCAGAGCCAGCACACGGATCAAGGCCGGAAGGTCAACGGAGAATAAAAAGCATCCACCCAAGAAGCCTGCGTAACTGCGGGGGCTCAAAAAGATCGGCCCCCTCGCCACAGGAAATCAGCTGCACACGGCTTCAAAACTGTCTTCTCCCACCTGGTGGCCTGACACTCTCCACCCCATGCAGGCGCACACGTGCACGCACGTGCACACACGCACACGCGCGCGCGCACACACACACACACACACACACACACACACACACACTTCACCCCTTGGCCCAGGAAGGCAAGGCAATGAGTTTGAATTCTGCCTTCCAACCTGGATCCCAGACAATGACTTGGCTTCTTTGAGTGTCAATTCCCACATCTATAAAAACATCTTTGAAAACCCTGGAGTCCTGCTGATTTTGATGATGGTATTTATTAAGCATGTACTACACACTGGGGACCATCTGAGCTCCTAAGCACACGCACATCTCCTCTGACCAGTGAAAGATCGCTTCCCTTCTTCTCTTCCTCCTCGCTCTCCAGTTCCTACACATCCTAAGGTCACCTCCTCCAGGAAGCCTTCCTGGATTCACCTGCTAAACCTCATCAAAATCCTCCAGAACTCTACTTGCCTCTCACTGCCTTTATTACCCTCTGTCTAACATGATATTATTTCAGAGTTATCAGTATATTTGCCCTTCTTCCTTTCCAAGCAAGCTCTCAAAGGCCAGGATTAAGGATTGTAAATTCCAAGGCATGTTCCCTCCTCAGAGAAGGAAGGTGCATGAGCAGTAAGGTCCCGCCCCAGCCCAGGCCTTAGAGTTCAGTTACAACAAGGACAGTACCTGGCAGCTCATCCATGTCAACTTATTCCACCCACAGGGTCCTCTGACACCCTCATTTCATGGATGGAAACTGAGGCCCACGTCACAGAGGCAAGAAGTACTAGAGCAGGACTCTGGCCACCTCCATCTGACTCCGAAGCCAGGTTCATAACTGCTCCAGCCCCCAAAGCCAGGCTAGATGCTCAGCATACTCCAGGGACGAAACCCTGGACCAGAGCTGCCATCCAGCAGAGCACCTGCACTTGTGCCAAGGCAACAAGTGGGCGGGCTCTGAGATCTCCACACATCCCTAGACCTGTTGATAAATACTGACTTCCCTGAGCCCCTGGAGGCCCTCTCCATCAATCAGCCCCTTGGCCGCAAAGCCACACCCCGTCATCATCCAGCAACTAAAGTCACGCCCAGCATGGCAGGAGCCTCAGGGCCCAACATCAACGTTAAGTCTGCTCAGCTTGGCCAGTGCCACACCAAACCAGCATGCAGACATCATCTGGTGGAGCCTGTGGGAGCAGACAGACGCACACACACACTCCCTTGACCATGGGAGCTGTCTCTCACTCCTTCCCCAACAAAATCTACTGTTCCCTGGGCACAACACCATCTCCAACTCACCTGAAGCAGGTGGCCCGGCCAGCTGGGCAGTGTTTCTTTCCCAGGCCCAGTCCCTTGGGAGGTGCAGCCAGCCCCACGGCAAGCAAAACCAGCTGTCTCACTCACCTGGCACCTTCCCTGGGTCCCCTGCCCCTGCCCTGCGGGACAGGGCTGACCAGGGAGGAGCACAGGGCCCCTCTGCAGGACCCGGTGGCCGCTGCACTTCCCCAACCTCCCGCACCTGGCCCCCGCTGGTAATGACTAAGCGATTCCCACCTCGGAGCTCGCCTGGCAAGGGGCCCCGCTGGCTGCCGACCGGCACCATGATGCCCGGAGCCGCACGCAGTAAACCCATAATTGGCGAGTCCTCTTCTTGGGAAAGAAAACCCCCTCCGTGTTTTGTTTTGTTTTGTTTTGCCCTTAAATGAAACAAATCCACCCACGTAGTTACTGGAAACTCAAGCATGTGAAACCGAACCGTTTGCAAAGAGAATTAGTCAGCAACCTTGTGAGCCGAAGACCGGTCCCTCCGTGGGAGGAGCCAGCTGTGCTCTCGAGGTTCCCAACCAGGAGGGCAGCAGGGGGGCACCGACCTCCACACCAGGTTCCCCAAAGTCCAGGGGATGCCCTGGGGGGTGGGTCAGCTTGAGAACATATGGCCATCTGTGGGACAGTCCCCTGGCTCCAGGTGAAGGGTGAAATGTCCTTCTCACTGCTATACACGGGGGACGGTTACAAGCCGAGGCTCAGGGTCAGGCTCAAGTTCAAATTCCCCCTCCGTGAAGTCAGTTGAACTTGCAGGTCTGTTTCCTCATCTGTAAAATGAGGACAACAGATCTCGGCCAGCGCCAGAGATCCCCAGGGTCAATCTAGAGGAAGTTCTCTGTGCCTGGTGCCAGAAAGGCACCATAAATGCACCTTTTGCAGGGGAGCAAAGGACAGCAGGGATACGATTGTCTGAAGGCTCTGTACTTCCTGGTGCAGGGGAACTGACTGAGCTGGTTCCCAGCCCTGCTGCTTTATCCAGGATGTGGCACGCCAGGTGGAAACTGGGCCAGGCCAGGTACCAGCAGCTACAGGTCTCGTCCCAGCGCCTTAAGCCCCAGGTTGTGTGACTCCACCAGGCTCCCTGGCCCTGCCCTTCTCATCTGTACAGAAAGGGCACAGACATTCTATTCTGGGTTGTTTCTTTAAGAACAAACAAAAAACCCAGTAAGTTTTTTAAGTTATTTGTCTACTTAAAAAAAAAAAAAAATCCAGATTCCTGGCCTCCCTTAGGAGAGAAAGAAGTGGACTCTGTAGTTCCCTGGACTCCACATGTCAAGGTGAGAGAGCCACCCCCTCGTATAGGACACCCGCATGCCGCTTTGCCACAGTCCTCACCCTGCCCTATAGTTGTCCACGGGCTGCTTCATTTGTGCCTCCTTCCTGGCCCCTGGGGGCATCTGAGTTTGTGACCTAGTTTCAAAGTCTAATTTTACTTAGAAGCATGACCTTAGCCACTTGTCACTCGAAATATCCACAGGAAGTGTCCTTCGAGAAGGTGATTAAAATCTGAGGCTTAAGGTTGATTTTTCTGGAAGGAAAACACAACAATGTAAGAAGACACTTGTGCCACTCTTGCCGAGGGAAACCCAGGCAGGGTCCTTTGGGGGGTGCCAGGACGGCTGCTCACAGGATGGGGAGCCCCAGCTATCCAAGCTGACCAGCTATTTTATTTAAGGGACAGGGGAGGTAGGAGTCAGCAGACACAGCTGGGCCTACTAACAGCTCAGCAGAGATGCTGAAACTGTCCAGTGGAGTCTGAGGACATTTTCAAGTTGTCTGGGTCCCTCCTGAAGGGAAAAAATCAAGACTCGGGATCTCTGTTTCCCGGCCTCACCAGTGACACTTGGCACATTCGGCCTCCACTGCTAAGGGCTGAACACGGTGACACAGCAAGGCCAGGTTGGACCCACCTCGATCCCACACTGCAGCATCACATGAACCCCTTCTCCCCTCCCCAGCTTGGCTCCCTCCTTTCCCTGGCTACGGTCTCCTCCAGTGATTGTTGCTTCCAGACCCACTCCCCACCTCCGCCAGATCATGTGCCTCCTCAGGCTCAGAGGCTGCACGCAACTGTGATTCAGACCACAGGCTGGGTCTGTATCCAGTATGGCTGTGTGTGATCCAGGCATTCCTGCGCTTCAGCTTTCCCATCTGTGAAATGGGCACAATAACACTCCCCCGCTGACCACACACACACACACTCAACAAGATTCCGGGGAGCCGGATAAGTTAATGCACTTTTGGAAAGGGCTGAGCATGGTGCCCGGCATATAGCAGGTGCTCAATAAACATTAAGCAAAGTGGTCTAAACCCAAAAGGACAAGGTGATCCATGTATGCAGGTCCGCCAGGAATACACTCAGTCTCCAGGCCAGTTTATACAATTGGCACTTGCTGTTGCTGATCCCCTCACGTTTGCATCCTCCACAGCCCCAAACTCCACCTAGGTAGACTTCAGTAAGTGCTTCCCCAAACCGCCCTGCTTCTATGAGAGGACAAGCGCTGAGATCACTCAGTCCTCAAAATTCAGCCCATGAGCTGCTCACCTAAGAAACCTCTATGACTGTACCTACCTGCATCTCTACCAGCACGTAGGAGACTCGGCAAACTTATGGAACTTGGCAAAACTGCAGTTCCCCTGCCCCAGTTTCCACCCTCAGAGAAGTGAATCCATTAGCCCCTACTGTTTACACTCTAAGCCTCCCACTGCTACAGTATCAGAAAGGTGGGTACTACCTGCTTTGTCTTACAAAAACTCAGGGAAAACAGTTAACCCGAGACAAAACTTGGTCCTCAAGGGGTCCCCATGGCTGAAGGAGGGGAAGCCAGCTCCACTTTCTACCTTGTCTAAACACGGCGACTTCATCTGACTAGGACTGAAGCGTGGTTCAACCCGAGGAGAAAAGTCCCCATGGGTGTTTCAAATGTGCCTTCCTGGTGCATTTTGGAAAAAAAAAAAAAATTATTGTGGTAAAAGTTGTCCTGGTGGTTCAGTGGTAGACAATCTGCCTGCAGTATAGGAGATATGGGTTCAATCTCTGGGTCGGGAAGATTCCCTACAGAAGAAAACGGCAACCCACTCCAGTATTCTTGCCTGGGAAATCCCATGGACAAAGGAGCCTGGTGGGCTATAGTCCATGGGGTTGCAAAGAGTTGGACTAAACAACCAACCAACCAAAAGTCACATGATATAAAAATACTATTTTAATCATATTTAACTGTACAGTTCAGTGACACCAAGTATACTCACATTGTTATGTGATTCTCACCACCATCATCTCCCGAATTTTTTCACCTTCCTAAACTGAAACTGTCCCCATCAAACACTAACTCCCCAGCCCCCACCCCCTTGCCTCTGGCATCGGCCAACATACTGTCTGACTCTATCAATTTGACTATTCTAGGTACCTTGTGTAAGTGGAGTCAAACTGTATTTGTCTGCATCTACTGTATCTGAAATGCATTTTTAAGGTTAACTTAATATATGTCCTACAAACAGTGTACCTTCTGTTTCTTTAATCCCTCTTCCTGTGGCTAAAACCACACCTCGCACCAAACACCAGAGAACTCAGTATCTTAGGCAGAACCATCTTGGGTGCTGCAACTCACCCTAGGGTGAGTCTCCACCTTTATATACTCCTATAAGTTTACTGAAGAATGTTTGGGGGGGGGGGTGGCAGGGGCAGGAGAGGGTGGAGAAGACCACCGCTAATCTGCCTCTAAGAGAGGAGCCCCCCAAATTATTTCCAGCAGCTTCAATAATTTTCCCCCTAAGTTAAGCCTCATACAAAATCCCACCCTGCTCAAGAAAAAGGCTTAAGTGCTCTGTTCAAATGGCCTGTCTTCCCGCTGCGCTGTGTGGCATCCCTGAGGCTCGGCAGGAAATTGGGCTGAGGAGATGGGGTCCACACAGCCCCGCCCAGCCTTCCTTAGCAGGTGGTCATGGGACGCCCATGAGATGCCCAGTGTCCCCTTCTCAGGGCTGCCTAGGAAACAAGAACACAGTTTCAACCCGCCAAAGCACAAGAGCCCCACCTGACCCTCCTGGAACTTCACTGGCATCCCTTCGTCTGATCTGCCTAGGAAGGAGGCTGCAGTCGAGCCCAGCAATTGGCTGGTGACTGCTCCCCCAACACCAGCCTCTGCTCTGGCTTGTGTTCACATTTTTCCATTTAAAAAATACATGTAAACACTGACTGCAAAGCAAAACCTCAGTGGGGTGAGACACCCTGGGGGTGGAGGGGAGCAGAGAGAAACCCCAGTCGTGGCTCAGGACTCGGCCGAGATGCGCCTCTTGGGTCAGAGCTGTGTGGGCAGCTCTCAGTGCAGGCACCGTGGCCGCTGAGACAGAGCGGGCATTCAGGGGACACTGGCTGGATGATGAAGGATTAAACAAAAAAACCCTTTATCCCAAGCTGTCTAGACACCCCTAAGAGTGACACAATGGTGTGGAAGATACGCTCTCTGGGAACCTGGAGGGCCCGAGGCAGGGGGTAGGGGGCAAAGAGACAAAACTTACAAATCAACTCAAAATTGGCCCCACAGGCTGGAACTGGAAGGAAGGGGGGGGGGGGGGGGGGGGAAAGCCCTATCTTTTGAACATCAAAGTTCTCCAAAGATGAGGACAATTTTTTAAAGGGACCCTGACATTTATATATAATTTATACATAATGAGAACAGTTCACATCAGTGTTGCCCTTACGATGATCCTACCCAGCTTCACAAAGGCAGGGTAATGGTCTCATTAGAGCTTCTTAAAAGCTCCAAACTGAGAGACCCTCAGACAAGCAAGAACCTTCCCTCCCCCAGAAATCCACTCAAGTGCCCCCACCCCCAGCACTCGGCAGGGCCCCTCACCCTCCACACAAACTGCCTCCCTCTGAGTCCTACATTTAATCTCAGGGTTGTGTGAGGCTTCCTCGGATCAACCCAACAGGCAGGTCCAACAACACGACCCATTGCCTGTGTGGCCCTCCCGTGGCAAGTGCAGGAGCTCCAGGGGTCTCCCCAGGAGCCCCTACTCCCGAGGGAAGGTGCAGGGCCACAGAGCAGCGGCTTCACCCCAGCCAGAAACCCCAGTGTCCATCAGCCCTGCGGCCAGATCGCCAAGCAGTTAATGATCTGCTCACCGAGTGTCCAGCGCATCCAGGCAAAAGGACTGAGGCGCTGAAACGATATTTCCAAGAGGTCAGAGAGCTGACCACAGAGCAAACGGGGCCAAGATGTCTAGTTTATGCGGGCATCACAGAAGCAATGTTTGGGGTAAATGGGGGGAGGGTTCAGGGTCACCCCATACACACTGACAACCCCTGGGTCCAGCATTCAGGGCTCCCTGCCACAGGGCAACCTGCCAGTGATCCTTCTCATGACAGCCCGTCCCTCCTCAGGGTCACTCTACTGCGGCCCACCATGAAAACCCCCCAGTCTAGAGCAAGCCCCCCTAGACAGTCACAAGAGCCCCCCACCAGGCCCACTAGCACACCTGTCAGCTAGCTAGTGTCTCCAGCACGCGTCGCTCGTCTCCACCTGCTCGACCCCAGACTCTCGAGGGCCCCAAGCCACTTCCCACCCCTCCAGCGTGATGTCTGGGAAACAGTAAGTGCCCAGTAAACGATGCGGTGTGCTCAGCAGTCACAGCAGAAAGAACGCAGCTGTTGGTCAGGCCAACCCTCTATCACCCACAGAGCCATGTCACCTCTGCGGTTCAGAAGACATCTCTGATGCTCACTTTTCTCCTCTGTGAACAGGCAGGTCATGCCTGACTCACAGGCTGTGGAATCCATCTATGGCAGCAGCCATGGTGCCTGGCACACGGAGGTGTTTGATGCAAGCTAAGACCATTTCCGGCAGAGTTGGACACAGAGCAGACGGGCGACAAGACACCCTCAAGGAGGTGTTGGCCCAAGAATGGGAGGAAAAGTCAGGGAAATGTCAGAGGGCTCCTGTGACTACCAGGCCAGTGTGCCCTTGGGTGACATCTCAAGGTCCCCCCACAGGCCACCGTCCCTGCTTCTGTGCCTGTCGATGCATCATCTCCCTACCCACAGTCATGGCACCATGGCCGCTGACTGAGTCAAGGGTGGACACAGAGAAGATGATCCCACTGCCCATGGACGCTGGTCAGGGCATCACTGCCCCAGAGCAGGGCAGGAAGCTCTCGGTTACGCCGCAGATGAGACAAAGACAGTCAGGTCTCAGAAAACTAGGAGGAAAGGGGAAGAGAAAGTGCCTGGCTGAAACTGAAGCTCTGCTCCCAGACGGGTCAACAGGATTTGAAAGTGGCACCAAACTGCAATGCTATCAGAGATCAATCCTGGAAAAAGTTCCCACCCCAGAGAACCACCACCCTCAGCCTCAGAGCTGGTCCACAAAAGATACAGGCGACACTGCTGCTTGAGATGGAAGGAGGGGGGCGGGAGGGGCTCACAAAGTGAACTCGAGACCAGGTCATGCCCTGAGCGTCACGACTCTGGAAATTCACCCTAGGAATGACGGTGGCTGTTGAAGGGCTTTAAAAAGGGAGCTGAGATTTCAGGTGCTCACTTTTAAAAGATCACTGGAAAAAAATTAAGAACAATGAAGAAGTCCGCTGACTGCAAGGGAACTGTGTCTGGGTCTTCGGTGGTGATGGAAAAGGAGCCAAAGGCAGGTGTCTGCAGTTTCCTGCCTTTTCCAGGTGGATGTTTTAGACAAGCTCTTGTTTCCACCTTTGAGTGACCCCCAAGCGAGTCAGGAGAGGAAATCCAACTTCCTTCTAGGAAACACTTCAATCTGCTGTGCCCCACATAATTAGCCAGAAGTCGGACACAAAAGGCCCCAGAGTGGATGGTTCCAAGTATAGGAAATATCCGGAATGGGCAAATCCATAGAGACAGGACTCAGACTGCTTGTCAGGGGCTGGGGGAGGGACATGGGAAGGGACTGCTCAATGGGTACAAGCTTTCTCTTTGGAGGGAAAACGTTTTGGAACTAGAGGAAGCTGGTTGCACAATACTGTGAATGTACTGATTGCTACTGAACTGCCCATTTTAGAACGGGTAATCTGGAGGGCTTCCCTGGTGGTCCAATGGTTAGGACTCCACATTTCCATTGCAGCGGGTGCAGTTTTGATCCCTGGCCGAGGAACTAAGATTCAACATCCTGTATGGTACGGGCAAAAAAAAAGAAATTTAAATGGCTAGTTTTGTGTTTTATGGACCTCAGCTCGATTAACAAAAGAAAAGTATAATCAGCTAGTATCACAGAGCATATGGAGACATCCTGGAGTGAGAACTACCAACCCCATTTTCATGCGTGTGTGCGTGCATGCGTGCATGTGTGTGTGTGTGTGTGTGTGTGGTGGGCATCATTCCTCCTCAAACCTAGGGCCACTTCTGATTCCTGTCAGCCCCCACTGGTCAATACTAGGCCACAGGTGACATGTGGCCCTCTAGCCTGTCTCTCAGCTCACTCGTTTCTGCTGCTCCCCTTCTCTGTGGCAGAGCGTGGTGTTTAAGTGTGTAGACCCAGGAGCCAGGCTGCACAGTTCAGCTCCTAGCTCCCAGCAGCCCTGAACTGGTCTCAGTTTCCTCATCTGTAAAATGGGGCAGCACCTACTTATTCTACAGGCCTCACTGACAATATGAAGATGGAGCCACTGTGTGTGTGGCCACACACAGCCCCTGGGAGAGCATCCGGACAAGCCAACCTCCAATAAGGGGCTGTGGGTGACCGTGCTCTGAGCCCAGCACTGTACCTGCATTTACGCTGCCCCTTCTCCTCCTGATCTCCTGTGTGTGGTTCTTCTTCCTACAATAGTGACTCCATCACATCCAAACTGTTCAGCTTGGCATTCAAGCATCCCCAAGCCCAACCTGCCTGCCCACCTATGCCCACATCCCCCACACTCCCTCCTGCATCTGGGCAGGAGAGTAAGAGGCATACACCAGGAAGACGGGTTCTCCCCTGCCTCACACACCAGTTCTGCGGTGCCCAGAGGGCTCTCCACAGTCAAAGCTGCCTAGTGAAGATGTAATGAGCAAACTGGAGTAAGAAGCAGCATGTAACCCACCATGATGGAGGCCCAAGACTCAGCCACCCTGCTGTGGGGACTCATGGCCAAGAAGGTGGAGACAGCCGACGGAACCAGTCATTGCCCCGAAACAGTCACTGCCTTGAAGAGTCCACACGAGAGCACACCCTCCAAGTGCATCCACTGGGCTCCGGCCCTCCCCGTGGGAGCAGCCCCCAAAGTCCCCCCTCCCCATGGAAGCACCCTCCAGTGTCATCCCCTCCCCATGGGAGCATCCCCCAGTGTTCCCTCCTCCCTGTGGGAGTGTTTCCTAATATCCCTGCCCCTCTCCCCGCAGACTCATCCCCTGGTGTTCTCCATCCTCTCTGCCCTCATTCAGCCCCACTCCAGCCACACACTGGCCTACACGCACCTTCCACACCTGCCATCCTTCCACCTGAAAGGCCCACTTGCCTCGCGATGACCTTCTCTCTCTCAGTATCCCTCTACGCCCCAGGGTAAGGTCATCAGGAAGACAAGCCTGCATCTCCCACTCAACAGACAGGACCCGGAGAGCCAGGAACCCCCCTCAACTCCATCCTTTGTATTCTCAGCCCCAGCAGACTGGCCACACACAGCAGGGGCTCAATAAAAATTTGGATGAAAGAATGAACACGAGTGGGTCAATAACAGCGCACAAGAAGAGGCTTGTTTTGGAGTCCTTGATGGTCCACGGAGCCGTGGGGGAAGATGCCGATCTGTGAACTGAAAACTTGGTGGTCAGAAAAAAAAAAAAAGAAAACTTGGTGGTCAGGTCCTATGACAAGAGTCCAAGGGGTGGGAGCAGTCAGCAGGATTCAGATGCTGGTGACTGAAGCTGGGAGGGGGCGAGGGGGGCTGGCATGAGGAAGTGGGTGGCCCAAGAGAGATGTGAGGAGGGGGTGTGGGTGGGGGTGCGAGGGGTCTGCTGGGGAGACAAGGTAGAAAGGGCCAAGAGGCGGCAGCAGTGGTCCGGGTGGAAGGGGGTGGGGGAGAGTGCTCTCTAAGCGGAGAGGGGGCCATAGCGCTAAAGCAGCAGGATGGTGAGTGGACGTGAACTAGAAGGTCCTGGAGAGCCTGGGCAGTTAGCATGGGGACCTCCGGGAGCTGCTGGAAAGACCTGCCAGTGCCCGGGGAGTGAGGGAGTGGAAGCCAGGTGTGTGTTGCCCTGGGAACGAGAGGCTGGATGGGGCTGGAGGGGCCGCTTCTCCCGCCCGAACAGCAGGTCTGGGAGCTCTCGGCCAAGTGAAGCCTGAGTCCTGGGGCCCCTCCCCGCTGGCTGTGACCCTGGCTCCCAGGTCCCCGCATGACCCCAGGAGCAGCCTCATCCACCTCTGACCAGCTGGAGGGCACAGCAAGCTGTGAGGCTGGGCCAGTCACATCGGGGAGCCCACCATCAGAGCCCCCCTCCTCGGCATCCCCACAGGGACCCCGAAGGCCCACGATGAGGGCCCCTTCCTGGGAGCCTGTAACTCTTTGGGAGAGCAATGAAAAAGCAGAGACCAAGTGTCCACCCCCGGATGAATGGATAAGCAAGATGTGGTCTGTGCATACTATGGAATGTTATTCAGCCCTAAAAGGAAGGAGATTCTGACATGGGCTACAGCACAAATGAACCCTGAAGACATCATGCTGGGAAAAGTAAGCCGGTCACAGCAGGACAATCCCATGTGATTCCGGTTATCTGATGGGCCTAGAGTGGTCTAATTCACAGAGACAGAAGGTAGAATGGTGGTTGCCAGGGGCTGGAGAGGGGAGGTGGGGAGCTAGAGCTTAATGGGGATAGAGTTTTAATTTTACAAGATGAAAAGAGTTCTGGAGATGGAGGGGGTGATGGTGGTAGAACAAAGTGAAGTACTTAATACCACCGAACTGTACACTTATAAATGGTTAAGATGTGGACTTCCCTGGTGATACAGTGGATGGGAGTTCACCTGCCAACGCGGGAGATATGAGTTCGATCCCTGGTCCGGGAGGATTCCACATGCCACGGGGCAACTATGCCCGTGTGCCACAACTACTGAGCCCACGGGCTACAACTATTGAAGCCTGTGTACCTGGAGCCTCCGCTCTACAACAAGAGAAGCCAGGGCAATGAAATGCCCCATGCACCGCAACCAGAGAGCAGCCCCCGTTTGCTGCAACAAGAGAAGGCCCTCGGGCAGCAACAAAGACCCGGTGCAGCCAAAAATAAAATAATTTTGTAAAGATGGTTAAGACATAATTTTGATGTTATGTTTATTTTACCATGAATAAGAAAAGAGAGAGAGAAGAATCAAACCCTTAAGCCAAGAGGAGTCTTTCCAGATGGACTCTGGGCACTCAGGTGCCAACCATGGAGACCCCAGCACACACCCTCTTTGTCGGGGTGGACTCTCCCAGGACACACAGGCCAGGCGGGAACACTAGGCTGAGGATGCTAGTGCCCGGGTCTCTTCCCCAGTTCTAGCTGAAATGCTGGGAATAAGGGTTCCATGCCCCAGGCACGCCTCATCTCATGCCAAACACTCTCTTGTGGGATGGCACTAACCTGCTTTAAAAGAAGGTTCCAAAGTTTCTGTCTCCAGCCCAGACCTCTCTCTTGAGCCCTAGGCCTACCTGCCATCTGGACATATCTGCAGAGACCATCTCCACCTGGAACAGGCTTAAGGTATGCCCGTGACTCCTTAGCCCCCAGCCCTCCCTAAAGGGTCACCATCCACTCTGACCTCTCAACAGACACCTGCAACTCTCCCCACTTCTTCATGCCCTACGCCCAACAAGTCACCAAACCTGCCAATTTCACCCTGAAAATGTGGTCACTGCCATCCGCCCGGCAGGAAACAGATGTGACGGAACCCAAGGCAACATTTTGAACAACCAGACGTCCCGAGGGCAGAGCCGGCAGCTGTGTGTGACCACAAGCAGCTTGTCCAGTGAGGGCTGTTCACAGCTGGGGCACCTGTCAAGACCATGTCACCAGGTTGATCCTAGATTCCTACTCAGTGTGGTATTGACATCCCACACGCCCACAGCCTTGGGACCGCATGACCCACCGCCCCCTTCACTCCTCCAGAGGTACCCTGAGGGCGGCCGAGGCTCCCATGCCCACCATCACCCACAGGGGGAATTCAAGACGGTTAAGATCAGGCTTAGGTCTGGCGCAGCACTTGTGGATCAACCACTTCCACATTCCTGCTGTCCAGCCCTGCCTAAGAGCCCAGGCCTGCCTTGCCCAGGCCCAGCCTCGGTGGGGGGGGGGGGGGGGGGGGGGGCGCAGCCAGGGTTGTGCCTTGGCAGATCCTCCAAGGGAGGCCCAGGGAGCCTGTGTGCTATGTCTCCCAACCAGCAGACACATTTTTTCATTATGTTGGGCAAGGAACAGAACTTTTAAAACACAAAACAGCAGGAAGCTTCCCAAACATTTTTGGGGTTGCGGGGGTGGGGCTGGCAACAGGACAGATGCCCCTCTAGGAGCCACCCTCCCCTTGGCCCAGCCAGGAAAGACCCTCAGCTCCAAGTCTGGAAAAGTACCTTTACCCCAGCTCACCCTCCAAAGCCCACATCTTAGACATTTACGTGCATGAAGTCACTTCAGTCGTGTCTGACTCTGTGACTCTGTGGACCGTTGCCTGCCATGCTCCTCTGTCCATGGGACTGTCCAGGCAAGAATACTGGAGTGGGTTGCCATGCCCTCCTCCAGGGGATCTTCCCGACCCAGAGATCGAACTCACGTCTTTTATGTCTTCTGCATTGGCAGGTGGATTCTTTACCACTAGCGCCACCTGGGAAGCCCCTTGGACACTTAATGCTTCCTCTAACAGCTTCTTAGGAACAACTTACAGGTGACCTGAAATTACGTCTAAGATTTGCTTCCCAACAAGCCAGGAAGGGCTTCCCAGGTAGCACAGTGGTAAAGAATTTGCTGCCAATGCAGAAGATGCAAGAGATACCGGTTCAAACCCTTGGTCAGGAAGATCCCCAGGAGGAGGAAATGGCAACCCACTCCAGTATTCTTGCCTGAAGAATCCCATGGACAGAGGAGCCTGGTGGGTTACAGTCCACGTGGTCCCAAAGAGTCAGACACAACTAAGCATCCAAGCCACACACAAGCCAGGAACAGTGTGTGTGTGTGACGGGTGTTTGTGTGTGGGTGGGGGCGGGCGTGCATGCATGCATATACATTCATGTGTGTGCATGCTGACACTTGAAGCTGGTGAGGGAACCTTATATTTCTCTCAATTTTGGTATATGTTTTAAATTTTCCATAATCATAACAATTTTTTATTTAAAAATTAACACATGCTTCCTTAAGAAAAGGCTAAGGCGATGGAGGTGGGAGGCTGTACTGATTAAGGGCTTAGGTGCCAAAATCCTTAACCTTGGCCAAGCCACGTGGACGGCGAAAGAACTCACTTGCTGCCCTGAGTTCTTAGGAAAAAGACAAGGGTTAATGTGTCAAGGACTCAGATCAGAGCCTAGTAGCAGTGCTATAACATTATTTCTCTTTATTATTATTATTCTTACCACCATCAGCATCAGACAAGATCTCACCCATAAAGCACTTAGCATCCTGGCACAGCGCCTGGCACCTACTGGAGCAGAATTTTTACTCTTAGATTGGGGTGGGGGGTCTATCAGATAACCGAGATATAGGAGAGCACTCGGCTGAAAGTCCAAAATAAAGGTCCTTTTAAGTCTGAATTTCATCGGCCAGGCCTGTGGAGGAAAGATGAGATTATGCATCCCTAGGTGGACCGAGGCATGCCCTGTGCTTCTGTCCTGATTAAGAAGCTCATTCTCAAACTTTTCAGGAACAAAGATAAATCGATCATGAACAACAGCCAGAACCTAGCTCTTGGGAGGAATTGTTGCAAAATTCCCAGACTAAGCTCGTGAGCACAGCTCGCGAACTGTATGAATCAGAGGTTTTACTGAATGTGAAAATACAAGGCAGGCAAGTCTCTGCTCACCCGGGAGGAGAGGCAAGGTGGGAGAAGGTACAGCCCTGAGGGAACACGCATCCATCCTTCTCAGCAAAGCAGCAGGCAGTGTGGGCCTCCACCAGCTGGACACCTAACACCCTCCCCTGCTTCAAAGGAAGATGATTCCCCAGGGGCATGTCAGAGTTTTACCAGGCAACCCAAGGGAGCCCAATGAAGGGTCGTTTCAGACTTGCTGGAGCAGCCCAATGAAAGTAGTCTCTCCCAGCTCCAAAGTGACATCATCGGGGACCCCAGGCAGAACCACTCCCTCCTAATAAGCCCCAGAACCCACTGATTCTCCCTAAAGCCCTGACCTCTCTGACGCCAGGCCTGCCCTGCTCGTGACTGTCAGAGCCACTGCGGTCAATGTGCCTCTGTTTTTATTCTCTCTGCTTCCCTAGTTGGAGCCAGACTGGGAAAGGAAAGGAAGTTTGTAGAGTTATTATTGCATTAGGCCATGCCACCCCATCTCTCTCTCTCTCTCCATCTACTGGGTAAAGCACATTCTGCAGAAGACAAAGCAGTAAGAGAACAAGAAAACTGAAATGATCCAATCCAGCCCATCACTTGACATCTGGGGAGACACGAAGTGCCTGGCCCATGATCTCAGCACTAGCGACAGTAACCAATGACAGTAACCAACCAGCAACAGTTAGGGCTCCGGAGATTTGGTCCACAAGCTCTGGCTGTGCAGTTTGGGTAAGCCAGCCACCCTCTCTGGGCCTCTGCCAGGAAAGGAAGGGTGGGCCCAGATGGATACCCCAAAAGTATTAATAAGACACGGCTTCCCCAGCTCTGTGATTCCTCAGTGGGGGAGCCACTGGGGAGGGGGTGGTGTCAGGAACGGGTTCATCAGAAAAGGGAGGGACAGCCCCGCCCCCTCGCTTGCTTTCTGTCCTCACACCCAAACCAGGATTCCAGGTCTGCCCCCCCTAAATGTTCTACCCAGGAGAGAATTCTTTCAAGGACACCAGGCTTTAGTCACCAGAGATGCTTTTTTACAATCAACACCTGTTAAAACTCAACTCATGACCAGTTTCTGATGCTACTGGCTGGAGCATTTAATTAAATATTACTCACTCAGGAAGCGGCCCCTGCCAACTCACCCCCGAACTGTTCAGTTCATTTTCAGAGAAAAAGAAAGCGGGAGGGAGGAGCCTGCACCCTCCTCAGCTGGTACCAGGCACCCTGCCCTCCTCCCCTGTACCCTGGTTCATGGCAGCCCTGTTTTGAGAACCAAGCAGGAAAAGGCAAGTTAAGCGGATCCAGGAGCCAGCGATCCCCGCTGCCAGGTTACCATGGATGGCACACACACACACACTCATGCCACACGGACACACACGCACTCAGAGGTGCAGTCAGACACACAGACACATGCACACACACACATTCACAGAGACACACTCACCACACACACACTCAGAGGTGCACACTAACTCGCACAAAGACACACACGCACACACAAACACATCATACATGCACATTCATACATTTATTCACGCACACACACAGGCTCACAAAGACACACTCGCACACAGACACATACTCAGCACACACTATACTCACACACACAATTCGCCATCCCTCCCCGGCATACCAAGCCATCGCCCCGCGGGGCCGTTAGCATTGCCGGGAGCCTCTGCCTTGAACTTGAACAGGACAGCTACCACCGACTGACCCGGGCTGCTCTGTATTTTCTGTTTTAATCGATTTCCCGACAGAACTCTCAGCTCTCCCCTGGTTGCTCAAGCAGCCGCGGCGGCTCCGGGGCGGCGGGGAGGGCGGCGCCGCCAGGGGTGTCGCCCGGCGGGCTCCCCGGGGGAGGCGCCGCCGGAGAGCTGGGGACCCCCAAGGGTGCTAGTTGGGCCGCGCTGCGGATCTCGGTCCCCGCCGGAGGGAAAAGCGAAAGTAACTCCGTGGAGCGGGGTCGCGCTACCCCTGAGCGGAAGGGGCAGGTCGGCGCCCCCGCCTCCGCCGCAGGGATGGTCCCGAGGCCACCCCCGGAGTCCGGGCACCTAGAAGTCGCCGGGGGCCGCCGCGCGTCCCGGGCTCCTTCTTAGGTCTGCAGCCGCCAAGGCTCAATCCCGGGTCCGACGGTCTCCGGGGCCGCCTGGATTCCCGCCCCGTCTCGTCCCCGCAGGTGGGGCCCGGGGCCGTGCGACCTGCCCGCGCCTGCACGGGCAGCAGCTGCAGCAGCGCTGGGCGGCGCCCCGGGCCCCTCTCCCGGGACCCGCGCCGAGAGAAGGGCTCCCTACGTACCCGTACCGGGTCTCCAGGCGGGACCCCACCCCAGCCCCGCGCCCGGGTCCCCAGGTGCTGCGATCCCAGCGCGCGCCCGACCAGGACCCCCACCCACCCAGTCCCCGCGCCCGGCCCTGCCTACCGCTCTGGGGAGGCTGCCGCCGCCGCCCGCTCTCCGGAGCCGAGGAGGCTTCCCGCCGCAGAGAGCGAAGTCGCCTCCTCCCCGCGGCCCCGGCGCCAGCGCTGGAGCCTGGTGCCTGCTGCGAGCGCGCAGGATGCCCGAGCGCGACTTCTGTGCAAAGAAGAAAATGCAACCGAAGGCTTTAAAGTGAAAAAGGAACGCGCTAGGGGCGGGGCCGGCCCGCCCCCGCCCCGCCCCGCCCCGCCCCGCCCCGCCCCTCTTCTTCTTGCCTCGCCCCGCCCCCGGCTGGGGTTCAGGCGGCCGCGCGGGGGGCGCAGTGCGCTGCTGGGCCCGAGGCTGGGGCGCGGGGCGGATGGTGTGTCACGTGCCCGGCGGTCGTTCCACAGCCTCTGCAGCCGCCGCCCCCCTCCTCTGCCTGCGCCATCGCCCCACCCGGAGGCCATCGGGGCGCTCCGGGCGGCTCCGAAGCTGTGTCCCTCCGGAGGCGTCTTTGGGAAACTCTGGGCAGCCTCCGCTGGGTAAGAGGCCTTGGTTGCAACACCCGGAGGGCTGCAGCGGTGCTGGGCCAGCGTGGGCGCGGGCGGAGAGGGGGCTGGCGGGGGCTTACTAATAATAATTTTTTTGGTCTCTTGGGAGGGTCAGGGTTATTTCAATAACCCTGGCAGCAAGGCTTTGCTTGTTGTTTAGTCGCTCAGTCCTGTCCGGCTCTTTGCAACCCCCTGGGCTGTAACCCACCAGGCTCCTGTGTCCATGGGATTTTCCAGGCAAGAATACTGGAGTGGGTCGTCATTTCCTTCTCCTGGAGATCTTCCCACCCAGGGATCGAACCCGCTTCTATTGCACTGCATGTGGATTCTTTTCCACTGAGCCACCTAGGAAACCCTCATCTCAAATTACCAGAAACTAAAAATTCTGTAATTCTGGGGCACAGGAGAGCAGTTCATTGGCCAGCAGATAATCCAAGGACTGCTGGTCCTGCTGGAGCCCACCCCCCACTAAGGCATTTTCCCTCTAGGTGGGCCCAGGGAAGGTGTCTTGGTATTCCCAGACCCAGTGGGGCCAGTACCAGGGCCTCACCAGCTTCTTGATGGCCTTGAGCATACAGCTGGTGGTTTCCCATGAATGTTTGTTGAGTGAATGAAAGAGTGCCAGGTGGGTACCCACCACCCCCACCCCACCAAGACTTGTCCGTGTAAAAGTGTCAGCTGGCTCCAAGCCACCAAAGGAGTTTTCCTCCACTCCCCTCAACAGAGAAGTCACTTGCACTCTAGAACTGGGAAGATTTTAAAGAGAACTTTTTAAAGACCAAATCTCTTTACATTCTTCACCCACAATAGTGTGTAGTGTTCACTGAAGGGCACGAAGATTCACATTTGAGAAGCTGTTAAGAAGAATGTGGTTCCATAGTAATTTCATCTTTACCATAACTATAAGGGTGGAAATGTTACATTGACTGTAGAGATCAGGCAGTGAACCCTGTAGGGGTTCCTGGGCACAGGGAGCCTTTCCGTTCAGCCTCCAGCACCTACCCCTGAGTTCTAAAGGGCTGTTTCAAGCAGTTGCATATCCAGGAAGAGGGGCTATGTAGAGTCAAGGGAGGAACAACCAAGAAACAGCCTTGGGGTAGGGTCCTCATTCTGCCTCAAGGGACACACTTAACAGAAGCCCTTGATGGGACATGAGTGGTAAAGAATCTGCCTGCCACAACAGGAGACTTAGGTTCCATCCCTGGCTGGGGAAGATCCTCTGGAGTAGGAAGTGGCAACTCACTCCAGTATTTTGCCTTGAAAATTCCATGGACAGAGGAGCCTGGTGGGCTGCAGTCCATGGGGCCGCAAAGAGTCGGACACGACTAAGTACATAGAATTGAAACCCAACAAAGGGAAGATGTCAGCATTCTCCATGCCTCGGGAAACCAATTGAGGCCAGACTGAAGAAACCAAAGTTCATCAGAAAGATTACCTGATGGACTTCCCTGGCAGTCCAGTGGTTAAGACTCCTGTTTAAAAAAAAAATTAAAAAAAAAAAAAAAAAGACTCCTCTGTTTCACTATAGGGGACTTGGGTTCAATCCTTGGTCGGGAAACTAAGATCCCACATGCCTGACTGTGTGGCCAAAAAATTTAAAAATAAAGATCACCTGAGACCAGATTAAAGGACTGCAGGCCCTGCACGCAGCCTAGTCTTACCAGCAACCCCACCCTTGTACTATTATAAAACTCCTCATCAAATCCTCCAGTGTTGAAACACATAGTTTTCCAAGACAGGAGCCCACAGAGGCCTCCTTTGCCTGGCAAAGCAATAAGGGTATTCTTTTCTGTCACCCAAAACTCTGTTTCAGAGATTCAATTCGGCACCACTGCCCAGAGGCCAAGATTGCGGCATCAGCAGGAGTATCTGGTGAAAGGCCTCGTGGTGGCAGAGCTTGGAGTTCAACTTTGTTGTTGTTATTCAGTCATTAAGTCGTGTCGGACTCTGCGGCCCCATGGACTGCAGCACACCAGGCTTCTCTGTCCTTCACCATCTCCCGGAGTTTGCTTAAACTCATGTCCATTGAGTCAGTGATGCCATCCAACCATCTCATCCTCTGTTGCCCTCACCCCCCCCCCCCCGCCCCCGCGCCTTCAATCTTCCCCAGCATCAGAGTCTTTTCCAATGAGTGGGCTCTTTGCATCAGGTGGGCAAAGTATTGGAGCTTCAGCTTCAGCATCAGCCCTTCCAATGAATATCCAGGGTTGATTTCCTTTAGGAAATTTAGACTGAGGCAGATCAAGGTATAATTCAAGTGGCAGTCCATCCATCTGGGACCTGAGACCCCACCTTTGATGTGAGGACCCTGAAACAGACTGTTCCAGGTAAGACAGCCTCAGCACTCCCACCCCCCTTCCTTCAGCATGAATCTTCACATATCAGCTCTGATCCAGTTGGGTAATAAGATCGCGCTGACCTAAATTTCCCAGAGGAATCCCTGGGGAGTGAGCCTTCCTCTTCTCCAGGACGTGGGCAGGTAGGCCGATCGATGCTGGGAAGCTGGTCATCCCCCAGTGACCCGGAACAGTGTTGAGCAATAGTGGAGTCCAGATTGTATGAAAGGGGTGTATACTCATCCTATCAGCACTTGAACAGTATTGTTTTGTTAAAAAGATACATGTTGTTCAGTCCCTAAGTTGTATCCAACTCTTTGTGAGCCCCCTGGACTGCAGCACGCCAGGCTTCCCTGTCCTCCACTATCTCCCAGAACTTGCTCAAATTCATGTCCATTGAGTCGGTGATGCCATCTAACCATCTCATCTTCTCCCACCCCCTTCTCTCTTGGCCTTCAGTCTTTCCCAGTATCAGGGTTGTTATATATTGTGACATCAGCAGATAAATACCATCCAGGAATTTGAAGACTGACTCAAGTCTTAAACCACTTATCTGTCATTCCATGGGGTTGAGTAGGGAGGGGGCCTGGTTCTGGGCTTCTGGTGGTGTCATCTCCCCCCACAACTGCACCTCCACCTCCACTTAGATTTTATCACTTGCAGAAGCACAGTTTGCTCCCTTCTCTAATCTGTTTCAGGAAAATTATAGGGAGAAATTGTTAGATAACAAATTAGCTGTCAGCTGCTTTTTCTTTTTGTCTTTTGTGGCCACACCACACAGCATGCCGGATCTTAGTTCCCTGACCAGGGATCTAACCCATGCCCCTTGCAGGGGAAGCTTGGAGTCTTAACCACTGGACCACCAAAGAAATCCCTCAGCTGCTGTCTGTGATGATAAAGGGTCTGTCCAGAGCTGTCTCAGACATATTGCAAGCCTTTAGAACAGACTTCTGCTGCCTTCTCATGCTCCCACCGCCTCAGGGCTCCCATTGACTCTGAGTCCCTTTTGCTGGTTGAAGAAAATGGACAAGAGATTGGTATTAGACAAGTAATGCAAACCCCAGCTGCCATTCACCAGCTGTGTAATCTTGGTTGCTGTTGTTCATTAGCTAAGTCATGTCCGACTCTTTGCAACCCCATGGATTGCAACTCACCAGGCTTCTCTGTCCTTCACTATATCCTGGAGTTTGCTCAAACTTATGCCATTGAGTTGGTGATGCTATCTAACCACCTCATCCTCTGATACCCCCTCCTCCTCCTGCCCTCAATCTTTCCCAGCCAGGGTCTTTTCCAGGGAGTCGACTCTTCCCATCAGGTGACCAAAGTATTGGAGCTTCAACTTCAGCATCAGTCCTTCCAATGAATCCTCAGGGTTGATTTCCTTTAGGACTGACTGGTTTGATCTTGTAGTCTCAAGAATCTTCCAGCACGGCACTGTCATTCACCAGCTGTGTAACCTTGGGCAAGTTATCTAATCTTTCTAGGACCCAGTTTCCTCATCTATTGAATCGCTCTGCATGTTTCCCAGAATTTGGTGGTGGAGAAAGGGTAGCAGTCATGCCACAACTATTAATTGAGCACAACATGTGCAAGGTATTGTGTTAAACTGAAATGCAGAAAGTTTTGAGGAATGTCAAGATAATAGGCCCATTTTAGATATTATTACTTTATTTTATTATTGGAGTATAACTGTTTTTCAGTGTTGTGTTATTTGATGCTGTACAACAAAGTGAGTCAGAGATACTATTATTGACAATAAGAAAAATAAGTTTTCTAGAAAAGCATGAAATCAACAACACAAATGTGTGATGAGATCCACCAGAACAGAAAGAACTGAAACATATTTTTCAAATTTATACCCATTCTGCATTCTTAATATGAGATATACTTATGTCATGAAGTGAAACTGGAGTAGACCTTACCTTTCAGAACTTTGATCTTAGAGCATTCATGAGTTAGTGTGTGGGTGCTCAGTCAGTAATGTCCAACTCTCTGACCCCGTGAAATGTAGCCTGCCCTGCTCTGCTCATAGTATTTCCTGGGAGAATACAGGAGTGGGTTGCCATTTCCTACTCTAGGGGATCTTTCTGATCAGAAATCAAACCCAAGTCTCCCATGTCTCCTGCATTGGCAAGTGGATTCTTTACCACTGTGCCACCTTGGACTTAGTAGACATATTCTCTTAACTCTTTTGCAGGGCGTGGGGTGAGCGGTTCACTCCGGATCACATAATTAGCAGACAGTGACACCTGCTGGCAGAGTGTGATATTGCGGTGTAGCTCTATCAGACACTGCTGGTCATCAGAACAAGGGGGTGATGTTGAGCAAAGTTTCAGCATATTAGTTTGTTTTTGTTTTTTTTAATTTTTTAGCTGCATCATGTGGCATGTGGGATACTAGTTCTCTGACCAGGAATTGAACCTGTGCCCCCTGCATTGGAATCATGGAGTCTTAACCACTGGACCACCAGGGAAGTCCTCAGCTACTTTAAATCAGATATTGGGTAGCAACCAGGCTTGAGGAGAGTTCCTATGACCTTGAGAAGAAATGAATAGATGACCTTGGATTTGTCACAATAATTATTGTAAAGTTCTTTGAAAACACTTTTAGTGCCTAGAAGTGAGTGGCTGAGACCTTGATGCCTATCTTGACTCTCCACTGGACATTTTCAATAGTCTTTCAGTGTATTTTTCCCCCATGGGAACATCTTCAATATTATAGTCAAATGCCAATACAAGTGAAGCACCTCTCCAAGTATTTATTCTTTTACTAAATATTGAAGAACTGAATGAATAAGTATTGAGCAGCACTATTCTGCAGGCTGGAGAGAGAGTAGTAAACAAAATAGACCGGGCTGCTGATCTCAGAGAATTTCCATGGGAGGGGGAGAGACAGAAAGGAAACAGTAAATGAGATCATTTCAGAGAGTAAAAAGTGATAATGAAGAGTCATTTTATATAAATTTGCTCTGTGGACTATTTTTCTTTAGGAACAAACGTGTATTCAAGTGGACTCAGTTCAACCATTAAGACTCTATATATGGAACTTCCCTGGTGGTCCTGTGGCTAAGACTCCATGCTCCCAATTCAGAGGGCCCAGGTTTGATCCCTGGTCAGGGAACTAAATCCCAGATGATACAACTAAGAGATCGCATGCCGCAGTTAAGAGCTCACATACTCCAACTAAGACTTGGTACAACCAAACAAATATATACATTTTTAAAACTCTATGAGAAGGTTCTAAAAAGGTCACCCATCATCCCAAATGACAAAGCAGAGACCTCTGATAGTCAGGGACTCATATTTCCTTCCTGTTCCCCCACAGCAGTTTGCTATGTTTGGTCGACCCCTTGAAAATGAGTCCAGACTCAGGTTTGACCTCTCTATTCCATGCTCATCTCAGGATGCCCATTCTTCCAGCTGGAGGCTCTCCCACCACACTCATTAAGCAAGCATTTTAGTGGGAGTGAGCTCCCCTTCTGTGCTGTGAGCTTCTAAGGTTTAGCATTGATTCCACAAGAGACCAGCTTGGAGAATGAGATGAATCAGCTCGCATTCTGCCTCACTGCTGGCAAAATGCCTCCAAGAGCTTACAGCACCAGTCCTTTCACTTTTCTGCACAAAGCCTGGCACTTTCTGGCTGGGAATTGGTGATGCTAGTTCTGTTTCCTCACTGGCGATGTCCTGGATATGTCTCTCCAGGAGAGATCAGGTTGGAAGAAGAAAGAATTAAGGTATTCAGGGGCTTCCCTGGTGGCTCAGTGGTGAAGAATCTCCCTCCCATTGCAGGAGGCACAGGTTCAATCCCTGGTCTGGGAGGATGCCCATGTGCCATGGAGCACCTAAAACTAGGCATCACACACGCCACAACCATTGAGCCTGTGCTCTAGAGCCCACGAGCTGAAACTACTGAAGCCTGCGTGCCCAAGAGCCCGTGCTCCACAAGAGTAGACCCTGATCACCGCAACTAGCAAAAAAGCCTGTGCAGCAACAGAGGCCCAGCACAGCCGAAACTAAACAAATAAACTTTAAAACAGAGAAAGAATTGTATCCAAACCTATAGTATGATCGTGGAGGAGGATTCTGCCAGTGGAGAAGGCTGCCCAGCCGAGGTTCCAGGCTGAGCAGGGAAGCTTCAGTCAGCCTCCTGCCTGACCCTGGGAATGGGGTCTGAGAGCTAACTTCCAGACATGGGAACACGCCGTCTGTCACTGAGAGGAGCGGGCACTGCTGGGTGTGGTCGATGGGGCAGCACGCTCTCTCAGGCAGTGGGCCCAGGGCTGACCGCTGGTCGGCTGTGGGCTGTGGGGCATCTACAGGGTCGGTGTAATGAAAGGAGAAATCACTAGAGTGATTAGCAAAGTGAGGAGAGAGTCCACCCCCAGGATTTCCCTCTGCGGCCATGATGAAATTGGATGGGCATCTCTGTGTTCTTCCATGGGATCTTAATGTTGACCTTTGCATTAAATCTCCCACTTTCCTGAAGGCCAGCACCGGGCCTGTCAAACTTGCAAAGCATGCAGGACCCTCCTGGAATTCTGCATCTGTTTATTCCCATATGTTTGATCTTGCTCAAGCAAATGCTGATTGAAAACTGCTGGAGAGAAATATTTATTGTCCTCTACCCAGCCACTGGAGATGGTCCTTCCCCACCCCCGTGACCTGGAGCTCAGACTTGCTTAGGCCAATGGGATGTGAGCAGTGTGTGATTCAAACAGAGACTGAAATGAGCTTGCACCACTGGGCTCTACTTCTTAGCACCTCTGTGACCATCAGAAGAGCTTCTCAAGGGTCTCTGCTACCCCTTTGTCCTTGGGATGAACGCATAGAGCTCTGAGCCACATCAGGGAGCCCTAGGTTCCAAAGCAAAGTCACCCAGTCAAGCCTGGGGGTACCAACTGGCCCCCAGCCATCCTGTAGAAATGTGAGTGAGAATAAATGATTTGTGGCTGGAAGCCACTGTGTTTTAGGGTGGTTTGTTACGCAGCAACAGCCTACTGATACAAGAGCCTACAGTGTGCTGAGCTCCGAGTAAAGGAAGAATGAAAATAACTCCTGCGACAAGTCTACAGAGGAAGGGGTACATGGGAAAGCATGCTATGGGAAGACAGAATCGGGTCGGATAGGATGAGAGCTGGGAGATGGAGGAGAGGCAGGGGATGACTAGCAGGCAAGGAAGGAAAATCCAGGCAGAGAGGCCCTGGGATGATGCTTCATGCAGGTGGGAGCTTGACACTTGGAGGAGCTGCAGCAGGGAGTTGGAGGAGCCAGGAGAGATGGGGGAGGGGGCATTCATGCGGACTGAAGGGACAGGTAGAAGGCAGACTGCCTAGAGCCTTGTGAGCACGTTAATTATTCTGATACACATTTTGCATATATCACTTCCACTGCTGAGTGGGAATCAGATTGGAGGAAAACAATCAAGCAAGGCAAAATAATCATAGTTTAGCCATTAAACAAAGCCAGGGACCTTTAGTTGCTCCTCAAGGACTACAGATAATATGCTTAGCCATGTTCTTTAATGTCAAAAAAGCAAGAGAGTTCCAGAAAAACATCTACTTCTGCTTTATTGACTATGCCAAAGCCTTTGTGTGGATCACAACAAACTGTGGAAAATACTTAAAGAGATGGGAATACCAGACCACCTGACCTGCCTCCTGAGAAATCATATGGAGGCCAAGAAGCAACCATTAGAAGTGGACATGGAACAACAGACTGGTTCCAGATCAGGAAAGGAGTAGGTCAAGGCTGCATATTGTTACCCTGCGTATTTAACTTATATACAGAGTACATCATGAGAAATGCTGGACTGGATGAAGCACAAGCTGGAATCAAGATTGCCGAGAGAAATATCAATAACCTCAGATATGCAAATGACACCACCCTTATGGCAGAAAGTGAAGAAGAACCAAGGAGCCTTGATGAAAGTGGAAGAGGAGAGTGAAAAAGTTGGCTTAAAACTCAACATTCAGAAAACTAAGATCACGGCATCTGGTCCCATCATTTCATGGCAAATAGATGGGGAAACAGTGGAAACAGTGACACACTTTATTTTTGGGGGCTCCAAAATCACTACAGATGGTGACTGCAGCCATGAAATTAAAAGATGCTTGCTGCCTGGAAGAAAAGTTATGTCCAACCTAGACAGCATATTAAAAAGTAGAGACATTACTTTGCCAACAAAGGTCCGTCTAGTCAAAGCTATGGTTTTTCCAGTGGTCATGTATGGATGTGAGAGTTGGACTATAAAGAAAGTTGAGCACTGAAGAATTGATGCTTTTGAACTGTGGTTCAGTTGCACAGAATGGAGAAGACTCTTGAGAGTCCCTTGGACAGCAAGGAGATCCAACCAGTCCAACTTAAAGGAAATCAGTCCTGAATATTCATTAGGACTGATGCTGAAGCTGAAACTCCAATACTTTGGCCACCTGATGCAAATCACTGACTCATTTGAAAAGACCCTGATGCTAGGAAAGATCGAAGGCGGGATGAGAAGAGGATGACAGAGGATGAGATGGTTGGCTGGCATCACCAACTCAATGGACATGAGTTTGAGTAAGCTCTGGTAGTTGGTGATGGACAGGGAGGCCTGGTGTGCTGCATTACATGGTGTCGCAAAAAGTCGGACATGACTGAGTGACTGAACTGAACTGAGCTAAAACTTTGAGCTATTTGCAGATACTAAAACCCCCACCGTGACCTTTCCCAATGGAAAGTGAAAGTCACTCAGTCGTGTCCAACTCTTTATGACCCCATGGACTGTAGCCTGCCAGGCTCCTCGGTCCATGAAATTCTCCAGGCAAGAATACTGGAGTGGGAAGCCATTCCCTTCTCCAGGGGATCTTCCTAACACAGGGATCAAACCCAGGTCTCCCGCACTGCAGGCAAATTCTTTACCACCTGTGACACCAGGGAAGCCCTCCCCAATGGCTCAGCAGGTAAACAATCCACCTGCAATGCAGGAGACCCAGAAGACTCGGCTTCGATCCCTGAGCTAGGAAGATCCCCTGGCGGAGGAAATGGCAACCCATTCCTGTATTCTTGCCTGAAAAATCCCATGGACAGAGGAGCCTGGAGGGCTACAGTCCTAAGGTTGGCAAAGAATTGGACAGGACTGCGTAGCTAAGCACATGAAACCCACAGCAGGTGGAAGATAACTGTATCCTGCCCATAAGCATACAGACCCCAGGCTGGCTGGAACCAGAAGGTTAATGATGCTGACTCCCACTTACCTCACCACTCACCAATCACAACCAATCAGAAAAATGTCCACAAACTGATCACAACCCCCCTCCCCTCCCCTCCCCTATCTTTTTCTGGGTCTTCATTGCTTTGCTCTAGCTTTCTCTAGTTGTGGCAAGTGGGAGCTAGTCTTCACCACAGTGCGCAGGCTTCTCATTGCCATGGCTTCTCTCGTGGTGGAGCATAAGGCTCTAGGGTGCGCAGCTTAGCTGCTCCGAGGCATGTGGAATCTTTCCGGACCAGGGACCAAAGTCGTGACCCCTTCATTGGCAGGCAGATTCTCATCCACTGTGCCACCAGGGAAGTCTCAGCCTGTCTTTAAAAAAAAAAAAAAAAAAAAACCTTTCCCTGAAAGCTTTTGGGGAGTTCAGGCCTTTTATGCACCAGCTGCCTAGACTTCTTGCTTGGTGCCTGCAGTAAACACTGAACTGTCCTTCACCACAACCTAGGGGCAGTAAACTGGCTTTACTGTGAGTGGGTGAGTGAACTCAAGCTTGATTTGGTAACAGTGGAAACCCTGCTTCTTTCACCAGCTCCCAGGGCACTGGCGACCAAGCTTTTCCCCCAAAGACAAGAAACCCGAGGGATCTTCTGGGGAAAAACTAAATCGTCCAAGAACAAAGACCTATAGATTCACACACTTGAGGGCCCTCAACAAACAAGTGCACTCCACCCGTGGATAAGCACCACCCCCACCCTCCCATCCCCCTACTCGGGCCTCTCATTGCAGTGGTGGCTTCTCTTGTTGCATTGTGGTATTCGGGCTCTAGAGCACGGGCTCAGTAGTTGTGGAGAAAGGGCTTAGTTGCCCCAAGGCATGTGGAATCTCTTTGGACTGGGGTCGAACCCATGTACCCTGCACTGGCAGGCGGATTCCCAACCTCTGGACTGTCGGGTTAAGTCCCTCCATCAGCTTTCTAAGCCTCACTTTCAAAGGTGAAGGGGAGCCAAGGATGGCAGATATTTGAGCAGAGCCTCCAAGCTGGTCAGGATAGGTGAGATTATGATGGTACCAGTTTCCCAGAGCTCAGAGTCTTGACTTATCATCCACACTCCAAGTTCATCTCACTATAGGGAAGTCCTGCCTCCTCCTCACGAAGGGACCCAGACCAGCAGCATCTCCATCATCTGTGGGCTGCTATAGCAAAGAGAAGACATGACCACTTCCCTAACAACTCTCTACCTTTACTAATAATTTTGTTGTTGTTTTTCAATGACCTGAAGCTCACAGGAAAGTTGCAAGAACAATGTAAAGAATCTTTTTTTCCCTTGGACTTCCCAGGTGGTACAGTGGATAAGAATCTGCCTGCCAACCAAGGGGACACGGGTTTAATCCCTGGTCTGGGAAGACTCCACATGTTGCAGGGCAACAGCAGCATGCGCTGTAATCCCATGCGCCACGACTGAGCCCACGTGCTGCGACTACTGACGCCTGTGTTCCACAACTGGAGAGTAGCTCCCATTTGCTGCAACTAGAGAAAGCCCTTGAAGAGAAAGCAGCATTGAAGACCCAGCCCAACAAAAATAATAAAATTAATAATAATAATGAAAAATTCTTGAATCACTTGAGCGTTCTGACATGATCCCTCAACACCCCCCAAAACAAGGCTACTCCTCTACCTAAGCACAACGCATCCCTTCAAATCAGGAGCCTCGCTTTGGGATGTGAACAGAGCTAATCCTCACACCCTATGAGTTCTGCCAGTCATCCCAATAAAGGCCTTCAGAGCAGAAAGACCCATTTCAGATTATGTGTCACCTTTACTGCTTGTCCTTTCCTACAGAGCTAGATGTTCCAGGCTCATTTTATGCTTGCCCTGCTACAGCGATTTCCCCAAGGAGCCCTGATTCCTTTTGCTGGAGAGGAAGATTTAGAAGCAGGATCTGGGTATTCATTCTCACGGCCCTTGCCCATGCTGGACCCTCGCTCGGGGAGTAACCATGCAGGGTTGGAGCTGGAGGCCGCAAGGCTCCGGAAGTGGAACTGGTGGGTGCCTGTGTTGAGAGGGGAGTCACAGTTTTCTCGGGGATTTGAGGGAAGAATTAGTGATAGAAAATTAAAAGACAAGGCAATAATTAACTACAGGAAAAACATAGCAAAACACACACCAGAAAGGAAATTTAATCATAGTATACCGTGTGGCTCGGCTATAAATCATATTTAGATGTATGTGTATGTATGTGTGTTTAGTCACTCAGTCATGTCAGATTCTTTGTGACTCCACGGACTGTAGCCCACCAGGCTCCTCTGTCCATGGGATTCTCCAGGCAAGAACACTGGAGTGGGTTGCCATTTCCTTCTCCAGGGGATCTTCCCAACCCAGGGGTCAAACTCCGGTCTCCTGCATTGCAGGCAGATTCCTTACCATTGGAGCCACCAGGTAAGTCCTTACAATAAATACAGTAAATGTTTATTTAATCAGAATGGTGGGGACTCCCCTGGTGATCCAGTGGTTAAGAATCTACTTAGCAATGCAGAGGACTTGGGTTGGATCTCTGATCGGGGAACTAAGACCCCACATGACGCAGAGCAAGGAAGTCTGTGCACCACAACTTCCGAGCCCGTGTGCTTGTGCTGCAAGTAGAGAAGCCCAAATGCCACAACTAGAGAGAAGCTCCTAAGTGCCGCAAATAAAGCCTGAGTGCTGCCGTGAAGACCCAGCACAGCCAAAAATTAAAAAAAATAAAAACATAATGATGTAACCATATTATGAAGTTGGAAGGAGAGAGTGTGGATTCTCAACTCTCATGAAAGGATGATAATAATAAATGATGTTGATGACCAACAGTTTTTGAGAGATTATTTCATGCCAGGCCCAAAGTACATGTGTAAATTATTCACTCCTTACATGAGCCCCATGGGGCAGGTATTACTATCCCACATTATAATAAGAAATCTCAGGCATGATGAGATAAATAACTTATTCATTCTTGTTCTACTAGTAAGTGGCAGAGTCTAGATTTGAACCCAAGTAATCTGGCTCAAAAGTCAGCATCTTATCTGTTATTCGATATGGTTTCTTACATTTGGATGATGTCATAGTGAAAAAATAAACAAGCTGTTGAGAAATACAGCTGTGAATATCAGAAGAAATAGCTAAAAAAGAATTGTAAGTAGCCACCTCTTGGGTATAGCAACTGGGCGTAGGGAGGGGTGGGACAGGAAATTGCTGGGGAATTTTGCTTTACTTGTTTTCCTTTACTCTGAAATGTTAAAAACTATTTGCATGCACTATTTTGATTAAAATACAAATCAAGTCCAAAAAAGGAGCTTCAAACGGTACAAAGGGATCCCCCATCTCCTCTCCCCAAGGCATCCCGCTGGCCAGCTTCCTGTGTTCATCCAGACCTATCTGTGCTCTGACCTGGGGGCCATACTCCACACACGGTTCTCCCTTCACTCCTCTCTTGGAGACGGTCAAGCATCTCTTGATGAGCACAAGCATCTCTCTGGAGTGTTCCACGGTGGCTCCGAATCAAGACAGGTATCCCGCCTGGAGGGGGCCCTGGGACAGCTCTTCCCCATGTTCTGAGGACCCACCTGAGCCGGCCACCGAGACATGGGAGCAGGGCTGTCAGGCCCAGGCAGAGCACAGAGCCCCGGGGTCTGAGCCGGAGGGAGAGCGCCTGCCCGGCCGCCAGGTGCCTCGAAGATCTAGAGGAGACCAGGTCAGTAAGCCAGGTGTCCCGGGGCATCAGGGGTCATTTATGCCTTCATCCTGTGATTTCTAGGTCACAGAGATGCCCAGGGCCTCCAGACTTATGGTGCTTTGGACATTGGGTCTGTGACTTTCCTGATGGTCCAGTGGCTAAGAACCCCATGCTCCCATTTCAGGAGGTGTGGGTTCCATCCTTGATCAGGGAACTAGATCCCACATGACACAACTCGGGGTTCGAATGCTGCAAAGAAAGATACTGCATGCTGAAAGAAACAGACATGGCGCAGTCAAATAAATTTTTTAAAAACAGTCAGTCAGGCCCTCCCACCCTGCCCCAGGAATCTGCCCTCAGGAGTGGGCGAGTCCCTCCCTGTCCTCCACCCTGTCCTAGCTCCATCTCCCAGACCGCTGTAGCTGCTCAGTGTCGGGGAAGCTGAGTCTGGGTGAGGTCTCCAGGGTGCCCACTCACTACCCAGCAGGAGGAGGACTGGGGTGGAGTGAGCTGAATTTCCTTTCTATTTAAAGAAAAAAAACCCAAGTCAATATTTTTAGGTGCCCGCTAAGAAGCTGCTTCCTCTGAACAGGGTCTTCGTCTGCCGTGTGGCGGGGAGGTGGCTGACCCAGCCTGCAAGTTAGGATTGGAGCGGGGAGGCAGTGGGGGGGAAGGCGGGGGAGCCCGCTTCCTGGGCTGGTGCAGTTCAGTTCAGTTCAGTCGCTCAGTCGTGTCCGACCTCGTGGACTGCAGCACTCCAGGCTTCCTGGACAGATGCTAACATCTGGTTTCAAGTGAAGGGTCTGTTTTTTTCCTACTCAGCCAGTAGGTTTGCCTGAAGCTCCAGAAGGAACTTGCCGGAAATTGGTGGCAACTTGAACCCAGGCTCCTTCTGGCCTCTGGATTTCATTCTGATACCAGACCACCCAGGCAGCTGGCGTGTACCAAGAGCGGGCTGAGCTCTGTCTGGAAGCCATATCTGAGAGACTCTGCTGCGGGTACCTGAAGCCACATACGGGATTGTCAACCTGTGCTGGTTTCTCTCTGCCCGAAAGGACAGTTGCAAGAATGTTCCCCACTGACTCTGTAGCATGTGCCGCTGTGGAGCGTGTGTGTGCTCCATCATGTCCGACTCCTTCCGACCCCATGGACTGTAACTTGCCAGGCTCCTCTGTCCATGGAATGTTCCAGGCAAGAATACTGGAGTGGGTTGGCATTTGCTACTCCAGGGGAGAAAGGAATGGTTACCCACTCCAATATTCTTGCCTGGAGAATTGCACGGACAGGGGAGCCTGACAAGCTATGGTGCTTTCACTTTCACTCCAGGGGGTCTTCCTGACCCAGGGATTGAACTGGCATCTCCTGCATTGGCAGGTGGATTTTTTACTGCTGAGCCATCTGGGAAGCCCTGTGCATGTGTGGAGGTGCCCTCTGTCCCCCAGGGCAGCTGGGAAGGACACAGAGACTACAGCTAAGACCCAAGAGAGAAGATCGGTCTTCCCTTAGGGACTTCTAGGTTCCGGGTGATCCCCGGGAGGTGGAGCTGAAGCCTGGGCACGTTGACAAGTACAGGAGGAAGGACTGACTGCTGGATGGGCAGCTTTGCTGGCAAATTGGCCTCCCCAGCCACATTCTCGAAGACTCTGCACTTTCCAGGGGCTTCCAGGTCATCAGTAGGCCCCTGGGGAGGGAGACCTGGGAGTCACATCCCATCAGGGCTGCCAGGACCCAAGAGAGAACTGTGGTGCCCTATACCAAGGTCACAGGTGTGAAGCCCTGTACCAAGGTCACAGGATAAAAATCTCTGGGACTGACCAAGCTCCATAGCAACTTTTGCTGTGAGCCTCCAGATCTAAACCAGCCACTCCCCTGATCCCACATTAGGTAAAATACCCACCCACCCTATAGCATCCTAACTAATTACCTAATGCCACCATTCCAGTAGGAATTTCTTTATCTTGAAGCTCTGAAAATTTGGCTACTAGCCTGTGAAAAGATTCAACTCTCCCTTGAGCGGGCCTGCTGTTCTAACAGCGTCTCCCACTCTAATAAACTCTGCTCGCCTCTCATTCTGCCTCATGTCTGGAAATTCTTTTCCAGCCCGTGCACGGACCACAACAAGAACCATCCTCTGGGGTTCTGGCAGCTTCAGTTTCCCCGGCTTGTGGATCGTGAAACCGAGGCCCACACACGGGAGGGGCTGAGCCGAGGCCCACAGCAGTCTTTCTTGACCTCCGCGCAGGGCCAGGCTCTCCCCCACCAGGTGGGGAGCCCTGAGGAAGGTCCCGCCCCATCTGAGGCCCCGCGCACAGTGCCTGGCACACAGTAGGTGCTCAGCAAACATGGGTGGGTGAGTGTGACATCAGTTGGCAGTGTTTCCTGAACACCTAATTTGAGGCTCCCCACTTGTAGAGTGTTTTCTGGCCCCCTGGCCTGCTCTCCAGGACCCCAGAACTGCCGCCTCTCACGGACTCCTGCTGGTCCCACCCCAGGTCAGCACTTGAGAGCCCACTTTGTGTAAGACGAAGGCCCTGGCACCCGAGGGACCCCTACTGTGTGATGAACGGGTGTGGTGGGGGACACACTACCTGCTCTCACTGGAGCCCGTGCCTCTGGCCATGGGTCTCCCCTGAAGGGCCCATGAAACCACGTGAAACCCAGGCTCGGGGCCTCCTCCCCACAAAGCTGGGTTGACCCTCCCAGTCAGCAGAAGAGGAGACCAAGGTTCATAGTGGTGAAACTGGGCTGTCACTGCCCCTGAGCATCAGGGCTGGGATCTGAACCCAGAGGTTTCTGACTCCAGGGCCCAACCCTTAAGCCCATAGCGTGCTGTCTCCTCCCAGGGACCCTGGAGAGGCCCAGGACGGTAGGATCTGCTTACTTGCTCCCAGCATACTACTGAGGGGCGGAAACCATACCACAGGCTACGTTGCACACCCTTGCTGTTTGGACAGGCCTCGGGCCCTGAAGGAAATCACTCTTGGCAGGAGAGCCTCCCGAGGGGGAGCTGCCGTGTGGGCAGAGTCGGAGCCGGGACCTCTTGGAGCCAGGCCTCTCCGCTGATCCAAAACACAGGGCCACACAACCTCACGCAACATCCTGAGGCAGTACTGACTCAGTCAGCAAGCACTTACAGGGCGCCAACTGTTTATAAGGCCGTAGAGATGAGTAGCTGACCCTTGCTGGGCTAGTGAGGAGGGTACGTGCGTGCGTGCTCAGTCATGTTTGACTCTTTGTGACCCCATGGACTGTAGCCTGCCAGACTCCTCTGTCCATGGGATTCTCCAGGCGAGAATACTGGAGTGGGTTGCCATTTCTTCCTCCAGGGGATCTTCCCTACCTAGGGATCGAACCCATGTCTCCTGCATTGGCAGGCAGATTCTTTACCACTGAGCCATCAGGGAAGCCCGGTGGGGAGGGGGCATCACAGGATAGATCACATGCTGATGTGGAAGAGGGGACCCTGCCTGCCTTGTTCATGTCTGGGTCCCCAGCATTCACCACAGTGATGAGTTGTGTGTGGGATGAATGGATGGATGATGGATGGATGACTGCAGGGCTGGGTGGTCTGGGTGATCCCTGTCTTGCTGGGCCTTCACAACACAGCCAGACCCGGCTGGACCCCTCTCCAGTTAGCAGCCCCCTTGATGACCCCACTATCCCAGGAACTGATGCTCCAGATTTCCTCCCCAAATCATCCTGACCACCATGGGATATCTTTGGAGTCTCGTGCTTTATATAGGGAAGGGATGGAATTTTACTTTCTGCTCCAGGTTTGTTTTAGCATAAAAATATTTTCCTTCAACTCCTAGAGCACAGATTTTGTTCTAGGAGATGGTACTTTGTTTGTCCTGTGGTTCAAGTTCTCCCAACTCTGTGTAGTGAAGTTTTCGAGAAATCTGAAAAACTCAGATCGACCTGGGGTAATGTCCACACTCCTTGGCTGGGCTTCAAGGCCCAAAGGTCTGGCCTCTGTCGCCTCTGCTGCCCACAGTGGTCACTTGGACTCTCACCCTCGGCAGCACAGGACTCTGTGTGGCCCCCCGAACCCAATTCAGGTTGCTTCACCTGAACTTGTACTAACCCTCAGGACTCAACTCAGCACCTCCTCCTCCAGGAAGCCCTCCTGGCTCTGCCATGGCCTCCATCATGCCTCTCTTCAGACTTCCAATAGTGTTAGAATAATCTGTCCACTATACAATGCAGTTGCTGACAAAAATCCAATCCATATTATCTTAAGTTGGAAAAAGAAGTGGGATGGATTGGTTCACAACACTGGGAAGACATGGGTGGGGCAAGCCTGGGGGCGACAGGGATGTTTGGAACCCTGTGCCTCTTGTCTAAGTGGCTTCTTTCTCTGGGACAGGAGGCCTGGCTGCCTGCTCCCCAGGCAAACACATAAACAGCTCTGAGTCACAGGAAAAACACTCTTTTCCACCAGCTCCAGGTAGAAAATTCCAAGGAAAGTGTATCAGTCCAGGCTTCAGGCCAGTCCAAGCTCACACAAATTAAGGCTAATTTGAGAAGAGCTGCAAAGAGGGCTCTTTACAGACGCCTGGGTCCAAGAGGGGGGCAGTACTGCTTTCGGACTGGGTGGAGGGCTGGTTCCACCCCTAGGCCTGAAGGGCTAGTGCCAGGGAACAAGCGCTAGAACCTCAAGGGGGAGAGATACGCGGGGAGTCTGGCTGCATAAGCACTGTGACCTTCCTTTAAGGACACGGCCAACCCAGGGGACCCTTCACAGCTGGGGTAATAAATTACTCTGTCGCTCCTGTTCCACTGATGGATCCAATTGGAGCCGGGGGGCCTAGGGAGCATAAGATGCAGTCCATGCAACCTCCTGGGGCCCAGACCAGGGTGGGGGTAGGGCAGGATGCAGAGACAGGCAAACAGAAGACCCTTCGTGTATCACCTCCTCTCCCTGGACCTCTCCAGGGAGGGGAGGGGGACTGGCCTCCTCATGGTGGGGGGTGAGAGAGGGAAGAAAGGGAGAGGGAGGGTGAACTGCATAGTGTTAAGCTCGCTCCGCACCCCAGGCCCCAGGCCTGGGCCTGCCATGGGCCTCCTCTCTCCAGGGCTCAACACTGATAATTAAATGTTGAGACAGATGAAAGAGGATGTGGCAAAGCCTGATGCCACAGCTGCTGGGCTGTGTTCAGCCGCCTCCCGGGCAGTGAATGAGGCCCCGGGTCCCAGCCTGGAGTTCAGGTGGAGCAGGCGGAGGGGCATCCCTTCAGGGAGCTGCTGGGTGGATTCTAGGGGGCTGAAGAGGGAGGGGGCAAGGAGGACTGGAGACTGTGGAGGAGAGAAGAGACACGCTACAGGAGTCCCTTTTAGGAAAAATGGAGCTTATTTGTGAGTCACCAGGGTGGCCATCCCAGGGCAGAGGGCAGAGGCTGTGACACGGGCAGACCATGCAGACACGACCCTCAGAGGGGAGGCTCCAGCGGGCCCTGGGCCCCAAACTGCCTCCAGGTTGCCTGAGGTCCAGTCCAGGGACCATCCTGCCGAAGGTGACTAGCGTATGGCACCTGCAGCCACACATAGCTCATCTGTTTAGTTCGACCAGCCTGGACGGCAGCCCAGATTCAAGAGCTGTCCTGAATCTGTAAGCCAATTGCATGTGTCTCCTCTCTCTAACCCGACTGTCACATACAGGAACCAGGATCAGGTCTTCCTTGACTTTTGTCCACTTCACGTAGCACTATGCTACACATAGTAGGTGCTCAACAAATGACTGATTAAGAACTCATGAATGTTCTCTTTGGACAATGAAAACTGCTTAGAAATAGTAAAGAAAGTTAAAGAGAGACCATAAGCTCTGCTCTAATGCAGGGTATTTTCTGTAACACTTACTTAAGAGCAGTTACAACTCACACATATCAGAGATTGTCTTCAATTTAAAACAATAAATGTGTCTTTTAATAATAAAAAATAAAATTCAAGAGCTGGGCAACTGCACCTCTGCTGTCTCTGGTATCTACCCTGCCTTTTAGGATTTTGTGAAAACCTTCCATGGCAGCCCATGAAGTCATAATATTTGCAAGGAATCAAACCACGGCTAAGACTGGGGAGGCTGTGGTGGCCCTGGAATTTTTGAGGCACTAAGAGTAATTTTAGCGTTTGCTGGGGAGGTGGGGGCAAGTAGAGCACTCTGGTCAGGTTTATTTTCAGGAGCGAGGGGACACCTGTGGGCTCGCCCTCTCGCCTCACCTTCTAACTTTGCTCCCGAACACAGGTGGGCGGCGGAGCGGATGGCCTGCAAAGCTGGTTGTAAACACAACTCTCAGCTTGGGTTTCTTGGGGGATGACTTACTTCTGAAATAGCTTGATGATTAGAAAAACTTTTGGGTGGATGTTCCCTCTCCAGAACACAGAATAACAACTGCTAAAGTGGTTATTTCTGTTCACTAGATGGCCCTGATTTCCAAGGCCTGGGAAGCACCAGGTGAAAAGTCTGAAGCTCTCCAATATGCTTTTCAGCTTGAGTGGTAGGTCCACGTGGGTCTGGGTGCTGCTGCTTCTCCTTTTGGGAAAGACCCTCGTGCTGATTCCAACACCCCAGGGATGGATATCTGTACCCCCCCACCCCAACCTCATCCAGGGATCAGTCCAGAGCTGGGTGCTACCTGAATTCCCATGAGGAGGAGCTTTGGGACAAGGATCTGAGCACAGGGGAGCACAGGATTTGATGGTCAGTGGTTAAGGGAGCTTCCTCAGTGGCTCAGCAGTCAAGAATCTGCCTATTAATGCAAGAGACACAAGTTTGATCCCGGGGTCAGGAAGATACCCTGGAGAAGGAAATGGCAGCCCACTCCAGTATTCTGACCTGGGAAATCCCACAGGCTAAGGTCCACAGGGTCGTAAAAGAGTTGAACACGACTTAGCGACTAAACAACTACCACCACCACAACCAGGGTTAAGAATCTGCCTGCCCATGCAGGGGACACAGGTTCGATCCCTGGTCCAGGAATACCCCATGTGCCGCAAAGTAACCAAGTCCGTGAGACGTAACTACTGACCCCGCATGCTCTACAGCCTGTGCTCTGCAACAAAAGCCACTGGAATGAGAAGCCCGTGCACCGCTAGAGAGTAACCCTCGCTTGCTGCAACTAAAGAACAGCCTTTGCACGGCCACAGAGACCCAGTGCAGCCACACACACACACACACAAGTTACAAAAAAAGGGGCGCGTAGTCCTTGCCTTGAGGCTACATTGATTGCACAGCACTTGACAAACATCGAGAAAACCTCAACTGTTCATATCCAAGAATCTACGGGTGCTCTGATGAGGCGGAGAGACGTGAGTGGGCCCTCCAGGCCCCTCCTGGTGCTGACACCACAGTGACCCTTGCGGGAACCAGTAAAGTCCTCCCTAGGGTGTCCCAGGCAGAGCCATGAGCCCGAGGTTGTCTCTGCCCTGGGCATCCCGGGTCATTGAGATGCTGTGAGCTGTTTGCAGCCACGATCCCTCACAAGAAGGTCATGTATTGAGGCAGGATTGAGGCCACCATGCACAGGAGAGTCACCAGATGAAACACAGGACACCCTGGGAAATTTGCGTTTCCTGTGTGCATGTGTGTTTAGTCGCTAAGTCATGTCTGATCCTTTGCAACCCCATGGACTGTGGCCTGCCAGGCTCCTCTGTCCATGGGATTTCCCACAAGAATACTGGAATGGATTCCCATTTCCTTCTCCAGGGGATCTTCCCAACCCAAGTATCAAACCCACGTCTCCAGCATTGCAGGTAGATTCTTTACCACTGAGCCACCTGCATTTCAAGTGAACAACAAATAATGTCTTAGTCTAAGTCCATCCCAAATGGGATGGGACATACTGGGACTATGTTCCTGGGACATACTGCTACTAAAATGATACTTGGGACCTCCCTGCTGGTCCAGTGGCCCAACTTTGCGCTCCCAATGCAAGAGGCCTGGGTTTGATTCCTGGTCAAGGAATTAGATTCTGCATGTCACAACTAAGACTCAATGCAGCCAAATAAATATATATTTTTTAAAATCCCTAACAGTCAACTAGCAATTAAAAACATTTTTAAAAATAAAATGTTATTTGTTCTTTACCTGAAACAAACTTCACTAGGTGTCCTGTAGATCTATTTGCTAACCTGGCAGCCCCAATGAAAGAGGAGCCTAACAGCACTGGCTGACTTCCCTGACTTCGGTCCCACTGTATCTGCCCCACCCTGGCCCTTCCAAAGAGCAGAGCCGGAACATCCTTCTTTCAGATCTAGTTTGAGTTGGGTTTCTGTCACTTGCAACCGAAGGAGTCTGGGTTAAAACAGCAAGTCATGGCCACCTTTCAGGAACAAAGTAGCCTGCAGCCTGGGAATCTGGGGGCTTGAAAACCCAAAGTGTGGAACCCGGGCTCAAGAACTCTTTTTTTTTTTTTTGTATATTTATTTATTGGTCTGTTCCAGGCCTTAGTTGCAGTAGACAGGATCTTTTAGTTGAGGTCTTAGCTGAGACACGTTGGATAGATCCTGCTGACCTAGTTCCCTGACCATGGATCAAACCCAGGCCTCCTACATTAGGAGCTTGGAGTCTTAGCCACTGGACCACCAGGGGATTTCTGGGTCCGTCACCCTGGCCTGCAGCCTCTTCTCACTTCTCTTTCAGGGGTTGTGCTGGGGACACAGACTGTGACCATACTGACCCCGTGGTTCCCTCCTCTCTCTTCTGCCCTAGAGGTTTCCAGCTTCCTTTTGCATCTCCTTTCCTTCCTAGGCCATTGCTTATTATTGTGGTTATAATTATTGTCATATCAGGGTTTGTTTCTCGATTACAAAGCGGTTCACAAGCACTGGGTCATTTTAAACCTCACTGTAGCCCACCAGGCTCCTCAGTCCATGGAATTCTCCAGGCAAGAATACTGGAGTGGGTTGCCACTTCCTTGTCCAGGGGATCTTCCTGACCAGGGATTGAACCCACGTCTCTTACATTTCCTGTGTTGGCAGGTGGGGTTTTTTTTTTACCACTAGTGCCATCTGACAAATGCTAAAAATAACTTAAATGTTCAACAGCTGAGGAGGGGACATGCTTCCAGTATGCTTCCCGTCAGTGGGTCTCACACTTGTGTGGAAACCAAGTATGAAGACCATGGGGATGCGTGGAGAAGGCTCACAATAAGACAAACAAAAAATAAAGGCTACAAAACCATGTGACACAGAGATAGAGCATCTCCTGAGGGAGGGAGTTTGCTGAACATGAATAAACTACTAGGTGGGGTGGCAGGCACTGCAGACAACTTTCTGTTTTTAATTTTTCTTAACTTTTTTGGCCATGCTGTGCAACATGCAGGATCTTAGTTCTCTGACGAGGGATGGAACTTGTGCTCCTTGCAGTGGGAAGCGAGGAGTCTTAACCCCTGGACCAACAAGGAAGTCCCTTAATGGTGTCTTTTTAATACATAAATGAAAATCCAAATGAGAAAATTCAGTTTTTCCAAACAGCCTCCCCTCTTAATTGGAAGTAAGAATGGGGACAGACCTCAGCTTTGGGGGCCCCCTGGTAAAGACAATCACAAAAAGAATCAAGGAAGACAAGGAGACAGCAGTGAAAGCCAGGTCCCCCGACCCCCGCCAGGGCTTTGCTCTCAGGGTTGGCAGACTCTGTCCTGGCCCCCAGATTTGGTGGTAGCCGACAGGTCTTGCCAACGGTCACCTCTTGACCGTCAGTGAAATGAGGTCTCCTGCCTGGGCTGTGTTGGCCGCTGCTGTGGAAGCGGTGGACTCTTAGTGGTGCGTGGCGGCCACCTTGAGGTGTGGCGGTGTCCAGTGGATCAGAGGTGACCTCGGAGACCACTTCAAACAGAATGTGGGGCTAGAAGTGACTGCGAGGCCACTGAGAAATCTGCTAGTGAAGAGGGCGCGGAGGAGAAAGAGGAACTTGAAAAGGGGTGGACGGTGGACCTCCCAAATAAAGGGCGCACGGAAGGGTCAAGAACATGAGGAGCAGAAGCTCAGTGAGGACGTGAGCTTTGGGTCACCTCTGCTAATATTGCTCTGCTAACATTTCTGCAGTGGAGGGGACTGGACTGCAGTGATTTAACATTCATTTGTGTGCTTTTTGGCAATGTATGAATTCACTTATGAGTATGCATTATTTTACTGAAATACTGATGCTTCCAAAGGTGCCCTGACCGACACCCACCTCAGACACCACAGTGAATGCCCTCCAGGCGAGGCCTGCTGCCTGAGTGGTCCGCCAGGTAGGTTGACGGGGAGATGACGTCCCTCAGGCTGCATGTGAACTTATGAAACCCAGTTGTCTTGCCCCCCACTGTTTCTCCCAGGAGCCCAAGGGACCCTCAAGCAAGTGGGGACCGGCTGTTGCTAAGATCCACCTGTGATAGGTGCGGGGTAACTGGGTCTGCCTCGCCACACACCTTCCGAGCATACACACAGCCCATCACACTCCATCTCCCAGAAAAAATAAAGAGCAGGGATTTGGGGGAAACAATTTTATTGTTTAAAAAATAGATGATACATTTGTTATACAAAAAAGGCATTTTAAAAACTCTGATCTGAATATGTCTCATTTTCAGAGGCAGCGTTAAAAGTGTTCAGTGTTTCCGTAAAAGCCAGGAGCAGTTGCTCTTTCTGCAGAAAGGTGTAGCATGTTCACGCCATTGGCCGGGGTCGGCGGGGGGTCATGATCATGGTCTTCCACCACCCAGGGGAACAGACAGTCCCTCCGAGGTAACAGCTTGCCTGTCTCTCTTCCCTCCCGACAGAAATCCTGTTTGGATTGCTGCTTTCCCGCATGGGACAGAACGCACGGACACAACCCAGATTGCAACACACCATGATTTCAGAGCCCACACCCCCCACCCAGGACTCTTTCTGGCAACAGCTGCTAAACACAGCACCAAGGAGGCTGAAAAACTTCACTCGGGCTCGGGAAGCAGTGGCTCTCGGAGCCGGCAGAGGCCCCTTGATGTCTGCTCTCACCCCCTTCTTCCAAACCAAGGCGGCGTGGGGCAGACTGTACAGGTCCGTCTCAGAGACGCGCAGTCAGCCTCGATTACCAGCTTCTCCAGGATCCTTCCCTCTTATACTCGAGTACCTTGTACCATTTATAACCGACCTTTCGACACATCTGTGGGGTACAGCTAAGGACCCAAACTGATGAATATATGTAGTTCTATTTACACTTCTGTTTCTAAAGCTACCAGCGCGGAACCATATTCCATGCGACTTTCAGTGAATGGAAATGTATTTATCCATTCCCATGCCAGAGGGACAGAAAAGATGCAGAGATTTCCTTTAAAACACCTGAGAGTAAGGCAAAGACCAGCAAGAATAAAGAACCACCAAGAATAAAAGCAGCATACTTAATTGAGATCTCCGCCCCTCCCCATCTATGGTCCCATGCAGATACAGCACTGGCATCTACTTTACAAAAGAGATGGGCTCCCGAAAGTTGGCTGGAGAGGACAGTTCATCAAAGGGATCATCCCCCCAACTCCTCCAGCTTGCTGTGAGGTCAGAAGTGCCTCCTCTAGTCTCAGGCCACTTTTCTCCTGTGCTGACAGTGTTTGTGAGTGTGCACCTTGCTTTGCAATGAGCTGAGCAATCCTTGGAGTTTCTCACTCTGGCCCCATCTGAAGTGCTGACAGCCAGAGGCCAGGAGCCTGCACCTCTGGAGAGGGGTCCCAGGGTGCCCTGGAAGATGCACGTCTTCCAAGAACACAGGCTGGTGTGGGTCCCCAATGGCTGGTGAAGATGCCTGGCCCTGGGAAGGCCTCTAGAGCAGGAAGCACAGGAAGCGGGATTTTTATCTCATGTGGAGGCGACGCAGTATGCAGCCAAGGACCACATAGGACACGCTGGTGCCCAGCTCCAGCCTCCAAGTGAGCAATGGAAGCGGGACCCGGGACTGGCAGGCTGATGCCTCGGCCGACGCTGGCCCATCAGTGGGGCGCAGTGGGGGGGGGGGGGCAGGCGGGGTTCTTGGAGGAACGAATCCACAACCTCAGTCAAAACACAGGGCCTCCTTGAGAGCTGACTTCACTGCGGATCCCTCCCAATGCTGTCCCCAGGCGCAGACCAGCTGCCAAGCACGGATGAGGCTGGAGGGCCCGCCCTTTTCCTCGTGGGAATCTCGACCGCCACGTGCACACTGCAACCTCAAGGGGAAGGGGAGGTTCCCAGCGGGGCGGTGGGAATGGCCCCTACCGGGCCATGCAGGCGGCCACCGTGGGACACAGCCGCCTCTCAAGGCTCCAGCCCCGCTGGGATCTATCTTTTGTGGGGCAGGCAGGCACCGATCTCAGGGACCTGCCACCACGGCCCCCTCACGCTTCTGTCATCACTGGCCTTTCCTGTGACTCGTTCATTCTCGGACACAGACACGCTGCCCGGAGTGGACTGAGGTCCATGGGTCCCCGTCTGCTTAAGATAAAAATAGAGCTGGTAAAGCTGATGCAGAGGCTGCTTCTGTGAGGCTGTGTGTATTTTTGTCGAGAAAAAAAAAATCTGTTTCTGAAAACTGACTTGTAGGAAACCGCCCCTTAAGTTTCTGCGGAAGCGTCTCCCTTCCTTTCTCAGCCACACTGTCTGGTTCTCTACACAAACGGGGAGGAGGAAGGTCCCAGACCGGGGAGACGGAGCCCATGAGCTCTGGAACAAGAGTCCCCAAGGGAGTGTTCTGAAATACCACCCGCTGGCAGAGCCCGGGTTGTGCTGGGAGGCCGCAGGACTGGAAAGAAAGCACTGTCGGCAGAGGAACAAGAAGTGGGGCAGGAGGACAGCACTGTCCTAACTTGCGGTTGGCAGGAAACTTTGCTCCCGGAGCAACATCAGAATCTAGCTCATAGCAGCTAGGAAAGTCCCTAAATCTCTCCCTGCAGCAACTGGTAACAAACCTGCTTCAGAGAGGAGGATGTAAGCCAGCCTCCAAGAGGGGCCAGCCTCCTGTCACAGGCCTGCAGGGCCGCTCCAGCTGCCTGGGCTCTGTCTGGGAAACTCTGGGAGCTGCGCTGGGCTCCCTGGGAAGGAGGTAGTACTGCAAAATGGCTGGGAGCACATGTCTAGACCCCTGTGGGCCACTTCCAGTTTACAACTGGCCTGTTGTCATTAGACAACTCCAGTTTCAACTTCAAAGTCATCGGTCAATCAGGATTCTCCACCTCCTCACGGGGTTGTTGTAAAGACTAAACAAGACCACACAGCAGAAAGCGTTTAGTCCTGAGTCTGCCACCCTCTGTATAGGACACATCATCAGCGCTTCCAGAAGCCCTGGGGCTCCAATTGATGTGTCTTCCATCACCCACTCCTCCCCTCCCTCGTGGTGGGAGCAGTCAGCATCCCACCACAGCGGCTGCAGCAGCATCAGCCGGGACCAGCCTGAGGCATGAAGCTGTAGGAACAGGAGGCCTGAGTACCAGTTCCAGAGTGCTCATGAGCATCCCTGTGTGGGCTGGGTGCCCGTGCTCCCTTCCAACCCTTGGGACCTCGGCTTACACAACAGGGTAAAGTCAGATTAGAGTAGCACGTTTCAAACTATGGATCAGCTTGATTTAGTGAATTATAAGCAGCATTTAAAAAAAATTTTTTTTAAAAAGAAGGTATCCAGAATTTTCAGGATGAGAATTCATTTATGGAACTTTTGCTTGAGATGCAGATTCATGCATGAGTGCGAGCGCTGACTCATGATGTAAAGTGTGTTTCTTGCTGTGGATCACGACCCATAAAGTCTGAAAACCATCAGCACAGGATAGGAGAAAGAAAAGGGGAAGGGGAGTGGGAGGAAGCGGGAATATGACAAGGGCTCCCAGTGGACTACGCTGGTGTGACTTTAAGACAGCACTTCCTAGAAAGGTGGGACGGGGGCGGGGTGGGGGGAGCTGGGAGGAAGGTTCAAGAGGGAGGTGCACGTGTGCGTGCTCTCTGTGACCCTGTAGCCTGCCAGGCTCCCCGTCCATGGAATTCTCCAGGCAAGAATACTGGAGTGGGTTGCCATTTCCTTCTCCAGAAGATCTTCCCGACCCAGGGACTGAACCCACATCTCCCATAATGGCAACTGGATTCTTCACCACTGAGCCACCAGGGAAGCGGCACAAGAGGGAGGGGATATGTGTGTATAAACAGCTGATGATCCTGTTGTACGGCAGAAACTAACACTATTAACAACTAAACAACAACAACAACAACAAAAAACCCAGAGCACTTGATTCTGGGAAGGAAACCCTGGCACTTCCTGCCCCCGCCTGGCCCTGGCCCCCACGAACACTCTCTAAAGGTGAACGTGCATTTTGAGGCAAGGCACTCCTCTCAGAACAGGACATGCCCAGCTCAGGCCCATGGTAACTCGCTGTTACTCAGAAACGGTAACATCAGAAGTTTGCTGGCCCCTTATCCTGAAGTGACACTTGGGCATGTGCAAGTCCCTTTTTTTCTCACAGAAGTTCCTAAGGAACAGATTGGGGAGGGGGAGGAGGATGGGGAGGGGGTGGTCCTCAGTGCTACAGATCCAGGGAGGCTCGGGAGCCTGAGGCGGGGAGAGGGGGGAATGAGCATCTCTGTGGTCCAGACCGCAGGGATGGTCTGAGGGCGCCCCCATGTGGCCAGACGTGACACCTGCAGCCACGTGTCCACTCCCCCAGTTTACTCCCATCAGAAGCCTCAAAGCTAAACAACGATGATTTTCAGAAAGGGAAAAGACTTCCCCATCTGGGCATTGTGCTCTGATCGGCCCAGGTGAGTCTTCTGGGCATAAATATTGATATCCTGTCTGGATGGGGTCTTTGGAGGCTGGGGGAAACCAAATGTTAATAGGTACCTTTATGTGCAGAGCCCCTGGCCAGCACCCACCTCACGCGCACACATCTCCAAAGCAAGAATTCCTGTAAATTCTTGAAGAAGTGTAAACAGCCTTGAAGAAAGTGTAAACAATAAAAAGTTGAAAGACACATTGCATGATGCTCCTTCTTGCCCAGGAAAGCCCTTGGTGTGACCTTGACACTTTGTATCTGCCTGATCTGATACAAACTCTGCCTATAAGATGGGGAAGCTGTTCCACAGAAAACCCTGCTTTATCCTTTATCCGTGGGCTGTGCGGAAAGCTGAAATTAAGTGTGTTTTGAGAAGTTTCACTTTTTTATAAAACAATTTTGTAGATGCCCCCCACCACTTGGGGGTTTCAGAGAAACAGCTGTTATTGGCTCAGGGCTTCTCAGGAGCACCCGTTCACTCTAAATGAGAAGCTCAACCGGGACCGCCCCCCCAAGTCTTCAGCGATGTGTTAGTGGTGAGGTGAGCAGTGGCAGGAGGGGCTGGCACACAAGAGGCCGATGCCTCCACGAGGTAGTGTGAGAGGTTGGGCAGCAGTCGCCCCTTCTTGGTGCTGACAACCAGCAAAGGCCCTGGGACGGCGGTGGACAGCCACTGCTGAAGTGGGCCGCAGCCGCCCTGCCAGGAAGGCCTGGGTCCAGCTGGGTGAGGGTCGGAGCGCCTGGATGGTCTGGGTGCCCTGATGTCACATCTCACTCCCCCCAGGTAAGATGTTACCATAAGAGAAAGATTTAACTTGATCTTTTCAGGTAAAACAAGAGGGGACACTGAGAGTGGAAACACTCATTGGGGAAGTCCCCTGAGACACAAAGGATCCTCTTCAATGCAGATCCCAGGAATGGCCTGACCAACTCTGTCCAGTGTGTTTCAGTGTTTCACGCAGAGCTATCTGGCTGCGGTGGCAGGTCCACGCTATTGGCGCCTGCCCGCCCCACAAAAGACAGGCTCCAGCAGGGCTGAGGCTGGAGACAGGGGCACGTGCCTGGGGCAGGGGTCCTCCCTGACGGAGCTGGGGAACCGGCGCCTCCTGCCATTGGTAAAGTCCACCTACTGAGAAAAGGAGCTCCACGGCACAGTCGCAAGATTCCTGGATCCGTTTCCACATCCTAGCGTTTGTTGCTAGGGTGTCTGAGGGACAGCAAAGCAGCAGAGCGGGTGGGAAGACCTCCCTGGCGAGGTCTAGGAAGACAGGACCTGAGATGCAGAGCAGGTGGAGGTGGCCCTGGAGGGGACTGGATAGCAGGCTGAGCTGGAGGCTGGAGAAGAAAAGGATGGCAGGTCCTAGCAGGTGCTCGTGGCTCAAGGTGGGCACCTGGGCTCCACCATTCACGCTCTGCTTTTCTGCTGGAGGCGGTCCAAGGTGCCTGGCCCACACGTACCTCCTGGTTAACCACTCCCTGATTGCACCTGCTCCAGCAGGGAGCTTTCAGACAGTCCTGTTTGCGCTGGTGGATGCCCACATGTAACTGCTGCAGGCCTTTATTTAAGGTGGATGTTCCTCCCCTGACTTGGATCTGTAGATTTTCAAGAGCAGAGCTGCCGTCTCTTCCTTGTTCCATGGGGGCCCACCACCAGATGGGGACTGCCGCAGGGTTGGGACAGGGTCTTGTCCTTCCCCACTGGAGGCCTGACCCTGAGGTGTCAGATTCCAGAGAGGACGGCACATGCGGGTGGGGGGGCAGGACTGAGAGGGTAGAGAGAGGGTGAATGAAGGGGAGGATGGGGGTGAGCAAAGGGCAAAGTTCCATCACCCCAGAAATGCGTCATAATCCATGTACCACACCAGCTGGCCAGAATCTGGCAGGACGCCTGAGATGGGCCACTTCTTGGGCTCGTGGCCCACGCGGCTGACCAGCATAGCGATCTCACGCTTCATCCTGCCCATGACCAGCACAGCCACCTTCCGGGCGCGGTTGATGAGGGGCAGGCTGAGGCTCATGCGCCGGTGCGGGCTGGAGGGGCTCGTGGTCAGCACCACCAGTTGCTCGCCATCCAGGCCGGCGGGCGACTGTGGGAAGAGGGAGGCCGTGTGTCCGTCGGTGCCCATGCCCAGCAGCACCAGGTCGAAGCTGCTGTTGGTCACGAGGGCAGAGATCTCCTCGGCATAGGCCTGGGTGCCCTGGTCCTCCTCGGCGCAGAGACGCTGACGCCGGTGCACGGGCATGGGGTGGACGTTGTAGTGGGGGACCCGCACGTGCTGCAGCAGGTGTGTCTGCAGGCCCTGGAAGTTGGACTCGGGGTCCCAGAGCGGCACGCAGCGCTCGTCCACCAGCCACAGGTGCGTGTGGGCCCACGGGAAGCTGTAGTGCCCTGTGGCCAGCTGCTGGAACAGGGCCACCGGGCTCGAGCCGCCCGAGAGTGCCAGGTGGAACTCGCCAAAGCGCCGCACAGCCCGCACGGCGGCAGCCTCGATGTCTCCCGCCAGCCTGGCGATCAGCTCCTCGGGCCAGGCCGAGATCAGCGGGCTCTCTCGGTACTTGGCCCTGAGGACCTGGAAGTCGCTGGGCAGCGGAGCGGAGTCTGGCCCTGGCACCAGCTGCTCCGGCCGCGGCTGGGAGAAGGACAGGTGGCCGCCGCTGAACGCGAAGTCCAACAGCTGTCCGTTCTCTGCTCCTCCTGGGTACAGGCGCGGGACCTCGTGGGCCAGGCTGTCCAGCAAGGGCGTCCAGAAGACCCAGGAGGCCAGCAGGTTCTCCGTGGTGACGAAGGAGTCCTTCCGGCAGTGGAAGATGTGAGAGATGAGCAGGGAGTAGGCATCCTGCTCCCGCACGGGGCTGTAGGCGTAGTAATCGGAGAGTGGGAGGCCGAAGAGGCGCAGCCCGGGCCGGCCCTCCACTTCCTTCCAGCTGGCAGAGGGCAGGGCCGGCCGGAAGAGATTCCTGCTGACCAGCACGGCAGGGCTGCCCAGCTCGCCGTGGCCGATGTAGAAGATGATCTGTCGGGGCAGGCAGCGGCTCTGGGCAGCAACCCAGTGCTTCTCGCTCTGGACACAGAATGCCTGGTTCTTGAACAAGATCCGCACGTAGCTCACTCTCTCATCCAAGACTTTGCCCGACATCAGGATGAACGGGACGCCCTCCCAGCGGAGGTTGTCTATGTGAATGAGGATGCCTGGGGCAGGCGACAGGGGGACAGTGGAGGTGATGCTCAGGCACAGGACCCGGGACCTCCCGGCCTGCTCACCTTCCCCTCTTTCCTTCCTGCTGGCCAGCCTCCTTTTCTCTGATTCCTCCTCTGGGAACCTCTGGCTTTGCTAGCCTCATCCCCACCTCTCACCTCTTCCATTATCTTCTCTTCCCAGTGGCTGCTCAAAAAGCAGCCTCATGGGCCACCTCGGACACCCACCGCCCTTGAGGGGCCTCTCAGCACCATCGTCCCCAAACAAAGGGGAGCTGGGCTGAGGAGCTCCAATTGGGAGATTCTGTGAGAAGTCTCACGGGGCAGGGGTCGGGGTGCAAGGTGGCCCTGATGCTGAATGGGGATGGGGGGAGGTGTTCCTATGGAGAGGTGCTTCCTTCCTGTCTGTAGAGTGCTGAGGATGTGCTGAGGCCATCAGATATGGTAGGGGGGTGGTGGTGGCAGGGGAAGGAGAAGGGGAGCCAGGGGTCTCAGCCACAGGCCTGCAGAGAACCGCAGTACAGCTGAAGCGGCCTGCAGGGGCCCATGGCGGTGAGAGTCGGATGCAGAGCGCCCTCCAGACTGAGCTGCAAGCCTGGTTTTCCCACGGCCTATCTCTGCGTGACCTCGGGCAAGTTTCTAGCAACTTCACCGAGCCTCACAGCCCCTCACCTTTAAGTGAGGCTGACGACACCTGCCTGATGTGTTTGCACGGGAGGATTAAATGAGATGATGTGCATACAGTGCTGGGCACGCGGTTGGCGCCTGACCAGAGTTGCTGCTCTGGTCCTGGGGTTTGTGATGTCAGTGTTAGGGAGCCGGCCACCCCCAGAAAGCTCTGAGCCTGTGCAAGTGCCCAGAGGACGGCCCCGGTGGGCACCTGCCTGCCTGGCATGCTGCGTGCCCACCAGGGGTGCCCCTGGCCTGCAGCCTCTCCGGGGGCTGGATAAGCTCCTCAAGGGCAGAGCCAGGTCTGAGCCCAGCTGGGCAAGCCCTGGAAACATCCGTTGACTGAACAGAGATCATCACTGAGGTGTCTGTCCCTCTGTCCAGAGGGAGCCAGCAGGTGACCTGCTGCATTAGGCTGGCAGAAGGGCAGGGAGGCAGGGGCATCTCTCACTCACCTCTAAGCACCTTGGGAAAATCCCACTTCCAGCCCCTCCCGACCCACCCTGAGGGGTCTGTGTTGGGAGGACTGCTCCCGCCCGGGGGTGGGGGCGGCCCAGCAGCCCGTGCCCGGCCCTGGGGGCCCACCTGCGAAGGTCGGCGTCAGGCTGTGGAAGCTGTCTGGCTTCTGCAGCTCCCCGCGCACCTGCCCACTGTAGGCCTGGTACTGGCCCAGCACAGCACTGTGCCTCTGCAGGCCCCGCAGCGCCGCGAAGGCCTGGAGCTTGTGCTGCAGCACGGCCTCCGGGCTGCTGAGGTTGACGGGCAGCTCCATGGCCACCAGCATGAGGACCTCTGTCAGGTGGTTCTGCAGGACGTCGCGGATGACGCCGTACTCCTCGTAGAAGCTGGTGCGGCCTGGCGGGGGGTGGGGAGGAGTCATAAGGACCGGGCACATGGCTGACCTGTGCCCACAGCCACACTCCCTAGTCTGGAGTGCCAGAGCAGAACTGGGCAGGAAGGGGGCGGGCGGCCCTGAGCCAACGAGACCCGCCCCACCAGAGGGTGTCAGACCCCGTGGGCCTCTCCAGGCAGAGGCCTGGGAAGGCCCTGGTTCCGGAAAGCTAGGCACCGCGGTGAGGGCCTGGGCAGCTTGCTGGTGCGTGACCCTGGGTGAGTCACCTGACTTCCAAGTGTCTGCTCCGCATCCTGCCTTCAAAGGGCACTCACTGTCACCCCCTACCAAGCCCACATAAGTGCCGGGTCCTTGCCCTCGGCTTATAGTCGAGCGGAGGGAGGAAAAGCCAATAAAGACATTATAGACAGAGTTCATGGCAGAGGGTAACAGGGAGTCTGCTCTGAGACCTGCAGGAGCAGCCCTGGACGAGCTTGGCTGCCAGGCGCCAGGAGAAGGGGAGCAGGAGGGTGGGGCTGGGAGGGCGGGGCTTGCAGGATGAGGGGCGGAGGCTGATTTGTTCCCACGCTCAGGGAAAGCAGTGCAGGAGCTGAAGTAGGAGATGGCAAGACCTTCCGTCCATTCACGCCCCCGCCTGCTGTGGGCAGGGTGACTACAGCAGACCACGTGGTGGCCCAGAGGTGGGGACGGGGGGTGATGCTGTGACCTGGACTAAAGGGATGGGGTAAAGCAGCTGGAGAGGGTGGACGGCGCTTCTTGAGTGAGAACTGGCTGGACCTACTGACCCATGAGGCACTAGAGGTAGAGAACCCACCTGCCAATGCAGGAGACGTAGAGATGGGGGTTCCATCCTGGGTCGGGAAGGTCCCCTGGAGAAGGACATAGCTACCCACTCCAGTATTCTTGCCTGGAGAATCCCATGGACAGAGGAGCCTGGTGGGCTATGACCCATGGGGTCACAAAGAGCTGGACATGACTGAAGCAACTTAGCATGTAAGCTGACCCATGCAGGCGAGCACCAGTGAAAAGGAGGAGCCAAAGCCAGCTTCAAGGACTCGGGGCAGTGGGGGGGGGGGACTGGCTCCTGGGAAGGTAACTGCTCAGGCCTTAGCAGAAGACGGGCATGGTGACACTTCCTGAGATGAGGGGACTGGGTAGAGGAAGGGGTTGATGGAGGGGAAACCAGCTGTATTTAAGCCTAAAACACACAGGTGGAAATGGCAGGTGGCCAGTGGATGGGGTTGCCGAGAAGATAAAAGAAGGTGATACATAGAAAGAACATGACCACAGAGCTTGGCAGTGACAACAATGCTCACTGTGCCTGGCACAGCGTGGAGACGCCAGGCACCCCTCCTGTTATACCCACAGGGTCTGGCGTGGCGGGTCCACGACCGTCCCCGTCTACACAAGAGGAAGAAGTCAGAGGCCCAGGGCTGGGATGAGCAGTCAGGAGCTGGTTAACCACACACGACACACTTCCTCCTCCAGGACTCAGAACCAACTCTGACTACCAGTGACTCAAATACATACGAGCCAGTGGTCTTAAGGCTTAGGGTTCAAACGCCACAACACCTCACATGGCATGGCTCACATTCTGCTGATTTGCTGAGACTCGGGCCAATTCACAGCCTTACGTACAGAAAAAGGAGACATCACCACCGGAAGAGCAGCTGTTTATCGAAGGTTTGCGTGCATCACCTGTAACGTGGGATCAGCTCTGTTACCCAGCAGCTCCTGCTCATCTTTCAGGTCTTGGCTTCCAGGAGATTCTACCAAACTCTCGGCCTGCCCTCCTGGAGGGCCCTATCTTCGGCTGTTTCCCCTGACTAACTTGGTGCTGCCGGTTATTCGCTCTTCCTGCCACCCTGATGCTCCATCAGGTGAGGACTGCATCTGCCTGCTCCCTGCAGCATCTCAAGCACCAGATACAGCGCCGCAGTCACTCCGCAGAACACTGTGTGTCCGGGAAGCTAAACACACACACCACCAGGGATCCACCTCGGAGGTTCCATGTTCAGAGAAATAAAGCTGATGATGTAATATAAATATATAAACTGCTTTGAAAATATAATATGACCAGGATAAACAGAATTTCAAATCAATGAAAAATACAAGGGGAAATAAGAAATTCCATAGACAGGTTTTATGGATTACGAAAGGTTGGGGGAAAAAAAAAGTTAGAAGACAGATCCATGCAGATTATCCTGAATGCAGGTTGAAGAGACAGAAAGACTCAACACTCTCTCTCTTTCTCACACACACACACACACACACACACACACACAGCGTGTTGACTCTTCAAAATTAAACAGCACGTTTTTAGGCAACTGGATCCACACAGAAACGATAAAGAAACAAGGGGAAAGTCCACCTAAAACCTGGACTGCAGAGAAGAGGAACTGGGATAGGACTGGGGGAGGGACCCAAGGTTTGCAAGTTCACAGGTATCTGTTACATCATAGTTCTGCATGTTACCTAGATTGTGTGTGTGTGCGTGCGTGTGCCTGCTCAGTCATGTCTGACTCTTTGTGATTCCATGGACTGTAGCCCGCCAGGCTCCTCTGTCCGTGGGATTCTCCGGGGCAAGAATACTGGAGTGGGTTGCCATGCCCTCCTCCAGGGGATCTTCCTGACCCAGGGATCGAACCTGGGTCTCTTGCATCTCCTGTGTTGGCAGGTGGATTCTTCACCACTAGCGCCACCTGGGATTGTATAATCATTCTTTTTTTTATCTTATCAATACTTAATTCAAACCAACAGAAAGAAATGGCCCCTGATTCAGACCTGCCTGGCCCACCTGCCCTGGCCAGGCTTGGGCCAGCTGGACAGCGAGCAGGGGCCGCCTGGCCTGAGCTCAGTCCTACAGGCCAGGCGTGGCAGTGGCGCCCGTGTCACGGGGCAGGAAGTGAGACCCACAGTCGGCTCCTGGGAAGGTGTCTGGTCCTCGAGAGTGGGGCTTGAGGTTGCGGCTCTGGTCAAGGAGGCAGATCCCGGGACACACAGGACACCCAGCCCGGCTGCTGCAGCCAAACTATCCTAAATGCCCCCGGTTGGGAAACCAAGGCTCAGGCTCCCGGCCCCACGGTGGTCTGGTCTCCAAAGTACTCACAATATCACTGAGAAGACATCAAGAAAAAGATAACAGATAACAGCAATAACGGCAGATGTATATATCAGTCCATTTACCCCTCACAGTAGCAACATGTACAGAGGTCCTGCTATCCCTCATTTTAAAATGTAAAGAGGAACTTCCCTGGTGGTCCAGTGGCTAAGACTCTACACTCCAATGCATGGGGCCCAGGTTTGATCCCTGGTTGGGGAACTAGATCCCGAATGCCACAACTAAGAGTTCATATGCTGCAACTAAAGATCCTGCCACAATGAAGGCCTGGCACAGCCAAATAAATAAAATATATATTTCAATATATTAAAAATAAATACAATGTAAGGAAATTGAGGTTCAGAGAAGTCAAGCAACTTGCCCAAGATCACACAGCTGGTAACGGGGTAAAAATGAAATTGGAACCTCGGCAGCTGGCCCCAGGGGCTTCCCTGGTGGTTCAGTGATAAAGAATCCACCTGCAAGGCTGGAGATGCAGGAGACACAAGTTCAATCCCTGGATCAGGAAGATCCCCTGGAGAAGGAAATGGCAACCCACTGCAATATTCTTGCCTGGGAGGTCCCATGGACACAGAAGCCTGGTGGGCTACATCCATGGAGTCGCAAAGAGTTGGAAACAACTCAGGACTAAAGAACAACAAAGCAGGTCCCAGAGCCTGCCGTTCTCACCACCTCCCTGGCTCCACTGTGATTCCCACGCAAACAGCCGCAGGCAGAACAGGGCGCCTGGGTGGGGCTGAGCAGCACAGGCCCTGGTGGCTTTCAGAAGTGGAGGCTGGTGGCTGAAGCAGGAAACCAAGCTGGGCTTTTTGGTGGCGGGGGTCGACGCAAGGGGCCAGGGGCTCAGCACCTCATGGGCCAGGAAAGGTGTGAGGAGGACAAGGCAGGGCCGTGTCCCTCGGCTGCAGTCAGGCGGGGAGTGCCTCACAGGTATGTGGGCCCACAGTGACCGAATCTTGTCATTTATACAGAGAACACGAAAAACTGGATCATTAAGTACAATCTCATGTGTACAAATAATTCAGATTTTTTAAATTGCTGTGTGTCTCAAAGAACTGTATGTAGGGGGCCGACTTTGCCCCTGGGCTATGTCCTGGTTGGGGTGACAAGCGTAAGCCAGAGGGCAGAGCCCCGACACACAGGTCAGACGATGGATGGGGGTGAGCCTGGCTAGTCTGGCAGAAGTGGCCAGTCTGTGATTCGCAAGAGCAGAGATCGAGAACAGATGGGAAGGGCTTTGGAAAGGAGACTGAGGGGCTTGAGGAGCTATTAAAAGTCCTTGACCTCACCAGTTAAGCAGAGTTACTGCACGATCCAGCAGCTCCAAACCACCCAAGAGAAAAGAAAACATATGTCCACACAAAAACTTGTACACGAATGTTCACAGCGGCCTTATTCACGACAGCCAAAACGGAGAAAGAACTCAAATGTCCACCAACTGATAAGTGGATAAATAAAATGTGGTGAATCCATCCACACAGCAGAATGTTATCTGGCAATAAAAAATAAATGAAGTGGGTAGCACTGAAACATATACATCACCCTATGTAAAAAAGACAGCCAGTGGGAATTTGCCGTACAACCACTAAGAGGGAGTTCAACCTGGTGCTCTGTGATGACCTAGGGGGGTGGCGTGGGGTGGGAGAGGGAGGGGACATATGTACACTTGTGACGATTCATGTTCATCTGTGGCAGAAATGAACACAATATTGTAAAGCAATTATCCTCCCATTAAAAATAATTAATTAAAAAAAAAAGAAATGAAGCACTGACACAGGCTATACAGTGTGGATGAACCTTGAGAACATTACGCTCAGTGAGAGAAGCCAGACCCAGAAAGTCACATCCTATTTACATGAAATGTCTAGGCAAATCCATAGAGACGGGGAGTAAGTTTATGGCTGCCAGGACTAGGAGGATGAGGGGCGTAATCAGAGGGTGGCAGCTAATCAGAGGGGCGGGGGGGAATACAGAGCTTCTTTTGATGAAAATGTTCTACAACTGATTGTAGTGATGGATGCACAGCTCTATGAATATGCCAAAGCCCACTGAATTCTACACTTAAGTAAGTGAATTACATGATGGGGGCTCAGCAGGAGAGAATCCACCTGCCAGTGCAAGGCACTTGGGTTCGATCCGTGAGTTGGGAAGATCCCCTGGAGATGGAAACGGCTACTTGCTCCAGTATTCTTGCCTGGAGAATCCCATGGACAGAGGAGCCAGGCAGACCACCATCCATGGAGTCGCAAGGAATCAGACACAACTCAGAGGCTGAACAACAACAAATGATATGTGAATTATCTCTCAATAAAACTCTTTTTTTATTAGAGTAGGGAGGTGGAACCCTGAGAGAGGTGCTGTGAGAAGATTAAGCCATCTACGATTTGCAAAATAAACAGAGAGGGGACAGGTGGGAATGGAATCAATGGACAGCTTTGGCTGCAACTGAAGGAAGTAACAAGGGCCAGAGCAAACAGTGAAGCATAAAGACACTGAATGGATGAGGGAAAACTGCAAGGTGCCTGGCTGGATCCATGAAAGGCCGTGCAGGATTATGGTCTGCAGTCTCTGCAACCAGGCTGCATGGGTTCCAGGACCCGCTGTGCCTTCTTTTAGCTCTGTGACCCCAGGCAAGTGATTCTACGTCACATATAAAAGAGGACTGGCCGCAGTGCCTGCTCTGCAGGGCTGCTGTGAACATCAATGAGCTAACAAGTGCATGGGGTGTGGAGCAATACCTGGCATGCAGGAAGCACTGATACACACTGGCTAGCATTTTTATTATCACAGGGGCTGCAAGAGAAGGCCTGTCAGAGACAACTGACAACTCAGAGAACAGCCACTATTTGAAAATAAAGAAGTTGGAGGGCTTTCCTGGTGGCCCAGTGGTTAGGAATTCGCCTTGCAACGCAGGGGACACAGGTTTGATCCCTGGTCCAGGAAGATCCCACATGCCGCGGAGCAACTAAGTCCGTGTGCCACAACTACTGAGTCTGCTCTCTGTAGCCCACGAGTTGCAACTACAGAGCCAATGCCCTGAAACTACCAAAGCCTGCTCGCTCTTAGAGCATTCTCTGCAAAAAGAGAAGCCACTGCAATGAGAAGCCTACACAGTGCAATGAAGAACAGGCACTGCTCGCTGCAACTAGTGAAAGCCCTCACACAGCAATGAAGACCCACCACAGCCAAAAAAAAAATTAGAAAAGGCAGACAGTATTTCATGAGAACAATACAGTGATGGTTTAAGTTCTAAATCGGCTGGGTCTGACACAGTGATATACATCCAGTGAAAATATCAGTACCTCAGAGGTAACTGGAGGTTATATATATATAAGACTAGGGCTTGGAAAGACAATGCTGGAGATGGACTAAATTCCATCAAATCAAAAATGAGACAGAAACTAAGATCTGGCTTGAAGGAGTTCACATTTTAGCTTCCCAGGTGGCTCAGTGGTAAGGAATCCGCCTGCCAATGCCGGAGACAAGAGTTCTATCCCTGAGTCAAGTGATCCCCTGGAGAAGGAAATGGCAACCCACTCCAGTATTCTTGCCTGGGAAATCCCATGGACAGAGAGGAACCTGGCAGGTTACAACCCATGAGGTCACAAAGAGTCGGACACAACTAAGTGACTGAAACAACAACAAGATGGAAACAGGCTGCCAATTCAATTCTATCACCCCATCCACAGTAGACCCAACTTCAGAGAGGCTCGAATATGTAAAAAATGTGTATCCTGGCATCAATGAATTCGAGTAGATTTAGGAGTGCAAAGAGGACAGTTAAAGCTTTGAGAGCAGCTGAATTTTTGATTGAGAGAACACAGCAGAGTCTTAAAGAGCCCTGTTATCTGCTTACTAGTCATTAGTTCAGCAAATCCCTAAGTGGCCCTTTTCCTATTTTTATCCTCTCTCACTCCTGGAGAGGAGGCATTCCTAGGTTTACTACCTGCTGTGTAAAAGAGAGCTTCCTTCATTCCTTAATTTCAAGCTTGGGGGTGGGAGGGGAAGTGAGCCTGTGTTCAGCACAGCCCATATATTTGTCGACTTGGATCCTTTCCTGCGGAGCTGTCTTTCCAGTTAAAGTGGAGTGATCAAGCCCATGGCTGGCACCTCATCGGGGAAAGGCAGGGTGGTGAAGCCCAGGTCGGGGCTGGTCCTCTTGACAGCACCCAACAAGGTGATTTTTTTCTGGTTACTACCAGTTATTGTGGACTGCCTTTTCCTGAAAGTGACACATATGACTCCTAGTATCTTTCCTAGGCTGAAAATTGAGAGGCAAAATCCCATCGGTATGTGAACAAGGGGGACTTCCCTGGTGGTATGGTGGATAGGAATCCACCTGCCAATGCAGGGGACTTGGGTTCAATCCCTGGTCGAGGAACTAAGATCCCACATGCCAAGGAACGACTAAGCCCGAGAGCCACCACTACTAAGCTTCCGTGTCCGAGAGCTTGTGCTCTGCAACAAGAGAAGCCACCGCAACAAGAAGTCCACTCACTGCAACCAAGAGCAGTCCCTGCTCACCACTAGAGAAAGCCAGAGCACGGCAATAAAGACCCACCACAACCAAAAACATTAATTTTTAAAAATACGTGAACAAGGATAGAATAAAGCATGTGTGTGCGTCCCTAGCTTCAGTTGTGTCTGACTCTTTGTGACCCTATGGACTATAGCCCGCCAGGCTCCTCTGTCCCTGGGATTTTCCAGGCAAGAATACTGGAGTGGGTTGCCGTGCCCTCCTCCAAGGGGTCCTCCCAACCCAGGGGTCAAACCCCCATCCCTTAAATCTCCTGCATTGGCAGGCGGGTCCTTTACCACTAGCACCAACCAGTTTCATGGAAGACAATTTTTCCATGGACCTGGGGTGGGGGAAGACAGTTTCGGAATGATTAAAAGTGCACTACATTTATTGTGCATTTTATTTCTATTACTATGACATCAGCTCCACCTCAGACCATCAGGCAGTAGATCCCAGAGGCCAGGGACCCCTGGAACAAAGCACAGCCAGCTTAGGCCACTGGAGAAAAGACCAGCTTGGCTCCTGAATTGTTCACACACAGAGCTCATCGAGTCCCTGGCTGCAGGCACGGGGGACCATCACTCTCCTCCTTAGTCATGCTCCCCTTCACAACCTCCCGGGCAGCACCCCATGCAAGGTACTCTGAGAAGAGCAGCTGCAAACCCAGCAAGCCAGCGGGAACAGGGAAGATGGGGGCCCGATGTGGACAGAGCTGTAGGAATGTCACCAGTGACGGATGCAGCTGTTGCAAATTTTCTGATAAACAGTCCAGTAAGATGTAAAAACAGCCATAAGGTCGTGTTGACCCATCTGGTCTAGTCATTCCACTTCAGAAGTACACTTAAAGAAAAAATACTTTTTAGAATGCTCATAAGTGTTCTATAATTAGATAATGGTTGCATGACTGTGTGAATATATTAAAAACTACTGAATGGTACACTTTAAAAAAGGGTAAATTTTACGGTATGTGAATCATACCTTAATTTTTTTTAAAAGCTAGCAAAGTACTATTTAAAATAGCAAAAAGTGGAAATAACTGAGATGCCTAATAATAGAACAATTCATATTCTGTGATATAAACAGGACTGAACAGAAACACAGAGCGACTGAAAGGGATACATTATGCAGGCTGTCAATACATGGAAATTTAAGTACATATATAAGTGAGAGAGAGAGAAAATATTAGGTGAATGACATAAGAGAGAACTGGAGATCAATTACCGTCTTTATATAACCCAACACAAGTCACCTACAAGTCACCTGGTGCCCAGAGAGTCAGAGACGCTGCTGCTTCCCCTCCCAGCCCACCTGGAAGGAGAATGGCAGTCTCCATTTGTAGAGCATTTTCATGCGCATTATCTGACTTAATCCTTAAAACAATCCCAAGGGACAGGTAACGGGGATGGCCATCACTATGCAGAGGCTTCCAAAGATGCAGCCTTCAGATCTTAGACCAGAAGTCCCTCCCGGCTGCCTCCCCTGGGTGGGAGATTTGGACTTTCCCAGCAAAGCAAAAACAAAATGAAAAGCTGGCTGCGGTCTCTACCAATGGGTTCTGGGACCGCTAAGAATAAAAACGGGGAGAGGGCCGAGGAGAGAGCGAACCGACGGGCTGGAGGCCCAGCAGCGGCTCTGGGCTCACCTTGCAGACACCGGGAGGGGCGCCGGCCCTGCTGAGCAAGCCGCCAGCACCCCCCTCCACCGCCCCCCAGACACCAGGCCAGGAGACAGGACAGCTGCCGTGCACCTGGAGATGCTGGCTGCCTTGGTACCTCAGCAAGGGGTACAGAACAGTCACTCCAAGCCTCAGGGTGACCAATGTCAGATCGGGGACCCCCAAAGCAGGGACAGCCACACGGTCCTTAGGAAAGCTCCCTCCTTTCTCTTGCCAAAAAAAAAAAAATGGAGAGCCTTCCAGCCCGAGGAGAACCGGGGTGGCAGAGAGATAACCGGGGCACGTCTGGCAGGAAGGCCAACTGCCGAGGACTTGGACAGACTGAAGCTGTGGGCGCAGTGATTAGGAGCCTGGGTTCTGGGGTGCCACAGACCTGGGACCCCCTCCCTGCACTTCTATGTGGGGGGACGGCAGCCCCGTGAGGACAGCAGCCCCCCTTTCAGCAGAGCCCAACCCTGTGGCTGTGATGAGGGCGGGTGGGGGTCACCTCCACACACGGGCTAGCGGCCCCAACAATGTCACTCCCTGGATGGCCCAGAGGGCTGCCTTGGGAGACCCCTGGAGCGGGGGGTTGGCCAGGGCTTCTGTGACTCTCAGGACGGGACTTCCAAGAGGGGTGGCCCAGACAAGGATGAGAGGGAGCTGGGGCTGCAGGAGGACCGCTCCCCTCCCCCGACCTCCTTTATTCCCCGCTCCTGCCTCTGCAGCAGCCTCAACTGCAGCGAACTCCTCTGGGCCAGAGGCTGCGGCAGGAGAGGAGAAAAAGCCTCTCACAGCAGGGAGGGAGGCAGGGAGGGAGGGAGCCAGGGGACGGGTGGGGGTGGGGCAGGGTGGAGGAGACATCTAAACCCCCGTGCTGCTCAGACGCCCCCACTCAGGGTCTGTCTGGGACCAAGCCTGGCCCGTAGCCCCCTCCCTTCCAGCACTTAGGCCACAGTCTAGGAGCGGGGTCCCTTGGGGGCCTCCTGGCACAGGAGTGAGTGAGGGGGGCGGGGGAGGGGAGAAGGCCCCCACACTCTGTCCTTCTGCTTCACGGTCAGACCACGGGGCTGGGACTCCTGCCTGGACGCGTGCTGGCCGCCCTCGGCCTCTGCAGCACCGTGCCGGCTGAGCTCACAGGACAGCAAGATGCTGAGACCTCAGGCAGGGCGGGCAGTCTCCTCCTGCAGCTTCCTACCCCCACCCCCAGGGGGAGGCACAGCCATGACCCTGGTCTGCTGGACACAGGGTGACTGGCCGTGGTGGGGTGACCGCAGGATCCCCAGCTCCTGGCCTGAGCTTGAGTCCAGCAGGGCCCTGAAGCAGATCGGGAGGGGAGAGAGAGGATCAGTGCCGGGGACGCACAAGGCCCCTCCCTTGGGATGCAGAGAACACTTGTTCTTCTGGGTCCCCTAGTCCCCGGGGAAAGAGACAAGACAGAAGGAGAGGGAGGGAGAAGGAGAAACAGAGGCACAAGGAAGAGAACCCCCAGTTCTGGCTGTTCCCAAGGACCCAGGTCCATAGCCCCTCGCTGAAGGGATGAGCACAGAGGCAGGAAGTCATCCCACCCTACACCATCAGGCCTGTGTACACACCTGCCCAGGGAGATGCGGCACCCAGGACAGCTGCCGTGCCGCTGGCCACCTTTGACAAGGAGAGTGGTCTGAACCAGCCCTGCCCTGGCTGTGAGCCCCGCACATCTGGTGGGTCCCCAAGACCTGCCCTGCTCTGGGCCCAGTGAAGCAGCATGTACTCTGGAGCTGGCAAAAATAAGACCCACTGCTCGGAACCCACACCCCAAAGGCAACCGGGCTGACGCTCTGGTCCCACATAGCAGCCCTGAAGGCAGAGCCACAGGCCGCCCTCCCCTCTAACCCTCAGCCATCATACTAGCAGTCAAACCCAAGATTCTCCCTGCCATGGGCTTTCCACGACTAACAGATCTGCTCAGACCTTGGCCTACCTTTCTGTCTTCCTTTCTGCTTTCCTTCCTCCGACATTCAAAGGTACCTTTGCAAGGAAGGGCCTTTGCCTAGCTCCTAGCTTCATATGGATTCTACAAATGACATCAAATATCAAGAAGAATGGTTCCAACACTTTGGCCACCTCATGTGAAGAGCTGATTCATAGGAAAAGACCCTGATACTGGGAAAGATTGAAGGCAGGTGGAGAAGGGGACGACAGAGGATGAGATGGTTGGATGGCATCACCGACTCAATGGACATGAGTTTGAACTAACTCCGGCAGATAGTGAAGGATAGGGAAGCCTGGCATGCTGCATTCCATAGGGTCCAAAAGAGCTGATTGGGACTTAGTGACTGAACAACAACAACCAAGAACAATGGGGCAGGGTGGAAGAAATAAGAAGCAACACCACCAATTGGTGACTCCAGACATCACAGGGTAGGACTGGGGAAGGAGCTGCCAGAAATGGGGGAGGAGAGGAGACCCAGTGTCACATCCAGGCAGAGAGGGGATGGCCCCCACCCGCCCCCAGCCAGGCGCCTGGCACCAGATCTGTAGGTCATCTGTAGGTCATGTCTCTGCGGATGAAGCCAGGGCATGGCCCAGCCCTCAGTCCTGCCAGGACAGGAGGCACACACAGGCCCCAGGCGGAAACCCACAGCCTGAGCCCCTGCTGAGGACAGGAGAGGAAATCTGGAAGGTGTGAGGAGAGCCACCAAGGCTCACTGCAGTGGGGAGAGCACCCTTTTCTCACACAGGTTCCAGACAGAGAAGCCCAGTTCCTCTTTAGGATGGCAGGGCCCTTGCAGGCCGGCTCCTGTCTGGTACCCTAGCCCACTGTTCCTCCCACCTGGCCCTGACAGCACCACTTGCATCATTCATTCTGGAGTCTGTCCCAATATACATCTCCAGGTGAACCCATGAGGCATCAGGGGACAGCAGGCAGCTGGGTCCCCATCCCTGAAACCCCCACACACACCCACCCAGAGCTTCCAGCCCTAAACACACTTCAAAGGGGAAAGGGGAGAAAGCTGACGGGAGGAATGGAGCGGAGAAGAGACACAGACCTCCTGGGCCCCTTCTGGGCCCAAGGGGTCTGGGGCCCACCTTTCTGCCCAGGCCCACACCAAAGGGTGGGACAGCAGCCTAGGGCTGCAGCACGAAGTTGGGGGATGAGCTGGCTGCCATGGTGCAGAGCCTGGGGCTGGAGCCAGACTGCCTGGACGGGGACCCAGCTACACCATATCCGGCCGTGACCTTGGGCTCATCACCAAACTTCATCCGAAGGTGGAGGCTAATAATAGCGCCCTTCCCATTTGGCTATTGGGGCCTCAGGACACGGTAGGAACTAGCTTTTATCATTGGGGTAAATGAACCGAAGCTCTGAACACATACAGCCAATGCTCACGAGATGTGATGGAGTCACAGAAAGCCAGGGCTCAAGGGGCCTCAGCTGCTGTGGTTGACACAAGTCGGTGGCCACACAGATGAGGGACAGGACGCAGTGAGGTCACTCAGGGGAAGAGATGGGCCTGACATGCAGGTGTCCTGACTCCTAGGTCAATACTGCTGATTCCTGCAGTGTTTGGTCAGCACTTCCCAGGTGCGTGCCAGGTGCCAGCAAGGAGGTGGCTGGAAGCCTCCAGTCCAGTGGGACAGACAGACAGACGGGGGAATGAGATGAGGCCAAGGAGGGACAGGGAAGGGAGGCGTGTTCGCTTGGAGTGTGCAGCAGGAGTGGACCTTGTTGGGACAGTCAGCAGGGCCTCCCTGACAATGCAGCCACTGAGCTGAGAATGAATGAACCGGAAGGAAGGGAGGTAAAGAGAAGAGAGGAGATGAAAGCAGAGGGGGCTGCTGCTGTAAGCAGAAGCCTGGGAGCCCTGCGCGCTGATGGTCTCCACCACACTCAACAAGGAAGCCAGCTCACCTCCCAGGGTTTACTGCCAGCCAGCATTCAGTGCCTTGGCCAAGTCTACATAACCCAACTACATGCTCCCTAAGGGCAGCCGTCACCATCTGGGGCTTGCCTGCGGGCACCCTGGGGTAGAGCATGGCCCAGAACTGGGCACACACAGGCCCCGAAAGGAGACTGCACACCAGCGAAATCTTCTAAGCAAGCACTGGAGGAGAAAAATGGCAACACACTCCAGTATTCTTGTCTGGAAAATCTGATGGACAGAGAAGCCTGGCGAGCTACAGTCCATGGGGTCTCAAAAGAGTTGGACACGATTTCGTGACTGAGCATGCACACACACAGCTCTGGCCATGGCGCCCTGGGGGCCAATGCCAAACCACTGATGCAGGGCGGGGACCACTCACGCACCTTGCACGTCCAGTGTCTCTTTCATGACGACCTCCACCCGCTCCACGTGGTGCCGGTTCCAGAGGCCGTCCAGGGCCGCACGGTTCTGGTCTCGGAAAGGCAGGATCTGGGCCACTACCTGCCAGGGAGAAAGACTGAGGAGCTGTGGGTTTCTCTGGGGACCAAGAGGGAATCCTGACCCCACGGAAGGGCCCGCAACCTCTCCATCCCACTCAGAGGAGACACTCTCGGGAGCAAAAGTCCCCGGATGCCAGGCCTTCACAGCCCAGTAAGGACTCAAGAACCTCTCAGTAACCTCCACAGGGTTAGCAGCCTTTTTTAGATTCTCTACCTTCTATTGATGCTTCTGAACTGTGGTGATAGAGAAGACTCTTGAGAGTCCCTTGGACTGCAAGGAGATCCAATTAGTCAATCTTAAAGGAAATCAGTCCTGAATATTCATTGGAAGGACTGATGCTGAAGCTGAAACTCCAATACTTTGGCCACCTGATGGGAAGAACTGACTCATTGGAAAAGACCCTGATGCTGGGAAAGACTGAAGGCAGGAAGAGAAGGGGACGGAAGAGGATGAGATGGTTGGATGGCATCACCGACTTGATGGACATGAGTTTTAGCAAGCTCCGGGAGTTGGTGATGGACAGGGAAGCCTGGCATGCTGCAGTCCATGGGGTCGCAAAGAGTCAGACACGACTGAGCGACTGAACTGAATTGATCTTCTATTACCATCCATTTTTAATAAAAGAAAGGTGTTTTAACACTAAAATTGGAGCAAGAAAAGTTTCAAATTGAATACCATCCAGTATTTTTTTTTATATAATTTTCCCCTAAACAAGTGAAAACCTACCAGGACAGGCATTGGTCTAAGGGCTTATCTTTGGAACACTGTAGCTCCAAAGAGAACTGGATGTAAGGCAATGCCTCCACCCCAGATGACTCCGTGATGACCCCAACGTGGCCCTGGACCCATGGCCTGGTCAGGGCCACAGAACACACGTGCTCATGTGTTTTCTGCTCTGGTTCCAGGAAGAGGTGTCCTGAGGGGCCCTGAGGGTCTGCTCAGATTGAACAGGCCAGCTGACCAGCCTCACCCAGGAGGCCAGCCCCTTGCTTCACCATAGGGCCTGGATGAGAAGCAAGGATTCAAAGAGTCCCTATCCTGTTTTAAGATCTTGTCACCAGGCTTCTGACTCAAAACAGAACCCGGAAAGGAAAAGGTGTTGAGAAAAGGCAGATGGATGCGGAGTAATGTGGTTAATTCTAATTCTCACAGCATGCCCACCCGGAAGCCGGGCCCAGACCCCAGAGTCTCAGGGCCCCCTCGGTACAGCACAGGGCCATGCTGAGGAATCAGAGCCCAGACCCAGGCTGGGAAACATAAGACAGGATACAAAAATAACAGGACACATGGGCAAGGGCCAAGCAGTCCTGCCGTTTCCACTCACCTCCTGCCCAGAGTCAAGATGACCATGGGAGCCCAGATCTCATGATGCCTTCGGGGCCAATTCCACACTCAGTGGTGCCACCCTGAGGACAGGGTCTTACCTACCCCAGATCCCTCTACCCTGCAGGCTCCGGGCTGCGGCTCACCTGCTTGCCCAGGTAATGGTCCACCCGGTACATCTCCTCTTCCTGGAAAAAGCTCCCCAGTTCTGCAGCCAGCTGTTGGGCAGAGTGGAGGTCATGGCCAAAGGGTTTCTCAAGCACGACGCGCAGCCAGGCACCGGGGCCTGGCCGGCAGCTGCTGTTGATGTTGCGGGCGATGTCCACGTAGGCAAAGGGCGGCACTGAGAGGTAGAAAATTCGGCCAGTCTCCCGGAGGCCTTCGTGCTCGACCTGGGCCTTGATGTCCTTGCTCAGGGCCAGGTAGTCCTCAGGCGTCTTCAGCCGGCGGTACTCACTCAGCTGCTGGAACTGAGCCTTTAGTTCAGCACAGTGACCTGGGGCCATGTCCCCGGGGCAGGACAGGGACTCCAGGACCTTGGCGATGACCTCTTGGCCCTGCTCGGTGCTCGTCAGAGCAGTCCCATGGAAGCGAAAATGGTGGCCCTTCCCCACCTCCTCCAGGTACAGATGGAACAGGCCCTGCCACAGGTACTTTCTGGCCAGGTCCCCGGTGGCTCCCAGCAGGATGATGGAGACCTGTCCGGGGAGATCCTGGGCCTGCAAGCCGCTGAGCAGAGCCACGCACACAGCCGCCATGAGCATCTTCCAGACGCCTGGGCGCCTAGGAAAGACAGAGAAGCAACAAGGAAGGATCAGACATGGCTCAGTGGCTGCGATGTTGGGGGAGAGAAATCATCCCTAGGTTATCAAACATTTCCTGCCTGGCAAGGAACAGCCACCTGTTTCGCAGGAAAATGTTTCAGTCGCAGCTTCGCTCTCCCTCCTCACAGCCTGGTTTCTGTGCCAAGCAGCCAGTGGGCCGGGAGCTTGCCCTGTAAGCAGAGATAACGCCACTCACTGGAGGGGGGCTGCTCTGTGCGGGAGCGGCAGCCCCCAGGGAGGCCCCAGCGTGGTCGTGCGCTTGGAGCCATCCACTCTACGATCAACACCAGTCTTGTCCATGAGCACGGGTGGCCGGGGTCATCAGAGCAGCAGGCCATGGTCCTAGATGACAATCTGGAGCTGGGGGGGCATCGTCACCCCCTCACTTCTCCATCTGCTTTTCCCGTATCTATTGGACCCCAAGCACAAAGTGACCACTAACATTTTTTTTTTTTGGCCACTCGGCATGCAGGATCTTCCCTGACCAGGGACAGAACCCATCCCCCCTGCACTGGGAACACAGAGTCTTAGCCACAGACTGCCAGGGAAGTCCACAAAATGACCACTAATCATTGCTGCAGCACTGTGATCAAAAACATGGATTCTGGAACCAACCGAGTTTGACTCCCAGCTCAACCCTGAACTTGAACAATTATTTAACCTCTCTGTATCTCAGTTTCCTCATCAGAAATGAGGGTATTCATGGTACCTACACCAGAGGGCTGTTAAAAGGAAATGAGTGACTGCTGAGAATGTCTTGGACAATGCCTACCACCTATTAAGCACTAGATAAGTGGTGGCTATCATTATGGGACTAGGATGGGTTAGCATACATTATAGTGTATGTTAATAGCATCAAACCCTGAATGCTGGCATGTGCCAAACACTGAGCTAAATATTTCTGTGCATCAGATTTCCCTGAATCCAGACAAGATCCTTGCAGAGAACCAGCAGAGGGGGGACTTCCCTGGCTAAGACTCTGAGCTACCACTGCAGGAGGCCCAGGTTCAATTCCTGGTCAGGGCACTAGGTCCCAGACGCTGCAACTAAGAAGTCACAAGCTGCAACTAAAGATCCTGCATGCTGCAACAAAGATCAAAGTTCACATGTGCTGCAACTAAGACCCAGCGCAGCCAAATAAAGAAATATTACAGGAAAAAAAGAACGAGTGGAGGAGTACTATCACAGTCCCCCACTTCTAGAGATAGACAAGCTGAGGCTCAGGCAGGTGAAAGTCCTGTGGGGAGAAAGTGGGGGAAGCCAAGCAGGCATCAGGCTCCTTGACTCCAGAGCTGATGGGCAGGAATTACACACTACGGTCTCCCCGAGGTTAGTCTAACTTCTTGGCTGGTTTTCAGTCTAAACTGAAGCAGCTGACATGCAGGAAAGGCAAGGCCCCAGACCTGTCATGACGCAAAGAGGGTTTACCTTCTCTGGCCTTCTGTTCAGACTGAGGCCGTAGGGCTGGATATGTTCAATTCTTACTCCCTGGCTCTCCCATTCTCCAAGTCCCCGCCAAGGCCAGTGCTTTGGAGAAAAGACAGAAGAAATGGGGAGGAACGTGACACGGCTCTCAGACCCAGGTCGGGGCCTGGGGCCCAGCCTGGGGTGTGGGAGGACTGAAGAAGGAACGAGGATGACTGGCTTGGCACTGATTATATGGCAGGTGTTCCCCCCATAAAGGGTTAACACAGTCTTCAACAATGAGGTGCCAATCTAGTTATGCAGATGGGGAAACTGAGGTTTAAAGAGACAGAAGGAATTCTGAAAAGGCCCTGCAGACCTCCCCTTACCCAAACACCATCTGCTGTATTGAGGGACCAGATCTGTCCCCCACTCTGACATCAGGCCCCTCCCCTCACTCTGCCCTTCCCTTCTTTCCCCACCTCTCTTGAGATTCATCTCCAACACGGCCTCAGTTAGTGGTCAAACCAAGATGAGGACCCAGCAACAGTGTCTGCACCAGAATCTATAGGACACCAGACCTTCCCGTCATGGGAGGTCTAACTGAAGGACCAAGGGACCCAACGCACAGCACCCCCAGCCTCCTCTTCCACTGTCCATTATCAGCACTTGTGCCCGAATTCAGACCACGGGGCCATCCAACTTTCCTCTTCTGCTTTCCGATCCCTATCCTTGGGCCGTCAAGCACTTCCTTCTTAACTGGCAAACCGCCCCTGTTTGGAGGGAAGGAAAAGCTGCAAGGTCAGTGCGGGAAAGAGGCAGCAAGAAATCTGAAGCCCAGGGAACAGCCTAGAGAAGGAGGAGCCGCCAGCTGGCAGCTGCATCTTGGAGCTCCTGATCGGACACTGGCAGCCAGAGGTCTGGACAGGCCTATTGAGGCAGGTGAGGGAGCTCGGAGGGCCAGCACTGCTACCCCCACCCCAGGAGATGGCAGAAAACCTGAGCCAACCCCCAGGCCTCCACTTAACCCTGTTCTGACTCTGAAGTCTGCTGCAGTCTTCTCTGCCCAGCCCTCTCCGGGCTCCCAGAGCTCAGGTTAGATGCCCTTATCTCTTGCTTACATCCCCAGCCCCCTTTAAACAAATACACATCAGAAATATCAGTTATTGCAACACGGCCGCTTACTCTGTGATTGCTAAACAACCAGGGAACAACCCTTTCCTAAACGAGTCAGGAAGGGAGCAGTCCTGAGCGTTTGCTTTTCTTATTACCATGTTTTTTAACCTTAACAGTGTTTCTCAAACTTCAATGTGCTTATGAATCTCTTGGAGAATTCTCTCAAAAATGCAGATGCTGGGGCAGAGGGTCTGGGGATGGGGCCTAAGGTGCTGAGAGCTGGCCCAAAGAGCCCACCGAGAGAAGCAGGGTCTGGAACGCTGAGCAGTGAAGCCGAGTCAGGGCCAGTGTCAGAGGAGAGCATCAGATCTGATTCGGCTGCAGGGTTTTCAAAATGCATGTGCATGTATATGTGTTAAGTTGCTTCTGTCGTATCCAACTCTTTGCAACCTCATGGACTGTAACCCGCCAGGCTCCTCTGTCTATGGGATTCTCCAGGCAAGAATACTGGAGTGGGTTGCCATCCCCTCCTCCAGGGCAATCTTCTCTGATCCAGGAATTGAACCCGGGTCTCTGGCACTGTGGGGAGATTCTCCAGGAAAGTCCCCTCAAAATGCATATTCCTGCCTCCTACTGCCTTCGCCAGGACAGTGAACCTCTGACCCCAGTGGGCCCAGGGCAGGTGCAAACATGGGCATTTCAAAGCCACCTTGAATGTTGGCAATGGACCCATCCTCCTTCAAAACCTGGTTACTGATAACCTCAAGCCTCATAAACCTGACATCTACCTAGCAGTCAGCGTGTGCCAGACGATGTAAACACACAGTCTCAACCTTCCCTCCACACAGCGCTGGGAAGGAGTCCTGCAAGGATCCCATTTCACAGATGAGCAGACAGCAGGCCAAGTCCACTGTCCAGTTCCAGAGCCCGAGGCCCCAGGCGCTGTGTGAAATGGCTCCCCGAGTCGAGTGGAGGAAGGAGGCCTTTGGGTCAGAAGACCTGGGCTTAAGGCCATGTCCGAGCTCTGCGTGATCCAATCAAGTCACCTGTCAGTCCTCACCTATCAAACGGGCTAATACCCCCCAAACTAAATGGAGGTTTGCAAAGACTAGCTGAGATGACACCAGTGACAAAAACCCTATACAAATGCTAAGTTAGAGACTTCCCTGGTGGTCCAGTGGCTAAGACTCCTCGCTCTCAAAGCAGGGGCCTGGGTTTGATCCCTGATCAGGGAACTAGATCCCACATGTCACAACTAAGACCCAGTGGGTGTGTGTGCACTCAGTCACTTCGGTCTTGTCTGGCTCTGTGCGACCCCATGGACTGGAGCTCACCAGCTCCTCTGTCCACAGAATTCTCTAGGCAAGAATACTGGAGTGGATTGCCATACCCTTCTCCAGAAGACCCAGGACAGCCAAATGTACATATAATATATACTGGGTTTCCCAGGTGGCGCAGTGGTGAAGAATCCAACTGTCAATGCAAGAGACGCAAGTTTGATCCCTAGGTCGGGAACATCTCCTGTGGGAGAAAATGGCAACCCACTCCAGTATTCTTACCTGGGAAATCTTATGGATAGAGGAACCTGGTGGGTTACACTCTATGGAGCTGCAAAGAGTCAGACATGACTGAGCACATACACACTGCATGTATACACATACACACATAAAAAGCCAACAACAACAAAAAGCAAACACTAAGTTAATTAATGTAGCGTGCGCCCTGCCCCTGCCCAGCACAGCATCAGGCTGCTGCAGCTGCCAGGAAAACCTGTGCTGCTCCCTCCTCTTGGGAGCTCCAGAGCCCGGCCCTGCAGATAGTACAAGACACACCCAGACGTCTATGCAACACCCACCCCTGCTTGCCCTTATACCCTGAGAAGATAGGTACACAGGTATACAGATGTCCTCTCTGTTGCCCCAACAGAGGAATAAACAGGTTCCGAGAAGTCCAATTACATCAAAGTCAAGACCAGGCTCCTAGCCCCTGGAGCAGAGGTAACAGGGATTGAGGCTCCATGGCCACCTGTGGCCTAAACTGCTCTCGGGCTGCAAGCCTCTTCTTCTGAAGGATTTTCTGAAAAACTTTCTCCTGCTTCCTTGCCTCCTCTGAGAGCAATGGGCTATGAAATACATCTCCTAAGATTACATACTTGAACTTGGCCAAAAAAAACACAGAAGTGGCATTCCAACGGCCAATCCTGCTATGAACTGCATCTATGTTTAGTTAATAAATAAGAAAACCATGAGTGCAATGTACGAGCCACCAGGACAGGAGGACAGTGTATTCAACTGTGGACTGGAACATGTGGTGATTAGTACACAGAAAAATCTAAACATCTTGTAACCTTGAACTTGCATGTTCCTAGCTGGGAACTGCAGTTTCCCCACCTGTGAAGAGAGGCAGCTAGAGGAGCTCGACAGCACTTTCCTCCCAGGAAATTCTGTTTTCCAAGGAAAGGAGATAACCTCTCTATTATGTGGGAGATGGCCATCACCTTTCTATAGGCAGTTTAGGCCAGGAAATACAGGACTGAAGTAGGAAGCATGGTACTGATAACTGAGAGTCACTCAGAAGTTAAAAGACCAAGCTCTCTGAAGCTCTAACTTCAGTGTGTGGAGGATGCAATCTCATTTACAATTATTACTCCAAATACTTGCCAGCAGCATGCACGTGCGTGCATGCTAAATCACTTCAGTTGTGTCCGAATCTTGTTCAACCCTATGGACCAGAGCCTGCCAGGCTCCTCTGTCCATGGAATTCTCCAGGCAAGAATACCGGTGTGGGTGCTGGAGAGGGTGTGGAGAAAAGGGAACCCTCTTACACTGTTGATGGGAATGCAAACTAGTACAGCCGCTATGGAGAACAGTGTGGAGATTCCTTAAAAAACTGGAAATAGAACTGCCATATGACCCAGGAATCCCATTCCTGGGCATACACACCAAGGAAACTAGATCTGAAAGAGACACGTGCACCCCAATGTTCATCGCAGCACTGTTTATAATTGCCAGGACATGGAAGCAAGTAGATGCCCATCAGCAGACGAATGGATAAGAAAGCTGTGGTACATATACACTACGGAATATTACTCAGCCATTAAAAAGAATTCATTTGAATCAGTTCTAATGAGATGGATGAAACTGGAGCCCATTATACAGAGTGAAGTAAGCCAGAAAGATAAAGACCAATACAGTATACTAACACATATATATGGAATTTTAAAAGATGGTAACAATAACCCTATATGCAAAACAGAAAAAGATACATGGATATACAGAACAGACTTTGGGACTCTGTGGGAGAAGGTGAGGGTGGGATGTTCTGAGAGAATAGCACTGAAACAAGTATACTGTCAAGGGTGAAACAGATCACCAGCCCAGGTTGGATGCATGAGACAAGTGCTCAGGGCTGGTGCACTGGGAAGACCCAGAGGGATCAGATGGGGAGGGAGGGGGGAGGGGGGACCGGGAACACATGTAAATCCACGGCTGATTCATGACAGTGTATGGCAAAACCACTACAATATAGTAATTAGCCTCCAACTAATAAAAATAAATGAAAAAAAAAAAATACTGGAGTGGGTTGTCGTGCCCTCCTCCAGGGGATCTTCCCAACCCAGGGATCGAACCCACGTCTCTTACATCTCCTGCTTTACCACTAGCACCCACCTTGCTACAAAGTGAGGTGTGGCGGAGGCTTTTTCCAGAGTGTGACAGGCTCATCCAAGAGTCGGGACTGGACAGGCCCATGTCCAGAGTCCAGAGCACCTCTCGCTGCCCCCAGCTCCAGGGTGAGGGGTTCCTACTGGACCTTCTGGGAGACTCACCTTTTGAAGTACGGTTCTGCTAACATCCCCAAAGCTGCAAGCGTGGACGTGGCCAGTCAGAGGGTATGGACCAGAAGCAGGGTTCCCAAGCAAGAGAGGCAGACGTGGGGCACACCCAAGACCAGTCTCGGCACAGCCCCGGCCTGGGCGGGCACTTGGGTGGCAGAGCCGGTTCTGGGAAACCACCGGAGGAAGCAGCTCTGACCCTCTGGCCCCAGCAGGCAAGGGGCAGGAGAAAGGAGCCAGGAGGTGGACACTAGCTGTTGCTGGCACTCTGTCCCTTCCCTGGTGACACATCCACACCTTTGACCTCTGTTTTCTGTTTGCCAGGCAGGGGGAAGAGGAATTTTCTTCAAATCACAGCTCATGAGCTTGGTATTTTTTACAAGAGTGTGTGGGAGTGAAACAAAAGTTCAAAGTGAAGAGGAGTTTTTGCTGAAGTACAAGGGGATGTGCCGGTCCCTTCTATACTCGCCAGCTCCAGCATGTTTCCCACACTCTCTCCTCTGTTCTCTGGGCCTTCTGTACAGACACCCCTATGTGGAGGCAAGTCAAACCCATAATCATCAACTATGACCTGCATTCAACTCCTTGGAGCTAGACGAGGGACAGAACCCCAAGATCGGCTCTGAGACCACATCCCCCCCAAACTCATAGAATCCTTACTCCCATCACCTCGTGAAGTCAATCTTTGGTCCCTGCAATTCAAATGGTGTGTGAGAGCCATCACATATCTGCATGAGAGATTCAATTCCTAAATTTTCAGGAATTTGTCAAGTCAGTTGTTAAACACGGCCCCTATTAAAACTGAATTACATGAATTCAGAATCAAAGAAGCTATATTTAAAAACAAAGATATTAAACACTCAATACTCCCTAATTGATTTACTTCATGTTACTATTATCTATGCTCTTGACATTATTTAACCTACTGCATCTGTTGTTGTTTAGTCACAAAGTCGTGTCCAACTCTTTGCCAGCCCATGGACTGCAGCACACCAGGCTCTTCTGTCCTCCACTCTCGTAGTTTGCTCAAATTCATGTCTACTGCGTCAGTGACGCCATCCAACCATCTCATCCTCTGCCTTCCCCTTCTCCCTTTGCCTTCGATCTTTCCCAGCATCAGGGTCTTTTCCAATGAGTCAGCTCTTCGCATCAGGTTGCCAAAGTATTGGAGCTTTAGTATCAGTCCTTCCAATGAATATTCAGGGTTATTCAATGAATATTCCTTTAGGATTGACTGGTATCTATAAGGTGAAGGTATTCTGTAATGGCGTGCTTGAAACTGGCCGGCGTGGGAACATTTATTTATGCGGCAGATGTTGGCAAATGCTATCAAGCTGGCTCCTGGCCACCAACTGCCACCTCTTCCAGAGGATGGTAAACATTTACCAACACACAACTGCCTGTGCACCAAGCTGTTATTTCCAGCGTGGACTTTCTCCCCCTAAACTCAGTCTCACACAGTCTCACACAGTCAACTGCAATGACACCAACAGCTGGGTGTCTACAAGACGTATCACATTCAAAACAAACTGACTTATCTCCCAAATGCTCCAAACGCAGATCGCCCATCCTCAGTAAACAGAAACTCCCCCCTTCCAGGGGCTCAGGCCAGAGACCTTGGGGCATCCGATGTGACAGCAAGTCCTGTGGTTTCTGTCACCAACATTTACCTAGAATACAACTACTTCTCACCATTCTCGCCACGTTCCATCTCTCCACTCTGGTCCTAGCCACCATCACCTTTGTGTGAAACCACCTCCCTGGCCTCTCATTTCCATCTTTGCCTGAACCCAGGAGTTGGAGTGCTCTGTGGTCAGATCCTGTCCTTCTGTTCGGTGGCCGGCAGGGTCTACACACTCTGGCCTTCCATCTCTTCCCTCTCTGATCTTTTCTCCTACTCTGCCCCTCTCTGGGCTCCAGCCACCCATCCTCCTGCCCCAGGGCCCTTGTACTTGCTGTTCTCACTGCCTGACCTACTTTTCCCTGCAGATGTCCACGTGGCTCACTCCCTCACTAATTTCAATTCTTTGCTGAAATGTCACCTCAGTGAGGCTTTCTCAGCTGACTCTGTAAAAGTGTAAACCTCCAACCCTCATCTCATCCCCTGCTTTATGTCTCCCCATAGTACATATCTGCATGTGATAAGCAGATTTTTTTTATCGTCTATCACCCCTCCCCTCAAGAACCTATAATTAAGTGCCTATGACGACATGGGTTTTTCTGTTTTGTTCACTGACTGCCTATCTTCAGTATCCAAAACAAGGCCTGGGGCTTCCCTAGTGGGACAGTGGATAGGAATCTGCCTGCCAAAGCAGGGGACACAGGGTTCGATCCTTGATTTGGGAAGATTCCACATGCCCACAGGGCAACTAAGCCTGTGCTCCACAACTACTGGGCCCTCTCTCCCTAGAGCTCGTGCTGGGCAACAAGAGAAGGCCCTCGCCCAGCAATGAAGATACAGCACAGCCAAAATCAGTCAGTTAATTAACTTTTTAAAAAAGCGGGGCCTGGCCCACAGAAGGTACGCAATAAACATTTGCTGAATGAACAAATAAATCCCATTTGCCCAAGACCGCTGTCAACTCTGCACGGGCGGCCCTGTGTGGATGCTGAATCTCTAATGGTGACCTCAAGCACTGTGACACAGCACACATTAGCAGCAGCTCACTATCGGAAATGATACTATAAATAATAAAAGAGACATTTACAGAGCATTTAACTAAATGTAAAACACGGGGCTAAGAGCTTCACATGTGTCACATCATTTAACTCTTGCCACAGCTTATGAGGTAGGTGGCTTCCCAGGCGGCGCAGTGGTAAAGAATCCACCTGCCAATGCAGGAGACATAGGAGATGCAGGTTCGATCCCTGTGTTGGGAAGATCCCCTGGAGAAGGAAATAGCAACCCACTCCAGTATTCTTGCCTGGAAAATTCCACGGGCAGAGGAGCCTGATGGACTATAGTCCATGAACGAGGTCGCCAAGAGTTGGACACAACTGAGCATAGAACAGCATGAGGTAGGGACTATTACTGTACCCATTTTTAGAATGAGAAGAGACGAAACCAAGGTGCAGAGAGAGAAAATAACTTACTCAAGGTCAGGCAGCTTAGAGGTGACAGGACTTGAATCCAGGCAGTCTGGTTCCAGCACCTTCTTCCCACCTACCTCTAAAATGTGTGACATGGAGTCGGAAATGGCAACCCCCTCCAGTATTCTTGCCGTCTTGCCTGGAAAATTCTGTGGACAGGGGAGCCTGGCAGGCTACAGTCCATGGAGTCACAAAGAGTCAGACATGACTGAACACAAACAAGGGTCCACCCTAAATCCAGGGTGATCTCATTTAAACATCCACAATTACATGTGCAAAGATCATTTTTCCAAATAAAGTCACCTTTGCAGGTTCTGGGGTTACAACTTGGGCACACCTTTGGGGGCCACTATTAAACCTGCTGCAATGTGGTAAGCAAAAAAAAAATGTGTGACTACAACCCCAAATGACAAATTTAAAACGCTGTTTTAGAGGAACTTCCATGGTGGAGTGGCTAAGACTCCACAGTACCAATGCAGGGGGCCCAGGTTCCACCCCTGGAAGGAAAACTAGATCCCACATGCTGCAACTAAGAGTTCGGACACTGTGATGAAGACTGAAGATCCTGAGAGCCACAACTAAGACCCAGTGCAGTCAAATAAATATATAAATACACATTTTTCAAAAAGACTAGGAAAAAAAAAAGCCAATAACAACATTGTTTTAGTGGACACAGATTCTGCTCCCTTCCAAGATCAGAATTACAGTCGTCTAAACACTCCCATAAGCGACCCAAACTGGTCAGCAGCTCTGCTTCCTCAGGTCAGGTTGCCCTGACCACCAACTGCTGTGAATGGCCTTGGCCTCCAATGTCCACTCTAACAGTGATTCACTCACCTCACTTCTGACATCATGAGGACACTGCATTTAAGGCTGAGTTGCTGTGTTAAAACCTGAAAGGCCCTTGTTGGGGGAGGGGGAGGCCCTCCTTTCTGGGATCTTAGCTACTTAGTAGCTATGTGACCTTATATACGTTATTTAACCTCTTCCAACCTCAACTACAGATTATACTTAGGCCAAAGGAACTACAGCATGGCAAAGCCTGATGCCATCCACAGGTGGAACATCTGTGCTGCTAGGTATCTGTCTTGTTTCAGACTGTGGCCATGTCTGTGTCATGGGAGACCTCTATAGAGGTGTCCTGGCCCCATGGCTCTCTTCCCCAAGTCACGTGAGAGGCTTGGGAGAAGAGAAGCTAAAGGCAAAGCAGAAAAGGAAAGATATACCTATCCGAATGCAGAGTTCCAAAGAATAACAAGGAGAGATAAGAAAGCTGTCCTCAGTGATCAATGCAGAGAAATAGAGGAAAACAATAGGATGGGAAAGACTAGAGATCTCTTCAAGAAAATCAGAGATGCCAAGGAAACATTTCATGCAAAGATGGGCACGACAAAGGACAGAAACAGTATGGACCTAACACAAGCAGAAGATATTAAGAAGAGGTGGCAAGAATACACAGAAGAACTATACAAAAAAGATATTTATGACCCAAATAACCACAATAGGGTGATCACTCATCATCCACAGCCAGACATCCTGGAATGCAAAGTCAAGTGGGCCTTAGGAAGCATCACTCCAAACAAAGCTAGTGGAGGTGATGGAATTCCAGCTGAGTTATTTCAAATCCTAAAAGATGATGCTGTGAAAGTGCTGCACTCAATATGCCAGAATATTTGGAAAACTCAGCAGTGGCCACAGGACTGGAAAAGGTCAGTTTTCATTCCAATCCCAAAGAAAGGCAATGCCAAAGAATGTTCAAGCTACCACACAATTGCACTCATCTCACATGCTGGCAAAGTAATGTTCAAAATTCTCCAAGCTAGGTTTCAACAGTACGTGAACCGAGAACTTGCAGATGTTCAAACTGGATTTAGAAAAGGCAGAGGAACCAGAGATCAAATTGCCAACATCTGCTGGCTCATCAAAAAAGAAAGAAAGTTCCATAAAAACATCTACTTCTGCTTTAACGACTACACCAAAGCAGTTAACTGTGTGGATCACAACAGTGGAAAATTCTTCAAGAGATGGTAATACCAGACCACCTTACCTGCCTCCTGAGAAATCTGTATGCAGGTCAAGAAGCAACAGTTAGAACTGGACATGGAACAATGGACTGGTTCCAAATTAGGAAAGGGGTACATCAAGGCTGTATATTGTCACTATGCTTATTTAACTTATATGCAGAGTACATCATGTGAAATGCCAGGCTGGATGAATCACAAGCTGGAATCATGATTGCCAGGAGAAACATCAATACCTCAGATATGCAGATGACACCACACTTATGGCAAGCAGTGAAGAGGAACTGAAGAGCCTCTTGATGAAAATGAAAGAGGAGGGTGAAGAAGCTGGCTTAAAACTCAACACTCAAAAAACTAAGATCATGGCATCCGGTCCCATCACTTCATTGCAAATAGATGAGGAAACAATGGAAACAGTGACAGACTCTATTTTCTTGGGCTCCAAAATCACTGCAGCCGTGAAATTAAAAGACACTTGTTTCTTGGAAGAAAAGCTATGACCAACCTAGACAGCGTATTAAAAAGCAGAGACATTACTCTGCCAACAAAGGTCCATCTAGTCAAAGCTATGGTTTTTCCAGTAGCCATGTATGGATGTGAGAGTTGGATCAAAAAGAAAGCTGAGCACCAAAGAATTGATGCTTTTGAACTGTGGTGTTGCAGAAGACTCTTGAGAGTCCCTTGGACTGCAAGGAGATCAAACCAGTCAATCCTAAAGGAGATCAGTTCTGAATATTCATTGGAAGGACTGATGCTGAAGCTGAAGCTCCAATATTTTGGCCACCTGATATGAAGAACTGACTCACTGGAAAAGGCCTTGATGCTGGGAAAGATTGACGGCAGGAGGAGAAGGGGACGACAGAAGATAAGATGGCTGGATGGCATCACCAACTCGATGGACATGAATTTGAGCAAGCTCCAGGAGTTGGTGATGGACAAAGAAGGCTGGCGTGCTGCAGCCCATGGGGTTGCAGAGTCTGACACGATTAACTAACCAACCTCAACCACAGAGTGGGCAAACAAGTTAATAAGAAACACAAAAGGAGACAACCCATACAAAGCACCTGGCACGATGCTTGGTATATAGTAAGCATCCAAGAACTGTTAGCCACTGTCATTATTAAACCAAGAGCATCATGAATAAAGTGGCGTTTCTTGCTTGTCTCTTGGAGCTTCTGGGAAACCAACTGACTTCACACAGCAGGAAAAAATGCCAACGAACAGCTCACTGACAACTTTGTGAACTTCCAGTCATACTGATGAAAAATCAAAGGGCTATAAAGCTGAGAGGGCTTCCCAGGTGGCTCAGCAGTAAAGAATCTGCCTGCTAATGCAGGAGATATGGGTTCAATCCCTGGGTCAGGAAGATCCCCTGGAGAAGGAAATGGCAACCCACTCCAGTATTCTCGCCTAGGAAATCCCGTGGACAGAGGAGCCTGGTAGGCTAGAGTCCACGGGGTCACAACGAGTTGGACGTGACTTAGCAACTAAATAGCATCAGTGGCATAAACCTGAGATGGTTAAAGAAGTCTCTACCCCAGTCCATAAGGGGTTTATAATCCAGGCCAAAGAATACAGCAGTAGAGTAAGTCTCTAACTCTGCAGTCCTGGGACTTTCACTTAACTATTCAGGGCCTTGTCTCCAGCTGTAAGATGGGTAGCATTCACCTCATTTTAATGTCTGGCCAAAAGAAAAAAAAACAAACCCAGATCGTGGCTGTGAAAATACTCTGGGAGGCAATGCTGGTAAGAGGTCTCGTAGACAAAGAGCCACCCAACTCCCAGTTCAGGGTAACAGAAAGCAAAACCAGACTTCCTGCTCTGCCTGTGGGTTAGGGACTGGCGGAATCCATGGTGAAATCTGGCAACAAGCAATGACATTTTCCCTTGTTCAAATTCCATCAATAAAATGAGAAGTGGGTAAGGACTTCCCTGGTGGCCCAGTGGCTAAGCCTCCATGCTCCCAATGCAGAAGGCCAGGGTTCCCTCTCTGGTCAGGGAACTAGATCCCACATGCCATGACTAAAGATATAGCATGCTTCAACTAAGACCTGATGCAGTCAAATAAATATTTTTTTAAGAAAATGAGAAGTGGATTAGCCACAGATGACCAAAGATGCCTCTTGGTTTCCCTTTGCCCACAGATGTGACAGTTTCCCCTTTAAAGGGCCTAAAACCATCCCACAATAGTAAATTTTATTAGTCTTTGGATAAAATAACTTGAATGTCTGCCTGGAGTGTTTATCTGCTGAGCAGCTATGTACCTCAAAGAAAGGGTTACATAAAAAAAAAAACACTGCCTAAAAGTGAGCTCTGCTCATGCCAAACACTGAGCATTTTCCTCTCAGGTGCTCCTAAAATTTGCCAGATTAGCCTCCTAAGCTCAAACACTCTATGCATCACTAGAGTACGTACTAATGTGTCTGACTCTCTTATGACCCCATGGCAGTAGCCCACCAGGTTCCTCTGTCCATGGGACTTCCCAGGCAAGAATACTGGAGTGGGTTGCCATTTCCACCTTCAGGGGATCTTCCCCACTCAGGGATCAAACCGGTGTCTCCTGCATTGGCAAGTGGATTCTTCACCACTGAGCCACCTGGGAAGCCCCAGTTAGTGTAAAACATAGCTTAAAATACACCCAGTCTTTGAAGGTTTCCTGCGTTGACTACCTTTCAGGAGCCACAGGCCTGCCTAGGGGACAGTGGGGTGGGTGGGCAAGGAATTTCAGCTTATGACTTCTCCAGAAGTTCTCACTTCCGTTTAAACACTCAAGTTTGAGTACCCTGATTCTCAGAGACCCAGACAGGTCTGCTTCTGGAAAACCATTCATTGGATGGATGTATTTGAAATGCTGATGGAAACCTGAGCGCTAGTGCCAAAGATTAAGACGATCCCCAAGGGAGGTGGGAGCTGGGGGGGGGGGGGGGGGGCGGGGGCTCCAATTCCTCCTCTTACTGAACTGAATTCCAGAAAGTCCAGGAAAAGGAGACGCCGCTGGCCCCTCCGGACCAGCCTCGACGGGGCCTGGCTGCCTCCAGCCAACCCGCCACCACGCAGCACTGCCACGCCAAGGCATCTGAGGAACAGGAAGTGAATAATTTATTTTGCGGAAGGAACGCGGGGAAGAGAATTTGGGCAGGTGGGTGGTGGCTGGGGTGACTCTTCCCAATCAAACGCCCGAAGATTTTACAGCCACGCGGGGCTGGACTCCGGGGCCTGCGGGTTCGCAGGGGCGGGAGCGCGCAGCCGCCATCCGGCTGTAAAAGACTCCTCCTGCGGCCCAAGAAGCCGGAGAGAAAGCGGGGGAGGCAGCTTACTTCATCACGCCCGTCAGAGCCGGCCGCTTCTCCGGGAAACGTCGGGGGCGGAGCGGGCCGCGCGGTGCTGCTGGCCGGGCTCAGGCCAGGTCGGGGCCCGGCGCATTCTCTTCCGCCCGCCCGGCCAGCCCCGACAGGTGCGCGTCACGCGGCCCCGCGCCTAACGCGCACTCGGGTTTCGCCAGCGACGCCGGGGGCGGCGAGCGGGGGATGGGGGGCGAGGCCGAGTCCGGCCCGACCGCCCGGTCCCGGCCCAACCCGAGACACGTCAGTGTCCGAGAGCGCGGCTGACCCTCTGGGCCTGGGCGTCAAACCCCTGCGGCCTCGGCGCGCGCGCAGTGGGGCCCAGGCCCTGGGACGCGCGCGCGCAATAGGGCCGGGCCAGGGGCGCGCGGAGAGGGGCCCCCGGGCCTACGACGCGCGCGCGCGCAGCAGGACCGGGCGAGGGGCGCGCGCAGTGGGACTGAGCCGGGGCTGGCGGCGGAGGCGGAGACGCAGGCGAGACCACGCCCCCTAGCTCGGGTCGCTAGGGGTTGGCGGGCGGGCCCCTCTCAAATGTTTCCCTGGTTCGCGGGGATGAGCTGGTCTTAAGAGCGAAGTGAGCGGGCCTTTTTCTGCGTCTCTGGAATCTCTCCTGCGTCGCAGGGGCCGGGCCGCCTTCTTGGACACGGGAGGGCCGAGGGAAGTCGTTGTGTCGTGGAGCCGAGTTGCTGGCTCCTCGTCAGATTCTGGCACAAGCCGTGGGACCTAGAACTTAGCACTTGACCTTAGGCCTCGCATTTCTCCATCTGTAGAAGGAGCAGCATGGTGCCCCGCATTTTTAATCTCCAGAAGTGATTTAGGGGTGGGAGAACAGGCTGCCTACGCTTGTGTGACCTTGAAGACACTGCGTGCTGCGTGCTAAGTCACTTCAGTCGTGTCCAACTCTTTGCGACCCTATGGACTGTTGCCCACTAGGCTCTTCTGTCCATGGGATTCTCCAGGCAAGAATGGACTGGCAACCCTGGACTGGGTTGCCATGCCCTCCTAGGGGATCTTCTCGACCCAGGAATCGAACCCGCGTCTTCTGCAGCGTCTGCATTTCAGGCGGATTCTTTACTGCTGAGCCATCCACCTGTGATAAGTGCTCAGCAAGTGGTAGCTTGCACCTCTGGGGCTTTATTAGCAAGACAGTGGAGGGGAAGAAGACCTTATCTGTAGGATGATGGGGTGATGATAAAGGAGATGACCGGTGAGCCGCCTCTCAGCACTCAGTGGATGGTATGCCAGTCCTTTGCCCCATTCTTCGCCATGATCGCGCTGTGCCTACCCTCACCCTCACCTTGGTGATCACTTTTCTCCCAGCTCTACACTGCTGATAGTGCCCCAGTGGGGCCATGGCCATCAGAAAAGCAGCTGCTTCTTCCTACTTCTCAGCTGACCCTGGGTGACCTTGAGTTAATGCAGGACCACCTCCTGGACATAGCTCCCCCATCCCATGCCCATTCCTGAGCATTTTAACTCTTTCCCTTCTTCAGACCCACCTTTCTCCCATCCCAGACACAGGAGAATACCTGGTCACCTGTGCTGAGGAGTGTGGGACCACCCAAGAGGGGGCATTCTGACCAGAAAAGAAAAAAAAACTTTTAGTAGCTTTTTATTTCATGAAGGTTCCACTAGAGGTAGGAATGTCAGGAACTAGCAGAAGGAACTTGGCAGTGGCCAGCAGGACTAAGGAGGGCCAATAGGCATGATTACCACACAGGATATTAGGCAAGAGGGTTCCAGGAAGGCTGGGGAGCCAAGGGGGGCTGGGCTCCATGGTCACCAGGGCCAGGGGCCATCTGGGGGCCTGCAGGGAGCTGCCGTATGTCAGCGAAGACTTGGCCATGCTGGGTGGGAACTGTGGGGAGAGTTAAGGAGCCAGGTCCCTGCCAGGCTGCCTCCACAGCTGGAAGTGGGTAGGAGGGTCTAGGGCAGGGGCCAGCCAGATCATATTGGACAATGCCAGGACTCAGTCAAGAGCTCTTCCCACATTCATGGCCCTGGGCGCACTGTGCACTCACATACCATGTAAACCCAAGCCAAAGGAGGTACAGATGGAAGAAGGCAGGCGCCCAGAGACAGGGATGAACAGAGGGGCCGTTTCCCAGATCCCTGTACAGATATCATGAGAATGATCTTCAGTTACCTCTAGAACATGTTTAAAAACACCCCATGGGCTTCCCTGGTAGTCCAGTGGTTGAGAATCCACCTGTCAATGCAGGGGACATGGGTTTGATCCCTGGTCGGGAAACTAAGATCCCACATGCGACGGGACAACTGAGCCCACGTGATCTAGAACCCAAGTTCTGCAACAAGAGAAGGCACCGCAATGGAAAGCCTGAGCACTGCAACTAGGGAGTAGGCCCTGCTCACTGCAACTAGAGAAAGCCTGCATGCAGCAGTGAAGACCCGGCACAGCCAATAGTAAATAAATTCATTAAATAAAATTTAAAAAATTTAAATAAATGAAAACAACCCAAAGCCAAGTCACCTATAAGCAGCTTATTAAGAAAATGCTTGTGTCCACATAGGTGTCAGTGGGGTAACATGATCAGGGGAGTAACATGAAGTGAGTCTAGAGCGTCACAGCACTTCTCCCTAATGAGAGAAATACTTCCACACCCACACATAGTTGAGATGTTTTCATTTCTCTGCCCTCCTCCCTATCTTGGAGTCCTATCTCAGTCTCCTCCTGACTCTGTTCCTCCTAATCTGATCTGAACCATTACTTCGCTTTCTTTCCATCATGAAAACAATTTGGTCCCAGGATGCTTTCAAACTGTAGTGCTGGAGAAGACTCTTGAGAATCCCTTGGACAGCAAGGAGATCAAACCAGGCAATCCTAAAGGAAATCAACCCTGCATATTCATTGGAAGGACTGATTCTGAATACTTTGGTCACCTGATGCAAAAAGCCAACTCATTGGAAAAGACCCCTGATGCTGGGAAAGATTGAGGGCAGGAGGAGAAGGGGGTGACAGGATGAGATGTTTGGATGGGATCACCAACTCAATGGACATGAGTCTGAGCAAACTCCAGGAGGTAGTGAAGGACAGGGAAGCCTGGCATGGTGCGGTCCATGGGGTCACAAAGAATCAGACATGACTTAGCGACTGAACAACAACAAGGTGTGAGAGTATGGCTCCCCAAACCAAAAATCTCAAACTTTGTCCATGGGACTTTGTGATGAGCTTCAGCACCTTGGGATACCTGAAGCTTTTCTCGCTTCTGTGCTAACAGCAGCTGCAAGGCCACATGACAAGATACTCCACATCCTGAGGGACCAGGTGTACCCAAAATTCTCTGAAGGAAGCCAGAATAAAGGAATGATGCCCCATGGAGGGGAGGGTGTCCTGGGACCCAAACTGTGTCTGCCAAGGAGCGCCCTGGAGCTCTGTTTGAGTTTTGTGTGGTTTGGTTTTTTTTTTTACTTTCTAAACTGTGGGGTAGGCAGAAGTCAGGGTTAATTCACCCTGCTTCCCAGATGTGGAAACTGAGACCTGGAGAGATGAATGACTCACCAGAGAGGGCAGAGGAGTTGGAAATAAAATCATGTTACAGTTTCTATTTTGGGGCAGCAGTCACTAAGTGAGCTCTACTCCTTCAGTCTTTGCATGGGGTAGGGAGGAAAGAACAGGTGTTGTGGATTTTCAGCCATGAGTATACCTTTTCCTCCCCAGTCATGAGAAAGACTGGCACTCTTTTCTTGTTTTAAATATTGGCTTGTTAAAGTCTACATAAAGTAACAGATATATGTTGGTTTTCTATTGCGGCCATAACAATTGACTACCATTTAGTGGCTTAAACAAAACAAATATGTTATCTTACAGTCCTGTAGGCCAGAAGTCTGATGTGGATCTCACTGGGCTAAAACCAAAGAGTTGCAGTGCTGTGTGCCTTTTATGAGGAGCCCTTTCCTTGTTCATTTGGGTGCAGAAATCAGATCCTTGTGGTTTTAGGACTGAGATTCCTGGTGCCTTGGTGATTGTCAGCTGAGGACCATTCCTAGCTTCTAAAGACTTGCACATTCCCTAGCTTATGACCCCTTTCCTCAGTCTTCAAAGCCAGCAATGGCAGGTCAAGTGCTTAGCATCTCTCATCCTTACTGTCAGGTTCATTTCTTTGATGGATCTGGGATCGGACTTCTGCTTTTAAGGATTCATATGATTAGTCAGCTCATTTGTGTAAACCAGGATCGTCTCCCTCAACTCAGAGTCCATAACTTTAATCATACCTGCAAAGTCCTTTTCACCATATAAGGTGGCATACTCACAGACTCCACACATTGGGGCCTAGACAGCTTTAGAGAGTCATAATTCTGCCTACCACAAATTAAGAATTCACAGATTCTCAAACCCTCTTGATTTTCCAGGATTTTCATCACATGATTTTTTTGGTAACAGTTTTACTGTGATATAATTCACATGCTACACAATTCATCCATTTAAAGTGTACAATTAATTGTTTTTTAATATAGCCACAGAGTTGTGCACCCATCACCACATCAATTAAGAACATTTTAATCACCCCAACAGGAAACGATGTACCTGTTGGTACTGACTCCCTATTTCCCCTCAATTCTCTCGGCCCTAGGGAACCCCTTGAGTGAAGGGGGCAAACTAAGCTGAGTCTTTTTGTTTTGTTAACTTTAGTCATGCCGTGTGGCACAGCTTGCGGGATCCCAGTTACCCAACCAGGCCACGGCAGTAACAGCACCAAATCCTAACCATTAGGCCACCAGGGAACTCACGGGGGAATACCAGCAGGGCTCCTACTGCCTAAACCCAGATCTCAGGGGCATAAAAAATCCCAAAGCTTGTTTCAAGGCTGCCAGGGAACAGGGAGGCCAAGAGAAAGGAAGAGAGAAGATTGGGAAGCAGCTGGTTTGAATAGGAACCAGGGCAGGGAACCTTGAGTAATGAATTGAGAAGCACCTGTACTCAAGGTCAACATTCCTTGCCTTAAGCTTCAAGAGGCAAAAGCAGGAAAAAGCTCTTGGCTGGCAGATGAAATGAAAAGATAAAAGTGTTGGCAGCCACCCCAGGCATCTCTGCAGCAGCAAAAGCCGCATGAGATCTTTCGGGCCAAGTGGAGCCGCAGCCTGGGGATAGCCAAGCCTCTGGAGCGGGCGACAGATGAACCTGGGGTCTGCGGAAGGACAAGACACCCTTGCCGGGGAAATGTGATGGTCAGCAGAACCTCACGAGACAGAGGCCAGCTTCCGGTTGGCTTCTCCAGGAAGCAGATGCTGTCTGCCTTTCCCAGCCCTGACTCTGCAGTGGCCTGGTCTGGAGCCAGGAGCTGGGAGCCTCTGACGAACCAGCAGCTCCCAAGTGGCTGCAGGGTCACATCAGGGGACAATCGCTCACTCCTCAGCCCCTTCCACTCCCCTCTCCAGTCCTGGACACACAGGTAAGGTACCCCTTGTTCATTCATGCATCCAATACAACATGCCAGGCTGTCTAGGCTCAGGCAATGCAGCCGTGAACAAGGCTCCTGTTCTCAAGGAACTTATATTCTATTCCAAGTCGGGGTGTTTGGTAGGGAGACAGACCATCAACCAGTAAAAGAATAATTGTGTGCATTCTCAGTCTCTTCAGTCATGTCTGACTCTGTGTGACACCTGGGACTGTAGCCTACCAGGCTCCTCTGTCCATGGGATTCTCCAGGCAAGAATACTGGGGTGAGTTGCCATATCCTTCTCCAAACGATCTTGCCAACCCTGGGATCGAACCTGCGTCTCTTGTGCCTCCTGCATTGGCAGGCCGGCTCTCTACCACTAGCGCTGCCTAGGAAGCCCAAAAGAGTAATTGCGCTGTGTTGAGCTTAGTCTCAGTCGTGTCCGACTCTATGCAACCCCATGGACTGTAGTCCAATGGGATCCTCCGTCCATGGGATTCTCCAGGCAAAAATACTGGAGTGAGTTACCATACCCTTCTCCAGGGGATCTTCCTGACCCAGGGATTGAACCTGCATCTCTTATATCTCCTGCATCGGCAGGTGGGCTGTTTACCACTAGCTCCACCTGGGAAGCCCAAAAGAATAATTACAGGGTCACAATTGTGATGAAGAAAATAAAACAGAATAATAGAATAGGATGTCTGACTGTATGGTTAAGGAGGGCCTCTCCGGGGGTGACATTGGACTGACACTAGAGGAATAAGGGCCAGTTGCACAAAACTGAGAAGAGTGTTCCAGGCAGAGAGCACAGCACGTACAAAGGCCCCGGGGCAGGAAATAGCTTGGCGTCTCTGAAAGGAGGCCACTGTGGCTGGAGCTCCAGGCTGGGGGAGGCCTGAGAACAGGTTGTAGAAGCTGGGACACGTGAGGCCTTCTAGGCCATGGGAAGGAAGGTGGATTTTATTCTAATTTGTAGTGGAGGCCCCTGGGGAATTTTAAATAAGAGAACTGACAAAATCGGGTTTCATTTCGGAAAGTCCCCGGGTTCATGGGCTGCAGGCCTGGAGGAGAAGCATTTTGAGTGGGTGGGGTTATTGTAGGGTCCAGACAGTCTAGGGCAACAACTCCAGGATGGATTAAAATGTCGATGCGATTACTGTTCAGATACGGCAAGACAAACAGATCAAAAGAAGACTGCTGCTGAGAAGATAGTCGGTTGCAGTACCCAAGAAGAGTGGGCATGCCCTGCCACCCATGCAGGGTCATGAGGATGCACCAGGGTCAGCCAGGGGACAGAAGGAGTGAGGGAAAATGTGTACAAGAACCTCAATAGTGGTTTCCATGGGAAGGCATGGGTGAGACAGGGTCAGCAGGCTTAGGATTGGCCAGTTTGAAGAGTATCAGCAGGCTCTGGGGTATAGGGGCTGCCCCCTACTCATCTGTCTCTGGTCCAGGGTAATGGGGGCAGGTAGATAGCAGCCCAGGGTGTGAGAGCCTGATAGAGAAGGAGGTTGGGGCTTAGGGATTGGATGGGTTTGTTTGCATATTAAAAGCACACTCCAGAGTGAATCACTATATCTAGGAACTGGCCAGCCCTGGGAGGGGCAGTCCCTCCACAGTCAGCAAGGCCCCAGACATCAAGGGATCAGAAACACATGGTTGACATACAAGCGACACCTGTATTCTGTGCAGAGAGGCTCTGGAGAGGAGAGGAAATTGATGGGATTTGCTGATGTTTTTAGATGTAGGTGATGAAGGAGGAAGAATCAAGGATACTGCCTGGCTGTTTGGATTAAAGCCACTGGTTCCCAACCTTTTTAGAACCAGAGATTGGTCTCGTGGAAGACAATTTTCCGACAGACTGGGAGTGGGGAGATGGGGTGGTTTCAGGATAATTCAAGCGCAGGAGTGTTCAAGCTCCTATGAGAATCTAATGCCACCACTGATCTGACAGGAGGCGGAGCTCAGGCAGCGATGTAAGCAATGGGGAGTGGCTGTAAAGACATGAAGCTTGGCTGTCTCACCTCCACCTGTGCGGCCCAGGTCCTAACAGGTCATGAACTGGTACCAGTCCATGGCCTGGGAGTTGGGGACCCCTCGGCTTAAGCATTTGGGTCCCCTCACTCTCAAGCAAGTCTCTGAGGGCTCAGGAGACACGGCTACCTTCAAGGAGCTTAAACTCTCATAGGGGAGCCAGGATACAAGTAGGGACAGTTTCAAATCAGTAGCGTTAGGCTCCCTGAAGTAAGAATATGCCTTGCCTTAAGTGACAAAAGTGTTACTGAAAAACAACGTATGATTCAGATATAGTACATGAGGGGAATACTGTATCTGAATTATATGTTGTTTTTCAGCAACATTATTTTGTCACTTAAGGCAAGGTATACTTATCTGCCTTAGAAAATCTCTTCATAAAAATTTAAGATGAAGGCTTTAAAAAATATACGCTCTTTTGATTGTATAAATAATGGCCTTTTAACTTTTTTGTTTTATAAGATCTACTTCTGTTAAATTCAGTGGTATATAACCGTAAATAACTTTTATTTTTATGTTAAAATTAAGGCTAAGGAAAGAGAGCATGCCTGGAAACATATACACTAACAAATGTAAAATAGATAACCAGTAGGAATAGACTGTATGACTCAAGGTACTAAACCGGGGCTCTGTGACAACCTAGAGGGTATGATGGGGTGGGAGGTGGGAGGGAGGTTCAAGACAGAGGGGACATGTGTATACCTATGGCTGATTCATGCTGCTCTGTGGCAGAAATCAACACAATATTGTAATCACCCTTCAATTAAAAATAATTAACTTTTTAAAAAAATGATCTAACCAAAAAAAGAAAAGAGAGCACTCATGACATAAAAATGGGCTTCCTTGATGACTCAGTGGTAAAGAATCTGCCTGCCAATGCAGGAGACTCAGGTTCAATCCCTGGGTTGGGAAGATCCCCTAGAGAAGGAAATGACAACCCACTCCAGTATTCTTGCCTAGGAAGTCCCATGGTCATAGGAGCCTGGAGGGCTACAGTCCATGGGGTGGCAAAGAATTGGACACAACTTAGTGACTAAACAACAACAAAATGACATAAAATAGGCACTCAATAAAAAGTGTTTCTGCAATTTTGATGGTGTAGCTTCCATGAAAGGAGGGACTGGTGGTGTATTTATATCTATTGCAAAGCTATAAAGAAGCTCTCTCCCCACAATATAATCATCTTGACATGGTTAGGGACTAAGCTGGGGATGTTGTAACACCTAAGATTAATGTTTCCAAGTTCTTGCTAGTTTAGATGTCACCCATCACCCACTGTGAGCATGGAAATATTGATTGCTGGTGAGAAATGTGATTGTGTGCTTCCAGGCAGGTGATGCGATGTCCTGCGGCTTTCCCTGACCACCCTCCCTTGCTGCAGGAGCGCTCCCATCACATCCGAGTGAATTCACACATTTGAAATGATATGTCACCTGCAAACATCCGTTGTTGTTTTCCAGCCTCTGGGAAGTGTCTTGTCAACTAGGCTATAAATACTTTGATGAGGAGCTGCCCAGTGGCTTCTATATCTTGTAAATATAACCCCCAGAACAAGGCTCTCTTTATTACATGCATACATGTGAAGTCACTTCAGTCATGTCTGACTCTTTGCCACTTTATGACGGTAACCCGCCAGGCTCCTCTGTCCATGGGTTTCTCCAGGCAATAATACTGGCATAGGTTGCTATCCCCTCCTCCGAGGATCTTCTGGACCCAGGGATTGAACTTGAATCTCTTTCAGCTCCTGCACTGCAGGCGGATTCATTACTGCTGAGCCACTGGGGAAGTCCTCCTTAATACATACTTGTCAGTTAAATAAATGAATTAATTAATATTACATAGCTGCCTGGTGGGCTACAGTCCATGGGGTCACACAGAGTCAGACACGACTTAGTGACTAAACAACCACAGCCACATAGCTGTCAGCTGGCAGATCTTTGTCTGATCAACCTTTTTTTTTAATGTATGTAAAAAGTCCCACCTGACTGTGCATCAAAGGACTCTGCTGAGTGAAAAGACAATCCACACAATAGGAGAAAGTATTTATAATATTTAGAATATATAAAGAACTCTCACAACTCAACAACAACAAAACCAAACAACCCAGTTCAAAAATGGGCAAAGGATTTGAATAGACATTTTTCTTAAGGAGGTATACAAATGACCAAAAAGCACATATAAAGATGCTCAACATCATTAGTCACTAGAGAAATTCATGTCAAACCACAATGAGACACCACTTCACACCCATTAAGTGAAAGTGAAAGTCGCTCAGTCATGTCTGACTCTGTGGGACCCTAGGGACCCTCCAGGCTCCTCTGCCCATGGGATTCTCCAAGCCAGTATACTGGAGTGGGTTGCCATGCCCTCCTCCAGGGGATCTTCTCCACCCAGGGACAGAACCTGCATCTCTTATGTCTCCTGCATTGGCAGGCTGGTTCTTTACCGCTAGTGCCACCTGGGAAGTCCTATGTTGTGTATACTTTTCACAATTTTAAAAATCACTAAAAAGAAAAAAAAAATCACATTGGGGCAACCTCCTGTGGATGAAGATCTGAGAAGTGTCTAACTTGTGTGGTATCGGTTAGGCCATGATACCCTAACTGCCTGGCTCCTGTGTGTCCTAGGATTAGGACAAGCTGGTCATCCTTTTTTAAAATTTATTTTTGGTGGCATTGGCTCTTCTTTGTTGCTAAGCGCGGGCTTTTTCTAGTTGTGAGTGGGGGCTACTCTTTGTTGCAGTGCCTGGGCTTCTCATTGTGGTGGCCCCTCTTTTTGCAAGTTTCAGTGGTTTTGGCACTCAGGCTCAGCTACTCTGAGGCACATGGAATCCTTCTGGACCAAGGATGGAACCTGTGTCCGCAGCATTGGCGGGTGGATTCTTCTCCACTGTACCAGCAGAGAAGTCCCAGTCATCCTTTTTGATCTTTGTATGGGGAGTGCTAGACACACAGAAGTTTATCCCCGAGCCTGACACCTGTCAGAGCTGGGACCATAGCCAATGTTCACACAGCAAAAACCTCTCCAAGGGCCCAGATCTTCTCTCTTACTTCTGTATTCCTTTCAATGCCTCCTCAACTGTCCAGCTGCAATCTTATTGTAAAGGTTAATTATGTGTTAGCTAAAATCAGACTCATTTTGATCGATAGTCCAATTTGGGAGAAAGTTGAGTATGTGAGTCCCTATTACCAAATAAAAGGCAAATGAAACTCAAACATATGCCAAAGTATCTGAAATACTTTGTTCTCAGAGCCCATGCAATGGGGTATGTGTGTGCTCAGTCCCTCAGTCCAGTCGGACCCTTTGTGACCCCATGGACTGTAGCCAGTCAGGCTCCTCTGTCCTTGGAATTTTTCAGGCAAGAGTAGTGGAATAGGTTGCCATTTCCTCCTCCAGGGGATCTTCCTGACCCAGAGATCAGTTGAACCTGACTCTCCTGCGTCGACAGGAGAATTCTTTACCACTGAGCCACGTGGAAAGCCCCCATACCATTGGGTACCAGGCTAATAATATTCTCCTAATTCCTCTAGAATTAAGTGCCAGATGTATGAGCCCCCAAATGAGTTTATCTGTATTAAGTTCCAGAAAGTTGGTTAATGTTAGAGCATGGCTCCCAGGTACTTAAAGAAAATCTGAATTACAAATACAGCACAAATGAGGCAGATGTTAGAAGAACCAGTGCCACATAAACAAGTATTTAGAGGTGAGGCAGGAAGTGTTAAATGGAGCCCTAATTAATGCGCTGCTTATTGTGCTTTCCTGCAACTAGGAGATTAACCCTAGGATATTTTTAAACCTTTTGCGTGTAGCAAAAGTTACATTGAACAAGTGGGGCTCATTGAATGCAAAAGACAAAACTTCATCTTGCCCTTCTGTCAATTCAAATCTGCTGGAATGTTTCCTCTACCTTTGGATGAAATCTGAAATGGAAATCTGACCTGCCCAGCCTCTCTCTCCAGCCAGGATTTTAAATGTCCTGTTGTTCAGTTGCTAAGTCATGTCTGACTCTTTTCGACCCCATGGACTACAGCGTGCCAGACTTCCCTGTCCTTCACTATCTCCTGGAGCTTGCTCAAACTTATGTCCATCGATTTGGTGATGCCATCCAACCATCTCATCCTCTGTCATCCGCTTCTCCTCCTGCCTTAACTCTTTCCCAGCATCAGAGTCTTTTCCAATGAGTCAGCTCTTCACACCAGGTGTCCAAAGTATTGGAGCTTCAGCTTCAGCATCAATCCTTCCAAGGTACAGCATCTCCCCACCCCCAGCTCCTGTTTTCCCACTTGGGCAGCCCTGCAATTGCTAGCTGGGATCTTTGCCTGCTCCAAAACTGCAGGAAGAAGATATGAGAAGGTGACAGACAAGGTTTACCTGGAGTGGGAGGTCCAGAGGCACTGGCATCACCGCTTGCTGCGCTCAGCGAATATTCAAAACTTCTCAGACCAGGCACTTTGGAGATTTCAACAGGGAAGAGGTGACACCTGCTGTTCTTTTTGACTACTGTGAAAACACCTACTCTGGCTGGTGTTTTGTTATTTGTCATTCCATCCTCAGTCCCCGGAGATCAGACCTCTCCCTCTGAGGTCTCTTTTCCCCTCCAGGTGATCCCTTGGGAGGATCTCAGTCTCTCCCAGATGCACAGTGGTCCCCAGAAGCTCCCACCTTGCACTGGCTCTCAGGGAAAGAATGTCACCACCAGGGGGTGCTTTAGTCAGGTGCCCTCTCCCCACCTTTAGATTTCTCAGATGGGAGTTGCACCTGGCCTTGGGAGTCAGGTGGGGGACGTTTGCTGACAAAGGTGTGTCTAGTCAGAGCTATGGTTTTCCCAGTAGTCATGTATGGATGTGAGAGTTGGACCATAAAGAAGACTGAACGCTGAAGAATTGATGCTTTCGAACTGTGGTGCTGGAGAAGACTCCTGAGAGTCCCTGGGACATCTAGGAGATCGAACCAATCAATCCTAAAGGAAATCAACCCTGAATATTCATTGGAAGGACTGATGCTGAAGCTGAAGCTCCAATACTTTGGCCACCTGATTCGAAGAGCTGACTCATTGGAAAAGACTCTGATGTTGGGAAAGATTGAAGGCAGGAGAAGGGGACGACAGAGGAGGAGATGATTGGATGGCATCACTGACTTGATAGACATGAGTTTGAGCAAGCACCGGGAGATAGTTAAGGACAGGGAAGCCTGCCGTGCTGCAGTCCATGGGGTGGCAAAGAGTCGGACACGACTGAGCAACTGAAACAAACAACTGGGGTACTTGTGTTGTCCTCTGAGTTCTCTCCATAAAGATTCCTTCAGCCTGCTGGAGATAAGAGGGAGCAATTCCCCGATCCTCCACGTGGGGGCGATACTCGCAGGACACTGACCACTGAAAAGCTTTCTTCCCTGATCTCAAAGGTGCTGCAATCTTTTTTCTCCTCCAAGTAGTTGTTGAGCTGATGGATGCAAAGCAGTAGCTTGACCTCTCCTTTGCATATTTGTCCCCCCTGGAGTTGGGAATTCTGGCCTCTCAGGGCTAGACCCGTGGCTGAAATCAAGCCCGTGAGTCCCTTTTGAACATCTCAATACACACTCTTAATGATTGAGGGCAAAGCAGAGATTTCTTCCCCCACCCCTCACCCATCTTTTAAGAGCTTTGCTTCCTACTAAATCTAAAAAGGGGAAGTATTCTCAGCAGAATTCAAGAGACTCGTGCAAATCAGAGTGATTTCAGGAGACAGAAAATTGCCCCAGGGGCTTCCCGGGTGGTTCGCTGGTGAAGAATCCACGTGCCAATGCAGGAGACGCAGATTTGACCCCTGATTCGGGAGGATTCGACAGGCTGAAGAGCAACTAAACCTGTGCACCACAACTACTGAACCTGTGTTCTAGAGCCCAGGAGCCACAGCTGCTGAAACCCAAATGCCCTAGCTAGAGCCTGTGCCCTGCAAAAAGAGAGCTACCGCAATGAGAACAGCACAGTGAGGAAGAGTAACCCCAGCTCTCTGAAACTAGAGAAAAGCTTGAGCAGCAACAAAGACCCAACACAGCCAAAAAATCATAATTAAATAAAATTATTATTTTTAAAAAGTGAAAAGAAAATTGCCCCCAAACATGAGTCACTAGGAAGAACTCCAGTAGATAATGAAGGTCTTTACAGCCTACCTGGAGCATCAGTGGACCAGAATTCTGCCCCACTGGATGAGTTTTGTCAGGAATGTGAGTGATTTCCCCATATAATCCAACCAGGGAGGAACCCAGGCACCGTCTCAGACCATTTCACTCACATATACAACCTCCATGAGCAAGTAACCCATTGATGGGCAACATTCCCCCCTCCTTTTATCCCTTGGGCGTACACCATGCCGGGCACAGTAGGATCTATCTGGGCAAAGCCTGAATTGAATCATAATCTAAGGATAAAGTGGGGAGATTCAGAGAGACCTGGAATTTATTCTTCAAGGAATTTACTCTTCTCCTTTAAAAATTCTTTTTAATTAGATTTGAGATATAAAAAGATCAATCTGCTGCTTTATTTTATTACTCTTCTATTATATTAAGTTGTAACCCTTGGTGGCTTAAAATTATAACAAGTGAAGTCTATAAAGCTAGAGATCAGACATGTTAAAATTGCCTATATTTTTCAAAGGTAGGCCCTTAAAGTCCTCCTACAGAAAGACCAGGTGCCCTAATACATAAGGAAAGAGGACATAGTGTTTTATGGTCTACCTGCCTACCTAATATCCATCCTCCCCTTCTTCTACTGACAAATCCTTAATTTTTTACCATGTGGCAATGTATGTAATTATTAACACATTTACAAGCTTCTCTTGCTGCTAAATATGGTCATGTGATTTAAGGTCTGGCCAATGAGATATAAGTAGAAGTTGCCAAGTAGAATTTATGAAAAGGGGGATAGACAGTTGGCATATGCTTTTTTCATATTCTTCCTCCACCTGCTCCTTGCTTCTTGCCTGGAATGCTGATGTAATAGCTAGGGCTCCAGCAACTCTCTTGGCTCATGAGGTGACAGTAAGACTGAAAGTCACATGCTAAGAATGGCAGAAGAGAAAGGTAGGAAAAATCCAGATTCTAGCTGACACTGTAGACCTTTGACACATGGAATTTCTTATATGAAAGGGAAATAAAGCTCTATTTTAAGTCTTTATTTATGGCTTCCATCATTTACACAGTTCTTATCTGTGACATCTATTATAAAGAATCACTTAAGTACCCAACATTTTATTTTATCAATTTTGGAAGGAAATTCCTCTAGGATACATTGTACATCCTCTTCCTTTTCAAAATCAAGCATGTAGTGTATGTAGTGAACAAAGTTGGGAGATAAAATACAGAACACCCAATCAACTTGAATTTCAGGTAAGCAAGAAATAGATTTTGAGTAAAAGCATGCCTCAAATATTAGATGGGACATACTTATACTAAAAAATATTTAGCTGTTCATCTGAAATTCAAATTTAATTGAGAGTTCTGTATTTTTATTTGCTGACTCTGCCAGTCCTAACTGAGCAGGCTCTTTTCTTGCTGTTACCTAACCTATGATGAGGTGTATGGTGATGCATTGGGGACCTACTGAGGTGTAGAGGGCTCTTAGGCATTGTGGAAATAGACCCAGATTGCCACACTTTTTATTCCTTTTTAAAATATTTTTTATTTAGTTAGTTATTTGGCTGCACCAGGTCTTCATTGTGGTGTGAAGAATCTTTTTGTTTTTTGTTCTGTTGGGTTTTTTTTTTTCTTGTTCAATAAGTTTATTATTGTCTTATCTGAAAAATCTTGATAGAAAATCGTGGTTTGGTTTAACTCTCGGCAGCTCGTTCCTGAGCTCTGAGGAAGCTTGGCTTCTTCTGAGCGACCCCATCTTTTTTCTGGGCAAGTGACATTTTGGGACGGTTCCACCTCTTCTTTTTAACTTCTTTCTTAGGCTTCTTCTCATACACTGGATTCTCTCGTATTGCAGCATGAGCTTTCTTATACATCTCCTCCATCATGTCTGGAGTTACGTTGTTCTTTATGTACTGAGAGAATTGTTTCTTGTAAGCATCTTCATCTTCTTCAATCAGGTAACGCATGTAATCTGCAACGTTCTGTCCCATGATGTGCTTTTGGTGCACCTCGGCACTGAATTCTTTGCTTTCTGAATCACAACCAGGGAACTGTTTGGTACTGTGAGGGATAGACAAGCCTCCATCGACAGCTCCCTTTAGGGCCCCCAAAACTTTATTCCCAGTAGTAGTTCTGGCAAGTCCTGCATCCAAGTAACAGGTGAAGGCACCAGGTTGACCATCAGTACTTTCCACACTGTATTCATCTCCAGTCACTTCGACTTGGCCTTCATAAATTTTGTCCATACCAAACCTATTAAGAAGCCTGCAGGCCAGCAGCAGGCCAGTACAATATGCTGCAGCATAATTTGTCAGGCCAACCTTCACCCATATTTTGGGAGTTTGTGAGCATAAGCTGCACAAACTATCATATCTCCTTCTATACGGGCATAAGCAATCTGACAAATGATATCTCTGTTCATTACACAAACAATCATTCTGTATTTAGGTGTGTTGTACTTATTTTTATCTTGGATTACCAATCATTTCTGAGCATAGTAGTCAGTTTTGCCCTCTCACCTTCTTCTGAATTTCACTTGGTATCTGTTGAAGTAGGCCTTGTTCTTGACAACTTTAACAAACCCCATCCTGCGGAACAGAAGCCCGATTCTGCAGCTTGCTACAGAGCTGCAGAACCAGCATGGCTCCGGGGGGGAGAAAAAAGGTCTGTTGGGTTTTTTTAGCTGTGGCATTTGAACTCTTAGTTGAGGCATGTGACATCTAGTTCCCTGACCACTCAGCTAGGTTTATGCCGATGTATGGGATTGAACCCTGGGTCCCCTGCTTTGGGAGCAGAGTCTTAACCACTGAACCACCATGGAAGTCCCATGCTTTTTATTCTCATTCTGCTCTTTCTAATGTTCCTGTTTCTTATCGATCGCCCTGTCTCCTGCTGTCTAAGTGAGTCTGCCTGTCTCAGCCCCTCACCCCATGGATGATGTGCTCTGGAAATCTGTGGGCAAACACGGCACTTGGAACATGGAGCTGGAAGTCTGGGTCTCACTCCAGGTCCCCCCACTTTCAGTTCTATGACCTGGGGCAGCTCATTTGACCTGTGTGAGCTTGGTTTCTGCCTGTAATATGGGGGGTAGCCAGAGCCGCCTCCTGCGTTACATGAGGCTTAAGCGTGGGCAGTGCTGGGGCAGCACCCAGCCCTGAGTAAGCACTCCGCAAATGGAGTAATTGCTGTGTGGTGGGCTGAGCAACCGGATAACCAAGCCTGAGAAACAGGATCTGAGGAGAGACCTTCTATGAGTAAAACATGAGCAACAGGGATGCTAAGGTCACCGAGAGGAGGGGTGGGAGGGAGACTGGGGGCCGAAGGTCAAAGTCAGAGGAGAGTGGGCGAGCTCGCACAGGGCGGCCGATGATGGGGGCCAGGCCAGGGATGGGGGTGCAAGTGTGCCTGTGTGCTGTTAGGTGTCCCTCCACCCCAGATTTGTGTGCTGATATCCCAACCCACAGAACCTCAGAGTCTGACTGTACTTAGAGACGGGGTCTTTAAAGAGGCAATTACATTAACGTGAAGTCTTTAGGGGTCCCTGACCCGATCTGACTGGTGTCCTTAAAAGATGAGAACAAAGGCACAGGGGACTTCCCTGGTGATCCAGTGGTTAAACCTTCACCTTCCAGTGCCGGGGGTATGGGTTTGATCCCTGGATGGGGAGCTAACATCCCACGTACCTCTCAGTCAAAAAACCAGAAATAAACAGCAGAAGCAGTATTGTAACAAATTCAATAAAGACTTTAAAAGTTGTCCAAGTCAAAAGAAAAAAGAAAAAAGCACAGACACACACAGAGGGAAGACCAAGTGAGGACCAGCAAACCAAGGAGACAGGCCTCGGGAGAAATCAACCCTGCCAACACCTGGAACTTGGACTTCCAGCCTCCAGAACTGAGGGAATACATTGCTGTTGTGCAAGCCACTCAGTCTGTGGTATTCTGTTAAGGTGGCCTTGGCAGATTCAGACAGGCGTGGAAACAGAAGTCTGTAGGAATACAGCAGCAAGCGCCTGCAGCAGTCATGCAGCCCTTGATTCAATGGATGTTCTTGTTGATGTTGACGTCGGTGGTGGTATTGACCCAGGAATTCTTCCTGCACAGAGAATCAGGGATGAATGCTGTCATTCTCCCGAGAGAATAGATGAACCAGAGAATCACAGATGGTGACAGACGCCAGGCTGAGGGGACTGACTGGGAGGAAGCATGGAACTGAGAGCCGCTCCAGGGAGCCCATCAGAAGAGGCTGCTCAAAGAGGGGGGCTGGGCTGACACTTGAAGAAGAAAGAGCCATCAGAGGGATTTCCAGAAAGACCACAATGAGGCCAGGGGCTGCTGGGGTTGAGCAGGAGAGAGAGGTAGGCCAAGAGGAGGTAGGAGGCTGGAGGCAAGGGTCAAGGCTGGACATCACAACCTCCTGGGCCTTGGTAGGTTTGTAATTTACTCTAAGGTGAGAAGGCAGATCCAAGGAGGTGTACGATCACAGAGCGATGGCCAGCTCTGCCAGCCCTTCCTCCTGGCCTGTGTCTCCAGGAAGGACAGCCATAACTTCCGTGGGCTGTGATGTGCAGAGCCATCCTATGGGCTTGGGGAACACCAGGTTTCACTGATGGGGGAAAATTAGAAGTCCCCAGGTGCCGACAAAGGTCCATATAGTCAAAGTTATAGTTTTTCCAGTGGTTGTGTACAGATGTTGAGTGTTGGACCATAAAGAAGGCTGAGTGCCGAAGAATTGATGCTTTCAAACTGTGATGCTGGAGAAGACTCTTGAGAGTCCCTTGGACAACAAGGATATCAAACCAGGCAACCCTAAAGGAAATCAATCTTGAATATTCATTGGAAGGACTGATGCTGAAGCTGAAGCTCCAATACTTTGGCCACTTGATGCAAAGAGCTGACTCATTGGAAAAGACCCTGCTGCTGGGAAAAACTAAGAAAAGGAGGAGAAGGGGCAGCAGAGGATGAGATGGTTGGATGGTATCACCCACTCAATGAACATGAGTTTGAACAAGCACCGGGAGATAGTGAAGGACAGGGAAGCCTGGCATGCGGTAGTCGATTGGGTTGCAAAGAGTCAACTTAGCGACTGAACAACAATGTGGTGGTGATTATGGGTGTGCCTGAAATTGAAGAATTCCACTGGGTGCAAATAGAAAAGAAAGGGGGTATGTTTGCTCGTCCATTCATTCATTTACAAAAATACAGGGAGTCTCTCCAGCCTGCCAGGCTCTGTCCTAGAGCTGGGGACACAGCCATGAGCCAAACAGCCAACCTCTCTGCTTTGGGGGAGGTAGCCTCCTGGCATGGGGAGACAGATACTAACAAACAAGTGGACAATGTCAAGTGCTGATATACCTGCTCAGAAGGCAGGGAATAGAGTGAGGAGGTGGTGCTGGTGTGATGTTTTGAAGAAGAGAGTGACTCTGATAAGTGGACATTTGGGCATAGGCCAAAAGAGACAGGTCCCATGGACACAGTGAAAGATGTTCATGGCTGAGGTGGGCATTTCAAGGATCCCAGGTAGGCGTCCTTGCACTGGAAATATGTGTCATCAGGCAGCCGGGGCCTGAAGATGCCCCCATCATTGCTTGGCAGTTAACACAGACATCTTGGGGAAGACTCTCAGCTCAAGCTGTGAACCTGCTGATGTCTCAGCAAAGATATATTAATGATCTATGGAGCACAAGCTCGCCTTCAGCCCAGTGTTGACAAAATGTGTGTCTCTCCACCACTCTGCACATAGTAGGTGCTCAATCAACACTTTTTTTTTCCCCCGGCCATGTGGGATCTTAGTTCCCCAACCAGGAATGGAACTCCCTGCAGTGGGAGCACGGAGTCTTAAGCACTGCACCACCAAGGAAGTCCCTCAACCAAGAGTTTTAAAGGAACAACTGAGAAAACCCACAAAGTGCGTACGTAAGCTGGCAGATCTGATATTTGAGCGTTATGGTTTTGTTTAAATAGACTCAGAGGCAGGTCAAGAGGGTAGGAGACTGCTGTTCCCCAGCTGACCATGAAGAAGCAGGAGGAAGGAACAGTGTGACCATGTAGGGTGGAAATTCTTCCTAATCGTAAAATGCACATGACTCTGCCATCCCTGTGCCCTCACGTGGCATTGCTCAGAGCAGAACAAGCTGCGCTCAGCGCAGCTATCAAACCTGTAGGAAATTCAAGGCAGGCAAAGACTTTGTCTTCTGCTGAAGACGAAAGCCACCCTCTTGGACCCCTCCCTGGTGATGGTGGTTTTGTGTTGATAGAGAAAAGGCCAAGCACATGGAAGTCATCACAGAAAGTTTTACTTATCCGGAAAGAAAAGCCACTGTGATGCACTCTACGACGTTCTCTAGTTCCAACCCAGATTCTCTGCTATGTAAAGGTCAAGGGACTTTTTATGATGTAAGAGGCAGAGAATCTCCTGAGTCAGATGGCCATCTAGAGTTTATCTCCAGGCAGCCCTGGGCCTTCAAGGGTTCTGCCTTCTCCTTAAAAGGGAAAGATCTGGGACCTCCCAGGCAGTCCAGTGGTTAAGACTCTGTGCTTCCACTGCAGCGGGCATGGGTTTGATCCATAGTTGGGGAGCTGTCTTAGTGCAGACAAAATAAATAAATTAAATACAAATAAAATCATATTTATAAAAAAAGAAGGGAAAGATATGATCTAGAGTAATATTTTAGAACCTAATGTATTTAGTAGTATTTGGAATCTAGACTTCTATTACTGCTACTGAACACATAAAAGACAGTGGGACTGTTGCATATTAACCCCACGTAAGGCAGCCAGTGAAAAAAACTGGAACCGTATCTGCTTTCTACCCCTGTGCATGCAAACTGCTCCATGCCAGTGTAGGAAACCCAAAGAGGAACTAGACAGCCCCAGTTATTTCTCAAGGTCTAAGTCATAGCCAAAGCTATGAGGACTTAAGGGCTGAGAAGAAATCTAACGGGGGTTAGAACTCTAGAAGAAAGGGAAAGGCTCACCAAATTCACCAAAAACAGCCTGAGAAAGAAGACCCAAGGCAAGCACCCACAGTGTTGGCAGCTCCTAAAGACCACTGTTCTTACCAAGTTTCTTCTTTCTTGTTGATTTGAAAGTGGATGCTTGTTTCATGTTAATTACTGACCTGAAGGCTGTTTTGTTCATCAGGAGTGACAATTTTAGATGTGCATTCCATTCTTAGGATGACCCCTTGGGCTTATCCAGACAGTTAATGTTCCTGAGTCCCTCCGGTGTGTCTAAAGGCTGCAGAGGTGTCCCTGGTTGTTGTTGTTGCTCAGTCGTGTCTGCCTCTTTGACACCTCAGGGACTGCAGCACACCAGGTTTCCCTGTCCTTTACCATCTCCTGGAGTTTGCTCAAACGCATGTTCATTGAGTGGGTGATGCCATCCAACCGGTCTCATCCTCTGTCACCCCCTTCTCCTGCCCTCAGTCTTTCCCAGCATTAAGGTCTTTTCCAATGAATCAGCTCTCCACATCAGGTGGCCAAAGTATTGGAGCTTCAGCTTCAGCATCAGTCCTTCCAATGAATATTCAGAGTTGATTTCCTTTAGGATGCACTGGTTTGATCTTCTTGTTGTCCAAGGGATTCTCAAGAGTCTTCAACACCACAGTTTGAAAGCTTCATTTCTTTGGTGCTTCTCAGCCTTCTTCACAGTCCAACTCTCACATCCATACATGACTTTTGGAAAAAAACACAGCTTTGACTATAAGGATGTAGGGATGACAAAAGACATTGCCCGGAAGATGGAGCAGCACAGAGCACACATCCAAACATGCTCAGAAAATATCTGTAAAAGAAACCAACTGGAGATGTGGACTAGACAGAAAATCAATGATGTCAAGCTGAGAGAGAGAAGAGTATGTGCAACCCCAGCACAAGGGAGCAGGAGTGTGATTAAGAGCAAGGGTTCTGAGCCAGACGGTCTCCATCCTGCTGCTCAGTAGCTTGTGTGACCTGAACCTCTTTGTGCCTTAGTTTGCCTCACTGTGAGATGGGGTGATCGATCCCTGGGTTGGGAAGATGCCCTGGAGAAGGGAATGGCTACCCACTCCAGTATTCTTGCCTGGAGAATCCCATGCACAGAGGAGCCTGGAGGACTATGGTCCATAGGGTTGCAAAGAGTCAGACACAACTAAGTGACTTAGCACAGCACACAAAATGGGGTGATAATGACATTACCTGCTGCAGAGGGTTGTTGAAAGAATTAACCAAATTGACACTTAGAAGCCAAACATTCTGTACACAGAGCTTTTAGCTTCTTTTTTCAAAAATTTAATTAAAAATTTTATTGATGCAGACCATTTTTAGAGTCTTTATTGAACTTGTTACAGTATTGTTTCTGTTTTATGTTTTGATTTTTTGCTGAAAGTCATGTGGGATCTTAGCTCCCTCACCAGGGATTGAACCCACACCTCTTGCATCGGAAGGTGGATTCTTAACCCCTGGACTGTCAGGGAAGTCCCTTAATTTAATTTTTATTTATATTGCAGCATACTTGATTTAAAATACTGTGGTCAGTTTCAGGTGTATAGCACAGTGATTCAGTTATATATATACATCTATCCAATCTTTTTCATATAGGTGATAACAGCATACTGAATATAGTTCCCTGTGCTATACAATAGGTCCTTGGTTAGTTATCTACTTTATAAATAATAGTGTGCATGTGTTAATCTCAGATTCCTAATTTATCCATCCTTCCCTTCCTCTCTGGTAACCATAAATTTCTTTTCAAAGTCTGTTTTGTAAATAAGTTCATTTGTATCCTATTTTTCAGATTCCACACGCAAGAGATATCAAATGATATTTGTTTTTCTCTAACTTACTAGACTTAGTAGGATAATCTCTAGGTCCATCCATGTTGCCGCAAATGGTATGATTAACTTCTCATACTTCTTATTGATGCCTTATAACCAAAAGGCTCTGTGTTATGGCACCTCCAGCAATTGGGGTGGGATCAGTGCTGTGATATTCCATTGCTGTTGGGTCTCAGATGAAAACTTTCAGTGGACAGTGCAGAGCGGGGGAGCACAGCCCTTCCCCCCTGAAAGATGTAGAACCTCTGAAGTTGACCTTACAGGGGAAAAGTGTCTTTGAAAATGTAATTAAGGATCTCAAGACAAGATAATGCTGGATTAGAATGGGGCCTAATTCCAATAACAAGTGTTCCTATAAGAGAAGAGACAAACAAGAAGGGAAGAAGTTATATGGAGGAGATGCCACTCAAAGACAGAGGAAGGGGTTGGTGTGATGCATCTACAAGGAAAAGACCCTGATGCTGGGAAAGATTGAAGGCAGGAGAAGGGGATGACAGAGGATGAGATGGTTGGATGGCATCACCAACTAGATGGACGTTAGTTTGAGGGAGCTCTAGGAGTTGGTGATGGACAGGGAAGCCCAGCGTGCTGCAGTCCATGGGGTTGCAAAGAGCCAGACACAACTGTGCAACTGAACCGAACTGATCTACAAGGAAGGGCCAGCATTGCCAGTAACTGGCAGAAGCCAGGAGAGATGCATGGAATGAATTCTCCAGAGGGAACTGCCCTGCTGACATCTTGATTTCAGACTTCTGGCCTCCGGAACTATGACACTATCAGTGTCTGTTGTTTTAAGCCATCAAATGTGTGGCACTTTGTTTCAGTAGCCCTAGAACAACACAGATGGCCCTGTAGGTCTCAAAATCAGAAAAGACTGAAAAAACCCTTGCTTTGGTTCCTAGGCTTTACGTATGGTCTTGCCTCTGAAAGCGAGAAAATGACTTGGTAATTTTCCCACTTCCAAAGAGTTGAAACTCCTTGGCCTAAGTCTGCATACCATCTAGAGAGGGGAGACTGACCACAGAACAGAGAGTTGATCCTCAAGGTCATGTGAGGAAGGGGCAGAGGAACACGGCTCGCCTACGGGGCAGGGGAAATGGCAAATAGGGTGAGAAACTCACAGGACAAAGGATCTGAAGGCCCCAATTCTAACCCTGGCTCTGCCTCTCATTGGTCAGGTGACCTTGGGAGAGGTCCTACCATTTCCTGGGTCTCAGGATTACCCATCTGTGAAATGGGGGCATGGGGCTGCCTGCTCTCTGGGGTCCCTTCCACTGGGACCTTCCATGCGCCTGTGGCCACCCCCTGCCACAACCGGGGTGCACCGTGGAGGGGACCCCTAGCCTGATGGTGGCAGGTCCTTGGCTCTGTCTGCCAGCATGGCCCATGCTGCACAGCCCCACGTGTCTCTGCCAAATCCCGAGAGCCAGGAGGGTGGGTGAGGGCGGCTGGCGGATGCGGTGCCCACGTTGCTGCTGGTGCACTGCAGCAATGTGGCCCTGTGTGTCCCCAGGCAGAATGCCGGCTGCAAGCCTTCCCCTGGGGTCTCTTTAGAAACCAGTCACACACCAGGCTTTACTTTGGTAACGAAATGTACGTGAAATTGATGCAGTCGGTCCTTCTGACCAATTTATTTAGGAATCTCTGTTCCCCTCCCCTCTCCCACCCTTTCTCCTTAGTTGACCTTTCTCAGACTCTGAGTTTGCATTAAATGCGAAATCTGGGAATCCCTTTTTCACCCCTCATCCTGCTCTCCTTCTCAGTTTACTTTTCTGCTTTATCTCCTGTGGATTATGTTAGGATGTGCTGTTTTAATCGTATCTGCATTTAAAGGGCTTCTCGCTCCTGGAATTTTCCCAATTAAATCCCCATCTCCATTTTAAATGATATTAACTTGCACGGAGGTAGGAGCAAAAACTTCAAGAATCCCAGATGTGGCAGGACAAAATTTACACTTTTGTGGCCATCTTTTACATTTTATGTGCCTGCTAATTTTTAAAAATGGGATTTTCTTGAAGGAAAGCAAAAATAGAGGTTTCCCAAACTGTTGAAAATTTGCCAGCAGACAGAGAGGAATTTTCCTATATTTTTTACCCTAGGTCTACCTCTGTCCCTTTTTTGGGTACAGTGATGGTGTAGACTTTTGCCTGAGGCAAAGCGGACTTGTCACTCACTGCCTCTGCTCCTTCCTGGGCATCAGGCTGCAATTTCTCAAACTTCTGAACAAGTCACACCTTCTCCAAAATGTAGTCCCGAGAAGGAAAGAATTAAGGATTCCGCAGTCCCTGTCTTTTTTTTTTTTTTGCCAGAAAAGCATCTTCAGGTGAACAAACGCAGAAGGTGGAGCAAAAGCCTTGGACCTCGAAATGAGGATGCTTTTTGGAGATGTGACTCTGTAGAAGCAGGCATCTTGCAGTGTCAAGGGTTTAAATTAAAGCCGGGTGGGGGAGGGAAAAGGGGAGAGACCATCCCCGTGCCTGCAGCGTTGACTCCTGGCATCATTTCGGTGCAGGGACCCAGCTGACACTTCTTATTTTGGGTCCTGCCTCCCCAGCAGCAGTCTCCAACTTGCCAGCATCCTGGCAGGACAGCAGCCGGCAGCCGCTGAGCAGAGGAGAGACAGGTAACTTTCTGGGAGGGGTGTGTGGGTTTCTGAATGCTAGATCAGCTCATTTCAACCCACTCCCTAGATCGCTAGGCAGAACAATCCCCTTTTCTTGGGGTTTTTTAAAAAAAAACTTTCTTTTCTAAAAAGCTGAAACCCTCTCCCTGCACTTTGAGGAAACTCTGGCTCCATGAAGTTCATCCAGGTCTTTCGCCGCATGGCTTTCTGTGTAAGGAAAGCTGAGTCAGTCGCTCACAGGAGTAGATTTTTCCAAAATAATTGTTAAATGAGGTTCGAATTCTTTTTTTTTAATCAGATTTCTTACTTATGTTGGTTTCATGTTTGCACCTTGCGTTTTAATTCCACCACAATAAATATAAGTTTGTGGGGAAAATTTTGGTGGGGGTTTGGTGATTAAAAAAAAAAATTACTCCATTGCAGTCTGCTGCAGTCCCAGCAACCTGGTTTAACTGCAGAGGCTCTCAGGGTGCAGTCTGCCTCTCCTCTTTACCCTTGCTAGAGTCTGAGTCTCTGAGTCCCACCCGCCTGCCTTCTCCAAGCCTCCCATCCCTTTCTCCTGGCCCACCCACCCTCCGCAAAGGACCCCGGTAAGTGAGTGGATGTCCGTGACGCTTGGGGTTTGAAGGAGAATTTGGACACTGCAGCTTTAAGAATGCCGTACTGCGAAATCTTTCTCCTTCAAGTGACTGCAGAACCTCAGCGGCAGGAGGAGGCAGCAGAAGGAAGAGGAGAGAGAGGGACTCCTACTCTCGGGTCAGCCCGTTGGGTAACTCAGCCTGGGGAGCGCTCAGCCCTGGGCAAAATCCAAAGTGCGTTCAGGATCTGACTCTGGGTTGGTCCGCACGCTTGGGCACACAGGGAGACCCCACAGACTCACTGATGAGTTTCAGCTCAGTCCTTGCCTCCGTGCGTGCCTGCGTGCGTGTGTGCGTTTGTGTTGGGTTAACTGGCTCTTTAAACTGTGTGGAGAATTCTGGTCTGATCTCTATTGTGATATTTGCAGCCTGGCTTGAACCCTGGGAACACAGAGGCAGCTTTCGCTGCCTTGTTCGTTGGGGATAGAGGTTTTCTTCTTGTGGGTTTGTTGAGATGAGCTTTGGTGGGAAACTCAAACGGTGATTTGCGACTGCAGGGCCGAGGTTGCAGCATTTAAGAAAGGATGTGTTACTAGTAGGTGTTGAATGGTAATGCACAGGGTGCCAGGCAGTTGTGGGGGTTCCTAGGAACCTCATCTAGATGAGGAGGGGGACTGCACAAGAGCAGCTGAAAGCACTCTTGGGGCAACAGCTCTTTCTGGGGAGATACACAAGGAGCCCAAGGCGTCTGAGCTCTGTCTCCGGGACCAGACTCCTCCCTCTCTGGCTGAAGGGCCACCCCAAAGGCAGTTGCTGCCTCAGTAGGTGCCGGCTGGAGGAGTGCCAAAGCTGGCACTGCTGGCGTGGCATTCCGGGACATGTAGCGCCTGGATCCAGGTCTGCACTGGGGGTGATGTCACGCAGGGCCAACGGTGACATGTGCCCAGGTGGTCCTGGGTACTAGACAGGCTGAGCTCCTATGTGGTTCTTCTCAAGGCAAAAAGGTATCTTTTTACAAACAAACAAAAATAACTTTAGGTCTTGCAATAAATCTGCTCTAAGCAGGCGCAGGAAACCTCTCAGATATAAAGTATCCAGGCAAGTCCCTGAAGCAGCAATAGGCTAAGGCTGGCCATGTGCCATGACCTCCTTGGGTTGCTGAACGTCAGACTTGGGGGCTCCTCTTTAGAAAACCCTGCCTGCACTGTGGCTGTAGCTCCTCAGAATGTGAGAGGTGGTCCCATCAAACCCTCCACAGGCCTTTGGGGAAATCTGGGCTCATAGACAAATATTTTGTAGGGTCTTAGACTATATAATTGCCTAGGCTGGAAAAGCCCTCTATGGGTGAAAACAGCTCCCCCTCCCAAATTAGGGGCATCTTGATACTTCTTCACTTTCAATATCCCCCTCTGTCTTGCTCCACCCATTTTTATACATTCCCTGTATATTTAACACCATCTTTGACCTCTGCTCATAAATCTGTTGTGTGGGCTTGCAGAACCCTCTGAGATATACAGCTACTTAATTTTTCCAGACTAACATCCTTGGATATGAAAGACTACGAGCCTGGGGGCACCCAGATGAGTCACAGGGGTCCCACACACTAGGGTTTTTGATGATCAGCATCATGTGGGGCTGACCCTGGAGCCTCATTGGTGCATCAGGCAGAACTTGTGCCCCCATACCCCCAGCCCAGAAAGCTGCTAGGATGTGCTGTTTGAACAAACCTTGATGAATTTTTCCCTTATCAGTGGCAGAGAGGTGTCAGTGGCCTTCCCACCCTAGGGAGCAAGAAACTAGAGTTGGCATGCCCCAGGCAAACTCCTCTTCAACTCAGCGCCTCCCTCCCCTGCCTGGATTAAAAAACAAGCATCCTTTACATCTGGAATTAATTCCTTTATATCTGGAATTAGCCAAGAAGAAGGCCACTCCTCCCTGGCTACAGAGAAAATGCCACTGTTGATTTCAACACCCCACCCATGTCCACTGGTCTCTGGTTCCCGTAGGGGAGGTCAGGTGAGGCAGGAACTTCACAAATGTGCCCCAAGGGGAGCAGATGACCCCAGAGCCACACACATAACTGGGGCCTGTGAAACAAATGACATGTGCTGCCAATACAAGATGAAATGAGGGGTTTCTACAAGCTTCTTATGGTGAGAGTTCTCCTTCCCTCATGTAGGTGCAGTCAGGGCCGAAACGACTGAACCAAGGTAGTCGGGGAAGAAGTAGGCAAAGTGACACTGAGAGCCTCTGGGATGGACAGGTGTGGAGGGTCTTAGCCCTGGCAGGCCCCTGGAGGCCCTCATCTCTCTGGAAGTAGGATGGGGAAGCCAGCTGCTGAGGAGCTGGTATGGCGAAAACTGGCCTCACGCTGGACAGCCAGGGACCAGTTTCTGCAGGGAGAAAATCAGTGCCGTTGGTAAGGACCACCACCCTGCCTCCATCTCCCCCACTGTCAGACCCACTAGCCCAGGGCTGCAGGAGGGTGGGAACAGGAAGCAACTCTCCGCCTCCCTGCCGGTGGACCAGTTCCAGGAGGTGACAGGGGACTGGGCTGATCTTTAAAAAGAATTCTCTTTCCACCTCCCAGAGCACTTACAACAGGCGCATCCCGGCCCTGTAATTGTTGCAGGGAAACAGTAAGGCTAGAGCTGGTCCCTAAGTTAGGTGGGGGTGGGGTGGGGAGGGTGCCTGGGGGGGCCGGGAGGGTGGTGTGCGGTCTCGGTCCCAGGCTCCCCGGCGGCTCGCGATGCACCAGTGCTGACTCAGGGCTTCCCTCGTCCTCTCCTCTCCCCCCGCCATCACCTGCCCCGGCCTTGGCCCGCGGAGCCCGCGTTGCTGGTCCTCCGGGTCTCCTTGCGCAGGGGCGGTGGGGACCCAAGCCGCTGCAGGCCCTCCCCCGCCCTCCCCGCCGCCCGGGGCCAAGTCAGCAGTGCTGGCCGCCGCCGGGGCTGCAGCAGCGGGCGGCGCAGAGGCCCTGCACCACTGCTCCGGGCTGGCGGGCGGCGCGCCTCTGCCGCGCTCTCGTCCCGACGGCCACCTCCCGGCGGCTGCGCGCAGCCAGCGCCGAGACAGCACCCGGCCTCTGATTGGTGCAGTGAGTGAGTCTCGGGCTTTATTTATACAACCTTTTCTGCACGACTCGACTTCCTCGGAGTTGAGGGCTGGAGCCGGAGGCAGCCTTCCTTCACGGCTGGGAAGGATGACAAGCTGGGCTCTGGTAACAAGCGACTGACTTCGTGCATCCTTGGATGGATCATTTTTATCTGCTTCTGTACGGAGCAGCCACCAAGTGTGGGGTGCGATTTGCGGAAACCTCCATAGAAAAACAAGACTGTGTGGCACCTCATTAGGGCTGGGAGGGTGAAGGCTTTCAGACGAGCCCAGGGCTGCTGTGTTTGGGCCCTGGCTTTGGACCTCCTGCTCTGAATCGTGGACACCGGTCAGGAAAGCGAGGCTGCCTTTCCAGCTGGGGGTAAGAAGGGATTCTCAACTCTGGCATCCTCTTGGGTAATGGCAGAGGAACCTTCTCGGACCATATCCTTGAATGCTCCACTCAGGGTGTCTGGGAAAGCCCATGGAGACGGATTGAGGCACAAAGGTGATGGGAGAAAGGTTTTTTATTCCCAGTGTCATGGAGTTAGTTGAAGAAGGTTAAAGTTGGATGAGGAGGGAGTCCAGCTCCCCTGCAGAAGGAAGCTGAGCCAGCAGGTATGGGTGGTGTCTGGTCGCTGTGGACCCTCCTGGGTGAAGTGAGGGTTGAGGAGGCAGGAGTCAGGGAACAGGGGACAGAAAAGTTCTCCAGGGGGTCTGGGCAGCACTTTCTGCCCAGAATAGAAGCCTCTGGTGCAGGTCTTCATTTATACCAGGGGAATGAAAATGCTGCCCGACTCATCCCCTGGGACCTGTCTCCCAGCAAGATGGGAAGTGATGTTAGGCTGCCTGCTCTTCTGGGGCTGAGACAGTTCAGAGACTGATGCCTCTCACTGTCCTGGGCCCTGGACTTCTGCGGGGAGAGCCTGGGTGCTGGGGGCCGCTCCCTCCCATGGCTCGCTTGAGCGTCTCCACCTTGGAGACTGCCCTTGAAGCCTGCATTGCGCTGGGAGGAGGAGGAGATGGCAGAGGAGGAGGAGGGGGAGATGGCAGGGGTCGAGGGAGAGATGGCAGGGGTCGAGGGGCCTGCAGACCCTGCTCTCTGCTGATGTCATTAGTCTGAGGGCCTGCACCAGCCGGAGGCTGCCCCAGAACTGACACCAGGAGCCTCTCTGCTCAGTCTGGGACAGGCGCAGTGCTGCGGCTGCCAGTATTCCTGCCAAGGACGCAGGGGCAGGTAGCTCTCCAAGGGACTGCCTGTACCCTCCAGGCAGAGCCAACCGGCTAGCTGAGTCCCTGGGCCTCCTCCAGGAACTGAGGTGTAAGGCAAAAGTGAGGGCCGTGAGAGCCAGTGGTGGGCCTGGATTTCAGCCAGAAATGGGACACTGGTGGTGCCCACCTGGTTCCAAAGACAGGGAGGACGAAGAGGCAGGCGGTGGCGGCAGGGGGTTGGTTGGGGGGGGGGGGGAGAGGGCAGGAAGAGGCTCCAAGGTGTTGCTGGGACCCTGGGGTCCCAGGGCCAGATCTTGGCCCAAGGCGCCTTCTCCACTGACCACTTTTGCTTTTCCCCCAATGCAGAGTCAGCAGTTTCTCTGCTGTGCCCATTCTCAGCAGATCTGGTTAAGGATCAGAAGCTGCCTTTCCTCTGATGCATGCAAACTTTAGCCCCACACATGAAAGATACTTTGAAACCATCTGATGCCAACCCGAGCTCAGAGATAAGGACTGTGAGGCCAAGAGGTTAACTGACTTGCCCAAAGGAGACAGGAAGCACAAGGGTAGGTCTGTGAGTCCCTGGGATGTGTTTCAACCAGCATGTCGGACAAGGACAAAGTCATCAGCTCTGGACCCATCGAGCACCCTGACTCCAGTGAAACAGGACAAGGTAAGGAAATTGGGGACCTGAGGCGACATTGATCTAAGGTTCTAAAGACCATGGGCAAAACTTACTGGACATCAGGCAGTGCTGTTCTGGGAACTGAACATTGCCTTTGAGCAGGTTTGCAGCACCTCTGGTTTACAGTTCTCACTGGGCAAAGTGTCCAGGGGAGAAAACGCAGGACTTCTTTTCTAGTCGTTCCTCTTTGGAGTTCGGGAATTTGGGGCCACTGCCTGGTGGCTACCAGTTCAGTTATTAATTCTGTAGCACAGACTTCCTCCAGCAGAGGGCGGCCCAGGATGCAGGAAGAAAAAAATACCCAGCCTCTCACTGCAGTCCAGGTGGTTTGGGGAAATGGGGATATGAGTTTTTATTTGGTCCCATGCATTCAGGCCGGAGAAGGAAATGGCAACCCACTCCAGTATTCTTGCCTAGAGAATCCTGTGGATAGAGGGGCCTGATGGGCTGCTGTCCATGGGGTCACACAGAGTCGGACACAACTGAAGCAACTTAGCATGCATGCATGCATGGGAGAAGGAAATGGCAACCCACTCCAGTATATCTGCCTGGGGAATCCCAGGGACAGAGGAGCCTGGTGGGCTGCCGTCTATGGGGTCGCACAGAGTTGGACACGACTGAGGCAACTTAGCAGCAGCAGCAGCATGCATTCAGGCAGAAGAGTTTTTCAGGATTTTGTTTTGACCAATAAAACAGAAAGTTTACTGAGAAATTTCCCTGCCATTCAGGATGTGTGTCATCTCCTGGGTTCTCCCACATTTCATTTTGGCTTCTTAGAAAAGTCTTGGGGAATTCAATACAGAGAGGTGTGCTGTGGTTTTCTTTGTTCGCAGTTCTTAGAGTAGGCTTAATGAGTCATTTGTGCCTCTGTTATCTGAGGAAATCTCACAAAATTCACAGGGAGAGCTGGCCATCCTTGAACAGCGTGGCAAAGGACAGGTGGCTGGACCACCAGCAACCCTGCACTGGGCATACTGGTCCATTTGTAGGAGCTTCAGCTCACCCTGGGGTTTCAAGTGGGTCCTTATGCCCACATCTTGTTTGGGGGATGTTACAGAAGGACAGTAGCAAACCCAGACAGGAGTCCATGTGAATCAGCCACTGGGTTTGGCCTCATTTTTTCCCCACCGATCTCTCCCCTGATGATCTGTCTTTCTGTCCTTGTTTGGGGATTTCTATTCCGCATCTCAGTTCATCGTCTCATGCCCAGTGAGTTCCCTGTTTTCCCCAGTGGTCCCACTTGTTTAATGCTGATTTGCAGTTGTGAGGAAGACCAACCTGAATACCCTTGAGACTAAAATGTTTCTTGCTAATGACCTTCAGCTACTCAGAGGTGAATTATTGCGGTTATCTAAAAGACAGCTCATTTTCTTGTGTCATGAGGTGACCTTCGCTCTCTATGGTAAAATATGCTTTTTAGATGGCATGCTGTCCTGCCCGGGGGTTCTGGAGTTCTTAATTCTCCAGTTTGGGGTGGGTGTAAGACTATGTCGTTAGCACACTGCATGGGCTTGTCAATGTAACTGCCATAGAGCAAGGGAGCTGCCAGACCCCTTGTTAGGTGCAGGTTAACTTGACAGAAGTGGAGAAATTTAACCAAGAAATGTGACTGGGGACATCTCAAATAGGACCAATAGACAACACATAACTTTTTGACTCTAGTGGTATAAAATTATTTCTCCCAAAGAATTCTTTGATAATTTGATTCAACCCAACAAGCATCCACTGACATGAAAATATGAGCTGGGAGTAGGTACACATAATAGAGGGTATGATCCTTGCCTTTGCTTATTTATTTCAAAATATTTACTTATTTGGTAGCATTGAGTCTTAGTTGCAGCACGTGGGATCTCTGTTGGCCTCGTGCAGGATCCTTCAATGGGGCGCTTGGACTAGTTGTGTTGTGTGGGATCCAGGGCGCGAGGCCTTCAGTGGTTGCCATAGGAGGGCTTAGTTGCTTCAAGGCTTGTGGGATCTTAGTTCCTCGACCAGGGATTGAACCTGCACCCCTTGAATTGCAAGGCATATTCTTAACCCCTGGACCACCAGGGAAGTCCCCTGATACTTGCCATTAAAAAATCAATAGAGGGACTTCCCTGGTGGTCCAGTGGTTAAGACTCCGCACTTCCAATACAGGGAGAAAGATCAATCTCTGGTTGGGGAACTAAGATCCACATGCCACTCAGCCAATAAGTAGATAAGTAAATAAATGAAATGCTGGCTCTTTGGGAAATATTTTTTAAAAAGTCAATAGAATTTAGGGGGGAGGGATAAATTAGGAATTTGGGATTAACAGATACACACTCCTATATATATAAACCACAAGGACCTACTGTATAGCACAGGAAACTATATTCAATATCTTGTAATAACCTATAATGAAAAGTGAAAGTGAAAGTCATGTCCGACTCTTTTCAATCCTGTGGACTGCACAGTCCATGGAATTCTCCAGGCCAAAATACTGGAGTGGGTAGCCTTTTCCTTCTCCAGGGGATCTTCCTAACCCAGGGATCGAACCCAGGTCTCCCACATTGCAGGCGGATTCTTTACCAGCTGAGCCACCAGGGAAGCCCTATAATGGAAAAGAATCTGGAAAAGAATATATATGTGTATAACTGAATCACTTGGCTGAAATTTGGAAATCAAGTATACTTCAGTTAAAAAAAGCAATAGCATTTCAGCGTATGACAATTGGGTGGCAGAGCACTGAGGGACAGGGTCACTTCTCATTGACACTTAATGGTTCCAGGTCTACCTTTGGCTCCTTCTTCCTTGAGTCAAGCCTGGTCAAGAGTGGGTACTCGACATCCTGCCGGTGTGCCAGGTCCCTTGAGTTTATAAGTGCACCTAGAACTTGACCTGTCCTGTCCTGGGGCTCAGATGCCTGCTGCAGTGCCCTGTCAGTACCTGTCACTTGTTTTCTTGGGGCAACTTGCTCCAGGGTCTGTCTTCTGGGGCTGAGACATCTGGCCTGGGCTCCATGTTCAAAAAAGATGTTTAGATTTTTAAAGTCATTTCTAGTATACAGTGCAATTCTCTTATATTTGAGTTGCGTGTGTATTAAAAGCATTTGACTTATTGTAGTATTTTTTCATTTTATTGGAGTATAATTCATTTACAGGGCTTCCCTAGTAGCTCAGTTGGTAAAGAATCCACCTGCAATGCAGGAGACCCCGGTTCAATTCCTGGGTCAGGAAGATCCACTGGAGAAGGGATAGGCTCCCCACTCCAGTTTTCTTGGGTTTCCCTTGCAGCTCAGCTGGTAAAGAATCTGCCTCAATGTGAGAGACCTGGGTTCGATCCCTGGGTTGGGAAGATCCCCTGGAGAAGGAAAAGGCTACCTACTCCAGTATTCTGGCCTGGAGAATTCCATGGACTGTATATTCCATGGGGTCGCAAAGAGTCGGACACGAATGAGCAACTTGCACTTTCACTTAATTGATTTACAGTGTTGTGTTAGTTTTAGGTATATAGTATAATGATTTAGTTATACATATTTGGGCTTCCCTGGTGGCTTAGATGGTGAAGAATCTGCCTACAATGAAGGAGACCCAGGTTCGAGCCCTGAGTTGGAAAGATCCCCTGGAGAAGGGAATGACTACCACTCCAGTCTTCTTGCCTGGAGAATCCCATAGACAGAGGAACCTGGCGGAATACAATCCATGGGGTTGCAAAAAGTCGGACATGACTGAGAGACTAACACTTTCTCTTTCACTGTCATATATATATATATTCAGGGCTTCTCAGGTGACACTAGTGATTAAAAACCCACCTGCCAATGCAGGAGATGTAGAGATGCGTGTTTGATCCCTTGGTGTGGAAGATCCCCTGGGGGAAAGGCTTGGCAACCCACTCCAGTACTCTTGCCTGGAAAATTCCATGGACAGAGGAGTCTGGTGAGCTATAGTCTACAAAGAGTCCATAAAGAGTCAGACGTGACTGAAGCGACTTAGCACACATGCACACACATACATATATTCATTCTTTTCACACATATGTTATTATAGAATATCATTATCTATTTTATATATAGTAGTGTATATATGTCAACCCCAAGTTCCCAATTTATTCCCCCCTACCTTTCCCCTTTGGGGACAAAATTGTTTTTGAATCTGTGAGTCTGTTTTATAAGTTCATTCATATCATTTTTTATCAGATTCTTCATATGGGTGATATCATAGGACATTTGTCTTTCTCTGTATGACTTACTTCTAAGAGCATTAAATTTTAAATGTTTAAAATGCATTTTTCTAATCCTGTCTTGACATCTCTCCATCCTGTAAACTCCCAGGTTGCCTTAGACGCGGCATTGGCCTGGATACCTCACGTCCTCTGAATGGCCCCGCCGCACGCAAAGCACTGCCCCTTTGTGATCTGAAGGTCACCTTGTCCTGCAGCCCCAGTATTGTAAACAGTCCGTTCAAGTTCTCAGAGACACCAGGCTTCCGTCTGTGTGATAAATATGCCTATTTGACAACAGGGAGTGGACCAGACATAAGTGGTTTTTAAAGAAAAGTACAAATTAGGTTTTTCTTCAAAACCAGAGGAGTAAGATAAGGCTGATAAAAATGTGAAAATGGGTCCAGATTGTCTCTGATGCTCCCTCTCCTCTGGCCTTCACCCCACAGGTCTCCCAGGCTACCTTGGAAGCTCCGAGGGACTCCAGGTCATTAAGGAGCCTCCGCTTAGAGCCTGTGCTCAGCCCGGTGGCCTGAGCACCACATTCGGTTGCATCTGCCCATCTCTGTCTTCCACCCTGGAAGTCTGTACTAATAGATTCTGTTGGGGACACCAGTGCCCACCGGTCTCTGGAAGGTACACGTCCTCTCAGGCATCTCCTGAGGACTGCAATGCCTTAACTCAAAGGAGAAGTCCCTCCCAGCAAAATCCCTCTTTGGAGAGAAGGCTGATGAGGGAGACTGGAGCAGACCTGCTGGGCACCTGTAGGCCACTTCCCTGCACACCTGGTGCTGGAATTGCATTGGTTTTCACAACTGCTTTGCTTCTTGGCTTCTCCAGCTCCCTGGAGGCGCAAAGCAGCTGCTCTCCCAAGGCGTTCCTACCAGGGAAGGAGACCCAGCTCCAGCAAAGATGTCCTGTGAGTGCCCTTTATCTCTTCCAGATGCTTGCTACACATGGTTTTCTGAAGGCTGTGCTAAGCATTCTTTCTATATATAGAAGATAGAGGTGATGCTAACCTGGCAAACTAAGGGGAAAGGGGCGATGACTGCAAATACAGAACTTGGCAGCATTCGCCCAGAGGATTGAGGACGGGTGTTGGTGTGGCCCGCCAGAGAAGGGGTTTCAGTAAGTACAGGGGCCTGAGGCATCATTCATAAGCATCATCCCCATGGTCCTATGTTGGGATGTCTATATATTCTAGGATCTGGGAGGCTTTCTGGCTTTCTCGTTGACCTCAGCATTCCTTTGGGGGTAGACTTACTTTAGGTGGGTGGCCCATTCCACCAATTACTGTATCTCTTTAACATCTGTCCCATTTCCTGGGGGCCCTAACCTGTCCTTGGCATTTTTTTCTTTTTTTTTGGCCATGCTTCGCAGCATGCGGGATCTTAGTTCCCCAATCAAGGATCAAATCCATGCCCTTTAAATTGGAAGTACAGAATCTTAACCCCTGGATCTCCAGGGAAGCCCCATGTCCTTGGCATTTCTATAACATTCCCCACGCAACAACCTCAAAGCCCAGGTGTGTTCAACCAACCCTCCAAGGATGACCCTCTCTTCTATAGGACAAGCCACTTTTCCTTCTGGCGTGGGTTGACTTTTCCTCTTTTTGTTTTCCTTTCTAATTAATCAATAGAATAAGGCAGTTATCTACATCAGAAATAAAATGCTTATGGGAATTCCATGGTGGTCCAGTGGTTAGGTTGGGGCTTCCCTGATAACTTAGTTGGTAAAGAATCCACCTGCAATGCAGGAGACCCTGGTTCGATTCCTGGGTTGGGAAGATCCACTGGAGAAGGGATAGGCTACCCACTCCAGTATTCTTGGGCTTCCCTTGTGGCTCAGCTGATAAAGAATCTGCCTGCAATGCAGGAGACCTGGGTTCAATCCCTGGGTTGAAAAGATCCCCTGGAGAAGGGAAAGGCTACCCACTCCAGTATTCTGGCCTGGAGAATTCCATGGACTATATAGTCCATGGGGTTGCAAAGACTCGGACACAACTGAGTGATTTTCACTTTCACTTTCCAGTGGTTAGGACTCTGTGCTTCCACTGCAGGAGGCCCAGGTTCGATCCCTGGTTGGGGAAACTAAGATCCTGCAAGCCATGCAGTGCAGCCAAGAAATAAAAAAGTGAAAAAGAAACAAAGTGTTTGATCTATCAGTTGATCAACTGCTCCATAGGGCTATCTCCTAAGAATAAGTAGGCCTCTCTCTGTCCTCAATTAGAAAAAAAGGTGAATTTGATGCACAAGCCACAGGGCAACTTTAGGAGCTGGAGAAACGTAAAGCTATGTTTATTTAAAATGCCCAGTCAGCATAGCCATGAGTAAACACTTAAAAGTAATTCTCCCCTCTGTACAGCATTTTGACTTCTTACATTTATTTGCTATTTTTAATTCAGTGGCGATTTCTTCACCAACCCAACAAGTCAAGTTGCGCTTCCTTATTCAGAAGTGGGGTTTTGAAGAGTGTACTTGCTGACACAAGGGCTTTGCAAGGGCTAGGCAGGCTCCCTGGAGCACCCCCACAGGCTACACATAGGTCCCCACACTGGCCCATCCACCATGGGCCCACCAAATGGCTCTCTGATATATCAACTGAAAAAAAAATGCACAACATCAGAGCTGAGAGTTATGTTTTATTTGGCTGGGCCTAAGAACTTAGGCCCAGAACATAACCTCTCAGATAGTCCTGCAGGACTGCTCCAAAGAGGCAAGCGAGGAGCTAGGATACACATGAGTTTCTGCAACAAAGACCAAGAAGTCAGACATCAAAATATTGCTGCTATTGTTGTTGTTGAGTTGTTCAGTCGTGTCCAACTCTTTTGCGACCCCATGGACTATAGCCCACCAGGCTCCTCTGTCCATGGAATTCCCCAGGCAAGAATACTGGAGTAGGTTGCCATGCCTTCCTCCAGGGATCTTCCCAACTCAGGGATCAAACCCTCGTCTCATGCACTGGCAGGCGGATTCTTTACTACTGAGCCACCTTACTGTTAAAGAACCCCAGCCATCTCAAGTTAAGGAATTTAGTGCTTTGCTATGCATGGGAAAGATGCAAAAGTCTGGGCTTGCTGACGTCATTCCTTGGTATGCCCTCAGCTCTCTGGGGCCAGAATCCCGTGTTTTCTCATCCCGAGTCTCCTCAGGGTGCTCCCAGGTGGTGGCTGCAGCGGTTGACTTCTAGCTGGGGAGGGGGTGCTTCCTGCCTCCATCCTGAGTTCCCTCAGGGCTTATGGTCCAGGTGGCTGTCATGTGATGGCTTGATGATTGCAGCATCCTTGTTCACCAATATGGCAGCAACATCTGTCACTCACAGATGCAGGGTTGCAATAGGCAAGTCCTCCCCACCACCAAGCCCCCTTTCTCTTGCAGGGTCCAGTCTCAGACCCCGTGTCACCACAGTCCTGTCTTCGAGGGCATAAAAGACAGGCTACTTTGGACTTGTCAGTACCTGCCAGGGCCAGGCAGAACAGCCACAGGATGCCTGACTCCCTTGTGTTACCTACACCAGGATTAGATTTTTTTTGTATCTTGGCCCAATTTATTTATTTATTTTTATTGTTTCCTGTGGCATACGGGATCACAGTTCCCCAACCAGGTATCGAACCCACAGCCCCTGCAGTGGAACACTAAGTCTTAACCACTGAACCACCAAGGAATCTTCTGAGTCAGGGGAGTTAGTATTTATCAAGAGTGCTGGGGCCAAAAAAAAAAAAAAGTGCTGGGGCTTTCAGAAACCTGCTGGGTTCATGCCATTTATTTTGGGCCACTAAGAAGAATGGTGTCCCCTTTTTCCCTCTGCTGAGATATAACTTACATACCATAAATTTCACCACTTAAAAGTACAGTTTGGTGGGCTCCAGTAGTATCCATGGGTTCTGTATCCATATCTGTTGTATGAATTCAACTGACAGTTGACTGAAAAAAATCAAAAGAAACTATTTCCAGAAAGTTCCAAAAAGCAAAATTTGAATTTGCCAGTGGCCAGCAACTATTTACATATCATTTGCATTAAACTTAAATGTCTACCCAATCCAGTATTCCTGCCTGGAGAATTCCGTGAACAGAGGAGCCTAGCGGGCTACAGTCCACGGGGTCGCCAAGAGTCAGACACGACTGAGTGACTAACACAATGCTATACTTATTTACATTGTGTTTATATTGTATCAGGTGTTATGAGTGATCTAGAGATGATTTAAAGTATACAGGAGACTGTGCATAGGTTATATTAAAATATAATACTACCTTATTTTATGTAAGGAACTTTCGTGTGTGCTAAGTCACTTCAGTCATGTCTGACTCTTTGTGGCCCTACGGGCTGTAGCCTGCCAGGCTCCTCTGTCCATGGGATTGTCTTAGCAGGAATACTGGAGTGGGTTGGGATTTCCTTCCCCAGGAAATCTTCCCAACCCAGGGATTGAACCTGAGTCTCTTAGGTCTCCTGCATTGGCAGGCGGGTTCTTTACCATGAACATCTTCAAATTTGAGGATCTTAAGAGGGCCCTGGAACTGAACCCCCCCCCCCAGATATGGAGGGAGACTAGATTCACAAAATTGTGCAACCATTAGTATGATGTAATCCTAGGATATTACTATCCTTTTTTAATTTTTAAAAATATTTATTTATTTGGCTTTGTCAGTTCTTAGTTGCGGCATGCAGGATCTTTGGTTTCAGCATGTGGGATCTAGTTCCCTGACCAGCGATTAAACTCGGGTCCCCTGCGCTGGCAGCATGGAGTCTTAGCCACTGGACCACCAGGGAAGTCCCTAGCCTTCTTTTTTTTTTTAAATTCACATTTTTGGACAAGATCAATCTCATAGACTGATTCGGAAGGTAGGACTCCTTGGGCTTCCGTGGTTAAACTTAAGACATGAATGCCTCCCGAGTGCACTGTTTTAAGCTGTGTCTGGGTTGGGGGCATAAATTGAAGCTTCTGCATGCTACTTCTGTAGCCCCCTTTCTCTATAGTGCCCTTGCTTGCTGGTCAGGGGTGTGTGTACATCTGGGTGTGGGATGAATTCTAGGGGAAATACAGATGGGCTGAACACCCTCGGTGAGACAGACTGACATATGGAGACGCCTTTATAAACCAGTCCTCACTTACACAAACATGATTAAGGAAAAAAAAAAGAGGCCTGAATGTGTTTTGGCCTCTCTGAATGGAAAAGTGGATATAAATCTTACTTCAGGTCCTCTAGTTACTGGAGTCTGGAGTCTCCCAAATGTACTCCTTCATCTGTCAGCCGCCCAGGTCAAGGCATTTTGGTGGCTCTGAAAGGAAAGGGAGAAGAAAGGACCAGTGAGGGTGGAGGTCTCAGCTGGAAATGCTCCCAAATGGCCATAGGTGTGGAGCAGGGAACTATAGCTTCCTTGGGCCCAGGGCTCCACAGAGGTTCCTTAGGTAAGCTGATGAAGGCACGGAAGTGCCTGCTGTGTGCAGCAACTCCATTTACTGCAGTCTTTACAACCACCTTGAGGGGTGTGGGGGTCATTCATTCATTCCACCAACATATATTGAGTCCATACCGTGAGTCCAATGCTGTCTGTACACACGAGAACACCAAGGCATGGAGAGGCTAAGAAATTTGCCAAATTGAGGCCAGATGCAGTTGCTTAAGGAGTGCGGCTTGGGGGTCAGAAAGGAATGAATATGGGTCCTGGTTCCACTTCATTCTCCCCCTGGTGATGGTGGCCAAGTTTGACCTCTCTGGTCCTCAGCTTTTTTTGGATATGGGGTAGTACTAGTATGTGTCTCACAGGACTGATTTGAGAATTGAAAGAGATTATTATCTAGGGCGGATTTAGGTTGATGCCTGGCACACTGTGTCTCCCGCACTGCAGGCAGACTACCGTCTGAGCCACCAGGGAAGCCATCCCCTGGAGAAGGAAATGACAACCCACTCCAGTATTCTCGCCTGGAAAATCCCATAGACGGAGGAGCCTGGCAGGCTACAGTCCATGGGGTCACAAAGAGTCGGACAAGACTAAGTGACTTCACTTACTTTCTTTCTGGCACATTGAGCACTCAGTGTGAGTTAGCTTTATTATTACTATTCCCCGAGGTCACACACAGAATCAGGATTAGAACCAGCTTTTCCCTTCTGTCGCCTGTGCCACCTCCAGAGCCACTGACCTCATTGAAAAGAAAGTATTACTCGCTCAGTCTTTGTGACCCCATTGAATATATAGCCCACCATGCTCCTCTGTCCGTGGGATTCTCCAGGCAAGGATACTGGAGTGGGTTGCCATTCTCTTTTCCAGGGGATCTTCCCCACCCAGGGATCAAACTTGGGTCTGCTGCATGGCAGGCAGACTCTTTACTGTTTGAGCCACCAGGGAAACCTTGGCCTCATTAAATCCTCCTGAATCTTTGAGGATCTGCAAAGGCCTTCCCCACTCAAGCTACCCCACAGTGATGGCCACCCTGGGGGAAGGGTGGGTGGGAAATGGTCCTCTCCCCCACTGCCCCTGTGGGGAAAGGTAGCTATCCAGTGCATCTGGGCATTCTGACCGACTCTTTCCTTCTCTAGGACTATTCTAAAATCCCTGGAAAAGGCTGGGAACATGGGCTCCATGCAGACTCATCCCTGTGAGCTGGGGACTGTCATCTGTCAAATGGGGTCAGCTCAGAGCTGGCCTCACTTGCTCCCTACAGTGTGCATGTGATGACATGCTTGGGGGGGCGGCGGCCACTTCCCTCCAAGGACCACCTTCTCCCAGTGCAAGATGCACGAGTCCCACGGGGCCAAGAAGACCCTAGTCCTTCAGTTGTGTCCCTGTGGAGGAAACAAGTGCCTGCAGGGTCTCGGTGCATCACGGGCAGAGTACCCCAACTGTGAGTTTGCTAAGAGGGTTTGCCTCGGAGAAAGCGATTTCAGAACAGCCCTGAGCGCAGAACTCTTGCAGGGGGAGGCCTGGGAAACTCCTCTTTCCTTCATACCAGGCCACGCGGGCCGCAGGGCAGTTTGTCTTCCAAGGGTCCCAGGTCCAAACCTGGTCGGATTGGGTGGGATCTATGGTGGTTGGGGGTGGGATGGTGGCTGGGGAGTCCCCTCCCCACAACAGAGAAGGGCGTCTTCTGGGCCACCGCTGCACATGTGTCCCCATCAACCGCGGCCTGCGCAGGGCAGTGTAGAAACCGCGAGGAAAGGGAGGCGCGCAACTCGCGAGCTGCCCGGCGCCTCACCGCGTCCGCATCCGTGCCTCCGGGGGCCGGTAAGGCAGTTTGCGCCCAGCCCCTCGGCTCAGCCAAGCCCTGCCCCGCGGGGTCCCCGCCCGGCGCGCCCAACTCTCCGGCGCCGCACCTCGGCGATGACCGCCATCCGCCTCTGCGCCCCTGGACGCGCGAGCCGAGGCACCTCGGCTGCAAGCAGCGCCGGAACTTGGGGGCGCGGTGAGTGGGGGCGGGGCGCCAGCGGGCGGTGGCCCTAGCCGGGTGCCTGATTCTGGCACTAGAAGTCCTTCCCCGTCTCCTCGAATCGGGACTGTTAGATCCTCCCAGCTCTCCGGGCTGGCTATGTCCTGGACACGACAGGTCCAGACCCTGGACACCTCCCTCATCCGCGCTCGGGACGCGGTTTCTCCTTGCCTCTTTCTGGGGTTGAGGCCCGCGTGTTGGGCATTGCGGCGAGCGGGCCCCATGGTTTCATTTGCTTTCTTACAGGCCCCCTCGGCCTGCCTGGGCTTCGGTCCCGCCGCAGAGAAGCAAGAAGCTCCCGGAAGAGTCGCGATGGCCGTGGAGTCCGGTCGTCGGCTCCGGGAACGCGCCCCGGGAGGAGATGAGGGGCGCCCCGGTGTCCGCACTGTCGCAGAGGACGCACCAATCCCCGCGAGCGGCAGTGGTGGAGGGGCCGGGACCCGGTGCCTAGGGGGGATCGGCTCCACCGCGGAGCGCGCTTGGTGCCCCGGCAGCGCGCCCCGCCGCGGAACCCGAGTTTTCTGTCCTAGAGCACACCCCACCCCGACGTGACCAGGGTGGTTGCAGCGCCCGCCCCGTTCCCTGCGGGCTGGCGCCGCCCCCACCCGCCCCTCCGCGCCCTACCTGCAGCCCTTTTCCTTCTCAGGTGGAGGAGAGGGTCGGCTCCGTCCGTCTGGAGCGAGACGACTCCATGGATCTGGGGCCAGAGAGACGCGTCTCACGCCCCGGGGCCGGGTGGTTCGCGCAGGAGGAAGGACCGCGAAGCGGGCTCTGCCTGGGCTTGCCTGGGCTTGTTCAGAGCCAGGCTGCTTCCCTCAGTGGCCGCGCCGATCCGGGGTGATTTCGAGATTTTGCCGGAGCCTTGGAGCCAAACCCCGGGGAGGAGAAGGCCGGAAGCCTGCACCATCCGTTCGCCGTCCAAGGATGGAGCCCAGGTAAACGCTTGCGTTCTCGATCGGTGTGAAAGTCGGTAAAGGAGGCAGGAGCTAGAACAAGTACTTTAACAACAATAAAGAGAAGCCTGTTGAATTGTGCGGCCTCAGAGTAGTAAGAAGAACGTCCAAGAAACAACAAAATGCTCTTTGATTTCATAATCTTTGGTAAGAAAGGAATTTTTTTTTTTTTTAATTTTGCATGGCTGGTTATTTTTCTCCTCCTCAGTCTCCGTCGTGGGTGCAGGAGGGCTCACTGGTCTAAGAGTGGAAATGGGGACTCTGGTTTTACTGCCGCTGCTCAGCCACGTGCTATCTGAGTAAATACCTTGACTTCCTGAAAGTGGGGGCATTGAAGCTAGGCCCCCAAGGTGGTTGTGACAAGTGCTTCAGTCACTAAAGAAGTGTTATATAAGAAGTCCGGCCCGCCAGTTCGTGTTTTAAAGAGAGGAACAGGAGAAGGGGTTTCAAACTTCCAGTCCCGGAGGGCTGTCCTCCTCCTCCTCCTCCTCCTCCCCATCCCAGTGTCTCTTTGCCCCCGGCTCCCAGCTGGTGGGAATGCTGTCCGGGCTTGGGGCCGCGGGTCAGGATGGCACTTCCGGGTCAGGATGGCACTTCCGGTAGTTCACCTTCCTGGTAGGCACAGGAGCCATGCATGGACTCCCGCTCTTAGTTTAGGTGGATGAGGCTGGCACCTCATAAGGGACCTATGCCAGTGCCTTCACCGTTTCTGTGCCAGTGGGGCACAGAGCAAAGGCACAGCATGCTGGGCAGACAGACCCAGGGCGCTGGCGCCCCCAGTCCCCCATACACCCTCGCTAGTTTCCTGCAGCAGGAAGTGGCTGGGAGTCCTGGATAAGTGCCTGTGGAGCTCTTCTGGGCAGAAATCATGTCAGGAAGGCAAAATGGCTCCCTGTGAGGTATGTGGGGCCAGTTCTGCCTCTGCCTCCAGGTCTGAGAGATCTCTGCGACAATGGCCGCTCCCCTGAGCCTCTGTATGGCAGTGGCTGAGATGGGGGGGGGGGGGCTAGGCAGGAGGCGGTTCTCCTGTACTCCCTGTTATTCCCGTTGAAGATCTATCCAAGAGCAGAGAGCTGATGGGGACATTGGCTGGTGCCCTGAGGCCAGGCCACTGGCATCAGCTGCCCTGTGGGTTAGTGGCTTGTTTCCTGAGCTTCCCAAGCTTGAGGATTGGCCGAGACTGTCCTGCGCCACCTGCCAATCCATCTTTCTCTCTGGCCTCAAGAATCCCTTGGTTACCAGGCTGGGTGTCCCCAAGAACTGCACTTTTATGCCTCACCCCTTGGCACCCATCACAAATCAATGATGCAAAACCTAGACTGGCTTCGGGTCCTTCTCTTCACCGCACGCCAGGCAGCACTTCCCATTGATGGTACAAGCAGGTCTTCCCCAGCCCTGAACCTGCCCTTGTAACTGGCTCCTGGGCTGGCAGGTACAGGAAAATGAAAGTGAAGTCGCTCAGTCATGTCCGACTCTTTGCGATCCCACAGACTATAGTCTACCGGGCTTCTAAGTCCGTGGGATTTTCCAGGCAAGAGTATTGGAGTGGGTTGCCATTTCCACACACAAAATGCTGCCCCTGGTTAAAGGCTGCTCAGCCTCGGGTTAGAGGAGGTCAGACGTAGGCAACAAGAAAATGACTAGTCAGCACCCATTCATTCAGTCATTCAGCAAATATTCATTGAATCCTTGCTGTGTGCCTGCATCATCTAACACTGAGAATACCCCCGTGAGCCAGACAGGCAGACCCTTGCTTTAGTGGCGCAGCTGATCTGATGAGGAAAGAGGCAATAAATGAACAAAATAAATATTTCAAATAATGTTAGGTCATGATAAATGCTGTGAAGGAGTTGGAGGGTGAAGTGCTGGGGAGGGGTGTTGTTTTGCTGGGAGGGAGAGGTTAAGTCAGTGAAGTGAGGGGAGGGCTTTTTAGCTGGGAGGGTCAGCAAGTGCAAAGGTGCATTTGAGAAATTTACAAGGAAGCCAGAGAGGTTGGAGGTGAGTGGTAACTGTTTAAGTTGGGCAGGGCTGAGAATTTAGAATGAAATCGAAAGGGTGATGTTCCCCAGCCTTTGGAGGTTTTTGAGCTACAAACGTCATGATCTTATGTTTTAAAACAATGGCTCAGGCTGCTGTGTAGAGAATATACACAGGAGTGGCAGCTAGGGAGTACCTACTGGAGGCGATTCCTTGGTCCTACTAGAGACCACAGTAACTACAGGAGGCTTGTAGCCCAGAGGGGATAGTGACCATAGTCGTTGAAGGTAGAGCCAGTTGAGTCTGTAGCTGGATGGACAAGGGAGGATGGGCAGGGGAAAAAAGAGACAAAGATGACTCTGATGTTTGTGGCTTGCACAGATGGGTGAATCATTTATGGAGGCGGGGAAAACTGGGAGGCACAGGCTACAAGGTTCTGATCTGGCTACAGTAGGTCATCTGTTAGACACCCAAGTGGAGATGGTATTGGATGCTGGCAGCTGGAGCATAGGGGAGAGTTTAGGGCAGGGGAATCTTAGTGACTACCTAATACCTTGAGACTGGGCGAGGTTGCTGAGAGCGGGGCTTGGAGAGGCTTGGGGGACAGCTTGAGAAGGTGGAAAGGAATCACCTTGGGAGATGGAGAGAGCATGGACAAGGGAAGTGACAGAACAATATAGCACGCGCTTAGTAAATATTTGTTGTGTGGATGGACACATGAAATGTCGTAGGACTGCTGTGCAGTGCTGAGTACCTAAAGGCCCAGTGGGGGATGTAATAGGATTTTAAATGCAGTGGATTTCTGGGACTCATAGGGCTGGGGAGATGCCAAGGCAGTCTGTGGAAGTGGAAGGGATATGATCTGAGCCTGGGAGAGCAACCAGGATTCTGCGGAGAGGGAAAAGTAAATTGAAGGGAATGGCATTAGCAAAATTAGGAATGCATGAGGCATATTTAGGAGTCTGATGCATTTATGGCATAGTTAGACTGGGTGGAGAGTTCTTATGAAGGGGGGTGGGTGGGGTGGAATTGGCTGAAGCTCTTTGCCACCCAGGGGTGGCTGGAGGACAGAGAGCCTGTCCCCATGCCCTGTCTTTGTCCCCAGACCTCCACCTGGTCAGATCTTGGGTAACCAGGCCCACTCCCGCCACCCAGCCACAGAGTGCCTGACAGTACCTCCTCTGGTCTCTGTGAGGTAGATAGGTCGAGGAGATCAGGATCTTCATTTTTGTTGTTTTGACATCAATCTTGGCAATATCTTTTTTGGTTTCGTTTTGTTTTGATTGAAGTATAGTTCGTTTGCAATGTTGTGGTAGTTTCAAGTGTACAGCAAAGCAATTCAGTTGTACATATATATATGTATTTTCAGATTCTTTTCCCTTATAGGTTATTACAAAACATGAAGTACAGTTCCCTGTGCCATGCGGTAGGTCCTTGTTGGTTATCTGTTATGATCCTCAGTTTTTTGTGGTTTTTTTTGGCTGTCCTGGGCCTTTGTTGTTGCGCGAGTGCTTTCTATAATCGCAGAGGGGGGACTGCTCTCTAGTTGCTGTGCTCCGGCTCCTCACTGCAGTGGTGAAACACAGGTGTTAGGATGCCTGGGCTTCGGTCGTTGCAGCTCCCAGGCTCTAGGGTGTGGCTCAGTAATTGTGGTGCACAGGTTTAGTTGCTCCGAAGCAGGTGGAATCGTCCTGGACCAGGAATCGAACCTGTGCCCCCTGCACTGGCACAGGGATTCTTTACACTGAGCCACCAGGGAATCCCTGGTCATCGTTTTTAATCACTGAAAAGCGACAAGGACCTTGGAATTTAGGTCCCCAGGGAGTGGTGTGGGTGTAGGCTCCCCCAGAGCTCTCTAGCAGTTCCTGCCGAGTTTGCACTGGTGGCCTTTGCTGTCGGGGTTGCCTGTGTCTCGCAGCAAGAAGACAGAGACACCTTGAGGAAGAGAGTCCTGGCTCCAGCACCCATAGAATCAGCATCATTTTGTTTTAGGCTGTCTGACAACCAGGGCTGATGTGTGTGTTAGTCAGGAGGACTGGCAAGAACTACTTTAAATCCCAGTTTCAATGACAAAAGAGTCCTTAGGAGGGAAAGCTTTGGGTGGCTGACCTTGGGTGTCCGCTCCCAATCAGCGTCTGGCTGGAGATGCCATGCAAACGCTGCCAGATGCTGCAGTCCATTAGCAGGTATGGATCTTTTCTCTCCTTTCAAAGGCACCTCAGTTCCCCCTGGGGCCCCAAAGTCCATGAAGCTCATGGCTTTTCAGTCAAGGACTTGCCTGCCAGACCCGTCTCTGTCACTGGCTGCATGAATCTGCAAATACGGCTTAACCTGCCTGGGTTTTGGTTCCTCATCTGTAAAGCTGGGCCTGTGTTAGAACCTACTTCACAGTGTAAAATCAATTCGATAATGTACATCAACCATGCAACAGGGCACTGTGGTGACTGTTAGGTATCAAGCATGTTTAATACTTGGACTAAATCAGAAGAAACTTCCTCTACACTGATAGAATGTAGTGAGGTTTTTGAAGTTTTTTTGTTTGTTAGATTTTTGCATTGCAGATATCCCTTTCTTCCCCTTCCCCAAAATCGCTGCTTTCCTATTTGTTGTTGTTAACTAGTGTTGCAGATATTTAAGTGGAGCAGAATGCCTTGGGTGGATGCAGAAAGAATACTCTCTGCTCCCATATCCTTTATATCCTTGCCTGTGGGCAGGTGGTAATGGGCTTCCCAGGTGGTGCTAGTGGTAAAGCACCCGCCTGCCAATGCAGAAGAGGTAAGAGATGCAGGTTCGATCCCTGAGTGGGGAAGATCCCCTGGAGAAGGGCTTGGCAACCCACTCCAGTATTCTTGCTGGGAAATTCCATGGACAGAGGACCCTGGTGGGCTACAGTCCATAGCATCACAAAGCGTTGGACATGACTGAAGCAACTTAGCACACACGCACCGGAGGCAGTAATCGACCTCCAGCAGCTCCCATAAATGGCACCCATGGTCAACCAGTCTAGTCCTGACCTCTACCGCCCTGTCATTTGATGCTCGTCTTGTCCCTTCCTGCCAGTGGTGCTGAGTCACTGCTGCCAGCCTCCCTGCCTCGCTTAGCACCAGTCTGGGCAGCTCCTGCCCAGTTGCCGTCACCTCCTCTGGACTGGCCCATCCTCCACTTGGCAGATCAGCCTCAGGCTGATCGCAGCTTCCTATGAGGAAAGTGGAGTTTCGACACTCAGTAGATGGGAAAGTGGGCGGAGGAACAGGAGGTTCCATCCAGAGGCGAAAAAGCTAGCCTGACTGTAGTGGGGGAGGGGCGTCCATACTGGAGGAGGGGTGTTAGTTGACTTGAGCCGAATTGATTCCTAAACCTGACATTAAAACATTTTCTGAGGTTGTCACATCAGCTCACAACAAAATTATTTAAACTAGACTTGAAAGTGCGTGACTACTGCCGTTGTAACCCCCTTTGATTATGAAACCCACCACTCGTGATGGGGTGAAGCAGGTTTAAAATCCTGGCCCATGACATCAGCCACGGAGCAGTTCCTCCCCCAGGATCACCGCAAGGCAGGTGGTGGTTCCCAGAATTACCTGCCCAAACCCCAAAGCAACTTCAAAGCCCTTGCCTCCAACCTGGAAATATAGAGAAACACTACTTCATAATGTGCAGAGAAACAACTGGTTGGGGGCCTGTGCTGAATTTCCTTCCCCTGGGTACTACCTGGCTGTCTTCTTGCCACTAATGCCCACCTCCCTGATCAGGGGCCAAGCCATTGGAGGGATGTGGGCTGGGATGTAGAGAGACCCTGCTAGGGTAAGCCAGCAGCTGTGGTAGCCTTTTAGCAGGGGAGAAGGGAGGACAGACCCAGAGTAATATTTCAGACCGAGCCTGCACCTTGGGGACTGATGTCTCTAGAAACCCCACCACCACCTTGGCCCCCATGCTGAGGACTGTCCCATCCCCTCAAAAGCCATTTAACCCCAGAATACTTCGGAAACTTGCCTTCAAGCCACTCCTCAGCCACATCCTCCTACACCAAATTAAAAAAAAAGGACAGCAAACCCTTCCCAGCCTCTCACTCTCTCCTCTTCACCAGAGAATCACACCTTCTCCCAAACACTTCCAGAAATGCAAGCTTTGAGTGTGTATACAGAGTGCTAATTATGTTCATTTATGTGAATTGTTTCCATTTAAGCCTAATTACTGTACTAGAGGCTAGCACTTATCCTTAAATATGTGTCAAATTAACTTTGTTAGAAGGCGTGTTGAAGGCAGTGGAGAAATAGAAAGAACATTGTTTGGGATCCAGACGGTCCTTGTTTTACCCTCCATTTCCTTGGTGCTTTTGGGCAAGAATTTAACATCTCTCAGCTCACTTTCTTAGAATAAAAAAATTTCCGTCCTGCCTGCCTCACGGAGGATGGCATGGTTCACACGAACTCCATGATCCACCCCATGTTCAAGGCTATATGCCATAGCGGGCAAGACAGACCATCGCTGCTCACGTGGGCTTTATGGTCCAGCCAGGACAACAAAAGGTGAATAAGTAATGCACAAATAGCAAACATTTATTGAGAGCTTATTGCATGCCAGGTGCTGTGCTAAGTACTTTTCAAATATTACCTTCTTTAATCCTTATAGCAAGGCTGTGAGGAAGCTACTATTGTACCCATTTTACATATGGGGAAACTGAGGCTTAGGGGGTTTACCTGCCTGGCACAAGTGTAGTTATGGCTTGAATGCAGGTAGCATGACTCAGCGTCTGCAGCTGTAATCAGTCTGCTGCTTCCCCCACCCCCACGATGTGGGAGAGACTACAGGGCATCCCAGAACCCAGATGGTGTGAAGGCACTTTAAGACCCATGATCCACCACCTTAGCCCTCTTCTCGCAGTTAGAAGTGAGTCCCAGGTCCCGTCCATACCCAAGGGGAGCAGATGGCACTAGGGCCTGAGCACCAGGAACCCACCCTCATGGGCCCTGAGGGATCTGTCCACCACCATTTCTTTCTTTTTTAAAAAGTATTTATTTATTTGGCTGCCCCAGGTCTTCACTGGGGCATGTGGGATCTTTAGCTGCAGGATGTGGAATCTAGTTTCCCAACCAGGGATTGAATCGAAGCCCCCCTGCATTGGGAACTTGGAGTCTTAACCACTGGACCACCAGGGAAGTCCCCACAACCATTTCTAATTTTGTGAGTCTTTTGTCCTCATAGTTTCTTGTCATGCCAGCTATTTACAGTTTTTTTTTTTTTTTTTTTAAGTTAGGACACTAGCAGCATTTCTGACATTTTTTCCTGATCCCCCTGGATTTTGAGGACCTGCCCTCTGGGCCACTCATATCGTCATGGCTGTTTCCATGGTTAAATGGTCCCAGGAATTTTCTGAAAGAGAAATGGAGCCGCAGGAGTTTGAGGCAGTCAGCGGAGAGAGGGGCCAAGCCCAGAGAGGAATTCAGACATTTAATCAAAATCTGAAGTCCACCCATCTCTTCTTGTTCCTTTATCCATCCATTTATGTGTCCCTGAGCCCAGCTCGCTTGGTGAGCCCCTTCTGGGTCCTGTGCTCAGCTCTTTACCAGTCCTCTCGCTGCATCCAGGGCAGAGTTAACAAGAGGAGAGGGTGGGATGCCCTCTGCCTGGGAACGTGGGCGGGGGGACCAGCCTGGAGTTCACTGTGGGGACAGGCGGACAAAGGGAACAGTATGCTTCTTAAAGCAGAATAAATACCATTTTACCTTCTGTCAGCTGGATCGTCACTCTGAAGATGCAAGGCTGTGCTGTGTAGTGTGGAATCAGGGCCTGAAGGCCCCAGCCTCAGGGCCCCGGGCCCCTTTATTTTTTATTCATTTTTTAAATTGGAGTATAATTGCTTTACAATGTTGCATTAGTTTCTGCTGCGGAGCAAAGTGAGTCAGCTCTATGTATACACATATCCCCTCCCTCTTGAACCTCTCCTTCACCCCCACCCCATCCCACCCCTCTAGGTCTTCACTGAGTCCCGAGCTTGCTCCCTGTGCTCTTTTTAAGTGTTGGCGAGTGTGTCTTAGAGCCTGTCCACTTCTGCTCTGCATCCCTCACTGGTCTCTGCTTGGTTTCACCAGTGAATCCAATTTCAGCAAGCCTTTTCCTGCCGTCTGAGTGGCTGCTTCTAAATTACTGTGGGGCATGAAACCCCCCTATATCTGATCAGCATTGTGTGTAAAGTGTTAGTCACTCAGGTATCCGACTCTTTGCGACCCCATGGACTGTACCCTGCCAGACCCCTCTGTCCATGGAATTCCCCAGGCAAGAATACTGGAGTGGGTTGCCATTCCCTTCTCCAGGGGATCTTCCCAACCCCGGGATCAAACCCAGGTCTCCTGCATTGCAGGCAGATTAAGGAATGAGCTAATAAGTGGATCTCAAGGACAATCCTGCCCCCACCCCAAAATCAGAATAAGGGTGTGGGTGTCATTTGAAAACAAAACTTTGATTCATTGCTTTCATTTAATATTAGTCATATCATTTACTTGATTTTGAGTTTCAGCTAGCTGTAAAGTTGGGGTAACTAGGTTTATCCAAGGAAAGTATTGATTAACAGAAAGTGCACAGTATTGGGGGTGACAGCACCCCCTGAGGAGAGGCAGGAGTTCAGGCTGCTCGGGGGCCTCTTCTCGTCCACAGGCCCCCGGCCCCCTCCCTCTTCCTGTTGCAGTGAGTTCACTGATGACCCCAGGGATATGTGAGTGTCCTGTGGCTGCTGTAACGAATGACCACAAGCTGGATGGCTTAAAACAACAGCAGTGTATTCTCTCCCAGTCCCCGGGGGCGTTTCCGGATGTCTGAGGTCTGCTCTGAGCACAGGCACTCAGCTAAGTGGACCTTCCCCGGGCTAACTGAGTGGTCCCTTGGGGCTGCAGCATTCCTGGTTTCAGGCACCAAACCAACAAACTTCTGAAGAGTCCAAATCACCATTAACTTGCCGATTAGGTGCACTCAGAGGATCTAACGTGTAAGCAGAATTCCTGACACTTACAGTTCTTGAAACACTTTCCCATCTCCTGCCTCACCTGTGTCGTGCCTCCTTGTGTACAGACAATGCACCTGCAGCCCAGCCTGGTCGTTAACAAGTGGAGCATGCAAACGGAGCCTCCTGACTCTGAGAGCAGGTTGGGGGTGCTGATGGATGATGCTTGGGGTGGGCGTGGGAGCCTACAGCCAGGGCAGGTACCATGCCTCCCCCAGGAGAGGAGGGCTGACTGAAACTTGAAGGACATGTAAAGTCATTTGCTGAAGCTGGAAAGACGGTGCCCAAGACAGAGAGGCTGTCCAGCAAGGCACGGAGGCAGGAAAGCCTGCAGAAGGGTGAGCAGAAGGTTCTGGTGTGTGATCTCAGGCAACTCTCCCCCTTCCCTGCCACCTAGACCCATTCTCCTTGAGAGAGCTGGTTTGTGGCTGAAATTTACAAATTAGAGCTTCATTCTTTTGGCTTAAACCAAACAGTAAATTTACCCTATACTCAGATGCAAAATCCCCTGAATGGGCTGAGTTTCCTGCCCAGCCAGCCAGTTTGCTGGTTGGCGTGTCTGATTCTTCTAAGGACAGGGTTAGCTCAGTGGATCAGGGATCGGGCATGGTTTGGGGGCATAGGTGGAAAAATGAGCCATCAGTATGTGGGGACAGGAGCAGAGCGGATGGACTGGGGTCCACAAACATCCCTCCTTTATAATTCCTATTTGGCCAGCCTTGAGCTAATCCTTGGCTTCCCTAGTGTCTCAGAGAGTAAAGAATCTGCCTGCAATGTTGAGACCTGGAATAGATCCCTGGGTTGGGAAGATCCCCTAGAGGAGGACATGGCAACCCACTCCAGTATTCTTGCCTGAAGAATCCCCATGGACAGAGGAGCCTGGTGGGCTACAGTCCATGGGGTCAGAAAGAGTCAGATACAACTGAGTGGCTAAGTACAGCAAAGTGCATTATATGTTTATACACCACATCTTCTTTATCTGTTCATCTGTTGATGGACTTTTGGGTTGCTTCCGTATCCTGGCTATCGCAAATAATGCTGCTAGGAACATTGGGGTGCATGTATTTTTTTGAATTAGTGTTTTTCAGTTTGGGGGTATATATACCCAGAAGTAGAATTGCTTGACCTTATGATAGTTCTATTTTTATCTCTTTTGAGGAACCTTCATACTGTTTTCCATAATAGCTGCACCAGTTTGCATTCTCACCAACAGTATGCAAGAGTTCCTTTTTCTCCACATCTTCGCCAATATTTGTTATTTGTGATCTTTTTGATAGCCATTCTGACAGGTGTGAGGTGGTATCTCTCGCCTGTGGTTTTGATTTGTATTTCTCTGATGATAGTGATGTGGGGTGTCTTTTCATGTGCCTGTTGACCATCTGTATGTCTTCAGAAAAGTATCTATTCATGTCTTCTGCCCATTTTTAATTGTTTTATTTATTTATTTATTTTTTGAGCTAAATGAGCTATTTATATAGTTTGGACATTAACTCCTTATTGGTTATATCAATTGCAAACATTTTCTCCCATTCAGTAGGTTGTCTTTTCATTTTGTCAGTGGTTTGCTCTGCAGAAGCTTTCACCCCCAGAACTGGGGGTTGGAGAGTAGTGAGAGGTTGAACGGTGCTGACAATGCTGGCTCCAGACCAGAAGCTGATTGGACATGGAAAAACCAGATCTCGGGTTCCGTGGGCCTGAAGTGGGGTGCATGAAGGTCAAAATGGCAGTTCAAGGAGGCTGGGCCTTGTTCCAGTTGGGAGCAGACTGGGTGGGCAGAGACATTGAGCCTAGAGGTGTGAGGGGGGCAGGGGTGGAATGGGGTGTGGTAGACGCATTTTAACTGTGCACAACTTTCCTCCACATTGTGGACCTCAGGGTGAGCAATGGATCCAGAACCTCGTCTTGGTCTGAAAGACCATCATGGTGACAGTCAACTGCTCAGCGAGTGTCGGCAGGAGACGTGGGGTGTCGGGTCCTCAGCCTCCTTCCCACCCAGGCTGCTGGCCTGGCTGGGCCGTCTTTGTTCCCTGAGGTTGTCAGAAGAGAGCTGCCCTCGCTCATTGCCTCTGCCCTCTCTCTGTGGTCTTCGCAGAGTCTCGCCAGGGCAGCTCTCTGGGGTCTGGCGCCCGGGATCCGGAGTCCCTGCAAGATGGCCTTGCAGGCCAGGTGTGTTCCCAGGAAAGGGGGCCTGGACGCCAGATATTCAGCTCTCAGTCATCTTTTTTCATGTTCTTTTAAAATTATAAAATTAATAGTAATGCTCATAAAATGTCAAACAGTTCAGGAACTTCCCTGGCGGGGTCCAGTGGTTAAGACTTCGCCTGCCAATGCAGGGGGCGCAGGTTCAATGCCTGGTCTGGGAGCTAAGATCCCATGTGCCTCCTGGCCAAAAAACCGAAACATAAAACAGAAGTGATAATTGTAACAGATTCAATAAAGAGTTTTAAAATGGTCCACATCAAAATAATTTTTTAAAAGACAGTTAAAAAAAAAAAAGGCAGTTCTGAGGTAGATGAAGTTAGTGGGTTGGGCCTGTTCCAGTCTCCCTCTCTCCTTACCCCCAGCTCCCTGAAGGCGGCCACTGTCAGCCTGGGCTTGGTCCTTCACGCCCGCCCAACCCCCAGGGTGGTTTCCGTTGACTGTCGGCTGAGCCTCGTGGTAGGAAAACCTCCGGGAGTGTGGTGAGCCTCTGTCTCCGCTAGACTCACATCCAGACCCTTGTTTGCAGGGTCTGCAGCTCAGAGCCAGGGTCACCCCCAGATGCTGGGCGATCAGCCCAGCTCCAGTCTCTGGGGGCTCACCACATAGGAGTGACTCTGTGAATCCTGCTACTCAGGTACCCCTGACCCTCAGCCTGTCTGCAGAGGTAGGGGATGGAGTCTGGCTGGACTTAGCTTGGGGTGGGGGGCTTGGTCAGCTCCCAGCTTCCCTTGGTGCCCTGTCTTCCTGTGAGGTCCCCATCCCTCTGCACCCTTGGACGTGTGGCTCCTGGGTGTCCCACTGGCCTGGCAGGTCAGGAACGCAGAAAGACTGCTTTAATGGGCAGGGCTCTTATTTATTTGGGCGTGACAAAGTATGTGAAAGGTCGTTGATGCCCGGGAAGCACCTGTCACCGGTGAAGTCGTGTGCTATGATTGTGAGGACTGTCACCACCCCCTCTCCATGACTTCACTGGGAGGTCTCTGTAGCTGCCACAGTAGGAGTCAGTTCTGAGGATGGGGACCCTTGAGCTGGGGCAGCCAGGCTGCTCGCCCAAGCTAGGGTCTGTACCTAGAGTTGCCTGCAAAGATACTGACCTGTGATCACCTGGCCTGGGAGGTAGCAGGTGGCCCTCTGGGCTGAGGACATGTCCAGTGATTAAAGGTGACCATTTGTCCAGGACTTTTAAAGAAGAGAGGAAAGTCTTTTTTGTGGTATTAGAATGGTTTCCCAGTCCCAGCATTGTTGATATTTGGGGCGGTTCATTCTCTGCTATGGGTCTGTCCTATGCAGTGAGATGTCATCAGTTTGCCTGACCCGTACCCACTCGTTACCAGTGGCATCTCCACCTCTGCTCGTGACCACCAAAAAGGTCTCCAGATGTTGCCAGATGGCCCCCAGGGGACAGACTGGCCCCTACTGATAGCCCTGGCCTCGAGGACTCAGATCGGGCTTCCAGCGAGCACTGCCTTGGCATCACGAGCTGCTTCTCGCTCGGGTGCAGTTTTCTTTGTTCCTTTTCCAAAAGGCTGACCTCATCCAGCTCATTTGTTTGTTTCATTGACTCACCCAGCTCTAACCACAAGAGCCTTCCTACTTTGGGGGATCCCAAATGACTTATCATGGGACTCTGTACGTAAATCTAAAAGATTCTTGTCTGCTAAATTGGAGGCAGACACTTCTCTTTTAGCTCTGCTTGAGAAGTCCTTGTCTCAAGCATTCAAGGACACGCGGGGCTCCTACTGAAGATTTTACTGTGAGCACGCTTGGAGTTCAGTTTTCTGAAATCGCCAAGCATTTTTCTCCCATTTGTTTGGGTCTTAGCCCAGTGACTAGCAGATGATCTAAGGGCCAGAGCGGTCTGGAGTTGGCCAGTGCTTGGGGGATTTTCTTAAGGCCTCTGACCTAGGACTGGCTGGGGAGGAAGACAGAGGAGGAGCCAGGAGGGGGGAGGTGGAGGATGAGGAGGAAAAAGGAGGAAGGAGAGACAGGTTCCAGATGGACCCACCCACCCAGAGTCATACCCCACTGCTGTGCATCAGGACCCTTGGGCAAGGCCTGGCCTGTTGGGGGCTCCTCTTGAGGCCCTGAGAAAGCCACTGCCTTTGAGGTGGGGCTGCACAAAGCTCAATGTAGCCCTGAGGACTGATGCAATCCTGAGGTCAGAGACCACGCCTTCTTCTTGGTGAGCGGAGGCTGTAACCCCCGAGGAAGAAGGCTGGGTTCTGACTGGTCCTCTCTTGGGCTCCTTTTCCTGCCTCACTGACTCCTTAGGGAAATGGGTTCTGGTTTCCAAGTGGGGGCTTTAGATCTTAACACCTGCCTTGCACTCGAAAACTCTAGTTATCGGAAGATCTCGTGCGCCCACAGCTCTCCTCTTGGGCGTTGGTACTTCTGTTCTGCAGTGGCTCCCAGAGGCTCGGCTCGATTGGCTGCCTCCGAAGCACGCAACTGAACTTGAACAGCAGTTGGGATGCCTAGGCCCGCCCCCCTGGCGCCGCCTGTGGCCTCACATTCAGCCTGTGCCGAGAGCTCCATGCTTGCTGTTGACTTGCGCTGGACTGGCCACGGAACAGAAGGGACCAGAAGCTAGATCTGGCTGCCAAGGGCTCTCCATCCTGGATGGCAGGACGCTAGCTGGCTGCACCAGATGCCACCAGCCCCGCCAACTGTGCCCATCCACCCCCGGTTAGCACATGAAGCCAGGACCTCCTCTCTCAAACCAGACAGTCAGTATTCCAGGTGCCCAGGGATCCATCCTGAAGGGCTGGGGCCGAGAGGGGTGAGTGGGTCTGTGTGCACTCAGCAGAATTTCAGGGGTACCCTTTATTCCCTGGGACTGTTCTCCCTGCCTTCACCTGTGCCAGCTCTGAGTTTTCCGGATTCCAGCCTCCGCGGTAGCCAGTCTGTCAGCAGCTGGCTGAAAACTACTTTCCCAGTATAGCCACCCACTGGGAAAGAGCAGCCCTGGAATTTGACCCTGACGACCCCCACGAAGTTCTTCCCAAGCTCCTGGTCCCACCTGGCTCCACCTCTACCCATCACCGGGGCACTGTTGGCGGGTATGGGGGCTGGTTTTTTCCTCTCTCCTCCTCCCTTCTTCCTCTTCCCTTTTGTCCTTTTCTCCACCAGCTGTAGATTTAGAATCCTGGTGACTCAGGAGGGATGTTCCAGTGCGTGATAGGCTGGGCGGGTGGAGGGGGTAGGTCACATGGTGGGGGCAGAGAGGGGAGGGGACCCCGGGTGCCAGCACCTCTCCGCAGGTGAATGCACACCTATGATAGGCCTGGGCACTGGCAGCGGGCCCAGGCCCAGAGGTGGAGGCAAGCCCAGCAGGTCGGACAGGTGGAGCGAGTCCAGTGGCTTCGGGGCCACAGCTGAGGGTCCCATCCCCGGTCCTCCCTTAGCCCACAAACCAGGTAGTCCATCTTTTTGTCTTTTCTGCTGGTTTAGCTCACTGTCAACTTCAGGCAACACTTATGACTTGGGGGAAGGTGGGAAAGCCTTTGAGGTTTTCGAGGGAAATCATGAGTTTGTTTGGAGAGCACTTGCCATGTTTGTATGTGGGAAACTTGGCCTTGGCCTCCGAAAAACACATCTAATGGTCTGGTCCTTGGTTCTGAAAAGCAGGTTTCTCGCGGAGCCTAGATTGTTGTTCAGTCGCTCAGTCATGTCTGACTCTGCAGCCCCATGGACTATAGCCTGCCAGGCTCTCTTGTCCATGAGATTTCCCGACCCAGGAATAGAATGTGTGGTGGATTCTTTACCACTGAGCCAACACAGAAGCCCTTAAATCCTCCTTATGGAAAAGGAAAACAGCCCACCTAACCACAACAAAGCCTTCCACAGGCTCCTTACTCACAGTTACAAAAAAAAAAAAAAAAAAAAATCTCGTTTCTGGACCTTGCCTTCCTGATTTGCCATTCAGCATCCAGGCTCCGTGGGCTTCCCAGGTGGTTCACAGGTAAAGAATCTGCCTGCCAATGCAGGATACGTGGGTTCAATCCTGGGGTTGGGAAGATCCCCTAGAGAAGGAAATGGCAACCTACTCCAGAGTTCTTGCCTGGGAAATCCCATGGACAGAGGAGCCTGGCGGGCTATAGTTCATGGGGTCACAAAGAGTTGGACATGAGTTACTGACTAAACAACAGAGGATTTGGGCTGGGAGCTGCCTCATACCGAGTCTCAACTCAGAAGCAGGAAGAGTGCTAGGCTCCTTCCAAAACTCAAACTTACATTACAGCCCTTGGGCAGAGTTTTATTTTGAAATTGTTTGAAGTTTCATGTCCTCTCCTGCTAAGATGGACAAGACTTGTGAGAGCCAGTGTCCAGGATTTTCACCCACATTTTATTTAGCCCGGAAGTTGTCCCCTTAGTCTTTGGGGTGGGGGTGGGGGGAGTGGTTCTGGCTTGAGGGCAGGCAGGGAAGAGCACAGATCTGAAGAACAAAGCCAGGACTCCGAGCCGGAAACGGGGACTGGTTTTGTCCTGTTCGGCATCATTGAACTTACGCATTGCTTCCTCTCTGCAGTCCGTGCCCTTCCCTATCTGCCAGTATCCGGGAACATCACCCAGGTGCTCAGAGCAGATGTCACGTTTGTCTCAAATTGCCCTTGCACTTTGCAGGGAGAGGACACAGAAGCTGCTTCTGCTGTTGAACCTTTTGTAACATACACATTTTTTTGTTAAGTGGTTTGCCCTTTTTTTTTTTTCATTTTTAATTCCAAGGTAATTTGTGGTGTTCAAATTGCTTAGATTATGGGATATATCGGTTAGGATTCCTTCTTCTGTAAGTAGGAGAAAACACTACTCAAAATGACAAATGATCAGAACATTAAAATTTTTATAAAACATTAAGTGCAGAGATAGAGGAGCTTTGTTATGGGTTATGTATCCAGGACTCAGCCAGGTCAAGGAGTTAAGACTTTGTCCCTATTTCTGCTCTGCCATCCTCCACGTACTGACTTGTCTCCCACCAGCTCACCTCCTGCCTGGCTCTTCCTGGGGTCTCTTAATGTAAGTGAGGAGACTTTTCCCAATGCCCCCTGTCCCGCCCCAGCCAATCAGTGGCAAGGAGGAGGGGGTTATTGTGATGGAATTCTTGAGGCCCATGTGACCAGGAGAGGAGGGTAGATAACCTGTATCAAATCAGGGTCTGTGAGCAGGTGGAGAGAAGGTGTGAATTTGGGGCAGTATTGCCACATCAAAGATTTGCATTTATTCAGATTTCTAACTGATTTGGGGGCAATAACTCTTGCTCCTAAAACATGTATTTTTTTTCAATACACAGTTCTTAATGCAAGAGCAGTTTTAGGTAATCATGGTATCCACGCTTAGCCTTTCACCTCCTAGGAGGCCTTCTTCCTTAAACATCTGGGCCAGTGGTTTTTAGGAGTTTGAGCTTTTCTCCTTAAAAAAAAAAAATATATATATATATATTTATATTTTATATAATATTTATATAATATAATATTTTATATTATATATATATATTTTTTTTTTGGACTGTGCTAGGTCTCCGTGACTGCTTGGGCTTTTCTATAGCTGCGAGCAGGGGCTATTCTCTAGCTGTGGTGTGCGGGCTTCTCATTGTGGTAGCTTCTCTTGTTGTGGAGCACAGGCTGTGGGGTACAGGCTCAGTAGTTGTGGTGTGCAGGCTTCTTTGCTCCAAGGCATGTGGAATCTTCCCTGACCAAGGATCAAACCCATGTCTCCAGGCTCAGTAGTAGTGGTGTGCAGGCTTAGTTGCTCCAAGGCATGTGGAATCTTCCCTGACCAAGGATCAAACCCATGTCTCCTGCATTGACAGGGTGATTCTTAACCACTAGACCACCAGGGAAATCCTTCTTCCCACTTTTGACATCACTTTGAAATGCAAGAGGACACCTAAGGCTGGTATAAAATGTCTTGGATTCCTTGCAAAGCTTTGCAGAGGAGCATGTGATGCAAAGCCGTGACTCTTTTTGAGTACCTTGTTTGTGCCACCAGGCCAGGCTCTTCCAAAGCCCTTGTTCCTGTGGTTCAGAACCGCTCACAGTTATGATTTTGCACGTCTGTGATTTCCTCCCCATCTCTCTGTCTCTCTCACCAGGAGTCCCCCAAGACCCAGGACATCCTCCCCATTGAATCTTCAGCACCCAGTGCAAGCAATATGTTATGGGTGGGTTCATGAAGGGGACATTTGTGCTTTCTGAAAGATTCACTGTGGTAATTTCCTGAGTGAATTTCCACATCTCCGTGGATGGAGAACGGGTCCTGCTTTCCCAGAAATGGTAACGTTCAAGAGCCTTGTTCTCAGAATCCACTTTTGCTTTAATGCTTAAAATTTAAGTTCTAGGAACTTAAAACACCCCCGGTGAAAATGACTCCTGGTTTTCTTGTATTCCTCCTGGTTCCCTGGGCTGGCAGCTCTAGCTCTACAGCAAGATGTATCAGGCTTGGGGTTCAAAAGGGCCCCTGTAAGAAGAAGAGAAGGGCTTCCCAGGTGACACTAGTGGCAAAGAACCCGCCTGCCAATGCAGGAGACATGGATTTGATCCTTGGGTTGGGAAGATTCCCTAGAGGAGGGCATGGCAACCCACTCCAGTATTCTTGCCTGGAGAATCCCATGGACAGAGGAGCCTGTGGGCTACAGTCCACAGGGTCACAAAGAGCATGATATGATGGAAGCGACTTAGCACACACACAAGGAAAAGAGAAGTGAAGCATCATCACAGCTCTGAATGGAACTCCGGGCCTTTTAAACATCTTGTGTTAATGCAGCAGAAGCTTGCCTGGCAAGTGGACCAAAGGCGTTTCAGTAGAAAGGAAAGTACATTGAAAAAGTATGTTCACTTGGGTCGTGACTTTCCAGTAAAGTCTGACTCCATGAAAGACTGCTAATTTGGTGTGTTTTGTAAATTTCATGGAATACAGTCAGACTTGAGGCACTGACTGATTATTCACACTAGCCTCCTCTCTCTGATGGAAAAGATTGTTCCTCAGGTCCCAGCCTCCTCTCTCTGGAAGATTGTCCTCTCCATCTGAAAGCCCTGACTGATCAGCTGTGGTGCTTGGGGTGGGGATGGGGGGAGAGGAGTGAGGCAGCCTCCCTAGGTAGACCTCTTCATCAAGGTTGCTGCCTAGATTCAGAAAATGGTGTTCTGCGTGGAAATCAGGGGCGAGGGCTGCTTAGCAGCGGCTGGTACATCTAGTTTGGCTTGGATACCCCCAGCCCCCCATCTTGCTTTTTGGAGCCATCTTTTTTTTGGGGGGGGGTGGTGCTGCTCTGAGCAGCTTGTAGGGTCTTAGTTCCCCGCCTCCACCAGGAATCGAACCCAGGCCTGGACATTGAAAGCTCTGAGTCCCAACTGCAGGGCCACCACAGAAGTCCTTGAGGCATCTTTTCTTCCCAGACTGTTTCTGAGCCTGAAGGTGGGCTGGACCCAGATCTGACAGGCCCCTCGTCTCCATCCTTCCCACACTCTGTGACGCCTGCTCTAGACCTCTGCCAGGGATGAAGACATGCCCTGTCCCCGTGAAATGCACAGCCCTCGGCAGCGGCAGAGCCACACTCGGCACTGCAGCTGGAGAGCGCCCACACTGGCCAGGCGTGCCACTGCGCGTTGGTCTGCACGTAGTCATCTTCGTGGTGGGAAGCCTGCCTCTGCTTCCAGTTTCCTGGGTCCTCTGCCTGGGCTGGCCCAGGCTGGGAGTTAAGGGAGGGGGAGACTCAGACCCCTCTTGTCTCTGTGCTCACGTGAGGGCATGGGCACTGCAGGAAGTGCCTTTGGCCCCTTCCCAGACCTGCTGGATCAGAAGCTCCACTGTGGGGCTGGGAATCTGCCCCTTTCCAAGCTCCCAGGCAACTCTTACACACAGGAAGACCAGTGCTAACCTGATGAAAGTGTTCTGCCAGGACTTAACTTTAAGGTAAAATTGGACATATTTGGGGCATTTTCCTCACACTAAAAGATAACACCTGGCTTGCTTTTATTTTATTTTTTTTTAATTTTTATTTCTTTGGCTGCACTGGGTTTTAGTTGTGGCACACAGGATCTCTGATCTTCATTGTAGCATGTGGCATCTTTAGTTGTGGCATGTGGGGTCTAATTCCCTGACCAGGGAATCAAACCTGGGCCCCCTGCATTGGGAGTGAAGAGTCTTAGCCAGTGGACCACCAGGGAAGTCCCTTGCCTTGCTTTGTTAGAATACAGACATGTTCACTGGTTTGGGGACAGAAGACTGAGGTAAGCAGTCATTCCATCAGCCCCACTGGACATTTTGTAGCCAAGAAAGGATGAGCCTGTGTGCCCTCCTCCTGTGGCGTGTGTAGGATGCCCTCCCAGGGGCTTTCTCCTCTCCGGCAGAGAGATTCCTCTGGCTGGGGAGCTGCCTTCCTCTGTACCCCCTTGCCTGCAACACAGGTTTCTGGGAATTCCCTTGCTGGGGTAGAGAACACCCGCTGGGTATCCCCCCTCCCACACCTTGGGTGGTCTGCATCCAAAGCCGTGAGTCATGTGATCTTCAGGCCGCTTCTTTGTGATGGTCAGTTTGAGGCGTCTGCATGAGCAGGCTGTGGGACCCAGAAACTCAGCCAGACACTAGTCTAGGTGCTGCTGTGACATTTTGTAGGTGGGTCATCATCCACCATCAGTTGACTCTGAGTGAAGATCATCCAGGAGAGTTGGTGGGCCTCATCTAGTCAGTTGAAGCCCTTAAGAGCCCAGCTGGGGCCCAAGAGGAAGAAATTCTGTGGTTGGATGGCAGTACATGCTCTAGCTCAGGAGTCTCCAGCTTGCTAGGCTGCCCTGCAGACTTCAGCCTGGCCTAACAGCCCCGTGATCACATGAGCCCACTCCTTGACATAAATCTTCATCCGTATCTCCTTTGGCAGAACTCCGATGGCTCCGCTCTCTACACTGTGCCCGGGATCTGGGAGCAGTTGCTGCTGCTTTATTTTGTTGCTTGCTTTTTTTTTTTGGCTGCGCTGGGTCTTTGTTTCAGGGCAAGGGCTTCTCTTGTTGCAGCGTTTGGGCTTAGCTGCCCCCCAAGTCATTGGGATCTTAGTTTCCTGCCCAGGGATCAAACCCACATCCCCTGCATTGCAAGGTGGATTCTCAACCACTGGACCACTAGGAAAATCCCCATGAGTTTTAAACTATTGTCATTTTCTAACTTCTCATCCAGGGAAGCGCTAGCTTGTTTTTCCTCCTGATGAGTGTGGGCCAGCCCTGCTGGGATCTTTGCGATCTCAGCTTTCTCCTCCATCGTCTTTCTTCTGCACCGCTCCCCCCCTGCCCCCCATTTCTTTCTCTGCAGGTTTCAAGCAGAGGCAGGACAGGCCTGCCCCCTGTCATTGGCGGGGCCAGCTGTGAGTGTTTCTTTGGCAGTGTCTTAGCTGGTTGTTGTGAGTAATAATGCAGGAAGCAATCAGCAAGTATACTGCCCTAGAAGTGCTGCACGTTGTGGGCCCAAGACGGAAGAAAGAGGCAAGACGCTCGAACCATCGTCGGATGCTGGGGCAGGATGTCGGAGGCTTTGCCCTGCCGTGGCAGCTGGTAAGGGCTGCTGGAAGCAAGCTCTTGGGTCTCTGGAGCTGCCTGCTTATAACTGTTGGAGGAAAAAGGTGCACAGGCTGGGCCATGGATGGTTTCTGGCTGGGAGGAGATTGCATGTAGGAATGATAATTGCCAATGTTTATGGAGCACTTACTATGTATGAAGCCCTGCATCCTAGGGCTTATGTATTATCTCAGGTGCAAGAATCTGTTGTTACCGTGCCTTTCAGAGAAGAAACAGAAGTACCAAGAGCAAAAGTAACACAGGATGGGACTTCCCTGGTTGTACAATGGTTAGGGCTCTGTGATTCCACTGCAGGGGGCACAGGTTTAATCCCTGGCTGGGCAACTAAGATCCCACATGCCACATAGTGTAGCCAAAAATAATAATAATAATAAATTTTAAAAGTAACAAAGGATGCAGTTGATAGAAAGGAGGAGCCAAGCAATCTGGCTCTGAACTCTGTACTCCTAACTGCAGGCTCGTGTCCTTAGAGATGGGTCTGGGGTGCTGTCGCTGACCTGTGGGGAGCCCCTTTGCCGAGTGAGTTGAATGTGGACACCATCTACTCTCTCTCTCTCTGCGTGAAGCAAATTTCAAATGCAATCATATGCTTCGGAGGAGGTACCTGTGTGGGCATTAGGAGATGTGTCTGCCTTGGGGAGAGTTTTTCTTTTCATCTGAAGCCAGGCCTAGGAAGTTGATGGGGAGGAGAAGCTGGTGGTGTTTTCTGCACTGGTGATGAGAAGGGTTGCTCCAAGGGAGCTCAGCTGAGACCAGAGTTTGGTTTTCCGGGTCCTACCAGTTCTACCTACCGATGCCAGCTTTGGGTCCAGCGAGCTGTGAGGCCTGCCAGATTACCATGGCAACAGGAACTGGATCCAAGCCACCAAAGGATGGACAGCCAAGACAGCAGTGGCTTTTCCAAGTCTTGGATCACCAGGCATATCCCATGGCCTCCAGCAAGCCCGGGATAACCCAACAGCAAGCCAGGCCCTGTGTGTCCCCAGAGCCTGCCAAACCAGCTTGGGGTCAGTCCTTGCCTTCCTGCCATTGGTATCTACTTGCTGACACTGAGTGGTGAGTTCCCCAGTTTACTGTCCCGCTGATTTTCCCCATTGCTCTCCAATCTCATGCTTAAAGGAACTCACCCGAATCCCAGAGGCAAAGCCACATGCCAGTGACTGACTCCTGTGACCCCACTGACTAATGTAAGACAAGCCTCCAGGGTCCATGATGCGATGGGTACTGTTGATGCAGTCTGAGGACAGCACCTATTGTGACCGGCCCTCCCGCAGCCTCTGCGTGTTGTCTGCTGCTCCCCTTCCAGCCACTGCCCAGGGCACCTCCCCTGCTCGTGCCCACCCAACTGGACCTCATCTCTTAGTTCTGTCTTGTCATTCTTTGTGCTTTTAAGTGCTAGAAGGGAGAGGAGACTATTTCCATTCTGACCACTTTGTAAGAGTCAGAAGGGCCTTAGAATGGTTTTCTGAGCTTTGAAGTTGAACCTTGGCCTTGACACGCTCTGCCTGATAGCCCCTCCTCCAGGCTAGGAGTCCTCTTTCTCTTATTGCTGGAGAGCAAAGCAGGCAGCCAGATCAGTTCCCGTGGGAATGGTCCGGTCCTCCTCTGCTCAGCGGGCTGGCTTCAGAGAGGATCCCTTTGTCATGCACACTGCACTGGCCACGCCTGTGGCCGCCTGGCCGCAGTTCCTCTCTGCTCCCCAGAGCCTGTGTGGGCTGCAGCAGGGCCATTGCATGCCTGGGATGCCGGCTGCAGTGACAGAGCCAGCCCAGAGCCCTCACGGGAGTTCTGACCAAGACAGCATTTGGGATCGATTATAAGCCAAAGTCTTTACATTTTTTCCCCCAGTTTTAGGCTGAAGTAAAGAATGCCTGCCATCTCCAACCACTGACTGATTTGGGGGCTTGAACTTCTCAAATAAAGGGACCAGACTCCTCTGTCCGTGGAATTCTCCAGGCAAGAGTACTGGAGTGGGTTGCATTCCCTTCTCCAGGGGATCTTCCCGACCTAAGGATCGAACCATTGTCTCCTGCATTGCAGATGGATTCTTTACCGCCTGAGCCACCAAGGAAGCCCAAAGGGACCACAGGTTTGGATTATGATTTAATTAGACTGTTAACTTGAGTTCAGGTACAATCATTTGCAAAGTAACCTTTTCCTGTCTAGCTTTGCTTTTAGTTATGCCAGCAAGGGGCATCCCTGGTGGCCCAGTGGTAAAGAATCCGCCTGCAGTGTAGGAGACCTGGGTTTGATCCCTGTATCGGGAAGATTCCCCTGGAGAAGGGGATCAGGCAACCTACTCCAGTATTCTTGCCTGAAGAATTCCACGGACAGGGAAGCCTAGCAGGCTATAGTCCATGGGGTCACAAAGAGTCGGACACAATTTAGCGACTAACACATGCACAGTTATGTCAGCACAGACATAATCTGTTTCTCACATAGAGGTCACTTATCTGTGACCTGTCTTAGATAGAGGTCACCTGTAGACATCCCTGGATGATTATTCAGGAAACAAACATCAGATAGTCTCTGCTTCCGTTTGGGTCTCAGATAAAACTGATGTCTTCATGGCAGTTGAATTTACCCCTGCAGTCTTTAGAGCGGATGGGTAGAATATTTGTCATCTTTATATCTGATGGTAACAGAAGACATGTACTTGGATATTCATCTAGCTCTTTATCTCCTCTCCTGTGGAGATGTGAGGGGTGGTGTTGGCTCCACGGGAGTGAGTTTAGAATAGACTGGGAAAGAGGGCTACTCCCCTGTCTCTGTCTGTCTCACCCATACAAACACATGGGCGTGCACACACATGCATGCATGCACATTGGCCTTGAATTTGGGGAGTTCGGGGTCCTTAAGTTGAGACTGTCCGGCAGCGTGCACTTCTTCTTTGGGAACGAATGGGCAAATCCTAGTTTGTAACTGGTGGGTTGGAGAGGGGGACCAAGAACTTTATGACTAGACTTAAGTTTGGAGGCAGGTAGAGTTAAATGCAAGTTTTATGTTTTGGGGGGAAAGTATCTGTTCTTCTTGACTGAGGCAAAGTGGAGGTTAAAACATATATTTGGTTAAAATGTATATGCAGGTATTCCTCTGGTGGTCCAGTGGCTAAGACTCCATGCTTCTAAGGCTGGAGGCGCAGGTTCGATCATGGTCGGGGAACTGGGATCCCACGTGACATGAGGCGAGGCCAAAAAACCAAAACAATCACTTAAAAAAATATATATATATATATATGTATATATGTCAGCCTATATATTTAATAAGCTCTGTGGATCAGTAATATCCATTTTCTAGTTTCAGTATTGTCCTACAGTTACTGGGAGAAACTGACTCAAAGGTACATAGGATCTCTCAATTTTTTTTTTTTGCAATTTTCTATAAACCTATGGTTATTTCAAAATAAAAAGTTACAACATATATTTGACTAAATGCTGTGTGGTGTCTTTGATTGGATCCTGGAACAGAAGAAAGACATGAATAGAGAAACTGGTGAAACCCAAGAGAGATCTTTTAACATTTACCAATGTAAATTTCTAAGTTTTGATAATGGTTGTGTAAAATGTTAACATTTAGAGGAAGCTGAGTGAAGGATATGAATCTGTAAATCTAAAATTATTCCAGAATTTAGTTTATTAAAAACAAAAACGTGTATATATATATATATATATATATGTATGCATGCACACATATGTACTACATTTATATTTAAATACATCCATAAAACCAGTGCCCTTAAAAATATACTTTCTTTAGGTGAAGCATCAGATGGTGCCTCTGAAGTGAGACAATAATTAAGGGCCCTTTCAACAAATAAACTGCAAGGTCATTTTGTTCCCTAATTTGTCTGTATGACCACAGGGACCCTACACAGCTCTTAAAACCCAAGAGGAGCCTGAATTCTCCCCTCTCTGAATGTAGTACAACCTCATTTTCCAGATCAGAAACTGAGGTCCAGATAAGAACTGATGTAATTTAAATTGAGATTTCCTAGAATATTTAAAACCAAATTTTTTACTTTATCTGTTTGACCAGTCTGCACTTGGACATGTACAAAATAGTCTATAAACTGTAGCCTTTATACATTTAAGGCGGGGCAGGTGGGAAGGAAATAATCTTTGCCACTCTTTTCTGGGGCTCTCTCTCTCCAGGATCAGTGGTTAAAATTGGTGGGTGTGGTGGGGAATCTGGTCAAAATGAAAGCTTTAATTCAGCACCTAGTCCATGCTCTACACCAGACAGGGTGCTAGTAGGGATGCCCAAGGACTAGGGGACACTGGGGGAGTTTTGCTCCCCAGCAGCCTCTTCTAGCAGCAGCTGCTGGATCCTTGGGAAAACCACTCACCCCACTAGATGCAGTCAGGGACTCCCCTGGTCAGTGTGAGTCGTGAGCTCAGGGTGCAGACGAGATGTACTTGCAGTTTGCTGGTCCCAGTGCACACATTCAAAGGAGGATCCTGTCACTCTGGCCCCCTGGATCCTCCAAGCTCTCTGGTCCCATCCTGCCTAAGTATTCCTGCCATCCTAGGAGCTGCCTTGTTTTCATTAGACATGAGTTCACCAGAGTCCCGTTTATTGTTTGAAACTCACAAACTCTACATGATATGCCTACACAGAGGAAGGAGGGGTTCCCTTGCTCTTCATCCCCTGCATCTCTGAACATTACCTGGAGCCACTTTGGACAAATCCATCCTTTGCTGGAACTGAAATTGCCAAAGTAAACAGCCAAATACATAGGCCCTTGGACTCTTTAACTAAGAGGTGCCCTGTGCCCCTTTGGTAATTCTGTAGTAATTGTTCAGGCTGGTACCTCCTCACTCCATCCCCAGGATCCTGAGGCATCATTCCAAAACAGAGCATCAGGCCTTAGTCTAATTTCCATAATGCACAAAAAATCACAGATTATCCTGTCTCTAAATGACAAACTTTAAGGATTGTCTTTTTCTATTTGAAGTCACTGCTAAAACATGGAATCCAGATAGGAGAGAAGAGATGAAACGATCTCCCCCAGGTCACCGTCTGGAAGCTTCCACGAGGCTCAGATCCGAAGGGGCAGGTGGCTGATTCTTGGCGCTGGTGACAAGTCAGAGGCTCCTGGTGAGGTTGCTGTGCCCTGGACACTGGCCTTGCTCCTCCCTTTAGTGTTCCCTAAGAGCCAAGGCGGCTTCAGGGGGTGCAGTCTGTGCAGTCACACAGGACACTGTGCTTAGCAGGGCCTGCATCTGGGCTGTCACCAGTGGAACTTGGTAACGACTTTGGAACAAGGACCTGCAATTTCATTGTGCACCTGGCCCATGAATTGTGTAGCCACTTTTGTCTAACACCTGCTACAAGCCTTCAGGCTGGAGGTCATGAGGACTCTTGTCCCACGTCAAACTCATGACCCGGTTTGGGATCAGGACTTGGTGACCACTTCCTGAGACAGCCTGGCACAGAGCAGGTGCTGCAGCAAAAGATGGTGACAGACCCACCCAGAGAGTCAGGGCGAGGGAGGCTGAATTCTGGGGCCAGAATTCTCCTTCCGGCTGAACCCAGGGCCTCTCAGGGGACACACACAAATACAGAACCCGGGTCTGGTGCTTGGGGCTGCCTCTGACAGTCATCAGAAACTGGTTCCTCGGAACTCAGGGAGGAATGTTTCTTGTTTTGTGACTTGTTTCCGCTCGCGGGTTGTGTTACTCTGCTAGGCTGCACTAACAAAGAACCCCAGAAAATCTGTCTTCTCCCAGTTGCAGAGGCTGGAAGTCCAAGATCACGGTGTCGGTAGGGCTGGTCCCATCTGAGGCCTGTCTCCTTGCTTCACGGATGGCCTCCTCTCCCTGTGTCCTCACATGATCTGTGCCTGTCTGTGACCACACTTCCCCTTTTTATGAGGATGCCAGTCATATTGGATTAGAACCTACCCTAATGACCTCTAACCTGATTACCTCATTAAAGAACCTATCTCCAGGGACTTCCCTGGTGGTCCAGTGGGGTCCCAAGTTCAGTCCCTGGTCAGGAAACTAGATCCCACATGTCACAACTAACGTCAAAGATGCTGGTGCCACAACTAAGACCCAGTGCCGTCACATAGATAAATAAACGTGGGGTGGGGGGTGGAAACCCAGTCTCCAAATTCAGTCACATTCTGAAATCCTGAGGGTCAGGACTTCAACTATGGATTTGCAGAGTAGGGGCGGGGTGGTGGTGACACAGTTCAGCTCATCACTGAGATTTTTCTGAACACCTCAAAGTCAAGTTTTAATAGCTTAGCAGTATCTATCCAGCCTAGAAATGATGGACTCTGGGGCCTGTTCTCTGTCCATAGGAAGAGGCAGCGAAAGACCCAGGAGCCAACAGAACGTAGTCGCCGGAGATTGCTCAAGGGTGTGAGGCGTGGTCACTTAGTACTGGCTCTCAGATGGATGCAGAAGAGTGACCATACAGAGGACAGGGACCAGCTGTGCCGGAGTCCTGTGGGGCCTGAGCAAGAGAGGGGTGATGGGAGCCACAGGACTTGGGTCAGAGATGGGAGAAGGCCGGCAAGCTCCGGGTGGGAGCTGTGGGGGAGGGGTCGGAGGCCGAGCTGTGTGAACAGCACCGGGCGGGGGATGGGGGATGGGGACGGGGCGGGGGCGGAGCGGGCATCCCGGAGGCGGGGCCAAGTTTGTAAAAGTGGTTCCCAAAGGGCGGCCTGGGAGCTTCCTAAGCCCTAAGATTCTGACTCCCCCATCTTGGGTGGGACCTGGGTATCTACATACTTAGAAAGTTCCCCAGGTAGGATGTAGGTGAAACAAGATTGGTCGTGAGGCGATAATTGAAGTTGGCTCATGGCATCCGGGGGGTTCGCATATACTTCTGTACATTTTGAAATTTTCCGTTATAGAAAGTGTTTTTTTGCTTTTTTAAGAGAGAGTGGATGGGGGAGGGAAAGAGAAGGGCGTGGGGGATCAGAGAATGAGAACAGGAAAAAAGTTGCCAGGAGGTTCCGTTAACCAGCCCTGATTAGGACGAAGATGGAGGGAGGAAGCCCTCTCTCTGCCCCGGGCTTCCTCTGACACGGAGGAAGCAGCGCCTCCTGGTGGCGAGAGGTGCCCTCACAGCCGGGTCAGGACGTGGAGTCTGGGTGTGAGTCTGGATCCAGGACCCAGGTGTGTCCCAGGGATGAAGGCAGAGGGGGAAGGGAGACAAGCCCTGGGAGCAGCCGTTTGACAGTGGTTATATCGTGACCCTTTTGCCCATCTACCAGTGCCTATAGACCGAAAGATGGAAAAAATGCATGGATTATATAGCAAATATAGTGTAACATGGGCTTCCCTGGTAGCTCAGCTGGTAAGGAATCCACCTGCAATGCAGGAGACCCCGGTTCGATTCCTGGGTCGGGAAGTTGCCCTGAGAAGGGATAAGCTACCCATGCCAGTATTCTTGGGCTTCACAGGTGGCTCAGACGATAAAGAAGCTGCCTGCAATGTGGGAGACCTGGTTTGATCCCTGGGTTGGAAAGATCCCCTGGAGGAGGGCATGGCAATCCACTCCAATATTCTTGCCTGGCGAATCCCCATGGGCAAGGGAGCCTGGTGGGCTACAGTCCATAGGGTCGCAAAGAGACATGACTGAGCGGCTTAAGCACAGCACATAGTGTAACATAATTATCAAAATATTTGATAAAACCAAATTTGTTAGAGTGATACATGTGCCCCTGGGCTTCCCTTGTGGCTGAGACAGTAAAGAATCTGCCTGAAATGTAGGAGACCTGGGTTTGATCCCTGGGTCTGGAAAATCCCCTAGAGAAGGGAATGGCTACCCACACTGGTATTCTTGCCTGGGGAACTCCATGGACAGAGGAGCCTGACGGGCTACAGCCCATGGGGATCCCAAAAAGTTGGATATGACTGAGCGACTAATGCACACACATATGTGCCTCTATTAGCACATTAAATATGATCCAGCAGCAGCTGGCCAAGTAATGACCATAATTTAAAAGTAGTGATGAGCACGAGTGGTATTTTGAGAAACCTGCAACATGATAGGAAAACATCTGAGATTTCTGTTGTTGGCACTGCTCAAACAAATAAACAAAACACTGAACTCCTGGGCCTTGTTTTCCATGTTGGTAAGTAAAGGATTTGCTTGATTTCTGTGGGAAGTTGATGACAACAGACTCACCTAGTCCCCATCCAGGTTACTGCCCGCAGGTAAGAACCTTGCCCTAGAAAGGCAGTCGGGCCACGGTGTGTCCCTTGCCAGGACTCCAGCGACTGTCATCTGGCTGCTCCGTGTGTCCCACAGACCCTGGCTGAGGACCTGTTGTGTGACAGACACCACGCACAAGGCCAGCCAGGTCCCTCCCTTTCTCGGATGTGCGTTCTGTGGAGAAAGGGGTGCTGAGCAAGACATAGCATAGCTTGCACATGCTCAGCATTTAGGTTCCATGTTCCTATTGAATATATGTGTAATATATTTCCTGTCTAATTGAGATTTAAGGCATATTGCTAATTTTCTTTTAATCCCATTTGTTTTAAAGCTGTTTTCAATCAGTTTAGCTCATAGTTCTCTTTCATAGAGCCAAAGAAAACCCCTGGAAGACTGTGAAGGGCTTCTGGGAAGGAGACATGCTCATAGCTTTTACTTTCTCCCCAAGCCCACATTAAGAGTCACTGCTTCTTCACAGCAGCATTATTCACAATAGCCAAGAGGCAGAAAAAACCCAGGTGTTCATCAACAAGTGAATGGATAAGCAAAATATTCATCCAATGGGATACTACTTGGCATAAAAGGAAATAAAGTGCCATTACATGCTACAACATGAGTAAACCTTGAAGACATTATAGTAAATGAAAGAAGCATATAGAAATGACTACCTGTTGTCTGAGTACATTGATGTGAAAGGTCCAGAAATGGGAACTCATTAGAGACAGAAAGTAGATATTGCCAGGGTTGGAGGGAAGAGACAATGGAAGACACAATGTTCTTCCCCCGGGTGTCCCAGGACACTCCCTCACTTCTGGATCTTGTTCAAATGCTATGGCATCAGGGAGATCTTCTCTGGATACCTGTATAATACGTTCCCATCACTCTCACTGGCATGCCTCCACCTTTTATTTACTCTTCTCTCCCATACTAATCACCATTGAACATTATGTATTTATTGGTTAAGGGGTACAAAGTTTCTGTTTGGGTTGATGAAAAAGTTTTGGAAATAGCGGTGATGGTTACAGAGTCCTGTGAAGGTTATCAATGCCACTGAATCACATACTTCAACATAGTTAAAATTACAATTTTTATGACATACCAAAAAATTTTAATTTTGCCACAATAAAAAAAATACAATTACTGCTGAAAGACATCTTTCTGGTTCCACTGACTCATCCTCCCACTTCTAGTTTGTAGTGTCCAGGGCTCCCTCTGCAGATGTTGGTCCCTGGGAGCTCTCAGGTCTCATGTCTTAAACACCATCTTTATGCTGACTGCCTCCAAATTTCTATCTTCAAATAGGACCTTCCCCAAGTAGGACCACTTGGCTTGTCCAATAGGAATCAAAGGCATCCAGAACTGAGCACCTTCTGTTGCCTCCCCATACCTGCCCCCTCTAGGCAAGAGTAAGTCTGCCCTTTCATCTTGGAACTCTAAAATCTTCCTTGACTCCTCATTTGCTCACACTCACACCTGACCCCTCCATATATCCTATCATCTCTGCATCTGGAACTACACATCCTTGATTTCTACCTCCATCACCCCTCACCTCAATGACATAGTAGCCCCTAAGTCAGGCTTTACTCTGTACATGGAGCTCAGAGCACCCCTCTACTCAGCTCTTCAATTGCTCCTCCTGTTCTTAGTCTAGAACTAGTCTTAGTCTTTCCCAGCATCAGGGTCTTTTCCAATGAGTTGGCTCTTTTCATCAGCTGGCCAAAGTATTAGAGCTTCAGCTTCAGCATCAATCCTTCCAGGGAATATTCAAGGTTGATTTCCTTTATGATTGAATGGTTTGATCTCCTTGCAGTCCAAGGGACTCTCAGCATGCAAAAGCTGAATTTCTCATGTTGACTGTGGGGCCCTCATAATCTATCTGCCCTCTGATACCCCCTCTAGAGGTTCATTGCTGTTCACTGAACACATAGGCTATGCTCCTCCTCAGGGCATTTGCTTGGACTGTTTCCCCTGCCTAGAATGTTCTTCCCCTGGGTGTCCCAGGACACTCCCTCACTTCCGGATCTTGTTCAAACGCTATGGCATCAGGGAGATCTTCTCTGGATACCTGTATAATACGTTCCCATCACTCTCACTGGCCTGCCTCCACCCTTTTATTTACTCTTCTCTCCCATACTAATCACCATTGAACATTATGTATTTGTTGGTTGTTTATCACCTCCCTCCTGCCTAGCGGGAAAATTCCTCGAAAGTGGGTATTTTGCTTTGTTCAGTGTTATATCTTCAGGCAATTAATAGGGGCTCAATAGATAATCTGTGGAATGAATAAATCACCACAATCTCTTGATTCACTGAACTTCTAGCATATTCTTGAAGTAATACTTATTGAGGAGGATTAAAAAGTCACTTAATATTTTAATAATTGCTCCATTTTACAAAACAAAATCCTAGGTGAAACGGAGGCTCTGGGCTAATTAATGCTTACATGACATACCCAATTCTTCTTTGCCACCCTTGGACCTGTTTTCCCTGTACTAGTTGCTTGAATTAGTCAAGGCAGAGAGCAGGCCGCTGAATAAGAGCACCCCGCCCCCCCAACCCCAATAGCCAAGGGCTCCAAGAAAACATGTTTATTTCCCTCTCACATGCCAAGCCAGTGGGTGACTCAGCAACCCCCTCATTTAGGGACCTGGGTTCATACCATCTTTCTTCTCCACCATCCTGGAAGTCACGTTCCTTGTCTACTTGTTGAAGCTGTGTGGCTGGCACCTCAGTGTTCCAGTCATAGGAGGGAGCAGGAGCTGGAGGGCATGTGCCATGTTTTAAAGTCCACCCTAGAAGCAGCCCACATGCCTTTCTCATTTCATTGGTGAAGCCTTGGGCAGGTGACCATACCTCTTAGCAAGGGATTCTGGGAAATGTAGTCTTTGGCTGGGTGGCCATGAGCCCAACTGTCACTCAGTTATTAAGATCATAGTTGCCATTGGCTCCCCTTTAGAAGTGTGGAAACTGAGACTAGGAGAAGTTAAATAACTTGCTAAAAGTGACATAACTAGTGACTTTTGGTCTTCTGGCCCCAAGTTCAAGGATCTATCTACAAGCCCCAGTGTCCCTTATTCACAGCAACCCTTTGAATTTTCTGTCCTTATTTTCTGAATGAGACGTGGGGACTTAGAAAGATTAATTAGCCCCTTTGGGTCATGTGGAATATTTGTTTTCTATTTCTTTGTAACAGATTACACCAACTTTGTTGTTTTTCAGTCACTAAGTTGTGTCCCCAACTCTTTGCAACCCCAAGGACTGCAACCAGGAGGCTTCTCTGTCCTCCACTATCACCCAGAGTTTGCTCAAATTATGTCCGTTGAGTCAGTAATGCTATCTAACCATCTCATCCTCTGTCACCCCCTTCTCCTCCTGCCCTCAATCTTTCCCAGCATCAGGGTCTTTTCCAATGAATCGTCTCTTTGCATCAGGTGGCCAAAGTATTGGAGCTGCAGCTTCAGTATCAGTCCTTCCAGTGAATATTCAAGGTTGATTTCCTTTATGATTGAGTGGTTTGATCTCCTTGCAGTCCAAGGGACTCTCAGAGTCTTCTCCAGCACCAATTTGGTGGCTTGTAAAACAGCCAGTTATTATCTCACAGACCTTCAAGGTCAGAAGTCTGTCATGGCTCAACTGGGTCTTCCATTCAGGGTCCCACACTCCAGCGTTAATGGCTGTGTTCTCAGCTTGTTCAAGGATTGGCTGAGTTCAGGTCTCTTTCATCCCCTAGTAGCATTTCACAGGCCCTCTCACAAGAGAAGACTCTTGAGAGTCCCTTGGACAGCAAGGAGATCCAACCAGTCAATCCTTCCAATGCATTGGAAGGACTGATGCTTAAGTTCCAATACTTTGGCCACCTGGTGGGAAGAGCTGACTCATTAGAAAAGACTGATGCTGGGAAAGATTGAAGGCAGGAGGAGAAGGGGGTGACAGAATGAGATGGTTGGATAGCATCATCCACTCAATGGACATGAGTTTGAACAAATTCCAGGAGATGTGAAGGACAGCCTGGTGTGCTGCAGGCCCTGGGGTCACAAAGAGTTGGACACGACTTAGTGACTGAACAACAACTCACACCATCACTGGTGGCAGCTGGTTCCTCACACCCATTGCCCCTCTGATGGAATCTTCCCTCACTCTTCAAGGCTCTCCAACTTCCTCCTCTACTCCTGGCCAAAGAAAACATTCTGCTTGTAAAGGGTTCAGGCCAACATGGATCATCTTTGTATCTTAATGGGCCACCTGACTTAGCTCTGGCAGCTATAACAAGATACTGCAGAGTGAGTGGCTTAAACAGTAGACATTTGTTTTTCAGGGTTCTAGAGGCCAGGAGTCCAAGACCCAGGTGCTGACAGATGCGGTTCCTGGGAAAAACCTGCTTCTTGGCTTGTAGAGAGCTGCCCTCTTGCTATATCCTCACACAGTGGACAGAGGGAGCTCTGGTGTTTCTTCCTCTTCTTACAGAGGCACCAGTCCCATCAAGGGGGCTCCATCCTCACATCGCATCTAAACCTAATCACCTTCCAAGGCCCCATCTTCTAATACGATGGTATTCAGGATTAGGGTTTCAGTATACGAATTTGGCAGTGCAAGGGAGTGTGAACACTCAGGTCATAACAAACCTTTAATTCCATCTTCAAAATCCCCTCAGAGGAGTACCTAGATTAGTGTTTGATGAAATGACCAGGGCTCAGGAATTGAGTGGGAGCATTTTTAGAATTCTGTCCACCAACATGGCCAGGCCAAGCAGCAGGACTAGAACCCGTCTTCCACTAGGAGAGACTTCACTCCTGGTGCCAGCAATGTACTTTCAGCCACTCTCACATGCAAAGTGAGTCCCCACGCAGAGGTATAAAGGAAAGTAGGCGTTCCCTTTAGTGATTCAGCTATTTTTTTTTTAAGGTTCTTTTTTTTTTTTTTTTGGTAGACCATTTAAAAAGTCTTTACTGAATTTATTACACTATTGTTTCTGTTTTGTGTTCTGATTTTTTGACTGCAAAGCATGTGGGATCTTAGCTTCCCGACCAGGGATTGAACCTGCAGCCCCTGCAATGGAAGGCGAAGTCTTAACCACTGGACCACCAGGGAAGTGCCCCCGCTATTCTTTAATTGGCCCAGGCAGCTGGGAACCACAGTAGTGGTCACCCTGGGAGCTGCTGCCGTTCAAGAGCTTGGCAGAGGCAGGGTCTAAAGGGCTTCCGCAGGCAGGAGGGCCTCGGGCACAGCAAGCTGGCGGCAACAGGTTTTAGACTTTGGGGTAAGGAGGGGAAGGTTCAAGGTAATGGGGACGGAGGGGTGAGGGTTTAAACGCATCTTCCTGAGCCCTGAGGGTCTCTCTGGTAGGGAAATAAACCCACCAGCCATGCCCCTTGAAGAGGAGGCCCCTGTCTGTGAGACAGGCTGGGACCTGGGAGCCTTTGCTGCAGTGTTTGCACCTGGACAAACTTTTCTCCCAACAACAAAATACAAAGAAACTATAAGGGACTAAAAATAACTGTGCATGCAGTTATAAACAAGAAGATACAAAAAGACCCAAAACCCCAACTGCCAAGTCTGAAAAGCCAGGGAGCAAAAGCAGGGTAGTGTACGTGCCCCCTGCCTGTAACACCACCAAAGGGGTGGGCAAACCACCTAAGCCACCCCTTTGGCCTCCCTCACCCCATATAAGGAACACACCCTCCCCTCACCCCATATAAGGAACCCTCCCCTCACCTCATATAAGGGACCCTCCCCTCACCCCATATAAGGAACCAGCTTGCCCCTTCCCCTGCACCCCCCACAGAGAGGGAGCAAGCAAGGGAAACTGTTGCTTGTTCTCCATCCCTCCTGCTACATTAGACACTCCAATAAAGTCTTGCCTGAATTTCTTGTCTGGCCTCTTAACAACTTCTATTGATCAAGGAGGCCAAGAACCCTGTTCAGTTACAACTGCACAACTATGCTGGTCAGCTTGCCCTGGTTTTCCATCTCTGTGGCTCAATGGTCACGTGAGCGTGTCAGGGTTTGCACTACCTCCTTTGAGGATGCTAGGTGGGGGAAGAGGGAGAGGGGCCCACGTGAACCAGGTTCCTCTTCCACAGCTGTTGCTCACCATGGTACCTACATAGTAAAGGGCAAGATGAGCCATATTCACCTTCAAAGAGGGAAATGAGAGAGCTAGCCAGCCCACATTTCTACCAACAGCATAAGGAAAAGTCCCTCTTCTGTTCTAGTGTTAAAAATCAAATATATAGCTTACTGCTTAGGTTGGAGTTGAGCTCAGAAAATCATTTAGGGCTCTTTCATCTGAGAGACTAAAGATTGCCATCCCCTTTGCAGTTGACAGGGGAGAAGAACCTTGTGCCATTTCTGGGGTGAGAGGACAGGGAGAAGCAAACCCAAGCCAATCTGTTCCTGGGATGCTGGCCACGGCCATGGGGCCTCTTGGGGTCTGGGCCCCTAGTTCTGCAGCCAGACAACTGCAGGGCAAGGAGGGCTGTCATGATGTGCCAGGACCTTTAGACATGACCCCTTTGGACATGTGAGCAGCAGACAACTGCCGGCTGGCTTGGCGCAGATGCTAGAGAGATGACTCAGGGTCAAATGAAGATTCCATCTGGATTTTTTACCAATTCCTCTAAGGAGGGAGAAGGAAGGGGAGGACTGAGAGGATAGACCTCTTAAAACATGGCTGATGGGACCTTGCATTCCATGTGGGTAGGAACTGTCAGTGGAAGCTTGGAGCCAGGAGTTTCTCTGGGTTTGCTGTCTGGGTCATGCCTCCTTGGAGGACCACCATTTCCTGGGATGGAGATGGGAGAAGCAGAACCCAACACCTGTGTTGAGAGGCAGGGTGTCCAGAGTCCTTGGCTCCTTTTCGCAGAGCTAAATTAGAGCTACATTAGGTAGCTTAAGATCACCCAGCAACTTGGGAGTCATGATTCCCACCCTTCTGCTTAGTCCCCAGACCTATCTGGGCAATATCAGTGCCATCAGACTGGAAAACTGGCCTCAAGCTTAAATCTAAGTGATTTGAAGCTATTTTATTACATGTCTTCCCCATTTTTTCCCCCTGTAATGAGGAAGTATGAATGTTGTTTGAATGTTTTCCAGTGCAGAGAATGCCAAGGGTTCTCTTGCTCAAACTTGCATGTAAAGTAACCAACCGCTATACTTCCCTGAAGGGCTTCCCAGGTGGCACAGCAGTAAAGAATCCTCCTGCAATACAGGAGACGCAGGAGACCTGGGTTCGATCTGGCCTGGGAAGATCCCGTGGAGAAAGGAATGGCAACCCACTCCAGCCTTCTTGCCTGGAAAATCCCACGGACAGAGGAACCTGGCAGGCTATAGTCCATGGCGTTGCATAGACTTGGACACGACTGAGCACATGCTCACCTGGCTAGAGAAATACCATGATCTCAAAAATGGTTTTCCCAGGACGAGGTTTATCCATTGCACTTCAGATGTGCTGACCCCTGCAATTTCCCCAAATGTAGGAAACTCGACTGCAAATTGTGGTAGTGGGAGAGGGGCACTTGTGCTTTCCCCTAGAAACATGAAACATAATAAAAGTCTGGGGAAGTGGGTGAAGGGTTTTCATGTCAGTAAATCGGGAAAGATCTAGTCTGACTTGATCTGTGACAGAGATGCTTGCCAGAAGACGTCTCCTGTCCCCCCCTTGTCCTTCCAAGACCTTCTGAAGGTTTAAATGAGTATGATCCGGGGAGAGTCCATTCCAGGCTCTTGCGTGGCCATGTGCCAAAGCCAAGGCTGGTTGCACAATCCAAGCTTAGAACTATACACACCAGTAAAAAGCCGAGCAGTTTCATTGACAGCCCGGGGCTGTTCACGATCTTGGGTCCTCTCAGGAGGAGGTCAGGGGCTTCCTAAGTGACTCAGAAGGAAAGCAGCTGCTCTTTGACCTCTGCAAAGCAAAGTTCATGAATACGCTGTTCCAGCTGCTGAGAATTGTTCTCAGTAACTTTTTTCCCAATTAAAAAAAGAATGTATGCTTATCCCAGCATTGTTTGTCCAACAATCCAACATGTCCCCAAACAGTAGATGGGATAGATATTTTATTTATACGATGGAATACTGTATGGCAGGCAATGAAACTGAAAGAATTGCAGCTTCAGTGAGAACATAGATGAATCTCACAAAAATAAATTGAGCAAAAAAACAAGAGACAAAATGACACAAATGAACTTATTTACAAAACAGAAATAGACTCACAGACATAGAAAACAAATTTATGGTTACCAAAGGGGATCGGGCTGGGGGGGATAAGATAGGTGTTTGGGATTAAGATATATACACTCCTGTATATAAAATAGATAACTGACAAGGACCTACTATATTGCACAGAAAGTGAAAGTGAAAGTCATAGTTGCTCAGTCCTGTCCGACTCTGCAACCCCATGGACTGTAGCCCAGCAGGCTCCTCTGTCCATGGGATTTTCCAGGCAAGAATACTGGAGTGGATTGCCCTTCCCTTCTCCAGGGAATCTTCCTGACTCAGGGCTCAAAGCTGCGTCTCCTGCACTGCAGGCAGATTCTTTACCATCTGAGCCTATTCTCGATATCTTACAATAACCTGTAATGGAAGAAAATGTAAATAAAAAATATATATGTGTGTGTGAATCACTTTGCTGTACACCTTAAACTAACACAACATTGTAAGTCAACTCTGATTAAAATTTTAAAAACACGTTAACAAAATAGAAGGTACAAAAAGGACCATAGCATGTGATTCCACTTATATAAAGTTCGGGGAGGCCCACACTTTCACTGCTGAGGGCCTGTGTTCCACCCCCGGACAGAGAACTAAGATTCCACAAGCCACGTGGTGTGGCCAAAAAAAAAAAAATTAGATGACAGGCAAACTATACTACTTTGTTTAGGGACGTATGCATGAACAGTTTTTAAAAAGCAAGAGAATGACCAATGAGGAAGAAATAGGCCTGGGAGGAAGTTTCTGGTGTGCTGATAATGTATTTCTTGGTGGGTATTTGCTTCATAAACTATTTATCAGGTTGTTTATCTGTGTTTTAACTACTTGTCAGTATGCATAGTTCATAACACAATGTTTTTAAAAGTTAGATGCAAAAAAGATAATCTAAAGAGTCGGACACAACTGAGCAACTGAACTGAACTGAACTGATGCAGATGATAATCTCCTTTTATGAGTCACTTGCAAAATCAAATCTAATGTAAACTGAAAATTATAAAACATTATTGACTGAAATTAAAGATGACCTAAATAAAAGGAAAGACATCCCTTGATCATAGATAAGAACATTTAATATTATTAATTTGGGGGCATTTTTCCCCCCAAATTTCCATACAGATTCAATGCAATCCCTATTTTTTTTTTTTCAGAAATGGAAAAACTGATTCTCAAATTGATACTGAACTGCAAGGGACACCAAACAGCTAAAATAATAGTGAAAAGGAAAACACCATGGCAGGACTCACACTTCCTCATTTCAAAACTTTCTGCAAAGCTACAATAACCAATGCTGTGTACACTGGGAAGAAGAGAGCATAGGTGTAAATCTTTCTGAACTTGGATTAGGCACTGGCTTCTTAGACATGACACCAAAGATAGTAAACCAAAAGCATAACAGCCAGAGGGAGAAAAAAGAGGTAAACTGAACATTGTCAAAATAAAAACTTTTGTACTTCCTTGTATACTATCAAGAGATTGAAAAGACAACCCACAGAATGGGAGAAAATTTTTGTAAGTCATGTATCTGACAGGTCTAATATCCAGAATATATAAAGAACTCTTACCACTCAATAATAAAAATACAACTTACTTAAAAAATAGGCAAGGGTTTTGAACAGACATTTCCCCAAAGAGGAAATGCAGGTGGTCAATAAGCATAGGAAAAGAGAAATGCAATTATTAATTAGAGAAATGTAAATCAAAACTCCAGGAGATGGTGAGGGACAGGGAGGCCTGGCGTGCTGCAGTCCATGGGGTCGCAAAGAGTTGAACACTGAGCAACAACAAATCAAAACCACAATGAAACACCAGCCATTCTAGGATGGTTAGAATCAAAGAGTTAGGAGACTGGAGAAATTAGAGCCTTGATAGATTGCTGCAGGAGTATAAAACGGTGCCACTTTGGGGAAAAGTCTAACAGTTCCTCAAAAAGTTAAAAATGGAGTAACCATATTGCCCAGAAAAGACAGAGGAACCAGAGATCAAATTGTCAACATCTGTTGGATCATAGAAAAAGCAAGAGAATTCCATAAAAATGTCTACTGCCTCATTGACTACACTAAAGCCTTTGACTATGTGGATCACGACAAACTGTGCAAAAGTCTTCAAGGGATGGGAATTTACCGTAGGAAAGGCCAGCTTACCTGCCTCCTGAGAAATCTGTATGCAGGTCAGGAAGCAACAGCTAGAACTGGACATGGAACAACAGACTGGTTACAAATTGGGAAAGGAGTACGTCAAAGCTGTATACTGTCACCCTGCTTATTTAACTTACATGCAGAGTACATCATACGAAATGCCAGACTGGATGAAGCACAAGCTGGAATCAAGATTGCCGGGAGAAATATATATAACCTCAGATATACAGATGACACCTTATGGCAGAAAGTGAAGAGGAACTGAAGAGCCTCTTGATGAAAGTGAAAGAGGAGAGTGAAAAAGCTGGTTTAAAACTCAACATTCAAAAAACGAAGATCATGGCATCCAGTCCCATCACTTCACGGCAAATAGATGGAGAAACAATGGAAACAGTGAAAGACTTATTTTCTTGGGCTCCAAAATCACAGCAGATGGTGACTGCAGCCATGAAATTAAAAGACACTTGCTCCTTGGAAGAAAAGCTATGACCAACCTAGGCAGCATATAAAACAGCAGAGACATTACTGTGCCAGCAAAGGTCCATCTAGTCAAAGCTATGGTTTTTCCAGTAGTCATGTATGGATGGAAGAATTGGACTAGGATGCTTTTGAACTGTGGTACTGGACTCTTGAAATTTCCTTGGACTGCAAGGAGATCAAACCAGTCAATCCTAAAGGAAATCAACCCTGAATATGCATTGGAAGGACTGATGCTGAAGCTGAAGCTCCAATACCTTGGCCACCTGATACAAAGAACTGACTCATTGGAAAAGACCCTGATGCTGGGAAAGATTGAAGGCAGGAAAAGGTAGCGACAGAGGATGAGATGGTTGGATGGCATCACCGACTCGATGGACATAAGTTTGAGCAAGCTCCGGGAGTTGGTGATAGACAGGGAAGCCTGGCGTGCTGAAGTCCATGGGGTCACAAAGAGTCGGATGCAACTGATCTGAACTGAACTGAACTGAAATGACCCAGGAATTCCACTCCTGGGTATATACCCAAGAGAACTGAAAATAAATGTTCACACAAAAACTTGTATATAAATGTTGAAAGCAGCATTATTTATAAGGGCCGAATATCAATTGATAAAATGGAAAAACAAATATGGGCTATCCGTACAATGGAATATTATTCAGCCATAAATGAAGCACTGGTATATGCCACAATGTGGATGAACCTTGAAAATAAGCTAAGTGAAAGAAGCCAGTCACAAAAGACCACCTATTATTTGATTCCATCTCTGTGAAATGTCCAGAATAGGCAAACCCATAGACACAGAAGGTGGATTAATAGTTGCCAGGAGCTGGGGAGAGCGAGAAACGGGGACTGACTACTGTTACAAAACACAGTTCAACTGAGTAAGTGGTAAAGATCTTCCTGGCTTTATTCACTCATCACGAATCATGCAGCAGCCCATCTAGCAAACAGAAAGGAGCTCTGAAGAACCGGACAAAATAGAAGACTTTTACAGGCAGAAAGAGGTGGGACAAGGAAATTAGTCAGCAAAGAGCTGATTATGTCAGCTGAGGTGGCCTTCCTTTGGGGAACTGCAGGGGTCTATCTATGGATTACTTCACCGCTGCAGAGCAGGAAATTCCAGACTGGCTGATCAAGACTGCATTCCTAGAAGAGGTTGAAACCACAGTTAGGTTAGGTATGAAGTCCTGGTTTTGTCCCTTGAGCTTAGCATGTGATCCCATTTGGGACTTCTTACCTCGCTTTTGACCATGTGGGATGTGCTCAATCGCGTCTGACTCTCTGCAGCTCTATGGACTGCAGCCGGCCAGGCTCCCCTGTCCATCGAATTTCTCAGGCAGGAGTACTGGAGTGGGTTGCCATTTCCTTCTCCAGGGATCAAACCTGCGTCTCCTGTGTCTCCTGCACTGCAGGCGGATTCTTCACCTGCTGAACCATCAGTGTTTCTTTCTGAGGTGATGAAAATGTTGTGGAATTTGACAGGGAGGATGCTTGCACAAACTTGTGTATACACTATAAATCACTGTACATGTGTTTAGTTGTTAAGTTGTGTCCGACTCTTTCTGGACTGCATGGACTACAGTCCACCAGGCTGCTCTGTCCATGGTATTCTCCAGGCAAGAATATTGGAGTGGTTGCCATTTCCTCCTCCAGGGATCCCTCCAGCCCAGGGACTGAACCTGCGTCTCTTGATTGAACCCACAGGCAAGTGGGTTCTTTTACCACTGAGCCACCAGGGAAGCCAACTGCACACTTAAAAGGGCCAATTTTATGGTACACGAATGGTACCCCAATTTTTTAATGGAATTTTCAGAAAAAAAACTAATAAATTAGAAATTGTTTCCTTTCTTTAAAATTTCACCCACTAAACTTAAATTTAAAAAAAGAAAAAAACCAAATCAGTGAGCGTGCTCATTGTACGAAAAATTGGAAGCATCCCCCTCGGGAACCACTACCCCCTTCCAAACAACTCCCATGTCTGTTGTCACTGCTTAAAGAACGAGAATCACTTCGAGTGCTGCTTTTGTTACCAGTGGAAAGAATGCCTCCACCCCTCCCTCCAGCATACCACTGCCCCCTCACCAGCCCCCCTCCCCCGTACACAGGCTGGCAGTAAAAAAGGAAGGAAATATTAGCCCTAAAAATATTGCTAATACATCCCTCCCCAGGACTCGGAGCTCTGAGTGGGGAGGGCGGCCTGCAGGCCGGATCATGCAGGGTACCACCGGTGTGGTGTGAGCAGAACGGCGGGGACTTGGGGAGCGTGCTGCGGAGCTGTCGGGCAGCCTTAGGGGCGCGCGCGCCGGGGACAGGGTGGGGATCGTGGGACAGTCCAGGGGCCGACGCGGGTCCGCAGTCCGGACTTGGGGGCCATGGGGCGGGGCTTGAGGACGAAGGGGTGTGGCGTCAGGGCGGGGGCGGGGCGCACCCGCTGTCTGGGCATGGGGGCTACGGGGCGGAGTGTGGAGATCGCGGGGGCGTGGTAGGGTGGGGCGGGGCCTAGGGGTAGGGGCGGGGCGTGGGCCGCGGGCCCCGAGGGCTCGGGAGGGGCCGGACGCGGGAGGGGCCGGACGCGGGCGGGGCGGGCTCTGGGACGCTAGCGGCTCGCGGGTCGGTGCCCAGACAGCTGCGGCGGCGGCGGCGGCGGCCACACGCTGAGCCGCGATCCCAACCCTCTCCGCGCCCGGCCATGCCACCTCCCCCGCCGCCCACCGTGCTGGTGCCGTCGGAGCGCGCCGTGGTGCTTCTGTCGTGCGTGCTCTCCGCTGTGGGCTCGGGCCTGCTGATAACCACGCACGCCCTGTGGCCCGACCTGCGCAGCCTGGCACGGCGCCTGCTGCTCTTCCTGTCCCTGGCCGACCTGCTCTCGGCCGCCTCTTACTTCTACGGGGTCCTGCAGGACTTCGAGAACTCCTCGTGGGACTGCGTGCTGCAGGGCGCGCTCTCCACCTTCGCCAACACCAGCTCCTTCTTCTGGACGGTGGCCATTGCCCTCTACCTGTATCTCAGCATCGTGCGCACAGCGTGCGGGCCCGAGACTGGCCGCCTGCTCTGGGCTTTCCATGTCGTCAGGTGGGTGGCGGCGACGCCTCTTTCCTTCAGGTTCCCTGATCCCTGCCCGGATCCAGTGTGCTGTCCCTGTGGCCCTCGCCACGCTCAGGGCCACGCGTCTTGGTCGGACCTCTGACCGGCCACTCAGCCGGCAGTGTCTGCTCATGTCCCGGGACAGCCCTGGGCCAGCGGAATGATAGTCTTGATGAACTAGTTCTGTATATCGCCGCAGGGGGCGTCCCTTTGAGGTGGCCTCAGCTCAAGCCTCCCAGGGAGGTGGGTGCCTCAGCGCAGGCCCTGGAGCGTGGGGGACTAGAGCTCACCCTCAGAGCTGGACCCTGGTAACTTGGAAGCACCTGGAGAGCTGGTGAGGCCACTCTGGACCTTTGGCCTCCTGTTTCACTGCGTTCTGGCCATCTCTGCTGCTGGTGGGCATGGGGGCAGGCACCTGAGAGATGAGTTAGGTGCCCCAGGATGGAAAAGTACATGTGGTTCATGTGGCCACTCTCAGGCTGCCCTCCACCCAATCCTCTGCCTCAGCGCTAAAATTTAGGAAGGACAGTCTTGTTTATTTTATCTTTACTCATCTCTAAACCTCAGGCACCAATCTCTTGTTATCTATGTTCTAGATAATCTTTCTTTCCAGAGTTCAGCAGCTCTGAAATTGAGGTCAGAGCCAGAGGCTGGTCTGGAAGACAGCTGCCAGCTGCCTGGAGTCTCTGGGTAGCGAGAACCAAGGCCTTGTCCTGCCCTGGCATTGTAGTGTCTCATCCAGCTAGCTCTCACCTGTGAACCAAGGTTGGCCCCTTCCCAGTGTAATCCCAGGATTCAAACATCTGGTGAGGTCCTCTGCTGAACCCAAGGCAGGAATTTTATAGAGCTTCTTTCCTCTTCTCCCTCCTCCAAATAAGAGCACCAAATGCTGCCCTAATTATAGGTCCTCTCTGTTAAATACTTGAGTTCTTTCCAAGGGACAGAGGATGGTCAGCACTTTTGTAGAGACAAGTCACCTGGGTGTCACAACAGTGAGGTCACAAGCCTGCAAGAGTCACTTGACCTCCAGGTCTCACGGCTGTTGGAGGGAGGCCAGCTGGGCCCTGGGAAATTAAATGGCCTGCTTCTCAGCTGTTCAAGTCAAAATATTTGCAGTGAGCCATTCAGACAGGGTCAGGTGCTGCAGAGATCCACAGAGATGGGGTGACCTTTTCTTTCTCTCTCTCCCACCGGATCTCTGCATCCATTTCTGGGACCCTGTTCTTGGGAGGCTGGTTAGGTGTGGGCAGCGTGGAGCTCAAGTGTATCTGGGAAGGTACCCAAGACTTTCTTTGCAAGGTTCTCTTCTCTTTTCCCCCTCTCTTTTGAAAAGTACTGAATATAATGTATTTTTTAAGTGATAAAGAGAACCTGTGCAGCTTCTATAGAAAAGACGCATTCCCTAAGAACCTTTCTTTTCACTTCTAGGGATGTTTTCTGTGATGCTTAGGGAAAGCCTCTCAAGAAAGCCTGTGTGTCCTTCTGTGGCTATAAGGAAGCAGATTGTTCCTCTTGTCTGTTGTATGTGATCCCCCTACTTTATATATACATGGCTACATTCAGTCTATAGTTGCAGTGCACAGGCTCAATAGTTGTGGTGGTTTAGTTACCTCACCAGGGTTCGAACCCAAGTCTCCTGCATTGGAAGGTGGATTCTTAACTACTGGACCACCAGAGAAGTCCCTATCTACTTTCTTCTTAAAAGAAAAAAGAAATTTTTCCTGTCAAAGGGACTTTGACAATTTTTTCTCTTCCAGAAGTTAGCACTCCCTTTGCTAGTCTAAAACTTGGTAAAAACCTGTCCAGCAGGTTCATGTATTGACCTGGATCCTCCCAGACGATATTGCTAAGGACTCTTCAGTGTCTTTCTTTGAAGGACTAATTTATGGCTGCTGAAGGACCTCTTCAGTTCAGGTCAGTTCAGTTCAGTTCATTTCAGTCGCTCAGTCGTGTCCGACTCTCTGTGACCCCATGGACTGCAGCACGCCAGGCTTCTTTGTCCATCATCAACTCCCGGAGCTTGCTCAAACTCATGTCCATTAAGTTGGTGATGCCATCCAGCCATCTCATCCTCTGTCATCCCCTTCTCCTCCTGCCTTCAATCTTTCCCAGCATCAGGGTCTTTTCCAGTGAGTTAGTTCTTAGCATGAGGTGGCCAAAGTATTGGAATTTCAGCTTTGGCATCAGTCCTTCCAGTGAATATTTAGGACTGATTTCCTTTAGGATTGATGGTTTGATCTCCTTGCTACCCAAGGGACTCTTAAGAGTCTTCTTTGGCACCACAGTTCAAAAACATCAATTCTTTGGCGCTCAGCTTTCTTTATAGTCCAACACTCCCATCCATACATGACTTCAGGAAAAACCATATCTTTGACTATATGGACCTTTGTAGGCAAAGTAATGTCTCTGCTTTTTTATATGCTGCCTAGGTTGGTCATAGCTTTTCTTCCAAGGAGCAAGTGTCTTTTAATTCCATGGCTGCAGTCACCATCTGCTGTGATTTTGGAGCCCAAGAAAATAAGTCTTTCACTGTTTCCATTGTTTCTCCATCTATTTGCCGTGAAGTGATGGGACCGGATGCCATGATCTTCGTTTTTTGAATGTTGAGTTTTAAACCAGCTTTTTCACTCTCCTCTTTCACTTTCATCAAGAGGCTCTTCAGTTCCTCTTCGCTTTCTGCCATAAGGGTGGTGTCATCTGCATATCTGAGGTTATATATATTTCTCCCGGCAATCTTGATTCCAGCTTGTGCTTCATCCAGTCTGGCATTTCGTATGATGTACTCTGCATGTAAGTTAAATAAGCAGGGTGACAATATACAACCTTGATGTACTCCTTTCCCAATTTGAAACCAGTCTGTTGTTCCATGTCCAGTTCTAGCTGTTGCTTCCTGACCTGCATACAGGTTTCTCAGGAGGCAGGTAAGGTAGTCTGGTATTCCCATCCCTTGAAGACTTTTGCACAGTTTGTCATGATCCACATAGTCAAAGGCTTTAGTGTAGTCAATGAAGCAGAAGTAGACATTTTTATGGAGTTCTCTTGCTTTTTCTATGATCCCGCAGATGTTGGCAATTTGATTTCTGGTTCCTCTGTCTTTTCTAAATCCAGCTTGAACATCTGGAAGTTCTCAGTTCACATACTGTTGAAGCCTCGCTTGGAGAATTTTGAGGATTACTTTGCTAGTGTGTGAGATGAGGACAATTGTGCGGTAGTTTGAAGAGTCTTTGGGATTGCCTTTCTTTGGGATTGGAATGAACACTGACCTTTTCCAGTCCTGTTGCCACTGCTGAGTTTTCCAAATTTGCTGGCATATTGAGTGCAGCACTTTAACAGCATCATCTTTTAGGATTTGAAATAGCTCAGTAGGAATTCTATTACCTCCACTAGCAAGTACCTCTTGGCAGTGGGAAGTCTCATCTTCAGACTCAGGCTACACAGTGACCCAGTCGTTAACCATGTCAAATGACTGGAAATCAGTCCTCTTCTTCAGACCTTGCAGTCTCCAAAAATATTTTAAAATATGAATACACAAAAGGTCAATCTCTATTCTCTAAAGAGTTCTTATGAGTTGATTTTTCAAAGAAAACTGACAAATATCTTTAGAAATGGACAGAGGACATTCTGACAAAATAGTAAAAGCGTGAATACTCAATACAAGCAATAACAAAGAAGTACCATTTTCTCTTTAAATTAGAAGGAAAAAAGTAGTAAGCCAGGATATTAATGTGATATGCAGATGAAACTGGTGTTTTCCTAATTATTTTTGGCCATGTAAATTGGAATAATCCATGTAGAAAGTATTTGGTTCTTACCCCTTGATCCCAGAAATCCTATTATAGGGATCTAGTCTAAGGAGATCAACCAAATGACATGCAAAGCCGGATGTACAAAGGAGTTTGCGTGGCACTGTTAGCCAGTGATGACAATTTGAAAGCAACCTTAATGTCCAAAAAATAGGGGATCAGTAAGTTATAGACTATACCCCACCTGGAAGTGTTATGCTGTTAAATACTGGCCATGAACTCTACAAGTAATATATTTTTTTTTAAGTGGTAGGACATGATAAGTGGGAAAAGCCATCTATAGAGCTGAATGCAGCCATACACCGCAGGAGGCTGGAGAGAGTCATGCAAGCAGGCAAGTACCCAAGAAGTCCCTGCATGCCCCCTGGGGCCCTATGATAATGCCTGACATAGTTTCCTTTACTGAAAGACTTAAAAAAAAAAAAAATCTCATTGGGGAAGGAGGGCAGCTTAGACTTTATCCTCAGAGGTCAGGCTCCTGAGGTCTTGCAAAGTGCTGCCTTGATCCTCCGAAACCCAGCGGACTCACCCAGGATTGGTCACCCTCCAGCCACAGCTGATGAGACTTGCCCGAGCCACAGAGCTGTGAGTGGGAGGCTCCGGGTTAGAATTTCAAGGTCAGTGCCCCTTTAGGATTCCATCTTGTCTCTTGGCCTTGACAATAATTTTTTAAACTGAGAGGTAATTTGGCAGTCATTTATTTTTAGCTTTCTGGATTACCACCATTGTTAATGTGTAATTAAACACATTAGCGTTATTTATCTTTTCCAAGAATTTTTTTCTGGAATCATTTAAGAGTAAGTTGCAGACCTGTTGGCCCCAACTCCCAATCCTTCAGGGTGTATTTCCAAAAGGCAAGGACAGTCGCTTGCATGACCATGTTGTTAGTGTTGTTCAGTTGCTAAGTCATGTCTGACTCTTTGCGACCCCATGGACTGTAGCCCACCAGGCTCCTCTGTCCATGGAATTTCCCAAGCAAGAATAATGGAGCGGGTTGCCATTTCCTTCTCCAGGGAACCTTCCCGATTCAGGGATCGAATCCACATCTCCTGCGTTGGCAGGCAGATTCTTTACCACTGAGACACCTGGGAATAGCACAGGCACCCTATTTTGTAGGATGTCTGTCTCACCCAGGTTGCCTGATGCTTCCTTGTGAGTGGATCTGTTGCAGAAAGGGGGACCCCCTTTAGGGCCCAAGAATGGGTGCTTGTCTAACACCTGGAAATGAATTGTCCAAAGAGGCACACTTACTGACAAAGCAAGAGACTTTGTTGGGAAGGGGCGTCCCCGGGGAGAGCAGTAGGTAAAGGAACCCAGGAGGACTGCCCTGCCATGTGGCTCACAGCCTTGGATTTTATGATGAGGTAATTCATTTCCAGGTAGTCTCTGGCCAATCACTGTGACTCAAGGCCCTTCCTGGTGGTGTGAGTATTGCTCGGCCAAGATGGATTCCAGTGAGGAGGATTCTGGGAGGACGTATGGACTGGAGTCTCCTGTCTCCTTTTGACCTTTCCCAAATTCTTCTGGTTGGTGGTGGCTTGTTAGTTCCCTGTCCCTTACCAGAATCGCCTGGTGAAAAATAACTCATGCAGATGGTTACTGGAGTGAGCAGTGTCAGTCATGTGTCCCCTAACAGATTCAGAATCAGCACTTTGGGCTGAAATCTCACAGAAACTGGTTCTCGCTTGCTACCTGGGGGTGGCTGGCAACTGTGATTTGTACGTTTCCTAGTGATGTTCACTTTGATCACTTGGTCGAGGTGTTATCTACCAGTCCCCACTGCAGTTACTCCTTTTCCTTTTGTAGTTAATAAGGATCTTGTCTAGATAAACCTCCTGGAAGTCTCAAGGTCTCACTCAAGGGTTTCATATCCATTGATTCCCATAGCGTTCCAAGGTGAATCTTCTGGTTGTTGCTTCATTTTTAAGTGAAGTGAAAGTGAAAATTGTTCAGTCGTGTCCAACTCTTTGCGACCCCATGGACTATACAGTCCATGGAATTCTCTAGGCCAGAATACTGGAGTGGATAACCTATCCCTTCTCCAGTGGATCGAAATAGGGTCTCCTGCATTGCAGGTGGATTCTTTACCAACTAAACTGTCAGGGAAGCCAAGGTGTGAGAATATTCCACGTTCAAGGGCAAGTCCTGTATCAAGTCCCTTTGTACTGTGTCTTAGCAGTGGAGGCGGCATTATACCAACACCACGTGATTGATCGATTGCTTGAAACATAGTTGACTTACAATGTTGTGTTAGTTTCAGGTGTATAACACAGATTCAGTTATATATTTATATTCTTTTCTAGATTCATTTTCCTTATAGGTTATTAAAAAATACTGAGTAGAGTTTCCTGTACTATGCAGTAGGTCCTTGTTGTTTATCTATTTTATATATAGTTGTGTGTATATGTTAATCCCAAACACTTAGGATCCTAAATTATCCACCCCCCTCTCCCTTTTGGTAACCATAAGTTTTTTTTTGTTTTTTTTTTTAATTTTATTTATTTATTTATTTGGCTGCTCTGGGTCTTAGTTGTAGCATGTGGGATCTAGCTCCCTGACCAGGGGTCGAACCTGGGCCTCCTGCACTGGGAGCTCAGAGTCTCAGCCACTGGACCACCAGGGAAGTCCCTCCCTTTTGGTAACCATAAGTTTGTGCTTATGTTGTACAGGCATGTAGATAAGCATCTGGGACCATCTGTTTGCAGTTCTCACCTATGAAAGTGCTGGGCAGCCCAGTGGCCATGGGTGGGGTCATTTCCCTTTTGATAAGATAAGCCTAAAACCATCTCTGTCGCCTTGCAGAACACAACCTGCCTTTCAAAATAGCCCCTCTTCCCCTACAAGTGTTGGGCTTCTTCTGAACCAGACGGGCAGGGTCCTTAACTGTCCCCAACACGTGTGCCCTAGGGCCACCGCTGTGCCAGGCATCCGCTGGTGTGTCCTGTGATTGCGGGGGGAGGTTGGGCCAGGGGTGCCACATCTCGCCACGGGCCCGGGCCAAGCTGACCGCCTCCAGCAGCCTTAGGATTTCTTTGGGCTCCACTGAAGTAGGGATAGATGTGGGCATGACCCCTGGCCCAGGTGCCCACCCACCCTCTGGCAGTGGCTGGGAGTTCTGGAGGAAGAGAGAAATCTAGGGCACCCCAGGGTCACCATAAAACCCCCTGCTGTGGGGAGGGGGAAGTTCCCTCGCAGAGAAAAGGGGAACCGTGGGCCCTGCAGGGGAGAGCCTGTGAGCTCTCTAAGCAGACACCGGCTCGCTCACCGAGGGCCCAGTGACAAGGCCCCAGGCGGGCCATGCCTGAATGGGGATGGATGCAGCGGCTGCATGAACAGCACCCCACGCCAGGCGGTGCTCCCCAAAATGACAAGAGCTGAACTGACTTTGTTTTCTGAGAGCGCTGCTACAGTGAGGTCTCTGCACTGCGTTTGCATGTTCGTGGGGGCACCGTGGGTTGCCTCTTGACCCTGCTGGGGCACGGGCAGATGCCACAGGCCTTACCTGGGCCCAGGTGGGCAAGAAAGCATCCCTGTGTGCTACAGAGCGCTCCTCGGCCCCCAGAACCAGGACTGCAGAGCCTGGTGCTGGCAGGGAGTGTTTCGCTTCTGCAGCCAGGGCCGCAGAGTGACCTCGTGGTGGCCTGGCCAGTGGCTGGCGCCCTGAACGCCCACGTCCTGCCCCTCTGCCCGGCACTTCACACTAAGAGCCCATTGTCCGGGCAGAAACCTCCAGGCTTCCTCAGGCCTGGGTTCCTTTCCCCAGGCCCTGCTCCCTGCAGCTGCCTCCCTCTGAGCTGGCTCTGTCCTGCTCCCAAGAGCTTTCTAAATCGGCACATTGTTGCCTGGTGGTTTCGTCCTCAGAGCATCTCGGGGTCACGTTCACAGTCATGGCTTTCCGTAGGGCACAGGCCCAGGGACCAGGCTCTGCTGTTTGGGGGAGAAGACCCTCCTGTGGCCTTCCCAGCAAGGGCCACCCACGTAGCAGAGATCTGTAGGAAGGGTGAGGTCTGGTGAGGGGGGAGTGCAGGAATCCATGGTGGACTGAGGAGATTTGGAGCCCGTGGGGGAAGGGTCTTCCCATCGCCGAGTCACCCCAGGTGTTCCCCACCCTGACTGGTGGGACAGATTTCAGAAGATCCCCAACTGGGCAGACTGGGATCTCTGAGGGAAACCCAGAGCGTTGCTCTTGTGGGCACCGGCCACCTCTCTTGGGACTCTAACAAATGCCAGGGAATCCAGGTGTGGGATGTAGCCTGCTCACTGCCCAGCTGATCCTGCATTGGTTCAGCGGTTCACTGGGCAACCAAAGAACGAAGTGAATGCCGAGTTCCACAAGCCAAGCTCATGTCCAGTCTGCAGGACTTTTGTCAGTTTACACCTCCCCTAAGCTTACTGAGGGCCCCCAGCTCTGCAGGTCTGGGTGTGATGAGAGGGGAGGTCCCCTGTGTGTCTCTCCCCTACAGTTGGTAAGACAGCCTCTGCCTTAGTCTGCTCCAGCTGCCCTAACAAAGCCCACAGACTGGGTGGGGCACTTAAACAGCAGACATCCTCCCCTCCAGGTCCCAGAGGCTGGAAGTCTGAGATCCAGGTGTGGGCAGGGCCTCCCCTCCTGGCTTGCAGAGAGTCGTCTGCACCCCGTGTCCTCACGTGGTCGTCCCTCAGTGAGTGTTTGCGTCCAGATCTCTTCTTACAAGGCCATTCCTTGTTGTTCAGTCTCTTAGTCGTGTCTGACTCTTTGTGACCCCAGGGACTGTAGCACATCAGGCTTCCCTGTCCATCACCATTTCCTAGAGCTTCCTCAAACTCATGTCCATTGAGTTGGGGATGCCATCCAACCATCTCATCGTCTGATGCCCCCATCTCCTCCTGTCCTCAATCTTTCCCAGCATCAGGGTCTTTTCCAGTGAGTTGGCTCTTCCCATCAGGTGGCCAACGTATTGACACTTCAGCTCCGATCTCCTCCTGCCCTCAATCTTGCCCTGCATCAGGGTCTTTTCCAGTGAGAGGGCTCTTCACATCAGGTGGCCAAAGTATTGGAGCTTCAGAGTCAGTCCTTCCAAAGAATATTCAGGGTTGATTTCCTTTAGGATTGACTGGTTTGATCTCTTTGCAGTCCAAGGGACTCTCAAATCTTGCATGGACACCTGTCCTATTGAATTAGGACCCACCCAATGACCTCATTTTGACCTCATCACCTCTTTAAAGACCTTATCCCCAGACATAGTCCTATCTTGATGTTCTAGGGGTTCAGACTTCAACACAGGAGTCTAGGGGAGATGGGGAGACATACCCACCCCGAAACTGCCTCTGAAGGGGGAGGAAGCCAGCTTGGAATCTAGCCTCGGTTTCCAGGCAAACACAGGTGAGAGCTGGGGCTGGATGCCTCTGGGACAAGCTCTTGGTGCCCTTCCAAGTAGGGGATTCTGCTCACAGATGGGCTTCTGTTGTTGTTCAGTTGTTCAGTCCTGTCTTTGCAACCCCATGAACTGTAGCACACCAGGTTTCCCTGTCCTTTGCCATCTCCTGGAGTTTACTCAAACTCATAGCCATTGAGTCAGTGATGCCATCCAACCATCTCATCCTCTGCCCCCCCCCCAACCTTTTTTGTGGTCTTCAGGTGCCTTCCATCTAAGGGACCCCAGCTCTGCTTCTCCTCAGCCTGTATCACAGGTTTGGAGAGAAGGGGTCACCTGCGCTAACCATGTCTCTCCTCAGGCCTTTTCACAGCATCCCCTGCACGTGGTCACATGACTTCCTTCCCTTGGTGGGAGCGGGGAGGGGAGAAAGCTGCCAGTTCAGCCCCCTGCTCTGGGACTTGAGCAGCACGCCTGCCTTTTCTTTCCTCTGGCCGCCTGATGGCTATTGCACTCACAAGACCTCCTCAAAAGTCTTTCAGCACTCAAGGCCCAGTACCTCCTCACATGCCCGCTCTGGCGCCAGCTTCACAGGCTCAGGTTTAGAATGTGGGTCCCAGGTGTCCACATGGAGGGAGGACAGTTTGCTGGCCGCTCTCCATCACCCACATCTGGGCATGAGGGAGAGCTCTCTGACCTTCTGGGTCACGGTCAACTGCAACCCTTGGTCTGTCTCATGTGTGCTGTTGCTAAGCCATATCTTACTTTTTTTGGCTTTATTGTTGTTTTTTTTCTTGATTGATGGTGGTTTTTTTACAGGGATGAAAAGAAGCCTGTTACGTGGTATTGGGTAGGCCAAAAACTTCATTCGCATTTTTCTGTACCATCTTACAGAAAAACCCACCCGAACTTTTTGGCCAGCCCTATACTTGTTAGAAATTAGCAGTAGACTTTTCTGGAAAGTGGCAATTAGGTCATACATGTCTTTGCAGAGTCCCTTCCAGGGTTGCATACCACCAATAGCTCAGGGTGATCGCTTGGTCAGAGAGCAACTTGGCTAATCTGAGGTTGCCAGCCTTTCACCTCGCTCTGTAGGTGAGAACCCGGGGCAGTTTCAGCCCCCATCCTTTTCATCCCTGTCTAGTGGTGACCTGGAGCCAGTTTGTGGGACCCAACTGTTAAATTTCAGGGTATTTTTTGGGCTGGTTGTTAGCTAGAACTATCATTAAAAATTAAATTATTTAAACATACAATTAAATAAATTATATTAAAAACAATAGGGAGGTGGGAGGGGGGATCGGGATGGGGAATAAGTGTAAATCTATGGCTGATTCATATCAATGTATGACAAAACCCACTGGAAAAAAAATAAAATAATAAAATAAAAAAAAATAAAAAAAAAAAAACAAGAGTACTACTCAGAACCCCTTTGGTCCTAATTATAGTTTTGTTGATTTGTAAAGCAGATGTCAGCAAACTTTTCCTGTAGAGGACAGGATAATGATTATTTTCAGCTCTGCAGGCCATGTGACCTCCCCGTGCAATTGCTCAGCTCAGCTCTGGTAACTTGCAAGCAGCCATAGGTGACATGTAACCAGTGAGTGTGGCTGTGTGCCAATAAAACTTTATTTTAAAGAACAGACAACAAATTGGGAGATTGGGACTGACATATATATATATTAGTTGCTAAGTCATGTCTCACTCTTGCAACCCCATGGCCTGTAGCCCACCAGGCTCCTCTGTCCATGGGGTTTCTCAGGCAAGAATACTGGAGTGGGTTGCCACTTCCTCCTCCAGGGGATCTTCCTGACCCAGGGATCAAACCCAGGTCTCCTGCACTGCAGGCAGATTCTTTACTGACCAAGCCACCAAGGAGGAGAATGCTCTGTAATGACTTAAATGGGAAAAGAATCTGAAAAAAGAGTGGAAAATACTGTATATTAGCACATATATGGAATCTAGAAAGATGCTACTGATGAACCTATCTACAGGGCAGCAGTGGAGATGCAGAAATAAACAGACTTGTGGACACAGTGGGGGGACAAGGTGGATGATTTGAGATAGTAGCACTGAAACGTACACATTACCATATGTAAAGTGGGTAACCAGTGGGAATTCGCTGTGTAAAGCAGGGAACACAAAGCCAGTGCTCTGTGACAACCTGGAGGGGGTGCGGAATGGGGAGGTTTAAGAGAGAGGAACATATGTATATGTACACCTATGACTAGTTCATGTTGCTATATGGCAGAAACCATCTCAATATTGTAAATTGCTTACTCTCCAATGAAAAGACTATAAAATAAGAATGAAAAGTGGATATATGTATATGTATAACTGATTCACTGTGGTACAGCAGGAACAAACACATTCTAAATCAACTATACTCCAACTTAAAATAAATAAAATGGAAAAATAAGTAAAACACAGACTTTGGGCTGGATTTGGCCTGAGAGCCCTAGTATGTTCGACCCCTGATCTAAAGTTAAGAAAGTGATTAGGAAATGTGAGTGCATGCATGTGTGCTTTAATCATGTCTGACTCTTTAAGACCCTATGGACTGTAGCCTGCCAGGCTCCTCTGTCCTCTGCCTGGATTCTCCAGGCAAGAATATTGGAGTGGGTTGCCATGCCCTCTTCCCGGGGATCTTCCCGACTCAGGGATCAAACCCATATCCTTAAGTCTCCAGCAATGACAGGTGGATTCTTTACCACTAGTGCCACCTGGGAAGCCCCGGAAATGTTAGTAGTAAAGATAAAATGTAAAAGTGCTTCTTGTCTCTGAACCTAAGCCTACGGCCCACATCAAGGCAAGTGGGAAGCCGGATATTCAGGGGGAGGTGATGAGAATGGGCCAGGTCCCAGAGCAGGAAAAAAGAAGAAATATCTTCTGATGTTGGAAAAGTGTTACCTGAGTCACAGAGAAGTTGCTCATGTGAAACGTCATATCAACTTCATATCAAGCCAGTTCCCAGCACTCGTCTAGTGCCCCAGGTCTTCCTCATTTCACTTCCATCTTACTCATTAAGGAAAATGAAAATAGCATCCACCTTCACGTCATGGAACTACTCTAATTGGCTAACTGCAACCATAGGTTGGCTGCGGATACCAGAGTTTGGAAAAAGTCAACAAGAGCATCCTGTGAGAATCAGTTGGCTGTATGGAGTGTACAATGAGGAGTATTTTTATTATTATTTACAGATTGTGTGCCTCGCCTCACATCGTTTTAAAAAAAAATAGTGAAGTATGGTTGCTTTACTGCAAGAAATAAAGAACTTAAAGTGGTCCATTTTCAAGAATAACTAGTTTTGAGTGACAGCTTGCTGATGCAATAGTTATAAAACTAGAAAGTCCAGGGAAACAGAGGAAGGGTGGGGTGCCTAGGCTTTTCACGCTGGCTCATTCTATTGGTGAATTCAAAACATAAGAACGGAAATAGGTGTGCAGGAAAGGAGGAAACAAGATGTCAGTGAGGGGCCAGCCCATAAAGACAGAGGAAGTAAACCTAGGCGACATCTAGGAAGATTGTTCACCCCACAGTATTCAGCCAGTGAGGAACTGGAGGAGGGACTTGCATGCTAGGGATAACTTGCGGATAACTTGATCCATGTAGCGACTCTGTGTGAACCTGCCCACCAGACACCCACTAGATGATCTTGCAAGACCATCATTAAAGCCTCACTTCCCGCTGCATGTTGTGTCTCCAAGACCATTCGTTTGAGTTTGGGCTGGTGAGCGTGTTTCTCACATTACGATCGATGTGTTAGTTTCTGCTTACAGCAACGTGAATCAGCTCTAAATACACATGTATTCCCTCTTTTTTGGATTTTCTTCGCACAGGTCATCCCAGAGCCCTGAGTAGAGTTCCCTGAGCTATACTGTAGGTTCTCATTAGTTATCTATTTTATGTGTTGTTGTTTAGTCACTAAGTCCTGTCTGACTCTTCTGCAACCCCATGGAGTGTATGTTAGCCTGCCAGGCTCCTCTGTCCATGGGATTTACCAAGCAAGACTACTGGAGCAGGTTGCCATTTTTCTCCAGGGGTTCAATCCAGGGATCAAACCAGTGTCTCTGGTGTCTCTTGCATCTGTAGGTGGATTGTTTACTGACTGGGCCACCTGGGAAGCCGGTCTATTTTATACAAAGTATCAATCGTGTAAATCCCAATCTGTCAATTCATTCCACTCCCCCTTACTCCCCTTTTACTTTGTATTAGTAAAACTCATAATCAGTTTGTGTGTGTGTGTGTATGTGTGTGTGTGTGTATGCAGACATCTTTCTGATGTTAAAACATCACCAACACGCCAGTGTCTTTACCTATAAATTACGCATCTGGTGGAGCCTGCTTGGCAGGGTGATTAGACCATCCCGCCCATTCCCTTCCCACGCTCCCTGAGATCACTCCTTTTCCCACCTCCACCCAGGTACCTCCCAGGCCGCTTCTGGCTCCAGTAAAGCTGCTGTCTGTGCTCAAGTTCAAAGAGCAGCTCTGATTGATCAACCCACAGTCTCAGCCCTTTCAAAACCTTTTGTCTATTTGGTCTTCCCTCTGGCTGTTTTCCAGCACAGACTCAGCTCCAGGCACACCCCAGTCACACAGAGGAGAGACATCACGTAGCTTTTGTCTGTCAGACCAAAAGTTGTAAAACCTGGAAATGTCACCCTGTGGTCCCCAGGTTTCCTTTGGGGGCCCTGGGGATGCTGAGGAGGGAAGGAGGCAGCTTCCTCCTGCCAAGCCTGTGCTGTCTTCCCCCCAGGATGGGGATCCCTGGCTCCCGTCCTGCCAGGGATGGTCTTGACTCACTGCTCTCCCACCTCTAACTTCAGGATTTCTGGTTCAGCCCTTTAACAGAAGTCCCCAACCTCTGGGATCTAATGCCTGATGATCTGAGGTGGAGCTGCTGTAACCATAATAGAAATAAAGTGCACAATGCATGTAATGTGTTTTGTTGTTCAGTCGCTAAGTTGTGTCTTGACTCTTTGCGACCCCATGAACTGCAGCACTCCAGGCTTTTCCATCTTGCACTATCTTCTGGAGCTTGCTCAAACTCATGTCCCTTGAATCGATGTTGCCATCCTCTGTCGTCCTCTTCTCCTCCTGCCTTCAATCTTCCCCAGCATCAGGGTCTTCTGATGAGTCAGTTCTTCACATCAGGTGGCCAAAGTATTGGAGCTTCAGCTTCAACATCAGTCCTTCCAATGAATATTCAGGGTTGATTTCCTGTAGGATCGACTGGTTTGATCTCTGTGCTGTCCAAGGGACACTCAACAGTCTTCTCCAACACCACATCCCAAAACCATCCTCCCCTACCCCTCAGTCTGTGGAAAAATTGTCTGCCATGAAACCAGTGCCTGGTGCCCAAAAGGTTGGAGACTGCTGCTTTAAAAGCCTTTCACCTCCTTTCAGTAATGTCCTTGCAGTGAACATTTAAGGGGTAAATTGGGAAAAGCTGTCTTGGCCACTGCGCTCATACTTCATTCATTCAGGAGGTCCTAGTTTTGCCCCGCCACATGCCAGGCACTGGTGTGGATGCTGAGATGGAGCAGTGAGCCCACATGGCCATCGCCTTCTGGAGCTCACAGTGGACACATGTTGTCCTTTACTAGGATGGCGTGAGGTTGTTTTTTTAAAACTGGAGGATAATTGCTTTACAATGTTGTGTTGGTTTCTGCCATACAACAGTGTTCATTGCAGTACTATTTACAATGGCTTGAGTTTTAAAATGGGAAACTTTTATTAAGACAAAATAGTTTGATAATAATATATATTAACTTAATAGATCATTAATTCTTCACAAGACAAGCATTTGGCTTCCCTGGTGGTCCAGTGATTAAGAATCCTCCTGCCAATGCAGGAGACATGGGTTCGATCCCTGGTTCAAGAAGATCCCACATGCCACAGAGCAACTAAGCCCATGTGCCACAACTACTGAGTCTGCACTCTAGAGTCTTCACCCTGGAGCCCTTCTCCACAACAAGAGAAGCCACTGCACTGCAACTAGAGAGTAGCCCCTGCCAATCACAACTGAGAAATCCCTCTCGCAGCAACCAAGACCCAGTGCAACCACAAATAAAGTTTATTTTTTTCTTTTTTTCTTTTTTTTTCACAAATAAAGTTTAAAAAAAAAATAGCACACTCCATTGTAAGTGTAACATAATAATCCCATAATCCTTTGATTTGGGTGGAATTTTGGCCCCTCCTGTTCAAGGGGGACGTGTCGCTTCTGCCTCCGGGCAGCCGGAGCTGCAGGGCTGTGGGGCTCCTGCAGAGGTCAGTGGAGGATGGACACCAAACCTCCCCCAGGCCCAGGGAGCTGACTTTCTCCTTTACATCACCATCCCCGCCCTGCCTCCTCCCCCATCCTGCAGCCTTTGGAGACCTTGATAGAAACACCGCTCTTCTAGCCTCCTTTTCGTAACAGACCAAGTGCAACTGGGATCAAATCATTGTTCCATGACTTTCAGAAAGAGCCGGCATCCCTTACACGGAGCCCTTGAGGTAGAACTGCTTTCCACACTAAGTGTTTTTCTAATGACCCTGTCCTGGTCACTGAGCAGCTGACCTGGGACATAGGCCTGTGTGTCCTCCTGGGGTCACAGGCCTCACACCTCCCTGGCGCCTGCACTGCAGGACTGGATCCTGGATCCTGGATCCTGGGACCTAGGGATGAGCCTGCCTGACATAAACATGGACACACCCTGTCCCGTGTGCGCACCTCACGCTGATCAGTTTATTCTGGTAATGACTGACTACAATGCTCTGCTCCAGGCACCGTGATCATCCCCAGTTGGTGCAGAAAAACACTGATGTGTTGCAACCACGCGGGGCAGGCCCGAGACTTGGACCCATCCTGTTGCATCACCGTCCAAGCTCTTAACTACCCTGCAGGCCTCCACATTAGCTTGTTTGTGTCCCTCTCACCGACTTGAAAGGTTTTTGGGGGAGACTGGTGTGGGGACCACCGGGGAGGGGCCTTGGGGCTCAGCCCTAATCTGGGCTGTGTTGCCATTGTGTTAAACTCTAGAAAAGTCCATCCAGCACTGCCTTGAGAGGGGGCTCTGCCCCTGCTCTAAGCTTTAGAGGGTCTCCTTGGGCTTCTCTGGTGGCTTAGATGGTAAAGAATCTGCTTGCAATGCAGGAGACTTGGGTTTGATCCCCAGGTTGGGAAGATCCCCTGGAGAAGGGAATGGCTACCCACTCCAGTATTCTTGCCTGGAGAATTCCATGAACAGAGTAGCCTGGCGGGCTACAGTCCATGGGGTCACAAGGAGTCAGACAGGACTGAGCAATTAACACACTTGGATCCTTGCCAGGGCCCAAGAAGACGTGTCTGCCTAGAGCCCGCCCCCTCTTCTAGTTCCTGCTACAGCTGCACGGGACCCTGACAGCCCCAAGCCACCAGTGTATGTATGCACTCCCGGACCCAGGCTGGCCACGGGGGCCTGTCTGCTAGTGGAGTGTGTGGATGATATTTGGCCGCGTGGGCTAATGTTTGCAGGTTGGTGCCCAGGCCTCCCAATGCAGGAAGGAGCTGGCTGTTCTGGTGCTATGGTGTGTGATTTTAGTCACTCAGTCGTGTCCACGGGATTTTCCAGGCAAGAGTACTGGAGTGGGTTGCCATTTCCTTCTCCAGAGGATCTTCCTGACCCAGGGATGGAACCCCTGTCTCCCACACTGTAGACAGACGCTTTACCATCTGAGCCACCCGGGAAGTGAGAGTGCTGTAGCATCCTAGGCTCTGAGGAGCCTGGCAATTCTGAATTTGAACCCAGCCTCCCAGCGCTTGGGAGGCTGTGTGTGTCCAGGTAGGAGGCCAGGACATCCCCTGTGTCCCCTTTCCTGGGCTTGGGCAGAGCAGGCTGGATTGGGGGCTTTGAGGACTCCCGCCCCTCTGCTCTCCAGGGACCCTGTCTGCTGCGGCCTTGGGAGAGCACTGGCCTTGTCTGCGCAGCATCCCGGTCTCTTCGCCCTTCCTGGCTTTGCTAGGAGCTGGGTCTGACCTCACCGCGGCCTGTTTGCTCCTTCCTCCTCAGCTGGGGGGTTCCGCTGGCCATCACCGTGGCAGCCGTGGCTCTGAAGAAGATCGGCTACGACGCCTCGGACGTGTCGGTGGGCTGGTGCTGGATCAACCTGGAGGCGGAGGACCGGGTGCTGTGGATGCTGCTGACCGGGAAGCTGTGGGAGCTGATGGCCTACGTCACCCTGCCCGTGCTCTACCTCCTCATCCGGAAGCACATTCACCGGGCGGTAGGTGCCCCCGGGGGGCCCGCCTGAGCTCTGTGTGGCCAGCGTGTCCCGGCGTCGGGGCCGGCCATCTCAGGGGAAGGACCAGTGACCGGGGAGAGTGAGGGAGGGTTTGCTCTGCATCACTCACCGTGACGCATGCCGAATTTTATAAGCACCGTGGGTTGTCTTGTTTGCTAATTACACAGCCCCGTCGGGGCGGGTCCTTTTATTCCTTCGTTTGTGGATAAGGAAACAAGGCTCACCAAGGTTAAGGGGCTCTCCAGACTCCTAGTGTCCTAGGAGGCTACGAGCGCAGCCTGCGGTCTGGGCCACAGCTCTCTACTGCCCCCTCCTGGACAGACCCATGCAGCTGTTTAACCTTGAAAGGAACCTGGATGAAAGATGCTTGCGTGCAGATGAGCACTAGCCAAATAAGAATTGACCCGGCAGGGCCCCACCCACACACCCTCCCCCCAAGGTGGGGGAGGGGAGGCCACAGACTTCCATAATCAGTGGTACAAATAATTCACTTCTTATTCTTGGTGATTAAAATATCCTAAGTGGTAGATTTTTCGGGCTCTCAGGAATTCAATAGACTGGGCTGATCAGAAGTCTGCTAGTTCTGGCAGGAAATTCTCGGAAAGAATGTTTTCCCTCTGATAATCCGACCGAATTGTTCCTTATGCTGGACTACCAGTTCGTTTCTGCAGATGTAAAGTACAGGCTTTCTCCTAGCCACGTCCAAGTCCTTGTTGTGATTGTTAAGTCACTAAGTTGTGTCTGACTCTTTTGCAATCCCATGGACTGTAGCCCGCCTGTAGCCAGGCTCCTCTGTCCATAGGATCTCCCAGGTGAGAATCCTGGAGTGGGTTGCCATTCCTTTCTCCGGGGGATCTTCCCAACCCAGGAATCGAAACCACATCTGCATTGGCAGATGGATTCTTTACTGCTGACCCAGCAGGGAACCCAATCAAGTGCAAACTACTACCCCAGAAATGCTCAGATTAGCCCATCCATTGATCTGCTCAAGCATTCATTCAGTGCATTTTTGTTGAGCATCTACTATACATAAAAGTTCTGTGTGGCAATGGGAGTTTCTAATGAGAATTCAAGCATGGTTCCTGCACTCCTAGGAGGAGGCAGAGATGTAACTCCAATGGAAGATAAAATATGGCATGTGGCTGGTGTGGTAGCAGAGTGAAAGCTCTGGGGACAGATTTCCTGGCTTATCCTGCTGATGTGGTGCCTGTCTTTCTGTTTTGCTCTGCGTTTTCAAGACTGAAATTGTAGGGGAGAATGTCCCCATCTTTCGAGTGTGCTGCAGGCTCAATGGCCATTTCCAAGTGTGTGAGGTGCTCCTCGCAGCTGTCTGAGACCTGATCCCCACCCTGTACTCCTATCTGTCTCCTGAAACACACACTTCGGGTTTTGTTTTTACTTGAAAATCTACCTGATTCTCACTCCTCCCTGCCGCCCTCTTGTGGCTCAACTTGGAGTCACTGACAGAGATGCTGGCAGGTGTACCAATGGGTCTGAGATCCTCTCGGTCTCTGAAGGGCTTTTTAGTTGGTCTTCTGTCTGGGCTGGGGGTGCCCTTCTCACCCCCTATTTCCTACTGCCCTAGGAGGGTTCCAGGGCTCCCAGATGGAAGTTCCCAGAAGCCCCACCAGGCTCTGCCCAGGACTCCCCCCTCCCCGCCCACCCCCCCCAGCTGCAGCTCTTGCCTGTGTCTGTCTTTTTTTTTTTTCTTTTGGCGGTTTGGCCACCTGATGCGAAGAGCTGACTCATTTGAAAAGACCCTGATGTTGGGAAAGATTGAAGGCAGGAGGAGAAGGGGACGACAGAGGATGAGATGGTTAGATGGCATCACCGACTCAATGGACATGAGTTTGGGGAGACTCTGGGAGCTGGTGATGGACAGGGAGGCCTGGCGTGCTGAGGTTCATGGGGTCACAAAGAGTCGGACACAACTGAGCGACTGAACTGAACTGAACTGGTGGGGCATGTATGTGGGAGGGAGCTTGTGCAGAGGCCCGGGGGTGGGGTGTGCCTGGCATGTTTGGAGGATTAGGAGGTCTGTGTGGCTGGAGCAGAATAAACATGAGGAATGTGGCAGGAATGAGGTCAGAGAGAGCTAGAGTTGGGGATTTTGTAAGGAACGTATGAAATGAGGAGTCACCAAGAGCTTGGAGTGGAAGACTGGCTTGATCTGACTTAGGTCTGTGTTGTTGTTTTAATTTTTACAATGTTGTGTTGGTTTCTGCCATACAACAGTGTGAATTGGACATAATTGTACATACATCCCCTCCCTCCATAGCCTCCCTGCCCTCCCGTCCCCCACCACAGAGCACCACACAGGGCTCCCTGTGCTATCCGGCAACTTCTCAGCAGCCATCCAGCTTATGGGGGCTTCCCTGGAGGCTCAGATGGTAAAGAATCTGCCTGCCATGCAGGAGACCTGGATCCCTGGGTCAGGAAGATCCCCTGGAGAAGGGAATGGCTACCTACTCCAGCATTTTTGCCTTGGGAAATCCCACAGACAGAGGAGCCTGGCAGGCTACAGTCCATGGGGTCACAAAGAGTCAGATATGACTGAGTGACTAGCGCTTTTGTCTGTCTTATGCCTGATAGTGTATATATGTTGATGCTACTTTCTCTCTTTGTCCCACTTTCTCCTTCCCTCACTGGGTCCACAAGTCTGTTCTCTGTATCTTTGTCTCCATTGCTGCCCTGCAGATAGGTTCATCAGTACCATTTTTCTAGATTCCCTATATATGTGTTAATATATGATATTTGTTTTTCTCTTTCTGACTTACTTCAGTCAGTATAACAGGCTGTAGGTTCATCCACCTCACTAGAACTGACTCAGATTTTTTATGGCTGAGTAATATGCCATTATGTATATGTACCACATCTTCTTTATCCATTCATCTGTCAGTGGACATCTAGGTTGCTTCTGTGTCCTGGCTGTTGTAAATAATGCAGTAATGAACATTGGTTTTCAAGGAACCATGCTGCATTTGTGTTGAGAGTGACGTTGCGGTGGGGAGGGGGTTGGGGTGGTCAGGGCGACGGAGGGAGACCAGTGAAGAGGCAGTGGCAACCGTCCAGAGAAGTGGTGGAGGTGCCTGGACCTGGCTGGTGGCGGTGACCGTGGACAGAACTTCCAGGTCTGGGTCTGTTTTGAAGGCAGGACCTGCAGGGCTTGCCTTTGGGGTGGACGTGAGCTGTCGCACGGAGACAGGAACCAAAGACCACTCCCAAGCTTGGGGCCCAGGCAGCTGGAAGGACAGGGCTCCTGTTAGCTGAGATGGGAAAGCAGGCAGTAGGCTTGGGCGCGAGGTCAGGCATCTGCTGTGAACATGAGAGGCTTCCGACATGCTTTAGACACCCACGTGAGGATGTGGAGTGGCCAGTGGGTGGATAAGACGGGCCGGAGATGGAACTTGGGCTGCCAGCCTCAGGCACTGCATGCCTCACGTCCTCCCGCTCCATCCAGTGTGTGTCCCCAGGAGGAGTGGGGAGACAGCAGCCCAGGGCAGGGGAGGGAGTGGGGAGGAGGGCCCCAGCTCACGTCACTCATCTCACATCTGCTCTCTGCCTTCCCCGCACAGCGCGAGGAGCTCTCAGAGTACCGGCCCATCGTCTCCGAAGTGCACCGGCTCCAGCGCCACACCTCTGTGGCCGATAAGAAGCTGGTCCTCATCCCGCTCATCTTCATTTGCCTCCGGGTCTGGAGCACCGTGCGCTTCGTCCTGACCCTCTGTGGCTCCCCAGCGGTGCGGATGCCGGTGCTGGTGGTTTTGCATGTAGGTCTGCCCTCCCCTGCCTGGCCGGCCGCAGGGTCAGCGGGGCAGGCAAGCCCCAACGCTCCGTCCAGCCTGGGCGGGTTGGGGGGCCCTGCTCCCCTGTGCCCTCCTCCATGCCCTGCCTGACAGGGAGCCTTGACGAGAGAAGGTGGAAGGTCAGCGTGCCTCCAGGGCAGCCCGTGGGCATTGAGTTGCTGTCCCATGGCCTAGGAGTAACCCCAGGACAGTGGACTGACCCTTAGCCCTTCCAAACCCAGAAGACTCAAGGCATGCCTTCAAGTTCAGGCCTGCCGGTGCTCTGTCGGGGGTCCTGGTGGCCAGGGTGGGACCCAGGATGGGTCCCCAGAGGTGGAGACGAGGTCCTGGGTCCCCTGCTCCTCCCTGCCTGTGTTGCTCAGACCCGCTCAGCCCTGGCACTCATGCGTCTTCCTTTCTCCCTGCCAGGGCATTGGGAACACCTTCCAGGGAGGCGCCAACTGCATCATGTTCGTCTTCTGCACCCGCGCAGTCAGGACCCGACTCCTCTCTCTCTGCTGTTGCTGCACCCCTCAGCCTCCCGCCGCCGAGAGCCTGGCCGGCCCTCCCAAGGCCCCTGTGCCCTCCAAGAGCGAGTCTCAGAGGCCCAGGCGGACCCCAAACGAACTTCCAAGCACCTGAGCTGCTTCCCTCCTAGTTCCGGGCGTGGGTGCGGCCGACCTGGGGCCTCCTGCCGTTGCAGCTCCTGACCCCCATGGGGAGCAGCGCAAACTCAGCTTGTCTACCTCCTCGACCCTCAGGCACATCCCCCTCACGCCGCGTCCTTCGGCACTGGGGGGGATTCCGTCAGCACGAGGGCTGCACTGAGAGTCAGGGAAACCAGTGGTTCATGAGCACTGCCAGTTGGCCTTGTGGTCCAGGAGTCTGGGGCCCCTGACCACACGGCACTGTTTACAGTCGGAGGGACCCACATGGGTGGGAAAGGCAGCAAGAGATACATGTACAACTGTGCACCCATCCTCAATAAACTGTCAGGGTGCCAAAGAAAGGGGCCCCCACCGAGATAACACAGAGCAGATTCCTGGTTTGTCAGAGCGTCAGGATTCCCCTGAGAGCCTGGCTTTTCCTGGATGGCTTTACTGGTCAATGCAAGGGTCAGTTACCTTGAACCAGGAGGTTCCCTAGTGACCAGCATGGGCACAGCTTTACACAGCGGCTCAGGATGGCCAGTCTGCAGGGGCCTCCTGAATTGTGTCCATGGGCTCCCTGCCCTTGATGGAGATGGTGTGGCCAGGATCCAGACTCCTGCCTCCATGAGACACTTAACGTTGGGGAAGGATTGGGCTTCCCTGGTGGCTCAGATGGTAAAGAATCTGCCTACAATGCAGGAGACCCAGGGATGGAGCCCTGGAGAAGGGAATGGCTACCCACTCCAGTAATTCTTGCCTGGAGATTGCTGATTTACTCACTTTCTAGGTTAATTTTTTATAGGAAAGGCAACCAGAGAGTTAGGAAATCACCCAAATACTGATTTTTTCCTGAAGGGGAAAGTTAGGGGAATTGGTTGGGGGGCATGACACATGCATCCTGGGGTGATTTGAAAGAAAAAGGATTTAAAAGAAGCATCCGTTAACTCTATTGTCTATGACTCTTCCACCACCCCTTTCCTCTTTAGGTCAGAAAACAGTTCTCTGTTAAGTCACAGAAGCCACTGGCTAAGAAGGGAGGTGTACCTGTCACTGGGACGGGGGGCTTGAGGAGGAGGAGTCGAACTTAACAGGTGCTGCCCCTCCATTAGGTGCCCCTTCCGTGGGTCCCACGAGCACTCTGCATAACTGCAGAGATGTTCTAAACCCGTAAAATGGTTCTGGATTAAAATCAAAGCCACAGCTACTGTTGATCCCTTTTTTACTCTCAAAAGCAAAATCTGTAACAGGAAGAGACTGGAAGGAAGAGTCCTCTACAGAACTAGGTTGAAAACGCTCTTGTTGGGTTTCTTTTTTAAAAAAGATTTTATGAAAATCAGCAAGGGGTGAACATCCCTTTAGGATTCAGAGAAAGTTCCGGGCTGCTTGGCAGGAGGGTACTCTGCTTACAGAAATGGCCTACGTTGGGGGAGTTGGTGTTCCCCTAAGGATGTTACAGCACACCTTGGGGGCCCAGAGGGTAAAGAGCCTCACGTTAGCTTCTAGAATGGAGCAGAAATTCAGGAAGTTGCTGCTGCAAAGAGGAAAATCAGTCATGGGTGAGTTAGAGTATGGGCCCCAGGGGAGAATGATGCTAGACTACCTCCAGTTCTCAAGGGGGCCCCAGAGGCCTTGGATCAGATGGTGCAACACTGCTGCCTTCTGGGCGTGGCCTCTAAGGACAAGCCTGAGACCTGGGTTTCCCCAGACCGGATGTAGCCAGGAAACACCTGCAGAAGGAGTCCGGCACAGCGAAGAGCACCTCTGCTGTGCTGTCTGCTTTTCTGAAAATCACCCCAAAGATGCACCTATTTCCATTCCCTCCCTCTGCTCCCCACCCCATCTCTGTAGATGGGTGAAAGTGTTCCTGTGAGTGGGGAACAGGTGAGGGCAGGGGAGGGACTCGTTCTTGTGCCCAGAGGCTGGCAAACAGCAGCATCTCCTTTCTCAGTCAGGTCAGTCTAGCTGGGCGGGTGGAGTTCAGAGCAGTAGAACGAGTAGAATAAAGCCCCTTTCTGAACTCCAGGAGGGGTTCCTGCTTCATATGAGAGCAAGACAGAAGTGCGTTCCTCTTACACGCGGTGGGGCTCCTGTGGGTTCTCTCTCTGTGTCAGTGTAGTTAAAGGTTATCTACCCTCATTTCCCAGGCACCGCTGGATGACCTCAGCCTGCACAGGGGCTGTGAGCTCAGCCCGAGCCCCGCTCTTCTCAGGCACTTTTTGAACCTTGGTCTTTTTCTCAGGTTTACTAAGCACTTTCTGCCTCTTTGTACTTCTGAGCTTCTGAATTGTGTCTGTTTTCGGTTTTTGTGTGTGTGTGTGTGTTTGTTTTTTAATAAAGATTATGACTTTAGCCTTGGTTGAAGGTGCAGACAGAGCTCTGCATGCATCCATGACAAGAAAAAGAATGTTTTTGCAGACTTCCTGTAGCAGCATAATGACATTGAGAGAGGTTTTTTTGCACATGCAAAGTTGTCATGAAAACCCTGACTGGGTCAAGGCCAATGTGGCTATTTTAAATAAAATATTTTTCTTTTGTGTATTTGGTAAACTGATTGCCGTTGATGTAAGTAGAGCTGGGCAGGGTGGCTCAGACTGATCTGTGCTGTAGGGGCATGGCCAGCACCTTCCACACCGTTGGGCCCTGGAGACAATGTCTGGGTCCTTGTCTGTGGGCAAAAGCAGTCAAGTGGGAGGCCACCTGGTTGGCACCTGAGTTTGCCTGATAGAGACACTGGTGTTGGTGGTGGTTGGAGGACAGGGGTAGTGGTGTTTAGAATACAGATTCCCAGGCCCCTTCCCATCTGAGGATCAACAGATCCAAGTTTCAGGGGCTCACAGCTTGAGGCTAAACTCTCCTGAGTGAGACACTTCAGCCACTGAGCCACCAGCCCTGTCTCCCTGCATGATTTTATCATGAGGCTCAGTGACCCACTGCAGTGGCTGCTAAGGTTCCCTGGTGGCTGGGGACTGCTGGAGCACAAGCGCTCTCAGCCTTCCAGAACCAACCATCAGAGCCCACTGTCTCACTCTATGCAGACCCTCACAGCCCATGCAGCCCTGCCTTCACGTCTCTTTTTTTTTTAACTGCTATATCTTGGGGAACTTTGCTTCCCAAAGTGCTGCTTGTTAATTTGTTCGATTTCCTGGATTTTGTAAGGCTAAAAATACATTCACTATCAAGAGGATGAAAGGACAAGCCACAGACTGAAAGAAAATATATGCAAAAGAGATGATGGATGTTAGCTTATTGTCATCATTTCACACTATTGGTGAATCACCATCACACTGTACGCTTTGATACAGCTTAAGGATATGTGTCAACTATTTCTCAGTGAAACTGGGAGGAGGGGGAGACACATCTGTATCTTACCAACATACACAGTGGACTGTCTAACACTCAGGAAGAAGAAAACAACCTGATTAAGAAATGGGGCAAAGACCTTAACAGGTGCCTACCAAATATTAATAAGATACATGGGTGGCAAATATGCATTTGAAAAGATGCTCCACATCTCACGTCACCAAGTAACACAAATTAGAACAAGGAGACACTACTACACACCTAGGAGAACGGCCAAGATCCAGAACAATGACACCACCAAATGCTGGGAAGTATGTGGAGCAACAGGAGCTCTCATTCACTGCTTATGGGAATGCGACATAGTGCAGCCACACTGGAAGAGCGTTGTGTGGTTTCTTCTTATGCTGTTACCGTACAATCCACCCATTGTGCTCCTTGCTATTTACCCAAACAAGTGGAAAACTTATGTCCTCACAAAAACCTACGTATGAATGTTTGTAGCAGCTTTATCCATAACTGCCCAAAGCTTGGAAGCAATCAAGATACCCTTCAGTAGGTGAATGGATAAATAAACTGTGGTGCACCCAGACAGTGGGGCTTCCCTGGTCGCTCAGGGGTAAGGAATCTGACTGCCAATGCAGGAGACAAGGGTTTGATCCCTGGGTCAGGAAGATTCTCTTGAGCAGCAAATGGCAACCCACTCCAGTGTTCTTGTCTGGGAAATTCCATGGACAGAGGAACCTGGCAGGTTACAGTCCATGGGGTCACAAAAGAGTCAGACATGACTTAGCAACTAAACAACAATCCAGACAGTGGAACATTACTCAGCATTAAATGGAAAAGAGCTGTGAAGTCATAAAAAGATAGGAAACTTAAATGCATTCCTAAGTGAAAGAAGCCAGTCTGCAAAGGCTATATCCTGTATGATTCCAACATAAGATATCCTGGAAAGGGCAAGAATGATGGAGACAGAAAAGACTAGTGGTTGCCAGGGGCTGAGGAAGAGAGGTGGAACACAGGGAGTTTTTAGGGCAGTGAAAACACTCTGTATGACCCTGGTTCGGGATGATCCCCTGGAGGAGGGCACAGTGACCCACTCCAGTATTCTTGCTTGGAGCATCCCATGGACAGAGGAGCCTGGTGGACCACAGCCTATAAGGGTTGCAAAGAGTCAGACATGACTGAAGTGACTTGCCACAACATGCACCCTGTGATGATGGATACTTGTCAACACAGATTTATCTAAACACACAGGATGTCCAACACCAAGAGGGACCCCTGATGTAAACTGTGCACTCTGGGTGGTAATGACATGTTAGCACATCTTCATCCCAAGTAACAGGTGAACCATTGGTGGGAGGTGTTGATGATGGAGAGAGTTGTGCAAGAGTGGGAGCAAGGGTCACATTGAAAATCTGTATCTTCCCTTTGATTTTGCTATAAACCTAAAACTCCTCTAAAAATAAAGTCTTAATATAATTAAGTAATTGAAAAATACATAGACTAGCCCCTAGAAATGGCTTGCATCTTTTTTATATTAATTTTGTTATTAAGATGCAACATGGGGGGAAGGATAGATTGAGAATTTGGGAAGATAATAAGGACCTACAGTATAGCACAGGGACTCTGGTGAATATTCTGTAATAACCTAAATGGGAAAGAATTTGAAAAAGAATAGATCCATGTATATGTATAACTGAATCACTTTACTGTAGACTTGAAACTAACAACATTGTTAATCAGCTATGCTCCAAGATAAAATAAAAAATTTTTAATTAAAAAAATAAAATGATCAAAAAAAGATGCAACGCACACAAACTTCTACAATACAAAATCAGCAGTGTCCTGCTTCTTCCAGGCAACCACTTGGGAGAGTTTTTTGCTACTCTCTCTTGCCTGGGTCCCCACATCTTGAACCAGACACTATGCACTTAGCTGAGAGAAAATGGAAAAAGCCTTTCCCAACTGGTGCTGAGAAACCTTCCAGAGACCCTCTGCTCCTCATTAGGTGCTGTGTGCCTCTCTCTGTCCATCCCGCCTCTTCTTGGTGACCCTTCATCATCTTTCTCTGATCTTCCCACCAGCCTCCTCATCTGGCTCAGGGAGGCTCTGACCACCCGAGGCACAGTCTGGCCAGGCAGCCCAGCCTGAAGAACTCCAGTGGCTGGGAACAGTCCCAACTCTCAAGTCTCCTCCAACCTGCACCTGTCACCTCTTCAGGTTTCCCTCCATGCTTCTCATCCCAGCGGACAACACACCTTTTCATGCTAGTGATGTGTGCAGTTTTTCCAAACCCCAACAAGGAATTCTCTGACCCCAGCTGTAGGACCAGCTGGGTGTTCCACCTTTCAGCTCTACCTGGAGAGCATCACATCCACAGGTGAAGGGCTCAGTCCCGAAGACTGCCTCCCCACTTCAGACACCAGCTCAAAGTCCAGGCTGTCAGCTGTGCTTCTGATCAACCATCTGTAGATGGGAGGTTCCAAGACCCCCTCTTTGGGTCTGATCAATTTGCTAGATTAACTCACAAAAGTCAAAAAACATTTTACTTATTAGATCACTGCTTATTACCAAGGATACAATTAGAAACAGCCCAAGGGCAGATGTGCATAGGGCCAGGTATGGGGAAAGGACGCAGGTCTTTCATGCCTCTGAGTCCTACTTTCCCCAAACCCCTGGGTTCTCCTGTCCTTTTGTGTCCTTTTGTGGAGGCATCATGCATGATTGATTAAATCATTGACTACTGGTGGTTGACTCAACCTCTGGCCCCTTCCTCCTCCAGGAGGCTGAGGAGGTGGGACTGAAATTTCCAACGCCCTAATCAGGGGGCTGGTTCCCTTGTCAACAAGCCCCATTCTTTGTTTACACAGTGCTTTTTCAAAAGTCACCTCATTGACATAACAAAGACACCCTCAATGCTGAGGAAATTCCAAGTATCTTAGCATCTCTGTGCCAGGAACAGATTAAGATGAAATACAGATTTCTGATTATAAATAATAATATCATAATGCTGTTCCCTCTCCCTGGAAAGCCCTCCTTTTCCCTTCTTACTTGACTCTCTACTTCTGGCAAGTATTCTTGCCCTCAAGCAGCAGACACCCTGAAGTGCACCTCCCTCTGCTCCATAGCCTTCTAAGCAGACCTCTGAGATGCCATGGTGTCCATAGAGACCAGAAGTTCCAAGGACCACTCTGTTGGGCCTGTTCCCCCAAAACCAGTGGGGTTCTGGGCACAGAGTGAGACCCTGGCATCATCCCAGCCTGTACATGGGGCCTAAAACTTTCACATATGAAAAGTTAGAAGTTTGGGGGGAAGAGATGAATGACTTTCTGAATGAAGCATGTAGGTGCCCCCCTCAAAAAAAAAAAAACAAAAAAACACAAAAACCCTCCAATTCAGAATCGGTTGTTAGAACAGAATCCAGGTTCCATGAGGAAAAAGTTTTCCTGGTGTTAAATGGGGTTAAGACATTGATAGGAGTTAATAGCTAGTGTTTACTGAGATCTTATTACAGTAGGGCCAAATGAGGTTGCCCTTTTCATCAAAGTCCCTAGTGACTGCGTGGGTGGCAGGTCTGCCACTGAGCCAGCCCTGCCTATTGATAAGACAAAGCCATGCATTGCTGGCAGGATAAGGAAAAGCATTCTCAACAGGGCCTTAGTAGGTCTCAGCTGGTAAAGAATCTGCCTGCAATGCGGGAGACTTGGGATCGATCCCTGGGTCGGGAAGATCCCTGGAGAAGGGAACGGCTACCCACGCAAGTATTATGGCCTGGAGAATTCCATGGACTGTATAGTCTGTGGGGTCACCAAGGGTTGGACATAACTGAGCAACTTTCACTTCACTTTACAGAGTGGGAGGGACATTTAGTGGGATATTTAGTGACATTTTTGTTTTTTGGCTGCACAGCCTAGCTTATGAGATCTTAGTTCCCTCACCAGGAATCAAACCTGTGTCCCCTGACCTGGAAGCATGGAACCCTAACCACGAGACAATCAGTGGCACTTTTTAAAAATTCTGGCTGCACACAGGGGCATTTGAGACCTTAGTTCCCTGACCAGGAATCAAACCCACCACCCCTGCATTGAAAGACAGAGTCTTAACCTCTGGAAGTTGCACATTTTTGAAGTGTGATTTGAAATGGGTCTTTTAATGTGCTTGGGATTGGGCAAGGATTATGATATCACAGTTTTGGATTAGAGGGTATTAGTGAGGTAAGGCTCTGAAGGTAAAGAATTCTCTGAGTTCTGGGTGTAAACTGTCACAATGCTTTCTGTTAAAGAATGTTTAGTGTTTCTTGAAAGTTCTTGGAGGGAACTAGATGTTACTTGTGGAAATGAAAAAATGTTGCCCACTCTTCCAGTTCTACAAGTCATTAGCCCCTGACTGACAGCACACCCTGAAAGGAATTCAGGATGAAGCACCCTGTGTTCTGGGTACATGGGCCTCTAGACAGTTGAGATGCATATCTAAGGAAGAATTTTCATGACCCCAGATTCTCTGCACTTCCCATGTAGAATAAAGCACTAAAATCATTAACTGGAGATATCTGGTTTTTGTGATTGGCAGTCACCTTTTACCAAGATATAGGCTTCCCTGGTGGCTCAGTGGTAAAAGAATTTGCCTGCCAATACAGGAGATGTAGATTTAGTCCTGGGGTTGGGAAGATCCCCTGGAGAAGGAAATAGCCACCCACTCAAGTATTCTTGCCTGGGGAATCCCGTGGACAGAGGAGCCTGGCAGGCTACAGTTCATGGGGTTGCAAAAGAGTCAGGCATGATTTAGCAACTAAACAACAACAGCAAGGCTTGACTACATGTATTTCCCAGTCAAAAAAATTTCATATACATTCTCCTCCAACTCCAAACTCTGGAAGTTTAGAGCTAGCTGAGAGACTGTCTCCCAGGCTATAGTCCTCAGTATGATAACTGAGTAAAATTCAACTTACAGCTCTTATATTGAGCTTTTTTTTTTTCTTTTCCCACTTGACTCTTGCAACTTATATCTTTCTGGGCCAGTCTCCTAGGCATAGTAAAGCAATACTGATGAGGCCAGTCACATCTTCACCCAGCCACATTTTGGCAGGCAAGCCTTCGTCCAAGGAAAGGGGTCAGGAGAGAGACAGGTGTGAAAAATGAAGCACTGAAAGGAGAGAAACTGTGTCAAACAAGACTCTGCCATTCCTAATTATGTGATTCTAGGCAAATAATCATGACCTCTCTGCGTCTCAATTTCATCAAAAAAGGAGAGAATCATGAAATTAACGTGAGACCCAGTGCTCAGTACAATGACTGAGCCCAAGGAATGCTCTGCAAGCCCCCTCCCTCCCATCACTGTGATCAGTTACCTTGTCTGTGTTCCCTAAGTCCCTAAGTGCCACAGAAGATCCTACTACTTCCTGCCCCACCCCCAAAGCTGGATCCTCCCCTCCTTCCAGTGCCCCAGGCCCAGCTCCATAAGCAACAATCTCACACTCACTCCTGCTGAGCGGTCCCTATTTAACAAGTGTTTGGGGAATTTCTCACGACCATTATGTCGGAGATGAGAGCAGACTCTCCCTTCTTCTAATCTTTCTGCAGCTTTTCTTCTCCCTGAACACAGCAAATCCCTGGATTTGCCTGGACCTGTTGTACCTGGGAGAGCTCCTTAAATACCAGCGGCCAGCCTTTGTCTTGTCCTGGTCTTCAGCCCCACCACCCCGGGAGGAAAAGCAGGCTGAAAGCATTGTGGAGAGTCGGAGGGCAGGTGCCATCTGAAGTGAACCAACCAACACTGAGATGAGAGACATGAGTGACGACGAGAGCACTGGGAATACTGTGTCAGCCCTGGGGGTAAGCCTGCCCTGGCCGGGCACAGAGCCGGGAGAACTCGGGGCTGGGTGTCTGGGGAGAGTCGCTGATGCCACATTTGCTTTCAGGCAAAGCACGAAGTGGTGCTTCTGACTTTCCTGAGAGCCAGGACCACCTGGGCTTCTGGTTAAAATGCAGGTTCTGATTTGAGCAGGTCTGGGAACTTCTCACAAGCTTCCAGGTGAGACGGCTGCTGCCAATCCACAGACCTGGGAGACCTAGAGGAACTCTGGTTGCGGGGTCTTCAAGAGTGTGGTCAGATGCTTGCAGGGTTTAGCTTCCAGGGGAACTTGAGTGGCTAGGCAGCACCCATTGGGCTGTTGGCTTCCATAATATGCTCCTTAAGATCCTAGTTGTGTTGCTGGACAAAATCTTGGCTTTCTCTGCCCCCTGAAGCCGAATAAAAAATCTGGAGACAGAGTTTGGAGGAAATAGAAAGGTGGCTTTAATTTCCAGCCAGTGGAGAGGGAAGCAGTAGGTTCATGCCTCAAAAACTGTGCCCCCTGCTTGAGGAGTCTAGAGGTTTATATAAGATGAGGGCTTGCAGTCAGGAGTCGGTGATGAGGAACAAAGGTGTTAGGATCTTGATTTCTTTCTCTTCCATTGTTTCCAAGGCAGTCGTAGGCTGGCGCCAGTAAACCAGTAATTGAGTTTTGCAGTTTGGTGGCTCTGCGGCCTTCTTTCTGATGTGTAACTACTAGGGGAAGGGTGTTATAAGGGTAAATACCAGATACAGGATGTATTTAGCATAGAGTCAAAGGATAATAGGTGCGAAATGTAACTCCTGCAGAGTTAGGGAGCAGAAAAGCAAACTTAGAGAAATGCAGTTAAAGTAAAAAAAAACTAGGAATGTTCAGGCCTGCTTACCATTGTCTTGACCTTCTTTGTTCTCAGGAATGGGAAAGAAAAAAACTCATTCCTCTTTTTCCTTTTCGCTGCAACAGTTGGAAATGTAAAACGTGTTATCTGGTCCTGGGACATCAATGTGGCATCAGATTCTAGGGGACGCTGTAACTGCCCAGCCACAGACCAACTGGAAGCGAGGGTGGCACCGATTTAAAGACTTTGCTGATGTCGACTAAAAACTACAGTTACAACCTGAAAGTAGAGAGTTATTTTATTTGGTGAGAATGTTTAGGACTCCGAGTCTGGGAGATAGCATCTCAGTAGCTCTGAGAAAACTGCTCCAAGGAGGCAGGAGGGAAAGTCAGGCTACAAACAAGTTTGTAACACAGGGAGCAGGCAATCTGAACATCGAAGATCAGATACTAAGTTAAGGAGTTTAGCGTTTTATATATGGGAAGCTGCAAGCCTCTGGGCTCACTGAATTCATTCCTTTCATATGCACCTCAGCTATCTGGGACCGAATCCTATTTCCTTGTTCCCCTTAAGGAGTGAGGATGTGGCAGATGGCTGCTTCTTTCATTCCCCCAGTTCCTCAGCAACCACCGTGGGGGGTGGCAGCATCCATGGAGCCCTCATTCACATTTGGAGGCCAGAAATCGCTGAAGGCTGTGACATTTCTTGTTTATTGATATGGCAGGAGATATCTTCATTTCACACTGTTATCTGTGATGCTCCCACCAAGGTTGATTTCGAACAGCTGTAGGAAAAATCATGTGCTTCCATGGAAAGTCGTGCATTGCTCACAGTGTACTTCCTGTTGGCACGAGGCTCTACCCCTGTACTACCTTTGAGCTTACAGTTCTGCGAGTTGTAGGTACCTGATGCTGGAACTTACACAATTCAACATAAAAAAAAAAAAAAAATTCCAATACCAAATTTTCAAATGGGCAGAGGATATGAATAGATGGTTTATTTCCAAGACATACAGATGGCCAACAGATACATGAAAAGATACCCAAGGTTGCTAATCATCAAGGAAATTCAAGTCAAAGCCACCATATCACCTTATACCTCTCAGAGCGGCTATTAGCAAAAAGACAACAAAGAAGTGTTGATGTGGATGTAAGGAGAAGGGAATCCTTGCACTGTTGGTGGGAATGTAAATTGGTGCAACAGTTATTGTTGTCGGCTAAAATCTTGGCTTTCTCTGCCTATCGAAGCTGAATAAAAAAAATACAGAGTGTGGGGGAAATAAAAAAGTGGCTTTCATCCTCTGTTGGCAGAGGGGAACACAGTGGGCTCATGCCTCAAGAACTGTGTCCCCCACCATGAGGAGTCTAGGGGCTTATATAAGATGAGGGCTCACAGTCAGGGGTCAGTGATGAAGAACAAAGGTTTTAAGATCTTGTCTCCTTCCTCTTCCATTGTTTAAAAAGCAGTCTTAGGCTGTCAGTAACCCAGTAATTAAGTCTGGCAGTTTGGTGGCTCTGGAGCCTTCTTTATGGTATGTAGAAAAGAAGAACTACAAAGGGAGGAGATAATAGCTGTGAAATGTAGCTCCTACAGAGTCAGGGGGCAGAAAAAGCAAACTCAGCTACAGACATGCAGAGCTTGGAGCAGTTAAAGTAAAAAACTAGGAATGTTCAGGCCTGCTCACTGTTCTCTTTATCTTCTTTGTTCTCAGGGAAGGCAAAGAAAAAAACTCATTCCTCTTTTTCCTTTTCACTGCAACATTATGGAAAACAGTATAGAGGTTCCTTGAAAAATTAAAAACAGCACTACCATATGATCCAGCAATTCTACTCCTGGATATTTATCCAACAAAAATGAAAACACTAAGTTGAAAAGATATATGAATCCCTGTGTTCATTGTGGGATTTCCTGGTGGCTTGGTGGTAAGGAATCTGCCTGCCAATACAGAAGGGTGTTCAATCTCTGGTCCAGGAAGATCCCCTGGAGATGGAAATGGTCATCCACTCCAGTATTCTTGCCTTGGGAAATCCCATGGACAGAGGAGCCTGGCAGGCTACAGTACACGGGGTCACAAAAGAGTCGGACACAACTTAGCAACTAAACAACAACATGTTCACTGCAGCATTATTTACAATAGCCAATACACGGAAGCAACCCAAGTGTCCACTGAATGAATAGATGAAGAAGTGGTAGGAATTCACTGGTGTTGCAGTGGTTAAGACTCTGCACTTTTACCGCCAAGGGCTTGGGTTCAATTCCTGACCAGGAAACTAAGATCCTGCAAGCCTTACAGCATGGCCAAAAAGAAGAGGTGGTACACACACACACACATAGACTGGAATGCTTCTTAGCCATAAAACAGAATGGAATCTTGCAGATAGAACTAGACGATAATACCGTGAATTAAATTTCACTTAATGCTAAGTGAAACAAGTCAGACAGAGAAAGACAAATCCTCTTATGATTTCACTTACATGTGGAATCTAAAAGATGAAACAAATGAAGAAATGTAAGAAAAGAGAATCAGAGTCATAAATCCAGAGAACAAACGGGCAGTTGCCAGAGGGGGAAAAAGGTGGGAGGAAGAGAGGAACAGGTGAGGGAGAGTAAGAGTTAAAAAATGAATGAATCACTGGCATGGAAGGTACAATATGGGGAGGAGAGTCTATAACTATGTAATGTCTTTGTAGGGTGACATTCTGTAACTAGATCATTTTGAAAAGTATAGAAATAGAGAGTCACTGGGTTGTGCCCCACGAACAAACACAAGGCTGTGGTTCAATTATACTTCAAAAACAAACAAGCTCATGGGGAAAGAGATCAGATGAGTGGCTGCCAGAGGCTGGAGAAAGAGGAATCGGATGAAAGTAACCAAAAGGTACAAACTTCCAGTTTTAAGAGAAATAAGTGCCAGGGGTGTAAAGTACAACAAGGTAAATAAAATGAACAACACTGTATGTTACACATGAAGGTTGTTAATTGAGTAAATCCCAAGCATTCTTATCATAAGGAAAATATTTTTTTCTTTTTCTTTCGTTTTGCATCTGTATGAGATGATAGATGTTCACTAAACTTATTGTGATAATTGTTTCATGATGTATGTAAGTCAAATCATTATGCTGTACACCTTAAACAGTGCTGTCTCTATGTCAACTACATCTCAATAAAACTGGAAGGAAAAAAGTCATAATTTTCACTTTTTTTGAAAAGTTTCCTTTTTTTTTTTGGCTGCACAGCATGCCGGATCTTTGTTCCCCACCCAGGGATCAAACCCTTGCCCCCTGCAGTGAAAGCGCAGAATCTTAACCACTGCAACTACCAGGGAAGTCCCTGTAAATTATCCTTTAACACTATTAATGTGAGGTCAAAACCACAGAGTCAGAGATGGGCAGTGGCATACCATTCTAGAGAATTTCAGCATTTATTCCCTTGCTTTTCATTTTATTTTTTAAAATTTTGTATATTTACTCACTTTTGGCTGTGCTGGGTCTTTGCCGCTTCCAGGGCTTTTCTCTAGTTGCGGTGAGCAGGGGTTACTCTAGGATGCGGGATTCTCATTGTTGTGGCTTCTCTTGTTGCGGAGCATGGGCTGTAGGGTGTCCGGGCTTCAGTGGTTGTGGCTCCTGGGCTCCAGAGCACAGGCTCAGTAGTTGTGGCACGTGGGCTCAGTTGCCCCGAAGCACGTGGGATCTTCTCAGATGAGGGAGAGAACCCTTGTCTCCCGCACTCGCAAACGGATCCTTTACCCCTGAACCACCAGGGAAGCCCTATTCCCTTTTTGTTGTTGTTGTTTTTTTAAGGAGAAATTCACATAAAATTACCCTTTTCAAAGTGTACAATTTAGTTGCGTTTAGTACCTTCACAGTGTTGTACAATCACCACTCTATCTAGTTCCAAAGCATTTTCATCACCCTCAAAGGAAAATTCACACCCATTAAGCAGTCATACCCCCTTCTCTCCCCCCAGCCCCTGGCAACCACCCATCTGCTCTCTGTCTCTAAGGATTTACCTTTTCTGAATTTCCAGTATAAGTAGAATCCTACAATATGTGACATTTTTGTGCCTGGCTTCTTTCACCTAGCATAATGTTTTCAAGGCTAATGTAGCTTGTGTCAGTACTTCATTTCTTTTTATGCTGCATAATCCATTGTGTGTATATATCACAATCTGTTTATTCATTCATTCATTGGTGGAAGTGTGGGCTGTTTCCACCTTCTGGTTATAGTAAATAGTGTTATTATGAATGTGCATATTCATATCTCTGCTTGAATGCCAGTTTTTTTTGTTGTTGTTCTTTTGGAATTAAAATATATTTAGGAGTATAATTGCTGAGTCATAAGGTAATTCTATTTTTAACTTCTTAAGAAACCACCAAATTTTTCCAACAGCAGTTGGACCATTTTATATTCCCGCTGGCAGCCTACAATGGTTCCAATTTCTCTGCATCCTTGCCCACACGCGGATGAACCTTGAAGACATTATACTAAGTGAAATAAGACAGTCAAAAAGACAAATCCACCAAGATTCCACTTATATGAAACAACTAAAGCAGTCAGGGTCACAGAAACAAAAAGTAGAATGGAGGTTGCCAGAGCTGGGGGATGTTAGTGTGTTGGATACAGAGCTTTAGTTTGCAAGATGAGAGAGTGCTAGAAGTTGTTTGTACAACAGTGAATATACTTAGCACTACTAAACCGTACACCTAAAAATGGTCAATTTTATTATATGTTTGCTGTTTTGTTTTTATTTTTACCACGATGTGGAAAAAAAAGAGTCATCTACCCAGGGTAACGTGTAACCAACAGAAGCCACTCCTGTCCCTGAGAAGCCTGATCCCCTGGCTTTCACCCATCTTCTCTGTGATTCCCAAGGGTGATTCCCTTTAGTGCATGGGCACCCTAATAGGTGAGGTCAAAGTCTGTTCTTGGAAAGAATACTTAGGAACCTTGTAATGTCTCTGAAGCATACTCACCAGGTGTGTCAGCATGATTGGCAGCTTTTTTGCCTTGGGGGCATCTGATAAAATCTTGGGCCTGTTTCAATGACGGCAGTCTGAACTGGCCTGCGGAGCGAGAAAGCTTGGATCAGGCATGTTCTCTCCCTCCTCCTTCCACCCACGTTGCAGAGTTGGGTTCCAATGGCCAGAACCCAGCAGGCCTGGGCAAGTATAGTTGACCCCACTGCGCACTAGGCTTGGGCAGTCTTATGTCAACCTCTCAGACCCCTGCACCAGGAATGCTGCCTGTGTGGAGGGCTGGGTGCAAGCCGGGACCTGTTAATTACTCCTTCCTTTTCTAACTCTGGATTTCCTGCCTTCCTGCCCCTCCTTCCAGTCAAACAGTGCACACACACCTTGGTAGCAGCCTCGCTTTGTGTCCTCTGAGACATGTGTAGGTACTCTAATGCGATACACATGTTCCTAAGGAAACCCACATTCTATAACATAGCATATAAATAAAGTACAGAGCTTAAGAGGAAAACGGTTGAGGTGGACCACTAGGCAATTTTAACATCTGAACACAAACAAAAGCAAATGCAGTCTAAAAGACAATTGCCTGAGTAAATCTCCACTGTTGTTTGTACCCAACCACAGGGTTCTTGCTTGCTCCCTTAAAATGAGGGTCCTTAGGTGGTTTGCTTCTAGTAGAGAGCTGTTTCATCATAATTTAAAATCTGATTGAGAATCCCTGGTGGTCCAATGGTTAGGACTCGATGCTTTCACTACCTGGGGCCTGGGTTCAACCCCCTAGTTGGAGAACTAAAATCCCACAAGCTGCACAGCTCAGTCAAAAAGTCAAACAAACCTGATTTTGACTGTAATCAATTAACGCAAACAAACAAATATATCAGTTCAGTTCAGTCGCTCAGTCATGTCCGACTCTTTGCAAGCCCATGGACTACAGCACCCTGTCCATCACCAACTACTGGAGCTTGCTCAAACTCATGTCCATCAAATCTGTGATGCCATCCAACCACCTCATCCTCTGTCATCCCCTTCTCCTTCTGCCTTCTATCTTTCCCATCATTAGGATCTTTTCCAGTGAGTCAGTTCTTCATATCAGGTGGCCAAAGTATTGGAGTTTCAGCTTCAGCATCAGTTCTTCCAATGAATGTTTAGGACTGATTTCCTTTAGGATTGACTGGTTTGATATCCTTGCAGTCCCAGGGACTCTCAAGAGTCTTCTCCAACACCACAGTTCAAAAGCATCAATTCTTCGGCGCTCAGCTTTCTTTATAGTCCAACTCACATCCATACATGACTACTGGAAAAACCATACCTTTGACTGTATGAACCTTTGTAGGCAAAGTAATGTCTCTGCTTTTTAATATGCTGTCTAGGTTGGTCATAGCTTTTCTTCCAAGGAGTAAGCGTCTTTTAGTTTCATGGCTGCAGTCACCATCTACAGGGATTTTGGAGCCCCCCAAAATAAAGTCTCTCACTGTTTCCATTGTTTCCTCATCTATTTGCCATGAAGTGATGGGACCGGATGCCATGATTTTCGTTTTTTGAATGTTGAGTTTTAAACCAGCTTTTTCACTCTCCTCTTTCACTTTCATCAAGAGTCTTTTTAGTTCCTCTTCACTTTCTGCCATAAGGGTGGTGTCATCTGCATATCTGAGGTTACTGATAATTCTCCCAGCAATCTTGATTTCAGCCTGTGCTTCATCCAGCCTTCATCCAGCCAGTACATCCATTTTGCATGATGTACTCTGCATATAAGTTAAATAAGCAGGGAGAAAATATACAGCCTTGACGTACTTCTTTCCCAATTTGGAACCAGTCTGTTGTTTGGAACCATGTTTGGAACCATGTCCAATTCTAACTGTTGCTTCTTGACCTGCATACAGATTTCTCAGGAGGCAAGTCAGGTGGTCTGGTATTCCCATCTCTTGAAGAATTTTCCAGTTTGTTGTGATCCACACAGTCAAACGCTTTGGCATAGTCACTGAAGAAGTAGATGTTTTCCTGGAAATCTCTTATGTTTTCTTTTTCTATGATCCAACAGATGTTGGCAATTTGGTCTCTGGTTTCTCTGCCTTTTCTAAATCCAGCATGAACATCTGGAAGTTCACGGTTCCTGTACTGTTGAAGCCTGGCTTGGAGAATTTTGAGCATTACTTTGCTACTGTGTGAGATGAGTGCAATTGTGCAGTAGTTTGAACATTCTTTGGCATTGCCTTTCTTTGGGATTGGAATGAAAACTGACCTTTTCCAGTCCTGTTGCCACTGCTGAATTTTCAAATTTGCTGGCATATTGACTGCAACACTTTAACAGCATCATCTTTTAGGATTTGAAATAGCTCAACTGGAATTCCATCACCTCCACTAGCTTTGTACATAGTGATGCTTCCTAAGGCCCACTTGACTTTGGAATGTCTGGCTCTAGGTCAGTGATCACACCATCGTGGTTATCTGGGTCATGAAGATATTTTTTCTATAGTTCTTCTGTGTATTCTTGCCACCTCTTCTTAATATCTTCTGCTTCTGTTAGGTCCATACCATTTCTGTCTTTTATTGTGTCCATCTTTGTATGAAATGTTCCCTTGGTATCTCTAATTTTCTTGAAGAGATCTCTAGTCTTTCCCATTCTACTGTTTTCCTCTATTTCTTTGCATTGATCACTGAGGAAGGCTCTTATCTCTCCTTGTTATTCTTTGGAACTCTGCATTCAAATGGGTATACCTCCTTTTCTCCTTCGTCTTTAGCTTCTCTTCTTTCTCAGCTATTTGTAAGGCCTATGCAGACAACCATTTTGCCTTTTTGCATTTCTTTTTCTTGGGGATGGTCTTGATCACTGCCTCCTGTACAATGTCACAAACCTCTGTCCATAGTTCTTCAGGCACTCTATCAGATCTAATCCTTTGAATATATTGTCACTTCCACTGTATAATCGTGAGGGATTTGATTTAGGTCATACCTAAATGGTCTAGTACTTTTCCCCAGTTTCTTCAATTTAAGTCTGAATTCTGCAATAAGGTGTTCATGATCTGAGCCACAGTCAGCTCCCAGTCTTGTTTTTGCTGACTATATAGAGCTTCTCCATCTTCAGCTGCAAAGAATATATTCAATCTGATTTCAGTATTGACCAACTAGTGATGTCCATGTGTAGATTAGTCTCTTGTGTTGTTGGAAGAGAATGTTTGGTATGACCTATGTGTTCTCTTTGCAAAACTCTGTTAGCCTTTGCCCTGCTTCATTTTGTACTCCAAGGCCAAACTTGCTTGTTACTCCAGGTGTCTCTTGACTTCCTACTTTTGCATTCCAGTCCCCTTATAATGAAAGACATCTTTTTGGGTGTTAGTTCTAAAAGGTCTTGTAGGTCGCACAGAACTGTTCAACTTCAGCTTCTTCAGCATTACTAGTTGGGGCATAGACTTGGATTACTGTGATATTGAATGGTTTGCCTTGGAAAAAACAGAGATCATTCTGTCGTTTTTGAGATTGCACCCAAGTACTGCACTTCAGACTCTTTTGTTGACTATGAGGGCTACTCTATTTCTTCTAAGGGATTCTTGCCCACAGTATATTCAGATATAATGAATAATTATAATTCGGATATAATGGTCATCTGAATCAAATTCGCCCTTTCCAGTCCATTTTAGTTCACTGATTCCTAAAATGTCAATGTTCACTCTTGCCATCTCCTGTTTGACCACTTCCAATTTGCCTTGATTCATGGACATAACATTCCAGGACTTTATTTCCATCACCAGTCACATCCACAACTGGGCATTGTTTTTGCTTTGGCTCCCTGTCTTCATTCTTTCTGGAGTTATTTCTCCACTCTTCTCCAGTAACATATTGGGCACCTACTGACCTGGGGAGTTCATCTTTCACTGCGTATCTTTTGCCTTTTCATACTGTTCATGGGGTTCTCAAGGCAAGAATACTGAAGTGGTTTGCCATTCCCTTCTCCAGTGGACAAGTTTTATCAGAACTCTCCACCATGACCCACCAGTCTTGGGTGGGCCTACAAGGCAAGGCTCATCATTTCAATGAGTTAGACAAGGCTATGGTCCCTGTGATCAGTTTGATTAATTTTCTGTTATTGTGGTTTACATTCTCTCTGCCCTCTGACAGATAAGGATAAGAGGCTTATGGAAACTTCCTGATAGGAGAGACTTGACTGTGGGGGAAACTGGGTCTTGTTCTGATGGGCAGGGCTGTGCTCAGTAAATCTTTAATTCAACTTTCTGTTGGTGGGTGGGGCTGTGTTCCCTCCCTGTTGTTTAACCTGAGACCAAACTATGGTGGAGGTGATGAAGATAATGGTGACCTCCTTCAAAAGGTCCCGTGCACACACTGCCACACTCAGTGCTCCGACCCTGCAACAGGCCACCACTGACCCACGGCTTCGTCGAAGACTCCTGGACACTCACAGGCAAGTCTGGGTTGGTCTCTTGTGGGGTAACTGCTCCTTTCTCCTGGGTCCTGGTGCGCACGAGACACAAGAGTCTGTTTCCCTAGTCCTTTGTAAGTTCATCTGCTCAGTGGCTGTATGGTGGGGTTAACGGTGACCTCCTCCAAGAGGACTTATGCCACACCGAGGTCTGCGGCACCAAGAGCCCCTGCCCCTGTGGCAGGCCACTGCTGACCCATACCTCCACAGGAGACACTCAAACACTCAAAGGCAGGTCTGACTCAGTCTCAGTGGGGTCTCAGTTCTGGTGGGCACAAGGTTTTGTTTGAGCCCTCCTAGCATCTGAGCCTCCCTCATAGCTCAGTTGGTAAAGAATCCGCCTGCAATGCAGGAGTCATCGTTTCAATTCCTGGGTTGGGAAGATCCACTGGAGAAGGGATAGGCTACCCACTCCAGTATTCTTCGGCTTCCCTTGTGGCTCAGCTGGTAATGAATCTGCCTGCAATGTGGGAGACCTGGGTTCGATCCCAGAGTTGGGAAGGTCCCCTGGAGAAGGAAAAGGCTACCCACTCTAGTATTCTGGCCTGGAGAATTCCATGGACCATATAGACCATGGGGTCGCAAAGAGTCGGACACTGAGCAACTTTCACTTTCTGAACATCGGTGGGGGGGGGGGGCGTGGTATGGGGTTTGATTCTAAATGTGGTTTCACCCCTCCTACTGTCTTGCTGGGGCTTCTCCTTTGCCCTTGGACATGGGGTATCTTTTTTTGGTGGGATCCAGCATTCTCCTGTTGATGACTGTTCAGTAGCGAGTTGTAATTTTGGAGTTCTCACAGGAGAAGATGAGCGCATGTCCTTCTACTTTGCCATCTTGAGAGCAAAAACCCATTTTATACACACACACACACACACACACACACATATATATATATACACAGGTTTATATATATATGTATACATAGGCATATATATATACACACACAGGTATATATATATAGGCTTATACATATGTAAGTGGCTACCCACTACAGTATTCTTGCCTGGAGAACCACTTGGACAGAGGAGCCTGGTGGGCTACAGTCCATAGGGCTGCAGAGTCAGTCACGACTGAGTGACTGACACATACACACACATATATATAGGCTTCCCAGGCGGCACTAGTGGTAAAGAACCCATTTGCCAATGCAGGAAACCTGAGACACGGGCTCGATTTCTGGATTGGGAAGATCCCTTGGAGGAAGGTGTTGCAACCCACTCAAATATTCTTGCCTGAAGAATCCCATGGACAGAGGAGCCTGGCAGGCTACAGTCCACAGCTCACAAAGAGTCAGACACGACTGAGTGTTCAATTTTCAATATAGCAGTCTCTGCAATAAAGGCCCACAACAAAACTTTGAACACTCCAGAACATTCCTAGTAGAGATGACGTCAGCACTGATCTGAAGCCCTGGTATCATTGTCTGATCTCAGAATGATGCCTATAACTCGGCCTCTGCACTAGTGCTGAATATCAGAGACAAGAGTTTTGAGTGAAGTAGAAAACAACAGCTTTATTGCTTTGCCAGGCAAAGAAGGACAGAGAGGAGCACGCCCTTCACAAACTGTGTCCCAACCGAGGGGCATTGGATGATGAGTTTTACAGCAATAGTTCAAGGAGAGGATTGCTGATAAGATTAGGGTGTGTGCCTAAACTCCTTTGAACTAGTCTCTGGTAATCTGATGGGTTTCTGTGGTTCCTTTCATCTGGAGAGCTTTTCTGGAATGAAGAATGCTGACATCTTCCATTTGTTGTGAAGTTCTGGTTCTACAAAGAGTTTAAAGATGCTATTATGTATATCCCTTGAGGCAGAACCAGGACCCTACCCCAAGGCTGCATTGTTATTTGTTGGATGTCTCTATTTTCCCTCCCTTCCCAGATTAAAACAGCTCAATTCTACCCTTGACTCAGGGAAAGTCATGGAGGTTGGAGTCTGTTCCCTACAAACAAGAAACGGGGTACATAGAAAGGCTTTTGTGCCCAGGAGCTGCACAGGGTCCTGTTCAGTTTCAAGAATAGCTCATGTAAATCCATGGCTGATTCATATCAATGTATGACAAAACCCACTGGAAAAAAAAAAAAAAAGAATAGCCCAGGGATTTGCCAACCTGCTGCATGATGCTTGTTCAACATCTCACATCTTGGTTACATTCTCCCATATAAACTTTTTCTTTTCAATTTTTGAAAAGCTTCATTTTCAGAAAGACCATTTTTATTTTTTGTTTGTATTACAACAGTAATACAAAAATCCTCTTAATTCCCCTTGGTGTCAATCATCAAGTTTTGTCAATTTCCATCCTAAATATCTCTCAAATGCATGTATTTCTCTAATCTCTGCCACCATACAGTTCAAGCAACTGACATCTTGGCCTATGTCTGTGCTCAGTCACTCCAGTCATGTCTGACTCTTTGCAGACATGTGGACTGTAGCCTGTCAGACTTCTCTGTCCATGGAATTCTCCAGGCAAGAATACCAAAGTGGGTTGCCATTTCCTCCTCCAGGGGATCTTCCTGACCCAGGGATTGAAACTGAGTCTCTTGTGTCTCCTGCATTGGCAGGTGGATTCTTTATCACTGGTGCCACCCGGGAAGCCCATCTTTTGCCTGTTCAACAGCAAAGAATGAATCTTTCTTCTCTACCCCAAATCCACTGGTCTCTTGTCTCCACATCACTTCTCCTCTAGGCAGCCACAGTGAACTTTTAAAAATACAACTCTGATCACCCTCCATCCTCTAATGCCTTTTCTCTTCTCCTAGAACAAAAATCAAGCTCTCTCACCCAGGCTATAAGTCTGGCCCTACCCACTTCCCCAGCCTCTTTCTTCATTCACTCTTCCTGTCTGGTGCTCTTCAGTTATACTGACCTTGCAATTTCTCTTCCGCCACAAGGCCTTGGCATGTACTGTTACTTATCTGGAAGGATCTCTTCACCACCCCATCCCCATCTCATCCCCCTTTGCTTTGCTGTTGTTCAGCCGCTAAGTTGTGTCTGACTCTTTGCAACCTTATGGACTGCAGCACACCAGGCTTTCCTGTCCTCCATTATTTCCCAGAGCCTGCTCAAACTCACGTCCATTGAGTCAGTGATGCCATCCAACCATCTCATCCTCTGTCACCCCTTCTTTTCCTGCCCTCAATCTTTCCCAGCATCAGGGTCTTTTCCAATGTGTCGGCTCTTCACATTAGGTGGCCAAAATATTGGTGCTTCAGCTTCAGCACTGCTCTATTCATCTCTCTTTCCCATTTCAGCTCAAGCTCACTTTTTTAGGGAAGACTTCCCTGACCAGCTCTCCAACCCTTGTTTAGAGCTCTTTTATAGTTATAAACTCATCAAGTGTTTTACCAGACTAAATTCTGCCTTCCCTGCTAGATTCTTAGCCACATGATATATTTACATTTTATAATAATGATGCTTAATAATAATAATAATATATGTTAATAATAATGATTTGGGAATGAGATCTGGGACCCAAATTCTCTTGTCAGAATTCTTGGCAAACAAGTATTCTTAGCAAACACTTTTTCCATTGTGAGAGATTAGAGAGTACCTAATCTAGAGAAAAGGACCCAAAACTAATTTATTTATAACTAATTTATTTAATAACCCCCAAATTAGTTTTGGGTTCTTTTCTGGATAAAATCCTAATATAATTTTCCTGTAATGAATCAAACTGTATGGAAGGTGGGGAAGAGAAAATCAGGAAAGTCCTGGCAGAACCTAAGTCTGGCCACTTTTCCCTTTTATTTTATTTATTCTTTAAAATTAACTTTTATTGGCGTGTGGTTGATTTACAATATTGTCTTAGTTTCTGCCGAAAAGCAAAGTGAATCACTTATACATATACATATATCCATCTTTTTTAGATTTTTTCCCCATATAGGTCATTACAGAGTGCTGCAAGTTTCCTGTGCTATACAATAGGTTCTTTTAGTTACCTCCTTTTTGCTCTAAAAATGATTCTTTGACTCTCATCAGAGGTAGTTTCAAGCACAGGAAACATTAGTACGTGTTCCCAGGACACGCCTTGGTCTGCTATGTGCTATTAGGCAAAATGTCTTTGGGCTAATCAGTATTGTTTATTATTGTCATTTTAAACCCCAAGGCAAAATCGGATTTCAATCGTAGTTTCCCTTCCTAGTTCAGAAGGAGAGAAGAGCAGGGGGGGAGAGTAAGGGCCAGTGATGTAAAGAAGACACTCCCCTCCTCCCAGCTCCCCGACACCCCCCCACCCCCACCCCGCGCCTCCGTCTCCTCTTCCCAATCCCCATTTTCAGCTCTTGCGGGTAATAAACATGGAAAGTTCAGAAAACCACAGACACTTGCAGAGGGCCAGCCCAGGTCACACAGCAGGCACAGTCCGCGTTATGATTCCCCATTACCCGTGGACGCCCAAAGGACCGCCGTCCTCCCACGGGCCTAAAGGGTCCTGAGGATCCCAGGCTGCTGGGCCCGGGGCGGGGGGCGGGAAGGACCTGGCAGGGGACACAGACGACCTGAGCAGGGATAATTCTGTTCCAAGCTCTCCGGGGTTCCCAGGTGCCCTCGAGGGTCCTGGGCTGAAGAGGCTCCAGACAGGGGTGGGGGGATCCCTGGGCAAGGGTAAGGAGGGGACCCCGTTCTGCGCCCAGCATACCCGCGGCATCCCCCCTGCGGCCTCCCGGCGCGTTCTCCCCGCTCGCGCCGCGCTCCCGCCGCTGAGGCGTTGGTGACGCCAGAGGTGGTGCCTGCCTGAGGCCTACAGAGCAGGTACTACGGCCCCCCCCCAATCCCACCCCATCCTGGGCCTGTACCGCTGTCTCCTCCCCCACCCCCACTCCAGGTGGAAGGTCAAGGCCGCAGGAAGAGGAGAGGTCTGTGTCCCCCTCTCTGTTTTCAGCTCCCCGCGGGCCCTCAGGGGGCCAAGTGGAAGCTTTGGGCCAAGAAGTGGTACTCTTGATTTCCTCTGGGCCTGGCAAACCCATGATGGCGAACTTCTGACATTGCTTTCGTTTTCCCCAACCTGTCCCCTTTCTTCACTCTCCCCTCCCCACCCCCCCCCCCCCCCAACTAAAGTGCATTTTCTTTGGAGAATTTTTCAAAACTCTTTTGAAATAATTGGAAACCTCTGGTCTTGCCAAACCTTAGCTGGAAATCATTGTATTAGGGCTGTGACCCAGAAGGGAAAAAACAAGAAGGGAGGTTAGAGAGAGAAAATGGTCACTCCCCACCTCCCCACTGCCCCCCAGTACACCCCACACACATGTTAATGGGAAAGCAGGGACCACATACACACACACAGTCACCTTCCTCTGCAGCCTCCCACACAGAGGCACCTGAGCACAATTCCCCAGCTTGCCACTGATGCCAAGACACACAGTGGGCCCCTAGTTAACTGTTACTTGCAGGTGAACCAGGCCATGTGCCTATATTAACTGTGGGGTTTGTGCCACAGCAAATAAAACAGGGAATATGCCCTGTAAGGGTGAAAACCTTGTGAGGCTTTGCTCTGGATTTTGGCCGCTTGACCTGGTGTGCCCCCATGACGGCTGAACCCATGCTGAGCGCAGGGGGCCAACAATGGCCCGGCCATGAGTGAGGACCCAGACGAGCAACTGTGACTCACTTTCCCTGCCCTGCAGATAAAGGGATTTGAAATATTTACTGCTTTTGCAATAGTGATGATTACACAGAAAATCGCATCCCTGGGCCACTCTGAGTTCCTTAAAAATAGGAAACTTTCCGAGAAAAGTGTTGCATGGTAATTTGGGCAAAAGCCGAGTCTCCAGCGGAGAGACTTGGCTGCAGGATTTCTGGCAGGGACCTCTTCTGAGAAGCCGCTAATGGCCCCGTCTCTTGCCCCTGTGCTACCTGGCGTATTGAAGGGTCAGTGGCACCTGTTGCTTTCCATGTGTTTGTGACAGAAATAACCCTTCCAGTCACTCATCATGAGTCTGACTTTCGCAGTAAGAAAATACCGCAGACTGTCCCAATCAGGAAGGCACGGTGCCTACAGTCCCTGGGGGGTGCCCACTTGCTGAGCTAGACCCCAGACAGCTCCTTTCAAAAGAAGAAGTGAAAACAAGGGAAACGTCTGGGTTCCCGAAAGGGTTATTCTGCCTTAGACTGCCCATAAAAATGCTATTGGCTGTTACCTGGCTCGGCCAAAGTACATCCAGAATGTCTTCTCTCGCCACCCAGTGCATTTGGTATTTTGGCTGAAAGGAAACAAGCAGAACTCTGTGCTTCCAGAGCAAAGATGGAGCCGCAGGATCCAGTCAAGAGGGAAGGGGTAAGTGTGCTGTCAGGGAGGCAGTGAGGAGCAGCCCCATCACAGGACCTGTTCAGCATTGCTGGGGGATGGGTTTCAAAGCCGTGTGCACTGGGGGACCTGCCCTTCAGAGTTCACCCAGCAGCTGGACTTTACAGGGACTAGAGAGAGGAGAAATTTAGAGACCTTTAGGTTTAGATGTTCTTTGGGAAGCATGCTCCTGGAACAGCTTTTCAAAGTAGTTAAAACTGAATTGATGGGACTCAAAGGATTAATTTATCACAACTTCCTTAAGAACTTGAGGTGAAGGGTTTCTGAAGTCAGCAACAATATCCTTACCCATGGCCCCGAGAGGTGTTTTTGATTTGATTTGATTTTGGCTTCTAGACATTTTCATTAACCTTTTCAGCAGGTAAATTAGCTAAGCCAGTATGCAAAGAAGATAGAAAGGATGTTGCAGGATTTGAATGTAACTCTGCTAGGTAGCAGAGATTTCCTTTTAGATAATGAGGCTCCTTTTTTTAGAGACAAAAGATTTTTCTGGACTTATCAGGACCTCCTCAGGTGCTGCCATATAACTGCTATTGTTACTTTTGATTGTCTTTTGCTGTACTTTTGATTATCTTTTGGTTGAGGAAAATGCACATAAAATTACTGACACTTTTAAGAAGTTTGCATTTTATTCATTGCAACAGCATCTGCTTATATTGATAGGAGGAGATACATATCTGTGCAAATTACTATTTATTCATAGATATGAGACCCTTGCCATGGGCAGGCTGGACACATGTTCTGGGGTTAATAGATTAAAGCCGGTTTGGAAGGTAGAAATAGCTGGGATTCATTTCGGCTCCAACCTGTTCTAGCTGTGGGAACTTGGGCAAGTTATTTAACTACTCTGCCTCTGTTTTCTCACCTATAAAATGGGAATGATAGCCTTGCCACTCACAGAGGGCTTCTGGAACAGCTAAATGAGATGATGCATGTAAATTACCTGGCACCGAGTAGATGCCCCATACATGTTATTCTTTAAATTAATTTATTTTTGGCTGTACTGGGTCTTCATTGCTGCACACAGGCCCTCTCTAGTTGCAGTGAGCAGGGGCTACCCTTCGTTGCGGTGCACAGGCTTCTCCTTGCGGTGGCTTCTCTTGTGAAGCACAGGCTCTAGGCACACAGGCTTCAGGAATTGTGGTGTGTGGGCTCAGTAGTTGTGTCACATAGGCTTAGTTGCTCCTTGGCATGGGGGAATCTTCCCAGACCAAGGATCGAATCCGCGTCCTCTGCATTGACAGGCAGTTTCCCACCCACTGTCCCACCGGGGAAGTCCCCATATTATTATTTTTTGATCATCCTTTAGAGCAGGGTGCTATTGACATTCGGAGCCAGTTGGTTCTTGGCTATGGGGCCGGGGAGGGGGATGGTGGTGGCTGACCTGGGTATTGTAGGTTCTTTAGCATCTCTGATGTCTACTCACCAGATGCCGGTCTCACCCTTGCCCATGAGATTGCCTGCTTTAGAAATCAGTGCGTCACTCCACAGGGATTGTCTTGTCGACCTCATGGTAACAAGACCGTGTTAGGTCAAATGTTATCTCCTCTATTTTACGGAGAAGGGACTGTGAGGCAACAAGAACTTAAGGATTAAGGAATCAGGGGAAGCCCTGGTCATTTCTGTGCTGTCTCTTCAGAGAGTAATGCACCACCCGACTGTGTCCCCAGGTGCAGCTGCAAAATAACAGAAACTCCCCACATGCTGGTCCCTGAAAATGAACCATGCATTTTGAAAGGAGATGATTAAACGGTTTCATACAAAATATAAGGGCTGATCATAGTCACCTGCTCCTGCGATCCCCCCAGGAAGGAGGCCTCCTTCAGGGCTCCACCCGGGGGAATGCATGCTGCCCCCTTCCAGGCTCCTGAGGGCAGACCTAGTCCTTTGGTAAATACATGCTGGGGGACATCAAAACAGAAATACACTGGTGGTGGCTGTGAGAAAGAACCTGCAAGTCACAAAGCAAAGCTGGGGGGCACTTAGGGAGCTGAGGAGAAGTGGGGGGGCGGTGAGCGAGGCCGCAGAGTCTGGGCTACCACCCGCGTTGGGGATGGGGGCGCTGCTCAGGCTGGTGGGAAGGGCCCAGCTCTCTGTCTCCCCGGTGGCTGTGTGTGTGACCGCAGCCTCACTGGCCTTTGGGTTCCTCACCTGTAAAGAGAAAAGGCACAAATTTGGTGTGCCTCAAGACTTCCCGCTGGGGAGAAAAAGATTCTTGGGCTGAAAGACAAAATAAAATGGATTAGAAAAAGAAAATGCCAGAATGCTTTGGAAGATGAAAGCAGAGTTTTTTGGTGGCATGCTGCCACCACCAACTAGTTGAGTGTCACTGAGCAAGTAACTTCCCTCTGATCTGCATCGTTAATAATTAATATTGATAGCAAACCTCTGATGTAATGTGTAACACTTGTAGTGTGTACCACAAGTCAGCTGTGAGTCTGAGCGTTTCACACATATGAACTCATTTATTCCCCACATCCATCCTGAGAGGAAGGCAGTATCATCATCCCCATTTTACAGATGAAGGAACAGAGAAGTTTAGGAGCTGGCCCAAGTCCACACAGCCAACAGCAAGAAAGGCAGCTGTGAGCTCCCGCAGAGACAGGGCACCTCCGGTTTGTCTATCTCTCCTCCGCTCAGCACTCAGACCTCAAGGAATGTTTGTGAAACTTTGGATTCATTCCATAGTCTGATAAAGTGACTTACCGCGTTAATAATTCATAGGAACTCTTATTTTCCCGGGATATTTTTGTTTTGACTGGAGATGCCTGACAAGCAAAAGTCTTAGGCTGAGAGTGTCTCCCTGATGGTAGAAAAGAAATTGGAGACAAATTCCTAAGAGAGATGGTTTGGGTGGGGCCTTCTTCCTAGAGACCTGGAATCACACCCTGTCAGAAGGCTTGCCCTGAGAGTGGCTGTTCTGCTGGAGTCTCAAAATGTTCTCACCGTCTTGAAAAACAGGAAGCCAGCTTACTGTGGGGACGAGGGAAGTGACCCCTAGCTCTTCTCCAAAGTGCAAATCACAGCTCCCCCTGGCCTCGGACAACAGCCCCGTCTCATGTCTAGAGGCCGCTGAGCCACTTGTCTTTTTTTTTTTTTTTTAATTTTATTTATTTTTGGCTGGGCTGGATCTTCATTGCTGTGTGGAGCTTTTCTGTAGTTGTAGCAAGTGAGGCTGCTCTTTGCTGCAATGCACAGGCTTCTCTTTGTAGGGGCTTCTCGTTGCAGAGCACAGTCTCTAGGGCACACGGGCTTCAGTAGTTACAGCATGTGGGCTCAGCAATTGCAGCTCCCAGGCCCTAGAGCAGAGGCTCAATCATTGTGGTGCATGGGCTTAGTTGTTCCGTAGCATGTGGGATATTCCTGACCAAGGATCGAACCCGTGTCTCCTGTGCTAGCAGGCAGACTCTTTACCTCTGAGCCACCAAGGAAGCCCCTTTTGTCATTTTTAACAAGCTTGTGGGAGACATGCACATCCTGTCTGGTGCCTTCCTCTCTCTCTCATTTCCTAATCCAACCCGGTACCAAATTCTTCCTTTTGTCCTCTTCACAAGTATTAAAAAAAGGAAGAAGAGAAGAGAGACAAAAAGGAAAGCTTAAACTCTGAATTTTTCTTACACCCCTCTTTTGTATAGTGTAATAACTTTATTGGGAATATAACTCCCAGACCATTTCACCCCTTTAAACTTATACAATTCAATATATATTCACAGAGTTGAATAACTATCACCATAATCAATTTAAAATTTTTTACTATTTTTTATTAAATTTATTTTTGGCTGCACTGGGTTTTTGTTGCTGTGCATAGGCTTTCTCTAGGTGTAGTGAGCCGGAACTACTCTAGTTGTGGTACACAGGGCTTTTCATTGAGATGGCTTTTCTTGTTGCAGGGCATGAGCTCTAGGGCATGCAGACTTCAGTAGCTATGGCACATGGGTTCAGTTGCCCTGAGGCATGGGAAATCTTCCTGGACCAGGGATCGAACCCGTGTCCCCTGCATTGACAGGCAGATTCTTAACCACTTGTCCACCACAATCAATTTTACAAGATTTTCATCACCTTTAAAAGAAACTCCGTACCTATTGACAGTCACTCTGCATTTCTCCCATCTCCTCCTCTTCTCCCCCAACCCTGGGCAATCACTGATTGATCTCTGTCTCTGTGGACCTGTCTATTCTGGATATTTCACACAGATGGAACCAGGTGATCTTCTGTGACTGGCTTCTTTCACGTAGCCCATTTTCAAGGTCTGTTCACTTTGTAGGCAGTAACAGTGCTTCATTCTTTTTCATGGCCATGTAATATTTCATTGAATGACTATTCCATATTTTGCTTATCAGTTCATCAGTTCATAAACATTTGGGTTGTTTCCACTTTTTGAGTAGGTAAAAATGCTATGAACATTTGTGATCAAGTTTGTGTGAATATATGCTTTCATTCTCTTGGGTATAAACCTAGGAGTGGATTTTCTGGGTCATATACTTGATGAAAGTGAAAGAGGAGACTGAAAAAGTTGGCTTAAAGCTCAACATTCAGAAAACTAAGATCATGGCATCTGGTCCCATCACTTCATGGGAAATAGATGGGGAAACTTTAATGAAGTTTCACTTTACTTTCACTTTACTTTATTTTTGGGGGCTCCAAAAGCACTGCAGATGGTGATTGCAGCCATGAAATTAAAAGACGCTTACTCCTTTGAAGGAAAGTTATGACCAACCTAGACAGCATATTAAAAAGCAGAGACATTACTTTGCCAACAAAGGTCCATCTAGTCAAGGCTATGGTTTTTCCAGTGGTCATGTATGGATGTGAGAGTTGGATTGTGAAGAAAGCTGAGGACCAAAGAATTGATGCTTTTGAAGTGTGGTGTTGGAGAAGACTCTTGAGAGTCCCTTGGACTGCAAGGAGATCCAACCAGTCCATCTCAAAGGAGATCAGTCCTGGGTGTTCATTGGAAGGACTGATGCTGAGGCTGAAACTCCAATACTCTGGCCACCTCATGCGAAGAGTTGACTGATTGGAAAAGACCCTGATGCTGGGAGGGATTGGGGGCAGGAGGAGAAGGGGACGACAGAGGATGAGATGGCTGGATGGCATCACCGACTCGATGGACATGAGTTTGAATAAACTCCGGGAGTTGGTGTTGGACAGGGAGGCCTGGTGTGCTGTGATTCATGGGGTCACAAAGAGTCGGACACGACTGAGCGACTGAACTGAACTGATATTTACTCTACATTTAACTTTTTGAAGAACTGTTGGACTATTTTCCAAAGTGGCTGCACCATTTTACATTCCCCCAGCAATGTGACAGGGTTCTAATGTTCTCGATGTCTTTATCAACACGTATTATCTGTTTTGTTGGCTTTACTCATCCTAATGAGTGAGTAGTAGTATCACACTGTGGGTTTGATTTTCATTTTTCTCACAGAGTACCAAATCCTTTGATTTTGCTTCCTAAAATAATCCTCAAAGCTGGCACCTCTTGCCCCTGCGTCAGTCACTCCCCTACCCAAGCCCCCACCCTCTCTCAGTCACTTTCCTGACTTCCCTTTTTAACCACTTCAGTGGATTTTCTTCATAAAACTTGCTACAGTTCTAGTTTAATTATCAAGTACTTAAAAAAAAAAATGTCTTCCCCATTGGACCACAGTCTTCTTGGGGGCAGGTATTTTGCTTGACAGACTGTAGGGTGGTATCTGGCTCATAGTTGGCTGTCAATAAATATTTGTTTAATCCATTGTCCATGAAAAATTAATCAACAGTCAATCTAAGAAAGACATGGAAATTTTTATTCACACCAGCTTGAGGATTATAACCTGGGAAACAGCCTTTCAGAGAATTCTGGGGACTGGTCCTGCTGTTAGATGTCAAAGCACAATTATGTAATTTCTGAGACAGAGGGTTATATACATTAAAGTAACATATTGATGGTTTACATAGTCTAGCAAAGCAAGTAGAGAGCTATTGTGACCTCATAGGATTGAAGAAGGAATGTTATCTCCTAAGGTTTTATCTTCCTGGGGCCAGGAGGAAATTGCTTCTTTTTTAATTATTTATTTATCTATTTAGGAGTAGACATTCCTGTGTTTTCTAAGGGGACCTAGTTAATGTGTAACACAGATGCACAATGCACCCTAAAGGGGAGGAGATAGTGACCCAAGCAGCGAAGAAATTTTTACCTTAAATTTTTCTTTTCCTGCCTTAAGAATGATTCTGTTTCATCCAAAGGAAGGAATTTGGACCAGCAAGGTCAGTGAGGGCTTACCAGAATGTCCTTGCTTTTTCCACAAAGGGTGAGCTCTGATTCCCAAGGGTCCCTAGAATGTGCCTGTGACTTGAATTCAAGGAAGAAGCCAGAGACTAGAAGTTGAATCATGTGCTCCAGGCTTAGAGAATTGACAGCCTGAGATCCTTCTGATGAGTTTTGCTAGGATCCTGTAAAAGCAGTCAGGGAGCTGTCTAGTCATGTGCCTGGCAAGATCCTCCCGGTTTAGGGTATGAGCTCAGGGCATCACCCAACTCCCTGGCTGAGCTTTGCTTAGGACTTTAAATCTTAGGACTCATCAAAGCAGAATGTCGGAGTTGCCCCTGCAGAATGAATGAAACTGGGTGCATTTATAGTTTGCCACTTACTGAGAAGAGAATTGGAAGAGGAGACATTTTAATCAACATTTTTTCTTCCTTCATTTCTTTCTTCCTTCCTTCCTACCTTCCATCAAGTCAAGCAATAGGACAGCTATGAAGTGAAGTGAAATTTGCTCAGTTGTGTCCGACTCTTTGTGACCCCATGGACTATATAGTCCATGGAATTCTCCAGGCCAGAATACTAGAGTGGGTAGCCTGTCTCCCTTCCCTTCTCCAGGGGATCTTCCCAACCCAGGGATCGAACCCAGGTCTCCCACATTGCAGGTGGATTCTTTACCAGCTGAGCCACCAGGGAAGCCCAAGAATACTGGAGTGGGTAGCCTATCCCTTCTCCAGCTACAGGGGAAGGATCTTTGCTTTGTTCTCTACTATCTCCCTAGTACATAGGACCAGAACCATGCCTGACTCACAGTGGGTGCTCAGTCTGTTGAATGAATGAATGAATGAATGAGTGAATGATTACCCAGAGCACTTCGGGAGATGAGCTCAGTTGGCCCTATGCTACCTACTGGGCGGGGTTTTGGGGGTGGTGGTGGGTGTGCCTACCTGTGTGCCCCCGTCTTTAGAAAAGACCATGCAGCAACTGCCCTGGAACCCTTTTTCCCTCCTGGGCCCCACTGCCTGCTCCCCGACTTCCATCACCCACTGCCTCTACTGGCCCCAGGGAGTGCTGGGGCCTGAACCCACTGCTCCCTGTCGGTGGCTCTTCTCATCCTCGCCAGAAACTTCCTGTGAACAAGCGTTTGTTAATTCATTTGGTGGAGGGAGGGTTCAGCTCTTAACCAGGGCCCTTGCGGGTCCTACAGTTGCTCTGTGAGGTTGGGGAAGGGTGTCACTAGCTCGCATGCCCCCTTCCGGGCACTAGGCAAGGCCCGGGTGACCACTGTTTTTCGGCCTGTCCTGCTCCTACTTGCCTTTCTCAAGAGGTCCTCCTTATATCAGCAGGGATGTTGTTCAAGGAGGTATGAGGACCACAGCTCGGCACAGGAGGTACTGAGTCCATGTGCCAGGGTCCTCACTAGGAGGACAGGATGAAGTGCATCAACAGTGTGTTCTGAGAGCCACACCCAGACTCACCCCCAGTCAGTGGATTCACCTTCAGGACTAGACGCTTCCATAAAATTAATCCTCTCAATAACTCCAAGGGTTGTCATTATCCTAATGCTAAAGTTGAGGAAACTGAAGATCAAAGAAATTAAGCCAGAAAGTGGCAGTGAGCAAATTCAGACTGAGATCCATAGATTCTAACAGCAAACCTCCTTCCACTTTTACTTCCTCCCGATTTTCATTCCTTCACTAATGAACCCCTACTTGTCATTAAAGATTGTCTTAAATGAGTGTTCAGTTTCCCAAGGGTCAAAGGGGATATCACGGAATGTGTGTGTTTAAAGAGACCCCTGAAATCTATATTTAAATTTTTTTCACTGTGCCTTCTGCTTCTTACAGCGAAGTCCAGAGGTTAAAGGAAATGAATCAGTGACCCTAAATAATTAAAAATTTTCACAGTTCTTCTCTCTGATTTTTAAGGGAGTTTGTGTCGGAGGCAACACTTTGAACTACAGCCCACCAGGCTCCTCTGTCCTTGGGATTTTTCAGACAAGAATACTGGAGCGGGTTGTCATTTCCTCCTCCAGGGGATCTTCCTGAGCCAAGGATCAAACCCACATCTCTTGCATCTCCTGCATTGCAGGCGAATTCTTAACATGCTGAGCCATCAGGGAAACCCAGGTGGCATAGTGGTAAAGGAACCACCTGCCAATGCAGGAGACATAAGAGATGTGGGTTCAGTTCCTGAGTCAGGAAGATCTCCTAGAAGAGGAAATGGCAACCCCTTCCAGTATTCTTGCTTGAGAATCTCAGGGACAGAGGAGCCTGACGGGCTACAGTCCTTGGAATGGCAAAGAGTTGGACACGACTGAGTGACTAAACACACAAACACATGTGTTGGAGGCAGCGCTTGAGAGCATTTGCTGCAGTAGGCCAAGGCAGCTCCACAGCAGAAATGTAGTAGAAGCAACTCAGACATTGGATGGAGTTTTGGAACAGGTGACCCTTCAGTTTTGTTCTGACCCAGTGATTCTCAACCAGGGGCGAATCCCCACCTGCCCTGGGGACATTTAGCTATGTCTGGAGACATTTAGGTTGTCACAGATGGTGGGAGGGCTGTCTCTACTGTGCACATAGGACAGCCCCCCATAACACAGGATTGTCTAAGCCTAAGCGCTACTGTTAGCGCAAGCAGGAAACCTGCTCCACCCAGGTGAGTGGTGGGTAGGTTTCCAGACACGGAGTGGTTGAAAGACTGTGGGTCTTCAGGTCCCATTACGTCCATCTTTCTACAAGACTCTGAGTAAATCCTGAGTTCCCTGGAAGCCCGGGGCTGCTTCCTGACCTAAAGCTGTGATCTCGTCTCCCGCAGAGGCTGACACCCGTGATTGTTTTGGCGACACTGATAGCTGCCTTTGGGTCGTCCTTCCAGTATGGGTACAACGTGGCCGCTATTAACTCCCCTTCGGCGGTAGGTTGCTGTGGGGCAAGGCGCAGCCCCCCAGGGAACAGGGGGGTGGGTTTGGAGCAGCTGGGGTCTGGGTGGCTGCTAGGGCGGGATTGCACACATATTGAGGGCACACGGTGGGGCCTCGAGTGAAGGGAGGGGTCACACCCAGGAGACAACAGCACAGGCTCAAGGAACCTGCAGGCACAGGGCCGTGGGGCTCCACCAGGTCCCCGGGCCTCAGATTCTTGTGGAGAGCCAGGCCTGGCTGGACACAGGGCAGGCTGGCCTCAGGGGTGGACGGGGGAAGGTTTGAGAGGGCTCTGATCTTCTACAGACAGGTAATCCATAGCAGGGTCTGGATGGGGAAGGGATCATCCAACATTGATTCTGTGATTGAAAGCCTGGAGTCATTCCTTTCTGGGGTTAGAAACATCCTGAGCAGTTTGCCTATCGGAGGCCTCGCAGCCCCCTACCTCCTGCCCCCGGCTCGTGGGTGCCCCCTGCTAATTGCTTTTAATCCTTACTCCCTCTCCTCCACTTCATCATGTTGATTTGATGTTCACATGCCCAGCTCATCCCATCAGGTGGCCCAACAACTTCCATTATTCTTTCTGCAAACCAGCTCAAATGATTCTGGTGTTCTGCTTTGCTCTGCTCTCCAGTTCATGAAAGACTTCTACAACTATACCTACTATGACAGAATCGGTGAATACATGAACGAGTTCTACTTGACCTTGCTGTGGTCGATTACTGTGTCCATGTTCCCCTTCGGAGGCTTCCTCGGCTCTCTCCTGGTCGGCCCCTTGGTGAATAATCTAGGCAGGTAAGAGACAGTGAAACTCATAGACTCCATCAGAGTTTAAAACCCAGACCAAAAACAAAAGTCTCACAGACTAACAAACTTATGGTTTCCAGCGGGGAAGGATCAGGGCAAGGGATAGTTAGGGAGTCTGGGATGGATATGTACACACTGCTGTATTTACCATGGATAACCAACAAGGACACATTGTATTGCACAGGGAGCTTTGCTCTGCCACATAACATGGTGGCATGGATAGGAGGGGAGTTTGGGAGAGAATGGTTACATGGATATGTATGGCTCAGTCCCTTTGCCGTCCACCTGAAACTGTCACAACACTGTTAATCGGCTATACGCCAATATAAAAGAAAAAGTTTCAGAAAAAGAAAAAAAAATTTTTAAAAAGCCAAGCTTAAAGCAGAAATCATTATTGTAAAACTAGGTAATGACCACTGTGATGATTTTTGTTTCCTAATGGAGTTAAGAAGACCAGACCTTGACCAAGTGTCTGGGGACTTATTAAGGGTGGAGGTGGGTGGGGGTGACAGTTCTGAGGCTCTGGGGTGGGCTTGGACAGAATAGAGAGTGCTTCAGAGATCAGGACTCACTCCCACTCTTGCCCTCTCTTGCCTTGAAATCTTACCACAACTTCCTTCTGGCCTTTGGAAGAGTCAAGTGTAGGACAGCATGGCCAAGACATGGGGCACAATGTAGACTATAGCCTAATGCTCCTAAACTCTGCCTCCTAAGTGAACATAAGATAACCTGCTCTGTTCTTTTACACTGGGGTCCAGTAATATGCAAAATGTAGCCCAAGGTAAATTCCTGCAAAATTCTGAAGTGACTGAGACCAATGTCGAGCCCTTCAGGGTGGTCCCAGGGTGACCCTCATTGTGAGTGTCATGAACGCCAAGAGCAGAGCTTAAATCTTGCCTCTAACTCTAGACACACGAGAGATTCTGTATGTGATTCCCCCACTCCCCGGGTAAAAATCCACAGGCATGAGATAGCAGCTTTGTTATGAGCAATGTTTAAGAGTTCCTCCCCTCCAACCTCCTCCCTTTGAGGATGGGTACACAGAGGCAGGTTGAGGTCAGGGCTCCGTTCTCGGCCACAGATCTAGTGAGCTCAAGAGTCAAGGCCTGACTTTACAACTTAATTCCTTCCCCAGTCGTTTTCAAAAAGAATCTAAGGACCTCCCTGGTGGCTCAGAGGTAAAGAAGCTACCTGCCAACTCAGGAGACACAGGTTCAATCCCTGATCGGAGAAGATCCCATGGGCTGAGGAACAACTAAGCCCATGTGACACAACTATTGAGCCTGTGCTCTAGAGCTTGGGAGCCACAACTACTGAACCCGCGTGCCCTAGAGCCTGTGCTCCCCAACAAAAGAAGCCTCTGCAATGAGAAGCCACAACTAGAGAGTAGTCCCCTCACTGCAACTAGAGAAAAATGCTCGCAGCAATGAAGACTCAGCACAGTCAAAAATAAATAAGTCAAATTATATATATATATATTAAAAACACACACACACACGACAGAATCTGAGAATAGACACAAGCTGTGAATCTAAGATCCTGAAGTCTTTCCGATAGTCTGATGTTGGATGCACAGTTCTCCCTGTGGACCACCAGGGGGCAGGACATCCATCAGGTCACAGGTCTGCAGGGTGCTTCTCCTTGGGTGAAGGACTAGCGGTCTGGTCTGCAGATGGAGCTGACAGTTACAAGTCCAACTGAAGATGTGATAAATACTGTTCAGTTGTTTGTGGTTTTCTTAAAGATTTGTCAGCGTTCCTTAAATATCAGTAGCAAGCTAACAATTTATTGATTTGTTTGTCTGTGCCAGGCTCTATCCTAAGTGCTTTTAGGGGATATTCAGTTCACTTCAGTTCAGTCGCTCAGTCGTATCTGACTCTGCAATTCCATGGGCTGCTGCATGCCGGGCTTCCCTGTCCATCACCAACTCTGGGACTTTACTCAAACTCATGTCCATAGAGTCGGTGATGCCATCCAACCATCTCAAAGCTTACTTTTGTTAGGTGTTTAATGAATTAATTTATTCATTTGCCTGTTCCAGGTCTTAGTTGCAGCTTGGGCGATCTTCAGTCTTCGTTGTGGCATGCAGGATCTTTAGTTGAAGCATATGGGATCTAGTTCCCTGACCAGGGATCGAACCTGGGCCCCTGCATTGGGAGCTTGGAGCCTTAGCCACTGGACCACCAGGGAAGTCCCCATATAGTGAAAATTCAAAATCTTTAAATGTTCAAGTGGTCACATTTAACTCATTCATGATTTTTGCTTTTTGTGTCTTAAATAGTCTTTCCTACCAGATGTCTGGGAGGGCATGGTAACTCCCATGGACAGAGGAGCCTGGTGGGCTACCATCCATAGGGTTGGAAAGAGCTGGACACAACTGAAGCAACTTAGCACGCATGCACGCACCAGATGTCATACGGATGGTCTTCTATAATTTAAAAAATAATTTTACAACTTTGTCTTTCCCATATAGATCTGGAATTTTGTTTTGTATTTAATGAGTGAGTGGTGAGGGAAAGCCAGTTTTAGTTATTCATATTCCTTTACTCTTCTGTGTTAATTTTAAAATCAGTTGATCAAAATCCCTGAAAAAGGATTGTACTTGGAATTACTTTGGATTTATCATTTAATTGGAGGAAAACTGACATCCTTACACTATTGAATCTTCTCTTTCACGAGCAATCTATGACTAATTTATTTATCCCAGAAGTTACTCCAGTTGCTTGTCTGAGGCTTCATGTCTTCATTTCTGGAGAGTTTTCAGCCATCACTTCTGTGAATATTTTTTCTCCTCCATTTTCTATATTCTTTCTTTGGGAAACTCCTCAGTGTCTTTGTTGTTGTTGTTGTTGCCTTTTTTACTTCTTTAAAAAATTATTTTTAAAAGTTATTGTGGGAATTCTCAGCAGTTCAGTGGTTAGGACTGGGTGTTTTCACTGCTGGGGCCTGGGTTTGATCCCTGGTCAGGAAACTAAGATCCTACAGGGAAAAAAAAAAGGCGGTAAAATGTATGTATAACATTTTAATCAAATTTTAATTGTGTAGGTTATCAGCATTAAGTGAATTCACATTGTTGTGTAACCATCACCACCATCCATTGCTATAACTTCTCATCTTGCAAAAATGGACACCATGTACCTATTAAACAATAACTCCCCTTTCTCCTCTTCCCCTAAGCCACCAATGGACTTTCTATCTTTGTGCATTTGACTACTCTAGGGACCTCATGTGAATGGAATCATGTAAGATTTGTCCTTATGTGACTGGGTTATATCACTTTAGCCTAATGCCCTCAAAGTACGATATTATTGTGGCACATGTTGGGATTTCTTTCATTTTAAGGCTGAATAATACCCAGTTGTATGAACATACCACATTTAGTTTACTCTTTCATTCATTGATGGATGTCTGGGTGGCTTCCACCCTCTGGCTACTGTGACTAATGATATTATGAAAGTAAAAGTGTTAGTCGCTCAGTCATGTCCAACTCCTTGTGACCCCATGGACTGTAGCCTGCCAGACTCCTCTGTCTGTGGAATTCTCCAGGCAAGAATACTGGAGTGGATAGCCATTCCCTTCTGCAGGGTATCTTCCTAACCCATGGATCAGACCTAGGTCTCCTGCATTGCAGGTGAATTCTTTACTGTTTAAGCCACCGGGGAAGCCCAATGATATAATAGTCCTCCCTACCTTAATCTGTCATACTTCCCTCCTCTTCCTCCTCCTCCTCCTTCTCTCTCTCTCTTTCTTGCTTTCTATTTAACTTCCCCAGATTTGCCTCTCTATTCATTAATTCTCTCCTCCACTGCAGTTCATCTTCTGTGTTTTTGTTTCAATGACTATCTTTTTCATTTCTATAATTTTTATTCATTTGTTTTTAAAGTCTTATCTTTTTTTGCCATTATTTTGGATAGTTTTGTTTTATATGCTTTCTTATTCTTTGTGTACTATGCTTTGACTCCTTATTGTTTTTAATTTATTTTTTAATTAATTTATTTTTAATTGAAGGATAATTGCTTTACAGAATCTTGCTGTTTTCTGTTAAACCTCAACATGAATCAGCCATAGGTGTACATGTATCCCCTATGACACAACTCTTCTAATACATATTTTGTAGCTTCTATCTAATCCTATTGTCTGAAGCTGTACTGTGTGTGTGTAGCCTCTTGTATGTGGCGGATTGTTTTGTGTGTCCTGTAATGGTACTGCTCCTTCCCAGGGGGTAATGGGAGTGGTGGCTGGGGACTTCTGGGAGCCTGATGCGAGGGGACACTCAAGAGAAGCTTTCACTTTGCCTTTGGCTCTCCAGGGCCCAAGTCCATGTCCAGTCTTGACTTAAGTGGGAATGCTTTGTAAGTTTCACTAAGTTGGACTTGTTTTTTTTTATAGGTTTTTAAGGGATGGGCTTCCCTCATAGCTCAGTTGGTCAACAATTCGCCTGCAATTCAGGAGACCCCAGTTTGATTCCTAGGTCAGGAAGGTCTGCTGGAGAAGGGATAGGCTACCCACTCCAATATTCTGGCCTGGAGATTCCATGGACTGTAAAGTCCATGGGGTCGAAAAGAGTTGGACACGAGAGAGCAACTTTCACTCACTCATTCACTGTTTTAGGGGATACCCTTTATCAGCGCACATAAGTTCCCTCATTTTTATGTAAGTGAAAGTGTTAGTCACTCAGTCGTGTCCAACTCTTTGAGACCCCATGGACTGTAGCCCACCAGGCTCCTCTGCCCATGGAATTCTCCAGACAAAAATACTGGAGTGGGGTGCCATTGCCTTCTCCAGGGGATCTTACCACCCCAGGGATCGAACCCAGGTCTCCTGCATTACAGGCAGATTCTTTACCATCTGAACCACCAGGGAACCCCAGCTCTTATTTTTATGCAAGGTTTTTAAAAATCATAATGGGTATCAAATTTTGTTGACTTCTTTTACTACTTCACTTAATAATCTTATATTTTCCCCAGTATAATGTTTAGTATGGTGTTTTCAACCTTGAAAAGGAAAAATGAAAGTTGCTCTGTCATTTCTGACTCTTTACAGTGAACTCTGTACAGTCCATGGAATTCTCCAGGCCAGAATACTGGAGTGGGTAGCCATTCCCTTCTCTGGGGGATCTTCCCAACCCAGGGATTGAACCCAGGCTTCCCGCATTGCAGGCAGATTCTTTACCAGCTGAGCCACAAGGGAAAATATTCCTTTTATTTATTTAGTGTTGGTCACACTGGATCTTTGTTGTTTTTGCCTAGGCTTTCTCTAGTTGCGGTGAGCAGGCACTATTCTTCATTGTGGAGCAAGAGTTTCTCATTGTGGTGGTTTCTCTTGTTGCAGGGCATGGGCTCTAGGCACTTGGGCTTCGGTAGCTGCAGCATGCAGGCTCAGTAGTTGTGGCACATGGGCTTAATTGCGCCTCAGCATTGGAATGTGTCTGGACCAAGGATCAAGTCCCCTGCATTGGCAGGCAGGCTTTTATCCATTGCACCAACAAGGAAGTCCTGAGAGATTCTTATCTGTACTGCTGAATTCAATCAGCTAATAATTCACTTAGGATTTTCACATCTGTGTTGATAAGTGAGGTTGGCCTAAACTTTTCCTCTAAGGTCCTTATCCAGTTTGGATTTCAAGATTACACTAAAAGCACAGTAGTTTATGGTTTCAAAACCCTTTGTTGTTATTGTTCGTCACCCAGTCATGTCCGACTCTTTGTGACCCCATGGACTGCAGCACACCAGGCCTCCCTGTCCCTTACCATCTCCCAGAGTTTGCCCAAGTTCATGTTCATTGCATCAGTGATGCTGTCCAGCCGTCTCATCCTCTGTTTCCCTCTTTTCCTTCTGCCCTCAATCTTTAGCAGCATCAGCGACTTTTCCAATGAGTCGGCTATTCGCATCAGATGACAAAAATACTGGACCTTCAGCTTCAGAATCAGTCCTTCCAACGAGTATTTGGGGTTGATTTCTCTTAAGATTGACTGGTTTGCTCTCCTTGCTGTCCAAGGGGCTTTCAGGATCTTCTCCAGCACCACAGTTTGAAGGCATCAATTCTTTGGTGTTCTGCCTTCTTTATGGTCCAGCTCTCACAACCAAGCATGACTGCTAAGAAGACCATAGCCTTGGCTATATGGACCTTTGTCGGCAGAGTAACGTCTGTTTTTCAACACACTGTCTAGGTTTGTCATAGCTTTCCTGCCGAGAAGCAATCGTCTTCTGATTTCGTGGCTGCAGTCACCATCTGCAGTGATTTTAGAGCCCAAGAAGAGGAAATTTGTCAGTACTTCCACCTTTCCCCTTTTACTGTATTGTGATATTCAAGTCTTTCCCTGTGTGCCCCACTGATGTCCTCCCCCAGGGAGTCATTTACATTTCCTCCCACTGAGAATCAGGCCATCCACTTGACCTGTATCTGTCTTAGGTCAACAACAGAGCATATAACACAACAGCAACTGTTGTAATGGAGTAGAGGCCCAGCAAACACTTGTCAAAGGAGTGAGCGAAACCTTAAACCAAACTAATTGGTATTTTGTCCTCTGCAGAAAAGGAACCTTGCTGTTCAACAACATCTTCTCCATCGTGCCTGCGTTCTTAATGGGATTCAGTGAGCTCGCCAAGTCATTTGAGATGATAATTGTGGCCAGGGTTTTGGTGGGAATATGTGCAGGTAAACCATTCTGTGACTTGGGGTAGTCAAGGGGAGGGAGAACAGACCTCTGGGACCTGAACCTATCTGGGATCTCCAAAGCATGTAGGTTTAAGCTATTCTTACACCTCTGCTGTGGATAGACACATAAGCCCCTGTGTTATGGGGATGTGTTTTATGTGCAGTAAAGGTAAGGACTGTCTTTTGAAATTTTGTTTCAATTCTGTATACATATGTGAGAACCAAGCTGTACGTAACATGTATTTCTATATTGTGCACTATGGGTTGTGGTCAAAAAACTTGAGAAACAATCTAATATAGAATCCCTCTATCAGAAGAGAGTTGATGACTGTAAGTGCTTCAAAGTCATTCTGCCCAGGCCAGGCTTCCCTGGTTATAGGGAAGTCCCTCATCCATGATGCCTCAGACTGAAGACACATGGTTTTGGCCGTGCCATGGACTCCCTTCACCTTGGCATCTTCTGCAGGCAGAAGGGCCAGGGCCGTCAAAGAGAGAGAGGTGCCCGCTCTCAGAGCCATGCGTTGCAGGGCGGGGACCCAAGGGTGGTGGTCGTTCAGTCACTAAGTCATGTGCAACTCTTTGCGACCCCACGAACTGCAGCACTCCAGGCTTCCCTGTCCATCACCAACTCCGGGAGCTTGCTCAAACTCATGTCTGTTGAGTCAGTGATACCATCCAATCATCTCATCCTGTATCCCCCACCTTCTCCTGCCCTCAAGCTTTCCCAGCTTTTCCAATGAGTTGGCTCTACACATCAGGTGGCCAAAGTATTGGAGCTTCAGTTTCAGTCCTTCCAATGAATATTCAAGGTTGATTTCCTTTTCTGATCTCCTTGCTGTCCAAAGGACTCTCAACAAGTGGACACCCCTGGAAATGCTGCACTCTGGGCACTCACTCGCTGCCCTCTCCCCCCGACCCCAGGTTCTGGCATCATCAAGTGACTCATTCTCCTTCCAAACACGGGGATTGGGATGAAGGGATAAATTGCCCCGACATTAGCAAACCCCTTCCCTGGAGTTTACTGACAATAGAGGAGATGAGTAGGAGCCTAGTATTGAAGGAAATGGCAAGGGATTGCAGACCTGGGGCAATAAAGAGGAAAACAAGTTTCCCAAAAAGAGAAGAAGTCACTTCAAAGAGGGGATAATGGGTCCCCTGGCAAACTGCCCTCATTCTGGCTGTGCCTGAGAGTGCCTGGACATTTATCTGCCATCTGGGCAGGAGCCACAAGGCACCCAGCCCCGCTCCTGTGGGTTTTTCCTGCAGCCAGGCTCAGCTTTATGAAACACAGACGATTCCTAGAAGTCGTTGGCAGTGGGTAGGTGCTGTTACGTTACTATTGACAGCCAACAATTCAGAGTTGATTCCAAAAAATAAAAAAATTAGGCTCTACAAATCACAGTTTGATATTCCAAACTTTGCTTTTGGCGGTGGAGAGGGGGGCGGGCTGCCACTGCATGACATATGAGATCTAGTTTCCCAAACCAGTGATTGAACCCTGGCCCTTGGTGGTGAAAGCCCAGAGTCCTAGCCACTGGACCACCAGGGAATTCCCAACCAACCTTTGCTTTTAAATGAGTATGACTTCAAGTTGGCAGTTGTGAAACTTTTTGGCCTCAGCATCTCTCTACACTCATAAAATTATTGAGAGTTCTAAGGAGTTTTTGCTCACATGTGTTATTTTGATCAATATTTACCACATTAGAAATTGCAACTAGGAATTTAAATTAATTCATTTTAATAGCAATAATAAGCCCATTACATGTCTTTATGAAAATAATTCTATTTTCTAAGACCAAAAAAATTTAGTGGTATTGTTTTACATTTTTGCAAATCTCTTAAATGTCTGGCTAAATAGAAGACAGCCAGTCTCTCAAACCTATATCTGTGTTCTCTTGGTATGATGTCAGTGGGTGTGTGATTGCTGAAAAACTCATCAGACAAGGAGAATGAAAAGGACAAACAATATCTTAGGATGGTTCTGAAGATAGTTTTGATCTCACAGAACCCCAGGTGTCAGGAACCCCCTGGGTCCTTAGGTCATACTTGGAGAACTCTAGCGGAAGCCTAATCCATTTGCCATTTCTTCATGTTTTTCCTGAAAAGTCCAGAAAGGGTGTCATCAAGTTCTGTGGTACTTAGACACCCCTAAAAATAAGTGGCCACTCTGACCAAGGGGTACAGGGTGAGTGCAGCTCAGACCCCCAGATGCTCAGTTAGCTGGTTTGCTATTAGTCAAGGTCTTTGGTAAAAACACTGCAGACTTTCACTAATGGAATTTAAACTTTAAAAGTCATTTCTCTGACTGTTGTCAGAACAGGCGGGCCAAGGTTCCCCCGTGGAGTCATTTTTAAGACAAAATGAGACTGTTCTCTATCAGCATTCGGGGAACCCGATCTCTTCACAGCCTCCAGTGTTTTGTCTCTCCAGTGTTGTTCTTAATTAAATTCAGAAGCACTTGGCCTTGAGACGCAGTCACTAGGGCCTGAATGATGACTGGGCACCTGCAGGGCCTCACTTCCTCCACAGCCCTTTGGGCACTGGGCCTGCAGAGTCCCTCCCCACCCACCTGCAAGACATCTAAGAGCTGCTCTAAAGACTGTCCCTCTTTGCTCTGAAAATCAGAAAGAATTGGTATTAATTAATGAAAGATGATGTCCTTTTAAAAATACTAAGCAGAGATGTCCTTGGGCAGAATGCAGTGCTTGAAAACTTAGCCATCAGTGTTCTGTCTCAGGGCTATCAAACACCCTCCTGTCACCAGCAGCTCTAGCCTCCCCTCACCCCACACTGCTTCCCTTGGTCTCCCTGTGGTCAGAGCCTCCCTCTCAGACCCCACATCTTGCTGAGCATCTGCTTGCCTCTGGCTCTGTGTGCAGTACTTGGAACAGTGACAACCAACCCATCAAGGAGATCAAACCAGTCAATCCTAAAGGAAATCAACCTTTAATATGCATTGGAAGGACTGATGCTCAAGCTGAAGCTCCAATACTTTGGCCACCTGATGTGAAGAGCTGACTCTTTGGAAAAGACGCAGGTGCTGGGAAAGATTGAGGGTAGGAGGAGAAGGGGCCAACAGAGGATGAGATGGTTGGATGGCATCACCAACTCAATGGACATGAGCTTGAGTAGACTCTGGGAGATAGTGAAGGACAAGGAAGCCTGGAGTGCTGCAGGAGTCAGACATGACTTAGTGACTGAACAACAACAACCCATCTGATCTTCCCAGATCCTCAGCCTCTCACTGGGCTTCTCTGAGAATTAAATGAGATAATACATGTGAAAATATTTTGGAGTCTATAAAATTTAAATTCCACCTATTCATAAGGGGATCAGACTGTAGTAAGATAGGAAAACCAACAAGTTCAAATACTGAGGATTCAGAAACAGTTCAGACCTTACACAAATCCCAGAATACAGTTGGTATTGGGTATTAGTTGCTCTCGGGTCCGACTCTTTGCAACCTCATGGACTGTAGCCCACCAGGCTCCTCTGTCCATGGGATTTTTCCAGGCAAGAATACTGGAGTGAGTTGTCATTTCCTTCTCCAGGGGATCTTCCCCACCAGGGATCAAACTCGGATCTCCTGCATTGCAGGCAGATTCTTTACATTGAGCCACCAAGAAAGCCATAATAAATATTGGCCCACAATAAATATTTAAGTTTTTTTTTTAATGCTTAATGGAGTATTATGTTTAGTCGTGTCTGACTCTTTGTGACCCCATGGAATGGTTTGCTATTTCCTTCTCCAGGGGATCTTCCCAACCCAGGGATCAAACCTAGGTCTCCTGCATTGACAGGAAGATTCTTTACCGCTGTCACTCCTTATTGAAAAATAAAGCTTGTGCTTCAGTGTCTATGCATCAGCTTATTGTATAAATAAGAAAGTAAAGCTGGCGGGCAGGCCTTTTATTAACAGGTTTTCCCCCACAAGGAGCAAGAGAGGAGAGAGTGTCCAGAACACACCTGGGCTTTTCCTCTCTGAAACCACACTGGTCGGGAGGGAATTCCTGTGGTCCAGCTGGCCTGTGTCCCCAGGTAACACCAGTCTGGAAGCAAGGACACTGAACTTCTTCTATCAGGCTATTTTCTCTTAATGTCTAAAGGACTAAGAATTGCAAAAGGTGATGTTTGCTTACTCTTGTAGTTTTGAGAAAGTTTCAGCCCAACTAATATGATTGCTAAGGGCTTCCCACATGGCACAGTGGTAAAGAATCCACCTGCAATGTAGGAGACGTGGGTTTGATCCCTGGGTGGGGAAGTTCCCCTGGAGGAGAAAATGGCAACCCACTCCAGCATTCTTGAAAATCCCATGGACAGAGATGCCTGGCCGGCTACAGTCCATGGGGTTGCAAAGAGTCAGACATGACTTAGCGACTGAGCACAATAACGATGTGATTGCTAAGGAAAATAAATGTATTTGAAGACACAGCTTGTCCAAACCAGACTACTGTTTCCAGATTTTGCCTTTACTTCCACCCCCTCTCCCAGGTCTGTCTTCCAATGTCGTCCCCATGTACTTAGGAGAGCTGGCCCCTAAGAACTGGAGGGGGGCCCTGGGGGTGGTGCCCCAGCTTTTCATCACCATCGGAATCCTTGTGGCCCAGATCTTTGGTCTTCGGAGTCTCCTGGCAAACGAAGAAGGTGAGTTCGGGACGCCTTCAGACCACTAGCCCGCTCCTATGAGCTGGTCTTTTCTGTAAACCATGAGGCCCCTGCAGTGGAGAGGGGAGCTCTGTAGGGCTCAGAACTGCAGAGCCCTGGCCCCACGGGGCGGAGGTGGTGGTTGTGCCAAGCAGGCCTGAGCAAGTTGGTGGGGACACATAGACGGACGTTCTCTAGTCCCTCTTGGAACACGTAGGAGGGGGCTTCGAGGGAGGCAGGATGAGTTGCTGTCTGAGTGGCTGCTAGTCCCGGGGCTCGGTAATGAAGGCAGCCAGGGTGCCAAACTCAATAAAGACTTCCAGCACCCTTGCACTGGTGCCTCGCAGCAACTCAGCTGCCCAGGGATTTGTGGTCATCCCCTTGCAGACCACGAAAGAGGGTCACAAGACCCAGCCCCTGTGGAGGCAGTGGTGAGTCTCAGGGCCAGCATCCACCCCAGGCCTAGACTCCAGAGCCACACCCCCTGCCCCACGAGCCTGGGGCCTGGCACATAGTAGGTGCACAGTAACTCATAATTGTCACTGTTTTTGCATGACTTCCTCTTTCTTTGTCTTAGGTCTCAAAACTCTGAAGGGAAATCACCACTAATAAAGCACCAGTCAAAACATATAAAGTACTCATCATGGGCCAGACACAATGCCTTTTATATTAATTCATTTAATCTTCCAAACAACTTATGAGCATGTACTGTTACTGTACCCATTTTACAGCTGTAGACCCTGAGGCCGGGAGAGGTTGTATCACATGTCCAAGGTGTCATTAGGACACAAATGCAGACAGTGCAGGCCTGGGCTGGAGTTTTAACTATCCTCTCTCCCACCTTACGGTCACCCTTGTAAGGATCTGGGACCAGAAGTGAAGCAGCTGGGTTCCTGTCTTCCAGTGATGGCACATAACCAGCCAGCAGGACCCAGAAAACCCCTGGTATCTTTCAAGTACTCTGTGGTATGTGGGGAAAGAGCCATAGGTCCACCCAGGGAGAGGGGCTCAGAGAGGGCCTGGGCTGGGAGAAGTAGGACCAGCACTCCAGTTGTGAGCAGAGGGGCCAGGAGGTGAAGTTCTTTGTGTGACCAGGGAGCTGCAGATATCCTGGTGACCTCTCACTTTGTCGCTCCATCCTTCACTGTGACTGTTTAGCCATTGGCACCTTCCTCTAGGCAGAGCGTGGAGGGCAGGGCTTGGCCTGACTCATCTTAGAATCTCCAGCACAATTCATGGCACATAATAGGTGCTCAGTGAAGAAGGAAGGAAGGAAGGCCAGAAGAGAAGACTGTCAGAGTTTATGGAAGCGAGGGGCATAGGAGGTGAGCAGCCATAGCACAAAGGCTGCAAAGAAGTCCAGGGTAGATTAAGATCAGAACCAGGTGTCTGGATGTGGCAGTTAGGGACACTGAGACCTTGGGAGAAGAATTTCACGTAGTGGGTGGGAGCGGGGTCAGAGGGCAGACAGCAGCAGCCCGAATGGCAGGCACTTCCCCACTTGCTGTAATCTATGCAAGGGTGATGGAAGTGGAACTCAGATCAGCTAGGCCCTAGATTCGGAGCCAAGAGGTGGGAGGAGCTTGGGAGGATGGTGATTCAGGTTTCAATGTGCCTGAGTTCCCATCTCAGCTTTTCTTCCAAATAACTGATCTCGGGGCGAGGGAGCTGCACCTTCCGTGCCTCTGTGTTTGCAGGTGTAAAACGGGGTTGACTCTGGTGCCTGCCTCCTGACATTGCTGTGACAGGGAGTGGGCTACAGGTGAAAAGTCATCAGACTAGTGCCTGGCACACAGATGTCCAAGGTTGTCACCTTCTGCAAATCCTAGGAGAAGAGAGAGTGAGTCGGGCATTCACAGCTCCTACAGGGAGCCTGAACCACTCGTTCACTTATTTTAAATAGTTTTATTTATATATTTATTTTTGGCTGTGCTGGGTCTTCATTGCAGCTCGGGCTTTTCTCTAGTTGCAGTGAGCAGAGATTCCTCTCTTGTTGCGATGTACTGGCTTCTCATTGCGGTGGTTTCTCTTGTTGCGGAGCAAGGGCTATGGGGTGCGTGAGCTTCAGGAATTGTAGCTCCCGGGCTCTAGAGCACAGGCTCAGCAGTTGTGACCCACGGGCTTAGTTGCTGCATAGCATGTGGAGTCCTCCCATCCAGGGAGGGAACCCGTGTCTCCTGCATTGGCAGGCAGACTCTCCACCACTCAGCCACCAGGGAGGCCCTATTTAACCATTTTTATTGTGAGATATAACATATATGTGGATCCAGAACTAGAACTGGGCTGGCCTCCTGTGCACCCCTCAATCATGGCCTCCTCACCCCCAAAGGGAGTCGTTGCGCCAACCCTTATCATTGTGTCCCTGTTCTTCCCTGCAGTGTCACCACTTTTCTAGAAGATAGAGCTAATCCCTGTTGCTGGATTTAATACAGTGGAACCACATGGTGTAGAACCACGCCGCATCAAACACCGCATTGGTGTGACAGGCTCCCATCCTGACCTGCTTCATTTTCATCACAGTATAAAATTCCACCTGATGAGTGAACCATCGTTTATGGATGATGGTTTGCCTCGTTTCTGGGTCTCCCTTCAGTGCTGCTTGGCCCATTCTCCTTCCAGTATCCTGGTGGCCCAGGCACACTCCTGAGCACGACTGCTGGGTTAGAGCCTGTGTGGTGTCCGGCATCACTAGCTCCTGCTAGACCGTCTTCTAGACCGTCTTCTAAAGACGCCACGTGTCCACACGGCATGTGGAGACTTCCCATCTGCCCACGTTCTCACCAGCACTTGACATCATCTGCATTTTTCACTTTGTTCAGCTGGTGGGTGTGCTCTGTGCTCACTTGCTCAGGTCGTTTCTGACTCTTTGCCACCCCCAGGGTAGGTGGGCAGTAGTTATTCGTCATTATCCATTCTCTAAGTGTTTAGAGTGGCCACTCTTCCTTAGGTACCATCCTAGGGGTTGGCAGACACAGGGATGAGAAAGACAAAGATCTTGTCCCCATCCCCACCCTCACTGCCCCCTGTGTTCCAGACCCAAAGGTAACCAATCAGGATAAAAGGCCAGAGCGGCCAATAGGGCTCCATCTGGCTGGAGGCAGAGGCAAACTGGAGCCAAGGCGGGGTCTGGGGCGCTGGAACCAGCTCTCAGGTCACACTGGTTTCCTTGCAGGCTGGCCCATCCTCCTCGGATTGACCGGGATCCCCGCTGTGCTGCAGCTCCTCTTCCTGCCCTTCTTCCCCGAGAGCCCCAGGTACCTGCTGATTCAGAAGAAAGATGAAGCAGGTGCCAAAAGCGGTGAGTCTTTCCCTTGAGACGAGGAAAAGGGACTGAAGTTCCAGCATCTTTTCAGGAAGGGGGTGGGGCACCATGGTCCAGCCTGCAACTCACCCTCTGCTCCCTCCCCCCAGCTCTGAGGAGGCTGCGTGGCTGGCACGACGTGGACGCAGAGATAGAGGAGATCCTGGAGGAGGACAAGGCTGAGAAGGCTGCAGGCTTCATCTCTGTGCTGAAGCTATTCAAGATGAGGTCCCTGCGGTGGCAGGTCATCTCCATCATTGTTCTCATGGCTGGCCAGCAGCTCTCCGGAGTGAACGCGGTAGGGAGCAGGTGTTGGGGGTGGGGGGTGGAGCTCGGCCTGGACAACGGCAGGTGCAGGGGACACCCCGAGGCACCCAGGTAGTGGCCTGGCAGGCTTCACCTCGGTTTCCTTCTAGATCTACTACTACGCAGACCAGATTTACCTGAGCGCCGGGGTGAATGAGGACGATGTCCAGTATGTGACGGCGGGCACAGGTGCTGTCAACGTGCTGATAACTGTCTGTGCCGTGAGTATCCCAGGAGCCAAGTCCCCATCTGCCACCAGGGATAGAGGGCACCTTGGGGGGTGGGCGGGTGGTCTCAGCCCAGAAAGGAGCCGAGATCTAGGTGGCAATGTGCCCCTTGGTCCCTTCATCTCTAACTTCTGGGCTATCCTCAGATGAGAGCCTGTCTCTCCTGATGGGCAGCCTATGACTCCCAAAGATGGAGACCCCACCCTCTACTCTGGAAGCTACCACCGTGAGAGGTGGCTCTTCTCCAGTCTCATACACTGGGGGTCACTACCTGTGCCAGGGCCAGCATGTGATAATCAGGGCCCCTGGACTGGCCATTCAGGGACACACACACACACACACACACACACGAGAAGGTGGGTGCACAGCCCACCCAGCTCTCGTTGTGTCTCACTCACTCAGTCGTGTCTGACTCTGCGACCCCATGGACTGTAGCCCACCAGGCTCCTCTGTCCATGGGATTCTCCAGGCAAGAATACTGGAGTGTAGCTGCCCCTGTAGAAAGGTGTTGTGTGGAACATGAAAGTGGGGGTGCCCAGGAAGGAGGGTCTGGGCAGGGATATGGCAGGGCGGGAGTGGGAGGGGAGGGCACGGCCTGCTGAGCCTCCCACTTTTCCTCGCCCTTTCCCTCCAGATTTTCATAGTGGAACTGATGGGGAGGAGATTCCTGCTCCTCCTGGGCTTCTCTGTCTGTTTCACCGCCTGCAGTGTGCTGACGGGTGCCTTGGTTCTGCAGGTGAGGAAGGCGGGGCCTGGGGTGCAGCCCTCTATCTGGGCCCTCCTGTGCATGCTTATCATCACAATGAGTCAGCTGCTTGGGGTCAGTGCTCCACCTGCCCCAGCAACCCACTGTTCATTTACAGTGGATATTCCAGGGGCATGCAGGTGGCGCTGCCTGTTGAAGAAGGTGCCAGGGGCCCTCCTTCCCAACTCAGGCAGAGCGACTGGCCCTCTGGGAGACAAGAGTCCTGATGGTCCCATCCCAGGTTGTCTCTGCTTTGGGTGTAATTCAACTCTGTTTCCTCTCCACAGGACAAGATATCCTGGATGCCCTACGTCAGCATCGCCTGTGTCATCTCCTACGTCATAGGGCATGCCCTTGGGCCCAGTATGTACCCCAGAGCTGATTCAATGGTTTCACTGTCCCTCTTCTATACCACCAGCCTAGAAACTTCTGGTCTGAGCTCCTTAGAGAGGCTCCAGGCGGGGCTAGATTCGGCCCTGAATGGCTTCTGTGCTACGTTCTTGCAGCTGAGGGGTTTGGACAGAGCATGACAAGAGGGAGGATAGTAAAGCAGCCTGTGTGGGCTGGAACACAATGCCCATGTGGTGGGCAGAAATCTTTACAGATGGTCATGGACCCCTTTTAGGGACATCACAGGATGTCCCCTGTTGTGCCCAACTCTTGGTAGATGCCTTCTCACACTGCTTCTCCACAAGATCAGGAGTCCTGGAGACACACGTGCTCTGCCTTGAGCAGGATGCCTCTGGAACCTTACATGGGCAGGGCTCCAGGACCCGTAGTGGGCTTGCTTGGCCAACAGAGAAGTCAGCTATTCCTGTTCCTCCCCAGGTCCCATCCCCGCACTGCTCGTCACCGAGATCTTCCTGCAGTCCTCCCGGCCAGCTGCCTACATGGTGGCGGGTACTGTTCACTGGCTCTCCAACTTCACTGTGGGCTTGGTCTTCCCATTCATCCAAGTAAGTATGACCCAGGGCCCCAGAGGCACAAGATACTCAAGCAGTTAATTGAGAACCTTTTCAAAAATGTGGGCCCTCTCCCCTCCCACAGGTGGGCCTCGGAGCTTACAGCTTCGTCATTTTCGCTCTGATATGTCTTTTGACCACCATCTACATCTTCCTGATCATCCCTGAAACCAAGTCCAAGACCTTCATGGAAATCAATCAGATCTTCCTCAAGATGAACAAAGTGCCAGGGGTGCACCCAGAAAAGGAGGAGCTAAAGGAGTTTCCACCCTCGACTACAAGGCAGTAACTTGAGAGGAGGAGCCCATCAGTAGGATCTATGTAAAACTTCTCTCCTGGGCTATGAATCCAGAATAAGGACAAGTCCGGTGTGGAATGCAGGCACTGCTGGGACTGTCCAAAGGGCTTCTGTGCAGTTCTTAAAGCCAAGCTGTCTCTTTCCAGATTGACCCACCACCAACCCTGAGGCATGGTGGACAGCTGTCCCTCAACCGTGCTGGTTCAGCCATTATGTGGCTCCTGGTAACACCAGCTCCTATCACAAAAATCGTTACCATGATGTCAAGACAGAGGGATCAAATGTGGCCAAAGAAGCTATCTCTCCTCCAATCCCATTGTCTTCCGGGAGCCACAGGCATGTATTCAGAGTGGAATCCCTCCTCTCATCAGATCCATCTCCAGAAACACTAGTCTTAGAAAGCGTGATGTCACAAATAATGTCTAGGAATCTGGGAAGCAGGTCCCCATGGAGACTTTAACCAAGTCAGAGATTACTGATCCCAAATTATATTATGACAGGACCATGGCATTGCCTCTGTATACTCAATAAAACAAATATGATCACTTTTCACCAAGATGTGCTGTGTTTCTGTGAGCAGGTAGAAGGTGGGGGCATTCCCTGTTCCTCCAAGTAGCTTGGTTGCACTGGAGTGTCAGCCCCTTGAGGGCAGGGGTTTGACCAGTTTTGCTTATCCTGGAATCCCCTCTGCCTTGAAGAGCCTGGCATGGAAGAGGCCCTCGAACAGTACTTGCTAAAGAAGGGGAGAAGTGAGAGATGAGGTGGTTACAAAGTTGTGATTTTTAAAATTTAAGATTGGGGAAACTTCTGCATGTCTTCAGGTGCATAGCGAGCACTGAGGGGTCCTGAAGATGAGATGAGAAGAGTGTAGGGAGAAGGAGGGAGTGCCCCAAACACACGGCAGAGCTGGAGGCTTTTCTTAAAGGTGTGCGTGTGTGAAGAGGGTGTATACAAAAGGTGGATAAAACCAAGGCATGGGAAAGGAAAGCGGAGGGACCACCTACTGAAAGGCCTCTGGCAGGATGTGAATTCTTCCAGGAGTTGGGAGGTAGAGACCAGGGGCAGGGTGGGACAGAAGTGGAGTTGGCAGCAACTTTCTTGGGGGTGAAATGGGGATTCCCCAGGTGGTGCGTTCCCTGACTTACAAAAGTAGTAAGGGCCCAAATGAATTAAAAAGCACAATGCTATGATTGAACCATCCTTACCTTCTGCTGCAGGGACCTACAGCGAGGGTCACAGAAAACAACTGTAGATAGCAGCTCTCAACACTGAGGAGCAGTAAGGCTGGAATGTCAGATGCTAAGGAACTATGATGTTATTAATCCAGCTCATGCTACCTGGAGGACCCCTAACCCAAGAGAGGCTCTGGAGTTCATGATTCTGTGTATCTATTCTTTGGAGTCAACCTTGGTTCTGCCATTTAGTAATCGTGCACCTTGGGCAACCACCTTGGTTTTTCTGTACCTCGACTTTCTCTTCTGTTGCATGCTAAGTCACTTCAGTCATGTCCAACACCTTGTGACCCTATGTACTATAGCCCACCAGTCTCCTCTGTCCATGGGATGCTCTAGGCAAGAACACTGGAGTGGATTGCCATTTCCTTCCCCAGGGAGCTTCCCAACCCAGGGATTGAACCAGAGTTTCTTGTGTCTCCTGCATTGGCAGGTGGGTTCGTTAACCAATAGTGCCACCTGGGAAATCCTGGTGGCTCAGACAGTAAGGAATCTGTCTAATGCAGGAGACCTGGGTTTGATCCCTGGGTCTGGAAGATCCCCTGGAGAAGGAAATGGCTACCTATTCCATTATTCCAGTATTATTCCATTTTTCCAATATTCCAGTATTCTTTCTGAAGAATCCCTGGACAGAGGAGCCTGGCGAGCTACAGTCCATGGGGTCTCAAAGAGTGTGAGACGACTGAGCAACTAACACTTTCTTCTGTTGAACTAATCATAAATGTCTCACATGGTTGGCTGTGAGAAGTAAATAATATGCTTGTAGTATTTAAATCAGTTGTAGTTTAGTCACTAAATCATGTCCAACTCTTTTGCAACCCCATAGATCATAGCTCACCAGGTTCCTCTTCCATGGGATTTTCCAGGCAAGAATACTGGAGTGGGTTGCCCTTTCCTTTTCCAGGTGATCTTCCCAACCCAGGGACTGAATACATGTCTTCTACCTTGCAGACATATTCTTTACTGCTGAGCCACTAGGGAAGCCAGTGCCTGACTTGTGTTAAGCATTTAGTTATTTTTCAGTGCTTGGGAATAAGCATTGATCTGGAAGACAAATAAACCCACAGATAAAATACAATGAGATCACTATACACGTAAATGGATTTAACAAGTAAGTGGATGGCAGGTGCTGGGAACTATCTCGTTGTTGCAGTGGGAAATTACAGATAAGCCAAGAGAGAGGGTTTAGGATGATCCACATGGTAATAGACTAGAGTTGGAGATGTGGTTTAGCTGAATATAGACACAGATGGCTACACATAAGAATATTTACAGATCCGTGGGTTTCTACGGGTTAGTAAAATACAACAGAATAAAAGTATGGGCCTGATGCTATGTCTGCACAGAAGGAAGATGTGGATTTAGGAAAGACAAAAAGGATTTCTCCAGGTGGAGAAGATGCAATAGGAGAGAGAAGGATGGTTGTTCCAGGTGAGGAAGGGCACAGAGAGATGCGGAGGGGTTGAGGGGAAGGCCGGATCGCTTGGTGTGAAAGTGAGGGCGGAAAGCCTGAACAGGGTTCTCTGGGTCCCTGTGAGCCAAACTGAGCCTGAACCTTGTCCTCAAGATAAATCTGGCTTTAGATGACCGTTGAGTTTCACAGAGGTCCGCGGCAGCAACGAGACTGGGTGGGACTGGGGGAGGGAGGCCTACTGGTGAAAAGTGATGAGGGCGCTGCAAAGCCAGCAGTGCTGGGGGGTGGGGCAGATGCGAGTAAGAATTCAGCGAGACTTGGTGGGATTTAGGAGCTCTTCGGCCACCACAGGTCTGGTGTCCCTGCCAGGTTTCTAACTGGGGCCAACAGGGAGTGGCTTGGGGACTGAGTGGCAGCTTTGGGGGGAAGACAGTTAACATTCGTGGACCTGTTGAGATGGGGAGCTCATCTCACATGAAAGATGCCTAGAAGGAAGACCTCCCTTCTCCTGACATTTTCTAATGTAATGACTCTTTAAATCGCAAATTAGTCCAGGACAGTCTGACTCAAGTCAGCCAATGACTTCCCATTATGTTCAGAATAAAATCCCCAGTCCTCTCAGCCTGCTCAGTATCTATGTGCCTGCTACCTCCTTCCTCTCCCTTTCTGCTCCAGCTCCACTGACCTCTCGGCACTCCCCAAACCACCGTCGGCCCTCTCTCACTTTAGGATGTTTGCATCACGCTGGTGCTTGTGCAGGTTCTCTCGTGGCTGGCCACCTCCATCACTCAAGGAGGCCTTCTACCTCTCCGGATGTGCACACACATCCCCACCCAAGATGTGAGGTGTACAGGCTCTCCTCAGCCAAGATATACCTTGAAGTGATGGCTTCCGGGAGGAGCAAGACTCATCATGTCCTGGCATTATCAGCTGACTTTTTGACCCCTAAGGAGCCTTTCTGCACATGCGTAGTGTCCCCAGAAAGTAGGGGTAGGGGGTGGGGGAGTGGGAGAGAGAGAGGAGATCACTTAATCCTTTACCCAAACAGGATTTTTCCCCTCTTTGTTCCTGCCATGGCTGTTATCTTAAGGTGTTTACAAGAGATAAAACCTGGCTGCTTACCCTGTTTATCTTGTTACTTCTATTTCAGATGGCAAACAGGAGGCTGATTGTAAACGCTTTACCTGGAGCCCACCTATCTCCTGTCTCAGGAAATGCAAACAGGAGGCTAATTGTTAAGTATCCACCCTGAAGCCCACTTCTTCCTGCACCATGAAATGCAACAGGAGGCCAGTTGTAAATGCTTAATCTGCAACCCATCTATCTCCTGCCTTAAGCTGAGCCTCCAAGAATGGTTGAGATTTCTCCTAGATTCCACATATATGTGTTAATATACAATATATATATATATATATATATATATATATTTCTCTTTCTGACTTATTTTTCTCTGTATAACAGGTTCTGGTTTCACTCACCTCAGTTCAACCTGACTCAAATTCATTCCTTTTACGACTGAGTAATATTGCATTGTATAAATGTACCATGGGGGGAGAAAGGGTGGGGCAAATTGAGAGAGCAGCATTGAGTTATAGACACTACCATGTGTAAAACAGATAACTGGTGGGAAGTTGCTGCATGCCACAGGGAGCTCAGTCTGGTTCTCTGTGATGATCTAGAGGGGTGGAATCGGGGGCGGGGGTGGGAGAGAGGCTCAAGAGGAAAGGGATATACATATAGTTATGGCTGATTCACATTGCTCTGTGGCAGAAACCAACACAACACTATAAAGCAACTATCCTCCAATTACAAATAATTTAAAAAAAAATATGTGACTGATACAGCCATTATTGAGAATGATATGGAGATCCTTTTAAAAACTAGGAACAAAGCTACCATATGACCCAACAATCCCACTACTGGGTATATACCCTGAAGAAACCAAAATGGAAAAAAACACATGTACCCCAGTGTTCATCACAGCACTATTTACAATAGCTAGGACATGGAGGCAACCTAGATGTCCATCAATAGACGAATGAATAAAGAAGTTGTAGTATATATACACATTGGAATATTACTCAGCTATAAAAAGGAACACATCTGACGCAGTTCTAATGAGGTGGATAAATCTAGAGTCTATTAGAGAGAGTGAAGTAAGTCAGAAAGAGAAAGACAAATATCGTATACTAACACATGTATATGGAATCCAGAGGGCTTCCCAGGTGGTGCTAGTAGTAAAGAACATGCCTGCCAATACAGGAGATGTAAGAGATGCAGGTTCAGTCCCTAAGTTGGAAAGATCTCCTGGAGGAGGGCATGGCAACCCACTCCAGTATTCTTGCCTGGAGAATCCCACGGACAAAAGAGCCTGGCAGGCTACATACAGTGTATGGGATCACACAGAGTCAGATGTGACTGAAGCAACTTAGGACACATGCATAGACTCTAAAGATGGTACTGATGAACCCGTCTACAGGGCAGCAACAGAGACACGGATGTAGAGAACAGACTTGTGGACACAGGGAAGGAGAGGAGGGATGAATTGAGAGCGTAGCATTGAAACATATACAGTACCGTATGTAAAATTAGATAGCCAGTGGAAATCTTCTGTGTGACGCAGGGAGCTCAAGTCCAGTGCTCTGTGACCACCTAGAGGGGTGGTATAGGGTGGGAAGTGGGAGGGAGGTTCAAGAAGCAGGGGACATATGTATACCTATGGTTGCTTCATGTTGATATATGGCAGAAACCAACACCATATTGTAAAGCAATTATCCTTCAATTAAAAAAAAAAAAAGAATGGGTAAGATTTGTACAGGAAGGGAGCATAAGATGTTTGGAGGGTCATGGAGGAGGGAGCATCATGCATCAAGGACATTCATTCATTTAACAAATATTTGTTGAGCACCTACTATGAGCAGTGGATGTAATGGATCTAATGGTAAAAAATACAAGTAAACACTTATGGTCATTTTAGATAGTGTTCAGGATGAAGTGGTGGAGAGTGCAGGGCAAGGGGTAGCAGTTACTTTCAAAAGGGTGGGCCTAGTGAGGACCTCTCCAAGGAGGTGACGTTTGATTTGAGACCTGTGAGAGGTATGTTTCAAGCAGAAGGAATAGCAGGAAGAAGCTTGGTTTTGCCATCAGCTTGACCTTGTTGTCGCAGTTGACTGAGAGAAAAGGAGGAGAACCATATAGTATTTAATCAGTGTTATTAGTCTAGGGGCATTGTGACTAGACATTGTGATTTCTGCCAAAAGAATACAGAATTCAGGTGATAAAGCAAAGCAAAGAAAACAAAACCCAGCAGACTAGCATTTGAGGAACAAACGGAGAGATAACTGTGGTCAACTAACCTTGAGATGGGAGATTGTCGTGGATTATTCAAGTGCAATTAATGTAACACAAGGGACAGGAAGAACCAGAAAGATGGCAGTGTCAACAACAAATTGGCGCTTACCAAGGGCATCACCAACGAGTGAACAACAAAGGCACTTGCCATCTGCCTCTATGGAGACTGAACCCCATGCTGCTATAGCTGTTGACCTTCAACAACCCCAGAGGGAGGTCAGGGTGGAGTGAGGCACTCTGTGCTCCAGGGAATCTAGTGGGACAGGTCTTTAGATAGTTGGATGTTTTTAGGAAAAGATTTTATGATCTCAATCCTTGCATCTCCTCACACATAGAGAAGCACTAAATCCCTTCATGGTGACATCAGATCCCCACGACTAACAAAAAACCTTTTGTAAATTGAGTGCTTCATGGTATTGAACTCCCTCTTCACCAAAACCTTATGTATTGACTTTCCCCCACTGCCACTTTGGAGCAGTTTCTCAGATATTTGAGATGCTATCTCCTGGGCTGCAGTCCTTCTTTTGCCCCCAATAAAACTTTAAGCAGCTCTCAAATTGTACATCTTTTTCAGTTGACAGCAGCATGAAAAACACTCAGCCTGATGTTGTTGGCCTTGAGGATGAAGAAAGGTTTCTAGAAGCTGGAAAAGGCAGAGAAATGGATTCTCCCTCACAGCCTCCAGTGAGGAATACAGCTCTGCTGACACCTGATTTTAGCCCACCGAGACCCTTGTCAGACTCATGACCTCCAGAATTGTAAGTTAATACTTTTGTGTGGTTTTAATCCAATAAATTTGTGGTAATTTGTTACAGCAGCCACAAGAAATTAATCAGTTCAGTTCAGTCGCTCAGTCGTGTCCGACTCTTTGTGACCCCATGGACTGCAGCATGCCAGGCTTTCCTGTCCATCACAAACTCCCAGAGCTTGCTCAAACTCATGTCCATCGAGTCAGTGATGCCATTGAATCATTCTCATCCTCTGTCATCCCCTTCTCCTGCCTTCAATAGATCTTGATACAGTTCTGAGAAGTGGGGGAAGCTATAAAAAATACCTAAAAACATGGAAATGGCTTTGGCTTTGGGCAATGGAAAGAAGCTGGAAGTGCTCTCAGGACAGTGACAGAAAAAGCCTAGATTGCCTTGGACAGACCTTGTAGAAATAGAAATGTTATGATTTCACTGCTCATTGAGTGACCAGGCTGTGCCGCCAACGTTAAAAGGCAAGGGAGGGCGCCCCTGGTGGCTAAGTGGTTAAGAATCCACCTGCCAATGCAGGGGTCTTGGGTTCGATCCCTGGCCCAGAAAGCTTCCATGTACCACGGGGCAATGAAGTCTGGGCGCCACATCTACTGAGCCACGAGCTGCAACAAGAGAAGCCACTGCAATAAGAAGCCCACCCACCACAACTAGAGAGTAGCCCCCACTCACCACAACTAGAGAAAGCCTGCCTGCATGCAGCAATGAAGACCAGTACAGACAAATAAATAAATAAATAATATATATTTTTTTAAGGCAGGGAAGTGCCCCCCCAGGGGGGAGATGAATGTTAAGATTCAAGGTCACTGAGGACAAACCTCTCACAACAAACACAAATGGTACAGCATGGACTTACTGCAAGAAAGGAGAGAAGGAGTATGCCAGATGCAGCCCCTGGCGAAGTGTCCACCCCCCTGGAGGGCAGTCTGGCTACACAGACCCCACTCTGGGCTGTGTGGGAGGATCCCACCTCCTCCCCCGTGGGGGCTCAAATGCAGAAGCTGGGGGCCTGCCTGGGGGTCACTGCCACACGTGCTTGAAGCAGAACCCAGGAGCACACTCTGAGCTTAAGCTGAAAAGATACTCCCTCCCAGATGAAAAGCCCAGCACAGGCTGTGCGGGCCCTTCACGTCTTGGCAGGAAGTGTCCCAGGCCCAGACCTGTCCCAAGAGTTAGCACTCTGCAAGGGAGGCCTGAGAACGGATGAAGGGCACAGCAGATAATGCTAGGGAGGCCTGAGAATGGATGACGGGCACAGCAGACAAAACATTTAGATTTAATAGCACTTGGGAGAATAACCTAAACTGTCATGAGCAGACCTTTAAGAGAAATAAGGACCCCACATTCTCCTCTCCCTATGGCCATCATGCTACTGTCCATGTGCCAACATGTTTTTACCCAGGCATATGAGTGTATTTTGGTTTAGTCACCTAATATGACTTCCATAACACGTCTCCAGGTCCCTACATAATTTCCATAATTATCCCTTGAAACGGCAGCCTGGCATTCCAATCAGTCTATTTGTCATAAGTTATTCAGTTATTCCCTAATTATTTTGCCAATAGAGATATTTCTGAATTGAGCAACTTTGTTCAATATTTTAGTGACTTATTTAGTATTAATAAGTATGCATGCTAAGTCACTTCTGTCCTTCCCAACTCTTTGCCACCATATGGACTATAGTCCTCCAGGCTCCTCTGTCCATGGGATTCTCCAGGCAAGAATACTAGAGTGGGTTGTCATGCCCTCCTCCAGGGGATCTTCCTGACCCAGGGGTTGAACTTGAGTCTCTTACATCTCCTGCATTGGCAGGCGGGTTCCTTAGCACTAGTGCCACCTGGGAAGCCCTATCTGGGAAGCCCTAATAAGTGTAAGTAAAAATAATTAAACTGTATCTCTTTAAAAATATTTAGCGTCCTCTTTCCCCAAAATGAACAGTTAGTCCAAATTCCTAAGAGAAAGCACATATGGACAGATAACACAAGAGACACATAAAAGATCCAGACAATCAGGGCTGACTTGGTTTCCAAGATGCCTCGTTTCAAGGGACCCAGGGCAGGTGGTGTTTTTCTTCTCCTTGGTGCAAGGGAGAGTTTCTAATTTGAGGCTCGGTGGAGGCAAAGACAAAATTCACACTGTGACCCTTTATCTTATCAACACTTCCAAGGAAAATGTTCCCTGGGGAAAGTCAGCAGAGTTCAGAGACCAAAGGAGTAATAAAACCTCACAAGCCCCAGGCGGTCAGTGCAGAGCAGGACCCAGGTGTCCCTGAGGAGGCAGAGTGCACCTGTTTTTCTGCTGAACAAGCATGGAGAAAAAAAGAGGCAGGGACTCCTCTGCCCACCCCACCCAGGGAAGGGGTTGGTGCCACGTCTTGGAAACTGTCACTCACTGTCCCTTTCCAACCAGGTGAGGGGACTGTGGAGGGAAGATGAGGACAACACTGGCCGTGCCTTTCCTGGGGAGCCATCAGCCCTGGGAGAGCAATAGGGAGATGCAGCTTCCTGACTCAGAAACAAGATGAAGTCGGGTGGAGGGTGAGTCCAACTGTAGGGAAGTGTGTCCCGATCCTGTTCTCCCAGCCTCTGAAGTTGCCCGAATTCTGTTTGTGGGCTGCCAGAGTTGAGGACTGTTGCAGTCAGGCAGCTGATGCTGGGGGTGGGAGGTCAGAGGTAACAGGCAAGCAGAGGCGCAGAGGCATGGGGGGATGGTCTGGGGAAGTGACTCAGCAGCAGCTGGCTTCTTGGAGCCCTGGGCGGCGCTGATTCAGGGAGCCACAGACCCGGCCCCAGTTCTGTCACCACCTGCTCCGACTTTGGCCCTGGGGCCAGGTCCCGGAGCTGCCCTCGGTGTTCAGGTAGCCATGGAAATGTGACTACCTTGGTTTTCCCGACAAGCCATGTGCCTCCTTCAGGGGCTCTGTTTGCTGCTCCCTCTGTCTGGAATACCCTTTCCTCAGATCATCTTAGGCCCATATCATCCTTTCAGGTCTCAGTTCAACGGCACCTCCTCAGAGAGCTGTCCCTCTCCCCCCAGTCCTGTCCCCTGTTTTACTGTCTTCACAGCATTATGGTTATTTGGAAGTCTCCTATTTGTTTGTGGTTTGAGGGCCGGCGGGAGGGGGGCTTGGGGTGAAGGTTAGTTTTTTTGTTTGTTTTTGCCCCTCCTCCCCAAGCCCCCGTCTAGAATGTAAGCTCCACATGGGCAGAGCACGGTGGACATTTTTCCTGAAGCTTCCCTCTCTCCACTTCCGGAAGTTCCCAGGACCAACCTTGGAGTTCCTGACCATAAACCTCCTCTCTGTCAGCGGCTGCAGCCCATGCTGGTGCTGGACACGCTGGGCGCAGCCTTTGGCTCGGCCTTGCAGTGCAGCTACAACATTGAGTGGTCAGCAGGCCACACAAGGTGGGCAGGAGAAAACTGCCATCTTGCTCTGTGGAAGCTGCCATCCTCCTTCCGGAAGTCACCCTCTTTTTCCCGGAAGCTGCTGTCTTCCTCTAATACTCCCTGGAGGCTGGCCTCTGAAGACCAGGGGATGACTAGAGTTATCCCCCTCCACCCACCTCCATTTCCCACCTCAGGGATGTCATCCTTTACAGACACATTAGGAAGGGGGTGGGAGGGGATGGACATGGATTCCCCGCCCATTCGCTTTGGACCTTAGTCCCACTGCTCTTCCTCCTGGGAAGGCCACTTGCCGATGACAAAGAGAATGGAGTCAAAGACTAAACCCTTAGGGGTTGGGATTGTGGTGAGAAGAAGCAAAGGAAAGTGTCTCCAAGGCCTGGTAAAGCATGTGAGTCAGGAGAAAGGGACAGGGCCTGGTGAGGAGTCAAGATAAGGACCAAGAGTTGACCACTGGCTTTGACTGCATGGAGGGCATGACTGACCTTGACAAGAGCAGCTAAGGGGAGACCTGGAGACAAAAGCTTGACTGGAGTGGATTCAGGGAGAATGAGCAGGGTGAAGGAGAGACAGCTTTTTGAAAGTGTTTTGCTACACAAGGGAGCAAAAAATGAAGCTTAGTGAAAGAGGAGTGGGTTGTGTTGGCTTTTTACAGGGCGAGAGTCATGTATGTATTGTGTTACGTGTGTGTGGGGGGTGGGGTGGGTGTGCACCCAGTTGCTAAGTCGTGGTCAATTCTTTGGACTGTAGGCCGCCAGGCTCCTCTGTCCTTGGAATTTTCCAGGCCAGAATCCTGTATTGGGTTGCCATTTCTTCCTCTAGGGGAGCTTCCCAATCCAGAGATCAAATCCACATTTCCTGAGTATCTTGCATTGGCAGGCAGATTCTTTACTACTGAGCCACTTGGGTTGCCCTTATTGTGATGAGAAGGATGCAGTAAAGATGGGCCAGTGATGCAGGACAGATAGGGAACATGTCCCTGAAAGGGCAAGAAGAGGAGCCAGTGTCTGTTCCCATTCATTTGGGTATATGAGTCCTGCAGTACTTTAAACATCACTGTCATTACAGGAGTTCCTTGGTGGTCCAGTGGTTAGGACCCTGTCCTTCCACTGCAGGGGGCATGAGTTCTAGCCCTTGTTGGGGAACTAGGATCTCGCAAGCAACTCAGTGTGGCTAAAAAAAGAAAAATCAATGTTATTAGCTTTTAGCTACACTTTATTCTGCTTTATAGGAGCTACTGCAGTAGTTGCTCAAGGATTATATATATTATACTAATATAATTATTACCATTGAAGGAACACTTATTCTCAATGTACCATCACTATATATATTACAGTGATTGCTGTCAAATTCTCTATTAAATACATATTATTTCTATAACTGATGAGAAAACTAAGGCTTATAAAGACAGAGCTCACACAGTCATACTATTAATAACAATATTTCTTATGTTGCCTCTTGTACAGTAAGTCTCTATGAAGTGAATTTTAACAGCAAATTTGTTTTAAAAAAAAACTCTACACCAAGACATATCATTGTACTTTAAAAATTTTTTTTGACCATACCGTACAGCTTGCAGGATCTTAGTTCCCCAAGCAGGAATCGAATCCAGGTCCCCTGCAGTGGAAGAGTGGAGTCCTAACCACTGGACCACCAGGGAAGTCGCAACAGTGAATTTTTAACAGCATTTTGTGCAGTCTGGTTCCTCATCTCACCCCATTGTACAGTAGGGTTTTTTAATCTCCAGCAAACAACAGAGAATCAACTGTGTCCTAAGAGTCCTGGCAGAAACATTCTTTAGTACAATGCTGCTGCTGGAGGCAATTAAGAATATTACCTCTTGGTCTCTCATGAGTTGCCCAGTATTCTTGGCTGTAGATAGGGCAATGTCTTCCAGGTCTTCAAGTCCTTTTATAATGAAACCTAGTTCAGGCAACATGGAGCCTTCATGGAAAGTCATGCTACTGCAGGGGTCCTGCACTGTGTCTGTTTCCTCTGGGTGGCTCAGTGGGGTCAGCACTAGTTTTTGGCCTGCTGGTTGATAAATGTGATAGGTTGAGGGGGAGGGGCTATTCTCACTCAAAATTCACATCAGTAAACCATGATGTTCTGGTGATCATGCATGTGGTAGGGAGCTGTGTGACCTTGAAAATCAGGAGGCCTGAAGTCCAGCCCCCACTTTGCCATAGATATCATAACCTTAAAGGAAGTCCTTGAATTTCTTGGGATTTCTCCCCCTTGTCAGCTGCAAGGGAACAGCAGCCCCTCTGTCATCCACCTCGTGGAGGTGGTTCAGCCTTTGAGAGCAAAGTCTGGACGGTACTCAGCAGAGGGGCCTCATCAGTGCTTCTAGCAGGTGTTCAACAAATGCTTGTTGATTGGGTTTAATTCGAGGTCAGGTGACCCATGGCTCCAAGTTAAAACAGCTGCAGTCTCTCCCTGTGCAGCCTCAATCATGTTGTTCTCTGAGGTGTGGGGTTCAGACTGGGTCACTTTACATGGCCCTGACTTGTGTCTTGTTTGAGGATGAAACATAGTTCTTATACTTTGCTTGGTTTACAGGGACTCACTGATCTTTACCCCTAAGCCCAGTTGCTGCAAAGACATGACTCAGCAGATAAGGAGGGATGCCCGGGTCAAGGTTCCCAGGAAGGAAGTGAGCCAAGGGCTCACGGTTAGGTCCCATGGGATTCCATTTGACCAGGTCTCACTCTTTGGAATTCACAGTTACACTTGGAGTTGACATGTTGGCATTTTGAAGGGAAGGGTGGGAAGTCCTCTAAAGAAAACTAGATTTTAAAGAACCATATCAATTCAGTTTTCATACATGAAAGAAAATATTGGGGAATTCTCTACCAGTCCAGTGGTTAGGACTCCTTCCTCTCACTGCCGGGTGACCAGGGTTCAATCCCTGGTTGGGGAACTAAGATCCCATAAGTGACAAGGCGTGGCCAAAAACAAAAAGACGAAAATATTAGCAATTGAAAGTCATTTATTGAAACAGTACTCATATCACCTCTTCTTATAGTTACTTGATTAAGAATTAATTTTCGGGACTTCCCTAATTGTTCAGTGGTTAAGACTCCTCACTTCCTAAAAAATTAAAAAAAAAATAAAAAATAAAAATAAAATAAAAAAAAATAAAAAAAATAAAAAAATAAAAAAAAAAATAAAATAAATAAATAAAATAAAATAAAAAAAAAAAAAAAAAAAAAAGACTCCTCACTTCCATTGCAGGGGGCATGGGTTTAATCCCTGGTAGGGGAATGAAGATCCCACATGCTATGTGATACAGCCAAAACAACAAACAGACAAACAAACAAAAAACCTGACTAATTTGCCATTTGTTGTAAACTTGAATGCAGGAAATATTCACTATATTGCAATTATGCCATAATCCAGACTTTTTGGAATTCAGAACATGCTGTTCTCAGCTATACCAGGAGTGACTGGATTGTTCCAGAAGCTTGTCCCCCTCCTCCTTGTCTGAACCCAGTGTCACAGAACTTGGAACTTCAGAGATGGCTTTATCATTGCCCTCATTCTGCAGATGATGACCCTGAGACCACTGGTGTGATGGAGCTGGCCTTGTCCTAGCGGGGTGTGGACAAGCCCCGAGCTAAGCTAAGCCTTCCTGTCATCAGGAAGGGGCTCGTGTGGGCTCTTTTTTCTCTCTGGGCCTCAGGTCTCTGGGCCAGCTGGTCCTCTGCCCTGAATTAGAGCTCTAGTGGCAGCTGTCTCAGGGGTACAGCCGCCCCAGGATGAGAAAAGAGGCCTGAGAAAACCAGTCTGTGTATCTGATGATTCATCAGTGTTGCCTGGCAGGGGACTTTGGTAGAACTCTCACAACTAACCCCACCGCCACCCCAGAAGTGGCGTCTGGGGCTCTGTTTAGAGATCTCTGCTCCCCCACTCCTGGCATCAGAGCCCCACCCCCCGGCTGCTGCACCTGGGTCAGTCAGGGTCCTGATGGTCCTCAGAGGTGGGCAGTGTGTGAAGACATCACCACGGGTGGTGCAGCCAGTGGCCACCCCTATAGCAGGGGCACCATCTTCCTGATCCACTGCTGTTTTCTCCCTTGGCAAAACCAAAGCCAAATGTGGGTATGAGGGGGCAAGGGAGCCACTGACACAAGTCAGCATGGGGCACAGAACACAGTGGGAAAGATAGGGGTGGATCCTGGGGGGCCAGCAGGGGACATCCAGCATTGTTCTATTTTTCAGACACCTCCTCCTTTCCTTCATAGACTCATGGGTCTTCAGCATTCAGTTCAGTTCAGTTCAGTCACTCAGTCATGTCCGACTCTTTGCGACCCCATGAATCGCAGCACGCCAGGCCTGCCTGTCCATCACCAACTCCCGGAGTTTACACAAACTCATGCCCATCAAGTCAGTGATACCATCCAGCCATCTCATCCTCTGTCGTCCCCTTCTCCTCCTGCCCCCAATCCCTCCCAGCATCAGGGTCTTTTCCAATCAGTCAACTCTTCGCATGAGGTGGCCAGAGTATTGGAGTTTCAGCCTCAGCATCAGTCCATCCAATGAACACCCAGGACTGATCTCCTTTAGGATGGACTGGTTGGATCTCCTTGCAGTCCAAGGAACTCTCAAGAGTCTTCTCCAACACCATAGTTCAAAAGCATCAATTTTTCGGCACTCAGCTTTCCTCATAGTCCAACTCTCACATCCATACATGTACACTGGAAAAACCATAACCTTGACCAGACAGACCTTTGTTGGCAAAGTAATGTCTCTGCTTTTTAATATGCTATCTAGGTTGGTTATAACTTTCCTTCCAAGGAGTAAGCATCTTTTAATTTCTTGGCTGCAGTCACCATCTGCAGTGATTTTGGAGCCCAAAAAAATAAAGTCTGACACTGTTTCCAGTCTCCCCATCTATTTCCCATGAAGTGATGGGACCAGATGCCATGATCTTAGTTTTCTGAATGTTGAGCTTTAAGCCAAATTTTTCACTCTCCTCTTTCACTTTCATCAAGAGGCTTTTTAGTTCCTCTTCACTTTCTGCCATAAGAGTGGTGTCATCTGCATATCTGAGGTTATTGATATTTCTCCCAGCAATCTTGATTCCAGCTTGTGCTTCTTCCAGCCCAGCGTTTCTTATGATGTACTCTGCATATAAATTAAATAAGCAGGGTGACAATATACAGCCTTGACATACTCCTTTTCCTATTTGGAACCAGTCTGTTGGTCCATGTCCAGTTCTAACTGTTGCTTCCTGACCTGCAGACAGGTTTCTCTTCAGCCTCTTCAGCATTAGACATCATCTAATCCAACTCTGTCTCCTACCTGTCTTGGGGCTCCCATGTTCAACATTCCTGACAATCTTTCTTGTCTAGTCTTAACTCTGCTTGATTACCACCAGTGACAGGAAACTCCCCACCTGTAGAGACATCCCATTCTCTTTCTTTCCCTACTATTTTCAATCAGCTCCAATTGTTAGCATGCTCCCACTCCCCACCCAACTCCCGCTGACCCCAACCTCACTCTCTAGGACCTCTGCCCACCGTCTTGCTTTCTGTCCTTCCCAGCCATCAGCCCTTCTCCGGCACATTCTTGACACTTCTGTTGTGTGATAGATGCCCTGGAGAATAGGAGTTGGTGTTGGGAGAGCTTCTGCCACCCCAGCCCCCTGCCCTCTGGGCTCTGCTGTCCTTGCAGACAGGGACCCTGAAGATCAACAGTGTCTTCACCATCATCCCTGCCATCCTGATGGGAGTCAGCAAAGTGGCCAAGGCTTTCAAGCTGATCATCTTTTCTTGAGTGGTGCTGGGAGTCTGTGCAGGTACCTCAAGTGATGGCTGAAGCCCTAGGCCATTCTCAGGGTCATCCATGGAAGAAGGTGCCACTAGTCCTTTCTCCTCTGAGATAAGCTGAAGATCTCTGGACAAATTTCCAGTTCCCAGGGAGGGCAGTTGGTGGACACAGCTCAGGTCAGGAGCCTGCCAGGCTCAGGCGTGACCATTGGTGGCATCACTCTCAGGGAATGTGGTTCTTTTGCTATAATTGCATCTGTCAATGGTGTGGGAAGATGAGTGGAGCTCTCCCAAAACAGAGATGGGGGCAGCTTCCAGAAACATCCAAGACTGGATAGGTAACCCAGATAGTGCTCAAGGTGTTGGAAAGAGGTGGCATCCGGCCCCCGGGGACTCAGGGATGCTCAGCAGGAGACATCGAGTGACTCACAGCACAGGCAGGAACCATAGCAGGTGTGGCTTTTGGAAGTGCTGCATTGCCCACATCCTTAGGGCTGGGCCAGAGGAGAAGCTGAACTTGGGGTTGGTGAGGCTCAGGATAAAAGATGGGGCCTGAGATCGTAGACTAACAGAGCAACAGAGGGAAACCACTTGGGGTAGTCGAGCTCCACTTCACAGATGCAGAACCCGATGCCCAGAGACGGGAAGAGATGTAACCTGGGCTCCAGCAGAGCCAGGCTCCATCCTGGTCTCCTGACCTCAGGTCCCAGCTCTGTTCTCCCACCTGCTGCCTCCTTCCTGCCAAAGGGGTCCCCTGGGCTTTCAGGACTGTGTATTTCAGTCAGGAATCAGCCTGGGCCTTTGAGCCTCTCTTTACAGCCCCCATGCTTTTGTTTTAGGTCAACTACTACAGGGACCTACGCAATCACTGGTGTCGAGGCTTGCTCACTCCCCCTGTGTAACAGTGGGTGCTGGTGTGGTCAACATAGTGATTACCAGCATCTTGGTGAGAAACCCCAAAGTGTCCTCCCCAATGGGCATCTCTGAGCCAGTCACCCCCAGGTAGACAAGAGCCCCCCAGAGTCCACTGAGAGGTGCTGGTCCTGGGGTTACTGGGGGACATAGACTTTCAGATGTGCACATACTTACCACTTGTCTGACCTTGACCAGGCCCCTTGAAGTGAAGTGACAGTCATTCAGTTGTGTCCGACTCTCTGCGATCCCATGGACTGTAGCCCGCCAGGCTTCTTTGTCCATGGAATTCTCCAGGCAGGAATACTGGAGTGGGTTGCCATTCCATTCTCCAGGGGATCTTCCTGACCCAGGGATTGAACCTGGGTCTTCTGCATTACAGGCAGATTCTTTACCATCTGCGCCATAGGGGAAGCCCAACAAGGCCACTTAAATACCTTCAAATTCATGTTTCTTCTTTTGTACAATGGTTATGGCGATAATACTACCTAGCATACTGATGTAGGTATTATTTATTTTTGGCATAAAACTACTATTTCTGAGTTGTATATTTAAAATCTGAACTACTTTTGCCTGCATTAAAAAAGTGAATTGACAGAGGTGTGCTCATTTACAAGGTCAAGTGACCATGATGGTCCTTTCTCTAGAACTTTTCCATGTTATCTCACTATGCTTTTGGTTCCTGTTTCTTGAGTTACCTTGGAGGTGTTTTAGAAAATTATTTGATACTTATCTATATTTTCCCCAGAGCCAGTTTAAGCACCAATCAACTTTCAGAGTATTTAGCATGATGGGGAGGACCAAGTGAAGGAAAAGATCAGGAAATGGGAGGATTACTGGAGGGGGTAGGGGACCTCCAGGTCCAATTCTCCACCCTTCCTGGAGTATGTCCACCCCTTCCTCCTCCTGCTTTTAGGGCAAGGTCCACCCTCTGTCCTCATAGCCCCCTTCCTCTAGGGTACATCATGACTAGGACCCTCTTCCCCAACAACCTACCTGGAGAAACCCAAGCCAGAAAGACAGGGCACATGGTACTTACCTGGTGGTCCAGTATTTAAGACTCCCAACTTCCAGGGCGTGGGGTGCCGATTCAATCCCTGTCAGGTGAACTAGGATCCCACATGCCTCAGGTGAGGCCAAAATAAGTAAATTAATAAAATAAAAGCAATTAAAAAGAAAGAAAGAAAGGGCACCCCTCTCTCTCTCTCCCTGAGGAGCAGCGTCTGGGTACTAAGCTTAGGAGCTGAAGTTGGTCTTAACTTGTAACTTGTTTACATAGTTTTCCTCCAGGATTGCTGTTCGGCTCTTGTTGGGCCCTGGCGAATGGCAGTGACAATCCCTGTCTGCAGGGTTTTTGGGAGGATGGAAGGGACACGTGTAAAGTGACGGTACAGGACCTGACATGATGATGACGGAGATGGTGATGCCTGGATGACGGCACTGTCGTGGATGCTGCTGGGGGCATGGAGTAGGATGATGACAGCATTAGAACAAGAAGGAAGTGAGGCAGGCTGGGCTGGAGCATGGCCCAAGCTCAGAATATCCGAGAAGGTATAGGCTGAGCAGGAGGTACATGTGGAAGAGGAAGTGTATGGAGTGAACAAGACCCTTATGTTGGGAGGCCAGATTCTGGGTGGTTTTGGTGTGAACTGAAGCTGCAGGTTATAGGAGGGGGCTATTTTAAAAGGTAGGTTTTATTATTTGGGGGGGTTGTGAGATGGTTGCCACTGAAAAGACAGTTTGTTGCTCACTGCTCCCAAGGGAGAGAGGGGCACACAGGGCCACATGGAGAAGCACCTGGGGTGGGGGCTGGGGGGTCAGGAGGTAGTGGGTTGGCACCTGGGCAAGAGCCTTCATGGTGGTTTCCGTGGGAAGGAACAGGCAAGGTAGGTTAAGCAGGTTTAGGACTGGCTAGTTTGAGGGATTTCAGAGATTTCCAGGGCATCGGTGCTGGGCTGTTCCTGGTTGTCCGGTACCTGCCCTGGGTGATCAGGCAGCGGGCACTGGCTGGGGCTGGGAGTGGCGGCGAGAGCCCGATGGAGCGGAGGGGGCTGCTCTGGGTTGGTTTCATGTGAAAGGTGCACACACAGGTTGAGTGGTCTGCTGTCTCTAGAAACTGGCTAACGGTAGGAGGGCAGTCCCTCCAGCGTCAGCAAGGCCCTCAGATGCCAAAGCTTCAAACTAGAAAACTTAGTAATTACGGTGGGGCGGGGCACGGAGCTGAGATCCAGAGTCTGTGGATGCCAGAGACAGGGAAGGGTATGGTGCGGAGTCTACACCACGGACCTCCGTTCACATCGGGATAAGGGCCTCTGTCCCACCGAGCAGGCAGCAGGGGAGAGACGGCACTTAAGGCGGGCTGAGGAGGGAGTGGGGGGCCCAGGCCCAAGAATTCCGGGCGCCCTCCGCCCCCACCCCGTGCCATCACCGCCCTCTCTTCTTCACTTGCAGGCCAGCACTGGCGCGCGACGGGAGCGGCGGCGCCTCCTGCTGGTCGGCCCCGGCATGTGCAGCGCGGCACAATAAAGAGCCCCCACTCCACAACTAAGCCCCGACACAGCCAAAAATTAAAAAATAAAATAACCCCCCAGGTTAAAAAATAAATGAAAATTAAAAAAAATTTTTTAAGGGGAAATTCCCTGGCGGTCCAGTGATTAGAACTCGGCACTCTCACCACCAGAGCCCGGGTTTGATCCCTGGTCAGGGAACTAAGATCCTGCAAGCAGTGCAGTCAATAAATATAATAAATAAATAAACCCCCAGGTTATAAATGGGGCAGAGCTCTTATTTGAAATTCTACCACGTGTCAAGATGTATGTCAGTCTCTAATATAAAAATATCTCGGAGCCCAGATCAGAAAGAAGTGAGAAAAGAAGCAGTGAGAAACTACGGAGTAAGTGGGAATTCCCGTGTGGCTCAGACGGTAAAGCGTCTGTGTCTGCAATGCAGGATCCCGGGTTCGATCCCAGGCTCGGGAAGATCCCCTGGAGAAGGAAATGGCCCCCCCACTCCAATATTCTTGCCTGGAAAATCCCATGGACCAAGGAGCCTGGTGGGCTACAGTCCATGGGGTCGCAAAGAGTCAGACAAAACTGAGCAACTTCATTTCAAGAATAAAATGGGGCTTCTCAGGTGACATTAGTGATAAAGAACCCACCTGCCAGCTGGGGAAATGTAAGAGATGCCGGTTCAATCCCTGGGTCAGGAAGATCCCCTGGAGAAGGGCTTCCAAGCAATTTGTCATTTTCTTAGCATATATTTATTATCTGTGTCCTACAAAAGTTTTGAAAATACATAGGATGGCCATTGTACGAGATATTCTGAAAACAGTGAGCATTTTATATATCCTTGGCTGCTTCTGCCCTGTCGTTGCTTTTGCAGTAGTTGAACCTTTACAAGTAAAGCTATTTACTTTACCACGAGGAAGCACAGGGCTTCCCTCGTGGTCCAGTGGTAAGTGGAGGTACACTGCCAATGGAGGAGACATGGGTTTGATCCTGGTCTGGGAAGATCCCACATGCCGTGGGATCTAAGCCTGTGCAGCACAACTATTGAACCTGTGCTCTAGAGCTTGGGAGCCACAACTATTGAGCCCACATGCCACAACTACTGAAGCCCACACACCCTGGAGCCCATGCTCCAAAACTAGAGAAGCTATCACAACAAGAAACCCACCCACAGCAAACAGAGTAGCCCCTGCTCACCACAACTAGAGAAAAGCCCAAGCAAAGCAATGAAGACCCAGCGCTGCCAAAAATAAAAAAAATAGATAAATAAATAAAAACTTAAAAACGTTCTTCAAAACTGTGCACAGATGGAGTGAGTTTGTTTTTTGTTTTTAAAAATTATATACAGTTCCTCCTTGACTTACAAAAGGGTTACATCCCAATAAATCCATTATTTGTTGTTGTTCAGTTGCTGAGTCATATCTGACGCTTTGGGATCCCATGGACTGCAGTGCACCAGGCTCCCCTGTCCTTCACTATCTCCTAGAGTTTGCTCAAATTCATGTCCATTGAGTCGGTGATGCCATCCAACCATCTCATCCTCTGCCACCTCCTTCTCCTCCTGCCCTCAATCTTTCCCAGCATCAGGGTGTTTTCCAATGAGTTGGCTCTTCACATCAGGTGGCCAAAGTATTGGAGAAACCCATCATAAGTTGATACTATTGTAAATAAAAAATACATTTAATACCCCAACCTACTAAACATCATCGCTTAGCCCAGTCTACTTTTAATGTGGTCAGAAAACTTACATTTGTCTACAGTTGGGCAAAATCACTTAACACAAAGCCTATTTTATAATGAAGTGTTGACTGTCTTATGTAAGGTATTGAATATTGTCTGGAAAGTAAAAAACAGAATGACTGTCACTGACCCTGGTGAGCACGTGGCTGCCAGGAGCTGCCCAGTATCACAAGAGAGGATCGTACTGCTTGGCGATAGCCCAGGGAAAAGATCAAAATTCAAAGTACAGTTTCTAGTGAATGTGTATCATTTCACACCACTGTAAAGTTGAAAAGCTGTAAGTCGAACCTGCTCGAGTCAGGGGACTGTATTTGAAAACACAATCATATTGAGAGAGTCAATTCTTAGGTAGGTTGATAAGAAGTCCGGGGTCCCCGAGGAGGAGAAAGGGGTATGGAACTCTTCAGGAGGAGAAAAGGACAAACTTTTTTCCTACATTCCTTCATCTTAGTCACATAAAACATTTTTTTCTTTAAGCCCAGAGCTAAACAACTCATCTTGCTCAAGGATATGTTTTTCCTTAAGCTCTGTGACAATAACTAAATAACAACGATGTATCTTGCCTGAGGACGTGTTTCTCCTTCTTAAGAATATTCTGACTAATTTGGTCATCTTAAAGTATATGTTGTGGGAGTGGGTCTGGTAAGACCTTTACAACCTTGAGACATTCTTTTGATTTACTGTAATAATCAATTGAAAAAGTATATAGTTCCTTTCCTAAGACTAGTGAGGGGGGTACTCTCTGTCCCTCTTCTTTTTTTTTTACTATAAATTTATTTATTTTAATTGAAGGCTAATTACTTTACAATATTGTATTAGTTTTGCCATATATTGACATGAATCCACCACGGGTGTACATGTGTTCCCCATCCTGAACCCCCCTCCCACCTCCCTCCCCATCCCATCCCTCTGGGTCATCCCAGTGCACCAGCCCCGAGCACGCTGTATCATGCATCAAACCTGGACTGGCGATTAGTTTCACATATGATAATATACATGTTTCAATGCCATTCTCCCAAATCCGTCCCTGTTCTGATGTCTATATCAGAAGCTTTCTCTGTCCCTTTTTATTTATTTTTTGTTTGTTTATTTTTTAAATTTAGGTTAATGTTTAATATCAAATACCAGACAAATGTAAACTATGCAAGATGAAAAGTAAGTTTAAAGCAATACAATATATACATATATATATGTATGTATGTATGTATATATATATATATATATATAAATTCTGCAATGCAACCTAAAAATTCTATCAGTGTAATTACTGTTATGCTACAGAAGGGATGAAAGAAAGGAAGAATCATCCAAAATCCTACCACTTAACCCAGCCACCTTGCTCTTTTGGATCATTTAGTCAAGGGGAAGCCAGCTGTCATGAGTATACATTCATGCTTTGTTGGTGGTGGTGGTGATTTAGTTGCTACGTCTTGTCTGACTCTTGAGATCCCATAGATTGTAGCCTACCAGGTTCCTCTGTCCATGGGATTTCCCAGCAAAAATACTGGAGTTGGAGTGGGTTGTCATCTCCTTCTCCTTCTCTGTCCCTTTTTATACTTTAGTAAAACTCTGCTACACAAAAGCTCTTGAGTGATCAAGCCTAGTCCCTGGTCCCAAAGCTAAATCTTTTTCTTTGGAGATCATGAATCTGACACTGTTCATCATAAACTATCAACATGTGAAGATGAGAATGTGTCAAGAGATTATTCTTGTAATTCAGAGACAATGTCTTCATGCTTTGCCTTTTTTGCGAAGCCATCCTCTCTATCATGATTTCCTCCTTGATTCCTGGGTGCGTGCAAAGCCCTTCAGGTGAATGAAGCCTGGTTGTGTTCACTGAACAGCAGGGCCTGTGGAGGAACAGGTGAGGTGGAAGGTGATGATGAAGCTGGCAAAGAAAATACTAGTTACAGTCCTGTTTCGGTTTAATCAATGTTTCCCTTTTGTGGGGGGTGGGGCACATCATGCGGCATGTGGGATATTCCCCCACCAGGGATTGAACCTGTATCCCCTGCGCTAAAATTTGGAGTTCTGACCACTGGACCAGCAGAGAAGTCCCAAAGCATCCTTTTTAAGGACTTTATTTTCTCATTTTAAAACCAATTTAAGTTCCTAGTAAAACATTTAGGGACTTTAGACAAGTGAAAAGAAGTAAATAAAACCGGACTTTATCTACAGAGATAATTGCCAGCTGCTTTTGGAACCCTCAGTGACGTCCCCTGAGTCTTCTTTTCTCTCCCTCTCTCCAACTCATCGTCCAGTCCTGTTGGCTCTGCCTGAAAACATATCCAGCAGCTGCCCAGATGGCACCGGACCCAGAATGGCCCCTCCAGTCTCAGCCAACTTCTCTTTTGCTTCAAGTCTTGAAATGGACGCCATCCTGCTCACCTGCTTGCTCCCGCTTCCGCCCACAATTGTGTCTGTTGAATCAGAGCCTCTGCTCAGCAGCCCCGCTGGCTCTTCATCCCCAGGCCATCCATTCCGGGAGGCTGCCCCTCCCTCAGCTCATCCCCCACCTTGCAGCTCAGAGACAGCTTCATGGAAGGAGCAGTCCACCTCCATTGCTAGCCCTGTGCCAACCCCACCCTTGCAGCCTTTTTCATAATTGTAGTAAAAGGGTTACCTGCTCGGTTAGTTGGGTTGCAGTCTCTTCACCCCGAGTTCATGCCATCTGTTGCCCTAGTAGTGGAGAGCTGGGAGAGATGGGGGTCTCTCTCCTGGCCCAATGGCTTCTAGAAGGATCCCGTCAGATGGGGCAGAGTCCCGGTCCCAGCTCCATGCCAGCTGATTATCTGACTTGAGCCATTGCTTGACCCCCTGAGGGACCCAGTGTCCTCTCGGGCTGTGTTCAGGCTCTCTGCTCTGATGCCATGGCTGCAGAACTGAAACTAACACCCTCACTCAGAGGGGGTCGGGAAGATGGTGATGTTTGTGTGCTTAGTCACTCAGTCACGTCTGACTCTGCGACTGTGTAAGAAGAACTGTACAAAAAAGATCTTCACAACCCAGATAATCATGATGGTGTGGTCACTCACCTAGGGCCAGACATCCTAGAATGTGAAGTCGGGCGGGCCTTAGAAAGCATCACTACATACAAAGCTAGTGGAGGTGATGGAATTCCAGTTGAGCTATTTCAAATCCTGAAAGATGATGCTGTTAAAGTGTTGCACTCAATATGCCAGCAAATTTGAAAACTCAGCAGTGGCCACAGGATTGGAAAAGGTCAGTGTTCATTCCAATCCCAAAGAAAGGCAATGCCAAAGAATGTTCAAACTACCACACAATTGCACTCATCTCACACGCTAGTAAAGTAATGCTCAAAATTCTCCAAACCAGGTTTCAGCAATACATGAACCATGAACTTCCAGATGTTCAAGCTGGTTTTAGAAAAGGCAGAGGAACCAGAGATCAAATTGCCAAGATCTGCTGGATCATCGAAAAAGCAACAGCGTTCCAGAAAAACATCTATTTCTGTTTTATTGACTACGCCAAAGCCTTTGACTGTGTGGATCACCATAAACTGTGGAAAATTTTGAAAGAGATGGGCATACCAGACCACCTGACCTGCCTCTTGAGAAACCTATACGCAGGTCAGTAAGCAACAGTTAGAACTGGACATGGACCAACAGACTGGTTCCAAATAGGAAAAGGAGTATGTCAAGGCTGTATATTGTCACCCTGCTTATTTAACTTATATGCAGAGTACATCATGAGAAACGCTGGGCTGGAAGAAGCACAAGCTGGAATCAAGATTGCTGGGAGAAATATCAATAACCTCATATATGCATATGACACCACTCTAATGGCAGAAAGTGTAGAGGAACTGAAAAGCCTCTTGATGAAAGTGAAAGAGGTGAGTGAAAAAGTTGGCTTAAAGCTCAACATTCAGAAAACTAAGATCATGGCATCTGGTCCCATCACTTCATGGGAAATAGATGGGGAAACAGTGGAAATAGTGTCAGACTTTAGGCTCCAAAATCACTGCAGATGGTGACTGCAGCCAAGAAATTAAAAGATGCTTACTTCTTGGAAGGAAAGTTATGACCAATCTAGATAGCATATTAAAAAGCAGAGACATTACTTTGCCAACAAAGGTCCATCTAGTCAAGGCTATGGTTTTTCCAGTGGTCATGTATGGATGTGAGAGATGGACTGTGAAAAAAGCTGAGCGCTGAAAAATTGATGCTTTTGAACTGTGGTGTTGGAGAAGACTATTGAGAGTCCCTTGGACTGCAAGGAGATCTAACCAGTCCATCCTAAAGGAGATCAGTCCTGGGTGTTCATTGGAAGGACTGATGCTGAGGCTGAAACTCCAATACTCTGGCCACCTGATACGAAGAGTTGACTGATTGGAAAAGACCCTGATGCTTGGAGGGATTGGGGGCAGGAGGAGAAGGGGACGACAGAGGACGAGATGGCTGGATGGCATCACCGACTCGATGGACATGGGTTTGTGTAAACTCCGGGAGTTGGTGATGGACAGGGAGGCCTGGCGTGCTGTGATTCATGGGGTCGCAGAGAGTCGGACACGACTGAGCGACTGGAGTGAACTGAAGGAGGTAGACCTGGACTGTAGCCCTCCAGGCTCCTCTGTCCATGAGATTCCCCAGGCAAGAATACTGGAGCAGGTGCTACTTCCTGCTCCAGGGGATCTTCCCCACCCAGGGATCGAACTCACGTCTCTTGCATCTCCTGCACTGACAGGCGGATTCTTTACTACGGGTGCCACGTAGGCAGCACCTTTTGTGAAGGGCAGAGATTAGATAAGTGATAAGGGCAGAGATTAGATAACATTCCTCCTGTTCTCTCAAACAGGTATGGCTCATGGAAGTCCTTGTCGATTAGAATGCTAGGTATCACTCACTCTGTTGCCCTCAGAGCCCTGGGGGCCCATCAGGTGCTCAGAAATCCAGGCGTGGCTCCTCCCTGTGGCAGGAAGGTGGGGCCCACAGGTGGGCTCTTCTGCACATGGGGCTCTTGGCCTCAGGCTCTCAGAGGCCCCAGGCCTGGGCCTCTCAGGCTCAGACAGCCCTTCCTCTCCCCACAGAGCTGTCTTATCTCGGTGTCATATGCATCTTTGCCTACATCTGGGACATTGCATCGGGGCATCAGGCCCAGTGAGGACCTGCTCCCCCACAGCCCTCCAGGGCCCAGAAGCCCTCCAGGCCCAGCACATAGGAGGTGTCTGATATTTGCTGAGTGAATGAATGCTCATGACTGGTGATACTATCATGTCCTCTCCACCTTCCCCCCTGTTCCTATACAAGCCCCACCCTCACTGGAATTTTCAGTTCAGTTTACCTTTTTCTTGAAAGGACATTCCAGCTCACATCCACTCATTCAGCAAACATTTCCTAAGTGCAAGCCAGTACCATGACCAAGCTGGGGCCACCCCGTCTCCTGTGACTCCCAGAGGTGCCGAGCTTCAGGTCCAATGCCCAACAAGGAGAGGGAGCTTGTGCCAGCCAGATGGCACTGGGGGACCCTCGGTTCACATCCAAACACTCTACACACTCATATTAGCCTCCAAGCCCACTGCCCACACAAGGCTCAGTTGTCTTTGGCCCCCTGGCCTCCAGCTACAGTTCCTTGATTCAGCCCTGGGTCCATATGCTGGCAGCCTTGGGCCTTCACCTGCACCTAGCTTGTGGGCAGACTCTAGAATCCCCCTCCTCTCTTTGTCCTCCTGAGAATCAGATACAGTTCTCGCTGCCTGGGGAAAGACCCCTCTGACTCCTAAGACTAAAATATTCCCTGCAGAATCTTGGTTTTGAAAGAGCTGTCCATAAACCAAAATAAAGGTACTGATTCACAGAACGCTCAGGCAGCTGTGAACCAGACCGACAGAGTTGAGTTCAAGGATATTTAAGTGGGATTTTGAGTTTCCCTAGTCACTCAGAAGGTAAAGAATCTGTCTGCAATGCGGGAGATCTGGGTTCAGTCTCTGGGTTGGGAAGATCCCCTGAAGAAGGGAATGGCAACCCACTACAGTGTTCTGGCCTGGGGAATTTCATGGGCCCTATAGTCCATGGGGTTGCAAAGAGTTGGACACGACTGTGCGACTTTCACTTTCACTTTCCCCCTTCCGTGTTGGCGAATTTCAAAATGATTCCAACACGGGGGAGAATGGCATTGGTGTGACCTTGAGGCCCTCAGAGGCTCAGTTTGGAGCTCAGTGGTGAGTGTACCCAGGAGAAGCCGGTGGGGTTTGGGGATGGAAGCAGTGGGCTGAGAGACAGGAGCTCCCTCCTGGCCATCCAGAACATGTGCTTCTTCGAGGGCCCTCTGCACCCCTGTCTGCTCCACTGGCCCAGCTCTCTGCCCCGAGGTCCCACCCTCTCCAAGTTCTTCCTGTAGCCCTCGCTGGCCACCTACCTTCATGGTGGATGGTGTGTGTGTGGGGGGGTGCGGTGTGTGTGTGGGGGCGCAGCGCAGGGGCTCACCACCTTCATTGTGGGCTTCGTGTTCCAGTCCGTCCAGGTGAGTGGAGGCGTCCTGCAGGGAGCACGGGGGTGGGGGGCACGGCCCCTTGCCCCGACTTCCTGCTCCACCTGCTCCCCGCCCCTAGGCAGATGGGACTCCAGGAAATAGGCAGGAGTCCCCCTTCTACTAAGAACATCTGTTAACTTGACAAGAGAAGGGGCGGCTCTCCAAGGTCCATAAAACAAAGGTAGCACCATCTCAGTCAAACCTACTCCAGTTTCCCACCTAATAAAGGGAGCTCGGGCACTCAGACCGTGAAGGGTTAAGTATGTAGGGGCTCTGGTCTGTCAAGTTCAAGCAAGCTAGAGCCAGGGGGGATCCCCCACCTCCCCACCCCCACCCCCCAATTCTGAGGGTGTGTAGTCAGATCATACTGTTCATACTGTCCCCGTTGTCACAAGGCTGAGTCCTTTCTGACGTGAGGCAGGATCTAATTTTCTAGCTATTCCACTCCCGGGAAGTAAAGCGAAACCAGCCACTGAGAGACTCCTGTGTGACTCACACAGGCCTCACCTGGCGTTGGCCCTGGAATGTCTTTCTTCCTCCATCCCCTCCTGTGTTCTTGTCTCTTGGCCCAGTAGGTCACTGGTGCCTACAGCCTCATTATCTCTGCTGCAATCTGCCTCCTCACCGCTGTTTACATCTACTTGGTCATTCCTGAGACCAAGGGCCGAACATTTGTGGAGATAAACAGAATTTTTGCCAAGAGAAGCAGAGCAGAGTTTCTGGGGGAGAAAGAAGAAATCGCAGATGCTGAGCCTCACGTACCATCCCTGTAGGCCACGGAGACTTCCTTTTGTGGCTGTGCACGTCCCCAGATGCCTCAAGACTTCCTTCTTGAGGATGTTCAAGACTTCCTTCTTTGAGGAAGGGACTCCCTGCCCCAGGCTGCGAGGGAGGAGAACCACTGAGGAATTTCTGAGCCCCTAGTGGTGGCTAGATTTTGGAAAGTTTGGTTCCTGATTTAGTTGAGAAGCACTAAGCTTCCAATGCTCACCTGGGGAGGAATGACCTGGAAGGACAGGCAGATATGTGAGTATTAATTAGCAAGAAGAGACTCACTGATTCTACAGCAGCATCAAGAAACTCAAATGATGGAGGCCCATGTTCTAACCCTGGACAGGGAACTAGATCCCACATACCGCAGCTAAGAGTTCGCATGCCTCACCTAAAGATCCCGAATGTTGAAACTAAGATCCAGTGCATCCAAATAAATATTGACAAATAAATTTTTAAAAAACAAGTGACGGATGAATTTTTTTTTTCTTTTTGGCTGTGTTGGGTCTTCATCACTTTGTGCGGTTTTTTATATTGTGGTGGTGGTGGTGGTGAGTGGGGACTACTCTTTGTTATTGTGAGTGGGCTTCTCTCGTTTCAGAGCACAGGCTCTAGAGCTCGGGCTCCGTAGTTGTGGTGCATGGAACATGTGGAATCCTGCTGGACCAGGGATTGAACTCATGTCCTCACTGGCAGGCAGATTCCCATCCACTGAGCCAACAAGGGAAGTTCTGGACTCACTTTTTTAAAGTATAACTTTTCGAGTTCAGTGTTTGATATGGAGGCCTAAATCCTGATCAAAGTTTTAAAAATTTTGAGAATTTAGAGAATTCAATCAGAATTTAGAGAATTCCTCCGAATTCAGTCAGTTAGAGAATCGAAGAACCAGATGCAAGGCTCTAGATTCCATTGCCTTTCTTGGGTGGCTTCCTCTCTCTGTGTGGCTGTGGTTCACGCAGATAACCTGGGTCAGCATTACATATTGCAGGATTCGTTCACTTGCATTTCTGATGGTTAATGCTGGCTGAAACTGACCCATGATTTTGGCTTCCTCATATTTGCTAACTGGATTCCTGTGGGTGGGAGGAGAGAAACAAAACTGTAGGCACACTCACACCCCTGGGTTCAGATGTAGATAGCATCAGTTCTGCCACATTCCGTTCTTTAGAAACTCATCACTAATTCCAGCCCACCCTGAGGGTGGGTGGACTCAGACTGCAACTCTTGAACAGAGGCGTGCCAAAAAATGTGCCAACATCATTTAAAACCACCTTAGGACCTTTTGGGCGGGGGGGCAACATTTTTACCTGCTCTGGTCCTTAATCAGGAAGGTTAATCTTGTTTGGCTTCAGTCTGTGCATCTCTGAGTTAAGGCTGATCATTCTTGCCTCATATAAACCAGGTGGAAATGCTAGGTAAGTTAAGAAGCATTTCATTAATGTCAGGGGCTATTTTTTTTTTAAGCATAAGTAATTTTTAAAACTTTTATATATTTATTTATTGGTTGTGCTGGGTCTTCATGGCTGCTCAAGGGCTTTCTCTAGTCGCTGAGATCGGGGGCTACTCTCCAGTTGAGGTGCACATGCTTCTCATTGTGGTGGCATCTCTTGTTGCAGAGGGCCGGCTCTAGGTGAGTGAGCTCAGCAGCCATGGCACACGGGCCTAATTGCTCTGAGCCATGTGGGATCTTCCCGGACCAGGGATTGAACCAGTGTGCCCTGAATTGGAAGGCAGACTCTCAACCACTGGACCACCAGGGAAGCCCAGAGATTATCTTTATGGTTACTATTATAGCCTGTCTGCCAGCTGAATCCCCCAGCATGCTCATCATAGAACCCTTCCCCCCACCTCCCCAGGCCTCATTCTCTTTACAAGGATGTGTTCAATGCTCTGTGGCAGTGACGGAATGTTCAGGAGATTCAAGATGTGGCCCCAGCTGGTGCTGTGGCTCGTCCAGCCCAGGTACTCCATGCAGGAATTCCAGGAGCTCACCAGGACTCCCCCGGCCCCAAACGATGATTCCTCCCTCCTAGATCACATACCCGCATCTAGAGGTCTTCTCCACCAGCGTTTCCCACGACCCACAGATAAGCCCGTTCTGAAAGGGAAGCCCAGGTCTTATGCTGTTGGGCCCAGTTAGTGGTGCAAGAACAAAACCATAAAAGAGACACCTATCACAATGTTGGTGAATGATCCCAGGGTCGTCCAACACTAGCTGCCTCTGGAGTAAAACAGAAGACAGTCTGATGCATTCGTCGTTGGAATGCGAATATAGTCTGGGCCTGAACAAAGCTGACTCACTGCTAGTCGATAGAATACAGCAAGGAGACAGGATAAGAAGGGGATATTATGAACAGTTCTGTGCCAGTAATTTGGTGACTTAGCTGAACTGTGGTGTTGAAGACTCTTGAGAGTCCTTTGGACTGCAAGGAGATCAAACCAGTCAATCCTAAATGAAATCAGTCTTGAATATTCATTGGAAGGACTAATGCTGAACCTGAAACTCCAATACTTTGGCCACTTGATGCAAGGAACTGACTCACTGGAAAAGAGCCTGATGCTGGGAAAAATTGAAGGCAGGAGAAGGGGATAACAGAAGATGAGATGGTTGGATGGCATCACTGACTAAATGGACAAAAGTTTGAGCAAGCTCTGGGAGTTGGCGATGGAGAGGGAGGCCTGGTGTGTTGCAGCCCATGGGTATGCAAAGAGTCAGACACAACTGAGTGACTGAAATGAACTGAATTAGATGAAATAGGCTCCTTAAAAGATACTAAGTACTAAAGGTTTCTCAATCTGAAATAGATTATCTGTTATCTCCATCAACTAAAGTCAGGACATTTCTGGTGGTGTAGTGGATAAGAATCCACTTGCCACTGCATGGGTTTGATTCCTGGTCCAGGAAGATTCAACATGCCATTGGAGCAACTAAATCTATGCACCACAACTACTGAGCCCTCACTCTAGAGCCTGGGAGCCACAATTACTGAGCCTGCGTGTTGCAACTGCTGAAGCCTGAGCATCCTAGAGCCTGTGCTCCACAACAAGAGAAGCCATTGCAATGTGAAACTCAAGCTTCGCAATGAAGAGTAGCTCCCACTTGCTGCAACTAGAGAATAGCCCGCACAAAGTAGTGAAGACCCAGCACAGCAATAAATGAATAAATAAAATTTTAAAAAAAGAAAAAAAAAACACCTTCTCACAAAGGAAACTCAAGGCCCAAATGGACTTACAGGTGAATTCTGCCAAACATTTTAGGAAGAAATAATACCAATTTGACATGAATTCTTCCAGAAAATTAAGAGAAAGGAACACATTCCTCATTTTAGAAACCATCATTTCTCTGATACCAAAACCAGAGACAGAAAACTATAGACTGATACCCTCATAAACATAGATACAAAAATTATTTTAAAATTTTCACAAATAGAATACAATAATGTGTTATAATAATAATAATATATCCTGATATATACAGCTCAGATGGTAAACAATCATTCTGCAATGCAGGAGACCTGGGTTCAATCCCTGGGTTAGGAAGATCCCCTGGAGAAGGGAATGGCAACCCACTCCAGTATTCTGGCCTGGAGAATTCCATGCACAGAGGAGCCTGGCAGGCTACAGTCCATGGGGTCACAAAGAGTTGGACATGACAGAGCAACTAATACTTTCACTTTCAATTATTTTATGTGTGGTTTAATTTGAGGTCAGGTGACGCATGGCTTCAAGTTATAACAGCTGCAGTCTCTCCCTCTGCAGCCTCAATCATGTTGTTCTGAGGAGTGGGGCTCAGACTGGGTCACTCCTCATGCCCTTGACTCATGTCTTGTTTGAGAATGAAGCATAATACTTGTACTTTGGTTAGTTTACAGGGACTCACTAATCTTTACTCCTAAGCACAGTTGCTGCAAAGATGTGACTCTGCAGATAAGGAGAGATGCCCAGGTCAAGGTTCCCAGGAAGGAAGAGAGTGAGCCAAGGTCTTGGTGAGGCCCTGTGGACTTACATTTGGCTGGGTCTCTCTGGAATTCACATTTACACTTGGACTTGATGTGCCATGGTTGTCAGTTTTTAGGGAAGAATGGGAAGTCCTCTAAAGAAAACTAGCTCTTAAAGAACCATTGTTGTTGTTTTGTTGTTGAGTCATGTCCAACTGTTTGTGACCCCATGGACTGAAGCATGCCAGGCTTCCCTGTCCTTCACCATCTCCTTGAGTTTGTTCAAACTCATGTCCATTGAGTTGGTGATGCCATCCAACCATCACATCCTCTGTCCCCTTCTCCTCCTGCCTTCAATCTTTTCCCAGCATCAGGATCTTTTCCAGTGAGTTGGCTCACTGAATATTCAGTACTGATTTCCTTTAGGACTGACTGATTTGATCTTCTTGCTATCCAAGGGACTCTCAAGAATCTGCCTTCTCTAGCACCACAGTTCAAAAGCATCAGTTATTTGGAGCTCAGCCTTCTTTATGGTCCAATTCTCACACCTGTGCTTGACTACTGGAAAACCATAGATTTGACTATATGGACCTTTGTCAGTAAAGTGATGTCTCTGCTTTTTAATACACTGTCTAGTTTTGTCGTAACTTTCCTTCCAGGGAGCAAGCGTCTTTTAATTTCGTGGCTGCAGTCAGCATCCACAGTGATTCTGGAGCCCAAGAAAATACAATCTGTCAGTGCTTCCACTTTAAAGAACCATTCTAGTTCAGTTTTCATGCATAAAAGAAAACACATTGGTAACTGAAATTGTTTAAAGCAGGACTCATAGGACTTTTTTTGTCTCAGCGCGCAGCATGCAGGATCTTAGTTCCCCAAACAGGGATCGAAACTGCACCCCCATGCAGTGGAAGTGCAGTGTCTTAGTCAGTGGACCACCAGGGAATTCCCAGAACCTCTTCTTGTACATGCTTGATTAACAATTAATTTGCCATTTGTTGTACGCTTGAATGGAGGAAACATTCACTATATTGTAATTATGCCATTGTTGTTCCGTTGCCCAGTTGTGTCTGACTCTTTGTGACCTCATGGCCTGCAGCATGCCTAGCTTCCCTGTACTTCACTATTTCCCAGAGTTTGCTCAAACTCATGTCCGTTGAGTCAATGATGCCATAATACAATTATGCAATTATGCCATAATCTAGGGTTTTTTTGTAATTCAGACTATGCTGTTCTCAACTAAACCAAGATTGACTGAACTGTTCTAGAAGCTTGGCCTCCTCTTCCTTGTCTGAACCCAGTGTCATAGAACTTTGTCAGTGGAGGAAACAGATTGGTCCCATCTCCTCCATCATTTTCAGGTGAGAATCCCAAGCCCAGAAGGAGCAGGATGGAGTGAACCTCATTCCAGTGGGATCAGAGCTTACCTGGGGCAAACACGGCTCCTGGTCATCAGAAACTGCTGGCAGACTGCACAGCTAGCAAGGTTTGAGCTCTGCTGAAACCCAGGGAGAGAAACTCAAAGTATGGAGCCAGGTGGCCACTGGAAAACCCACTCATTTGGGCCACATGATGCGAAGAGCTGACTCATTGGAAAAGTCTCTGATGCTGGGAAAGACTGAGGGCGGGAGGAGAAGGGGGCGACAAAGGATGAGATGGTTGGATGGTCACTAACTCAATGGACATGAACTTGGGCAAACTCTGGGAGGGTCAGGGAGGCCTGGCATGCTGTAGTTCATGGGGTCACAAAGAGTCAGACACGACTTAGTGATTGAAGAACAACAACAAAGAGAGACCCAAGCTTTAGTCCTTATTCCCCTCGCAGCCTGTTACAGTCCCTACATCTCATTCTTAGGTCCTGAAAGTCTCCAGTCTCCTCAAACTCTTAGACACATTCCAGTAATGATATTTTTTAAACAAACTTGCCATATTTCCTCTTCTCCATTTTCTTTGTGGAAATATTTTAAAGTAAATTACAGACATCATGCCATTTCATCCCTAAATATTTTTATGGCTTTTTAGAAAAGCTATCTTTTTATTAAATACTTTCTTATTCTTTTTTTTTTTTTCATCTCTGACCATGCCTCATGACATGTGGGATCTTAGTTCTCCAACCAGGGATTGAACCTTCGTCCTCTGCATTGGAAGAGCAGAGTCATAATCACTGGACTGCTAGGGAATCCCTTTATTAAATTCTCCTATTTTAAATACAAAAATTTTAAATAATTCCTTCATATCATCTAATATTCTTGCCATTTTCAAATATCTGCAATGGCCCCCAAAATATTTCTGGGTTTGTTCCCATCAGGCAGCAGGAGGTACCATTGAGTTTTTAGTTTCTTTTTTCTTTTTTGGTTTAGCTGTGGTTTTTTTTTTTCCCTATTGTCTTCATTTATGTCTCCTTTTAATATATAGATAATGTGAATGTGAACACTAAAGTCAGGGAAGGGCCAGCTGGTGCTTATGGATATTTGCTCAAGGCCCACCTTCTCACCCTCCACCTCTAACTGAGACCTGAACACCTTCTCCCTTTATTGGGTGGACTTCATCCCTCTCTCCCTTTTGCTGAAGGCATTTTCCCCAGGGTCCCACTGTAGATACGGGGTCCCCATTCCCGTTCTCTGCCTTGGTTGCTAAGCCCAGAGGACCGAATCCTGGCGCTTCTGGCACCCACCATGAGGGAGCACTTTGGCTGTGAGATCAGGGCCAAAGGGAGGATGAACTCAGTTCTGATGATATCATGTGAGCTGGGATCCCACTGAGCCTGAATTTCTTTTGTGCTTCAGCTGAATGTCTTTTTTGTGCTTCACCTGAATTTTTCAGTTCAGTGAGCCAATAGATTTCCTTTGTTGCTGAACCTGCTTGATTTGGGTTTTTAGTCTCTGAAAACAAGTCTTGAGTGAAATAGGTTCTTTTCTTCTTAAGGAACAAAGCAAGTCACAGAAACTCTTCACAGTTGGCTGGAGGTTTAGACCCACACCCCAGTGCAGACTTCTGGTAAACTACATAAGCAATGCCAGTGATTCTTGACTACAGTGTCGGTCAGAATAACCGGGGAACTTGTTGGAAATACAGATTCTAGCCCCTCCACTCCCAGACCTGCTGAATCAGAAACTCTGTAGCAGAGCCCAGGAATCTGTGTTTTAACAAGGCTGACCTAACCCTAGGACTTCACTCAAATCTCACCCTAGGACCCTGTCAGAGTTCTATCTTAGAAAGGTTGTTCTACAGCTTGATTGGAATCAAGCTATCAAGTGTAGAAGTAAGGAGACTAAGGAGAAGTCTAGGGAAGAGACCATGGACTTGAGAGGTAATAGGAGAGAGTTAAGAGATATTTAAGAGATCAGATCAAAGGGATGGTGGGTGAAGAAGATGGAGATATTAAAATGTTTACTGTTTTGTTTTTTTACAACCTTCATTGGATGGCTGGTGGTACCATTTAGAGTTTGGGGTCACAAAAAGAATACTGGGTTTTATGGAGGAAAATCATGAATTTAGTTTTGTCTGTGTTGGCTTGAGTTCCCCCAGATTCTGGGATTGTCTCTGAATAGGCTACCTGGAAGCAATTCTTGTGGCCAGCAGGATGGATAGAGATGCTGACTGACCACCCCACCCAAAATTCATGGACTGAGCATTGGGGAGGAGGAATAGAGTTAACGGCTCTATTTTCACAAGACCTCTAAGGAAAGGGTGTCTGGCTCAGGATTCCTGCTGCCCTCAGCCAGTGCTAATGAAGCACCAACTTGATCACACCTCAACATCTCAAATACCCATATAGCTACTGATTCAACTTATTAATAGATTTAATACTCTTAGTCTTGAATTCTATATGAATATTGATATTGCCATCAAGACTTGCTTTTTGTTTGCATTTGCTTAGTATGTATCTACTCACCCCTATATTTTTAACTTCACTGTGTCTTATACTTTAGACGTGCTCTGAATTTTTTGTTCTTTGATTTAATCTGAGAGTCGGCCTTCAAATATCAGAGTTTAATCCATTTATACTTGTTGCAATCTTTGACATCTTATTTTGTGGTTTGCTTCTTATATGTTCTTGCTATTTTTTTTTTTTCAATTTCCAATCTCTTGCTATGCTGAGTAACTTTGCTTCATTTCTTCATTCCTTTTTCTTTTACTATTTTAATTTTTAATAGAATATAATTGCTTTACAATGTTGTGTTAGTTGCTACTGTACAAAAAATTGAATCAGCTATATGAGTCCCTTGGACAGCAAGGAGATCAAACCAGTCAATCCTAAAGAAAATCAACCCTGAATATTCATTGGAAGGACTGATGCTGCAGTTGAACTCCAATACTTTGGCCAACTGATGCGAAGAGCTGACTCATTGGGGAAAAAACCCTGATGCTGGGAAAGATTAAAGGCCGGAGAAGAAGGAGCCGACAGAGGATTGAAATGGTTGGATGTATCACTGACCCAATAGACATGAATGATCAAACTCTTGAGAGACAGTGAAGGACAGGAAAGCCTGGCATGCTGCAGCCCACGGGATCACAGAGTCAGATGTGACTAGCATCCGAACAACAACAATATGTATACAAATATCTGCTCCTCCTATTTTTGGCCACACCACAGGGCATGTGGGATCTTAGTTCCCTGACCAAGGATGGAAACTTCGCACCTCGCAGTGGAAGCTCGGAGACATAACCACTAGACCGCCAAGGAAGTCCCTACTGTGCTTCATTTTTACATCCACAATTTGAAGCCTTACATCCTATTCTTATTTTACTAACGATGCCCACAGAGCCCCTGAGGCCCAGGTAACTGCTCAGAACCACTCTCAGGTGTGGTTCCTTCCCCCTATGACAGAGGGTGGGACCCACAGGTTGATCCATGCACTCAGGGCACACAGAGGCCCCAGGTCAGGCCCCCTCAGTCACAGACAGCCCTGCCTCAGCCCACAGAACCTGACCTCTGAGTTTTCTGACCTCAACTGTGTCTTCACACCCATTTCACTTGTGCTTCCCCTACATGCGCCCACCCCCTTCCAGGAACAGCTCTAGCAAACCTTCTCCTGTGGTCCTAGAGGCTCCTAGAGTCATATCCAGAGCCCAGTGAGGAGATGAGGCTCAGTATGGTGGCCTCAGAGCCCACTAGCTGCATGTGGAGGTCCCTCCAGCTCAGTTCTGAAGTCCTCTGAACCCTTGGCTCAGCTGATAGACCATGGCCACCACAAAGGAAACAGTTTCCAGCACTTTCTCACCTTCTAGACCTTTCGTCACCATATCCATGAACCCTCAAGTCAACAACCTCAGGCCCTCACCCATCAATCCTGGCCCTGCTGGAGCAACCTGTGATAACCCAGATTACTCTTACCTCTTCCTCATCGAAAGCACCATTCTAAACCTAAAGGAAAGGTATTACGGTCCTTCATCCTGAAAATATTTATAGGTTTGAACTGTGCATTTAATTCATACTAAAATTGAAATAACTGGTAACAGCCTAATCTATGAATTCTCCCCATAGTGTTTTCATTTTCAAAGAGAAGCTTCTTGACCATAAAGGATTTTAAATCACTGATGATATAAATTTCTGACCGGAGCCCTATGGTTCTCCTCAAATGAGAAATTAGTAGAAAGATAACTAACCTAAGAAACAGGAGACCTGGTTCTAGATCTTGCTCTCCCATTTGGTACCTGAAGCACCTGGAGCAAGCTGCCTAACCTTCTCATCTCTAGTCTTTGCTCTTAAATGTGTATCATTGCTGCTGTTCAGTAGCTCAGTCATGCCCAACTCTATGTGACTCCATGAACTGCAGCACACCAGGCTTCCCTGTCCTTCACTGTCTCCCCGAGTTTGCTCAGACTCATGTCCATTGAGTCAGTGATGCCATCCAACCACCTCATCCTCTGTCACCCCTTTCTCCTCTTGTCCTCAACCTCTCCCAGCATCAGGGTCCCAGCATCATATGGGTGGGCGATCTTGTAGGCAAGGATACTGCACCCTGAAGGATGACATGGAGAGGGGGTGACAGAGCGAGAAGTACATGTAACACCCTCCTTGGAGCCTTTCATTCTTGGCAAAGGCTAGTGGTCCCGTGTGGTGGTATTTTTGACCCGGGGCCTAGTGATGGCTCTGTTTGCCCACCGTCTGCCTCTAAGCGAGATGTACATCAGCAGGCTTTCCCATGTCCTGCCATAGAGGGGCCAGTGTGTGAGCACCCACTGTGGAGCTGGCGGGGGCCCCTCTCTCTCAGCTTCCACCCCCCAGCAGCCTGTTATGCTGTCAGGGGTGGGGTGGGGAGCTCTGGAGCAGGGGCCAATGGGGCAATTTACCATGCATCTGGAAGATTCTGGGTACTGACACCCTAAAACTCACCCCAGGGATCTTCCTTGGTGGAGCTGAGGACACTGAATTGAACTCCTGAAAATAATCCCCTACCTCTTCCTGACTTGTTCCCTAGGCCAATTACAGTGTTCCAAGGGGTCAACAAGAAAGTGGTAATTACACAGTACTTGGAGGTGTGTTCCTTGATATTGTTCAGTTGCTAAGTCCTGTCCAACTCTCCCAGAGTTTGCTCAAATTCATGTTCATTGAGTCCATGCTGCTATCTACCATTCTTTTCATCCTCTGCCAATCCCTTCTCCTTTTGCCTTCAATCTTTCCCAGCACCAGGGTCTTTTCCAATGAGTCAACTCTTTGCACCAGGTGGCCAAAATATAGAGGCTTCAGGATCAGTCCTTCCAATGAATATTCAGGGTTGATTTCCTTTAGGATTGACTGGTTCGATCTCCTTGCGGTTCAAGGGACTTCCAAGAGTCTTCTCCAGCACCACAATTTGAAAGCATCAATTCTTTGGCACTTAGCCTTCTTTGTGATCCAATTTTCACATCTGTTGAGTTCCTGCTTCCCCACTAAGATGCTGTGTTGGAGCACACTATCTGGTCCCAGTTAACTCAACTGGAGATAATCAAACCAGGTCCTCCAGCTGTTTGCTTTCTGAAGCTCCAACAAAATAAGAGACATGTTGTGTTTTAGTTGGGGATCGTGTGTTTGTGGAGAGCAAAAATGCAATCAACCTGTTCAGTCGAGGCCTGTGGCCAAGGGACTTCTAATGGCAGGAAGTACAGCCCAGTCCAGCGTTCACCACCCACCACTCTCAGCCACACTGAACCACCTCTCTGAGATGGGAGGTCCTTCTGTGCTTCTCTCCAGCAGCTTCTCTCTGGACAGCAGCTGTCCCTGGGAGGGCGTGGCATCTGCTCCCCCTGTGTGAGGTTCGGGGTTGCCAGGTGCCGTCCTGGGCCCCTCTGCATGGCCTCGGTTGGACGGCAGCTGGGCCTCATGTCAGCTGGGCTCAAGTCGCCAGCTCAGGCCTGAGAGAGGGCATCTGAGTTGCCAGCCTGTCCATTCAGCAGGGGTGGGGGAGGTGGCCCCCCAGGTGACAAGAGGGTAGTTGGGAAGGGCTGGGTATCTATCATCCAGGGGTGATGATGCTTTGAAATTCTAAAAGCAGGACATGGAAGTAAGAGGGACCAGAGCCCAGTGAGTGCAACTCCACGTCTTTCATTGTGTGAAAAATGATGAAGTCCAGGGACTTGCACTGGAATGTTTGTCCCTGATACGCCTGTAACTTACAGAAGAACTCTCAGAGGTCCTTGGGCCTCAGGTTACCAACAGGAAAGATGGGAGAGGTGGAGGGGCTTGCCAGGGTCCCCTGGGCACAGGCCCCGCCATTCTCACAGTGGCCACTGGAGGGCAGCAGCTTCCCTTCAAACACAGCCGGTCCGCTCAGCCCTCTCTAATCCGTCCTTCAGAAAAACCTTTGCTTTAGTTAGTCCTTCACAAAATGGCACCGGCACAGAAGGCCTTTGGGGAGATTCTGGCACTCTTGAGAGGAACGTCTACTGAGAGCACCGTGGAACAACTAAGGGGCTGTTTCTAAGGGATGTCTTGTTTTTCAAAACTTCTCTTGAGAACCACGAACTCATGGAAACCAGTTTTGGAATTCTGAAATCGCAGAGCCTGCAAAGGGGGTCCTCCCAGCGCTCCTGGGGGACCCAGGCTTGCCCCTGAAGGGGGCGGGTGGCCAGGTGGCTTTCTTCTCACTGACAGCAGGAGGCTGTTTTTGTGGCTTTTTAAAGAGCCACACTTTCTGCTGTCACTAGGATGCAATGTGCCCTCTGTCCTCCGCATCTCCCTCCCAGGACAAAACTTTTGGATCACAAAGTTGACAGCAATTTAGTTTTAAAAGGCTTCCCAGGTGGTGTAGTGGTAAAGAGTCTGCCTGCCAATGCAGATAGTTTTTAAAATGTTCACAATGACAATCTAGAGAAATAACATTAGCCCCAAATTAATATCACCTGAAACCATTTTACTTTTTTCCCTTGAGTGTTTTTGGCTTTTGTTGTTGTTGTTGTGTTGGTTTTTTTTTTAGTTTCAAGAACACTGGAGTGGGTTGCCATGCCCTTCTCCAGGGGATCTTCCCAACCCAGGGATTGAACCTGGGTCTCCTGTGTAGCAGGTGAATTCTTCCCTGGTCTGAGACACCAGGGAAGTCAGTTTTTAAGCTAAACTCAGCCAAATTCCTACTCTGCATTGTTGTAATAGTGAAAAGTTGGAAGCATAAATTAACAATAATAATACAAACAAACAATAGTACTTACAGTTTTCATAAAAGTTATAAAAATATCAGTTGTTGATTGGAAACTTTCATTTTTAACCTTTCAATAATGTCGGTGGGAACTTTTGAAAAAAGCTGGAAATCCCTCCCACCTTCATTTCTACCCCATCACCTGGGTCCCTCCCGATAGAGCAAAGAAACAATATTTGAAATGGCACAAAGGAATAGAAAAGATAAGTTTTTAAATAACAAATTTCCAAAGTTATTTTATTTCATCTAAATGCTATCAGGATTTCAGGTTGATTTCTAATTAAGACAAATTATTGTATGTGATTCGAGAGGAGGGTAGTTAAATTTCTATTCCAGTCAATTCCCATTGGTATCTTCTCGCTCAAACCCTTATGCATTTAAGCCATCTCACTTCCGTTCATGGATGATGGCTTCTCCTGTTTTAATCGTAAATTAAGCAGCTGCCTTGGTAGACGTGGCATGATCTGGACACCCAGGGCTTCTTGGACAGAAGGCAGGGCTCACTCTTCAGTGCCAATACCCTTGTCTTTGTCTCTTTGTTAACTGCTGTTCAATAAATCTTCTCAGGTACTCAAGGTTTTTGTCAATGTTGTTTAGATAAAAGTGGAGTTTGGAGCCTGAAGTATGTTCTATAAAAAGAAGAGTTAATAGGAAAAAGTCAGAACCTTGAAGAGATTCATGAAAACAGGGGACACAGGACTGCCAGACACCATTCCCTACATGTATACTTAGGAAAAATATTTTTGATTCCTTCATACGCCCGCCATATTCCCATCCCATTGGCTTCAGGCATCCTTGCTATGTCTGAATTTAGGCTTGTAAGCTGCCAGAATCCAAGGGGTGACATGTCAAAGATGGTTCAACTCTTGACCCTTGGTTTCTCATGTGAAGCTCAGTAGCCTTTACCTTAGAAAACACAGGTGTTTTCTAATAAATAAGTTGCAAGAAGGCCGATTTTGCTATTCTCCTGTGTTTATAACTGATCTTTGTTTCTCGGGTCATTCATCTTTGATGAGTTGATCATATTAACCCATCTGGTATGGATTCTATAGAACTATGAAATATCATGTGGATTGTGCAGTTGGGTTGCTACATAGAAGTCTGGGTCTGAGTAAATCTGGAGTGAGATGATGCCTAGTTCTCTGTTCTTTTCTCAGTAAAGGAAGGGCATTGTTCAGATCCCTTGGCTGGGGTTGGGAGGAAGCCCTCTTCCTATCTACTGGGAGTTGGTATGTTGTTGCTATTGTTATCATTGTCATTAGTTGCTAAGTCATGTCTGACTCTTTGTGACCCCATGGACTGTAACCTGCCAGGCTCCTCTGTCCTTGGGATTTTCCGGGCAAGAATACTGGATCAGGGTGCCATTTCCTTCTCCAGGAAGGAAACCCAAACCAGAGATGGAACCTAAGTCTCCTGCATTGGCAGGAGGATTCTTTACTACTGAGCCACCAGGGAAGCCTGGAAGTTGGTGTACTCCTCCTAAAGAGCAAGTCTCAGAAGTGACGGCAAAAATGACATACCTCCAGATGGAACATTCTGGACTAAGAAGTGGTTATTAGAACCTCTGAGATCGCTCATGAGAGTACACTGAAATGACACTCCTGCCCTGCTGCAATGGAAAGAGCATTTGAGAAGTGGCATATGGAGAATGATACAATCTGTGTTTGTTGCAAGAATAGCATAAAATGTTAAACAGGGACCATAGCAAAATTAGAACAAGGAGACAGATCAATGGATCTAAGCTCCCTTTGTTGAGTCTGCTAGATTGGACCTGTTTAGGAGGATGTCATCCTTTAGAAAAAGAAATTGTGACTGCTAACATCCAATACTTTGGCCACCTGATGAAAAGAGCTGACTCACTGGAAAAGACCCTGATGCTGGGAAGGATTGAGGGCAGAAAGAGAAGGTGGAGACAGAGATGAGATGGTTGGATGGCATCACTAACTCAATGGACACAAGTTTGAGCAAGTTCTGGGAGGTGGTGAAGGACAGGGAAGCCTGGCATGCTGCAATCCATGTGGTTGCAAAGAGTTGGACATGACTTAGTGACTGAACAACAACAATATTGTATAAAGTATAATATGGGGAAATTAAAATTATAGTTGGTGTCATTTTTCCTGTTAGTATTGTATGAAAGGAGCAGACTGATACAAGGGAAAATAATAAATGAACCAGGAGAGATGGGGAGAAAACTATAAATGGAGCTTTATTGTGCTGGGGAGTATGTATGGAAATTTTTAACTTTTGCAAGGTACATGTAGAGATAGGGTAATATTGACTGGAGACCAGGTCTATTTATTAGAGAATATAAAGTCATCCATGGAATTTTCCAAGCAAGAATACTGGAGTAGATTACCATTTCCTACTCCAATAAAGTCCTCAGGAATGGTTAATAGGAATATACTGTAAAGACAATGAATTCAGGGAATGTGTGTAGTTCACCACCACTTTACAGAGAATTGGACAAAATAAAATGGGAAATTGCAGAATATTTACATTCCTGTGACCACAGAAATGAGGTAAGTCAAACCAACACAGTTGAAGCCCCACCTCCTGGACTGGAAGGTCCAGGGGAAACTGGACCACTTATACCCTCTTCCAGCGTCCTGGCGTCTGCGGCTTCACCTGTGTGCATGCAGACGCGTCCATCACTTTGTGACCCTATAGACTGTAGCCCACCAGGCTCCTCTGTCCATAGGATTTCCCAGACAAAGATACTGGAGTGGGTTGCCATTTCCTCCTCCAGGGGGTCTTTCTGACCCAGGGATCTGACCTGCATCTTGCGCTTCTCCTGTATTGGTAGGCAGTTTCTTTACCACTGACCCACCTAGGAGGCTCAAAGGCCATTTGGTGGCTAATCCACCCCCAGTTTGATCCGCAAGAAAAGGTAATAAGCAGTATGTGGTCTAGTTAACCCCACCTTGAGGGAATTTATGGGAGGAGTTGAGGATGGGTTTGTAATGCAGACCAAGATAGAAGTGTGGGGGAAATAACTGAGTTGGACATGATGAGGTTAACATGAGCCGACACTCTATGGGAGCATCTTGTGTTACTGATATCTTGCTCCTCCCACTGTCTCTGGCCAATACTAGGTAATATTATGGAGCTGGTTCATTCTCATCACCCCCTCTGTCCTACTCAGTAGTACCACTACCTGGACTGGGAAAATGAGTCATCCTCTTTGTCCAAGCCCCATTCTGATTGGTCCAACTGAGCCCCCTGGTCCACCTGAGCCCCCTGCCGTTCAGATGACTCCCCTTCCCTTACTGTGGCCAGAAGAGATGGGCTTACCCAGAGAAGGAGGGAAACAGGAAATTATCATTGCATAGGGCAAAGAACAAACCAGAGTTGATCCCACTCACCCTGATGAGGGTGAGACACGAAGTTGGCCTCCACCACTCTGTGGTTCAGGGGCTGAGTCGTGCGGTAATCATTCTGGATGGTCTTGTTCTGGTGATTCAACAAGGAATTCTCTAGCTTCTCAACCTGCCAGCAACACGAAAGGAATTAATGAGAGGAGAGGCACTGGGTGACTTTTTTTTTAATTTAGTTAACAGTTGAACCAGCACTTGGATTTATATAACTCTGATAAAGGAGATCTCGAGTCCAGCAGTGGTTCTGGGCACTATGTGCCTTGGCATTCATCCACCCAATCATTCTTCTGACAATATCTTTCAATCTTTTTCTATGGGTATTTAGCCGATAGCAGAGAAGAGAGAAAGAAGTAAACAGAGACATACCAAGTAGCAAGCTCAATTTCTGTTTTTCTGAACATTCCTGTGTTTTTGTCTACATTTTTTTTTTTTAGAGTAAATTCTATTTAATTATTTTTGGCTCTGCTGGGTCTTAACTGCTACACTCAGGCTTTCTCTAGTTGTGGCCAGTGGGGGCTACACTTTGTCGTGGTGTGAGGGCTTCTCAGCACAGTGGCTTCTCTTGTTGCGGAGCCGAGTCTCTAGGTTCACAGGCTCAGTGGTTGTGGCGCACAGGCTGAGTTGCTCTGAGGCATGTGGGATCCTCCAAATCCAGGGATTGAACCTGTGTTGCCTGCACTGGCAGGCAGATTCTTAACCACTGGACCGCCAGGGAAGTCCCTTGTCCACATTCTTGAGAGACATTTTTGCTGCCGTATGACTCGAGGTAAGCTACTCATTTCTCTCAGGGCTTTGAAAAAGTTGTTGCACTGCTTTTGACTTTCGTTGTTGCTGCGTTGAATTAACTCTCAGTCTGACTGTATTTCTTTCATGAAAATATATCTTTTCTCTTTGGCTGATATTTAAATCTCCTCTTTGCTTTGATAGCTTGTGGCTTCACTGTGATGTGTTTAGTGTGGGCTTCTTTTTGTTTTCACTGACTCGTTGGGCTTCCTTAATATATAACATGGTGACTTTCAACCCTCTGGAAAATTGTCAGTCAACATTTCTCAAATTATTCCTCTTCTCTATGCCACCTCTCTTCTCCCACTATAATTTCAACTTGACATTTTTCAGGTCTTTCTGGTATTTTCTCTATACCTCTCTACTTTTTCATATTTCTACCTCTTTTTCTCTTTGTGCTGCATTTCGCATAATTGTCTCAGCTCTGTCTTTCAGCTTACTAATTCTTTCTTGAACTTGTCCTACATGCTATTAAACTCATTTGTTGGATTATTAATTTCAGTGACTATCTTTTCATTTCTAGAAATTAACAATTTACTTTTTTTCAAGTTTATGGTCATTTTTTTTTTTTAATATTTATTTATTTATTTGGCTGTGTCAAGTCTTAGGTGAGGCATGCAGGATCTTCAGTTATGGTATATGGGATCTAGTTCCCTGACCAGGGGTCGAACCCAGGCCCCCTGTATTGGGAGCTCGGAGCCTTAGCCATTGGACCACCAGGGAAGCCCTACTTGGTCATTTTTACACTTCATTCTTTCCTTGTATTTCAAACTCTTCTGCATATTAAACATATCAAATATGTTTAATTATACATATTATGCATTCTTTATACATATTAAACATACTTTATATTAATTGGCTGATAATTAAACAGTATCTGAAATCTTTGTAGGTCTGATTCTGCTGACACTCACTCATAGTGCCTTTTTCTTGGTATTTTGTGATTTTTTTTTATTTGAGTTCATCTCAGATAATTTTATTTGTAGAAACTCTTCTAGATCTGAATTTAAGGTGCATTATTCATAGATAACTAACGTTGACTTTTGTTAGGTATCTCAGGGCACTTTCAACCTGGTTGACATTGTTTTTATATGTGGATGTAAGAATGAGGGGTCTTTGCACTTTTTCCTGAAATAGGGAAATGGAAATTTTAAAAAGAAAAATATTCGCTTCTGAGGAAGCCAGAAGGTTTGCTTTGCAAACTCAGTAACATTTTTTCTTTTATTTAACTCAACAAATACTTATTATGCACCCATGCTAAGCTCAAGGACAAAAGACGATTGATACAGCTCTTCCCCTCAAAGGGCTACAGACATTTTTAGACGGTAAACGACTAAATCTGAAGCTGACCTTCTTGCATAAAGTCATTTATGAGGTTAGAATGTAGCCCCATAAGGACATGGAGTTTGCACATGTAAACCTGGTAAGAGCGGCACTCAATAAATATTTGCCTTCACTATGCAAATTTTCTCCTGACTTGGATCAGTTTCCAGTTTTTTTTTTGTTTTTGTTGCATTGCCTATAGATTTCTTGGATTCTCTGATGCCTGTTGGCCCATTTCTGCCATAGCACAGCACTAGTAAGATCACCCATGGTGATACAGATGAAGCATTACAGCCCTGGACACAGAAGACACTATAGGAGCTCAGGTATGGGCATTAGGTAAGATTTAGGGGAACGCTCTTATTGATCAGGTCGTGGAAAGGAGAGACTTGGATATTAAAGCAATCTTGTACATTACCTGTGTCCTAGAGAGCTTGACAGTATCTGCTACCACAAACCAGTGGACGTTCTCTGTGCAGGGAGGAGTGGTGAGTGATCCCAAGTAGCTGTAGTAGTAGCGGAGGTCCCCAGGTAGCATGTCCCGGATGTCAAGGCCCCTCAGAACCGTGCTTTGTCCTAATAGAGGGGACGAGAAGGAATGCTGGGGACCGCTGCTGCCCCTTGGGAGGACAGCTCTGGCTCAGATCTCACCATCTTTAAATCTCCTGATTTAAGCAGAACTTAGAACCTGATCATTGAGAAACATCACCCAGTGTGCTGCTTCCTGGAAAGGGTTAAGAGCAAAGACTTTGGGGAGAAACCCTCTCAAGTACCTCCTCTGGCTGGGTGGCCCTGGCTGGATACTCACCTGTCTATAGAAAGGGGACACTCATGGGAATTCCCTGGTGGTCCAGTGGCTAAGACTCTGTGCTCTTATTGCAGGGGGTCCAGGTTCGATCCCTGGTCAGGGAACTAGATCCCACATGCTGCAACTCAAGATGATGCACGAGGCAGGAATTCTGCTTCTTTCCCTGAGCACTTCTGCATTTTTTTTAATGGCAAAGAGGATATCATTGTGATATATACATAGACAGGCTTGTTTAACCAAGGCTGCGAAGTCTACTAGTGCATAGCCCAATGAACAGGCAAAAAATTTCTAAGTTTTTTTTTTTTTTTTTCTGGTTACACTGCATGGCATGCAGGATCTTACTTCCCCGAACAGGGATTGAACCCGTGCTCCCTGCAGTGAAAATTGGGAGTCTTAACCACTGGACTGCCACGTTAAGAAGATGAGTGTCTGGCTACCTTCTCCATGAAGTGGGAAGTCAGGCATCCCCTTCAGGGGAGAAGCTGGGGCCAGGGAGGGGGTGCTTCGGGAGAGAGGAGAAAAGGTGATGCAATCATTGTGGAGAGGGGAAAAGAAAATGCCCAGAGGAGTATTTTAGGATTTCTGAGCAGTGTTAGTACTTGTTAATATTTTAGCTAGGAATGAAAGTAATACCAATTAGAAATATCTGTGTTTCTCTCAGGCGCATTCTCTATAGGCTGTTTGGCTACAGGCTCTGAGAAGGTAGAAGTTGGCCTAGGGCTTTACCAGGTGAGTTTGTGGAGGGCTGGAGAGCATTTGCATGGGTGTGTCAGAATGATGGTCCGTGGCATCCAAGCCAGGTAAAGAGAATTGAGAGGCAAGAAGCGTGACTAGTAGTGAAAACATGGAAGCCCATGAACTGGAAGTCAGGAGATTCCTGGAGAGAGTGAGGACTGAGGTCAGGGAACTGGAGTCCAGAATATGGGGCAAAGTGAGATGCCCAGAACCAAGGCTGCAGCAGACGTGGTTACAGCTTAAGGTCAAGAGTTGACCATGCTGCTGCTGCTGCTGCTAAGTTGCTTCAGTCGTGGGAGTGGGCAAATGCTTTGACAAGAACCCTGCCTTCTGGAGGCAGAGAGAAGGGAGACCAGCGCCGTGACTGCATTCACAGACACCATGACAAGAGGCTTCACCCTTGAGACTCTTCTCAACTAGAAACCAAGGAGCTCATCTCTGTCTAAGGACCAGGATCATCATTACCAGCTGGGGCCAGAGGTGAGGGTGACTTAATTGAAAATATCCCTCATTCATGGAACTCTGGCCATTCAGACATTCCAGTAGTGGAAATCGACAGGTAGTTTATGAACGGGTCTCTCAGAGGTGTGCACAGCCTGAGCCAACCACGGGAACTGCTGGAGCCAGTGACCTTGCACGGGGACTGAAGTGTCCCCTGGAAGGCTTCTCTGCCACCCTCCCTACCCATGACTTTCCCGGCCCCCCGGCCCCATCACACTCAGGCTCAGGCCTCCGCCCCGGTGCACCTTCTGGTGGTTTCTCTTACCTGCATACCTGATGTCCTCCAGATGAGAAATGAAGTTGCTGTAGTAAGCATTTTCAGCGTAATCCTTTACCTGCGGGGGAAACGGAGCCGTTAACCTGAGGGAGGTGGGGCCTCCCTCTGGCACTCTCCCTTAATTCAGCTGTTCGGTATCCTGGCTGGCTGGGCAGAGCTATGAGGGCAGCAAGGCATCTGGGGAGACAGTCTGGCTGCTCTTTGCACCAACTGCCTTGGCTCACCAGTTTCTTCCAGAAAGACAAGATCTGAAGCATTTTGGCAGCTTCCCTGGAAGAGACCTTCTTGGCAGTATCTAGTGATATCCTCATGCAATGGCCAAAGTCACTGTTAAAATATCCCCAGTGACCTTGTTTTGGGCAATGTCAGCCACAGTCAGATTCACTGTGGGTTTTTTTGTTTTTGCTTTTAGCCACTGCCACACAGCATGCAGAATCTTAGTTCCTTGACCAGGGATCAAGCCCATACCACCTGTAGGGGAAGCGTAGGGTCTTAATTGCTGGACCAACAGGGAGGCCCCCAGATTCATTATGATGAGGGGACTTGGTCTCAAGTGCTCCCTTCTTCATCCTCAGGACTTTTGACTGGATGGACTAGAGCCAGATGTCCAAGGCAGAACTGCTCCAATGCTGACCTCTGACATCCTCCATTTTTTGAATGAGTGTTTACTTGTTAGAAGTCAGAAAAGTTGCTTTTGGTGAAAAAGATCTATGGACAATGGTTCTTTTCAATCAGTGATGCTGATCCATTCTTCCACTGGGTGAAAATTCAGACTTTCTTGGATTTCTTCTTTTTCTAATCTTAAATTTATTTTTTAATTGAAGGGTAATTGCTTTACAGAATTGTGTTGGTTTCTGCCAAACATCAACATGAGTCATCCATAGGTATACATATGTTCCCTCCCTCTTGACCCTCCTTCCCACCTCCCTCCCCATCCCACCCCTCTAGGTTGTTACAGAGCCTAGGTTTGAGTTCCCTGAGTCATGCAGCAAATTCCCATTGGCTATCTATTTTACTTATGGTAATGTAAGTTTCCATGTTACTCTCTCCCATACATCCCCCCCTCTCCTTCCTCCCAACCCCCTTCCTTGGATTTCTGACTGTTGTTTATCTGTTTTCTAAATGTGTCATCTCTTTCTCTGTTTTTCTAGCTACCTTTCATAAGCAAATACTTTCAGTGTACCATTTAACAATTTTAAGTTATTAATGATTGCTCTAGTGACTTCAATGTGCAACTTACATCAGTTTGTGCTAGAGAGCATCCCAGGTGGTGCAGTGGTAAACAATTCACCTGCCAATGCAGGAGACACAAGAAACTTTGGTTCGATCCCCAGGTCAGGAAGATCCCCTGGAGGAGGGCATGGCAACCCATTCTAGTATTCTTGCCTAGAAAATTCCAGTGACAGAGGAGCCTGGAGGGCTACAGTCCATGGGGTCACAAAGAGTTGGACACAACTGAGCATTTTCTCCTAAATACAGATCACATTTTCCTATTTGCATGCTGAACTTTTTCCTCAATTACTAGACGTTTTACATAATATATGGTAGCAAATCTAAATTCTGATTTTTTAAAAACTGTCCTGTGGGGTTTTTGTTGTTGTTCCCGTAACTCTTCAGTGACTTGCCTGGGCTTTATCTGCAGAATATGTGTCCATAGTAGTGTGTAGCAGCTGATGAGTCTGCTCAGGTCTAAAGTCTTATTTTTATTTTTTTAGCCTAGGACCATCTATGGTCAGCACAATTTTACAGTCACTCAGCGATTTTAGCAGAGGTTGTGCTCAGACCCCAGGAGCCCAAGATGATGGATCTGTGTGTGGGTTGAGGAGCACATTCAAAGGTCGGCCAGTTACCAAGTCAGACTCAGCTTTCACTTTCTATCAGGCCTGGGGAAGTGGACACAAACGCTCTGTGGGTCTCTCACTTTCAGCATCTCCCAGTTGGATTTCTGATTGGTCTGCCCCTTGCCGCTCACCTCAGTTAGGACGTGATAGGACTCCCAGAGCTGCGAGTTTTCCTTTTCTGTCTTTTCTGTTGTTTGCTGCTTTAATCAACAATGCCCCTCAGGCACGGGTTTTCAGTTTCTACTTCAAATCTAATGAATCCCTGTACCAGGCAGTGAAGCTGCTGGTTTTCCTCTTCACCTGCCCTGATGAAACTACCTTGCTGACCAAGTTGTTGTTGTTCAGTTGCTAAGTTGTGTCCGACTCTTTGCGACCCCAGAGATTGCAGCATGCCGGGCTCCCCTGTCCTTCACCATCTCCCGGAGTCTGCTTATACTCATGTCCATTGAGTCAGTGATGCCATCCAACCATCCTTTCCTCTGTTGTCCCCTTCTCCTCCTGTCTTCAATCTGGCCCAACATCAGGGTCTTTTACAGTGAATCAGTTCTTCCCATCAAGTGGCCAAAGTGTTGGAGCTTCAGCTTCAGCATCAGTCCTTTCAATGAATATTTAGGTTTGCTTTCCTTTAGGATTACTTGCTGACCAAGTTAGCAGATGGAAAGAGTGCCAGGCAAGAAAGCCCACAAACTCCCATTGTTCTTACTCAAAATTCTCACCATTTGTCATAAATAAGTGCTTTACCTTGTTATTTGTCTTTGGTCCATTTCCAGAGCACTGATATGCTTGTTTTTGATGTGTGTGTGTTTAGTCGTGTCCAGCTCTTTGTGACCGCATGGACTGTAGCCTGCCAGGCTTATCTGGAATTTCCCAGGAATGGAATTTTCCAGGCAAGTATACTAGAGATGGTTGTCATTTCCTTCTCCAGGCAATCTTCCTGACCCAGGGATTGAACCCGTGTTTCTTGTGTCTCCTGCATTGGCAGTTGGTTTCTTTACCAGCTGAACCACCAGGAAAGCTAATATAATACTTGTTTTGGGAGGGGACCGTATTCACTGACCACTTCTTGCTGCCTAGACATAAGTCCCACCCTCCAGACTTTCTGAGGAATGCAGGGATGTGGCCTCTGTCTACTGGGCCACAGGCTTCCTTGTGTCCTCACACCAGTTGTCAAGTCAGCCCCTCTGGGATCAGCTCTTCTAACTCAGCTTGTCCAGATCATCCATGAGGTTGGTGACCCAGAAGCACCACAGTAATTGTGAGCAAGGATTGGGGAAAGAGTAGGTCTTTCAGGGACTTCCCCGATGGTCCGGTGGTTAAGACTCCACACTCCCAATGCAGCAGGCCCAGGTTTGATCCCTAATCAGGGAACTAGATCCCACATGTCTCATAGATGCTGCATGCTGCAACAAGGGACAAAGATTCTTCGTGCCACGACTAAGACCAGATAAGTAAACAAATGTTTTTCTTTAAAAGAGTACATCTTTTATCAAGTCAGTGTTTCCAAGAACCGTGAGCTCGGGAACACATGAGGAGAGACAAGTAGGAAAACCCTTTGTCTACACGTTTATAACTTCGAGTGTGTAGGTTCAGCCTACCTCAACCAGGGCCGCCAGCACAGCCAAACCATCAGGCTCTTTCTGGGCTTCCTCATAGCTGTCGTATTTAGAATTGTAGTGGACGACGTGAATCTGTGGAAGCGAGAAAGGGAGTGAAAGTTGCTCAGTTGTTTCTGACTCTTTGAGACCCCATGGACTACACAGTCCATGGAATTCTCCAGGCCAGAATACTGGAGTGGGTAGCCTTTCCCTTCTCCAGGGGATCTTCCCAACCCAGGGATCGAACCCAAGTCTCCCACATTACAGGCGGATTCTTTACCATCTGAACCACCAGGGAATCCCCAGAATACTGGAGTGGGTAGCCTATCCCTTCTCCAGTGGATCTTCCCAACCCAGGAATCAAACCAGGGTCTCCTGCATTGCAGGCAGATTTTTTACAGGCTCAGCTATTAGGGCAAGTCAAGGGCAATTCCTATAACCTTCAAACGCTTCAGGTTTTCAGGAAGGAGGAAAATGAAAAAAAGACGCTTCATCTGGCACCTCTGCTTGACTGACAAACACTGTTGACCACCATCCCCCTCCATCTGGGCTACAAGATCTAAGACCAGAAAGTTCTGAGAAGGACATGAGGAGAGGGCTGAGAAATGTTCATGGGGAGAAGCTCTGATTAATACAGGCTTGTATTGCTTGTATTAGCTGATTTTGCTTTATATTTGCAAAGTAATGAACATTTCTATTTATTGCAATAGCTTAATTTGCATAGCCTATACTCAATACAAAAAAATAATGTATACCACTTGCTTGCTTAGTAAGAATAAGTGCTAGATTTTTAATTTAAAAAAAAAAACAGATACACAACAAGCAACAAAGGTTTACTGTATAGCACAGGGAACTACAGTCAATATCTTATAATAACCTATAATGGGAAATAATATGAAAAATAATATATGTATATATGTATAACTGAATACTCTTGCTATACACCTGAAACATGGTAAATCAGTTATACTTCAATAATATATATACATCAATAAAAAAGAGTAATGTATAAAATATGTGAATCAAGTTTAAATTAAAATTTTGACCCTAAAAAAAAAATTCTCCAAGAATGCAAAGAACACGAGTAGGGTTATGTGTGCTGTGTGCTAATTGCTTCAGTCATGTCTGACTCTTTTTTTTTTTTTCATGTCTGACTCTTTGTGACACCACAGACTGTTCCTCTGTGTCTTCTTGACACAGTGATCAAACCTGCATCTCTCATGGGGCTATGGCAATTCACCTTCCCCCAGGCAGACAAGTTGGCAGAGTCCAGGAGATCATATGAGGCCATGGGGTTCTCCTGAGGTCTCCCTAGAGTGGGCATGTGCCCCCTTACCTCAGGAGGCCACTGTAAACCCGTGGTCATCCAAAGCAGTAATAATCTTCACTAGCCATATCTTTTTAGGTAGTGTCTCATCAGTTTTCTCTTTTGAAGTAGAATCCAATAGGCTTTCTTTATGAAGCCTCCCAGGTGGCGCTAGTGGTAAAGAATCCACTTGCCAAGGCAGGAGCCTTAAGAGACACGAGTTCAATCCCTGAGCCGGGAAGATCCCCTGGAGGAGGGCTCGGTGACCCACTCCAGTATTCTTGCCTGGAGAATCCTATGGATAGAGGAACTTGGCGTGCTACGGTCCACGGGGTTGCAAAGAGTCAGACATGACTAAAGCGACGTGGCACGCACCCATCCTAAGCAAGAGAGGAAACCAGCAGATCTACCAGGCAGAAATCCAGCTGAAACTAAAGAGGGCTTGCCCCACTCTGTGGGCTGTACACTCCTGCTTCGGGCTGACTTCGTGAAAGCGGGGACCCAGCCCGAACCCCCAGCACAGAGCAGTGATGAGTGGTGAGTGAACGAAAAATAAATTTAACCTCAGGGTGACCTGACTCACCACTGCACAAAGCGTTTTTGGCTGTTTTAGTGAGAAAATAGGGCTTCCCTGGTAGTCCACTGGTTAAGAATCTGCCTTGCAACACAGAGGACACCAGTTCAATCCCTGGTCCAGGAAGATCCCACGTGCCGAGGGGCAACTCAGCCAGTGCAGCACAGCGACTGAAGCCTGCACGCCCTGGAGCCTGTGCTCCACAACAAGAGAAGCCACCGCAGTGAGAATCCCATGCAGCATGACTAGAGAGTAGCCCCCGCTCACTGCAACTAGAGAAAGCCTAGAAGCAGCAAGAGCCGCCAAAAAATGATAGTGATAGTACATTAAAAATAAATTACACAGGCCTTCCCTGGTGGTTCAGTAGTAAAGAATCTGCCTCCAATGCAGAAAACCTGGGTTTGATCCCTGATCTGGAAAGATCTCACATGCTGAGGAGCAAACTAAGTCTTTATGCCACAACCACTGAGCCTATGCGCTAGAGCCCAGGAGCTGCAGCTACTGAGCCCACACACCACACTAAGGAAGTCTGAGTGCCCTACGGTCGGGCTCCACAGAGAAGCCACCGCAACGAGAAGCCCAAGCACTGCAACTAGAGAAAAGCCCTGGCAGCGATGAAGACCCAGGACAGCCAAAAATGAAATAAATAAGTATTTCTTAAAACAGGGCTTCCCAGGCGGCTCAGTGGTAAAGAATCCACCTGCCAACACAGGAGACCTGGGTTCAATCCCTGGGTTGGGAAGATCTCTTGGAGGAGGAAATGGCAACCCACTCCAGTACTCTTGCCTGGGAAATCGCATGGACAGAGGAGACCGGCGGGCTGCAGTCCATGGGGTGGCAGACTAGAGAAAAGCCCTCGCAGCGGCAAAGACCCAGGATGGCCAATAAATAAATAAATATTTTTTAAAAAATAAAGTAACACAAACATGACTACGGGGTTTGAAAGAAAGAGGAATCTGAAGGTACCTCAATTACGTATCGCATCCCATCCACGGTGTGCTCAGAGCCGCTAATCTCCGAGGAGGCTCCGCCCCAGTGGAAGTGCATCTGCTTGGCTAAGTACTGTGTGCCGTCGGAGGTTGTCATGCGCATGGTGGACGGCAGGCTGATCTGCACTAGAAGAGAAGACGAGGGGCGGGGAGTGTGCGGATGGGTGAGGAGGGGAAGTCAGCATCCCTCCTCACCTGCCCACTCCTGGGGCAAGCTGGTGCTATAGACAGGCCTAGACTGCCATGGGCAGGGTGACCCCTGGGGAGGAGGCAACTGGCACACAGGGCCGGTTGGGGACCAGGCCCTGAGCTGGGCTGGACAGGCACTTGTCCCTGGGCACACACCTTCCCACTCAGGACCAGTAGGTCAGGCGCAGGACACCAAGCGGCAGGTCCAACTGATTATCCCTGAAAAAATAGGGCTAGTGAGTGTGGAAGTCAGAATTCCACTCTCCACCTGTGGCCAATTTTGGAATTTGCCCATAGGCTAGGGAACAGGAAGTGGGGCCTCTTGGGACTGTTTTGATTACTTTTACTACCAGACGTGAGTACCCTGGAAGGCCGAGTTGAGGTCATTCTCTTCTCCACGATGTGGTTAAAATCTTCAACCCATGTTAACTTCTAGAACCAGCCCAACTAACAACCCATTCCACTGCATCCCTGAGGGTTTCAACACTTTTTTTGTTGGACTGCTCTGGGTCTTCATTGCTGCTCAGGCTTTCTCTAGTTGTGGTGTGCTGGCTTCTCATCGTGGGGGCTTCTCTTCTTGTGGAGCACAGGCTCTAGGGCGCGCGGGCTTCAGTAGCTGTAGCTTCTGGGCTCTAGCGCACAGGCTCAGTAGTTGTGGCGCTTGGGCTTAGCTTTCCCGTGGCTTGTGAACTTTCCCAGACCAGGGATCAAACCTGTGTCCCCTGCATTTGCAGGCAGATTCTTAACTACTGGATCGCTAGAGAAGTCCTTTTATTTTATGGACCAAAAAGCCAACCCAGGGAGGTAGAAAGATTTGCAGTCACTCAGTTTGTAGGTCCAGGCAGAACCAGGCCTGGACAGGACATTATCACTGCAGGCCTCAACTTGTCTTCAGAAGACAAGAGATCAAATTCTGCGGCATGTCAGGGAACACGCGGACGCTCAGCATGGGACTGAATTTGATGTAATCATCAATAGTTTCAAATGTTAGGTTCTTGCCGACAGAAAATGGTTCAGTCTTCTAGCTAACTCGTGCCTTGGGCCCTACAGACTTTCTGCGGGGAAGTCACTCTGGTCAGGCAGCTGTCTTGTTTATTCCACTGGCTCAGGCCTGAGAGAAATCTTTATATTTTGGAATGAGTCAGGCAAAAGGGAGACATGGAGAGTGATCCCAAAAGTGACCAAGAAAAATATCTATAAGAGTATAATTTAAGACTTGGAAAGGGACAGTCGGCATCTGTCTTGTTAACAAGGTTTTTCTATTTAGTCATCGATGATAAGGTTTTTCTATTTAAAGTCATCAATGATAGTTATAAACAAGTACATTTTCTTAAAGAGCAAATATTAGGTCTTTGAGGATTTCCCTGGTGGTCCAGTGGTTAAGACTCTGTACTTCCCATGCAGGAGGCATGGGTTGGATCCCTCGTCAAGGAATTAGATCCCACACATCACAAAGTGTAGCCAAAAATAAATCAGGAATTTGATATCTGTCAAATACCCCCCTTCTTCCCTTCCAGAAGCAGCAGGAAGCTGTGATGACAGCTTCATAATATGCCAGGAGGCAGGAATCAGGCCTCTGAGGTTTTACACGCCCTTTGGCAGAACAGGTGTTTTGTGTTCAGTGCTTAAAATGTGGCCAGCTTCTAAGTCAGTGCTCCCATGGGAAAAATGGAAGAGTTTTTCAAAGAAGATGTTCAGTCTTCTGTGTCCAGAGACTGCAGAGCTGAGGAGAGTTAGTACCACACGAGCCGTAACAGAGATCCCAATAAGTGTTTCCCCAGAAACACAATCCCCTGCAGACAGAATGTCTCAGTTCTCAAGCTGTATCAACAGGATCGCACAGGACAGATTGAAAAATGGCAGCAGTACTGGGCTTATCACTCTGCTTTTGAAAAGGTGAGGCCAACTACCCATCCTCCCCAAAATCGATTTGCTGAAACTTCTGGGTTCTGACAATTGATTTAACTTCCAGAACTGACTCCTCTTTGTTTGGAACTGATTTAACCAGATTCTTATCAGCACAGAAAAACCACATGATCTGAGCATTTTCTGTGATCACATCTACAACAAAATAGAGACACTGAAAACAAGTGTTAGAAGGACTTCTCTGGTGGTCTATGCTCCCAACGCAGGGGGCCCTGGGTTCTATCCCTGGTCTGGAACTAGATCCCACAAGCCGCAACTGAAGATCTTGCATGCTGCAACTAAGACCTAGTGCAGTCAAATAAATAAATAAATACTCTTTTTAAAAGAAGAAAATAAGTTTTAGGAACTTTTGCAGCACTTTATCTCAACACCCAAGCGTGTTTTCGATAAAATGTAATTTTATATCTGTATTCTAATCTAATAATAAAAATGGAAGGATGTAAATATAAAATAGACATATAAAGCAGAATTTTAAATTAAAAACACAATCCCATTGACCATCTACAAATCAATGAGAAAGGCCTCGAAATAGAAACTAACCTTGAGACACTTGATCTTGGACTTCTACCCTCCAGAACAGTGAGAAAATAAGATTCTGTGTTTTAAGCCACAAAAACCCCACAATATCATTTACATTAGCACTCCCCTCCCAATTAAATAATTAGGTATAAATCTAATGAATTATATACAAGATCTATATGAGGATAACTGAAAAATTTTGATGAAAGGAGTCACAGAATAAAAAAATGGAGAGGTAGTCCATATTCCTGGATAGGAAGACTCACTATTGTCCAGATGTCAGTTCTTCTCAACATGACCCAGAGACTCAGTGTGGTCCCAATCAAAACACCAACAGGAAAAAACAAACAAACAGACAAAAATCCCAACAGGTTGTCTTATGGATGTCAACAAACTAATTCTGACATTCACATGGAGAAGCCAAATATTCGCATGGAGAAGTCAGGATAGCTGACGCAGTGTTGAAGAAGGGAAATAAAGTTGGAGCACCAATGATACCAAACTTTAAGACTTATTGTAGAGCTACAGTTGGGACATATGGTGGTCCAGTGGCTAAGATGCTATACGCCCCATCCAGGAGCCCGGGTTTGATCCCTAGTCAGGGAACTAGATCCCACATGCAGTAACTAAGATTCAGTGCAGCCAAATAAATAAATAATTTTTTTTTTTTTTTTAAAAAGGCTTACTAAAAAGCTACAGTAGGGACTTCCCTGGCAGTTCAGTGGTTAGGACTCTGCACTTCCACTGCAGGGGGCATGGGTTCAATCCCTGGTCATGAACTAAGATCCCACATGCCTCTCCACAAGGCCAGGAAGAAAAAAAAAGCTACAATAATCAATGCAGTGTGGTCTTGGTGGAAGAATACACAAATAGATCAGTGAACTGAAAAGAAAGTCCAGAAATAGACCCCTATAAATATATTCAACTGATCTTTAACCAAGTAGCAAAAGTGATGTTGTTATTGTTCTTTTCTTGCTGAGTCGTGTCCAATTCTTTGTGACCCCCATGAACTGTATAGCCTGCCCAGCTCCTCTGTCCATGAAATTTCCCAAGCAAGAATACTGGAATGGATTTTCATTTCCTTCTCCAGGGGATCTTCCCGACCCAGGAATCGAACCTTCATCTCCTGCATTGACAGGTGGATTCTTTACCACTGAGCCACCAGGGAAGCCTATGGCAAAGGTGATACAATGGAGCAAAGAGAGTCTCTTCAACAAATGGTGCTGGAACAACTGGTCATCCACACACAAAAAAAAAGAAATAAAAAGAATCTAGATAAAGACCTTATACCCTTCACCAAAATTAATGCAAAATAGATCACAGACCTAAATGTAAGGTACAAAACTATAAAATTCTTAGAAGATAACATAGGAGAAAATCTAGATAACTTTGGGTTTGGTACCTTTTTAGATACAACACCAAAGACGCAATTCATGAAGAAAGAATTGATAAGCTGGGCTCAATTACAATTTAAAACTTCTGCAAAAGAGAGCATCAAGAGAATTAGACAACAAGCCATAGACTGGGAAGAAATATTTGTACAAGACACATCTGATAAAGAACTGCCATCCAAAATACACAATGAAGCTTAAAATTCAACAATAAGACATAACCCAGAGACCATAACAGATACCTCCCCAAAGAAGATACACAGATGGCAAATAAACATATGAAAAGATGTTCCATAGCACAGTTCATCAAGGAAATACAAATTAAACCAACCATGAGATGCCACTACACACCTATGAAAATAACCAAAATCCAGAACACTGACACCACCAAATGCTGGCAAGGATGTGGAGCAAGAGGAACCCTCATGCGTTGCTGGTGGGAATGCAACATGGTGCAGCCACTTTGGAAGAGAGATGAGCAGTTCCTTAGAAAACTAAACATACTCTTACCATACAATCCAGCAATCACGCTCCTTGCTGTTTTCCCAAATGAGTGGAAAACTTATGTCCACACAAACATCTACACATTGGTGTTCATTGATGTTTATAGCAGCTTTATTGTTATTGCTAAATCTTGGAAGCAGCCAAGATGTCCTTAAGTTGGTGAATGGATAAATGAACTTTGGTGCATCCAGACAATGAAATATTATCCAATGCTAAAAAAGAAAGGAGCTATCAAGTTGTGAAAAGACATAGAGAAACCTTCAATGCATATGACTAGGTGAAAGAAGGGCTTTCCTGGTAACTCAGCTGTCAAAGAATCTGCCTGCAGTGCAGGAGACCCCAATTAGATCCCTGGGTGGGAAGATACCCTGGAGGAGGGCATGGCAACCCACTCCAACAACCCACTCCCATGGACAGAGGAGCCTGGCGGGCTGCAGTCCATGGAGTCTTAAAGAGTCAGACACGACTGAATGACAAAGCACAGCACAGCACAGGTGAAAGAAGCCAATCTGAAAAGGTCCCACTCTTCTGCCAACCTCCCAGATGCTTCAGAGAGTGATGTTGGAAGCAGGATCTTGACATTTGTGGTAAAATGATGCTTTCATGAATTATTTGTGGAGGTCAGTGATCCAAATCATAGGTATCTGAGGGCTGCTACCTTTGCCAGCCTCATGAAGAGCAATGGGTTTTATTTTCTCAATAGAGCAAAGAGGAAATCTGAGTCCTATGACCCTACCCCCATAAGCCTATGCAAATAGACAGTAATGGGAGTAGAAAGGGATGTTTCCAAGGAGGACACGGTGGAGGAATCAGACATCTAGGACCTGGGTCCAGCTTGACCATTAGAGACTGTATGACTGGAAGTCCCTTGGATTCTCAAAGTCCCTGGTTTCAGCCTAAAAAATACCTCCCTCTGGGCTTGTCTTGAGGCTTAGAGGAGACGAGCCCACTTGGTGAAAATGAGAAAGATGTGTGCCAAGCTATAGCCGGATTTTATAAGTGTCCAGTCTAGACTTCTACCATAGAGGGGCACCAACACCCAGCCTTTCTTATCTGACCTTCATACATAGAAAATGTGGCCAATCAGACCAGGGCACAGATCAACAGAACACACAGTGGGTCATGCAGCTTCATTGCATCACCTCTCTGTCCGCTGAATTTCCCTCTGGTTGGGTCAGAGTGGGCTTGGAGAGAGGTCAGTGCAGAATGAAGAAGTGAGTGGGGAACCGAGTCTACAGACAGATGCTGTGCTATCTGGGACGAAGTGCCAGGACTCAACACCTGCAGCCCCCAGGCCACACTCTGCATCTCGGCATGTCTAACTCTGGGCAGCCCTGCCAGCCTCCCCCATCGCCCGCTTCCCCAGCTACCCCCCAAGGGACAGAAGCTGGTCTGTCGCCCATCCTTACCCGTGTGGCCGTTGTTGGTCATAGGGAACTCCTCGTGCTGGAGTCCGTAGCCTGTGAGGTTCAGAGCCCTCAGGGAAGGGTTGTACTGAACTTTCTTCACCTGCAGGTCAATGGGCGACTGTCTCGTCCCCCCACAGTCCGGGTACTCCAGAGACCAGTGTGCTTCGTCCAGCGCCCCCTCTGACATGGGAGAGAGCCAAGGGGATCACAGTGAGAGATGCTGCCCAGCCGGGCCCTCTCTATGGGCACCTCACTCAGTATAGAGGCCAGAGCTGGTAGCTCACAGCAGGGCCTGGCCAGGGAGGCCGGCAGAGGCTGAGACCAAGGCTGGAGGTCTGCCTTCTAGAAAGCAGGGCAGGGCCTCCAGGAGGTGGGTTGTTGTTGTTTAGTTGTTCAGTTGTCCAATTTTTTGTGACCCCATGGACTGTAGCCTGCCAGGCTCCTCTATCCCTGGGATTGCCCGGGCAAGATTACTGGAGTGGGTTGCCATTTCCTTCTCCAGGGGATCTTCCTGACCCAGGGATCAAACCCGCATCTCCTGCAATGGCAGATGGATTCTTTACCACTGAGCCATCTGGGAAGCCCAAGGAGGCAGGAAGGGCATGTAAATCAGCTTCACAGACCCTGGGGGGCTTCGGGGCTGGTTCCTAATTTTTCTGTTGCAACCACTGGCCCTGAGAACATGACTTAGTATTTTGAAAGCAATGGCTATCTGTAAGACCAGCTTTGGTTTTTCCTTCGAGTGACTGTCAGCTGATGAATATGGGATGTAACTACGGTGCTAGTGGTAAAGAACTCGCCCGCCAATGCAGGAGATATAAGAGACACAGGTTCGATCCCTGGGTTGGGAAGATCCCCTGAAGGAGGGCATGGCAGCCCACTCCAGTATTCTTGCCTGGAGAATCCCATGGACAGAGGAGCCTGTGGGCTGCAGGGGGGGTCACAAAGAGTCGGACATGACTAAAGGTACTTGGCACAGCACGCAGCTGATAAATGGTCCTGAGGGCTCCTTGGCCTTGGCCTTGGCCTTGGCCTTCCTGTGTTACTTTTAAGGGCCTTTCCTCACTTCTTCTGAGTGCAGTTCCCTTTCCCAGCCCTCAACACTATGAAAGCCCCATCCACACCCTACGGCAGAACCTTCCCACCTCTTTTCTTTCCCATCCCCGCTTCACTGGTTCCCAGTATTGTAAAGACCACCTGGGTGCCTACACTGTGGATTTAAGGCAAGAAGGGAAGCATCAGGTTCAAGGATGACCTAGAATAATTAGTTGAAAAAATGTCAAAGAAAGGAAATTTATCTTTTTAAAGGTAGTTACTAATCACAGAAAAGAGTGATAAAAGCAAGTCATCATAGGAATTCCCTGACAGTCTAGTGGTTAAGACTGTGCACTTCCACAGTTAGATACCTGGACTGGGAATTGAGATCCCACATGCTGTGTGGCACAGCCAAAAAATTAAACAAAAAACCACAACAAAAAAGCAAGTCTTTGTAATGGGTGATTCAGCCTTCAAACAGTTGTGGAGTCTGGTCTCACCCATTTGCAACAGGGACTCCAGCTCTCTTTCCCCCTCAGTGGGCAGCTGTGTCATCCACAGGTTATTTTGAGAAAGATGATCATATCTGGGCCTTTTACAGTTTCCTGGTTCAATAAAAAGTCAATTCTTTATTTCTCCTCCTCTCCTCATTATTCAATAATACACACCAAATTGTAGGCAAGTCTTTCCTAGAGGCAGATGTAAGCATCAAAGTCAGAATTGTTTTTTGTTCCACTGCATGGCATGCAGGATCTAAGGTCTGGGACCAGGGATCGAACCCAGGCTCTCTGCATTAGAAGTGCAGAATCTTAACCACTGGACCCCAGGGAAGTCCCAAGGCCAGATGTCTTGAGCACAGCCCCTTCACGGGCCAAAAGGCTTTTTGCCAGCATGGGGGTTTCTCAAGTGTTTCCAAGAGGTATTTGAGGTAGCTTTCCTGGACTCCTGGTGCTTCCAGAAGGCCACAGTCTCAGGCTATGCTGAGCTGAGAGGGACAGTCTGCACTGTGGGAATCCTCGCTTGTCTTTACCCTACAGCCACCCTCAGCATCTATGGGCCTGCCCAAGCAGAAACCCTGGGGTCTCATGGCGCTGAGCCAGGGAGGGATCCTCTGGGTCAGACAGAATGACTGGTCAGTTGGCTGTCCTGACCTGTGCTGCCAGACTTCTTGAACCTTCCAGCGATGTCCCTAACTCTGCTGCCCTTGACTTAATAGGACACACATCCACCCTCGGTGGACACTCCCCCCAGTATCTGAGGCCAGGGTGGACTGTGCAGAGAGCAGGTTCAAAACCGGCTTGCTCCTGACTCCAGCAGCCCTGGGCATCCTCTTGGGCCCCATGCCTCCCTCCAGGACATGCAGGAGGAGGACCAGGCAGGTGCTTTTGCTCCTGCCACACAGAAGAGGTGTTTCTTATCTGAACCCCACAGTCTTCCTCTCTTTGGCTCACATGTGGGCCAGGACCTGTGGTAAATATCAGAGTTTTTTTTTTCCACTTCATGTCCTGTAAGTGGGGTTCAAGGTGTGAGTCTGGGGCCTCAGCAGGGCTAGGCAATGGAGAGAGGCCAGCCTGGAGGCCGTGTAGTGGTCACTGGGTTCTCAGCACATTGAGATGTTCTAGATAAACTGTGTATCATGGAATTTCCAATAAGAAAGTTCTTGCAAATCCCACACATTCTCAGTGGGACTGCAGGGAGCTCCCTTCAACCACTTTTTTTTCCTATTGGAGGATAATTGCTTTACAATACTGTGTTGGTTTCTGCCATACATCAACATGAATCAGCCATAGATATACATATGTCTGGGCTTCTCAGGTGACGCTAGTAGTAAAGAACCTGCCTACTAATGCAGGAGACATAAAAGACAGAGGTTTGACTCCTGGGTTGGGAAGATCCCCTGAAGGAGGGCCTGGCTGTCCACTCCAATATTCCTGCCTGGAGAATCCCATGAACAGAGGAGCCTGGTGGGCTACAGTCCATGAATCAGACATGATTGAAGCGACTTAGTACACATGCATTCATATGTTACCTCCTTCCTACACCGCCCTCCCATCACTCATGCTATCCCACCCCTCTAGGTTGTCACAGAGCACTGGACTGAGCTCCCTGAGTCTCACAGAAATTCCCACTGGCAATGGATTTTACCTATGGTAATGTGTTTGTTTCTATGCTATTCTCTCAATTCACCCCACCCTCTTCTTCCCCTTCCTGTGTCCACAAATCTGTTCTCTATGCCTCCATCTCTCCTGAAGTGGAAGTGATAGCTGCTCAGTCATGTCCGACTCTTTGTGACCCCATGGACTGTAGCCAGCCAGGCTCCTCTGTCCATGGAATCCTCCAGGCAAGAATACTGGAGTGGGCAGCCATTTCTTTCTCCTGGGGATCTTCCCAACCCAGGGACTAAACCCGGGTCTCCTGCATTGCAGGCAGATTCTTTACCGTCTGAACCACCAGGGGATCCCCCCTTGCTGTCCTACAAATAGGTTCATCGGTACCATTTTTCCAGATTCCATACATATGCGTTAATATACAGTATTTGTCTTTCTGTTTCTGACTTACTTCACTCCGTATAACTGCTTTATTTTATTTTTTTTGTCCCCCCCCACCCCCAAAATGTCAACCGCTTTATTTTTTATCTACACAGACAGAGTGCAAATGGCTTTGCTGTCAGAAGCACTGAGCGAGTTGTCAAGCCAGCAGCAGGAGTGGGAAAGCAGAAACCCTGTGGTTGATTCAGGGATCCAGACATGGGGAGAGCTCTGCCCTACTCTCTGTAACTGAGGTCTCCCCCAGCCTGAGATGTGGAGCCCCCAACAGCACCACACACAGTCATCACACGTGGTCACCCCTGACTGACCAGGCTTCACCCTTGAGAAGTGGGTGCCACCCCTGGGCCTTACCTGAGTAGGTCCACTCGGCCCCGTGCTGGGCCTGGGCTCCCAGCACGAGCAGGGATAGCAGGGTGACCAGGGGCGTCATGTTGCGGCAGGTCTGGAGTCAGGGCCGATGCTGCGGAGGCTCCTCTTTTAAAAGCTCAGAAACTGTAAATAACAATTTACCGGGTCTGGCCGGCTGATCCACCCTTTGCTGCGCCCACTGAAAAACAGCACGCCCCTCACACCCGCTTCCCCGGCCAGGTGATGCGCACCTGCCCCATCACCTCTGGCACAAGCACCGAGTCCACGTGGCCTGAGGGTTCGGTTGTCTGCTGTCTGATTTATGAAAACTCACTCAGAGGGTCACACAGCGCAGCCTTTGTGGGCAAGCGACTACCTCGGGCCAAGCAGATGGCCCCAGGCAGAGGGCTGCAGAGTGGGGAGGTTTTTTCAAAACAATGGCATTTTCTGTGACCTCGCTCCTGGCAAGCGGGGCCCAGGAAGGGAACCGGTGAGGAGCATCACCAGTGCCTAAAGCCCCAGCCGGATGCTGCGTGGTATTTCCTGCCTGCCTCAGCAGTAGACACCTGCCACTCACGCAGACTTAGGGCTGCCCTCAGCCGGACAGCTGGAGAGATGGCCTGGGCCCCATGCGTGCTCAGTTGCTCAGTCGTGTCGACTCTTTCGAGACTCCATGGACAGTAGCCCACCAGGCCCCTCTGTCCATGGGATTCTCCTGGTAAGAATACTGGAGTGGATTGCCACTTTCTCCTCCAGGGGATCTTTCTGACCCAGGGATCAAACCCACGTCTCTTCTGTCTCCTGCATTACAGGTGGATTCTTTATCTGCTGAACCACTGGGGAAGCCCCATGTTTGAGCATAAAATGAAGGATCCAACTGCAGGCTGTCCTGTTCTAATCCTCTTTTTTTTCTTAAGCCTTTTTTTTTTAAATGTGGGCCATGTTTAAATTCTTCATTGAATTTGTTACAACATTGCTTCCGTTTTTTGATGTTTTGGTTTTCCGGTCACAAGGCATATGGGATCTTAGCTCCCAGACCAGGGATCAAACCTGCACCCCCTGTGTTGGAAGGCAAAGTTTTAACCACTGGACCACCAGGGAAGTTCCTCATCCTAACTCTTGAATCACTGGTGGATGCTGAGTCCCAGCTCATGAGCCACATCCCAACACGTGTCCTGAGTTAGCCCAGCTGCTGTGGGTGTCTGAGTTGCTCTATGGAATGGATTTGCTCTGACAGCCACAGTGCGCTTGGTCACACCCAAACCCATCCAACACACCGGATCAATGAATTGCCTAATCCTCCTGTGTCCACTTGGGTAAACAGTCCTTGAAATTAGCTGAGAGAGAAATTTTAGAGGTTATACTTGCTGACAGGCTCATACTTCCCATGCCCTTCAGAGAGGACACAGGAAAAGGGCAGCAATGTTCTTGGCCTGAAACAAAGGACAGTCCTGTTCTGCAGAACAGAGCTAATGCCCTCTGCAGCTTCTTTAATCTCATGGCCTACTTTTCCCTGGAATCTGAGGGATGCTGCAATGGCAGTACAGTAGCATGATTTAACTCTGGTGGAGAGAAAGGATTCTGTGGCCAGACCAACAGAGTTCAGAACTCTGCTCTGCCACTTACTAGCTGTGTGAACTTCAGCAAGTTACTCAACTGTTTCTTTGCCTCCATTCCTTCAGTTTAATAGGACTTAAGGATAGTACTTCCTCATGCAAGGAGATCAAACCAGTCAATCCTAAAGGAAATTAACCCTGAATATTCATTGAAAGGACTGATGCTGAAGTTGAAGCTCCAATACTTTGGCTACCTGATGTGGAGAGCCGACTCATTGGAAAAGATCCTGATGCTGGGAAAGATTGAGAGCAGGAGGAAAAGGGAGCAACAGAGGATGAGATGGTTGGATGGCATTACCGACTTGATGGCCATGAGTTTGAGCAAACTCTGGGAGATAGTGAAAGACAGGGAAGCCTGGCATGCTGCATTCCATGGAGTCGCAAAGAGTTATACATGACTGAGCAACTCAACAACAGCAACCTCCTCCTGAGGATACAACAACAAATCTGTATGTAATACTCAGAGTAGCACGTGGTATGTGGCAAACAGGGTTGTTATTTTATGGAGAAAGGAAGTGACATCATTGTCACCTAGCCTGTTGGGGAGGGAACAGAGGTGAAAATGCAGAACTCGATCTCCAACTGAAACAGCTTTCCAGGTTTTCAGAAATAGGAAACCCACTGCCCAGTCTTTGCTAAGGAAGTTAGATCCCAGCCTGCTGGGCCCAGGTCTGGCTAAAAGGGCCACCTTGTAAGACCCAGTTCTGCTGAGGATACTGAGACGGGCATCTACCTTTAGGACTTTTAGACATGCCAGGGAGCCCTGATACCCAACTGGCAGGAAAACAAAAACTGAGCCATCTCAACTCTTTTCTTAAGAATCACAGAAAGAATTAGAGAACCGTGGAGGGAGCCAGAAGATCCTAATGTGGAGAAGCCAAGGAGCTTTGCTGAGGTGAGAAGGAACTCAAGTAAGTCAGAGTGTAAGACAGGGGAAACTGCAGAGAGAGGGAGGCAGAAAGGAGAATGAGAGGAGACGGGAAGAGACCTACAGAGAAAGGAGGGTTCCTGGAGCCACATGGTCTGGCCTGAGTGTTGGCCGCTTCCAATGGCTCCCACGCTCCATCTCTCATTTGTGAGAAGTGTGGTCCTGAGGCTAGCGCTTTGGGATGCCTGAGAGAGCCCTGGTGCTTTTATTGCCCCGCAAAATCTTTGAAGTAAGTGCACAGTTGCTTTGGGGCATCTGTAATGTTAACATCCCTTGCCTGGAACCCTACTGCAGAACATGCATCCATCCATCAGACCTGCAGCTTTGCCCGGGTTTCTCTGTCTCTTTGGCCAGCTACTAGCCTGTACAACTGGCTAACACTGCGAATAAGTGGTTAGGGTGAATGATTAAGTTAATAAAGTAATCAGACTAGTCAAGTCCCATCTGCTAATGAGGGCACCTTACTAGAGAGGGATGGGGTCTGGGTTGCCTCCCAGACTCCAGTGACCTAATCCACATAGAATCGGTCAAGGTCACTTTTGTTGCCTACTTTCTAGCTCACTGTCTTCTTTGACCCTAAAATTTTCCATTAACCTTGAACATGTTTCCGCCCTGTATTTGAAAAGCACATTGTTTCGATTTTTATAGTGTGCCACATTAGACTCTGAACTTGCCTTTTCTGCTTTCATCCAACCACATCTCCACCTCATCAAAGATGTGTCTTATTCGCAACTCCTGTTTTTCTGGATACTGTGATTTGGGTGGTTGTCTGAGATGAGTTGACAAGTATGCCATTTTTAATCACAACATAATGTCAGAAATGACAAAGGAGACTTGTTTCTCCTTGGTGCCACCACAGCTGCGTGAAGGAGACCCACTGAGGCAAAGAAAAAGGGAGGGCAGTGAGGTGAGGTCAGCCCAGATAAACAGGGAAGTACCACCAGTCCAGGGAGGCAGGGAGGGGTGATCAGGCCAGGGGAGCAGAGAGGGGTGATCAGTCCAGGAGGGCAGGCAGGGGTGATCAGTCCAGAGGGCAGAGAGGGGTGATCAGTTCAGGGGGCAAAGAGGGGTGATCAGTCCAGATGAGCAGGGATGGGTGATCAGTCCAGGTGAGCAGGGAGAGGTGATCAGTCCAGGTGAGCAGGGATGGGTGATCAGTCCAGGGGGCAGAGAGAGGTGATCAGTTCAGGGGGCAAAGAGGGCTGATCAGTCCAGATGAGCAGGGATGGGTGATCAGCCCGGGTGAGCAGAAAAAAGTGATCAACACAGGTGAACAAGGAGGTATGGTCGGCCCAGGTGAGCAGGGAGGGATGATAAGCCCGGGTGTACGGGGAAATACTATCAGCCCACATAAACAGGGAAGTACTGTCAGCTCAGGAGAGCCAAAGCTCAGGTTTGCATAGGACTGGCATGGAAAGATGAATTTGGCTACACAAGAACACATACATTTTGGCTGTAAGTAATACAGACAGGCCATTGTTCTGTTTCATTTAGGAGTTCCAGCTCTGGAATCCTGAAGACTGAATCATTCTCAACAAGTTAGTTGTCTAAATAAGTAAAGGTTCAATTCTATATAAGCACCTCTAAGACGCTTAGTCCACTTTGGATTAAAACTTTTTTTTTTTTTTTTTTAATTTTTTTATTAGTTGGAGGCTAATTACTTCACAACATTTCAGTGGGTTTTGTCATACATTGATATGAATCAGCCATAGATTTACACTTATTCCCCATCCCGATCCCCCCTCCCACCTCCCTCTTCACCCGACTCCTCTGGGTCTTCCCAGTGCACCAGGCCCGAGCACTTGTCTCATGCATCCCACCTGGGCTGGTGATCTGTTTCACCATAGATAGTATACATGCTGTTCTTTTGAAACATCCCACCCTCACATTCTCCCACAGAGTTCAAAAGTCTGTTCTGTATTTCTGTGTCTCTTTTTCTGTTTTGCATATAGGGTTATCATTACCATCTTTCTAAATTCCATATATATGTGTTAGTATGCTGTAATGTTCTTTATCTTTCTGGCTTACTTCACTCTGTATAATGGGCTCCAGTTTCATCCATCTCATTAGGACTGATTCAAATGAATTCTTTTTGACAGCTGAGTAATATTCCATGGTGTATATGTACCACAGCTTCCTTATCCATTCATCTGCTGATGGGCATCTAGGTTGCTTCCATGTCCTGGCTATTATAAACAGTGCTGCAATGAACATTGGGGTGCACGTGTCTCTTTCAGATCTGGTTTCCTTAGTGTGTATGCCCAAAAGTGGGATTGCTGGGTCATATGGCAGTTCTATTTCCAGTTTTTTAAGGAATCTCCACACTGTTCTCCATAGTGACTGTACTAGTTTGCATTCCCACCAACAGTGTAAGAGGGTTCCCTTTTCTCCACACCCTCTCCAGCATTTATTGCTTGTAGTCTTTTGGATAGCAGCCATCCTGACTGGCGTGTAATGGTACCTCATTGTGGTTTTGATTTGCATTTCTCTAATAATGAGTGATGTTGAGCACCTTTTCATGTGTTTGTTAGCCATCTGTATGTCTTCTTTGGAGAAATGTCTGTTTAGTTCTTTGGCCCATTTTTTGATTGGGTCATTTATTTTTCTGGAATTGAGCTTCAGGAGTTGCTTGTATATTTTTGAGATTAATCCTTTGTCTGTTTCTTCATTTGCTATTATTTTCTCCCAATCTGACGGCTGTCTTTTCACCTTACTTATAGTTTCCTTTGTAGTGCAAAAGCTTTTAAGTTTCATTAGATCCCATTTGTTTAGTTTTGCTTTTATTTCCAATATTCTGGGAGGTGGGTCATAGAGGATCCTGCTGTGATTTATGTCAGAGAGTGTTTTGCCTATGTTCTCCTCTAGGAGTTTTATAGTTTCTGGTCTTACATTTAGATCTTTAATCCATTTTGAGTTTATTTTTGTGTATGGTGTTAGAAAGTGTTCTAGTTTCATTCTTTTACAAGTGGTTGACCAGTTTTCCCAGCACCACTTGTTAAAGAGGTTGTCTTTTTTCCATTGTATATCCTTGCCTCCTTTGTCAAAGATAAGGTGTCCATAGGTTCGTGGATTTATCTCTGGGCTTTCTATTCTGTTCCATTGATCTATATTTCTGTCTTTGTGCCAGTACCATACTGTCTTGATGACTGTGGCTTTGTAGTAGAGTCTGAAGTCAGGCAGGTTGATTCCTCCAGTTCCATTCTTCTTTCTCAAGATTACTTTGGCTATTCGAGGTTTTTTGTATTTCCATACAAATTGTGAAATTCTTTGGTCTAGTTCTGTGAAAAATACCGTTGGTAGCTTGATAGGGATTGCATTGAATCTATAGATTGCTTTGGGTAGAATAGCCATTTTGACAATATTGATTCTTCCAATCCATGAACACGGTATGTTTCTCCATCTGTTTGTGTCCTCTTTGATTTCTTTCATCAGTGTTTTATAGTTTTCTATGTATAGGTCTTTTGTTTCTTTAGGTAGATATACTCCTAAGTATTTTATTCTTTTTGTTGCAATGGTGAATGGTATTGTTTCCTTAATTTCTCTTTCTGTTTTTTCATTGTTAGTATATAGGAATGCAAGGGATTTCTGTGTGTTAATTTTATATCCTGCAACTTTACTATATTCATTGATTAGTTCTAGTAATTTTCTGGTAGAGTCTTTAGGGTTTTCTATGTAGAGGATCATGTCATCTGCAAACAGTGAGAGTTTCACTTCTTCTTTTCCTATCTGGATTCCTTTTACTTCTTTTTCTGCTCTGATTGCTGTGGCCAAAACTTCCAACACTATGTTGAACAGTAGTGGTGACAGTGGGCACCCTTGTCTTGTTCCTGATTTCAGGGGGAATGCTTTCAATTTTTCACCATTGAGGGTGATGCTTGCTGTGGGTTTGTCATATATGGCTTTTATAATGTTGAGGTATGTTCCTTCTATTCCTGCTTTTTGGAGAGTTTTAATCATAAATGAGTGTTGAATTTTGTCAAAGGCTTTCTCTGCATCTATTGAGATAATCATATGGTTTTTATCTTTCAATTTGTTAATGTGGTGTATTACGTTGATTGATTTGCGGATATTGAAGAATCCTTGCATTCCTGGGATAAAGCCCACTTGGTCGTGGTGTATGATTTTTTTAATATGTTGTTGGATTCTGTTTGCTAGAATTTTGTTAAGGATTTTTGCATCTATGTTCATCAGTGATATTGGCCTGTAGTTTTCTTTTTTTGTGGCATCTTTGTCTGGTTTTGGAATTAGGGTGATGGTGGCCTCATAGAATGAGTTTGGAAGTTTACCTTCTTCTGCAATTTTCTGGAAGAGTTTGAGTAAGGTAGGTGTTAGCTCTTCTCTAAATTTTTGGTAGAATTCAGCTGTGAAGCCATCTGGTCCTGGGCTTTTGTTTGCTGGAAGATTTTTGATTACACTTTCGATTTCCTTGCCTGTGATGGGTCTGTTAAGATCTTCTATTTCTTCCTGGTTCAGTTTTGGAAAGTTATACTTTTCTAAGAATTTGTCCATTTCATCCAAGTTGTCCATTTTATTGGCATAGAGCTGCTGGTAGTAGTCTCTTATGATCCTTTGTATTTCAGTGTTGTCTGTTGTGATCTCTCCATTTTCATTTCTAATTTTGTTAATTTGGTTCTTCTCTCTTTGCTTCTTAATGAGTCTTGCTAATGGTTTGTCAATTTTGTTTATTTTTTCAAAAAACCAGCTTTTAGCTTTGTTGATTTTTGCTATGGTCTCTTTAGTTTCTTTTGCATTTATTTCTGCCCTGATTTTTAAGATTTCTTTCCTTCTGCTAACCCTGGGGTTCTTCATTTCTTCCTTCTCTAATTGCTTTAGGTGTAGAGTTAGGTTATTTATTTGGCTTTTTTCTTGTTTCTTGATGTAAGCCTGTAATGCTATGAACTTTCCCCTTAGCACTGCTTTTACAGTGTCCCATAGGTTTTGGGTTGTTGTGTTTTCATTTTCATTCATTTCTATACATATTTTGATTTCTTTTTTGATTTCTTCTATGATTTGTTGGTTATTCAGAAGTGTGGATTAAAACTTTTAAGGCGTACCATGCTCTTGCCTGTTGTCTGCAGTAGGTCAAGCTGAATGCAATTAAACTTTTCTTAATGACCAAGACCCACTAATTTAAATATCAATTATTATCCTTTATCATAATGTATTTATGCCCAGTGGGCCTATAATTATATGAGTCCTCTCCCTACATGAAACAACCCTAACTGTTACACTTTTGGATTTCTTGTTTTAGATGTTGAGAGAGGAATTTCATCTTTCAATTATTAAAGCAATGTACACCCATGTTCATGGGTAAAATAGTCAAATTATTAACATACAGAAGGCATGTAACATACAGAAGGCAGTATAGTAAAAGCTACGGCTTTTCCAGTAGTCATGTATGGACGTGAGAGTTGGACCATAAAGAAGACTGAACACTGAAGAACTGATGTCTTCAAACTGTGGTGCTGGAGAAGACTCTTGAGAGTCCCTTGGACTGCAAAGAGATCAAACCAGTCAATCCTAAAGGAACTATTCATTGGAAGGACTGATGCTGAAGCTGAAGCTGAAGCTCCAATACTTTGGCCACCTGATTCGAAGAGCCAACTCATTGGAAAAGACCTTTATACTGGGAAAGACTGAGGGCAAGAGGAGAAGAGGGCAGTAGAGGATGAGATGGTTAAAGAGCATCACTGACTCAATGAACGTGAATTTGACCGAACTCTGGGAGACAGTAAAGGGCAGGAAAGCTTGGCTTGCTGCAGTCTATGAGGTTGCAAAAAGTTGGACACGACTTAGCCATTAAGCAACAACAACAGAAGACCAATTGATACAGAGATGAGACTTGGTGCTAAGGCAGGGTCTGGAGGACTCTGCTTTGCTAGAAGTTAACTCTTTAGTTGATAGATTATAAACAGGTTTGGAAGTGCTGGGGAAAGGCTGGGAGGCTGGAGCATCTGGAGGTACCAATGTGTATGTTCACTTTTTAATAGTTAATGCTTCCCTACTGGTGGCTCAGTAGTAAAAGAATCTGCCTGCCAGTGCTTGAGACATGGGTTCGATCCCTGGTTTGGGAAGATCCCCTGGAGAAGGAAATGGCAACTCACTCCAGTATTCTTGCCTGGAAAACCCCATGGACAGAGGAGCCTGGCAGGCTACAATCAATGAGATTGCAATGACATGGACACAACTTAGCGACTGAACAACAATGACAAACTGTAACATAGGCTGTCAGCTGTTGCTTCTCAATTGTCCACTTGGTACCCTCACTTCCTGGCTTCTTGCTGCTTTTTATCTAGTTGGTCAGCGATCAGATAATTATACTCCTTAGAATTATATGCACAAGAAGAATGGAGACAGCTGAACCAAGAGCACTGAGGCTGTTGTAAAACCAAAGAATGCAAACACTGAAATATTCATTTTGACTACTCATGAAATGTTTATATCCTTTCTGACTTTTGGTTATACCCATGTAAGTGAAGCATTACTAACCTGTCAAGCTAAATAACCTACTTGCAGAATATGCGACCACATCTAGCCCTCATTCAGTGAGGCCCATGAGTTCTTTCCCCAGCCTCTTGGTGGATGAATTCCCCAGTCTTACAGGGAACCTCCAGTCTCATCTGTCCTCCTAGAATTCAGCACCTACTGTTTCGTCTACCCGCAGGCATTTTCCTCCATTGTATCTATCCTTCTTCCTTACTGGGTACCAGTATCCCACATCAAAAAACATCCAGACTAGGACTTCCCTGGCAGTGCAGTGGTCAAGAATCCACCTTGCAATGCAGGGGACACAGATTTGATCTCTGATCAGGTAACTAAGATCCCACATGCAAGGAAGCAGCTAAGTCCACATGCTGTAACTACTGAATCTACGTGCCACAACTGGAGAGTCTGTGTAGCACAACAAAAAATCTCACATGACACATGAAGATTCCCATGTGCTGCAACTAAGACCCATCAGACAAATAAATAAATATTAAAAAAAAAAAACATCCAGACCAAAACCCTTGTGGAGATTCTCTTCTCCATTATTAATATGGGAATAAGCAAAATAGAGAGCTTCCTGGGTGGTGCTAGTGGCAAAGAACCTGTCTTCCAATGCAGGAGACATGAGACTTATGGGTTCAATCCCTCGGTTGGGAAGGTCCCCTGAAGGAGGGCAAGGCAACATACTCCAGTATTCTTGCATGGAAACTCCCCCTGAAACGTTGTTGCTGAACCATGAAAAGACGCCGGGATTCTTGGTCTCTGGAGGAGAAGAATTTAATCCAGGGCCAGAGATGAGGCTTGATCACTCAGCGCTTTTGTGTAATAAAGTTTTATTAAAGTATAAAGGAGATAGAGAAAGCTTCTGACATAGGCATCAGAAGGGAGCAGAAAGAGTACCCCCCTCCTAGTCTTCAGCTGGATGTTATATAGTCACTGCTGCTGCTGCTGCTGCTGCTGCTGCTGCTGCTGCTAAGTCGCTTCAGTCGTGTCCGACTCTGTGCGACCCCATAGACGGCAGCCCACTAGGCTCCCCCGTCCCTGGGATTCTCCAGGCAAGAACGCTGGAGTGATTTGCCATTTCCTTCTGCAATGCATGAAAGTGAAAAGGGAAAGTGAAGTCGCTCAGTCGTGTCCGACTCTTAGCGACCCCATGGACTGCAGCCTACCAGGATGATCTGTCCATGGGATTTTCCAGGCAAGAGTACTGGAGTGGGGTGCCACTGCCTTCTCCATATAGTCACTAGCAGTTTGTTAATGAAAGAAAGGAATGTCTTAAAACTCAGAATGGCACCAGGCCCCTCATCCATAAGATGTATTTTGGGATAATCTTGGCACCAGAGGAGTCATCCCGGGCCATAAACCGATTGACTTGAATCTTGTAGAAGGGCAGATTACCATACAAATAGTTTTGTTTACATAGATTAGGGAAACAATGTCTGAGTATAACGTAATGGTTTGTCAAGTAGGTGGAACCAACTTGAACACAGAGTCTGGGGTAAATGCATAGTACATTAACATAACTTAAGACAAACATTTCTGTGAGAAAAATGCATAGGTTGACTCAAGGTTTGAGAATAATTAACTTCAGGTAGAACCAGGTGTCATTATGGCAACACAGTATTTTAAGAGAAACCTCCTTTTAAATTTGTATAGAGAAGGAAAAAAATATCGCTAGTTTGTTTCCTCCTGCCCTTTAAGAGAGAGAAAAATGTCTGACACTTGCAGCCTATTTCCTCTGTTTGGAGACCCCCGGCCTTCCTACCTGTTACCCTCGCACCATGGACAGAGAAGCCTGGTAAGCTATGGTCCGTAAGGTCGCAAAGAGTCAGACATGACTGAAGAGACTTAGCAAGCACACACACATGCAAGCAAGATAGGATCCAATATCTAAAAATATTTACTGCTCAGACTTCCATCCACATTTTGTGGCCCTTGTCTGTGCAAACTTACCATAGGACCTGTTGGAGTTGGAAGTCCCATTAACCTCTCCTGCTGGCTGTCTCTTCAGCTCCTTGGAAGACACCTGGGCCAGGTCTTGCTTCAAGCCCTTTTATGTACTCCTCCCCTGGTCTATTTCTGTAGGACAGGTTTGTGTGCTTCCAGCTCCACCCTGAACTGGTCAATAAGTAATTCCAGATCTATACTGAGTCCTAACCCTCCCCTTACACCCAAGAGACTGGTTTCACAAGTAGATTATTCATTTCCTGTCACCACTGTAACAAATTACCACAAATTACTCAAAACAAGATGTTTTTCTCTTACAGATCTGGAGCTCAGAAATCCAAAATTGCTTTGCCCAGGCTGAAGTCAAGGTGTCGGTAGAGCTGGTTTATTCTAGAACTTCAAGGGAGAATTTGAGCCTCCTGCTTTTCAGCTCCCGAGGCTGCCTACACTACTTGGCGCACAGCTTCTTCCTTGAATCCCACTGATCTCTCCCTTCCATCATCACATCTCCTACTTCCTCATTTGATCTTCTAGCTTCCCTCTTATGAGGATTCTTGTGATCACATTTAGGGTTCATCCAGGTAATCCAGGATCATCTCCCTATCTCAAAATCTTTAACTTAATCACACCTGCAATTCTTTTTTGTACCTTTGACAGGTTCTGGGGATGAGGATGTGGACATCTTTGAGGGGAGCACTTGTTCAGCCTACCACAAGGGTTCAGGGGACTACCAAGTTAAATTAAATCATGAGTGGCTAAAAATGGGATTTAAACTTTAAAGAACAGCAAAATAAATCCACAATGCCATGAAATATACCAGAAATGGAGAGGACTACAGGAAAACAAGATGGACAACAGCTGATCTGTCAGGAGAATACATTGGCTTGGCCAAAAATTTCACTCAGGGTTTTCGGCACGATGTTATGGAAAAACCCAAAGAAACTTTTTGACCAACCCAATACAATTGCCAGGGGCTTACCTGGTGGATCAGTGGTAAAGAATCTGTTTGCCAATGCAGGAGACACAGGTTCAATCCCAGGGTTGAGAAGATTCCCTGCAGAAGGAAACAGCAAGGGAGAATAAGATGATGGAGGAGTAGGCAGACGTGGAGTATATCTCTCTCCACAGATACATCAAGAATACACCTTCAGAGACAAAAGATCTTGCAGAACACCAGCAGAGAGCAGGCAGGAGTACCTGACCACTGGAAAAGAATATATAGAGCATGCGAAATTCACTAGGATGAAGGAAGCAGAGGGAGAAGAGGAGAGTGAGCAGGACTGGACCTGCACCTGGAGGGTGGGGGAACTGAAACAGGGGTCAGATCCTCACATCGGGGCAACTGTCCAGGACAGAGGAAAAGCATCCGAGGCTGAGAGTGAAGCAGCTGATTTGTGGCAGTCTGAATGGAATAAGAATCACACAGAGAGTCCTTGCCACAGCCATATGTACCCCAGACAAGGATGCAAGTCCCCTAAAAAGCATAGTGGCTGGGAGCTGACATGTAGGGATTGGAGAACAGTCCCAGGGCAAGGTCTGCTACTGATTGTGTGGAGACAGCCCGAGGGGACGTGAGGGGGGAGATCACATGGAAAATGTCTGTGGAGGAAAACTAGGTAGCCGCTGGAGGCAGGGCAATACTGCTGAGTCAAGTGCAGTGGGTGGAACCATTACTGTAGCCTCTCTCTCCCCACACACCAGCACCAGTAGCTGAACAATGAAGACCCCAGAGAGGCTGTCCCTTTAAGCACCTGATGCACCAAGCAGCAGAGAAGGATCAGTCAAAGAGGCCCTCTGATTGCCAGCTGCCAGAGCCTAGAAGACTCTGATAGGGTTACAGCTCCTGAGGCTAAGGTGGTTGGTGCACACTTGGCACTGCCAGGGTCCCCAGGATACAAACAGACTTGGCACCATCAGGGTCCCCAGGATACAGACTTGGTACCACCAGGGTCCCCAAGATCCAAGCAGCTGCGCCACCTCCGTGCTCAATTCTCACTGGTGCAAAGCAGCCAGAGGCTAGAAAAAGCCCTATTAGTGCCATATCTCATGACAATAGCCACTGGCCCCCCCTGAGTACCTGGCACTGCCGGGATCCCCGCAATCCAAGAAACCCCACCACATTCACACTTGATCCCCACTGGGACAGAGCTGCCAGAGGCTACAAAAAACCCTAAGAGCACCATATTTCCTGCTGACCTAGCCACTGACTCCCCTGAGTACCTGGTGCTACCAGAGCCCCTGTGAACCAAGCAGCTATGCCACCTCCACACCTGGGCCTCATTGGGGCAGACCAAAGTCCTCCAGGGAAGCCTCAGGAGCAAAGCCCTGTGGACACTCACATGCAGAGGTGGAGATAAAACCACAATAGAAACCCAGGGGCAGTGTGGCTAAGGAAGAGGACCCAAAACCTTTCCACCAGCTGCTCAAGCTGCAGATTAAGTCCACATGATCAACTAGGCAGACTCTGTGTCTATGGAGTATATAAAAGGACAATGAGAGCTCCCACAAAAGAATATGCAATAGTTCTGGCAGGTGTGGACACTGGAGGCAAGAACACACAGGAGTAGAACCAGATTAGAGTCTGAGCAGCCCCCACAGCAGGTCCAGAGATCAGCCCACTCTTGGAGGGCATCCTAAGGAGGCGAGGTGGATTGTGACTTACAGCAAGGGAAAGGATGCTGACAGCTGAGATTCAAGAAAAACATTTATTATTCTTTTATGTTGACTAGTTCTGTAGTTGCTTCTGGATTTTTTTTCCCCCCTCTGTTGCTGTAGTTGTTGATTTTATTAGTACTATTAAATCTATTTAAGTTTTTGAGAATTTTTTTTAATCACATTTTTTATTTCTTTTATATACTTCTGCCTCTGCGTTAGCCTTTTGCTATTTTGTGGGGCTTCCCTTTTTTTATTTAATTTTTTTTTTAAATTTATTGTCTTTTTCAACATTTTTTCTTTCGTTTGCTTTTCCTATTGCAGTTATTCTTTAATATATGTAAATTTTCTTTATCTATCTCTACTTAACTTTGTATCTCTATTCTTTCTTTTCTTTTTTTTTTTCCACCATGTTTGTTTGTTTTGTTTTCATTGCTTTATTCCCCAGTTGGCACCTTGATTTGGTTTTGTTTTCCAGTTTGTGCTATTAGTTTCATTTTTAACTGGTTGATATCATTTTTTGTTTCTTTTGCTTTCTGGGCCAACCTATTGTACTTTCTTTTGGTGGGGGAGATTGTTTTGTTTTTTTCTAATGTTGTATATGGCTGTGTGTATATTTCATTGTTTTTGCTATTATTTGCCTGATTTTGTATTTGCCATTTGCCTGGGGTTTGCCTTTTGTTTTTTCTTTTTGCGTGTTTGTTTTAATCCCCTTTAATCCCATAACAAACCACCTGTGGAATCTCCATTCCCTGGCCAGAAATTGGGCCCTGAGCCTTTGGAGTAGGAGTGCTGACTCCAAGACCCTAGACTGCCAGAGAACTCCTAACCCTAGGGTGTATTAATTAGCAAGAACTCCCACATAGGCATCCACAGTATACAAAATCTGGTATCCCCAACTGCCTGCAGCACTCAGTGAGGACACCTCACCCAAACAACAAAGGCAAAAATACAAGCCTAATCATTAGCATATAGGATTACCACCTCACACAGCTCTGTCCATCAGAGGTTAAAAAAAAAGAACACCTCACCTTTCCCACCAGAACATAAGCACATGTCACAGCCTACATGAAGCCTACACAAATCACTGGACCAACCTTACCCGCAGACAAAGGAAGAAAGAACTTGATCTTAAAACCTAGGAAAAGGAGACCTCAGACACAATAAGTTTAAAAAAAAAAAATGAGGAGAAGGAAATGGCAACCCACTCCAGTATTCTTGCCTGGAGAACCCATGGACGGAGGAGCCTGGTGGGCTACAGTCCACGGGATCGCAAAGAGTCGGATATGACTGAGCGACTTCACTTTCACTTTCAACCCTCAGCTGAGAAGACTTTCAGCTCTTGTGTTTGCTATTGATTGTTTTCTTGAGTTCTCAAAGACCTGTGACCATATTTTTTTTTAAGTTGCCTGTTTTCTAATAGCATCACTTTACACACTGTTGTCTAATAATATGTTGGTGTTTAGAATGCCTTGTTAATTATTTTGAGCAGCCATTGCCTGTATTTTCTTAGCACCTCCTTGGTTTTCTTACGTGAACTCATCTGACAGGGAAATGCAGCTTTTTTGTTTGCCCTCTCTGCATACTGGACCGTCTTGAGTCAGTGTTCTAACTAATCCTTGATGGTCTCTGAGCTACTGTTCTACCAGACTCAGTAGTTATGTGCTTCAGGAATTTTTCGGTAGAATTGGTCCTATTAGGAGACTCTTGGTGTCACCTTTGTTATCTTAAAAGCTGGTCCCTTCACTGAGGCTCTTAATTTTTTGAAAACTTGATTCTATTTCAGCTGAAAATTGGCAAGGCTATTTAAAAAATTGAGGGAAGTCATTTAAGAAATTGAAAAGTAATTGCAAACAACATTGGATAGTTGTGACTTTCAGTTCTGTATCAGTTGAATTCTTGTGCTCTTTTCCCTGTGTATGTGGAGGTTCTATTTTTCTCCAATAAAAGTTTTTATTTAAAACAAAAAAATGCAAAGGCAGAGAAATATTGCACAAATGAAGGAACAGCCTAGAAACACACGAGTCCAAATAAATGAAGAGGAAATTGGCAAATTAACTGAAAAAGAATTCAGAGTAATGATAGTATAGATGATCCAAAACCTCAAAAATAGAATGGAGAAAATTCAGGAATCAATTAACACATTTAACAAGGACCTAGAAGAAATAAAGAATAAACAGAGATGAACAACACAATTACTGAAATTAAAAATACTCTAGAAGGAATCAATAGCAGAATATCTGAGGCAAAAGAACAGATAAGTGAGCTGGAAGATAGAATGGTGGAAATAACTGCTGAAAAGCAGAATAAAGGAAAAAAATGAAAAGAACTGAGGATAGTCTCAGAAACCTCTGGGTAATATCAAACACACCAACATTCAAATTATAGGGGTCCCAGAAGAAGAAGAGAAAAAGAAAGCATATGAAAAAAATTTTTAAGAGATTATAGTCAAAAATTTCCCCAGCATGGAAAAGGAAATAGTCAATCAAGTCCAAGAAGGGCAGAGAGTCCCATAGAGGATAAACCTGAGGAAAACACATGAAAACACATAATAATCAAACTAACAAAAATTAAACACAAAGAAAGAATATTAAAAGCAGCAAGGGAAAAGCAACAAGTAACATACTAGGGAAACCCCATACGATTAACAGCTGATCTTTCAGCAGAAACTCTGCAGGCCAGAAGGGAATGGAAGGATATATTTAAAGTACTGAAAAGGAAAAATCTACAACCAAGATTACTCTACTCTAATGAATTAAAGAATTCATTAAAAATTGATAGATAAATCAAAAGCTTTACAGACAAGCAAAAGATAAGACAATTTAGTACCACTAAACCAGCCTTATAATAAATGTTAAAGGGACTTCTATAAACAGGAAACACAAGGGAAGAAAAAGACCTACAAAAACAAACCCCAAGCAATTAAGAAAACGGCAACAGGAACATATATATCTATAATTACTTTAAATGTAAATGGATTAAACACTCCAACCAAAAGACACAGACTGGTTGAATGGTTACAAAACAAGACCCATATATATGCTGTCTACAAGAGATCCACTTCAGACCTAGAGACTCAAACAGATTGAAAGTGAGAGGATAGAAAAAGATATTCCATGTAAATGGAAATCAAAAGAAAGCCAAAGTAGCAATCCTCATATCAGACAAAATAGACCTTAAAATAAAGAATATTATAAGAGATTAGGAAGGACACCACATAATGATCAAAGGATCAATCCAAGAAGAAGACATAACAATTATAAATATTTATGCACCCAACATAGGCACACCTCAATACAAACACTAACAGATATAAAAGGAGGAATTAACAGTAACACAATAATAGTAGGGGACTTTAACACCCCACTTACACCAGTGACTTGATCATTAAAACAGAAAATTAATAAGGAAACACAAATCTTAAATGACACATTATGAAGGTAAATCTAACTAATATCTTCAGGACATTCCATCCAAATGCAGAAGAATACACTTTCTTCTCAAGTGCACAAGGAACATTCTCCAGGATAGATCACATCTGGGGTCACAAATCAAGCCTCAGTAAATCTGAGAAAATTGAAATCGTATCAAGCATCTTTTCTGACCACAATGTTATGAGACTGGATATCAAGTACAGGGGAAAAGAAACTGTAAAAAACACAAACACATGGAGATTAGACAATACATTTCTAAATAACAAACAGGTTACTGAAATCAAAAATCCCTTTTGATTTCAAAAGGGAAATAAAAAATTCCTAGAAACAATTGACAATGAAAACACAACTCAAAACCTATCAAGTGCAGCAAAAGCAGTTCTAAGAGGGAAGTTTATAGCAATACAATCCTACCTCAAGAAACAAGAAAAACATTGAACAGGCAGCCTAACTTTACACCTAAAACAACTGGAAAAAGAACAACAACAACAAAACTAGAAGGAAAGAAATCATAAAGGTCAGAGCAGAAATAGATGAAAAAGAAATGAAGGAAACAATAGAAAAGATTAATAAAACTAAAAGCTTGTTCTTTAAGAAGACAAGCAAAGTTGACCAGACTCATCAAGAAAAAAAGAGAAGAGTCAAATCAACAAAATTAGAAATGAAAAAGGAGAGGTTACATCAGACAATGCAGAAATGCAAATGATCATAAGAGGCTATTACGAGCAACTATATGTTGATAAAATGGACAACCTGGAAGAAATGGAGAGATTCTTAGAAAAGCTCAATGTTCCAAGACTGAACCAGGAAAAAAAAAAAAGAAATTATGAATGAGCCAATTACAAGCAGTGAAATCAAAACTGTGATCAAAAATCTCCCAGAAAACAAAAGCCCAGGGCCAAGGGGCTTCGCAGGTGAATTCTAGCAAACATTTAGAGAATAGTTAATGCCTATCCTTATAAAACTCTTTCAAAAAATTGCAGAGGAAGAAACACTTCCAAACTTATTCTACAGGGCCACTATCACCCTGATACCAAACCAGACGAAGACAACACACAAAAAAGAAAATCACAATATTACTGATGAACATAGATGCGAAAATCCTCAACAAAATTCTAGCAAATGGATTTCAACAGCACATTAAAATGATCATACACCATGATCAAGTTGGGTTTATCTCAGGGATGCAAGGATTCTTCAATATAAGCAAATCAATCAATGTGATACACATATTAACAAACTGAAAGACAAAAAATCATATGATAACTTCAATAGATGCAGAAAAAACCTTTGACAAAATTCAGCACCCATTTATGATAGAAACTTCTCAAAAAATGGGCATATAATGGACCTACCTCAACATAGTAAAGGCCATATACAATAAACTCACAGCAAGAATTATTCTGAATCGTGAAAAACTGAAAGCATTCCCTCTAAGATCAAGAAAAAGACAAGGATGCCCACTATCACCACTATTACTCAACATAGCTTTAGAAGTCCTGGCTATGGCAATCAGAGAAGAAAAAGAAATGAAATGAATTCAGATTGGAAAAGAAAAGGTAAAACACTCACTGTTTGCAGACAACATGATATCATATATACAAAACCACAAAGATACTATCAAAAAATTACTAGAGCTAAGCAGTGAATTTAGCAAAGTCACAGGATACAAAATCAATACATAGAAATGACTTGCACTCTTATATACTAACAATGGAAAATCAGAAAGAGAAATTAAGGAATCAACCTACTCACCATTGCAACAAAAATTTTAAAATATCTAAGAATAAACCTACCTAAGGAAACAAAAGAACTGTACACAGAAAATTATAAGACACTAATGAAAGAAATAAAAGAAAACATAAACAGATGGAGAGATATGCCATGTCCTTGGTTGGAAGAATCAATATTGTGAAAATGACTATACTACCAAATACAATCTCTATCAAATTCAATGTATCCCTATCAAATTACCAATGGCACTTTTTACAGAACTAAAACAAATACCTCACAATTTATACAGAAACACAAAAGATTCTGAATGGCCAAAGCAATCTTAAGAAAAAGAATGGAGCTGAAGGAATCAACCCTCCTGACTTCAGACTATACTATAAAGCTACAGTAATCAAGACAGTATGGTACTGGCACAAAAACAGAAATATAGACCAATGGAACAAGAAAGAAAGCCCAGAAATAAACCCATGCACCTATGGGTACCTCCTTTTTACAAAGGAGGCAAGAATATACAATGGGGCAAAGATAGCCTCTTCAATAAGTGGTGCTGGGAAAACTGGACAGCTATGTATAAAGGAAATTAGAACACTTCGTAACACCATACACAAAGATAAACTCAAAATGGATTAAAGACCTAAATGTAAGATCAAAAACTATAAAACTTTTAGAGGAAAACATAGGCAGAACACTCGATGATGTAAATCACAGCAAGATCCTCTATGACACCTCCTAGAGTAATGGAAATGAACACAAAAATAAACAAGTGGGACAGTTAAACTTAAAAACTTTTGTACAGCAAAGGAAACCATTAACAAGGTGAAAAGACAACCTTCAGAATGGAAGAAAATAATAGCAAATGAAACAATTGACAAAGGATTGCATGCATGCATGCTAAGTTGCTTCAGTCATGTCCTACTCTTTATGACCCCATGGACTGTATCCTGCCAGGCTCCTCTGTCCAAGGAATTCTCCAGGCAAGAATACTGGAGTTTGTTGCCATATCCTCCTCCAGGGGATCTTCCCAACCCAGAGATTGAACCCAAGTCTCCTGCAACTCCTGCATTGCAGGCAAATTCTTTACAGCTCCAAAACATACAAGCAGCTCATACAAATCAATACCAGAAAAACAAACAACCCAATCAAAAAGTGGGAAAAAGACCTAAACAGACATTTCTCCAAAGACATACAGATGGCTAATAAACACATGAAAGGATGCTCAACATGGCTCATAATTAGAGAAATGCAAATCAAAACTACAATGAGATATCACCTAACACCAATCAGAATGGCAATCATCATAAAGTCTACAAACAATAAATGCTAAAGAGGGTGTGGAGAAAAGGGAACCCTCTTGCACTATTGGTGGGAATGTAAATTGATACAGCCACCATTGAAGACAGTATGGATATTCCTTTAAAAGCTAGAAATAAAACCACCATATGACCCAGCAATCCCACTACTAGACATATACCCTGAGGAAACCAAAATTGAAAAAGACACATGTACCCCAATGCTCATTGCAGCACTATTTACAATAGCTAGGACATAGAAGTAACCTAGATGTCCATAGGCAGATGAATGGATAAAGAAGGTATATATGTGGTACATATATACAATGGAATATTACTCAGCCATAAAAATGAATGCATTTGAATCAGTTCTAATGAGATGGATGAACCTAGAGCCTATTATACAGAGTGAAGTAAGTCAGAAAGAGAAAAACAAATATCACATACTAATGCACATATATGGAATCTAGAAAGATTGTACTGATGGCATCATTTGCAGGACAGCAATGGAGACACATGGCTTACCTGGTGGCTCAGATGGTAAAGAATCTGCTTGCAATGCAGGGAAACTGGGTTCGATCCCTGGGTCAAAAAGATCCTCTAGAGAAGGGAATGGCAACCCATTCCAGTATTCTTGACTGGAGAATTCCATGAACAGAGGAGCCTAGCAGGCTATAAAGTCCATGGGGTCACAAAGAATCGGACATGGCTGAGCAACTAACACTTTCACTTTCACTTTCAATGGAGCCACAGACACAGAGAGCAGACTCAAGGACACAGTGAGGGGGAAGGAGAGGGTGGAATGTATGGAGAGAGTAGCATGGAAACATACATTACCATATGTAAAATAGACAGCCAATGGGAATTTACTATATGACTCAGGGAACTCAAACCAGGGTTCTGTCACAACCTAGAGGGGTGGGATGGGGAGGGAGGTGGGAGGGAGGCTCAAGAGGGAGGGGACATATGTATACCTATGGCCGATTCATGTTGTTATTTGGCATAACCCAATACAATACTGTAAGGCAGTTATCCTTCAATTAAAAATAATTTTTTTTTAAAAAGGAAACAGTGATCCACTCCAGTATTCTTGCATGGGAAATCCCATGAACAGAGGAGCCTGGTGGGCTACAGTCCATAGGGTTGCAAAGAGTGGGACATGACTTGTCAACTAAACAACAGCAATACAATTGCCAGGCACTTCATTGAACTTTTAATGGCCATAATAGTAGGACCAGAATCAGCTGGTTGGACTGGAACAGCAACACAGCAGCCTGAAAAAAATGTTAATAGCAGAAAGGAGAGGGGTCAGAGACTCAATGTAGTCGATCTGCCAGGTGTGGGTGGGCCAACACCCTTTTAATGTGTAGGAGAGGGAACCGTCAGCTTTTGGCCTGAGTCATGCATGGGAAACCTCTGCATTGGATACAGATTCCTTCGCTTTGTGTCCACACAAACCTCCTCCACATTGATTTAAAAATGAAAAGGAGGACAGAACAATACACTGAAATTAAAAATCTTCAGCAAAAGAAATCTAGCTTATTTTATCAATACTTCCACTAAGGTAACTAGTGGACAGTTATACAGGACATAACTGCAGACATGCAGGACAAATTACTTTTTTTTTCTTTTTTAGACTCTCTAAAAGCATCAGAGATCATTAAGGCAGAGTTATATAAATGGAATAATATATCATCAGAGGTTGGGTTTGTCCCAGGAATGCAAGGTTGGTTTAACATTTGAAAACTAATGTAACAAAAATTAAGGAGAAAAAGATACCCAAAGCATTTCAACATATGGAGAAATATCAACTGATAAAATTCATCATCCAAAAGATAAAAATCAAAATTCACTTTTTCTTTTTTTTAGAAAACTGAGGGTAAAGTGTGGATTTTCTCAATCTAAACTGTAGATAAAGAATGTCTACAAAAAAAGATTCTACAGCAAACATCATACTTAAAGAAGAAATACTGGATGTTTTCCCATGAGTCTGAGAAAGAGTAGGACACTTGCTACCACAGTTTATTTTTTCCTGAAAGTCCAGGCAAGTACAATACAGGGGGTTTTAGGGATTTGGAAAGAAGAAATAAAACAGTCTTATTTACAGATGGCATAATTGGATAGGTAAAACATCCAAAATGATCAATAGATAAATTATTACAATTAATAAGCACACATATAAAGTTAATATATACAAAGTCAAGATGAAAGTGAAAGTGTTAGTTGCTCAGTCCTGTTCAACTCTTTGTAACCCTATGTAAGCCCACCAGGCTCTTCTGTCCAAGGGATTCCCCAGACAAGAATACTAAGTGGGTTGCCATTTCCTTCTCCAGGAGATCTTCCCGACCCAGGGCTCAAACCTGAGTCTCCTGGATTGCAGGCAGATTCTTTACCATCTGAGCCACAAGGGAAGCCTAGATGCAATTGTATTTTTATGTAACAGCAACAGAAAATTAGGAACTAAAACTTTTTTTTTATTTAAAAAGTGCTTGCACTACAGGCACTCTCTACATCATCTTTGTAATATTTTTTTTAACTAAAACTATTCTAAAATAAGAAGTTTACTTTTTTAAAATATATCATTTACAATGGCATAAGTGAAAGTGAAGAAGTGAAAGTCGCTCAGTTGTGTTGGACTCTGTGACGTGTCCAACTCTTTGGGACGTGTCCAACTCTTTGGGTCGTGTCTGACTCTTTGAGACTGTATAGTCCATGGAATTCTCCAGGCCAGAATACTGGAGTAGGTAGCCTTTCCCTTCTCCAGGGGGACCTTCCCAACACAGGGATCGAACCTAGGACTCCCACATAGCAGGCAGATTCTTTACCAACTGAGCCACCAGGGAAACCCAAAAACCTATCCCTTCTCCAGAGCATCTTCCTGACCTGAGAATCGAACCCGGGTCTCCTGCAGGCAGATTCTTTACCAGCTGAGCTACCAGGGAACTAAAGATGCCACAATTAAAAGTCCCACATGCCACAACAAAGTTCAAAGATCCTGCATGCCACAACTGGGATCTGGCACAGCCAAATAAACAAATAGTAAAAATAAATTGTAAAATAAAAATATTATTTAAAAAACCAGAAGAATGAATAAATAAATGGTACTATACTTATACAACAGAATGAATTAGCTACTGCTCCAGGGAACAACATGAATGAACCTCACAATACGCTGAATGAAGTCTATCACAAAAGAATAAATAAAATATTATTTTATATTTATAAAGTTCCAAAATGGGCAAAACTAACCAGTAGTTTGAGAAGTGAATGGAAATGAACATGGGTCTTCTGGAGAGCTGGTCGTGATCTTGAACTAGTGACAGTTTACCCAAGGGTGTTGATGTGACATGATTTAGTGAACTGCACACTTAAGATTTGTGCAATTTTCAATATGAAAACCTTCAATTAAAATGTCCATAATAGGGACTTCCCTGACAGTCCAGTGCATAAGAAATCACCTGCCAGTGCAGGGGACATGGGTTCTATCCCTGGTCTGAGAAGATTCCACATGCCAAGGAGCAACTAAGCCTGTACACCACAACAACTGAGCTGGCATGCTGGAACTTCTGAAGCCTGCTTGCCTTACTGCCCATGCTCCGCAACAAAAGAAGCCATCACAATGAGAAGCCCATGCGCCACAATGAAGAGGAGCCCCTGCTCACCGCAACTAGAGAGAGCCTGTGCACAGCAACAAAGACCCAGCACAGCCAAAAACAAATTAATATTTATGTGTCCATAATAAAGGAAAACAGTTTGGCAATTTCCCAAAAGGTTAAACATAGAATTACCATAGGAGCCAGCAATTCCTCTTCTCAGTGTAGACCCCCCAAAATTGGAAGCACAGTTACCTGCACACCTGTGTACACAACAGTAATTTTTTACAATCAGCAAATGTGCAAACAACCCAAATGCCCATTGACAGAGGAGTGGGTGAACAAAATGTGGTAGATCCATATCTATAGAATATTATTCAGCCCTAAAAAGGAATGAGATCTTTTCAAAAAAATTTTTCTCAGCTTTATCAAGTTATAGTTGACATTTAATGCAAGTTTAAGGTAAATAATATGTTAATTTGTTAATACTGGAAAATGATTGCCACCATAGCATTAGCTAGAAATGAAATTCTGATTCATGCTATAGCAATGATGAGCCTTGAAAAGACTGCACTAATTGAAACATGCCAGACATAAAAGAACTAGTATTATATGACTCCACTTACATGAGGTTCCTGGAACAGGCAAATTCATAGAGACTGAAAGTAGAATAGAGGTTACTAGGGTCTAGGGGGAGAGGGGCTGGGGAGGTTTTGTTTAATTGGCACAGTTTCTAACTGGGATGCTGGGAAAGTTCTGGATGTAAATAGTGGTGACAGTTTCTCAACATTGTGAATGTACTCAGTGCCATCAAATCAAACACTTAAAATGGCTAAAATGGGGATTTCCCTGGAGATCCAGTGGTTAGGAGTCTGAGTTTCCAATACAGGGAGTGCAGGTTCAATCCCTGGTCAGAGACCTAGATCCCACATGCTGTGTGGCACAGTCAAAAAAGAAAAAAAAAATTTTTTTTTAAAGCTAAAATGTTCAGGATTGCAAGAGGAAAAGGGTTCTGGAAATTGTTGCATGACCATGTAGATGTATTTAACACTACTGAACTATGTGTTAGTAGTAAAAAATGATTAAGATAGTAGATTTTATGTTACATATATTTTACTATGATTTTTTAAATTTTAAGTTTTATGGTTAGAATGAATATGCTTATTCTGTATGTATTTTGCCATAATAAAAGAAATAGTTTATAATGAAAAATTCTTTGTCAGTTCATTTGAAAACATAGATCAAATAGACAAATTTCTACAAAAATACAATATAAGGTAATGTCTCTGCAGAAGAGACAACCAGAACAGTCCTATAATTACTGAAGAAATTGAATCCACAATTTAAAAATATTGTCCAAATCAAAAACAGGCCCGTGAGGTATTACAGGAGAGTTTTTCCAAACATTTAAAAAAATAATTCTAAACATACACAAAACATAGCTTAGAATAGGGACAGGTAAATCACAGCTTGTGGGCCAAACTTGGCCAGGCCTACTGTTTTACGTATTGTCTGTGGTTCCTTTCACACCATAACGGCTGCGTTGAGACATTAGGACAGACATTGTAGACTCTGCAAAGCCAAATATTTACTCTGTGATGTTTACTATCTGGCCTTTCACAGAAAAAAACTTGCCAAAAATCGAGAACTCTCTCCAGCCCACTTTATAAAGCTAGACTAACTTTGGCACCAAAATCTAACAAGGACAGCGTGTAAAAGAAAAATGATAATCTAGTGTCACTTGTGAACTTGGATAGAAAAAATCTAAAGAAAACAAGGATGAATGAATGAATGAAGGTTCTCTGAGACTCTCCTAGTTTTCAATCTATATCCATAGGGCTTTTTGGGTCCCTTAGATGAGTATTATCTTTTACTGTTGAATCTCTTTCAGTTCATTCACTCAACTCTGGAAGGATGCTTGCTGGCTAAGCAACTCCTTTACGTTGCCCAATTCTCAGAGTCTCTTGTATCTAATAGTAGTCATGACTTTCATTGAGACATAAAAGTTGGTCAAGTAGGGACATTTCTGGGAAATCTTTACCTTTGTTATAAAAACAGACAAGAGGGGAGCTTGCCAACATTGTTTCTTCCCCTTTCTAAAATCAAGTGAGATGCCTGGAGCTGCAGCAGCTATCTTGTGACCATGAAGATAAAAAGCCAGGGTGCTAATGATGACCAAGTTGAATGAGCAGAAAGTTGGGTCCTCAGTGGTTTCAGAGAGAAGCTGAAGCAATATCAGAAACTGCCTCCACACTGTTTGTTACCCAAAAAATACCCCTTTTTGTGAATCTCTGGTAGTTGTGGGGGTTGGGTGGGTGGCCTGTCACTTGTATATAAAAACATATGATACATTCACAAATATACAATATTTCTGTCACTTTTCTAAGGTATGCTTTCTCAGAGCTTACATTCTGATTGGAGGAAACAAATACTAAAAATAAGTAAGATTTTAGGAGGACTTCATGGCAGTCCAGTGGTTAAAACTCTGTACTTCCACTTCAGGGAGCACAGGTTAGATACCTCTAGTTGGGGAACTAAGATGCCACATGCCACTCAGTATGACCATGAGTGAATTCATCTCTTTATTGCATATTGCTATTTTTAAAAACGTACAGTCTCATAGCCCATAAAACATTTTCTCTCGGTTCTCTAACAACAATCTTGCACCTAAAGACTAAGTGGTTCCAACTACTAAGCTAATAAGATACAAGACATATAATTTAAGTTTGCAAATTATAATGCTTTGACTTTTGGCATTAATTTTAAAAACAAACAAACAAAAACCTTTTAAAATACACATCCAAGAGAGTAATGTGGCTAATTAAACCAGCACCAATCTAAAAAATAGTGGTGTTGTTTTCTTTTTCCACAATGGCACATGGAATTACCTGCATATAGCTTTCAGGGAAAGAAGCAAAGAATGGAAATGTCAAAGGAGGCCTACCAGGATGGCAACTCAAAAGTAGGAAGAAACTCAGTAAATGTGAGGGTCACCCACACTCAAGTCATTAGCAGACGCTGATCCATCACCAGCCTGATCTAAGCCACCAACTCCCTTGCTTGGACACCTGCAGTGGCCTCCACCTGGTCTCCCGTTTCTACTTTGGTCTCTGAAGTCTATTCTCCAAGGGGCCACAGAGATCCTTCTAAAGCACAAGCCATCTCCCAGAGGTCCTTAAAGCTTAAAGGCTTTAAGTGGTGCTTAAAGCTACCCAATGGCTCCTATCTCCCTCAGGGTAACACTGAGTACTCACAATGATTTCCAGGCCCTATACCATCTGCCCTGCTCTCTCTGCAACATCATCTCCTGTCACTCCATCTGCTTCTTGCTGTTCCTTAAACCTACCAAATGAGCTCTCACCATAGGGCCTTTGCACCTGCTGTTCCCCCGCCTGAGATGCTCTTCCTCCAGATACTCACATGGGTCCTCCTTCATCTCATCCAGGTCACTGCTCAAGGTCCATCTCTTAAGAGAGGCTTTCTCTGAACACCCATCCCCAAATACCCACCTATATTTCTTCCTGTACAATAGTTCTGAAGAATGACCAAATCTTCTTTTTACATTCCGAGTCTGCTCTTTTTTCCATGCTGGAAGTCATTAGTGTTAAGGATGGGAAGAATTAGGGTGAATTCTCAAAATCAAAGCATCTTCCTCTTCACTCCTGGGTTTGCTCAGATATTGGGCTGCTGCTTTAACATGCCTATTGTTGAATACCTCGTAGAAATAAAAAAATATATTTTGAGAAGTCTTATCTAAATTTGTGGATATTTTCTTTTTTTCCCAGTGCCCTGGCTCTAATTTCCCTAAGCCCAGATCTCAACAGTTCCACCTTTGTGAACATGAATAGGTTTTCACAAACCATTAAAATCCTTGTAACTTGCAGACAGACCTACTGAGGGGATAAATGACCCTGGTATCCTCGGAAGTATTAGATTTAACCTCTCTGGAGCCCCAATTTACTTCCTCCTTTGTTCATTGACCTTCCTTCCTAATTAAAAGAATGTTAATGATGTCATTAACACAGGCGATTTCCCATAGCCAAGAGGAATAACTAAAGGGGCTGATTTGCACGTTCAGGACTCTCCCAGCAGCCCCAGCTTAGACAGGACATCAAGAGTACGTTTATCAGTGAGGAAGTACTGGTTCCAAGACTGGACATAGCCCAAAATCCCATAATCATATGATTCTAAAGTAGGATCAACTGTATTCGGGACAATTTACAAGTTACTCTCTAGCGAAATTAAAAGACCTATGTGAAGCCATACTCAGTTGTATCAGACTCTTTACGACCCCATGGACTGTAGCCCGCCAGGCTCCGCTGTCCATGGAATTTTTCAGGCAAGATTACTGAAGGTAGGTTGCCATTTCCTACTCCAGGGGATCTTCCTGACCCAGGAATTGAACTCATGTCTCCTGCATTGTCAGGCGGATTCTTTACCGTAGTGTCACCTGGGAAGCCCAATTAAAAGACCAGTCAAAAAAATAAAAAAATAAAAGACCAGTCAATGGGAAATAAGATAATGACAACTGGCATCTACTTATCCTCATTTTAATTTGCTGGTTGAGCAGAGCCCTGTATTGTCTGAGGCCAAACAGTTTCAGGTCACTCACCTTTCTTGATCAAAATACTTGAGAAGTGGCCCTAAGAGTATTTTATGTTAGACTTTGATTTTCCTCCCATAACAGCTAATCCACTGAAATATGCTGGAAAAAAAACAAAGAGGAAGCCAGTGCTGTGTTTTTGCTTATCTTCAATTGCCTGTATTTTCAAACTTTTCAAGAGCTCATAACCTGATTACTTTACTGGTGCCCTCTCCACGGTCATAGAACTGCTGCCATAGTGGATGAAGCTGTGTTTCCCTAAGAATGCAGTTTTTCTAGCTGAAGCATATGTTGTGCGCTCATGACATCCAGTGGTCAAAAAAACACTGTGCAGAATTCTAAAAGCTTTATACAAGAGCTAGGGTAACTGCAAATAGCTGATCAGTGGAGGGATTAAAGGATTCACAATGACAGCGGGATGAGTTTGTGTCTCGCTGCTGTGATGTCTGAGTCCAGGTTGGACCTGGAGACCTATTAATGACAGATGCTCAGAAAAGGTGGTTTTGATTTTCAGAAAATTCCATTTCCCAGACAGTCAAATATATGGTTACAGAAAAGGTGACAGATTTTTAAAAACTGAGGTGTAATTTGCATAACATAAATTAGTCTTTTTAAAGAGTACAGTTCAGTGGCATGTAGTATGTTCACAGTGATGTGCAATCCCCCACCTTGGTCTAGTCCCAGAATATTTTTATAACCCCCATAGAAACTCCTGTCTGTATCACTCCCCATTCCATCCTTTCTCCAGCCCCTGCAAGCACCACTCTGCTTTCTGTTTCTATGTTGATTTACCCATTCTGGATATTTCATATAAATGGAGTCATACTGTATATGACTTTTATGTCTGGCTTCTTTCACTTAGCACACTTTTTTGAGGTCCATCCATTTGTAGCATTGTATTTCATTTCTTTCTATGCACGAGTCATAGTCCATTTTATTTATCTATTTATCTGTTGATGGACATTTCTGGTCTTTCTACCATTTGCCTGATATTAACGGTGCTGCTGGGCTTCCCTGGAGGCTCAGCAATAAAGAATCTGCCTGCCATTGCAGGAGATGTGGGTTGGATTCTTGGGTCGGGAAGATTCCCCTAGAGAAGGAAATGGCAGCCCACTCCAGCATTCTTGCCTGGGAAATCCCATGGACAGAGGATCCTGACAGGCTATAGTCCATGGGGTCACAAAGAGTCAGACATGACTTGACAGCTAAACAACAACAATGGTACTGTTTTCAACATTTGTGTTGAAGTATTTGCTTGAGTACTTGATTTCAATTCTTTTGGATATATACTTTAGGAGTGGAATTGCTAAATCATATGGTAATTCCATTTAACTTTTTATAAAAATTTTTAATGGAGTAGAACTGATTTACAATATTCTGTTAGTTTCAGGAGTACAGCAAAGTGAATCTATCATACAAATACATATATCCACTCTTTTTTAGATTATTTTCCCATATAAGCCATTTCAGAGTTTTGAGTAGAGTTCCCTGTGCTATACAACAGGTTCTTATTATCTATTTTATATATAGTAATGTGTATGTGTCAACCCCAAACTCCCAATTTATCACTCCCTCTCCATTTAAGATTTTGGAGAACAAAAATATTCAGACTCCTTGCAAATTGAGAGAGGAAATTGAAATAGATTTTTAGAATCACTGAAATAGATAGAAAAAGAATCTTATTTAGACCAGGATCAACTTTTCTTAAATTGACCCATTGATTTTTAAAAAAACAGTTTTCCATCATTCATGTGTATCTAACTTGCTAGCCCCATCTGAAAGTACCCACGAGAATGAATGCAGATGTATGACATAAAAGAACCCATTCAGGGGAAAGTTAATTTGCCTAAGGATTTTCTATTGGCATTTGTTTAGCTTGAGCTGATGGCTCAACAAACACCCATCCTTGCCCCAGATCTTTGGTATGAACTTTGTCATAACATTTTGCTTGAAAATTGCCTGCAGACCTAGAAAGAATTTGGACAGCCAAAGTGAATTAATTAAGCTGAAAAGAACTCTCAAAACAATGATTTCCTTATGTGATTTTTATTCAGATCTTCCAGGTCACTAATTCGTCATGTTTTCTTTATAAGGAGAAAACAGTGGGAGGGTGTGTTAGGTGCTCTGTACAGTAAAATAGTCTCAATTCTAATATCAATGGAGAAGGAGCTGCTTGGCATAAATGCAAGTTCCCCTTAAGCTCCCGGGATAAATATGTTAAACATTTTGGATGAAATGCTTTCTAAAACTGAGCGCTTAATTTCTTGTTTCCTTAAACAGAATGTTCTGAATGTGATTACAAACATATTTGTCAGACTCCGTTGGAGCTATAGCACCGTGGTCTCAAGAGCAAAGGGCTTGCAAAGTGGGGATAATGCCTGCAATCCATTTTTTTATTTATCTGACTGCCCCAGGTCTTGCTGTGTTGTGTGTCAGCTGCTCAGTCACGTCCAACTCCTTGCAATCCCAGGCTTCTTTGTCAATGGCATTTCCCAGGCAAGAATACTGGAGTAGGCTGCCATTTCTTCCTCCAGGGGATCTTCCTACCCAGGAATCGCACCCAGTTCTCCTGCATTGCAGGTGGATTCTTTTTTTTTTTTTTGCAGGTGGATTCTTTACCATCTGAGCCACCAGGGAACACTGGGTCTCAGTTTCCAAATTTTGGATCTTTCGTTGCAGCATGTGGGATCTAGTTCCCTGACCAGAGATCGAACACAGGCCCTCTGCATTGGGACTGCAGTGTCTTAGCCACTGGGCCACCAGGGAAAGTAAAAGTGTTAGTCTCTCAGTCATGTCCAACTATTTGTGACCCCATGGACTGTAGCTCACCAGGCTCCTGTCCATGGAATTCTCCAGGCAAGAATACTGGAGAGGGTAACCATTCTCTTCTCTAGGGGATCTTCCCGACCCAGGGATTGAACCTGGGTCTCCTGCATAGCAGGCAGTTTCTTTACTGTCTGAGCCACCGGGGAAGTGCCCTGCAATCTACCTTAAAATCCTTTCAGCATAATCTATCTGTAACATGTGAATTACAGGCAACCGGTTCAGCTAAGTTAGAAACACAAAGCTTCCAGAGATAGTTAGAACCTACACTCAAAAGACTCATCAGAGACACTGCTTTGGGAAAGACGCTCCGTGTCCTCCTTCACCCGCTACAGGTAATAAACCCTCCCTCCTCCCAGGCTTCGGCTTGGTTGTGTCTTTTGGCTCAACACCCACCAAGAGTTGAACCCAGTTTTGGGGGGTAATATAATGGTTTTTTAAAAAATTTTATTGGAGTATGGTTGATTTACACTGTTGGGTTAGTTTCAGGTGTACATCTAAGTGAATCAGTTATTCATACACATATATCCACTCTATTTTTTAGATACTTTTCCCATTACAGAGCATTGAGTTGAATTTCCTGTGCTAAACAGTAGGTCATTATTAGTTATCTATTTTATATGTAGTAGTGTGTATATGTCAGTTCTAATCTCCCAATAATAACATAATGTTATTACTCATTACTGTGAAGGACCAATGTTGGTAGGATTTTTTTCCCCTTAAAATTAATGCAATTAAATAAGATTAATTCATTTAAAAAATAATAAAAGACTTATCAAAAGCTCACATTGGCTCTCTTTATCTCCAGTCAACTCCAGGTGATTTGTTAACTAGTATGTCATTGACGAAATGATGGAATTGCCAAGGACATTGTCTAGGAGCTGAACTATAGTCTTTCCTACCTAAGTATAAACAGGGGGTATTAATCTAATGAGCCTCCCATATGTAATTTTAATTCTCTAGTAACCACCATTATAAAAAGTAAAAAGACTTCCCTGGTGGTCCAGTGGGTAAAGATCCACCTGCCAAGGCAGGAAACATGGGTTTGGTCCCCAGTCCCGGAGGATTCCACATGCTGTGGGGCAACTAAAACCCACATTCGAAAACTACTGAGCCTGGGCACCTAGAGCCCGTGCTCCACAACAAGAGAAGCCTGCATACTTCTTGCAACTAGAGAGTAACCCCCACTGGCTACAACTAGAGAAAGCCCACCTGCAGTAATGAAGACCCAGCACAGTCAAAAATAAATTAATCAATCAATTTAATTTTAAAAAATTTTAAAGAAATGGTGGGATTAATTTGACTAATCAGTCAGCTCAGTCACTCATTCGTGTGTGACTCTTTGACTAATACATTTTATTTAACCCAGTATATCCAGTATATATCCAGTATATCCAAAATATTGTCATTTCAGCAGGTAACTTATGTGAAAATATTTGAGATATTTTGTACTAAGTCATGGTAATCGGTGCATATTTTACATATTATTAGCCACACTAGCACTATGCTAGGAGCTTTATATCTCTAATCCTTAAGACAAGATAGGGTATCTTTTAATCTGTTTTACAGATGAGCAAACTGAGGCTTGCAGGGATTCAGTAGCTTTCTCGGGTGATATAAATGTGTCAGTGGTGGCCAGGTCAGCCAGTGACAGCCAGGTGTAGTGGATAATACAGACCAGATCCCCCCTTCATGGCAGGTAACCATCCCCCACTGGTGATGCGGGGGTGCATAGGCACAGCCCTCTTGCCTCTATTTGGGACCAGAGTTTTCAGGCAGGATGGGCCTCGGTTGCAGGAGATGGAGTTGCCATCTCCTTGTGCTCAGTCCTGCCCTCCTCACTGCCTTGGGCATCTCTCCCCAGAGACTCCCCAGGCAACGGCTGCAGTGTTTCAAGGGAACTCAGTCTAAGACATGTTTTGTGCATGCGTGCTCAATCGTGTCTGATTCTTTGTGACCCCATGGACTGTAGCCCAACAGACTCCTTTGTCCATGGGATTTCCCAACAAGAATACTGGAGTGGGTTGCCATTTCCTCCTCCAGGGGATCTTCCTGACCCAGGGATCAAACCCCATCTCCAGCATCTCCTGCATTGGCAGGCAGGTTCTTGACCACAAGCACCACCTAGGAAGATCCCAGTTTAAGACAACAGGACCCAATCCAGACTCCAGTCTTTGCTTAGGAACTTCTCCCTCTTGAAGAACTAAGGCTTTGCAGTCTTCCCAACACTGCATCTCCCTACCAGGGTAGGTAACAAGTACAGCAGCTGTGTCTCTTATGGAAGGGGATTTACTCAAGAAGGGATGGCGTCTGGCATTAATGACCTTGGGTCTTTAGAAGCTTGGCGATGTGAACTTATTAAAGAAATAAACTTGAGGATAAGCTATCTGCACTTTTAGAACACACACAGAGCAACCAATAAGAATAACAAGGGAGTGATTTCTCAGGAGTCCCCCCATGTGATAAATTATGTCTTTAAAATACTCATTGAAAATAACAAGAATCTTCATGAAACCTTAGTCACCCTGGACCTTTGCATCACTTTCAATCAGCCCAACCTTAGAGATTACAACAGCAAAATTCTCAAATTGTCCAGTAGCAGCCCAGGGTGACCTGGGAGTCACCCCTAACCCAGTTGCCCATCCCGAGAGCTTAGACTCACACAAGATCCCTGCATTCGGGTAAGATCACCTGGGGGCCCCCCAGGACTAGCAAAGACATTACAGTCTTTGAAGACGCCTTGAAAGTGAAAGTGAAAGTCATTCAGTCATGTCCAACTCTTTGCGACCCTTTGGACTATACAGTCCATGGAATTCTCCAGGCCAAAATACTGGAGTGGGTAGCCTTTCACTTCTCCAGAGGATCTTCCCAACCCAGATATCAAAGCCAGGTCTCCCACATTGCAGGCAGATTCTTCACCGGCTGAGCCACAAGGGAAGCCCAAGAATATTGGGGTGGGTAGCCTATCCCTCCTACAGGAGACATTCCCAACCCAGGAATCAGACCAGGGTCTCCTGCATTGCAGGCGGATTCTTTACCAACTGAGCTATGAGGGAAGCCTTGAAGGCCCCTTACTGGTTAATTGATCAAAACCACCCTATTCACTGAATTTGAACTTTCTGTTCAGCACGTCCCTATGCTGACTATGCATTTGATTTCTGGGGTCCCTCTGGTGAAATTATGTAAAGCTTTTTCTAAATAATCAAAGGAATTTTTGGAAACTTGCCCTGGCTTGTCCTTAACACTGCACTGGGGAAAGCAAAGCAAAAGTAGACTGAAGTAAATGCCATGGCTTTATTCATCTCTGGAGCCCAGAGCCAACCCTGCAGAGCAAGAATACTCATCTTCAAACAAAACTTTCTCCAGAAAAGAAGAAAAGGCCAAGGGCCAGAGAAGACCCTCCAGGGCCCCACCAAAAAGTCCACCTATCTTGTGGGTCATAACATTGTGGGGAGCAAGAGAGTGAAGATGGAAACCCAGCTTATGTGTATTTAGAAGGCAGTGTGTGTCTTCAATCATTAAGTTACGTCCAACTCTTTGCAATCCTATGGACTACAGCACGACAGGCTCCTCTATCCTTCACTATCTCCTGGAGTTTGCTCAAATTCATGTCCATTGAGTGGTAGTTATGGAGCATGAGCTTAGTTGCTCTGCATTGGCAGCATGTGGAATCTTCCTGGACCAGGGATAGAACCTGTGTCTTCTGCATTGGCAGGTGGATTCCTTTTTTATTATTTTTTAGAAGGCAGAGCTAACAGGAATTGCTGATGAATTGGATCTGGCATGTGAGAGAAAAGTTAAAGTTTGACCTTGACCTCAAGGTTGTGACCTGAGCAACTTGGGAGATGGGACTCCATCTTCCAAGACGGGAAAGACATGGTCCCCCAAAGACAAAGCGGCAGCAAGAACCTGGGGGTGGAGGTTCACCCTGGGGTGATCCAAGTAAGCAGAAGAAGGGAGAAGGGAGAGTAAGGTAAGTTAAGAGTAATACTTCTGGGACCGTGTCTGTTTTCTCCTTAAATACATAAATAAATGCAGATACATACATGTGTATTTACTTTGTGTATTCATATCTGGCCGCCCTCTCTTAGGCTTAAAAGCTAGCATGCTACAAACCCTGTTATGCACCTAGCTTTGCCCACATTACAGTAGATCCTGACAATCACTCTGTGGACATGCTGAGTCCGAACATTCACTGGCCCCAAGGGTGAAGCAAGCTGGCAGTTGAATGTGCGTCTGGAGCTCACAGGAGGGTATGGCTTGAGATATAAAATTGGGAAGCAAATGAGACCACCAGGGTTTTGACTGGCTCAGAGCTTCACAGGTGGCTCAGTGGTTAAAGAACCTACCTCCCAAAGCAGGAGAAGCTAGAGACCCAGGTTTGATCCCTAGGTTGGGAAGATCCCCTGGAGAAGGATATGGCAATCCACTCCAATATTCTTGCCTGGAAAATTCCATGGAATAAGGAGCCTGCAGGCTACAGTCCATGGGGTTGCAAAGAGTCAGAAACGACTGAGCACAGCACAGCACAGCCCAGAAGGGGTCTGGGGGTAGAATCCAGGGTTACACCATTGACACAATATGTTTTGGGCTTTTTTGGGTTTTTTTCCAGCTTTAGTCACTTCATTTTTCTCATCTGCATGGAGACTCTGACACATTTTGAAATTTTTTGTTCTAGAAACATTCAGCCATGCATTAAAGTAGAGATAATGGTATGCCAAGCTTCCTTAAACTCATCATTCAGTTTCAGCTATTATCAATGTTTTTCCAACTTTGTTTTAGCTCCTACCACATGTACTTTTTTTCCTTTGGGGGATATTTAAAGTAAATCCTGTGTCATTCCATCCTCAAATGCTTCAATACATCTCTAAGTGACAAGGCCTTAAAAAAAAAAACAACTGTATTAATGTCCTACTGTGGGCTTCCCTGGTGGTTCAGTGGTAAAGAATCTACCTGCCAATGCAGGGGACCCTGGTTTGATAGCTGGTCTGGGGAGATCTCACGTTTCTTGGAGCAACTAAGCCCGGGCACAACGACTGAGCCCATGCTCTACAGCCCACATGCTGCAACTACTGAAGCCAGTGTGCCCTATGCCCTGAGCTCTGCACTACAATGGGAAGCCCACTCATCGCAACTAGACAGTAGCCCCCACTCGCTACAGCTAGAGAAAGCCCATGCAGCAACAAAGACCCAGTATAGTCAAAATAAATAAATATATATATATATATATATTTTTTAATGTCCTATTGCTGTTGTAACAAAATACCACAACTTAGTGACTTAAAACTATACACACCATAATCTTATAGTTCTGGAGGTTAGGAATACAGAATGGGTCTAAAATCAAGGTGTAGGCAGGGCCATACATATTCCTTCTGGAGTTTCTAAGAGTGAACCATTGTCCTTGCCTTTTCCAGCTTCCAATGCCTTGTTCATTCTCTGGCTTACAGCCTTGCATCACTTCAGCCTCTAGATCATATTTCTCTGCTTTTGACCTTCCTGCCTCCCTTATTTTAAAAGTCATGATAATTTCCTTGGGCCCACTCAGGTCATCCAAGACGACCACCCCATCTCAAGGTCCTTAAATTCATCACATCAGCAAAGTGCCTTTTGCCATGGAAAGTAACATACTCTTGGATCTGGATTAGGTTATGGGTGTATCTTTGGGGGGCGTTATTCAGTGGCCAGAATGACCATGCCATCCTCACAATGAACAAAATATACAGTAATCCTTTAATATCATCTATACCTGGTTCACATGTACATTTCTCTGATTTTTATCAAAAGTGTTTTTTACATTTAATTTGCTTGGATCTGAAGTCACATTGTGGTAGGATGTCAGGTCCTTTAAGTCTCTGTTTTCCTCTACCAACCACTCCTTCCTTCTGATTTCCTCTTTTTTTTACAACTGTGATGTGCTTTAGAAACCAGGTCATTTGTCCTATGGAGAATGTGGTTTGCTTTCCTGTGGTGTAATTTAACTTGTTCCTCTGTATCCCGTGGGCTTCCCTGGTAGCTCAGCTGGTAAAGAACCAGCAATGTGGAAGACCTGGGTTCGATCCCTGGGTTGGGAAGATCCCTTGGAGGGAAAGGCTACCCACTCCAGTATTCTGGCCTGGATAATTCCATGGACTGTGTAGTCCATGGGATCACAAAGAGTCGGACACAACTGAGCAACTTTCTTTTGTATTTCCTGTGAAAGGACAGACCTAGATCCAGCTTTCATTTAAGTTTCTTTTTTGGCAGTAGAATACTTCGTGTAGGATTGGTTCCCCACCAAGCACCAGAAATATGGGTAAAGTGAGTTGTGCATGTGTTTAAAATATACACTAGATTTCAAAGAAAAAGTGAAAATATCTCATGAATAAGCCTTTATATTAGTTACATATTGAAATAACATTTTGAATATACAGGATTGAATAAAATATAGTATTTTTAAAATTAATTTTACCTTCTTTTTTACTTGTTTATTGTGGTTACCAAAATTTTTTACTTATATATATGCCTTATATTTCTTTTGGACAGCACATATATAAACAGTAATATCATCTTTGAATGATGACATTGGTTTTTAATTCTACATTTTATTTATTTTTCTTGTCTTGCTGCGTTAGCTTTGTCTAGTCATAAGTCATGTCCAACTCTTTGTGACCCCATGGTCTGAAGCACACCAGGCTCCACTCCATGGGGTCTGCGTTGGCTAAGACCACCCATTTCATACTAAATAAGGCAGTAATGATGAGGATCCCAGTTGCTTTCCCAGCTTAAAAGGATGGTTTCTCACAGACTCAAAGACTTAGAGGATGAGCTTATGGTTGCTGGGGGATGAAGCTGGGAAGGGAGAGTTAGAGAATTTGGGATCGACATGTCCACACAGCTATATTTAAAACAGATAACCAACAACGACCTATTGTATAGCACAGGGAATTCTGCTTAATATTATGTGGCAGCCTGGATGGGAGGGGAGTCTGGGGAGAATGGATATATGTATGTGTCTGGCTGAGACCCCTTGCTGTTTACCTGAAACTATCACAACATTCTTAATCAGCTATGTGCTGTTCTGTGTTAAGTCGCTCAGTCATGTCCAAGTCTTTGCAACCACACAGACTGCAGCCCGGCAGGCTCCTCTGTCCATGGGGATTCTCCAGGCAAGAATACTGGAGTGGGTTGCCATGCCCTCCTCCAGGATGTCTTCCCAACCCAGGGATCAAACCCAGGTCTCCCACATTGCAGGCAGATTCTTTACCGTCTGAGCCACCAGGGAAGCCCAAGAATGCTGGAGTGGGTAGCCTATCCCTTCTCCAGGGGAACTTCCCAACCAAGGAATTGAACTGGGGTCTCCAGGGAAGCCCATTAATCAGTTATACTCCAATACAAAATAAAAAGCTTTTTCTTTTTTTTTAAAAAAGGGATGGTTTCTCAGATGAAAGAGTTTCCTAGTTTATGTTATAGATTGAATTATGCTTTCCCTTCAAATTCAAATGTTCAGGCACTAACCCCCAGTACCTCAGAATGTGACTGGTTTTGAAGACAGAATCTTTATGGATATAATTAAGTTAAAATGAAGTAATTGGCCAGGGGCAGGGGCAGGATGGGGAATAATCCAGTATAAATGGTATCCTTGTAAAAAGGCGAAACTTAGCCACATAGAGGGAAGACAGTCTGAAGAAACACAGGAGAATGGCCATCTATAAGAAAAGAGGTCTGGAGCAGATTCTACCAGAGCCCTCGGCAGGAACCACCTGCTTATACCTTGATCTCAGGCTTCTGGCCTCCAGAACTATGAGAAAGAGTTTTTCTGTCATGAGTCCCCTTGTCTGTGGCGCTTTGTAAAGGATGCTCTAAAAAACTAATTCACTCAGATTAAGGAATTTTCCTCCTATTCCTAGTTTTGCTGAACTTTCTTAGCATTGATGACTGTTGACATTTCTTTTGTTGTTGTTGTTGTTGTTGACTTTTCTTGAATGCTTTTTCCTGGATTTTAAGATCATCATGTGGATTTTTCCCTGTAACTTGTGTATGTTTTGGATTATTCTCAGCCATTATCTTTTCAAACATTGTGCTTAGTCACTGAGTCATATCTGACTCTTTGCAACCCTATGGACTGTAGCCCGCCAGGCTCCTCTGTCCATGGGATTTCCCAAACAAGAATACCAGAGCAGTTTGCCATTTCCTTCTCCAGGGAATGGATCTTCCCAACCCAGGGATTGAACCCCCCTCTTCTCCTGAGGCTCCTGCATTGGCAAGCAGGTTCTTAACCTCTAGTGCCACATGGGAAGCCCATTGCCTCTCCCCATTCCCTTTTCTTGCTGTGGAACTCTAATTAAACCTGTGTCAGACTTTATCATTCAGTCTTCTGAGTTTCTTAATCTCTCATGGTTTTTCTCCTCATCTCTCTGTGCTGCATACTAACTAATTTTTTCCACTCAGTCCTTCTTGTGATCAAGTCTATCTTCGATTGTGTCTAATCATCTGCTTTTCATTCATTTATTCTCATTTTTTAAAGTTCTAATTGGTTCTTTAAAAAATATACCTGGTCAGGCCTTCCCTGCTGGTCCAGTGGTTAATACTCCTTGCTCCCAATACAGGGGACATGGGTTCTATCTCTGGTTGGGGAACTAATATCCTGCATCATGCACAGTGCAGCCCATACACACACACACACACACACACACACACACACACACACACACCTGGTTATTCTTGGAAGTCTCTTTTGATTGTTCATTTTAAATGCTTTTTAAAAATTCCATGTACCATTATTTAGTGATCTCTATCTAACTGCTCCACAATCTGAAATCTTAGGAGATCTATGTCTGCTGTTCAAGTTTCTGCTGATTCTCACTCATGATGACTTGTTTCCTTATGTGTTGGGAAATTGTATCATTAGCCTGTATTTAGTTAAACTTAGTCTGAGTAACCCTGAGGGTAAAGCTGGGGAGGCTTTCCTCCAGGGAGGAGTGACATGAGACACAAGCAACTATGAAATGGAAAAGCAGTGAATGATACATAATAAAATGCCTAGTGGTCTGACACTGTGGCAGCAGTGTCCCAGGAGATGAGATGAGAGAAGAAAACATTTGAAATGGATGTTAAAGGCAATGAAAGAAACGGGTAGCTGTGTGATGAAGTCATGTGAGATCATTTGTTTATCAGAAAAAAAAAATTATTTTCACAGTCACAGGGGAATGTTACCATGTACAATTTGGAATCCTTGCTAACCTGGCTGAGCAAACAGCCAGGAAGCAGAACTTTGGCACAGAGGATGCTGATACAAGCTTCAGAATTCCTGGATAATACATCAACGGGGTAGAAGAGAGATTCAAAGATTTGCCATGAAACTGCATTTGTGAAGAGATTTCCCTGGTAGTTCAGTTATTAAGAATCCACCTCCCAATGCAGGGGACACAAGTTCCATTCCTGGTCTGGAAACGGAGATCCCACTTGCCACAGGGCAACTAAGCCTGAGTGCTGCAACTAGAAAAGCCTGAGAAACGCAACTACTGAGCCTGGGAGCTCTAGAGCCCATGTTCCACAATAAGAGAAGCCCGAGGGCAACAGCAAAGACCCTGTGTAGCCAAAATCAAAAAAGAAAAAAACAGCATTTGTGCACATTTTAATCTAGATCATGTTTGGGGAGATGACATGGTGGAGATTCTGGTAGAGACTGCAGGAAAGTTAAAGACCCTCCACTGATGCCCCCACTAAGGTCTGTCCAAAAGCCTCAGATACATCAGCACCTCTCCTGCTTTGTCAGGGAGGTACTGAGCCTGGCCTGGAGCTAACGTTTTTTCCTAACCTGTTCCACACGCCTTCTCTGACATTGTGTTTGGAGCCAGAGAGCTTTGTTGATTGCTGATTACAGGAGAAAAACATTATCCAAACGGCAGAGTGGTGCCAAATCCTGCATGTCGTGAATGCCTGGCTAATGCTGCTGAGTTTCTATAATAACTGGTTCATCCTCTGGGTCCAGGAAACTGGGGAGAGATGTGGCTGGCCTGCTAATCCATGTAGCTGCCAGAGCCCAGAGGGATCCTGCTGGGGCCACGGGAAGATAGAGGGGTCTCCTGCAATCCCCACAGCCAGTCCCCACTGGAAAGGGGATCTGAATGCCTTTGAAGACTGGGTCTACTTCTTCTTCAGATTCTCACATGTACAGGGGGATTCCTGAAGGTCACCAGCAAATCTCAGCATTGGCAGATAAGGACAATGAGAGGAATCTGAGTCTCAGAGAGTGGGTCTGAGGAAAATGCAATTCACCATCCCCTACAGAGAAGCACCTCATCCATTCAGCAAAAACTTATTAAGCACCTGCTTTGGGTTGGACATGGGAACATGGCAGTGAATCGGAGTCCCAGCCTGGCCTTCCCAGGCTGGGGAGATGGGGGAGATGGGGAGATGGGGGAGATGGCCTTGTGAGCAGGGGGTGTTAGGGTGTACAATATACAGGTGCCAGGAACCCAGAGGAGGGAGCACGTGGTCCACAGTCTGGGGGATTAGGAGCAGCGTGGAGATGAAGGAAGAGCTAGTTGGTTTACAACTCCATTTAAAACATCATAAGGGACTTTGGTGTGCTGTCATTTTCATCAGTCTGGCAAAGAGGGTCAGTGCCTCAGGTGGCAGGAACCCCACGAACAGAAACATCTTTGTCGCAGACTTTCCCACATATCCCCTGACCCTACCAAATGGCATGGGAGATGACCAGAGCACAGAGGAGGGGACATCAAGCTTCCTTATCCTCATGTCTCAGGCTCCCTGGCCCTGCACTCAGGATTCTACCTCTCTAGGTACTGTATTTCTGGGTTGTGCAAAGTAAAGTCATCTCACTCCACACCTGGCCAACAGTGCTTTCCAGAAAGCTAGAGACTTTTTAAAAATCAAAGTATAGTTGGTTTACAATGTTGGGTTCATTTCTGCTGTAGGACAAAGAGATTGGGTTATACATATACATACATTCTTTTTCATATTCTTCTCCATTATGGATTATCAAGGGATACTGAATATAGTTTCCTGGGTTATATAGTAGGACTTTGTTGTTTATCCATTGTGTATATACTAGTTTGTATCTGCTAAACCCAAACTCCCACTGTACCCCACACCATTCCCCCTCCCCCTTGGCAACCACAAGTCTGTTCTCTATAAAGATATATTTATTAATATCATTAATTCATTGACTTTTCAAGGACCTTTATTCTTTCTAGCCCATGCTTGGATTTAGGGAATGGAAAGTATCTTCACTGACATTCAGCTGGGAACCAGATCCCTCTGTCTGCATTAAGGTGACTTCACTCTTCCCCTGTCTTTGCCTTTGTGCTCCCCAGAGTCTTCTGTCCAGGAAAATGGTTTGATCATTACAAGGAATTGCTGAAACATCCATCAACTCTTCAGTGGAAAGTACCAATGGACAGTTTGCCTCCTAAGATTCTTTGAATCCCTTGAATTCTTGGCTTATTTTAAAATCTTCCTCTTACTGCTCCCACCAGTCCTGGAAAGTTGTGTCGTGATTCTTACCCAGTCCCAATCAAGTCTCCTCATTGAATGATTTGCCTGAGGCCACACTTCCAACTCAATAAATTCTGACCTTAGCTCGCCCCTTCAGAGGCCCTGGGGAAACTTTGCAAAGTGAGATTCCTCCTTACCTGGTAAGCAATAAACTTAACTTGCTCTTCCCAGCAGACTGTGTTGGTGATATTTGGGGAGCCAGTTCTCAACAGTTGCTTTTTGTGACAACCTTCTGAGTTAGAGGGGTTTCCCAGGTGGTGTTAGTGGTAAAGAACCCACCTGCCAGTGAAGGAGATGTAAGAGATTCAGGTTTGATTCCTAGGTCGGATCTCCTGGAGGTGGGCTTGGTATTTATTTTGGGGCTTTCCTGGTGGCTCAGCTGACGAAGAATCCACCTGCAATGTGGGAGACCTGGGTTCGATCCCTGGGTTGGGAAGATCCCCTGGAGAAGGGAATGGCTACCCGCTCCAGCATTCTGGCCTGGAGAATTCCATGGACATCCATGGGGTCACAAAGAGTCAGACACATGGAGTGACTTTCACTTTCACTTTCTGAGTTAGACAGGGCAAGTGTTTCTCTCCCCATTTAACAGATAGGGAAGCTGAAGTACTGAAAATCAGAAAGTGTGTCCCAAGTAGGGGCAGCTCCAGAGCCCCAGTCTCAGGAGTTCATCTCCTGACAACAAGCATCAGCTAGTTCCCAGAAAGAAAGTCATCACCAAGCCAAGGATGGTTCAAAGGTGCCTGAACCCAGATGACCATGGGCCTCGGTTAGGAAAGGCTAGGGCAGAGCTCTGTAGAAACTAGACATACAGTAAAGATGGGTAGAAAACTCATTCAGGGGGTTCCCCCAGCATGCAGGTGACCAGGACTTGGTGATAAGACTGAGAATGGGAGGGACTGCCATTGTGAGGAATTAAAGGACAAACACTTGGACCCAAGTACAAGAATGTTCAGTGTTCATCCAAGCTCTGTTACTAACATCAAAAGGAGGCACCCCAGAATCCCCGGGGGAGTCCAGTGGTTGAGGCTCTGTGTTTTCACTGCCTAGGGTGCTGGTTCAAACTGTGGTTGGGGAACTAAGATCCCTCAAGCCTCTTGATGTGTTGTTGTTCAATTGCTATGTCGTGTCCAACTCTTTGTGACACTTAGGGACTGCAGCATGCCAGGCTTCCCTGTCCTTCACTAACTCTCGGAGTTTGCTAAAACTCATGTCCATTGAGTTGCTGATGCCATCCAACCATCTCATTCTCTTCTCTTGCCCTCAGTCTTTGCATCAGGTGGCCAAAGTATTGAAGCTTCAGCTTCAGCATCAGTCCTTCTCATGAATACTAAGGGTTGATTTCCTTTAGTATTGACTGGTTTGACTCCTTGCAGTATAAAGGACTCTCAAGAGTCTTCTCCAGCATCACAGTTTGAAAGCATTAATTCTTCAGTGCTCAGCCTTCTTTATGGTCCAACTCTTACATCCGTACATGACTACTGGAAAAACTGTAGCTTTGACTGTATGCACCTTTATCAGCAAAGTGATGTCTCTATTTTTTAATACACTGTCTAGGTTTGTCATAGCTTTTCTTCCAAGGAGCAAGCATCTAATTTCATGGCTGCAGTCACCATCCACAGTGAGTCACTCAGTGTGGCCAAAATAAAATAAAATGAGGAGACATCCAAATGATTCATCATCAGTAGACTGGAAACACAAAGTTGGATTATTTCTACAATAGGGCCCTATTGTGTTGTAAAAATGAATGGGTTAGAACCACAATAATCTCAGGAGGCCAGAGGTGGGGGGCAGGAAGCAGGTGACAGAGTGAGAGGAAAACAGAGTGTGACTCCATTTCTATGAAGTTCAAAGACATGTAAATGACACAATCTATTATGTAGGGATACAAGCAAGTGAAATAAAGCTTTAAAGAAGGGCAAAGTGTGTTAATCACTCAGTCATGTCTGACTCTCTGCAACCCCATGGACTATAGCCTGCCAGGCTCCTCCTCTGTCCATGGAATTCTCCAGGCAAGAAAGGCAAGGGAACCAGAAACACAGCTCAGAACCATGGGGTTCGGCCCAGGAGGGCGAGGCGTGGATAGAATCAGAGTACCAGGGGTCTCATTCTTTTTCTCCAGCAAGTGGTCATCCCAGTGTTCAGTGCATCTCAGTCACCCATAACTGAACTTATTTCTGTAATTTTTATTTTATATTGGAGCATAGTTGATTAACAATGTTGAGCTAGTTTCAGGTGTATAGCAGAGTGATTCAGTTATGTGTATACATGTGTTTATTCTTTTTCAAATCATTTTCCCATTTAGGTTATTACAGAGTATTGAGCAGAGTTTCCTGTGCTATATAGGAGGTCTTTGTTGGTTACCTATAAATATTTAAATACAGCAATGAATGCATGTCAATCCCATACTCCCAATCTATCCTTCCCCTACCTCCCCCCCTACACACACTTCTCTCCTGGTAACCATAAGTTTATTCTGTAAGTCTGTGAGTCTGTTTCTGCATTATAAATAAGTTCATTTCTATAGTCTTTTTAAGATTCTGCACATAACTGATATTGTATATTTGTCGCTCTCTGTCTGACTTACTTTATTCAGTATGATAATCTCCAGGTCCATCCATGTTGCAGCAAATAGCATTATTTTACTCTTTTTAATGGCTGAGTAGTATTTCATTGTTTATATGTACCACATTTTCTTTATCCATTTGTCTGTTGATAGACATTTAGGTTGCTTCCTTGTCTTGTCTATTATAAACAGACCTGCAATGAACATTGGGATGCATGTCTTCAAATCATGTTTGTCTCCAGATATATGCCCAAGAGTAGGATTGATGTCTTTTCAAACCATGTTTGTGTCCAGATATATGCCCAAGAGTAGGATTGCTGGGTCATATGATAGCTCTATGTTTAGCTTCTTAAGGACCTCCAGACAATTCTCCATAGTGGCTGCACCAATTTACATTCCCACCAACAGTGTAGGGAGAGTTCCTTTCTCCACACCCCCTCCAGCATTTATTGTTTGTAGCATTATTGACCTTTAAAACACCGTTTTGTGCCTAACCCCAAATTTACTCAAAATGATGAAAAACAAGAGATGTGAGCTGTGCCTCTGTATCTGCCAACACCTTCCTCCTGCTCCTTCTTTTCAGGCCCCACCTCTGTCTACTTATCTGGGACATGATCAGACACAGTGGTTTTCAGGTATGTGCCTCTTGTGCCCTGGATCAAGTCCCAGTAGACCATTTTAATTTTTAATAATTTCTAATCCAATAATTTCATTTTAGGTATATTTTCTCTAGGGGCTTCTCAGGTAGCACAGTGGTAAAGAATCTCCCTGCCAATGCAGGAGATGCAGGAGCCTTGAGTTCAATGCCTGGGTCAGGAAGATTCCCTTGGCGAAGGAAATGGCAACCCACTCCAGTATTTTTGCCTGGAAAATCCCACGGACAGAGGAACCTGGGGGCTATAGTCCACGGGATCATAAAGATTTGGACACAACTTTGCAACTAAACCACAACATATTTTCTGTATTTGATGTTAGTCCTTTTTATATCCACAGTGTTTGAAAACTGAATTAAAAAATCACTAAACTCTTCCTCAGGAAGTCTGCTGCTGCCAGTTCAGAGCCCTCAAAACACTTGGAGGGTCAGCAGGTCACAGAGGAGCTGAGGACAGTGTGGAACCTCAGGAGTACTCCCGGCCCCTGTTGGCTGCACAATAGCTGCTCCCTGAGGGAGAAAAGCACCCCACCCTCATCAGGGCCTTTGCTGGGGAAGGGATCCTGGGCTGAAGGCATCTACGTGACCCAAACTTCCAACAAAAAGGAATTATTGCTTCCCTTGTGGCTCAGCAGGTAAAGAATCCATCTGCAATGCAGGAGACCTGCATTTAATCCCTGGATTGGGAAGATCCCCTGGAGAAGAGAAAGGCTATCCACTCCAGTATCCTGGCCTGGAGAATTCCATGGACTGTATAGTCCGTGGGGTTGCAAAGAGTCGGACATGACTGAGCCACTTTCACTTTTCATGATTCCTTATTAGTGCTTTATTAATATTTTAAGGACTTGCCTGGTGGTACAGTGGATAAGAATCCACCCGCCAATGCAGGGGACACTGGTTCGATCCCTGCTCTGGGAAGATTCCATATGCTACAGAAAACTAAAGACCATGCACCACAACTACTGAAGCCCATGAGCCTAGAGTCCGTGCTCCGCAACGAGAGAAGCCACTGCAATGAGAAGGCCACGCACCGCAACTAGAGAGGGACCTCTCACAGCAACAAACACCTGGTGCAACCAAAAATAAATAAATAAGTTATAAAAAATATTTTAATATTATGCATCATTCCACAAAAACAAACAATGGTGTTTTGTTTGACTTTATTATCAAAATAACATCAGGAAAGTTTGGTGTGGAGGCAACTGGGGAACTGCCGACAATTCCACCTCCTAAATATTGTTTTCTAGACTTAGGTGGTATTTTGCCCAAAACACTCATTTGTTTTTGAGATTATAGGTTGGGAATACTTAGTGATATGAAAAGATCTTCAGAGTATGTTTTTAAGTGTAAAAAAAATAAAAGTAAGCTACTTAATGTAAACTCCTCTAACATTGTTCAAAACAGGGTAATGCCTGTCAAAGGCCAGTATCAAGTCCCTTCCACACATCCAAGGACTGAAAATGATTGAAGACAAGAAGTCTATTCTCAGAAGAACCACATCCTATAGAGCCGCAGCCAGCCTGGGTACTACTGGGGACCAAAATAGACATGAATCCACCCCCTCTTTCCTGCCCCTTACCCTTTAAAACTCAATAAAAAACTGAACCCCTCACCCTTCAGGGCCAATACCACTCTATGCATCTGCCCCCTTTCCTCCTTTGGAAAGAGAATAAAAAGCTCTTTTTTTCTCTCCTTGTTAATACCTCTGCGAATTCTTTCACAATCTAAGATTTTTGGTGAGCTGTATGGAAAATCGTCACTATTCAAATTCCTTTCACCTCAACCTCCAGCTCAGGCTTCTTCATCATCCAGCAAGACATCCATCAAACTGTAAGTTATTCCTTTGATGGGGTTTTCTTGGGAAAATAGTGGCAGAATCAAGGTGGCAAAAAGTCCAATGTTGGATCTATCACCACCTAGGTTGGAATTTGGCCTCGGGGGATGACTCCTGTTCATCTTCCTCTTGTCCTTGATTCATCATCTCAGAGTCAGGGCCACTCGACTCCAGGATGAATCCTTGTAGGAGACGCTCCTTCTGAATTCCAGGACTCCCATAATGGCCTCTGTCCTCAAAATTTTCTCTTTACGCTTCTTCCTAAATTGTCATTATGTGCAACTGTCAATGTGCTGTGGTGAAAGACTCCCCTTGGGATATTTTCCTCAAACATTGGAAAGATCTCAAATTAGATGACCTCAGACCCAAACAAATGGTCTTCTTCTACAACACGGCTTGGCCTTGATATAAATTGGGTGACCAAGAGGTCTGGAGCAAGGATGGCTCTCTCAACTATGATGCTATTCTCCAACTTCATCTTTACTGTCACCGCCTTGGCAAATGGTCTGAAATTCCTAATGTCCAGGCCTTCTTTCAACTCCCCCAAGCCCCCAAGTGTGGTCCTCTTGCTGCATGCTGTTATTAATGCCTATCTCACTTCCCCGTAAATGGCAACCCACTCCAGTGTTCTTGCCTGGGAAATCCCATGGATGGAGGAGCCAGGCAGACTACAGTCCATGGGGTTGCAGAGAGTTGGACATGACTGAGCGACTTCACTTCACTCATTTCTCCCTTTCTCAGATCCTGAGCATCTCCCTATTTCCACTCCTGCCCTCCTTAACCCCCCACTTAGCCACATCCTCCTCCTCCCCTTCACCTCACTGAATCTCCTTCTTTAGGCCAGGACTCCCCTCCTGGACCCCCAGACCCTCTCCTTCCCTACCACCAGCCTCTCCTCTGCTGGCCTCTAGTTCTCCTTCTCACCTTCATCACACCCAGTCTGGATGTTCCCTTCAGCCTTCTCTGGAGCCAGCAGCCCACCAGTGGCCCTTACATGAAGCGGCTGGTTCTGAGAGAATCATTTGCATTTCTGTTCATTTTTCTGTGTCTGAGTTGTCCCTCACTGATCTCAAACTAGGCCATTTCTCAGAAGAGCCCACCAAATTTACTAAAGAATTTGAATATCTTACTTTAAGACCTTTCTTGACTTGACTTATATATCATTTTCTCCACTTGCACGAATACCATAGAAAGACCTAGAATCTGGACTAAAGCTCAGGGATTTGGGGACAAACTTAACGGGCACCAACCCAACATTTATGCACCCGAACCCACAGTGCTCCCTGACAATGGCCCCAGTTGGAACTATCAGGAAGGATCCCAAGAAAGACATCGATAGGACCATATGCTTACTTGCTTCATTGAAGGCATGAAAAGGGCCACCACCAAGGCCATAAACAATGACAAAATTAAAGAAATGACTCAGGCCCAGAGGAAAACCCCAGTCTTTTCCTGTTATAACTTTCAGAGGCTTTATGCCTTTTCACCAATTTAGATTTAACCTCTGAAGAGGCAAGACAGTCTTGGCGATGCATTTCATCTCCCAGTCAGCCCCTGATATCTGTCACAAACTCCAGAAATCAGAGAAGGGCCCTCAGACTCCCCAACCCGAACTAACCAACCTGATCTTTAAGGGCTTTGATAACCAAGATAAGGATGGATGAGAGGAAAAGAGGGAGCAAGGCCCACGATGATCTCAAGAGCAGAAACAATCTTTCAAACAATTGCCTCCACAATCAGAGGTGCCCTTTGAAGGGCATGGCAACCCATTCCAGTATTCTTGCCTGGAGAATCCGATGGACAGAAGCGGCTGGCGGGCTATAGTTCATGGGGTCACAAAGAGTCACACACAACTGAGTGGCTAACTTTTGGAATCACACATACCCGAGTCCCCTCAACCAACAAGGAAAACACCAACTGGGCCCCAGTGCTGGCTCCTGCTTCAGCTGCAAACAACGAGGCCCTGGAGTCGAGATTTTCCCAGGAAAATGTACCTCCAGGACTGTGCCCCCTTTGTGAACTAACAGGGTACTGGAAGCAGGATTGCCCACTCCTTGATAAGAGGGAACAGAACCCCCTTCCAGAGCCAGGGAACCCTCCTGAAAGGATCCCCATCCCCAGAAATCTTCAAGGACTTCTACAGTCTCCAGACTAACCTAGGACCTGGCTCCACGACATAAGATTGACGCAGCCGAGCCTTGGGTAACTCTATCCATAGCAGGTAAGAAAATCAATTTCTTAATCAGTACTGGAGAAGAGAGGTTAAGAGAACCTTCTCTTCTCGAATTTTTGGGCCCCTGATTTCCTCACCGATCACCATCGTTGGCATAGAAGGCAAACCTCATCCCATGCTCCAAACCTCTGACTTACCGTGCTCAGTGGGAGATCAGATCTCTCATTCTTTCCTTGTCCTTCCCAACTGTCCCACCCCTCTCCTAGGCAGGGACCTTATGACCAAACTAGGGACTCAACTAATTCTCCAGCCACAAGCCTCCTTCCTCCGCGTCTTAGGAGACCTTCCCGCCGATGCTCAGCCCTCCAATCTCCCACCAGAAATACAGATTCCCTCAATGCTGTGTGACATTGATACCCTGGGAGGGTCTCTCACCTAACTCCTGTCACTATCATGAGAGACCCCTCTCTCGCTTTCCCCACCACTCCCAATATCCTATATAAAACTGGAAGTTCTATATTTTTCTTTCCTTTTTTTTTTGCTGTGCTGGGTCTTCTGTTATTTATTTATTTTTTTAAGATTTATTTATTGTTTATTTTTGGTTGTGCTGGGTTTTCATTGCTGCATGTGGGCTTTTTCTAGTTGCAGGGAGTGGGGGCTACTCTCTACTTGTAGTGCATGGGCATCTTATTGCGGTGGCTTCTCTTGTTGCATAGCATGGGTTCTAGGGCGCATGGGTTCTAGGGCCCATGGGCTCCAGTAGCTGCAGCACGTGGGCTCAGTAGTTGTGACGCACAGGTTTAGTTGCCCCTCGGCATGTGGGATCTTAGTTCCTGGACCAGGGATTTAAGTTGCATCCTGTGCATTGATGCACAGATGTCAGATTCTTAACCACTGAGCCACCAGGAAAGTCCCCAGATGGGAAGTTCTTAGGGGACTCAAACCCCTCACTGCCCTTAAAGCTTCTCTTAACCCCTCTTCTCCATTCCACTGACTTAGAACTGGCCCTAAAAGATCACCACGCTCTGTCTTATTTGCAAGCAAATAAATCCCCAAGGACATCATCTAACCAACCCACCAATTAAGGGGACAGCTGCCAGGCCAGGAGTGGCAATTAGATTTCACCCATATGCCCATTCATTAAAAATGCAAATAATTATTAACACTTACAGACACTTTCTCTAGGTGGATTGACCTTCCCCACCACACCAGAAAGGGCCTCTAAAGTAACTCGGGTTCTTCTTCAAGAAAATCCCTAGATTCATTCTTCCCACCTCTCTTCAGAATGGCAATGGCCCAGTTTTCACCTCTCAAATTACCCAACAGGTGTCTCAAGTTTAGGTATTAAATATACATTGCATGCAGCCTGGCATCCTCAATCTTAAAAAAAAAAAAAAATAGAAAAGGCTCACTCCTCCAAGTTTGCCTTGGAGCTTAATCAGAGCTGACTAGAACTCCTCCCCTAGGCCCTTTTCCAACTCCAGGTTATTCTGAGGCCCCTTTATACCTCTATCCCTTTGAACTCATGTAAGGATGCCCAGCTCCCTTTTCTGCCACAAAGCCTCCTCCTCTGGACTCTTACCTTCCAGCCTTAAAACTAACCTGCAGTCGTTACAAACCCATGCTAATAAACACCTACCCCAACCTCAGGACTTGCCACTATCTACAGTCCTACAACCTGGGGACTGGATCCTGTTAAAGGACCTCCCCAGACATACCACACCCTTCCTACTCCCGTATAAGGGTCCATTTCAGGTACTACTCAGAACTCTGACAGCAGACAAGCTCTCAGGACACCCATCCTGGATCCATCTGCCGCAACTCAAGCCTACTGATCCCCACTGGGGCCCTCAACACAGGCCCTCTACTCCTGTCAGCAGTTACCTGACACAAGACTACAGACTTACCAGAACTCAAACCACCAAACTGTGAGCACAACTCACAATTAATATGCTTGAATGGGCTGTCACACTCCTGGTTTTCTTACTTCTCCTTCTGTACTTAATGATCGTTTTACCTATACTTTCGCCTTGTTCCTGGGGAGAGTATCATTCAACCCAAAACAACCTACATGGCCCCCCACCAGGTAGGGACAGCTCTACACCCCCATTCAGCAGGAAGAAGTTATAGAAGATGTGACTGCCGCTACAATTCCCAATAAATGGGCCAGCTGGGTTACACATAAACTTAAGAATGAGTTAATATTCAGAGAGGGGAAATGGAAACCCATCTAACATTGTTCAAAATAGAGTAATGCCTGTCAAAGGCCAGTATCAGGTCTCTTTCAGACATCCAAAGACTGGAAAATGACTGAAGACAACAAGTCTATTCTCAGAAGAACCACATTCTATAGAGGAATGGCCAGCCTGGATACAACTGGGGACCAAAATAGACATGAACCCACCCCTTCGTTCCTGCTCCTTGCCCTTTAAAACCTAATAAAAGACTCAACCCCTCATTCTTCAGGGCTGCTCGATGCCTCTGGCTCCTTCCCTCCCTTGGAAAGAGAATTAAAAAACTCTCTTTTTTTCCCTTATTAATATTTTTGTGAATTCTTTCACAACCTGCATCAGTTCACCTAACATTTTACAGTATGTTCAAAAAGATGTCTGTCCATTTGTAGGAGGAGGGAACTCCTATATAAATATGTAAATGAAGGTCACATTCATATTTTTGATGAATATGGCCTAAGAATTTCACTTCTAGGTTTACACCCAAGAGAAATGAAAAGATGTCCACACAAAAGCAAGTATGTGAAAGGTCATACAAGCATTAATCATAACAGCCCAAAAGAAGAAATAACCCAAATGTCTACCAACTGTTAAATGGATAAATAAAAAATGTGGTATATCCATAGAGTAGATTATTATTTTACAATGAAAAATAAATTAAGTATTGACGTATACTAAAACGTGGATGAACTTTGAAAAGATAATGACAAGTAAAAGAAGCTAGACATAAAATGTCACATATTATATGATGTCATGTGTATGAAACATCCAGAATGAGCATTTTGTCAGAGACAGAAAATAGAAAATAGGTTGCTTAGGGCTGGGGAGAATGGGGATTATCTGCTACCGGGTTGGTTTCTTTTATTGAGGAGATTCAGGTCAGTTCAGTCGCTCAGTCATGTCCGACTCTTTGCGACCCCATGGACTGCAGCACGCCAGGACTCCCTGTCCGTCACCAACTCCTGGAGTCCACCCAAACCCATGTCCATTGAGTCAGTGATGCCCTCCAACCATCTCATCATCTGTCATCCCCTTCTCCTCCTGTCCTCAATCTTTCCCAGCATCAGAGTCTTTTCCAATGAGTCAGTTGTTTGCATCAGGTGGCCAGAGTATTGGAGTTTTAGCTTCAAAATCAGTCCTACCAATGAACACCAAGGACTGATCTCTTTTAGGATGGACTGGTTGGATCTTCCTGCAGTCCAAGGGACTCTCAAGAGTCTTCTCCAACACCACAGTTCAAAAGCATCAATTCTTCGGCGCTCAGCTTTCTTTATAGTCCAACTCTCACATCCATACACGACCACTGGAAAAACCACAGCCTTGACTAGACGGACCTTTGTTGACAAAGTAATAAATATTCTAAAATTAGATTATGGAAGTGACTGCAAATACTTCTGTTGTTCAGTCACTAAGTCATGTCTGACTCTTTGTGACCACATGGACTGCAGCACGCTAGGTTCCCCTGTCCTTTACTGTCTCCCGGACCTTGCCTAAACTCATGTCCATTGAGTTGTTGATGCCATCCAGCCATCTCATCCTGTGTCATCCCCTTCTCCTCCTGCCCTCAATCCTTCCCAGTGTCAGGGTCTTTTCCGATGTATCAGCTCAATGCATCAGGTGGCCAATGTATTGGAGCTTCAGCTTCAGCATCGGTCCTTCCAATGAATGTTCAGGGTTGATTTCCTGTAGGATTGACTAGTTTGACCTCCTTGCTGTCCAAAGGACTCTCAAGAGTCTTCTTCAGCACCACAAGTCAAAAGCATCATTTCTCTGGCACTCAGCCTTTTTTTACAGTACAACTCTCACATCTGTACAGGACTACCGGAAAAATCAAAGCTTTGACTATATGGGCCTTTGTTGGCAAAGTGATGTCTCTGCTTTTTAATATGATGTCTAGGTCTGTCATAGCTTTCCTTCCAAGGAGCAAGCATCTTTTAATTTTGTGTCTGCAGTCACCATCCACAGTGATTTTGGACTATAAGTGGGTGAATTCTCTATTTTTATTTATTTATTTTTTAATTGGAGGATAACTGCTTTATAATTTTGTGCCAGCCTCTTCTATACAACACAAATCAGCTGTAATTACGCATATATCCCCTCCCTCCTGAGCCTCCCTCTTGTCTCCCACCCTACCCCTCTAGGTCATCACAGAGCACCAGACTGGGCTCCCTGCACTATACAGCAGCCTCCTATCAGCCATCTATTTTACACATGATAGTATATGGAGGAGGAAATGGCACCCCACTCCAGTACTCTTGCCTGGAAAATCCCATGGACGGAGGAGCCTGGTAGGCTGCAGTCCATGGGATCGTGAAGAGTCGGACACGACTGAGCAAATTCACTTTCACTTTTCACTTTCATGCATTGGAGAAAGAAATGGCAACCCACTCCAGTATTCTTGCCTGGAGAATCCCAGGGACCTGGTGGGCTGCCGTCTATGGGGTCGCACAGGGTCGGACACGACTGAAGTGACTTAGCAGCAGCAGCAGCAGTATATGTATATCAATACTACTTTCTCAATTCAACCTACCCTCTCCTTCCCCTGCTGTGTCCACAAGTCCATTCTCTACGTTTGTATCTTTTGTGCAAATAGGTTCATCAGTACCATTTTTCTAGATACCATGTATATGTGCTAATTTGGCTTTCTCTTTCTGACTTACTTCACTCTGCATTACAGGCTCTAGCTTCATCCACATCTCTAGAACAGACTCAAAACCATTCTTTTTTATGGCTGACTAATACTCCATTGTATGTACGTACCACAACTCATCTGTTGGTGGACATCCAGGTTGCTTCCATGTCATGGCTATTGTAAATAGTGCTGCAATGAACATTGAGGTACATGTGTCTTTTTCAGTTATGATTTTCTCAGGGTATATGCCCAGTAGTGGGATTGCTGGGTCATATGGCAGTTTTATTCCTACTTTTTTAAAAGAAATCTCCACACTGTTCTCCATAATGGCTGTATCAAGTTACATTCCCACAACAATACAGAGGGTTTCCCTTTTCTCCACATCATCCTCTCGAGCATTTATTGTTTGTAGACTTTTTAAAAAACATTTATTTAGTTAGTTGTGGCATGTGGGACCTAGTTCCCTGACCAGGGATTGAACCCAGGCTACCTGCACTGGGAGTGCAAGTCTTAACCACCAGACTACCAGGGAACTCCCTATTTGTAGATTTTTTTTTGATGATGGCCATTCTGGTTGGTGTGAGTTATAGTTTAGTTTGCATTTCTCTAATCATGAGTGATGTTGAGCATCTTTTCATGTGTTTATTGGCCATCTGCATGTCTTCTTTGGAGAAATGGATGAATTCTCTATTATGCAAATTCTACCTCAATAAAGTTGCTAAGAAAAAAAAAATCACAAATTGTTAATAGGACTGTCCACAGGATGATGTGTGGGTGTAATTGCTTCTTTTCACTTGTCTATATTTTCTGAATTTCTGACTACTTTTTAAAAGGAAAAGGGCTATAATTAAAAGATTGTTTCACAGTGACTATGCACATTAATATTCTTGCTTTGTTTCTTTTGTCCTGACTATGGTTTACAACCTTCAGACTGCTTTCTGAAAACAAAAGGATTTTTTTCTTCATGTGATACCAGTCAATAAACATTTATTAAGGCCTTATTGGGTCTTACCATATACTCTTAAAAAAGTGAAAACGTTAGTCATTCAGTCATGCCTGACTCTTTGTAACACCATGGACTGTAGCCTACCAGGCTCCTCTGTTGATGGAATTCTGCATGCAAGAATAATGGAGTGGATAGCCATTCCCTTTTCCAGGAGATTGTCCCAACCCAGGGATAGAACCCGGGTCTCCTGTGTCTCCTGCATTGCCGGCAGATTCTTTACCTGCTGAACCATCAGGGAAGACTTTTCACCTCACAGACTAGCAAAAAATAAAATATTGGCATTACCAAATGTTAGGAGAGATGTAGAAATGTGAGCTTTTGATGACAGTGGAGTCATGGAATTTGATATGGTTGTTGCTGGCCAAAATTTTGACTTTCTCTGCCCATCAAAGCCAAATAAAAAATATCAAGACTTAGGCTCTTGATTTCTTTCTCTGGCCTTGTTTCAATGACAGTCATAGGCTGGCTTCAGTAACCCAGTAATTGAGTCTGGCAGTTTGGTGGCTCTGCTGAACTTCCTTCTGATGTGTAACTACAAGGGGAAGGGTGTTGTAAGGGTAAACACCAGATACAGGATGTATTTAGCATAGCGTCAAAGGATAACAGGTTCGAAGTGTAGCTCCTGCAGAGCTATGGGGCAGAAAGGCAAACTTATTTACAGACATTCAGAGTTAGGAGCAGTTAAAGTAAAAAAAAACTAGAAATGTTCAGGCCTGCTCACTGTTCTCTTTATCTCCTCTATTCTCAGGAAAAGAAAAGGAAAAAAAAAACTCAACCCTCTTCTTTTTCCTCTTCACTGCAACATGGTCACTTGAGCAATGTCTGTGAAAATGTTATTTATTTGGACCAATTGACTCAGCAGTTCAAATTCTAGAAATCTGCTGTACAGAAACACTTGGGCACGCAGGAGGTTTGTTGCAGCCCTACCATAAGAATGAAAATGTGGGAACAACATCACTGTCCATTGTCGGCACACTAATTAAATCCTGAGTGACATTTGAACTGTGATATTCAGGGCAGCCTTTAGAAGAGCAAGGACAGATGAACTGCAGCGGTGTTCCTGTGAAGATAGGAATGATACATGGAGGGTGTGTGGAAGACAGCAAATTGTACAACGTGTCTACCATTATTCTGTTTCCATTTTTTTTTTTTTTTAAGTAGGTAACCACCTCTGTATGAATATGAATGTTTCTTGGAACATGCATAGAAAAAATATCTGAAGGGTCACACACCAGACTTTTAACAGTGGGAAGAAAAGTAGGAAGGAAAGGGAAGAAGTATATTTCTGTTTTAAATTTTTTATAACCAGCATAGAGTATTTCTGTTATTTTAAAAAGCAAGTGTCTGGGACTTCCCTGCTGGCCCACTGGTTGAGAGTCTGCCCGCCAATGCAGGGACGCAGATTTGAGCCCTGGTTCAGGAAGATCCCAGTTGCTATGGGGCAACAAAAAACCCATGTGCCACAACTACTGAAGCCCACACACTCTAGAGGCCGTACTCAGCAACAAGAGAAGCCACAGCAATGAGAAGCCCTCACATTGCTGCTCGGGAGTAGCCCCTGCTCACAACGACTAGAGAAAACCTGCACAGAAACCAAGACCCAGTGCAGCTAAAAATAAATAAATTTGAAATAATAATTTTTTTAACAGTAGTAAGACACTCAATTGCTTCTTTTCTGCCCTTAAACGAAAAGAAACTGGGAGCATCTTTAAAAATATAAACTGCTAGAATTTTATATTGAGAATTGTCATATGGATCACATAACATACTACTCATACACACGCTGTCCACCCCCAGCACTTCCTTTCCTCCTGAGAACTGTTCAGTGATCTCTGTAGTTTTTACCATCAACTGATCATCTGTGTATTTTCTATTTCTGCACCAGAGTATAAGCAACCTGAGGGCCAGAACTGTGCCCTCTGGCAGACAATTTTGTTTTCTGTTCTAACTCCAATTCCTGATTTATAGAAGACCTCAGTAAATATTTGTTGAATGAACCTTGACCAGGAGAGGAAGGGCAAGGTAACTTCAGGGTATGCAGCTTACATATTTCATCACAAATCAGAAATTAAAGGTTTTGCTACCCCAGTAATGACATTGTCAGGAGGGAAAACTTTACTCTCTTGTGTTCTATGATTGTGTGTGTGAAAGTTGCTCAGCTGTGTCCATTCTTTGCAACCCCATTGACTGTAGCCTGCTAGGTTCCTCTGTCCATGGAATTCTCCAGGCAAGAATACTGGAGTGGGTTGCCATTTCTTTTCCAGGGGGATCTTCCTGACTCAGGGACAGAACATGAATCTCCTGCATTGCAGGCAGATTCTTAAATGTCTGAGCCACCAGTTCTGTGATTGGTGGGGGCAGTGGTGGTTTAGTAGCTAAGTCATGTCCGACTCTTGCGACCTCATGGACAGAGGAGCCTGGCAGGCTACAGTCCATGGGATTCTCCAGGCAAGAATACTGGAGTGGGTCCTGCAAATTAAAACTGACAACAGATTAGCAAGAGAAAAAGGGTTTTATTCCCGTATATAAGGGAATTTGCAGATAAACGTAACCCAAAGTGATTAGCACTGGTGGCTTATATACCATTTTAATAGGGAAAGAGAAGGGAGGGAAGGGAGAGTAGATAAAATATATGACAGTTTTATGACAATGTCTGTTTATAAGAGTTGATCATCCCTGGTTAACCCTAAGGAGGGAATTTATGAAAAACTGAGTTATTTGGGGGAGGTTCTGCTTTGGGACAGATAAGGGAGTTTAGAAGAAAAAAAAAATCCTGTTCTCAAATGCCTTCAGCTCAAAATAATTCTCATGCCGCAGTGGCTTATGGTGGACTCCTTCAACATTTAATTTTGCATCACAGCTGTGTATGCTTTTGTACATTCAGCCAGCTCAGGGGCCCTGAAGGCAGGAACCATATCTGACTCATCTTAGAATCCCCAGCACTGAGCTAGTAGGTGGAAGGTATTTAATAAACATCACTGCGTGAGAAGCTTTTCTGAATAGCTCATCTGTAAGGCAAGCAAGAAAGGGATGCTCTCTTCCCTACCTACATCTAAGGACAACCTAAAACTCTGTGAACATACACATAAATATACTTCTTTACTGGGCAAAAATCCCAAATTCCAAAGGGGTATAAAACCCTCCCGCAAAAGGTAAAAAATACCAGTTTGGCTGGTAGTGTCAACTAAAAAACTATGCGCAACACAAAAGTTGAGTTAGGTTTTATTCGGTGGGAATGTTAGGACTCCAGCCTAGGAGACAGTATCTTTGGTGACTCCGAGAAGGCAGGGAAGGTGCCAGTCCATATGCAAGTTTGCAACAAGGAGCAGGTAATCTGAATATTAAAAGTTACTGTTAATTAAGAGAAAACTAAATCTCTCACATGAAGAGATTTAGCGATCTTTTATGTATGGGAAGATGCAAGCATCTGGGCTTGCTGAAATCATTTCTTTCATACGCATGTAGCTATCTGGGGCCCATCTTACTTTCTTTATTGTTCACATACTAATTACTTGTTAACCGTTAGAGACAGTGAATGTAGCGGATGGCCACCTCTCACAACCCCCCAGCTCTTCAGTGCTTACCAGGGAGGAAGGAGCTGATGGCTTCCAAATAGCTGGCTTTGTTTCACCTGGGCTCAGAAATTTACATTTGGAAAAGCCTTGTTTACTGGTAGAGCAGAAAATATTCCATTTCACAGTAGAAACTGATGTCTTTTCTTTTCCCCTTGCGGTTATATTCTTCCAGCATATTTATTATAGATTCTGACCCAAAGCATTGCTGCAAATCAAATAAGCAGACGGGTAATTCTTCCTGCTAAGAAGGGGGACCCTTCCCTACCTACTTCCATAAGATGCTGTGCTAAGGTTCTGACTGTTTTTCAGGGGAGTAAAATGCAGGAATCAAAGACTTTGATGTACACTTATAGCTACACACACCCTACACCCAACACACATGCAACACTTGCCTGGCACAGGAAAGGGCAAGGAGCCAGGACAACCCACGTGAGAGGCCTCTCGCCTCCTCCTTCCAAGGACATCTCCTGAGAAGCTGGGAGAAGAGGAGAGAAAATGAACAGGTTCTTTGAGAGAATATGGAGAGATTTGCGACTCATGTAACAGAATTCCTGAGTTTAAAGTTTGAACACTATGATGACCTGAGGTGAGGGAATAGTGACAGTTTACAGAACTCACAGAAAAGTTAATTCATTTGTTCCAGTGATATAGATATTCCAAGAAGGAATTAATCAGGGTGACCTTGGGAGTAGAGAGGGCCATGGACCTTTTCAGGAATTTAAAGCAGAAGCCTTAGCCACAGAAAATATGCACAGCCACCTCACTTTTGTACACAGTTTGGGGCATTCCTTGGACCTCTGACAGCTAGTCTGTGGGACTCTTGCCCAGATTAAGAAACTGTGCTTTGCAGTAAATGGGACATAGTATATTGACTCTTCTGAGAAATAAGAATAAATTAAAGTCATAGTACAAGAAGCACTGCCAAGACATAAGCCCCTGTCTGTGGAGCTGGTATCTATGGCTCTGGCAGGAGTAAAACTCTGTCCAGAGTAAACCCAAAGACACCATTAAGATGGAACCAAGAGACGCCCTTGGCATCACATTAGCAAGACCCGGGACCAGGTCCAAACGGGGCGGACTTTAATTGAAAACAGAAGCATCTTTGTCTTTGCTGAATCATCTTTGTCTTTCCTGGATTCAAAAAGCTGTTTGCAATGAATGGAATAAGAGGCAGGAGACTGGAATATTAATTCTCAGCCTTGGTTTTCTTGGTTTTTTTTAAACTTTTTTTAAAATGTTTTTTATGTTGTTGGTTTTTTTATATATATATATATATTGAGATCAGCCTTGGGGTTTTTATTTTTTCTTTTTTTTCAGCTGAAGGTAAGTTTCACAGATGATTTAAAGCTATTCTAAAAATCTCAAAAGGAATACAAGTAAATTAATTTATATATATACACATATATATGTACATTTGCATACCATGGAGCGAGTGCAGACCCCAGACTCACCCCAAACAGCTCCCAGTGGCAGGAACTGCATGTTTTTTTGGAAAAGATTCTATTTTCTCCTAAATTGAGTAGCTCCTCAGCCTCCCTGGACATTCTCTCTGTAATCCTCGTCCTCATTTCTGGAGCCACTAATATTAAATGTATGCCCTTTGCTGCCTAATAATCCTGCAACCAAACCTTTTTTGGTTTTCAAGACCCCGCAAATCTTCTTTCCTCCCAGGGAGGAGGAGGAGGGCTGTGGTACTTCAGCCTCAGCCCCCAGTCCTACTTCTCTTGAGAGGTCTCTGTGGGCTTGTTACTCAGACCTGAGCTCTTTTCCCCAGACCTTCACACTAGACGGGCATCTTCTATTAAATATTCAAATATTAGCAGCCACATCACCCTGGGCCAGGAATTAAGGTGAAGCAAATGAAGCATTTGCCTTGGGCAAAAAATTTAAGACTGCCAAGAACCACAGAAATCAAGAGAGTTCATATTTTGAAATACCAACACCAAAAATCCACAATGAGCAAAATATCAAAATTTTAAATAAGAACCTGATGCAAGAGGAAATATATATAACCCCCAGTATGTTTTAATGTATTCTTAATAGTTGATTGTTTTCCAAATATCAAAATGGTTGAAAAAATATTTAAAAATTAGAAAGTAGGCATATTAAAACTCACATTACTTGAAGTTTACATATTTTACTTATACCAAAAAAATTTATTATAATTTTACTTTCCTGGCTGTAACGGAAGAAACCTCATCAATAATCTTTTCCAAATCTTGTATAATATGCACACTATTGTTAGGAGAAGCACACTCTGCAACCCCCGACCCTGGCCAGGCATCATAGTAACCATTTGTGTGAGTTGTTTTACGACAGGAGGTCCTGGTAAGGAACATGGAATGAGTAAGCCACCACCAACCGGAAGCATTCGGGAAAGGTCAAAAGGTGACACCACATGTCCAACCATCTCCCAGAATCCTTCTTGCTGGCATCCATCCTGCCTGAGCAATGCATGCACCACCAGGAAGGACCCTGAGTCAGAGTGCTTGGTCAGAGACAACCCAGAAACTAATCCCTTCACCACAAAACCGAAGACTGTGAGCCAGGTGGCAGAGAAATCCTCCTGGGTTCCCTTCGCCTACTGCTTTCTGCCCAGGCATCCCTTCCCAATAAAATCTCTTGCTTTGTCAGCACATGTGTTTCCTCAGACAATTCATTTCAGAGTATTAGACAAGAACCCACTTTCAGGCCTTGGAAGGAGTCCCCATTACTGCAACAGTATTATGATGACCAATCACACCCCCACAAGGCTTACATTGAACTAAGTTTGAAAGCAGGGTCATCGCATGCATGCCCTCAGACTGCAACACCCAAGGGTACTGCCTCTAAAGAGTCATCATTTCCATCACAGCCATCTTTCTTATTTTGACATTTTGATATTTTTATTAAAACTATAGAATCCTAAGATGGAAGCAAAAAGTCTCAAGGAAGAGGTGGCTTTTTGTGATCCCCACACACGTGCCTTCTGGCCCAAGGGCAGCCCTGCTCTCATGAGTTTTGTCCCATTGATGCCTGCTTGCCCCTCTTCCTTGATACTTGGTTCTTATCTTCCCAGTCTTATTTAGTAGTTATTGATTTTATCACAAACTCTCTTCGAGGAATCTCAGACTCTTTTTGGAAGTAGGTGGGGTAGATATAAATAATTCTATGCTTTGCCCACATTCAGATCATCTGCAAAAACCATCAGCTCGGCTTGCAAATACATCTGGAATCCAATCGCTTCTCCTGTCGCCACTGCTACCAGCCCAGAGACCAATGGAGCCACCATCATCTCTCCCCTAGACAGGCCTCCTGTTTCCAGCCCTGCCCCCATGGAAGGCTGTTTCCTTGGTGGCCCCAAAGAGCCCCGCCTCCTAGTATCCACTCTGGTGGGTAGCCCCTCCCACACTGATACTAGGCTTGATCATATGACCTGCTTCAGCCAATGGGACATCAGCAAGAGGTATCTCCATCAGCTCTTCACACTGAGACTTGTCCTTTTGAATGGATGCTTCTTGGCCTACAGCTACCATCAAAGAAGTGGGGGCAGACAAGGGGTGGGCTAAATTTCTCTATAAAGTTTAGATTAGGCTTTGCAAGTCTGTTGTGACTACTCAGCTTTGCCACTGTAGCTTGAAAGCAGCCACAGACAATATGTAAACAAAGGTACATGGCTGTGTTTCAATAAAATTTTACTTACAAAAACAGATTTGGCCCATGGGCCATAGTTTGTTAACTCCTGAGCTAGACTACCAATTGAGGAGGGGCTGCAGGGAGATACCCTGCAAGTTAGGAGGTCGTACCAGGTGGAATAGTGTCCCCCAAAACTTCACATCTGCATAGAACCTGTGAATGTGAACTTCTTTGTAAATACAGTCTTTGCAGATGTAATCAAATTTTGATAAGGTCATATTGGATTAAGGGGGGCTTTAAGTCCAATGTGACTTGCTTATAAAAAGAGAGAAAAGGAGTGGTGCTAATCCTTGGTTCACTCAGTTGCGTTGAGGTGGCCAAAGCCTGACTAGTCTTGAAGCCCTTCCAAAGGCTCTGTGAGAGTGGCAGGCACACATAAACCCCTCTAAAGGGGGCACTTTATTGGTCTGGCAGCCTGCTTGGCTGTCTGCTGCAAATCCTGAGTCAGCCCTTCACTAGGGCAGCTGTCTGGCCCAACTCTGCTGATCTGTGAATTTACGGCTGCCTGTTCTTGCCACCCTCATCCAGGGGCAAGCCTTCAGTCTGAGATCAGCCCCTTAGGAGACCCATGCAGCTGGGTCTCAATTCCCCCAATCTGCATTGCTCTTCTGGCCACAAGAATATCCCAACAGATTCTGACAAATGCTGTCCTGAAATCTACTCTCTCCTCTCTACTTTCCTGGCTACCAGGAAACAAACAAATAAACACATCAGTCAGGGAATTCCAACATAGAAGCTCTGCAGACTTTGCTTCATGGGAACTGTCAAGGGTTGGAGAAAATCAGAGTTTCTACCCTTTTGTTTAGGAAATGCTAGCAATGCCACCACAAGTGTGGGATTGGGGACGTTTTGTAACTGGAACTCAAACTGCCATATGGTGTAACTGCCACACCCGCTCTGCAGGCTGCTCTCCTTCCGGCTGCAAACCTTTAGAGAGAACACCGCAGACATGAGGTCTTCCTGAGTCCTATTTCTCAAAACCTGATGCTGCTGTGGTTAAATTCTGTACATGGCTATAGTTTGGAGAAGGAAATAGCAACCCACTCTGTTATTCTTGCCTAGGAAATCCAATGGACAGAGGAGCCTGGTGGGCTACAGTCCATGGGGTCCCAAGAGTCGGACACGACTGAGCGAATAAACCACCACCACCACATGCTTATAGTCATGGGGTGGATGTGCAAATTAAGGGAAGGATTTTTGGACTGAATGTCGTTGCATCTCATTCAGACCCAAGGGCAAGTGGAACTTCATCTTGGGAGAGCAGGATGCTGAGTGGTTGGGGGTGAGGGCCGGGAGCCAGGTTTGCCCACCGCAGCTATTCACTAGTTTAGGGCTTGGTCAGCTCAGATCACCTCTCTGTGCTTGAAAAGCATAAATGACTGCATGGAACAGGATTATTTGAGCTACAGAGCTACACCTGGCAGATAACAAGGCCTCCCCTAACGTTATCAACCACTGATAGGAGGAGGAAGCATTTTCTCACTATCAGGCCATCCATGCAAAGCCTCCACGGAAACCCTACTGTCATGAGTCACAAAGGGTCACTTCCTTTTTTAAAAAATTGGCTGCACCAGGTCTTAGTTGCTGCATGTACAGTATAATTCCCCAACCAGGGATCGAACCTGGGCCTCCTGCCTTGGGAATGTTGAGTGTTAGTCACTGGACCACCAGGGAAGTCCCTCCACTTGCTTCTGGAGGAAAACCTGGCTCCTGTTTGCCGTCTGGAGCTCACATACTGCACCACTTGACTGTTACCAAGCGAAAGTTCAGGTGCCTGACACACAGTGAGGCCAAACAATACCGAAATGTTGGCGTTTGTAACAGAGGACGGTTATTGCAGGGCCAAGCAAGCAGACAGATGGCTCATGCCCCCCAAAACCTGGAACTCCACCAAAGGGTTTCAGAAAAGCATTTTTAAAAACAAGGTGAGGGAGGGGTGTGGTTAGTTGACCCAATCTTCTTGGTGTAGGAATCCTTTGTTCTAGTAGTTGTCCATGTAGGTCAGGTCATGATGGTCCTCTAAATGTCCAATAAGACAAATGTTTGTCTCTATTCTGCAACTTTTAACCTCTGTATAAATGAAAAAGTGTTACATTCTTAAGGTCAGAGCCTCGAGAATGGACTAGCCTGTATATTTCAGGCTACAGACAACATTTTTCTTTTTTGGCCATGCCACATGGCTTGCAGAATCTTACATCTCCAACCAGGGATGGAACCTGGAAGTGAAAATGCCAACCATTAAGTCCTAACCACTGGACTGCCAGGGAATCCCCTGTAGGCAACATTCTTAAAGCCAAGCAAGAGCAATAGAATATAGAAATTAAAGAAACAGATCTAATACGGAGTCAGACTTGTTCTTCCCTGTTACGTGACTTCTCTTTCCTTCACAGCGACTGGCATTTTGGAGTCTGCCATCCGAGGGTCCCGTACCCTGGCTGAGACGGGCCTGGGACCTGGGACCCTCGCCAGCGGTGCTGCAATGCTGGTACCTGGACAATCCTCTCCTCCTCAAGCCACAAAATACAAAGAAACTATATGGTACTGAAAATAACTGTGGGCATGGGCAATTGGGACAAATTTAGGACCACAAGATAGAAAAAGACAAAAAAATCCAATGGCCATTTCTGAAGAGCCAGGAGCAAGAACTGGGTGTTGGGAGCAAAAGCAGGGCGCTGCACGTGGCTCCTGCTCACACCACCACCTAAGGGTGGGCAGAACAACTAAGCCACCACTGTGATCAGACCCCTGGGCACAACCCCACCCTCATCCCTTGTAAGAAACAAGCTGGCCCCTGCTTCTTCTTTTTGCTCCCTCTTGCAGCTAGTGTAATAAAGCCCAATAAAACCTTGCCTGAATTTCCTGTCTGGCCTCTAGTCAATTTCTATTGATGGGGAAGGCCAAGGACTCTGGTTGGTATCACAGCCTATAGGAGGGCCACCAGCCTAGCTGATAGATCGAGGTTTCTTCGCCCCTGGGCTGCAGCTACCCTGGGCATCCCTTCAAGAGAAAACCTTAAAAACTGTGAGGAAAAGGGGATGGGAAAGGATAGAGATGAAAAGGAGAAACTGCTGGGGCAGGGGGCCAAATGCAGCTGCTATTTAGAACTATCAGTGCCCTGCAGGCCTCCATTCCAGCTGTAAGCAAGGATTCCCAAACTGATGATAAGAGCCACCTGGGGCAGTGACAGCTCAAAACTGCCTCCAGACGGTGGTCTTTTCACACCCATTTCAGAGATAAAGGCGCTGAGGCACAGCAGATCCTCTCAGAACTGTTTGACACAAGATAGCAACCTTGCACTGAGATTTTCTCTGGCTGGTGCAGAACTTCTCCGAGTTCGCATTTGCTCCCCCACCTTCATTAGCTGCCCTCAGTCCTCAGTCCTGGGGCTTCTTTATTTAACCCCTCTTTATTACTCCCCTCATTTGGGAACCACTGATAAGTGCCTCATACTGTGCTCTCCCTTCTGCCTCCCCAAACATCTGCCTTATCCACACCCTACCTCCACAGCTGACTTTGGAAGGCAAAGGAGGGGCTGTTGACAGACAGCAGGGAGCCCTAAGAGGTGCCCTCAAAACCATGATGGGGTAGAATGCTGACTGTAATTTACAGAGTTTACATAGGTTTCCTTAAGCAAAAGTCTTGGAAAGGGGGTTATTGAAAATTGATCAAATTTCTAGAAAAAAATTGCAAAGGAAGAGCTGAATTTTATTTTTGCCATCCAGGTCAAAACTCATGTACACTTCTGGTTGTGGACTTAAAAAACGCTCACAACCTGAATGTTGAGAGTTACACTTTCTTTAGTGGGAATTTTTAGGACTTCAAGCCTAGGAGACAGCATCTCAAGTGACCCTGAGAGAGATGCTCTGAAGAGGTGAGGAAAGAAGCCACGTTATATAGAAGTTTTTTAACAAAGGGCAAGTGATCTGAACATCAAAAGGTAATTGTTAATTAAAGAAAACCAGATATCTCAAGTTAAGGAATTTAGTCCTTTACTATGTGTGGGAAGATGCAAGAGTCTGGTCTCACTGAAATCATTTCTTTGATATGCACCTCGGCTATCTGGGGCCAGTATCCTGTTTCCACATCCTGGGCTAACTCAGGACTCTCCAGGCAGTCGCTGTAGTCTGAAGGCTGCTCAATTGCAGGTATTCTTTCCTTCCTGTGTTCCCTCAGGGCTCACCATCCGTGGTGGCTTCAACTGTTGGTGACTGTGACATCTTTGTTCACTGATACGGCAGGAAATATTCCATCTCTCATGAAAACACAAATACTTTGTTGGGTTTTGAAAAATATTTATTTACTTGGCTGCACCAGGTCTCAGCTGCAGCATGGGGGATCTTTAGCTGTGGCATGGCTTGAACCCGGGTCTGCTGCATTAGGAGCGTGGAGTCTTAGCCACTGGACTGAGGCAGGAGGTACACGGGTCGCCCCACGGTAAAGCAATTGGAGATTCACTCCCCGTGGGCCAAAACTCCAAGACAAGAATAGCAGGACAATCAAGGGAGGAGGCTGGGCCCTCCTCAGACCACATATTTCTCATTCCTGAAGTCAGGAGACCTCCTTGATCACATGTGCGCAGAAAAGCTCCTTGGAGGTCAAAAGGAGAGCAACGTCTAAGGATGCTCTGAAAAAAAAAGTACGTAGTCGTTCAGTTATGTCCGACTCTTTGCAACCCCATGGTCTGTCCATGGGATTCTTGAGGCGAGAATACTGGAGTGGGTTGCCATGCACTCCTCCAGGGATCTTCCCAACCCAGGGATTGAACCGAGGTCTCCTGCATTGCAGGCAGATTCCTTACCATCTGAACTACCAGGGAAGCACAAAGGATGCCCTACCCCTAGGCTTTTTTGGTAGAATCTGTCTTAGCTAAGAGATGTGTGCACACACATGGAAGGATCCTGAGATATACCAAATATGGACTGTGAACCAGGCAACTCAAAATGACTGACCAAAGGAAAACTGGAAGAAATATCCTATATAAGTGATTTAAACAACCAGGGGGGTGCAACTCAGTGACTCTCTAAGTCTGCCCATGTGTCTATCTATATGTGCTGTACTCTTTTTTTCTCCTAATAAATACTTTACTTGCTTAACTACTGTCTTTGTGGAATTTCTTTTCTGCAAAGCTGAAGGGCCAGAGTCCTTGTCACTGACCACCGGTCTAGTGGCTAGGATTTGGGGCTCACACCATCATGACCTGGCCTAAGTCTCTCCCTGGGAACCCAAGCTCTGCTCCAAGCCATTACATGCCGAGGCCACTGGAGATCAGGACCACCAGGGAAGTCTCAAAAGAATACTTTGGAAAACAAAGTCCTAGGTATTTGTCCTAGAGAAACTCTTGCACCTGTACTCAAGAGATATTCGAAACCAAGTTCATAGTGGCAATGTTGTTATTAACAAGACAGAAAGAATCAGGAAACTCAAATACATACTGATAGGAAAATGTGGATAGTCACAATGGAACACTATTCAGCACCGAAACAAACTGTCTCCAGCTCACAAATGTCCAGTGGAGCAAAAAAAATATTGTAGCAAAGGCCACAAATAGTACAATGCCATTTATATAAAGTTCAATAAATATTTAAATACCGCAGAGAAAAGCCAGGATTTAGGATTGTGGCTACCTCTGGGGCCAGGGAAGAATATACAGGAGACACAAATGGCATTGCCAGTATCCCATTTTTTAAGCTGGTAAGTTAGGTACACAGACATTTATTATTTTTTTACATTGAATATATTTTATGCAGTCTTTGGTATATGTGAAATACTTAGTGTGTAGGATGGGGAAAAATGCACTACCTAAAAGTTGAGGATTATGTTTTATTCAGTGGATTTACTGAGCACTTAAGCCCAGGATACAGCCTCTCAGATAGCTCTGAGGGACTATTCCAAAGAGGTATGGGAGGAGCCAGGATATATAAGAGTTTTTGAAAAAACAAAAACTCAGGTAACCAAACATCAAGATTACTGCTAATTAAAGAAAAATGGGACATCTCAAGTTAATGAATTCAGCACTTTTCTATGTACAAGAAGATACAAGAGTCCAGGCTGAATGAAATTATTCCTTTGAGATGCACCATAACTCTCTAGGGCAGGTATCCTATTCTTCTCCATCCAGAATCCCCTCTTGAGTGCTGAGGTGGCTGCAGTGGCTGATGGCTTGATGATTGTAACATCCTTTGTTGTTCAGTCGCTCAGTTGTGTCCAACTCTTTGCGACCCCATGAATTGCAGCATGCCAGGCTTCCCTGTCCTCCACTATTTCCAGGAGCTTGCTCAAACTCATGTCCATTGAGTTGGTGATGTCACCCAACCATCTCATCCTCTTTCGTTCCCTTCTCCTGCCTTCAGTCTTTCCCAGCATCAGGGACTTTTCCAATGAGTCAGTTATTCGCATCAGATGACCAAAGTGTTGGAGCTTCAGCTTCAGCATCAACCCTTCCAATGAACACTCAGGGTTGATTTCCTTTAGGATTGACTGGTTTGATCTCCTTGCTGTCCAAGGGACTCTCAAGAGTCTTCTCCAGCACCACAGTATGAAGGCATCAATTCTTCGGCACTTAGCCTTCTTTATTGTCCAGCTCTCACATCCGTATATGACTATTGGAAAAAACCATAGCTTTGACTATATGGACATTTGTTGGCAAAGTAACATCCTTTGGTTACTGAGAAGGCAGGTAACATTCCTTGTTCACAGAGGTAAACACAGAAACTTCCTAGACTGCTAGGAGGGGGGATCCCCCTAGATCCCCTGAGGTCCTTCTTCACTCCTCTGAACTTTTATCTCCTTAGGCCTTCTTCTCTAACCCTGGAGTTTCCTATCTGGATAAAGACCTGCCTTTCAAAAAAGGTGTGCCCCCTTTTCTGGCCAGCAGTTGAAAACTGACCAGCAGTTTTCAACCAGGGGTGTGCAGACCACAGACAGAATCACTATGACCCAGGTGGATCACAGGCTGCTGAAGCTTTGTCTTCCCTCAATCCTGGCGTTCCCCCTGCAAACATCATGCAGTCCCTACCTGCAGTGTGTTCTTCTGATAAGAGCCTTGTACACACATTTTTCCTCCTTGGCCACCAGCAAGGCGAATGACTTTGGTCTGCCACTGCATTAAAACTGCTCACCCAGCATACTGTCAGTGATAAATAATAAATAAAAGCCTGTAACAAAGTAGATGGCCTGCACTGGACTGAAGGCACCCATGAGTTCCATAGCCTGCTAACGAATCCTCAGGAGCCGTGGAGACAGGCAGAGCATTTGGCAGCCTGTGAATTTTGGAAAGGATAGGAGGACATCTCTACTAATCATTAACATTTGAGCTCCTATTTGAGGTCGAAGTGCTGTGGCTCAAAATGCTGTGGAGCGGCCTCCAAGAATCTTGCAATAGCAGCAGTCTGAGATCATGTTCTACATTTGATTTCCTGCGAAGAATCACTGATTGTGGCCAGGAAGCTGTCATAAGAGCCATGTCTTTCTATCTTTCTCTAACCATTTTAACAGAAAATGAGATTGTTCTGGAGCCCTTTCAGGGCCACACCTTAGAATTGCTCTGAAAATAAGAGCTGTAAGTGTCTGATTTCTGTAGAACTCTTAAGGTTCAGGAGATGGTGACTGTTGATTTAGCTGCTGAGTCATGGGGCTGGGATCTTGGTTTTAAGCAGTCTGAAACATCAGTGTATTGTTGGGGAAATCACAAACTCTGCTTGCAAAATTCATATAATTCTCTGGCAAACATTTTACAATTTCCTTGTTGCTTTTTTTGCTGGATTTAACCCTAAAGTTCTTTCTTCTTAGTCAGTAGGCCTTCAGCTTTATCCAAAGCTAGTGATTAAGGAAGAAAAGCAGGTTTTGCAGCTGACAAGAAGAAATAATAATTTGAATACACACTTTGATCTCTCTATGCAATGTATTAAACCTGAAGATGTATGACACGGTTTTAGCTCTCTGAATTACAGACCAAGAGGAGCACTAAGAAAGTACAAATAATTCTTATTGGAAAATGAAGCCCTCCCTCGAGTGTGAGTGTTTGGGGTGGGGGTGGGGGGGATGTACTGAAGAACAGATTTAAAACGGGAATCAGTTCTTTCTTCAGCACAGGGTAAAACAACTACATCTACTGTTGTCTATTTTTCATTCGTCAGACCACTGAGGAATATTGCCTATTTTGAACTTTGAGAAATCCCCCAGGATCTGTGTGAAATTCCACTGCCAAACCAGGGCTCCCCTAGCAGCTCAGACGGTAAAGGATCCGCGAGCAATGCAGGAGATCCCAGTTCTATCCCTGGGTTGGGAAGATACCCTAGAGAAGCAAATAGCAACCCATTCCAATATCCTTGCCCGGAAAATTCCATGGACAGAGGAGCCTGGTGGGCTACAGTTCATGGTGGTCGCAAAGAGTCGGACACGACTGAGCGACTAACACACACACACATACACACACACAAGCCAGGACAAGTATGGTTCACATGGATGAGAAAGGGAGGGATGGGGCCTCATTTTAAGATGCAACATTAACAAGAGCCTCAGAATGAACCAACCCTGGGCACGCACATGGAGGAGTGCCTGGGCCATAGGAAGTGCTCAAAATCCTTTCCTCTATCTTGGCCTAATAACTCATGTGTGACCGACGCACAAGGACAAAGGGACCGTGTCACCTTGGCGGGCGGCCGGGAACGCAGGGCGCAGGCGCGGGTGAGCGCACGTGGCCATGCTCCCGGCTCGGCGGCCGGGGAGCTGGGTAGGCGCACGCGGCCGGCAACGTCCCCCTGCCACTGGGGTCTCCAGCACAGCGCACCGGGGAGAGGGGTGGGGCGGCCAGAAAGGACGGGCCGCGAAGGTCGTCACCAAGGTCGTGGGCCGGACGTGCGGCGCCGGAGGGACGCTGCGTGCGTGCGGGACTCGGAGTACGTGACGGAACCCGGAGTCCTCATGCCGGCTGCGCCGCCCCGCCCCTCCTCTCCCCGGGGGCCCCAGAGCCACAGATTCCGCTCCCAGAGCCACAGATTCCGCTCCGCCGGCGCGGGGGGGAAGGGGCCCTCAGCCCGAAGTGGAGCGAAGGGGGACTGGGACTCGTCCATACCCCCACCCATTTGCGGGGGCACCGGGGACGGCCCAGCCCGGTCCCGCCCCACCTCCCTGCTATGTCGCCCCCTCTAACCATCCGCAGCGGCCACAGCTCCGCCCTTCCCTCGGACGAGAGACCGAGTGACGGCGCGCTGGGCCAATGGCAAGGCGTCTCGGAGGGGGCGGGCCTGAGGGGCGGGAAGTGGGCGTGGTCCCCTCCGGGCTAGGCAGGAAGTCCTGGCCAGCGGCGGGGAGAAGAGCTCGGGGTACTCGGAGCGCTCGGACGTTGCGACTTATCGCTCATCCTCGGTGTCTGCAGCACCCTCTGCTTCTCTCTCGGGCGGCGACCTCCGGCGGCAGGGTGAGAACTCGAGGAAGGGCTACCGAGAAAGCTCCCGGGCGGGAGGCGCGTGGGTCCCCAGGGCCCGCGGGCGCTCCTGCCGGTCAGACTGCGGGTGGGAGGTTCGGCTGGGATGGGGAAGGGATGAGTCCGCGCTTGCGACTGGCCTCCCTGGCCAGAGTCGCGGCTCGACAATGGGGCACAGCGCCCGGTTTCTCCGGAGGGGAAAGTGCAGCTCAGCCTGAGATTATGGGTTACGGGGCCGCGTAACTGTCCCGGGAGACCAGGGGTACAGCACGCGGTCACCAAGACAACAGGAGGCGAGGGTAGAAGATTTGGGAAGCGCTCCAGGTCCAAACTGCGTGCTCGTTAAAGCCAGGCCCTTCCGAAAATTGACAAAGGGGCCGGGAAAGGAGAGATTCCCGCGAAGCTGCAACTCCCCGCTCCGGGCCCCGCGCCCCTACCTCCCGCTGGTGGCCCCCAGCCTGGCGCCTGGGTGTCCAGCCCGTCGCTGCTGCGGAATGAGCAGGGACTAATGTGGGTTCAGAAGGCGCTTGTGCTGGAAGAGACTGCAGCGGAGCCGGGGAGTCATTGGAAAGCCCTCCCGGCGACCTCGCCCAGGTCGGGCACGAGCCGCTCTCGGCTCCCCGGGCTGGCCACCAACAGTCAACCCCTGGTCTGACATAAAAAGGATGTATTTTACGAAATCTTCCTCTTCGCTGCTTCCTCTGCAATGTGGTCTTCCCCTTGAGCGGTGTGGGCAGCCGATTGACCTGCTTCCGGGGCACGTGTAGGCCCCGGCTGCCCGGTCTGCCCATGCTGCCCCTGGTATGGGGTTCAGTCTAGGCCGGTAAAAAGCCGTGCAGGCTCCCAGTCAGACCCACCTTCCCCTCTCTCTGTGCTCATAGCATTTTAATGACTTAGGAGAAAAGTTTTCCTAGCCATTTAAAGATAAATTGAATTTTATTTTTACATCATGAAATAAGTTGATTACTTTGTTTTATATCACTAAAAGGAAGCCAAAAATGAAATCTTACAACTGTGTGATGAGGTAGTGAAATGAAGATGTGTTTGAAAGTGTATCTAAAATCTGTAAAGTAAATCAGTGGTTGGCCTGAGGATGAGGGGACAGTGACTGGAAATGGCCTAAGGGAACTTTTTGGCAGTGATAAATGTTACACAGGTATGATTTCCCAAACCCCAAAGTTAACTAGAATCTTATTTTTTTATTTTTTTTTAACTAGAATTTTAAAATGAAAAAAAATTTAAGCAAATTTACCTTTTTGTAAGATAGGAGATTAAAAACTAGATGTCTTTTTATTGGCTAATGAATAAAAACTCCATTGTTACAAAGACAAAGCCACACACGTGATTTCATGTCTAATTTTGAAACTTAAAAAGATGCCGTTTGCTGCTTCAGAACATTCCAGAGAAGATACTGGAGGAGGGCCCAGTTAGATAATGGCTTCTGAGCAGTGACTAGGTGTCTACCTCTGTCTTACAAGTTGTTCAATTAGTTTATTTCTTGGAGAGCCTCTGGGAGGGAAAGCAAGAAAAGGAGGACTTTTTTTTCTTTTTAGCTCTTGATATTTACTCTTTGTAGCTGCAACCCCCACCTTTTTTTAAGGTGTTTTCGAAGGAAACTTCTCTTGGCATATCCTGGTGCTCAAAGAATCATTTTTCTAGGTACAATTCATGACTTTCATAATTAAGATTTTTAGATGGGGTGAAATGCCCATTGAAAGAAACACTAATTAGATAATGTTATTTTTGTGCCCTGTCTTGCTAAAGACCCAAGCACTGTGAGGTTTGAAAGGCTCAGAAATTGGCAAAGCTCACAGCACACCGACCAAGAGGCTCACTCCTCCTTTCCAAACTCATAATTTCTGATTATCCTATACCGACCTATTAAATATCCTCCTGCTGCTTCAAATTACCTAATGAATTGTGTTTCTAGCTTTTAATTCACTGTTCTGCTACAAACCAGATTTTCCTCCTGTAGTTTTTTTTTTTTTTTTAAATCCCACCAGCACACACGTGGTCAGGCTTTCTTTGCTTGCAGGACCAGCCCTGAACTAGTAGGGCCTTTCAGAGCTGCCCCCCACCAACTTTTTAGGAACAATTCCCACTGCTTTCCAGCAGGCATTTTCTAGTCACCCTTCCTACATTAATTTTTAGTTATATGCACTCTTTCCTAGTCTAGGAATCCTCAGATGTGACCTCTTGAATAACGAGTTGAGCCTTTGTTATGGTTCATGGAAAATGTGAACTGTGTTTCCCTGCAGAAATTCACCATGTCCATCCTCAAGGTCCACGCCAGAGAGATCTTTGACTCTCGTGGGAATCCCACTGTTGAAGTTGATCTCTTCACGGCGAAAGGTATGTGCTGCTTTTGATTCTATAATCCTTGGCACCACATTCCATTTAAAGCTTTAAATGACAGAGCCTTAGGCAAGAAACAGCTTGTGGTCTTGAAAGCCTTTCTTTCTGATCTGCACATGCTGGTAGGCTGTGCTCCGAGGTTGGGAGGCCAGAGGCCCTTGTGCTTCTTGGTGTGTAGAGAAGGACACAGGTCAGCTCCAAGGTTACTGAGGTAGGGAGGTAAGGTGATACCTTGTCCCTAAAAGGGCCTGTCACTCGTTTGCCTCACAGCTTGTTGTGACCAAATAAGTAGGTACAGTGCGATAGGATCAATCTTCCTTGAAAAGGAAAGAGATTAGGGGAGTATAAGGGTATATATAGCGCTCTTAGCTCTGCTTCCAGAGATCACTCTTAGAGGATCAGGGACAGTTTTTACTTGGGAGTGTTGGGACATTCCAGAGGCTGGTATTTTTACCTGGCTATAAGTCCACATAGGAAAAATTTGCCCACATTTGAAAAGAATAGGATGGGTCCCCCTTAAAATCTCCCCTCCTTAATCTTTTTTACTTTAAGAAAATCTGGTGCTTCCCTAGCCGCTGTGTTACCTCCAGCAACATCTCAGCCATTTTCTAAATGGCCCAAGTGTGTGAAGTTGGAAAGGAACCTGCCAGTCAGAGCTGAGTCATGGTCTGAATCACAGGCCTGGCAGAGGAACCGCCAGCCCATCCCTTCCTGTCCTGCCTTCCCCCTTGCCCAGAAAGTGAAGGCCCCTCAAGTCTAGATTTATCCAGCAGAAGCCTACCTGTGGTTACTGTAGGGGTTGCCATGAGAACACCATTCCTTCTGGGCATGTGCCTTGTGGATTCTCAGACTGCAAGAATTTCCTTTCAGTTTATGAGATTGGTTCACTTAGAGAGTGGAACTTTCCACTTGGAAATTAACGGACTTTGAACGACGAAAAAAGACCCAGGATGCTAGAAGATTGTTGAGAGGGAGGCATTTTCTTTGAAACTCTTTAAAATGACTAAAATTAATGTCTTTTAACATTTAAATGAATGGAACTTTCTCTTATGTGTCTTAATCCTTTTCAGGAAGAAAAAAAAGCGCCAGAAAATCATAAATTTGTTAAGAACCTTTCATCACTTCTTTCTTAGAATTTATTTTTAGGCCAGTTTTAGGTTCGCAGCAAAATCAAGTGGAAAGTAGTGTTCCCATCTACCCCCCATCCCCACTATCAACACTCTCACCTGAGCAGTAGTTAGAGTCAAACCTGCATTGACACGTTATCACCCAAAGTCCATAATTGACCTTCTTTACCTAGACTAACCTTTGTTAGAGTCAAGCCTGCATTGACACGTTATCAGCCAAAGTCCATAGCTGACCTTAGGGTCATTCTTCCATCGCTTCTTCACCTCGTCCAGAGCTGATGGATATAGAGAAAGCCAGGGCCTGGATACAAAGAACGTGTGGCCCACTGCTCACACAGTCATGTGGTAACACAAGCACATAACCAAGCGTGACTGAGATACGTGGTTGGGTTTTTTCCTCTTGAGTTGAGTTGCCTTCACATCCCCACACCCCCCAGTTCTCAGAGGGGAAGTCCCTGACAATTTCAAGGAGATTCGAGAGGCTGCTTGCACTTCCTGCTCCCCTCACCCTGTCTGCCCCATGTAACCGGATCTCTGCGGTACCTTTCCAGACACCGTCTGTCCTCCAAGGACAGCTGCCACTTTCTGCTCCACACTCTAGGCTTAGCCAGGCGGCCGGTTTCTGTATCTGCAGGACTGTGATTGGGTTCTTGTGTGATTAACTCTGCGCCTTTGTTGTCCTTATTCCTTTTCTCTTCCAACCTGTCCTGTTAGGCAGAGAACCTCCAAATAGCATTCACTGCTGCCTAAGCTGAGGCACATGAGCTGTAGTGATTCCTCTTGAACCATCACCTTCTAGACGTGAAAGGTAGCAACCCGATCTCAGTTGTCTAAGGGAAGCTTAGCAACAGTGCTCTCTAGCCCGACTGTCTAAAATAGCTTGGTGTTTCCGTGGGTTACTAGCTCCTAGAACATGATAAATCCCACAAGTGGATTCATGGTGTTTCTGTTGGACTGTGTGGCTGGGGGTGGTCCATGGACCAGCTGCAGGGCACCACCTGGGAGCTTTTAGGGATGTGGACTCAAATGTCCTATCATGTCTCAGGATCTGGATTTTAACCCACAGGTGCTGTGTGCACACATTAAAACTGGAGAAGCTCTGCTCTAGACCTTTATCTTTAAACTAGGGAAATTCATTAGCTCTGCTGTAGTGTCTTCGGTATAAAGTCAAAAGCACAGGAGGCAGGAGGAACAGCCATCTTAGTCTCCCCGATGTTGGAAGGAGGTGACCATTTCCTGAGGGCAGATGCCCTCTGTGCTGGGAGGGATCTAGGAGCTATTGCTTAATCATTAGTAAACATTTTTCTCTCCTTCCTCTCTCAACATCCAGGTCTCTTCAGAGCTGCTGTGCCCAGTGGCGCCTCAACTGGAATCTATGAGGCCCTGGAGCTCCGGGACAATGATAAGACGCGCTACATGGGGAAAGGTGAGTGCAGACCCACCTCCCTCCTCCCTGCAGCTTGCATCTGAGGGCAGGAGACCTCTGATTGGCCCAGGGTGTGGACGGCGAGCATGATGCCAGGGTCCCTGAGCCTGTAACCCAAGGCAGGCATTTTCACATTCTTTCTCCTGTGATTTGTCTCCAGTCTGTGAAGAACTCCTGGTTGGGCCAGGGAATGAGGGAGAAGAAGACACGTTAGCTAGTGCCCAGGAGAAGCCTTTGTCCTCCAGGAGGGCTCTGAGGGCCTTCCCGGCCTGCAGGCCTCTTCCCGGGGTGTGGTCTCAGGGCTTGGAGGCTTCCAACTCATCATGGATAGATCAGTTGTTGTCTCTCTGGCAGAGCTGGCCTCCAGTGGTCTGTGTGCACATGTTCACCTTTCTGCAGATAGAACCCCCGAGGCCAGGCCACAGGAAAGCAGACGGGGCTGGACTGCACTCTCCACGGAGCGGTGTCACCCGGGGATGGGAATTGGTTCTGGAGAGAAGGCAGGAGCACAGGCTGCGTCACAGTTTGTGGCCCTCCCGAGGGCACGAGTGGGCTGCCAACTTTCCAGGGGAGGGCGATGAGGAACACTGCATCAGAGGGGCAACAGCGAGCGAGGTCAGGTTGAGGGGGACACAGGGCCAGGTCACAGTGGCTCCACTGCAGGAGGGCAGCTTCTGGAAAGAGCTCTCCTGAGGGGTCTCACTGGCAGCCCAGGTGGACGCCTGCCCACGGCAGGAGGAGCGCCCCACCTCAGTTATGATGAGGACGAATGCATGGTCCCCACCGCCTTCTCCCCACCTTCCTGTCCTGTTCCTCTCTTTCTCTCACTCGGCGTCCTTCACAAACCTGTTCTCTTCTGAGTCTTTCTTTTTTCCTTCTCTGTCAATCTCTGCTGGTCAGGTGTCTCCAGACCCGTTAAGTATATTAACGAGTTCCTGGCACCAGCCTTGTGCACACAGGTAATACACGGGGCGTCCTTTAGCCTCTGCAGTTGGCCTGTCCAGTGCATGGTCTTGCCAACTAACCTCCCTCCAGACAGTCTGTTTGGCGGCTTTTTGTGTGGCTCTAACCCGTGGGGGTCCTAGGTAAGAGCACTCAGACTGGGCCAGAAAGCCCTCCGATTCCGGGGGGAGAGGGCCAGGGGTCCCGTTGAAGGTCTCTGGTGGGCTCTGAATATCTGGGTGAATATGGTGAGCGGTTCTCCAGCAGTGCTGCTCAAGCCTCTCTCATCAGCATCGGTAATTTGATTTGATTATTCCTTCTAGGTGTCTCAAAGGCTGTTGAGCACATCAATAAAACTATTGCGCCTGCCCTGGTTAGCAAGGTAGGACCTGCCTCCTGATGACTAATGTATATTAATGCTATCAGAGCGCCGCCCAGTCCAGGCCGGGGGGCTTTCCTGTTTAAGGAAGAGCTTATTCTGAGAGCTAAAGAAGCTGGTGGGATTCCCTGTCGTGCATGCGAGTTACTTGGCCTTTGCTGACCCGCCCTCTGCCTGCGTGGCCATGTCTAACAGAGCATGGAACTGGATCCGAGGGACGGGAGGCTCCAAGAGCCTTGATGTTTCCCAGCAGTGATCTTAACCTCTGGGGAGTTAAGATCCAGATTTTAAGGGTGGCTCCCAGGGGTGTTGAATGTAGTACCCATGGCAACTGACTCATTTTTCATGAGCTGTGGAATTACTTACTATATGTTTAAACAGCAGAACTCTTGTTAAATAAAATCCTATTTGGAGCCTCAATATGGCAAACAGATATAAGTGGAGCCGCTGTAGAGGAAGTGGGGCTGGGGACCTCACAGCCCAACCTGCTCAGCTGTTTTTTGTCGCTTTTGTCCTTCCTCCAGCCCCTCCCTCCCAGTCTCCTATGGCCGAGCCTGGCCTCATGTGTCCTCCTTGGCGTGGTCCCTCTCCCAGGTCCACTCTGTGCCCATGGCAAGTGGCAGCTCTGCTGGTTCTATTCCCAGCTTGCCTGCTGTGGCCAGCCCACGTGACCTGCTGTGATTGGTCCCTAGGCAGAGTTTCCATCACTGCTCTGCCATCCCAGCCTCCTGGCCCCCTCTGCACACCCCTGTTCTTCGTTGTGCCTCGGTGCCCTCAGCTGGCACGGCTGACTGTGAGCAGGGCTTTCCTGGACATTTTCTTTTGTTGGTTACTCCTGGTGAGTGTTGGCCCCAAGCCATCTGCTGGGGTGACCTCGAACTTTACCCAAAGTTGCCTTGACACGAAAGTTAAAAGATGCCGAAGTGTTAACACGGTGTGATGGACTTAAAGAGATTTTTGTTTTCTTTTTGTATTTTAGTTTTTTAATGAGAAAGATGATAAATAATTTGCTGTTGTGAAGTTTTTAAAGTAATGTTGACTTTTATTTCATTACTTTGAGCCAGTTTTTAAGATGCCAATTTGGTTACTTTATACTCTCACTAAAAGTATTCATTTTGGTCAGTTATCAAACATTTTGGGGACTTCCCTGGCAGTCCAGTGATTAAGACTTCACACTCCCAATGCAGGGGGCCTAGGTTTGATCCCTGGTCAGGGAACTAAGATCCCACATGCCACACACAACCTGGCCTAAAACATTAAATAAAGATGATGATTATTATTATTTTTTGGCCTTGTGGACTACCTACAAATCTTGTATCTCCCATCAGATACTCAGACGTCCTCACTGAGGACAGCTGAGTGACAGCAGAAACTGACTTTGATTAGCACAGCTCTTCAAATAAAGAACAATGAGTTCTGTTGTTCTCCGGCCCCCAAAGTCACAATGCTGGGAGAAGTACGTGATGCTTTTAAAGCCTGTGAAGGGCAGTGTTGTGTCTGTTTTCCCCTGACATGGATAAGCACAAAACCGACCTGGGCTTTGCACAGTTCCCAAGGCTGGTGGCTCTGTGACAGGAGGGCCCAGGGCGTGTGGGTAGAAGCACCATTCCCTCCAAGCAGCTCACCCTCCCTTCTCCCTGCAGAAGCTGAATGTCGTGGAGCAGGAGAAGATCGACAAGCTGATGATAGAGATGGACGGCACAGAAAATAAGTGTGAGTGGCCAGAGTGGAATCTTCGCCAGGAAGGTCGTAGCTTCTCCTGAAGACTCTTTAAGTCCCTTGGGGAGAGGTCATGTCGTCCCTAATAATAAGTTATATGACCAGATACCTGTGGTCCTTGCCTCACGTTCATAAATTACGTTTTTAAATATCAGGAGTACAGCCAGCTGACAGCAGCAGGTGTGGAGGGTTACTCAGAAGAGGCCGTGCTTCAGATAGTCCAGCAACTTGCAGAACTTTCTAGAGTTCCATAGACCAAAGAAAGGGCTTTCTCTTTTGGGGAAAGAGCAGATGAGTGTATGTGGGAAGTAGGCTGTTGCATTTCTGGTGTGATAGAGAAGAGGTTCAGAATACAATCCAGGGCGCACACAGTGGTGGTCCAGGCAGGAAAGCCAGCTGGAGGAAGGCTGGTGGGTAAGACATGCCTTCATTTAACTCTGTTCTGTTCCAGCCAAGTTTGGTGCAAATGCCATCCTGGGCGTGTCCCTGGCTGTCTGCAAGGCTGGTGCCGTGGAGAAGGGGGTGCCCCTCTACCGCCACATCGCCGACTTGGCTGGCAATGCTGAGGTCATCCTGCCAGTTCCAGTGAGTGGCTGGTTTGAGCTTCCCGTGTGTGGAGGAGGGGGTGTTTGCTTTCTCGTGGGGACCCGAGACCTCCCACCTCTCCAGCTCATCCATATGTGATCCTCCAGCACGAGGGTACGAGCAGGCTCTGGGAGTCTCGGCTGCAGACGACTCTGCCAGCACCGGCTGACAGTGACCTTGAGCACCCGTCTCCTCAATTGTCGATGGGAGAGGGCCTCTGTACTTGTTGGGTTGTGTGCACCTGTGGTGGTGGCTGCAGTGCAGTGATGCACGGGCTCCATGTGGAGCTGGGCACTGGGGGGCTGCTGGGGGTGGGGAGACCCTCCAGGCCAGAAGCTACACTCCTCTCTCCCCCCACAGGCTTTCAACGTCATCAACGGTGGCTCTCACGCTGGCAACAAGCTGGCCATGCAGGAGTTTATGATCCTTCCTGTTGGGGCCGAAAACTTCCGGGAGGCCATGCGCATTGGAGCAGAGGTTTACCACAACCTGAAGAACGTCATCAAGGAGAAATATGGGAAGGACGCCACCAATGTGGGAGACGAGGGCGGCTTTGCCCCCAACATCCTGGAAAACAAAGAAGGTAGTGACTCCAAGGGAGCCCCAACCCTGGGCACCGTGGGCCCCCTCCACGCCCCACCCCCGACCATAAAATCTAGGGTTCCAAGCATATATCATGGGCTTCAGGGATGGTTAGTGAAAGGAAATGTCTATCCTGACCTTTGGGTCAGTCATACACAATAGCTGACATTCGACTATGTTAACTTATAAAAAACCGGCCCTTTCACGTGGTTTGAATCTTGGGCACCTTTGCTGTTCAACAGTAGCCAGTGTCTTGGTCAGTTTCCCTGCAGGCAGTGCTTCTGAGTGAGGCTGACCCTGAGCCTGGACCCGGACAGCAGAGCCTAGTGGCAGGGCCTCGGCATGGGGCTCCCTGTCAGTCCGCTGGGCTCCCTCTTGGATCGCAGCCTCTTGTTCAGTCACTTAAATCGTGTCTTGACTCTTCGATCCTGTGGACTACAGCATTCCAGGGTTCCTATCCTTCACCCTCTCCTGGAGTTAGCTCAGATTCATGTCCATTTAGTCAGTGATGCTGTCTAACCATCTTATCCTCTGTCTTGGCTCTATTTAAAGCCTGTTCTTTGGGACAGCTGATCTCAGCTGGTCACTGTAACTGTATCTTGGCCAGCACAGCTGTTCTTTGGTGCTAAATTTGGGAGCATTTGTCAGTGAAAAAGCCTCTGAGAATCAGTTTCCAACTTGGCCATGCACTCGTGGCCCTGAGCAAAGGTTTCTTGCCCCAGAACATAAAAAGGTTCCTGGAATCTTGAGACTGGTGGCTGGGGCCAGAGTACCTTATCCTCCCTCTGTTACGGTTCCCACTGGGCAGAGCTGGCCTGGTCTCCAAAGTCATCACCACCATCTCTTTCCAGCCCTGGAGCTGCTGAAGAATGCCATCGGCAAGGCTGGCTATAGTGACAAGGTCGTCATCGGCATGGACGTAGCTGCCTCTGAGTTCTATAGGTCGGGCAAGTATGACCTGGACTTCAAGTCGCCTGATGACCCCAACAGGTACATCACACCCGACGAGCTGGCCAACCTGTACAAGTCCTTCATCAGGGACTACCCAGGTGAGTGTTCCAAGGTGGCTGCGGGTGTGAGTGGCGGTTATTGCCGGCCTGCGGTGGTGACGTATGAGCGCCTTGTGTCACTGTCAGAACAGCCTCGTGAATGAGCAGATGTTAGGCAAGGACCTTTGAAAACTGGGACTGCCAGGCACTCCTCTAGGCTCTGTGTTACCTGATGCGCACGGGAGAGGGGACAGTGAGGCAGAGAGTGGGTTAGAACTTGCCCAGGGGCGCTCAGCCAACAGTGGCACAGGTGTTCACACCAGGCAGTGCCTCTGAGTGCCCGCATTTAACATTGAGCACCTTGGTGGAGATGGGGCTGGAACGCAAACCCCAGAGTCACCCCTATGGGTCCACAGCCCTGTTCTTACCCTCGGTGGCACTAAACTGAGAACCCCCTGGGCAGTAGGTTTTCTGCCTCCACAACCATGGGATTGCAGGATTGCAATTACTGTGCTCCCTGTCACAGGAGGGCTGGGTAGGGCGGACTCCTTCCAGGACTTGCTTTAGGGATGGGCTGTCTGCAGGTGAGAGGGGCGAGGCCAGGTGTGAGCCTCAGTTCAGGGGAGGGGGACTCCAGCGGCGTTGGTGGTCAGCAGCCTGGGAGGCCACCCTGATAAAACACATTCTACTCTTCTCAGTGGTGTCTATCGAGGACCCCTTTGACCAGGATGACTGGGAAGCTTGGCAGAAGTTCACTGCCAGCGCGGGGATCCAGGTGGTCGGGGACGACCTCACGGTGACCAACCCCAAGCGGATCGCCAAGGCCGTGAGCGAGAAATCGTGCAACTGCCTCCTGCTCAAAGTGAACCAGATCGGCTCTGTTACCGAGTCCCTGCAGGCGTGAGTGCCCTCCCTCTGGGGGCAGCTCTTGTGAAGAGAGGGGCCTGAACCTGGTGGTGGGGAGGGTCTTCTGATTGGAACTACAGGTGACATTTAAAGTTAGCAATGGCCCCCAGGGGCCTGGGACATTTGGCCCTTGTGGCCTGGTCCTGACCACTGGGTGTCCGTGCACCCACTATTCCATATCACACAGAGAATGTCAGTCCGGGCATGCACACACCTCTCTCAAGGAGGCTGAACCCACTTGTTTTCCAAGTGTGACTACAGGGCAGAGAACATCCTTGGGCCTTCAGGGGAGGTCGAGGGTTATCCTTTTCCCAGCAGTTGAGGGCTCGGGAGGCCAGGAGGGGCTGCGGTGCCTGAGCCGCGGAACCATGCCATCTGGTTTTCTCTGGCTCCTAGGTGCAAGCTGGCCCAATCCAACGGGTGGGGCGTCATGGTGTCACATCGCTCTGGGGAGACTGAGGACACCTTCATTGCTGACCTGGTGGTGGGGCTGTGCACGGGGCAGGTAAGGAGCTCCCTGACACGAAGGGCGGGCCTCGCTTCTCTCCTGAACACAGACCTGGGGTGGGGGTGGAGAGAATGGAGTCCTGGGTGCCCCTTTTACCCCCCCTTCCTAGGTCAGAGAGCCTGCTTAAGGCCTTGCTGTCTTTGCCTGGCACCCTGCCCCTGCCCAAAGCGTCCAAGAGGATTCAGTGTCCACTGTAAGCAGCTGTGGCCTTTGTTTTCTGCTTCCAGATCAAGACTGGTGCCCCATGCCGATCCGAGCGCTTGGCCAAGTACAACCAGATCCTCAGGTAAGAGGCTGCCAGCGCTGAGTGTGGGCTTGATCTCCGGGAGGAGCCCCAGGCTGTGCTCGGCCGTACGAGGTGGGGCAGGCGCCCGGCCCCAGTGGTGTTAGGCTGGGGCCAGTCAGGCACCTGACAGCCCTCCCCTGGAGCAGGCCTGCTCCGCACTACCTGCCTGGTGGCTGCTGGGGGGAGAGGGAACCGCTCCCCTCCAGACAATTGAATCCTTGAATTTAGGGGGGCTACAAGGGGGCCTTAGTGATTGTCTCACTTCACAGCCTTGTTTTGTGGACAGGATAACAGAGCTCAGGGAGAGGAAGAAAAATTGCCAAAGGGTAAACTGCAGGGTTTCCAGTGTTTGGCGCCTTCGGACACTCTAGTCTCTCCCTTTTTTGTCCTTGGGAAGCTTTGCCTATAAACACAGGAAGACCTGCCCTTCTGTTCTTTTCTTCTAGTCTTGAAGGGAAGAGGAACATCCATTTCATAAGTCCTCCCACATTACCCCATCTTTAAAACTTCATCCTGGAAAATGCCAAGCACATAAAATATAAGTGAATAGTAGACTGTACTCCTTCTCCATCATGTGCATGTACCCGCTGTTCATATTCCTCTGTGTTCTGTGTCTACACCCTTTTCTGACAAATCTTAAAGCAAATTCCAGGCATTTTATGATTTCACTTGTGTATATTTCAGATAAAGATTTACTTTTGTTTTTTAACATAACCACTCTACCATGATGGTTCCCACGATTAGTGGTAATTTCTTAGTGCCAACATCGGGTCTGTTCATCTAGTCTGTCTCCTCTCTTGTTGCAAAGTGGCCATTTCTTTTTTTGACATCAGGATCCAAACAGTTCACGCTGATGAGTGCCCCCACCCTTTTGCCCTGTACCACTTATTGGTTCAAGAAACTGGGTTATCCTTTCATTTTAAAAATCTTTTTTTTTTTTTCTTTAAGTATTCTAAGAAATCACAGTCCTACCATTTCTTACATTAGGAAGGCGGGGAAGGAAGGAGACCAGGTGCATGAGAAGAGCCCATATTTTCTATTCCTGGCAACTCCAAGAAGTTCAAGTTTAGGGATTAGTTGGGCAGACTGAACGAGGGTTGAGTCCCGAAGTTCTTAACAAGTGTGTCCTTGACCATCTCTCTGGGTGGGAAAATTTACTGCATTGAAGTTTGACGTCTGTCTTTCTCTCCCCATCTCTCTTCCTGCTTCCTAAGAATTGAAGAGGAACTGGGCAGCAAGGCCAAGTTTGCCGGCAGGAGCTTCAGAAACCCGCTCGCCAAGTAAGCTGTGGGCGGGCGAGCCCCTGCAGTCACTCGTTGGCTCCTTAGACCTGCGTCTCATGTCACCGGGCAGTGTGAGGCCCCCGCTGCTGCCCACAGGGGCCTCTGGTAGTTACCTGCCCTCTCCTCGTCCTGTGACGTCCCCACCGCTTCCTTAGACCTGCAGAAGCCACGCCTGACCCTCTGGAGCCCTGCTGGAAACCCTAGCTCTGTCATCACGTACTTGGCCCAAATCATTGTTCTCACCTCACTTCCACCAAGTATTCAGAGCCATGTGTATCTAGATTGTCATCTCTGAAGTGTCCAGTGGGTTCATGTGCAAAATAAAAAGGCCTGAGTGACCCATAAACTTATGCCCTATGTGTATGAAGTGGTCTCTGAGTCTGTCCTCACATCTTGGGTATTCAGGAATCACCTCTACAAGAACCAGATAGAAGTGTCATGATAGAAGGAACAGGAGTTTGTGGAGGACGTTGTATAAGTCCTTGGGGGAGGGCATGTTGGGGAAAAGGTGAGAGAGGGGTCAACCGGTGCCCTGCAGCAGCGGCGGGTCGGTGCCAGGATGCAGGGCCCGACTTCAGGACCAAACTTCTTGTTTGGGAGAGAAAAATGCAGAGCTCTCACAGGGTGCCTCAAGGACAGCTAAATAAGTTAAAATTTAATTCATTCCTTATTTTCGTCTGCCTGATCTCAAATGCTCAGAAGCTCCATGTCGCAGATACCCACTGCTTCGGGTACTGCAGGTATGAAGTGCTAGTGTTGCAGAAAGCACCGTCTGGAGTAATGGATGAGCACCAGCGAGAGGTGAGAATACTGTAGCTGCTCTGCCCTCTGCCCCTTGAGGTCTGGTGTTACACTAGCATTTTAGTTTCTTCCCCTGACTTGATACAAATCCCTTGAATTGTGTTTTAATACTCTGGCGAGAGTCCCTTGCACTGCAAGGAAAGCCAACCAGTCCATCCTAAAGGAAATCAGCCCTGAATATTCATTGGAAGGACTGATGCTGACCTGATACAAAGAACTGACCCATTGAAAAGACCCTGATACTGGGAAAGACTGAAGGCAGGGGGTGGGGTGAGGGAGAAGGGGATCACCCAGTAAACTCTGGGAGTTGGTGATGGACAGGGAGGCCTGTCCACGTGGTCGCAAAGTCAAAGGACTGACTGAACTGAGCCCAGCGAGGCCCCCTTGTGGACATTCTTGTTCATTGCTCATCTCTCAACCCAAGAAGCAGAACCAGAAGATAGTGTTACTCAGTCGTGTCTGACTCTGACCCCATGGACTGTAGCCTCACCAGGCTCCTCTGTCCATGGAATTCTCCAGGCAAAAATACTGGAGTGGGTTGCCGTTTCCTTCTCCAAGTAGAAGATACATACACCATATTGAGATTCATCACAAGGAATTGGCTCCTATGATTGTGGGGCATGACAGAGTCCATAGGCTGGCCAGGCAGAAGAGAGCATGATCAGAAAAGAACTCCTCGGGTTCAGGTGAAAATCCTCTCTTGTGTAAGCCCTGCTTTAAGAACTTTCACCTGATTCAGGCCCACCCAGATCATCCAAGAAAATTCCTTGTTCAGAGTCCACAGTGAGTGGTTTGAATTACATCTGCAGAATGGCTTCGCAGTAATACCTAGATTACTATTTGAGCAGCAGGACTCCCATCTTATCACAGAGCCATCACCCCTTGTGAGCTTGGCAACCACACACAAGTGTCTGAAGCCATTCTTCATCTCCAGATGAGAAGACCCTGTTTCACCTAATGTGGTCCAGCCCTCCTGTGTACAGCCAAAACCACTGACCAATCCCAGCTTTGCCTGACTGGTTCCCATCTGAAAACTGATTCTACAAGGAAGTGATTGAACTGGGCCTGACAGTCTGACTGGACTGTTTGTTCATCCAAACTTAGATTGTTAAATTTGGTTGCATGTCAACATTTCCTACGCTTAGTCGCTCAGTCGTGCCTGACTCTGTCTTTGAGTTGAAGCCTGCCAGGCTCCTCTGTCCATGGAATTTCCCAGGCAAGAATATTGGAGTGGGTTGCCATTTCCTCCTCCAGGGGCTCTTCCTGACCTAGCAATTGAACCTGCATCACCTGTGTCTTCTGCATTTCAGGAGCCATCAGGAAAGCCCAACATTTCCTGATCAGCAATTAAAGGCATTTGTCACTAAGGTTAAAGGACAGATAGGAGCCCTTTCAGATCTATTCCACCCAGAAGGAAGGCTCCTGGGGTCTCACTGGCCCGGGGGATGCTGAGCCCCTGGGGACGATTGACAGCTTTTCACCCAGCAGAAACAAAGCATGTTGCTGACATGGATGGGCAGAAATAAGCCAGGAAGAAATACAAACCATCAGTCTTTTCCTGGGCATTCTATCTGAAGCAGGACAAGCAATGCTGATTCTAAGTTTCCAAGTGTTTTTGAAGTAAACATCTCTGGTAGCACTTGTTAGTAGTCTCTGGACTTGTGTTATATATGTTTCCTCTTTTAATGTTAACCTCATAATACAAACATTGGCTTTTCACCTGTGATTGTCTTCCAACTTCAGATTCCTGCAACAAAACTCAACTGAAAATTTGAAGCAGTGTAATTTGCAAACTTTTTTTGGCCATACCTTAGAGTCTCCCTAGGTTTCCCTGGTAGGTCAGCTGGTAAAGAATCTGCTTGCAATGCAGGAGGCCCCAGTTCACTTCCCACGTGTCTTCCTGGTGGCTTCCCTGGTGCATTCAACTGAGTGCAATGGGGGAAACTTGGGTTCGATCCCTGGGTTGGGAAGATCCCCTGCAGAAGGGAAAGGTTACCCACTCCAGTACTCTGACCTGGAGAATTCCATGGACTATAACCTTAACCCTAACCCTAACCTCTTCCAACAACACAAGAGAAGACTACACATGGACATCACCAGATGGTCAATACTGAAATCAGATTGATTATATTCTTTGCAGCCAAAGATAGAGAAGCTCTATACAGTCAGCAAAAACAAGATCGGGAGCTGACTGTGGCTGAGATCATGAACTCAACGGACATGAGTTTGAGTTAACTCCGGGAGTTGGTGATGGACAGGGAAGCCTGGCATGCTGCAGTCCATGGGGTCACAAAGAGTCAGACACAACCGAGCGACTGAACTGAACTGAATTGATACAGCAAAGAGTCAGACACGACTGAGAGACTTTTCACTCACTAGAGTCTCCTCAGAAGCTTTTAAAGTTTTGACCATACCCTGCATCATGTGGGAATCTTAGTTCGCAGACCAGAGATCAAGCCCGCACCCCCTGCACTGGAAGGCAGAATCTTAATCACTGGGAGGGAAGTATCCCCTCTGCCTCCCAGACCAAGTAAATCAGAACCTCAGAGCAGAAACCAGAGGCTCAGTGGTAAAAAGTTTCCCAGCTGACTCCAGTATGCAGCTCTGAGCCTGGTAATGCTCTGTGCCTCTGGCACTGGTAATTTTATTTTAATGAATGCAGCTGAGACTGGAAGATGGCAGCTGAAGGCAGTCAACACAGGTCACAGAACTGCAAGCTGAGCCATTTGCAGGGAGGACGCCTGGACAGGAGCCTGCTTCTTGACTAAGAATTCCGAGTTGAGTCAGCTCTCTACATGGTTTGGCACCAGGGGCAGCTTTCATGGAAGACAGTTTTTCCATGGCCTGGCGCTGTGACTGAGGGATGATGGCTCAGGCTAACCAGTGTTGGGGAACAGTAAATGAAGGTTCACCAGCTCAACTCTTGCTGTGGAGCCTGGTTCCTAATAGGTCCATGGACCAGTATTGATCTGTCTTGAGGGTTGGAGACCCCTGCCATAAATGGTCACATACAGAGTAGGTACTATAAACGGTCACAGGGTTGGGGGGATGAATTGGGAGACTGGGATAGCCATATCCAGTACTGATAATGTACATAAAAGAGCTAGCTAGTTAGAAACTACAGAGTAACTCGGGGAACTCTTCTCTGGGCTCGCTGGTGACCTAAATGGGATGAAAATCCAAGAAAGAGGGAACATATGTATACATATAGCTGATTCCTTTTGCTGTGCTGTAGAAACTAACACAAGTTTATAAAGCAGCTTTCCTGATGGCTCAGCTGGTTAAGAACCCACCCACTAGGGCAGGAGACCTGAGAGACTCATGTTCCATCCCTGGGTCAGAAAGATCCCCTGGAGGAGGGCATGGCAACCCACTCCAGTATTCTTGCCTGGAGAACCACATGGACAGAAGAGCCCGGCAGGCTATAGTCCATGGGGTCGGAGAGTCGGACAAGACTGAAGCAACTTAGCACGCACGCACACATACTCCAATAAAAATTAATTTTAAAAAAAGAAATTGTCACGTCAACTTAGGCTCCCACCCAGAATAGAATGAATTAGACCATCAAGTGCTGATACACTTACCTAGGAAGAGGTACATGGGGAAAGCCTGGCATGCTGCAGTCCATGAACAACAAAGGAAGAGGTCCGGGGCGTAGGGAAAGGGGATGGAGCTCTTGAGAGCTTAGAAAGCACCTGTGGCCGTGAGTGAACAAAAAGGGAACAGTTTTAGTAGAACATTCATAGCAACCCTAGAGAAGTATGGGGACCCACTGAGCCAAATTCACTGAGGTATATTTACCTTCAGTCACAGGTACCTGTTGTTTTACTGTGGTTGTTTTTTAAGTATTTATTTGCTGCTCTGGGTCTTTGTTGTGGCATGTAGGATCTAGTTCCCTAACCAGGAATGAAACCAGGGCCCCCTGCATTGGGAGTGTGGAGTCTTAGCCACTGGACACCAGGGAAGTCCACACATACCTGTTTTAAGTGTACAGTCTGATGTGTTTTTAAAAATGCACCTAGTAACTAGCATTACTACCACACCAGACCATTTCCAACACCCTAAGAGTTCTTTGAGCCCCTTCCCAATTAACTCCCACCCCGAAAAGCAGACAACCTAGTGTTTTTCTTTTAATTCAAATTAGTTGTCAAAAATCTAAAACACAGATTTCTTGTAAAAATTCCAATTTCTGGGTTCTAATGAATTGACCTTAGACGTTAAAACTTGCCAACACTGGGCCCACATTCCTAGAAGGCAGCAGTTGGCCATCTTCCTTTTTTTTTTACTTCACTGTGCAGCATGTGGGATTTTAGTTTCTTGCCCAGGGATCAAACCTGTGTCCCCTGCAGTGGAAGGCTGGAGTCTTAACTGTCGGACCGCCACGGAAGTCCCCGGCCATTGTCTCCTGAAGGCAGCTGCTTTTGAATCTGCCACTCCGGGTCCACGGTTTCTTCTGCAGGCTGACATCTTCCCAATGCCGTTCCTTTCCTGTAAAAATCCTCTGTCCCCAGGGGCTCCGGGAGTTTAGGTCCTCCAGGGCTCCTCTGCTGTTGACAAGCAACCTCCCGGTGCCTTCAGGTAGCAACGACTCCCCAGACACAACCTTGAACTCGTCAGCTCACAAAGACCCATAAATGGGGCAGGCAGGGTACCACTTTATCCGATTCTGCTTGTCAGCTCTTAAGGGGGAGGCCAGCCTGGCCAGTGGCGTCCCCCCTCCCCTTCTTCCTGCCCATCTCGCTGCAAAGTGTGAGGGCTGGTAATCAGGGCTGCCATCCATGGGGACCAGGAATGATTGCAGACTCATTTGCATATGTGACCTAAGACAGTAATTAAACCCAGGGTGAGGAATAAGCACATTAATTCAGGAGCAATTAAAACCCTCCAACATCACTGTCACACAGACGCCACTTCTGAGACTGGATCCAACTGATGACAGTCACCTTCCAGCTCCCTCTTTTGGCCGCCAGACGGCCGCCCTGACTGCACATTCTTTTTTTTTTTCCTGACTGCACATTCTTGAGGGGAGCAGGCTCCCCAGACTCTCCGTCCTTCTATAGGATCCCTGATGCTCTTATGGACAAGTTACTGTGATAGATAATGCCTCATCTTTTGTGTGTGTGTGGCAAACGATACATAGCAAAATTTAGCATTTTAACCACTGTCAAGTGTACAATTCAGGGGCATTAAGTACATGCAAAGCTTGCATCGCTTAAGTCACTTCAGTCGTGTCTGACTCTTTGGGACCCCATGGACCTAGTCCACCAGGCTATTCTGTGCATGGGATTCTCCAGGCAATAATACTGGAGTGGGTTGTCATTTCCTACTCCAGGGGATCTTCCCCAGGGATCGAACCTGGGTCTCCTGCATTGCAGGCAGATTCTTTACCATCTGAGCCACCATGGAAGTGAAGTGAAGTGAAATCGCTCAGTTGTGTCCAACTCTTTGCGGCCCTATGGACTGTAGGCCACCAGGCTCCTCCGTCCATGGGGTTTCCCAGGCAAGAATACTGGAGTGGGTTGCCATTTCCTTCTCCAGGGGATCTTCCTGACCCAGGGATCGAACCCAGGTCTCCTGCATTGCAGGCAGACTCTTTAACATCTGAGCCACCAGGGAAGAAGGGACTCATATAATAGTCATCTTTTTTTTTTTTTAAGATAATGATCTTTTAAAATAATTTTTAACATTTTTATTTATTTTTGGCTGAGTTGGGTCTTGGTTGAGTTGCAACATGTGGGCTTTTTCTAGCTGTGGCGAGAGGGGGTTACTCTCTAGTTGTGGTGCATGGGCTTCTCATTGTCATGGCTCCTCTTGTTATGGAGCACAGGCTCAATAGTTGTCACACATTGGCTTAGTTACCCTGAGTCATGTAGGATCTTTCCAGACCAGGGATCGAACTCGTGTCCCCTGCATTGGCAGGCAGATTCTTAATGACTAGAACATCAGGGAAGTCCCTGATGTAACGTTTTGAAGGTTTATACATGTTGAAGCCTGTGTCAATACTTCCTTCCTTTTTGTGGCTGAATAATATTCCATTTTATAGATATACCACATATCCATTACTTTGCTAATAGACATTTGGGTGGTTTCTACATTTTGACATTGTGAATAATGCTTCCATGGACCTGGATGTACAGGTAACTGTTTCAGTCCCTGTTTTCAATTCTTTGGGGGTATGGATGGATACCTAGCAGTAGAATTGCTGGGTTGCATTGTAATTCTATGTTTAACTTTTTGGGGAACTACTAAACCATTTTCCACAGCAGTTGTGCCATTTTACGTTCCTACCAGTAATGTATGAAGATTCCAATTTCTGCACAATGTTATCAACACTTACTTCCCTTTTTAAAAAAAAAAAATTTTTTTTTAATTATGGCCATTCCAGTAGGTGAGAAGTGGTATCTAATTGAGATTTTGATTTGCATTTTCCTAGTATCTAATGATGTTGAACATCTTTTCACGTGCTTTTTGGCCATTTGTTTATCCTCTTTCCAAGGCACTTGGCTGGTTTTCAATTGAGTTGCCTTGTTGCTGAGCCCTAGATTTCTTTACATTTTCTGAATTCTATCAGATATATGATTTGCAAATATTTTCTCCCATCCTGTAGGGTTTTGTTGTTTTTTTGGGGTGGGGGGTGCGGTTTCCTACTTTCTTGTAGTGTCCTTTGATGTACAAAAGTTTCTAAGTTTGATGAAGTACAATTTATTTTTTTCTTTTGTTGCTTGTGTTTTTGGTATCATGTTTAAGATACCATTGTCAAATCCAAGGTTATGAAGATTTGTCCCCATGTTTTCTCCTAAGAGTTTTATGGCCTTCGCTCTTACTTAGGTTTCTAATCCATTTTCAGTTAATTTTTATATATGGCATGAGCTAAGTGTCCGATTTCATTCTTTTGCATGTGGATATCCAGTTTTCCCAATGCCATTTGTTGAAGAGACTGTCTTTTCTGCATTGACTAGTCTTGGCACTCTTGTTGAAAATCAACTCACTATATATACAAGCTTACTTCTGGTTTCTCTATTCTATAGGTCTGTATGTCTATCCTTATGCCACTGCCACTGTTTCAATTACTTTAGCTTTCTAAGACATGACCTAGCCTTTGTTTTTGTTTTTGGGTTCCTCGTGTGATTATGTGGGATCCTAGTTCCCTCACCAGGGATTGAACCTGAGCTCCATGTGTCGGAAGTGCAGAGTCGTAACCACTGGACCACCAGGGAAGTCCCATGACCCAGCCCTTTACATTCACCGTTTCATTTACTCCTCACCAAACACTATGAAGTAGGCACTATAATCATTCTTAGAGGCCTAAAATGTTAGGTGTCTTACCCTAAGTCACAAAGTTGGTGGGTTGAAAGTTGCCCTTTGCAAGGTGACATTGCAAGTGCTCCCAGGTTGACACACATACAAAAGGTATGAATTCTCATATCTTTACCTTAAAAACAACCTCCATAGCTAAGTGATGTCTTACCAGGCCTTTGGCCACTAGGATCCCAAACCAGGATCTTCCAGGAGGAAGAAAGTGATCTCGAGAAGCTCTCATCAAGGTGAGGACAAGGAGGTACTTCCTCCCAAAGGCCACAGACTCCTCCTGGAGATGGCTGTTTACAAACTCCCTTTGCCCAAAGAGCTGAAACTGCCCTCTTTGCACCCCAGCTAAGCTTGACCTTAAAAGAAGGAGACTGAGGATTTCTCCAGTGATCCAGTGGTTACGACTCTCCATTCCCAGTTCAGGGAGTGCAGGTACAAACCCTGGTCAGGAAACTAAGATCCTGCATGCTATTTAACCAAGACCAGAAAAACAAAAATTAAAAAAATGAAAGAGACCCTGAAGCTGTTTGGGTTTGCCTGTCTCTGGCCATACTGCTGGGCAGGTCTTTCAAGGAAGTTTCCCTCTGGCCTGCTCAACAGTCTGGGTATGTCTCCTTGTTCGTGAGTTCCCTGTATGTCAGGACACTGGGGCTATGACTCTTTGAGAAACAGTTCAAGCTGAGAAGGGTGCTGCCATCTCCCCTTAAATGCACACGTACACACATACCTGCCCCCGATGACCCTCTATCCCCCTACTGTGCTGAATTTTCTTCAAAGCCAAAAACATCACTCAAAATGTTCAGCATCTGCTTTTTGGTCTTCCTTCAATAGGATGTAAATTCCACAAGGATTTACTTTGCAGGGACTTAGTTTTGCTCACTGCAGTGTGTCTGGAGCCAAGAATGGAGCCTGACAGACCAGAGGCCTCAGGCATAAACAAGTGTGTTGACCAGACACTTGGTCCACATTAGCCACATCCCGGGCCATGCATGAGGTATGCAGCCATCTCTGTAGGGAGAAGTCAAGCTCAGAAATTTGGGTGAGTGCTGAAGATGAAAAAGAAAGGAAGACATTTTTTTTTTTAAATTTTGGCCACAGTGTACAGCAGATGGGATCACAGTTCCCTGACCAGGGATCAAACCTGTGCCCCTTGCAGTGGAAGTGCAGAGTCTTAGCCACTGGACCACTAGGGAAAACCCAAGATTTTTTTTTTAATTGCAGAGATTAAAAAAAAATAGTGGTTGATGTCCAAGAGTATGACCTTGGAAGGAATCAGCTAAAGGAGAGGGCAAACCTGGAGAATACAGTCCATCAGATCTTCAGATGTTTTCTTTTTTTTTTCTCTTCAGATGTTTTAAAAAGGTGGGATCATGAAGAAGGTAGCCCTTTGGACCTGAGTGTTCCCAAGTTTCCGGATCCTGTAGGCCAGGGCCTCCCTGAGCTGTAAGACAAGAAATGTCAGCCTGGGCTGCTGGGCCCCTCGAGAAACAATGATGTTTTCCAGGTTCATCCATGTGGTGGCTTGTAAATATTTCACTTGTTTTTACATTTCATTGTATGGATATGCCACCAGTGCTTGATCAAAGGTTTCAAAGGTTTACACCTATGTTTCTTTCTAAGAGTTTAATAGTTTTAACTCTTGTATTTATGTCTTTGACCCATCTGAATTAATTTTTGTGTAAGGTATTATACGTGGATTTCAGGGACTTGCTGGTGGCTCAGATGGTAAGGAATCTGCCTGCACTGTGGGAGACCCGGATTCCATCCCTGGGTTGGGAAGACCCCTGGTGAGTCCTCAATGGACGGACATTTGAGTGTCCAAGAAGTGGAAACACACTTTTTGCCTGTTGTAAATAATGCTGCCGTGTACATTTGTGCATAGGTTTTTGTGTGGACATAACTTTTTTAAGCAGAGTTCAGGAATTCTTTTTTTTTTTTTTTGGCTGTGCTGGGTCTTCATTCTGCACAAGGGCTTTCTCTAGTTACAGTGAGTGGAGGCTCCTCTCTAGTTGCAGCGCACAGGTTTCTCATTGTGGTAGCTTCTCTCTGGGCTCTAGGGCACGCAGGCTTCAGTAGCTGTGATGCACGGGGCTCAGTTCCTTCGAGGCATGTGGAATCATCCTAGACCAGTGATCGAAACCATCTCCCTTGCATTGGCAGGTGGACTCTTAACCACTGGACCACCAGGGAACTCCTGGACATGTTTTCCTTCTCTTGGTTATATACCTAGGAATGAAATTGCTGGGTCATATGTTTACTCTGTGTTTAACTTTTTGAGGAACCACGGAAGTATTTTCAACAGCGGCTGCACCATTTTACATTCCCACCAACACTGGGAACATAACACTGGGGATTTTCCACGTCTTCATCAACATTGATTTTCTGGTTTTTTGAACAGTGTTATCTTATTGAAGTTCTGATTTCATTTCCTTAACAGTTAATGATGTTGAACATCTTTTCAGTGTGCTAATTAGCAATTTGTATATCTTCTTGGAGAAATGTCTATTCAAATCATTCAGCCCATTTAAGAAATATTTTATTTTTAAATATTTATTTGTCTGTGTGGGATCTTTAGTTGCAGCATGCAAACTCTTAGTTGTGGCATGTGGGATCTAGTTCCGTGACCAGGGATTGAACCTGAGCCCTCTGCACTGAGACCTTGGAGTCTCAGCCACTGGACCACCAGGGAAGTCCTGGCTCATTTCTAAGTTGGTTTACATCTTTTTGTTACTGAGTTGTAAAAATTCTTTATATATTCTGGATGCTATCAGATCTATGATTTGCAAATATATTCCCCATTCTGTAGCTTGCTTTTTACTTTCTTGATAGTGTCTTTTGATACACAAAGGTTTTAATTTGGGTGAAGTCAAATGTATTTATTTTTTTCTTTTCGTGCTTGCGCTTTTGGTGTCCTATTTAAAAGGCAGTTGTCGAATCTCAGGTCTTGAAGATTTACACCCATGTTTCTTTCTAAGAGTTTAACAGTTTTGGCTCTTATATTTCTATCTTGGATCCATTTGAGTTGATTTTTGTATAAGCTGTGGCATGTGGATATCCACTTGTCCTAACACCTTTGGTTGAAAAGATGTTATTTTCACCTAAGTCATAACAACTGTCAACAGATCACTTCAAAACTGTCAGAAATGTGGTGTTTTTAGAGAATGTTTTCAGATGTCATGGCCACCCAGCACACTGCCTCACCCCTGGCTGTGCTTCTTGTTATCTTTAAATAAATAAATAAATATATATATATATATATATGTATGTATGTATGTATATATATAAACCCTTAGGGTACGGTCAGGGCTGTCAAAACTGCTGCCTTAGCTGAGCTCAAATCTAGCTAGGATTGGGAAAACAAAATTCCCGTGTCAGTGTGGAAACTTCAATCTGTCTGCTGCTGTGGAAGGAGGACCCAGACGTGTAATACCAGGGGCCACAGGGGTGGAAAGGACCCCAAGCCCTCCCCCAGCTTTCAGCACCCCTGGCATGAGAGCAAGGTGACCCTCCATCCATCATCCTAGGATGAAAGTCAGGGCTAGGGTAGGGTGAGGCAAGAGAGGACTGCAGGGCAAAAAATGTAATGAGACTCGATCCTGCTCTCTCATCCTGTCTGCTCCAGGGGCAGAAGGTAAGCTAGTAGTTCCAGTAGTCAGATACCGATGTGAGAGTTGGACCATAAAGAAGGCTGAGCACCAAAAATTTGATGCTTTCAAACTGTGGTGCTTGAGAAGACTCTTGAAAGTCCCTTGGACTGCAAGGAGATCAAAGCAGTCAATCCTAAAGGAAATCAACCCTGAGTATTCATTGGAAGGACTGATGCTGAAGCTGAAGCTCCAATACTTTGGCCACCTGATGTAAAGAGCTGACTCATTGGAAAAGACCCTGATGCTGGGAACGATTGAGAGAAGGAGGAGAAGGGGGCAACAGAGGATGAGCTGGTTGGATGGCATCACTGACTCAACAGACACGAATTTGAGCAAACTCCGGGAGACAGTGGAGGACAGAGGAGCCTGGCGTGCTGCAGTCCACGGGGTCACGAAGAGTTGGATAGGACTTAGCGGCTGAATAGCAGTCTGGGCTCCTGGGGGTGGGCTAGGGCTGCTTTTAGCCACCAGGGGGCACTGCGGGAGCTGCCCTGTGCCCCTTCGCCTCTCCGCTTGATCCTGCCTGCTGGGCCCATCCCACTGGCTCTAACCAGCTGGCCAGCCTCCCAGCTCTCCACTCCAGCCCCAGTTGACTCTACTCTGTGGCTGACTCAGGGGCCCGTGGTCGGGGCCAAGGTGGTCCAGAGCTCTGGGCAAAGCTTGGTGAGTGGAGCCGTCACTGGGTGAAGGGAAATTCCCAGACAGCAGGTCCCTTCTGCTCTCCCCTTGTTGCACAGATGCTGTGTTGAGGCCACTCCAGAGGCTGCCAGAGAGGCCACCGCAGCACCACGGGGACACGGCCCCAGTGACCTTGTCCTGGCTTGCTTTGCTCTCTGAACTTTTCAGGACGCACGTCCCTCCCTTCAATTTCATTAATGTTGAGGGCTTTTGTTCAGTCTTTCCAGGGACAAAGGAAACAAGAAGGAAACAGGCAGAGAGACATGCCTCCTGCTTTGCTGTGCTTCCCCTAAAACCAAACTCTGGGGTCAAGCCGTGGGCCTCGGCTCTCCTGCCCCAGCCTCCCGGGGCCTCAGTCTAGCATGGCCGTGTTGGGCACCACCGGAAAAATAGCACAGGAGTGCCGGGGTGGCTCTTTCTGGGCGATGCCGGCAGGCAGGCTGGAAAGGAGCAGGGCCCAGGTGGCTGCATGGGGAGGATGAGTCCAGGAACACCTGCCCCCGAGGAAACCACCGGCCCCTGGACGCCTCTGTGCTCAGACAGCCGCTCGAGCTGGGACTTTCCCACACCCCGAGTGACAGCACCTGTTTCCAGGGGCACTCTGGGGTCAGGTTTCTGGCCTTGAAGTCTGCTCTGCCCTTCTCTCTGTTTCTCTCTGATTTCATTCAGGGAGAATCAGCAGTGACTTGAGAGGCAGGGAGGCCTGGTCTGGGGAGGGACAGTCTGGGGTTGGGTGGGGTGGGGAGGCAGTGATATCCTTCGGTCTCTCCCTTCTGGCATCACACTCACATCTTCCCCCAGCTTTTCCAGAATGTTGGTCCCACCTTATCTGCCAACATCAGAGGCCACCAGCCTCCAGACAAAAGGTGCTGAAGTACTTGACAGAAAGAGCCTGTGGCATCAAAAGATTTTTGTAGCACTCGCTTTGGCAGCACAAACACTAAAATTGGAATGACACAAAGATTAGCATGACCCCTGCACGAAGATGACACCCAAACTGGTGAAGTGTTCCACATTTGGGAGGTCATTTGTAAAGATGTAGATGGACCTAGAATCTGTCATACAGAGTGAAGTAAGTCAGAAAAAGTAGTACTGTGTATTAAAGCATGGATATGCAATCCAGAAAACTGGTACAGATGAACCTATTCCCAGGGTAGGAATAGAGATTCGGATGTACAGAACGGACATGTAGACACAGTAGGTGAAGGAGAGGGTGGGATGAATTGGGAGATTAGGATTGACATATATACACCCATGTGTAAAATAAATAGCTTGTGTGAACCTGCTACAAAGCACAGGAAGCTCAACTCGGTGCTCTGTGATGACCTAGATGGGTGCGATGGAGACCATAGAGGGTTAGACGTATATATATATTTTTGTATATACACATATAGCTGGGCTTCCCAGGTGGCACAGTGGTAAAGAATCCACCTACCAATGCAGGAGACTCAAGAGACTTGAGTCCAATCCCTGGGTCCTGGAGAAGGAAATGACAACCCACTCAAGTATTCTTGCCTGGAAAATCCCGTGGACAGAGGAGCCTAGCAGGCTCCAGGGTGTCGCAAAGAGTCAGACATGACTGAACGGCTAAGCACACACACACATACATAGAGCTGATTCACTTCACTGTACAGCAGAAACTAACACAACTCTGCAAAGCAATTATACCCCAATAAAAAATATATAGCTGGACTTGCCTGGTAGTCCAGTGGTTAAGAATCTGCCTGACAGTGCAGGGGACATGGGTCTGATGCCACATGCCACAGGGCAACTAAGCCTGTGTGCCACAACTACTGAGCCAGAGCTCTAGAGCCTGTGGGCAGTAACTTCTGAAGCCCAGGTGCTCTAGGGCCCATGGTCTGCAACAAGAGAAGCCACCACAATGGTGCTTGGGCTCAAGTACCACAGCTAGAGAGTAGCCCCCATTCATTACAACTAGAGAAAGCCCATGGGCAGCAATGAAGACCCAGCGCAACCAAAAATAAATACATTTTTAAAAATTATAATAATAAATTTAAAAAATCTGGCTAAATAGAAAAAAAAATTAAAAATTAAAAGACCCTTGTCTCTGGCCAGTTCCTCCATAAGATCTAGAAATATTAGCTGGAGGACTCTGAATCCTGGAGCAGAAATAGAGATACCGGCCGAAAGAGCAGAGGCTTGACCCTCGCTTGTCTGGCTTCCCTGGTGGCTCAGATGGTAAAGAGTCTGCCTGCAATGAAGGAGACCCAAGTTTGATTCCTGGGTCGGGAAGATCCCCTGGAGAAGGAAATGGCAACTCACTCCAGTATTCTTGCCTAGAAAAGCCCACGGACGGAGGAGCCTGGCAGGCTACAGTCCATGGGGTCGAAAAGAGTCGGACATGACTGAGCGACTTTTCTTTTCTCTGGCCTCAGGGGAGGCTGTGTACTGGGGGCTCGCAGTTTGGGCTGCGGCCCCTCCTGTTGAAAGAAGGCCATTTGCTCAGCTTAATCCACTGATTAACATAGGATTCATGTCACCATTCTCATGTCACTTCAAGTGACCTTGGAATACAGAGACTTAGTAATTAACCACTGACCCCAAGTGTTGGAATCCGAAATGAAATGCCTCTGCCTTTGGGGGTGTCCTTTGTCTTAACCACACCTGCCAAATAAAGGCAACCGACTCTGTATTCACAAAGTTTACTGCCCATTCACATAAGGGGGTAGGGAGCTCTTCAAAGTTGTTGGCACATGAGATTTGGAACAAAAGCCCCCAATAAACTGCACATAGCCTGGGGGTGACATGTCATGAGACAGCCCTTGAGATCTTGGGGTACAGCTTTTGCCAGAAATGATGTCTGGGACTTCACTGGCTGTCCAGTGGTGAAGACTCCATGCTTCCAATGCAGGGGGCACAGATTTGATACCTCGTCAGGGAAGTGAGATCCTGTCTGCTGGACAGAACGGCAAAAAAAATTTTTTCAATTTATAAAAGAAATGATGTCTGTCACCCACAAGTCCACAGCAGAGCAGCTGCATTTGTCAAACCAACAGTGATGCTGGAACTTCCACAGACTAGCTTCAGGCAGGCACTTCCACAGACTGGCTCCCTCCCTTGATATTTTTTTCCTCCATAAGGGATTTCTCCTCCACCTCCTCTTCTTCCTCCTCCACCCCTGGACGTTATGAGGAAACATCTGTAGGATAACAAAAAATAATAGAAGTTTACAAGATAACAAGCTTATAAAGCTTTGCTTACAAGTCCCTGTCATGGTTCCTGCCTCCTCTGAGATGGTGGATGGAAGCTTCGTTCGCTTGTCTCTAGTTGTCTCCTTCCTAGAAGGATGAGGAACCCCTAGGGTGACTGGAGAGGAGGTGGAAGGAAACACTTGGAGGGCACCCTGGGCTCTGCTGAGGGTCCCACACTCCCTGGGGCTAATCTGATCCAAAGGAGAAAGCAACAGCCGGTGCTTGTTCACCTGCCCTCTCTTTCTTCTTAGTTTTTTTAAAAATTAAATTAATTATTTATTTGGCTGGGCTGGGTCTTCATTGCAGCATGAAGGATCTAGTTCCCTAGCCAGGGATCGAACCCAGGCCCCCTGCATTGGGAACACAGAGTCTTTACCACTGGACCACCAGGAAAGTCCCCTTCTTAGTTTTTTTAAGCACCTGGGTCAGGACCTTGTCAGGGACTGAATTTTATTTTATTTGGCCACATCATGTGGGATTTCAGTTCCCAGACCAGAGAAGGAAACAGGGCCCTTGGCAGTGAATGCATGGAGTCTTAATCACTGTACTGCCAGGAAATTACCAGGAGCCTGATTTTCTTTTTTTTTAAGACATACCTTAAAAAAAATTATTTATGTATGTATTTATTTTTGGCTGTGCTAGCTCTGCATTGCTGTGTGGGTTTTCTCTTACTGCAGAGAGTGGGGCCTGCTCTTCATTTCAGTGCTCAGGGTTCTCATTGCAGCGGTTTCTCTGGTTGTAGAGATCAGATTCTGGGCCACGCGGACTCACTAGTCGCGGTGGAAGGGCTTAGTTGCTCCAAGGCATGTGAGATCTTCCCGGACCAGGGATCAAACCCGTGTCCCTTGCATTGGCAGGTGGGTTTGCTGGACCACCAGGGAAGTCCTAGGGGGTTTATAAAGGTAAACACAGTTTATGTAGCACAGACAGGCTGAGGCTAAGTACTATTGTATTGTTTCGTTGCTAAGTTGTGTCCAACTCATTTGCGACCCCATGGACTGTGGCCCTCCTGGCTCCTCTGTCCATGGAATTCTACAGGCAAGAATACTGGAGTGGGTTGCCATTTCCTCCTCTAAGGGATCTTTCCCATCCAGTGATCAAACCCAAGTCTCCTGCATTGGCAGGTGGATTCTTTACCACTGAGTCAACTGGCAAGCCAAAATACTGCTGAAGTAGAAATCCTGGGGAGGGCTGAGATGGTGCTTCAGAGGCTTGATGGATCAGCTGGTGGCAGTGTGGAGTCTGGAGAGAGCATGGATTTAGAGTCCACTTGGTTCAAGACTTTTCATTTGCAAATGGCAGTGAGCAATTCAAATGAGCTCAAACCAAAAGGAACACTTACTGGCGTATGGCTTCAGGCAGGACTGGATCCAGAAGCTGAAAGACTGTCACCAGGACTCAGGAGCTCTCCATCTCTCCACTCTGCTGTCCTCTGTGCTGGCTTTACCCACAGTCAAGTCAGGCTCTCCAGGCTTGGCGGCCCCCACATCTGTTTATGTTCAGCTCAGCTGCCCCAGAGTCCCTCTCCCAGCTGTTGAGCCAAAATCCTAAGCCTGATTCTTACTGGCTTGAATTGGGTCACATGCCCATCCTTAAGCCAATCATTGAGGGTGAAATTACTACTTGGGCCTGGGTCACATGTTTACCCCAGATTCTGGGACCAGGTTAGCCTCACTCAACAATGTGAACTGGGACCTCCCCAGTGGCCCAGTAGCTAAGACTCTGGGCTCCAAAGGCTGAGGGTCCGAGTTCAATCCCTGGTCAGGAAACTAGATCTCACATGACGCAAATAATAATTTCCACACTGCAACTAAAGATTCTCTGCATGCTGCAACTAAGAGCCAGCACAGCCAAATAGATAAATATTAAAAGAAAAAAAAAAAGCCCACACAATATGAACTAAAATTAAGGGGCATTTCCCAAAGGAAGATGCAACTAGAAAAAGGGTGAATGGATGATAGGCAAAAACTTCACACCCACTCTCTCAGAGCAGCAACTTCTGCCACCACCTGGCTGTGTGACTTTGTCCAGGCCATTTACCTTTTCTGAGCCTCAGCTGGAAACACAACTTGTTTCGGTCTTCATGTCATTTCCTTTATAAAAGCAAGGATGTGACAGAGGTATCCTGGGGCTCCTACTGTATTTGAAACTTCCATTGGACTAGATTATGAGGTGATTTATTAAGAATTCAGTTCCTTTGGCCCTGATAAGCAAAGGATGAGGAAGAGTAATGGAAAACAATGATGCTGGCAAAGCATCGGAGTTTATGTCCCCCTACATTTCCTTAGAAGCATTCAGCAAAGGGAAGGGCGAAGTGGAGCCTGGATGAGCAGGAGGCCCAGATCAGGCCACATGGGAGCAGGCAGCCCTGTCAAGGTCCTGGCCTGGCTGAATTTGTGTTAGAATCTCAGTTCGCCCTCTGGGGCCTTGGAGCACTCAGGGCTGAGCACAGATGGAATCTAGCAACTTCCATCTGGCTCTCTGTTCTCCTTGGGAAGGCCCGAGCCAAGGGGTCCTTACCTGTTTGGACCGCATCTGGACAAGGTAGCATGTTGATTTCAGGGTCCCAGGCACAGCTGGTCCCTGAGCACAGTGGTGTGAGGTGGCTACTTTCCCTTGGAGCCCCCAGGGCACTGCTGGAGGCTGGCCTGTATGCAGTTGGCAGCTGACCTATTTATGAGTAACCTTTCTTTACCACCACTCTGCTGGTGACAAGGCTGGATGCATTGTGGTTCAGAAGAAGTGTTTCCCAGTGACTCAAAACCGGTTTGCCTGGAGCTGTGAATAAAGCCCCAGATTCTTCCGGCTACTCCTCCAAACTTCTCTCTTCTCTTCCTGGCTTATAGGAGGGTTTCTTTGCTGTTATGCTTATCACAGTTTCCTACAGAGTTATTTTTTAAAATTTTTATTGGTGTACAGTTGACCTACAATGCTTTGTTACTTTCAGGTGTACAACAAAGTGAATCTGCTATACATCTACATATATCTACTCTTTTAAAAATTCTTTTCCCATATAGGTCATTACAGAGTATTGAGTAGAGTTCCCCGTGCCATACAGTAGGTCCTTATTAATTATCTATTTTATATATTATAGTGTATATATGTCAATCCCAGTCAATCCCAATCTTCCAATCTATCCATCCCCTCTCCCATAGAGTTTTTACTCTCAGAGTGTATCAGAGTGACCTTTCCTGCACAGTCAATAGCCATCACATGCATGCATGCTGCGTGCTACATTGCTCAGTCATGCATGACTCTTGTGACCCCACGGACTGTTGCTAGCCAGGCTCTTCTGTCCATGGGATTTCCCAGGCAAAAATACCAGAGTGGGTTGTCATTTCCTACTCCAGGGGATCTTCCCAACCCAGGGATGAAACCTGTGTCTCTTCTGTCTCCTACACTGGCAGGCAGGTTCTTTACCACTCGTGTCACCTGGGAAGCCCCTAAGCCATCACACTATGACTAAAAATAGAACAGAAAATACATGGAAACATGAACCATTGTTCAAGAAGGAAAAACTGACCACCCTTTTGGTTCTAGTCACTAGGGGGGTCTTTGCTCTGCTGAGCCCACTGTGTTGCTGCCAGAGTATGACTCCCAGAGGACTCAGCCCCTGGCCCTCTAACTGTTGGTCTTTGGGACCCACTTCATGACTTTCCATCTGTTGCCTCCCACCAACTCTCTGTCACCTCAGTCCTCAGTCCACAGCTGGGGGTGGGGGTGCAAGGCAGTAGCACCATCCCTGAAACAATGTGTGCAAGTCAGATGGTGCCCACAGCCATGAAATTCAAAGAAACCGCTTCTTGGAAGGAGAGCTATGACAAAACTAGGCAGTGTACTGAGAAGCAAAGACATCACTTTGCTGACAAAGGTCCGCATAGTCAAGGATATAGTTTTTCCAGTAGTCATGTGCAGATGTGAGAGTTGGACCATAAAAAAGGGTAAGCCCTGAAGAACTGATGTTTTTAAACTGTCATGTTGAGAGTCCCTTGGACTGCAAGGAGATCAGACCAGTCAATCACAAAGGAAATCAGTCCTGAATATTCATTGGAAGTACTGATGTTGAAGCTGAAGCTCCAATACTTTGGCCACCTGATGGGAAGAGCCAACTCATTTGAAAAGACCCTGATGCTGGGAAAGATTGAAGGCAAAAGGAGAAGGGGGAGGCAGAAGATGAGACAGTTAAACTGCATCACTGACTCAATGGACGTGAGTTTAAGCAAACTCCAGGATTTAGTGGAGGACAGGGAAGCCTGGTGTGTTGTAGTGCCTGGAGTAGCAAAGAGTTGGACACAACTCAGCGACTGAACAACAGCATGACTTATCTTTGTTCAGATATTGACAGGTCACAAAGCTCATTCACTACACTGCCTGTTCTACTTAGCCCACTGGTTCCTACCATTTTTGCTTCTTTTTCCTGGAGGATTGGCTGAAGGAATTGAATGACAAAGGAGTTGGGTTAGTTACAAATGGGTTAAGGTTTGTGATCTCTGTAGTTCCGCCTTTGGGTGAACTGGTCCACTAGTTAAGGAAGCAAGATAGATCTTGAAAGTCTTGAACTATTTATATCTTCGCTTTTCTTTTTCCGGCTTCCTTTGCAACTCCTCCCTTAAGAGAAGGCATCTGAGTTGCTGGCGGCACAGTAGGAGAGCAAAGGCAGAGAAACAATCAATAGCCCCTTGGTCCGGACTCAGCCAGGGAAAAGCTAGGGAAGCAGCAGAGTCACACTGAGAGACTCAGGAAAGAGGATGGAGAAAGAAGGCTCCCCCTAGGTATGCCCAGACCATGGGAGAGTCCACCAGCGCTGGGGCAGCAGGGAAGGATGGGGGTGACCTGAGCAGAGGCGGTGGAGCAGAGGTGCAGAGCAGGTCAGTCCCCGGGAGACCCTCCCTGCAAGTATTGCCCCTCCCCCACTCCCCCTCAGTTGACAGTGTGAAGCATCTGGTATTGGCGGGGGCGGGGGGGGGGGGGGTGCCAGTAATTTCCTGGGGCTGCCATAACAGATGACCACCAACTGGATATCTTCAAACAAAACAGATTGTCTCACAGTTCTAGAGGCCAGGAGTCAGAGGTCAAGGTGTCAGCAGGGCTGTGGTCTCTACCTCAGGCTCTGGGGAGGATGCTTCCCGACCTCTTCTACATGCTAGCATCCTTGGTGGTCCTAGGCTTGCAGCTGCATCACCCAAACCAACCTCTGCCTCCATCATCACAAGGCCTTCTCTTTCGCAGACATCTCTAAATCTCTCCTTAGAAGAACACCAGTCATTGGATTTAAGGCCCACCCTATTCCAGTATGACTTCATTTTAACTTTCATTTTTTTAATGTGTTTTTATTTTATTTTTTGGCCTCATCGAGAGGCATGTGGGAATCAAAATTCCCTAACCAGGGACGGAAACTGCACCCCCTGCCTTGGAAGCATGAAGTCTCAAATATTTTTATTTATTTGGCTGTACTGGGTATTAGTTGTGGCGTGCAGGCTCTTAGTTGTGTGGGACCTAGTTCCCTGACCAGGGATCAAACTTGGGCCCCCTGCACTGGGAGCATGGAGTCTTAACCACCAGACCACCCGACCTCATTTAGCAAAAGAAAATTTAAGACTTTCAAAAAACTGAAATATTTTTGTTGTACAATATTATATAAGTTACAAGTGTACAATGTAGTGGTTTGCAATGTTTAAAGTTTATATTCCACTTGCAGTTATTATAAAATATAGGCTATATTCCCTGTGTTGTATAATATATCCTTATAGCTTATGTTTTACATAATAGTTTGTATCTCTTAAGCCCCTGGGGCTCCCCAAGTGGCACAGTGGTAAAGAATCTGCCTGCTAGGAGATGCAAGAGGTGTTGGTTTGATCCCTGGCTTGGGAAGAGTCCCTGGAGAAGGAAATGGTAACCCACTACAGAATTCGTGACTGGAAAATTCCATGGACAGAGGAACCTGGTGGGCTACAGTCCATAGAGTCTCAAAGAGTCAGACATGACTGAGCAACTGAGCACATACCATGTCAAACCCCTACCCCTCATTGCCCCTCCCCCTTCCTTCTCCCCACTGGTAACCACTAGTTTGTTCTCTATGTCTGTGAGTATGCTTCTTTTTTTGCTATATTCACTAACTTGTTTTTTTTTTTTTTAATTCCACATATAAGTGATGCTATACCATAGTATGACCTCCTCTTAACTTGACTGTATCTGCAAAGAACCTATTTGCAAATGAGGTCACATTCACAGGTTCTGGGGGCTGGGACTAGGTCATGCATTTTGGGGGAGGGGGACACAATTTAATCTACACCAGGGCCCTTCGGGGTCCTGCTGAAGCTAAAACTCCAATACTTTGGCCACCTGATGAGAAGAACTGACTCACTGGAAAATACCCTGATGCTGGGAAAGATTGAAGGCAGGAGGAGAAGGGGATGACAGAGGATGAGATGATTGGATGGCATCACTGACTCAATGGACGTGAGTTAAAGCAAGCTCTGGGAGTTGGTGATAGACAGGGAAGCCTGGCGGGCTGCAGTCCATGGGGTTGCAAAGACTTGGACACTGGACACAACTGAGTGACTGAACTGAACTGAAGGTCCTTCAGGGAGAAGATGACAGATGCCAGTGTCCTGGGGCACCCAGTCTAGCAGGCTAGGCTTGTGTGAATAACATCGTGGAGGCCAGTGTGGCTGGAGCAAAATGGGCCAGGATGAGAGAAGCCAGGAATGAAATTGGAGATAAAACACATGTAGATCAAGGAGCACTTTGCAGGCCCCTGGTTAATCCTCTGGATTTTCTCTGACCTATTTGGAGGCCAGTGGGGGAGTTTATTGCAAGGACTGATGCTGAAGCTGAAACCCCAATACTTTGGCCACCTGATGAGGAGAGCTGACTCATTAGAAAACACCCTGATGCTGGGAAGGATTGAAGGCAAAAGGAGAAGAGGGTGACAGAGGATGAGATGGCTGGATGGTATCGCCGACTCAATGGACTTGAGTTTGAGCAAACTCCGGGAGATGGTGAAGGACAGGGAAGCCTGGTGTTCTGCAGTCCATGGGGTCACAAAGAGTCAGTCATGACTAAGCGATTGAACAATAAGGCAAAATCTTGCTAAGTTTTAAAACCATCCATCTTTTGGTTCTAAAGAGCATAGACTGTCAGAGGTGAGGAGACCAAGTATGAGGAAACTAAACCAAGATCCAGGTGAGAAGTGGCAGCTTCTGGACAAGGGCAGAAGCCCTGGAGGTTGTTAGACATGCTCGGAGCCTGTTTCTATAGTCAAGGTAGGATTCGCCCACAGAGTCCACGTGGGGTATGTAAGGAAGGGAATCAAGGACGATTCCAGGGGCTTCCCTGGTGTTCTAGTGGTTAAGACGCTGTACTTCCCCTGCAGAGGGTGCAGGTTTGATCTCTGGTTGGGGAACTAATATCCCACATGCCTCAATACACAGCTGAGGGAGAAAAAAAGAAAAGGATGATTCCAAGAGATACTATATTGTTTTGGGAGACATCTCCTATGTTCTCTTTGCTGCAAGTAATAATAAATCCTTCTTTCTCCTGATTAAGGAAAAAAAAAAGGATGAGTTCATGATTCTTGCCTTGAACAATTGGAAGGATGGAGTAGCTATCAAGTGAGATGAGGAAATGCAAGAACGGAACAGGCTTGAAGAACTGACAGCTTAGCTTGATCTTGACCCTTGTAAGTGTAAGATGCCCCTTTGACTTCCACGTAGGCATATATGAGTCTCCAGTTCTGGGAAAAGGTCTGGGCTGGATATATACATTTGGCAATGGTTAGTGTATAGTTTCATTTGTTTCTTTTTCAGCCATGCCTTGAAGGATCTTAGGGCATCCCCTGACCATATATCAAACCCTTGCCCCCTGTAGTGGAAGCCTGGACCCCTAACCACTGTACCACCAGGGAAATTCTTGTATATTTTCATTTACAGTTGTAAGTGCAGATGTAGCACCCAAGTTGTGAGTGTATAGAGACAAGAGAAGAAAGCTGAGGTCTGGACCTTGGGCAATCCAATGTTTGGAGATGGGGAGACTGAAAAGGAAAGCAGTTCCCAGATTTCCCCCCAGTTTAAATATTTGTATTTGTTATATTTAACTCTTTAGATAATTTAAATTGTATTTTGTGTGGGGTGAGAAATAAGATTCCACACTGATTTCCACCTCCCTGCCCCCTAGAAAGTCACAGTAAATAACTTATCTGGAAGGACTCTTCCAGGTCTAATCCCCCAGCTTAATAATTATGGATGGACCATTCTGCCATGCATCTATGTCTTCACTGGCAAAATTGCAGTACTGGACCAAAGTAATTCAAGATGACCCATTCAAATCTGTTCTCAGAAATGCAGTGTGGCTTATTTACCAACCTCAAAGGAGTGCCATGCAGTTAGTGAAATGTCAAGCATCAGCAGGCTTCCAAGGTACCTGCTAGATCCTAAGTGATGCTCCGCTCCCAGGAAAAAGGCTGGTATGGAAAGGGAACAAATATCTGTGCAATAGACCAATTGTTACTGATGGCTCAGACATTCTTATCTTTTATGAATAAGTGAAAAAGTTCTGATTTTGAGTTAAGATGTGAATAAAAAATGCTCTTTATCTTAACTCTTAAGAGTTAAGATGCTCTTTTTAATGAGCCTCAAAAGTCGACTTGTGTTCCTCCATAAGGGACAGGTTGACAAAGGGGTATATCAGCCAGAATCTCAATGATCTGGCTAATGTATCCCTTGTGCATTTCCTCATTGCAAGGAACCATCCTATAGATGTTAACTGCACCCCTTATTCTTTGGGATGATTTATTGCATTTATATAATTCCTTTAGAATTTTTGTGCTTTTGATTGATTTCATTAGAAACACAAAATATTTTATTACAGAAAATACCTTCTAAGATTTTTTACATTTCTTCAGCTTTCCTTTTTTTTAATATGAAGGCTTTTATGAATGTACATTAATGACAAGGAGATACAACTTGGATTATTGATTTCTGAGGTTTATATTGAAGGTAACATGATTTTAAAAATCAGTTTGCCCCATTAGAATGGATATAGCATTTATCTGACAAGGTGATAATTATTTGAAACAAGGAAATGCTGAAGGGGATCTGGTTAAGAGTCAGACATGACTTAAGCAACCTAGCACACATCTGGTCAAACCAGTGAAGCATTTGTAATCTAAAGATTCCATATCCTGAATCAGATCCTTGTCGACAAATACAACACAAAGATACCTGTGAAATTATTTATAAATTACCCAAGTTAAGAATAAGCCAAATGATCCTATAATGACTATAACCTTTCAGATAAGCACTATTAAATAATGAACTGTAAAACAGAGAGAACCATAATATATAGATGGGTAATGATTATAATGAACATTCTTAACAGTCTTGGCATCCATCAGAAAACCTATAACTTCTATGAATAGTGAAGAGACTGTTTTGGACTCAAACCAAAATACTTTAATTAAATGGTAATATTTTACCAGATAAAAACCAAGAATGAACTACTTTTTATTGCTGCGAAGTATAAACAGAATTCATAAGAAGGGATTTTGAGGAATATGCAATTAAATCGCACTCAGGGGGAAAGAGCTTCATTGCTGGAAGCAGTTTCTGCATTTGTGAATTTGAAGGTGAACCAATACACTTCTTGGAAGAGACATTTCCTTTTCCAGAAACAGCCAGGACCTCTTTTTGTCGTGCCACCAAATATACAAAAATAAGAGATGAGTTATTTCAAACATTTTTTCAATTGAAGTTTAAAAAAAAAATGTTTTCATGCTGCATAGTTTGGCGTTTAGCTGAGAAGTCAATCTGCTAATTTTCACTGCTCAGAATCCTCTAAAAATAACATGATTTGGGGAGGTGTAGCTGATTAATGAACATGAACTTGCAAGGACAAACAACTGATACTTGATTCTCATGAAATTAAATGTCAGATAGTTGGAGGGAAAACAATAGCATTTATAAATTTCATATCTTCTTCTAAAAAAATTCATTTATTTATTTACTGGGCTGTGCTGGGTCTTAGTTGTGGCATGTGGGATCTAGACCCCTGATTAGGGATTGAACCTGAGCCCCTGGCATTGGGAGCATGGAGTCAGCCATGGGACCACCAGGCAAGTCCCTGTAAATTTCATATATTCTATGAATATAAATATATATATATTTACTGCTTATTTCCGATCATAAATATCTTAGTTACCTATAACTGAATTTAGTCCATGAAGGTTCACCTATTTGTGTTTAAATATTAAAATATTTAGAATTGTATATGTCATTGTTTCAGGGTTTATGTTTATATGAACATTTGGTGATTCTGGGGAAGAGACAGCAAAAGGGGCAGGGTCTCTGCCTCTTGGTGCCCCCTCCCTCGCCTCCAGCCCTAAATCATTCTGTAACTTGATGGCTACTGCAGGCAGAGGTCATTCTTCACACGACTTTTTAATGAATTGGCTGTTTCATGCGCAGTTGTTTTCATGTCATGAGACAGTGGAGTCAAAGGTTCAAGGCTGAGGGAGGTCCCATTCACTCATCAGCGAGAGTCATGCAGAAAGCCTTGTCCTTGGCAGGAAAAAGAGAAGCAGCTTGATTTCAAAGTTCTCACTCAGCAGAGAGAGTAAGCCTCTAAGTCAGCACCCTTTGGATGACCTTTTCCTCATGCAGTAGTGTATCACCCTTTTCTGAGTCTTGGACCCCCTTTGAAAACCCAAGGAGCATTATGGAGCCACCTAATATGAACAGCCAACTCACTAGAAAAGATGCTGATGCTGGGAAAGTTTGAGAGCAGTAGGAAATGGGGGCAACAAAGGATGAGATGGTTGGATGGCGTCATCAACTCAGTATGTTTGAGTTTGAGCAGACTCCAGAAGATAGTGAAGGACAGGGAAGCCTGGTATGCTGCACTCCATGGGGTCTCAAAGAGTTGGACACCACTTAGTGACTGAACAACAACTACAAGAAAGTGCATATGTCAGGCACACACACACATACACACACACATGCATGCATGCACACACACATGTGCATTCACATTTTCTTCATACAATATCTGGGGCTCTGTGACATCAGAATCAGATGTTTCCAGTCTTCCCTGGTGTTTCAGTGGTTCAGAATCGCCTTGCAATGCAAGGGATACGATTTTGATCCCTGGTTGGGGAAGATTCCACATGCCAAAGAGCAACTAAGCCCATATGCCACACCTGCAACAAAGCCCACATGCCACAACTACTGAAGCCCATGTGCCTAGAGCCTGTGTTCCACAAGAGAAGCCACTGCAATGAGAAGCCCGTGCACAGCAACAAATTGTAGCCTCTGCTCACCCCAACTAGAGAAAGACTGCATGCAGCAAGAAAGACCCACCACAGCCAAAAATCAGTAAATAAATATTTTTTAAAAACCACAAGAATCAGATGTTTCCTAGATATTGAAGAAAAGCATTTGTTCCTGGCTTAAAATGTGAACCATACTCTTTAAATCACTTTTTAAAATAAATGAGTGTGGGACTTTCCTGGTATTCCTGTGGCTGAGACTCCAGGCTTCCAAGGCAGGAGGCCCTGGTTCGATCACTGGTCAGGGACCTAGATCCCATCTGCTGCAATTAAGACAGAGTGCAGACAAATTAAATAAATAAAATATTTAAAATAAATGAGTGCTGTGCACAAGCCCACTTAAAGGACTTGTGCTTGACTCACGGATATGAAGAACAGACTTGTGGTTGTGGATGAGTTTGGGCTTAGCAGATGCAATCTATTATATACAGAATTGGATAAACAACAAGGTCCTACTGTATAGCACAGGGAACTATATTCAATATTCTGTGATTAAACCATAATGAAAAGAATATGAAAAAGAATACATATGTGTAACTGAATCACTTTGCTGTACTGCAGAAATTAACACAACATTGTAAATCAACTATACCCCTATAAAATTAAAAAGAGAAAGGACCTGTGCTTAACGATGTTACAAAGTCTAGACCAGCATCTAGTCTGGATTAATAGGTGGTTTTACACCATTACTTGTCTTTTGCCCTTCTGTAAATAACATTTTTTCTGTGGCTCTGTGATTCTAGGAACGCTCACCAGGGAGTGGGGAAGCTGATGAGAGAGGCCGGTTCCCCATTACTGAGCCTCAGTTTCCTCATCGAGATCAAAGACAAAATTTGGATTAGTCAGCAGTTCTTACAGTGAGGTCTGGGGACCCTTATTGGGGTCTGTGGGGGCTAAAACTATTTTTGCAACAAATTAGGATATGATTTGCCTTTTTCCAGTCCCATCCAATGGGGAGTATGCAGTAGAGTTTTCCCAGAGGCTATGTGACCTGTGGTGATGCTCTTGTTCTGACAGCCAAAGAAATGTGCATTTGTAGATTCTTTGAATTCAAATTTTCTTTTAATATTTTGACTATCTAACTGGCTGTGATCTTCCATCTTCATTGCGATGTGAGGGATCTAGTATTCTGACCAGGGATTGACCCCGGGCCCCCCATATTGGAAGTATGGCATCTTTGCCACTGGACCACCAGGAAAGTCCCATATTTGTGTATTCTTATGTTTGGTCAGGAAGCAACAGTTAGAACTGGACATGGAACAACAGACTGGTTCCAAATAGGAAAAGGAGTACATCAAGGCTGTATATTGTCACCCTGCTTATTATTTTTTTTGTTTGTTTCCACCCTGCTTATTTAGCTTCTATGCAGAATACATCATGAGAAATGCTGGGCTGGATGAAGCGCAAGCTGGAATCAAGATTGCCAGGAGAAATATCAATAACCTCAGATATGCAGATGACACCACCCTTATGGCAGAAAGTGAAGAGGAACTAAAAAGCCTCTTCATGAAAGTGAAAGAGGAGAGTGAAAAAGTTGGCTTAAAGCTCAACATTCAGAAAACTAAGATCATGGCATCTGGTCCCATCACTTTATGGAAGATAGACGGGGAAACAATGGAAACAGTGTCAGACTTTATTTTTTTGGGCTCCAAAATCACTGCAGATGGTGATTGCAGCCATGAAATTAAAAGACGCTTACTCCTTGGAAGGAAAGTTATGACCAATCTAGATAGCATATTAAAAAGCAGAGACATTACTTTGCCAACAAAGGTCCGTCTGGTCAAGGCTATGGTTTTTCCAGTGGTCATGTATGGATGTGAGAGTTGGACCGTGAAGAAAGCTGAGTGCTGAAAAATTGATGCTTTTGAACTGTGTTGTTGGAGAAGGCTCTTGAGAGTCCCTTGGCCTGCAAGGATATCCAACCAGTCCATGCTAAAGGAGATCAGTCCTGGGTGTTCATTGGAAGGATTGATGCTGAAGCTGAAACTCCAGTACTTTGGCCACCTCATGCGAAGAGTTGACTCATTGGAAAAGACCCTGGTGCTGGGAGGGATTGGGGGCAAGAGGAGAAGGGGACGACAGAGGATGAAATGGCTGGATGGCATCAATGACTCGATGGACATGTGTTTGAGTAGACTCCAGGAGTTGGTGATGGACAGGGAGGCCTGGTGTGCTGTGATTCATGGTCCCAGAGAGTCAGACACGACTGAGCGACTGAACTGAACTGAACAGATGTTTCAAAGACACTGGATACAATTCATATTGGAGAGAAAAAAACCTACCTAAACAAAAGCTCTTAGCATCACTCTAGTAGTTTCCTGGGACTGTTGCAACAAAGGACCACAAACTGGGTGGCTTAAAATAACAGATATTTATTATGTTGCAACTCTGGAGCCTAAAAGTCCAGTATGAAGGTGTTGGCCAGGTTGGTTCCCTTTGAGAGCTGTGATAGAGACTGTTCCATGCTTCCCTCTAGCTCTGGTGACTGCCAACAATCCCTGTGATCCTTGGCTTGTAAACACTGCATGAGCCCTCTACCTCCATCTCCCTGACATTCTCCCTGAGTATCTGTGCTTTCACATGGCCATCTTCTTATGAGGACATGGGTCATATTGTACTATGTACACACCCTACTCCAGTATGTTGTTCAGTCACTAAGTTGTGTCTGACTCTTTGTGACTCCACGGACTGTAGCACTCCAGGCTTCCCTGTCCTTCACTATCTCCCAGAGTTTGTTCAAATTCATGTCTGTTGAATTGGTGATGCTATCTAACCATATTATCCTCTGTCATTCCCTTCTCCTCCTGCCCTCAATTCTTCCTAGCATCAGGGATTTTTCCAATGAGTAGGCTCTTCACATCAGGTATACAGAGCTTCAGCTTCAGCATCAGTCCTTCCAATGAATATTCAGGGTTGATTTCCTTTAGGATTGATCAGTTTGATCTCTTTGCTGTCCAAGGGATTTTCGAGAGTCTTCTTCAGTATGACAATTAGAAGGCATCAATTCTTTGGCACCCAGACTTCTTTATGGTCCAACTCTCACATCTGTACATGACTACTAGAAAAACCATAGCTTTGACTATACAAACCTTTGTCAGCAAAGTGAGGTCTCGTCTTTTTCTTTTTTCTTTTCCAGGAGAAGGAAGGATTTATTAGTACTTAGAGCAAGTAAGAACACTACCACCGCAGAGCTTTTCTAAAGCAGTGTCTTGTGATATGACCTCATCTTAATTAGTTATCTCTGCAATGACCTTTCTTCCAAATAAGGTCACATTCTGAGGTGGCAGGGGTTAGGATCTCAATATCTTTTCTGAAGGACACAGTTCAACCCAAAACACTGATAATATTTAAGGTTCTGAAACCAGAGTCTGATGAGGTGATTGTGGGGGTTCTACAGTCATGAAGCATTATGAGATTCTAAGATAAATTTTCACAGATTTGAAATACTTGGTTTCTGTTAAGTTTGTACTTTTCTCACCTTGCTTATATGCAGAGTACATCATGCAAAATGTCTGGCTAGATGAATCACAAGCTGGAATCAAGATTGCCAGGCGAAATATGAGCAACCTCAGATATGCAGATAATACCACTTCAACAGCAGAAAGCAAAGAGGAACTAAAGAGCCTCTTGATGAAGATGAAAGAGGAGAGTGAAAAAGCTGGCTTAAAACTCAGCATTCAAAAAACTAAGATCATGGCATCTGGTCCCAAAACTTCATGACAAATAGATGGGGAAAAAGTGGAAACAGTGACAGATTTTATTTTCTTGGGCTCCAAAATCATTGCAGATGGTGACTGCAGCCATGAAATTAAAAGACCCTTGCTCCTCGGAAGGAAAGCTATGACAAACTAGACAGCATAATAAAAAGCAAAGACATCATTTTGCCAACAAAGGCCCATATAGTCAAAGCTATGGTTTTTCCAGTAGTCGTGTACAGATATGAGAGTTGGACCGTAAAGAAGGCTGAACCCCAAAGAATAGATTCTTTCAAATTGTGATGCTGGAAAAGACTCTTGAGAGTCCCCTGGACAGCAGGGAGAGCAAAACCTAAAGAAAATCAACCCTGTATATTCATTGGAAGGATGGATGCTGAAGCTGAAGCTGCAATACTTTGGCCACCTGATTCGAAGAGCTGACTCATTGGAAAAGACCCTGGTACTGGGAAAGATTTAGGGCAGGAAGAGAAGAGGGTGACAGAGGATGAGATAGCATCATGGACTCAATGGACATGAATTTGAGCAAACTCTGGGAGACAGTGAAAGACATGCTGCAGTCCATGGGATCGAAAAGATGGGACAGGACTTAGTGACTGAACAACAACAACATCTTGCTTTTAGGGATATTTGTATGTTTACATTATCCTGAGGATCTAGATCAGTGCTAACATCCTTGACTAGATGAGACAATTGCTGTTATCATTCATGGGAACCATTTTATTGATTTGTAGATGTTTATATTTACCTAAGAGATCAAATATCACTTTAAAAAAAGTGACATAAACTGAATGTATAGCTGTCAACAGTGCCCCCAGTGATTAGAAGCACTGATACCGAAGTCTTTTCATAGGGATTGAAGTCAGATAAAAGATTCTCCACTCTGAACAGGGATACATTTCAAAAGGGCTCCCCAGGTGGCTCAGTTCAGTTCAGTTCAGTCACTCAGAAGTGTCCAACTCTTTGTGACCCCATGGACTGCAGCACGCCAACTGCTGGAGTTGTCCATTGCCAGCTCCTAGAGTTTACTCAAACTTATGTCCATTGAGTCAGTAATGCCATCCAACATCTCATCCTCTGTCATCCCCTTCTCCTGCCTTCAATATTTCCCAGCATCAGGGTCTTTTCAAATGAGTCAGTTCTTTGCATCAGGTGGCCAAATTATTGGAGTTTCAGCTTCAGCATCAGTCCTTCCAATGAGTATTCAGGACTGATTTCCTTTAGGACAGACTGGTTCAGTAGTAGAGAATCCATCTGTCAATGCAGGAGACCCAGGTTGATCCCTGGGTTGAGACCCCCTGGAGGAGGAAATGGCAACCCACCCCAGTATTCTTGCCTAGAAAATGTTATGGACAGAGAAGCCTAGTGGGCTACAGTTCATAGGGTCATAAGGTATTGGACATAATTCAGTGACTGAGCAACACAAATTAAACATTTCAAAGAGCTGTTTCCTAAACTGGATCTTAAATCCCATTCAGTTCAGCTTTGAGATTCTATGCAAAGCATATGGAACCTTTGTTTACTGGGAAGGGCACTTGACACTTCTCTTATCTGTTGCTGAGCTTATCTAGATTGGTGAAAAGGTCTTTGTAAACTGAGCACTGGGATTTGTGTTTAAAAATGTGGAGGAGAAAGAAAATGGCTTTTCCTAATACTATGAGGAGTCTGTGATTAGTGTTTGTTTCCTTAAATTTTTAAAAAATTGAACTATAGTTGATTTACAATATTGTTTTATTTTCAGGGGTACAGCAAAGTGATTCCTTGAATATTTTTTAAAAAACTTTTTGTTAATACAGGAGATAATAGATTTTGAAAAAAATTTTTTCTTCATATTTGCTTCAGGTTTTTGTTCTGTTTCATTTGTTTTTGTCTTTTTGGTCACTCAGCTTGTTGGATTTTAGTTCCTGGATTCCCTGCTGGCTCAGACAATAAGGAATCTGCCGGCAACGAGGGAGACCCAGGTTCAAGCCCTTGGTCAGAAAGATCCCCTAGAGAAGGACATGGCAACCCACTCTAGTACTCCTGCCTGGAAAATTCCATGGACAGAGGAGCCTGGTGGGCTATAGTCCAACAGGGTCAAAAAGAGTTGGACACAATTGAGTGACTAACACTTTCACTTTTCCCCAGGATAGACGTGGTGATCAGTTGTCTCAAATACTGCTGATGGATAAAGAAAGTGGAGGACAGAATCGCCTCTTCTTTCTAGTAATGTGGAGTTCATGTTGACCTCAAGAGGAAAAGTTTTGGTGCAGAGGTTGAATCAACATGAGATTGGAGTGGATTTAAAAGAGAAGGGGAGGGACTTCCCTGGTGGTCTCCGGGAGTTGGTGATGGACAGGGAGGCCTGGCGTGCTGTGGTTCATGGGGTCGCAAAGAGTTGGACATGACTGAGCAACTGAACTGAACTCCCTGGTGGTCCAGTGGTTAAGAATCTGTCTTGCAATGCAAGGGACATCAGTTTGATCCCTGGTCTGGGAAGATCCCATTTGCAATGGAGCAACTAAGCCTGCATGCTAGAACCCATGTATCAAAAGACAAGTCACTGCAATAAGCAGCTCACACAGCACAGCTAGAGAGTAGCCTCTACTTGCTACAACTAGAGAAAGACCACACACTGCAACAAAACCCAGCACAGCCAAAAATAAATAAATAAAAGAGAGAAAGAATGGGAACGACTTCCCTGGTGGTCCAGTGATTAAGACTTCACCTTCCAATGCAGGGACTGTGGGTTCAATCCCTGGTTAGGGAGCTAAGATCATACATGCCTCCTGGTCAAAAAAACAGAACATAAACAACAGAAGTAGTATTGTAACAAATTCAATAAAGATTTATCAAATAAATGAGAGAGAATGGGAAAAGAGGAACTGAAGGAAACAAGTATAGGCCATTCTTTCAAAAGTGTTTTGCTTCTAAAGGGAGCAAAGAAATGAGGGAATATGTAACATGTAAAGTGTGGTCAACAGAAGGCCTAAGGTGGAAGAAAAAACATCTTAGCTTTATTCTAATGAGAATGAGTTAGCAGACAGCAAGAAATGGATGTAGCAGGGAGAAGGGTAAGTTGCTGAGAGATGAAGGGTAAATTGTTCAGTCGCGCAGTCATGTCCAACTCTTTGCGACCCCATGGACTGCAGCATGCCAGGCCTTTCTGTCCCTTACCATCTCCAGAAGTTTGCCCAAGTTCACGTCCATTGCATCGGTGATGCTATCCAGCCATCTCATCCTCTGACGGCCTCTTCTCCTTCTGCCCTCAGTCTTCCCCAGTACCAGTGACCTTTCCAATGAGTCAACTGTTCACATCAGATGAACAAAATACTGGAGTTTCAGCTTCAGTATCAGTCCTTCCAGTGAGTATTTAGGGTTGATTTCCCTTAAGATTGGTTTGATCTCCTTGCTGTCCAAGGGACTCTCAGCCGTCTTCTCCAGCACCATAGTTCGAAGGCATCGATTCTTTGGTGCTCTTCCTTCTTTACGGTCCAGCTCTCACAAGTGCATGTGACCACTGGAAAGACCATAGCCTTGACTATACGAACTTTTGTTGACAGAGTAATGTCTCTGCTTTTCAATACACTGTCTAGGTTTGTCATAGCTTTTCTGCCAAGAAGCAAACATCTTCTGATTTCATGGCTGCAGTTACCATACGGAGTGATTTTAGAGCCCAAGAAGAGGAAATCTGTCAGTACTTCCACATTTTCCCCTTCTATTTGCCATGAAGTAATGGGCCCAGATGCCATGATCTTAGTTTTTTTAATATTTAGTTTTAAGTTAGCTCTTTCACTTTTTTGCTGAGTGATATTCTTGAGTAATGATGGGGGATGGGATCAAGGACAGGAGCAGAGGGTGGGGCTTTGACAGGACCACTGATGATGCATGTGTAACAGCTGGCAGGAAGCCAGGATGTGGGGGCTTAGAGAAGGATAGATGGATGGATGTGGGGAGGGGGCAGTTTGCAGAGTTTCTCTGCTAATTGCATCCACATCTGAGATGAACCTGGAAAGAAGGAATGAGGTGTTGGAGGTTTGAGGAGATAGGAGAGGATGTGAAATCACAGGCAAGAAAATCAGGAGAGAAATGAACCTGGGTTAGTATTGTATGACTGCCAAGGGCATTAAGAGGCCACTTGAGGTTTGTGGTCATGAATTTAAAATGAAAACAGGCAGTGTGATGTCAGCCTCATTAGGCTGGACAGGTGCAGGTGTCTAGTAGGCAGCAAGTTGGAATTATCACCGTGGTTGTCAGTTTGCCCAGGAAACACTAGGAAGCAAGAGTGGGGATATTGCTGAGGATACATGCAAGGGAGAGAGTCGAGGGATTGACCATGGGATGTAAACAGGGATGGAAAGGAAAGAGCATGAGGTCACTGGAGATATGGTATTAGGACTGATCCGGATTTGGGTGCGAAAGACAAGAATCCAGATTCTCAAACACACAGATACTTGCCATTATGCACACACAGCCCAACTACATGGTCTCAGAAAATATTTAAAATAAAAACAATGCCCGGCTTCCCCGATGGGGCTCAGTTGTAAAGAATCCAGCTGCCGATGCAGGAGACATGGGTTTGATCCCTGGTCCAGGAAGATTCCACATGCTGCAGAACAACTAAGCCTGTGCACCACAATAATTGAGACTGTGCTCTTGAGCCCACGTGCCACAACTACTGAAGCCCAAGCACCCTAGAGCCTGTGCTCCATAACAAGAGAAGCCTGTGCATGGCAACTAGAGAATAGCCCCCTCTCATCGAATACAGAGAAAAGCCCATGTAGCAATGAAGACCCGGCACAGCCAATAACTTAATTAATTAAAAGAAAAAACAAACAATGACTGTAGCTTTGCATACTCAATATTTGTATGTCTATTTTAATCTGTATTAACCTTGATTATTGTAAACATCACAGGGCAAAGCACTTATTTTAGGTGAGATAGAAAATGATTCAGTGTATTCTAGTAACTGTAGCTAAGTAATTATGCTTGTTCTCCTAGATTAATTTCAGCAGTTTATAAGGTGAGGAGTTCCCTGGTGGCCTAGTGGTTAGGATTCCAGACTTTCAGTGCAGTGGCCTGGATTTATTTCCTGGTCAGGGAACTGAGATCCTGCAAGCTGAGCGATTCGCGGGGGAAAAAAAATAAAGGTAAAAGAAATGGGTAAATAGAAATGCAAGTGAGCACAGACTGTTTATATAGGTCAACTCTCTTTCAGAAAGGGGTAAGTCCTCCTGAATTTAAGGACCTAGAGTATCCTTAAAAGTGAAGAGATGTTAGGATCAATGGATTAGATATCTCACTGGAGTCAAAGTATTGTTGGAATGGGATAATGGAGGAATGACAACAGAGCTAGAAGGAGGTGTTTATAGGATGAGACACCTGACACTAAAATTAGGTTGAGGTGGCAGCATTTGGAAATATAAGGTTTGCGACAAAGAGCATTGGAGGAAAGAAGTGCAAGTTCAAGAAGCTAAGTGGTTGGTATCACCTCCCACCCACTAGCAGGACTGCTATTAAAAAAAAGAAAGAAAACAGAAAATGACAGGTGCAGGTGAGGATGTGGAGAATTTTGAACTCTGATACACTGTTGGTGGGAATGTAAAATGGTGCAGCTACTTTGGAAAATAGTATGGTGTTTCTTCAAAAAATTACAAATAAAATTACCATATGATCCACCAATTCCATTTCTGTGGTGGTGGTTTAGTCACCAAGTTGTGTCTGACTCCTGCAACCCCATGAACTGTAGCCTGCCAAGCTCCTCTGTCCATGGGATTTCCCAGGCAAGAACACTGGAGTGGGTTGCCATTTCCTTCTCTAGGGGATCTTCTCGACCCTGGGATTGAACCCGTGTCTCCTTTATTGCAGGTGGATTCTTTACCAATGAGCCACCAGGAAATCCCATTCCACTTCTGTATATATCCCAAAAGAAAGGAAAGCAGGGTCTCAAAGAGATAGTGTGTTTGTATGCCTACATTCATAGCAGCATTATTTGTGATAGCCAAAAGTCCAACTTGATGAAGCAACCTAAATATCTGTTGACCAATGAATAGATAAACAAAGTATGGTAAGTATATACAATGGAATACTATGCAGCCTTAAAAAGGAAGTTCTGACACACGCTGCAACATGAATAAGCCATGAAGAGTACTATAGACTGAACTGTGTGCCCTAGAAAATTATATCATCATATCTTGAATCCCTAATGCCCTATCTCACTGTATTTAGGGATAGAGCCTTTTGGAAGTGACAAAGGCTAAGAGAGGTCATTAGTTTGGGGCCCTAATCCAATGGACTGGTGTCCTTACAAGAAGATGAAGAGGCAACAGGGATGCTTGCACAGAAGAAAGGCCATCTGAGGACACTGGGAGAAGATGGCTGTTTGCAAGCCAGGAGAGAGGCCTCATGAAAAACAAACTCTGTCAGTACCTTGATCTTAGAGTTCTAGCTTCCAGACCATGAGGAAATAAATTTCTGTTGTTTAAACCATCCAGTCTATGTACTTGGTTAGGGCAGCCCTAGCAAATCAATATAAGGGCATTATGTTAAGTGAAATAAGCCAGTGACAATAAGACAAATACTATTTGATTTCACTTATGGAAGATACCTAAAGTCAATAGACCTGGGACTTCCCTGGCAGTCTAGTGGTTAAGACTAAGTGCGTCCACTGAGGAGGGCACAGGTTAGATTTCTGGTCAGAGAACTAAGATCCCACATGCTACATGGAGGAGGAAGTGGAGAGTTATTATTAAATGGCTATACAGCTGTAATTTTGTAAGATTTTCATCTTGTAAATGGAGGCTGGTTGTACAACAATGGGAAGGTATTTAACACTCCTGAGCTATGCATTTATAAATAGTTAAAATGGTAAATTCTTTGTTAGGTATGTTTTACCACATACACACACAAAAGAAGCTAAGTTGTTAGAAAGGTCATCTGTGTGTATATTGAAACTATTAAGACAACAAAAATTAACATGTGAGAGATTGAGAATCTTTTTATGTTTATTGGACTTACAGATTCTCCTGCAGATCTTATTCTCTTCCCACTTTTCTACTGCTTTTTTCCCCCTTTTTCACATATACTTACAATCTTTCTTTATATATTTCAATCACTAATCCTTTCACAGTAATAGAAATTACAATGATCTAACCAATTTGTGAGTTTCACTTACTTCGACACAACATCATAAAAAGTCTTTATACTATAGTCAAATGTGTCTTTGAACAGTTTGTTCTTTTTGAGCCTTGTTCAAAAACTTCTCATATATTTCACTTCAGTTCAGTTCAGTTCAGTCGCTCAATCGTGTCCGACTCTTTGTGACCCCATGAACCACAGCATGCCAGGCCTCCCTGTCCATCATCAACTCCTGGAGTCCACCCAAACCCATGTCCATCGAGTCGGTTATGCCATCCAACCACCTCATCCTCTATTGGCCCATTCTCCTGCCCTCAATCTTTCCCAGCATCAGGGTCTTTTCAAATGAGTCAGCTCTTTGCATCAGGTTGCCAAAGTACTGGAGTTTCAGCTTCAACATCAGTCCTTCCAATGAACACTCAGGACTGATCTCCTTTAGGATGGACTGGTTGGATCTCCTTGCAGGCCAAGGGACTCTCAAGAGTCTTCTCCAAAAACACAGTTCAAAAGCATCAATTCTTCGGTGCTCAGCTTTCTTTATAGTCCAACTCTCACATCCATACATGACCACTGGAAAAACCATAGCCTTGACTAGATGGACCTTTGTTGGCAAAGTAATGTCTCTGCTTTTTAATATGCTGTCTAGATTGGTCATAACTTTCCTTCCAAGGAGTAAGCGTCTTTTAATTTCATGGCTGCAATCACCATCTGCAGTGATTTTGGAGCCCAGAAAAATAAAGTCAGCCACTGTTTCCATTGTTTCCCCATTTATTTCCCATGAAATGATAGGATCAGATGCCATGATCTTAGTTTTCTGAATGTTGAGCTTTAAGCCAACTTTTTCACTCTCCCCTTTCACTTACATCAAGAGGCTCTTTAGTTCTTCTTCACTTTCTGCCATAAGGGTGGTGTCATCTGCATATCCGAAGTTATTGATATTTCTCCTGGCAATCTTGATTCCAGCTTGTGCTTCCTCCAGCCCAGCGTTTCTCATGATGTACTCTACATATAAGTTAAATAAGCAGGGTGACAATATACAGCTTTGACATACTCCTTTTCCTATTTGGAACCAGTCTGTTGTTCCATGTCCAGTTCTAACTGTTGCTTCCTGACCTGCATACAGGTTTCTCAAGAGGCAGGGTAGGTGGTCTGGTATTCCCATCTCTTTCAGAATTTTCCACAGTTTATTGTGATCCACACAGTCAAAGGCTTTGGCATAGTCATTAAAGCAGAAATAGATGTTTTTCTGGAACCCTCTTGCTTTTTCACTTAAAAATTTCTTAATTTTGTTTTCACATTTGAGTCTCTAAACCATATTATTTGCTTTCCATATTGGATTTTTGATCAGTATGAAAAGGCAAAAATATATTTTTGATATTCAATATTAAATATTGGCTTCCCTGATAGCTCAGTTGGTGAAGAATCTGCTGGCAATGCAGGAGATCCTGGCTTGATTCCTGGGTTGGGAAGATCCCCTGGAGAAGGGAAGGGCTACCCAATCCAGTGTTCTGGCCTGGAGAATTCCATGGACTGTATAGTCCATGGGGTCGCAAAGAGTCAGACATGACTGAGCAACTTTCATTGAATATATATTTAATATAGATATTCTATATTGAACAGTATGAAAAGGCAAAATGATATGACATGGAAAGATGAATTCCTCAGATTGGTAGGTGGATAATATGCTACTGGAGAAGAGTGGAGAAATAACTCCAGAAAGAATGAAGAGATGGTGCCAAAGAGAAAACAATGCCAAGTTGTGGATATGACTGGTGATGGAAGTAAAGCCTGATGCTGTAAAGAACAATATTGCATAGGAACCTGGAATGTTAGGCCCATGAATCAAGGCAAATTGGAAGTAGTTAAACAGGAGATGGCAAGAGTAAACATCGACATTTTAGGAATCAGTGAACTAAAATGGACCGGAATGGGTGAATTTAATTCAGATGACCATTATATCTACTACTGTGGGCAAGAATCCCTCAGAAGAAATGGAGTAGCCCTCATAGTCAACAAAAGAGTCTGAAATGCAGTACTTGGATTCAGTCTCAATAATGACAGAATGATCTTTGTTCATTTCCAAAGCAAACCATTCAATATCATAGTAATCCAAGTCTAGGCCCCAACCACTAAAGCTGAAGAAATGATGACTAACAAGACCTTCTAAAGCTAACACCCCTCAAAGTATCCTTTTCATCATAGGGGACTGGAATGCAAAAGTAGGAAGTTAAGAGATACCTGTAGTAACAGGCAAGTTTGGCCTTGGAGTACAAAATGAAGCAGGGCAAAGGCTAACAGAGTTTTGCCAAAAGAACACACTGGTCACAGCAAACACCGTAACATACCAGCAACACCAGAGATGACTCTACACATGGACATTACCAGATGGTCAATACTGAAATCAGATTGATTGTATTCTTTGCAGCCAAAGATGGAGAAGCTCTATACAGTCAGCAAAAACAAGACTGAGAGCTGACTGTGGCTCAGATCATGGACTCCTTATTGCAAAACTCAGACTTAAATTGGAGAAAGTAGGGAAAACCTACTAGACTATTCACGTATGATCTAAATCAAATCCCTTATGATTATACAGTGGAAGTGACAAATAGATTCAAGGGATTAGATCTGATAGAGTGCCTGAAGAACCACTGACAGAGGTTTGTGACATTATACAGGAGGCACTGATCAAGAACATTCCCAAGAAAAACAAATGCAAAAAGGCAAAATGGTTGTCTGAGGAAGCCTTACAAATAGCTTAGAAAAGAAGAGAAGCTAAAGGCAAAGGAGAAAAGGAAAGATATATCCACCTGAATGCAGAGTTCCAAAGAATAGCAAAGAGAGATAAGAAAGCCTTCCTCAGTGATCATTTCAAAGAAATAGAGGAAAACAATAGAATGGGAAAGACTAGAGATCTTTTCAAGAAAATCAGAGATACCAAGGGAACATTTCATCCAAAGATGGACACAATAAAGGACAGAAATGGTATGGACCTAACAGAAGCAGAAGATATTAAGAAGAGGTGGTAAGAATACACAGAAGAACTATACAAAAAAGACCTTAATGACCCAGATAACCATGATGGTGTGATCACTCACCTACAGCCAGACATCCTGGAATGCGAAGTCAAGTGAGCCTTAGGAAGCATCACTATGAACAAGGCTAGTGGAGGTGATGGAATTCCAGTTGAGCTATTTCAAATCCTGAAAGATGATGCTGTGAAAGTGCTGCACGCAATATGTCACCAAATTTGGAAAACTCAGCAGTGGCCACAGGACTGGAAAAGGTCAGTTTTCATTCCAATCCCAAAGGCAATGCTAAAGAATGTTCAAACTACCTCACAATTGCACTCATCTCACTCGCTAGCTAAGTAATGTTCAAAATTCTCCAAGCCAGACTTCAACAGTATGTGAACTGTGAACTTCTAGATGTTCAGGCTGGATTTAGAAAAGGCAGAGGAACCAGAGATCAAATTGCCAACATCCGTTGGATCATAGAAAAAGAAAATGTAAGAGATTTCGAGAAAAACATTTACTTCATCTTCACTGACTATGCCAAAGCCTTTGACTGTGTGGCTCACAACACACTGTGGAAAATTCTGAAAGAGATGAGAATACAGACCACCTGATCCGCCTCCTGAGAAATCTGTATGCAGGTCAAGAAGCAACAGTTAGAACCAGACATGGAGCAACAGACTAGTTCCAAATTGGGAAAGGAGTGTGTCAAGGCTGTATATTGTCACCCCGCTTATTTAACCTATATGCAGAGTATAGCATGTGAAATGCCAGGCTGGATGAAGCACAAGGTTGAATCAAGTTTGCAGGGAGAAATATCAATCACCTCAGATATGCAGATGACACCACCCTTAAGGCACCACCCTTATTTTGTGAAACACAACTGGGTGACTATCAACTTTGGTTTTTCTCTATCACAGTATCGCCTTCTGTGGAGATACTGTATGTCTTTACCTCTGCTGGACATGATCTATGAGCCTGTTGCTTTTATTAGTTTATTTCTTTATTTTTAATTATTATTTTTAACTTATTTTGTAATTTTATTTGGCTGTACCAGGTCTTATTTGGGGCATGTGGGATCTAGCTCCCTGGCCATGGATCAAACCCAGGCCCCCTGGATTGGGAGTGAGGAGTCGATGCTACTGAACCACTAGGGAAGTCACTTTAAAAAAAATCAAAATTGTCTTTATTTTTCATAGGACTAACATTTTAAATTGAATATTTAATTTATTTATTAAAAGATTTTTATTGGACTATAGTTGATTTACAATGTTCTGTTAGCTTCAGGTGTATAAAAATGTAAATCTGTTATACTTACACATGTATCCATTCCCCTCCCCCCCCAGGAGAATAAGTTTATTTATAGCCATCTATTCACACTTAAACTTTTTAATTTATTATTATTATTTATTTATTTATTTATTTTTTATTAGTTGGAGGCTAATCACTTCACAACATTTCAGTGGGTTTTGTCATACACTGATATGAATCAGCCATAGAGTTACACGTATTCCCCATCCCGATCCCCCCTCCCATCTCCCTCTCCACCCAATTCCTCTGGGTCTTCCCAGTGCACCAGGCCCGAGCACTTGTCTCATGCATCCTACCTGGGCTGGTGATCTGTTTCACCATAGATAATATACATGCTGTTCTCACGAAACATTCCACCCTCACCTCCCCACAGAATTCAAAAGTCTGTTCTGTACTTCTGTGTCTCTTTTTCTGTTTTGCATATAGGGTTATCGTTACCATCTTTCTAAATTCCATATATATGTGTTAGTATGCTGTAATGTTCTTTATCTTTCTGGCTTACTTCACTCTGTATAATGGGCTCCAGTTTCATCCATCTCATTAGAACTGATACAAATGAATTCTTTTTAATGGCTGAGTAATATTCCATGGTGTATATGTACCACAGCTTCCTTATCCATTTATTTATTATTATTATTTTTAAAGGAGATAGAGAAAGCTTCTGACATAAGCATCAGAAGGGGGCAGAAAGAGTACCCCCACACTTAAATTTTTAAGATGGAGTATTTCCATATAAAATACTTAAAAAAAAAATACTTTCAAACACTCATCAACTCTCCATTCTTTTTAAGATTCTTTTCCCAGTAGCTTCTTTTCCCTCCATTTTATTCTTCATTATTGGGGCTTAAATTCCTTTTTTATTTGTGGTAAAAACAGCTTGCCCGAAGTTTTTATGTCTGAGGAGAAAGTCATTTTGTCACCTCTTGCTGGCTCACTAACCCCAGTCTCTTTCTTTCACCCTGGGATGAAAATTAATCACATATTACTAGGTCAGATGGAATGGATGGTGTTTCAGTGTACAGTGGAGATCTGTCTTCATTTTTCTTGGCTTTCTGTTTCTTCAAGTGATTACAGTAAGAATTTGCTGTCAGTCTGAAGGCCGTGGGCTCTTTGGCAGGTTGGCTGGAAGGTCTTTGCTGGGGTGTACTCTGGAATCACTCTCATGAAATTTCTATCATTCAGGAGAACATGAACGTTCTGTCACTTGTGGTCTGCTCCTTTTGGGTTTTTCTCCATCAGAAAGGCCAAATGTGGGACTTCCCTGGTGGTCCAGTGGCTAAGACTCTGTGCTCTCAATACAAAGGATCTGGGTTCAATCCCTGGCTGGGGAACTAGATCCCACATGCTCTGACTAACACCTGGTGAAGCCAAATAGAAATAATAAAATTTAAAAAAAGGCCAAATGTTCCTTGTAAAAGTAACTACGAAAAAAATGTATTGAATCACTTAGCTGCCAAGTAACTCAATTCTAGTCTTTTTTGCCACTCACCATTCCAAAAGCATGCTCTGGGTGTTAGGCTTAACTAGAAAGCTGCCTCCCCCATCCCCGATATACCCCCCCAATACACCCCCCTCCCCCGGCCCTTCCAAAGGGAGGCTGCTCAGCCGCAGTTCCTGGGGTTTTCACTGCCATCCTTCACCCCTGTTCACCCCTCTGTTACTACCTGCACCTCACCGTGGGGCAGTGATGGGGCCAGGGCTGGGTCTAAAATGATGGACTGGGCCAATTAGCTTTCTCCCTCCTAGGAATTTTAAGAGGGAAATACTAAAGTCACGAGGCAGCTGGCAGAAGCAGCTGTAGCTGGTAAGTCATAAGCTCCAGAAAAACCAGAGAAGCTGCGAGAGGCCCCACGCAAGCTGCAATTATGAGGGAGTTTAAATTATGAGAAAGCAGACGCTTTGAAGTGAAGAAAAGCTAAAGTGTAGAGGGGTGAGGAGGTCAGCTGGTGGGAAAGATGAGACCAGTGGGCCAGTGATGCTGATCCGTGGAGAGAGCTGGGGGTCCTGACCTTCCTGCGGCCCTGCTTCTAGTCCCTTCTTTTCCCGAGGTTGCATGGTTCAGCTTTGCTCCTATGGGAACATCCTATGGGAACACCCGCACGCAAATCTCCTGTTACTTGAGATGCTGAGTGAGTCTCTGTTCTTTGCAACACAAAGAAGAGAACTAAAATGCTTGGTGTTTTTTTTTTTTTTAATTAATAGGCTTTATTTCTCAGAGCAGTTTTAGGTTCACAGCACAGAGCTCCTATGTGTCCTTTTTTTTTTTTCCTATGTGTCCTTTCATCTGCCTCCCCCCACCCAGTTTCCCCTATTATTCACATCTTGCCTTAATGTTACATTTGTTACAATGATGGCCCACTTGTTACAATGATGAACCAATATGGATACATTATTGTTAACTAAAGTTAATAGCTGAAGTTTGAGTTTACTTTGTTGCATATTTTATGGGTTTGTATCTGCCCTAAGGTTTGTATCCACCTTAGAGTATCATTCAGAATAGTTTTCACTATCCTGAAAGTTCCCTGGTTCCACCTAGCCATCCCTCCCTCCCTGATTACTGGCAACTGCTGATCTTTCTAATTCCTTTTCCAGAACGTCTTTTTCAGTGCCTTTTGCAGAATATCATATAGTTGGAATCCCACATTATGTATGTAACCTTTTTTCTAACTGGTTTCTTTTACTCAGTAATGCCTTAAAGAGGTTCCTCCAGGCTTGACAGTTTCTTTCTTTTTACTGCTGAATAATATTTCATTGAATGATGTACCTTTCATTTGCTTATTTAAAAAAATTATTTATTTTTTACTATGCTTGGTCTTTGTTGCTGTGTGGGCTTTTTCTAGTTATGGTGAGCAGGGGCTACTCTCTAGTTGCAGTACACAGGCTTCTAATTGCAGTGGTTTCTCTTGTTGCAGAGCTCAGGCTCCAGAATGCACGGGCTTCAGGAGTTTCTGCTTGTGGGCTCTAGAGCACAGGCTCAGTAGTTGTGGTACATGGGATGAGCTGCCCTATGGGCGTGTGGGCTTTTCCTGGACCAGGAATCGAACCTGTATCCCCTGCATTGCAAATGAATGAAGAGGGTGTCCCTGGTGGCTCAGAAGGTGAAGAACCTGCCTGCAATGCAGGGGACCCTGGTTCAATCCCTGGGTTGGGAAGATACCCTGAAGAAGGAGATGGCAACCCCTCCCCTGCATTGCAAGGTGGATTCTTAACCTCTGGACCACCAGGGAAGCCCCTCATTTGCTTATTGAAGGACATTCTGAATGCTTCCAAGTTAAAATGCTCTCAAGATGAAAAAGTAAGCAAAGAAGAATTTACTCTGGAAGTTGGAGTACTAGGAGACATTTGGGGCTGAGAGGATCAGGAATGTGGATATTTTGAAATTAAGATGCCTTAAGTGTCAAAGAGAGAGAGGCATTAAAGTGACTGACTCAGAGATGTACAAATTAGACACCAAAGCTGGATGACCGAGGGTGAATTTTGCAGGATTGTGAGTTACTTGCCTGTTTCCTCTGTGTGTATATATGCCTTGGATTGAAAAGACAATGCATTTGGGTGGCTAATAGCAACTGCCACATCAATGTTATAAGATTAAATTCTGATAGCCCAAATAATGTGGTAGGATCTAAAATATATTTTCTTTGGCCTCCTCCTTCCAAGGGCCCCTTTGTGATCCACGCCAGCTTTCTTTGTTCACCATTTAGACAAAGTAGGGTTTGCAGGTAATTTTCAAGTCCCCATTATTCTGACCTTATTCTCCCTAGAAAACTACACCTTCCCTCCAAGGTAAACCTAAGGAATTTACCAATAGATGCAGAGGAAATGTTAATCTTGAAATGCAGCTTTCCCCAGGGTGGAATCCACTGGCTCTTTGGCTCTCTCAGTTAACAGTGGACAGCTGTTTATAACAGGAAGTGTGGAATAGCACGTCTCCCTGAGACGGCAGGCAGACAAAGGAGGAGGATAGCTAATGATCAAACTTGGAATTGGGCCAAGACAATGAAAATCAGCATCTCCTCCCCTTCATTCTTTCACAAAGCCCTGTGTGACTTTTCAATCGCCACACGTGGTCAGAAGTCAGATTTGGGGTTTAGATCTCACCCAAAAGGAATCCTCGAGCCTTCGGACAGCATGCTGTGCTATTGGCTGGCTGAGTGTGACTCAGAGAGGAGCAAGCTCCACTTGTACTCACTCTGGTTGAAAGAAAATTCATCAAGTCAGGAGTTAAATTGAGAACCTTAATTGCTGCCCAGGATAAGCCATGTCCAAACAAAGGAAAGAGGTTTCTGATTTTGATCGTTTTTTGGGAGGAAAATCTGTTTCATTTTTGTATGTGTCTGCACGCACGACATGTGCTTCCAGCAATTTGCAATAAGCCTCCAGTAATCACCCACTGCTCCATCTCAGTGGGGGCCTTTCAAAGGCTACCATGGGTTTCTTGTCCTGAGGAAGGAGGCTGGAGAGGGAGCAAGTCTGGTTCACAAGAGATAATAAAGTACAAACCCACTGTGGGTATGTAAGGTGAGTGCTGAATGCCTGCAGAAAGAGGGGCTGCAACGAGAAAGGAGTAAGTAGCCATTACTGCTGGTGGATGGACCTAAAAAGTACAATGATGTGTGTGTGGGGGTAGCTGAAGCTCATTATTGGCTGGTATCTGTACGACATGAACTTGAAAGGCAAATTCAAAGAAAATGCCTAGAAATGAGCTTCAGTTTGTTACCAGACTGGATAAAGTACCCCAGTCTTGCTTAAGGCATTTTAGGGGAAAATAATTTACTTGTTCTAAAGCTTGAGTACTTCTGGTGAATTATGAAGGCTAGTTACTGGACATACATTCAAATAATTTGAGTTCTTTAAAAATTATACATGTTTGATATAAAAAGAAAAAAAATCAAACAGAACAGAGTTGAATGAAGTCAAAAGTCAATCTCCTCTTCCTGCCTCATTTTCCTTCCATGCCTGGTGGATATGTTTCCAGGTGGAAAAGTTTCTAGATGTTTTGAAGCAGATACAAAATGGTTATTTTTAGACTACAAATGGAATTATACTTTACATAATTGTTCTGTGATTGGCTTTTTTCATTTAACTCTGAATTGTGGCTACTATTCTTTATTAGTTGTCAGATTTACTACATTCTTTTTGAAAGTTGTAAGGTATTTCATTGTATGTTTGTACCATAATTCATTTAAACATTTTTTGTTGATGGGTGTTGGGCTTTTTTTTGGTTTTCACCATTATAAATAATGTTGTGAGTCTTTTATATATATTTTTGTACATTTGTGAAAAATTATTTGTAGAATGGCTTTCTAGAAGCAGAGTCACTGTATCAAAGGGTATGGATATTTATCATTTTCATAGATTGTGCCAAATTGTGTTCTAAAAAATGGAATGATTACATTTTTACCAACAGTGCATCAGAGGGCCTGTTTCCCCACATTCTCATCAATATTTTTGAAGTTAGAAAAAATTCCTAAGAGGTGATTTTAATTTGCTTTTATTTCATTTTGAGTATATGTTTACTGAACACATTTTTTTCTGTGACTTTTTTTTTGCTCAAACACAATATTTTGTGTATGAGCACAAATGTATATCAATGTTTTTCCATTGATTTTTTTTTCTTACAAATTTGAACAAGCTGTTCATATTCAGGAAGTTAGCCCTGTTGCATAGTGTTGAAAATATTTCCCCTGTTAGCTTGTTTCTTGCAGTGCTATGGTATTTTTTATGCTTTATAGTGACATAAAATATTTATGCAGCAAAATTTATTGATATTTTTTCTTTATGACCTCTGGGCTTCCTTTCATGCTTAGAAAGAACTTCTCCAATTTATGACTGGAAAAAGTTTTAGTATTCCTTTAATACTTTTATTGTTTCATTTTAAAAAATAACAAAATATCTGACATATACAAAAAATGAGCATAACCTATATGTAGGTTATAGAAGACAATAATAAACACAAGTAAACTCAACCTAAGAAATAGTGGTTTAGTGGTTTCAACTTTTACATTAAAAAAATATCCATTTATAATTTAGGGAAAGAGGTTTAGGAATAACAGAAATCTAATTTAAAAAATTCTGTTTTTCTGAGTTGTTTTTGTTTATTCACAGAGCTATCTGATTACTCAACACCATTTATTAAATAACCTCTTTTTCTCCTGGCTTCTTTTAAATAATAGTATTATATCTGATTTGACTTCTGTATACAAATTAAATCACCTCTACTCATAGTAAGATATATAAAATAACTAACAAAAGTCCTTCTTGATGTTATCAGGTTCAGATAAGTGATCCCTATATTCTAAAGCTTGCCAAAAAGAAAATAAGGAAACTTTTTCTAATTTCATCGTGGGAAAAATAACCTACTAGATATTTGAACTCTTTCACCTTGAGCAAGTTATTTAACTTTCCTAAGCCCCAGTTTCCTGACCTTTAAAATGGAGATACTAATAATACACTTCATGAACTGCTGTCAGGACTAAGTAGGCTAAGAAAGCAACATGCTTTGCCTGGTGCTTGGAATGTAATAAGCTTTCAAACAGTGGTTTAATCGTTGTTCTTATTACAGTGTATTGTTATTACCTTATCAGTCTCTAAGTTCCTTGGAAGGAAGCCTGTATTCTGTGACTTTATGGCTGGACTACAATTCTTGAATGGGATTGTTACAGTTAAACAGGTCTCGTTGGCTAATTTTTGGCCCAATACAATATTATGCTTTATAACAATGTGGAATTTCAAGACTTTTAAATCTACATTTAAAAAAAAAGAAGTGAAAATGATGTCAGTGCCTCTCAGATTTCTAGAACCTCTCTCTTCCCTGCTGAATGGCCCTGCAGGATCCTCTGGGTATCCTCTTAGAACCATTGTCCATTCCTCCACTACAGAGCTGAACATTTATTAGAAATAGTGCTTCTGTAAATGCAGACTTTGATGGCAAGCGAAGCCATCTAACTAATGCACTTTACTTTTCATCATTTCCAAACTGATGTGGAATAGTTCCATCTGTATCTAGGTGGTTGAGAACTGTTTATCAAATTTATGATGTTGTAAAATTCAGTTCTCACATTATTAGAGATATGGTGGTATTAACTAGTTTCCCCATTTCATAGCTGGAATTGCAGCAGAAAGGAATTTTCCTGCTGAAAGTTACTCTGAAAGGTAGTGGTAAAGACACATTTGATTTTAGATGTCTGGGGTCACCATCAAATAGTATCTATTAGTCCTATTATTTTTTAAACTGTTGGATGTGGAAATTGCAATCTGAATAGATATTGCAAAGAGAAAATTATCAGTTTATTTGAAAGTGATGAGTGAATTATTTTGTGCTATGTTCTATCCCTTAATTATTCTATTATATACAGATCTGAGCTCCTTCAGGAAGAGTGTATGATATAAGGACCAATAAGCATTTCAGTGTATTAACAAACCAACAATAGGTTGATGATTCACCCTGGATTCTTGCCAGGGTCTGTGAAAGAACTCAATAAGCATGATATGCATTTCAAAAACTGCTAATCATAATTAAAAATTCCAAACCCCTCAATCCTATAAATTATATAAAATGGAATCTGAACATTTGGCCTGCCCCGCAATTCCCTTATAGCAGTGGAGACCCTGTGATTATCAGTTTTTGGGAAAGTGGGACACAATATTTCTCAAAGAAAAGGTGATACTTGGATTTTTTTTCCTGTTTTTAGATTTTATTTTTCAAACTTACGGCATAGAGTTGTGTACACTCCTCGCTTTCCGAAATCTGTGTCTGTGTCCCTTCTTTTTCCTTGATGAGACTTTCTTTTCAGGCTTGCTATTTTTATAATTTTTTTTTTCATATTAGCAGTGCAATCTACCAATTTCTTTTTTCTTCTAAATAGTCTTTTGCCAAAGACTTATTCTGAAGACGTAAATGCGCATCAGAATTTCGAGTCTTGGAGCGAATCTTTCGAACCCACTCCGGATCTCGCAGGGATATGAATTCGCGTTTTAAGTGGCTGAAAAAGCAAACCGTGACCCTGGTAATAACAGGAGCAACTGGACTCCAGCCATCCCGGCCCCTGGGACCTGCCCGCTGCGCGCCGCGGCCCAGGACCCGCACAAAGACGCAGCCAGCGAGGAGATCAGCCCACGGCCCAGCCGTCGCCTGGAGCGCGCGCTCGAGCCTGGCCGCCGCGTCGCAGGGGCTCGGCCGCTCCCCTCCTTCTCTTCTGCTCATTTTATTAGAAATTAAAAAAAAAAAAAAAAAAAAAAGAGAGAGAGAGAGAAAGCTCAAAGAAGTCCCGCCCCTCTCCCCGCCCTCCGCCTCCCATTGGTGAGGCCTCCTTGCGCGTCACTCCAGGTCGCGCCAATGGCAGGGCGCGATACTGCGAGGTGGGCCGGGCCCGAGCGCGGAGTGGGCGGCGGGTCGGTGCAGCAGCCCCGCAGCGGCTCGGCCACCATCGCCGAGGCGCCGCTGCTCCCACAGACGCTCGCGAGCCGCCCCCCGCGCTCCCAGCCTCCTCTTCCTCCCGCACGCCCGAGACGCTCGCCCGGCTCGGGTCTAGCTCCCGCCTCCGCCTCCCCGCTTGTCTCCCCTCGTTCGCCTCCCACATTGTCTCTGCCTCGTTTTCTCTCCTAGTTGAGAGGAAAAAAAAAAAAAAAAATCACCATCATCCTACGGGAGCCCCCTCGCCCTCAGAAAAACTAAACCAGACATGAGCCTGGGCTCTCGCTCCTGAAGGACTGGCCGAGCGCAGAGGCTGGTGGGGCCCGCACGAAAGGTCACGGGAGGGAAGCCCCCGTAGCCCCTGGCTCTGTTCCCGCGGCCGGCCCGCCCTCGGCCCGAGTCCGGCGGCCCCAGCCCCGCGGGCCTGCAGCCCCGTCCCCCCACTTTCCCGGGAGCCGGCCGAACACACCTCCATTGATGGTGTAGCGCATCCGGGGGAGGTGAGTCTCCGAGTGGCCCGCGCGCGGCGTCTGCCTGCAGTTGTGGCCCCTCGTCCTGGGCGCGGGGGTGGGGGGGCCCGAAGAGTCGGCTTGGGAGCCGGGGTCCCGGGTGGGGGCCGCGCATGGCGGGGCAGGCGGGAATCAAGGGCCGGGGCCGCTCGACCCTTTGCCGGCCAGGTAACTGTCTCTTTCGCCTGCTGACCCCGGCTCTTTCTTTGCTCCTCGGTCTTGCTCTGTTTTGACTTGTCTGAGGTTAAACTCTTTCATGTGACTAAAATCGTGGGCTGAACTGGGGGGCGGGGGCGAGGAGGGAGGAAGTCCAGGACCGAAACTGCGAATTTCTTGAATGTTTGAGGATTTGGGGGGTCGTGAGGGGTAGGAGGACTTAAAGTATCATTTTCCCATTAGGGGAAGATTCTTTGTGTTTGAAATCTCTAGTTCTCTGCTCTGCGTGCTGCTTGAATTTTAAAACTAAAATTCACTTGCAGTAGAAAAAGATTCTTATCCTGTTTTAGTTTGTCTCTCTGAAGGAGAGTGGCTTTCATGTTTATTAGTAGTAGTAGTATTTTTTTTTTTTAAGCTTTTGGAAAGAAGAAAAAGTAGTTTTACATAGATTGTGCGTGTGTGTAGGGAGGGGGAAAGCATTGCAGGTTTCCTTTGCTTTGAAACTGGTTTGTTTGAGAAGTTGTTGAAAGGAAAACAAAATGATTCATTGTTGAATTGTCATTTTCCTCTGCCTCTTTTCCAAGGTTTGCTTACAATTTTTCTGGATTACAGACTTCAAACATTGATTTAAGCAGAATGTGTCCTTGAGAAACTGGGCGCTTTAAATGTTTCAGTATGTGTTACTATTTTGAGGTACATTTAGAAAGTAGTTTTGTATGAATCCTGAAATAGCTTTCTCCAAAGCAATTTTTTAAACACTAGAAAGATAACTAGTAAAAGGGTAACTCACAGTGAATTGCAAAACAAACATTGTAACACAAGATTAATGCAGTCCTATGTTTAAGATTTGAAACAATTTTGATAATTACTTTCCATTTAAAGTGAGACCTTTTTGTCTGGTGTGTACACTGGTGTCTTTTGACTCAGTCTGTTGGGGGAGGGGAGAGAAGACGGATCTAGACAGTAATAAAATCATCTTTGAGTAGCTGTTGCCTTTCCTGGATCTGGTTGCTGAGTTAATTCCACCGTAAATTATAAACCAATTTTGATTTTGTTGGCCTGGACTGGATAGAAAGCTGGCTTCCAGCTCTCCCTGTTGTTGTTGAGGTCGAAGGGAAAAGAGGCAGACACACACACACACATACACACACACAGACACAATACCAGGCAGAGGGCTCATTGTTCTTCCACACACACATTCATTCTCTCTCTCCCGTATTTGGGACTAGGTTTGCACAGACAAACACAGCTCTTTTGGGGAGAGGGGAGAGGAGATGGGGGAAGGGTGGGTGCTTTTCTTCTTCAGCTTTCTCTCACCTATCTCCTGTCTGGCCTTTTTTTTTTTTTTCTTTTTTTTTATTGCAGCCTTGTAAGAGGGAAAAGAGTATGTCGGAAACTAAAGGACACTCAAAAACATGTTCAGTGACGCCTCTTACCCACCTCCCTTTCTTTCCTTTGCGGCCCTGGTTTCAACTGCTCTCTCTTTTTTGTGTCTGTAAAGATAAAATCCCTTATTATATGTCGTGGCCTTATAGTCAGCGTTTGAATTCCTCATTACCCCTGACTTTGCTGGGGACAGTGATTTGTTCAGTCAACTGTTACTGTAGTGACTGTGACCAGGGTCATCTTTTCTAGGTAGAAGTAGATTGTCTCAGTTAAGATAATAAAGATTGTATTTGAGGTTAATAGTTAGCAAAGTGTGTTATATTTTGATGTATTCGTGGTCTGAAGGTTTGATAGCTAGTGAGCTATCACTGTGCATTGGTTTGTAAATAGGGGTTATAAGAAAAGATCTGGTTTTCTGCTTGGGGGCTAATGTAGAGGCTTCTTGGAACACTGGACAGGGAATAGGCTGATAAGAGTTCAGCTGGGTTAAACCAGCTCTGGGCCAAGGATGCAGGTTGGTGTGAATTAGATGGGTGCAGAATAGCACCTTCTACTGGTTAATTGCCTTGAAGGATCCAGAGGAAGAGGATGGGGGAGGGGATTAACGGCTGAGGCCTAATGATTTTCTTTTGAACACAGTTGTAGTGCCTTCCTGCAAGTGCCACTTCCCCGAGACGCTCCTACAGATGCCCTCTGACAGGGATGGCTGCATTGAGACTTTTTCCACTATTGGCTGCCTTGACATTAATTTGCTCTATTATTAGAAGTATTTATGCATTGTGACTTCCAAGGACTCCCTGTCTTTTATGGGAAATACAATTTGTCTTGAAATATTTTTTTAAAAAAGGAGTTGCTTTGTATTCTTGGTATTGGAAGCTCTACATACACTAACAGTCTTTAAAAAAGTTTTCAGTATCATTAGTAAAAGGTCAAATAGACCTAGCCTATGGAAAAGAAAAATCCCAGCCCTGGACCCAGAGGTTTTCCTCAGAGATTTAATGAAAGAGGTGGGTGGGTGGGGATGGAAGGGTAGGAGAGGAACTCACTGAAATCAGCAGTTTTTCTTATGTAATAGTGTGACATGTCAGTAGTGTTTCTAGCAGTCATATAAACATAAATAAAATTACATCTGTTAGGTTAACTTATTCTATGGGTTAGAGTAAAAAAGAAAAAATAGAGTCAAGAGAAAATGGGAAATAAGTGTATAGATTAACACAGAAGGCCAAACTCCCACTCAGAGGCTCTAAGTCAAGGTGTAGTTTCAGAGATAATCTGCTTGATAAATGCCTTGGAGAATTTTTATCATTGCACATCCTACCCATTTCAATTGTTTTAAACAAAATGAACTGGTAGAGAAGTTTGCCGTGGCAAGGGTGACTTGGTGTAGGATAAACATCTTCTGTTCCAAACTGGCTGCTCTTAGGAATGTGATTTCTGACTCATTTTGCTTTCAAAGCTTAGAGTGTAATCTCTAAAGGTGTGGATCTTTCACGGTGAAATGTGAACAGGTCAAATGTATTATTTATTCAGCAGTGATAGAGTCAGGTAATTTCAGTCCAATATGTTCCCTGCCAGTGTTTTATTGCAAGGTAACTAGAGTAACAGAACCAATTCACAACAAAAATGTAATCGAAATCAAGAAATAAATGCATCAGTTATTTTCTGAACTTTGATTTATTGTTTAGGCCAAAAGTTTTAAAAAAGTGAGACGGTAATCACTGTCAGGTCCTGCAGCAATTCTGTGTAATAGTGAACAGAAACGTGCCAAGTCCTGTAAACACACACACACACACGTACAAGAATATGGCTTGTGCCCTTCTAAAAACCAGTGTATGTTGAATATTACTATGGATTTAGTAAGGACCCTTTGCTTTTAAAATTGGTTTTGACTCTTTGACATCATGTTCAAATTTCAATAATCATAAAAAATTAAGTAGTAAAATAAGCTGTGTATGCCAAATTCTTTGAGGAGTTTTGTGCTCTTCTACTATCTCCTCTTGGCAGTTTCTTTTGCAGTTGATTTGAAGGTTAAGATAGCAGAAAATTCAGGTGTTTAAGTGAGTCATTAGTGTAACATAGCTGTGAACTTCATCACACACACACACATACATAACCTCAAACAATGCACCATTGTCTGAGATAATCAGTTTCTGATAATGCTTTTCATCAGCATTATCACAGGGCTTTTCGACAACCAGGAATTCCTCTCGCATCATAGTTAAGTGGTCATTAATTATTGATAGCTTGGCAATTATTCCGTATTTGTAGCTCTGCTTGTCCTCTCTGAGTGTGATTGGGGAGCTTGTTGGCATGTGCTTAGTTTCTTGCCTAATAGAGTTTGAGTGTTTTTTTAAAGAATAAAGAGAAAATGCTTAAGTTTGCTTAAGTCACTTTAATGAACATTTGGCCACAAATAACTCAAACATGCTGAAATACAAAATATATATACTAGACTGGATTTTGTTTGGAATTATGATTTGTATTACTCGTTGGTTTGGCAAGTAATGTAAGACATAATATGGGTCTGTATATTAGGTAACTAGGTCAATAGAACTGCTAATACTGTGTAAAAGGTTTTTGGATAAGGTGACCTGTCGGTGCCAGTGTAAAATTGTTTCTATTTGGTAAAATCTGCCAGTGTGTCAGCAGCATACCTCACTGTGGACTGTTTCCTTATATGGTTACGTTACAAAATGATACGATCTCTAATTCATAGATCACTTGGTATTTGAGGAATCTTTACTGCTTATTTGTCTTGGGCTTTTGCATCAGAAGTAGAAGCCATGGGTCATGCCCTGATTTTAGACTAGTTATACATAGGATTTACTGTAAGGGTTTAGGACAAGGAACAGGAAGTCTTCCAAGTCATTCTCACATATTAGGCAAAAGTGGAACAGAAATGTGAACCTTGAGGGCCAGGCCTAACAGAAGCACCTCAGGTTCAGATGGGCCTTGTGAATGCTGAACACTGTTAGGAGTGTGGATATTGGCTAGCTTTCGTGACCAGATGACCTCGCTGCCTCCTCAGTGGGAAGAGTTTGTTGGCCATATACCCTACTTCAGGGCAATGTGTAGCTGTCCAGACTGTGTAGCATAAGGACACCCCTCAGGAGGGGGCAGTATTTACACCGTGGGCTGGACTAACCTGGAGGAGAGCTTGTGAGCAAACACGGCCATGCAGCATCTCTGGACAGCATGGAGAGCCCCTCCTGCAGAAACCCACTGGAGCACACATGCTTGGTGAAGCACGCGTGTGTGTGCTCATTAACACCTGCAGTGTCCAGCGGTTCCCAGAGGCCTGATTCCTGATGCGCTTACTCCTGGGGGTGGGAAGCAGGAGCGGGTGGTATGGTGGTGGCACTTACTGTGTATGTTGAGTGTGAGCCGGCGGGAGTGTGGGCATGTGTCTGCGTGTGTGCGTTCGAAGAAACTGCTGGGGAGGCCGTGAAAACCTAGCCCCCTGGGAGAACCTGGCTCCCCTGGGGAAGTGTGTCCTTACTGGAACAACCTGGCTCCATTCCTCGTGGGATGGGGAGGCTCTGGCCACTGATATAAAAACATGTTTGATGTATGAAAACCTCATTCCAGTGAATTTAAACTAGATGCTCCTTGTTAAAGCCAGAGACCGTGTTGCTCCTGCCCATTCCCTTTCCTTCCCCTCTCCTTTCTGGGTGGGTCACTGAACGTGGCTGACAGGTGTCATCCAGCTGCTCCAGCTGGGCCACCGCAGAAGGTTGTTCAGGTTGAACAGTAACGTGCTAGCTTAGAGTTTCTACCAAAGGAAGGCGTTCCTTTTCTGCACAAGGCACTAAACTGCCAGAGCTGACCCACCTAATCCTCTGCTCTTCACTCAGCTGTTTTATCTCTGGTTCCTTTGTGTCTGTGTCTCTGCTTCCACCTCCACTAAGGACTCTCAATATATTCAGTTTCCCAGGAAAGAAGATCTGATAGGTTGTAAGTTACCATTACTGTTGATAGAGGGTTTGGGGCCAGACCACCTCTTCAGCTACCCACTTGCCTTCTAGTTGGCAGAGTGCTCACCCTTCACCCCAGCTGTTAGGAGCTGAGGGCATTCTGAACGGTGGCCTGTGCAAAGGGAAATTGTTTCTTCTGGTTTTTTCCTATCACGTTTTTTCCATCTTCATTTTCCCTGACATCTGGTGCAGCTGTTGTTGCTTTTGGTAGCTTATCTAACAGTTTATTTTGCTTTAAGAAGCTCTACCGAGTCATAGCTGGTAGTCAGTCACACACTTTTTCAGGTGAGATCATTTCATTGCATTTATCTTTTTTTAAAATTTCCTGTTAATCTACCCATCTGCCTAGCTGCCTGCCCAAATTGGTGTTTCCCCAACTGTAGTCATGGCATATTAATATGCTGCAAGTATTTTAAGTTTTCTGAGGTCACATAGATTTATAATGCATATTAGCATTCTGAAGCCTTAAAAAATAGGACTGTGGTATGTAAAAGGTTTTTTCTTTTTTTTCTCTCTTCCCTAAACAATAACTATCATGTTTTAATGAGAACCAATAGTCTGGAGAACAGTTTGAGAAACACATGTAAAGCTAATCCTTTGTTAATCAGGTGGCTTGTCCTTTTTTCCTTAATAATGAAGTAAATTCTGGGTGTTACTGTTATGCCTTCCTGCTCTGTACTGTGTTTCTTCAAGCAAGTTTTGTACTCTAGTACTTCCAAGGGTACCACATAACTGCTGTTTCCACCTTATACAGTTGTCATTCTGGAGTTATTTTTGATTGTTGTATCTGTTATTCCTCATTCCATCTTTTAATTGGATCAAATCAATATTTTTCTTTTTTAACTCTGCTCCAGTAACTGAACTCTTATTCAAGATATAATCACTTTGTTTTTGGACAACTGCTTATGCTTATAAGCATAAGCACTGGCAAGACTCTTCTAACAAATAATAAACAAAAACAGGTACTTAACTATGTAGTTCACTGAGGTAAGCCTTACTGTACGTGTACCTCTTACACGTGTACATCTTTACATGTAAAGATGAAGAGAACAGCTTTCTAGAAATTTTCTCTATACTGGCCATTGGTGTATAGTGTATACTGTTAGAAGTTAAGATAGTGTTTTAGGGGATAAACAGCAAGATCCTACTATATAGTATAGGGAACTAGCTGTGTTCAGTATCCTGTGATAAACCATAATGGAGGGCTTTCCTGATGGTCCAGTGGTTAAGAACGCTTCTGCCGATGCAGGGGACACGGGTTTGATCCCTGGCCTGGGAAGATCCTACCTGCTGCGGAGCAGCTAAGCCCGTGTGCCATGACTACTGAGCCCCTCCCTGGAGCCTGCACTCTGCAGCAAGAGAAGCCAGCCTAGTGATGAGAAAGCTCGTTTGTGCAGCAGCGCAGAACAGCACAGCCAGAAAACAAACACACAAGAAAAAAACACTTTAAAACCATAATGGAAGAGAATGTGAATAAGAATATATGTGTGTGTGTATGTATATATGTAATGGAATCACTTTGTTGTGCAGCAGAACTTAGCAAAATATTGCAGATCATACCTCAATAAAATAAGTTTAAAAAAGGATAAATGTTTTAGAGACACACAGTCCTATTGGGTTGTATTAGTTATGTGTTGTTGCGTAGCAGATTACCTCAAAACTTGGTGACAGCACAGTAAAATTTGCCCTCTCACAGTTTCTGTGGTTGGTTGTCTGGAAGTGGCTTAGTAGTTTTGGCCCAGAGGTCTCTCCTGAGATGGCAGCTGGTGCCGCTGTATCTGAAGACTTGACTGGGGCTGGAGGCTCTGCGTCCAGGTGGCTCACACACTCGGCTATAGGCAGAAAGGCCTGCAGGGAGCCTCGGTTGCTTGCCGCAGGGATCTTTCCATGTGGTTACTTGGGTGACTGCATTGCACGGCATTTGGCTTCCCCCAGAAAGAGGGGAGGGAAGGAGGAGCAAGGAAGCAAGAAGGAAGTTTTTTATGACCTGGTCTCAGAAGTCACAGGGCTTCCCAGATGGCACTAGTGGTAAAGAACCTCCTTGCCATGGGTGTACATGTGTTCCCCATCCTGATCTTCCCTCACACGTGTACACCCATGGCTGATTCATGTGAATGTACGGCAAAACCCACAATATTTGTAAATTAGCCTCCAATAAAAATAAAAATAAAATAGGGCAACATATGGTGATTAATAAAGCAAGTAAGCATAAAAAAAAAAAAAAAAAAAAAAAAGGAACCTTCTTCCCAACGCAGGAGACGCAATAGAATTGGGTTCAGTCCCTGGGTGGGGAAGATCCTCTGGAGGAGGACATGGCAACCCACTCCAGTATTTTTACCTGGAGAATCCCACGGACAGAGGAGCCTGGTGGGCTATAGTCCATAGGATCACAGAATCAGACACAACTGAAGTGACTTAGTACACAGCACTCAGAAGTCACCCACTGTCACTCCCATCATATTCTGTTAGTTAGAATCAAGTCACTGAGTCTAACCTACTGGCAAAGAGAAGGGAATTAAGTTCAGTTCTTGAAGGGAGGAGTATCAAATAATTTGTAGATTTTAAAACTACCACAGGGGTTCGAAGGAGAGAGAGGTAGAAGATTAAAAAAATCTTTCCCCTTTGATTAGTTATCTTCAAGCAGTGCTTTACTTAAACTAGCAGGTAGTTGCTGGTTCTAAGACAAGAGTGATGTCACCATAACCTCACATTATTCATCTTCTTCCTTTGCCTTTGCTGAGATATCATTGATTTCCTACCTTTCTGTTGTTCTTACATCACATTTTACCTATTTCAGTTAAAACTGTGCTTTGGACACACTGCCTTAAGTTGCTTTGATTTGGCTACTCATATTTCCCACCAGTTAAGTACCTTCAGTTCTTTAGCCTTGCCACTCCTTTTATCACTTCATAGTGCATACTATTGGCATTTATATCATATTGTTAATCATATTCTTTCTATTAGATTGTAAACCCCTGGAAGGCAGAAGGCTTTCCTTTGACTACGCCAGTGTGTATACTCATGTGGAGAATTGGATGTATTCTAAAATACGTATTTCATTGTGTTTTAAGATGCCATCAGTAGTAAGATGCACCGTATTTTATGTACCTCTAAGAAAGAAAATAATGCTGGCAATTAAACTGTGTAAGACCTGTCCCAGTTCTAGTGATACACAAATGTAAAAACATTGTGCACCTTAGAATTATTGAAATATGGTCATCTGTTCAGGCCATCATTCTTTTCATAACTGTGTATTCCTTGGGAAGCATTTCTGAACTCAGATTTAGAGCACATTATTTCCTCCCATTGGAATGGTGTTAGAGGTGGTGTTCCTGCCTAAAGAAAAACTTAGCATGAAAAACTTAGCTATGACCAACAGTACATTAAAAACAGATGCTACCAGGGCTTCCCTGGTGGCTCAGTGGTAAAGAATCCACCTGCCAATGCAGGAGACATGGGTTTGATTCCTGGTCCAGGAGTAGCCCACATGCCCTGGGTCACAGCTGTTGAACCTGTGCTTTAGAGCCTGGGAACTGCAACTACTGAGCCCATGAACTGCAACTGCTGAAGCCCACTGATCTGGAGCTGGTGCTCTGCAACAAGAGAAGCCACCGCAGTGAAAAGCTTATGCAGCACAACTAGAGAGAGCAGCCCCTGCTCGCCACAACTAGAGAAAAGCCTGCATAGCCATGAAGACCCAGCACCGCCAAAAATTAAATAAATAAAGCAAACAAACAACACGGATGTTACCGTAAACCTATAGTCATTGTAGTTCTAGTTCCCACAGAGTAGGTAGAACTAGCATATATTTTGATTTGTAATGTACTATATATATGTGTGTGTGTGTAGTATAAATACACCACTTTACTTCATTATCAATTTGAATTGTCAACTTTATCTTAAATATTGGTGTTCCTCATGATTCTGTCCATTAACTCCTCCCTCATCGCTGTCTTCCAGAGTGTCCTCATTCTGCCTCATGCTTCCAACCTGCAGTTTTATAAATGCAGCCCTGATCTCTTTTCTGAGATCCACACTCATGTTGTGCTCTGTCTCCTTGGATGTTTTCTGGGCAGTGAGCCTCAACATTTACCAGTCTGTATTTGTCCATCCTTGTACTGTTGCAACAAAGTAGTTAAGAGCTCTAGACTCAATTCCTAGCCTTCTGCTTATTATCTCTGACTGTAGGCAAGTTGCTTACCTTTCTGTGGCTCAATCCTCATCTGTAATGAGAGGGTAATAATAGTACTCATGTTTATTTTGAGGATCAATGTAATTAATACATATAAAGTGTTTAAAATGCCTCTGGTAAATAGTAGTGAAAGTGTTAATTGCTCAGTCATGTCTAACTCTTTGTGAGCCCATGAACTGTAGCCCTCCAGGCTCCTCTATCCATGGAGTTCTCCAGGCAAGAATACTGGAGTGAGTAGCTATTCCCTTCTCCAGGGAATCTTCCCAACCCAGGGATCAAACCTGGGTCTCCCACATTGCAGGCAGATTCTTTACTGTCTGAGCCACCAGGGAAACCCCCTGGTAAATAAGAAGTGATCTGTAAATATTACCTATTTAAAAAAAAATGTTACTGTCATCATTGTTATCCATAGGTCTAGTTTTTGACTGTGTTCCCTTTCTTCATCTACAGCGCTCAACAGCGAGGAGATATGTAGGAGCAATGGGTTCAAATAAGCTCTAAGTTAGCAACTGTCAAGTTTTTACTATTCCTTGAATATAGGAAATGCTACAGAACAGGACATGATTAAATACAAAGTGAATGACCCAGACCATAGAGTAATGGTGAGGTTTGGCGTGTTAATGAGTAAACTGATGTCATAGCTTAGCTGTCCTTCTTTCTAGTGATGTTCCTAAAGGAACTTTATGTAAGTAGAACAATGGCAAGTGGGAGATTCAGCATATTATTTTATTATTAATTGCGTTTTTGGTCAAAATACCAGTAGAGAGCTATTCTGGTAAACTGGGATGTGTATTGCTAAAACTTAAAGCCTAGGCAAGGGGTCTCCCTTCCTCCTAAATCTGACCTGCTTTCTCCTATGGCTGCGAAGACCCAAACGTTAGTCTTTTAGGACTTGTAGGAGAGAAATAAGCAAGAGCAAGATCACCATCCCTGGTGGATATATGTGTGTGACCTTTAATCTGCAGTTAATATTCAGACACATAAACAGGTCCGATCAGTGTTTTGAACTGTGACCCAATCAGATTGGCATCTTGTGGGCCCAGCTTCAGCTCTCTAGTGAGCTTGGCCTGAGGTTGTCTGTCTAGCAGCCCTACATTCTGACTTTTCTTAGGTTAGCCCCTGGGTCCTGGGGAAAGGTGCAAAGTAGTTTTCAAATTTAAGGGTAAGGTTACTCTTTGAGATGAAACTAAGGAGAAATGTGTGATAAATAAGATTTGCCATTTGGAAAAGTGGCCCACCATTAATGATAGCTACTGTGGCATTCCGGTAATGTGCTGATTTTAATTTTGATAACAGGAATGTAATCTCTGAGGAACATGATTATATATGATTATGTTAGCAGAACAGAACTGAAGCCTGACCATATTGCTGTCAGTCTGAGATGACTGTGATGACAGAGGGGAGGATGATTAACTTGGACGCTAGAGAGGAGGCACCTGAAGCCTTGCCTGCGGTGTTGCAAGCTCCTGTACGTTGTTCAGGTAAACTCCAGGAGGGCAGAGGCCACGTCAGCTTTGGTCCCTTCTGAGTTCAGTGTTCAGTGAGGAACGCAGTAGGCTTTCATTTTTCACTTGCTGAATGACTGAATGAATACTTTTATTGGGTAGTAGTATTGATGTTCATGATAAAGGAGATTTGGCTTAATCTTAGGATCCCAGTGTATATTCAGGAAGCTGATTTTTGGATAAATTCTATCCGCCCCCCCCCTCACCCCGTGCTGGGTCTTTGTTACTGTGTGTGGGCTCTCTCTAGTTGTGATGAGTGGGGGCTACTCTGTTGTGGTGACTTCTCTTGTTGTGAAGCACAGGCTCCAGAGCATGGACTCAGTGGTTGGCTGCATGGGCTTAGTTGCTCTGCAGCATGTGGAATCTTCCCAGATCAGGGATCAAACCCGTGTCCCTCTGTATTGGTAGGTGGATTCTCAACTACTGGACCCCCAGGGAAGTCTGATTTTTGACTGTTGTTGTTCAGTTGCTAACTTGTGTCTGACTATGAGCCCCAAAACTGTAGCACACCATACTTTCCTGTCATTCACCATCTCCTGGAGTTTGCTCAGACTCATTCATTGAGTCAGTGATGCCATCCAACCATCTCATCCTCTGTCGCCCCCTTCTCTCTTGGCCTCAATCTTTCCCAGCATCAGAGTCTTTTCCAATGAGTTGGCTTTTTGCATCAGGTGGCCAAAGCAAAGTTTTGGATAAATTCTTCATAGTGACGTTTTTATATCTCTTATATAGCATAGAAAAACATTTTAAAGGTTCATAGTTATTTGAATCATAAATGAGTTTTTATTTTAATCCTAGTAAGTTTAAAATATGCATTAGAAATTGTTTAATAAAGTGGTACTTAGTAAATAGATATAGTATCCTTTCTTCTTAGTTTTGCCTTGTATTAAGTAAGATTTAGCAAAACAGTAAGTGACAGAAACCCAAAACAACTGCTTGAACAAGATGGAAGTTTCCTTTCTCTCCTATAAATCATGGATAGCCCTGAGCCAGTGTGGGGCTTTCGTGTTCATTAGGGGACCCAGCGTTCTCCTTGTAGGCAAAGAGCCTCTGTAGTTCCTGTCATCAGTTTTGTATCCTCACCAGCAGGAAGGACATGAGGGGGCGAGAACTGAGCTCATTCCCATCCTGTGAAGACACCTCCCAGAAGTCACACACATCAATTCTGCTTTGTCCCTCTAATTATAACCAAATCACAGGGCACAGCTAGCTGCAGTGTGTGCTGGAAAATTTAGTCTTTGCTGGAGATGGCTGTGTGCCTAGTCAAAAATCAGAGATTCTGTTACTTTGGAAGACAGGTATTGCAGGACAGCTGTCAATCTGTACTATAAATCCCAAGGGATAATGTAGTAACACATTTGGTAATTCAATCTTTAATATTGTTTAGAAGAATATCATACTACTGTAATGAGTTCGGTATAGAAATTTTCCTAAAATGTTTTTTTGATCTAATGATGATTTCAGATTTTTATTGCTAGGTTAGTTTTTTAACAAGATGAACAGATGTTTGATTTGAACATTCTGGTCTTAGTAGCATAATCTGCCCTTCATGTTTTCAAGTTTTCATGGGATCCATTATAGTAGAAATAATTACTGAAATTTCCTAAGTTTCTATACACTAAACATGATTAAAGACCTCTTAGAAACATTTAATTCTTATTTATAAATTAGAAAACTGTGTAGACATCTTGTTGCTATTAATATGATATTGAGAAATGCTTTTATAAACACTTTAGTAATATTCCTATCTAGCTTTATAAAACATTCACATTTTTCTTTAGTATTTTATCTGTTTTGGCTTAGCACCTTTTTCTTAGCTTAGTGGAAATTTTGGAGTCTATGGAATCCTTAAGCAGTTTTTACACCAAGAAAAAAATTCTAGTAACTTGGTTTATAGTTATGCTTGAAACAATCTATAAGCTTCTTGATAATTTTAGTTTTGTAACTCATAGGACACAATTAATCTTTCCATCTGTTGTATTTTATTTGCTCCAGCATACAAGTACACAGTGTGCAGTTATAAATTGTCATAGTGATTATTTCTGTCAACTTAGACCCAAAGTTGTGAATGTGTTATAAAGTTATAGTGTCCAGAAACTTCTTAAACCCCTGAAGTGTTAAGAAATTGATCATACTGATTACTTTTTAGGGAGACATAGAAGGGCACTGGGGAGGAGGTTGGAGAGAGAGGGAGCCTTACCTTTTCATACTCCTACAGTTTGTCATGGGCTTCCCTGGTGGCTCAGATGGTAAAGAATCTGCCTGCAATGTGGGGGACCTGGGTTCTGATCCCTAGGTCAGGAAGATCCCCTGGAGGAGGGCATGGCAAACCATCCCAGTATTCTTGCCTGGAGAATCCCCATAGACAGAGAGGCCTGGCGGGCTATAGTCCATGAGGTCACAGTCGGACACAATGAGTGACTAAGCACAGTACACAGCACCGTTTGTCATGTGTAAATATTATATAAATACAGAAGAAAAATCTGTGCCTTTTATTTTTAGATTCTTGCCATGCTCTTTTTATTAGATGCTTTAGTAGCACATGAGTTTAATTTATGTATGAGGTGGGGCATACACAATGACCTAGACAACGATTGTGTGCCTTTGAAGAATTTTCTCACCAAAGAGAATAAGACATGGAGTGCTCCGTAGAGGAGAGTGCCTTAAGAGATGATGGTCCTGTGGTTTAAGAAAGAGCATTAACTCTGGCTGGAGGCCTTAGGGAAGATTTGGTGTAGGAGGCGGTGTTTAACCTGCGTTTTGAAGGATTGGCAGGATTTGGACATGTGATAAGTAGCTAAGAGGATTTCAGGCAGGAAATTGCATGGAGCAAAGGCACAGAGGCTGGAAAACATGGGGAATGGTGAGTACTTCTGCTGCTTCTGTGAGGAAGATTATTAAATTGTATTTCAATTTCCTTTTTTAAAAACAATCTTAAAAATGTTCTGTAGTAGATGCAGGCAGACGCTGTTCTTTCACCTCAGGTGGTTTATGTTTGAAGCTGTTGCTGGTAGTTCAAATTTGGAGAGGAATGCTTCAGGCTGATTTCTCTAAGGAAGAACAGACTGGTCTGGCTGGAACCGCAAAGCACTGGAAAGACAGGTTGGGGTCACAGCATGGGGAGATTTAACACCAGGGTGAGACTATTTGAGAGCCTGATGCATTCAAATTAAATACAAGTTGTAACTGTAAAATTAATATATACTCATTGTAATCGATTCATACAGTTCAGAGCAATGCCCACTTTCCCAATATTCTTCCAGACATTAATAAGCACTTGTGTACATGCTAAGCATACTATCTTGAATTTCGCTTTTTACTTAATATTCCAAGCACACATTTTTCAAGTCAGTTGTAATTATAATTCAGGTCTTTTTTTTTTTTAATAAAATTTGCATCGTGGGGCATTGTGTGGATGCATGCTTTAATTTCCTGTTGATGGACACTTAAATTGGTTCTGACTTAAAAAAATCCTTGTACCTGTGCAATTTGTGTAGGTGTATCTGTAGGGTAAATTCTTAGAAGTGGAATTGCTGCAGCAGTAGTTGTGTACATTTTTCATTTTCAAACTGTTAATGAATTGACCTCCAGGATGTGCCAGTGTATACAGAGTTTTAGGGTTCAGATTTACCCATCTTATCACCAACCCTGGATATTTGAAAGCTCTTGATCTTTGCTAACCTGATAGGTGAAAAATGTACAGTATTTTAACTTCTGTTAAAATAACTTTCAACCATGAGTGAAGTTAATGATCTTTTTATGCATCATAATTTTAAAATACATGTTTTGTTGTGTCTTAGTAATAGAGCTGGGTGGTTTATATTAAATGGAATACTTCTTTTGAAGTACCATTTATTTATTTTAAAAAATAGCTTTATTGAGACATAATTCACATACTATAAAATTTGTCCTTTTCAGGTATACATATATGAGTTTTAATCATTTAAAATTGAGTGCCAACCATTGCTGTATTATTTGTAGTGAATAGCTGTCATGCTGAACTTGAGGTCCTCTTTTTGTTTCCAAGTTCATCAGCGTATTAGGCCCCAAATAGGAAGTGGGGACTGCAACTTCTCTTGTTATTTTTCCAGTCTGTAGGTCTGTCTCACCTGAGAGTGCAGTCGGGCTGGCTAGGTTCTGAGATGGAATTATGCATGACAACTGCTTTGGAATCTCAGTGCTTTGGTACTGGATGGGGAGCAATTTCTTTCAAATAACTTGTAGTTGAAACTATCTCCAACTGGTAAAGGCAACGCAAACTTGTTGATTTATCCTGACATATTAAAAATATGAAATCTGGAGTGAAAAAGCTTCTGAGGTAAAAAGATTTAAAAGATATGGTAAGTGTAAGGTTAATAAGACAGTTTTTGCTTTTTTATGGGGTGATTCAACTGCTTTGTAGTTACTATGTTCATTTTTTATTTCAGAGATTTCTTAATATCTACTGAAGTGTCTGTGTGTGTGTGTGTGTATTATAAAATGATTACACACTTCACTTGGAGAGTGGTGGTGATCTGACCTGTGTGTGTTTCTGTTATGTTTCACATAGGTGTTTTCGTGTTGAGAAGAGCATACTGATAAGTAAAAACTGAAGACTAAGTTTTTGAGTGAAATCTTTTCTGTCTTCTATAGCATTGTCTCCCATCTAGTGGGACCCCAGGCAGCCCCCTGTCTGAGGACTGTTACAGAATAGTAGCTCCTATTCCTGACCAAGTCTGGGACCCTTATCTGTATATGGTTGTCTATTTGGGGAAAGGTATAGATAGAGGCTCTTAGTAATTTTCTGTTGATTTTGGTAGAAGTAATTCTTTCCTTTTGATTTTTATAAAGTAATACTTTAAGCATTTAGTTTCCTGTTCTTCCTAGTAAAAGTATCCTTAAAACTGTGATTCTTTTGCATTTTAATCTCATCATCTTCTATTATTTCTCCATATTTTTATGCTTGTTCTGTTTGGAAGGTTATTCTTGATGTTGGTTCTAGTAGTCCTTTAAAGTGTCTCCTCATTTTCTCCTTTGACATCTCTTTTCATGTTACTGGTTTTTTCAAGTTTTAGATTTTTTTCCTATCATAAAGTCCCTTGGGCTTTGGCTTGTAGTTTTGATTAAAGTGGATTTTCATAGGAGACTGATGGGCTTCCTTGGTGACTCAGTGGGTAAAGAATCCACTTGCAGGGCAGGAGATGCAGGTTTGATCCCTGGGTTGGGAAGATCCCCTGGAAGAGGGCATGGCAACACTCTCCAGTATTCTTGCCTGGAGATTCCCATGGACAGAGGAGCCTGGTGGGCTACAATGTATAGGGTCACAGAGAGTCAGACATGACTGAGCAACTGAGCAACCACAGGGAGATTGAAGATGGTGCTGACTGACACTTGGGTCAGTGGTATGATTACTTAGGATGAAACTAATGTGAGCACCGAATGGCTTGAATATAGCATTTATCTTAGTTAATGGATCTTTCCATTTCCACTTGAGGACAATATTCTGGCTTAGAAGCACCGTCCTGAAAAAACACAAAAATAAAATTCTTTTGTGCTGTGTGCATTTGGGTCCAGATGAGACATGAGAACTGGGTGACCTATGAGGGAAACAGTGTTTATAACTCTAGAAACAATGTTTTGCTGAGATGCGATGTTGATTTGATTTGAGAGAATAATTGGGTCTTTTAAATACACTATGTGCGTCTTGCTTCACCACACTGTCCTGAACCATGACAACCAATGAGCATTATATTAATAAGTAAGCTTGACTAGTTAGCGTGAGAGGACCTGTCTTGTGGCTTTGAAGTGTGATGAGGTGACCTGCTTCCTTAGCTGTCAAATGGGGATTATAGTACATCAACTGAAATGAAAACGTGGATATGGAAATAAGTTGAAAATACAAACCCTATAAATCTGAAGTGCTTCAGTTATCTTTTTCTTTCTCAGGAAACTCAGCAATTGCAGCCCACAACCCTTACTTAATCCAGAAATATTTATCCTCTGTAATGTTACCTCTAGAGAAATCCACTATTTTCTTGGTGTGTTTTTCATACAAACACTACAGGCAGTTGTATTTGTTTCAAATATCTTTAAGCAGGTACTACTGAGTGCTCGGTTAGCACTCAGCTGTACTAGGTAACTTAGGTGTTTTGTCCTAAAATAAAATTTTTCTTTTCATTTTATGACAAGAGACATCAAAAAGGCATTTTTTTTTTTTTTATCAGAATGATAGTGCATTGTCTTTTTCTTCTTTTTTAACAAATGGAGCAGTCTTAAAATCCCAGAAATCTGTAAATATATCAGTTCAGGTCAGTCGCTCAGTCAGTCTTTCCCAGCATAAGGGTATTTTCCAGTGAGTCAGTTCTTCACACCAGGTGGCCAAAGTGTTGGAGCTTCAGCATCAGTCCTTTCAATGAATATTCAGGACTGATTTCCTTTAGGATTGATTGGTTGGATCTCCTTGCAGGCCAAGGGACTCTCAAGAGTCTTCTCCAAAACCACAGTTCAAAAGCATCAATTCTTCAGCATGCAGTGTTCTTTATGGTCCAGCTTTCATATCTGTACATGACCACTGGAAAAACCATAGTCTTGAGTAGGTGGACCTTTGTTGGCAAAGTAATGTCTCTGCTTTTTAATATGCTGTCTAGGTTTATCATAGCTTTTCTTCCAAGGAGCAAGTGTCTTTTAATTTCATGGCTGCAGTCACCATCTGCAGTGATTTTGGAGCCCAAGAAAATAAAGTCTGTCATTTTGATGGGACTGGATGCCATGATCTTCATTTTTTGAATATTGAGTTTTAAGCCAACTTTTTCACTGTCCTCTTTCACTTTCATCAAGAGGCTCTTTAGTTCCTCTTTGCTTTCTTCCATAAGGGTGGTTTCATCTGCATATCTGAGGTTCTTGATATTTCTCCTGGCAATCTTGATTCCAGCTTGTGCTTCATCCATCGTGGCATTTTGCATGATGTACTCTACATAAGTTAAATAAGGTGACAATATACAGCCTTGACATACTCCTTTCTCAATTTGGAACCAGTCCGTTTTTCCATGTCCAGTTCTAACTGTTGCTTCTTGACCTGCATACAGATTTCTCAGGAGGCAGTTAAGGTGGTCTGGTATTCCCACCTCTTGAAGAATTTTCCACAGTTTATTGTGATCCACACAGTCAAAGACTTTGGCGTACTCAGTAAAGCAGAAGTAGATGTTTTTCTTGAACCCTCTTGCTTTTACTATGATCCAGCGGATGCTGGCAATTTGATCTCTGGTTCCTCTGCCTTTTCTAAATCCAGCTTGAACATCTGGAGGTTCTCAGTTCACGTACTGTTGAAGCCTGGCTTGGAGAATTTTGAGCATTATTTGCTAGCATGTGAGATAGTGCAATTGTGTGGTAGTTTGAACATTCTTTGGCATTGCCTTTCTTTGCGATTGGAATGAAAAACTGACCTTTTCCAGTCCTGTGGCCACTGCTGAGCTTTCCAAATTTGCTGGCATATTGAGTGCAGCACTTTCACAGTATCATCTTTCAGGATTTGAACTAGCTCAACTGGAATTCCATCATCTCCACTAGCTTTGTTCGTAGTGCTGCTTCCTAAGGCTCACTTGACTTCGCATTCCAGGATGTCTGGCTGTAGGTGAGTGATCACACTATCATGGTTATCTGGGTCATGAAGATCTTTTTTGTATAGTTCTCCTGTGTATTCTTGCCACCTCTTAATATCTTCTGCTTCTATTAGGTCCATACCATTTCTGTCCTTTATTGTGCCCATTGTTGCATGAAATGTTCCCTTGATATCTCTAATTTTCTTGAAGAGCTCTCTAGTCTTTCCTATTCTCTTGTTTTCCTCTGTTTCTTTGCATTGATCACTGAGGAAGGCTTTCTTATCTCTCCTTGCTATTCTTTGGAACTCTCCATTCAGATGGGTGTATCTTTCCTTTACTCCTTTGCCTTTAGCTTGTCTTCTTTTCTCAGCTATTCATAAGTCTTCCTCTGACAACCATGTTGCCTCTTTGCATTTGTTTTTCTTGGTGATAGTCTTGATCCCTGTCTCCCGTACAATGTCACGAACCTCCATCCATAGTTCTTCAGACACTCTATCATATCTAATCCCTTGAATCTATTTGCCACTTCCACTGTAAATATATGTTTTGGTGGAAAAAATATAATGAGGATGGCATCAGTAGGTTATTGTTTAGGTTAGGGATAGAAGTGTTTTTCCTGCTACCTCAGTTGCAGCCCCTTGAACTTCTCATATTAAGGCCTAGAGTGATCTGGTGTTGGCATGTATCCCCTGAAGTGATTTAAGAGGCTGTTTTTTTCCCCTTAGATTGCTTATTCCAGTCTAATCGCTCAGGAAGGAAGCTTTGAAGCTTTTTTACTTTCTGGGAGTCAAAGATTAATTTGTAATTAAAAAGGTTAATGGGGTCTTTTTTTCCTCCTTCTATAAAAAAAAAAAAAAAAAAAGAAAGGCCCTGAGTCAGGGGAGAGTTGGTTGTCTGGTTAAGTGCTTACTTTTCCCATGAGGTGATCAGATAGTTTGTTTTCTCCTTTGGTTTGGATATATGAGATAATTTCTCTGCTTAAAAATAAAATTCTGTAGGAAGGAGTCATGTTTTTATCACTCCTTGAGAAGAAGAATTCAATTGTAAGACACCACTAAAAAGAATCCAGCCTCTGGGAGAAGTGTTAGAGAATTGAATGTTGCTAAAGCATCAAGAATGGAGGAGGTGGACCTATTTTGAGTTTAATCTGTGACACCTGTTTAGTTTAGAAAGCTCCAGTGACACCGACTAGGCATGGCTGCATTGTTGAGGTTTGGTTTTACTTTAGATGAAGTGACAGTCATGTCCTGTAGGACATGTCCTCCTTCCTTTAGGAGGTGATTGTCTAGCAGTAACTGAGTGTGCACTGTGGCCCAGTCACCACAGGACCACTTACAGAGATGCTTTGTGAGGACTTTAGCCTCTGGTTCATGGTGTTACTGACAAAAGAACTGTGGCCATTTGATGCAATCTGGACAGGAGACTTGTTGTTTTTATTACATTGAATTAGCAGTCAGTCTTTGAATTTCTTTGTTTTAGTGGAGGCTATAAGAGAAAGGATAACAGATGGCTATGAAACTTGGCAAAGGCATAAGTAAGAGTATATTTCAGAGATGAGGTAAACCTATTGTGATTACCTGCTTTGTACTGATTTCTGTGAATTACTGACCTGATATTTGTTTTTAAATGTGCAGAAAAAGTTCTACAGTTTGGTACTTTTTCTATTATAAACTTAATGCATTACAAAAAGATATAACTTAGACTTCATTAAGTGAAGAAGGTACCTCTCTGGTATATCTTTTTCTGTGAAGCTTCACCTTTTCTGTAGATGATAAATTCAGGGAGAGAATTGTTCGAAGTTTATATCATAGTGATGATGTACTCAGTTGTATCCGACTCTTTGCGACCCCATGGACTGTAGCCCACCAGGCTCCTCTGTCCATGGGATTCTCCAGGTAAGAATACTGGCATGGAAACATTATCCTCAATGGTTAAAAATTGAAAGCATTTCCCCTAAAGTCAGGAACAAGACAAGGGTGCCCACTCTCACCACTACTATTCAACATAGTTTTGGAAGTTTTGGCCACAGCAATCAGAGCAGAAAAAGAAATAAAAGGAATCCAGATAGGAAAAGAAGTGAAACTCTCACTGTTTGCAGATGACATGATCCTCTACATAGAAAACCCAAAGACTCTACCGGAAAATTACTAGAGCTAATCAATGAATATAGTAAAGTTGCAGGATATAAAATTAACACACAGAAATCCCTTGCATTCCTATACACTAACATGAGAAAACAGAAAGAGAAATTAAGGAAACAATACCATTCACCATTGCAACAAAAAGAATAAAATACTTAGGAGTATATTTACCTAAGGAAACTAAAGACCTATACATAGAAAACTATAAAACCCTGATGAAAGAAATCAAAGAGGACACAAACAGATGGAGAAATATACCGTGTTCATGGATTGGAAGAATCAATATTGTCAAAATGGCTATACTACCCAAAGCAATCTATAGATTCAATGCAATCCCTATCAAGCTACCAACGGTATTCTTCACAGAACTAGAACAAATAATTTCACAATTTGTATGGAAATACAAAAAACCTTGAATAGCCAAAGCAATCTTGAGAAAGAAAAATGGAACTGGAGGAATCAACCTGCCTGACTTCAGGCTCTACTACAAAGCCACAGTCACCAAGACAGTATGGTACTGGCACAAAGACAGAAATATAGATCAATGGAACAAAATAGAAAGCCCAACGATAAATCCACGTACCTATGGACACCTTATCTTCGACAAAGGAGGCAAGAATATACAATAGAAAAAAGACAACCTCTTTAACAGGTGGTGCTGGGAAAACTGGTCAACCACTTGTAAAAGAATGAAACTAGAACACTTTCTAACACCATACATAAAAATAGACTCAAAATGGATTAAAGATCTAAATGTAAGACCAGAAACTATAAAACTCCTAGAGGAGAACATAGGCAAAACACTCTCCAACATAAATCACAGTAAGATCCTCTATGACCTACCTCCCAGAATATTGGAAATAAAAGCAAAAATAAACAAATGACCTAATTAAACTTAAAAGCTTTTGCACAACAAAGGACACTATAAGCAAGGTGAAAAGACAGCCCTCAGAATGGGAGAAAATAATACCAAATGAAGAAACAGACAAAGGGTTAATCTCAAAAATATACAAGCAACTCCTGCAGCTCAGTTCCAGAAGAATAAATGACCCAATCAAAAAATGGGCCAAAGATCTAAACAGACATTTCTCCAAAGAAGACATACAGATGGCTAACAAACACATGAAAAGATGCTCAACATCACTTATTATCAGAGAAATGCAAATCAAAACCTCAATGAGGTACCATTACACGCCAGTCAGAATGGCTACTATCCAAAAGTCTACAAGCAATAAATGCTGGAGAGGGTGTGGAGAAAAGGGAACCCTCTTACACTGTTGGTGGGAATGCAAACTAGTGCAGTCACTCTGGAGAACAGTGTGGAGATTCCTTAAAAAACTGAAAATAGAACTGCCACATGACCCAGCAGTCCCACTCCTGGGCATACACACCGAGAAAACCAGATCTGAAAGAGACACGTGTACCCCAGTGTTCATCACAGCACTGTTTATAATTGCCAGGACGTGGAAGCAACCTAGATGCCCATCAACAGACGAATGGATAAGAAAGCTGTGGTACATATACACTATGGAATATTACTCAGCCATTAAAAAGAATTCATTTGAATCAGTTCAAATGAGATGGATGAAACTGGAGCCCATTGTACAGAGTGAAGTAAGCCAGAAAGATAAAGACCAATACAGTATACTAACATATATATATGAAATTTAAAAAGATGGTAACGATAACCCTATATGCAAAACAGAAAAACAGACACAGATATACAGAATGGACTTTTAGACTCTGTGGGAGAATGTGAGGGTGGGATGTTCTGAGAGAACAGCGTTGAAACAAGTATACTATCAAGGGTGAAACATTACCAGCCTAGGTTGGATGCATGAGACAAGTGCTCAGGACTGGTGCCTTGGGAAGACCCAGAGGGATGGGATGGAGAGGGAGGCAGGAGGGGGGATTGGGAAGGGGGACACATGTAAATCCATGGCTGATTCATGTCAATGTATGGCAAAAACCACTACAATATATATATATATATATATAAATGGGTGAATGGATAAAGAAAAAAAAAAAAAAGAATACTGGCATGGATTGCCATGCTCTCCTCTGGGGGATCTTCCTGACCTAGGGATTAAACCTAGGTCTCCTGCATTTCAGGCAGGTTCTTTACTGTCTGAGCCAGGAGTGAAGCCCAAGGAATGATGTACTTTACTTGTGTAGATGGTTTCAGACAAAGTTTTTTTCCCTTTATACTTTCTATTTTACTTGATTATTAGAAAATGTTTTTTCTTAAATAACGGTATGTTCCCTTATCTTCTCCTATGATTCCTATGGATGTGTTTAATTTGAAAACAAAAGATTTCAGGAGAATCATACTCTCCAAGTACCTATAGCAATGATAAAAAGGAAAGGACAGTCTTGTTTTTCTGAAATGATAGATAAGGTGATAAATAAGTGAAGCAATGATTATCATGGAAAGTATCTGTAACTTAAGGCCATAGCTTTTAGGAGGTTGCTCTCAGCTAAGCTCCTTTTCTCTGGGTGGTTGACTTTTGTTAGGGGAGCATCTGAGTGGTACATTGGGCTTGTCAACAGTAAGTTATCCTAGTGTCTCTTGCCATACTAGGCCCTGGGAGCTCAAAGATGAATAAGATGTGTCCCTCCTCTCAACAGAGTTCATGACCAAAAGGAAGAAACAGATATGGAGAAAAATCAGTACAATACAGTCTGAAAAGAACTGTAGAAGAAGTAGAAACATCAGGTTCTGACAGCCCAGAGTGAGAAGTGTACACACACCCAGGACATTTATGTAGCACTTAGTTTTTATTTTATTTTATTTATTTATTTAGCACTTAGTTTTTAAAACACAGGATATCTTTGCCTGTCTCTTGACAAGTTGGTCCTTCAGCCCCACTTCTGGCAGTTGCATGTTTTGTGGATGTGTGATCTGGTGTAAGTGGGTGGGGCTTTCCTTGTCACTGATGGTTTCTGGGGAGCAAAATGTACATCTCTTGGAAGAGGTTGGACATCCTAACCCTGTATTATACTGAATTCCAAATACCTTTCTATGTGTTTTGTTTACTCAGAGCTGAGATGACAATAATTTTGTTCATTTTTCCTGAGCCTCTTCTTTGGGAGGGGGGAAACTCTTTTCAAATAAAGAAAGAGGAATCCTGTAGCAGAAGGACTTAGCATTGCCCTTGGACTTTGCTGCCTTGGGAACTTGCATACTTTTTTATGGTTACATGCTACGAGTAACTTAGGTGCTGTTACTGTTTTACATGTTTTCCTCTTTTGAGTGGTGGGGGACACAATACTTAGTTTTTCAATGCATTCTCTCCTTCCTCCCTAAATATGAAGTAAATCCTGACCTTTCTTTCTTCCTAGAAAATGACTTACTTAGTTTTTAGAAAAATTACATTATCTCTGTATGGAGGATTTGAAGCATTGTTTAAAAATAAATGTATTAGCGTTAAAAAGAATGACACAAGGATCACCTTGGGGCTTTATTAATTAAACTCCAAGTGTTAGTCATACCTATGACTTCCATATTTCTCTTATACTGGCATTAAATCCATTCATTCACCAAATAGATTTATTATTTATTTGCTAGATAATGTGGAAGATGCTGGGGAGACTTGCACAATGGTGATATTTGCCTGCATGAGAAATGAATGAATGAGTGAGTGAATGAGTGAATAAAGAAGTAAATCTGCTTCCTGTGCTAAAGGGGCATGTAAATTCAATCCTAACCGTGGTGCTTAAACCTGAAGTTCCAGAGAGAAGCAGCTGGCACTGAATTCTGCCTGGCTTAACCTTCCACCCAGGATCTCTCAGCCAGCCAACAGGTACTGGATGTGTGTTTCCAAGATTAATACTGAAGGAAATGGAATATAAACTTTGGTCTCACAGTTTAGAAGGCAAGCCTTGCAAAAATGTAACATTTAGAATTCTCTAGTTCAAAAGTGAAACTGCTTATTGTATAGCATAACAAATACAGTTCAGATTCAGGCTAACTAGAGATTATTGTGGGTTAAAGAAGTTAACTAAGGATCTGTTGAGAACCTTAAGAGGGGATGCTTGAAGAATGGGTGCTGTTTGCCTAGGAACTGGGAGAGCAGGTTAGGAAAGTCCTAGCAGGTCAGCCTGAGGCAGGAATGAGGATGGTTGTACAGGTTTAAGTAAAGAGAGCCTAGTCAGAGTAGAGTCTGTGGAGAGAGGGAGTGGGTTGATTTGATTTAGGAGGACCAAATGATATAGGTATAGAATTCCTGCCGACACCTGACAGGAATGGAGGTGAGGCAATAGAAGTCGCAAGGCCGCCAGAGACTGTGGAGGACTGTCTTAGTGTTTTGGGCCCCAGATTTGTAATGTGGCCGTAGGAGGTGCACTGGGCAGTCCTGGGAAGGACATGTATGTGCTCATGTGCTGTTAAAGCTGCTTCCTGTCCTTGCTTGTAATTTGGTCAGATGGTGGGATGGACTGGAGGAAAGAGAAATAGCTGCAGGACAAAATAGGCTCTTAGAAGGCCAAATAGTTGGTGAAGAGTCACAGTTGGCTTTTATTTAGTATCATATCTTATAAAAATTTCTTACCCAAAATCTTGTCACTAAATGCAGAAGTTATTTTAGTTTTCTAAAAAAAAAAATCAAATCATATATTATGTATGATTGTTTCATCTCTTCTCTTGCCTCTCACACCAGACACCCACTCTGCTTCATCCTCCTCTTTCCTTCACCCCCTCCCCCCTTTTTTCCTGGTTCCCTCTTGTTTTCTTCTTCAAGTCTCAGTATTTAGGGAACATTTTATCTGACAGCCTTTCCTCAGTCAGGGCTGCCTTCAGCTTCGCTCTCCCTTGTCAACTGTGCTACCTGGGACATGTCACCACACTGAAAGTGCCTGCTCAGCCTGCCCCCCAGAGCTCAGAGCTCCCGCCCAGTCTTGGTCTGCCCAGTGGGTCAGGCACAGGGCGCGTGCTTGTTAGTAAATACTTGAGCAGAGTAAAGGTTAGGCTTGCTTGTCGTTGTCATTAAAGAAAAAAAACCTTTATATCTCCTAAACACTTCTTCATTTCTGGATACTCATTATTTATGATCGTTGTATTGTTTTTTAATGTATTTATTTCTTTTTATATATATATATATATATAAAATTTGTTTTTTGCTTTTTTTGGGCCATGCTGTGGTATCGATATGTGGTATTGGTGGGGCTTCCCAGGTGGCTCAGTGGTAAAGAATTCACTTACCAATGTAGGAAATGGGATTTCAATTCCTGGGTTGGGTAGATCCCCTGGAGAAGGAAATGGCAACCCACTCCAGTATTCTCACTTGGAAAATTCCATGGACAGAGGAGCCTGGTGGGCTACAGTCCATGGGGGTTGCAAAAGAGTCCGACACAACTTAGTGACTAAACAGCAGCAAATGTGGTATTGGTGTGTGGTACTGGGCCTTTAGGTTATTTCCATTATTTTCATTATTCCATTATTCTTTTTCCTACTATATCTAGTACTACTACCATAAACTTTCTTGTACATACTGTACTACTTTTCAGTGCTTTTAGATAAAAAGTGATAAGGAAAAACCATACACAAAGCATGGAATTATTTTTAAAAAGATGGGTATTTAAAATATTTATATATTGTATCCAACTTCTTAGGGAGTGGCATATAAGAAAATCACATTTTTTGGTCCAGATCTCATTTTGAGTAAGGAAAATATACCTCTGTCATTCAAATTAAACAAATTATAAAGTGAAGAAACTATGTTGGTTAGACAGGGGAGAGACAGTGATGGAATGGATGGCGGATCCTGTGAAGTAGGGTTTTCAGGGACAGCTTCTCTGGGCCTTGAACACGATAAAAACCATGCAGAGATTTGGGAACAGAGCATTTCAGGCAGAAGGCATGCCAAATGCCCAAGTCCTGAGATGGGAGCCTACTGTGTGGTTAAGGATCAGTAGACCAGTCAGGGGCAAGTCTTGCAGGTCACCCTTGACCACGGTGAGACCTCTGGCTTTTGCTCTTAAGTGTAAGGGATGCCAATGAAGGTTTTGGTCAGGGGTGTAGCAGGATCAGATTTCTCTTTTAAAGAGATCCTGAAAGGCTATTGCATAGAAGACTGTTGCCATTCAGAGTGGAAGCAGGGAGACTGGGGAGGAGGCTGTTGCAGGAAACCAGGAGAGGCAGCACTGGGGCTTGGATAGGGTAGGGGTGGTGTGGATCATGCGAGTGGTCAGGTTTGGACTCAGTGAAGTGCTGTGTCTGGAGAGAGGAAAATTTTACCACTAGTTAAAAAACAGTTTAAGGTAATCCTCTTGTTGAACATGAGTTTATAGTATTCAGAATGCCTTTTTCTTCTGAGTATTTGGTAGGTCTTGTAGAAATTAACTTAAACTGGTGAAGTGGGGAAAGGAACCAGGAAAGGTAAGGCCTGGGACTTGATTGTATTATTAATCCATTTACTGATGGAACAAGACAAATTCCATAATGTCAGATGTTCAGATTTCCTTCTGTAATAGTCATTTATGTAATATAAAAAGTATGTCTGAAGAGTATATACTTGGATGAATTATATGCTGAATTCTAGTGCTTAGTATGGTTTGTGTTCAAGGAGGACTATTTAGTATTAACTGTGAAATACGCTGTAGCAATAATAATAAGGAATGCAGTGGGTGCCTTTCTGCTGTTATCAGATCCATTAACAAGTTTTGCCGTGCTCGGCTGCTCCTCGACTGCTCCCCGTCGTCATGCTTTATGGTTCATCCTAAGCTGTGGATGTAAATGACATCTATTCTACAACAGTTTCTCAAGGCCTTGTAAACAATGATGTTGTATTTTGGGTAAATATTTGTTTACAGCATACTAATGCTAGACAGTTAAGGTTTGCTTTGGTTCTACTCCTGTGTTCTGCATAGAGTTATAGCCAGGTAGAGAAAAGTATTTGACAGTGTTCTTAAGGTTTGCGAAACGACATTGACTTATGTGAGTGCTTCACACTTATGGCTGCTCTTCTTTATTACTTTAGCCATAGAGAGAAGTAGCTTAGGCCAGGGACACCCTTTAGTGTAGAAGCTTCTGTGAAAAGTGGGTGAAATTGTTTCACAAGCCACTAAATTGAAGTGGATTGCATCTCTCTCTTTTTTTAAAACAAAATTTGGCTTTTGAAGAGGGAATTTAAACTTGCGATATCTGCTGTTTGCAAGATAGTAAGTATTGAGTATTTGTTGGTTTTTGTTTGCTTTTTTAAGGGTTCGGGTCTAAAATTCAGTAAGAATTTTAGAATCCTCTTTTCCTTAGCCACTTAAAGATTTAAAACAAAGACTTAAACTCTTCCTCTGGGGTATCAGGTCACTTTATTATGAGGAAAACTGGACTCTCTTTCCAGAAAAAGACATCATTCATTCAACAGATTTATTCAGCATATATATCAGATGGCTGCTATCTACCTGACATATTTATAGATGTTTAGGAGACATCAATGAACAAAAGAGAAAAAACTCCCATGCTTCCCTAGCTCCCGCCCTCCCTCCTCCCCCCACCCAGCAAACCTCGCCTTTGTGAAGCTTATGTTCTAGTGGAGCCATCTAGCCAGAAAAATGATAAATAAGAACATTGTGCAGTATATTAGAATGTGTTAAATGCTGTGGAAAAAGCACAGTTCAGAAGGGAAGGGTCGTGATTGTTGCGATTTATTGATAAAGGTGGTGCTCAGGTTAGCCATTTGGAGTTCTGGAGTTTGAGCATTCCAGGCAGAAGGGAAAGGCCAGCACAAAGGTGGGAGCCAGGAAGACAGGGTGATTGGAGCAGGACCAGAGGGGAAGGGTGCTGTGTTAGCTTCCGGGCTGTTGTAACAAAGTACCACAGGCTGGGCTACTGAGAATAGCTGAAATGTATTCTCTCATGGTTTTGGGGCTGGAACTCTGAGATCAAGTTGTTGGCAGAGCTGGTTCCCTCTGGAGGCTCTGAGGTCCTATTCATTCCATGCTTCTCTCCTGGCTTCTGGTTGCTGCCTGCAGCCCTTGGCTTAGAGACTCACCACTCCAGTCCCTGATTCTGTCCTCATTTCGCTGTTTCTTCTCCCTCTGTATGTCATCCCTAAATCCAGGATGATCTCATCTTGACATTCTTAACTTGATTACATCTACAAAGACTATTTTTCCAAATGAGGTCGAATTCACAGGAACTGGAGGTTTAGGACTTTCACTTAAATTTTTGGGGACTACCATTCATCTGTATGGATGTAAGAGTTGGACCATAAAGAAGGCTGAACATTGAAGAATTGATGCTTTTGAACTGTGGTGTTGGAGAAGACTCTTGAGAGTCCCTTGAACTGAAAGAAGATACAACCAGTCAATCCTAAAGGAAATCAACCTTGAATATTCTTTGGAAGGACTGATGCTGAAGCTGAAACTCCATTTCTTTGGCCAGCTGATGCAAAGAACTGACTCATTAGAAAAGACTCTGATGTTGGGAAAGATTGAAGGCAGGAGGAGAAGTAGCCGATAAAGGATGTGATGGTTGGATGGCATCAATGACTCAATGGACATGAATTTGAGCAAGTTCTGGGAGTTAGTGATGGACAGGGAAGCCTGGTGTGCTGCAGTTCATGGGCTCGTAAAGAGTCAGACACAACTGAGTGACTGAACGACAATTCATCTGTATCGACTCTGAAGCTAAAGTGTACTGGTAAGGGAGTAGGGGCAAGCAGATCTCTGGTGCCCCAGGAGTCCTGTTAAGGATCTTGGCTTAAATTCAAATGGGAAGGCATTGGAAGGTTTTGAGCAGAGATATGACATATGATTTGTATTTTTAAAAGATTACTCAGCTGTATTAGCGATAGACTGGGGCAAAAGGGTAGAAATAAGGAGATAGGTAGGAGACTATTATAATAATAATCCATGTGAGAAATGATGGTGACTCAGGCCAGGATAGTAGCAGTGAGAGGGTGAGAAGTGTTTGGCTTCTGCATGTATTTTGAAGGTAGAGCAGCAGTATTTTCTGATGGATTTTGAAGTAGGTTTGGGGTGAAAGGGGAGAGTCAAGAATGATTGCAAGATTTTGAAACTGAGCAGCTAGAAAGGATGGTGGTGTCAGGAACTAAAATGAGAAGACTGGTGAGAAGAATCAGCAACAAAAATTGCTGAGAAGAGATCAGCAAAAATGGAAAACCAGGAAAAACTGTAACAGATAGTAGATGGCATCCTGGAAACAGAGTGGAAAAGTATATCAAGTTAAGAGGGGGAGATGTACTGGGGGAAAATTCTGCTAAACCAGGTCAGATTAGGACAGAGAATTGATCACTGATTTTAGCATGGTGGAGGTCAGAGATGATCTTTACAAGGTTTGTTTCAGTGGAGTCAAGGGCCTTATTGGAGTGCGTCTAAGAGAGAATGAAAGGAGAATTAAATAGTTGCAAGTAGTAGACATTTAGTGAAGAGACAAAAATTTTTTTAAGACAGGAGGTATAAGAATATAGAAGTATCTTAATGTCTGAATTTTGTGTAATTTCAGGGGACTTAGGGGCTGCCTGAATCCCCCCATGAACCGGCAGGTTAGAAATTCCTGGCTTATAGCTTGCCAGTAAAACTATAGGGCACCAGTATACTTTCTCCCTGGAGATTTTTCTTTTGTATTAAGAATTTTTGTGGTTTGGTAATTATTAACTACAAGAATTGCTAAGTGTTTTTAGTTTTCCTTATAAGGAATAGACCTTTGCACAAATCATTTACTTACATTAGAAATTTTTGATTTGACATTAAGTAGTTACTCAGATCGGAGAAGGCAATGGCACTCCACTCCAGTACTCTTGCCTGGAAAATCCCATGGATGGAGGAGTCTGGTAGGCTGTGGTCCATGGGGTCACTAAGAGTCGGACACGATTGAATGATTTCACTTTCACTTTTCACTTTCACACATTGGAGAAAGAAATGGCAACCCACTCCAGTGTTCTTGCCTGGAGAATCCCAGGGACGGGGAGCCTGGTGGGCTGCCGTCTATGGGGTCACACAGAGTCGGACACGACTGAAGTGACTTAGCAGCAGCAGCAGCAGCAGCAGTTACTCAGATACTGTTCTACACGAATTTAACCTTTATAATAATCTTTTATGTTATTTTATTGTCCCCAAGTGGAGGCACAAAAAGTTTCAGGTAACTTTCCCAAAGTCACCCAGCTCGGAAGGGGCATAGCCAAGTTTTGCACCCAGGCAGTCTGGCTCGAGTCTGTGCTCCTGAGCATCGCCCTGCACTTCCTCTGGGGGCTCTACAATGGCTGCTGACACAGTGTGGCTGTGGGGTGAGGAAAATGGGAGGGAAGTAGGTGCTGAAGGGCAAATGATGCTTTTGCAAAATCTTTGAGCTTTTCATCAGAAAGAGTCTGTAAAATAGTGTCCTTACGGGTTTGTCTCAGGTGAATAGAGTAAGGGGGTAGTGGTTTTTATTCCAAGGACTTGAGAACAGCTGCTTTTCCTCCAGCAGATTGGTGAGCAGCCTATTCTTTTGTATAAGAGTTGTTGGCTGGCATGAAGACCCATGTTTTCCATTTCCAGCAGGTTGCTGGAAGTTGCTCCCTTTCCACCTGTACTGTGTTTTCTTGTTGCTCTGACAGTTGGGCTTGATGTTTTGGTGCACCCTGGGTGGCATTGTTCTCTAGGATCAGATGACCTAAATTGCTGGCTCTGTTTATTGTAGAGTGCTTCAAGTCTGCCTTTGGGCCCTAGAGTTAAAATGGGTGGTTCTATGTCAGTGTGGCTTGAAGAGTTGATCACCAAGAAACTCTCAGTCTGGGTGGATAGGGCAGATCTCATTGATTTGGTGCAGGTTGCTTACCCGTTTCTGTGCCATTTGGTCAGTCTCTGCTTGCTGAGGTAGCTCGGGTGTGTTCTTTTCCCTGTAATCTTTGCTTGAGAATGGACCAGTGAGGGCCGAGAAGTAGGGGAAGCAGTTCACAGAAGGTACTGGAGCCCAGACAGACCGTCGTTTACCCCAGAGCACAAGTTAGAGTAATGATTGAGTTGATACTGGAACCCAGTTTTCTTAATGTCTAAGTTAATACTTAATAGAATGTTATTTTGGAAATTCCCTGGTGGGGTGGGGATTAGGACTTGGTGCTTTCACTGTCATGACCTGGGGTACACCCCTGGTTGGGGGACTAAGACCCTGCAAGCCACGCAGTGTGGTTCAGAAAAAAAAAGTCATTTAAAAAAGTAAAAGCACTTCTGTGTAGTTATATAGTCTTCATCATTATAATGAATGTATACTATTTCATAAGTGTTATCAATTTTTTACTACTCTAAATAACACTGTATGGATCTTTAAAAAAATTCAATAAATATCTAATCGCTGTTTCACTTTTCTAGGCAGTGAGGATATGGTAATGAATAAATAGAAATAGGAAGAAAATCTCTGCTCTCATGGAGTTTGTGTTGTAGCAAGATGTGTCTTCTCATATTTACAGTTGTTTCCTTAGGATAGAGTGTAAGTGAGTTTTGATATTATAAGTGAAATTATTCAGTAGCTGCATTTCTAAACATTAGAACAAACTTTCTTTTAAATTCTGTGTAAAAAACTGAAGTCTTCTACACTATTTTCTCTGATTTGTTTGCCCCCTTACACATAAGTGCTATCAAAAATTAAAATGAATAGGGATCTCTAAAAGGAAGTGTTTTAAGTATCACTTTTTGATAATTAAGGAACTTGGTTAATTGCTTTTTTCCCACTAATCAGCTAAAATGTATTAATAAGTCATGATTTTTGGCATAGTTGAGAAGTTTTTCAGTCAGTTTATTATAAATTTGACTATTAAGGTTAAATTTTAGGTTATAAAGGTGACTAGTAATTTCTTATGCCTTGCAGTATACTTCTTTCATGTCTAGTAATTCTCTAGGGACTTGACAGCATCTGTCATAAAACTGGATTATGTGGATGCTTGGCATTCGATGTGATCCAGTCTGCTCTGAGTTGCCCCAGTTTGAACTTTCACTTGAAGTGTGCCTAACAAAGCAATTTTCTGTTCAAAAAGGTATAACCAAGTCTCAGCTGGGAAAAAAGTAGATGACTTGTTCAGACTACACATCAAGAACCAGCTTCCTTTAGCTGAATAGAGCAGAGGGACTTTAAAACAATGGCCTAGGGAACCCTCTTACACTGTTGGTGGGAATGCAAACTAGTACAGCCACTATGGAAAACAGTGTGGAGATTTCTTAAAAAATTGGAAATAGAACTGCCATATGACCCAGCAATCCCACTTCTGGGCATACACACTGAGGAAACCAGATCTGAAAGAGACACGTGCACCCCAATGTTCATCGCAGCACTGTTTATAATAGCCAGGACATGGAAGCAACCTAGATGCCCATCAGCAGATGAATGGATAAGGAAGCTCTGGTATATATACACCATGGAATATTACTCAGCCGTTAAAAAGAATTCATTTGAATCAGTTCTAATGAGATGGATGAAACTGGAGCCCATTATACAGAGTGAAGTAAGCCAGAAAGATAAAGAACATTACAGCATACTAACACATATATATGGAATTTAGAAAGATGGTAACGATAACCCTATATGCAAAACAGAAAAAGAGACACAGAAGTACAGAACAGACTTTTGAATTCTGTGGGGAGAAGGTGAGGGTGGGATGTTTCGAAAGAATAGCATGTATATTATCTATGGTGAAACAGATCACCAGCCCAGGTGGGATGCATGAGACAAGTGCTCCGGCCTGTTGCACTGGGAAGACCCAGAGGAATCGGGTGGAGAGGGAGGTGGGAGCGGGGATCGGGATGGGGAATGCGTGTAACTCTATAGCTGATTCATGTCAATGTATGACAAAACCCACTGAAATGTTGTGAAGTAATTAGCCTCCAACTAATAAAAAAAAATATATATAAAAAAATTAAAATCAATATTATATTTGGAAACCTAAAAAAAAAAAAAAAATAAAACAATGGTCTGTGCAGGTGATCAGGAGTTATTTTGATACTTTGTCTAATAGTATATACATTAGAAGTAATTAGCCTCCAACTAATAAAAAAATTTAAAAAAAAATAGTATATACATTAGACAAGTTTTATATAATGGCTGATAACTTGAGGTGAGCCATTTCTTTGCTTTTAGCTCAGTATGGTGAAATTGCTTTAGCAATAGGGGGATTGCTTTAGCTGCTGTATTTTCTAATTACATCTAATACCCCATTCTTCCAGAGAGGAATTATTACTGATTTCCAGGTGGGGAAATGGAGATTTGGAGAATGGCAACCCACTCCAGTACTCTTGCCTGGAAAATCCCATGGACGGAGGAGCCTGGTGAGCTACAGTCCATGGGGTCACAGAGTCGGACACGACTGAGTGACTTCACTTTCACTTTTTCACTTTGTTTCATCACTGCTAGTAGTGATATCAGATTTGGGGTTCAAATTGAGGTCTGGGTAGTTGCAGCTTTTTCTACTTTTTCTACATCCTACATCTTTCCTTAAAATTATGACGAATTTTGTTTTACAGTGACCCATCTGAAACTGTATTTTTCTTTTTCTTTGTGGCTGTATTGGGTGACTTGCAGGGTCTTAGTTCCCCAGCCAGGGTTGAGGCCAGGCCACGGCAGTGAAAGTGCTATGTCCTAACCACTGGACTGACAAGGAATCCCAAAAAACTGTATTTTTCTTTCATTTAGAAAATAAAATATTCTCTGCTGTTTTGTTTTCCCATTTTATTGATATTTTTCTTTAAGAAGTTCTAAAAATTGAAGCTAAGTTCAGTCTGTCTTTTTTCTTTTCTTCAGTTAGTTCTATTATTAAATTTTGATGATATAAAACACAAGAAACATATTCAGTGATACTTGACAGTTTTTTTTTTTTTCCTAGAAGGGCAAAGAGGAAATCTGGATTTCTTAGATAAGCCAATACCTTCCAGAAATGGAAACAGCCATACAACTTACTGTTTCAAGTAGGTTGCCGTGTAAATGTTAGCAGATAAAATATTGATGGCTTTCTTGCTCCACTTAGAATTCCTTCAAAGGTTTAAGTGCTTACTGGCTTCACTCAGAATAAATAGTTCTAATTTTTGACTTTGATGTTATTTTAACATTCAATAAAAGAGAACATACTTAAGGGGAAGGTCAAATATTGATGGTTTTAGAGGCATTGGAAAGAGGAAAACTTATTTTTAAAATCTGACAAATTGTGCATTGCTGCTGCTGCTGAGTTGCTTCAGTTGTGTCCGACTCTGTGTGACCCCAGAGACGGAGGCCCACCAGACTCCTCCGTCCCTGGGATTCTCCAGGGAAGAACACTGGAGTGGGTTGCCATTTCCTTCTCCAATGCATGAAAGTGAAAAGTAAAAGGGAAGTCGCTTAGTCATGTCCGACTCTTAGCGACCCCGTGGGCTGCAGCCTACCAGGCTCCTCCGTCCATGGGATTTTCCAGGCAAGAGTACTGGAGTTGGGTGCCATTGCCTTCTCTGAATTGTGCATTACATACTCAAAATAGAATGAGACAATCTTGGGGGAAGAAAGTACCTAATAACTTCAGGTAAATGAAAAAATTTAGAAAGTCACCGAACTATTTAAAGTGAACTCAAATTAGGAAATTGTGTATACGAAATGGTTTATGAATCTAGAAAGAATGTATTATTGTGTTCTGAACGATAAGCAGATATATCTGTAAGGCCTTTGGGATTATTACAGTTGGTATGAAAAGTATGTACCAATTGATGTTTACTTAAATCGTATGTTGAAATTATTAACCATTTTTCAATGGAAAGATTTCTCAGTTAAGGAATCAAAAGGTTAGCTTTGGTTTAAGAGGCAGTGTGACATGATGGTCAAAAGCAGACTGAAAGCCAGATGCCTGGGTTAAAATCTCAGCTCTGCCGATAGTATATTATATTAATGAGGGAATTATTTAACTTCTCTAGGGCTCAGTTTCCTTGTCTATAAAGTAGAGATAATAATAGTACCTATCTTGTAGGAGTGCTGTGAAAATTAGATTAATTAAAAAGCATACAAAAATATATATACTTTGTATACAAAATATACAAAGCATAAATGACGAAAGCATTCAAGCATTTCAGTGTTTTTGGAATACCTACCCTGTATATTTGATATAAAGTGCTGGGAAATACAGATGTAGGAAAGATTTAAAAAGAATTTAGAGACTAGATGAATATTAGAAGGTATGAGGATTAGATCATTTACATGATTGAATCTTGCTCTGTTGGAATAATGAAATAATTTTGAGGAAAAAGCAGGAGATGAGGGATGGACCGTACGTGAGTTAAAATGCACGCCAATACTTGAGCAGTTTTATGATTTATCTCCTGGAAAATCCCATGGATGGAGGAGCCTGGTGGGCTGCAGTCTATGGGGTCCCTAAGAGTCAGACACAACTGAGCGACTTCACTTTCACTTTTCACTTTCATGCACTGGAGAAGGAAATGGCAACCCACTCCAGTGTTCTTGCCTGGAGAATCCCAGGGACGGGGGAGCCTGGTGGGCTGCCGTCTGTGGGGTTGCAGAGTTGGACACGACTGAAGGGACTTAGCAGCAGGAGCCTGGAGAAGATAAGGTAAAGTTTGATTCTCCTCTATGTAGTAAGATAGTAATCTGTTTTGATTCATTTTTTAATTTACTGAAGTTCAATAAGTTGGGTATAGTTTTTAAATTGGTTATCAAAATGAGGGGGGAGATATGAAATTCCTAGTTTATACAGGGAGTATGAACGAGAGTATGAACTCTGAACCATCCTGACAGGAAGAAAACAGGACCAGAGGAGGGAAAGATTCTTTTGAACAAATTTATCCGATTATTCAGGATTGCTGAGGGCCGAGGTCTGAATAGAATGCCTTTGAATTAGTTGATTTCAGACAACAGAGCAAGTTGTGACTGTATAAGTGAATGGCTTTATGGAGTGAAGAGGGAGAATACTGGGATTGAGGTTATCTAGGAATCAGGAGACATGGATTTAATCCTTCCCTGGGTCAGGAAGATCCCTGGAGAAGGAAATGGCAGTCTACTGTTCTTGCCTGGGGAATCCCTTGGACAGAGAAGCCTGGCAGGCTATAGTCCATGGAGTTGCAAAAGAGTTGGACATGGCTTAGTGACTAAACAGCAACAATGGGGATCAGGCACCTGGCTGTTAGACAGGTATCTGTCTTGTTGCATCACCTAGATTATGGTAGGACCCAGGCAAGAAGGAAGACTGAAACAGATGTCAAAGACTTCTGTAAATAGGGGGAAAGACCACCCAGAGATTGTTCTGCTAGCATTCTGTGACTTTTCTGTAATTCCCTTTTCTCTTTATCTCATTTGGTTGAATATCATTGATATCACACGTATATACCATTTTTAATTTTAACTATTTGTGATATGCTCTTCAAATTTTTTCATAGGCAGTATTAATCCATTTAAAAATGGTATCACATTAGATATGTTTTGCAACTACTGCTTATTCAGTAAAATATGAATGTTTTCATGTCATCCAATGTCAGTAAATTTACTTTCAGGATTATTTTTAGTAACTGTGCAGTGTTCTGTGGTATGAAGTTGCTATAATTTACTGACGGAATTCAATTATTGTTGGACATTTCTAACATTCTGGACATTTCTATTTTCCTCACCCAAATGTATATTGTGTTTTGAAGTTAATATGGCTTATAATGGCTGCAGAGTGTTTTGGAATGTGGCTGCACTGAGAGTTGGCGGTAGTGAAGGGGTGATTTTAACTGTTGACCTGACTGACACATCATTTATGAAGGCCAACTCAGTTGTGCAGTTAAATGGCCATGTATATAAACATTTTCTGTGAGTATGAACTCTGAGGATTTGGGGAGTTGATTTTTTTTTTTTTTTTTTTACATGAGAGGAAGTTGACTTTGTCAGCCTGGGTCTTTGTGCCATTTCCTGGACCAGAAGATTTATACTGAAGAATGCTGGGTGCTTCACAATTAGGAAGTTATTTTGCTATGTTTACAGCAAGATATTCTTATTTGCCTTTCTTCATTGGAAAAGGGTAAATAATCACTGATTTTTTCCGCCCTTAATGAAGCATTAAAAGTCAAATTGGGCATTTAAGTATTATGAGAATCATGACAATGACATAAATTGCCTCGTGTTTTCTTGTGTGTTGTCCTTGGGAATAGTACACGTGTTTTGCAGAATGCTTTGATTGAAAATATTTACACAGAAAATGAGCTTGCAGTATGAACACATTGAAATAACTAATTTATCACCCACTAAAATAAATCTCAGTGTCTACAGCTTCCAAGCACTCCTAAAAGCTTATTCTAAAGATAGGATTGGACTGGAAAAAATGACTACTGACTTTTTTCATATAACTTCTTCAAAACAGTTTTCTGAAGTAAATTTTTTTAACTTATTTGTTAACTTGTTCATTGTTTACATATCTCTGCTTCCCCCCCACCCCCCCAGACACCAGAAAGTAAGTCACAGTGGTAGCTGCTGTATCTACTGTGCTATGCTTAGTCGCTCAGTCGTGTCCGACTCTTTGTGATACCGTGGACTGTGGCTCACCAGACTCTTCTGTCCGTGGGGATTCTCCAGACAAGAATAGTGAAGTGTGTAGCCATTCCCTTCTCCAGGGAATCTTACCAACTCGGGGATTGAACCCAGGTCCCCCACATTACAGGTGGATTCTTTGCCATCTGAGCCACCAGGGATACCAGAGTATTCCCAGTCCTGATTAATAAAAATTGTGAAATGGATGAATGAATTGTATTAGATCTGTTTTCAGTCCATTTAAGTTGCTAAAAAATTCACTTCTGAAAAGAAAGTAATTTTCTAGATATACATGAGTAGAATGAAATGAAGCAAAGAGTTTTATTTGGGGTGTCCTAGTGATGTAGAAGAATAATCTGGGGGTCCTACTTTTTCCTAAATAGTATTCTTCTCTCTAAATCACCTAGATAACAACCATTTTGACCATCTAGACTTTCGCATATTTTTCTCTGTCTTCATTCTGAAATTGTAGTTTTGGTTTTTTTTTTTTTTTTTAATTGAAGTATAGTTGAACTGACTAATTGGGAAAGACCCTGATGCTGGAAAAGATTGAAGGCAGGAGGAGAAGGGGACGACGGAGGATGAGATGGTTGGATGGCATCACTGACTCCATGGACATGAGATTGAGCAAGCTCCTGGAGTTGGTGATGGACAGGGAAGACTAGCATGCTGCAGTCCATGGGGTTGCAAAGAGTCAGACATGACTGAGTGACTGAACTGATAGTTGATTTACAATGTTGTGTTGCTTTCTGGTATACAACAGAGTGATTCATGTATACACACACACACTCACAGTCCATGGAATTCTCCAGGCCAGAATACTGGAGGGGGTAGCCTTTCCCTTCTCCAGGGGATCTTCCCAACCCAGGGATCGAACCCAGGTCTCCCACATTGCAGGCAAGAGCTGAGCCACAAGGGAAGCTAGCTTCTCCACAAGGGAAGCCCATATATATACATGAGCCAATGTATATACACATACATAAACATTCTTTTCCCTGTGCTTTTCCCTGTTCATTATAGTTTATTACAAGATATTGAATTCAGTTCCCCATGCTATATAGTATGACCTTGTTGTTTATCTATTTTATGTATAGTATTTTGTATCAGTTGATCCAAAACTTCTAATTTACCTCTCACCCCTTTTCCCCTTTGGTAATCATAGATTTGTTTTCTGTGTCTGTGAGTCTGTTTGTTTTGTAAATAAGTTCATTGTGTGTGTGTGTGTGTGTGTGTTAGTTGCTTAGTCTGACTCTTTTTGAATTTTTCTGGATATATGTCCAAGAGTGGGATTGCGGGATCATATAGTAACTCTATCTTTAGTTTTCTTAAGGAACCTGTATGTTGTTCTCCATAGTGGTTGTATCAGTTTATATCCCACCCGCAGTGTAGGAAGGTTCCCTTTTCTCCATACTCTTACCAGCATTTATTTTGAGGACTTTTTGATAATGGTCATTCTGACTGGTGTGAGGTGATACCTCATTGTGATTTTGATTTGCATTTCTCTAATAGCGATGTTGAGCATCTTTTCATGTGCTTATTGGCCATCTGCATGTCTTCTTTGGAGAAAGGTCTGTTTGGGTCTTCTGCCCACTTTCTGATTGGGTTGTTTGATTTTTGTTATTGAGTTGTATGAGCTGTTTGTATATTTTGGAAATTAAGCCCTTATTGGTTATATCATTTGTAGATATTTTCTCCCATTCCTGTAGGTTGTCTTTTTGTTTTGTTTATGGTTTCCTTTGCTGTACAAAAACTTATAGGTTTGATTAGGTCCTGTTTGTTTATTTTTGCTTTTATTTCTGTTACCTTGGGAAACTGACCTAAGGAAAACATTGCTGTGATTTATGTCAGAGAATGTTTTGCCGGTGTTGTCCCCCTATGATTTATGGTATCATGCCTTCTATTTAAGTTTTTAAGTCATTTTGAGTTTATTTTTATGTACAATGTGAGGGAATGTTCTAACTTCATTGATTTACATGCGACTCTTCAGTTTTCCCAGCACCACTTGTTGACAAACTGTCTTTTCTCCATTGTGTATTCTTGCCTTCTTTGTTGAAGATTAATTGACTGTAGGTGTGTGAGTTTTTTTCTTGGCTCTATGTTCTGTTCCAGTGATCTATACATCAGTTTTTGTGCCAATACCGTGTTGTTTTGATTACTATAGCTTTGTGGGTATTGTCTGAGGTCTGGGATGGTTATGTCTTCTAACTTTGTTCTTTTCTTCAGGATTGCTTTGACAATCCTGGGTCTTTTGTGGTTCCATGTAAACTTTAGGATTATTTGTTCTAGTTCTGTGAAAATGTCCTGAGTTATTTGATAGGGATTGCATTAAGTTTGTAGATTGCTTTGGGTAGTATGGCCGTTATAACAATATTAATTCTTCTAGAGTGTGGGATATCTTTCTATTTTTTTTGAAGCAGATTCAATTTCCTTTATCAGTGTTTTATGTGTGTGTGTGCATGCTAAGTTGCTTCAGTTATGTTTGACCCTTTGTGACCCTGTGGACCATAGCCTGCCAGGCTTCTCTGTCCATGAGATTCTCCAGGCAAGAATACTGAAGTGGGTTGCCATTTCCTCCTCCAGGGGATCGTACCTACTCAGGGATCTAACCTTTGTCTCTTACATCTCCTGCATTGGCAAGTGGGTTCTTTACCACTAGTGTTTTATAGTTCTCAGCATATAAATCTTGCACCTTCTTGGTCAGGTCTATTCCTAAGTATATTATTTATTTCCTGATGCAATTTTAAAAGGGATCTTTTTTTTTTTTTACTTTCCCTTTTTCATAGTTCATAGTGTAAAGAAATGCAACTGATTTCTGTATGTCAATCTTGTATCATGCTACCTTACTGCATTTGTTTACCATTTTAATAGTTTTTGTGTGGAGTCTTTAGAGTTTCCTATATATAGTATCTTGTCACCTGCATATAATGACAGTTTTACCCCTTCCCTTCCAAAATGGATACTTTTTTTTTTCTTTTTCTTGTCTGATTGCTGTACCTAGGATTTCCAATACTGTGTTGAATAGAAGTGGTGAGAGTGGACATTCTTGTCTTGTTCTGAAATTGTAGTTCTTATTCTGGTGCTACTTTGGTATATCTAGGACAGCACTGTGTGATAGACATTATAATGGGTGTTAACTATGAGCTACATATGTAATTAACATTTTCTAGTAACCATTTTAAAAAAAGATGTGAAATTAGCCTATTGTGTCCAAAAGATTGTTTCAACATGTAAATAATGTAAAACTAATGCTTTTTTTACATTCTTTTTATTCATACTAAGTATTTGAGATTCAGTGTGCATTTTACACTTATGTCTCAGTTTGGATTACCATAATGCAAGTGCTTAGTATCCATGTGTGGTTGTTTCTACTGTATTGGACAGTGCAGATCTAAGGAATCATTTAAAAACCAAACTGTGAACGAGAATGCTAATAATATAGGTGATGGCAAATACATCCATCTTATAGTCTTTCTGAGGATAGCTTTATTGTTTAATTTTATTTTTTTAGTGGAGTGGGGCACACCACATGGCTTGTAGATCCCTTGAACTTGGGCCCAGACAATGAAAGTGCAGAGTTCTAACCATTAGACCATTAGGGAACTCCTCTAATAGGGTTTTTTTTTTTTTTTTTTAAAGATTATTTAGTGTCATTAGGTTTGTGTAACAATAGTAAAATAGTAATTTTTTGCTGCAGGCTGAACATTGATTTGGTGGAGAATTTAAACAAGGTAATAAAAGTGCGATGTTAATGGATTAAAAAAAAAAATCCGGGGGGAATTCTGTTTAGTGGTTAGGACTCTGCACTTTTATGGCTGAGGGCCTGGTTACAATCCCTGGTCAGGGAACTAGGCTCCCATAAGCTGCACAGTTTGACACCCCTCCCCCTCCAAAAAAATCCAGGAACCCTGAAGTTTGGCTGTGTCTGGTCCTTTTGGAGTATTAAAAAAAAAAAAAAAGTGTGTGGAGAGCATCTAACCATAACTGTACTATTAAGTGCTTTAAGGGAAAAGAGATCTGAAGCATATATGACAAAATGTTAACATTTGTTAAATCTGGGTAGTTAGTACATGATGCTGGGAAGATTGAAAGCAAAAGGAGAAGAGGATGGTAGAGGATGAAATGGTTAGATAGCATCACCGCCTCAGTGGATGTGAATTTGAGCAAACTCCAGGAGATAATGGATAACAGAGGAGCTTGGTATGCTACAGTCCAGGGGGTCACAGAGAGTCAGACATGACTTAACTACTGAACAATAGCAACAACAAAGTGAGTATATGGGTGTCTCTTGTATTCTCTAGTGCTTGTCTATATATTGTAAACATTTCATGGAAAAATTTAAAGATATAAAAAACTTGATTCATAATATAAAATGTGAATGAGAACTTTATTTGGTGTGTTATAAATTCTGGAAATGATGCTATTGTTGTAGTTTTACGTAGTGACTATATTCTTTCTTTTGCCTCCAGTTAATAGTGAGTTGTAGAAAAGTGACAACTTAATCCATTAACTGCGTTCTTTGGATGAGACTTGTTATGAAAGGCATACCATCTGGATATGATTTACTGTAATTTCATGTTGTAGCTATAGCATTTCAAAGAATGCAGTATTTCTTAGACATTCTGTTTAGAGAGATATTTGACTTTTAGATCTTTAAGATATCAAGTAGTAGAGAATTTTTTTTTTTTTTGAGAAATTTTTATAGTTAAAAAGTTTTAACTTTTTGGTAATTCAAAAGTAAGAAGAAGGGCTGTAAGTAAACTGAGGCAGTCTTCGTCCTGAGCCTGAATCAGTAGGTGACATTTCATCTTAGATCCAAGTTTGACCAAATGCTTCTATAGTGTTCAAAATGTAGGTTTGCATTGTTGAGAAAGTAAAACCCTCATCATCCATAATTCCTTGGGAATGACCTCTTCCAGTCAGTTGTGTTTATAAAAGATTAAGTGCCCACTCTGAGTCAGGTACAGTACCTGGTAACAAAACCTTCCTTAATCTTCACAGTAATCTTCTGAGGCCAGCATGTTCTCTGTTACAGATGACTACGCTGTGCTCAGTGGTGCCAACTCTGGACTACAGGACATAGAAGCTTTTGGTAGTGGTTGTTTCAGATTTTGTTTTAGAAAATCTTCATCATAGTAGCATACTTTAAAAATACTAATACCCTTTAGAATAATTCAGAATTCAGTGTCTGAAGGTTTTCACTATGAGTTAGGCAGCTTGCTTTCATTTTGTGCCCCGGCAGTCATTTAATGGATTAGGAGTTCCTGAGAATCACTGTGGGATGGGACTGCTGCTGCTGCTGCTGCTGAGTCGCTTCAGTCGTGTCCGACTCTGTGCGACCCCATAGATGGCAGTCCACCAGGCTCCGCCGTCCCTGGGATTCTCCAGGCAGGAATACTGAGTGGGTTGCCATTTCCTTCTCCAGTGGGATGGGGCTAGAAGTGCAGTATTTTATTTTATTTTGAAGTGCAGTATTTAAATAAATCTGCTGAATGTGTTTTTAGTTTTTTTCTTTGTAATTGCTTCTTTCCTAAGGGTAAAACCCAACAGAAGTTTTCTCCCATGTAAATAAAGTCTTTTACTCTTACCAAACCATTGCCACAAATGAATAAAAACTGTCTAGAGTTTTAAGGTTTTTAAAAATAGTTTTAAGATTTAGTTTTTTCTTATAACCTAGATGGTGTAAATATCAGGAATTCTTTCTTCACTTAGTGATTGTAGCTTATGGAGTTTCCTTTTCTCTTACCTGTTCCAGACAGCTTTTTTGAAGCCCTTAGCCAGAGCACAGGTCAGTAGACACTTTTGTAAAGGGTTATATAGTAAATATTTTAGACTTTGTGGGTAGGGTGGTGTTTGTCACAACTACTAAACTCTGCCCTCGTAGCTCCCAAACTACCATAGATGATATGTAAACAATTGTACTTCTCTTTACCAGAAGTACTTCTCTTTACCTACAGAAAATAAACAAATTTTCCTTTTAGTTATTCCTTTTTTTTTTAAAGGAAATTTTATATTTTTTTGGCCATGTCTTGTGTTGGTGGGATCTTATTAATAGTTCCCCAACCAGGGATTGAACCTGCATCTGTGCAACGCGTGGAGTCCTAAGCACTAGACTGCCAGGGAATTCCCTCCTTTTAGTTATTTCTGTGTTTAAAGTACAGTTGAAAATCAAAAGTCTGGAAGCATGTTTATACCTTAGAGTGACCAAGTTCATGTAACATTGTTTGGAAGAAAGTCATACTAAGTAATTGTAAAGACAAAAGCATCATGTAGCTGATGAATGCCTTTGTGAGGTCATGGTCTCTACATCCAAACCAGGCCAGTGCCAATGCCAGGTGGTCCTCCTGTCCCCTTCTCCCTTACCCGTCACGTTTATTTCAACTGATCATTAGACCTAGCATTTCTGTTCCCCTTCCTCTTATCCTTTCTTTCCACCTTTTGAACAGGTGACCTCACTGCTTAATTTCACAGAGAAAATAAAAGCCATCAGACTGGAACTTCTCCATTTCTAGTCACCAGTGCTACATGTCAGTCATACCTGACTACTTATAATTAGTGGTGTTCAACATTAATAGTCACTTTATTAAAGTTAAAAAATGTAAAACCCGGTTTTCCTTAAGTCCCAAATTTAATTTATAAATCTCATTAGTCTATTCATGTATTCAGTACATTTTATACAAAAATGTACGAAAAATAACTTTCAAGATAACTATTGATTAATTCAACTTGAACAGACTTAATTACCTTTAACATCCAGTTCCATTTATAAACATAACTAGCAGTAAATTGCATTTAAAAATTGAATAGACACATGCCAGACTGGGAAAGCTTATAACCTCTTGAAACAAAACCTTCTCCAAGTGCTTATACAACTTTTATAGAAATAGTTAAACTTAAAAATACAGTAAATTTCCCTTAACCCAAACATGTCTTTCCTTGTTTTCCTGTTTCAAGAAGTGCTTCTCATATATCTAAGCTAGAAACCCTGCGTAGTGTAAACACCCTCTTGTATTCCCACTGTCTGTAAACCAAGTATTGTTTCTTTTTCTTCTATCTCCTCCCACTCCTGTTATTCTAGTTCAGACCACTGTCTCTCTGCCAAGTTACTTTACAACTTGTAAACCAGGCTACTTGTTCAAATCTTGTGCCTTTCTGATGTATTCTTCACCACTGTAGTCCTTTTGATATTTTTGTTTCGTTTTATAACAGCCCTATAGCAAACCATTCACTCTTTTAAAGCATACAATTCAATTATTTTTAGTATGTTCACAGAGTTATGCAACCACCACCACAATCAATTTAGAACATATCAGTTCAGTTCAGTCACTCAGTCATGTCCGACTCTTTGCAACCCCATGGACTGCAGCATGCCAGGCTTCCCTGTTCATCATCAACTCCCAGAATTTATTCAAACTCATGTCCATGGAGTCAGTGATGCCATCCAACCATCTAATCCTCTGTCGTCCCCTTCTCTCCCGCCTTCAATCTTTCCCAGCATCAGGGTCTTTTCAATAAGTCGTATTTTTCAGTTCTTCGTATCAGGTGGCCAAAGTATTGGAGTTTCAGCTTCAGCATCAGTCCTTCCGATGAATATTTAGGACTGATTTCCTTTAGGATGGACTGGTTGGATCTCCTTGTTGTCCAATGGACTCTCAAGAGTCTTCTCCAACACCACAGTCCAAAAGCATCAATTTTTCAGTGCTCAGCTTTCTTTATAGTCCAATTCTCACATCCATACATGACTACTGGAAAAATGATAGCTTTGACTAGATGGACCTGTGTTGGCAAAGTATTGTCTCTGCTTTTTAATATGCTGTCTGGGTTGGTCATAACTTTTCTTCCAAGGAGCAAGCGTGTTTTAATTTCATGGTTGCAGTCACCATCTGCAGTGATTTTGGAGCCCCCCAAAATAAAGTCTGTCACTGTTTCCATTGTTTCCCCATCTATTTGCCATGAAGTGATATGATCAGATGCCATAATCTTAGTTTTCTGAATGTTGAGTTTTTTGTTTGTTTTTTTTTTTTTTGAATGTTGAGTTTTAAGCCAACTTTTTCACTGTCCTCTTAGTTCTTTGCTTTTGGCCATAAGTGTGGTGTCATCTGCATATCTGAGGTTATTGATATTTTCCCCAGCAATCTTGATTCCAGCTTGTGCGTCATCTAGTCCAGGATTTCTCATGATGTACTCTGCATATAAATCAAATAAGCAGGGTGACAATATACAGCCTTGACGTACTCCTTTTCCCATTTGGAACCAGTCTGTTGTTCCATGTCCAGTTCTAACTGTTGCTTCTTGACCTGCATATAATCACTCCTAGAAGAAACCCTGTGCTTATTAGCAGTCACTCCCATTTCTTCCCCATTCTCCACACCGCTGCCCCTCCCACCCCCACCGCCAGCCATAACCAGCCACTTTCAGAATCTATGTGTTTGCCTGTTCTGGACATTTCACATAAATGGAATCATACAGTCTTTTGTGACCAGCATCTTTGTCTACCATGATGTTTTTAAGATTCATCCATGTTGTAACATATATCCATACTTCATTCCTTTTTGTTGCCAAATAACTATCCATTGTATGGAGATACCACTTTTTATTTATCTATTCATTAGTTGATGGATATTTGGATTGGTTTTGCTTTTTGGCTGTAAAAAATGCTTCTGTAAACATTGTCGTACAAAGTTTTGTATGGACATGGTTTAGATTTCTCTTGTTTATACACCTAGGAGCGAAATTGTTGGGTCATACAGCCCGTTTATGTTTTAACATTTTGAGTAGTTGCCAAACAGTTTTCCAAAGTGTCTATACCATGTTACAGTCCCATCAACAATGAATGTTCCAGTTTCTCCACATCCTTGATAACACTTTTTGTTAATCTATTTTTTTTTAATCTATTTTTTATTAATCAAAAATTTTTGAGGGGCTGCAGTGGGTCTTTTTTGGTTTGTGTGAGATTTCTCTCCTTGCAGTGAGCGGGGGCCACTCTTCATTTCTTTGCAGTGGCTTCTCCTGTTGTGGCTACCAGGCTCTAGAGCACAGGCTCGGTAATTATGACACAGGAGCTTAGTTCCTTCTCTGCATGTGGGGTCTTCCTGGACCAGGGATCAAACCCTTGCCTCCTGCATTGGCAGGCGAATTCTTATCCATTGTACCACCAGGAAAGTCCTGTATTCTTTTTTTTTTTGGATTGTAACCGTCCTGGAGGGTGTGAACTGATCTTAGTTTTGGTATGTGTTTCCCTAATGGTGTTTAGCATCTTTTCTTGTACTTACTAGCTCTTTCCTATCTTCTTGGGAGCCTTTTGAGCTTTTAAAAATACAAACGTGGATGTATTAATTACCTGGGTAAAGCTTTTTCTCTGGTGGCAAATGTTCTTCCCTTCTTCCTTGCCTTTTCAGCTCTTAGTTATTTAACTTTTCAGGCTTCAGTTTAGATGTCATTTCCTTCAGGAAGCCTTTCCTGACCCCTTTTATTAGCACTCCACCCATCATGTTGTGACTGTTTATCTTCACTTCCTTTCCCAGTAGTCAGTGGGGATTATGCCTGACACATGGCTGATTGAAGGACTGAATACATGGATGAGTGTAGTTTTTTTTTGTTTGTTTGTTTTGTTTTTAGTTTTTTTTTTTTAAAAACACAAAGTTTAAAAAAAAATTCTACCTTGGAATCAGTATCCCATAATTTTTGTGCATGCTTTGTTTCTCTTCATGCTTTTACAGGTGACTCGAGGGTAGGATCATATAGAGAGCAGTGATGCGTGGCTGTCGCTCTGCACAGACAGAGGCCAGATGAAACCTTTGTGCTCTCTGCTCCGTGGCAGTGGCTACTGCCTGCCTGCCCTGGGGCTGGGGCTGGCAGTTGCTCTTTGATCTGAAGGTGGCAGAGATAAGGGAAAGGGAAGGTGGAGAATGGGGACCACAGAGCTTTACCTAGCTGGCTCATGATTTGATTTGAAAAAATTTAACTGCAAAAGTCTTTTCATTCCTTTAAAAAAAAAAAAAAAAAAAAGCTCTAATTTGAGCCTATACCAACAAAGGCCTGAGGTACCCTGGTTTTAGCTGTGTGCTTTTAGTCTTTTCTTTCTCTTTGTTGAATATGTTTTTCCTCCTTGCCTATTGAAAGGATAACGTTTCCTTTCCATATTCCATCGAGTCAGTCCTGAGATGCGGAGCCTGATCTAATAATTTTCCTCTTATAAAAAAGCCTCCAGGGGGTCGTCCTGACCCAGGGACTGAACCTTTATCTCTCATGCTTCTGCATAGGCAGGTAGGTTCTTTACTACTAGCGCTACCTGGGAAACCCTAAAAAAAACTGCATTTAAATTAATGTGTCAGGAAGAGGCAATAATTAACAGTAATATATTAAATTTTAGTTTTTCTCAGGAAAAATTATAACTTTTCAGTGATATAAATACTTGTTTTCTTTGATAATCTGCACTAAATATCTTCTTAGATTGTACCTTCTGTTGAGAGAATAACCCATTTTGTGTTTTATATGGTATTAAATATTCAGCGTCTTTATAGAGTGTATTTTGGTTGAAGTTCTACTTGGGAGTGGAAAAAAAGAGATGAAGTCCAGCTAAACAGCTAGCAGTATTTTCTACTAGTTCTCTTAATCCAGTGTTTGATCAGTAGGGGAGAATTAAGAACACAGACAGGGACAATGAGCTTATCCTGTTTTCTTCTCATTGTTTTATATGTGCTCTTCTGATAAGATTATGGGAAATCTGTGAACTGTTGGTCCCTTTTGGTAGAGCATCACATTAAGTGTTAGATTGGTGATGCTAAAGAGAGTTTGATTTTGGCAGCCTTTCAGTTAGTTACGGGCAGAGGGTGAGAATTTCCAGTGGTATTTCTTCAGTGTTAATTTTAGAAAAAATTATTTAGTGAAGAAAAAAATGGAGCAGTAACTTGCTAATCTATAGAAAGATTATACAGAATAGTAGTTATTAGAAATAAATTTCACTTAATAGCAGTAGGAAAATATTTACCTTGTGACACTTGCCATTTCTTGGCATTTTATTTTTGTATGTGTGTTTTATATTGACTGGCAAGTAGCTTCATTATCTTTCATCACTGAAAGCAGTGAAGAAAAGTAAGTGACTTTCTATTGAGGGAATTTTCAAAATTTCAAACCCACTAAAACTAAAGAGATTATTTTCAGTGCCAAATTAATATAAATTGCACATTTTTTTCCTAGTGATAAAGTGATACTGATCATCAAAGAGAACTTTCAAAAAGATACACTAGTTCAGCAAAGCAGACTAATATTTTAGAGAGAATATTACCAGTAATAAAAAGGACAGAATTATGATAGTTTGATGTGTTAATTTTAATAACTTTTCCCCCCATAGCTCTTGAGTCAAGATGAGAAAAGTTAAACAGAAATATAGTTCTCATTTTGATTGTACTGAATTTATTATATAAAATGCTATCCTCCCTTCAAATTCAGACTTGGGGTTTAGGTCTTTTTTGTTTAAAAGAGTGTAGGTGAGTGGGGCTGATTTTCTGTAGCAGTGGGATTAAGAGTTCTTTTCATGGGATCATTCACAACAGTGCAATAAAAAATGCAAGAATTGGAATAGAGCCGTTTAGGCAGTAGTTATTTCAGTTACAAGTGGTCTTCTGCCTTTTAAAACAGCAAATTGTTAGAGATGATCTAATTCTGTTTTATGAAATGGTTGCTCATAAAAATACTTGTCCCTTGTCCTATAGCTATTATAAAATGGTAAGTTCTTTTATTTACTTTCTCCTTTATAATATAGTACTTTTGTTCCAGTGGTCTGCCGCAGACTTGGGGGGTTCTGCATTTTATGAATATGTGATAAATCCATTCTACGAAGGCAGTTTATTTTTGCTGATGTGCCTGCTTAGAAAGTCTTTTATTTTTTTGCTCCTTTACAGGTTGTCAGTTAAAGGGTCTGCCTTTTAGATTTTTAAATTCTTCCTACCAATTTCATGTGCCACTTGGTATGTACCATTTTGTTTTTGCCTTACACTGCTTTTCAACCCTCCCCAGTGGTGGATTGTCCATGGAGCTAATGGAGCTTACACCAAAGGGACCCTCACTTGCATGAGCCCCTAGGCATTTTATATACCACATTTTGTAGTCTTTTTCCTTAAAGAAGTCCCTGCAATTATGTAAACATTAGACCCCACAAAACCTGCCTTTTCTAAAAGAAAAGACTATTAGAGGAGATGAAGAACACATCTAAGTGTATGTTAGCTTTAAAAAGGATTTGAATAGAATGTTTGAATGGGTTTGTGTGTGATGTCAGATTTAATTTATCATGATAACCATCAATAGTGCACCAGATGTTTTGACTGTATTTAGCTTCATATTAAATTAAGCATAGCCAGTGGCCTCTGAAGTCCATCTGTACTGCTGCCAAAGGTATCGCTGAAGACAGTGCCGTTCCTGGCTGTCACCTCTGCTAGCCACTCTTCCCCTCTTGCCTTGATATTTAGGCTTCCGAATAGCTCTTACAAAAGGTGAGTCTTTGTATTTGAAATTTGTATTCTGTAAATCTGCTATATTGAATCAAGGAGCTTGTGTTTCTCTTTTCATTCCAATAGGTAGTCATTTTTAATTTTTGCTTATCCATAAACCACTGGAAACAAATAAGGTTAGTTAGGAGTTTATTGAGGTCTGAAGTCTAGTGAGAGAGAAGTCATTTATACACAAGTAACAGTTAAACACATGTATGTCTGAGATTTTTCTGTACCTGCTACTAATCATGGAGAAAAAAAATCAATTTATAGATTTTGTCATATAAATACATATTGAGACCTGAAAACCCCTAGTTTTATTTACACTCAGAAAGATGTGTATTAAAAATCACTCATAACCTTTATAAGGATTTAAATGAATACACCTTGACTTTTACTTGATTCCTACTTTATCAGCGTAATCAGAGAACACATGGATTCTCTTCCCAAGAGTGAGGGTAAACCATATATTTGTGGTGTTCTCCGTGTGACGATCATTAAAATGGCAGACCCTGCAGATCAAACAATTTCCTCCCATTCATGCGCTCACTCTTTCCTAGAAAAGCATTTAGACGTCTCTGAAATTAGACCTGTAAAGCCTGTGCTAAGGCCAGAACAAATATCTTGGAAATTTTATCATAATGTTGCTTTTTAAGGTCCTAAATGTCCTCTGTTTAAAATGAAATTCTTTTGTATTAACCTCCTTTCATATGCTAGCTTTCACCAGACTGCAGAATTGCCTGATTTGACTTTCTAATGTAACTGTAATGAATCTTCTGGGAAGCCAAACGATTGAACACACGTACTCTGCGACTCCATTGTAAAATATTCAGTCAGTCCTGTCGATGTTGCTGATTATAAAAGGGAGGAAAAAAAAGAGCCAAAACAGAAAAGAATTAGGAGTGGGAGAGAAAAATGATAAACTTCCTAACATACATTAAAACCAAACATATTCTCTCAGGGATTTCAGCCTTTACTAGACATCATGATATGCAATAATACCTTGCTTGTCTGTATCCAGGGGCACCTTAATAAAAACATCAAGCTAGGGGGAGGCAGAGTCAGCTTTGTAAAGCCAGAATGAGGGCATATGATTACATTCAGTTTTGACACGTTTATCTGAAAAGGCACTTGGAAAAAACCTGTCCGTTTGCACAAGCAGACAAATTGCTCTATGCATTAATGTTGAGTACCCAGCAGAGTTAAATATTTGCTAGCCAATAAATGCAGCGCCTACGCACGACAGAGCCCAAATGTTTAATGGTGCTGTCTCAAATATATGTTCCTTATGACATGCTTGGGGTCATATTTAACAGCCGGAGAAGCAAGAAGAAGGCTTTTCTATGATGTGTTGTTGTAACTAATTTATCCCAGGTATTTATAATTGTAGCAATGTGTGTTTGGCTGATCCCTGTGAAAGAAATTGAACACCAGAGTTTAATAATTAAGGATTTATTAGTTAAAACTGAATGTTGTAATGAGCCAGATGCTGCTGCATTGAAATAGCCATTTTCATTAGCATTTTTAAATCAAAGAGAATTGAATTTAGATTTGGAATGCCGTGACTTTGAGTAGTTAACATTTTAAAATCTTTTAAAAATCCATCAAACAAAAGGTAAATTTCCTTTAATCTCAGTGAAATACCAACATTCACCCTGAAATGTAGGTAAGTGAATGAAAGCCTCTAACTTTTAAAAATAGGAAATTCTGTGTTTTGAATACTATAAAATAATCTTAAATGCTTTGTGAAAAGAAATGGTTACAAAAACATGTGGAGGATGAAGAATTAATTTTACTTTTGACTGAAAAAAGTATAAATCACTCAGATGGAAGAGGCAGTGGGGACTGGGAATGGGTACGTGTTTTTTTTCTCTCTTATCGAGGGGAAGCATTTTTAATAATAGCTTGAGTGGTTTGATAAAGCGTCCAAAGGAAAGTCCCAGGAGAGGAAGATTATGCTAGAGAGAGAGAGATCTCTATGAATCATTCACGCTAACCTCTTGCTGAAGCACAGCTTGCATTTTTAATGAAGGATGATTGCATTTCATAAACAGACCTTTAAAAATTAAAATAATATTGATCCTTCCTCATTTAGGCCTATTAAAATAGCATGTTATGCATCTCTTTCTAGTAGCTCAGGACAGGTTATTCTTATTATTTTTACTAGTATATACACAGTTTAATAATTTCTCATCAGAAGTTTCTTTAAATTGGACTTTGATTGGACTTTTTGAAAAAAATTTTTTTAAGTAATAGCTCTGAAAGCGAAATTTAAGTATTGTGACTTGGTTTAAAGTTTGGTGCTTTAAATGCTTTTCAAGATAAACTATCTCTAGTAAATTTCATTTGTTTTCCTTTATTTCTTTTGATCACATCAATTTCCTACAAAGGAAATGGATTTATTAATTAAAACCTTGACTGTAGCTTAGGAAAGGGGACTGGCTAGATTTCAAGAAACCTTGGTTTACTTACACCCTCATGACTAAAGGCTAGTCACGTTATCACAATAATCAGTGTTTTTACTTTTAAATATGTCCCTCGATGAGATAAAATATGTGTTAGGTTACCTTGAAATCTTCTGAATTACCACTTTGCAGTTGTCTATTATTTTGAAGACTCTTCTCTAAACAGGGTCATAGGGATTGTGTGCTTTAATACCTTCCACATCTTATACTACTGGAGAATGATACTGATAGTGTTGCTTTCCTTTTTGTTTTAAAAATGAGAATGTTCCTAAGCTAAAAGATTTAGTTCAAGAATATAAAACTGGTAAGGAAATGCTTCTCTTAGGTAGTAGGATAAGAAACACAAGACAAAGTCAGAATTCAGCACCACATGATAATCTTTTCGGTGATAGCCAGGAACGTTTTGTTTTTTTTTTTTGAAAAATGACACAATGGTCATGCATAAGAGCACACTTAGGAGGCAGGCTGTCTGGAGTCAACTGCTGTCTCTAGCACTTACCAGCTGTGTGACCCATAGGCACATTATTCGGCCTCTGTTTCTTTTTGTTGTCTGTAAAATGCAGATAATAATGCTGGCCCTTCCTCAGGCTGTTGTGAGGATTACTTGAGTTACTCCAGAGAGCTCTGTAATTTTTGGCTATTACTGTATTATTTATTTTGATTTTGTCTTTTTTACTTTTTTTGCAATGATTAAAGAAAAGTTATTTGGGGAGTGTTCTTACGCTACAGTCGAATAGGGGAAATTCTGTTATGCCTTCTGGGAATCAAGTTTTCTTTTTTCCGGCTTTGCCTTTTATTTTACATCGTTAGTGCTTTGTGCATCACTCGATGGTGATACTGATCATATAGTTACTTTTTTCTTTTTTCAGTGAAAGGAACCCTCAGCTAAAGATTTAGTCAGACCTTCTCTGACTTGATCTATGGAGTTATCATGAGGTCTGTGTTCAGCTTGCTAATTGCTACAGGAATAAGCACAGTAGGATCTTAGAATAAAACCATACATATTGTACATGTTCTTTTGCCTGACAGATTTTTATCCTGGATAGGAAGGGATCAGCTGAGCCAAACTAGCCAGGTTAGCATAATTTTAAGTTTGTTATCATTCAGGAATCCTGGCCAGAAACGTGGAATTTGCCCATCTCTCTCCTGCCCTCTCAATTCTCTGTCAGAGACGTTTGCAGGTAGGGGCCAAGCAATGAAAACATGCTTCCAATCAGAGAACTGCCTTCATTGCTGTGTTGCTATTTATCTGGAAATAAAATGACTCTGCTGTTTTTTAATTAAACAAAAACAAAACAGTAAATTACATGTGGTCAAGGCTGATTGCTCCTGAAATCCTGGGCTGCTAATTTGTGTTGACCCTGGCAGGGGCAGCACATTGAGAACCAAGACCAACTAAGGCATGTGGTTTCTCTGGGTGCTCCAGGGTAGGAGAATTCTTTGTTCTTACTGTTTTACCTGTTCATAGTAGCTGAAGGAGTGCGTATTATGAGAAAATAAAAGAATCAAATTCTAGTTGAATCAGTAGTATTTTATTAATGCTCTCTTAGTCCCCCTGTCCACTGTCTTGTGTGATGATCTTTTGTCTGAAGAAATCTTATGGAGAAGAGTTTTTTTCTTTTCTCCTTGGGAACAATCCTGACCTTAGGTATTGTTGGGAAACTGAGTTTGTCTTGGGATCCTCCCAATTCCTTTTATGTGACCTTCTTACTTCACCCATCAGCCCAAAGCCACTGTCTCTACCCCAACTTGACGCTGGCAGCTTGTTGCCTTATATCTACCTGCGTACCTCGCAGGCCTCCACATGGCAGCTTTTCCACCTCAGCTTCTGGAGATCAGATTTGAGGGCTTGGTATTTTCTGCTCTCAGTCATCTGGTTGAACCGTTACACATTCAGATGTCTTACCTGTAACTTCCAAAATTATTCGCAGTAAGTGTTAGTCACTCAGTCATGTCTGATCTTTGCAACCCCATGGTCTGTAGCCTGCCAGGCTCCTCTGTCCATGGAATTTTCCAGGTAAGAATACTGATATGGGTTGCCATTTCCTTCTCCAGGGGAATTTCCTGACCTAAGGATTGAACCCAGGTCTCTTGCATTCCAAGCAGATAGATTCTTGACTGTATGAGCCACCAGGTATCAGTAAAATAAGGTATAAATAAATAATAGGCTGCCCTCACTGCATCCCTTCTCTGTAACCAGCGCTGTCCTATGCTTCCTGACAGTGTGTTAGGACATTTATTATTGTGACAAGACTGGGAAGGAGATACTGTTATTTCTTCATTTTACAGATGAAGAAACCAAGGCAGAGTAGTCATTTATTTATTTTAATTTTTTTTATTGAAGGATAATTGACTTTACAGAATTCTGTTGTTTTCTATCAAATCTCAACATGAATCAGCCATAGGTATACATATATCCCCTCCCTTTTGAACCTCCGTCCCATCTCCCTCCCCAACCCAGAGAGTAGTAATTTAAATAGAGTTATCTCGGTGGTAGGTAGGTAGTTGAGCAGGGGTTCAGAGTTGAGCAGGGGTTCAGACCCTGGCAGTTGGGATCCGTAGACCCAACGCTGCATCCCTGTGCTGAGCTGCCATGTCAGTGTGCATGGATTTTGAATTGGTGGAGTTACAGTTGTCGAGGTGACAACTGTGTGTATATTAAATGTGTGTGTTAGGGAGGGATAGGAAGAGAGGTGTGGAGGCTTTTTGCTTTCTCTTCTCCTCTTTAGGCTGCCCAGTGTTGCCTGAGATCATTTTTCCCCCACAATTTACCTGCTTGTCCTACTTTCTTTCCTTCATATTCTTCTAAATATCTGGTTAATAGAACGTTTGATTTAAAGACTTCATATAATTTTGAGCAATATACTTAACCTCTTCCAACCATGGCTGCCTGATTTCTAAAATGGGCATAACAGTAATACCTTACTTTTAGGATGCAGTAAGGAGCAAGTGAGAAGACTGAAACAAAGTGCTTGGTTCAGTTCCAGGCACATCTTAACTGTTGTGGTTTTTGCAGCCAGAGGGTGGGCGGAGGTAGGGTTGCTGGATGTTTGTAAGCAAGGGCTGCTTGAATGTCTGTATCTTTCAGGGTTAATGGGAAATGGTCCTGATGGGCAGCAGAAGGCCTCCTCTTTCAGGAAGTGTGCTCAGGTATTTCAGGCACTTCAGAGCACCTTTTATTGGAGACAGACATCACTGATCATTGCTTTTGAAATGATATGTTCAGTATTATAGTAGCTTGATGCTATGAAAGACATACTGTGAAGGAAAAACTTACTTGAGGGCATTCCATAGTTGATAAGTAATAGAGATTAATTTCAGAGGGAGTAGGAAAAAAGCAGGTTGATTATGCATATGAAAATATATAAAGTCACATCAAGAGAAGAGGATTCAGAATATGAAAGAAAAATTGTTTTTATGTGGTGACAATGGCCAGTTTTCCCAGTCTCCAGTTAAATAATATTAAGTTTGCCTTTGCCAGAAACCTTAAAATAGCAAGTATTTCTCAGTGTTACAGATAAGTGAGAAAACACCTTTATAGCAAAAGCAATTTTGTAAAATATGTCTTTATTCTTACTTCTGGATACCTAAAAAATTATTTTTTTAAATTAGTTTCAAAAGGAAGGTTTCTAAGCAAGCTTTCTTGGGCTGTGTTAATATCACAGCTAATATTTGTGACCTTTTCCCACTGAGAAATAAAGGTGTTATTTAAAAGAAACTCCCCAAATTAAATGAGACCTTAAAATCCTAATTATTCATAATTCTAAAGCATTCAGTAGTATTCTTTAACAATGAAAATCTCTGAGATTTTTTTCCCTGTTTAATGTAGCCATTAATCCTGAAAGCATGGAGGATCACAAATGTTGGCAGATAATATAGAAAAGATGTGTAGGAAGAATTATATGAAAAGCACAGACTGAGTATATCTTTTCTACAGTCCAGTTTGCAGACTGTATACCTGTTTTAAATGTTTAAGTTTTCTGTCCTCTGTCTTTCTCCTTGTCTCCTAGCCCCACTGTCTTTCAATAATGTATGCATATATTAATCAGTATTTAAATTCAGTTTTGAAAAATGAAATTAAATTATTATTTGTCCTCTTCCCACTCCTGCTGCCCCCAGATACTCTTACAGTGGGAAAGCCTTATTGGTAATTGGCGTGACATCTTCTTAGTATTTTTTTCTTTCCTTCTATTATATATAGCTTTTGGCAGTTATAGAAGGTTTCCACAGAATCCACTGCTCTGGGGAAATTCCCTGGGGTGACTGACTGATGGATCCTGGTTGCACAGTTACACTGATCTGTGGGCTGTGAGCCGCACGAAGCTGGGGCTCCCGCACCCATCACTGTGTTCCCAGCTTGAGGCTTTTCTGTGCTGTTTCTTGGCAGTTTACTCAAAGAAACATTTGTTACATTTCTGTCTATTTGGTGCCTACATAGTTTCAGCTGTCACAGGCAAGGAAAACAGTATCTTAAGATTCTGTGCCTAACCATAGCATGTATTTGTAGCAACTTAAGGCATTTGATAGAAGAAATTATGTGATTCTAGCAGTAGGTAAAATATATCTTTGTTCCAACTCTACTTTTAGAGGCAGTATTTATATATTATTAAAAAGTCCGTACTATTTAATGTGAGCTAGTCAGTGGCCAGGGTGTGATTATATTTGGTGGCTAAAATTAAAGTTTTATGGCAAAAAGGGGAAGAGAAGGTAGAATTATACAAACCAGAGGCTGAGCCTGCTAGGTCACCATGACTGTTTGTAGATGACCACTGCAACCTCAATGAATGGGTGTTTTTCTTGTTATGATCCCTGATAGGAAAGTATTTTGTTTAGCCCTGAAGTATTTTTCTTTTTTAAGTCCTTGGCTTGTGAGGAGGGAATGTTATTTTGAGAGTAGGTATTTTGATGGCACAAAATGATGTAACATTTTAGAGTTTAATTGGACTATTTAGTAGTTCTAAAAGGGACTAGGGTTGGTTAGTGTGGAAACTTAAAAGAAAACCACAAAAGCTAATTTGTCAATTAGTATTATACTGGAGTAAATTCAGCATTGTACATTCCCTGACAAGAAATCTCAGGCATTGGCAGACTCATTTTTGTCAGTCAACTGTCATAGAATTCTGAAGTTAAAGAAGATCAAATACTAAAGCTAAACTGGCAGTGTGGGTAAGAATGAGCTGCTTTAGTTAAATTCTTTGCAGATGTTAACAGTTGTATAAAGGAATGTTGCAAACTTACCTGATCGAAGTGATTGTTCACCATTATTGGGGTCTTTTTTGGATACCAGTGGCATTTCATAGTTAGAGAAAGAAGACTATAGTGGCAGAGTGTTGAAAAGGCCAAAAGGGGAGAGGAGTAGGACAACATGCTAGGAGTAGGATGGTGATGATGCTCAGAGAAGGGAAGTATATAATTTACTGATAGAGGATAGAAGCAAGACCTATCTGGGCAGTTTTGAGTCCAGAATCCAGGCCCTTAACCACGACCTGAATGGACAAGAAGCCCCTGAAAAGGCCTGGACACTGCTCACTAAAAGAATGCTTGTTGGTTCTTGAAACACCACTAGGGTTCTGGCTCTCCCCTGGGTTGTAGAGGCAGCAGTGTGCCCCTTTGGTCTGCTCAGTCATCGTCTCTCACTGGACCTGCAGCATTCATTCATTCTTTCATCAGATCTGTATCAACTAATGACTGTGTGTATGCCCAGTGTGGCTCTAGGAGTGCTGGCCTCCTTGAAACCCTCCAGTGTTCCACTTTAGTCCCTCTGAAACCCATTCTTGATGCAATGAGAGTGATTTCAGAAATATCGATCACATCAGTCTCTTACTTAAAACCCTTTAGGTATTCCTTATTCCACTCGGCGTAAAATCTAGATTTCTTCTTGTGGCCATATCCAGATGCTGGCATAGTTGGCTCTTCCAAGTCTTTGATGTAACCTCTGACCACTCTCTACTTTGCTCCCACTCTGTTAGCTTCAGCTACATTGGCCTCCTGTCTGCTTTGTTGTTTCAGAAACCAGCAAGCTGACTCACCCTGGGTATATTGTGTTTATCCTAACCCCTGTCTGGAATGCTTTTACGTAAGGTTTTTGTTGTTTGCTTCCCTGTGTGATTGAGGCCCTCCTTCAGCATTACTCCTTCAGGGAGGCCCCCCCGGCCCCCAGCCTAACCTAGCCCGTCATGCTACATCACCTTGTTGCTCAGCTGCGCAGTCACGTCTGACTCTACAGCCCCGCGAACCGAAGCATGCCAGGCTTCCTTCTCCTTCGCTCTCTCCCAGAGTTTGCTCAGACTCATGTGTGTTGAGTCGGTTCTGCCATGCAGCCATCTCATCCTCTGCTGCCCCCTTCTCCTCTTGCCTTCAACCTTTTGCAACATCAAGGGCTTTTCCCACGAGTCAGCTCTTTGCATCAGGTGGCCAGAATATTGGAGTTTCAGCATCAGTCCTTCCAATGAATATTCAGGGTTGATTTTCTTTTACTGTTTATTATTTTCAAGTCATTTATTGTCTGAAATTATGTTGTTTGCTTACTTACTTATATATTGCTTGACCCCCTCCTCTGACTGTAAGTTCCATAAAAAAATTATCTGGGATTGAGTACCTCATGCCAGGTATATTTCTCAAAAAATAGTAAGCTCTCAAGAAGTGTTTTGACAGTGAATAAACTTACAGTGATCTCCTCCGTGTATCTCTTGTTAGAGTCAGCCACTAGAGTGGAGTTGTTAGTAATGAGCTGGTTGGGAGCATTGGTTCTGGGTTTTTAATCCTGACACTATTTACTAACTGTGTGACCTAGGACATGTGTGACATTCTCCTTAAATCCTCCAAATTTCAAATTCCATATCCCAAAGTTGTGATGAATAATAATTATATCCTTTTCATGGGGTTTCTGTGATGCTTACAGGAGTAGATGATTAAGTAGTAGTTGTTATTATTCAGTTGCTAAGTCATGTCTGACTTTTTGTGGACCCCATGGATTGCAGCACACCAGGCTCCCCTGTCCTTCTTCTCCTTTAGTTTGCTCAAAGTAAAACAGTACCTGGCTTCTCTAGTGGCTCAGACAGTAAAGAATCTGCTTGCAATGCAGGAGACCCGGGTTTGATCCTGGGTTGGGAAGATCCCCTGGAGAAGGAAATGGCTACCCACTCCAGTATTTTTGTCTGGAGAATCCCATGGACAGAGGAGCCTGGTGGGGTTTGTGTGTGTGTGTGTGTGTGTGTGTTAGTTGCTTAGTTGTGTTCGACTCTTTGCGACCCCATGCACTGTGGCCTGCTAGGCTCCTCTGTCCATGGAATTCTCCAGACAAGAACACTGGAGTGGGTTGCTCTTTCCTCCTCCAGCGGATCTTCCCAACCCAGGGATCAAACTCATTGCAGGTGGATTCTTTACCATCTGAGCCACCAGGGAAGCCCACCAGGGTTGCATATAGTAGATACTCAAGAAATCAGACATAAATATCATAGATTGATTTCTCTTTCTTTCCTAACTTGTAACTGGTAACAAAAATAATGAATTTTTAAAAAGACAAACGTTTTCTGGCCTGAGCCAGTCTCTTAACAGGTCTTCTGCTCCTAAGACAACCTCTCCTTCCCAACCCCACCTCACCCAATGCATACACACTGTTTTCACAACACTGCACGCAGTGGTCTTTTAAAAACCTAAGGCAGATCTTGTGCCTCCTTTGCATGAGTCTCTGCAATAGCCTGACTTGGTAACTCATTAAAAACCAGCATCCTTAGAATGGCATCCAGCCCTTACACCCTCATCCCTACCCATCACGCTTGTGCACTCCCCATACTGACTTTCTTGCTGCTCTGTCTTCCTTCTGCCCTGAGCGCTGTTAATTATAACTCAGATCATTATTACAACTTGTATTAGTTGTTGGTTGACAGGTTGCTGTGTTGGTTACTGTGTTGGTTGACAGGTGGCAGAAATCAACCACAGACAAAAAAGGTTGTGAAATTTGTGTAATCTGGAAGTTTGGTGGGGGAACCTGCATGGATCCAGCGATTCAGAGAAGCAGTGAGAATCTCTCCTCCCCCATCTTATTCCTGTTTTCCTCTGTGTTAGCTTCACTCTCACTAGGCTTTCCTCACATTGTAGCGGAGCTGACTGCCTGCAGCTCCCAGTAGCCAGAGGACTCAGGAAAAAGAGATGATTGTTTTTCCTGGTTCTAGTAAAAGTTCTAGGGGCAGTTCCAGGTGGACCTGCCCGGGACACGGGCTCATTCCTGCACCAGTCGTGGTGGCCTGGAGGGTTTAGCACCCTGACTGGCCCTCCCTGTTTCCACCTAAACTCTGTATTATTAAGTCCACAAAAGAGAAAGAGATTTTTTTCTTAGAAAGAGGCAGGAGGAAGGTAGACAAACAAAAACTATCATCAGACTGTTATTTGACATGACAGAGATACAATCTGTTTCAATAGAAGTACAACCAAAGTACTGTCATAATGCTCAGGAAACTATAGATAATCCTGATTGTGAGGATCAAAGGAATCATCTTCCCAGAGATGTCATTTAAACTGGGCCTTTCAAAAGTAAGAGATGTTGAAAAATAAGGCAAGAAGAGAAATGTGCTTTATGTGGTGGGAAAGTGTGGATGCCAAGATGAGGCAGTTGGAACACAGAGAAGTAATGTCTGAGACCAGAAGTTTTATCCTTACAAGAGAGCCAAGGAGTTCAGACTTCAGTCAGTGGAAGGTGGAAGCTGGTAGAGGAGTGATTTCGTCAGACTTGTGTTTGCAGTGGGTTTAGCCAGGTGATCAGGAGGGCTGAACCAGGCCAGCTAGTGTGATATAGAAGGGGGGTGGGGACAAGCTGGAAGACATTTGGGAGATAGAAACGAAAATACTTAGTAATAGCTGGACATGCCATGTGTCAGTAGTTGGGGAAATATCATCCTGTCAATAATTATAACAACCTAGGGTGAGACATCAACAGTACCGTTGATAAAAAAAAAAAAAACAGTCAAGTTGTTCTAATATGTGGTGTCTGTTGTCCGGCACCTGGGTGATTTAAAAGAATTTCCGTTTCAGACTATGTACATTTTTCGCATTGATGCTGTGATTCCTATTTATTTTGTCTCAGCTGGATTTTAAAAGTCTTCTAGTGTGGAGGCCGTATGTTTTATTTCCTTTGTCTCTTCCCACAGAACTCCGTATAGAATTGTTCATTTGGTTTCCTTAAATACTGAATATAAATGTGTTAACCCCTACTTCTGTGTTTCTTTGTTTTATTTTATTGCTCCATTAAAATCTGAAAATGATTCTTGACTAAATAAATATTGTGAGCTATTTGTTCACTCTATATTCTGCACCCCCCACCTTTATTTGGGGCCATACGATGGGGCATGGGGGATCATAGTTCCTTGACCAGGGATTGAACTTGAGTCACTGCATTGAACACACCGAGTTTTAACCAGTGGACCACCAGAGAATCCTTCTTATTTATTTAAAAAATAATTTTATTTATTTATTATTTTTTTGGCTGTGTTGGGTCTTCATTGCTGCCCAGTCTTTTCTTTAGCTACAGTGAGCAGGGGCGACTTACTCTTTGTTGCAGAGCATGGGCTGTAGAGTCCGTGGACTCAGCAGTTGTGGCTCCCAGGCTCTAGAGCACAGGCTCAATAGTTGTGGTGCACAGGGTTGGTTGCTTCAAGGCATGTGGGATCTTCCTGGACCAGGGATTGAACCTGTGTTTCCTGGCTGGCAGGTGGAGTTGTTACCACCAGGGAAGCCCCTCCCTATTTTGTTTTAATGGCCAAGTGGCACACCCAGTAGTCTAATTTTCTCCATCAGAGTTAGTTGATTCAAAATGTACCCATTAACAATACAATGTGCAGGACTTTAGGTAATGAGAGTATTTACGAACGCAGCTACCAAGTCTTTAGTGTTTATAAAGAGTTGTAATATCAAGAGAGTTGTATCTGGAGGAAAAATTCTGTCACAAACAAATATAAGGCCAGGATTCTCTGTATAGTTAGTCTGGACCTTGTAAAGTTATGAGAGGTATGATGTAATATCCCTAACTAGCCATATATAATTTACATTTTCCACTTCAGGGTTTTTTTCTCGTGATAAAGCAGAACAGAATTCGTTGCTTTTTGTTAAAATGTACTTGAGACAGTGATTTTTGGGTGCAGTTTGAGGAGCAGTTTAATTTGTAAAGTCCTCTGGTCTTTAAGGAGAATCACCTCTTAAATATATGTCCATTTCCACTTGGAGAGCTGTTCATTTCCCACTTCAGTATATTAAGATCAATTTGTGTTTTCATTTATTCAACCAATATCTGTTGAGTACCTACTGTGTTTCAGGAGCTGAGGAAGCAGAGTTGAATAAAACAAAAACATTGTTTTATTTCTAAATAAACAGAAAACAGACAATGAACAAAGGAGTACAGACATGTTTTTGATGGTAATAAGAGCTGTGGAGAAAAAAAGGGCTGGAAACGGAAAAGGGAGTGCTAGGGTTTGGTTGAGGGTGTGGTAATGGTGGGTTTGAAGAGTGGCTGGTTGGAAGGGGTATTTGAACAAAGAAATGAGTCATGCAGATGCCTGAGGAAAGAGCATTCTTGCTAGAGAGAATAGCTCTGAAGTCTTTTGTATTTCATCTTGATGGATCGGCTTTCCTTGATTAGGCTATGGATGCACGTATTAAGAAACTTTATAGAAGATGAAATACATCAGTTGGTGTAAAATAGTTAAAAACAATGACATGAATGTATGTCATTGGTAGATACTTGAATCCTTGTTATTTTGGACTAAGAATTAAAACTATGTGTGGAGTGTGTGGGCATGCGCACCCTTGCTGCATGTGTGTGAAGGTTTTTACCAAGGCAGCCTTAGTGATTATACTGTGGAGTGTTCCCCCAGAGGAGGTCCTGATTGGTCGTTTGAGCTCAGCAGCCAGCCCGTGTTCATTATGCTTTTGCTGTTAGAGTGATACTGTACTGAGTACTGAGGACTGAGTACGGGGTTGGGGGATGGAAAAGTACAAATATTCTGCTCTGGTTGGCCAGACTGTCATCTGTATAAATAGAGGAAACATCCTTCATAGTCGTGAAATAATTTGATATTCCAATTTGCCTCTATGGCTTTTGCTCCTTATGGCCCCCATCAAGGTTTTGGAGAGTCATCAGAGAGATTCCCTTTTGGAGTGGGTGTCAGAGAAGGCCTAGTTTTGATTTCAGATGGATTGAAAGTGCTTGAGAAGACTGTTTACATTGCATAATGATTCTAGAACTATGGTTGGGTAAACAAGTTACTGAAAAGGAATATGATGTATTGATTTTCTACTGTGGAAGCATGATGTGCTAGGAGTGTTGTGTTGTAATATTTGATTTTCATTATTGGGTGTAAATAAACTGAATCCTTTGATATACACACTACATTGGAATTGCACTGCTCACTTTGAAAACTAACAGTCTTTTCCCTTACTTTATACAATATAGCCATACCAATTTCTGTTACAGCTGGTTGAATTAGGTTCCCCCCCCGCCCCCCAAGAGGAATAGACTTTATTTTTTACTTAGTTGTTAAGCATGTAACAAAGGCATTTTCTCATGCTTGGAATGATATATGGGCAGTCTTATCATGTGTACACTGATCAGCATGTCAGGTATAATGTCAAAACCAAAATCTTTTCCTTTTAAACTATTATTCACATCATAAGCTCATCTTCCTACTTCATTCAGGATTCATTAACTGAACTGATTTTCACTGAGTGCCTGCTTTGTCCTATACATCTCTTTGTGATCACTGGTAAGGAAGAAAATTTTTCTCTTTTGGTCTTTGTAGAAATAAAAGTATGAAAGATAGTTAACAGTTACAGTAATGTTCAGTATGTGTTCTGAATATGGAAGAAGGTTCTGTTGGGTGTACTTCACAGAAGCACCTGGCTTGGAGCAGGAAGCATCTAAGCTGAGACCTGAAAAAGGACTGAGCAGTGGGTGTGGCAGCATGGGGACAAAGGAAGGCTTTTCCAGGGAGAGGAAGCTGCCCAGACGCAAAGCAAAGCGACCAAACAGGATCTCCTCACATGGCAAACAACAAAAAGTTCCTATTGTCAGAGCATGGAGTTTGAGAGGGAAAGATGCAGAGAATTTTCAAAACCATTACTGATTTTGGATCTCATCTTATGGACACTTGATAAATGCCTGAGAGGTTTTAGGCAGTGGACTGACAGAAGGATTTGCCCTTTACCAAGATCACAGTGGTTGCAGTTGCAGGAAAGAGAGAAGATATATCTGTGGTAGGAGGCTTATGGCTCCGATGGCATTGCTGGTAAGATGCTGTGATCCAGGACTGGGATATTGACAGTGGGAGTGGCGAGAAGCAGATGGATGTAAGAAAACGTAGAAAGTAGAACCTACAAGACTTGATTGAAGGAAGAATCAGAGATGCTCCTAGGTTTCCGGCTTGGGCCAGAATGGTGATGATGGTGGTGGTACTTGTATCATCATCGCCACTTATCGCCACTTGTGCCACTTATCGCCGCGCACCTTTAAGCTGTCCCTGAATGTGAACCCTCTAAATCCTTTCCCTTGGCTAGCTGGCGAGGTGTTGAGAGAGAGACTGGAGGAGGAAGGAGTTGTATTTGCTGGCTCCAGGGCTGGCTCCTCTTGCCTGGCAGCCTCCTGCAGCCTGTGGGCTTCTTCACTGTCCAGGTTCTGGCCGCCTCCCCCACCCTCACCCCTGCCCCTCGGGTAGTGAGGTAGCAGAGTGCCTCCAGCTAAACAAGTTTCTTGGTCATTCTGAAGGATGGATTTCCAGAAGCTCTGCTGGATATGAGCCCTCTACAGCAAGGGCTCAGCCTTGCTGAGCTGCATCTCAGCCTGAGGACTGGGGGAGCTCTCCTGGGTGTCCTGTCTCAGCCCCAGAGGCAGTGGTGATGATGTATTGTGTTGTGTAAGATGTGCGGTTGTATTTTTGTGCCATCTGACCTTTATTCTTTAGAATTCTTTTTACTTCTTACTGGCCAGTTTCTTATTACTTCAATCCTTTGTTGAATGAATAATCATTCTTTATTTGAAAAACTTTTCTTGTTCAAATTGGTATGTGGTTTCGTTCTGATTGGACTCTGGCTGATGGAGTGCTCTGATGTGATCCCAGCGAGAGGGACAGACAGGAAATTTGTTTTGGTTTGAGACATGCTAAGTTTTGAGTACAGAACCCCTATGCAGAGATAGCCAAGAGCTGGTGGTATATGTGGATTGTGGAGCTCTGGACAGAAGACTGCATTAGAGATTGTTCAGGGAGTATGTGAGGAGAGAGATGAAAGTAGGGCTCATGATAGAGTCCTGGAGATCACTGTCCTGATGCTGGTCAGATGAAGAGAAGCTATTATGGAGCCTGAGGAAGACTGGCCACAAAAATAGGAGAATAAGGCATCAGTGAAGGAGAGAATAGTTATCAGTGTTGACTGTTACTGGAAGGTCAAATAATAGAAGGAATGGAAATTGTCCAAAAATAGCAAAACTAGCAAAATCATATGTAGCCTTCAAAGTATTTATTTGCTTGTTTATTTACAAAGTATCACTGGAAATTCCATCCAACTAAATTTACCAAGGGTCTTGGTTCCTGTTAGCATATATAGTGTGGATTCTGGAGCCTTGCTGCTTGGGTGAGAATGCCAGTTCCACCACTTACTAGCTGTGTAGATGGTTTATTTCACCCTCTGCTCCTATTCCATCTGTATGTAGATGAAATAATATCCTATTCCCAGGGCTGAAATGATACATTATTGTTCCTTGGGTTGTAGTGAGGGTGAGATGAGTTAATGAATGTAAAGCCCTGAGCACTGTGTCAGGCACACTTACCTTGCTGGGTGAGACTGGTATTGTTGGCGTGATGGGAGAGATGACCAGGACTCCAGGCTCTACCCTGAGGGCATGGGGAGTGGGAAGAGGCTTATTAATATTATACAGTGAGTGGTAGGTGTCCAGTGACGGCCTGAATAAGGTGCCAGAGGGATTCTGACGAGGAGTCCTGGAGGAAGTGAAGGCTCAGTTGGACCTTGAAGGGGTGTACTTTTGCCCTGCGACAGGGGGATGGCGGCTCTGAGCAGAGGGACCAGCATTGGCAGTGGAGGAAGGAGAGTGCTTGAAGTACCACAGTCCCCTAGCAGGGGGTTCCGGGCTGGCCCTGGTGTAGAGGTGGGTGATAACAGGGGTGGACATAACACCCTCAGAATAGGTGTCCAGTTCACATCCTATTTTCCATAGTGTTTCTCACTCTTGTTTCTAGGTTTATTACTCATTGCTTTTTAAAAAATTTTATTTCTGCTGAACCATTGGTAGTTTACAACAATCTAAAACTATTTAAGACATTTATTTGGTGCCAGCATTTCACAGAGGCTTTTCTCTGACTATGAGCTTTTTTTTTTTTTTGGACTATGAACTTTGAGTATTGTAAGTTGAAGTGTTCTGGAAGGGAAATTGGGATATTTCAACTAGTGCCACTTAATTGGATTTTACTCTCAAGATTGAATAATTTTGCCTGATTCCTGGACATTGCTAAAGCTCACAACTGTTTATAGTTCACATGGGTTTTCTTTACCTGCAGTTCTTTTTGCAAATTTCAATAACTGAATAGATATAAGTTCCTCAAAATTATATGGCTACTCTTTTAAGAACTTACATTTTCAGAGATTTAGGAAATACTAATGATTAATTTTGGATTCTTTGGAGGGGAAAAAAAGTCTTTTCCCAAAGTTTGTGAATATTTGGTCCTACCAAAGCACCGTCCTGAGATAAATCGGGTGTAATATGTTGGAGAAGACTCTTGAGAGTCCCTTGGACTGCAAGGAGATCCAACCAGTCCATCCTGAAGGAGATCAGTCCTGGGTGTTCATTGGAAGGACTGATGCTGAAGCTGAAACTCCAATATATTGGCCACCTCATGCGAAGAGTTGACTCATTGGAAAAGACCTTGATGCTGGGAGGGATTGGGGGCAGGAGGAGAAGGGGACGAGAGAGGATGAGGTGGCTGGATGGCATCTCCGACTCGATGGGCATGAGTTTGAATAAACTCCGGGAGTTTGTGATGGACAGGGAGGCCTGGCGTGCTGCGATTCATGGGGTCGCAAAGAGTCGGACACGACTGAGCTATTGAACTGAACTGAACTGAATGTTTTCATGCAGACCTTTACTACAAACAGCAAAACCCAGCTAACAACATATGAGCATGTTCTCTATGGAAAGATTAGAAGATGCATCGTTGGCTATTTTTTTTTGCCCCCTGTAGAAAGAAGAGTTAAATCATTCTTCATTGGGTAGGACTTTGGGAATTATACAGGAAGAAATCTAAGAAGGAAAGATGTCAAGCTGTGACCCTTGGACAACTTTTGTTTTTGTTTTCCCCTTGCTTCACTTAGATGTAGCCTATAGTGAAGTTTGTTTTTGGTGAAGACGAAGTGTTTTTGTAAACAAGTGTTGAGAGACCAAAGAAAAGACTCTTGGGACAGTTTTACTTTGCTTAACTATTCCTTGTATAAAATAACAGAAGTTGAATTGTGATTCTTCTGATAATTACCTGTTTTACTTCTTTGAGATACAAACCAAGGGCAAGAGCAATTTCTAGGTTATTGTATTTTTGGAATTATTTCATGTACTCAGTCACTAAGTCATGTCCTACTCTTTACAACCCCATGGACTGTAGCCCACCAGGATCCTCTGTCCATAGAATTTTCCAGGCAAGAATACTGGTGTGGGTTGCCATTTTATATTGGTGATTTATTGAAAAGTTGAAAGAAAAATATACTCATTTTAGGAACAGGTATAAATTTGATGTTGAAATATAGAAGAATCGAAAGAATTAAATAGTGAACACCTCATACCTACCACTTAGATTCTGCAGTTGCCTTTTATTGTATGATTAGCTTTCTGTATTTTGTGGCTTCTACATTTGAGGTTTCAACCAACTATGGAAATATTCAAAATATTTGGAAAATAATTCCATAAAGTTCTCACCCAGCAGCTATTTAAACAGCATTTACATTATATAAATATTAATGAATAATCTAGAGATTAAAAGTATACAGGATGTGTGTAGATTGTATACAAATACTGTGCCATTTTATTTAAGGGATTTGGTTAAGTCCTGAGGATACCAAGGAACATCTATTTGCTATATAATATGCATTTACTATATTTACTGTACTGTAATCATATATCCTCTATTCTTACCTTTATTTGTGTTGAAGAATTATCATAGCAGCATTACAGCAAAAGTTCCAAATATAGGCTAATAGTTAAATGAACATGGTATACCCATACAGTGGAATTCTATGTAGCAGTTAAAAAGAATGAGGTACTTTGTATACCCTAACTTGAAACAACCTCCAGGATAAATGAAGTTAACAAAAAGGTTGTGAAAGGTTATGTGAAGCATACTACTATTTATTTGTATAGGGGAAAAAAGATATTTATACTTATCCAGAAAGCTTAAACAAGAAGCTGATAAAAATGGGTATATGTCTGGCAGCCCCCTACAGTTTTATGTATATGTGTGTGTGTGTGTATATATATATGTACACATATATAAGTATATGAAACTATTACCTGCTTATATTAACTTGAATTTTATGTGCCTCCCTCACATATTTTCAGGATGTCAAGATGTTAGATTTTAGGCAGTGACAAAAATTGGGGCTTCCCAGATGGCTCATCAGGTAAAGAATCTGCCTGCAGTGCAGGAGACACAGGAGATGTGGGTTCCATCCCTGGGTTGGGACGATCCCCTGGAAGAGGAAATGGCAACCTACTCCAGTATTCTTGTCTGGGAAATTCCATGGACAGAGGAGCCTGGTGGGCTACAATCTATGAGGTTGAAAGGACTTGGACATGACTGAGCATGCATGCATAATAATAATAAACAACAATTGCAGCCAGACAGCTCAAGTTTGAATTCCTGCTCTGTGGTATATGTGTAGTATAAATTCAACTGTCAATCAAACAAAAATAGTAATACTTGTTATAGAGTTATGAAGAAGTTTAAGCTTAGGTCACCCATGTAAAGTGCCTAATATAAGCACAGGGACTTGCACACAGTGCTCAACAACCAATAAATATTAGATATTATCAAGAAGTGTACAATTTTATAGGCAAGGCAAAGAATAAATTTAGTTATTTTATATAGATGTTTCTATGGGGATATAAGTGAAAGGGAAATCAGAGAAGGCTATATAAAGAAGGTATTTTGTAAAGCTTAAAAAGTTGAGAGTAAGATAAATTCAGGTAGCCATTCCAAATATAAGTTCTCTTTATACAAACATAAAAAACAGAGTGAGTGAGTTGAAAACTAGTAGTCCTTAATGGCTTGAACCAGTCTAGGGTATGAGAGGGGAAATGGCAGATGCTGATGATAATGATGCTGCTGCTGACACTAACCTTTATCAAGCACTTCGGTTAAGGTCCTGGTCTCAGTGCTTTTTATGTTTTAATTTAATCCCTGTAGTAACCATGATATTGGTCCTGGAGTTAACCTGATATTACTGATGAGGAGACTGAGGCAGGCAGGTAAAGTTACTTGCCAAGATCATATAAAATCATAAGACCTGTTACTCATTCTGCCCATGACTCTAGTGGCTAGGAATAGGGCAGACCTTGAGCAGTGTTTGAATTCACTATAATAAACTTTGGGAAACTATTGAAGGATAGTTCTAAGCAGTAAGGTGAAACTCTTCAGATTTGTGCTTGAGAATGAACAGCAGTGGTTTAGGGGAGATGTTGAAAGTTTTGCTCATCTTTTCTTGCCCTTCTCCTTCCATCCCATATCCTTTATGTTCTGAAGAAATTGTACTGTAAATTGTAGTACTTCAGGAAAACTGGAGAAGCTCTTTAAACTGATCTTCACTTTGTTAATGAATGTGGAAATAGTTTTAAGATTTCTCCAGCTGTTTCAGAATAAAGATAAGGATGAAAAATAACACATCCTATTATGTACATATTTTGGATTAAGCTCCTGTATTATCAATTTTTGTGTAACAGATAACCCCTAAACAGCAGCTTAAAACAGTCTTCAGTGTTATTATTTCACACATTATTTTGGGGTCAGGAATTTGGGAGTGGTTTACCTGGGTGATTGTGGCTTGTGGTCTCTTCTGAGGTTGGAAGACTTGACTGGAGCTGGAGGATCTGGTTTCAACATTGCTTACTGTCCTAGCTGGCAAGTTTCTGCTGGCTTTTGGCAGAAGTCTTAGTTCCTTGCCATTTGCAACCTCTTCATAGGGCTGCTTGAGTGTCCTCATAATATTCCAGAGGTAGGGATCTAAGAAAGAAGAAGCTGCAATGTCTTTTATGACCTAGCCTAGACATAATAATTTCTCCAACATTGCATTGATTATTTGTGTGCTCAGTTGCTCGTTGTGTCCAACTCTTCACGACCCAATGGACTGTAGGCTGCCAGGCTTCTCTGTCCATGGAATTCCTAGGCAAGAATATCGGAGTGGGTTGCCATTTCCTTGTCCAGGGGATCTTCCCAACCCAGGGATCGAACCCAAGTTTCTTGCATTGGCAGGTGGATTCTTTACCACTGCACCACCTGGGAACCCCTATTTAGATCAGCTTTATGTAGTTATTAGGTGACATCATACACAGGTGTGAATACCAGAAGGCAGAGGTCAGTGGGAGCCATTTTGTAAATAGACCACCATAGTTCCCATGAAAACATGATTGAATAGAATAGTAAAAGTTAGGACTTGATTAGGTAGACGAAAAGTTGCTAAACATTGTTTCTCTTCTGAGAACTGCAAATTAAAACCTTTCAGAAAGAATGGCTATCATCAAAAATACCACAAATAACAATTGTGAGGATGTGGAGAACAGGGAACCCTGGTTCACTGTTGATGGGAATGCGCAGCCACTGTGGAAAACAGTATGGAGCTTTCTCAAAAAATTAAAACTGGAACTACCATATGACCCAGCAACTCCACTCCTGTGTATTTATTTGGGGAAAAAACAACCCAAAAACACTAATTCAAAAAGATGCACCCCAATATTGATTAGCATTATTTACAATTGCCAAGCTATGGAAGCACCCTGTTTCCATCAACAGACAAATGGGTTAAGAAGCTATGCCCCCCCCACCCCCGCCCCCCACTCCACGACACACACAGTATAGAATACTAAGCCATAAGAAGAGCAAAATTTTGCCATTTGCAACAGTCTGGATGGACTTGGAGGGTATTATGCTAAATGAAATAAGTAAGAGAAAGACACATACTGTATGGTATCACTTGTGTGGAATCTAAAAAATAAAGCAACCTAGTGAATATAACAAAACGGAAACAGACTTTCACAGATACAGAGAACAAACTAGTGGTTACCAGTGGGGAGAAGGCCAGGGGAGGGGCAAGTTAGGAGTAGAAGGTTAAGAGGTATAAGGTACTATGTATAAAATTAATAAGTTATGAGAATATGTTGTACAACATAGGGAATATTGCCAGTAATTTATAATAACTATAAGTGAACTGTAACTTTTAAAAGTTGTGAATCACTGTGTTGTACACCTGAAACATATAATATTGTATACAAACTATATACCGCAATTAAAAAAGGGTAAGAACTTGAAGGAGCCCTATCCTGGTGGTTCCAAAGTGTGGACCTAGAATCTGCATCACCTGGGCTTCTTAAAAATGTGAAATCTGACCTGATGAATAAAGACTTAAAGTGATGCCCAGCACCTCATGTGAAGAGTTGACTCACTGGAAAAGACCCTGATGCTAGGAGGGATTAGGGGCAGGAGGAGAAGGGGATGACAGAGGATGAGATGGTTGGATGGCATCACCGACTCAATGGACGTGAGTTTGAGTAAACTCCGGGAGTTGGTGATGGACAGGGAGGCCTGGCATGCTGCGATTCATGAGGTTGCAGAGTTGGACACGACTGAGCGACTGAACTGAACTGAACAATTTTTAAAAAAATAGACTTTATATTTTAGAACAGTTTTATTTGATTTATAGAAAAATGGAGCTGATAGTATAAGGGAATTCTCTTACATAGTCTGGGCACTGTGTGCACTCACACAGAGGTTTTCCAATATCTTGCATTAGTGTGGTGGTATATTTGTTACAGTTAATAAACCAATATTGACAACACTAGTATTAACTAAAGCACGTAGTTTACATAAAGACTCACATTTACTGTTGTATAGTTCTGTGTGTGTGTGTGCATGTGTGCATGCACACACACACGCGCTCAGTCACGTCTGACTCTTTGCAACCCCATGGACTGTGGCCTGCCAGGCTTTTCTCTCCATGGGATTTTCCAGGCAAGAGTACTGGAATGGGTTGCCATTTCCTACTCCAGAGGATCTTCCTGACCCAGGGATTGAACCCATGTCTCTTAGGTCTCCTGAATTGGCATGCAGATTCTTTACCACTAGTGCTACTTGGGAAACCCCATAGTTCTATAGGTTTTGACAAATGCATAATGCCATGTATCCACCATTAGGTTATCATGCAGAATAGTTTCACTGCCCTAACTCCCCTGAGCTTCACTTATTCATCTCCCTCTTTTCCTCGCTTGAACATTTGGCAACCAGTGGTCTTTTTACATTCTATAGTTGATCCCTTTCCAGAATGTCCTATAGTTGGAATCACTCAGTATATAACCTTTCAGACTGTCTTCTTTCACTTAGCAGTATGCATGTAACCTTGCTCCATGTTTTGAGTTGTGTGTGTATGTATGTGTGTGTACTCATTTCTTTTTATTGCTGAATAACGGTCCATCATATGGATGTATCACGGTTTGCTTATACCTTCAGCAGTTGATTGCATTTCAGGTTTTGGTGATTACAACTAAAGCAACTGTAAATATCTGTGCACAGATTTTTATGTGAACATGTTTTCAAGTCAGCTGGATACATACCTAGGAGTGCAGTTGTGGAATTATGTGGTAAGATTGTATTTAGCTATATAAAAAATAGCCATGCTGTTTTTAATGTTTGCTGTAATGTAGGTAAAGGTGAAAGGTATTTTAGCCTCTGGTAGTTTTCTTGATTTTTTTCTCTCCTCTGCTCTCTTTGGGTTTCCCTAAGAATTCCTTCTTAAATAGACCCTGTCCTGAAGCTCTAAGCCAGTAAATAACAGTATTTATACTGAAACCCAGTTGATTTGGTGGTAACGCATTGGGGAGAGGAAACATTCTATAATCTTATGTTAATCTGTTTTTTAGTGGATCCTAAATTCATGGTCTGTGACCTTCAGAAGTTTCTTAGCCTTTTTCCCCTCCTCTTATGTTAAGACCAGAAGGTGAGAGGGAGTTGACAGGAGTTGACTAATTGCCTTTGCTCTGGTATCCCTTAGAGAACAGGACAGGCCTTTGTTATAGAGAATGCACTGGGCTATTTCAAAATGGCCCAAATTACTAGAGGATTTTTCTTTAATCTTCATGGCATTTGGTTCCATCACTTTATGGCAAATAGAAGGGGAAAATCTGGAAGCAGTGACAGATTTTATTTTCTTGGGCTGCAAGTAACTGCGAACAGTGCCTGCAGCCATGAAATTAAGACTGTCCTTGGAAGAAAAGCTATGACAGACCTAGACAGCATATTAAAAAGCAGAGGCATCACTTTGTCAAAAAAGGTCCATATAGTCAAAGGTATGGTTTTTTTCAGTAGTCAGGTATGGATGTGAGAGCTGGGCAATAAAACAGGCTGAGCACTGAAGAACTGACGTTTTTGAACTGTGTTGTTGAAGACTTCTTTAAAGAGTCCCTTGGACTGCAGGGAGATCAAACCAGTCAATCCTAAAGGAAATCAACCCTGAATATTCATTGAAAGGGCTGATGCTAAAGCTCCTTTATTTTGGCCACCTGATGTGAAGAGCCTACTCATTGGAAAAAATCCTGATGCTGGGAAAGATTGAAGGCAAAAGGAGAAGGGGATGGCAGAGTGTGAGATGGTTGGATAGCATCACCGACTCAATGGACATGAGATTGAGCCAACTCCAGAAGATAGTAGTGGACAAAGGAGCCTGGTGCACTATTGTCCATGGGGTTGGAAAGAGTTGGACATGACTTTGCAACTGAACAACAACAAAATTTTTAGTATGGAGTAGATAGCAGCTCTAATCCTTTTTTCTGCAATCCAGCCCCTTTCCTGCACTTGTGCACATGACATACTTCTTAACATCTGTCTGGAAAAGACTCGGAATATTTGTTCTAGACCAGAAATTGACAGGGCCAGATAATATTTTAGCCTTTGCAGGCCATGTGATCTCCATTGCAACTACTGAGCTCTGTTCTTCTAATGAGAAAGCAGCCAACAATATGCAGTATTTAGACAAATGGATATGTCTGTGTTCCAGTAAAACTTTATTTTCAAAAACAGGCTCTGTTTCAGAGCTTATAGAAATTGTATTTTCAATTTTATATCCCAAAGGAGGCTATTATTAGTTACTGGATTGGAGCCCCTGGATAATTTTTATTACATTACTTTCAAATGTAATAAGTTATAGTAGATATTTTGTTGTGGAACATTGCATCTTAATTTTGGGTTTTTTAATACATACATTTATGATGTTGAAAAGATACAATTTTTTTTTCTTGAAGGTTTGAGTAGGGTTGCTACCTTATGGCCTTGTGAGAATCTAGATTAAAACAAGGAAAAACAAAACAAAACCCAGCCCTCAGTTATTTACTGTAACAGCTGAGACAATCTATACTACTAGTGGTGAACGGTGAAGCATGTCTTTTAATAAGTTCTTAAAGGATATTAGAAACTCTCAAGTTATGGTGTGTTATAGGTGCCCACAGAGTTATTAGGTTAGAGGGATGGTTTTAATTTACTTGGAGTCCTTGGTGTAGGTTGCTTCTTGCATGCTTAGAAAATGTGGATATTGGTGTTTGTGCTTTGCAGCTGATACGGGTCTTGGTTGCCACAGCTTCTCATTAGCTCCTTAAGATCCCTTTAGGGCTCTGGTTGCTTGGCTAGAGAAAGGGCAAGAATTGCTGGGAGTTGAGGACAGATGCAAACTGAGAAGCAGTCCCAGGGAGCACTGGCTATGTGGGACCAAGGTTTGTATGCTGTGTCAAAGGCATGAACTTCAAGTTTTGCTAAAGAGAACTCCTGGTAACTGGGCTAACTAGTATATGCTACACATCATCTTTGTTTTAGAAATCTCTGCAATTGGGATTAATTAAAAATTTAAAAATGTAAATTATAAAATTCTGTTTTGGATTCTTTGCTGTTCTTTACTGACCTTTAATAATGGTGGTAATTGAAATAGTATAGGTTTTAGTAAAGACTACTACCAATCCATTAAAAAAAAAAGTCTGTGGTATTGGAATACTGAAAGCTTGCTTTATTAGAAGGGTCGAATGGTTAGAATTTCATTATTACTAGTTTAAAAAGAATATCACAAGGAGACTCTAGAGGGCAGTATAATTCAGCTTGTTCATGCTTCTGGTGTTGAGCTTTGGAAAAATAATCCATGTGTTCTGAACTCTTTCCCCACCACATTGTGTTCCAGTTTGGTAGAATGTGAGTTTTGGAAACAGTTCTCCCAGAGGTTTGGCTTAGAGAATATAATATATCATAATTATTGGCCCTAGAGAATATCTGTGCTTGGTTTAAAACATATTGGCTTAAAAAAACTGAAATTCTCTTACTGATTCAACTAAATTGAATTGAATTTGCTTTTCAGGCATTTGTGGAACATTAAGCAAAATGAATGGTATATCTTGTGTTTTCAAATATTTTGGGTAGGAAGTAATATACCCTCTATTAGAGAGTTCAGACAAGTGGGAAGAGTTTGACTTATTCTGACAGTTTTTTAAACATTTCTTGAAAGCGGAAAGTTCAAGTTGAATGCTTGATTGGCAAATGTCTGAATCAAGGTTAAACTTTTAAAAACTCTTCAAATGTTTGTATTTAGCTAGATCCAAAGGTCAGTCATTATTTCCATCTAATTTTTAAACTTAACACATATTTTGGGGAAATTTGTATTTTTTTTGGTACTCATTTATGCATAAGTCATCAGGTAGGGATTGAATCTGCACCCCCTGCCTTAGAAGCTGAAGTCTTAACCACTGGACCTTGAGGGAAGTCTCAGATTTGAGGTTTTAAACTATTAGTTGCTAATGTAGGAAACGGATTTTGTGATTGCATTTCCTGGTGTTATTACACTGTGGAAATTAGTATATTTAGTGGTTAAGTGTGACAGATGTACATTTGGAACTTTGAACTTTTAATTTTGACCTGATTAGAATGACCTTAAAAGTGTACTTTTTTTTTTTAAGGTTTTCATTTTCTTTATCTAATCTAGGATAATTCAAATTTTCCATTCATGATTGAAATGAATGTGTTTGCTAGAGCACTGTGAAATTCTTGGATGAAAGGCCTTATGTAAGCGCAAATACTGCAAATTTAAGAAACATACCATTATGGGGATTCTTTTTCTAATATTTGTTCAGATTGATTTATAGATACTAACTGAAGTATCTTCTTTTTTTTTAAAAAACTAATTTATTTTTAATTGGAGGATAATTGCTTAGTAATGTTGTGTTGATCTCTGCCATACATCAACATGGATCAGCTATGGGTATACATATGTCCCCTCCCTCTTGAACCTCCTTCCGACCCCTTCCCACCCCTCAGGTTGTTATGGGGCACTCATTTGAGCTCCCTGCATCATACAGTGAATTCCCACCGGCCATCTATTTCATTAATACATATGGTAATGTTTATGTGTCAGTACTGCTCTCTCAGTTCATCCTGCTCTCTCCTTGCCCTCACTGTGTTCACGAGTGTGTCTTCTATATCTGTCTCTCTTGCTGCCCTGCAGATAGGCTCATCAGTACCATTTCTCTAGGTTCCATATGTATGTGTTAATAAACAAGAGTATCTTCTTTTTGTCTTGTCTAGTTATTTATCTCCCCATTGATCTTTACTTCAGTTTTGGAAAAACCTTTATTTCAACCTAGTTCTTTGGAAAGAAACAAATCAGAAATTATTTAAATGACAGTGTCCCCCACATTTTCAGTAATGTTGAAACTGAAATACATTTGGAAAATAGGAAAATAGGCGTGAGTACTGTGTATTAGATTTGATTACTGGTATTGGGTAGCAGCTTCACCTGTATTGTCACCTGAATGCATCTTTCTTCCATTTTAATCATGGAGAATAATATAAAATGCTCTTCATGTATATAAAATATATAACACATCAGAGCTTTTACCTGAAATTGGTATTTAAAAATTTTCTAAGAATTTCTATGGTATATAGGTAAACCAAAGAGCTTTTTTAAAAAATTATATGAAGTTACAAAGAATGTTCCTTGGGGAAGAAGGTTTGAGGTTGAATATTTGTTTATGCTGTATCTAGAAATAGGAGCTTTAATATGTAGAGAAAGCAACTAAATCCTTGATTTTACAAAGGATTAAAGACATCTGCTTAATTCTCAAAATTTGAAATTAACAGACATTAATTTTTTTTGGTTTTATTCTAGCAAATTAACAGACTATTACTTTGGTGTAGATAGTATTACTCAGTTGATTATTTTTTTAAATGTAATTTGTCAAAGTCTTGTCTATTATGAAATATATATGAGAAATTTTCCTTAATCTAATTTTCCTTAATCTAAAATACAGTTTGTTTATTTTGTTCAACTTATATATTCTATTCAATATATGCACTCAATTTATTACTCACACTTTTGAAAACTTTCCTGTATAGAATAACTCACCCCAGCCTTAGGAATAAATTTTAGTTACTGTTTTCCCCCGACTTCATCCAGTCCATTGTTTTGGTTTCTCCAGTTTACCCATTTCTCAATATCATTTCTCCATTTTGTTGATTTTGTGTTTGTTCTCTTTGATGGCAGTAGCTCCTTTTGCTCAGGAGAAGAGATTTCTCAAGTCTGATTGGAAAATGTCTTGAATTGTCTTGTTTTACATGGATACACACCTTTGGTTTTACTTAAGAGAATCACGTGCTATGGTTATATGGCAATCTCAGATCTGGGCTATTTCATGAAATGGAGATGTCAGCTGGTCAACGCCAGCAGGAATTTACTTCCCAGATCCGGATCTGCCCATCAAAGTGTCCTTTCAATAATCACATCCCTTTTGACCATGTTACTGTCCACTTCTCTTTAATAACATGTTCTGTGAATCTCTGGCAGGAGCTAGAACAGGGGTGGGCAAGCTTTTTCTGAAGAGGGCCAGATTATAAATATCTTGGGCTTTGTGGGCAATATAGTTGAGTTGCAGCTATTCAGCCTTGCCTTCGTAGCACAAAAGCATCCAAAGACAGTATGCAAGTGAATGGATGTGACTGTTTCCAGTAAACCTTTATTTATGGACACTGAAATCAGATTTTACACAATTTTCATTTGCTATGGAATGTTATTTTTTTGATTTGTCCCCCCCCCCAACCATTTATTATTATGGAAACCATTCTTTCATTTATCTGCTGTACAAAAGCAGACAGTAGGCTGTTTGACCCTTGACCCATGTTTTTTGACTCCCTGAGAAGCAAAGAAGGAGGCACATAGAACTGGTTGCTTAATTTCATGCAGATATCCAGGGTTGCTTTTGTTACTATCAAAAATAAAATAAATGGGACTTCCCCGGTGGCTCAGTGGTAAAGAATCCGCCTGCCAGTATAGGGGGCATGAGTTTGATCCCTGGTCCAGAAAGATCCCACATGCCGCAGAGCAACTAAGCCTGTGCGCCACAACTATTCAGCCTGTGCTCTGGAGCCTGGGAGCTGCAACTACTGAAGCCCTTGTGCTTTAGAGCCTATGCTCTGCAACAGGAGAAGCCCATGCGCTGCAATTAGAGTAAAGCCCACACAACAAAGACCCAGCACAGCCAAAAATAAATACATAAAAAATAAATACATTTCTTAATATGAGAGGAGATATAAATGATGTCATTTTTAATAGTAACTTCACTGTTTGGGTTTAGTTATAATAGAAGATTAAAGGTGGTTTTCTCCTTCACATACTAAATGTGGAAAATTGTGATGAGCTATGGAATAAAACTTTTCACTTAAACATTGTCAAAAGACTAGCATACACAGGAACTGTATATATTTGTTTGATATGAAGGTTTCATTTAAGGGAAAGAACTGCCTTCCAGGCTGTTTTAGCTTGTGGTTTTGATCTTATTGTGTTCTGTCCCTACCTGATGATTTGTGCAATCCAGTGATGATAATTCAGAGCTCAAAAGTAGGTTGTCTCTAATTTTTATGCTTTCTTAGTATTAGAGTTTTTGGTTTTTAAATCTGAAATAAAAACCAAACTGTTGTCTCTCCAGGTACGCGTTGCTTTCCTTCTCCTGCTTAAACTTAAAAATACAGCCTGTTTGTTGGCTTTTGTTGGCACTGAATAGTGCCGGGACACTGCATATTTCACAGCAGACATTTCCCCACTTAACACTGTGAGCAGTTGGTTAATTTGAAGATCTGTTACTGCTGTTGATCCTTGCTATGACAAAAATCAATGTACACAGCACAGCCTGAATTAATAGGGCTCAAACTCATTAGGCCATGAAAATAGTTTAATCAACAGTGAGCCCTTTAAAGACCTTGTCAGAGTATTTTAAAACAGATTCAACGAAAAAAAATGGTTAGCACCTAAAAATATTATTTGTTTCAGAGTTTATATTGTTCCTTTTTAAAATTCTCTTGAATGACTTCTGGGGTTGTCCCTATGCTCTGTTTAGAGGGAAAAAACCTCTATATTTGTATTTATTATGTTGGACCATAGCCATTCAATCTAATTACTCATCTCTTAGTAAAAGCCCTTTCAGACACTGAAACACACTTTGTTTATTCATCCTTATTTCTCACCAGAGGGTATATTCTGGATGAGTATTTAGATTTTTTTCCTCTGGGTTCTCCTTCTGCAGTTTCAGCCTTCTCTGCATGCTCACCCTACTTCCTCCCCGACCTTGTTCAGTTTGGTAATGGTTGTCTGATTTGATGTTTGTGGGGTGTTCAGGATTTGATGGCTGCCTTAGTGTGAATCAGCGATCCCTTCTAAGCATCCTTTTCCTCTTGTGAAAGTTCTTATTGGGTTGAACTGTGAGTAGTTTGTGAGAGGTAGCTAAAGGTCAAAGAGGAAACCTATATTGACTGATAATAAATTGAATTTCCCTGTTAGATAGCTTTTTATTTTGGGGTGCAGAGCCTGAGTTTAAGTCCTGGTTCTGAAATGTACCAACCACATGACTTTCTTGGACAGATGTCATTTAGTACCTTTCTTGCTGTGTTTGTTCATTTATAAAATGGAGAGAATGATAGTAGTCATTGTTTACGAATAGTGTCATGTATGTAATGTACTTAGAGTAATCCTGGGCACCTGGTTAGCACTCAGTAAATACTTGTCTTATTGCCATCATCATTACAGTTTGGATGAAAAACAGCTAATGTGAATATTAAGCAGGAAAAGGACATTATCAGGATTGACTTTTGGAAAGATAGCTTTAGTAGGTGAGAGGAAGTTGGAGGCAGGGCCAGGTGAGCAATGGTAGAGACAGTAAGGCCAGTGTTAAAGGTTGAATTACATCCATTCCAGATTATCATGTTCAAGTCCTAACCCCATAGCTCATTGTGTGTTAGTTGCTCAGTCATGTCTGACTGTTTGTGACCCCATGGACTCCAGGCTCCTCTGTTCATAGACTTCTCTGGGCAAGAATACTGGAGTGGGTTGCCATTTCCTTCTCCAGGGGATCTTCCTGACCCAAGGATTGATCCTGGGTCTCCTGCATTGCAGACGGTTTCTTTACCATCTGAGCCACCTATGTATGTATATATAATTATCTTCATGAATGTCCCCCAAGGACACAAAATACTGCTGGACTTACAGTTGGCATTCAGGAAATATTTGAATGATAGGTGTAACTTTATTCATAAATACCATCATTGGCATCATTGTGATGTCAACTAATTTTTAATTCATCATTTACTAGGTTCCAGGCATGGGGGCAAGTTTTGTTTTATTTATTTATTTTTTTTTCATTTATTTTTATTAGTTGGAAGTTAATTACTTTACAGTACTGTAGTGGTTTTTGCCATACATTGACATGAATCAGTCATGGATTTACATGTGTTCCCCAAGTTTTGTTTTCTTGAATGGGAATCCTACTTAATTTTGACAGTAAATATAGTATATTGTTAATCTCATGTTGCAAATCATATATACATGTGATGAGGCAGCCAAGACTGAATATTTAAGTAATTTGCCCCAAATGTGCTCTTATTTGGAAATGGGACCACTGCAGTGTAGTTAGTTAAGAAGAGAGTGAGCCCAAATCCAACATGCATGGTGCCCTTGGTGGTTGGTGGTTTAGTTGCTAAGTCATGTCCGACTCTTGTGAGCCCATGGACTGTAGCCCACCAGGCTCCTCTGTCCATGGGATTTTTCAGGCAAGAATACTAGAGTGGATTGCCATTTCCTTCTCCAGGGGATCTTCCCAACCCAGGAATCGAACCCAGGTCTCCTGCATTGCAGGCAGATTCTTTACCGACTGAGCTATGAGGGAAGTTCATGGTGTCCTTATTAATGGGGATATCTAGGCACAGAGATAAACACACAGGAGGAAAATGATGTGGAGGGACACAGGCCATCCACACGCCAGAGAGAGGGGACTGGGACAGACCCTTCCCTTACAGTTTTCAGAAGAAGCCAACCCTATGGACACCTTGACCTCTGGTTTAGAGATTAGAGATTGAAGATTTTCTATTGTTTGAGCCCCTCAGCTTGTGGTACTTTGAGGGCAGAGACCTGGGAAACTGATACAACCAGTTAGGGAGATGGTGACATTCTGAACTGAGGCAGTGGTGGTGGTCTTGAGGAGAGGGAGACAGAGGTGTTTAAAATGCAGAACCAGTGTGTGCTGTGTGTTAAGTCACTTCAGTGGTGTCTGACTCTTTGCAACGCCATGGATTGTAGCCTGCCAGACTCCTCTGTCCCTGGGGGTTCTCCAGGCAAGAATGCTGGAGTGAGTTGTCATGCCCTCCTCCAAGGGATCTCTCTGACCCCGGGACTGAACTTGAGTCTCTATGTCTCTTGCTTTGGCAGGCGGGTTCTTTTCCACTAGTGCCACTTGGAAAGCCTGAGGAACCAGTAATCCTTAGTAACTGATAGACCATGAGGAGGTGGGAGAAGTAAGAGATTGTTTTACTTGAGTGGATGCTACCATTAAGTGACACTGAAAATACTGAGGAAGAAAAGGTGTGAGGAACGGAGTTGGGTTTGACGTGCATGTAGGACCTTGAGGGAGGGGCCAGAGCAGGCGGTTGGATGATTCTGCACCTGAAGTTCAGGAGGGAGGTTGGGTCTGGACCTGTTTATGATCATTTATGGAAGCAGGACTTGAGGACATGGGGGGGAAATTGCTTAGAGTGTACAGTGAAGTCTCTGAAGACAGCATGTAACTAGGTTCTCTGAGGAATACTCAGATTTAAAAGTGGCAGGCAAAAGAGGGGTGGTTGTAGAACAGTAAAGGGTGCTGACTAGAGACTTGCAACAGGATGGTGCTTAAATGGGAGGACGTACATTAGTATGTAGCATTGTTTAGGTGGTTTTGTCGCAGTGCTCAGCAGCCCATCTGTAGGAGCTGATATTTTTTGTGCTTATTAAGTGTCAGTTCCTGTGCCAAGATTTCATATGCATTAGCTTATTTAACCTTCAGTACAACTCTAAGCTAGGTATTATTATTCTTATAGATGTGGCAACCGAGACATGGAATAATTAATTAATTTTCCTCAGATTACACAGGGAGTAGGCTGTACAGTTGGAATTTAAGTCTAGGTGGGCTGACTCCTGAACCTGAATTCTTACATACTGACCAGGATGCCTCCTAACCCAGAAGCAGGTTGAAGATTTTCTGGCTAGATATGAGGCAGGAGCAAAGGACACTGAAGGATGAGAATGCTAGGAAGAGCAGTGGAATACAAATGGAAGGTTCACTTTTGTGTCAGAAGTAGTGGTTGGGGTTCTCACTGAAAGCCAGAAAGCTGGCGGGAAAGATTGAGGTTGCAGGAAATGTGCTGGCAAGAAGTTACATGGACCTATGGCCTCTCTTACTGGTTATAACTAATGCTTGAAGCCAAAGCCTGAAGCAAGAGCTTAAAATATTTTTTTCCAGGTTTCTGTGCTAACCTCCTCAACTTGTAGAAGTGAGCAAATGAAATTAAATATATTGTGATTTTGATGGAAATAATTTGAGGAGTAAGGCAGAAAACTTTCTTGTAGAAATATTGTATATCTCTGTTCAAGTTCTCAGTGAAGTATATATGTATGTATGCACATATTTGCACACATATGAAATGTTTATAAGACAAATACAATTGTTTTGTTTATGACATCCTATGTGTTTTTTCTTAAATTTATTCCTAAGACTGTTGTTTGTATTGTGAACCCCTGCCCTGAATTTCTAGTCGATGTGCCTGAGTTTTATTTATTGCATAGTAACATTACTAAACTCTTATTCTGATACTTTTCTAGTTTATTATCTTAGGATCATTCCCAGATAGGCAGTCATATTGTCTGCAGATAGTAATTGTCTGTCTCTCTCTTTTTAAACCTCTTTTTCTTGTCTTACTTCAGTTAACTGGAACTTCCAAAAATAATGTTAAATTAAAAAAATCGGGGAGGGGACTTCCCTGGTGGTCCAGTGGGTAAGACTCCATGCTTCCATGCAGGGGGTGTGGGTTCTACCCCTGGTGTAGGAACTAAGATCCCAAGTGCCATGTGGCATGGCCAAAAACAAAAGACAGAAATAATGTTAAAGGTGGCGCTAGTATACATCCTTGCTTTATTCAGGGTTCCTCTAATATTTCATATTCATAATGATGTTGGAATATTGGCTTGAATTGTAGCTTTAAAATCATGGGAGGTTTTTTTTTTTTTTTTTTTAACGGCCAATTTTATCAGTTACGTTTCTGGCAAGGCTTCCTTTAACAGAAATAATCTTCATCTCTGCCGTTGTGTGCCATTGTGTGGCACTCTTGGCTGAATTAAGGATGGACTTTGAAGATTTCCTGAAGGAAAAGGTTCCCACTTAGCCAGTTCTCTGACTGCTGCATCTGTGTCATTTAGCAAGGCAAGCTCATGCAACATCTTGTCATGAGCTGGATGTTCATGGAGTCTCCCTGGAAAGACAGGATGACTCTCTCCAAGTAGTTCATTTGGATGAAGTTGACTAAATCCATTCAAATCTGATACATCAATGCCTTTGTACCCAAAGCTAGCCAAATTACTAGACCAGGGACTGCTGCCGTGACCTGGAATCAGGGTTTCCAGTACAGGAACAGAAGTAGCTTGTCTCCTGGACCACAGACTGATGGGTCAGAGCTGAGGCCTTTGTGTCTTGCTTGATGGCAGCCTCGTCATTTCCTCGAAGGTTCAGAGAGTGGAGGATGGGGACGCTACTTGCCCTGAGCTGTGCTGAGCACTGTGACTTCTTAATCAAAGCAAAAACTGGCTCAAACTATCCCTTTCCCTAAGGTTTAATTTCATTCTTCAGCATCAGTGGGCTGTTTAAGAAGTTTGCAGTGTTTGAGGGACAAGGCAGGTGGTTAAGTTCTGTGGCCCACCTTTTTAAGAAGAAGGTATAAAGGAAAGTAAATTTTTGCAAGTTTCCTACTTGCTGAAGATTCTTCTTTAATAGAGTACTCCCTACATTTGTAGGAGGTTTTCTTTTCTTTTCTTTTCTTTTTTCCTCCTCTTCATTTTGTTCTGGCTCAATTGTGAGAAATAGTACTATGTACCAAATAATGGATATGCAGATACTTGTTTTTGGCAATACCATGTCCCAAGGTGGGAAGTATGAAATACACTTTTTGAGAGACCTGGTGATTTCCATGAGGAATTGTGGAATTTGTTTCCATTCAGTAACTTTCAAGAAGAGCGGGTGAGGAAGCTGAGCCTCAGTTTTTTTGATTTATATTTGAATTGTGAGATTTTCTGTTATCATACAGTTCATTTAGTCAGTTAAGTTAAAACATACAAAAGTGCTTTGGAACTGACTTATTTTGATATGACTCTCCAGAGGACTTGGATCTGCTTTGTATAATCTGAATCCCTTTCTCAACTCTAATATTCTTCTCTTTTTATTTAGGCATTTTCACCAAATATTATGGTAGCCTTAAGATATACTGTGTGGGTGGATTTTAGTGAGGCAGAAACCTGAAAAATACCAAAGAAAGATGAGGTGAGACAATTGAATGTGCTAGGGAGAGTGTTAAGGAGATGGCTGGTCTTTGCTGGACCTGTAGTTACCTGAGGCCATTAGAGAGCATTTGATGGCTGTTGTTGAACCTATCAAGTTATAAACCCAGCAAGTTGGCTCTCCCTTGGAGTAAGTGGGAAGCTGTCCTGAGGATGGAATGGACCTCAACAAATAAAGATGGTTGAGACTTAAGTAAGGGGCTTAGAATTTGGTGCCCCTTCTTCTTTGCCTCTAAGCTGTACACAGTTGAGTATTTTGTGATCCATCTGTCATTTCTGTCCTCAGTTGTGTCCCAGAGGAGCTGCCTGCCCCCTTCACCTGTTCTTTGACCCCTATCGGACTTGACACACATCATCTCACCAGTGCCCTCCCCTCAGTCTTTTCTTACCCACTTCATTCTACCTCAGGCAGTGTTTAGTGTCCATCTTTTTTTTCTCTTTTAATTTTTCCTTGGTTATCTCAAGAAAATATTTCTTTACAAAACCTGACTCTGATTATGGCAGGTTAAATACAGAAAGTTGAACTAGTCATATCTGCACTAAGTAAGAGAAGGCTGTGCATTTACAAAGTAAAACCTGTTGTCAGAAAGAGCCTGTTCTCAGCCCTTGAAAATACCCAGAAGACCCATTTAAACCCTGTGCAAGTGTCAATATCTCCCCCTTTGTCAATTAAACATTTTTGTCTCAAAATAAATAGAAAATGACTTAATTCACTTCAAGAGTTTTACAGGTATCAACAGTATTGTTTCTGAAAAATTTTCACTGGAAAAATACAGTGAACTTCTTAAGGGATTTAGTAAGTTAGTGACCTGACCTAGAAATGTAACAATAATTTATAAAATGGTTTCTGTGGAAATGTGTAGTTTAAATTATGAATCCGCAAGTGAACTCATAGATCATACTGAGGTTATAAATTGAGAACAGCTTGTGTTTTATGTCATATCTAAAAAGTGGTCATGTTTTTACATCTTTCTCTGGAACCCTCCTCCAATTTAATCATCATCTAGTCCTGTTGATCCTGTAATCTTATCACATCTCAGTTAATAGTATCAAATCTAATTTTCACTCCCTTACTTAAAGCCTTTCGATGACTTCCACAGCACCCAGTGGGAGTGAATGCAAGGTGGCAGCGACCATATCATGTCATGTCTTAGGAATCCTGCTTTATAAAATTAACATGTGCCAAAGAGACTGAACTGTTCTTAATATGTGATAGATCATTCCACCTATTGGTAAATGTGGTATAATCAGGGCCCTGGAACCTGAGTGATCATTTTAGCAGTTCTTTTTCCCTGGTCAGGGTAGAGTGGTGGGGTGACCAGTTTGTCCCTGGGACCTTTATTATTTTAAAATGGGAAATCCTGTGTCCTGAGACCCTCTCAATCCTGGGGCAGTTGGTGGGAGAGAAAGGAAGAATGTGAATTTTCAAAAACTAAAATGTATTTTATTGAAGGATTGTTTATTTACAATGGTGTGTTAGTTTCTGCTGTATAGCAAAGTGATTCATTTATGCATACATGTATAATATTCTCTTTCATGAAGAATGTGAATTTAAAAATTTATTAGATATTTTCTTACCGCTGGGCCTTTGCACCTGCTGTTCCTTCAAACCAGAATGGGCTAGTTCCTTCTTACTCTTTTATTTCTCATTTAATTGTTCCAAGAGCTTTCAGAAATAGGTTTAGCTTGCCTGGCTCTGGGTACTTACTATGCCTGTCCCAGAATAATACTGATCACTCCTGACTGTGGTTGCTTGTTCAATTAAGAAGGCAGAGCTGTGTGGGACACTGATGTGGCCCCCATGGTTGCACATTAGAATCACCCGAGGAGTTTTCTAAATTTAAAAAACAGTCCACACCTCGTGGCAGCCAAGATTGAGAGTGATGAGTACTGAAAAGGGTATGACCCAGGTCAGGTGCCTCTTTCCTACCCAAGAGAAAGAGGTTTTAAGAAACGCTTGGATAGGGAAACAAAAACAAAACCCCCAAACTGTTCCATTTCAACCCTCCTACAACCTGCGGTTGTCTGTAATGCCTACAGAGAGGTCTCAGACTGTGTTGAGGGTCGTAGGAAAGCATGGCTCACAGGTGACACAAGAATATATGGTTAGCTGTCCAAGCTATGGTAGCCTAGGGTAGTGGTCTTCAGAGTGGGGGTGCTGCTTCTCCAAGGAACAAGATGTGCAAGATGATCGACCCATTGGGGTGCAGGAGAAGCAGCAAAAATCTTGTTTTAAAATTTTAGTAGCACCTGGATAAATTTCATGTACAGATATATGTATCTTGGGATGTGTGCTTCTTGTCTGCTCTTGCAGGTATGCAGTTACTTTAAGAACACTCTTGGAACTTCCCTGGCAGTCCAGTGGTTGGACTCCATGATTCCAGTGCAGGGGGAATGGGTTTGAGCCTTGGTTGGGGAGATAAGATCTGTGCCCCTCAGCACGGCAAAAGCAAAACAAACAGCCCCTCCCTCCCTAAACCCCACACTTCTATAATGGCCTGTGAGGTCCTCTCTGATCTTATTACTAGTTCATCGTCATCTCCCTGCCCAGTTCCTCTGGCCCTTTTGCTGTTACTGGAACACTGCTGAACATACTAGCCTTTGCCCTGGAGATTCCGACTGTCTGGAATGCCCTTCTCCAAGATCCCCTTGGAGCTTTAGGCTAACTGCCTGACCTTCTTAAAAGGTTTGCTCAGGTGTCATTTCGTCACGAGTCCTAGCTTGAGCACCATTTTTAATGTGGTAGCCGGTGCCCTGCCCCCTGCACACTTAGCGTGCTCTAAGGTTTTTTCTTCCTTATTAGCACATTGGATACACTGTAGTATATCTATGGTCCTCTGTTTCCCCGCTGCATAACATGTGGCCAGGACTCTCTTTTTGCTTTGTTCACAGGTGTGTTCCAAATGCTTGTAAGAACAGTGTCAGTTCGATACATTTTTGTTGACTGATTAAAGCATCTGACACACAGTAGGCTCAGTAGGGTTTTTTTTTTTTTTTTATGGCATGAATAAAATATTTAGGAAGTTCGGGAATACAAAAAATGAATAAAACATGCTTTTTGCCCTTAAGTAGTTCCAGGTAGCAGTGGAGACCAATATGTAAGAAAATAACTTTAAACCTGTGGGAACTGTAGCAGTAGAATATGTGGAGGGTTAGAGAGGTGGCATTAAGTTGTGGTTAACTCTCCGGGGGTGGAGATACTTAAAAATCAGAGCCCCTGAAAGGGATGAGTATAAATTTAAAAGCCTTGGCCATGCAGGAACCTGCATAAACCCAGAGCTTGTTTGTCCAACGTGAAATGAGGAGGAAGATTCCTAACATCAAGATTACTATTTTATTTTTTGTTTTTAAAGAATAAGATTAGTAATAGTCCCCTCTTGGAGAAGGATCTCGTAGAAATTTTCAAATGCATAGTTTTTTCCCGGGCAAGGTATTAACCAGAGTGCTTCTGTACCCAATATCCACCAACTCTTAGTTCCTTTCCCCCTGTTTCATTCTGTACTTTCCAAGCCTTGGGCAAATCATAGTTATTTCAAGCAATTGATCAGTCAATAAATATTTATTTGTTAAAAACTCACTGTGTATCTAGCACTCTAAATAGAAAAAGAGCAGCATCTCTTTATGAAAATATGTTGGGGTGGAAATTGCTTTGTTGTACAGTCACTCAGTCAGGTCCTACTCTTTGCAGCCCCTTGGACCGCAGCACACCAGGTTTCCCTGTCCTTCATCATCTCCCGGAGCTTGTTCCAACTCTTGTCCATTGAGTTGATGATGCCATCCAACCATCTTGTTGCTTACTGGAAATACATTGATCTCATGAAAACAACAGCAAAATCCTTGGCCAATTAATTGTGCGCCCTATCCCCATCAAGGGTAAACATTTAAATAAGTGTTTTAGAAAAAGAAAATCAAGGGTTTTTAATCCATTAACGATAGATAGGCCTGCTTTTACTAGTCCAGAGGAAATGGAAAATTATTTGAATACAGTACTTGTGACTCTGTAGAGGCCCTTTCTTTGATAGATACATGTCTTTTCTCTAGCTTGAAGCAGATTGGCACATCTCCATTGTTTGTTCCTGTGTTTGTTTTATGTAAACTGGTATTATTTTAATAATTTAATATGTTCTGCTTTGGCAGGTATGTAGAAGAGTGCCTGTTGGAAGTGTATCTATCCGCTCCCCCCCTCCTACCTCCACCCTTGTCTATAATACACCTTAGGCTTCTTTGGATATTTAGTAATACCTTGAGGACATAAATTGGGAGCACAAAGAATCATATCACTTAATTTCATCCAGATCTTTGGCTGGAAGGCTTAGACAATAGCATGTTGACATTGCTTGCCTCTGTATGCCACTGCAGTCTTGGTCCATGGGATGAGGAGGACTGAGAGGGAGGAGCCAAAGAATAGGCTTCCTACTGAGACAGGCGCTGCCTGTTGTGATGGTTGCTCTGCTTGCAGGACTCAGCTGAGTGCCTGTCCAGACACTCCTCCTACGTTCAGCTAAAGTAGCAGCAGTGGTAACAGAATGAAAAGCAAAATGCTGCCTTTCCTGCCCTCTCTCGCATTCCTCCTCCCCACTTTTATTGAGTAATGTTCTTTATAAACAAATAATGAATTGCTAACCTTACTGAGCTCCTTGGAAGAAAAGCTATGACAAACCTAGACAGTGTATTAAAAAGGAATATTACTTTGCCAACAAAGTTCCATATAGTCAGAGCTATGGTTTTTCTAGTAGTCATGTACATATGTGGGAGTTGTACCATAAAGAAGGCTGAGTGCCGAAGAGTTGATGCTTTTGAACTGTGGTGTTGGGAAAGACTCTTGAGAGTCCATTGGACAGCAAGGAGATCAAACAAGTCAATCCTAAAGGAAATCAGTCCTGAATATTCATTGGAAGGGCTGATGCTGAAGCTGAAGCTCCAGTACTTTGGCAGTCTGATGTGAAGAGCTGACTCATTTGGAAAAGACCCTGATGCTGGGAAAGATTGAGGGCAGGAGGAGAAGGGGATGACAGAGGATGACATGTGAGATGATTGGATGGCATCACTGACTCAATGGATAGGAATTTGAGCAGACTCTGGGAGATAGTGAAGGACAGGGAAGCCTGGTTTGTTGTAGTCCATGGAGTTGCAAAGAGTTGGACACGACTTAGTGACTGAACAACAACCTCCCAGTGCACGAGACGTTGGTTTAATCTTTGGGTTGGGAAGATCTCCTGGAGAAGGAAATGGCAACCCACTCCAGTATTCTTGCCTGGGAAATACCATGGACAGAGGAGGCTGGTGGCCTCAATCCATGGAGTCGCAGAGAGTCAGACATCACTTAATGACTGAACTACAATATCACTGATGGGGCGATTTAGGCCCAGGCTGATTGTTTTCATCAGTTTCTTACCGATGAGTCCATGTGGAGTTTGTGCTCACAAACTCACAGTGTTCATTAGAGCATTTCTTGTGGGCCCTGCACTTGGCTCAAGGCTTTGCTTGAATCATTTCATTTCATCATTGTGATAACCACATGTAGGAGGTACTGTTATAGTCACATTTTACACATGAGTATTTACACATGAGCGTATACTTGCCCAAGAACACTCTGGGAGTGAATTTTGGAGCAGGGACAGTGTTGGCCATCTGACTCCAGAGCTGGCACCTTTCACCATCAGACTAAAGTACCAGATTCTGGACAGCTTGGTCAAGAGCTGGGTCTGAAATGTTTCCTCCTGCTCTTAGGGGAGCAGGTGAGGAGAGAGCCTCACTCACCACTAAGATCCCCTGGAAAAATACCTGGAATTCCTTCTCACTGCTGGTGAAAGAACTGTGCTAGCTCCCAGAGCTGAAGACAGTTCAGTTGACTTCGTGCCCTGTTGGAGGTCAGAGGTGATTGACTTCTACCATTGCTTTTTTCTCATGAACTCTAAGGCCGTTCTGCTTTTACCCATCCAGCTGGCTTGACTTTCTGAATTTTGTGACTCTTCAGTGTGGAAACAGGCCCACTGCCTCAGCTGGTGGGAACTGAAAAGCAGCAGGGGGAGAGACTGCTTTTTCATCTGACCTTATTTCTTAAGAAAGTCTGTAAAAACTGTAGAAATCTGACAGCTTTAGAATTTATAATTTTAGGAATTTATGTGAAAGGCCAGTATTCCCTAAGGTAAGCTCACTTCTTTTCCTTTCATGTGCCATATCTGCTCTTGTTCTCATTCTCACACTCTCTCTGAGCAAAGAAATGGAGGTTATAGCAGGGGCAGTATTAGTAAAACAGATGTGTCATACTTGAAATTGGATGCATTTAACGGTCTTATGTGTTAACCACTCTTAACAACTGTGTTTACTATTGAAACTGGAAATACATATTTGATTATAGTTTAACCAGCTTTATTTTTGTACTGTTCTCCTGTAAATGGATTATTTTTAGTTTAAATTTTTGCTGCAAGCCCTTTCCCATTACTTAATTGACTCTTCAGTCACCACTTGCAGTACACATGTCAGCATTCCCATGGACGCTAAGCACACACAATGTAGTTGGCACAAAGGCAGGTTCTCTGTGTATTACTGGACTCTGTCGCTTGCTTTTAATGCTGAAAGTGGGGTCCTTTCTGATTTCCTTCTAGTTTTCTAATGGAAATCTAGGGAGTGTATGTCAGTCTCCCTTTAAAGTTTATCCTAATAGCTCTTGGTGGTCATCGTAAAATTATTCATCTGAAAAGTAGCAGATTGCAAGTGAAACGGTGTCCCAGTAGTATTTGTTTTGCTGCCGCCTAATGATACCTCTGTTTGAGTCACCGAATACTTCCAGAGCATAACCTTTAAAGTGGGTTCCCACGTCTTAATTTGCCACTTGGCACATTTAGTTCTCACAAACTAGAAGCAAATTTTGTTTCATGAGAAACTGCTTGCCAAGCTTTAATTTAGGTCTTCTTAGAGGATTATTAATGAACTTGTGAAGGGTATGTGAATACTTCTTAGTGACGAAACAGTGGCATTAAAATTCAGCTCTATTATCAACAAAAGAGAAAGCGTGGTGTTTGGGAGATACTGAAAAACACCACTGTTAACATGATGATAAGCTTGCAGTTTTGCCTCTAACTAGTATTTGAAAACATTCTCTATATTCCTTTATCAGTCTTATTCTCTTTTAAGAAAACTTTTAGCTGTTTATAGAACATATCTTTGAATAAACAAATGGGTAAAGTGCTTAAACATTGTTTAGAAAATTTGTGTTAAATTCTTTGAAACTAGATAATGTGTTTGTACTTTTGCTTTTATGGCATTTATCTTTTAAAAGCTTTTACTATAGGTAGTGATATGTTTCTCATTTTATGTATACTCAAATTATAATGATTGAATTTGGTTGTTTTATCATTCATTTTTTGATTTCTTGGATTGTTTCTGTGTTTTTCCTTTAAAACACAAAAAACTGAGTTTTTGTTGTTTAAATGGAGTGCCTAAATTTCAGGAATCTTGCCAGCAGGTGGCAAAATGTAGTACAACTTTCTGTATGAAGAAAAACAGATTTCAGTTCTGTTCCATGTGTATTAGGATCTATCTTTCAGCTTCTTTGGCTGGATTTCTTTCCCTCCCACCCTCTGAAATTTGCAGCTCTGTTCACCAGATGACCAGAGTGCATCCTGAAACTTTAATGGTATGTGACAGTGAATTTCTTAAATAACTAAGGTTTTCAGCAACATTTTTGTTAATGTTTGTCTTTCAGCAACATTTTGTTACCTTCAATTTAGGTAATATATATACATGGACTTAATGAATCAATTGTGGTACACGATTTATTCATTAATTTTTTTTAATACTTTCCTCTTCCATCCTTGGGTCTTACTTCCCAGAGAGCCCACTGTAATTTTTTAAAGCATTTCTTTTGTTAACTCAGTTTTGAGAAACGATATGCTTATGTTTTTATTTTATATTTTAGGTATTATTTGCTGACCTTGCCCAATGAGAGGTGAGGGTTTATCCTTTTTATATCACCTACTTTCTCTTCCTTCATCTTCCTAATGCAGTTAAATGCAGTTTGTAATTAAATCAGTATAGAATATTTCTGTTACAATGACAATGTATATATTATTATAGCTGAAGCACATATTGTATTATGATTTAATTTTCTTTCATGTACAGCATCATCATCTTTGCTATTAATAATTCATTTCTTTCCCCCGACTCCATGTACCTCCTGCCCCTTGGTTTGTTCCTTTGCTTAATTTTGTAGATTCCTATCTTGAAATCAGCATCATAGTTTCCAACAATACTATATAAAATTCCTTTCAATGTAATGGAAACTATAGGATACCTATAAATCACTCTTGGTGATATCCCTCCTGGAACCCCTTCTCTTGATTTAATGTCTAGGACTGCCGCATGGCTGTTGGAAGGGGTCTTCCTTTTTGTGTCACTCTGGATATCATCTTAGAGGCTAGTTTTTGTAGTTTTTTTTTTTTTTTGGTGGGGGGGTTCCTTTTCATTTGTGAAATAACTTCCTGAGAAACAATATCTAGAAAGTAAATGTTTCAAGGCTGTGCATGTCTGAAAATCCCTTTATTTCTTACTCATGCTTGATTCATAGTTTGGTTGGATATAGAATTTTAGGTTGGATACTATTTTTCCTCAAAATTTTGAAAGCATTGCTTTATTGTCTTCCAGTATTCAGGAAAAAAAAAAGCCTGATCAGTAAGTATAGCATGTACACTAAACTGAAAACTAGGCTTAAGTTGTTATTAAAGGAGTGCCTTTTGAAAGATAAGGAGGACGCCTAGTTGGTTGAAAGTGAATATTGCTCAGTCATGTTCGACTGTTTGTGACTCCATCGACTATAAAGTTCATGGAATTCTCCAGGCCAGAATACTGGAGTGGGTAGCCTATCATTTCTCCAGTGGATCTTCCCAACCCAGGAATTGAACCAGAGTCTCCTTCATTGCAGGTGGATTCTTTACCAGCTGAGCTAACAGGGAAGGAATGCCATTTTAGTACCATATGTTAAAAGAAGGTAGTTTAATCCCCTATAGCTATATTGTGGAGGTAAACATTAAAAGTGTTAAGGTAGCTGTAACTGTCAAGTAAAAGATAACTTTTAAATTTCTCTTCTTGACACACCTCGGGGTAAATGACAAACTTTTGTGGTAATAACACTTTATGTTCATATTTTAAAATATTTTATCTTGATATTATGATTTTCTAAGCAGTGCCTTTTAGAAGCCAAATGGATTTTAAATGACAGGATACATATAATAATATATGGAATTTTGCCTTAAAGTTTTTATGAAATAACATTTAATTCTGGTTGGGAGGGATAAATTGGGAGATTGGGATTGACATATACACACTACTATATATAAAATAGATAATTAATAAGGACCTCCTGTATCACACAGTCCTTCTCAATACCCTGTAATTACCTACATGGGGGCTTCCCTGTGGCTCAGATGGTAGTGAACCTGCCTGCAATGCCGGAGACCTGGGTTGGGAAGATCCCTTGGAGGATGGCATGGCAACCCACTCCAATATTCTTGCCTGGAAAATCCCATGAACTGGTGGGCTATAGTCCATGGGATTGTGAAGAGTTGGACATGACTGAGTGACTAAGCACAGCACAGACCTATGTGGGAAAAGAATTTTAAGAAGAGTTGATATGGGCTTCCCTGGTGATCCAGTGGTTAAGAATCCACTTTGTGATGCAGGGGACACAGGTTTGACCCCTTGTCTGGGATGATCTCACATGCTGAGAAGCAACTAAGCCTGTGCTCCACAACTGAAGCACACAGCGCTTTAGAGCCCGAGAAGGAAAACTACTGAAGCTGGAGCACCTAGAGCCTGCAACAAGAGAAGACACCACAGTGAGAAGCCCGTGCACCGCAACTAGAGAGTAGCCCCTACTTGCTGCAACTGGAGAAAGTCCTCACGCGTCAATGAAGACCCAGCACAGCCAAAGAAAAATAAATAAGAATGGATATATGTTTATCTGATTCACTTTGCTATACAGTAGGAACTAAAACATTTTGAACCAACTATACTCCAATAAAAAGATGCTTGCTCCTTGGAAGAAAAGTTATGTCCAACCTAGACAGCATATTAAAAAGCAGAGACATTACTTTGCCAACAAAGGTCTATCTAGTCAAGGCTGTGGTTTTCCCAGTAGTCATGTAATGATGTGAGAGTTGCACTATAAAGAAAGCTGAGCGCCGAAGAATTGATGCTTTTGAACTGTGGTGTTGGAGAAGACTCTTGAGAGTCCCTTGGACTGCAAGGGGATCCAACCAGACCATCCTAAAGGAAGTCAGACCTGAATGTTCATTGGACGGACTGATGTTGAGGCTGAAGCTCCAATACTTTGGCTACCTGATGCGGAGAACTGACTCATTTGAAAAGACACTGATGCTGGGAAAGATTGAGGGTGAGAGAAGGGGACGACAGAGGATGAGATGGTTGGATGGCATCACTGACTCAATGGACATGAGTTTGAGTAAACTCCAGGAGTTGATGATGGACAGGGAGGCCTGGCATGGAGTCCATGGGGTCACAAAGAGACACGACTGGGCGACTGAACAGAACTGAACTGATACGCCAATAAAAATAAAAATCCCTTAATTACATATGAAATAGAATTCACAAATGATAAAACAATTATTTTCCACACAGTTTATTGTGTTGATAAAGCCATTTTAAAAATTGCTAAATAAAGACTAGAATCATGAAACTGGATATTTTATATAAAATAAAATGATAAATAAAATATCTTTGATGTTGGATATGTTAGGAATTTTAAAAAAAGCTATAATGGCTTTAAAAGCAAAAACCAACCATTTTCTTGAAGATCAAAAGTTTTTTAGTTAATCTGCGCTGATTTGGTTTTTTAGCAGGAATTTTCATTTAAGAAAGATGGTGATTCTTATATTTGTTTACAATAAATAATATGATAAAAATGAGGTAATCAACAGAAAACACATATTAAATGGCAAGTGTCAATTCTTTTTTTTTTGCAAGTGTCAGTTCTTTTTTTTTTTTTTTTTTGCACTACGGCTGATTTATATAATCACACACTAGACAGCAATAAAGAAAAGTGCACAAGAGAGACACATGATTGTATGGCCGAAATCTTACAGATGCTACATTGAGTTAGAGGTGAGGCACAAACAGAAAATAATGTGTAATTTCGCTTACATGAAGTTCAAGAGCAGGCAGAACTAACTGATGCTGATAGAAGTCAGGATAGAGGCTCACTGCAGGGGAGGGGATATGGACTGGGAAGGGACATGAGATCACATTTTAGGGTGCTGGAAGTATTTTCTATCTTAATCTGGGTAATGGTTATTAAAATGAATATCTGTTTAAAAATTAAGCTTAAGATTCTGCGTGTTACTTTACTGTCTGAATTTTATACCTCAATTTAAAAAATTTATTCATTGTTGGTTGCCCTGGGTCTTTGTTGCTGTATGCTGGCTTTCTCTAGTTGCAGAGAGGGTAGGATCCCGTTCATCGTGGTGCACGGCCTTCTCACTGCAACGGCTTCTCTGGTTTCAGAGCATCTGCTGTAGGTGTTCAGGCCCTGTAGTCGTGGCTCAGGGCTTATCTGCTCCAAGGGATGTGGAATCATCCCGGACCAGGAATTGAACCCATGCCATCTGCAGTCGCAGGCAGATTCTTATCCACTGTGCCTCCAGCGAAGTCCTATACCTCAGTTTTAAAGTATCAGAGCACGGGGATCGACAAAGCGTTTCAGTCCTTAGAGCAGTGCGATGCTTGGGTCCTAGCCCCAGGGACTCCGATTTATTTGGTGCGACGTGGGCCCTGGACACTGGGGTGATTTTAGGCGGCCCAGGTGGGGTTACATGCATCTGAGAGCTGCAGTGTGAGGACGTCCTTCCTTCTCTGCACCAGACCTGCACTCCGACCTCAGCACCCCCGGGGGCGGAGGGTGAGGTTCACCAAGCTCGGTACCCCTGCCCGGTCTGACAAAACCGATAAACTCAAATCGCTCTGCCATCCCCGCTAGGGACGCGAACTCTCACAAGTGTCAGTTCTTAACCCAGTTGCTGATTGTTGCTAAGTGGTTGTCTTAGTGTTGGTTACTATGGCTTTCCTCCTGCCTTTATAAATGATCACGAAAGATAAATTGTTTCTCATCCTACACCTAGCTCCTATGTACTGTTGAAAGAGAGGTATCTAAGAAGATTTATAGTTCAGGTTCTATAGCAAATCTTATTTTAGGATAATGCGCTTTTCTAGTTGTTTGGGCACCTTTTTGGCTTTTTCCCCAGGGATGTTAATCTTTGGCTGAAAAGAATAAACTCTAGTTCTCCATAACACCTGACTGCAAACTGCAGCCATAAAGCCTTAGACTGTTAAAACAAACATTTCTCAACCTTATAGCAGAGACTTCCTGTTTTTAAAGCTTTTCTGACCTTCCTAAGAAAAAGACCAATACCGCTGAGGTTACATCCTGTGGTTATTATCATTAAAAAAAAAAAAAAAACTATTGAATTTTTCTCAAGTGTATAAATGATTAATGCACCAAAAAAATGTAGATAGCACTGGACAGTGCTATCTTTGCTAGGCCTTCAATAAAAGATAATAGAACCAAGTCAGCTTTTAATGCATCTCTGTTTGTTCAAGGTCTGCTGTAATTGGAGTGTCAGGAAAATCTCACATTAAAGGGACCTACCCTATTCTGGGGAATTTGTAAAGGAAGCATTTGGCAGTCATTTCCTTTCACTTGTGAGAATGAACATGCTTTACATTATAATCGTTTAAACATAGAGTCTGGTGATGGGACATGCATAGTTTTCACTGTAGAGTTAACTTGCTCTGAAGATTAGAGAGAATGTTCACTGTTTAGGTTTTATTGTTAGAATGAATCAAATGAAGTAAATGTTAGGAAGTTAGCCCATGCCTTCCTTTGTCCTAAGTTGTATTTCCTGCAGCCCAAATATTTGCTTTTTCTAGTCAGTTAAAATTAAACTCGAATGGATGTTCAAATGAATGTCTCCTTCCAAAGAAAAGAAAAGAAACCATCCTGTATTGTTAAGGGCAAACATGCTTAAACTCTGGCTTTTTATTTTTGTTTTAATTGATGTATTAGATGTTTGAGTAGATATTTTGAACTAGAGTCTTTTGACCTCTTTTAGAGAGAAGTGATTGGTTTTTAAGCAGAAAAGTATTGGATCTTTAATGCCACTTGCGATGTTGAATCTGGCAAATGGTACTTATTTAATGTTTTGAAACATTTGCATTTATATTTTTCCTTAAATAACTTGGTGATTTAAAAAGAGTTCAGTTTATTGGCGGCAATAGCACAAGAGAAAACATACAGCAAAAAAAATTTTTTTTTTAGGAAAAGGGCAAAACAGTGTTTTGGATTTGTAAGCATTGTCTGTTTAATATTTTAAATTCTTGATATGGTGATTCCAGCTGGAGATTTTAGTTGTCTTAAGATTACTTCCTATAAACTTGGCTGGATCTCCACACTGATTTTTATCACATATTGTCAGGCCCTATTGTAAACATCCTGTCAAGGTCCTGAGATTCTGAGCTGTTTGTTCTACAGAACTCTTTGTTTCTTATTCATAACACTTTTCCAAATGAGAAATCTCTCAACTGTATTTTTGTCCTCTCAAAGTATCACTCTGATGGAACATTATAATTTCATCTATACAATCTGAGATCTCTAGTAAGTTTTAAAAATAGAGATGAAAATGTCCTTAAAAATATTTAAAGCAGATGCTGTCTTAGAGGTCTGTCTTCTCTCAAGATATGTTTCACATCCCACATCCATGAGAGGGCCACACACTTGCAAAAACGAAAACCTCCATATCTGGCCTTTGATCAGCTTCCTGTGTCAGAAGAGTTTGCAGTGAGTGCACACTGGAGCCAGTGCTTCATTTCTGCTCACTGTTCTTAGAAAAGCAGGATTTGGTGTGCTGCATGCTGTTTGTTTTTTTCCTCTTTTCTTTCTAGGAATATATTTTAATAATGTTGGTGATTTTGTTCTTTATGAAATAGCACCTTAAATATTTATTAGCAATTTATCACTCAAACATATACTTGAGTCTGTATTGGGAAGTGTAAAACAAAAGGAAACCTGTAGTTTAATGTCCACTCTTAATCTTGTACCTATGCATTTAATTTGGAGTATGTGACGTTCATAGTTTTACCCAAGGTTAGCCTCCCTGATTTGTAGAATATGATTTATTTCTAGTTATTTTAAAAAAGTATATTAAGTTTCCAACAGTATCCAGGTTGAAATTAACTCAGATTTATTCTGAAATGTAAAAGAGTAGGTATTAAGATTCTGGCATTAGAGACATAAGAATTCACTTTCCCCCAATAATCTGGAATATTTGCCTAATTATTGCATCACACATGTGAATGGTTCTCTGTGTGAGTCTTTTTCTGTGTGTACAATGATCATCACCATCCTAGTTGGTTTGTTTTAATGTTTCTGTTCTTCTGTGCCCTTAACTACGGAGCAACTGTGTGATTTAGTCATTAAATGTTGGCTGAATGGAAAGTGATGTGATTAATGAATGGGATAGGTAATTAGGGAGGCTTCCCAGGTGCAATAGTGGTTAAGGAATCCACCTGCCAGTCAGTGCAGGAAACTCAAGAGATGTGGGTTCAATACTTGGGTTGGGAAGATCCTCTGGAGAAGGAAATGGCAACCTACTCCAGTATTCTTGCTTGGAAAATCCCAAGGACAGAGGAACCTAGTGAGATACAGTCCAAGGGGTCATAAAGAGTAGGACACAACTCAGCAACTGAACTTGCACACATAGGTAATTAGGTACAAAAGGTATTTTAAAAAATCGTGTTAGTAAACCTTGATTTACAGTTAAAGACTTGCAAAGTATGTATTAGATGGTAGTTAGCTATTATTAAACAATATGTTATTCAGTAGTGCTAAAAACGGAGAAGTATATTATGTTTAATGTGCTAACTCTGATATCACATACATTTTAGGGTATGTCATGATTTCCTTTAAAAAGAAAGGGCATACTATTAATTCTTATACCAATAGAGTAATGGGAGTTCCTGAGACTAATTTGGGGAATCCAGGACATGTTGGGGAGGAATATTTTGATTTTGTTGAGGATGATTTGAGAGTGTCTGTGGAATGCTGTGTGGTTGAGTCCAGAGGAAATTTGCAAACTGAATCTGTGACTAAGGAGCAAGCTAAGGGCTAGAAAAATGAAATCTTGTCATAGAGGCATCTTGAGAGTAAATCTTCTCACCCATGAGAGATACCAGGGTGTGATAAGAAGAGACTGGACACTGACTGCCTGTATTTAGGAGCAGTCATGGCAAGAAACAGAGAGCCATCAGGTCTTAGGAGATCCAGGAGAGTGTGTAGTGCAAGGCTCAGGCAAACCACCAGGTCGCACACAGAGGAGTGGGGCCTGCTCTTGGGAGGAGTGCTGGAAACTGGCCTACTTTTTTTGGAGAGCAGTTTGGCCCAGTCTTTTTGACTGAAAAGTGCACATTCATTGAACTAGAGATTTTAGTATAGAAAGGCTATACTAAAGTGACAGCACAAAGTGTGTTGTAGTAATTAAGGACTTGTTAATTACGGTACTTCCACACAATAGAATTTTGTGTTAATGGTCTGTTGCAATCTGAGGGAAGCAAGATGCCATATAGGAAAAACAGTAGAATTTTAATATCATGAAATAAAAATCAATAGAGTAAGCCTCTAGACGAATGAATATATATATTCTTAAATATTTGTGGAAGTTTGTGTGCAAATGTTCTAGAAGAGAGTCCCCGGAGAGACTTCAGCTTGTTGAATGGGATTGCTTGGGTTTTCTGTAGGAACATATAATAATCAATACATTCAAAAGGGCTTCAAAAAGAATTATATATTGGTATTTTTCTTTTGAAAACTGTTTTGAAAACTTTTGTTGTATGGCGCCATTTTGTGAATTGGAAGAGGGAAAGAAGTAGACGTTTGCTTAACATCATATATCCACAGTCTCCATAGTCATGCAAAGCACAATCTCTGCATCCTAGGAGAGTATGCACACATTGCTAACAATACCAAGACAGCCCTTGCCTTGGTCCTTGTTTGCTTGATTGATTTTGGTAATCTTTTGACACTTTGACTCTTAGGGGAGCCAAATTACTTGATCTGAATGATTTTATAAAAGAATGCTGTAAGAATGGATGTTGATTGACTCCGCTTGAGACAGACCTCACTAATTCTTGCTAGATGAATGTTATTTTTAAACTTGCCTGTAAAAATGTCATCTCCTTTCCCTTTGGTGGTTTTAAGGAGTGGTCCAAAGCTGCTGTCTTTCGACCATGTGGCCACAAGTCTTCTGTCTATGACAGAAGCAGGGTGGCAGAGAGGAAAGCATGGTAGTTGTTCAAGGTTAAGGTTCTGGAATAACCTGAGCCCTGTTCAACTGTTACCTGCTAAGGTTATACTTGACATTTCCCCTGCTTACTGTACCCGGTCATAGCTTTAATGTTAGTTTAACTAGACTATTTAATTATAAATGTTAGGGTAAAGTCAGATGTCAGCTCACTTTGCTGCATGCTGAGGCCTGTAGAATACTAGTGCTTTGCTTCTAACCACATCTGTTGTCTCCTCTCATTATCTGTTAATGGTACTCAACTTGACAGGGTTGTTTTGATAAATGAAGAGTGTTCTAAAACCCGGAGCTGGAATTTACATGGAATGGAACTTAGAACAAAAGGAAGCAAGACTTGTGACATAGACAAGGCTGAGGTAAACTGTGGGAACCAAGCAGTGCCTTGTGAAATGCTGAAAATAACAATGAAGCTTAATTTGGGGGTGACGATGGGGAATACTCAATATTTTTTCATTCATCTCACACGTTGGCTTTTTCTTGTGCTGGTGTGCAGGACATCTGAGAAACTGTTGTTGTAAGAACTTCCCTTTCTTATCTACAGATCCCTTAATTTACAAACTCACATTAATGATGTTTAAAATGAATTCTTCACTTTGAGGAGTTGGGGAGGGCAATTTTGGAATGTCTGTCATCAATGACTAGGAGTCCTCAGGGCAAAAGAATTTTTACAAAGGCTCCCTTATCAGGGAAATAGAGTTGTTTTAGAGAGGAGATAACTGAAAATAAAGAAAAAGCTAGGTGTAAACTGAGGGGTCAGGATCATACCCTTTCCCCCACTTAGAATAGAATTTGGTGGTACTTTTGCATTCAGAGAAACTTAAAGACAAACTAGTGTATAATGCACTTTCAAACTTATATTCTGTTTATGTTGCTCTCTGTGTGCGTACAGGATTTGGTAGTCTATGCAGCTTACCCCTTGTGGTTTGCCCCTTCCTTAAATGCCACAGAAGTAGGAAGAACTTGTCTTGAATATGTTAATGATGACATCTGTACCTCACTGACTCAAGATAAAAAGTATGGCTTGCAGATAGGTTTGGATCTTAATGTTTTTGTGAGTTATCCTAGGCACAGTTATTTATATCTCTATAAAGTGGGAATAAAAATCTTTATTATACTTTTAATTTTTTGATTTGCATAGATGCTGTTTATTTGAGAGAGGCTTTTTTGGTGCCAACAACTGTGCAGAGAATATGCAAAATGAGTAGAACAGGGTTGTTGCCCTCAATTCAGTTATTCATTTCAAAGATGTGTGTGCTTGATGCCAGGTATTTGATGATGAGCAAACTTACAGAACTTTCTCTGATGGAACATTAATCAGAAAGTCACACCAATGAGTTACAAACTGAGATAAATGCTCTCAAGGAATGAACTCAGTTCCCTGAGAACTTATTATAACAAAGGAACTTGACCTAGAATGGGGCCTCAGAGGAAGCTTCTCTGACATTTGACATTTGATACTTGACCTGAAGTCTGAAGGAGTAGGCTTTAAACTGTGTGTGTGTGTGTGTGTGTGTGTCCGGGAGGGGTGGTGGGGGTTTGGGGGATTGGGGATGGCAGGGGATATTTCTTTTCTAGTGGGAAAAGGTAGTGATGACTTTGGTAGAAATCCTAACACCTTGGGGAAATTGAAAGACTTGGTGTAACTAGAAAGTGGGGGGCTGGGTGTGGATGGATTAGCAGAGGGTGCAAGCCTGGGACAGAACAGAAGTGCTGTCATAAAGTGCTGTCAAAGCATTTAGAATTTTCGTGAGACTAGGAACAGTATGAATTTAGAGCAGTTTGGTTGTTCTCACTAGCCTTTTCCAACTTGGGATAAACCAGCAGTTTTTAAAGTGCTGCAGACCAGAAACAAAACAAAGAAAACACCTATCTCTTCTGGTGCTACCTTCTGTCTAGACAGAGCTGGTGGGAAAAGGGAACAGTGTCCCAGTACAGGAGTGGCTTTTGTTGCTAGGCTTTAGGATTGATTTCATTTCTGACATGGATGGAGTGATCTTAGAGCCGCTTAGTTATGAGGTGGGTTTCAAGCTGCAGGTCCCCTCAGGTGATCTTAGCGAGGATGGTGTTAAGGGGAGCTGATAGCCAGCCGATCTGCCCTTGTGCGGGGACCGTCTCTGATTTGTCCTCATCACAACAACATTTCAGGGGGCAAAGGCATTATGCCTCCTTAGCTCTCGCTCTCAGGACATCTGCTCTGTTAGTAGTTTTAGAGAGAGATTTCTGTCTCCTGTAGAACAACCTGAGTTTTCTTTAAAAGAAATCAGAATGATGTTTAATAGCAAATGTGTGAGTCAGTTTGGTTATCTGTGCCAGTGAGGGCAGGATCTAGGTTCTTCTCTGTGCTTCTCCTCTACCCCTAATGCCACCCCCTTGTTGAGAAGCTTTGGGCAAATCACTTAATCTAACATTTGCCAATTGGAAAGGGTGCCTAGTAATTCAGCAGTTGGACCTTGGAAGATCCAATAACATGTATAAAGCTGTTTGTGAGTTACATGAAACTTGCCTGGAAGGTGAAAGGTGTAATATTAAAGACACCAAAAGTGATCAGTTAAATTTTGAGCTTGTAGCTTTCAAATTTGAGTTGACACTGGGTGAATTTAATAATTTGAATTTATGTTCCATAGGTATGTATTTAAAAAAAATTTGCTGTAGAGTATCTTATTCAGCAGGACAAAATGATTGTGGCTGTTGTTGGTAGGGAATACATGTTTTGAACATAGTTTAAACTTGGGTAAATTTGAGCAAGTTGATAGATATTTACCAGATTGTGGGTGAAGAAGAAACCATTTGAAATTTACTTTTGGTAGTTCTATTTAGATGCCCATAACAATGGAATTAATAAGATGTCTGGAATCTGGTAGCTGGTGGATTGTATGTTTTTTTTAAGGCCACATGGCAAGGTATGTGTATTTATTTTGCTTCTTTATTAGATGGATTTCAATCAAGTCCAGTTTAAGCTCTGCCTTGTCTAGCAGATGGATCTTTATTTTCTTGGGGAAAGAAGATTGGAGAGAAGACTTTTAAACAAATAACTTACAGAGAATTCTTAACCTGTAAGGAAAATTGGGGTCAGAAATGTTTGACATCAAAGGATGATTCTTCCTCTTGTGCTTCTTTGAAACAAATGTTCACCATGTCTGTGATTGTTGGTTATTTCGTCTGCATTTGTTAGACGTCAGAGGTGGTTGGCATTAACATTCCTGGCAGAAGCAGAGGCAGCTCTAGGATGTGTGAACTGCTGATCACTCACGGGGATGCGCTGCCTCTTTAATATCTTGCTTGCAGATGCATTTTCTAGCTGACCACGCTATTAAGAGCTGCCATCAATCACACAGTCTCCCAGTTCCGGCTGTTGGGAGGGAAGGGAGGTCTGGAGGGAGGGGAGGCTGGCTGAGTTGGTCCGGAGATACAATTGCCGCCGCTTTGTGTGTGCGCGCGCGCCCGCGGTGGCGGCGGGCAGGGGCTCGCGCCGAGCGGGCCGGGCTCCAGCCCGGGTTTTGCTGGCCACCGCCGCCGCCGCCGCCGCCGCCGCGGGGAGGCTGCTCTTTCTCTCCCGGCGTCTGGGTCACAGGCATGTGGCAGTGTCGGCCCGGCCGCCCGGGCTGAAGGAGCCTGAGCCGCGGCGGCCGCTTCCTCCAGCCGCGGGCGGGGCCCGGCGCGGCCACCGCCTCCCGGAGCCGCCGCGCCGCGGGGACCTGAGCCCGCGCCCGGCTGCCCTGCGGCCGCCCTGGCCTCCTTTTGTTTAGCAAGTGCATTTCACGCCCTGAGCACCTGCCCATCCCGCCGGTGCCCGCCGGCCTGAGTTTGCGAGGGGGCTCTGCACCGGAGGACGAGGAGGAGGAGAGGAGTGGAGGCCCGAGAGCTCAGCTGCGGCTGCGACCCGCCGCAGGCAAGTGGCCGGCCCCTCTGGCTGCTAGGGGAACGCGGGTCTTGGGCCAGGAAGTTGGACAGCTGCGGGCACAGGGGCTCTCGAGGTGGGTGGACGGTAGTCTCTGGATTACCCCAGTGTGTGATGACCCCAGAGAGGAGAACAGCTCGGGCATTACCGGGAATGGCGGTGGCTTTCCAGGAATCAGGAATAGGTATTGGTTGTGTCCCATGGCAGTTCTGTTGGGCTCACTAGTTTGTTTTGTTTTTTAAATTGTCAAAACTCTAGAAATCCCAGTTAAATAAACCAATTAAGAAACTTGTTTAGGGCAGAGATATACTTTTTTTTTTTTTTAAAGAGTGTGTGTGTGTGTTCTTTAAAAGGAAAACTGAAAATGAGCAGTGTGTAATCCAAAAGCCGCTGTTTGATTAGGAACTTTACTGCTCACAGTGGAGCAAATTTAGGTTTAAAAATAAAGTGAATTGGATGGACTTGGTTATAAAGTAATTTAGGACTGCTTAGGTGACAAAAATAGTTTGTTTCCTGGATCCAAAATACTCTTGTTTTACCAGGTTAGCTAAAATGCAAGGATGGTTTTGAAGAAGATTGGTCTAAGTTTAAACTGTTATTTTTTTCTTCCCCGGGTTTGAGGTGATGACTTCCCGACCCCTCCCCTGTTTGCTCAGACCTTGCTCTGTGGTTGAAGCTGTGGGGAGACCTGCTTGACCACTTTTTGTTTGCTGAGGAAGAAACTTGCAATTGGTCCCTTGGTTTTACTCTCTCAGCCTTTCACCTTCCTGGCCCACTGGTGCCTATGCTCTCTTTGGGGGGGGTGGGGGTGGTGTTTGGCCGAAGGAGTCCTCTCAATCATATGGAAATTAAAAAAAAAAAAAAGGATGTGAATGAGCACTGAGGTCAGTAGATTAGTTTTCCCCTTTGGTATGTGTGTCTGTGCTTTAAGTCTGAGACCCTGAGTGCATGTTGAGAACAGAGTTGACAGAGCCCTTAAAGTCGTGTGCCCACAGTTCCAGCCTTTCTTACTTTTTCTTTTTCCTTCCTAGGAGCTCCAAATTTAAAGTAGACATGATTTGAAACCATACAGACGGGAACAATACCCCATGTAAGCCCGTTGATCTGGGGCAATTATTTCCAGATGCACAACCAAAACTCTCTATTTTTATGTGCGTGTTAGACTTGGGCTGTGAGAGGCAATTGCCTTTCTGAAAATGTACATTGCCTAGTTAACTAACAGAAGGCAGACATTTTAGAGGCTTAACAGCAACTTCGCAGTAGTATGGGAGCTGCAGTTAGAAGCCTTGTGTTTGTTTTTTTCCAACTCTGTAATTTAGTAGTGTTTAAACTATTTTATAAAGATCTCTGGGACCAGTGAAAGGTGGTTTTCAGTCCAGAGCACTTGAGTGCTCATTGTATTCTGGCAGGCCCTGGTGCTTGGCAGGCTGTGCTCGAAATGTTATTTGATCTGGTTGCATGAGAGAATGGACTAAGATTACATTTCTGCCTTCCCTGTGGCTGTTGAAAGCGATGCATCAACGAGTCCTGTTCAGTAACATATTTAAAGACTTAACCTACATCCATTCACTCTTAGAAGGTTTCCAGCAAAAGGCCGTTTAGGTTTTTGTCTTGTTTTGTGGTTTTTGCATTTATGAATTGAGACGAGAGCTGACGTAATGTAGTCGTACCCACTTCCTTTGTGTGTGTGTGGGTTTTTATAGCCTATAGGATATGTTCCAGTCTACGTGGTTGTGATGATTCCTGAATGCTAGAATGTGTATGTATTTTCACATGCAAGTGCCCTGAGCCATGTGCCAATTTATTTTTTTAGCTTGTAGGTCTGCTGAGGGGGAGTGTCGTGGTGAACCCCAGCCAACTTATCTGGAAGGTCCAGTGAATGGCCTGTGTGTTATGTAGACTAGCTCTTCATTTTAATTAGTGCAACTGTGTACAGCTGTTGGGTCAGACTGCATTGGCTGCTCCTGCAGGGTAGTTTTATCTTACACTGGAGGTTTTATGGACTTGTCTGGCTGTGTTTCTTAATCCCTCTCCCACCGCCACTGTGCTTGCTTTTAAGCAAATGATAGAACAAGACAAGCTTTTGTTTACTCGTGTAATAGTTTACTTGTGAGGGATTTATATTTGGTTTTGAGGAAATTGGTAAACCTTGTAATTTAGCAGTAGGTATTACATTTACTATGCTTTTCCAAGGTCAAAGGGTTTTGCTTGCTATTGTGTTAGTCTGAGTAGCCAATGGAACCATCCATTTTATAATGACATAGGAAGCCTGCTTTTTTTTAAACTGGGTCTTTGTTTGCTATTCTAGGATTAGTTTGTAAAACTCAGAATAAATGTTAGCTCAGTGGAGATAACATGGCTAAAATGTTTCTCCCTGTCTCTTACCTCTTGTTACACTTACCAAGGGGACTAAGAGAACCTTTGATGCATAGCAGTTTGGCCAGGGGCTAGATGATTAACACAAAGATTCAGAAGTGTCTCTGTTCAGGGCTGTGTGTGGCTATCTGTGTTATTTTTAAATGTGCTTTTGGCTCTATCTAAGTTACTGGAAAGTATTTACTGTAAGATTGAGTAGCTTTGCGTCTCTGGCTTTTCAAGCTGGAAAGTAGACTGTGATCTGAATGACATTTTCTTAATGGTTTGGTCTTTTTACTGTCTGCCTTTGTCTTGAAGAGATGCTGACCACCATGGTTTCCAAGACTGTCCACCATATTTTTAAAATAAGGAGAAAAAGTCAAAAAGCAAAATTGACAAATCTGTTTATATATAAAGCTAATGTGAGGCCTTTTTAGTGGCCCATTTTACTGATGGAAGAACATGGGGGATGTGTTGTAGGAGGGATTTGTGGGGGTAGTGTTGGGGACTGGGGTATAGTTAGCAGAGAAAGGAAGCTGGTTCAGGTTGAGATATTTCTTTAACTCATTGTAGAAATGTGTCCTTCTTAAAATAACCTGAAATGAGGAAAGAGAGTGCAGCGTCTTCTAGAAAATATAATAATTTCAATGTAACATCATAAAATGTTTTCCTTAATTAAAAGAAATCAAGACATTTAGATTGGCACCAAAGAGTTCTGAATAAAAGGAAAAATAGAAGTATAGTAAGTATCCTAAATCCAGACAGGTTATTTCAGAAGTTTACTCATATATATTTGACCGTATTTTTAAATTCCAAATTTTGATGGTTATTAGCATCATAGACTTGCTCCAGAATCTTTTTAATTCTCGATATAGTTGATACACTTACATATTTGTAATGAAAGGTAGAAAAGCAGTAGTTAGATTAAATTAGTAGGAAAAATCAGCATATTCAGATTTTAATGCTGTCATTTGGAAGCGCTGCTGGTATAATTAATCAATTTATTCATTATAAGTTGGTGGTAAATAGCTCAACTGTGTTCTAATCTCAGTTCTACCACTCTTTCACTGTGAGACCTAGGATAAGTTATTTGTTAGCCTCTTTGTGGGAAAAATGATGTCTAGAGGATGTGCAAAATGCTTAGGAAAGTGCCTGACACATGACGACAGCTGGTGCTTAATATAGCGAACACTGTCTATGCTCTAGGTATTGCTTTGGTGGCTAAAGATACAAACTAGATACTAGAAGCCCCTGTTCTCAACAGCATTTATGTTCCGGTGAGGGAAGACCCTACAAATTAAAAAGAGGGTGATGATTCACAAAACTTCCAAAGATAACTTCAGGTCATGCCAGTGAGTTTTAGTTTAATATGAGATGTTTACTCTTTAAGCCATTGTTTTATTTTTCCTTGATAAAATTGTTTCTCATACTATTTGATGATAGAGCCGTTGTTAACACGTTTTGGTTCATAGGTGGAATAGAGAAGGAGGAAGAGACTTTTTCTGGGAAAGGGAAAAAAAAGGAACAAAAAAGAAACATAGTGATTTGTCAGTTTAAGCACCCAGTAGTAGAAGGGAAATGTTAAATCATGGTCCATCCATAAGAAAAAATATTACGCAACCACTAAAAATCATCATGATATAAAAATTTAATGTAAAGCTCAGTGGGAAAAAACCGTAGATGCCAAACTGTTCTGTAGTGTGATTCCAGTTATGTGCACATCCACATTTACTCACAGAGGCTAGTAAGAAAAAAGATTAGAAAGGAATACACCAAACCTTAATAGTGCTCATCCCTGGATGATGGGATTAGGGGTGACTTCATTTCCTTAATATTCTGACTTTGAATGAATTGTTTAATTCTTGCAGGTCTAAATGCCTCTGAGGTACGAGGGAGGAGACCTGAGGCTTAGAGGAGTTGAGCAGTTTGACCAAGGCCTGCAGCTGGTCAGTGGGGAGGTCAGGATTGCAAACCAGAGACTGAACCCTGTTCTTTTCTAGACCCCATTTCATCCTATTAGAGGTGACCTCTGTGAAAGGGCTTCCCCTGACCTTTCTGCTCACACCCGTGGCCCAACCAGCTTTGACGGTTGTTTTTGCTACCAGAGGGCCCTTACTGAATCTCACACAGGAGGAACCAGTGCTGAGGTGATGCTGTGCATGAAGTTATTAGAAAGGGAAAGCTGATGTTATGAGAAGAGGAGGAAATGGAAGAATGATTTGAGTGAAAGAGGTCTGAAAGGTAAAGTAATACAAAGGGGATAAAGGGAGGAGGATGGTGCTTCAAAGTGTAGGGGGTGACAGTAGAATCACACGTTCTAGGTTTTGCAGTAGAGAATGAGAACTGAGAAAACACTATTGAAAAAAAGTACTACCTTATTACTTAATCAGGAGTCAGTGGTACTACTGAGGAGTTTTTGAACAGAGCAGCCCAGGAGGTGGAGGATGGCCTGCGATGGTGGAAGCTTGTTTGCAGTTGGTAAGGAAATGTTGAGAAGTTTGGTAGCCATGGAAGGAATGATGGAAGGTGGCTGAAAGAGGTTACAGGTTAATGGCATTAACTGGTTGATGCATTAAGGAGGTTAATGGCAGTTGTGTCTGTAGGTAAGATTTTATGATGATTCATATGACAGTTTTCTTCAGGTTTTCACGATAAAATGAAGTAATGGATGTGAATTGCTTTAGAAAGAAGAAAACATTTTGATTTTAGAGGATTAGTCGGATGTTACTTGTGAAGAGTTTTAAGAATATGGTAGGTAAGTCTGGGGGGATCCTTTATAAAGCTAAAATATTTTTGCCAGTATAGATCAGAAATAATCTTTTGGTTCTAAAGCTGAACAATTAGATCTGTTTGTCATGTCTTGCTTCCACAAAGTGAATCAGCTTTTGCAGTTGCAGTTGAAAAAAAAAAAAAGGTCAGTTTGTGTGTGACTGTTTAACTTCAGAGGAACAAAATAGAGTTGAATATATTGTACACTTGAAAAATTGCTTAAATCAAACGCCTCCAGATGGTGTATGCTGCTGTGTTCACAGCTGTATTTACCTCAAGCTCACCAGATTATCTTCAAATAATTTAAGAATAGCTGGTTAGAAACAGTGATATTGTCAAGTCTCTGCTGGTTTTGAACCTCAGCAGGAGTAGTAGCGTGACCTATATGCCCTTAGTAAAATGCCACGTGAAATTGCTTCCTTCCTTCCTTTTGCATTGTTTTCAGAATTTCTTCTTGGGCTGATTTGTGCTTTGCACAGACAGCCTTAGTGCTTACATATAGCTGCCAACGACCAGGTTCTTTTCACGTGGTCTCAGGGGTGAGATTGGAGAATGACTTTTGATTAGCTTTAAAAGATATTTTTGTTGTCTTACTAATAACCTTTTTAATATATTAAATATATACAGTTGATACTTTTACACATACAGTATGGTGAGCATTCTGTATTTTTTGATGTTACCAACCAACAACAAAAAAAGACAAAAACTCTTTTAATACTTACATCTACTTCCCAATATAAATGCGTTTTTCTTTTACAAGGATTTAATAAAAGTTATTTTGGAAGAACTCAGATTACTAAGTCTTAATTTTTTTGACCACACATCCTACTGTATGTGTGCTTAGTGTAAGAAACAGTTTTCATAAATTAGATGTAAAATATAGACAAATAGTTTGAAACATTATCTAGGAATTTTAAATATGTGAGCAGGGATGGTAAGAAAGACAAGCACATTTTTTATTAATGGACCAAAGTTATGTAGAAAAACATACCAAGATCAAACCATTTAAACTGTGGTTTTCTCCTTTTGGTTCTAGATATTAGCTCTTACTGTTGTCTTTTTCTGTGTGTGGATATCTTGTAATGAGAAAAATTATGTAGAATACTTTTTACCTAAGTGTATACTCTTTGACTGGGTTTCCTAGGTGGTCCAGTGGTAAAGAATCAGCCTCCCAATGCAAGAGACATGGGTTTGATCCCTAGGTCAGGCAAATCCTCTGGGGAAGGAAATGGCAACCTACTCTAGTATGCTTGTCTGGGAAATCCTATGGACAGAGGAGCCTGGTGAGGTGCAGTCCACGGGGTCGCAAACAGTCGGACATGACTTAGTGACTTAATAACGGTGTATTCTTTTGACTATCTACCTGGGCAGTATCTCTTTCATGGGCTGTGCTCTTTCCACAGGGCATAATTCTCACATTGAATAGATAAGGGTAAGTGTTCAGCAATGGAATGTTCACCTTTTTAAAAAACACATTAGATGTGCAGGGAAGGAAGTAGAGCAATTAGTGTTCACTCTGAAGTGTGTGTGGGGGGGCAGGAGTAGGGTAAGTTTTGATCTTTGAATGGAAATGAAGAATAGAAAGTGCTGGAAGAAAGTAATGTCTAAAGCAGTCCTGCCTTTTTTGGGGAAAGCTTTCTTCAGTTTTGTGAACAGGCTTAAATTGATTGCATGAGCATTTATTATTGGATAAGTAAATATTTTATTTATGTGATACATAAAATACTAAAAATTAAGCCACTATTTAATAAATTAATTAAATCAATAGAATTTATTACAGGGAACAGTTTTAATTTTATAGAAAAATGGAGTGCAAAGTACAGAGTCCCCACTTGTACAGTCTCTTTCCACCCTGTTGTCCCTCTCATTAACATCTTATGTTACTGTGGTACGTAGAGTTGATGACACAATAGTGATACCTTACTGTTAACCAGAGAAGCAGAAGGCAAAGGAGAAAGGAAAACATATATCCAAATGAATGCAGAGTTTCAAAGAATAGCAAGGAGAGATAAGAAAACGTTCTTAAGTGAACAATGCAAAGAAATATAGGAAAACAATAGAATGGGAAAGACTAGAGATCTCTTCAAGAAAATTAGAGATACCAAGGGAACATTTCATGCAAAGATGGGCACAGTAAAGGACAGAAACTGTAAGGACCTAACAGAAGCAGAAGAGATTAAGAAGAAGTGCAAGAATACACAGAAGAGCTGTACAAAACAAGGTCTTAATGACCAGATAACCACGGTGGTGTGGTCACTCACCTAGGGCCAGACATCCTGGAGTGTGAGGTCAAGTGGGCCTTAGGAAGCATCACTATGAACAAAGCTAGTGGAGGTGATGGAATTCCAGCTGAGCTAGTTCAAATCCTAAAAGATGATGCTGTGAGAATGCCGCACTCAATATGCCAGCAAATTTGGAAAGCTCAGCAGTGGCTACAGGACTGGAAAAGGTCAGATTTTCATTCCAATCGCAAAGAAAGGCAATGCCAAAGAATGTTCAAGCTACCACACCATTTCTCATTTCACATGCTAGCAAGGTAATACTCAAAATCCTTCAAGCTGGGCTTCAACAGTATGTGAATCAAGAACTTTCACATGTACAAGGTGGATTTAGAAAAGGCAGAGGAACCAGAGATCAAACTGCCAACACCTAGTGAGACATAGAAAAACCAAGAGGATTCCAAAAAAACATCTACTTGTGCTTCATTGACTACACTAAAGCCTTTGACTGTGTGGATCACAACAAAACGTGGAACCTCTTGGTTACCTGTGTTCCTCATTTGGCAAAAGATTTCATTTTACAGAGAGAAAGAGATACTTAGAATTTTTTAAAACAAACTCATTCTGGCCTAAGGTCCTTCCTTATTTGCTTTTGGTGGTTGTTCAGTCGTTTAGTGGTGTCCAGCGCTTTGCAGTGCCATGCAGCACACCACACTCCTCTGTCCTCCACTGTCTCCTGGCGTTTTCTCAAATTCACATCCATTGAATCTTACTTGCTAGATACTTGCATCTATCTGATAGTTACTTACTGGAGATGAACATCAACCTGACTGTGCCCTGTGCCTCCCCACAGCCTTGGTGCTGAAGATGATTTGAATAGGTTCTCCTGCAGGTTACGCAGATCATTCATTCCTTTGTCAAGGGTTCTTAACTTTCTTTTTGTCAGAGACTCCGTTGAGTATTGGTGTAAGCTGTGGTTCTTCCTGCAGAGCGAGCTGTGAACATTTGCCTGCATGTCCTCAGTACACAGTTGCAGGTCATTTATGGAGCTCCTGCAGCCTATCCATAGATGGGAGCTCATTTAGGAACTCCTCTTCTAGGGAGCCTTACGTCTCTGTTTAAATTACCAAGAATCTTGTGTATTTTTTATTTTGGGTAGATTTGCTTTACTTGAATAGTGTGGTGTGAGTTCATTGACCTGTCTGGAGCCTGTGGAATTGCTGTTTGTATGTCCTGAACGGTTTATCCAGGACTTCCTGAGGGTGCTTTTGGCCACGGCAGACTGCTGTCTCTATGAGGACACAGAGGAGAGCCTTTTCTCAGCTCTCAGTTCCAGAAGGAACTGACCTCCTCCTGAGCCTGTGGTTTGTTTCTGACTTCTGGATTTAGAGTCTTGTGATGAATCAAGTTTCTTCTGAGTTATCTGCTTATAAAATGTTGTCTACATCTAACAAAAGGCATAAATGAACCAAACATCTTTCTCATGGTTTCATTTTCTCAGTCCTCCCTCTCCCCCTTCAATTTTCCTTTGTCCCTAAAAAGAGAGAAACAATATAGTAATGTACAGTTAAAATACAGGCGCTGTACCCCACATGATCCCTGAGACCTGCAGTGTGGCCTGAGGGAGCCGGTGTCAGCCCTGTGTGCTCAGAGTCCTCTTCTAAAAAGTGTTCCTACTTTGTGTGGCTGCCGTGAGGGTGATACCAGAGAGTGCTTAGAGCAGTAACTGGTCCAGGTAAATGCTGACTACATCTTAGCTACTTAGTTATGCATCCAGTTTCCTCATCTATTTAAAGTTTTATATTTTATGAATATCAGTAAACTGCCTTAAGTAAGCCCTTTTAAAAGTAAGCCATGTTTTATACTCCCCTGAAGATTTGTATTTGTATAAATAGACATTTTATGTATTTTTATATAAAATTTATACAAAGGTTTAATTTCTGCCTGAAGACAGTCATTAAGCATGTCATGGAGGAGAGTGAATTAGCGACTGAACAACAAAGGAGAGTGCTAGGGGCTGAATTGTGTTCTCCCCAGTTTCAGATGGTCTTCCTAGGTGGCGCTAGTGGCAAAGAATCTGCCTGCCAGTGCGGGAGACGTGAGATGCCGATTTGATCTCTGGGTCAGGAAAATTCCCTGAAGGAGGAAATGGCACCCCACTCCAGTATTCTTGCTGGGAGAATCCCATGGACAGGAGCCTGGTGGGCTACAGTCCGCGGGGTTGCAAAGAATCGGACACAACTGAGCATATGAGTAAACACACCCAAATTTCATAAGCTTATCCTAACCCACAATATTTTGGTATTTGGAAGTGAGTCTTTGGGAGGTAATCAGGTTTAGGTGAGGTCATGTGGGTGGGGCCTTTTGCTGGGAATAGTGTCCCTGTTTGAAGAGAAAGAGTGTGACGTCTCACCCTGCCATGTGACAGCACAATGAGAAGGTGGGAAACTGAGTGAACTGAATTGGCTGGGACCTTGACTTTGGACTTCCCAGTCCCCAGACTGAGTGAAATACATTACTTTTCTTTAAGTGACCCAGTCTGTGGTATTCTGGTATTGCGCTTGAGCAGACTAAAACACAGTAAATTTCATACATGAAGAGTAGAAGGTGATCGTTAGCTTATCACAGAGACAGATTTTTGAGAGGGAAATGGGGATGATGCTTCTGTTTGCAGAAGGCTTTACCCCTCCTGGCCTTCCTGACCTCTGGTTGGTTCTCACAATACCTTTAGAAGGCTGCAGAACAGATGCTGGCTTCTCATGTGAGAGAGCCAGGTCAGGAGAAGTCAGCTGAGCTGCTCATGTTCACAATGTCCATTTTGGAAGTTCCTAAGCCTCTTTTAATAGCTGTGTTTTCTGACTTCTATATCCATTGTTCTTTCCATGAACACCTTAATACTGTCAGTGTAGTCTTATAATTCTTTTGCTTAGAAGAATATAACCTTTACTTTTAGTCTTTACAGGGATGTTATTTCAAAGTGGGGAGTTTTCTGCTTTTTATATTTCAACATGAGAACTTTTGAAACTTCAGTGGTGAAGTAGTTGAATTTATTTATCTTTACTGTCTTCAGAGAGAAAAATAGAATTTATAAGTTCTTTGTTTGGCCTGCTAGTTAGATTTGAAGTATAAAATTCCTGTGAAGTAATGTTAACTCTAAGAAATGATATTACCTGAATTCATAATTAGCACATTTTATTCTTCTATAGGTCTACATATAGGTTTACCTTTTAGTCTTGCTGGTGAGATTCTAATATGTAGGAGTTATTTGGGCCTATCCATGGTCAAAAGATTGCTTTTTGTTTTGGTCAAGGTGTTTTGAGTATGTTTTGATCAAAGGGATGAAACAGGAGGGTTAAGAACCTAAAACTTTAATTAGTTAAAAGCGGGGGGAAACCCTCAACTCCAAACTTCCACCCAGACTCTGTCCTTCATTCTGAATGAGTTCTGAACCCCTAAAAATATTTAAGAGCCATCAGAACATACTGTATTTGCTCTATTTCCTGTTAAATTTTAATAAAGTAGAATTAAAAAGGACAAAATTTTACTTTCTGGTGATAAAATGATTCATGTGAGATCAAAAAGTTGGAATAGATTAAAAAAATTGAGATAAAATTTCCTTACCATATCTATTAAAAAATTGTACAAGTTAACGGTTTTTAGTGTATTTGCAGTCTTGTGCCAGCTTCACTGGTGACTCCATCGTAAAGAATCCACCTTCGGTGCAGGAGATGCAGGTTTGATCCCTGGGTTGGAAGATCCCCTGGAGAAGGAAATGTCAACCCGCTCCAGTATTCTTGCCTGGGAAACCCAGGAGTCTGGTGGGCTACAGTTCATGGGGTTGCAAGAGAGTGGGGCACGACTTAGTGACTAAACAGCAGCAGCAGCATCACAATATAACTAGGAATAGGTTTTATATGGCAGTTTCTGGTGATTAATTGAATGTTCCTAGATAATCTTTTATGTGTAAATTTGTTCTATGAATAAGAATATAACTTATCTGTATGATTTACTATTACAGTATATAATTGGCTTAAGGCATTCAAACCCATCTCTTGTTTATACTGGTCTGACATAAGGGAATTAACTTCAGCCCAAGGTTATTAAATCCTTCAGTGACTGATGACTCCTTTCAAGGGGATGATAAGCAGTTATGAATATAATGTGAAAAGAGTTGTAGTCTCTTTCAGCATATTATCTGGAGAAATTGCAACTTTCCCAGAGCTTTGTTTCTACATTTGATGTGCCCAAAATACATTTTCCATCTTGAGCAATTTGTGTTCATTTGTTAGTAGAAAGGCTGATGGCGGGTGTTTCTTAGATTATGGGACTTTCTTCATGCTGTTTCCCAGTTAGTTCATGAAAATCAAGTGGGCCCTTAAGGCTGCTTTTTTCCTCTCCTAGTCCATTCACTTGCCTGGTTTCCTAGATGACTTTTTCATACTTCTCCCTGTCTTAATGCTGGGTTTTCTGCTTCAGTGAGATAAACCAAACCAGTCCAAAGAGGACTTCTGCTGACACTACTACCCCTTGGGCCCAGCTTGCAGCACAGACCTTGCCTTCCCTACTGCCCGGAGATAGAGCACCCATCCTCTCCCTCACAGTCATTTTCTGTCTCTCACATCATGCATGTTTTGAACTCTGTTGGATCATATAGATTTTCTGCTTTTCTCCCATCTTAAGACAAATATAAAATCAAAATCTTCCCCCCTTTGACCTCAGTTCTCTTATTTATCTGTTCTGCCTTGCAGCAAAACATCGCAGCATGAGTTTTCTGCACTCAAGGTCCCCAGCTCTCCTTACCTCTCTCTCTCTTTTTTTTTTTTTCATTTATTTTTATTAGTTGGAGGCTAATTACTTTACAATATTGTAGTGGTTTTTGTCATACATTGACATGGATCAGCCATGGATTTACATGTATTCCCCATCCTGATCCCCCCCTTCCACCTCCCTCTCCACCCAATTCCTCTGGGTCTTCCCAGTGCAACAGGCCCAAGCACTTGTCTCATGCATCCAGCCTGGGCTGGTGATCTGTTTCACCCTAGATAATACACATGTTGAGATGCTGTTCTCTCGAAACATCCCACCCTCGCCTTCTCCCACAGAGTCCAAAATTCTGTTCTGTACATCTGTGTCTCTTTTTCTGTTTTGCATATAGGGTTATCGTTACCATCTTTCTAAATTCCATATATATGCATTAGTATACTGTATTGGTCTTTATCTTTCTGGCTTACTTCACTCTGTATAATGGGCTCCAGTTTCATCCATCTCATTAGAACTGATTCAAATGAATTCTTTTTAATGGCTGAGTAATATTCCATGACGTATATGTACCACAGCTTCTTTGTCCATTCGTCTGCTGATGGTCATCTAGGTTGCTTCCATGTCCTGGCAATTATAAACAGTGCTGCGATGAACATTGAGGGGGTGCATATGTCTCTTTCAGATCTGGTTTCCTTGGTGTATATGCCCAGAAGTGGGATTGCTGGGTCATATGGCAGTTCTAATTCAAGTTTTTTAAGGAATCTCCACACTGTTCTCCAGAGTGACTGCACTAGTTTGCATTCCCACCAACAGTGTGAGAGGGTTCCCTTTTCTCCACACCCTCTCCAGCGTTTATTGCTTGTAGACTTTTGGATAGCAGCCATCCTGACTGGCGTGTAATGGTACCTCATTGAGGTTTTGATTTGCATTTCTCTGATAATGAGTGATGTTGAGCATCTTTTCATGTGTTTGTTAGCCATCTGTATGTCTTCTTTGGAGAAATGTCTGTTTAGATCTTTGGCCCATTTTTTGATTGGGTCATTTATTTTTCTGGAATTGAGCTGCAGGAGTTGCTTGTATATTTTTGAGATTAATCCTTTGTCTGTTGCTTCGTTTGCTATTATTTTCTCCTAATCTGAGGGCTGTCTTTTCACCTTGCTTATAGTGTCCTTTGTTGTGCAAAAGCTTTTAAGTTTAATTAGGTCCCATTTGTTTATTTTTGCTTTTATTTCCAATATTCTGGGAGGTAGGTCATAGAGGATCCTGCTGTGATTTATGTCAGAGAGTGTTTTGCCTATGTTCTCCTCTAGGAGTTTTATAGTTTCTGGTCTTACATTTAGATCTTTAGTCCATTTTGAGTTTATTTTTGTGTATGGTGTTAGAAAGTGTTCTAGTTTCATTCTTTTACAAGTGGTTGACCAGCTTTCCCAGCACCACTTGTTAAAGAGGTTGTCTTTTTTCCATTGTATATTCTTGCCTCCTTTGTCGAAGATAAGGTGTCCATAGGTTCATGGGTTTATCTCTGGGCTTTCTATTCTGTTCCATTGATCTATATTTCTGTCTTTGTGCCAGTACCATACTGTCTTGATGACTGTGGCTTTGTAGTATAGTCTGAAGTCAGGCAGGTTGATTCCTCCAGTTCCATTCTTCTTTCTCAAGATTGCTTTGGCTATTCAAGGTTTTTTGTATTTCCATACAAATTGTGAAATTATTTGTTCTAGTTCTGTGAAGAATACCGTTGGTAGCTTGATAGGGATTGCATTGAATCTATAGATTGCTTTGGGTAGTATAGCCATTTTGACAATATTGATTCTTCCAATCCATGAACACGGTATATTTCTCCATCTGTTTGTGTCCTCTTTGATTTCTTTCATCACTTATCACCTCTTTTCTTGGGTTGTTTAGTTTCATCTGGCACTTTTAAAGCAGTTACATTTTTTAAAATATTGAAAGAAATTTTAAACAGTCATGTACAAATGAAGTCAGTGTCCATTATTTGATTTATTAATTTAACCAGTGACTTCTTTGTTTTTTCCACTGTTCCATAGAACCATTAGTTAGCTTTTTGATGTTTGATACTTGGAAATATGGTTTTAGCTTTCAAAGTAAAGAAGTAAGAATACTTGTTACTGAAAGTTTGATTTATAATTGTGATCTGCTTAGTGAATATAAAATACCTTTTTAGAAAGCTTTTCCAAGTGTAGTGGGTAAACTACTGAATCAGGAAATGTGTACTTAGAAGTTCCTCTCAGGGAGAACCAAATCAGTCTTCTTAAGATCCAAACTTGAAACTTGTTTTAGCGAGACATGGAGTTAATGACATCTCTTCTGTAAATGTTGATCGTTCTTACAGCATCATAAATAATGAGACTGATTTCTTCCAGTTGGACTTCAGTTGGCAATTAGATTTACTGTCTACCAGGAAATCATGAGATTTCTTGCCTATGAAACTCTTTCAAAGAATCTCATCCTTGTAGAAAATGTATGTTGTAGATTACAGGACAGTGCCCAGGCACTGTAAGCAGACTTTGTTAGGTGTAAAAATTATGATTTGTTTAATATAACTATATTCATATTTGCTTTAGTATTGCATTTCCCTCAATGATAGAGATCAAAGAAACTCAGAATAATGTTTTCTGTTTTTTTTGGAACAAGTAGAGGAGCAGAACAATTGTGTTTAGCTAATTTAGTGCAGTGGTGGTGTCATAAAGAGAATCGCATTGTGATCAGACTATGCCAAGATTACCCAATACATCAGTGAATAATTTGGTTGACATTTGATAGATGGGAAAAGGAGAAGGAATTTGCCTGAAGTTTTTACTTTTTAATGAATGGAGTTTCCTTTTTACATCCAGTGCATTGATGTGGGATCTATTCTTAATAGTCATAGAGCAAGAATCCTTGGTTTACAGGTATGGTAATATACATTTCCTTTCTTTATAACCCTAAAATACTCTTAACTTAATCCTCAGTATATTGAGGCAGGATCATAATTCCCATTTAACAGAGGAGAAAAATAGCTGAGAGATCAAGTCATCTTACTCGCTGCCCCTCAGTACTTGGTTTGATTTCCATGTCTGATTTCCATGCCTTTATCTTCTAATGCTTTCTCTTCTAAGATTAAAATCAAATCTAAATACATTGATGTGCAATTTTTGGTTAACTCAATTAGTAATTAAGTTCAGTTTCCTTTAACTTCTGTAATACTTATTTAAAAAATTGATAAAAATGTTTTTCTGGTTTTCATAGCATTAGAAACAGATAAAAATTTATTGAGAAGCTAAAAGCTGAATTTGTTAGATTTATCAGTTGGGATCTGAAGAGGATTAATTTAGAAATGGGCTTTAATAAAAAACTGATTGCTTAAATGGAACCCACCAGTGAATTATGTATTGTAACTCAGGAGATCGGCTCTATATTTGGACTAGTGAAGGGGCTTCTAATTCAGCTTTGCTTTTTATGCAGTTTGCCTTCTGTGTTCACTGGCGTTGCAGGAGGAGAGGTGCTGTGTATAGCCCTTGTCATAATGGGTGGGTAGGACTGCAGGGCATAAGATTGTGGCTCCTCCAGAGACAATCAAGCACTTTTGAACTTAGGTATTGCTTAGTTTATCATTCTTGTTTGTTTTTTTTAATTTCCTAGTTGAAATATAGTGTTTTGTTGTTGTTGTAAATCTGACAGTGCTAATATAGCATTGTTTTCCTTAAAAATTTTTTTGTTGGAGTACAACTGCCGGGTGGGGCCCCAAGGCCACCCCTTCTTGTTCACTGCACAAAAAGAGTCCTTTGTTTTTAATTAAGAGTAGGTTTAATAACTCCATAGTTGTGATTAAAAAAATCAGATATGCCAATACATTTTGTTTTTATTTTCTGGCATAAATGAATATTTTTTGTTTTATATCTTTGTAAATACCTTTCCTGGTTTTCTGTCAAAAACAGCACCAGTAACTCTGGGGGTTGGTTTTCCCTGAGGTGATCTACAGCACATGGTTTATAGCACAGTTCAGTGTGTGTTACTGAAGAGGTTTGTGGAAAGATATTTTCCCCCCCCTCTTTTTTCCTTTTTAGCAGGGCTCAGCAGTTTAATTTCTCTAGACCTTAATGTAGAATCATTAGATATGAGCAGTGCCCTTTGGTGCCATGCTGTAGGAGAGAATTACGGGAGAAGTGCAGAACAAGCCTGAAGAGAGACATGCAGAAAAAGGGACAACAAGAGGGCAGAGGTGCGTGAGAGGGGCTTACATGCTCAGTCATGTCCGACTCTGCAACCTCATGGACTGCAGCCAACCAGGCTCCTCTGTCCATGGAATTCCCAGGCAAAATACTGGAGTGGGTTGCTGTTCCCTTCTCCAGGGGATCTTCCCAACCCAGGGATGGAACCCATGTCTCCTGTGGCTTCTGCATTGGCAGGAGGGTTCTTTACCCCTGTGCTGCCCCTTGGGAAGCTGCACAAGAGGGATGTTTAGTTGTAAAACATGTGGTGTGTTGAAGGCTTGCCATGTGGCCTCTTTGGGCCCCCATATCACCGTCTGTTTGAATGTTCAAGCTTCAGTGTTCTTAATCCTACAGGTTTAGGGTCTCTAAAGTGAAAGGGTTAGTCACTCAATCAGTTGTGTCTGACTCTGCCACACCACAGACTTAAAATATTGTTAATTTGTAACATGTGTTGCATTTGGTTTACAAAGTCATTCAGTTGATGTTTGTGAATTTTATAGTTGTATTTATTTTTTGTTCTTTAAGGTGAAGAATTTTAAGGTAAAGAAAGTGAGGTTCTCTAGAGTTGGTGCATAATAGAGCCTCACTTCTGGTTGGCATCTTTGGGCTTCTGCAATGCTCATTCTACCACATCATAGCACTGAGTAGTTTTATTCCCCACTTTTTAATAATTGATTTTTTCCTTTAAAAATATTTTTGGCTGCACTGGGTCTTCATTGCTTTTGTGCAGGCTTTCTCTAGTTGAGGTGAGCGGGGCTTCTCTTGTTGCAGAGCACAGGGTCTAGGGTGCCAGGGCTTCAGTAGTTGAGGCAACTGGAGTCGAGCACACGCAGGCTTCAGTAGTTTTGGTGAACAGGTTTAGCTGCTCTGCAGCCTGTGAAATTTTCTGGGACTGGGAATTGCCTGCATTGGCAGGTAGATTTTTCACCACTGTGCCACCAGAGAAGTCCCTATTTCCCACTTTTGAATATGTTATCTTCCTGAGACTCAGATTCTTGATTTCTCTTTGAATTGAGTTAAGGCATGTGAAAAAAATCTCTCATCATTCTAATAAACTTTTGGCTAACAAAACCTGATTGAGGCTGGTGTACCTATGAAGTGTACATCATTACTTGTTTCTATAATTTTTGTCCTAGGTTATATTTTTAGAGTCAGCATTTTTCTTAAATAATCATTTGCTTGCTTCATGTTCCTGGATATAGAAACATTAGTGAGTTAGTATACTGTTCTCTTTGTTTTATAGGTAACATTAAATGTCATCATCTATGTATTAGAAGGCTTATTGTCAATAAATAGTGAACATTTTGATCTCAATGAAACCAGGAAATATATTCATAAGACACAACATGGTCACAATAGTTTAGAGAGTTCTTGACAGATTATACTCAACAGATTTTTGAAATCAATACCACAACAAAAATGTACATAGGGAAGTTGCTTTTAAACACTGACCTCTCCCCCTGCCCCCAAACAGCTTAAGGAGCAAGGTCAAAGACTGTGCCTTTGATAGTGAAATTTGTTTTAAAATATGAGGAATTTCTTATATTCCATAAATGAGGTAAGGGAAGTGAGATGTAATTTACTTGCTGTTATTAGTTGCGAAATTACAAAGAATACAGAGCCTGACTGTAAACAGTCCTGTCCAGTTCACTTCAGTCGCTCAGTCGGGTTCAACTTTTTGTGACCCCATGGACTGTGGCACGCCGGGATTCCCTGTCCATCACCAGCTCCTGGAGCTTGCTCAGACTCGTGTACCTTGAGTCGGTGATGGCATCCAACCATCTCATCCTCTGTCGTCCCCTTCTCCTTCCCACCTTCAATCTTTCCCAGCATCAGGTTCTTTCCCAATGAGTCAGTTCTTTGCATCAGGCAGCCAAAGAATTGGAGCTTCAGCTTTAGCATCAGTCCTTCCAGTGAATATTCAGGACTGATTTCTTTTAGGATTGACTGGTTTGATCTTCTGTAGTGTAGTGAAAGGAACAAGGCCCTGTTTCACACATGAATAAACAGACTTAATCTCACCATGTGACAGAGCCACAGTAACAAGGGACAGCCTGGGGGTGAGGAAGGAAGACTTCAGGCAGAAGTCTCTGTCACTGAGCTGGAATAGTTTAGGATTCAGAGTAACTGAGATTTGTGATCCAAATAAGCCCCCAGTCTCACTAGACTCTGCATGACTGTGCTGAAATGAGAGTGGAGTGTATGAAAGTACTTCTGGTGCAGAATTTATTGAACCGAAGTGCCTACGTTTCAAACTTAGAACAAATTGAGTTTTTGTATTTGTCCAAACCTCTCAATATGAATATTCAGTCAATTCAGTTCAGTTGCTCAGTCGTGTCTGATTCTTTGTGACCCCATGGACTGCAGCACGCTAGGCTTCCCTGTCCATCAGCAACTCCCAGAGCTTGCTCAAACTCATGTCCTTCGAGTTGGTGATGCCATCCAACCATCACATCCTCTATTGTCCCCTTCTCCTCCCGCCTTCAATCTTTCCCAGCACCAGGGTCTTTTCCAGTGAGTCGGTTCTTTGCATCAGGTGGCCAAAGTATTGGAGTTTCAGCTTCAGCATCAGTCCTTCCAATGAATATTCAGGACTGATTTCCTTTAGGATGGACTGGTTGGATCTCCTTGCAGTCCAAGGGCTCTCAAGAGTCTTCTCAAACATCACAGTTCAAAAGCATCAATTCTTCGGCACTCAGCTTTCTTTATAGTCCAACTCTCACATCCATACATGACTACTGGAAAAACCATAGCTTTGACTCGATGGACCTTTGTTGGCAAAGTAATATGAATATTGGGATGTGAAAAAATGTTTGTTTCCTCTTCCATTCCTAGTCTACTTCCTTAATGGTACTCTTAAAATTTCCACTGTGACTGTCTTTTTCCTTGGAGTCTGTGAAAATCTACTTCTGTCTGTGCTGGTCTTATAGTATAGATAAATTCTATTTTATTTTCTTGATTTACTAGAAGGCCTATGGTACAGAACCTTGAATGTTATCCAATCTAAAATTTTGTTTGGTAGCACATTTTAATTTCTGACTGAACTTAGGTATTAATGATTTTAGGTTTTATCTCCCATTTTATATTTACAGGGGAAGTAGAATAATGTATAGAGAATGATTAAGCTGTGTAAATATTTGTACTTTCCATAGTGCTAGATGTTCTAAAGTCAAATATTTGTTATAGAAATTAAAGCTTAGCTAAGGAACCAGCTATTTTACCTTTTAAGATGGATAAGATTTGGTTTCCAAAACTTCATTTTCAAAGTACCTGACAGAAATATTAAGGAAAGACTCCCTGGTTACCATAAATAATTTAGTGTATGAACAGTGAATCTATGAGATACTTCTAATTTATTCCTTTTATGTAAAATTCATTTCTGGTTTGGTTTGCAAGCGTTTGCACATTCTAAGAGCTGTTGGAGAGGAATGTCACTTATTGTGGGTTAGATCTCATTTTACTCCTCCTCCTCCTCCCTCTCTTTTCTTTCTGGATGGTTTCTGTTTGCTTCTTTGTAGGTTAGAAATGACAAATAGTTTTAAAAGCCCAGGAAATGTGTTTCTAGGGACCTCCCCTCCTTGTTTTTAGCATTTCTGTCTGTGAAGTGAAGTGAAAGTCACGTGAAGTAAAGCTCAGTTATGTCCGATTCTTTGCAACCCCATGGACTGTAGAGTCCATGGAATTCTCCAGGCCAGAATACTTGGTAACCTTTCCCTTCTCCAGCGCGCAGATCTTCCAGAGCCAGGAATGCAGAACCGAGTTCTCCTGCCTTGCAGGCAGATTCTTTACTAGTTGAGCTACCAGGGAACCCCATTTCTGTCTGTACTTTTAATTATTTTATGATGACTTTTCAGATTTCCATTTTCTCATTTGTTCTGCATGATTTCCTATTTCCTTTCTCAGGTGTTTCAGTATTGGTAATTTTGTTCTATGTTTACCATTTGTAGCAGATGTAATTTTTTCTTGATTGTATTCCTGCAAAGTTGACCCATATTAGTAAGAAGCAGTTTTGTTCTTTTATTTACCAGTTTCCTTTTCCTGTGTTAAAGTGTTTGCAATTCCTGATCTGGACTGGATGTGAACTAAAAATGTGTTCTCTCACTTCTAAATGGGTAAGGTTTATCACACCCAGGTGGGGAAATGAGATGGTACAATTTTGTCTTTTCATTTTATCCTGCTGAGTTCTTTCCCCTTCCCCCAAGGATCCATTTAAGCATAGATGCTTTATTTCAGTCTGTCTGTGTTTTTTTACCTTGAATTCTATCATGCCTCAAGATCTAAAATTTTCAGAATCCTCCTCCCAGTTACCCACTTTTCTGCTATCCATAGGACTTAATGTCGTTGTTTTGGAATTGCTGCTGCTTGTTGTCAAAGTCCTTCTGGAAACATTTTCTCTGGAATCCTTTGCATTCAAGCCAGAATTCCCTGGGGGAAAGTTTCTCCCTCCACCCTACTTTTGTTTGCTTTCTTAGATTCCTGAGTGCTTTCCTTGGGAAGGAATAGTTGCTCTCATTTTGGCCTCCTTTCCTGGGGTTTCCCAGGTGCTGCTAGTGGTAAAGAACCCGCTTGCCAATACAAGTAGGCTTAAGGGTTGCGGGTTTGATCCTTGGGTCAGGAAGGTCCCCTGGAGAAGAGCATGTCAGTCCACTCCAGAATTCTTGCCTGGAGAATCCCATGGACAGAGGAGCCTGCAGAGCTACAGCCCATAGTCGGACACATCTGAAGTCACCTAGCACACATGCACATGCATGACTGATGGCTGACCTTTCCCCCAGAGATCACTGATACCTGGGACTCATAGGATGGAAGGAAGTGCCCCAGAGAAACACAGCTCATACATTCACTCACATTTCTTCTTTTTCCTTCCTTTTTTTGGGTAATGAAATAGTAACCAAAAACCCAGAATGGTCATCACTGAACAAGTTTACCTAGCTTTCCCTACTGCCCCTCTCCCCCAGGTCTCTTCGAAAAGGGTGTTTCCAGCATTAAATCGTTTGCCACATCCTTATTAAAACACCCCCTTCAACATGCATCACTCAGAAACACAGGTCTCCCTTGATTACTGCTTTAAAGCAGTTACTTTAGTATTGCATTATGGAAGGATGTTTAGGATTCAAGTTTTAGAGAAATTTTTATTAAACTGTCCCCACCCAAGGTTGAGTTTTCCCCCCATTTGCCTTTTTCCTGTGTCTGAGCAGCCAGTGGTAATACAAGCAGGTAACAGGTAAAGCTAGCGAAGCACTTGGGATGGTTTGAGATATTTCAGTCATTATTGAGAAATAAGTGATTGAAAACATACGCTCGTAAAAGCTCTAGTTTTGCAGAAAAACAGAACTCTGGCTGTCATCTTGTGTTATAAATTCAGAGGTAACTTATCAACTTTGCAGAAATTGGGGTTTTGTTTTTATTATGAGGAAATATGTGCAGCCTCTCACATACCCGCATGGCAGTTGCACAGGATTGGAAAAATCCTCTGAGAGCAGATAGACTTATGATTTTATCCAGACTGTCATTACGTTGGGCCTGTCTGCCAGAAACTGCAGGCTCCGAACTGAGAGTGATGGCATAGTATGTGGAGTGAGTCAGAGGAGGCGGGTTTGGAAGGGGAGCTTACAAAGAAGTAGTGCTGACAACAGAAGGTAATGGGACCTGTGATCCTCAGACTTGGCAGCTGTGACCGTTCTGAGGAAAGCTACCACACAGTGGAGAAAAGCGTGTTCTTGCTCTGTTTTCTCCTCCAATCAGGTTGTGTAAATTGCTGAAGGAATGTTAGGATAGATGTTAGAATCTAAAGCCTTAGATTGCTCAGGAATTTTTTCCTTCTTCCATCTCTTCTAAGAATCATGATCTGTTGTTAAGAGTAAAAGTCTCTGGGTTCATATTTATGCATATTATTGTTCTTAAAGCAGCCAGAGTTCATTAAAAGGAAGTGGTTTATTGATGAAATGGGAGTCTTGGTATTTTTATTTATATGCATTTAGATCCAGATCAGTGCTAATAGAATTTTTTCTTTTGATGTTGGTCATGTTCTGTGTGTGTGGTGTCCACCATGGTACTACTAGCCACACAGGACTGGTGAGTACTTGAAATGCAGCTAGTGTGACTGAGGAACCGAATTTTTTATTTTATTTAATTTAAACTAATTAAAATAGCCACATATGGCCAGTGGCTACCGTATTAAACAACACAGCTCCAAATTAAAGCTCTTAAGCGATTCGCATGGCTGTCAGTGAATAACATCAGAGGGCGTTCTCTTGTGTACAGACATGTTAATGGTTTTAAGAACGTAAGCTTTTATTTATTTATTTTTTCAGAGAAAGTTGGAATGAAAGGGGGAGTATAAAGGTACATCTACTGGTGTGTGACATGGAGAATTACAATTTAATTTTTCAAACAAAACCCCCAAAGGTAGCCTTTTTAATGTATTTAAGAAGACCATTAATGAGAACCACATTATTCTGCTCTAAGAATCTGTGCTCTTTGATTATAAGAAGAAAACTTGTTAGTGTGTAATGAAAACTGAAGTGTAATTAATAAATGGATTTTGTTCATTCATCAGATAGTTGATTGCTTTCAAAGTTAACATGGCACAGATTCCTGCTCTCAGGAATCTGAGCAGAAACCAGGAGACCATGCTTGTACTGTGAGAGCCCCTTATAGAGTTCATGGATTCAAGATTATTTTCTAAAGCCTGATCAAGGGTTAAGGCATATGTTGATATGGCCGGTATTTGGGGAATCAGATTCCTATCAAGAACTGATAATAGTTAAGTGCAGTTAAGTTGTAGAATTTCTATTACTCTTATCCACAACTCATTCTGTTCTAAAGAAGAGCAAGAGTTGGCATTGTTTATATATTTTGTAATGTGATGAATTACTCTGTATTTTTACTGTGTTTTCTACACAGTTCTGAAATTCTGTAATATTCTTAAAAATGCTTCTTACCTGTTCGTATCATATCATTTGTTTTTAAAAAAAAAAAATCAAAAGTGACAGACCTAGAGAGAAGAAGCAACACATCATATCCATCTGGCTAAAAAAAAGCAATCTAAAACAAAACTGTAAATTACCAATTGCTGAAAATGGCACACGTGTCTCTAGGTAGTTAGTTGTATTGTTAGTCAGTTTGCGCATTGCAGGATAAAGCAGGGAGGAGAATAAAGGGATCTATGCCTTTTTCCCAAGGTCCTATAGATGTGATAAAATTAACTTGAATCAGAAGTGACAGTTTTTCCATTGATAGCATTTGAGAATAAATTTCTCTGTTTTCTGAAGTGAGAACGAAGATTCCTTTTGAGAATGGGGTTGTAACCCTATGCTCCATTTACATTTCAGCCTTTCAGGTTGCATTCGTCAGTTGCTTTTGAAATTTATGTTCTCTCATGCTGCATATTGCCTTGCTTGCATTTTCCAGGTGTTCATAAAGGTCACTAGAGACTAGAACTCTTCAATATATTATTCGTTTACATTGGACAGTAAACTGAGCTTCTGATGCTTTTGTGGTTGTGGAGTATGGGATGAGTATTTTGCTGGTAAGTTTAATTTTTCCTTGAAAACAAAATTGAGACTTGCCAAGGGAACTTGACTTTGAACAGTTTGAATACAGACCTTATTTAATCAGGCAATTCAGTTGCTCTACCATCTTTATCTTGCACTATATGAGATGAAAGCTTAGAAAAAGATACCTGTGGTATTGATTAATCCTGCCAGTGCATGGCCAATAAAATCTTGTTAACAGATGTACCTGCTTCTTGAAGAAGTGCCGTTTCTGCCTTCAGTTCTGCTCAGTATTATCATGGTTATTGTCCATAGATGTGACCTCGATAGTTGCTCTCATACTTTAAAAAATTTAATTTGAAAAGCTCTGAAGATATAGCTTTTCTTCTTTTCCCCTTCCCTGTGTTACTTTCCTTCTGATGATAATGTTCAGGTCTATAAGTCAAAAGGTTCTTTTATAGTCTAGTGGTAGTTACAGGGCAGTGTTAATAATTTATAAATGTCAAGATGAGCCCTCTCTAAGGCCAGTGGTCTAGAGGAAAAGCTTCAACTTTTGTACATATTAGTTAATAACAGTTTGTGTTTTAAATGATACTGCAATAGATTTAATTTGGATGTGCTTTAATATAAACTAGAGCATCACATTCTTTCACCTCCTTCTTTAGAGAAACATGCTAATTAATTTTTCTTATTTTGACACTTATCTTTGGAGCCCTTTGTTTCACAGATTAATGGGTTTCTCGGTAATGACCTTCTTTCCAAGATCTTGACTGATACTTGCTTTAGAGGGGTATTGGAAACCCGATACCGTCTTAATTGCATTCTCTTCTCCTCCTCAGGAGGGTCTGGTCCAGAGGTAAATGAGTTTTTATTTGAGAATCTGTTACACACTGAGCCCTGGTATGTTATCTGTGGTGTGAGGCCCTTACATCATCCTCTGCAGCTCCTTGTAGTAAACAAAGTAAGCTGCTACATTGTAATAGGGACTGCTTTATTCTTGAGTGTGTGACTGGTCCTCTTATCAAGAAGGTAAAAATAGAACATTCTACACCTCCATAGGAATTTATTCTACTTACTGCTGATTTTATATATATATATACACACACACACACACACACACACATATATTTATTCGAGGGTTTCTTTTCTTGATAGATAAACTTGATATTTTTCCTAAGAGTTATTTTTATTTTACAAGGAGACTCTTTGAGAACTGTGAACTTACAGTGGGGTTAACTTACTGGGGCCAGAAGCCAGGTATATCTCAAGTTGTTCAGAGAGGTCACTGCTGATGCCTGCAGGGGGAGCTTTAGGTGACCCTCCATAGGTTTGTGCTGTCCTGTACTTCCCTTCACAGTTTCCTTCTTTCTACCTACAGTTTCCTCATTTTCAGTTTCCAAAATGGAAAATGTACATTCAGCTTATTGGTGTAGCACTTTTTGCTGTGTGTGTCACATATCATTTGACTGCTCCTGGCAGTCTTGGGTACCACTTTGGCCATGGAGAGACCTTAGTGCTGAGAAAAAGTTACCAATGCTGCCCTCATTGCTGATGAATGATAGCAGCTAGGTAATTACGTGTAAGAATCCTTCTTTAGAAATCTAGACTCTGTTTCTGGGCAATGACCCTGCCTCTCCTTTTCTGGCTCTACCTACTCTGAGTGTTAATGTGATCAGTCATTATGTGCCAAAAAGTCTGGGGAATCTGCAATAGTCAACTACAGAAAAACATGCTCGCACTGTCAAAATTACCTGGAGCTTATGCTTCCTGCTGTTACACATAAATTTGTTGTTTAGTTGCTAAGTCGTATCCAACTCTTTTGCACCCCCATAAACTGTAGCCCGCTAGGCTCCTCTGTCCGTGGGATTTTCCAGGCAAGAATACTGGAGTGGGTTGCCGTTTCCTTCTCCAGCCAGTCTTCCCAACCTAGGGATCGAATCTTCATCTCCTGCATTGGCAGGTGACTCTTTAACCCCTGAGCCACCAGGGAAGCCCCCCTCCACATACACAGAAGATATTTGTATAGTGTACTGGGTAAACTGGAGATATTTTGGGAATGTCTGTATAGGACTTTGTGAAAAATTCATTATGTGTTTTCCCCCTCATTCTTTCATTGTCAAATATTGACATAATTTTCTTGATAATGCACATATATTTTGAGTCCAGTTAAACCTTTTCACATCAAGTATTTAAAAACAAAATGCTCTCATCCCTTGACCCCCATTTGACTCAGCACTTCTTTAGGACTCAAATTATGACACCAACTAAACATCACTGTATGAAAAGGCAAAAAGATAGGACACTGAAAGATGAACTCCCCAGGTCGGTAGGTGCCCAATATGCTACTGGAGATTAGTGGAGAAATAACTCCAGAAAGGAAATCAGCCCTGAATATTCATTGGAAGGACTGATGTTGAAGCTGAAACTCCAATACTTTGGCTACCTGATGCGAAGAGCTGATTCATTTGAAAAGACCCTGATGCTGGGAAAGATTGAAGGTGGGAGGAGAAGGGGACGACAGAGGATGAAATGGTTGGATGGTATCACTGACTCGATGGGCATGAGTTTGAGTAAACTCCAGGGGTTGGTGATAGACAGGGAGGCCTGGTGGGCTGCAGTCCATGGAGTTGCAGAGTTGGACACAACTGAGCTACTGAACTGAAACATCACTAGTGAGACTGTTAAATCTCACTTTTTTTTCCTTTCTGGAATTGAACTTTTGTTTTGAATTCATATACTTATTTACTATGTTTTTTCTTTTTTTTTCATGCGGAGCCTACAGTATTCAAATTAGGGCCTCAAAAATTTGACTTAAGAAAACTTCTTAAAATCCATTAACTCTCCTTTATTAATTTGCAGGGTGAAATGGGTTCTCCCCTCCCCACCCCGCCCAAGTTCTTTGAAATGGGGTGGGAAGGGGAGAGGGTGTTCCTGTCTTAAATGTCCTCCTGAAGTAGAAACAGGTGAAACTGTAGCAGGCTGGGTTTTATGAAATGCAGCATTTGGTAACATCATTAATATGTAAGTTGTCTGTAGGCAACTGTTGCAGATGTAGAGGGCTTCTCTGTGAATTAAACAGTATGTTGTTTTTACCTCAGGATTTCCAGAAGGTAGTCTGAGACAGTCTTTCCATCATCCTGTCACTGACACTTCACTTCACTGATGTATTTGGTCTGTCTGTAATATCTTAACTTGTTTCTGAGTATTCTCTTTCCAGCTTGACTGTTTCATCTCCTGTAGTTTGTTTCCATATCATCCATTCTCATGGTTGTTGGTGTAGGGATTGCATATAGAAGACTCCCAGGTTTCAATTTCTAGTCCACAGCTTTTTGACCTCTCAACCTGAACCTGCATTTCTGCTTGGATATCTGCTAGGCATCTCAAATGTTCCAAACAGAATTGCAGTTCTCCTTTTTCCTTATTGGTGAAGGAAGTTCTGCTCTTCTGGCTGCTCAGCCCAAATTACGGCCTCCACTCTGCCTCTTCTCTTTGTCTCACGTTGCATGCAGTGTGATAGCAGATTCCCAGGGCTCTTCTTGCACAACCTGCCCACAGTCTGGCCTCTGCTAGCCCCTGAGCGACTGAGACCTGGCCTGAACTCAGAGTTTCCTAACCCCTCAGCAGCCTGAGGGAGTCTGTTCAAATCTAACTCGGATCACTACTTCTCTGTGCCAAAACCCCACAGAGGCTTTTCTTCTTTGTTGTCACTGTTTCAGCCACCTTGGCCTTCTGATGATGTTTGGATGTGCCCAGCATGCACATTTCAGACATCTGTACTTACTTTTCTCTCTGCTTGAAATGCCTTCCCCCAGATAACCACGTTTACTGCTGCCTTACTTCCTTTAGGTCAAATGACCCCTTATCATTGATTACCTGGAATAAATCCACAGCCTCCTATTCCCTTTTGCCCAACTTTGTTTTTCTCCATAGCACTCAACACTCATCACCAGCTAATATACTGTATATTTTCTTGTCGTGTGTTGTCTGTCCCCTCCCCTACTGTACTGTAAGCCTCTGTGGTTAGAGATTGTGTGTGTTCTGGTTGTGCATGTGTCTGTAGCTCCTGTGGCAGTGCTTGGCACCTAGTAGGTGCTTAATAAATATTTATTGAATGGAGGAATTCACAGCAACTTTGGACATTGGTGTTTCTTTGATGATCAGCGTTAGAACTACAGCATTTAAGTGTTATGGACCAGTGTCCCCACCCTCCCTGGTCACTACCTGGTCACTTGCTAGTTCTTGAATTGAATAATTCAAGATGCCAAGAACTAGTGACTCTTTTGCTTTTCTCTTTGAAAGACATCAGGTTAACAAAGATGGCAGGGTAACACATTTGGTCAACCAAGAGCACATCATGCGCAGTTAGAACAGCTCAGTCCAGGAAAATGGCACACTGACTTTTGGTTTAGATTTACGATTTTGGTCAGAGCTACTTTTCCTTTTCATCTGAGATTCAGATTTTAAGTGTTTTTAGAAGGACTGCTCTGGTAGGTTTTATAGTTTTATTTTTCCCCTGATATAATTTGTACCCATGGATTAGAAGTGTATTATGAATGCTTTTGGCTCTTCATATATGTGTGAAGTGTAATTGTATTAAGTTAAGTATAAAATCCACCCTGTCATTTCCTTTCATCAGCCTCTGAGGGTTTATGTGCCATGGTTGCAAATTAACTCAGAATCTGGGGGCTCTGCAAACTGAAAGAACCCTGTCCAATTTATCTGCTTTGGAACATGTTGTACAGAGGTAGTAAGCCTGACCAAGCATTCCTGCATATTAAAGATTACTATGGTCCAAGGAAGTTTCTCTTTCATTCTCAGTGTTACATGAAATAAAACTTCTTCTTTGTGTTTAATTAACCCCTCTGCTTTTACAGCATTAAGAGGGTGTTTTTCTCAATTGCAGAGGTGGAGCCAACCCTTGTGAATTTTATAGCTAGGTGCATTTTTTTTTTTTAAGCTATAGCAAGGCCTGAGCTGTTGTTTTTTTTTTAGTAACTTTGTAATGTTACTGTTTGTGTGTGTTTGTGTTTTAACTGATGTAATGAAATATAATTCACATAATTCACATAATTTACCCATTTAAAGTGTACAATTTAATGGCTTTTCATATTTTTGCAGGTACATGCAGGCATCACCATAATCAATTCTAGAACTTTTATATCCTCTCCAAATGAAACTCATAACCATAGCAAACCCCACCCCCACCTCCAGGTCTGCTTTCTGTCCCCATGGATTTGTCTTCTCCGGACATTCTATATACGTGGGATTATACAGTGTGTGGTCTTCTGTGACTGGCACTTTTCACGTCACATAGTGCTTCCCAGGCTTACTCATACTGTAGCATAGATCAGTATTTCCTTTCTTGTTCTTGTTGGATAATGTTCTGTTTTATGGATATACTATATTTTACTTATCCATCTACTTGACTTTTATGTTTTTCTTTTATCCATTTGGTTTTCTATCTGTGGCCATGCTTTGAGAGAGTGTGTGCTAAGTCATTTCAGTCATGTCCGTCCAACTCTACAACACCGTGGACTCTAGCCTGCCAAGCTCCTCTGTCCATGGGATTCTCCAGGCAAGAATACTGGAGTGGGAAGCCGTTTCTTTCACCAGGGGATCTTCCTGACCCAGGGATTGTCTCCTGCATTGACAGGCGGGTTCTTTATCACTAGCGCCCCCAGGGAAGCCCTTGAGAGCGTGAGTTCAGGATTTTTTCGTCTTTCCCACTAGGGGCTTGGCTTCATGGGCATTTGTTTCTTGGCATCGAGGGCACCCGTTTTTCTCAGTTAGTTGTGTACGAACAGAAGCATCCATTCGGCCCCAGGACCAGAGCAGGTCTCCACTTGAGTAATAGTACTCTTGATAACCTTCAGGGCTTGCCAGGAAGCATCAAGATTTTCAGAATATTTACTTCTGTTTTCCTAATTCACCTTCACACATCTGTGTAATTTCTATGTCAGGAAGAGTCCAGTTTATTTCAGAGAATGAAGAACATGCCATATTATATAGTTTTCATAACAATGTTCGCTTATGGATTCAATATTGGTCAAGCATAATTCTGAATAAAGCAGCACAGCTGCTTAACCCTTACAAATCTCTATGATCAACCAACAGTTTTATTCGTTTAAAGCAGCAGTTCTCAACTGTGAACAGCTTTGCCCCACCCTCCCCCCCATCCCAGAGACTGTGTGGCAGTATTTGGAGATATTCTTTTTTGTCCTAATTGGAGCAGTGGGTTGTGCTACTAGAGTCTGTGTGAGTGGAGACTAGGGATAATTCACAGGGCAGGCAACCCCCTGCCCTCCCTTCCCCCAATAATCTGGCTGAAAATGTTAATTGTACCACCGTTGAGAAGCCATGGTTTTAGAGTAAGCTGTGAGTATTCCTTAACTACATAATAGAAGAGACACAACTATAGGCAACATGTAAGGCAAAATATTTCGTATGTAATTAGGAAAAACTTCACTTTTTAACAGTATAGAAATCAGTTGCTTGTGTGGATCAATTTGTGTGTTCTTTAAAGAAAGGGAGGGTTTTTAATTTTATAAGGTGGGGTATGCGGGGGAAGCCACTTGGGCATCTCATCTTTGGGAATTCCTTACTGTTGCTTCAAATAAAAAGATTATGTGTTGTTTGTTATCTAATTGGGTTGTTGATCATAACCTGGCGTTTTGCTGTTCTGGGTACTTTCCCCACCTTTGCAGGTTGTATGTTTTGTTGTTATTGTGTCTTTTTGGAAGAAGTTAAGATACTTGTCAGAGTTCACCAATCTTAATTCTGTTTTTTCCCCATAGTCTTCTCAGGGAGTTGAAGAAGAGCTGCTCTAAGCATTATACCCACTTGTGATTAAGGCGTGTTCATTCTGGGCTTCCTTCTGTTTTGATAACACAAAGGCTGCGCTCTGTATTTGACTAATGCGTCCCATCTTGGTGATTTAGGTTCTCTTAATAAAACGTGTTCCAGGAATGAGTATTTCAACTCACTGAATATTTAAACGGATCGAGTTTAAATATTTACTACCCCCATATGTAGAGAATCTTTGGAGGTGCACATACAGCTGTTTGCTTGTAAATGGTTGAATTTGTTCGGGTGGGAGAACTTCACACTGGTTTATTTTCATGTGGGAGAACTGCTCTCAGGACCACATCTGTCTCAGGTAAAACCCTCTGACTTCTGCGTGGGCTCCCAGATCTGCTGACCTCCTGTTTCCCATGCATCTCTGTCAGTGATTCCCTGGCCTATTTTGAAATGTTCTCTGCAGCAGCTTGCTGTTGATGAGTTCTTATCCAGGGAGTCAAGTGTTAGAGTGACCTTTCCTTTCCAGAGCAAAAGTCAGTCCATTTTCATTCCCAGGCTGTTGGTATGAAAGGGACAGGAAGAAAACATTGATTTTCCTTTGAAAGCATTCACCCAGCTGCCGCCTTCTTTCTGCATGTTCTGCTGCCTGCGGCCCCGCAGAGTGGGTAAATCACTGAGGTCTTGTATACTTGGACCAATCTGTTTTGTTCCTAAAGGAGAAAGTAAGAACATTTATTGAGGCACAATAAATGTAGAAATGGCAAAGGCAGAAGTTCTAGAGGATCTTGGTTCCTAATTTATACTTTTGGAGGTAGTAGATTTGAAAGCAAACTTGTTGGAATGGCACAACAGCTCTTGATCTCCTGTCAGATGAGATGAGTGTTGCCCAAAATGCTATTTTCATCTTAAGAGTCTTAGCAAGTGTATTGGCTTACTTGGCTTTTAAGGCTGTGTAATTGAAGGCAGTAATTGAAGGTAGCCTTGTGGTTAAGAGGATGGGCTCTAAGTCCGCACTCTGGGTCTAACACAGAGCTGGGTGACTTGGGTCTCCTTGCTCAGCCTCTCAGTGCTTGCTTTTGCACAGGGAAGACGCACACAGCAACAGCATCTACTGAATAGAGCTACAGCTAGGGTGGTCATGTGACCTGCTTTTATGTTTTTCCTGAGCAATTATTAATCTTTCTGCTCTCAGATGTGTCCCAGTTTGGATGATAAATTGTATTCTCATTCTCACTATAGTGAAGATTGAATGGATTAATGTGTGAAATGCTCAGCGCATAGTAAGTGCTCAGTGAGTATTAGCCACTTTATTGTTTTAGGAGCCTCTATTATACGTTCCCTCTCCCTCTCTACATAAGCTTGCTCCTGCTAGTTTTACCCTGTGTCTGCCATCAAGGACAAGGATTCAGTCACTGTTTTTGCCTAATCTGTAACATTTCCTCCTCCTTTTGGCTCCTTCCTGTTCATGGTTTATAAGCCAGCTCAAGCAGCCCCTCAGTTAATCACTCATGGAATACTTTGTTTCCCAAATCAACGGTCTCATCATAATGCCCTCTTAATTGCCCCAGCTTATGTGTCAGAGAGGGGAGAGAAAAGTAATTTATTACTAGCCTGTATGTGCCAGGTGGTGAGTTAGGATCTGAGAGTACAACACAGGGCAAAAATAGTCAGGGTCAGCCCCTCATGGAACTTCTAGCTTAGAGGTGGAGGCAGATGTTAGTCAAATCACACAAAGAAATGTGAAGTTACAGTGGTGGAAAGTGCTGCAAGGGGATTTAATCTAGTCCTCTTGGGCAAGAAAGGCCATCCTGGGGAAGTTGCTATTGCACTGGACCTGAAGGAAGAGTAGGAGATACCTAGACCAGGAGAGGAGAAGAGCATCACAGACAGAAGGAAGGACTGGAGCTATCTCACTCCAGGTGGGGGAGTGTGTTCAGGGAACCTCGGGGAAGGCAGTGGGGTCAGGCAAAGTGTAGGAAGTGGGTGGGGGTGAGGCCAGATAGAAAGATAAGGGCAGAAAGAAAGGATCAAGGCGAGGATTTGTTTGTTGTTGCTGTTAGGCTTTTCTCTAGTTGTGGTGAGCAGGGGCTGCTCTTTGTTGCAGTGTGTGGACGTCTCATTATGGTGACTCTCTTGTTGCGGAGCAGGGACTAGTTGTCTCACAGCGTGTGGGATCTTAATTCCTAGACCAGGGATTGAACCCATGTCCCCTGCATTGGGTTTTGAGTTTCTAGTTAACAGTCCCAGATTTGGGTTTTAGTTAGTAGAAGTGACAAGTCACTGAGTAATTTTAAGGTGAGGATTGACCTAGTCACATTAACCTTTTGAAAGCAGAGACCTGGCTGCAGTGTAAAAAGAGAATTGTGAGGATTCAGAGGAGTGGATTTGAAGAGGAGCCAATTTGAAGTGGTACAGGAAGGGTACACTAGTAGCTTTTTGACTAAGGTTGGGGTTGCTCCCAAGTAGCTGCGTTTGAGAGAAATTTATAAGGTGACAGTGTCATGCTTTGTTGATGGTGGAGGCACTGAACATGAGGCTTTGGTGTCCAGCTTGCCCAATAGGATGGGCAGGGGCACCAGTCATAAGACAGATCATGTGGGACCAGAGCCTGCTTTGGTTTTGATATGTTGGGGTACCTTTGAGACATCCCAGAGGAGACTTCAGGTGGGCAGTTTTCACAGACACCTGCCTCTGCAGAAGTTTGGTAGGCATGTTCATTTGTGGATTGCCTGTGTGGACGTGATACCTGAGTGCTGACGGACACAATGAGATGGACTGGGATACAGTGGAGGATGAGAAAAGAGGGCTCTGCACAGTGCCTTGAGAACTACTCCAGGAATGGTAGGTCCAGTACTAGAGGTGGAGGAACAGTGGAACAGACTCCAGGAGATGACTGTGCCGGGAATGCCCGAAGACAAGAGCCTTTCTGGAAGGAGGTGGTGTGATTAACCCTGTCAGAGGATGCCTGATAGTCACATGATGAGAAGGATGAAAACTCTAGTGGATTTGATGTAAAGAGGAGATTGCGTCGATAGAAGTTGTTCCAGTGACTATTATACTGTAGTCATGCTCCTTGTCAGTCAGTGGAGAAGGGACACAAGTTAACAGCAGGTGCCAGTGGTGGGTCAGTGAGGGCCATTTTACAGGCAGGGTGGGAAACAGTGAGGGGCTGGACTTTGGGTGGGTCTGGGAGCTTCCTGGAGTTGGGCAGCAGGAATCCAGAGGCCCTAAGAGTGAGTAGAGATTAGGCCAACAAAGGGGAAGGGTCAGCTGGAGCATTCGAGAAGGGTGAGGTGGGCTGGGGAGGAGCAGGGGTGTCAGGACAGGAAGGCCTCTGTGCTCTTTGAAAAGGAATGGTGGGCACTTAGCTGTTCATTATGTGGTGAATTGTATGGTGTGTGAATTATAGCTCAATAAAGCTATTTTTTAAAAAGAACTAGTGGAGGGTCAGATGCTTGGCTGGCTGCATTGGAGGATGAATTGGAAGGAAGGAAAAAACAAAATTTTGTAGTCACAGAGACCAGTTAGAAGGCAGTTGTAGTTATCTGTGTGAAAGACGGTGATGGCTTGAAATAGGCACTTTCTGCGTCAGTTGGAGCAGTGGATGAATTACAGTTATTCAGGAGGTGATTGGTAGACCCTGAGAGCTGAGCAAAATGCCTAGTGCATGGTTGGTTGGGTATTTGACAAACGTTAGCATTTGTTGCTGTGGTTGAATGAGGAAGAATTAATTGGATTCACTAACTGCATTTGGTGTGAGGGTCAAGTGTCCTCCTGAATCTGGCTTGAGCAGCTGAAATGAGTAGAACCCAGGGATCGGGCACTCAGGTGGGACAAGCAAGTTTTCAGTGCTAAGTGGGTTTCACATGATCCAAAAAGAGATATTTTAGAATTCTTTACTTCACTTGTGGTCAGTTTTACATGATTTGTTTCTTAATCATGTAATAGAATCACCCTCCTCCCTTGTAGGAAATAAATTCTTGAGGGTAAGGGTGATGTTTGGCTATGTGTTTATATGTTGCATAGTACAACATATGATTGGGTATTATCTGATGTAGTCGAGAATAAGTCATGACTGACCTAGGTATATACTATTGATAGTTTACATTTATAAAGCATTTTGCAATCTCTTAAGTGTATTTTCTGTGTATGCATATACTTAATTCTCACAGCAGCTCTGTGAATAGCTAGTTATTATTCCTTGTTGTTGTTTTTTAGTTGCCAAGTCATGTCTGACTCTTTTGTGACCCCATGGACTGTAATCCGCCAGGCTCCTCTGTCCATGGGATTTCCCAGGCAAGAATACTGGAGTGGGTTGCTATTTCCTTCTCCAGGGAATCTTCCTGACTCAGGTCTCCTGCACTGCAGGCGGATTCTGTACCATTGAGCCACCTGGGAAGCCCAGTTATTATCCCAGCCTTACAACAGTGAAGCTGACTCAGAGAGAGAGAGCGATTTCCCCAAGGCACTAGCCCTGGCAGTGCCAAAGCATGAACCTTTGCTTCTCAGTCCACTGTGCTTGCAATTCTACAAGGGGCCAAACCTCCTGGGACCGCTGAAATAGTGACAAGAAGTGGTTTCCTTAAATGAGATTTGGGCCCTGAGCATGATTGAAATTTGAGTACTTTATCCAGATTGCTTCTGGTAAGTAGTGTAAGGTGTTTGTATGTGGTTGTTGGCTTCATTTTGAAGAGGCAAATGATGTTTGTGTAGAGGTTTATTTAAGTAACCTGAAACAATGAAGAATAGTTCTGTATCACTGACTGTTGAATGAATGCCTTTAACACTGATTAGATTACACTGAAACTAAGCCAGCCTACCAAATTTTATCAGTTAAGATAAAATCAAGTGCAATCTGATGAATCTGGAAACTAGTGAGAGGACTATACATTTATTTTTATAAAAAATCAGTCCTCTTTCTCATGTCACTCCAACCCCTCTGGCTTCCTGAGTTTTGAACGTACCTGAATCACTCCAGCCTCTGGACATTTGCAGTTGCTTCCTCTGTGCTGCAGTGATCTCCGTATCTCCTCTGTACTCTTAACTCAGGACAAAGCTGCCTCGCTGACCATTGTTTAAAATTGCAGTCCTCTTATACTCCCTTGTTCCCATTGGACTCCCTACGTAAACTCTTTTAGTATAGTAGATATACATATATGTTTGTGTATATGTTTGTATCTTTCTCCACTTCCTGGAACATCAGGTCCATAGGCCAGGGATGTTTGTATGTGGTTCTCAGCTATTTTCCCCACACGTGGACACATAACTAGCACACTGGGCATTCAACACACTAGCATCGTGGGCATTCAGTTGACATTTGTTCAGTGAATAGATGAAGATTGTTTTGAACCTAAAATGTCTTTTAGATTAGAGTTCTCCTTTTGTTAACTGTTAAACTGTCTTTTGCCGTATTTCCTGTTGAACTGGGTTGAGTAATGGATCAACTTGATATTTTCAATATTTTCTTCTTTCTTACTGGGGAAGAGTACCTTCTGTTTGGGTGGGAGAGATTAAAATGAGTTTGTTTCCCTAACGTGTCTGTGCTAATTATCAGCAAGGATATACGTAGGAAAAGTTGGCTTCTGTGAAGATATAGATTGTAACCTGAGCAGTAGGTTGACATCAGGTCAGGTGGGTTCACCTAGGCGAGGGCTGCTTCAGACTCCACTACAGATGCTCTCTTCTTAGTTCCCCTTCTGTAGCCTGAAAAGTGGGGGGATGACTCCTGTTTGGTTCACATCACTGAGTAGTAGACAGAATCCAGTGAGATCCTGGCAGGGACCTGCTCTGTGAACCCCTTGCTGTTACACAGTGAAGACTCTGTAGTGTTACCTACTGAGGAGAACATTTCTAGTGTCCTGAGGTGACAGTTACCTTTCTCAGCGCCACTGGATCCCTTACCTCAGATGTTGCATTGTTGTTGCATGTTGGTCATTTTATAAGTGAAGCTCAGAAAAATGATGATTACTGTGGTAAATGCAGAGGGAAAAAAAAATCCCCACTGTGCTATATTTCAGAGACAAATGTGAACAGAAGTTGAATTGACTTTAGCTTTGGATTATCAGTATTCTTAGTTGTCTGAAAGTTAGACACACACACACACACTCACACACACACAGGGTTTCATTTTGTGGATGCTTTATCTACCGATTACTGATTTTTTTCTTGCTAACTCTTAGCAGAAACAACTCAAAGTTTTTTGTAAGTAGAAGTACACTATATGATTTTGTAGGGAGTTATGTTGAATGTACAATTTGGACTTACCGCTTTTTTTTTTTTCTGTTTCAAGTGCTGAAATAATATTTTTACACAGTTTTCTGGAGCAGTTATCTTGTTAACCCTGGGGAAATGATGTTTTCTTGAACTTCCCTGAAGTATGTCTGTCCTGAACTGAATCTGAGAGTCTTTCAGCCTAAACTCGTTGTTCTTTTTAGACTCTCAGGAGACCTTGGTATGTTTTCAATGTCAAAGAGAAATGTTTTAACAACCATGTTAGCTGATGGTTTTCTTTCTTGCATGATTGGCTTGTTCGGGCTCTAAACTTAAGCCCAGTGGAGAAAGTAATATGTCTCTTTGTGTATTTTCAATTGCTAACACTAGCGGCCTCCAGGGACTTGGGGGTTTATTACTGTCTGCTTAGCAGATGATTCATTGAAGCAGAACTTTTGTAGGCAGTAGAATAATTTTTCATTTTCTGGAAATATGTTTAGAAAATTGAAATCCTATCTGAGAGTGCATTTCCTCTGTAGAAGGAAGCAATTTAGGTTTGTGCTCCATACTTTCACACTTCTGACTTTGCTTATAGATTGTTGGCATTATTGCTCCTTCATGGGTCTCTCTCCCAAAGGTGGTTGTTAACTTATTTTTTTTTTTCCCCTGAATGCCTAAGGATGTTTGAAGTGCTAATGGGAAGGTCTCTTCTGGTATCAAGTTTGACCTAAGAGGTTTGGAGAGAGTACATGATAATGTTTACGGCTTTGGCATGACCAAAGAGCATTTTCTCTGCATTTGAGGCAGGTAATTACAAACTGACTTGTTTGTTGTTGTCTGAGTAAAGAGGACAGTCTTTTGTTTGTTTGCATGTAATGTTCCTATCTGGCCTGAGTAGCACAAGAAACAGATGGTTCTCCTGTTGACCAGTTGTCTTTTTGCATTGGAGCATCGAGGGATGGGACCATGGGCTGTTCCTTGTGGTATCTTTACTTCTGAGGCACATAGACAATGTTTGGTACAAACTTGAACAAGTGAGATGAGATGTTGGGGAAGATGATAAAAGATTGCAAAAGAAAAATTACTGGTTATTATGACTGTTCCAAAACTGACTTGTAAATAAAATTTAAAAACTTAAAATTTTTAATAAGAATTGGGTTGGAGTGTGGGGTTCACTCTTCTCATTATATTACTGTTCAAACTTTCCTTTGGGCTTTAGTTTTAGAGAGACATTTAGGGAGACTATTAATAGGGGATATTTGGAAGAATGTATAAACCACCTAATAATCTCTAAAGATGAAAGGTTGTTTTGGGAACCTGTTTGTTTTGTGAAGACAGAGATAATATATCTCTAAGAAACCATTTTTCTTGGAAAATAACTAGAATAATAGACTTAGAAGATGCAGAAAATTGTAATTGAAGGCACAGGAATCTTGCTTTGAGGTTGCTACTTTTGAGTCAATTCTTATGTTTATTCTTGAGAGAAGCTTTGGAAATTTGGAAAAGTGACTAGAAAGAGTCTTCAGAAGACAGTGCACTGTGAGACATCCTAAGACATTTTCCAGGGCTATCCAGATTACTTACTTGTTTTTCCAGGTGGAAATAATTTTTACTATAGTAGGTTCTTTCCCTTTTAAATTAATATTGTGGGTCACAAAACTCCTTTTGTATTTTTGTTGTTCAGTTGCTCAGTTGTGTCCAACTCTTCACGACCCCATGGACTTCAGCATACCAGGCTTCCCTGTCCTTCACTATCTCCCAAAGTTTATTCAAATTCATGTCCATTGAGTCGGTGATGGGGTCTAACCATCTCTAACCATCTCATCTGCCCATGCCTTCTTCTTTTGCCTTCAATCTTCAGTCTTTCCCAGTGATTTGGTTTTCCCCATCAGGTGGCCAAAGTATTGGAGCTTCAGCGTCCATTCTTCCAAAGTGACTATTCAGAGTTATTTCCTTTAGGATTGACTGGTTTGATCTCCTTGAAGTCCAAGGGACTCTCAAGAGTCTTCTCCAGCACCACAATGATTGTACCCCTTATATGTTGTTTACTGGGATACACTTTACTTTTTCATTTTAAAAGGAAAAAACAGTTTGTATACAGAAAGCATCATTTGTCCTTATGCATTCAGATATTGTTCATTATTAGTGTGATAGAAAATCCCAAACCATATGCTAGCTGAGGCCAGCAACTGTTTATGTTTAAATTTTGTATCCCTTGTCCTAACTTTTTTCCTGTGGCCAGTAAGAAGTTTTCAGTGCTAAAGCATGAGTAAGGAAGAGAATCATTGAACAAAATATTATTTTAGGAAAGGAAATATGGGAAAATGTTACAGGAAAACCAATTTCACTCTCTCTTTTTTTCTCCTAGCATTTTTGAAACGTTGGGGTTGTTGGAGTGGTTGGATTTTCCCTGGAATTGAGTGAGAAATTCAGAAGACTGAAGCCCAGGCTTACTGTCTACCTTTCACGGAGGCCCAGCCGTGAGAGGACAGAAGAAGGCACGTGGCGAATCATGACAGCTGACAAAGACAAAGACAAAGACAAAGAGAAGGACCGGGACCGAGATCGGGACCGGGAGAGAGAGAAGCGGGACAAAGTGCGTGAGAGTGAGAACTCAAGGCCCCGCAGGAGCTGTACCCTGGAAGGAGGAGCCAAAAATTACGCCGAGAGTGATCACAGCGAAGACGAGGACAATGACAACAACAGTGCCACCACAGAGGAGTCCACGAAGAAGAACAAAAAGAAGCCCCCGAAAAAAAAATCTCGTTACGAAAGGACAGACACCGGCGAGATAACATCATACATCACGGAGGATGATGTCGTCTATAGACCAGGAGGTGAGGTGCCTTTGGGTCTTTACGGTGTCTATGGTTGAGAAACGGTGTCAGCCTGTGGTTGCTGGTGGACGTGGAACCCAGAAGAGTGGGTAGTGGTCTGGGGCAGGAAAACTCTAGGTAGTCAACAGCTCCAGGCTTCAGTCCGCTGGTGTGCTGGCTCTTTCCTGTGCCCACCTCTGGGCCTGCCCGTGAGGCTATCCTTCTGTCCGTGTCTTCTGCTGCTCATTCTCACACTTCGCCGTCTGCCCAGAACTTTGCCTCTTTTCACGTCCTCCTTTGCCTTTTGTCTTCAGCACAGGTTAGACTGTGGAGAGGCCCTGAAGAGTGGCGTAGACAGTGGGACAAGTCAGCCTTCAAGTTTAGGGGAACGGGTCATTTTACATTGGCTACAGGAGTGACCAGAAGCTAGATAGGCGTTTTTAGTGGCCTTCAGACCAAGGTTTATGCCTCCTGATGATATCCTTTTGCATAGAATTAAGCTTCAGGCCCTCTAATCAATGATAATAGATGAAGCCAACTAACCTGCTTTGTTTTCTAGGAAAGGGACTGTGTCCACTCAGTATATTGAGGTTATTTGTAGCAACTGTTCAGAGAGAGACAGACCCAGCTTGCAGATAAGATGTAGGGAAGCAGGTGGTTCAGAACCTGTTGAACACCAGCAATACCCTCCTTTTTAATTTGATACATTGTGTATATTCGGGTACTTTCCTTACAGAAGTCAGTTTAAAAAAAAAAAACAAAAAAACTGGCTGAAATCAGTTCCTTTGAATTGCTTACAGTGCTGAGGAATGACATGAGTTGCATGAGGTGTAATTAGGTTAGAAGCCTCCCAGTTTGATGTTTTTCTAGGAGCTGGAGATTAAAGAGAGTATGTCATTAACCTGGTACAGTTATTTTGCTGAGCTGTACTGTAGCTGTGCTGAACTTCATATAAAGTACTTGATTTTTTTCCCCATATAGAAATTAGTTTTGAATTTTGAAAAATAATGTTTTCAAACTTACATAGATTAGCTTGTATTCACTATACTTTTTGGCTTATGATTAACTGAGAAGATATTTATGTGATACAGAGTTATCAAAATTGAAGTTTCTGGGGGACATTAGAGCTCTGTTGTGGAGATTTGGTAGTGTGTAGGTTACCGTACTGTCAGGGTCTTTGATTCACCCTTAACATGTTGGACAGTCAAAATGTCTTAGCCACCGAGGAACATATATCAGTATAGACCAACCGCACAGTGATTGCTGCAGACCTGTGTACTTCTAGATCATGAGAAAGGGACAGAATGCATTAACTTCTTTAGATATAGGTTACAGGATGATACCTTAAAAATAAGGGACAATCTCATTTGTTATTGTGTCAGAAGGCTGGCTGTCTTGTGCAGAATTGAGGGCCAGCCTTTCCCAGTGGAGAGTTACTCTTTTTTTCTTTTTTTCCCAAAATGCTTCTCCAAAATACTTGTAGCCCAAAATATATGGGAAGTGCTGCATGTACTGTCCCTTATGTGAGACTGTCATAATTCATGATTTGGAGAAGCACTGCAATTAAGGAAACGTCTTTAACATAAAAAAAAAAAAAACCCAACAACCAAAAACCTGCCATTTCCCCAATTTATGGGGCTGTGGCATCCTGTTTCAGCTGAATATCTCCTTAAGAAAAATCATTTTTGAGAAAAACAAGCTTGTGAACTGTGCACATTCATATTGTGTATTCTACAGGATGGTGGGAAATCTTTTCTTCTTGATGTTTAGAAGACTGTGTGGAGGGAGGTTGGTAATGGCTTATTTTCAAAACAGTAGGTTCTTGTTTTGGGGAGGATCTGTGTACTTAAGGGAGGCAGACATTGTTTCAGTAAATCTGAGGACCTTTATGAAGTGTGAAAAAGATATACAGCCTCTCTGGAAGCTGTTATAAAGGACTGAAAACAACAAAAATGGTTTGAAAATTTTCTGTGGCGCTCTAGCAGAACCACTTGCTGGGAGACACCCCTGTGCCTGGCCGGGGGTTTGCATACTGCCAGGTCCATAGATGTTTGCCTCTTTGGTAAGGAGACGGTCTTTGACCTTCTCAGTGGTTTTGTTTCATTTGGGGTTATTATGCATTTGAAGGTGAATGATTTCTACCAATAGCTTCTTTCTCAGTGGAAGATGTTAAAATATTGCTTCTTTAGGTGTACCCACACTGAAGAATTGGAAGGTAGGTTACTGTGATTAGATTCCCAGGTGGAACTGTTTTTTTTTTCCTCCTTCTCCTTTTCTTTGTCTTTTTTCTCTCTGGTCTTTGTCTTTCTTGGTGCAGAGTACTACAGTAACATCTTCTGTTGGAGATGAAAACCCTTACATACACCCAACTGCAGAGATTCTCTTTCGTTAGTTGTATCTTAAGGGTTTCAGTAGGGACTTTATGGGGCATCATAAGGGATTCTTCAGTGTATCATTAGTTTTTGAGTGATAGACCTTTTATGGGCTTACCTGGTGGCTCAGTGGTAAAAAATCTGCCTGCAGTGTAGAAGTTGCAGGAGACATGGGCTCGATTCCTGGGTCAGGAAAGTCCTCTGGAGGATGAAATGGCATCCCACTACAGTATTCTTGCCTGGAGAATTTCATGGACAGAGGACCCTGGCAAACTCCAGTCCATGGGGTTGAAAGGAGTTAGACACAACTGAGCACAGTGTCTTTTCAGACCTTTTATGCTCATTTGAAATCACAGATAAATTTTTTCATTTTCTGAATTGGTTTCAATACTCAGATTAAGTCTAAATTACAAATACCTCCCAAAATGTCATTAAGAATGAGCCTAGCAGCGAGCAATAACATGAGGATAAAAATAGACTGTTATGTAATATACATGCTTGTCCTTGGGAGATAGTCCTATGTTCATACAGTTCGGTCTGAGAAGAGTGAGGTTTTATTGAGGAAATGAGCACTTAGAATTTGTTGTAGCTAAGGTTTAATCTCATGCTTGGTTACAACCAGTTCTTTTTGATCCTGCTCCTCATCTCTGCAGCTTTATATTGATCTTAGAAGCAAAGCATGATGGACTTTTAGTTACACTGTTCACGTTACCTCTTGCCTCAGGGTCTTTGCACCTGCTGATGCCTCAGGTTAGTCACACCCCCCAACCCCCAACCCAACACACAGACACACTGAACTACTACCCTGCCTTTAGTACTCCATTCCAGGGCCGTCACCTTCCTCCCACGCTCCAATTATCCAGATTTCCTTAATAGGTACAGTCCCGGAGTCATGTATCTTTCCTTCTTGCACTTGTAACAGTAATAATTTTCTGTTTATTTCTGTTACTATTTTAAGATGTCTCTCTCCTCCATAAAGGCACCTGCTCTGTTTTTACTTATCATTGAATTCCTGAGATATACAAGAAGAGTGTACACGTAGCTTGTATTCCATAATGCTTGTTTTTTGTTGTTTGTCTTGGCCTCACTGCATGGCTTGTGGGATCCTAGTTTCCCAACCATGGGCTGAATCCGGGGCCTTGGCAGTGACAGCATGGAGTCCTAACCACTGGACCACCAGGGAAGTCCAGTACTTGATGCATAAATAAGTTTCTGAAATTTTTATTAAAAAATATATTGACTGATGATGTCACAGAATAATGCTTCTGGAAGTCCATTTTGAATAATTTATTTCCCAGTGAATGATTTAACAGGCTTGTTATAAAAACCAAAATCAAAACCTTGTGGAGCTCTGTGTATACTTTGCATCTGTGTCTAATCTAACTTCTGTGTTGTCCATCAGCCATTACTCTACTTCAGAGATGACTGTCACGGTGACAGATTGATTTTTTACACAGCTGTGTGCAGTCAGATTTCTCTTATGGGCCTTTTCAGCATAGAGTATTGGTTTCTAAAGTTTGCTGTGAGTGGCATATAAATTTCTTTCTGCTTTTTTCTTCCTTCTTTTCCCTTGCTTATTGAGATATAACTGATACATGACATTAAGTTTAAGAAAATGTGTAGTTACACAGGGAACTTAATTCAGTCAGGAGGGAAACTGCCATTTGTCACAACATGGATGAACCTGAGTTCATTATGTTAAGTGAAAAAGTAAAGAGAAATACCACACGATCTCTCTAACTTGTGGGATCTAAAAAAACCAAACTCAGAAACAGAGAACAGATCAGTGGTTGTCACACGTGGGGAGGTGGGGGATAAGGAATCAGGGAGGTGGGTGAAGGCAGTCAAAGGGTACAAATTTCCACTTATAAGATGAATAAATTCTGGGGATGTAATGTACAGCATGTGATGGGAGTTAAAAATACTGCTATGTGTATTTGAAAGTTGCTAGGTAAATAGATTAAGTTCACATCACACACACACACACACACACACACACACACACATTAGTTCACATCACACACACACACACACACACACACACACAAGGAGTGGGTAGCCTTTCCCTTCTCCAGGGGATCTTCGCAACCCAGGGATTGAACTCAGGTCTCCCACATTGCAGGTGGATTTTACCAGCTGAGCCACAAGGGATGCAACATAAACACACACACACACATATGAGCATGTGCACAAAATTAGTGATTTTATATATATATATATCAAAATGATTATACCACAGTGAGGTTAGTTAGTATAGCCATCATGACACATAGTTACAATTTTGTACTTAGAAAAAAAAGTTAAAGCATGGAACTTTAAAAAATGTATAGTTTCCCTTTGGTTCAGATTTCTGTTTAAAGAGGGGAGGGGAGTTACCAACTTTTTAGCAAATGATATGTCCTACCATTTCGCTCCTGATTCTTCACTGAGTGGTTGATCTCTGACCAGTTAAGAGGCTGAATTCGGTTTTAAAGTCTTGCTTTTCTGAATAATTGAAAGCTTATCTTCTGCAGTCACTCAGACAAACATTCCTTCTCAAAGTAAAACTAAAGAAAACCCTGGCATTTGGTGTTCCAGGACATACATTTTTGGAGAAAATAAAAGCTCATTTTATCTGCAGCTTTTTATCCATGTCTTCTATCTGTAGAAGAATTTTAGGTGAAATTGACATGAAAATGAAAGTGTCTTTTTGAGGCATTCTTATTTGGGAAGGAGTGTGAGTTTTTCTGATGATTACAAGAATATTTTTTGCGTTGCAAGAATATTTTTTGTGTCAGAAGAAACATGAATCCTGGTATAAAGGCACCTTTAGGGTTGATAATGATTTGACTTGTGTGACAAGATAATTTGCAGGTAATAAACCTAATATTAATCTGCTTAAATCCAAAAAGTGGATCCTTTTTGCTAGTCGGACAGAGTCCAAAACCTTCACATGGCACACTGGACTGTGATAAGATTGCCTGTCTGTGCGTCGTCTTTAGATACTTTTTGAGAGGAAAGAAACATAGGCAGTGTGTGAGTTTACAAGGGCAGTCATGATATAGAAGTACCACAAGCTGAGTAGCTTAAACAGCTGAACAACAGAAATGAATTGGCTCACAGTTTTGTAGGCTACAAGTTCAAGGTAAAGGCGCTGGTAGGTTTGGTGCTCCCGTTGAAGGTACTGGAAAAGGATCTATCTGTTCCATGCCTCTCCTAGCTTCTGAGAGTTCCTTGACTTGTCTGAGCAGAGCTTCAGTCTTTACATGGCATCTCTTTGTGTGCCTGGTTTTGGGTCTCACCAAATTTATCCTTTTTCTAAAGACACAAATCATTGAATTAGAGCCCCACCTCATTCTAATTAAAAGTGATCACATCTGCAGTGATCACTTTTTTCAAGAAGGTCAGTCACATTTTGAGGCACTGAAGGTTAGGACTCGAATGTATAAATTTTGGGAAGATGCAGTTCAATACATAACAGGCAGGAAGAGTGTTGTTGATAGGAGGGCTCAGGTTTGAGTGACCTGAGTCTTAATGACCACTTCATCCCTCCTTAGTTGTGTGTCCTTGCAACACCTGTGAAAGTGTATTTATTTTTAATCACGTTTTAGTATACTTTTAGTTGGGGATCACATTAATTTTTTTTCTTTCTGTTTCTATTGAAATTTTACTTTGCCTTTTCCTAAGCCTCAAGAAATGACTGCCTTTTAGTATTTATTAGGAAGTTATTCAAATCCTGCGTATGTACAGGAAAGAATTTTAGCACATAAAAATTATGACTTTATGAGGGTGGAAGAAACAAGAGAAACTTCTTAAGTTATTCTAACCAAAAGAATGGGAAGTGGTAGAAATTTGGGGACTAGTTCACCATACCTTTTTCTATTTTGTAAGGAAAGGAAGGGTCTGTCTTTGAATATAGTGAAACGTATACCCCATAGCTTGCTGGAGTGTTTGGTGTCAGCCACAGGTCGGCAGCCTGTTAGAAATGCAGTCTCAGGTTCCACTCTGGATCTACTCAGTCAGCCATTTTGTTTTCATAAGATTCCCAGGTGTTTTAAATACACATTAAAATTTGAGAGTCATTGATGTAGACCAGTTTTTCCCGGTCTTTTTCAAGTTAGCGCACAGATAGAAAATGAGTGCATTGCCTTGAGGGTTAAGAGGCCCAGCATCCCAGCACTCTCACAGCAGACTGGAGTTTAGGCAGATCTAAAAAGGGGAGACATCTACTTCTGACTAAATATACTAAAGCCTTTGACTTGATCACAATAAAATGTGGAAAATTCTGAAAGAGATGAGAATACCAAACCACCTTACCTGCCTCCTGTGAAACCTGTATGCAGATCAAGAAGCAACAGAACTAGACGTGGAACAACAGACTGATTCCAAATTGGGAAAGGAGTTCATCGAGGATGTGTATTGACACGCTGCTTATTTAACCTATATGCAGAGTACATCATGCAAAATGCCAGCCTGGGTGAAGCACAAGCTGAAATCAAGATTGCCGGGAGAAGTACCAATAACCTCAGATATATGAGCTTGAGTACAAATTGTCAGTTGTGAGGGAGAGAGGGAGCTGTAACCGTGGATGGTTACACCATCATAACCATGGATGACCACTGTTTTTAAAGCACCTGCTCCTTTCCAATGCTGGACTTGCTTTACATGTGTTGTTTCTGTTCCTTAAAATCTCTGCACAAATGAGTTATCATTTTCCTATAGTATCTGTGGAGAAACAGGCCACACAGCTGGTTTGTAAGTCCACATGGGCCTGGGAGAATTAGTTAAAGCCCAGAATGGATTGACCTTTGATGCGTTTGAACTGTGGTGTTGGAGAAGACTCTTGAGAGTCCCTTGAACTTCGAGGAGATCCAACCAGTCCATCCTAAAGGAAATCAGTCCTGAATGTCATTGGAAGGACTGATGTTGAAGCTGAAACCCCAGTACTTTGGCCACCTGATACGAAGAGCTGACTCGTTTGAAGAGACCCTGATGCTGGGAAAGATTGAAGGCAGGAGGAGAAGGGGATGACAGAGGATGAGATGGTTGGATGGCATCACCGACTCAATGGGCATGAGTTTGAGTAAACTCTGGGAGTTGGTGATGGACAGGGAAGCCTGGCGTGCAGTCCATGGGGTTGCAGAGTCGGACACGACTGAGCAATTGAACTGAACCAAACTTGACAAAAATTACTGAAGATAATGAAAATGAGAAACACAGTTATGCTGAAACATAAAGAAGGGATAGGCCTATTTCTTAGAAAATGCAAATGAAATAATTAATCTGCTACTTTTCTTTCTCTTACTCCTGAAGTCAGTACATCTTGCCTGTTTCTGAAAATTGTTTCTCTCTCTTGCTAGGTGTATATAAGGATTAATTGTTGCAAGTGTAGATGGTTAACAAGTATGAGAAGTATGTTGAGCAGGGTGAGGTAAGGTGTTGCAGAATATTTAGGATAAATTTTGATTACTGAATTTGAAACCTTAACTCAGCAACTGAAAGGGAAAATACAGGGTTTATGTGATCTAATAAATGTAGTGTATTCATTTTGTTTGTTTTTTTTTTTGGATGGAAACTTGAGAACATTGGCCACATCTCACATGAAAATTATTTGTTGGTAGAGTAACTCACAGACTGGGTGCACACCTGTCTGGATCGAGGGCAGTTCGGATTTTGGGTCAGCAGAAACTCCTGACCATTCCATCTAGGTGCTACCCCCAGAATAGTGTCCTTCAGCACTTTCATGTCTTGCTGTCACTCAGCTCCAGTCACAGTCTCAGAAGAGTAGGTTGGTTGGTGGAACTTGAATTTCATGTCTGTGTCTTGTATAAAAGAAAGACAGATATCTTGATTTATCTCTCCCCCTAAACTCCACCTGTTGGGGCTATGGTAATTTCCCTCAGTGGAATACAGGAGTGGTGGGGGCATAGATGAGAGAGGTCCCCATGTACCACTTCATCAGGAGACTGTCACTGTGGCTCCAGATTCAGGGGGAACTTCTAACAACATATGGATATTTATAAATAGTTTGTTTTGCTGTGCATGTGCTGGGTAAACAGAGGAACAGTGTCAGCACAGTGTGGGATTTGTGCTGGTTCATATGCAACTTTCTAGGCAAGAGGTGTGTGAGTAGAGGGACTGGGATTAGAGTGTGCAATTACATGGTATAATATAGGTTACATTTGAGCAGAAAAGGAAAAAGTAGGTGAGAATTTAAACCTTCAATTTTGCTGTTGCCCTGGTGAGAGCCCTTTTGTTTCTTTCTAAAGTGCAATGAGTAAGTGATGCCTGACCTGGGGCTCCGTCTCCAGAGAGGTGCCCCCACTTTCCATGCCTGCTGTGCTTGCCTGCACAGAAGCCACAGGTTAACCTGCACTGTTTTGGTACCTTTGAATCAGCACCTGTTGTTTTAATGTATTTTAAATATTCCCTAAGACATTCTTCAGCCACTCTGGGTCCCTGCTTGGACGATGCTATGTTATTTCTTACTGATTATGCTTATTGATTAAGCATACTGAGGATATGCTTACTGATTAAAAAAAAAATCTGAATTTAGAATCGCAAAAGTTTGAGTAAGCTGCTCCTTACTTACCCTGTATTTTATTTTTAATATACATTTTTTAGTGAAATATAAGATTTCCCCAGATATACACACACACACACACACACACACACACACACACACACACACACACACACACACACACACACACACACACACACACACACACACACACACACACACACACACACAGAGTGTTATTCCTGAAGTGTCTACATGACAAGCTGCTCCTTACTTACCCTGTATTTTATTTTTAATATACATTTTTTAGTGAAATATAAGATTTCCCCAGATACACACACACACACACACACACACACACACACACAGAGTGTTATTCCTGAAGTGTCTACATGACAAGCAGTGAACCACAATGTATCCTTAACCCATATATTCCAAAAGAAATAGAAATGTTTTGTATGTGGCCATTTTTTTTGATGAAAATCACCCTTACTCATGGCAGGTATGTGTTAAATAGTAATCCCTTGAAGGCATTTTTATGAGCAGTTAATCATCAAACTCCAAGATCTAGCTTCCTGGTCATCTGTTCACCTCGGTTTCTTGGGTCCCAGTCGTAGTCTGAATCCAGAAATGCTTTGACACCTCCTCCCCACAGGACTTCCCCTCTGGGGTCTCTCCCCATCTCACAGTCCCTTTACCCCTAGATATTTCATACCTGGTTTAAATACCACCATTCTCATTTCTCTTGTCTTTTCCTTGCTGGTCCACTCCAGAAGGACATGAGTCTTTTTTTCTTTTAGCTCATTGATATACCCCAGTCTGGGACATTCTAGGCATTCTGTCATTTGTTCCTTAGACACTTAACAGCGTAAGCAGGGTGATGACTCCACATGTGCTCACGCTGTTTCATGGACAGCCTCTTGAGTAACATTGTCTTAGCTGTACTGCCTTTAGAAGGTGGGCACTAAACACTTGTATAGAATCATTGATGTCAGGACTTTCTTGAGAGGGGTCCTGAGCTATTGAGAAAGTTTACTTTGGGTTAAAAAATTGGCATTCAGTTGGTTAAAAGTTATAAATTAGAAGACATGGCTCTATTTTTTTTAAAAGTTCAGCTTATAAAACTTATCCTTTTTATAAATTAAATTTTAACAGTTAATTTTAAGAGATTTTTGAATTGTGATTGGTCTTGTTTATACTTAATAGTTTCAACATTGAGTTGCTTGTTAAGTAAAATAAATTCAATATTTGATTTCTGTTGTTGAGGCTTTTAATACAAACCTTTAAAGTACTTAACGCTTCTTATAAATGAAATTAATCATGAAATATGAATGAAGTGGACCTAAAAAGGTGCCTTAGATATGTCAGGGTTGTGCGTAAACTCACTTAGGTTTCTGAGTCAGTTTCTTACAAAGAAGCAGTGCAGGGCAGTCTAGTTTTACCATGGGAGAGGCAGGCTTTGGCAAGGGACAACCTCTGTACCTTTGTTTCTTCACCACTAAAACGGGGATTCAAGTACCCACCTCAAGAGCCGTAATGGGAATTACATGAGTATACCCACACATACACACGGGGCTTCTTTAGAAAGGGCAAGCATATATTGCTTTGGCCAAAAGTTTGTTTGGGTTTCCTGTAAGATCTTATGCAATTAAATGGCCCTAGGTGGTGTGTTTTGTTTTGTGTGTTTTTTTTTAATTGTAATTTCAAGAATATTGTTCCAAGCCACATTCTTTCAACTATAAAAAGAGTAAAAATATCAAGTCCTGATTTCTTATTAACTTCCAAAGTGTTAATATAGTTTTGATTCTCTTAAATCTTTCTTTAAATAATTCTAAATCTTCTCAGGGACAGAAGATGCATATCAATTTAAGGAGATAATTACCACCAAATTGAGGTTACTTAATTTTTAATCCTCCTAGGTTGAAAAGATAGTACCTACTAATGGAAGACATTTATAGTCACTAAGTCTCCATCTTCAAAACTGTAAAAGGAGATGGCTTCTTATCTCACATAATCTAATTCTTTGACTATTCATAAAAGCCTGCAATTCTTTTATGGATGACTGCCTGACTTTTTAAAAAATTTATTTTGAAAAATTTCGCTTTTCGTTGTAAAAGCTGTTAAACATGACAGGACCCTAAGATATGTGTGCTTCCCCTCCAAAGATGAGGGACTTTGATCCCAATTAGGATCTCATGTTCTCTTTTCTTAGGACTCTGTTAACCTCATGGATATTTAAAATGTTCACAGAAATGTTTGCCTGCTGGTGGTGATGAGCGCTCATGAAGTTATTCGTGACACAAGAGTGGGCTCAGTCGGAAACTTTCCTAGCAAGCTGCTTTGCTTGTGGAAAAGCTCAGAAAATAGTGAAGTGTGGTAGCCACACGGAACTTCTGGCGAAGGTTATTTTGAGAGGGGACATTACTCTGCTCTCAAACACCTCTGCTCTGAGGTTAATGTGGCTACCATTGAGCTTAAGCTCTGGCTGTTCAGGGCTCCTTTTGGATGGATCGGTCACAGTGCAGTCCCAGGTCTGTGTACTTGTGTGTCTGAATCCAAATTGGACTTGCTTCCAATTGGTTTGTTTGCCATGGTTGATAGAGAGCTTTTATTTTGGTGGAAATGGTTACCAAGTTTATTTATTGCTCCTTCAGACCCTCTCTGAGTGTTGTGGTAAACACAGAAAGCCTTTTTGCGGGAGGTGGGGAGGGGGGGGCCGTGTATCAGTTGAATCTTCATCTTTCTAGTTCATTTAAAGCATGTTTATTAAAAAAAATTTTTTTTTTGATGTGGACTATTTTTAAAGTCTTTTTATTGAACATGTTACAATATTGCTTCTGTTTTATGTTTTGGTTTTTTGACTGTGAGACCTGTGGGATCTTAGTTCCCCAACCAAGGAATTGAACCCACGTCTCCTGCATTGGAAGGCAAAGTCTTAACCACTGGATGGCCAGGGAAGTCCCTTTAAAGCTTTCATATGAAGGTAAATAAAAGGGAGTAGGATTCAGGGCTTATCAAGAATGCCTTTGAACTGAGTATTTTTTTAAAATTTATTTTTAATTGGAGAATAATTGCTTTACAGTGTTGTATTGGTTTCTGCCATGCATTACAGTATGTTCACAGTATGAATCAGCCATAGGTGTACTCAATATTTTGATGAAGAGACTTACAAACACCCTCTTTTTTTAAATTAATGGTGTGTCACTTGCCTGTTAGTGCCCTGTTCATGCGTCAGAGGGCAGGCATACCTGTTCAACTTTGATTTCCCTGTTGTTCTGTTAGGTTCGCAACATGGTTTTCACAAAAGAAGAGATATAAGAAAACTGATAAAGGAGAAATGAATGTTAAAGAAGTTCAAAAAGAATAGATCACCTGGATATTAGAAGGCAGATGGATTTCATGTCCTGTTCCAAGTGATCCAGGCTGAATTCAGTCCATTTGGAAGGAGTGCGCCAGTCAGTTGATAGCGTTGTTCTTGGGTGCAGATGTAGGGATGTTTGCCATTTCTGATCTAGATTCATAAAATGAGCTGAGTTTTCAGCCCAGATGGAAAATGTGACAAGAAACTTAGAGAAGCAGTGCTAGAGGCACTCTCTTATCCTCACAGGCGTTGCCTGAAAGATGGTTTTGTTATTTTCAGGTCAGAATGCTTGATACTAACCACTGGAAGAATTCTCTAGCATTTTATAGCAGGAGGTTTCTGAGCATCAGTTCAGTTCAGTCGCTCAATCGTGTCCAACTCTTTGCGACCCCATGAACCGCAGAATGCCAGTCCTCCCTGTCCATCACCAACTCCTGGATTCTACCCAAACTCATGTCCACTGAGTCAGTGATACCATCCAACCATCTCTTCCTCTGTCTTGCCCTTCTCCTCTTGCCCTCAATCTTTCCTAACATCAGGGTCTCTCCAAATGAGTCAGCTCTTCACATCAGGTGGCCAAAGTATTGGAGTTTCAGCTTCAACATGAGTCCTTCCGATGAACACCCAGGACTGATCTCCTTTAGGATGGACTGGTTGGATCTCCTTGCAGTCCAAGGGACTCTCAAGAATCTTCTCCAACACCACAGTTCTGAGCATATGTGTCATTAATAAATAAGAGACGTTTTGCAAGATAGTCTTCTGTGGGGTAAATTTTACATTGTCAGCTGAGCTGCTTAACTTGTTTAGCGAGCATTTCTGGAGCAGTGGTCGGCAGACTCTATCTGTAAAGGGCCAGAGAGTAAGTATTTTCAAACTCACTGTAGGCTGCACAGTCTCTGTTACTAGTACTGAGCTGCCCTTGTGGCATGAAAGCAGTAACGGCTAAGGTATAAGTGAATGAGCTGGCTTTTCCAATACAGCTGTATTTATATACACTGAAATTTGAATTTCATGTAATTTTCGCAGGTCAAAAAATATTCTTTTTGTTTCCTCTCCAACCATTAAAAAATGTAAAATCCATTCTTTGCTTGTGGGCCTTACAAAAACAGGCTGTGGGTCAGATTTGACCTGTAGGCCATGGTGGCGACCTTGGTGCTGACCTGTGTGGATTTCCTGCCTTGGCCTCTGGTTCTGCCTGTTTCTATAATCCTTAAAATTTTTCCCTCACCTGCTGTTTTATGCTACATTAAAAAGCATTATTTACTTTCACTTATCCAGTTAAATTAAAAAATAATTTTTACTTGTCTGTATTGTTGAAACCATTTAGGTATTAAATTTGAACTTTTTGTATTTCCTGTCAAACTCTACAAGTCATGAAATGATGCCTTAGAAATAAGCTGTTTGTTGGGATGGTGGCATTTTGAAACTGTGTTTGTTTCTTTTTTTTTTTTTTTAAAGAAAGTATGTAGGTATCCTCTGTAAAGAATCTAAAGAGAAACTGAATGAGAAAAAGAAAGCCAGTTAAGATGTTATCATTATATTCTGGCACAGACCACGACTATCTTCAGAGGTGTTGTGTTGTTACCTTGAAGCTGTGTCTGTGTGTTGGGGAGTCTTGGTCACTGGTCCAGTGTAAAGCAAGCTAAGAGCTTTGTGGTGACTTCTGTTCCAATGGACCCTAGAAAAACTGGATAACTCAGCAGTGTAGGGAGAGATCCATTTGGAGGCGGGGGTTCTTTTGTTTGAATCTCCAAGCTGGATACTAGAATCAGCCTGGTGGACTGAGACGAATAGAGCCCCAATCACAGTGGAGCAAGATTTATATTTACCTGGAGTCTAATTGGACTGAGATTTCCTGCAGTTCTGTTAAAATCCTCTGCCCTTTTGCTTAGTGAGCAAGTGTTTGAACTCTTAAGCTCTGGAGGTTTAGCTTTTCCTGGCTCAATTAATTGTTAAATGTTCCCTTTATTATAATTATACTTTGATGCCTTGCTTTGTGGTAGCTGAGGAAATTGCTGAAAAAGTTGTTTAATCTGTTATACTCTATCAGTTTTGTAAAACGCTCTTTTTAAAAGGAAACAATTTTGATTTGAAGAGGCATGGTGGTATTTGGGTTGGATAACATCATTTAAATAGAAAGCAGGAATTTGGCTTCATTCTTGACAGAGATTGGCTTGTATTTGACTTTGACCCATGTGTTTGTCGTGTTTCCAGATATTGCCTTCTATTTATTCTGACAGCTTCACCAGCTGAGAAAACCAGACTTTCCACAATTAAAAATAATGTCTGTGAATTTAAAGAGGAAGCAGTATATTGTTCTTGGAATTACTTTAAAATGTGTGTGTGTAAAATGATTTCTTTCCCTTTTGCAAAAGGTTTAAATATCTCGGAATAGATACTTGGGTGCCTGAGTTTTGATTTGGAGCTGAGTACCCTAAATATCAGGAAAAAAAAATTACAGCCTTTTCTTTTCTGTTCCTTAATACTCTTGTGTTAGTATACACTTCAGAATGGGTTTTAAGGAGCAAAAAATAGATGGAGGAAGATCTTAAGTCACCTTTTTTTTTTTAAGTTAATGCTTAAAATGCGTGGAAATGGATAAACTTCCAAAGTCACTTTACTGAGTCTATTAAATTCATACACAGTGACTCTCTATCATTATGTTTGTGTTAACTATCCAGTACCTTTAAATCTTTTTCATTATTTCATTTTTCATTATTTCATTAAATATGTACTCAAACTGGCTAGGTAGCAGCATGCTATGTGTTACATATGAAGTATATTCCACCATTTGTTCACTCATTTAACCCTTAAATTTATTTTCTCACATACCTCTAAATTTTCTTATTCATCTGCTTTTTCAGGGAATGCCTTTTTCAATGATGTCCAGTGTGATAATGTGTAACTGTAATGTGTAAAAGTGTAAACCAAACTGTAAAAGGCACAGATAGGGTTGTTTTATGTTCTGTTGGAAGGCTGTAGATGTTCTGCTTTTTTTCTGTGCTTGACAGATGGTGTGCTGTCACTTTAGACTGATCAGTAGAGATGCGGTGAAAATACGGTTTTGGGGGGCATTAGATTGTGGCTGTAAGTTCCTTTTAAAAAGGAGAAATGGATTGAGTTTATAATACATGCTTTTAATATTATTTTAGTATGTTGCTTTTCATCATTCTTGGCTTTTACATTAACATTTTAATCTGTGAAGCTATGCATAGCTGTTCACTCTGGAGCAGGCCATTATTATCGTTAGGGGTGTTTAGTTCTTAGACTTTACTTGTCCTGAACATCCCTTTGGTGCTAGTATTATAAAACATAGGTACTGTACAGTTACCAAATTGAATGAGGGAATGTTAATACTTTGTATAATTATAATTTTTTCTCTTCAGTAGAGGGAAAGAAAAGATCACAAAAAGTCACACTTGATATGTTGCATTTTTATATTGTCAGGAACAGTTGAACTGAAAAGTAGTGATTTATGATTTAATTACCTCTGTTCACACCTGAAGTTTTCAAGTTTGTATCTGAGAATTAACTCTGGCAGCACTTAGACTTGGGGAAATTATGCTCCTTCCTTATAAGGAATTTTGTGCCTTATATTTCCAGTTGGACAATGGAGACCTGATTTCCAGTTTGCTCTCTGTACAGGCAAGAAAGGCATTTTGAGGAAGAAAAAACCTGGGCTAGCTTTCAGGCTCATAAGCTAGAATGCTTTCAGAGTCTGCCACAACTATCCGAAAAATACATGTTTGGCATCACTGAGAGCAGTCTTTTTAAAAATTGCATTTGGCATTCAGGTCAGGATTGGTGGAGGCTAGTTGTTGTAGCGACCATCAGTTTTGTCATGTGTTTTACTTCTGTTATCTCCCAGCTGCCAGGAATATCAGTGCTGTGGCATCTGATAAACCAACATACAGATTTTCAGCTCTCTTTTCAGCATCATTTCTGTTACTCAACTTCTGTAATGATTAGAGGGACTCCATTTGTATGTTTTCTCCTTGGAATTTACCTGCTGCTTTTCGCCTTTGCCCCATGAATGCATTTATAATATTTGGTTATAGGTCTGTCTTTTTATTTCTCCCCAATATTTTCCTTCCTGCATTTTTTCCCCTTGGTTTTGACAAACAAATAATACTTTTTTTTTTTTAAGGGAAAAAATTGAAATTCAGATAAGTAAAAGTAAAGCCACTAAATCGTTAATAGATTTTTGTATGGTCACTTTCTTTAATAAGCGTGTGTAGGATTATGCTATTCACTATTTTGCAGTAATGCTTTCTAACTTAACATGTCTTGAGCTTATTGCCATGTCAGGAATTATCAGTCATTGTTGCTTCTCATTGAAACTGGAATTCTTAACCTGAGGTCCATGACCTAGGTGACTATGAATAGAATTCAGGAAACTGTGAACTTGAGTGGGTAAACAAATTGTATCTTTATTTTCCCTAATTTATTGCATTTAAAATGACCTTTAGCGTTCATTTCAATTATGAAGGTAGGCAGTAAACCATAGTAATATTTGCAGTACCTGTTATACCAATATATATTACAGATATTCTTATGACATCATGTAGAGAAAAACATCTGAAAATAATGTTTACTTTGAAATTATGGAGGCTATTAGGGGAATAACTTAGTGTTATTATTTAACAAATCTATAAAGAAATACATGTATTACATTGCACTTTTTTTCTCATTTTGTGACAAATATTTCAATACATGTTTTTGTGAATTTAAAACTTTCTTTTTGGTGGAGATTGACTGTATAGATTGCTGAAGGCATCCATGATGTACAGAAACATTAGACATACCCACATCAGTCGATAGATACCATAGTATAACTAGCTATATATAGTTGGATTTTAGGCTATTTCAGATACCATAGTATAACTAGCTGTATATAGTTGGATTTTAGGCTATTTCCATTATAAAACAACACTGCTAAATATTTATCTCTCCATTTCTGCTCACTTTCTTAGAAGTGAAATTTCTGAGTTAAAGGGTGTATCTGGACTGTAGCGATTATTAATGAATTGCTATTACAATTCTTTTTAACTAGCCCTGATGTACCGTAGGACTTTGACCTCTGCAAGTGACTGAGTTTGTGGTTTTGAAGTTGGAAAAATGTTCTCTAGGAGACTCATCGTCATCTTTAGGTAGTAAATCTTCACCTCAGAGAACGGCTCTGACACATTTGTGCATTCTGTTTTTTATCCACAGTTAATGGTGTGGAAAGGAAGAGGTAAAACTGTGACATTGTGTCTTCTTTCTAGTGTAAAGTAAAATATCACGTTTATTCTGAGAACTTAGTGTAGTATGAATTCTGGTCAGCCTTAACTTTTATAAATTATGTAGTGTTCCAGAAAATTTGGTTATCAGTGGTCCTTGTATTTTTGTTGGAGGAGCAGCCACATATTCTCTCTAAAGAAGTCCTAAAATCAAAGTGGAAGAGAAAGGAGGGGGCCTGAGTGGTGCCTTTAGGACACCATGAATCTGCCCTCCACACAAAATGCCAGTCATCTTGTAGGAGAAGCAATGATCTTTTATTCCTACTTGTGATTCCTTGGGGGTAACGTCATGCTGAGAACTTGCCTTAGCTGAGAAGTCTCTCTAGGGCCGCAGCTGTGGGCTTTGTTCTGCTTTATGTCATCTGCCTCTAGGACCTGATTCGTAATCCCACTGGAACGTAATCGTTTATGCTGTCCAGTCAGGCTGTTTGAGTCATTCTAGCAAGAGTGTTAAGTGTTGTGTTTCTATACATTTGCTGGGGTCATCTGTTTCTTCCTAGCTTTCCTTATTCAAAAAAATTAGAATATTTCCCATAAATAATTGTTTTGGATGTCACTCTGTTCGTGAATGTAGTTCATTTATTTATATTTTTCAACATTCTTTTACTTGTTTTGTTTTTGGCTGCGTTACATGGCTTGTGGGATCTTAGTTCCCCAACCAGGGATTGAACCTAGGCCCTTGGCAGTGAAAGTAAGGTGTCCTAACCACTGGACTGCCTGAGAGTTCCCCATGAATATATAATTTAGAGATAATTTCAAAATAATTTAGAGATACTTGTATACAGTGGCTGGAAGTGCTGAATTGTGAACTAGTGAATTCTTGCTCTGGTTCTTTAGATATGTCAAAGAATTGGCTTCTCCATTCTGAGTGGCCTCTGTTCCCATGTCATCTTGTGATCCATCTTGTCCTCCACCTTAAGATGGTGTGTTTGTCTTCAGGCCACCGAGAAGACTAAGAAGAGAAGGGGCTCCTCTTCTCAGGATTCAGTTTCCAGAAGTTGAAACACTGTGCCTGCTTATAGCCCATGACCAGAATCTAGTCAGGTGACCATACCAACTTTAAGGGAGGCTTGCAAATGTGATCTGGTTTTTGAGAGGCTATTGGCCTGTTAAACATCAGCTCTTCTTAAGGAGGAAGGCAAGAATGAAATTATACACAGCTAGCAGTCTTTGTCACTGGGAGTAAGACACAAGCACAATTAAAATTATCAAAGACATAAAATTATTTGTTTTGATGTCTAGCTCTAATGGGCTTCCCTGATAACTCAGTTGGTAAAGAATCAGCCTGCAGTGCAGGAGACCCTGGTTCGATTCCTGGGTTGGGAAGATCTGCTGGAGAAGGGATAGGCTACCCACTCCAGTATTCTTGGGTTTCCCTTGTGGCTCAGCTGATAAACAATGCACCTGCAATGCAGTAGACCTGGGTTTGATCCCTGGGTTGGGAAGATACCTTGGAGAAGGGAAAGGCTGCCCACTCTAGTATTCTGGCCTGGAGAATTCCATGGACTGTATTCCATGGGGTTGCAAAGAGTCAGACAAGACTGAGCTACTTTCACTTTCACTAGTTCTAATATTAGATGGTGAACATGCCAAAGGAAAGATAGTGTTTTTATTCACCTCAGTATCTGTAGCACTTAGCTGGTGGTGTCAGTAAGTCTGTGTGAATGTGTTATGAGTTTATGATTTTGTTCCCTTAGAGTATGTTTATCTTCTTTTCTTAGCTTAAATGTAATCTCGACAAGATTTGCCTGTTGCCACTTTGGTTAAACTAGCTTAAGGAGATCCCTGGGGAAAAGCCTTGTAGAGAGCGTGCGTGCACACTCAGTCGATAAGTCATGTCTGACTCTTTGCAACCCCATGGGATGTAGCCCGCCAGGCTCCTCTGTCCATGGGATTTCCCAGGCAAGAATACTGGAGTGGGTTGCCATTTCCTCCTCCAGGGGTCTTCCTGACCCAGGGATCGAACCCATGTCCTCTGCATTGGCAAACAGATTCTTTACTGTTGCGCTACCAGGGAAGCCCCAGTGACTCAAGAGGTAAAGAATTCACCTGCATTGCAAGAGGTCCAGGTTGGATCCCTGGGTCTGGAAGACCCCTGGAGGAGGAAATGGCAACCCACTCCAGTGTTCTTGCCTGGGAAATCCCATGGACAGAGGAGCCTGGTGGGTTACAGACCATAGGATCACAAATAGTCAGACACGACTGAGCATGCATACACACAACCCAACTTTGGTTAAAATGAAGAAGTCTTAATCTGCGCCCCCTTCCCCTGCAAAGTTCTGATTTATTTTGTCTCAGCAGATGTTTCAGAACATGATTTTTTTCAAGGTACAAATTACAAAAAGCACAACTCTCATTAAGTGTTACATTGGCCCAGAGCAGCTGCACTCATTTGCTGAAGTGTGTTGAGTACAGTTTCATATGGAGCATCCAGAGCTGCTTACATCTTGAACAATAAATGAAATCTCTCATCTCATTTCAGGAATCAAGAGGCATTTAGATACTGTAAATCCTGCCACCTTGCTCTCAGATCTTTGCTAATTTTGATGATAAAAGTGACAGGTGGATGGCAGATTACCAGGCAAGATCCTGCCAACACCCTCCCCCCAATACTTTTTAGCCTAATAATGATATATATTGTTATAAAGCAAAATTATTACATGTAGAATCCTGAGGTGATAATTAGAAATTGTCATGTAGGTGAAACTCTTCTCCCCCTTCCCCCATATCTGTTGAATACTTGTAAAATGCTATTTATAATTCACAGTGAGTTAAAGATCTTTAATGAAAATATGAGGTCTCAGTATTTCAGTCACATAAAAGTGACTAGATAGTTTAAATTATTCTTAAAATATCTTCAGTCTTTGACTTTAATTTTTGAAGAAACACATGCTCAACCAATAGTAACTACAGTAAAACCCCACATGAAAGCTGTAATGATTTAAGGGAGAAAGGGAAGAGGTATTGGTAGAGTAAGAGAGTCAGGGAACAGTCTTCACTTGCCCATAGGAGTTTATATAAATCAAAGCAAACAATTAAATTTGAGGCCCGCTGAAATGGTAATATTCTTTGGGTGAGGTCCTGGGGTTTGTTCGATGTCACCTGTGGTATTTAGTGTGTATTGAGTGTTTTATTAATCAGCTGATAATGGAAGAGCATGCTCTTTAACTTTGGGCAAGTTGTTATGGAGGTAAGAGAAGGCAAGACCCAAAAGGAGACAGGATGCTAGTCCCTGATCCTTCATGGGGAGAAATTTATGGGATCCTTTATGGGAAGAAATTACACTCATTCAAGTGATGTTCTTTGTCAGTAACAGGCAGTAAGTGGGCATTACCACCTGAATTGGGGAGGACATGAAGGACCATGGGAATCTTGATTTGGAACTTGAGGTTGAATGGAATTGCATTTGAGCATGTCTAATAGGGCAGCAGCCTGAGGATGGGGCATGATTGGAACATGGTTAGAGGAGAATTAAAAACCAGCTGAGCAGATGTAGACATTGAGCTGAAGAAAGGACTGAAAAGGATAGCTTGTGGTTTTCCTTCTCTTATTTTTGCATGAGTTGCAGTCTGGCACTCTGTGACCTGGTGTTTATGGTTTTGGGGCAGCAGAGTCTGGATGCTTGCCTTATTACTGTGTGGGTTTTGATTTGATAAGTTTTTCTGAAGGTGCTTTTTTGCATGGTTTTTCTCTTTTAAACATCTCTTACACAGCTGTGTGGGTGCTTAGGTGAAAGACAAGTCACTCAAAAAGAAAAATCACTCATGGGGCTGTTGTGTTATCTGGTTATTAAAGCTCAGAAGTAAATTTCCGTTAAACAGAGTATCAGTTCAGTAATTACTGTGCACTGTGTGCGTTATTTATATGTCTAAATCCATATGGTAAGTTTAGCCTTCTTTCAGTGAATTTCACTTATTGTTGACATTGTGACTGATTTGAAATATGTAAGAAAATTGTCCAGCAGTTTGCAAAGGAATATATAAGGTAGAAAATTTTAATCTTCAGTTTTGTTAGCTTAAAGAAATCGGCAATAATTGAATATCTCTCTGTTCAGACTGATAATTTTCTTTAGTTATAATATAGGTCCTAACTCTTTCTGGAAAATTGGTAGTAAATATTTGAGAGGGAAGAAATATTAAAAGAACACATATATTAGTCTTGCCAAGAAGGCTTATAAGATGTAGATGCCTATAAAGTACAGAGAATAATTGGTGTGGGAAATTTTGTAGCTTGATGTTTGAATTGTGGAACAGTTGCTTTTACAAAATTGAGAACTGCAGACTACAATTAACTGTCATTAATTTCGTTGAGTAGAAATATGTTCCATTTACTGTACAATCAGGAGCCAGGCTTGAATGAGTTTAAATTGATGAAATCTAAATTATACTGACAGTCCATTAAACAGTAGCAGAAAACCCGTAAAGAAAATGGATTCACTATGATACCAGTTTATAATAAAATCATTTGCCAAATAAGAGTTATAGCCAGGCATTGTGAATTCTCCTGTGTATTTCCAGTGAGCACTGCAAATTGGTTGAACCATTTATTGTAAAGCCTAGACTCCCAGCTCATTGTTTTCTGGAAAGGAGCAGGCAGTGTTGCTCGAAATCCTCTGCAGGATGTGACCCCAGCAGATCGGACTAGCAATTTGTTTGTTGTCGGCCATGTGGGAAGAGAAGCGTCTTCACTCCAACCTACCTGTGACTGGCTATTTTTTCCTGTGAATGCTGGGCATAGAGCTCCTGAAAGTGGTCGTCTCTCTGTGTCAGTTTCTTAAATGTACATATTTCAGCTACATTTTAGTTGTAATCTTTATGGCAAGGACATTTCCACCAGCAGTCATCCTCTGCTTAATAGGGATTTTATAGCAGAATTTATTTTTGACAGGATTTACTGAATTGGAGTGAATAGACTTGTTACCTGCCTTCTCAAGCAATAGAGAAGGGGTACGGGGGTGGGGGAGCAGCAAGAGTGAGAGTGGTGTTGGAATTCCTTTCCCTTGCGTCTCTGCTGCCCTGAGACACTGCTTCATAAGGCAGATGTCCCTCACTGGTTTTGAAAAGGGACACCCCCTCCTCCCAACCCTGCACGCCTTTCCCCTTCTTCTAGATTTCCTGTGTTCTCTTCTAGCATCTAAGCTCTTTACACATGCACTAGAGAGATCCACATCATTTAACTGGAGTTTGGATGTAAGGCTGGCTAGAATCTTTTCCATAGTAGGGATTCAGTATGGGTCACAAGGAGGGCTTTTAAGGAACACTTTTGGTATAAAATGTAGTGATGAGAGTGCTTAAAATATTCTTTACTTGAGTAGTAAGGGTGTCAAACCATGGCTTTTATTTAGCATATCAGAATAACTAATAAGATTTCTGCTGTTGGCAGGATCGTCTTGCTTTTTTTCTTGTTTTACAGAATTTTCAAGTCCAAGTTGCACGGGTTTGATTTGGGAATGGGGGGAGGTCTTGCAACGGCAGTTATTTCAGAACAATCAGCATTACTTCTTAGTGTTAGAAAGATAATTGTCTCGAATCAGTCTTTAAGCTTTTGATGCATTAGAAGATTTTCTAACTCCTAGAGAAGAAGAGAGAGAGAGAAATGGAAAATTTAAACAAATTTGCGATTAGTTTTTCACCTGCTTCTCTACCCCCTCCTACCTGCCAGCTTGATTTTTCTCAATTTAATTTCCTGTTGGCCTGATAATTCCCTGTTAGCAATGAAGATAAAGACAGGTAAATATTGGCTAGATGTATACAGTGTTGTTTTTAGACAAAAATCTGAGTAAACTTTGTAGTTCTAGTTGGAAATTTGTAGACGAATGCATGGAGTTTGAAAAGGAAAGAACCAAGGATATGTGTTACCTGAGATCTTAGAATCTTTAAGAAGATGTTATTAAGCCAATTTTGCTGACTGTTTTCAGGGTCAAACATAGGCTAAGGGTAATGACTAACAAGATTTCCTTTTAACAGAGGTGCCGTTTTCCCAGTTTTTGTTTCCTTTTCCCTTTTAAGTTCCCCACTATTCCCAGACGATGCTAGTATTCCTTCTCCACAAAAGAATCTAGCAAAAAGCTAGAAGTAGGTCATCCTGCAATTGAGTTATTTCTTAGAGAAGCATTTATTAGAAAACAGCATCATTTATGTTTATGTTGCTTAAGAGCATAGTTTTATTGCTAGGATCTCATACAGCTTATTTTCTGTTTTAATATTTTCATTCATTTATTCCTCTATAGTTTTTAAGTGTTTATCATACCAAAGGCGGTACATTGTTTATAGAGGTGAAGTATGGTGACAGGTTTGACTAGGGGACCAAGGTGAGAGGCTCTGAAGGAGGCTAGATGGTATGCTGGGATTGGGGTTTGGGTCTTGGGGTTTCAGAGTTGTTTCATGGGTGTGGGTGTACAAACACACACACTTCTGTATGTTGGAGATTTGGAAACAACCATATTAACTAGCAAGATGCTTGTGGACTTTATTTTGCAGTGTTAGACCCACTGCTTTTGGCTGATGAAGTGGTTCGGAGTGTGTGGGGTGGAGGAACCTTGTGTAAGAAGAGGGGAGAGCCAGAGAGCTGAGCAGTCGCGAGGGTCAACCTCCTTGGCCACCGCTGTGCCACCCAGCTGGGGTCTCAGGAACTTGTTGGTGAGAAAGGCTTTGTTCATGTGTACTCTTTATAAGGAAAGACTTTCTTTTGGAGATTATTTAGGGTGGCATTGTCATGCTTTGCAGAGGGGTGAGGAGATATTCCAAAGGTTAACAGGGAGAAATATGTTCCCAGAGAGGAAGTTCTTCCCCGGGCCGGAGCCCCAGTCTGAGCCTCGCCCTCTGCATGCCCGATGAGTGAGCAGGCAGTGTCCACTGTGCTTGTGCGGGGCTGTCAAGAAGGATGCTGGCAGGCTCTTTGTGTTTCAGGATGACAAACTGCCTGATGCTTCAGGCTGTGGTTTTTACCCTTGAGAGGACCCTACTCTTGCTCTATTTTCATAGACCTGCTGATTTGGTGAGGGTTGAAAAAGCAGAGGGAACTTTTGCCTCTAGAATCCTTCTTTGAGTTTTGGCTGACTTCCTTCTCCAGCTTAGCAAATGCTGTGCTGTTGCAGATGGCTCAAGAGATTCTTGGACACAAAGCTACATTGATGTTGTGAAAGATGGCCATAATCGCCCAGTTCAATATCATTGCCCAAATCATGGACACAGGATTTGAGGTCACTTGGTCGTGTGATCAATTTCCAGGCAGAGGCTGCATGTTAGAAAATAAATCTTAACCTCGACCCATGGTTTCATTTCCAGACACCCTCTAGTAAAGAGAAGAATTTGTTATCATGTGTTGTTTGGAATAATTGATATGGATGGTAATAGTGTCACTCATTTTTTTCTGGCCCATTTCAGGCTTGCTGATTTTAAGATTAAAAAAAATATATATATTTGCCCTGCAACAGCCATTAGCTCAATCTGGTAAATATGCATTTTCATCTGGGCAGTTTTGAAAATGTGTATTATGCACTTAATGGATCGCATCAGTTTTGCTCAGTTCTTTCAGAATTGCTAGCTTGCTTTTCCTTCTTTAAAGGTTCTTTTTAAAATTATTATTCTCTTTTCAAAAAAGGTATCTACAGTGCTTGTGTTGACCATGGGGAATTTTCAGGTTGAGGATCATTGATCTAACGGAGTGAAACCAGTTTTATAACCAGCTTCAGACAATCCAGGCTCTCATAAATTACATGAAAATTTTTGGCAAATCATTTTGGCTTTAAAAGGTTACTGGGCATATATTCAACTGAGATTTTAACCTTGCTATTGACTTACATTCTCATCATTTCCTTCCCAAATAAAACCACTTTATTTTTGTGCTAACTGTAAACACACATATAAAGTTACTTTCTTAAATAGCTGCTTAATTAATGAGACAATTGGGAAATACTTCTGAGTTATTTGGCCTTTTTTAACCTTATTTGAAGGATTTCCCAGGTGGCACTGGTGGTAAAGAACCTACCTACCAATGTAGGAGACATAAGAGATGTGGGTTCAATCTCTGAGTCGGGAAGATCCCCTGTAGGAGGGCATAGCAGTCCACTCCACTGTTCTTATTTGGCGAATCCTGTGCTGAGGAGCCTGGTGGGCTATAGTCCATAGGGTTGCAGAGAGTCAGATATGACTGAAGTGACTTCGCATGCATGCACGCAACCTTTTTTGAAAATCATTAAGAGCAATAATAAGTAGACCTCTGTGTGTGTGTGAGAGAGAGAGAGAGACTTAAATTCCAACTGCTTCTTAGAATACATTCTCTTGTAGTTGGATTCTCCTATTCTTTTTACTGGAAGGGTTAGAAAGAAAAATTAAAAAATTTAAAAGAATAATTTTTCATGCTTTTATTTTTAAAATGATTTAGAAAAGTCAGATCAAAGCAGTGTATTTTCCCCCCATTCATATGGCAAGTTTTACATGGTGTTAAAATTTTTAGTTCATGTCAGGAATTTCATGACCTCTGACCTTGGTCATTCTTTGTGTTATGATCATTTATGTAAATAAATTCTTAAGTTTTGTCACTTAGTTTCAAGGATAATTTTGAGGATATTCTCAATCTTTTTCACATATAAGCTGTAAAATACTTATAGAGATCAAACGTGGTCCACTGGAGAAGGGAATGGCAAACCACTTCAGTATTCTTGCCTTGATAACCCCATGGACAGTATGAAAAGGTGACCTCCCCAGGTTTATAGATGCCCAATATGCTACTGGAGAAGAGTGGAGAAATAGCTTCAGGAAGAATAACGAGTCTGAGCCAAAGCGAAAACAGTGCCTAGTTGTGGATGGGACTGGTGATGGAAGTAAAGTCTGATGCTGTAATTAACAGCATTGCATAGGAACCTGGAATGTTAGATCCATGAATCAAGGTAAATTGGAAGTGGTCACACAGGAGATGGCAAGAGTGAGTATCGACATTTTAGGAATCAGTGAACTAAAATGGACTGGAATGGACGAATTTAATTTAGATGACCATTATATCTACTACTATGGGTAAGAATCCTTTAGAAGAAATAGAGTAGCCCTCATAGTCAACAGAAGAGTCTGAAATGCAGTACTTGGGTGCAGTCTCAAGAATGACGGTGATCTCTGTTTCCAAGGCAAACCATTCAATATCACAGTAATCCAAGTCTAATGGCCCAACCACTAATGCTGAAGAAGCTGAAGTTGATATGAAGGTCTTCACAGTTCTCTGAAGACCTACAAGACCTTCTAGAACTAACACCAAAAAAAACCTGTCTGTTTCATCATAGGGGACTGGAATGCAAAAGTAGGAAGTCAAAAGATACCTGGAGTAACAGGCAAGTTTGGCCTTGGAGTACAAAGTGAAGCAGGGCAAAGGCTAACAGAGTTTTGCCAAGAGAATGCACTGGTCATAGCAAACACCCTCTTCCACAACACAAGAGATGACTCTATACATGGTCATCACCAGATGGTCAATACTGAAATCAGATTGATTATATTCTTTGCAGCTGAGATCAAATTGCCAGCATCCGTTGGATCATAGAAAAAGCAAGAGAATTCCAGAAAAGCATCTTCTGTTTCATTGCTATGCTGAAGCCTTTGACTGTGTGGATCACATTAAACTGTGGACATTCTTAAAGCCATGGGCATACCAGATCACCTTACCTGCTTCCTGAGAAACCTATTGGCAGGTCAAGAAGCAACGTGGACAATTAGAACTGGTTCAAAATTGGGAAAGGAGTACATCAAGGCTATATATTGTCACCCTGCTTATTTAACTTATATGCAGAATACATCATGTGAAATGCTGGGCTAGATGAAGCACAAGCTGGAATCAAGATTGCAGGGAGAAATATCAAAAACCTCAGATATGCAGATGACACCACCCTATGGTAGAAAGCAAAGAAGAACTAAAGAGCCTCTTGATGAAAGTGAAAGAGGAGAGGGACAAAGTTGGCCTAAAACTCAACATTCAGAAAACTAAAATCATGGCATCTGGTCCCATCACTTCATGGCAAATAGATGGGGAAACAATAGAAACAGAGACTTTATTTTCTTGGGCTCCAAAATCACTGCAGATGGTGACTGCAGCCATGAAATGAAAAGACACTTCCTTCTTGGAATAAAAGCTATGACCAAACTAGATACCATATTAAAAAGTAGAGACATTATTTTGCCAACAAAGGTCCGTCTAGTCAAAGCTATGTTTTTTCCATTAGTCAAGTATGGATGTGAGAGTTGGACCATAAAGAAAGCTGAACGCCGAAGAACTGATGCTTTTGAACTGTGATGTTGGAGAGGACTCTGGAGAGTCCCTTGGACAGCAAGGAGATCCAACTAGTCAATCCTAAAGGAAATCAGTCCTGAATATTCATTGGAAGGACTGATGCTGGAGCTGAAGGTCCAATACTTTGGCCACCTGATGCGAAGCATTGACTCCTTGGAAAAGACCCTGATGCTGGGAAAGATTGAAGGCAGGAGGAGAAGGGGATGATAGAGGACGAGATGGTTGGGTAGCATCACCAACTCAATGGACATGAGTTTGTGCATGCTCTGGGAGTTGTTGATGGACAGGGAAGCCTAGCGTGCTACAGTCCATGGGGTTGTAAGGAGTCGGACACAACTGAACTGAATTCAATGACCTGTTTTACATATAACTTACCTTGTAGTTTGAAATCTCATATCTAGATTTATAATTTGGATCAATTTGGTTTGCCATGATAGCTCTTTAAACAGAGGTAACTTTGTATCTAGTAATAAGGTGTTGATATGCAAATTCCATATAATACTCTTCCTCAGGGCAGCCTCCAGTGAGACCACAGAGAAATGTTTAGGTGAAGGTTTATTAGTAGTTGTCCTTCACATCCTGTATGTTCCTTCCTTCTCTAACAGATTTATTCTCAGGTATATTTACAGATCGGAGAAGGCAATGGCAACCCACTCCAGTACTCTTGCCTGGAAAATCCCATGGATGGAGGAGTGGTTTCCCAGTTTGCTCAGTGGTAAAGAGTCTGCCTGCTGATGCAGGAGATGCCCTTTTGATCCCTGGGTTGGGAAGATCCCCTGGAGTAGGAAATGGCAACCCACCCCAGTAGTCTTGCCAGGAAATCCCATAGACAAAGGAGCCTTGTGGGATACAGTCCGTGGTGTTGCAAAGAGTTGGAAACAGCTGAGCACACACACCACCGTATTTACAGATAATCATTTTCCTGAATGTATCTTTGTAGTGAGAAATGAAAGAATGTAGATTCTTTCTCCTCTTCTGGAAAGCTTTTTAAATATATGTTAATAGCTACTTTATGTCTTTATAAGTAAAGGGTTTATAGTAATAATGATTCTGTTGATTATAATGTGTGTGTGTGTGTATATATATATATATATATATATATATATGTAAAGCTTTTCTTTGTGTAAAAAGAATAGTTGTTCTTAATCCTTATTATCTAACCATCTGTCATTTACTTCAATTCTGTCTAGTGTTACCAACATCAGTATCATACATCAGTCCTTTGGGGGAGTACAGAGATGGCAGAAATGAGTATGTCTTTTTGAGCTCAAAATTGATAGTGGACAGTGTAGACCATCTTGACTGCCAAATAACTGGCCACACAGTGGATTTAAATTGTCAATATATTTATACAATATTAAGGAAATTTTTTATCAGGGTAAGGAGATATTTCTTTATAGAGGAGCTATGAGAATTTACTGCCACTGGAAGTAACTCGTTATATGGCTGCAGGTGCCTTTAAGAATAAAATAGTAAAGAGGGTTTGATGTGGTCAGGCTGTGGGCTTTGGTGCAGTTGAACAGTGAAGCCTAGGGAAGGTAAGGTGTGATATGGGATCAGAGCATCGAATGCAACAAGCTTTTTTGTCACATGAGCTTTAAGAAAGTGGAGATCATTAGTCAAGAAGGGACCTGTTAGTTTTGAAGTCAGTGACTAGAAGCTAGGTATGACAGTGTTGGACTTCTCAGGTGGTGCAGTGGTAAAAGAATTCACCTATCAATGTAGGAGATACAGGAGACTCGGGTTCGATTCCTTGGTGGGAAGATCCCCCGGAGAAGGAAATAGACACTCCAGTATTCTTGCCTGGAGAATCCCATGGACAGTGAGAAGCCTGGCGGACAGTGAGAAGTCCATGGGGGTCGAAAAGAGTCAGACATGACTGAGCAACTGAGCGTGCATGACAGTGCACGTTATGAACGACCAAAAATAGTTCCTTTGTGGGAGGTGATAGGAAGAAGAGGTGTATGGGCTGTGATTTGTGTTCAGAATGAGTGAGGTGAATAAATAATGGATGTCTGGAGATTTGAAGTGCTGGTTGTGGATAAAACAAGGATTGGAACATGGAAATTAACAACCTTTGATTGTCCTCAAATTTGCCCAAGTTGGAGCTACAGTTTTTATTTAAGGAGTGGATTTCTTCAGTTTTTACTTGAATACCAAATTAGGATTAGGAACAGAAATATTTACAACAGTGGGAAGAATTCTCTTCATCCCTTCAGGTGATTAGCATGCTACTGGATGTTGTCTGAATATGGAACAGCTTTTTTTTTTTTTTCCTAGCATCCTGGACTTTGGAGCAAGATAGAAAGCTCAGTCAGCAGTTCATTCCTCAACTGCCATTTCACTTGCATTCAGAGATCTAATTGCTCTTCTGGAGCCTACATCTGAGTAGAGAAATCAGTTGGGAAATTCTGGATGCCTCAATGTTTGACTTTCAGATTTCTTCCTTTTCTGTAATGACTGTGGGCCTCAAAAATCCTGCTGTCTTTCAGAAAGTTTCATGGAAGGAAGTGCCCCTCTGTCTTCCTTGGCTGCCTCTTGGGTCTTGCTGGTGCCTGTGGTAGGACTAGGATTTCCACTGGATTGGGGACTCCAGACCTTTGCTTTTTGGGGGGCTGGGTATAGTGTGTTCTTAACATGCATGAACTGGAGAAACGGAGGAATCTGCCTGATTTGAGAAAATTCTAAGACATTGTTGTGATGGGTCATGAGGAAGATAAAACATGACATTTTAAGTGTGGGCATTATGGTCACTCTCCCTGGAAAATGTGATTGACAGCAGGTGCCATTACTTCTCAGTAAATAATACACAGACTTTTATGTCCTATGCTTTATGATGATCTTGGGCTGTAGTGTGGAGAGTTTTTACATTCCTTTATAGCTGCTGCTTCTCTTAAAATCATTACTTCTAGAAAAACAAATATATCTTAGCCTGTCATTTTAGAAAGTAACCTTTAGACTCCAGCTGTTGAGAGCATCAGAAATAATTACCCAGCTACCACCTTGTCAAATGTAATTTAAGAAAGTGCTCTTCTTCCGTGAGGAAAATCTAATTTGGTTTACTTCATTCCATCTCTGATTGGCTGCCTTCGTTTTCTTTACGATTAGAAAGTAAAATATGTTTAGGTTTAAATTTAATAGAAAGTTACCCATGAGATAGTAGATGGTTTTCTGTGTGGGTGAAAAGGTTATTGTAGTAGCATGTTCAAGCTAGTCTTTTTTACATATTTCATTCATTTCCTCACAAAATATGTATTAAAAATAAAGCAGTAGTTGGCAAAGCTGTTTGTCTTTGTGAAGATGGGGAGCATCTGTCTGAATAAGATATTCACAATTTTGTTTTGGTATGTAATTACTTGAGTAAGTAATTCCCTTTATTGAAGTTTCTTCATCTGATTATGGATAATCCCATGGGATTCCCACTCCCCTTCTTCAGGGCTGTTGGGAACAATAACTGAGGCTTTACCAATTCTTTAAATCATCAGCTAGTGATCAAAAAGAACTCAAGATCTGTTTCCCTTTAACTTAAAATTATTTGTAATTTAATATCACCTATAAAATTTTGTTTTTCTATAAAAGGTATGTGCTTTGTTATTTATTTATTTATTTATGCAGTGGCTTTATGGGCCCTGTCTTTGTTCCCTTAAAGGTAAATGCCATTGTTTTAAATTTTCTTTTTCTTTTAAAGACTGTGTGTATATCGAGAGTCGGAGGCCCAACACACCGTATTTCATCTGTAGCATCCAAGACTTCAAACTGGTAAGCATCTTTCCGTGTGCTGTTGATTCTGCTCTGTGCTTTCTCCCGATTCCATCGGCTGTCTCTGTTGATCGCTGCTCTCCGTGTTGACTTGGTAACCTGCTCACCTCTAAAGTGCTGACCGCTTGGTGACTACAACACTCCAATAAGGCAGTAAGCGGTTTTGTATTAGTAACGTTTAGTGTTAGAAAGCTCATCCTTATTCCTATAGTAACTGTTTTGACAATAATTTCAGAGATTCCCTTGAGTAGTTTTTTTCTCAGCCATTATGAAGGACCTGAAGTGAAGTGAATTTGGGATTTCATGATGAGTTGGGGAGAGAAAACGAATATAAATGGGCCAGAGATTTTGATTTTCTGTGGCATACTTTCTTAGGTATGTTAAGCAAATATGGAGAGTATCTTGAACCTTTTTTGGGGGAGTCTCCCAGGAGTGGAGGTTGCTAGAAGGAAGCCTGGCCTGGTGATGGAATAGCTACAGTGCTTTCTCACTGAAAACCTTTCACAAGTACTGAAGTGCTGGGATTGTCTGAAATGAAATCTTGCTTTCAGTCCATTGGTTGTCAGACTGGGCACTTCGGATCCTTCAATATTTGTAGATAGTTTGCAGAGGTCTGTAAATAAACATTCTCAGTGTTCAATAAATGTACCTTACACATGTCTGTATAACTCCTTTTCAAATGTATCAGTATGCTTCTGTGATTTTTAAAATTAACTTATTTAATGACAAGACATAGTTAAAAGAATCACTATTATTGTTTAGTATTTTCCTCAAAGTATTGTTATGTGAAATACTGTAATTTGGGGATCTTTTGAAACATGATAAGAAAGGATTCTTGTACTTGAAGGTTATGAGCCACTTTGTACATTCTTAGGTTTAGAGGCATGCCAAGTGTTTAGCTTTGTAGAGATACACATCAGTGTCTGTGAATGCCACATTTCCAAACCCCTCTGTGACTTCTGATAACACTTGTGCTCTGACATACACTGTATGTGATATTTCAGTCTAAGGAAAATAATATTCTGAACTTTGCATCTCTTTTTAAAAAAAATAACACATTTTGAATGATTCCAAATGTCCAATTAGTATATCCTATTGAGTTAAAAAGTTGCCTGCCATTTACTTTTCTTTATTCAAAAGTTATCACCTGAGTAATATATGTGTTTTGCTACTTTAAAACAAAGTAAAACAGGTCATTTATGTCTAAGATTTCTTTATTCTTGATAAATCGCTTTTACCTTCTGGTTGTTTTACAAGGTGGCCTTGCAGTTTAATCTTGTAAGTCAAATGCTTTCTGTTCAGAGTTTATGTCAACGTGAGGTTTTACCATTTTTAGAGGTCTCTGCTGTTTATTATATGTTGCCTTCCAGAGATTTTTTTTACAGACGCTGCACCGACATCTGTGAGTCTGGGTGGCGGCCTCGTTTCTTGAAGAGTTAGCTGGTGGTGCTGCCGTCGCTCTCTGCTCACTGTCTTTGTGTGTGATTTTCACCAAATGTGTAACACCAGTGCACCATGGAAAAGATAGCTGTGGAATCAAATTGCAAAAATTTTTCTTTTAACTTAGAGTCTGAGTCCCTTTTATACAGATTTTGCACGTTAGCAGGTGCCTTCATGTTTGAACGGCGTCTCTTATGAAATGCTGATTACAGTGTGATAGCTGCTGTTTGGGGCAGAGGTTCCTGCTGAGCTACAGTAATTGCTCAGGGTTTTAACAGCAATAAAAGCTGAGGCTTCTCTTGTCAGGATTGGCCTAGTGCAGCACATTAAAATGGTGTGGAAAGTGGGGTGCTGTAGGTTTAGATGTCTTTTTCTAAGTCACATATGCTATGTCATGTGTTTCTGATTGAGTTCTGTATTCAGCACGTATTCATAGTTTTTGTGTAAGAATAACAAGGATGATGAAGAAATATGTGCTCCTAGAAGAAATATAGTTATTGTCTGGTTACCCACTTTCTTTCCTTGTTTCTGAATACCACTTACGAAAAGGTAACCTCACAGATCAGAATAATCATAGACTTTCTCTCCTTCAGCTTACCCAACTAATAGGCAAAAAGATGAACAGAAGGAAATGTGCTTTGTTTCTTTGCAAAATTTTGCAAAGAAGAAACCAGGGTTGGTTTTGTGCACAGCAAATGCCACACATGGCAGGTGGAACCGTGGAAAGGAGTAACCCAACAGCTTTGCGTTGTTGATTAATTATTTATTTTATCTTTTTTGTATTTGAGGTTTAACTGAGAGACGTCTTTCTTTGTTTATACCATAAATTAGAATCAGTCCTTTTATCATGGCGAGTTTGAATACAAGGTGTATTTGGGGACCATCAGAGGCACTGGGGGAAGGCCTTTTGTAGGGGAGGAAGCTGAAGCAGAGGTTTGGAGTGGCTGTGCAGAGAGAGAGAGAGAAAGTGAGCTCTCTCCCTGAGTCTTGCTGCACTGGTGCTTCTTCCTGTTGGATTCTTAGATTACCCTCCTTGTTTTCTTTCAGTGAAGGGCCCCCTTCTTGGGCCACCTGGAGGAGCTCTCCAGTGACTGTATCCAGAAGAGCCTGGGCTCACAGCGGCAAGCCTTTTCTTCTGCTGCACTCCCCCAGCTTTTTTCTGTCACCATGTGGCTGAGCGTGCACTGAGGGTTTTGTTCCAAGCCAGTCGGTATCCCCAGGGGCATTATGTGCCAGGGTGAGTTCAGATGTTCTGGGTTATTGCCAGGGCCTTCGACAGGCAAGCCTACTTTGTGTTCTCTGTTGAGTACAACTATAAGGGGACTGAGGAATGTAAGGCAAAGGTCCTCCCCTCAGGGGTCTTGGGTTCTGCCTGGACAGACAGCTGCGGTATAGTGGATGTCAGCCTTTGTCGGAGAACACTTGTGGGATTGATGTGGAGGAAGGATTCCCTTCTTTTACAAAAAAAGCAATAAAATTATATTTTTATAGGAACCCAGGCCTTAGCATAGTAGAATTAGTTTGCTTCTAGAAATAATCATGGATTTTGAGAATGCTGGATGGAGATTATTGAGATTGGTAGGTTCCATTCAATGTGACCCCACAGAGTTCCTCATCTGGCTCTAAGAGTAGTGCTTTCTGCCTGATCCTTCACTCCCAGATGAGTGGTTGAAGCCATTCTTTTAATATCCTTCATGGGAATTCTGTGTGGATTTCTAATAATTTCTGTTATTCATTAAATAGAAAAATTATGTTGCTTGTTTCCTTGAGTTATTACAGTTATCAATTCTTTAGCTATTTGTTACATGAAATTAATTTTCAGGTCAGATAGATAATTATTACAAATATTATTTTGAGCAGATACCATTGGTCCATTTTTGCTCCTATTTGGTTTATTAAATAGAGACTCCTTGGAGTTGGGGACCTGTCTGTAGTGAATTTTCGCTTTTTCCAGTTGACTTTTAGGGTTCAGGGTGTTGTTACAACTCTTCATGGATGCATATGCTCTGGTATCATTGTCATCCCTAACAGCTTATAGTCTCAGTGCTGATCCTGCATGTGGAATAGTTAAGGATGCCTCCCACTCCTTACCTTGGCAAAGACACACCTCCATAACTGCTGTGAATGTGGGGACTGAGTTATGTAAGATTTAGTATCTGGTGTTTCTTTGTTTCGTAGCCAAATGTGAGTAGCTGAGGGAGGAATGTTTGGAATTTCTTCCTAGTTCCTGGCCTAGACCCATAACCCTACCCCAAAAGCTGATCGCAACAGTCAGGGGCTTCAGCTTAGCTCCACTTACCGTTGAAATTGCCCTCTCTCCACCAAAATTAAGTTTCTCAGAAGACTGAAAGCAGTTAGCTGCTTTTCCTTTTTTAAAATGAAAGCTTAACTGAGAATAAGTGGCTATATCTTCTTGTTTTTTTGTTAGAGACCTTTATATAGACAATACTGGGAGGTAAGGGAGGCTTCACTAACAGGCAACCTTGTGTGCATACATGTGTTATACACCACAGTTATTTAATCCCAGCTTGGCTGATGTGACTACTCAGCACAGAATATATGGTGTATGGGCGTTCATTGTAATGTTAGGTCAACCTTGTATTGAAAACTCATAGGGGAGGCAGGAAATGTACATTAATTTGAACATGGCTAATTGAGAAGATTAGATGTTATTCTGGGATTGAGTTTTGGGGGATGGTAGAGTGCCTGGGTGGAGAGCTCCACTTGGACATCAGCTAGTCTGTTCATCAGTTGTTGTTTTCCATGACACTGGGCAAGACATTACACCCTTCTCACCTTGCTTTATTTACCTGTAAAGTTGGGATGTAAAGTGCCCGCCCACCTTGCACATGGCTTGTTTTTAGATGAGAAGATCAAGCCTACATGCTGGACAGTGCAGTGATGATTGTGACATTGACTAAATAGTTGGTACTCTAGGTTTAAGCTTGGTAAAAGCACATACTCATCTGTTTTATTCATTGATTTAGATATTGCATGACTCATGTAAGATCCATAATAAATATTTACTGAATATTGAATGAAGTTACACTTCAGTGGAAAAAGTTAATTGGATAAAGTTATTAAAAAACTTTAGTAGTGGTTTGATACAGTGCTTGCATTAACTACAAATTAGCCTTTCATTTATTAAACAGGCCAAAGAGATCTGCTTCTTTACCTTGAGATAGCCTGCAGTGTGTGGCATTTTATATATTTAAATAATTCTAAAAATACTTTATAAAATTCATTTATAAAATTTTCTTCAGGAAGTTTATGTGAATGTAGCCAAAGTCATAATATTTTTTAGGCATTATTATGTTCCGCTTTGAATTTTCTGTATCACTGACTTTTAGCAAACATAAATGATGTCTTAGTACTAACTTATGTAAACATCCCAGAGAAGGCAGTTCATAGGAAAAATGCCTTTGGATATGATGGTTTGTTTCTGTATGAAGCAGTGGTTGTTTTCTCTCTAGGTTTTTTGTAGTCTCTCAAGTTAAGCCTGCCAAATTGAGTCTTTCTGTAGTTTCTTTTTCTCTGTACCCTCTTTGTTCATTTCCTGTAGAAAGGTCAGTACCACTTGCTTACAGCTTTGTGACTTAGGTGTTGTGTGGGATAATGAAGTGAAAACCTTGGAAGTTTGTTATTAAGTATTTTCTGCTTATAGAGTGAGGAGTCACATCTTAGATAATGGAAAGTACAGCAGAGACAGTTCTTTAAAGAGTTGTTCCTTTTTGTCAGTTTAGTTGTTCTCACCGTCAGGAGTTGGGTGCCTCAGTGCCCTTCTTATACAGTGATTCCTAGGTCAAGAAAAGGTGGAGAGAAGAAGGAAATTTTGCCATTTGCAACAACATGAATGATCTTGGAGGGTTCCTTGCTAAGTGAAGTAAGTCAGACAGAAAAAGACAAATTTTGTGTGGTCTTACTTATATGTGGTATCTTAAAAAAAGAAAGCAAACTAGTGAATACAATTAAAAAGAAGCAGAGAACAAATTAGTTGTTATCAGTGAGGAGAGGGGAGGGGCAAGATAGGGGTAGAGGCTTAAGAGGAACAAATAAGGTAGAGGGGTGTCTTGCATAGTACAGTATCCCTAACAGTCTATGATAACTATAGATGGAATGCAGTCTTAAAAATTAGGAATCACTGTATTGTATACCTATATCTTGTGTAATATTGTACATCACCTATACTTCAATTTAAAAAAGGTTTCAAAAAAAAGGAGGAGAGTTGAATTACTGACTTGATGCCAGAGTACTCTTCTGAAGGCCACACCTTCCCCACTTCTTTTTTTTAAAATAAAGGTCTTGGTCACTTAGTTGCTATCCATATGTTTTGTGATAAACTGTAATGGGGTAGTGGACTTCCTCGATGCTGTGTTTCAAGTGAGCCACCAATAATGAATGTGTGTGCAAGGACTAAATGTCCTTTTCGCATGAAGTTTATATTTAAGAGTGGGATGAAGTCACTTGGCCCTGAGTGTGATGGTCAGTCAGATGCAGCTTTGCGGGAACCTGCCGTGCTTGTCCCCACCCTCACCCCAGTTACGGGGCAGTCGTGTTGAAAGTTATTTTGAATCATCACAACATTTTCACATGATATGTGTCAGTTCTTAAGTGGGAGAAGTGGTGACACAAGTGAAAATAAGACTGAGGCTTTGGGAATAAATATCTCAGGGTATCTTATTGGCTCCATTTACCCAGCTTCTGAGTGGTGTGTTTTCACTCATGATTGACAGTCATTGTAGGCTTCATGGGATTTAAAGTTTTAATGGTTCATGATTATTGTGTGATTGGGTGATTCATTTTCTCCTAATGTATTTGGATTTTTAGGACTCTGTGTAGGAAATCATTGAAGAAGTTTTATTATATTTACTTCCGTAAAATACTTACTTAAAAATGTTATTTTACTAAACCTGCTCTGTATATGTGAAATTTTTTCAATGCAGCAAACTCTGGGTATTCTGTTTTTTTTTTTTTTTAAATAGGAGCTTAAGGAAGTTTGAGACAATTTGATGTTTGTAGAGAGCTACTGTGCTAGAGGACTGGTAAATAGCTGCCATTCCAACTCTGTTTCTTAGAAGTGGAAATTTGTAATTAATGTATATGTGGATGTTTGCATTAAGGGCCAACTCAAAATTATACAAGAAAAACTCATTAGAAGAATTGAAAGAAAAAATTAGGACAACTGAGATACTATCAGTGTTTTTTGATTCATAAATGAGAGTAATGAAATGCTTTGAAATGATGCCTTTATAAAATGTTTTAATAATTACTTGAACTTTTGCATATTAAATAATGTCATGTTTAGAAATGCTTTACTAAGGTGTTTTTTGCTTAAAACACTTGATTTGAATGAATAAGGGTTTGAGTGATTTGATTAATTCCTACTGCAAGAGATTAACAGGGATTTCAGTTTTTCAAAAATGTTTGTTGCTTACATTAAAAATTCTTTACTGTACATCCTAGTGCCCAGTTGAATCTTTGATTTGAAATTTGCAGTGTTGGTATGGGGAGGAGGGAGTTGTGTGGTAGAGATGATTATGGCTATTAACACTTGATGTTCACAGAGGTCATTTATATAGTGTCCCCAGGGCAGTATGCGTCAGAGACTGACTGCCCAGAAAGCATACTGTGTGGGAGCCCAGGGTCCTCTGGAGGGTCATCTGACGAGTAAGAAAAGCATCATGATAAAGACATTCCCCGTATTAGTTCTTTTTCTTGGGATTTGTCCTTTTGTTTGTTTTCAGAGACATTTAAAAAGAACAAGTAGTTAATGGAGCATATTAAAATCTTGGACTGTAAGAAGCTGTTAGGGATTCTTTTCTTCTTGAAAGGAATTATGTGTAATAGGACTCCCTAAAAATGATTTAATATGAAAAGTTTGCTTACCTGTAATTTCTAAGCAGTTTTAAGAACCGAGATTCGCTTAAGTATTTGGGTTTTATGGGGTTTTTTAGTTCATTAAAAACTACATGAAATTGGATTGGTTAAGTTTTTTGGAAATGTTATATACTCCCTAGAGTATTCGAAAAAGGAACATGTTCAAGCTATTACCTGAGCTATCTTTGTGATACTTACCAGGACTGTGCTGGCTTTCAGAAGTTGCTCCCTAATCTTTTGCTGGTTTTAAATATTTCTTGGGGAAAAAGAAAGACATGTATGATATGCACCAAACTGGTTTGGCTCCTAAAAGACATAATGTCTTTCTTGAACTTTATGCTCCAGCCTGTTCATTATACTCACCCTGTGGGCATTGTGAGCAAACTCAAGCTTGTTTGAAGGATGTTGTCTTTTTCTCTGGTGTTAAGCCTCTGTCTTCAGCTTTACAAAATGAAACTAGGACTTTGAGAAAATGGTAGGATATCTCTTGAGGCCCCCCACCCCCCATACTTTGAGCATTTCCTTATGAAGTATGTGTCTTATGCCTCTAACATCTGTCCTTAGAAAACTCTTCTGAAAGCTCAGTTTGTCCGCTTGTGGTTCATTTTATAGTTGTGTTTATCTGACACCGTTGCATTTTTGTTTCTATTATAAGCAAAGCATGCCACTGTCACTGCGTTTTGACACTGTGTCACATCTTAACTTGGTTATTTCGAGGGGCACACACCATACTGCCTTACAACAGGCCCACACGAAAGTGTGGAGCCAGAGGGTCATATGTTTGTTCACGCCGGAGTGAGAAACAGCTTTGATGGATGCGCAAAGTTTAACTTGAGTGGTAAAACAGATTCTCTGAGATTTTGGAGACCATCTGCTAAAGGATTTGTGCAGAAACCCGCTTGTGTGCTGCGTGCCCCTAATAACCAGGGTCTGAGGGGACATCAGGCATGTTAACTGAAGACTGTTTTCTCTTTTAGGTCCACAACTCCCAGGCCTGTTGCAGATCTCCAACTCCTGCTTTGTGTGACCCCCCAGCATGCTCTCTGCCGGTGGCATCACAGCCACCACAGCATCTTTCTGAAGCCGGGCGAGGGCCTGTAGGGGTAAGGAGAATCCCGTTTTTAAAAGCTATCAATATTTTATATCCCATAGGGTATAAAATAGGATCATTGCCTCCCTCCCCAGAGCCCCTTTAAAAATGTGCTGTATTGTCTGTGTTTTTAAAGGAGTAACAAGTACATGCACAGAGGAAGCAAATACGGGACTTGCCTTACCCCTCTAGGACAGTTCCAGACGCTGGGGGGTGGTGGTGTAGGGGACTCTGGCACCAGCAGAGAGCACGCTGGGCTGCTGCAAGGAGCAGGAGCTGGCAATCAGCAGCGAGTAAGGATGTTGGCAACTGAAATGGGGGAGAAGGGGGTAAGTGGGTCCACATGTGGAGTGTGCCTTTCCCCAGGATCCTTGGGACTTGTGGCCCGTGGCTCTGAACTGTGTGGGGTGCTGCCCTCCTGGGGCATGTTTGGTAGAGTGTTGCACAGAGGTAGCTGGGCTTTTCTGCAATGCCAGATACAGAATCAGTGTGTGACAGGCTTGGGTTGGCGTGTAGAGGTGGTGCTCTCAGCTGTGCCCCGGAAATCCTCTGTTCCCTGGTGGGGATGCGGGGCCTGCTGTGAGGCAGAGCAGGATGAAATGTTTTTAGCACTGTATCCCTTGGAGCACAGGGCCTGGTGTTAGTGGTCCACGAGGGTTATTTTCATGTCTTTACCTTCTCTGAGAGCTGTGTGTACACATCTGTGTTCATTTTCCTTCCTTTATGAGGATTTAATGCTAAAGTTTTCTGAAAGACTGGTGCTTCTTGTTCTGATTGATTGCTGTTAATCACTAAAGAAGTTTAAGACCCATCTTTCTCTTGTTTTATGTGATCTCGCCAGGGGGCTCGTACTCATGCTCAATTAGAAAATAACACAAGAGAGTAGTCACCGCACGTACTCACACGATTTAGGATACTGGCACTATGTAATGACTCATTCAGTTTCCCTGTAGAATATTATTACCTTGAGACTCAGAGAAGAGAGCACTTCAAATGGGCTGTAGCAGCACGTGGGAAAGCTTTGGGAAGGAAGATAGGTAATGAGGAGCAAGGTGTGTTTCTGATACACTGGTAACGTAGGGCGGGCAGAGTGGAGGAGCCCTGCATGTGTGCATGCCAGCCTGTCCCTATAAGCAACATAGGCATTGAGCCTGGTGAAGCCGAGAGTTGTGAGAAGATGACTGCAGAACATCAAAGAAGAGCACAGGTTAGTGGGTCCTGGGAGGCAGACATGGGGATGTGAAACGGGGCCGGATTGTAGAAGGTTAGAAAAGGCAAGATTTTATGTGCTGGGCCAAAGAGAGCCTTTGCTGGCTTTTTCATTCCAGGCAAGGCTGTCACTGCTTAAGAAGATTCATTGGGTAGCAGTGTGGAGTGGGGGAAATACTGAAAGTTCCAGTTGGGAGGCTAGGGCTGTCATCCATGCGTGAAATGAAGAGGGCTAAGACAATGGAGATGGGGTATAAATAATTGTAATAAAATCAGGAATAATTGTCAAAACAACATTTTCATGTTTAGATAGTTGCCACTGTAATTTATCAAGAATGAGACCAGAAAAAAAGTTCACATATGGAAGCCTTGAAATTCCTGATATATAATAGTCAATCACAATGGAAGATAAAACCCAGTGTAGTGGATAAAAATCTAATTTTAATCCCTGGAGAGATATTGGCATCTTAAGGAACAAATTAGCAGTCCTGACTTGCCTGTTTCAGAAGCTCCAGCCTTTACCAATTACCATCTTGTTTGTTTACGTGTGTGTGTGTATGAAATGGTTTTTATCTTTTAGACTGATACTATATTCTCTAATCAGTGTGAATGTCATTGTTAGACTGTTTCATTTATTGCAATACTCACTAACCAGGATTTGCTGAATGGATTTAAGGTTTTGCCCATAATAACATTGATTTTTGGTAAACTTTTTATATTAGCATTAGTGATGCCTAGTATTGATTTATTTAATTTTTTAGCAGTAAAAATATTATGTCTACCAGGAATTTAATTAAGTCCATGATCAGTGGTATACTCAGATACCATCCTGTGGAAGCTGGAGAAGATTCTGTAGTAAGATGACAGATCTTTTTTCAGTCAAGACAATGCTGTGTAAAGCTAACGTATTGATTGTTCTTTAACAATGCTTCATGCTGCCAAAGTCATTTGAGCTGGATCTGAATCGGATCCAGTTGGCAAAGCTCCCCTCCATGTGTGGAGCTCTCATAAATTCTGCAGGCCCACAAATCTGATACAGTGTAATGAGAGAGCTGCTGGGAGAAAAAATTGATTACAGGGCTGCAGACAATATCATTAACATTTCCTGCCATGATACACCAGATGTCTTCTCTAATAGACTATTTTTGTTAATTTAGTTTTTATAGGATAGCATTGATTGCATCATAATTTAACTTTTCTTTGCATATTCAGGTATCTGTGATCTCTGTTTCTATACTAATGATGGCATCAACTCATAAGGTTTAATTTTTATTAATTTTTATCTGTTCATTTTAAAAGCATCTGTGTCAGAAAGGCAACATTTTTACTCATTCCTGAGAATCTGTTAGCTCAGATGCCTTCTAGCAAAAAGTACTGATTTACTGGAGTGGGTAGGGAGGGAGGTGAGAAGGCAAAGGAAGCATTCCCAGACTGGGAAGAGATGATCTACACCCCTAGCTGCTCCCCTTATCGTATTGGGGTTTAATTTGTGTGACAAAGGCTCTGTCCAGAGCAGAGAGGTGCAGCCATTTAAAGGGGACTTGAATGCATGTTCACGTCCACTGTGGTAGGTGTGGCTCTGCAGGCTGGAGTGCTTGTCAGGCGTACCCGTCCTCTCCTCACTGGAAGTTCAGTGCTCCTCACTAGGATGTTTAGTTACTTAGCATTTTTATTCCTTACTCTTACCTTTTTGTGCATTTAAGACCTCTGTGGGGGTAGCTAACAGATATTGTTACAAATATGACCATGTTTTGATAGTCGGTCAAGCTATTTTATGTCATTAAAAAAATATTCACAGCAGCTTTATTCACAATAGAAAATTACTGGAAACAGCTTAAATGTTCTTTGATGGGTGAATGATCAAACCAAGTCATTATTTTTTTTTTTAGCTACTGGTTTTGTTTTTGGTGCATTATCCTTCAGAGAACAGATTTTTCTCATGATGAGTTCCTGTGTAACATGGACGTGTTAACTAACCATCTGACCCTTAGTTTTCTCACTCATAAATGGGTATGCTACTATAGTACACTGATCACAAAGGGCTGTTGCAAAGGTGATTGAAATAATTCATTAAATTGCTTTGCCTGATGTCAAGTATATAATAAGCATTCATTAAGCAGTCTCTCTTATCACATAGAATTTTATTGTACAAATTCAGGTTTAAATAATTGACTGATTTTTCGGATATTCTTAATCTAAAGTCCCTAGGTCCCTAGATGGTTTTGTTGAGTTTAAGAGGGTCTGTGAACTTCCTAAAATTGCTTGCAAAGTCTTACACACACATGCATTTTCCTGGAGAGAATTTATATTTTTCAACTATGAATGATAATCAGTAGATTTCTAAGATTTAAAAATTAAGTTTAAAAACTGCTGTTCTCTAAAGTCTCTTGAGGTATGGGTCACTTGAAGCCTCAAATCAGGAAAGTAACCTTTAAAATGACATAAAAATTAAAAAAAATTCTTTAATTGAGGCTATTTTCCAAATAAAGGCTATAGTTAAAACCCCCAAAAGACAAACCAACAGCCCTTAAACCAGCTAACTGTTTGCTAAGGAGGTGAACTAACATGGAACAGTCACTGTGTGCTGAGGCACTCTGCTGGTCTTTTTATGTAGCTTTCCCCGTATGGTCTCCACAACAGGTGCTTCAGGTACTTGGAATTTGGGGTACCATTTAATAATTAAAAGTAAATATTTATCATAAAATGCTATTTTAAAAGTAAAGCCAGTGGAGGAGATGCGAGAGTCACAAGTTCCATCCCTGAGCTGGGAAGATTCCCTGGAATAGGAAATGGCAACCCACTCCAGTATTCTTGCCTGGAAAATTCCATGGGCAGAGGAGCCTGTGGGGCTACAGTCCTTGGGGTTGCCAAAGACTCAGACATGACTGAGGGCCTGAGCACGCAATTACATTTCTTAGCTGCTTGATGCTTATAAAGAGTTGTCATCTGGTTGCTTGTTTTGCCCTATAGGAGGTTTTAAGGATATCCTGCTTTTTCAGAGTTTGCTGTAGTTTCTCCAGTTGCCTTCAACTATGCCCAAAATAAGCCTTTTATGTTTGACTGTGGTAAAAGTGTTAAAACCAGATTTTCAGAAAAAATGCCAGTACAGATGCTGTATTAATTTGGGGATTAGTCCATCTACCCTGAATGAAAGATGATTACTAGCTGTTGAATTTTAATGTAGCAAGTTTAAAAAATTCTTAAAACACCCAGTTGACCAGTGTTAGTATTAGTGAGCACATACCCACTTCCAGGTGAATTCCTTTCCTTTGAAGCTGTTATTTCCGCATCCTGCTTTCCCTTAGAAGCTGAATGCCAGCTAATTTGTTCTTAAGGCTATCTTCCATTATACTCATCTGCTCCTTTTATACAAAAGAGGCCTCGAGCCACATTTTCAGAACATATATTTGAATAACCTTAGGATTTTAAAACACTTTCACTGTTTAAGCAGTCTTTGCTACCATAGATCTGTATGAAATGTAATGGTTACTTTTAAGTTTTATTGAGCTCTCCCTTCTTTCAGGGATAATGCATCACCCTTGGTTACTTACAGGCACTGTGAGACCCTTTAACTTCTTTCAAGGGCTATTTCATGCTGTTTGAAAAATGTATAAGCAAATACGTGGTGTGCCCAGGCTTTACAAGTTCTCAGGAAGCAGTTTTACTAAGAGACATTTCAGGACGTGGAGGTAGAGCATGCAGTTTGTCTAGCTTAACTTTGTTTGTAGTGTTATCCGTCATTTTAGGATATCATAGTATTTTTAGTGACAGCATTTCAAATAAATATCAAGGTCTTCAGCTTTTCTAAGTGCCTGGTGTGAAGATTAAGTAACTCACCTAAAGTTAATCAGCCCTTTCCAGAATCTGAAAATTGTTATGCCTAACTCCTCTAAGTTAGCATTTTCTGTTTTTATCTTTGATCTACTGTTGTACTGTTAGATCGAATGGCAGATACTTATAATTTTTTCCTTTTTTTATTCCTTGTAAATAGACTTTATTTTTCAGAGCAATTTTAGGATCACAGCAAAAATTGAGTGGGAGGTACAGAGATTTCCCATATACTTCCTACCCAATACATGAATGCATGCATGTGTGTGTGCTAAGTTGCTTCAGTTGTAACAACTCTTTGCAACCCCATGGACTGTAGCCTGCCAGGTTCCTCTGTCTGTGGGATTCTCCAGGCAAGAATACTGGAGTGGGTTGCCATGCCCTCCCTCAGAGGATCCTCTCGACCCAGGGATCGAACCTGCATCTCTGATGTCCGCTCCGTTGGCAGGTGGGTTCTTTGCCACTCGTGCCACCTGGCAAGTCCCCATACATGAATACCCTCCCCCATTAGCAATACTCCCACCAGAGTGGTGCATGATTAACAGTCAATGAATCTCCACATCATTATCATCCAAAGTGCATAGTAGGCTTTAGGTTCACTTTTAGTGTGTTGTACATTCTTTGAGTTTGGACAAGTTTCCAATGCTTCACACAGAGTAGTTTCATTCCCCTGACAGCCCTCTGTGCTTCTCCTGTTCAGCTCTCCCTTTCCTCCTAACCCCTGGCAACCACTGATCTCTTTGCTCTCTCCTTAGTTTTGCCTTTTCCAGAATGTCATATGGTTGGAATCATAAAGGATGTAGCCTTTTCATGTTGATTCCTTTCATTTAGAAGTATGCACTCAAGATTCCTCCATGTAAAGACATGAAAAGTCATGCATAACAGTTTCTTTTTCACCGTAAACAAAATTCCATTGTTTGGATGCACTACAGTTTATTTATCCTTTCATCTACTGAAAAAGATGGCATCCTTCTTCCAAATTTTAGCAGTTATGAATAAAGCTGCTCTAGCAGCAGGGTATTGTGTGGACATAAGTTTTCAACTACTTTGGGAGCCTAATTGCAGGATTGTATGGCAAGAGTGTGTTCAATTTTCTGAGAAACAACCACACTATTTTTCAAAGTAGCTGTACAAGTCTGCATCCCTAGCAGCGATGAATGGAAATTTCCTGTTGCTGTACATCCTCAGTAACATTTGGTGATGTTGGTCTGGATTTTGGCCATTCCGTTAGGTGTGTTAGTGGTATCTCTGTTGTTTAAATTGGCATTTTCTTGATGACATACTGTGTGGAGTATCTTTTATTAGGCTGTCTGGTCTGTTTTGACATCATACTGTTTATTTTTTATTGTTGAGTGTTCAGAGTTCTTGGTGTTTCCCAGGTGGCACTACTGGTGTAGAACCCTTCTGCCTGGGCAGGAGACATAAGAGGCTTGGGTTTGATCCCTGGGTCAGGAAGATCCCCTGGAGGAGGGCATCGCAGCCCACTCCAGTATTCTTGCCTGGAGAATCCCATGGACAGAGGAGCCTGGTGGGCTATAGTCTGTGGGGTTGCAAAGAGTTTGACACAACTGAAGTGACTTAGCACACATGCAAGAGTTCTTTGTGTATTCTGGATAACAGTTCTTTTATGAGACATGTCTTTTGCAGTCTGTGGCTTGTATTTTTCTTGTCTTGACAGTGTCTTTTATAGAGTAGAGGTTTTTTTAATCTGTCAGTTCTTTCCTTCATGGGTTGTGCCTTTACTGTTGAGTCTAGGAAGTGATCTTCTAACCCAAGGTCATCTAAATTTTGTTCTGTGTTTTCTTCTTCTAAGATTTTATAGTTTGCATTTCATTTCACATTTAGGTTTGTTACCCATTTTGGGTTGATTTTTGTGTCTAGGTTATTATTATTTTTTTGGCACATGTATGTCCAGTTGTTTAGCACCATTTGTTGAAAAAATTTTCTTTTCTCTATTGCATTGCCTTTGCACCTTTGTTAAGCATCAGTTGACTATGTAGATCTGTTTCTGGGCTTGCTAATCTATTACATTGCTCTAAATTGAGAGTAAAATGCAGACATCTTGACTGTTTACTCCTAAAGACTTAGATGTGTATTCTTTTTGTAAGAACGAGGACATTCGTTTATATAGCTACTATATAGTTATCAAAATCAGAAAATCTGACAGCAATACAATACTGAGGGAATCTGTAGACACTCACATTTTGTTGTACATCCCAATAATGCCCTCTACAGCAGTTTGCTTTTCTGACCTGATATCCAGACCAGCATCACACCTCTATTTACCGTGTCTCTGTAGTCCCCTTTACTGTGAAGCAGCTCCTTAGTCTTTCTCTGCCTTTCATGACATTGACCTGTTTTTAGAGTCCAGCTCAGTTTCCCATAGTTCCATGCTTCCTAGTTATTCGATTTTGGTTATGCATTAATTTTGGCAGAGTTGTCTATATTGTGTTCTGAGTCTCTACATCAGAGGACAGATGATGCTAACCTGTCACATTGTTGGTAATGGGAACTTTGATCACTTGGGTGAGTTACTAACTTTTCCTTTGTAAATAAGAAGTAATTTATAGGGAGAAGCTTTGAGACCATGTAAATATCCTATGTGTATGTGCCCAGTTGTTCAGTCCTGTCCAACTTTTGTGGCCCCATGGACTCCTCTGTCATTGGAATTTTCCAGGCAAGAATTTTGGAACGGGTTGCCAGGGACTTCCCAGGTGGCGCCATGGTAAAGAATTGACCTGCCAATGCAGGAGATGCAAGAGACATGGGTTTGATATCTGGGTTAGAAAGATTGCCTGCAGGAAATGTCCTGTTTGCCATCGAATTTTCACCCACTAACATTAACATCTCCCCTGGGGTAGGAAATTGCAACCCACTGCAGTATTCTTGCCTTGAAGATTCCATGGACAGAAGAGCCTGGGGAGCTACTGTCTGTGGGGTTGAAAAGAGTCGGACACGACTGAGCATACACAGGCATACGGTATTAACACCTATTTTATTTTTTGCCTGAATCATTGTGGTGATTATGGAATGGACTCGTTTTCTCTTTTCTCTCAAACTCTGTCATTGAAAAATACATCAGAATTTACCTATCATCAACTCAGATGTGGAATTTTTGAGTAAAGTGAAAGAAAGAAAAGAAGAGACTAAGGAAGTGGGAAGGGAGAGGAGGAAGCCCTCAGAACATTTGAGCCCTTAGGGTCTTTCCATTTTTAGCAATACAAGGACTTTATGAATTTTCATTATTTTTGTAGAAAGAGGAAAAACCTGTGATGGTATTTTGTTTCATTTTTTACACTCCAGAAGAGAGAAAAGCTGCTTAGAAGTAATATATCATGGCTGTGGTTTTATATATATATATATATATACACACATATATATATATATATATAGGGTGTGTGTGTGTGTGTTCAAATAATGGTGTTGGTTTGATTCATGTTGGCAGCGTTTACTAGTGATCAAGTTACTTCCTCTCTCTGCACCTTGGTTTCCTCACTTGTAAAGCCAGAATATTACTTCAGTAGTTCTGGAATGAGGCCCAGGAATGCACAGTTTTTCCAGGCACTCCCCAGGATGTTGTGATGGGCAGCCAGCTTCAGCACATGGAAGTCTGCCCCCAGTGGCTGCTGTGGAGGTGGAGCCGATGGCGTCCTGTGTAGGATGCAGAACTTCTGGAGCAGTTCCAGGATCCCTTAGTGTTTCTTAAACTTCAGTGTTTTATGTCCTTAAAATTTTTTGTGGTTCTCCCATATTACTTAATGTCCTACCTCCCCCAGCACACAAATTATATCCCTAAAACAACATTAAAGGATAATTTATAAATAAATTCAAACCAAACTTAGAAAACCAATGAAATTCTGACTGCCAATGTTAATTTGATAGAATTAGTTTGATGGTATTTTGCTGAAATGAAATAGCCACTTGTGACATAAATTTGTTACTGATTGCTTATTGCCCAGGTTACTGGGGGCTAGGGGATGGTGTATGACATTTAGATTACTGGGTTCCTTGTGGTGACTCAATTTTTCTCTCATGAAAAACCTGTTTAAGTTTCAAAGTGTAGCTGCCATGTTGTGACTTTGCCCTTACCTGGCACCACTGTGACATGTTAGGTTTATTTTATTGACATACTTAGCTTGTGATAGTTATACTAGTACTGCTTAGTTTTTTTGGGAGGGAAGGTTGTTTGTATTTGATACTTTACTTTTTCCCCTTTTATTTTTAGATAAATTCAGATATACAAATAAGTATCATCAATATTAATAGTAAAATTAGCACATATAACCTTTACCTAGATTTATCTATTAATAGTATACCCCTGTTTTATAAAATTAATTTTTATTGGTGTATAGTTACTTTACAGTGTTGTGGAGTTTCTACTGTACAGCAAAGTGACAACTATATGTATACATACATTTCCTCTGTTTTGGATTTACTTCCCATTTGAGTCACCACAGAGCACTGGGTAGAGTTCCCGGTGCTCTACAGAAATTTCTCATTAGTTATCTGTTTTATGCATAAGTGTATATTTGCCTATTCAATTCATAAGTGTATATTTGCCCAGTCTCCCAATTCAACCACTGCCCAGTGGAACTACTTAGTTTTTAATTGTATGTAAACATTCAGAGTCAAAATCATGTTAAAAAATTTAAGGTACACATTGAAATGAAACTGAGTTAGCCCTGTCCTGCTTCCAGCCTCCCCTTTCTTGCTTCTCTCTGAGAGAGTCAGTCAGGTAGCGTCCCTGACACCATGCGGGGCTTCTCTGTATGCCCAGTGTCCCCAAGGGATCTATGGGAAACTGTCTCTGGGACCCGCCTCAGATGCCAGCATCCTGGACACTCAGGTTCCATCATCAGCCCTTTGTATCCACGATTCCACATCCTTAGACATGGAGGACTGACTGTATGTCTTTTGATAAAGTCCTGCATATGCATAGATCCACACAGTTCAATGCAGTTCATACCCGTGTTGTTCAAGGGTCAACTGCATAATCAGTTGTTTCGGCACTCAGTCAAGGGGCTGTCCACAATTCCTTGGCAGTTCAGTAGTTAGGACTTTCACTGCGGAGAGCACGGTTCAGTCCCTGCTCAGCAAACTAAGATGCCACAAGCCGAGCAGTGTGGCGGCTCCCCACTTTGACCCCCAACCCCCTCAATCAAAGGGTTGTGTTGCACTCATCTTTTTGTTTGCAGTGCTCAGAGCAGTTCTTGGCTCCAGGAAGCTTCTTAACCATTAAATTAATAATTTGCTTCATTTAAAAGATACGACAAAAGCACATTATTATTAGGCTTCCTTATTGGCTCCGATGGTAAAAAAAAGTCTACCTGCCAATACCGAGATGTGGGCTCGATCCCTGGGTTGGGAAGTTCCCCTGGAGGAGGAAATGGCAACCCCTCCAGTAATCTTGCCTGAGAAATCCCATGGGCAGAAGAGCCTGGCCGGCTTCAGTCCATGGGGTCACAAAGAGTTGGACACGACTGAGTGACTAAGCATGCACATTATTATTATTTTTTATCAGATAAATAGAGACACAAAAAGGAATATATTAAATGTGACTGAATGGGAACACTGACATGAAGTATAGCATTTAATACAGTTAAGAGACTGGCACTAGGCAGGGAAACCTCGTCTGCATGCTTGTATTTTTTAGAAGCAAGTGACTGTTGGGGATCTTTCTGCTTTGCTTGCCACTTCCCCTAAAAATGAGAGAGTTGTGGGACCAGGAGAGTATTCCTGGGTATAGTTTTAGTGATTAGATATCAGTATATGGCTCAAGTTTAGCTTCTTTCCTCACCTGCTCTAATTCTCATGGGCTTGTGGATTGCATATAGCATACACCTTTACACAGGCGTGTATCAGGTTTTCAGCTTACATAGGATGAGACTGTTTTATTGTGTTTTTATTTGGTGTCTGATCTATGATGCTGGCTTTTGCTCTTTGAATCTTCATTAGAGGAGAGCTTCCCTTGTAGCTCAGCTGGTGAAGAATCTGCCTGCAATGCGGGAGACCTGGGTTCGATCCCTGGGTTGGGAAGATCCCCTGGAGAATGGAAAGGCTACCCACTCCAGTATTCTGGCCTGGAGAATTCCAGGGACTATACAGTCCATGGGGTTGCAAAGAGTCAGACATGACTGAGTGACTTTCACACTTTCACTACTGTGTTCTTACAATGGAAAAGGGATTCATTGCTACAGAGAGGGAGGCGTTGCTGTTTGTGGGGCTGCTGCCCTTGGTTCTAGCCTCTTGACACTGCTGCCCCTCCTTGAGGCCCTAAGGGAATGGACCCTGCTGCTGCTGCACTGCCCCAGGGCCTGTAACAATTTATAGTTTGGATGGAAAGCAGAAGGACCTAAAAAGGCAGCTGTAAAATGCCTTGGGGTCCCCTAATGGAAGATGTGTGTGGTGACCTTGGATGGCTGCAGCCCTTGGGATCACAGTGCCTTGATCCAGAGAATCCTGGAGAGGTGCTTTGGTATCACATCCACTCTGGCTCCAGGCTCACATCCAGGGTGGAAGGTGGGGCTCGCTGTCTGTAGCAACACAGTTAAAGCTGAGTGGCATTAGGGGAGCCCTGGGATATAGTATAACTGGAATGTGGGACATTCTGTCTGAGATAGGAGCAGTTGGATTTGTACTTCAATTGGAAATCGCTGGCTTGTTTTCAGTCTAAATTTTGTTTTGGTTTTGAATATTTTCCTGGTACATAAAGATGCAGGAATACCCTTAAATGTAGTATTACCACTAAATTTATTTTTTGGTTAAATTTTCCTGAAAGTTTAGGGACTTTATGTCCTTCTGTGTTGGAATGGGGACATAGGGGTTGATACCTATACTGCTTCCTCCTGGTTTTTCCTTCTGTTAGTAGCATCTTCTTGGATGTATTAAAGTGTCTGCAAATGTCCAGACATCAGTACACTAACCATGATGATTGAACATCAGTCTCTTCTTAAGAGATTTAGCAGATTTGTTCCCAAGATCAGAATTCACAAAGTTACCTGATGCACTGTTAAAATTATTTTAAAGAAAAACAGTTGGCAGATGATGATAGTTATGCTTAATCTGTAAACTTGAAATGCTGCTATGGGTCCTGTGGGTTAAGTGGGGAAGAAACCTCTATGAGGTATCTAGGGAATCTCTAGAAATGGATGAGGAGTGACAGAAAATACAGGGGTGACAGTTTAAGGATTGCATCACAGAAAAGGGACTGTGATTAAATTCCCTGATGTCGTCCCTGAGCTGTATGGCTGAAGATAACACTCTCTCCTTCTGTTAAAGACAAGAATCAATACTCACTCCTTGATGGGCTAAATTATTAAAAAATAGCCCTTCTGACATTGTTTCATTATCTGGGATTTGCCCCTGCTGGTGATCTGCTGGCAACATATGGGTATTTATTTGCTAGGCATTTTGTGTTAAAATTATTCCGTTGGTGGTGGAACCCTTTGGATAATTTCCTTCCACTTTACAGTGCTCTTGAATAGATTTGTGATTTGCTTCTGCCTAAGTGGTTTTGTATCTTTTGGAGTTATTAAACAAAGTGGTGGGGATATATTCACATTTTTTCAAAACCTTGTTTGTTCTGTTTTCTCTTTTGTAGCTGTGGGCAGGTGGTTAATGAATTGTTTTAGTGATACCCATAGCAAACATCAAATGCCTCTAGCTTGTTAGGTCAGCCTGACACATTGATTAATGTATGCTGAATTTTGTATTCTTCCCTTATGAAGAAAATTATATAAGAAATTGACTTGTTTTTTAGAGGTAGTTTACTGAGCCATCAGGGAAGCCTTTTTAATGAGAAGGAGGATATTAATTATTAGGTGGCTGACAACCAGCCAACCATCTGAAAACAAAGTGGTGGAAAAGAATGCAGCCCCATATTGTGAGCTTCAGGGAGAGAAAAAAGAAACTAGCCCTGGTTCTCTTGTTAGCGCTGGCAGTGTCCCTGGTCCCAGGATAGTGCAAAGGCCAGGGCATGAGGCAGAGCTCTCACAGGTGGCCCTTTGCCACATCCAGCAGACTGGGTTGCTGACGTGGCTTCGTCCTGTGGATGCACAAGAGGACTGTCCCATTGAACTTGTCTGTGGGGTTGGAACCTGGGTGAAGTTCGAAGCCTTCTGCCCTTCTGCAGTCTCTCTGAGGGGAGATAAGACTCTGCTTCAGTTTCTCAAAATTGGTGGTTTTGAAAACCAAAGTATGTTTTGGTTCTATATATTTATATTTAATATTTATATTAAATATATTTGTATTCTCTTGGTGGAGACAGAACCGTTTATAAAGAATTTTTATTCAATCTCAGAAAGAGTCCAGTTAGCCGGATGAAGCCATGTTGGGAGATGTTAGTCCTTGTTGCAGAATTGTGAGCTAAGGCAAAGGAACCCTTGTAACAGTCACAACTCTGTGTCCCTGGAAAAACGGATCAGATTAGAGAATCCCTTTATCTTGTGTGGAGGGGAGAGGGTTGAGAGGCGAGGGAAGCTAATGAAGAAAGTCTGGAAAGAGAGAAAGCATGAAAGTACATGACTGACCTCAGTGATGGGATGGGAAGTGGCTGCCGTGCATGGCACCCGGCCTCATTGGGCGCATGGCTGCCCTGGAGAGGCTCCTCTGCAGGAAAGCTCCTGGGTCCAGTGGACGCAGGCTGGCTCCTGGGGGTTGACTCTCCGGAGAGAGCTGCTACTCCTGGACATGACGGCCCAGCCCCGAAGCTCCCCAGGTGTCTGTGCTGCAGGGCAGGGGTGCCTTCCAGGTGCCACCTGTCATGCTGCCGACAGCCTCTCTCCTGCTGGTGGTTAATTATTTTCTCTTCTGTGCCGTCTCTTCTTCCGCCATCATCTTTTATTGTGCTGCTTTTTTGTGTCATTGATTTTCTGTTTCCTGGACCAGGTTCACAGCTCCAGCTTCTGTCCAGTTGGTTCTGGTTGAGTGAGTGACTACAGGGCATGGATGGTAGTCTGTCCAAGAGCCTAAAAGAGGTGGTGGTGAGGCTGATTCTTTGTCCACTGGCCGACCCTAGTGAGGAAGCCTGCAGAGTATGCACTGTGTCCTGTCATCTCAAGATGACCACATAGTGGTCATCTCGAGAATACAGGCTAGGTTTTCAGCTTGTTTTATGAAGCTGTCTTGAGTGCAGTTTAAATTCTTCTGAGCATATTGCTTTCTCCAGAAGAAAAAAAGACATTGCCCTTTTATGTTTGGGGAGAAAGGCTGAAGGGCTGAGACCCAGACAACCTCTGGTTTTATTTCTTGGTTGGATGAAAAGATGCCTTTCTGCTTCTCTTGAGGAAATGTCATTATCCTAACAGTGATTGGTGAACCCAAGGCAGTTAGTTGAGCAGAGGAATGTGTTCTTTTGGAAGATGGACTAGAAAACTATCAGCAGGATGGGTCATTTAAAGAAAAAAGGATTGATCATTAAAAAAAAAATCCACTGAAATGTTTATTTACAAAATTACAGTGTAACTCCTGTGCTTTGAAGGCCTGGTTATTGTCCTGGTCCTGTCAACTGACTGTGCACTGTAATATATAACTGACTGAGAAGTGGTGTGCTGCAGGCCTTAGTGCTTTCCTCTGACAGTAACCTTGTAACAGTGAGATTTCAGGCAAAATATCTTCATATCTAAATCTTTTAGTCATGGAATTTTAGCACGCTGGTTTTTATTCTACCCAGTTTTCTAGTTCTGTGCATTTTTTCTGCCCATTGGCTTATTGTTTGGGTTATCATTTTAGGTATCTGGTTTAACAATAAACAATATGAATATCTTTGAAAATTCAAATGCCTGTTTAAAAATGAGCAACAGTGGAAATTAAATGGTTATGAGCTTGCTATTTTAGCACCTCGTGGAAACAGAGGTGAAACTTGGTTAGCTTTCCCTTTCCACTGGTGCATGCCCTGGGCATCTGTTGAGTTTAATAATGCTTTTGACCCTTGGGGTCCTGAACTTGAAATTTCTCCTAGGTCTTTGGGAGGTGGGGTGGTGCTAAAGCATTATCACATACTCTGTCATCATTGTTTTCATAGATACATCACTCCAAATTAAAAATCCCTGAGGGTTGTTAATTCATTAGAGAAATTTGCTTTCTTATTCAAATTGGGTTTTCTCTATAAGGGAGATAAAATACAGGGTAGTTCACTAGATTTTTAAGGCATAGGCTGTTTTGTGCCTGGAATACTGGTTGGAGACATTTTGTGCTTGGGTCAGCTTTTTTTCTAGGCAAATTTTACATCTCACAAACTAAAACTATATATTTATGCACACAGGTGTTTATGAAAAAGAGGCTCGGTTCCCAGAGAAGTGCATCATCTTATTTTGTGTTACCGCTCAGGTAGCTGACTAGTAACATTATTACTTACTGACAGGTGCTTTTTGCTCCCAGGGATGGCAAGCTTTCTCGGTAAAGTGCTAGATAAGAAATGTTTTCAGTTTTGTCTTCTCTGTGGCCTCTAGTCATATTGGTCACAGACCATCTGTGACAATGTTGCTGTGTTCCAGTAAAGCTTTGTTTACAGAAATAGGTGGGCTGGATAATTGCCTGTGGGCCGTTGTTTGCTGACCCCTGTAGTTGCTCAGTGGTGTCCGACTGTTTCTGACCCCATGGACCATAGCCCACCAGACTCCTCTGTCCATGGGATTTCCCAGGCAAGAATACTGGAGTGGGTTACCATTTTCTTCTCCGGGGATCTTGCCAACCCAGGGATCAACCTCATTGGCAGGCGGATGCTTTAATCCTGAGCCACCAAAGCATTTTCTCTGTGGCCTCAGGACTATGTAAGGGACGTGTGGTTTGCTGAGTTAGTGGGCAGTTCCTTTTTTCTTTCCTCTGTTATTTTGAACTGGTGAATATGTTATTTATTTAATTTCTCTCTATACCCCTCTCCCCCGCCCCCATCCTGACCTTAATGATTTCTGTAGAGTACACTAATAGGTATTCCTAGCAAGAACTCATTCTCAGTAATGATCCTGGAGGATTTTTGCAGTATGTTTACATATGAGGAGCAATTAAATGTTTTTTTCAGCTTGTTTCTTCTTTGGTAATTAGCTTATACCTGTAGAGAAATTTTGAAAGGGTAAATGTGCATAATAAAAGAAGTTGAAGTTCATGTCCTAATTTTTCTTGTGGGTCTTTTTTGGTTTATTTTTTGAATTAAAAGATACTGCAAAAAAAAAAAAAAAAAGATACTGCAGCAAAATATTAGGACAGCAGAAAAACCTTTTTGTCTCTACTTAATAAAAAATAGGGCTTCTGTTTGATTTAGTATTTAACAGATAAATATTGATATGGGCAAATACTTTAATGTTTGTTGCTAATGAAATGAAACATTTGAAAGCCACATAGACCAAGGAAATTTACCCAAATAAAATGTAGTCCACAGTCACAGGTGACATGTCTGATTCTAGCCATTAGGTTTTAAATACGCTTTTGCTCACAAGGCATCCTGGGAAGTGAGTGGGGATGGCTCTGTGCCAGCCTCTCTTCACCATTGAAGAACAGCATGGAAACTAACTCATCTGATTGACAGTGGTTCTTGCAAGTCTAGTTTAAAGGACACTATTGTTATTATCATGACATAAGTATGGAAACTGTTTTTAAGAAACATTATTAATTATTGACAGATTCTGTTCATAACCAGATAGAATATTAGAGTTTCAAATTTTATTTGAGACTAGGGTTTGAAGATTTATGTCATAGCTTAAACAAATGTGCTATGTATTATTTGTTCTTAGTTGCTACAGTGCTGGCTTTGTTGTTGTTGTTCAGTTACCAAGCGTGTCCGACTCTTTGTGACCCTGTGGACTGCAACATGCCAGGCTAAATTATTATAAAATTGTCTGTGACTTCTGCACATGCCCTCCCTCCCTGCCCCAATATCTCCTTTTCACATACACTTTGTTATAGATGAAGTGGTACACTCTGACCACGGCCATTAGATCTGGCTTTGTCTTCACTAGTTGACTGTAATGTTTTTGCTGTATCTTACTACCCAGTGTCATGCATACTTCATGTAATTTGTCATGAGTACACACTCCTGCTCATTTCTTTTGCCTGTGATTATGACTAAGTGTTAATAATTTCCCTTCGCTGAGAGGTAGGTTGCTCTTACAGAAGGAGTAGCCAGCTGGCTTCTGTTTTCACCTCTGCTATCAGTGCTTCATGGGTGTGTTACTTTAGGCAAGCTGTTTAATATTTTAGAACGTAAGTTTCCATCTGTCTGTCAAATCGAGGTAATAACTTTGTCTTGCTTACTTTATAGTCAGCTTATTCTCTTGTAAGAACAGGAGGTAACATAGCACTTTGGAAGTTTTGTGGTAGTCTACAAATGTAGGAGAATCTGTCGACTGGCTCTATATAATGAAAACCCAAATCATAGCAGTGAAAAGCCTGTATTCTTATGTGAAACCAGGTCCTGGATGTGTCATCCAGAGTTGAGAGAGTGGCCATGACCATCAGGTGTGTAGTTTCCCACTGTCTGCACCATTGTCCTTGGTGTGTGGTTTCCATTCTCAAGGTTTTCTTGTGGTCACAGGTGGCCATTGCAGCTACTGCGGTCAGATCCATGTTCTCGGTCCGTGTTACTCAAATCGCAGTCCACAGACTGAAGTGTTTGTTACTAGTACACCGTGTATTGAGTGCAGAAAGTAACCATTCAGAAACTTTTAGAGCCGTTTCACATTGCCACACCATTTTATTTGTGTTTTATCAGTGTCACCCTGTTGTGGGTTGGGAGAAACGTTCTCCACTCTGGCCAGGCGTGGAGAGAGGAGGGCCCATCAGATCTGATCTAGTGCCGCTGCCTGACGACTTCAGTTTGTGCAGGTCTTCAGGGGAGGCAGTTGCTTCAGGGGAGGCAGTAACACAGTTGTGTTACTGTGCTCCAGTAACACAGGAGTTCTGTTAGTAAGCAAAACGGGGAGAGTGGAGGCTGAGTTAGGCAGGTCTGAAACTGCAACACCATTCAGCACAGTATCATATCCACAGATGCACCCAGTTCCCAAGTAGCAGTGACCCCAGACGTCATTTCTGGGGATTAGGAGAATTAATGCATATCTCAGATGGGAAAACATATCTAGGATGCCAAAAGCAGAGTACAGTGACATAACAGATTATATAGTGATCATTTGTAGAAAAGAACACTTGCAACAGATTTTAAATTTACTTATATTTTTATAACTTAGAACTAAATTTGTGAACTTAGTTATGTTTTGTTACAGTTCACCTTAAACCAACATGAATTATCTTCTTGCAAATATGATTGTTTGATTCTCCTAGGGTAAGATATAGAAGTAGGACTCTTTACAAAGATGACTTTTTAAAGGTATCTTTTCGTTGGTTTGAAATTGGCATGATCCTCTTTCATATGTTGTAGTGCATACCAGTGTATGTGTGTGTGTATGTATGCAGATGTACACAGGCAGGAAGTTGTAGGGGGGTTTATTTATTTGTTTTTAATTTTAAAAGTTTAAAAAATTACTTGGCCATGCTGCATGGCATGTGGAGTCTTAGTTCCCCAACCAGGGATTAAACCTGTGCCCCCTGCAGTTGAAGCATGGAGTCTTAACCACTGGGCCACCAGAAAAGTCCAAGTAGGGAAGGCTTTAAAAGACAATTAGGGCTTCCCTGATACCTCAGTTGGTAAAGAATCCACTTGCAATGCAGGAGACCCTGGTTCGATTCCTTGGTCGGGAAGATCTGCTGGAGAAGGGATAGGCTACCCACTCCAGTGTTCTGGCCTGGAGAATCGGATGTGACTGAGCGACTGTCACTTTCACTTTATTAAAATGAAGTGGGTTGTTATTTAGTTGAATTTTGTTTGTGTTTTCCAACTTTAATTTCACTGTCCTCTTTCATTGAGAAGAGGAGGTATGGAAAATGTCTTCACTATGAATGTAATGCTTCATGTTGGCATTGCAGTATTTCTTCCTTTTATAAAAGTCTGTGTTTCCTTCCAGTGAATTAAGTCCTCTTATTGTGTAGTATTTGCTACTAAGCACATTTCCAGGCAGGGATTTAAAAAAGAATGATAGCTGCATCTTTAAGAGAAAATCAGAGTTCTTACCTGCAATTGTTTGTGAGAGGTTCAAGGCATAAGTGAATGTCTTTAAAGTAGCTAAAAAGCTGTGTGTTTGCCATGGTCTGTGTGCATTGCTGAGAATGCGCCACATAATGGAACCCTGGACATTGGTCTAAGGAGGACGTGTCCTAATGAACCGATGGATTTGGGATTGGCTTTTACAGATAGGTGTGGTAGAAGGGAGAAGACCGTGGGTTCGAGGTAGAGAAACTGTTTCCACTGATGGCTTGTTGGCTTAGAGCGGTTCTCGTTAGGTAGATACTTTGCAGTCACAGAGGCTGAATTTGGACATGGCAAGATGATGAACGAGGTCCTTTCATTGACTGGTAGAGACAGTTTTGCATCAAAAACTGGTGATTGTGCTTGGCTTTTCATCCAAAGGGATCATTTGGCATTTTTGTTTGTCCTTTAATCAGAGAAGGTAGTGCTGGTGGTGGATTTGCTGTTCACTTGTTCACTGTCAGCGAGGATGCTTGCCTTGGTCACAGACAGTCAATGGCTGCTGGGAAGGTCAGGGCTTCTCTTGCTTTCAGACCATCTGTTGTTTTGACCATTCTGTTTGAAGCATATGTACCTTTTCCTCTTGTTTTATCGCAGAAAAGCCTCTTCACACCACCAAGTTATTCACAGAGAAGAACTTGCCGTAACTGCCATCACAGGTGTCTTGATCTTTGCTTTCTTGCTGCCCTGTGGAAGTGGGGACAAGACATGGTGGCTCTGATGGCAGCGCTGCGGGGCCCTCTTGCAGCGCTCTCTTCAGCTCTCAGTGGGAAGAGGTCTGCTGGCTTCCTCCTTTGTAGAGAACAAACATTTGGGAAGCTCCACTCAAACCCTCACATCTGAGATAGCTGAATGACTTGCTGTTGCTCCGGACACTGACAGAACAATACCGTTGAGTCTGGGTGGTTTGGAGAGTAATTGATTGGCAACTCTTTCTACTCAGCAGTTCTTCCACTGTTCCAGAAAAAGAAACTGCTGGAGTCTTCTGGGTGAGCATGTGGTCGGTGGGAGGGAGGCAGGGAGTGTGAGTCAGCCCGGCTGAGGAAGCTGCAGGAGCGGAAGTCAAGGAACCTTAGAGACTGACTCAGTTAAGGGGAGCAAATGCAATTTGAGGACTAGACTTTCCAGACCAGCAAATTAACAGTGTGTTTACCCTATTGCCTGGAATCATTGCCTTCATCTCGCCTTCTAAGTGTGAACTCATTAAGATGGGAAGAATTGCAGCTTTCACTTCGGAAAGTTTAAAGGCATGGTTATATGTCTTTTGCAGCAGCATCAGAATTCCAGCTCTACTGGCATGGGCTTTGAGTGAGTGACTTGCAGGCCGCATCATAGTTCACTTTTCCCTACTCCTCAGGACTCCTCTGGCTTTCCACTTCATTCTGTACAGATTCATGAAACTTGTTTCCTGAGTTCATTTAGCTCCCTGAGTGATATTAAGCTCCTTGAGGGAACCAGCTGTGTTTTAAACATGGTCCCTTGTGCTGTTCAGTGTAGATTGTAGGCTGTTTCCTGATTTGATGGGTTTATTCTCTGTCTCTGAGTGACTGATTCCTCACCCTGCAGGTCTCAGCTCAAGTGTAGTCTACTCCAGACAGTTTTCCTGATTACCCCACTCATGGCTTCATCCTTTCCCCTACTTAGTCATTCTCTAAGATGTTGCCCAGTCTTAATATCTTTATAACACTGATCATTACCTGAAATTATCTTGTTGGTTTACAGGCAGACCTCAGTGGTGTTGTAGGGTTCCAACTGCAGTAAAGCAAATGTCACACCAATTTTTTGGTTTCCTAGTGCATATAAAAGTTATGTCTACTGTATGTGATTGTCTTTTAAGGGTGCAATAGCATTATGTCTTAAAAAGTACGTTCTTTAATTAAAAAATACCTTATTGTTAAAAAGTGCTAATCATTCCCTGAGCTTTCAGCGAATCACAGATCACCATGACAAATATGATAATAATGAAAATGTCTGAAATAGTGTGTGAGAATTACCAAAATGTGAACAGAGATGTGAACTGAGCAAATGATACTGGGAAAATGGCACCAGTAGACTTGCTTGAGGCAGGTTTACCACACCTTCAATTTGTAAAAGCAAAATGCTATTATCTGCCAGGTACAGCAAAGAGAAATAGGTATGACTAGTTTTTTACTGCCTATTGCCAATAGAACAGTAGAATTTTTTCAGTAGTTTGCTTGGTTTTCCCTTTCTCAGAAAACAAAAGCTCTTTGAGGACAAAAACCTCAATTTTCTTATTTTGTGACTGTTGCAGGACCTAGCACACTCAGTTAGACATTCAATACAAGTCACTGAATGGATATGAGTGAATGAATGAAAATGTTAGTAAATATTTGCGATTCAGCATGCTCTATTTAGTTTTAACCTGGAGCCATGGTTTCTTAAGCTATGTTCTGAGATGGTGCATTTGGTCGTTGGCAGGGAGGATGATCAAAGGGAGAAGCTCAGGCCTGCTTCTACTGCAAGGGTGATTTGGATTTCACTTTTTAAAGTTTCTATTTGGAAAAGATAACTAAAAGGCCCCTCTCTACTGTCTGTTGTCTATGCCTCCGGAGCCCCACATTAATGGGGTCATGTGTCACACCTCATATGCCGGCTGTGGGCTCCAGGCCAGAGTCATGTGAAACAGAGCATGGCCTCCTTGAGAGACTGGACAGGGCAGCTGCCCTTAGAGGCGGTGTAGGAAGGGTGGGTCTGGGGACTTCTCTAGCCAAGATACCTTACCGGGACTTTTGATACAATTTCAAAGAGACAGACATGTTTCTGAAAAAGAGAAGTACTGGAATATGTCAGATTTGCAGGTTGGATAGTCTTTTTTTTTTTTTTTTTTTTTTAATGCCTTCAAGTTAAATGAGGATTTTTACTGACTTATTTTAAATTACCCCAAGTGTGTTAATTTCTCTTTTTAAATGTTTCTGGAATTTCCTTGGTGGTCCAGTGGTTAATAACCCGCTTACCAATGGAGTGGACAAGAGGTTGCAAAGAGTCGGACACGACTGAGCGACTGAACAACAGCCCTAGGACCATACAGTGTCTGGCACATAGTGGGAGCTTAATAAATTTTTGAATTTATTGAATGTAAAAATATGAATCTGGTGTGGCCTCTGTGCTCATGTGGTTTGAAATGGGCAGGAGGGATCACCACAAACTTGCAGAGAATGGGGACTTGGGAGTGTTAGAGTGCTTCCCATGAGCAGGGCTTGGCAAGGGTACCCTCAAAGTGTAGCTTTTGAGTCAAACTTCAAAGGGTTTGAAGGATTTTGATGGGAAAACAGAAAAGCTTTTTAGACAAAAGATAGAAACAGTCTTTTTGTTGAATATTGGGGTCTAGCTGGGTTTGGTGAAGGGAGTGGTCAGAGATAGAGCTGGAAAGATATGCCTGTCTCTGAAAGTATTGCTGAGAAACTGGATTTGTGGTTGGGGAAACCATAGAAGTGTTAGTCGCTCAGTCATGTCTGACACTTTGTGACCCCATGGACTATAGCCCGCCAGGCACCTCTGTTCATGGAATTCTCCAGGCAAGAATACTGGAGTGGGTTGCCATTCCCTTCTCCAGGGGATCTTCCCAACCCAGGGCTTGAACCCTGGTCTCTTGCACTGCAGGCAGATTCTTTACCATTTGAGCCACCAGAGAAGCCTGGGGAACCATGGCTGGTTTTTTTCTTTTTTTAACCTGTTGAGTACATGATCAAAATTATGTTTTAAGAAAGTTAGATTAGTGGTAGGAAGAACTCATTGGGAAGACAGGGTGACAGGTTGTCCAAGATTTCCTGCTCATTGACTAGCTGCTGGGTGTGTGAGAAGGGGTAAGGAATCCTTTAAGGGTTAAGAGATCCAGACACTGGAAAGGGCTTGTACCATTAAGAGTTCTGGCATTTGTTATGAGTATGTGAAAGTAATTTAATGCTGAGTTTCGTTCTACTTGTTTATACTTTAAAATTGTTCTTCAACCTCAGTTTCCTGGCCTGTGTTCTTAGTCCAGGGATGACATTCTCATTTGTCTGTTGTCTGTTTTGTGCTCGGCAGCTATTCATTGCATTTGTAGACTCCTGTGACAATTCCATCTGCTTTCTTATATCTCTAGTTCCTTACATACATTTTCTAATTTAGTTCTTTTGGTTTGGTTGCTATTTTGTCTTTTAACGACTAACCACATAATTATGAAATGCATACATTTGTGAACATTGGTAAAATGCATCTTTTATCTGCTGCACACAGTGCATCTGCAGCATCTGGTCTCCAGCTGAAATCTGCCCGAGACGGCGTTCTTTTACTTCACGTGATGAGACTTGTGCTCTAGGTGTGCTCCCCTTTTCCTCAGTTTCCTCCTCTGGTTACTGGAGCTTTCAGCTGATGCCTTTTCTTAGGCAGAAGGCAGGTGAGCTGGCTTAGTGGTTTCTTTTAAAACAACAACAACAAAACTCCTTACTGTAAATCACAAATACAAATAACCACACAAAGCATATGGTATAGTGTAATGAATTATAATGTTCAACTACCTCACAGGTCAGGAAATAGGACTTCACCAGCCATCTCCCAGTTCCTCTGTGATGACAGTCCCCTACAAAATTAACCACTGCTCTGATTTTTGAAGTAGTGGTTTCTTTATGTTCTTTTACAGTTTTATCTCTCAAGTGTGGTCTCTGGATACTATAGTTTTGTTTTCCCTGTAGTGTCTTTTAAGTCACTTTCCTGGTGGCTCACTGGTGAAGAATCCACTGGCCGATGCAGAAGACACAGGTTCGATCCCTGGTCTGGGAAGATCCCCTGGAGTCGGAAATGGCAATCCACTCCAGTGTTCTCACCTGGAAAATCCCATGGCAAGAAAGAGAAACCTGGCAGGCTACAGTCCATGGGGTTGCAAAGAGTTGGACATGACTGAGCAACTGAGCATTCACACACGTCTTTTAAGTCTGTTATAATCTGTAGATTTCCTGCCACCCTTCATCCCTTTATTTTCCAAACACTTTATTGAAGAAACCAAGCTATTTGACCTGAAGAATCTCCCACAAACTAGATGTTGTTGATTGCTAGGACATTAACGATGTGCCTCCGTCTACTGCATTTCCTGCACGTTAATAGCTGAATCCAGAGGTTTGTTCAGACTTCTGATCCATTTGGGCAAGATTGCAAATAATGTAATTATGCTTATACCAGGAGGCATAGTGTGTCTGTTTGCTCCCTGCACCCCACCTCTGGGTTATTACCTGTATCCGGTAATTCCTTGGGAGTTGCAAAATTATGAGATTCCATCATTTCATTTTCATTTATTAGCTAGGATGACTTTGTATGGCAGTGTTTCCTGGCCATCTGTAACTTGCCTACCCAATTATAATGCCTACCATTTATTTAGGAAAGACCGGGTAAAAGCTTGATTCTTTCTCTTTATTTACCCAATTTTCAAATATTGCATGGGGTACCCTTAAACATACTGATGGGTTTCAAATAATTGCAGTTGTTAATCCTTATTGAAGCCCAGATTGTTCCATGGTTGGCCACTGGAACAACCTCTTCAGGTGGCTTCCAAGTTGTTTGATGTGACCCCAGTGGTCTGATCATGTCCCTGCTGTCTGTGTGTTCAGATGCTCCATCCACATTTGGCATATTTCCACAGCAGACTTGGAGTTGCCATTTCTTCTAGACTGCGTGGTTTCTTTTAGTGAGACGTGATCTTCAAGAAAACATTCAGGGCCATTTGGGTCACATTTCTACTGGGTTGGTCATTATATCTAGATCTTTTGATTTATATATTGATTAAGAATTTCTAAAATTTCAGTGAACAGAGCTGGGAAATATTATCTATTTTATATTTCTAATTCAGATTCAGGATTACAGAGTTTTTACGTCATCCATATTCCATCTGGGTCTTCCCAGCTGGTGCTAGTGGTAAAGAACCTGCCTGCCAATGCAGGAGACATAAGAGACACTGGTTCAATCCCCAGGTAGGGAAGATCCCCTGGAGAAGGAAATGGCAACCCACTCCAGTATTCTTGCCTGGAGAATCCTGTGAACAGAGGAGCCTGGAGGGCTACAGTCCATAGCGTTGGAAAGAGTCAGACACGACTGAAGCAACTTAGCACATATTCCATCTGTCTCTCCTTTCTTCTACACAGAGCTTCCTGATTCCCAGGAACACAGGAGTACAGAATATCCTGTGATTACTTTCTTTATCTCATCTTACTTAAACAGCTGTATCAGAGTAGCAATATTAATACCACCCTCACCAATTATGATTACTGAAAAGAATTAAAAAAAAATTTGTGCCCTCACTATGATTCCCCCCCATGTTTTAAATGATAGTACTCTGTCTGCATTTTCAGATTCCATAACTAGTGCATACTGTAATCTCTTCTGCGTAACCCTTGTTTGGTCTTGGATCTTCAAGTAACTCTTTATTTTGTCTTTAACCACTAGTCCTTACGTGGATGTCTCTCTAGTCTTTTTAGTTGTCTGGAGAAGCATAGTCTCTGACTTCTCAAATGCTTAAAACGGGTTGTTTGTGCCCAGTTTAATATTTGAATATATTGTGAAGTGATCTCCACAGTATGTCTTGTTAACAGCAGTCACCATACATTTACAATTTTTTTTTTCTTGTGATGAGAACTTTTAAGATCTATTCTCAGCAACTTTCAAGTTTGCGATACTGTATTAGTAACAATAGTTTCCATAGCACGTTTTCTTTTCTTGAGTGCCTTAAATACGCAACTACATTTTCTTCAGGCATAAAGCACTGCTGGTGAAGTCTGTTGAAAATTTGATTGTCTTTGTTTTATTATTCACATGTTAGTTTTTCCTAGATGCCTGAAGAAAATTTTTTTCCTGTCATATGCAATAATTTTAACAGAATGTGTCTTAAGCTTGGTCTTCTGGATTGGTGTGTGTACGTATGTGGTGTCCTTGTGAAGTGTGAAGTTTCAGATCTTTTAATTTCAGGAAAATTTTCTTGAATTACACGTTTTGGTGTTTGTTGTTTTCCTTTGATTTGGTTTTCTTTTCCAGGAGCTTCTGCTCTCTAATTTTTGTTAGTTGTTCCTTGCCTGTCTTTAATATTTGTCATTTTCTCCTGAATCCTTTTTTTTAAAATTTCTTTTTTGATTTTAAAATTTTCTTCTTCTTGCCTTCTCTTTCTTGTAAGGCATTGCTAGCTGTGTTCATTCACTCTTACATTCCTTCTGGTTGAGTCTTCATTTCTGAGTTTTCCTGTGTCTGATATATATTGCTTTCCAGTGTCATTTATTTTATCTCTGCTAGCCTGTTTTGAAAGTTTGTTACTGTGTTGGTTTTGTGTGTGTGTGTGTGTGTGCACATGCGCGTGTGCACAAGTGTTTTTTGCTGTGCTTTCCTTGTAGGGTAACTGTCCTACTCCTTATTCTCCCCTGCCCCCCATTAGTAATGTTGTATGAGGTTTAACCTCAGTACATTTGCTTATTTTTACGCACATTTGGTTTTATTCAACTTTTATGAGGTGTGTGTGGTTCCAGGTCATTTCTTTTGGCTTCATGGAGCTCCCTCTTCTGTTGTTGTGTGATGTTAAAAATAGGGCCCTTAGATTTTGTGAGTTCCTGACTCTGTTCCCCTCCTTTATTTTCTTTTGGCTCTTCTTTTTCCTTTCCTGTTGTTCCTGTTCTCCTCGATCTGTACTCCATTCCTGGTAGTTTCTTGTTTGTTATGGGGCATTCTCCTGGAGGAAGCTGTGTGAGTTTTTAGAGTTCATCTATGGTTAGACTGCTTAGCCTTTTCTGGTCTCTCTGTGCTAACCTGCATCCCCATGACACATCCCCTGCAGTCGCAAGCTGTTGTTAGCAGATTGACTCACATTATTATTTGTTGGAGATTTTGAGATCCTCCAGATCTTAGGTTTGTGAGGTAAACCGTTCCTTCGGCTTTCTCCCCTACAGATGTTAGTTTCCACAGGTCTTATGGTTGGGGGTGGTTTATGCTCTCCCACCTGCTTATATTTGGGGATTCATGAAGATACCTTAACACCCCATTTTGTGGAGTTTAGTTTGCCTTTCTAGTCGATCTGCTTTTATGGCAGGGAGTGAGGAAGTTAATTGTGCTGCCGTCCTCCTACAAGTCTTGGTATCTTAGTTTTTATTGAAATGGTTTTCTCTAAGCCTGAGATCACAAACACATGAATTCCTAAAATGTGACCTGCTGTTTGTCATGGCTGCCCCATTCCTGTATAAGCTCTGAGGGGAGGGATGGGTACAGAATACCAGAATGAAGGAGCAGTTTATCAATTACCAGCTGAATTTGGTCCCCCAACCCCACTGAGTTTCCCCATGTTCTGGTCACAGTCATATCAGAGACAATAGATACTCAGCTTTCTTCTAAAATTTTTTCTAGTCCAGGTTCAGGCATACAAGAAGTCTGTTCCTAAATAAATGCTCAGATTGACCTGTGAAATCTCACCATTGATGGTGAGAAGATGCTATTATTCTCCCCCTTCCTCTCACCACCTCACCCCAAATGTAAGTTTTAGAAGTTTGCATTTTCCCTTTTGATGTAGCTCTTAGAACGTACTTAAAACATACCAACTTTTCAGAAATTCTTTATTTCGAGCAAAAGGGGCAACTGGTTTGATGACTGGGATTGGAGATTTGAGGAAATGTTTTGTTTTGTGTCATTATTTCTGTTATATACATTTATCTGATGTAATGTATCAGCATGCAATGGTAGCTGGGATTTTTACATGTTTCACTAACAAACATTAGCCATTATAAATGTCACAACAATTCAGTGTGTATGCATACATATTAAATAAGTGTACATTTTAAAACATATTTATAATTCAGATGGGGAAAATCTCAAAAAATATAACCATTGGGTCAATATTACTATTGGTTTTCTTTACATAAAACCTTTTCATATGTTTATCATACAATATGTTAATAAGAGGAAATGCTGCTTTCCAGTTTTGAAGATACCATACAAAGTGAGATTAAGATGCCAGTGATCTCAAGGGCTAGGGTGTAAATTTAAATGAATCTATACATATACTGTCAAACTGTTTTCAATGGGAAAAGAAAGTCTTCAACTGATAGGCTGGAACAATTGAATATCCATATGGCAAACAGAAACAAAAGCCAAAATTTACCCTAACTCACACCATACATGAGAGTTAATTTGAGAACAATCATTGACTTAAATGTGAAGTAAAAATTATGTATCTTTACAACCTTGAGGTAGATAAGTATTTCTTAAAGAGTAGGTAGAAGGTACTAGGGGTTTCTCTAGTGGCTCAGACAGTAAAGAATCTGCCTGCAGTGCAGGAGACCTGGGTTCAATCCCTGGGTCAGGAAGATCCCCTGGAGAAGGGAATGGTTACCCACTCCAGAATTGTTGCCTGGAGAATTCCTTGGACAGAGGAGCCAAATGGGCTACAGTCCATGGGGTTGCAAGGAGCCACTAACACAACACTTAACAAAAAATGATACCGACCATAAAAGAAAAGAAAAATTCATCAAGAGACGTTGTTAATATTCATAGAGGAAGCCTCAGACAGTCAGAAAATGTTTACAACACATTTATAAGAAAGGAATCTAGAATACATTAAAAACTTCAAACAAAAAACTGCTGCAACTTAATAAGACAATTCAGTTTTTAAAAATGACTTGAATATAGACACTTTAGGAAAGAGGATATATGATTGGAGGATAAGCCCATGAAAAAGTACTCAATATCATTAGTCATCAGGAAAATGTAAGTTAAAACTATTAATACAATAAATGTCGCCATAGAGCCACTAGAATGGCTAAATGGAAATGGCTAACAACTGATTGATTGTCAAGGATGCCTTTCTGGCTAGGAACTCTCCTACTTTGCTGGTGGGAATGAAAACCATACAATCACTTGCACAATTCTTTAAAAAATTAAATATAAAAATCTATCCTGGTCTCTAAAATAGAAATAGAAATCAGTGGTTGCCTCTACAGGTAGGGTAGAGATTAGTTGGGAAAGTGCTTGAGAGAACTTTCTGAAAGAGTAGAATTATTTTGGATTTGGATTATAAGGAGTCTATGTACATCTTCATAAAAACTAACTGAACAGTGTACCTAAGGTCTCTGCATTTTTCTCTATGTAAATTATACATCAATTTTTAAAACTCAGTGCAGATTAAAAAACATTTTATATAGTTTGGTAATGCTGTTTTTATAAAATTACATTTTTTGGATGTCATCCAAAGTTTATTTGCATTGCATTTTAATTTTATTGTGCAATACATTAGAGTAAAACTTAAAGGTTTCACATTTGGTTTTGTTCACCTGTATCAAGCTGGTTTCACTGTATTGCATGAGATGAGTTCCAGAGTAAATGAGTCAGATTACGTGGTAATGGCTATTTGATTATGCTGTGAACTGTTCAAGTCACCTTGGTTTTTATTTGAGAATTTTTTTTCTACATGTTTAGGATATCTAATACCTGCTCCTAGTAATTTGGCTACTGTTAGCCTCTGTAAGAGGCTATTTACATAGGGTTCTGTGATAGGTTGATGGACTTAAAAGAAAAGATCTTGCCAAATTACATCACATTATCTTGTTAATTTTTGAAGTGTCTTTCCATTTTACTATTTATATTTGGTTATTTTTTGCCTCTTTTATCTTGTTTTGTGATAGTCAACCTCTAGATTTCATATCCTCACTACTTTATTGATTTTTTATATAAAAATTCAACTGTGCATGAAGAACAGTTTATTCATAAATTTTTATATATATATATCACATAGTCCACTTTATGAATGTGTCCTTTTCATAAGAAGTGGAATTTTATATCTAGATAATATTATGTTTTTCCCAGAGTTAATTGGGAGAATTGTATGAATTCGTGCTCTGAGTTCATGCTTTTACATTTTTGTGGACTGCTTTATGGGAAAAAAAAGGACAGGAAGATTTTCTTAAGAGTTCATTCAAATGTATTCACAAGAAAATGTCATGGCAATGTTTATTTTTTCTGAAACACTGTGAGTTAGGAAGTATGTTATATCTTGCCTTAGGAAAAATGGAGGATAAATATGGCCAGGTTCTTAAAAGACAGTGGATTTCTGCTGTGTGAGAAGCTTCAGTGTTGATGTGATTTGAATGTAGTTTTTATGAACTTTCGTTAAAATATGAGTCTTTGTACACTCTACTTTTTTAAATGTGTTTCACCTTTCTTATGTAATTCTGGCTATCTTGTATCTGTGATACAGAGACATGTCAGAGTATAGACTACATGTTGGAACATCATGGCTGGATCAACTAAAGATAAATTAGATTCTGTTTATGACACCTTTGGGAAAGGGGACCAAGATTCATGCCATTTTCTGCTTATAATAGAAGACAGTGGTCATTATTTCTCTGTCTCTGTTATGTAATAGAGGTGCAATAATGAAATTTTTGCATAATAGCTGAATCTGGGTTTGTGGTATCATAGACTGGGAAATTTATACGTAACTCACACACAAATGGAACACCTAACATTCAGTACTGTTGTTCAGAAACTGTGATTTATTTTTAGTTACTATTTTATTTGAAACTAGCGTTGTTGGAGTCAGCATTTTGTCTAGGGATAATCTGCCCTAAGGATGATTTGCTTAGAGGATAGGACCTCATGTTGCTAGGATAATGTTAGAAGACTTTTCCTCCCTGTTCAGCTATTATAACAGGTGGGTGGGAGGGTGAGGACCTGCCTTTAGCTAGTGCCTGTTGCTGCTGCTAAGTCACTTCAGTTGTGTCTGACTCTGTGCGACCCCTTAGACAGCAGCCCAACAGGCTCCCCCGTCCCTGGGATTCTCCAGGCAAGAACACTGGAGTGGGTTGCCATTTCCTTCTCCAATGCATGAAAGTGAAAAGTGAAAGTGAAGTTGCTCAGTCGTGTCCGACTCTTAGCGACCCCATGGACTGCAGCCTACCAGGCTCCTCCGTCCATGGGATTTTCCAGGCAAGAGTACTGGAGTGGGGTGCCATTGCCTTCTCCTAGCTAGTGCCTAGGAGTGCCATATTATTCGCTGAATTATGGCCAGGTGAAGGTTTTCAGATTTTGTATTGTAAGTTACCTCTTGAGGGCAACTTGGTGTTTTGCTGCTTGGGTTAGTCACATCATTCATATAAATGCTGAGTGGGGTACAGACAGTACGGAAACAAGTGTTCCGTGGTGGGGTGGTAAGTGTAGCGGTGCTTCAGCTGGGAGCCTGTGAATGTTCAGGCATTTCATGCAGTATTTTTCATGGTGTGCACGTTTTCTTGAGAGACAGAAGGTCTAGCAATGGTTAGGATCCACTGTTCTAGAGCCTGATTTGAGATGTAGTTACCAGGTATCGATTTCTGCATAAATGTGAAAAGGCAGTTGCCTCTCTCAGTTCCCCAGGCAGTTGATTCCACACTCTCCTCGTTTCTATGATGATATTAAATTTTCCTTGGCACTGTTTCATTTTGTGCCCCAATAGTTATTTACTGCCAATTAAGGACACTTTCTCTGACATCACGTTAGGAGAGCTGAGAATGCTTTCCCATAATTCACCTTGTATGTAGTGATTCCCTCCATCAAATTACAGAATATGGTGATGTTGTTAATAGATAAGTGGTGACTATATTATGTGGTAATTGCTTAGAGTCAGCTATTAAGCTTCTTTTGACAATAAAAGCTTTTCTGGGCTTAGAGAACTAGGGGAGTTACCATGATCCTAGTTTTAAAGGTCACTGTTTGTGATGGGTAGAAAGCTCTTATGTGTCTTTCTATAAATCTGTGAAATTTAGTTTGCCCTGGTCCAGGTGACTGTGCATGAATAACGCAACGACACCGGAGCTCACAGGCTTGAGTTTGGTAACAGGCTTAGATTTGGGCTCCAGGTAAGGACTTCAGGGGCAGTTTCTCTGTTCTTAAAAACTAGGAAATTAATAGGTCTTCTGTCTGGGAGGGCTCCTTAATTTCAGTGGGATGCTGGCCCAAAACAAGGACTTAACGGTATTAATATAACTTTGCTTCTTTGTTAGTAGCCTTGACAAAAGCTTCCTTTTTATGTGTATTTATTTTTCTCCTAAAGGATCTTTTACTATTTTGTATTTTAACACAAGGGGCAGATGTCTCCGGCTCTGAGCTGGGCTTTGCAACATGTCCTGCCTTTTGAATGTTTCTTTCAGCTTGGGCAGCTCTCTTTGTTAAAAGGCCAAACCCCTTAGTGAGATGTTCTGGGAAAGAGGACCCCTTGATATTTGAAAGGTGAGAAATCCATTTAAGCCTTGTGATGGCTACCGACAGCCCTACTGCTGGGTTCTGCTTGTTTTAATGTAAGTGATAGATGCTCTGGCTGGTCGTGTTCAGTAATTGGATGTGAACTCTGTAAGTGACATTTCATGGCAAATGTGAGGGCGCTGTGGATGGCTCTCGATTTCTATGTTGCTGCCTTAGGCTTCAAGGTAGAAACAAACCATAATGGAATTTAATTATTAGAACATATATTCAAAGATTAGTTCAATGCGTTTGTAATACCCTTCGTTGTTAGGTAACTGTTTGATTATTGTGCATGACACTGAGTGTGTGTGATTTATAACGCCAGTGTGTGCAGTGCAGCAATAGAAATGCTAATAAGGCTGTGGGTAGGGAGGGCTGCCATCAATACTTTGTCAGCAGCTCGCTGCCAAATAGTCTTCTAGGAAAGACATAATCTGTAATCAAAGAGGAGTTTGTGGAAATAGCAAACATAGACAAAAACTGTTATGATAAAAAACAGTGTTCACTGCTTTCTTTCAGGAGAGGCTTCAGTTACACCTTAATGAATGACATCTTCCCTTTTTAAGTGTGTCTACAGCCTTGATAGTTTATCACAGGATCAAGAGTTGGTCATAATCTACTTTCATTTCAGGGCTGGTTTCAGAAGGCAGCATTGCATGTAACATTTTACTAATATATTCAATTAGAGTCTCTCTAGATTTCATCTTTAAAGGCTCTATGCCTTCTAGTATCAGCAACACTATGAGCATTTTTGAGGTGAGGTGGTCCCTGGATAAGGATGGTGTGGCATGCATGGAGGACAAAGGAGTACGTGACTTTCTTCTACAAGCAGTTGGAAACATGTAGGGGTGTTTCTACAGTTGTCCCTCAGGAGATTGGTCCAGGGCTCACCGTGGGTACCCAGATCCTCAGGTGCTCAAGTCCCTTATGTGCTGGGAGACCAGAAAATTCATGTCACTTGCTTGATGGCACAGTTTACTTCATTGCTGTGATCTGAAGTGTACCTGCAATAGCACTGAGGTATGCTTGTATATGTACCATGTATGGGGTTATATGTATGTATAAGTTCTGTGTAACTTCTGTGCATATCAAGCAATAAAATGTTGTAAGCACTCCAGAAACCTTTCTCATGCTCCCTCCAAGACACTAACCCTGTTGTGAGCTCTGACATCATAAATTAGTTCTGCCTGCCTTTGAACTTTATATGTAAAGGGTATCATATGATATGTATTTATCTGTCTGGTTTCTTTGGCTTAGCATATTGTTTGTAAAATGCATCTGTGTTTTTGTATGTTACAGTAACTTATTTTGATTGCTATGTAATAATGCATTGTATGAATATACTGCAGTTAATTCTAAACTGTTAGTGACTGTTTGGAAAATTAAGAGGATTTTAAAAGATCCCCTTCAGTAATTGAGCAAACAAATAAATTATAAATGAGTTAAGAACATAGGTTTCCTCCTCCAGGGGATCTTACTGACCCAGGGATTGAACCCACGTCTCCTGAGTCTCCTGCATGGGTAGGTGGTTTGTTTTTTAAATCACTGAGCTATCATGAGATGCCCAAATATTGAACAGCGTAGTTAAAAAAAATTCGAGTTAATTGTTGTAAATACAGTTACTGTGCCCAGTAACAGAAGAAACTGTACTCACTAACAGAGGAAACCATGCTCAGTTACCGAAGAATATGCATTCTTCTCAGAACCTATGGGACATTAATCAGAGATGACTGTGTTGGATCTTAATGCAAGTCTTAACATATTTTAGAGGATTGAAATCACATAGATCATGTTCTCTGAACATAATGGAATTAAGTTAGTAGGAAAAAGCAAAATGATTATCTGGAAAATCTAGAAATGTGTGGTATAAAGCAGTGCACTTCTAAAATAGTCTGTAAGCCAAATAAAGAGTCCATTGGAAACTAGAAAATACATTGCATTGAATGATTAATGAAATTATGAGTTATCAGAATTATTGGATATAGCTAAAGATATGCTCAGAGGTAAATTTTTAGCCTTAAATATATATGAAAATAAGAAAGGTAGAATAAAATCAGTATCTTTATAGAGAGATTTAAAAATAATTTAAACCCAGGAAAAGGAAGGGAATGATGAAAATAAGAGATCAAATTAATGAATTAATAGGGAAGTGTGCATTAAAGATAATAATATCAGAACTTGAAACTTTGGAATGACTAGTGAAATTCTTATAAAGATGATAGAGAAGGGACAGAGAAAAGGCAATGAATTACCAATACGAAGAATAAAACTGGGACAGCAGTATAGATCCTACAGGCGCTGATATCAGAGGATGTTATGAAGAGTGGTATACTGTGACCTTTGAATATTCAGCTGTGACACCAGACATTTGGAGACTTACACAGACGTGAATAAGGACCCTTATAGGGGGATTTCCTGGCAGTCCAGTGGTTAGGACTCTGTGATCTCACTGCCAAGTCCTGGGTTCAGTCCCTGGTTAGGAAGCTACAATCCCATAAGCCTTGTGGTGTGGCCCAAAAAAAAACCCAAAAAATGCTTAGAGTAGCAGCCTTGGTTGTAGTAGTGAAAAACTAGGAATGACCCAAGTAATCTGTCAGCATTAAATTTTTCAACAAATCATGCAGTATTGTACATAGAGGTAACATGTATCATTTAAAATGGATGAACTAGGGAATGGAGAATCATGCAAGCATAATACTGAATAAAGAGATTGCAGGGGAAATCAATATGGTGTTGTTTATGTAAAGTGTAAAAACTGCAAAACAATACATTATAGTTTTAGTCCTACGTACATATGAAGTAAAAGCATAAATAAAGCATTGGAATGACCAACAGTAAATTCAAATAGTGGTTACCTCTGGGAGAGTGACATGAAACCTGTCTAGAAGGACTGTGCAGGCAATTGCTTCAGGTTTGGTTGTGTTTTATTTGTTAAAATATGTTTGGCCCTTAGTTTCTTACTTTTTTATACCTTTATGCCTATGAAATTTTCTTAATAAATTTTATAAAAGACAAAGGTAAAGAAGGTTTTTTTTTTTTTTTAAATTATTTGGAGGCTAATTACTTCACAACATTTCAGTGGGTTTTGTCATACATTGATATGAATCATCCATAGAGTTACACATATTCCCCATCCCGATCCCCCCTCCCACCTCCCTGTCCACCCGATTCCTCTGGGTCTTCCCAGTGCACCAGGCCCGAGCAAAAAAACTTGCAGAATTTTTGTGAACAAAGCTCAGCTATCTATGGCTGAGAGAGAGAGACTTGGGTTTCTGTTCCTGTGGGTGGGGAGATGGGTGTGTGGATTTATCAAGGTTATTTAGCCCCTTTCTCTGTAAAGAAAGAAAGTTTATGAAAGTGAAAGTCGCTCAGTTGAACAAGTTGCTTAGTCATGTCTGACTCTTTGCAATCCCATGGACTGTACAATCCATGGAATTCTTCAGGCCAGAATACTGGAGTGGGTAGCTTTTCCCTTCTCCAGAAGATCTTCCCAGCCTAGGGATCAAACCCAGGTCTCTCGCATTGCATGCACATTCTTTACTGAGCCACAAGTGAAGCCCTCTGTATGAAGGTTTTCTCTGTATGATGCAGTCAAGTCACAGTACACTTCTTCCTGCCAATTTCAGGTGCTTTTGAGAAGACAGCTAGTTTTAAGGAAAACGATACCCAAAAAGACTAAATGCAGTATAAAAAAAATGTTACTTGCCTGGGATTGTATGGTTACTAAGTGGCAGATTTTACTGCTAGTGGCTTTTTTATAACAGTTAACTATTCTCTGACCTTTGATTGGAGGGGAGGTGGCTTCCCTGGTGGCTCAGAGGGTTAAGGGTCTGCCTGAAATGCAAGAGATGTGGGTTCGATCCCTGGGTTGGGAAGATCCCCTGGAGAAGAGCATGGCTGCCCACCCTAGACCTTTTTGGGGAAGGGTGGAGAGATTGACCAGAGGGTCTGTCCCTACACTGGAATGTTCTGTCAAGACTGAGTCTTTATCTGTTCTTTTCCTCTCCCAAATCCTTAGTGCCTGTCCCCACAAGAACAGCCTGATACCTGGAAGAAGCTCATTAAATACGGATTACATGATTTGAGGAAATTATGCTGTAAAATTAATTTGAAAAATTTTATTCACTTCAGTGCTATTGTTTCTGTAACTGTTATCATATACTGGGTTTTTAGGAAGTCTTTTACGCCTCAACCTAATTTTATCTAGTAAATTGTTTGATTTTGAAGAGCATTGGGTTGTTGTCTCTATGGTCTCCAGCATCAGCTGGAAGAAAGAAGCGTCACAGCTGACTCAGAGTTGTCTTTCTCCATATTAATTTCTCTGTGTGTTAAATGGAGGAAGGAGCTTAGAATGTTTTTTGTTTGTTTGTTTGTTTTTAAGCATTCTCTGGCACGAAAGCTTTTTCAGCAGAGCAGATTTCATCAATTAATTCTAAAGAAAGTGAGTCTTTTTGTGATAATGGAAATATTCCTTATCTTGATTGTGGTGGTGGTTACATAACATATTTGTCAAACACAGTTTTATTGTGTATGAAATAAACCTCAATAACGCTGGTTTAGGGGAAAAAAAGATGAGCCAAAACAATAAGGCAAAATCCCCAAATTAAAACACTTCTGAAAAACGATAGAGGATGAAGGATTTTAAAAGATCTTTCTTCAAAAGATATTAACATTTATATAAGTTATATTGGTGCTTGAGCATGATGGGGAATCTTCTTGGCAAAAATTAACCCATTTCGAAGTGAATTGTAGGCTCTTTTGATTTTCTTCCTTTCTTTTCTTTTTAAAGCAGCATTTCCTCAGAGTGGCTGTACTTGACTGAATACCCTGATCGATTATCTGGGATTAACTCAGCCCTCTCATTTCCTGCTTTCCATTGCTCTTCCAACAGGCCAGTGAACCTTTGTTGTCTGGCATGTGGACTGAGATAAGCTCTCAGGGCATGTTTGTATTAGAAGAATGGTTGTAGATGGAACAGTTATAAATAGACTAGTAGGTATTAAAGGTTGCAGTCTTTGTTTTGGTTTAAGTCAAAAGGAAAGAAAAATAAATATGATCGATACTTAAGACAGACTGGTTTACATAAAATGAAATAGGAAAACATGAATTTTTAGGGTTCCTGTTGATTTTTTCCCCTTTTAAACCAAACTATTTGAGGTTGTTTATTGATAAGCTTAAAATGTGGTAAAGAACCTGCCTGCCAGTGCAGGAAACTACGAGAAAAGTGGATTTGATCCCTGGGTTGGGAAGATCCCATGAAGGAGGGCATGGCAACCCATTCCAGTATTCTTGCCTGGAGAATCCCATGGACAGAGGAACCTGGGGAGCTGCAGCCCATGGATCGCAAAATCACACATGACTGAAACGACTTATATGCATAGACGCAGAATGTATTAGCTGGAATTGGATTTGTATTATTATGTAGGCTGATATTATTTGAATTAAATAATTTCTGAACCTATATTAATGTACCTTAGAAGTGCAGATACTCAGTTCTACTAAAAGGTGTTTTATTTTTTGGTGTTACCAGCTGTACATTTTGCAGTTTAATTCAGAAAACGATGGTACAAAAAAGTTTTCGCCTAGAAAGAGGAAATGCTGGATTCATGTAAAACGGTTCATCTTGGTAAAAGATGATGATTCAGCATAGTATGGTAAGCTAGAAGGTTTCCTTTTGATTCTTAAAAGTTGATGTTTCGTGTTGCCAGTTTTCTTGGGTAAGAGACAGCACCATATTTGAAATGGCCACGGAGTTGCCTGGAATTGCAAATTGCTCAATGAGTTACCCAAGTTACTCTACCTACTTTTTCCTAGCAGGATTTTAGCTTATTAGGTTCACCACTGGTTTAAAGTGTAACTGTTTAGTTTAGACCTGTTTATATTCTTGTTTAAATCAAGCTTTAAATATTTCTCAGTGTCATGAGTTCAAATTTTAGCAAGAAAAACATCTTAGATTGAAATGAGGCTTCTTACCTAGATTTTCTTTAACAGAGTTTAACTTCCTGGTCACTACTGGAATGTCTGTATAAGTAAAAATAAAATCTGTTTAATATCTGATTTCTGACTACATGTATGCTTTTCAAACATTTCCAGCTATGGTTCCATTTGCTATCAATAGTTGTTTGAACTACCCGAGTCTGAGAGAGAGGCATCTGGGGCTGTTTGTGCAGCTTGTTCTCTTCTTCCCGTAGAGCAGCTCTTCTCACATGTGGTTGGTCCATGGTCTGCAGGGTCAGTCTGCTTTCATGATGACACCAAGATATCATTTGCCTTTTCACTCTTCGTTCTCTCATGAGTGTACTGTGGAGCTTCACAGGGGCTGAATGAGGTGTGATTGCAGATTCAGAGGATTGCAGATTCAGATGTGAGAATTTTTTTCCTTAAGCCAAATGTAAGAGATTTGTAAAAACATAAGTATTACTCATTTGCTTTAAAAGAATAGTTAGTTATTATAATTATTTACATTAACGTAATGAGGTTATATCATTAAATGAATTAGTAAAAATGTCTAAAATTTTTCTTTATTTTAATTTTCTAATATAGCAGATGTTGATAAGATATGACCCACATAAACTGAAGATCTTTGAATGCCTCATTAATTTTGATGAGTTTAAGGAATCTTGAGTCTAACAAGTTTGAGAAACCACTTTCATAAACCACATGTTGACTCGGTGAAATCTTTTCAAGATATTTCAGCATCAGTTTTTAGTAGTAAAATCTGTGATGTCTCTTTAATCATAGTAATCTTAGCAATTTTTATTTCTGAAGTAATGTGATAGTTTAATTTGTGAAACTTCTGGAGAATTTTGGAGGTCTACAGGCCCCCCGCCCTGTCCTTGAACTTCCTTTCCACTCCTGCCCCACCATTGATGTGTGATCCAGTTCTGTAACTTTTCTGGCCATGTCATGTGCAAGAAGTGATTCACTCCCCCAGAATGAGGAAAATCGCTGTCACTGTCCCCACCACCATCAAACAACAACTAACGTATTGCAAATGTGTTCAGCTTTGTAGTTTGGGGGCTTGATTGTTTAAGAAAGAAACTCAGTGGAATGCTTAATTCTCTTTAATTATGGATTACGAGCAATTTGGCAATTTCTTATGGTGCTGTCTACAAACAGCGATTTTTCTCTTGGTGGGTGAAATCTTTTGGGCCAAATAGAAAATTTGTGGTTATGGATTTTTCTGGTGTAATCAAAGCTGCTGGAAAGAATACTGGCTTTTAGGAAGGGATTTTTGCTGCAGATTTGGGGGAATCTATCTGTGTGTGTGTGTGTGTGTATGACATAAGTTCTTTATTCAGTTTGAGAGGACAAGGACAGCAGAGGTTACCTAGGGATGCTATGTGCTCTTCTGAGGCCAAGAAAGACAAATTTCCCCAGCTTTACCCTCCGCATTCAGTTTTGGTCTCAACGCTGCAGATTTCATTGTTCATACATAATGTCATCCTCCATAGAAACTGCCATAAGTTTTGAACTCCATAGTTAGCAGTAGAGAGATAATTGTGTTTTCATGCATCTTTTTGGTTCTACCATTAATAAATCATCATTAAGAAGCAGTGATTTTGAAGATTTATTTCTGATCATCGGAGCTAGCGTTTCAACATATTTTTAGTTGCATCATCTTTCTGGGGATTCGTATTAACCAGTCATCCACACATTTTGGTTGTAAACACTGTAAAAAGTCTTCTGCCTTCCCTGAGTTCTACCATCATGCTTCACCATCTGATTACAGGTGATTAACATCCTCTTACACAGGCCCAGAGGCTGATGCAATCTCTTGAAAACAGTCTTTTGGATTGAGTGCCACAGGTTTGTGAATTGAGTTTGTCACAACCTTGATTCTAGGGCCTCCATCAATAAGCAGCTTATATCCATTTGACTATGGTTTGTTTCTGTTTCTTTTATATATTTTATTCACTATGCTAGTTCTGAGTAGACCCCTGTGTAGTTTCAGGTTATGTCCATTTGCAAATGCCAATCAGTACATGGTAAATAGCTGCTTGTAGAGTCCAAAGGCCCAAGAAAGGAGCTCTGATGGCAGGAAAAAATAGATGGCCAGCTCAAAAAGAGAGAAAAAGCTTGCTCTTCCTTCTTCTTTTTGTTCCTTTTGGGTCCTTAAGAGATTTGGATGATGCCTGTCCCCCTTTGGAGGGCAAATCTCTTTGCTCAGTCTACTAACTCAAATTCTGTGCTCTCCCAGAAACACCTACACAGGTACACCCAGAAATAATGTTTTACCAGTTATCTGGGCATCTCTTAGCAGAGTCAAGTTGACACATAAAAGTTAAGCATCAACACCACTAAACAGATTTCTGTGTTAGAAACTTAAGTGTTGTGGCCTCTATAAGGGAGATGTGCGCAGTCATAGTTCTTGTACAGGTCCATTCAGTCACCACTGGGTAGTGGATGTATCTGAGAAAGTTGGAAGAAGGGCATGTTAGGACAGAACAAATGTGGATGATTTGTTTACTCAGTGTCAGATGTGCTCGCCCTTCCTCTACCCTCTCAAAGAAAATGAAGCAAAATGTTTAGTTAATGTCTCAGTACATCACGATTTGTACATGATTGTGTGATTATCTGTAGGAGATACTCGAAGCCCTTTCTCCTTTGAGAACAAGACTCTGGAGCCAGTGTTGCAGCCTTTTCCTAACCTCCTGGGACCCGTGCCAGAGCCTAACTCTGAGATGTGAGGACCTTGATGGCCTGAGCCCTGGTGGCATTTATGTGTTCCTGTAACTCTGATGGCATTTTGAATTGTTATGGCTATAAAGCTCTTTAGATATAGATGTATAGAAAATTTTACATTGCTAGTGTCTTATGTTAGAAGCAGAGTAGTGGTTTGAAATAATGTTACAAGATATTTCCTACCTGACTTCAGTTGGACTAATCTTAGTCCTGATGTTTATCTACACAGTTGAGTAATGATGATCTTATGATTGGTACGGAAAGCTTACCTATGGGCTGATTCGCCTGTGCTTGTGCCTGGAATCGTGTCCGACTCTTTGGGACCCCATGGACTGTAGCCTGCCAGGCTCCTCTATCCGTGGGATTTTCCAGGCAAGAATCCTGGAGCGGTTGCCACTTCCTCTTCCTGGGGAATCTTCCTGACCCAGAGATGGAACCCATCTCTCCTGCATGGCAGGCCGATTCTTTACTGCCGAGCCACCTGGGAAGCCTGCCTGGAGTTGTGCTTGACCTTTGAAGAAGAGTAATCTTAGATCCCTTTCTCTGTCCCTCGTCCCCTCCCCCAGTCAGGAATGGTTGAAGCTCCTAAGACTGTGTCCTAAGGTCTTGTGTGGGTGGGTGATCTTCCGAGCAGGCATCACCTGTGGTGAAGTGGCCTCAGCAGGGTTGACATTCCACTCCGTATTGGCCACGTAGCCCCCTGGGAGGGTAACTCTTAACTGTACTGTCTCCATTTTGAGGAGATGCATGACAAGTTTCTTCAGAGGGAATCTTCTTAAGCCACATCATATACAAATGTTAACTATTTTTATTTCCCAAATTTCTGGAAAAACCTGACTATTTTAACTTTTTATACAACAAGGATTTTGGTCTGATTTCACCTAACTCTGAATCTGGACCTTCCATTGTTGGAAATGTGAGCTCCCAAGAACTAAGCAGTTAAAATTTTGAAGGAAGTGCTCTGTTGTCTCCAGAAGATTATTTTGACTTTGCAAATTGTTCATTTGATGAATCCACCTTCATATCCTAGTTAGGTTGTCTTTGTCCCTGATTCATTTGTCATATCTGATAACATTGGGGGACTAGAATGGCCTGTATGGAGGGCTCTGGGAGTTCTGATACCTGCCAAGGCCTGGTAGGTGATTGATGGGCAAAGAAGGTCCTTCCTCTGTAATGCAGGTGAATATGAAGTTATCCTTATTCCCATTCTGGTTGGGAATAAGGAATATTGAAAAGGGAATCTCTGTACTTGTCTAATGGGTCATTAGTGAGCGTCTGCCCTTTGCCATCCACCCCGTCCCCCCCACCCCCGCACTTCTCTTATGTTTTTATATTGTGTAAAAATTTCTCCCAGGAAAAATCTGGTCCTAGGAAGGACACAGATTGGCTAACAACAAAAGTACTGTATTAACAATCATGAAAGATCACTAGGAAGGGAAATTGACTTCTTGACCTTGAATCACATATATTTACATTTAGGTTGGGCTACTTGTATACTGTTAATAGAATGAACCAGTGTCACTTCAGCAGAGCCTCCTGTTTGCCTTTCTCGTCTGGTGTCTGCCTTTCTCTCCAGCGTTTGTCAGTGATCTTACTCTGAATGTTTAATTTCAGTTTTGACTTTTACATTCATTAATTCTAAACCTATTGCCTGACATGCAGAGATCTGGAAATCCTCCCTTTAGAGAGAGAAGTTGCTCAGTCATCTCCGACTCTTTGTGACCTCATGGACTGTAGCCTACCAGGCTCCTCTGTCCATGGGATTTTCCAGGCAAGAGTACTGGAGTGGGTTGCCATTTCCTTCAAAAACCTTCCAGTTGAGCTGTCTTTTCTAAACCCACACGGTGATGAGTTTTGTCTTCTCTTAAACTCTTTATACCTCCTTAAATTTACATGCATCCCTCATATCAAGAAATCTGGGCCAGGTATGTGGACAGATCCATAATTCAACCCAGAATCGGCCTGTCTCCTTTCCTGCTCAGAGCCACTGAGACTTCACTGTAAGCAGACTGGATGTGCTGCTGTTTGATGGTTTTCATGCTGGTGCCTCCTACCACCTGGAAGCAGTCAATACATTTCTTTCTCCTTAAAGAAAAAGTGGTGGAAATACTTCCTTCCCAGTGGCCTCTTCTCTGTGTTCAGAAGTATACCCCAGGACGCCTTCACTTGGGAGGCTTTTCACCGCTTCCTTCTTCATTCAGCATTGTGTTAAAATGTCTTATTTATAAGCACTTTGACCTTTATGCAGACTTCCAGAGTCAATGATGAGGCATATTTGTTAGAAATACTTGATATGTTTCTTGAATTGTTGCAAAAGTGAAGAACTTTCCCCCAATTTGCTATCTGGTGTGTTTTTGTATTGCTGTTAGGAGCATAATTTTGGATCTGTGAAAAGCAAAATTTATAACCAGCCTTTTAATATAACTTCCCTCTTCATCTGTAAAACAGTGATAGTGATATCCAGCATTTATTGAGAGTCAATACATCCTACTTATATTCATTTATTTAATTCTCACAATCTTAATGAGTTATAAACTATTATTTTCCCTCATTTTATGTGTGAGAGAATTGAGCCTTGGAGAAGTAATTGGCCTTAAGTCACACAGCGCAGTGAGTTGCAAAGCCATGATTCAAACCCAGGTGGTTTGTGTTGAATCAGATGATCTCCAAGTTTATGGCTGCCTTTAATTGTGATTTTGAGCAGGTCTTAGCCTAGTGAAAGGTTAAAGAAGATGGAGACTTCTGGTTGAGCAGTACCCATGGATCTGAGGTGGCTGAGGGAGCGAGTCCTGTGCTCTCTACTCCCTGCTGCTCTTCCTCAGTGCACAGCATCAGCTTCTGTGGGAAAGCATGTTTTAATTTCTGAGACTCCTGAGGATGGTAGTGTTAGGTAACACCACTGTGTGATACAAAGGAAGCACAAGGGTGCTTTCCTGGTCCCACTTTATCCACTTGGTTTCATCTGGGGAAGAAGTCTGCTGCTGCTGCTGCTAAGTTGCTTCAGTCGTGTCCGACTCTGTGCGACCCCATAGACGGCAGCCCACCAGGCTCCTCTGTCCCTGGGATTCTCCAGGCAAGAATACTGGAGTGGGTTGCCATTTCCTTCTCCAATGCGTGAAAGTGAAGTCGCTCAGTCGTGCCGGACTCTTAGCGACCCCATGGACTGCAGCCTACCAGGCTCCTCCGTCCATGGGATTTTCCAGGCAAGAGTACTGGAGTGGGGTGCCATTGTCTTCTCCGGGGGAAGACGTCTACACATAAGCAAATAGGATGGAACTAGACCATAGAATCATCCTGTTCTCCCCCTCACTTGTCAGATGGCAGATGACTCCACCAAGGTCACCCCCAGCTGACTGGTGACTGCGGATAGCACCAAAATCCTAGGTTACCTGATTTTAGTCTAGAGTCTCTGAAGCAACACAGTGCCTCCCTTTATAGACGTTTCATCTTCAACTAAATTCCCAGCCTATTTAGGAAGATTGTGTCCATTACAGCTATTTACTTCTGTTCAGAACTTCTGTTTTACACTGAGCCTGCCTCCCTTTGTTGCGTTCCATCTGTGGAATGCAGAGTCTGGAGGCTTTGGTAGCACAATGCCGCCACTCCCTGGTTGTCAAGTAGTATTGCACTGGGAAACCCGGTAGGTTTTCAGCTCCCTTTGTAAAGGCTGATAATAGGAGTAGTAAGTCCAAGTGCAAACAGACCAGAGTGTTAATTCTGTGTGGGTGGAGTCATTAAGTGTGCCTGGGTCAGAAGATAACACAGATATTATACCTCAGGGCATCACCAGAATCACTAGCTTGGTTTTGAAAAAGAGGCATTGTCTGATTGCCCATTGTTAATGCTTTTAAAAAGTTACTTCCATTGCCTTCACATTTTCAAATACCTTTTGTTTTTTTCTGCATCTTCTGAGATGATCATGTGGTTTTTATCTTTTGTTGATGTGGTTGTGTCACGTTGATTGATTTGTGTATGTTGAACCATTCTTGTGAACCTGGGATGAATCACAATTGGTCGTGGTGTATGATCTTTTTTATGTGTTGTTGGATTAGGTTGGCTAATATTTTGTTGACAATTTTTGTGTCTATATTCATCAAAGATATTGGCCTGTAACTTTCTGTTTTTGTGGTATCTTTGTCTGGTTTTGGTATTCATACATCTTAGATGTGTTGCAGAAATACATAAAAGTATAAATTTTAGATTAGTGTTGCTAGAATCACTGGTTGATCTGAATTCCTTTGTGCTCTATCAGGTAATTCATTCCTGTGAGTGTTGAAGCATCTGTTAGTAGCTGAGTGGGTAGACATCACTGTCATCTCCTGGAAGAATCCATATTCTGGAGAAGACATCACTCTGACAGTTCTCAGCAAAGTTCTTGATGTTTTCTGTGAAGCACTAGTTGGAGTCACTTACTATCAGAGGAAATAGTACTCTTGGGTACCTGCTCAGCTACAGTGTTTCTATGTGTCCTTTTAGGTAGTTTTCCATAATCCTGTTTTACAGAAACAGTAGATGAAGAGTATCTTAGTAATGTGCTGTGACAGGGAAGTGATGGAGTGGGGATTTGAACCATGACAGACATTCCTTCCCCTCCCTGTAGTCCATGTTCCCAGCACAGCAGTGCTTGAACCAGGGTTTAGTCTTAACATTATGCTTTAGCTTTCCTTGAAAAGGAAACCATTAGACCATTGGTTTTCAACTGGGAGTATTTTGTATGGGAAGGGGACATTTGGCAGTGTTTGAAGACGTTGTGGTTGTCACAGTGAGGAGGGAGGGGTGCCGCTGGCAGTGACTGGAGGCCCAAGGATGCTGCCTCACATCTAACAGGGTGCCGGGCAGGCTGTGCAACAGGCTCATCTGGGTCCAGTGTCCATGGTTTCTAGCTCAAGAGACCCTGTAGTGGACAGTGTATTTACTTAAGTGGGTTTATCCCTGAGAACTGCTGCCCAGGCTCAACCCCTCCTCCTCTGGCGTGTCTCCTTCTGTCCCTGGTGCCTGCTCTCGTCTTGGTCTTGCTCTTCATCACCCTGCCTTGGGAAGAAACCGCAGCCATCCCACTACTCTCCCACGGCCCATCGTTTTGGATCTCACTGCCTGTGGCTTTGGTCAGCTGTGCAGATAGAAGACCCCACTTGTTAGAAGCTACCGAAGGCCAAACTCCTGTGAGGTTCAGGTTCCTCAGTGTCACACAGAATGCTTTCCTGGGCTGCAGGCAGGTGGACCATGTGCGTGTGTCTTATATATGTCTTGTGCTTCTCTATCTTTGTGTCTTTCTTAGATCTCCTCCTTTGCCTAGAAAAAAATTCATTGAAATGTTTCCCATTTTCCCCTAGGTCAGATGTTGCTTCCTTCATAATCCCTTGCTGGAAGTAATTGCTTCTGTCTGTAAACTCCTGTCTATATACAAACTCCTATACTATATGTAACATGTATTCTTTTAATGTAGCCTACTGATTTGTCCTCCTTTTCCCACCTGCAGTATAAATAGTATAGAATATAAAAGTGCAAAATGGATAAAAACTAAAAAGTACCCGTTATGTAGGGTTATTCTTTGTATGCAATCTGTAATGATGCCCTGTGTTTGACACAGTTAATTGTGGAAGTAAGAATCCTAGTGTGTATGGTATTTTCTTTGGAACAGTGGTTCTTCACATTTGAGTTCAGTCAAGACTTCTGGCAGTTGTTTTCTTTTTTCTTTCTGGTTCTTCAAATGGCTTAGCTATTTTAGCAAAAATAGTTTAGAGCCATCCTGGCCTTTTAGTGAAGACATCATATCTTCTCATTTATTAAACCTGAAGGATCTGACTTCATTAGAGAAAGCTCCTCTGACATACGTTAGGCTTTAGCCATCTCTTTTATAAACATGAAGCATTTCTTGATGTTTAGCCCTCATTCATTTCTGACTGTGGACTTGGGATGAGAAGGTAGAGGCTGCTGAGAGGACTGGTGTTGCACTCACCTTGGGGAGGTCTGTTACAGCCCTCAGCTCAGTTGAAGAAGTGTTTTCTGAGGCCCTGGAAGCCGTCGTTTACTGCCATGCTGAGATGCTTCTCCACCAGGTGCACGGAGGTGGTCCCCTCAAGCACTCCACAGCCTTCAAATGGAAAGAGACAGTATTTGGTCCTTTACTCTTTGAATGAACTAGAAACAAGCTAACTTTCAGGGATAACATGGTTAAGTATGCCACACACATCTATAGAACCCTGATAATCAACGGACTCTTCCTTATTCATAAATATTTATGTCCAAGGTGTTTTGTTCTCAGGACATTCCAAGATAAATGAGATAGGATCTCCCCTCCACGGACTCAGTATCTTCCTCACCAGTGATAGTTTGCCGTGTTCATTGCAATAGAGCAATAAATGACAGAAAAAGGGAGGGAGGATATAATTCAGTCTGGGTGATTGGCAGTCCTTGAAGAGATGTGTTAGGTCTTGCTGGGTAAATTCTTTCTGATTTATTGTCCTTAATGGCCTTGACAGTGTACCGAAAACAGTTTATAAATATTTGGAAAACAATTAAATCTTAAGATAGAAAAAGTATGTATTCATGTAGTACTGCGTAGTTAATGTTAAATTAAAAAAAAAAATAACACTGAATGAATTAGTTAATTAAACTGGGGAGATGTATAGATTCAGGTTTGGTTTCCTTTGTTTCCTGAAATTGAGGGATAGAATCATAAGGGTATTTTGGCTGAGATTTTTTAAAATGTAAAAATTGACCTCATAATTAACTTGTCCATATTTTTGTGGTGCTGGTAGTAATTGTGTGTCCCCTCCTCTGCCTGTCCGCCTGTTCCCAGGGGCTTTTGATCATGGGTATGGTATGCGCCTGTGGGCGCCTGAAGTCCTGTTCCTAATGCTGTTAGATTTTCCTTTTCAGAGTAAGAGGGACCATCTACTCATGAACGTCAAATGGTACTACCGTCAGTCTGAAGTCCCAGATTCTGTGTACCAGCATTTGGTTCAGGATCGACATAATGAAAATGGTAAATATCTCCTTCTGGTTTGATCCTTACACTTTCTTAGCTTTGGGCAAAGTTCTTTCTAAAAACATTCCATTAAATGGAGATAACCACTGTCCAAAATTTTCACTGAAAAAACATTTTATAAATAAAGACTTTACTGGAGTGTTCACTTTTTTGTTGGGTTCTTTTACTGTTTCTGCCTCAAAAGAGAAGCAAACTGATCATGTGTAGGTAGCATCTTCTCCTTGAACTTGGAGTAAAGATACATTTTCAGAAATTAAAGTAGCTTCATCTTCTTATTCCTTTTTCTCACCTAATGTTGAACTAATGACATTTAAAATCCTATAGAATTGCATTGTTTCTTTTAAATAACTGTATATTTGAACTTCTCTGAATTCAGGGTTGTGAACTTCAGTTTTCAAAGCAGAACTTTGCTGAGTATTTTGACATTTAGTTTGAGTATTGACTTTTAGAATAGTAGGAAGGTAGTTCAGAGCATCTTTTATTTTTTTCTTCCACTCTCATTGTAGTTTCTACCCAATAACTATTGGCATATGAGTATACATATGTAATATATACATATGTAGTGGACATATGAATGTACATTACATAAATGTGCATTCCATTTGTTCAGATGTGTAGTAGCTTCTTTTCATTGACTTCTTGTTTTGAAAGGTGCTAGTCCTCATTCTAGCTGATTGACATTTGTTACCCATTATTTATATGCTTTAGGGGTTGTCACTCCCCACTTCTGGATGAAGAAATCAGGGCTCAGAGAGGCTAAGAGAGTTGCCGAGACTGCCTGTCTTCTGAGTGGAGGCCCCAGGGCAGTGGTCCAGCTCTCTGGCCTTTATATCTGTGGTTGTCTCACTCCTTCACAGTGCTTTGGGAGATGAGTTTTGAGTCAAAAAACCAGTGGTCAAAAACAGTTTTCTTTTCCTTTTTTTTTTTTTTTATTAAGTTCACATTAGAGGTCAAATCTGTGAGTGCAATAATATGCAAACAACTTTGAAGAATAATAGTCTTTTATGTTTTACCATTTTTTCTTCTTTGAAACTATTAAAAGTTCTGTTAAAGCAGTTAAATGATGGTTCTTTTTTAAAAATAGCAATAAAATATAAGATGCACAAGATCAGTAAGTTTTTTTTTTTTTTTTTTTAGTGATTAGCAGGTTGCTAAAGTATGATAGTTGTTTCTTTTCCCTTCTTTCATTTTGTGCTTAAGCATTTCAGCAAATGGTGGGAACTTACTTACGGGCAAAAACATATTCAGCAGGACACTTTTTCCTGTTATTTCTGCTGTATGTTATTCCTCCTCTTGGTTTTGCTGACCAGGACTGGTTATTTATTGTGCTTTTTATCGTAGAAGTTGAACCTGAAAGAAAAATTTTGTAGAATTTTCCTATTTGGGGAAACTCAGTTATAATATTTTCCTAATTAATTTTTTCTTGCTTTCTTTTTTGGACAGATTCTGGAAGAGAACTTGTCATAACAGACCCAGTTATCAAGAACCGAGAGCTCTTCATTTCCGATTATGTTGACACTTACCACGCTGCCGCCCTAAGGTAAGTGCCCAAGATGCGTGGTCCTTCTGTGGAGGAGAAGTCGTCAAGCATGCAGGTAGAGAGTCTGAGCTGTCTGGATCTCATCTGATATCGTAATACCAGTCACACTCCACCTGTGGTCTCAGCAAGCTGGCGCTCGCGTGAACTTTGTAGATTGTTGGGGTCTCAGAGGTGGCCTCTGTCTTCACTAATCTGGGTGGAGGGAAAATCTATATCTTTCTCTTCCTTCCCTCCTCCCCCACCCCCTGTAGTTATGTATTTTATTTCCTTGAAAATTTATTGCTGAATTACTTACGGTGAGGTGTTACACAGATTGGGCTTCCCTGGTGGCTCAAATGGTAAAGAATCTGCCTGCAATGCAGGAGACCCATGTTTAATACCTGGATTGGGAAGATCCCCTGGAGGAGGAAATGGCTACCCACTCCAGTATTCTTGGCTGGAGAATCCCATGGGCAGAGGAGCCTGGCGGGCTACAGTCCATGGGGTCACGAGGAGTCGGACATGACTGATTATTATATAGATTACTGCCTGAAGATTCAGTCTCTGCCACTAGAAAAGTGTTAGTCTCTTGCTTGTGTCCAACTCTTGTGTGATCCCATGGACTGTAGCCTGCCAGGTTCCTCTGTCCATGGGATTCTCCAGGCAAGAATACTGTAATGGGTTGCCATTTCCTCCTCCAGGGTATCTTCCCCATCCAGGGATCAAACCCACATCTCTTGTGTCTCCTGCATTTTGGCAGGCAGATTCTTTACCGCTGTGCCACCTAGGAAGCCCATTACTTGAGAATGTGGAAAGTATATTGAAGATTTTATTATGAGGTAATGTTGCTGCTAGTCTTAATGTCTTCAGTAATAATGCCAAAAAAGTGACCATGAGCTTCAAACCCATTGGTATTTTCTGTCCCTTTCAAGAAAAAGATACCTATTTATTCTGGTATATTTTGTTTATGAGAGGAAGACTTGGGGCTTCTTAAGTGGTAAAGAAATAAGACAGGAGATTTTATTATACCTTTTCTCCCATTGGAAATAACAAAAATGGTGAAAGAACCACTTTCTTTATTGAAGAATACAGTTTAAAAACAAATCATAGGGATTTGCTGGCATTTAGCTACAATGAGATAGAGTGATATCTCTATTATATTGCTCAGATGGTATTCAGCAGAACCATCTGGAGCCTCTTGTGTAAAGCTGCATAGCTCAAGTCAGTTATTTCAAGGCAAAGTGTAGCAACTTTTAACACAGGGCAGGTTTGGGCAAACTTTTTTGGTCAGATAGTCTTTCATGGTCTCTAATTGCAGCTACTCAGTTCAGCCATTGTAGTGCAAAAGCCAGAGGCAATGTGTAAATAAGTGAGATGGCTGTGTGCCAATAAAACTTGACTTGTGAACACTGAAATCTGAATTTCGTTTAATTTCCACATGTCAGGAGATGCAAGTCTTCTCTGATTTAATTTGTAGCCATTTAAAAATGGAAAAACCATTCTTAGTTCTCAGGCTGTACAAGAGCAGGTGGTAGACCAGCTTTGGATTGCAGACCGTAGTCTGCCAGCCCCTGCTGTAAGGAAAGGCATGTATGGGGTTAGATTCGGCTTCTTACAGAACTTGAGATACATTTGGAGAATTCCTCTAGTGTTTTATAAATTTTTTTCAAAATTCCCCCAAGCTTTTCATGTCTTCCTGGGGGTAGTTTTCCAATCTTAAACTTGCACGCTGGACAAAGTGAATTAATGGAAGGTTGGACAGATTGATGGAACCATTGAACGGTTAGCTAAGACAAGTGGATTGATCCTGGGATAATTTCTTACCTGTTTTGAATGCTTCCCCGCAGCCCCTCCCCTCTGCAATCTTATTTCTTTGACTGAGGTGAATGATTTTTAATCAATTTAGAGTTTAAGTTAAGACAAGTAAGTGACTCTGATTATTAAGTGGACTTTTATATTTTTGCTTACAGTGAATTTATTTGAAAATTTATCAGAGACTGATAGTCAGATCTGTACAGTCATTTTATACTATTTTAGCATTTTTAGAAGAACCAGTTGTTCCAGATAATTCTAGATGGAGCCAGATGAATGAACTTTGACTCGGTTTATAATCAGTATCTTCTGTAATTGTATATGTCATCATCTCTTCAGTGGCCAGCGAAGAGCTGGAGTGCTACGGTGATGATTCCTTATCTCCTTTTTGCTGTGTATGCGACTAGAACCCTTATTGATGAGCTTTTTTTCTCATGTGGCATTTTCCTTTAAAGAGATCATGAGGTGATTTTATAAAACTGGCATCTTAAATTTGATTTTTGTCTGCTTCAAACAGAGCGTCTCTTGTGTGACTTGACAGTTGGGTTTTTTTTTTCCCAAGGACACCAGATGAATGTGAGCATCACCACATGGTTACTGGTGATCTGTTTTAGTAGCTGCTCTGTAACCCTTGTGGGTGTGTTGACATTTGTCTGCATCTGAGGCTCATCTGGGGGTTCTTGCTTTTGCTTAATAATCCTGGTTTGCAGTGGCAGAGTGCTCACTGTAGGATCATCTTTGATAAAAGCAAAGGTGAATAGCAGTACCCCCAGGAATCTCTATTCCTTTTCTCTTCACTAAAGCTAGATTACTTTAATTTTAAAGTATGGGGGTGGGGGTTAGGCTTTCATTTTTTAATTCTAATTCTTTGTTCGCCATTTGGCCATTGAAAGAATTTTTTTCATTCTCCACAGGTAAAAAGCAGTACTGCCAAAAATAAACTTCAATTTTGAAAGAGGACAAATAAAATAGTCCATAGGCACATGAAAGAGGATCAAATGAATGTACTGAAAAAAACCATGGAGGACAAAAAAGAAAGAAAAAGAGCGATAGTGCTTACTTAGCACCATTCTTCTCAGAGATCAAAGTGCTCAGTTGTGTGGATTCTTTGGGCTCACAGAGCCTCTGAGGGGGCTCTGGCCCTTCCATTCACTCAGGAGGAAACCTATGTATAACTTTCTCTTTCAAGCTGGTGCTGGGGTTGGGCTGTAAAGGCCCAGAGAGCTTTGTCCTTTCACCATCACAAATCAAAAGGAAAACAGAACTCCTAGGCAGCCTCTCTGTGTAAATGGAGCCTGTAGCATTCCCCCCGTGCCCCCCGCCAACCAGATTTATTCCCAGAAGATATGGTGGGATCTTCACTGTAGTAGAAATCTGACTTGAGGTCCAGCATTATTGCTATGCTGCTGTTTTTGACTTCTTGCCTTGGCTATCCCCCATTCCTACCTTTGAGGCTAAGTTTGTACAACTGTTTATTTTCTTTTCTTCTTTACGTTGATCACTAACCAGTTGGTAATATTATGTTAATAGTCTTTTTGAATTCTCCTTACTCCCAGGTATGTATTTTTGGCTGACACTGGTACGATAGGAAAAGATCCAGATGGAAATTAGGAGACTTCAGCTTGAATCCTGGCTCTGCTCCCTGGTTTCATGACGAAGGTCACATTTGTTAACCTTAGTGTCTTCTTTTTAACAAACTTAAAAAAAAAAGGTCATGTGATTAAGCGACAGAACCCTGAACTGGTTCTATATCCAGTAAGGTACAGAGCATGAAGAAGTCTCTTGCAGAGTATCTCATACTCGGTAGCCTGAGTAGTGCTCATGAATCTGAATTGTGTTCTTAAAGGCATAAAAGGATGAAAGTAAAAAGTGAAATGAAGTACTGTTCTGTGTTGAGTTCTTGGAGATACAGTTACTTCATTTCTCTGTGGCCTCTGGGATGACTTGAGTGGATTCTCTGACCACTTCAGGCATGGGGAGAAGTGTTCAGCCCCAGGAGTCATCTCCAGATGTTCTGAGAATCAGCAGATTAGCTAGATTAAGCTAAATAAAAAAATGTAGCTTGCAGTTTGTTTGCTGTTATAGTTTTTTTTTTTTTTTCTCTAAGGATAATATTTTATTGACATCAAAGGATCAAGAGTGATTGTTTTGTGATTGGATTATGAACATGTGACCTGGACAACATTTTCAGGTCACTTGTAACAGAAGATTCTCAAGTATTGATAGAGGAGGGCAGACAGGAGGTCACAGCTGTCTCATCAGCTTGAGAGCTATTTTCCAGCCTTCTGATTATCTGTGTCCTATTGGGAAAAAAATATCCAAGGTAGGTCAGGTTATAAGATGTCATCTAACCTAGGAATTCACTGTCATAGGAATATGTTTTAGAGTGAATTTTCTGGAAGCCCTGGACCAAGAAACCTTGAACTATGTCTTTTGGGCTTCTGATTGCCCCCTTTTCAACCCAAATCAAATTATCTGCTTACTTTGTTATGGGCAGCTAGAATCACATCTGTGTAGTAATTGAAACAGATTAATGTCATCGTGGTACAGTTCCTCAGCCCTTCCTTAGAGTTTACAAAGTTCCTTTAGCGCCTGCAAGTTCCCTCAGGGCTCTCACGAAGCCTCAGAGCTCTTAGTGTTGCAACTTAAGACCCATTTTCCAGCTTCATTCCACAGTTCTTTTTGTATGTGAAATAACTCTGACCTACAGCATTTTTATTGTTTTTATTGTTCTGTCTGTACATATGTTCTGTCTGTACATGCTTAGAACTTCATTAGATACCATAACTTGCCAGCCATTTATTTCTTTATTCATTCATCATTTAACACATTATTGAGCTGCTCATAGGGGGAGGGCTCTGTAGTTGCTGGGAACACCTCACTGAATAGTATGCTGTCTCTGCCCTTGAACACGTCATAGTCTTTTAAAAATTCTATTGTTTGGAGCTACTTTTGGACACGAAGAAAAGTTACAAATACTGAATTAACACGTACCTCTCTCCCAGTCTTCATTTGTGTTAGCATCTTATGTAATTACAGTATAGTTATCAGAACCAAGAAATAGCATTGGAACAATGCCATTGAACCAAAGACCTTATTTGGTTTTCATGGTCGCCTTACTTCATTTGGGTTGCTAGAAACAAAAGACCATAGACTGGGTGGCTTATAAGCCAACAGAAACTTCATTCTCAGAGTTTTGGAAACTAAAGGTTCCAAGTGTGTTTGTTTGTGTCTGAGGCTGCCCATGTGTTTGAGTTCTGGTGAGGACCTGGTTCTGGTGCGCAGACTGATGGCTTCTCCCTTTGTCTTCACGTGGCCCAGAGCAGAGGGGATGGTCTGACTAGCACCACAAGATTCCTTGTACCTTCCCCTTTTATTTTTTATTTTTATTTTTGCCATTGCTCACTGCATGTGTGACCTTAATTCCCCAACCAGGGATCAAACCCACGCCCCCTGAAGTGAAAACAGAATCTTAACCAGGGAAGTCCCTCTCCTCCCCTTTACCGATAACTTCTTTCTTCAACAGTGAAATACTCAGCTTTTATTTTATTTTATTTTTTAATATATTTATATTTGCTTATTTTTATCCAATTCTTTGATACACTTAGTTTCAGAATTTGTTACCCATGCACCTGTGAGAAACAAATTTATTGACTGTATCTTAGTCTTTAGTCTTATGTACAGTCCCTGGGGTCACAAAGAGTCAGACATTTCTGAGTGACTAACACGCTTTTTCACATAGTGTATATTATGGACAAGAGCCTGTTTTCTCAAATTATTCAGGTCCGTTCTGTTTTTCATAGCTCCCTAGGTGTGCTTGTATTATTTATTTATATATAGCTAGGTTCATCTTTGTTAGACTTTCATCCCAACTTTGGTTGCTCTTCGTTGATTTGAGCTGTTTGGTGAGGGAGGGTTTGTGGACTACTGCTGTGGCTCCAAGGTTCAGAGCTGTAAGGAGATCCAGTCTTGAGCCCCATTCCCCATTTCTTTCCTCCTCTTGCCTACCTACCTGGTATAGATAACTGATCCCATTACTTCTTAGTTTATCCTTCTTGTACTCTTTTCATAGATGAGCAAGTACATGTCTATTTTCTTGTACCTTCTTCTTTCTTATGTGAAGGATGGCATACTCTCCTGCACTTTGCTGATTTTTACTTCATGGTTCTAGAAATTGCTCCATGGCAGTTAACTCAGCTCACTCTTTTTCACAGCTGTGTAGCATTCCACTGTGTGGCTGTGCTGTGGTTTATTCATCTGCTCTCTTGTGTAGGTTGTTTCCAAGATGTTTCAGTTATAAACAATGCTGCAGTGAGTATCCTTGTGCATATGCGAGTCCTTATTATTGGATGAGTATCTTCAGGGTGGATTCCTAGGAAAAGGGTTGCTGAATTGAAAAGTTTACGTATGTATGTTTCCCGGACTGAGAGCGTATACCGGTTTGCATTTCCTCCAACAATGTCTGAGGCTTTCTGTTTCCCAGCAGAATGTGTTATGTTATTTTAAAAACCTTTGCCTGCCTGATTGATAGATGAGAAATAGTATCTAAGTGTTGTTCTACTTTGCTTTGCTAACAGTGAGTGAGTTTGAGCATATTTTCATTTCTGAAGGATATTTTTGTCTATATTTCTATGAATTATCTGTTTATGTCTTTTCTGTGGGTTTATATCTTTGTCTCTCCCTTTCTAAAAGTTCTTAATATGCCTGTTGCAGATATTTTCTCCTACTTCCATCAGTTTTCTTTTAATTTTATTATTTTAAAAACTATGCAAAGCTTATTTCTGTTTAGCCAGACTTACCAGTCTTTTCTTTCATTCCCTCAAGACTTTGAGTCATAGTTAGAAAGTACTTACCTACACCATTTTTTCTTTTTTTGGGGGGTAGGAGAGCTATGTCAGGTCTTTGTTGCTTCTCTAGTTGCAGTTCAGAGGCTTGGTTGCCCTGTGGCAGGTGGGATCATAGTTCCCTGTGCAGAGATTGAACCTGCATTCGCTGCACAGGAAGGCGGATTCTTCACCTCTGGACCACCAGGGAAGCCCCCTTACCCCACGTTTTAAAGAGGCATTTTACCCGACTGACCCACCCAGTACCATTCACTGTCTTTACCTCAGTGGTTTGAGATGCCCCCTTTATTTCCAGTATGTATTCTGGATTTGCTGTTCTGTTTCCTATTGTCTGTTTATGTGCTGGTACTACACTCTTAATTATAGAGGCTTTATGTGTGTGCTTAGTCATGTCTAACTCTTTGCAGCCCGTGGACCACAGCCCGCCAGGCTCCTCAGTCCATGGGATTCTCCCAGCAGGAATTCTGGTGTGGGTTGCCATGCCCTTCTCTAGGGGATACTCCTGACTCAGGGATTGAACCCACATCTCCTGTGTCACCTGCACTGCAGGTGGATCCTTTACCACTGAGCCCAGGGAAGCCCATAGAGGCTTTATAGTATGTTTTAGAAGTTTGGAAAAATGCCATGTTGAATTTTCCTATCCATGAATAGGGGATGTTTTCCCATTTGTTTGTGTTTACTTTTGTGTCTTTGAGGAGTATTTAAGAATGTTTCTTAAGCACTTAAGACAATTAAAATTTACAAGTGGCAAGGCAGAGAGGATTTAGTGGCAGTAATGTTGTATATTGTATTTAGAGCAACCACTAAAACTGTTGAACCATGGTTCAACAGAACGTGAACTGTGAACTTCCAGATGTTCAACCTGGATTTAGAAAAGGCAGAGGAACCAGAGATCAAGTTACCAACATCCATTGGATCATAGAAAAAACAAGAGAGTTCCAGAAAAACATCTACTTCTGCTTTGTTGACTGCACCAAAGCCTTTGACTGTGTGGATCACAACAAACTGTGGAAAATTCTTCAAAGAGCTCAGAACACCAGACCACCTTACCTGCCTCCTGAGAAATCTGTATTCAGGTCAAGAAGCAACAGTTAGAACTGGACATGGAACAATAGACTTGTTCCAAATCGTGAAAGGAGTATGTCAAGGCTGTATATTGTCACCCTGCTTATTTAACTTATATATAGAGTACATCATGCAAAATGCCAGGCTGGATGAAGCATAAGCTGGAATTAAGATTGCCAGGAGAAATATCAATAACCTCAGATACGCAGATGATAACCACCCTTATGGCAAAAAGCAAAGAAGAACTAAAGAGCCTGTTGATGAAAGTGAAAGAACAGAGTGAAAAGCTGGGCTAAGACTCAGAAAACAATCTTCAAAAAAACGAAGATCATGGCATCTGGTCCCATCACTTCATGGCAAATAGATGGGGAAACAATGGAAATAGTTTGCATTTCCATGGAAATAGATAGGGAAACTTTATTCTTTTGGGCTTCAAAATCATTGCACGTGGTGACTGCAGCTATGAAATTAAAAGACACTTGCTCCTTGGAAGAAAAGCTATGACCAACCTAAACAGCATATTAAAAAGCAGAGACATTACTTTGTTGACAAAGGTCCGTCTAGTCAAAGCTATGGTTTTTCCAGTAGTCATGTATGGATGTGAAAGTTGGACCATAAAGAAAGCTGAGCACTGAAGAATTGATGCTTTTCAACTGTGGTGTTGGAGAAGTCTCTTGACAGTCCCTTATACAGCAATGAGATCAAATCAGTCCATCCTAAAGGAAATCAGTCCTGAATTTTGGAAGGACTCACACTGAAGCTGAAACTCCAATATTTTGGCCATCTGATGCAAAGAACTGACTCATTGGAAAAGACCCTGATGCTGGGAAAGATTGAAGGCAGGAGAAGGGGATGACAAGAGGATGAGATGGTCGAATGGCATCACTGACTCGATGGACATGAGTTTGAGCAAGTTCTGGGAGTTGGTGATGGACAGAGAATCCTGACGTGCTGCAGTCCATGGGGTGGCAAAGAGTCAGACATGACTGAGCGACTGAACTGACTGTAAAACTGTATAGAGCAATACACTCAATACATTGTATCAAGATGGAATCTAAAAAACCTTCATATAACCCATAAAGGAAAGCAAAGGAAACGGAAGAACTAGAAACAGAAAAGAAACCTAAAAAAGAAAAAAATTCTATGCCTGTGCCACAGACATGATAATCCCTCTCTCTCACAGTCTTTTTCCCCCTCGTTTTTGGTTGAGTGGCGGTGAGAGCTGTAAATGAGCATGCTACTCTGAGCTGTCTGCATAAGCTTGTGTACCTCTCTCTCCAGGAGTTTCTCTGAGGTTTGCATATCTGGGGTATATGAAGACTTGCTCAATTCTGGGTATAGTTTGAGGGAATGAATTTCTGGCCAGGGTTTCCATTTGTTTCTCTGCTTGTATGAGGAGGTTCTCTCTTCTTTTTCATCCCCTTAAGATGGCCCTCTCCCACTAGCCACAGAGCTGTGTAGGTGGTTTGGTGCCCAGGGCATACCTGTGGGGCATCACAGCAAAGCACTTCCCAAGCAAGTCTTTTCCAGGAAACTCTTGTTGCTGCTGAACAGAAGGACCCTCAAACATGGTGCTTCCCTGTCTTTAGAAGCATCACGTTAGATATGGGGAAGGCAGAACTGAGGAGGCTGTGAAAGCAACTGTTTCAGCAAGGTGGGCATGATGGCAATTTTCTTCTAGCAGTCTCTCTGCCTCCATTTCACAAACACTGTCAAATAATGTACTGTTCTGAGCTAGAGCATAAAGAAAGGAGAGCGCTGGAGAAAAAATACTGAGTGCTTAAAATGGTACATATGTACACACACTTTAAAACATAAGCTCTTCAATACCAGGTGATGTGAAACATATTTCAGAACGGATGCCAGTCAGTTAGAACCAACTGAGTGGCTGAGGGGCTTCCTGCTCAGGTCAGCCCTGTCTTCACCTCTGCCCAGTACTCAGGGCTCCTGAACCAGCAAGGACAGCTGCAGCTCTATGCTGATGACACTTGCTTTATTTTCTCCCAGTACTTTTTATATATATATATACAAAAAAATTCAGAATTTAAGTTTACATTTTCATAAATTTTGGCAAATTTGTTTGACCCCAAACAAGACACGAGATGTTCCCATCATCCCAGAAATTTCCCTTTAGCAGCTCTTCTCGCTAAACTTCCCGCCCCAAAACAGCCACTGTTCTGATTTCTCCCACCATCAATTCCTCTATGCTCTTCTAGAACTTCATATAAACAGAATCATACAGTATATAATTTTTTGTGTATGTGATATTGTTGTTTAGTAATATCATTGTAAGATATATAGTACTTTGTTTACCTGTTTCTTTGTTGGTGGACATTTTGTACCAAGGCTAGTGTGAACAAACTGTTAAAATAACAGAGGCACAATGAAGGAAGCAGTAATGATAGAAGCAGGAATTTATGAGGAAAAAACATTACATCTAATTAATCAAGTACTTTAAAGAATTCTGATATTTTATCAAAAGTACATTACGACCAACTGGGATTTATTCCAGGAATGCAGGGTAGGTTTACTGCTCGAGACTCTGTTAATACTATATACCGTGTTAATAAATCTAGGGGAAAAGCTTATCCCCAAAACTATGGTTGTGATACAATTATTCTAAAGTGGGTGTCATGTTTAATGGGAACACCCAAGAGATATTTCCATTGAGATCAGGAAGAAGGCAAAGATGTCCTCAGTTTCCACTACTTTCCACGTTTTCATTGTATTAGTGGAACAGTGCACCTGGAGACTTCCTTTTGTTGTTCAGTCGCTAAGTCTGGACTGATTCTTTGTGACTCCATGAGCCGTAGCTCTCCAGGCTCCTTTGTCCATGGGATTTTTCAGGTAAGCATACTGGGATGGGTTGTCATTTCTTCTTCCAGGGATCTTCCACCTCAGGTATTAAACCCTCATCTTCTTCTCAGGTGAATTCTTTACCACTGAGCTACTAGGGAAGCCCTCACTAGAGGCTTAAGAAAGGATGAAGAAGAAGTGAAACTATGTTTATTTGCGTATACAGTTAGCATTCTGTATAGGAATGCATAGCATATGCATTCCTGTGTATAGCGTAGGAAAACCTCAGAGAATCAATGATTAAACTATATCATATGCTAAAAAATTGAGTAGCAGAATATAAAATTAAGATATGAAAATCCATACTCTTCTTATAATTAAACAGGAAACAGGTGAAGGACATAGTGGTAGATAAAATCCCATTGGTACAGTTTCATAGTCATTTATCAGATGACAGCCTTCTCTTCTCACTGATCTGGGTTTTCCCTAAACTATTTGTGTTGCCCCTCCAGTAACGAATCTGCCTGCAATGTGGAAGATCTGGGTTCGATCCCTGGGTTGGGAAGATCCCCTGGAGGAGGTCATGGCAATCTACTCCAGTGTTCTTACCTGGGGAATCCCCATGGACAGAGGAGCCTGGTGGGCTACTGTCCATGGGGTCGAAAAGAGTCAGACACAATTGAGTGACTAAGCACAGCACAGCCATGTCCTTCCCTGGGAGTGTTTTGGCAGTGTCTTTGGGTGTCACAGTGATGGCACATGTGGGTGCTTTGGGGCAGAGGCCAGGGATGCTGCTAACTACAGGAAAGCTGCTGTCAACAAAGGATTTTAAGTGTTCAGTAACCCTATGCTGTTTTCTAATCAGTTGTATCCAAAGGAACTTCAGGAATTCAGTAGTATTTTTATTAAATTTTAAAATGGCGACTATCTGAGATCATCTTGTCTTCTGCCCAGTACTGAGGCTTTGGTCACAGGTTACTTAAGCTCTGTGGGAAAGGAGGGTGTTGCTTTTTGATTTGGCAGGAAGTGAATGAACGTCTACTGCCATGTTGACATCCCTCAGTTTCTTTCACTAACACCTTGGCCAGTAGCAAGTGTGTGCATGTTGTTACCATGCCAGCTGATGGATCCTTGCGGGAATGGAATGCCTGCTCAAGCAGTGGGAGGTCACATCCCTGGAAGTGTCTCACAGGTGTTGTTGATGAACCTTTGACCCACCAGTTCACTCTACTCTGATCTTAGCCTTTGGCTTCCACTTGAAGTTAAAGTTGCCTAAATGGCTGAGGGAGTTGAAATTCTTAAAACCTACCTGCCTTCTTGGGAATCCCGGAAGTTCTCCCAACACTCCAGTGTGTGCACAGGTGTGTGTCATGGGAAGGTGGGCGGTAGGTACCTCATGGTGTGATGTAAATGACATTTACATTTGGTGCCTGGAAACTCTGCTTTAGGAGTTAAGTAATGTAGAACTCTAAACTATATCGTGGTCTAAGGTTACTAAGGTTAGTAGATGAACCTGCCTTACTGTTCTTTATTGCAGTATTTCAATGGAAAAGTGTTTTCCAGTGTAGTCATTGAATGTTACCTGAAAATTTGGGAAGTGTGTATTTGTATATTCAAACACATGTATATATTTAAAAAGTTAAAATTTCTCCAGGTTTTAATTTCCAAGACAGTGAATTTCTTCCATACTCAGTTACATGTTCTCCTTGTCTTAAGGCAGCAGGAGGAAAAGGCCCATTTTGCTTTGATGATTACAAAGACTTTAGATGGATTTTTTGGTAAAGTAGTGTGACTGTGGTTTAAATTTTCTCCCAAAATGTTTCATATCCTTTACCCCAATCCTGCCCTTAGTTCATTTTTGTTGTTTAATTTTATTCTAAAAGACTGAGATAAAAGCAGTTATGTTGTAAAGTTGTAGGTAAAAGCAGTCATGAAACAAAAAATATATATATTATTGGACATTTTCTTATTTTGGGGGGAAACTCCCATTTTTCTGAATAGATTATTAATGAGTTTGTCACTATATTCTGCATTTTCTCAGAGTACTATGGATTGAGTTACATCTCCCTCACTCCTACCTTTCCAGCAGTATTTTGATTTACAAAGCAGTTGAGGGTATTGCTAACATTTTTTGTTTGTTTATTTTCAGAGGGAAGTGTAACATCTCCCATTTTTCTGACATATTTGCTGCTAGAGAGTTTAAAGCCCGAGTGGATTCATTCTTCTACATACTAGGCTACAACCCTGAGACAAGGTAAGTGCATCACATGGGCCCCTAGGTTGAGAACTTCTCTCGCGCGCGTGCGTGTGTTTGTCTGCACTTCTGGACGTGTGTGTGTGTGTGTGTGTGTGTGTCTGCACTTCTGGGCGTGTGTGTGTGGGGGGGGGCACTTCTGGGCATATACTCCTAAGATGAAAAAGAAAGTGAGAGAGACACCAAGTCCTGTAGTAAATCTCTTTGAAAAGAGCTGTAATTAATGTCTGTGGTATCTAAAGCAGCTTATTGGTTGCTTTCTCCCCTCTCGACCCCGCCTCACTCATTGTTAAGAAAAGGAAAAGTGAGAAATTTGGGTTTGCAGAGGGCAAGATAAAGATGTATGTTTCGTTGGTCTGTATTCTGAACTTATTATGAACTGTACTCTCATGCACATTCAGTCAAACCTTCCATTACACCATACTGAAAATACTAGGACATTGCGGTTGTGTTGATTAGTAATTTGTTCCCTTAATAAATCCCCAGGAACACTCACTGAAATATCTCTAGTAAGGCTGCTAGTTTAAGATGGATACATCCATTTCTCAGCCATCTTGGTAAATAGAATTATTACTTTTTGAATGAAAAGCAACAGAGTCAAAATACTGTAATTTAACAGAAGAAATTGTTTGTCTCTAATAGGCTGTAATTTTAATTCATCCCATGAGAGAATGTCTGTAAGACTGTATGTATTCATATTTATCTGTATCACTCATGTGACTGTGTTTTATTAAGGATTTTAAAAAAAGAGAGAAGGTCATTAGATGACCAGGTAGTCTATACTTGCTCAGGACAGTCAAGACATACATAATCTGCAAGTATAGCAATTGAGAAAGAAATGAAAGATGCTTGGTTCAAGGAAGTTAGTGGGAGAACTACGTTAAGTGTAATTGTACGATGTGTGTTGTTTTAGTGAAAACTTGTTTCTGGGAGATGCTGAGAAATGATAGATAACATTTAGAATGTTGCTGTTTAGGTCATCAAACTAGGGTCAATAAAAGGCAACGTATTCTTTTTTGTGGTTCTAAGAGGCTGCATTAAGCTCTGTTGGAACATATATATTAGTCTTTCTCTCCATATCTATACTAGACAACAACTATGGGGTAATAGTCACCTTTTTTGCTTACCTTTAAAAAAAAAAAACAATGAATTTGAGCTTTGTTTTCATTTTCAAAAGTGTGCTCTTTTCCAATGACAGAGGAGGTGATCAGCGGTAATATTTAAATAGCGCCTTCTGTTTCAGAAAGTTTATTTTACATATGTGTTAATTAGCTGCCTGGTCATATCTTTTTGTTGCCCCAGTGACATGTGGGACACTTGAACTTGGTCTTCTATCTGGATGCACAGTTGTCTGTTATTACAGTGATGTTGTGTTTATTTAACTTTTTGATAGTAGCTGTCATATTGCACAAGTTAGATTGTTTGAGGGAATTTTGTGTTTTAAGTGTTTAGCTCTTGGGTTCCTAACAGCCGGACAGATTCTTTTTTCACTAGTTTTGGTTTTGCACCTACTTTTGCGGAATGCTTATTTAGAGTGATTTGTAACTTACCTGTGTTAAGCTGGAGACTCAAATACAAACTCTTGTCTCATTTTTTTATATGTTGCTGGCAGTCGTGATACTTGATTGATACTTGCCATCAATTTTGCTTTAAAACCTGAGTTAGGCATGTGATAGAGGAATCTATTATTATTTATCTCAGCTGAAAAGGCAACACCAAACCTTCCCTGTAGCAGCACTTTTACAGGCTCTGCATCCTGAATCACTCTAGTGCTTTGGCCTTAGTCCCATTCATTCATTTCTGTTCTTGTTCCCTGTGTCCAGCTTGTGTTTGGTGTAATGTAAGAGCTTGGGGGTTGTTGGATGAATTGAGCAGTTCATCAAATGAAATTTTAATGTGTCCTTGTAAGTGGTAAGTTGGTGGCAGGTCTCAAAAAGTGAGTGTGAATGTTTCCAGTGGTAAACCAATGTGACCCAAGCTCACTGGTTTCACCATGAACACTACTTTCTCTCTCTGAAGTTCTAGGTTTGATGTACACGTCCCATAGTTTCTCAAATCATCAGAAGTGTGTGTGTGATTTAGCAGAGTTTAGAAAACTGTGTGTCTTCTCCTCCTGGCTTATGCACAACCCAGTCTTTAGAATGCTCAGGGCGCATGCTCTTTGTTTCTGCCTTTGTTTCAGGTTTGTGAGGGAGGGGGTAGTGTGATGAGCTGTTTTCTGGTATGGTTATCTATCATTGGAAGAGCGGGACCAGCATGGGATGGTGTCCATCAGGTGTTGTGTGCTGACTTAGTGCCCTGAGTCATCTGGGGAGGATTATGAGACTGTTGTAATAATCCTGTGAGATGGTGCACTGACTGATCAGTAAGACCACTGGAGGTTAAAGAATGATTCTGTGACTCCTAACTTTGATGACTGTTTCCCTCCCTTTAATTAGTGTGGGAACTCTAAGTGACCAGCTAAAACTGAAGTTTAAGATGAAGTTATTTCCATAGCAAATTTTCTGATAGTAGTTAACAGTTGATTTATGTAATTTTCTGTAATTTATTTAGCATCTTGGCCAGCACTGAATGTTAAGTTTTGTTTTTTTTTTTTTTTTCTTTTCTTTTTCTAACATTTATCACAGGTCCTTTTATAGGCTACTTTTCCTCCCTAACTTGATTATTACATGCTTGAAAGCTCTGAAAATCAAAAAAAATTTCTATGTTGGGTGCTGAAATTCATTTGACCATGAAGTCAAAGTTGGCCTGAACTGATATGAGACTTTTTATACTCCTAATATAGTTCACTTTGCTTTTTGCACAACTTTTACTACAAATTACCAGTATGATAGTATAGGGGTCATTGCTCAGACACTGCTGGGGTATTACGTGATGTATAAACTATGGAACTTCCTAAATCCAAGAAGTTCTTACGTCTGAAAATCCTCTAGTCCTAAGGATCTTAGCTCAGGGATTGTGATGTTGTGTTCTTGCTAACCATGACACTTAAGGAACTAAATGAGCAAAAAATACGGGAGTAGATGTTTCTAGCTTTAGTGAAGAGTTATTAGTCATTCAGTCATGTCCGGCTCTTTGCAACTCCATGGACTGTAGCCCACCAGGCTCCTCTGTCCATGGACTTTTCCAGGCGAGAATATTGGGGTGGGTAGCAGAGAAGGCAGTGGCACCCCACTCCAGTACTCTTGCCTGGAAAATCCCATGGATGGAGGAGCCTGGTAGGCTGCAGTCCATGGGGTCGCTAAGAGTCGGACACAACTAAGTGACTTCACTTTCACTTTTCACTTTCACTCATTGGAGAAGGAAATGGCAACCCACTCCAGTGTTCTTGCCTGGAGAATCCCAGAGACGGGGGAGCCTGGTGGGCTGACGTCTATGGGGTCACACAGAGTTGGACACAACTGAAGTGACTTAGCAGCAGCAGCAGTAGCCATTCCCTTCAGGGGATCTATCTGACCTAGGAATCGAACCTTAGTCTCCTGCATTGCAGGCGGATTCTTTACCATTTGAGCCACCAGAGAAATCCTTTTAGCTTTAAGTACGGATGGCATCACGGACTCAATGGACATGGGTTTGGGTGGACTCCGGGAGTTGGTGATGGACAGGGAGGCCTGGCATGCTGTGGTTCACGGGGTCGTGAAGAGTCAGACACAACTGAGTGACTGAACTGAACTGAACAATACAGACTACAAGGGGCTGGCAACTGAGAGAGAACTTGGAACCTTCAGTAACTGGAGTTTCCTTTTGGAGTTTGTTGTAATGTTTCTGCACTCAGGGAGTGTTCACTTCTGCTCCATAGATAAGTTTCACTCCAAATTTACTTCTGCAGTCAGCATGCCCTGCAACAAAATGTCATTACGTTCTCATTTTCTTTGAAGGGTCTTATCTAAAATCTGGTTAGAAACTTTAAATAAAGTCAATAAATTTCAGCTCAGAGGTCCTAGTACATAACACCAAGTTGCCCGTATGTATGTATTTGGCCAAAACACCAATATCCTTGGTTGAACTAAAGTAGGATTGGTCCTTGCTTAGCAAAAGAGCCAGGCATTGAGACCTAGTACCATCCATCCATTTCCTGTCCCTGTTGTTTGTTTGTCCAGTACTTTGTGGCCATTTAATCTGACTGCTTGATCCTTTTGTTAAGACCAGCAGCCTGGAAAGATCTCCCCTTTTGGACCCAGGCAGCCTGGGTTCTGATCTGTGCTGCCAGTTCATTTTTGTGTCCATAGGTAAAGCTTGTACTAACTGGATCGATTTCAGCTTTAGTAAAATGTGGACAACAAAAACAGGGTAGCTTTTGTAAACTGGCATGATTTTTAGTTGCTTCTCAGGAATTGAAAAAATAATTATAAATTTTCTTTTGAAGAAAAGATTGAGAAATATCTTTTAAAAAACCCTGTAAAATGTTAAATCCAAAAGCAAAACATGAGCTACTTCCTAAGAAGTCTCCCTTCTACCAGGTAGATTGTTAACTGTGAGATTGATTTTGCTGACATGTAGAAGTCCGAGCACTGGGGATTCTTGCCTCTGCTTGGAATATTATAAAATCTTTGAAAAATATACAGTTGTTAAAAAATGTATGGTAAATTCCTTCATTGACCATGATGAAACTTACTCAACAGTTACAGTAAGTGTGTGAGTGATGTTGATGTGAAATAATACATTTCTACAGTCAGAATATTTTACTGAAAAATTTGCCAGGCAAAATTGAAAAAAAAAAAAATACTGAGAGAGCGATTTGGGCTTTTTATAGCAAATGAGCTTGTTCTCCATGTAGCTCGGGGTGGGGATTATTGAATTTTTGTTCTTTCCCTCATCTCCCCATCCCCCCACCTCTGTAGGTTCAACCTATTGGCCAGTGCCGTGTGTGTGTGTGTGTGTGTGTGTGTGTGTGTGTGTGAGAATTTTGACCTTTTCTGAGTCTATACCTTTCATTTCTTGGAAAAGTTTTCCTTACCTTTCTGCCTCAGACCAGGGAGTTAGGAGGGGAAGGAGGAAATAGTGAGTGGAGTCCTAGGAAGAACAAGTTTGCAGAGTGGCGTGTGAAAGCGGTGCCTTCATTCTTAAATTATTAAGCATGGATTTTCCCAGGATCCAGTCCCTTTGTTTCCCCTTGCTAGATAAGAGTACCTTGGGTCTCTAAGGTGTGTTTAGGAATAGTAAGGAAAAAGGGATAGTTAAGGCGAACATGTTATTTAAAATGTAGCATTCTGTGTATCTGCTGGCCCCTGGGCAATCCAACTCTGTAATACTGCTTTAAACAAGCATCAGTGGACTCTTCCAAGACTTTGGCTGTAGCATGAAACATCTGATTATATTCTTGGTTCTTTGCTTCTTGAACACGAGTCATCTCTTGGTAATTAGGTAGAAAGCAAGTAGATCACCTGATTCACCTGTGCCCTCTCTGTTTATCTTTTTCCAGGAAGCAGGGTTTTTTTTCCCAAAGCAATATTGAAGCTTAAGTATTATTATCCTTACATTTAGTAGTAATCATAAACAGAGGCACTTGCAAGAATTTATATTTAATCTTCCCCATGATGGTGACAATCATGTTATTAATCATAGCGATATTGTTTACCTGACACTGTCCTGAGTATTTTACTTTGTTTGGAAACAGTCTTGACCATACAGAACTGTTGCAAGTCCAGTAGAAAACCTGTTTTTTTTTTTAAAACCTCTGTTTAACTGAACCGTTTGAAATTAATTGTCACCAGGAGGCTATATCACATTCTAATAGTCTGTGTATTTCCTGTGAACAAGGGCATTTTCTTACATAACCCCAATACTGCCTTCAGAATCAGGAAATTGTCAAGGAAATATTATTGCCCTGGAGTTCTCAGACCCTTCTGAAGGTTTTCAACAAAAGGCTATAGCAAAAGGAATCTAGTGCAGCATTATGTGTTTAGTTGTCATAGGTCTGTTTAGTCTCTTTCAATCCGGACAAGTTTCTCCTTCCTTCACCATGACGCTGGTGCTTTGGGAGATTATCAGCTAATTGTTTTATAGACTGTTGCTCACTTTGCATTGATGATGTTTCCTTCTCATTAGATTTACATCATATATCTTTGACAGGGACACTGCAAATGTCCTGTGTTCTTTTTTCTACATCCTGTCAGTGTTAACAATTCTAGTTTGTCCTATTACTGGTAATGTTCATTCTCACTTGTTGAAAAAGGTGGTATTTGCCAGGTTTTGCAATTGTACAGTTTCTCTTTTTTTCTTTTATAATTGATGATCATTTTGTAAGGTAGTTGCTTTGAGACCCTGTAGATACCTTCTTCCTCATAATAATTTGAATTATTCACTTATTTATATCAGGGTGGACTAATGGTTGCCAGTTAATCTGTTGTCATTGTTGTTCAGTTGATATGTCTTGTGTGACTCTTTGCAACCCCATGGACTGCAGCAGCCAGGCTCCTCTGTCCTTCAATATCTCCCCGAGTTTTCTCAAATTCATGTCCATTGAGTTGGTGGTGATATCTAGCCATCTCATCCTCTGCCACCGCCTTCTCCTCTTGTCCTCAGTCTTTCACAGCATCAAGGTCTCCTCCAGTGAGTCAGCTTACATCAGGTGGGCGAAGTATTGGAGCTTCAGCTTCTGCATCAGTGCTTCCAGTGAATATTTAGAGTTGATTTCCTTTAGAATTGACTGGTTTGATCTCCTCGCTGTCTAAGGTTATAATTTGTTATTATCACTCATTTTGAGGTCAGATTTTGGTGAATAATACTTAGGAACCCGGATCAGGTGCTCCATGTGCTCACTGCTTTGTATCCATGTTCTCAGGCCTTCAGAGTGAACAGGGCTTGGAGGCTGAGGGTCAGGGAGATTACACATGCTGTGTTTACATCTACATTTCTGTGCGTGTCTCTGTGTGTATCTCTGTCTGTCCATGAGGTCATACCAAACTTTCCAGTTCTAGTCTAATACCACAAGGTTCTTGCTAATTTTCTTTTCTTTTTTCTTACTTGTAATTCTCTCATCTTTAACAGTAGAAAACTTCATCTCAGTGTCCTATCTTTACTTCCAGTTTCCTGTTCCAGACTCTGCTCTCTCCCACACATGGATGGATTTTGACCTCCTGAGCTGTAATTTTAGTAGGTTTATCATTTGATATTTCTTAGTGCGACCTCTAGGAATCAAATTTGTAATATCATCTGTTCAAGGTGTGTGGGATAACAACAACTACTGCCATGCAGTGAGTGCTTACTCTGTCTTAGATTAATTATTTAGTTCCTGTAAAGGCTCAGTTAGGTTGGCATTATCTTTATTTTATAAATGAGGAAAAATTGATATTATATTAAATAGATGCCTAAGGCATACAGTCTTTGTGCTGTTAATTTCTATGGTTTCATCATAGATTGATTCATACACAACATATTTTCTTCTGGCTGTTTTGGGAAATAACTTTGTTTTTCTAATAAAGAAAAACATGTACTTACTAGAGAATAACTTGACAAATTCAAAAATTAAAGAAGCAAAACTGTTGTAATGGTACTTCTGTAAATCATATTTGTGTTTTTCCTTCAATATATATCTTTGTGCTTATATAGGTATTTGTGTATATATTGATTATAATTAATATGTTTATACATAATGTACAAGTAATCACACATTCCTCTATTCGTTCTTCTTCTTCTGTTAAGAACATATTTCCATGTTATGAAACATTTTACAAACATTTGTGATGAGCACCTTGTTTATACCATCCTAGGGATGTGCCGTAATTTTTCTATTCAATTCATATTATTGGACATGTATGGTTTTTTCATTATTTAAATAGCATGATCAAATAACATTGTGACCATCCTTTTTCAGCATAAATATTTGTACTTCAGTTGAAAAGTGACAGTGTGAGTGGATTTTCCTTATTTCAGCGAATTTGGATCCGAGACATCTTAAAATTCACTTCTGCTTTAGTGAAGTCATCTTTTCTACTCATTACGGCTCATGGTCTTTGTACAGCTTTTGGGGACAAAAAGCTGGAGCTGCATATAAATATTCTCTGGTTTGCTTTTCCTGTGTCATCACATTTGAGCTCTCGAAACATTCACCAGAGGTGGCAGGAATTGGAGACAGTTGAGAGATAGCATATGTATTTGGAAACACAGCCTACTGAAGAACTTTAATAAAATAGGACCAAAACCCAGATTTGATCATTCCAAAAACCCTTTTGCAGTGAACATCTACAAATACTGCATAAAATACCACAGAACTTTTAAAATGCAGAGCTGAGCTCACAAGAGTGAAGAGAAACTGAAAAGTTCAGGAGTCACAGTAAGAGGAATTGAGTCATTTGCTCTTCACGCAAATCTTTGGTTTTGACACTCAGCAGATACAGGAGATGAGGTTCTGCTTTCAAGGGTTTAGGAAGTTGGAGCTGAGAGCCTGTGTAAAGTTAGGGTCATCGAAGGTCTATTCTTTTGGTGGAAGGATAAACTAGATAACATATCTGGAACTAGAGGAAAATGACAGAGAAACATGTCTAGGTTTGGGACTCCAGACCAAAAAAGAAACAGGAGGAAGAGATGGAGAAGTCCTCTTATAATTTGTAACTTTGGGCCATGCTCCCAAGACAGTTGAGGCTTAAGTTTGCACTCTTGAAAAATACAAGAACTCCAGCATGAGAAGATAATATAAAAAGCCACCCTGGACACCTGAGAGAAGCAAGTGCAATTTGGGGGAAGGACATGCCCTAATTCAAACATGTAGACCGTCTACAGATAAAATATCTTTGACTGCTGAGCTAATTGTCAAAAATTACAAAATGTTGGAAGAAACTGTGTGTCATCTACTTGAATCATAAAATAAATGGTAAGAATGTCATTGTAGAACTGTCAGAAAGAGACTGTATACTAGGCTTAAACAAAATAGAACTTTTATTTATATAAGCGAAGTCTGAAAGGAAGCAATCCTAGGCTGGTATGGGGCTATGTATCACCTCTGTGATCCTTAACTTTAGCTGTTAGTTTGTGCTCAAGGTGGTGATGAAATGGTAGCCGTAGATTTAAGGCTGGTTTTCTTCCAGATTTAAGGCTGTAAGAAAGAAGAAGTAGGTAGGAAATGCATGCCTTCTCCCTTTAAAGGCAATTTTCATAATTTGTACAGAACTTCTCCTTTTGTTCTTATTAGGACAACAAGAAAAAAAATTAAACTCACACTTTACAGGTTAATTCTTCCAGCATTCTAGAGAATGGAGAAAAATGGTGTAGGTTCCCCAAGTTATTTTATGAGGCAAGTGAAACCTTTATTCCAAAACCAGATAAAAAAGTAAGATTTATGAGACAAGTGCTCGGGCCTGGTGCACTGGGAAGACCCAGAGGAATCGGGTGGAGAGGAAGGTGGGAGGGGGGGGTCGGGATGGGGAATACGTGTAAATCTATGGCTGATTCATATCAATGTATGACAAAACCCACTGAAATGTTGTGAAGTAATTAGCCTCCAACTAATAAAAAAAATAAAAATTAAAAAAAAAAAAGTAAGATTTATAGGTCACAAACATGCATGTAAAATGCTTAAATAAAATGTGGGGAAATGGAATCTGGCAAAACATTAAAAAATACTTACTCAAGTTGGGTTTATAGAATACACAGATAGTTTAATAATAATTTATCTGTAACATACTTTACTATTTTTTTAAACATATTAAAGAAGAAAAAATATACAATCATCTTGATGGAGAAAAAGCACTCGATGAAATTCAACACCCATTCAGTATTTGCGGGGACAGGGAGGGGGGACCTCTTAGCAAGTCAACTGTAGAATGCAGCTCCCTCATTCTGACAGAATAGTTAGTGAAAACCTATTGCAAGACACCATCCTTAAAGGTAAAGTGTTGGAAGTATTTTGTCTAAAATCAGAAACAACAGAAAGACTCCCATAACCATTAAGACATGAAAAAGAAGCTATGTGAGGATTGGAAATGAAGAAATGAACTTTTATTAAAATGGAACAGTATTTTTACCAGAGAAAATCTGTGAGCTAATGATTAGATGTGGTAAAATAAATCTGCATGCGTGCTGGCTATAAGATCAACAAACATATAAAACTCAGGTCCATTTCCACACACCAGGGACGACTTCAGAATAAAATTTAAACAAGCTCTTTCTGAAACCTTCTCATCTCTTGTAGGGAAGAGTAGTAGTACTACAGTACTGAAAAGTAGTAGTAGTAGTACTCTTCAGTACTTTAATCAGTAGTACTGACTAAATGTCAAATACGGTATCTTTCTTCCAGTGAGTGTTTTTCTGTGGAGTTTCCTGAATATTAACTTTTCATTGCTATTTTTTGCTTTTTAATTTCTTGTTTGTAAATAAGACATTTTTCTATTTCTGGAGAGTAGCAAGCACTTTAAAGTCTAAGAAATTTCCATGTTATAGCTCTGATATACCTTTGATAAACATAAATTTTCTGCTCACCAAAAATTAGTATTATGGTGGACAGAGTGATTATTCAGTTTTTATCTAATAAGCCTTTTTAGTTTTAGAGAGACTCTATTAGTGTAATATGTGCATTTCACCTGCTTGGCTCCCCTTTAATCTGTTTAGAAGTGTTCATCTTTGACCTGTAGTTCACTAGGGATTAATTGGAGGAGAGAGGACTAGGAGTTCTGGAATCTGGAGACAGTATAGAGGTACCAGGGCCACAGGGCTTCTGGGAAGACCCGGTGCTAGGGCGTCTGTTGTGCAAGTTGCGTGTATTGCTCTGCAGGCAGCCAGATGACGAGTTAGAGAAGCAAGCATGGTGGCAGAAGTTGAGGTCCAGGCAGGTTGTCAGCAGTAAGGAAGCATCTAGTAGGATTTCCCTGATAGCTCAGTTGGTAAAGAATCTGCTTGCAATTCAGGAGACCCGGGTTCGATTCCTGGGTCGGGAAGATCCACTGGAGAAGGGATAGACTACCCACTCCAGTGTTCTTGGGCTTCCCCTGTGGCTCAGCTGGTAAAGAATCTACCTGCAATGCGGGAGACCTGGGTTCGATCCCTGGGTTGGAAAGATCCCCTGGATAAGGGAAAGGCTACCCACTCCAGTATTCTGGCCTGGAGAATTCCATACAGTCCATGGATTCACAAAGAGTTGAACACAACTAAGTGACTTTCAGTGTTCAAGACAGCTGAGGGAGAAAATAAGCCCTGGGTCTTGGAGGCCAGTAAGGACTGAGCAGAGTTCCAGGGTGTCCCCAGCATAGGACCATGCTTGGTCAGTGGAAATCAGGACCATGTTTAGAATTGAAATGTGTGGTTAAAAGGGGTGCATTAGCTTACTTACTTTTCAGGTCTCAGGGCTCCTTAATTTTCTCCGTTGAGGAGGAGGGCTGACCCCATATTCTGAGGTTGGATTGAATTTAGGGCTGGGTCTTCCGCAGACTCAGTTTGAGGTTTGTGCTGTGGTCTGTGGAATGGTTCCCGTGGTTTTTCAGAGTAATGATGAATTTATTAAATCATTATTTTATTTGATTTCTTCAAGTAAGCAATTTAGGAGGTTTTATGGGGCTTCTCTTGTGGTTTAGTCAGTAAAGAATCTGCCTGCAATGTTGGGAACCTGGGTTCCATCCCTGGTTTGGGAAGATCTTGTGGAGAAGGGAATGGCTACCCACTCTAATATTATTGCCTGGAAAATTCCATGGACAGAGATGCCTGGCAGGCTTGGAGTTGCAAAGAGTTGAACATGACTTAGAGATTAAATGCACAGCTGAGTTTTAATTCAGTTGCTCTTGTCTTTCGAAGGCTTTTTTTCTCTAGGCAGTTTCTAGGCACACACTTTGGGGGACATGTTATCTTTCATACCAGTAGGGAAGATGATCTTCCAACCTGTAGATACTTGCTTCGCATTGTAGGTCAAAGGTAAAACTTGTCTAAGTGCATTCTCGTGTTACAATTTTCTTAGCATGACAAGAGTTTTTAATTTAATCCTAGTCTCAGTTCAGTTTATCTGAAAGCATAAACAGGAGATCCAAGGAAATGGAATGGATCCTGCATTTACTTTGGGAATCTTGAGGACCCTGTATATCCTTTTAAGCAGCTTTTAATTTTTCCACACTCTATTACATTAATGGCAAACAGAATTGGCACTGTTCTTTCCTACCCTCTCTTGTCCTTTATAAATTTGGGGGAGTTTCATGGTGTTCCTTTTCCTTTTAAATTATAACTAAGTAATAACATGCAGAATCATTTCTTAGTTTACAAATGGAAACTAAGCCCACATACACATCCAGAACTAGGATTTCTTATATGGCTGACAGCCCAGCTTTTCTTTTGTTGAGGGTGGAGGTCAAGGGTGAGGGCATAAAATGTGTTTTTCAGGATTTTAACAAAAAACGTCTGGGCTGGTACAGACTTGGATACTTTTTAGTGCTCAGTATGTCTATGCGACTTTAGAAATCGCTTCTGATTAAATTTTTACATGAATTTTGCTTCATGGGCAGTGTTCCAAAGACTTGCCTCCAGTTCTGAATCAAGAGACCTAAACTGAGATTTTTTTAGGTGCCTGGGTGTTTGTTGGCCTCTTGATTTGAACCTTCGTGGTGTTTTTATTGTTAGCAGTACATTCCTTTTGCTAAGTACTCCTGGTTGGGTTTGTGTCACTTTAGGAGATATTTTATGTCTTATTTAGGCAATTTTAGAACTTCTTATCTAAGGGAGCTTATTCTCTTTGTATAAAATCCAGTATTGTTGAGCCACTCTGCGGCTATACTGTCCATTCTATGCCTGTGGCTGCAATGATGTCCAGTACTCCAGAACTTGGCCAGAACTGCTCATGTATCCTTTCCCCAAACGTTTACAGTTTTCCACAAGAAATTTGTGGGGTTGTTTCCCTTATGTAGCCGCTACTCTGTTTCTAGGTAGATGCCAGTATTCTGTTCATTTGTCTCATGTATAGTCATGCATATCTGTGCTTTTTAATTCTGCTTCTTCATCTTGCTATTTAAAACCATAATTTATCTCTCTCTATCTTTTTTTTTTAAAAGACCAAACAGAACTTACTGTTGTCTAGACAGTGCAGGGTGTTTGTCTGCAGCCTGTGGGTGGCGGGCCGGCGAGGCCCCTGGAGTTGGCTGTCTGGGATCCCCTTTCCGCGGCCCCACTTCCCTGCACACTAGCTTGGTATGCGGGAGAAGCTGCAGTCTGTTGGCTGGGCTTTATTTACGGAAACAGCAGGGTTGAGATTGATTGCGTGGAGAGACAGTGTATGGATGAGGGAGGGTCACAGCACATGCTCAGTCCTGTCAGTGTGAGGGGGAAGTTTCTGCGTTCTGCGTGAAGGCTTAGGTCATAGCACAAGCTCAGTGCGAGCTCTGCGAGGGCTCTCAGACCGCATGTGCCTCCATTTTGAGTTGTGAGAGTAGAAAAGGGCAGAGTTTCCACAGTAAGTGGAGGTGCAGGGACACAGCTAGACTCACCAGAGCCTCTCTTAGTCATGGATGATCCGTTCAGCCCCTGCAGGTAGGCGTTCTCTCTCTGGCCTCCCCGAAGGAGTGTGATGGTTTGGGCTGCTGTCTCTCACTTCTGAGGATGTGTATGAATCATCTCATCATTCCTAGTGCATGTTTCTGAGAGCCTTGCATTCAGCCCTGGCTGGCCGTGTAGGTGGTAGTGCAGAGTGTAATCAGAGCTGAGAGTGGGGTCTGCTCAGAGACGCATGAAGCAGATGTAGAGTGTCGTAGATCTCTGTCCTCTTCCCCTTTCCCTCACCCCTTCCTCTCTGGTGCCGGTTTAAAGGGAGCCTCACTGGGTCCCTGCTGCGGGGGAGCCCGTTCCCCTTCGGCACCTGCAGAGCAGACCTGCAGGCTGCCAGGCTGTGTGTGGCTGGTGGGGACGCCTGGGCCCAAGAGCCGCTCTGTTTGGATGTTTTAGGGAGGGTGGTAGGTGGGCAGCTATTGGTTGCTTTGAAGGTGGGTGGAACTTGTTTTGATTGAGAGCCTGTTTGCCAGAACAAATTATAATTCTGGCGAGTTTTTCCCGAAGTCTGAAATAGTGCGTACATTTTGACATATGCAGGTTTTAGATTGTTGTTGCAACAGTATCAGCTTAAAATTGATTTTTAAAGAAATGAATGGTTATGGCATGGTATTTTCTGTTGCTTCCAAAGGAAGCAATCCATTCTTTCTTTTGGAGTTGGTGGAAAATTTCTTGGCAATTAAAAAAAAAAATTTTATTCAGTGACATTTGTGTTAGAAATTGAGGTTCCAGGTTTTTTGTTTGTAATCTTTGTTTTTGGAAAAGACGGCATTTGTTCTCTATGTGTATTTTGTTGTGTGACTTTCGGATTCTGTAGGAAAGGAGTGACAGGAGGAGTCACTGCCTGAGAAGGTGGAAGCATCGACAAGGCCAGGCTTTGTGCTCCCTCTTTGACGGCCCTGGGCACCAGCCTTTCCTCTGAGGAGTGGTTATCCTTTTTGTGCGTCCTGTTTGCAGACCAGGCTCAAGGCGAATGGCTCTCACTGTTGTTGACTTAGGGAGCCAGTCATGATAAGCAGATATAGGACAAGTTGAATTCTGACCCAAGTAGATAAGAACTTTTTGAATTTTATCAATCGTCCCTTTTTGTTTCTTCTCCCCCTTTTCCCTCTGATAGAAGTTGGAAAAAATTTTGAAGTGACACTTAAGTTTTGTGCCTTTGTGAGGATGACAGGAACCATAGGACAGAGAAGACCGTGCAGATGAGAGACTCCCGTAGGAACGGGAAGACTGTCCTGTTTATCGGTGATAGAGAAATTCTCCATGTGAGCTCCTCCTATGTGAGCGGAGCGTGGAGTTGTGCATGGTTAATGCCTGTGTGAGGAGGCCCTGGTTTGGGTGGCAGGGTTTTAGGAAGGCTGACAGTACATTCCAGTCCACAAAAATATTATTGAGGTATAACCTGGCTCCTAGCAGTTTCACTTTGGGGTTGTGATTAAGGAGGGATGATTTAGGGTTATTGCACTTATTACGTGCTGTTTTTAACTCTCTTTCCCCATTCCTTTGAGGTCTGTCATTGCTTTTGGTAATTGGGGGCCGATGGGCAGTTTGACCTTTCCCCACCCCAGGTAGCACTGCTTCTGGGACTTGCTGTCTTTCAGTTCTCTTGAAAGCACCTCTGCTCTTCCATTTGCACCTATCCTGTGAGTGCAAGAACGGGAGTCCCCCGTTCTTGAAACTGGAAGAGCTGGATGCCTCAGCCTTGTTGGGTGTTTCACATGTGGGAGCCCTGCAGGACTCAAAGTTTCTGCCTCATTTCAGAAAATCCACTGTTTGAATTAGGGGAACACTTGTTAGGAAAACAGTTGCGGAACTGCCTTTCTGTCAGTGGTTCTTTAATTCTCCTTAAGCTTTTTTTACCTTTGGCAGATCAGATATGTACAAGAAGCCATAGGGCAGCCAGACAACCTCTGTCTGGGTCCTCCCACTTGGCTGGTCGCTGGTCTGTGGAGCTCGTGTGTGGCCAGCTTATTAGACCACAAGGTCTTGTAGTAACTACTGGGATCTGTGGGGACCCTATATTGTTAACAGTCGAATTTCTGTTTCCAATCCACTGAAATCAGTCATTAGAGCACTGTCTTATGTGGTATGCATTTGTACCACATGTTCCCGTCTTGGGAAAATGCTTTTGGGAGATTACTTGCTGACCAGCTACCTTCTGCTCTGAGACTTGTCTGGTGGTTGTGGAGGTGAAGGTGCAGATACACAGGGAGTTGTCCCCTTGCTGGGGCTGTTGTCTCAGCCCTGGGTGGTGTGGGCTTGGAAAGGAGGCAGGTGAGCTGCATTGTGACTTACTGTTCCATCCTGCTGCATATCAGGGATGCTGGTGAAGACACCGTATGTTTCCAGAAGAACATGAAAGTAAAAACTCCCCCAAATATTACCATGTTACTAGCTTTTCTTGTCATCACGTCCGCATCTTGAATCAAGAGTCTGAGGTTGATCCTTACATTTAAAGTGTTCCTCTGTCAACATAAATTTTGCAGAGCCTGAGAATCTGCTTATGATAGATTCCTGCCTTTGACCACTTGCTAGACTCTGTTGTGTTAGCCTAAGAATTAATCGAAAGACCCTGACACCTGGGACCTGATATCCACTGTGTCTGTGAATCTTCAGTTATTTGTTGGTCCTGATTCTTTTTCCTTCTGAATTAATTTTTCATTTTATATTTTGGTCATTACTGAACTAAGTTGTCCTTCAAACAGAAAAACATTCATTCTAAAGCTGTAAAACATCATGTCTGACAGAGTAAAAAGAGCAGATATGGGCAAAAGGGAGATTTGAAATTATGCGTGTCTTTGTGAATCTCTTCCCAAACTGATGGTCATCTGCCCTGAGCAGTTTGTGACAGGCAAGGAGTCAGGTTCTTGAATATATCTTTAAAGCAAATCTGAAAGAAAATGAATTGAATCTCTTTATGCTCTGTGAAACTTTGGATTTAAACTAAAGCAGTTCATTTTAATTCAGTTGGGATAATTAGACTTTCTATCAGAGTTCTCTGAACTGTATGTTTGTTTGTGACTCTTTGATTGATTGTCTTCCTTACTGGACTGTAGAGTGCCTGAGATGGGCCTCTGGCATGAATATGCTGAATTAAATGAGTGGCATCTGTGGTAAGAGAGAAAACTCCATCTGGAGCTGAATGATATGGTTCAGATTCTACTTAGTAAGTGACATTTGTTAAACTGAACTTCTGTTTTCTCATGGGTGATGGGGGTAAATATTCCTCACAGTTGTTATAAAGATTGGAAGCAAGCCATATGAAAGTGCCTGAGACATAATTGCTCAGTGTATTTTTGTTATTAATTCAAAGTTCAAGTCTCCAATCTTATGTGGGTATGGTTAGCTTAACAACATCTGTAGTTGTTGGTCAACATGTTCGATTAAGACCATCTTAGGAATTGTGTTAGCAATTATGGTAATTAAATTAATGACCAATATGTTTGGCCAGGCTCTTTAGGTGTTAATGTTTTCCTTCATACTTCTTAAAGTTTTAAAAAAGCCTTTACTTTCATATCATGTAGCATTTGGTGCATGCAGTATTAAACATTGTTCTTTTCTTACCAATTTCTGTAATGAAGAGGGAGGAGTGTAGGCTAATACTTGTGTCGTCACCATAGCTGCCACCACTGTTGCCTCTCCTTCCCCATATTCACACCACTACAGTGACTAGGAACAGGGGATGGTCCTTTTCTAAAAAATAGCATTTTCGAGAGACTTCCCAGGAGGAACAGAGAGACATTCAGATGTGTGTCATAGACACACTTTCTTTGGTCCAAAGTCTCTCTTTTTCTGGGGACACTCTGTTCCTATGTATTATAGTTTGATATCAGTGTATGGAAAGCCAGCACCATTTTTGGTCAGGAAATAGACTTGATCTTTGAGTACTGCTCATTAAAAATTATGGTGGGATTTTAAAATAAAGTTGTTTTCTGAACTGCCATGTGTGTGTTGTGTGTGTGTGTGTCTGTGTGTATGTGTTGGGTGTGTGTTGAGTGTGGTCCTTACATCTGTTTCCTTCACATCGTCACAGCAGATGATGACAGTAAAACCCGCGAGGAGCCTGGGGTGGGGTGGAACCACATGCTGCAGATACGCTGCCGGTGGGGGTTGGGGGGTGGATCAGACAAATAAGAACTTTAGACAGTGGAGCAAGGTCTTGGTAGTGATTTGAAACTAGATCCTTTCTCACTCATTTTTTTTTTCTTTAAGTTTATTCCATTAAAAAAACCTGATACTATTCTGGGATTATGTTTTTCCCATTTCTTAGTATTCTGATCCCCGCCCAGACTTTAAACTTCTTACTTTGTGTTGGGGTATAACTGATGAACAATGTTGAGGTAGTTTCAGATGTGCAGCGAAAGGACTCAGCTCTACCTATATATGTTATCCATTCTCCCCCAAACTCCCCGCCCATCCAGCCTACTACCCAACATTTGAGTAGAGTTTCCTATGCTATACAGTGGATCCTTATTGGTTATCCATTTTGAATGTAGCACTGTCTCACGTGTTATTTAAAAAAATTTTTTTACCAGTGTTTTCCTGATATTCATATTATTGTGTGGAGGCCATATTTACTGCATCTTGTTGTCAGCATGGAAATTCTTATTCCTTTAGCCAGTGACTAAATTCTTGGTTCTAAATTTTAAATTATATTTAGGGGGAATCTATTAAAAAAAGCGCACCTTTTCTCCTCCACCTTGGTTTCTTCTGTTCAGCTAGAAGGCTGGGATCAGGGGGCCTCTTAGGAAGCTTCCATCAGAGAAAATTTCAATTATTATGATTCTGGATTTTAATGAATTCCTGTCTTGACCTTTGCATTTGTGTATGGATTTGAAATGTTAACTCTTCCAAATGTTGACTAATTTACTTTGAATGAATCCTGATTTTTGTTCCTTCTGGAAAGTTTATCAAGCCTTAGATTAATTTGCTTGGGAGGGGCGTATACTCTCACAAATGAATTTTAACTTTCAATGAAGCACTGAGTTGCTATTTAGTGGCTAAATGAGGGGCTCCCCTAGTGGCTCAGAGAGTCAAGAATCTGCCTATAATGCAAGAGACCCGGGTTCGATCCCTGGGTCAGGAAGATCCCCTGCAGAAGGAAATGGCTACCCACTCCAGTATTCTTGCCTGAAGAATCCCATGGACAGAGGAGCCTGGTGGACTGTATAGTCCATGGGGTCGCAAAAAGTCAAACACAACTGAACAACTAACACTTTCACTTTCATGGCTAAATGATAGTTCAGTTAAAATATTGGAGTCATTTATTAAAATAAAATTTTAATTTTATATAAATATTTAATAAAGTTTTATTTAATAAAATTTCTAATAAAATGAAATTTAGTGAGTGCCAAAGGCTCTGGGAAGTAGTAGTTGAGCTAAAATCAGACTTGGTTCCTACCCACATGGTGCTTTCAGTCAGGATAGCCATCAAGAGAAATAATTACACAAGTGAAATATAAAATCCTGACTGTGACAGAGACTGAGGGAGAGGTCAGTGATGCTTTGGGAACCCCTAATAAAGGAACTGCCTCCTTTTCTCACTCGTGCCAGTGCTTGCAGCTAATAATAGTCCTGACTCCTGTGTGACAGACATGTACCAACTTCTTTTCATGGATCATCTTTCATTTTCATAGCAGCCTTGCAAAGTAGCCTTTATGAATTTGATTTCATAGATGTGCTCAGAGAGATTGAATTGTGTCCTCAAGATTACACTTAGAGCTGACAGAATCTTGATAGTGAAATTTCAGTCCAGCTTTGTTTGATTCTAAAGTCTATGCTCCCCCCTGCACCCAGGCATCTGGACTCAGATGCTCAAATCACGGGGCATCCTGAGGACATGCAGAGCACAATGATTTTACTCAGGTTTTTGGATCTTACACTGAATGGTAATATGTCATGGAGTAGAATATAAATGAAGGTGAAAGAGGAGACTGAAAGAAGATGGAAAGTGGTGACAAACCTAGACAGTGTATTAAAAAGCAGACATCACTTTGCCGAAAAAGATCTGTCTAGTCAAAGCTACGGTTTTTTCAGTAGTTGTGTACACATGTGAGAGTTGGACATAAAGAAGACTGAGCACTGAAGAATTGATGTTTTCAAATCGTGGTGCTGGAGAAGACTCTTGACAGTCTCTTGGACTGCAGGGAGAGCCAACCAGTCAATCCTAAAGGAAATCCACCCTGAATATTCATTGGAAGGACTGATACTGAAGCTGAAGCTCCAATACTTTGGCCATCTGGTGTGAAGAGCCGACTCATTGGAACAGATCCTGATGCTGGGAAAGATCGAGGGCAGAAGGAGAAGGGATTGGCAGAGGATGAGATGGTTGGATGGCATCATCAATGCAATGGACGAGTTTGAGCAAACTCTGGGAGATGGTGAAGGACGGGGAAACTTGGCGTGCTGCAGTCCTTGGGGCAGCAAAGAGTCAGACATGTAGAAACTGAACAACAACAAAAACAACAACAAGAATATAAAATTTACTTGTTTTTTTAAAGAAACTATGTCAGACTTCAAAGAAATTTCAGACTTACTGGAAAGACTGCTTTAAAAATATGCATTCATGCTGAAGCAATCTGAGACACCCAGCATGCTGTTGTAGTTTTCCTTTTTATCAGTCCTTTTTCACTCCTGCCCACCACCTTTCTGAGAAGAAGTGATTCTGGTAAATTGTCTTTTAATTTCCTAAAATTTGATGTATTTCATTCTGGACTCGTAGCCTATCTCTGTAGTCACTTTCTGAATGAGCTAGTAGCTAGAGGTTCTGTTGTCTTTCTTCTGTTGATTTCATGTCAATCTTCCTGTTCAGCTTGACACCCTCCAGAAAAGATGAGAATGATCTACTGTCCGAGCGTTCTGATCTGAAGGACGGATGAAGGAAGATGGCACTGTGATTTCATTCATTCACAGCACCAGCTACAGAGCAGGGTCTGACTTGAGAGTTACTGGTCCCAGCCTTTGGGGAATGTGCCGGGGGGCGGCCGTGCATTATATTCTGGGTTTGGATTGTGATGGAAAGTAGCCACACAGGCTGCCTGTCTAAGGCCTCTGTTCTACCAGCTTGTGTCTTCTCCCCAGGACCCCAGGTCCTTGTCCCTCTTCTTTCCCTGTAGATGCAGATTCGTGTCTTAAGCAGTCATCATGATCACATAGAGATATTTGGGGATCTTAAGTAAACATTCACAGACCTTGGCCTTCCTCACACCATCCCTCTTTTGGGGGGAAGGCGTGGTGTTGTCCCGGCAGCTCTTTTTTTACAGCCGGCGTGCTCTTCTCAAGGAGCTTCCTGCATCTGGCCAGGCACCCCCGTCTCATCTCCTCTGCATAGATGCTTCTCCCTGTTTGATATTCAGTCGCAGGCTCCCTGCTCCTTTCTGTCCATTCCCTGTTTACTTCTTAGACCAAAACGTTTCCATGGTAACAGGTTACTTTTCAAAGGGAACATCTTGTCATTTTATTTAATCCACTGCAGCTGAAGAGGACTGAAATATTAAGTTGTAGTTGCCATGGACACTGCTTTGTCACATCAGTTTCTTTTGTGTCAGATTTCATATACAATGAATTTCTTTCTATTTCTTTAAACTCAAGGACTAAACACAATGACTTACCATTATTGTTGTAATTTGGCTTCTGGGACTATTTTTTCATATTCCAGAGCAAAGATATGTAGAATAATGGGAATTAAACTCAGCTGTTTTGAAATATGTATATTATTTACATTAGTGGCACAGAGAAATACTTTCTTTCTGGTGAGGATGGTGAATTTTTTTTTTTTTTTTTTGTAGTGTGCTTCACAGCTAAGTATGTCTCAAAAAGAATGACCCCACACCAGACATCTCTAGTAAATACAAAGAAAAAAAGGAATATGAATTTCATTGCTTATTAACTATGGCATTATTTCTTCAGTAATTTTTTCAGCTGTTTGCAGTATATTTTTTAAAATTTATTTTTAAAATATTTATTTATGTGGCTGCAGTGGATCTTAGCTGTGGCATGTGTAATATAGTTCCCTAATAAGGGATCGAACCTGGGCTGCCTGCATTGAGAATGCAGAGTCTTAGCCACTGGGCCACCAGGAAAGACCCTCTACTTTCTCTTCTGAGGGACTCTATCTGTCATTTGTTCAACTTTTTCATGTCTGGCTTTCTTTCTTATCCATAGTCTATCTGTGATGCACCATTCGGTTAACCTCTTCTTTTGTTTTAAAACAACTTTTAGTTTTACAGGAAGAGTATTCACATGTACCTTTCACTCACATCCCCAGTGGGTATGTATAGAACTCTAGTGCAGCGTCAGAACCCAGACCTGGGATGTTGGTACAGTGTGTGTATAGTTCCGTCACATCTTACCGAAGGTGTAGCTTTGTGTCACCACAGTCCTAATCAGGATCTGTTCTGTCATCACAAGGATTCCACTCCTTCCTTTCTCCTCCCACCATTCCCGACACCTGGCAACCATCTCTATAATTTTGCCATTTTGACAATGTTATGTAAGTTGACCTTGAACTTTGATGGATTTTTCTCTTTTAACATGATTTGTAGATTTAAGAAACACTTTTTGATATTTTGTCTTACTTTGATACTGGAAATGAACATAGAATTGAAGTATGGAAAGTGCTATGTCTTCTCATAGTAATTCTGTTTATAATTAGTTGTGTAACATTGGTTCAGTAACTTAATCACTCTGCATATGGAATGTGGAGCTCTGACTTTGTAATCAGCTAAATTTGAATTTGAATCCTGGTTTTTCCAACCTGTTAGCTGTGTAATCATGGTCAATTTATAAACTCTCTTAGCTTCAGTTTCCTTATCTGGACAGGTAGTAATAGCACCTACTGTACAGGATCATCATCCATAAGGTTAGATAAGACAATGTCTGAAATTTGCTGAGCTCAAAATTCCTGGTACATTGAAAGTGTTCAGTGTGTTTGTTAGTTTCGTTACTGATGTTACAATTACTACCATTACTATTATCTGTTAAGTCAGGATACTGCCTCATAGAGTTGTCAAGGAATAATGAAATAATGTATACCTGGCATGGTTGTTGTGTTTGTTTAGTCTCTAAGTCATGTCTGACTATTTGTGACCCGATGGACTGTAGCCCTCTAGGCTCCCCTGTCCATGGGATTTCCCAGCCAAGAATACTGGAGTGGGTTGCCATTTCTTTCTCCAGGGGAATCATCCCATCCCTGGGATCAAACCCACATTCTCGTGCATTGGTAGGCGGATTTTTTACCACTGAGCCACCAGGAAAGCCTGTGCCTGGCATAGAGAGCACTTAGTAAGTAGTAACTAATGTTATTATTTCTCTTTTATTTGTCATACAACTATGTTGTTCAGTCGCCCGGTCGCGTCCGACTCTTTGTGACCCCATGGACTGTAGCGCACCAAGCCTCTTTGTCCCTCACCATTTCCTGAAGTTTGCCTAAATTTGTGTCCATTGCATCGGTGATGCCATCCAGTCATCTCATCCTCTGACTCTCTCTTCTCCTACTGCCCTCAATCTTTCCCAGCATCAGGGACTTTTCCAGTGAGTCACCTGTTCGCATCAGATGACCAAAATACTGGAGTTTCAGCTTCAGCAGCAGTTCCTCAAATGAGTATTCGTTCATTTAATGGCTTGCCTTGAAAAACAAACTGAGATCATTCTCTCATTTTTGAGGTTGTACCCAAATACTGCATTTTGGACTCTCTTGTTGATTATGAGGGCTACTCCATTTCTTCTATGGAATTCTTACCCACAGTAGTAGATAAGATAGTCATCTGAATTAAATTCCCCCATTTCCATCCATTTTAGTTTACTGATTCCTAAGATGTCAGTGTTTATTCTTACCATATCCTGCTTGACCACTTCCCGTTTACCTTGATTCATGGACCTAACATTCCAGGTTCCTATCCAATACTGTTCTTTGCAGCATTGGATCTTACTTTCATCATCAGCATATCCACAACTGAGCATTGTTGCCACTTTGGCCTAGCCGCTTCATTCTTTCTGGGGCTATTAGTAGTTCTCCTCTGCTCTTCCCCAGTAGCATCTTGGACACCTTTAGACCTGGGGGACTCATCTTTCAGTGTCATATCTTTTTGTCCTTTTATACAGTTCATGAGGGTCTCACAGTAAGTATACTGGAATGGTTTGCTAGTCCCTCCTCCAATGGACTACGTTTTGTCAGAATTCTCTGCTGTGACCTGTTCATCTTGGGTGGCCCTACACAGCATGGCCCATATCTTCGTTGAGTTATGCAAGCCCTTTTTCCACGACAAAGCAGTGATCTGTGAAGGGGGTATACAAGTATAAGTTACCTAAATTTATGGTAATATGAGGGGAAACCCTGAGGCAAGGATAAAGATGTACATCGATGTGTCTTGCATTATTCTGGGATATGACTTCCATCTTTGGTTTCTTATTCCATGTGTAGTATCGATCACCTACGTGTGAGATTTACTACTTATATATTAGCTATTGTTACCTACTGAAGGATTAAACTGTCATTTTCTTGATTAGGGCCCTTTTGAGTTTTAGCTGCCAGCATATTTTTAAGAATTTATCCCAGTGAACATTCACTGGACAGTGTTGTTGTTCTTGTTGATCAGTTGTTCAGTCGCTAAGTCATACTGACTCTTTGTAACCCCATGGACTTGCAGCCTGCCAAACTCCTCTGTCAAGCACCATCTCCCGGAGTTTTCTCAGGTTCATGTCCATTGAGTCGTGATGCTATCTAACCATCTCATTCTCTGCCAGCCCCCTCTGCTTAAGCCTTCAATCTTTCCAGTGTCAGGGTGTTTTCCAGTGAGTTGGCTCTTCTTATCTGGTGGCCAAAGTGTTGGAGCTTCAGCTTCATCATCAGTCCTTCCAATGAATATTCAGAGTTGACCTCCTTGGAGTCCAGGGGATTATCAAGAGCCTTGTCCAGCACCCTAGTTCAAAAGCATCTGTTGTTCTACACTCAGGTTAATCCTAGTCCCCATGACCTCAGAAAGTAGCTGCAAACTTTGCTTTGTTTTCCATTAATGTGGATGCAGCGTCCATTCTCTTCCTGTGAATTTCTCTGTGTAACAGTGTCAGAGTTCTAAATCAAGTTATATGCGTGAACATCTCTTTTCTTCAACAAAAGTACAATATTTCACATTGATGGGCTGGAGTGAAGAAGTGTAAGTGAACAGGGTAACAGGTAATACAAAGCAGGAAACAACTCTGTCTTTGTAATTAGTTAGCCCCCAGAATTTTCTGAATTTCATAATGTATGATATGAATAACAGTTCCTCTCAAAGCTGGTTTGTGGGCCTCATTATTACTTTTATCAGATCCTGCCCTTGAGTTCCTTATGATGAAATGGGAAGCAACACGAAAGACCAGAAGGTGCATACCAGAGGACTCGGTTTGTTTGTTTCAGTCCAAAACTTAACTAGCCACTTCTTTCATGGAACACCATTTTTATTTGAAAGAATAACTGATAGACTGTGGATACTCCCTTGGGTACTTGGTGGACATTTTCTTGATCATGATCTTGGTGAACCTGCCATTTTAAGGAAAACAGCTGTTTTCCCAATGCGAGATTGGAGCTTTCAAGTAATAAATAGAATTTAGAAAAAGTTTTACCCACCACTCTGAGCTTAACAGCTTCTATACATTAACAGACTTTTCTTACGAGATGTATGGTAATACTAATAAATGTGATTTTAAAAAAAATATCTATTAATATTTGGAAGATCTGCAAACCTTTTTGTTGTTCAGTCACTAAGTTGTGTTTGACTCTTCGCGACCTCATGGACTGCAGCACACCAGGCTTCCCTGTCCTTCACTGTCTCCCAGAGATTGCGCAAACTCATGTCCGTTGAGTCCATGATACTATCCAACCATCTCATCCTCAACCCTCTCTTGCCCTCAGTCATTCCCAGTGTTAGGCTCTTTTCCAATGAGTCAGCTCTTTGCATCAGTTGGCAAAAGTATTGGAGCTTCTTGACTGACTGTTTTCCATCTAACAAATGTATGACAAGATCATGAGTGGAAAATCCATTCAAAGACCAATAAGATTTTAACATACAAAAGTCCAAAAAATCATTGATAAGGTTTTAGAGTAACAGTCTCATGTTGAGTTTTGGTGTAGTATCAAAAAGAATATCCATAATTGTCAAAAAGACTAGTCAGATGGTCTTTCCTGTCTTAGTTATGTATCTGTGTGAGATTAGTTTTATTTTTTTTTCATATACTTTAATCAGAAGAACTCATTGCAGCAGACTGAATGTGGAAGCAGATACAAGAATCTAGCTGTCTGCTATTACGTCAGATCTTAAGGAGATTTGTGAGAATGTAAAACAGTGCCTCTATTTTCATTGGTTTTTTGTTTAAATAAAATTGTTTTTCATAAGAATGTGTTATAAGTCTGTTATTACACTAAAATAAATAGCAAATATTTTGAAATTTTTCAAAAATATAGCTTCCTTAAGACTTCAATAACTTTAGAATGTAAAGGTTACCTAAAACCAGAAAGTTTGAGATTTGCTGTATTAAGTAAAAGGAAAAATGTAGTAGTCAGCATAAGATAACTGAATGTTTCCTACATGCTGTTGATGTTGCATTTAAATAATTCTGGTGATTTTTATCAAGTTGTGCATTCTAGCAGTGTAGAAATACTCATGTAATCAAGGAATTTCCCATTTGCCTTGAATGAGTAGTAATGCAGACAGGTACCATATTCAATACTGGGAGAATACAGAAAAGGGATGAAATCCTAGTTTCTGTACTAGACAGTTCCAGAATGGGTGGAGGTAGATGTCCATTACTCATGGCAGAATGTCACCCGCTGGCACGAAGTGGGGACTTCAGAAGGAGCAGTCGGGCAGGGAGCTGGCAGCCGAGGACCTTTGAACACAGAGCTTGGCTTCTGTTGGGAGAAGGAAGGGCTGAGGTGTTCCAGGGATTCCAGATCTAGCTGAATACTGGCAGTTTCCCAGGAGGAAGCACTACTTTTTCTCTTCATTTTAGTTCATATTCTGACAGTTTCTTTGTTAGATGCATCCAGTTTTCTTTAATAAGGTATATCACTATCTACCTTTTTCTCTTGGACTTAAAAATATTTCTGCAATGTATTCTCTATCTGTGAGTTCCTGGAGATGGTAGGCTCATGCCATTGTCTTGTCTGTTTACCTTGGATCCTAATCTTGCTGAAATACAACTTTGTTGTATCTCTTGCTGGGAATCCCTAATGTTTAAAAATTGCATGTTATAAATACCTTTTTGTAAAAATTGATTTTTAATTTTAAAGGATTCTTTGCTTTATTTTGTGCTTTTCGGCCTACTCATTAATAAGTACCCTTCGTTGACATAAAAGAGAGAAATAGATTTCTCACTTTGGCTCCTAAGAGACCCCAACATTTTTTTTCTCACTTGTGTCATTATTAGCAGTATTAACAATTATTAGTCTCCTGTTTTTATACAAATAAGTGGGACATAAGGAGTTATTTATGAAGTATTTGTGGGGTTTTAGTATTGGGGATTTCTTCGGTAGCTCAGCTAGTAAAGAATCCGCCTGCAATGCAGGGGACCCTGGTTCAATTCCTGGGTCGCAAAGATCCACTGGAGAAGGGATAGCTACCCACTGCAGTATTCATGGGCTTCCCTGGTGGCTGAGATGGTAAAGAATCCGCCTGCAATGTGGGAGACCTAGATTCGATCCCTGGGTTGAGAAGATTCCCTGGAGAAAGAAACAGCTACCCACTCCAGTGTTCTGGCCTGAAGAATTCCATGGACTGAGAAGCCTGACAGGCTATCATCCATGGGGTTGCAAAGAGTCAGACTTGACTGAGCGACTTTCAGTTATTATGACGCAGTTTTTGTTTTTGTTTTTTTTTTTCTTTAAGATTTTTGATGTAGACCATTTTTAAAGTCTTTATTGAACTTGTTACAATGTTGCTTCTGTTCTATGCTTTGTTTTTTTGGCTGTGAGGCATGTGGGATCTTAGCCCCCTGACCAGGGATCCAGGCTACAACCCCTGTATTGGAAGGCAAAGTCTTAATTGCTGGACTGCCAGGGAAGTCCCTGTGGCACAGTTTTGAGCTAAATATAATACTGGATTATTAAAATACTAAAAGAAACAAGCAAAACCCCTGCCTTTGAAATAAAAAGGAACCAGGATAGTCCTGAAATTATCCAGGACTTAGCAGTGTGTGGCAGTGATGGGAAGATGCTTCCATAACCAACCACTTGAGAACCCTGGCCCAACATAGACCTTCTAGAAGAACCTGAAAGTTGAGCTGTGGGATACACGTTGCTAGGCGGGCTGTGGCTGAAATTTTCTGAGATGATACATTTGGGCCAGACCTATTTCTAGGCAGGCAAGTCTTTGAAAAGTATTTAGAAATAGAGGAGAGAGCTTTTGGCAACGAGTTTTTGCTTTTAGCTAGTTACAGAACAGAACTGGTGGGTAACACTGACTGCTTTTTTTTTTTTTTTTTTAAAGAAGTACTCAGATTAAAATAGCCTCATGGCCTGTGTGGCTCCTCTACATGCTTCCTAAAACAGCTGTTCGTGATCCTACGTAAAACCCCGGGGACGTCAGCTCTGCATCTCGGGTGGCTAGTGAGTTGAAGGCAGCCTGTCATGTGAGCCTTTCTCCCACCCCTGCCGCTGTCCCTGTTTTTCAGTTTCCTGCCTCAGCAGGGTTTTGGTCCCACTTGGGAATCCGCCTCTGCCCTGATTTGGGGCTCCTCATCTGCTTTAGGACTCTCTCTGGAACTTCCCCCCTTCCTGAAGCCTGCCTAATTCTGATCACTCCTCTGAGCATTTCTACCATTCTCCTGAAATGAATTGGGCTCGTGAACATATTGATTGGACCTGTTCTGGTGTCTGGGGCACACCTGCTCCCCCCTAGCTAGATGGATTGTGGATTGTGATGATCTTAAGGATCAGACCACTTGTTTTTGTTGGTCTTGTCTTTGGCTTTGTCATACTTGCTGCCCTCTTTGCCAAAATAAGACTTCATGAGAAAAATTGTCAGATTGAAGGAAGTGCTGGACCTGAAAGAAATAAGAGTTTTTCCGAAATTCATTTTATAGCTTCAAAGCCAATGGGTGTGTGTGTGTGTGTGTGTGTGCGCGCGCGCGCACACACGTGCGGAGGTGGTGGGGGTATCAGATTCATGGGAGAAAAGCCAGAGACTGGGCTTACTTTTTGGTCTTGGCTGCTCTGCTCTTCAGCTTAGTCCAAGTCAGCAGATAGTCATTGAGCAGCTCTTGTTGCAGAGAAGCCTTCTCTGCCTGATAATGAAAACTCACAGGTGACTGTAAGAATCAGTTAGGGTGTATCACTGGGCAGGGAGAGGGTTTCCCTGAGAGAGTCAACAGATGGCCGGAGTCAACAGGGTCAACAGGGTCAACAGGGTAACGGAGCTCTGGGAGGTGGGGCCTGCATTTCTTCACCCACAGTATATACGCATTGCATGTCCTGTGCAGGGCCTGGCATGAAAAGACCTTCAGTGAATGTTTCCAGGAGTGGAAAGGGGAAGATACCCCACACTTTTAGGATGTGTGAGGTGACATGGGAGGACATAAGGAAAGGTTTCGGTGAAATGCTGGTTTTCTGAAGGAGCCTGGGTGGTTTGGGTTTGGCACCAGGGAGGGTGAGTGCAGCAGGTGCAGTGAGAATGTCATAGGAAGGAGACGGTCCTTCACCTCCTGGACCTGTTGGGCTCATCCCCGCACATCCCTGAACATCTCTGCTCCACTTCACTTTGTTAAGAAGGCCTATTCTGACTGCCCTGTATAAGGAACTGTAAAAGCTCATTCTTCACCACCCCTTTAGTTCCATGACCCATATCAACACCTAACCTATTATTTGTTCTTTTGCTTTTTAATCCAAATTAGAATGAAAATTCCCATAAGCCAGGAATATTGTTTTCATTACTTTATCCCCAGTACCCAGGACAGTTCCTGTCGCAGTAGGTACTTAATATTTGTTGAATGAGAGAATGAATGAATGACCCAGTGTGTACACTAGGAATCATAAACTATCTTGTTTATATTTTAATTAAATTTATAGTAGGGCACTCTGAAATATTTTGAAAAGAAGACACATGTATTGCGATTTGTACTATAGGAATGTCCATCTCTCTGTGGGATGAAAGAAGGATGATATAGACACTCAAGGCAGGAAGCTGTAGTAAAAGGGCTTTTAGAAGAAAAAGGTTGCATGTGGGGTTGGGGCGGGAGTGTATATGTGCAGGCAACATTACACATAGTGGGGAAGCTAATTCTTCCTGCGTTATGCCTCTCTTGAAAACATGTGCTTTTTTATGTCAGAACTGTGCTCTGCTAACCTGATGTGCTCTTTTCATGACAGGAGACTGAACAGTACCCAGGGCGAAATTCGTGTTGGTCCTAGCCATCAGGTAAAGTGAATTTTAGTAACTTCTTTAATAGGTTTTTATTTCTTATTATTCAACTGGTCCTTTATTCTGTTGAGTAGCAACTTAGAACTGTTTTTATGCTATTTGGAATTTTATATAAATGCGGAGATTTATTTTTTAAAGACTACCACATACTTTAAAAAAATTATGGTAAAGTATATACAATCTAAAATTAACCATTCTGACCACCTTAAAGCAAATGGTTCAGTGCCCATAAGTACCTTCACATTGTTGTGCAGCCAATCCCCAGAACCTATTCAGCTTCCCAATCTGAAACTCGGTTCCCATGAAACAGTAACTTCATTCTCTCCTCCCCTCATTCCCTGGCCACCTCCCTTATCCTTACTGTGTCCACAAATCTGACAGCTATAGATACCGTATCTCAGTGGAATCAGCCAGCATCAGCCCTCCTGTGTCTGGCTTGTTTTCTTAGCATAAGGTCTTCAGGGAGCTCCCACATTGTAGCATATGTCAGAATTTGATTTCTTTTTATGGCTGAATTATTCATTGTATATATGGTTGTTAATCTGTCAGTGAACATTTGGTCACTGTGCGCTTCCCTGGTGACTCAGCTGATAAAGAATCTGCCTGCAATACGGGAGACCTGGGTTCGCTTCCTGGGTTGGGAAGATCCCCTGGAGAAGGGAAAGGCTACCCACTCCAGTATTCTGGCCGGAGAATTCCATGGACTGTATAGTCCATGGGGTCGCAAAGAGTTGGACACGACTGAGTAACTTTCACTTCACTTCATGCTTTCATTTAGCTTTTTAAAAACCCCATTTCCTTCAGAAAAGTCAAAGTGATTAAGATGTTTGTCAGCCATAAGCTTGTTGTATCATGACCTGTGCTCTTCCATGTTTTATTGAACTTACTAAGACTCTGCTGTTCTGTTTGTCATCTTTTTTTTTTTTTTTTCTCTGTTTGTCATCTTGTCTTTTGATCTCTATATCAGGTAGGATGCTTTGACAGGTAGGGCCAGAACACTCTGGCTGAACATGGCTGTTCATGGTCTCACATATCATTGCGTCTGGTCAGAGAGGACCAGGCTCCACTCTGCTCCTCTCCAGTTCTTGTGATTTGGTGTTCAGCTACACCCATGGGCTGCCTTCTTCCTTAGGCTGGAAGCTGAACTTTATTCTAAGATATACTTCTTCTGTTCACATTATCTCTGATATCAAGCTTCATTGTACATCCTGTGGTGTGATTATAATTTAATTGGTAGCATTTCTTCTTTCTGAATGCATTTAATAGTGGTTCTTACAGTGAATGAAAATGCAGCAAATGTTGAGAGGAGGGAAGGGATACACACCGCTCTTTTTTCCCCTTAGAAGAAGGAAGATTTTCCTGGAAGGTCTCCGTTAGTCACCACATGTCATTGCCATGGGTGGGTCATGTGCCTGTATCTAGACTTGGGAAAATTGTTGTATTTTAGCATGACTGGCTTGCCCCTTGAATTGAAATGGATGTTGATATTGAGCCATGGTAGCCATTACATCCTAGAGGCATGATGTGGTGTCAAGTGAAGAGGCAAGAAGAGTTACTGACTGGAGGAGGGAGAGGGGGAGATGGGAGACCGTAGAGCTGAAGGATCGTCATCAGTAGGAGATGGAGGGCAAGCTGCAGTGTCACTCACACCTGCCATTGATGGCGCTTGTTCCTTGCTGGAACCAGATGCATGTTCTCATCTTTAAAAGTCTGCAGCTGGAAGATTCATATGTAGGGGACTTTCTGTATGTAGATTCACTGTCTAATTGTACTTGTTACTTAGGTTCACACTTTAAGATGGTGATATGCTAATCCTGTCATCCCTTCCTTTATTGGCTGATCAACTTTTCTCTTGTCAATTTTTGATTCCCTGAAACACATAGGAAAGGCAGGATAAATGCTTGAATCTTTCCCTCTTTTTACCAGTTGGTTCTCTAACAACTTCCAGTAGTCATCAATGGGTTTAAAATTACTCACATGCTAATCAGATGTTATTCTTACTGATGAGATTAAATTATCCATTTGGGGGCTAGTAGGTGCCTTTTCCTGCTGTCTTCTGTGTCCTTTTCACTGGACCCCCGTGACCTTTGGTTTAGAGTATATTACCTAGTATGACATGGATTTTTTTTGTCTCCTTGTATATGTTCTCTGCCCTAGATCTAGAACTAAACTTTTGTAATGATCCCTCATTGTTTTAGTATAGGGCTTCCCTGCTGGCTCAGATGGTAAAGAATCCGCCAGTAATGCAGGAGACCTGGCTTTGTTCCCTGGGTTGGTTGGTGGAAAGTGACATTTTTTGGTTGGCTGCTACCCTGTTCATTGTTACTGGGATAAATACTGTTTTCAGGCCATTTCAGAACAGATTAGGAAATATGCTTCCCCCTCACCCCTTTTCTTTTATCCTTAATTTATTTATGTTTTAGAGATAAAATATATCATGGTCTCTTTCTAATAATCTGGGCCTTATATTTAATCTTATAGGTGAAATGTTCTATCATCCATATCTGTATCTTTTCCCCATGTCAGAAAACCAATTTTTTTTTTTTGTTTTTTTTATTTATTTATTTTTTCAGTGGGTTTTGTCATACATTGACATGAATCAGCAATAGATTTACACATATTCCCCATCCCGATCCCCCCTCCCACCTCCCTCTCCACCCGATTCCTCTGGGTCTTCCCAGTGCACCAGGCCTGAGCACTTGTCTCATGCATCCCACCTGGGCTGGTGACCTGTTTCACCATAGATAATATACATGCTGTTCTTTCGCAACATCCCACCCTCACCTTCTCCCACAGAGTTCAAAAGTCTGTTCTGTACTTCTGTGTCTCTTTTTCTGTTTTGCATATAGGGTTGTTATTACCATCTTTCTAAATTCCATATATATGTGTTAGTATGCTGTAATGTTCTTTATCTTTCTGGCTTACTTCACTCTGTACAATGGGCTCCAGTTTCATCCATCTCATTAGAACTGGTTCAAATGAATTCTTTTTAACAAGGCTGAGTAATATTCCATGGTGTATATGTACCAGAGCTTCCTTATCCATTCATCTGCTGATGGGCATCTAGGTTGCTTCCATGTCCTGGCTATTATAAACAGTGCTGTGATGAACATTGGGGTGCACGTGTCTCTTTCAGATCTGGTTTCCTCAGTGTGTATGCCCAGAAGTGAGATTGCTGGGTCATATGGCAGTTCTATTTCCAGTTTTTTAAGAAATCTCCACACTGTTCTCCATAGCGGCTGTACTAGTTTGCATTCCCACCAACAGTGTAAGAGGATTCCCTTTTCTCCACACCCTCTCCAGCATTTATTGCTTGTAGACTTTTGGATAGCAGCCATCCTGACTGGCGTGTAATGGTACCTCATTGTGGTTTTGATTTGCATTTCTCTGATAATGAGTGATGTTGAGCATCTTTTCATGTGTTTGTTAGCCATCTGTATGTCTTCTTTGGAGAAATGTCTGTTTAGTTCTTTGGCCCAGTTTTTGATTGGGTCATTTATTTTTCTGGAATTGAGCTTCAGGAGTTGCTTGTATATTTTTGAGATTAATCCTTTGTCTGTTGCTTCGTTTGCTATTATTTTCTCCCAATCTGAGGGCTGTCTTTTCACCTTACTTATAGTGTCCTTTGTTGTGCAAAAGCTTTTAAGTTTCATTAGGTCCCATTTGTTTAGTTTTGCTTTTATTTCCAATATTCTGGGAGGTGGGTCATAGAGGATCTTGCTGTGGTTTATGTCGGAGAGTGTTTTGCCTATGTTCTCCTCTAGGAGTTTTATAGTTTCTGGTCTTACATTTAGATCTTTAGTCCATTTTGAGTTTATTTTTGTGTATGGTGTTAGAAAGTGTTCTAGTTTCATTCTTTTACAAGTGGTTGACCAGCTTTCCCGGAACCACTTGTTAAAGAGGTTGTCTTTTTTCCATTGTATATCCTTGCCTCCTTTGTCAAAGATAAGGTGTCCATAAGTTCGTGGATTTATCTCTGGGCTTCCTATTCTGTTCCATTGATCTATATTTCTGTCTTTGTGCCAGTACCATACTGTCTTGATGACTGTGGCTTTGTAGTATAGTCTGAAGTCAGGCAGGTTGATTCCTCCGGTTCCATTCTTCTTTCTCAAGATTACTTTGGCTATTCGAGGTTTTTTGTATTTCCATACAAATTGTGAAATTATTTGTTCTAGTTCTGTGAAAAATACCGTTGGTAGCTTGATTGGGATTGCATTGAATCTATAGATTGCTTTGGGTAGAATAGCCATTTTGACAATATTGATTCTTCCAATCCATGAGCATGGTATGTTTCTCCATCTGTTTGTGTCCTCTTTGATTTCTTTCATCAGTGTTTTATAGTTTTCTATGTATAGGTCTTTTGTTTCTTTAGGTAGATATACTCCTAAGTATTTTATTCTTTTTGTTGCAATGGTGAATGGTATTGTTTCCTTAATTTCTCTTTCTGTTTTTTCATTGTTAGTATATAGGAATGCAAGGGATTTCTGTGTGTTAATTTTATATCCTGCAACTTTACTATATTCATTGATTAGCTCTAGTAATTTTCTGGAAGAGTCTTTAGGGTTTTCTAAAGGATCATGTCTAAAGGATCCTCTAAAGAGGATCATGTCATCTGCAAACAGCGAGAGTTTCACTTCTTCTTTTCCTATCTGGATTCCTTTTACTTCTTTTTCTGCTCTGATTGCTGTGGCCAAAACTTCCAACACTATGTTGAATAGTAGTGGTGAGAGTGGGCATCCTTGTCTTGTTCCTGATTTCAGGGGAAATGCTTTCAATTTTTCACCATTGAGGGTGATACTTGCTGTGGGTTTGTCATATATAGCTTTTATTATGTTGAGGTATGTTCCTTCTATTCCTGCTTTCTGGAGAGTTTTAATCATGAATGGGTGTTGAATTTTGTCAAAGGCTTTCTCTGCATCTATTGAGATAATCATATGGTTTTTATCTTTCAATTTGTTAATGTGGTGTATTACATTGATTGATTTGCGGATATTAAAGAATCCTTGCATTCCTGGGATAAAGCCCACTTGGTCGTGGTGTATGATTTTTTTAATATGTTGTTGGATTCTGTTTGCTAGAATTTTGTTAAGGATTTTTGCATCTATGTTCATCAGTGATATTGGCCTGTAGTTTTCTTTTTTTGTGGCATCTTTGTCTGGTAGAAAACCAATTTTTAAATGACATCAAAATAATTATTCATTTGCTTTAGTCCTGTAATACTTACATAGCAGCTTAGAATAATGGTACTCACACTGCTATAAACAATATGATTATTGGAAACAGCTTAGCATTTGGTTTTTATTTTGGCCTTAGAATGTATCCCACTAAGGCTCTTTAAGCAAATTAGTATGTTTTAATGTTATCTGAAATGATTCCTCAGTTCAGTTCAGTCGCTCAGTCATGTCCGACTCTTTGCAACCCCATGGACTCTAGCACACCAGGCCTCCCTGTCCATCACCAACTCCCTGAGCTTTCTCAAACTCGTGTCCATCAAGTCAGTGATGCCATCCAACCATCTCATCCTCTGTCATCCCCTTCTCCTCCTGCCAGGATCTTTCCCAGCATCAGGATCTTTTCCAGTGACTCGGCTGGTCACATCAGATGGCTGAAGTATTAGAGCTTCAGCTTCAGCATCGATTCTTTCAGTAAATATTCAGGATTGATTTCCTTTAAGATTGACTGGTTTGATATTCTTGAAGTCCAAGAGACTCTCAAGAGTCTTCTCCAACACCACAGTTCAAAAGCATCAATTCTTCAGTGCTCAGCCTTCTTTATGGTCCAACTCTCACATCTATACATGCATGACTACTGAAAAAACCATAGCTTTGACTCCTACTGTCGGCAAAGTAATGTCTCTGGTTTTTGATATGCTGTCTAGGTTTGTCATAGCTTTTCTTCCAAGGAGCAAGCGTCTTTTCATTCCATGGCTGCAGTCACCATCTGCAATGCTTTTGTAGCCCAAGAAAATAAAGTCTGTCACTGTTTCCACTGATTCTTGGAGAGGAGCAAACTCAAAACATAGTTAGGTGGGTTTATTTGATTTTGCTTTAGAGTTTTAGGGAATTGTTCTTTAAACTTTGTTTTTGTAATTATGTAAAATACACATCCCCAAAGCCAAACATGCAGATGAATTGTGTTCAGAAAGTTCACCTTTCCCTGTCTCCTCTTTTCCTGTTCCCTCCCTCCCTGATAGATAATTGTTAGTGTTTAAAGGTTTTGATTTATCATTATTTGTATCCCCCCCACCCCTTGTTCTTAGATAAATGGTAGTATAACATAAACACTTCCGCCACCTTTCTTTTATCTTCTGACACTCTATCCTGGCATTCCCTCGGCCGCAGTATGCAAAGCCCCTCCTCATTCTCTTCTGCCACCTCCTGGGAGCCCTTGGCATGGGAGAAACAGCTTTTTCTTCCAGCCCCCATCATCTGGAATTTGTGCTGTTTCTAGTCATTTCTGTTACAAGTCATGCTGTGATGAACAGGTTATGCATGGAAATTTATATTTTGCCCAGTTGTCTTTGGGATATTATATTATCCCCAGAAGGGGGAATGGCTGGCTTAGAGGGCACATGTAATTCTAAGACTATTACAGCATTCCCTTGCATAGAGACTGGACCATTTTGTGTTCATGCTGACACGTGCCAGCACATGGCCTCGTGTGTCATCACACTTTGGCACTGTGTTGGTCTGATAGATCAGCAATGGTATCTTGGTGTCATTAATTTGCATTTCTCTTGTCAGCACAGTTGGCCATCTTTTCCTATGATTCAGAGCCACCTGCATGTATGTTCTTTTCTCTAAGAAAATTCTATTTCTAGTCCCTTTTTCTCTAGAAGGGGTTGGTTCTTCTCCACAGCAATAGTATTTTTTTAAATTAATTTCACAAACAACTATTTGAGAATTACTGCTCCAACTACTGTACGTGGTGCTAGGGAAACAGCTTAGTACAAAATGTCTGAGACCTTTTGGTGTGAGTTGCTGTTGTGCTTTAATTTTAGGAGAACTCACTGTGGCTCCCAATTCAGTACTGAATTAAGGAAGCACACCATTTTGAAGGGGTGTGGTCAGCACCGGATACACAGTGAGAGGCTTGGGAGATAGACTGAAGCAGAAAGTGTAGACAGTAGCCTGCCAGCTGCATGGCTGACTCATGTTGAGTTTTGCCACACAGTAGTTTTTAAAACTTGAATAACAAACATTTAAAGCCATGAACTTTCACATTAAAGTCAAGATTTCTGGACTTTGGGGAAACCCATAGGATGTATGAGCACTGGTTCCCACTCTTGCATGGCAGCGTTCTCCAGATGGGACTCTCTCCATCTCACCCCGATCCCTTCACACCTAATACGTGCATGCTCAGAGTGGGAGCCGTTGTCATGGATGGATTTGAGCACTTGGAATGTGGCAAGTCTGAACTGGGATGTCGCATTCTGTTTACTGTGGACAGCAGAACATTTAAAGTGAAACATGAGGCCCTCATTTTATTTTTGTTGGCTGTACATTCTGCCTGCTTCAGTCGTTTACAGTTTTGCCTAAGTTTCTGTGGACACTGGAGCTTTTAAACTGCAGCTCTTAATTTAAAATATTAAATTAATGTGACCATGTTCTTGATTTGAGAAAATAAGAACATGTGTATTTTGCAAATGGGTGACTTTTCATAGGCCTCTGAGCAGTCATGAGGCCTGTTTATACTTGATCTGCTCCAGTAGTAGAGGGTGAGACAATGCTGGAAATACTGGGTTGGCCAAAATCTTTGTTTCAGTTTTTCCGTAACAGCATGCCAACACCCGAACGAACTTCTTGGCCAATCCAATATTTTAATTTCTAACAGAATTGACTTGGAATCTTGGTTGTTGAGCTGTGTTTTTCAAACACAGCTTTCCAAAAAAAATTTTTTAATTGAGGTGTCCTTTATGTATAGTGACCTGTTTGTATCTTAGGTATACTCTTCAGTTCTCTGTGACAGTTCATTTCAAGGCACAGAACATGGGTCATCTCAGAAGCTCCTGCCTGCCCCTTGTCCAGCAGCCCTCTCCTCCTGGAACCACTGCTCATTCAATTTCTGTCACCATCATTTAATGCTCCTGGTTTTATTGTTGTTACCTTTATGGATTTTTTGTATTAATATGTCTACTAATATGTGACCCATTGATCTTGACTCGTAAAAGTAGCATTGGTTTGTAGAGTAGTTCACTCACTGTTTTAGTACACATCCTTAGGTGAGACTCTATTATTTTTTATATATATATACACACACACACACACACATATATATATCTTGGTAAACGTGTTTTGTTGGATGTGTGTGGTTCTCCCTTCTTTTTCTTTATCAAGGAGCTCTTATTCCCAAAACATTTTTTGTTTTGTTACTTCTTTATTCACATGTGCCCACTTCTTTTTCCCTCTACGGACCATGCTGGCACCAGTTTACATTGACACTGTTAGCGGTTCCTTAAGTAGAGATCAAGTCCATTATGAAATCTCCTGTGGTGAAACGATCCCAGAGTGTGCAATGGGCCAGCTTCAGTGACTCATGAGTTTTCAGTTATTTCAGTACTGCTTAAAGAAAGAGGTTCAATTAGCTACTGTGTCTATCCCCAAGGCCTGCCTGCACAGGCAGCTCTTTGAACATACCTTGATTGTGACTTCTTCATCCCTGTCTTACAGGCCAAACTGCCCGACCTGCAACCATTCCCTTCTCCCGATGGAGACACTGTGACCCAGCATGAGGAACTGGTCTGGATGCCTGGTGTTAATGACTGTGACCTCCTTATGTACTTGAGGGCAGCAAGGTAATAGGAGTCCACATCCTCCTGCTTTCTGAATTGATGAGTGGTCAGTAAACTTTCCCCTTTCCCTTGAAGTTGTATTTATATATTGGGCATTCTCTGGCTTTACGTTTTGTTATGCTCTCTGTAATCAGAGCCCTGCTCCTTCTTACTGGAGAAACACAACTTTCGATGTTGAAGTCACTTTTTTCTCCTTGATGTTTGCCCCAACACAGATTTTAGAACTTTTCAGAAAGAAAACATCGTAAGTCACACATTCCAGTATCAACGCTCTTAATACAATTGAGTAATTGGCTCATTCAGTGCATCTTAAAATTCCATTCCATATTTCTTTGTTCCATGGCTGTTCATTGGTATCCGACCTAAACTTTCCATTTTGAGGGCTTACCTATATGAATACTTGCTAACCTGAAAATGCCTAAATTACAAAATGAGAAGTTCACGTCTGTCCCAGACATGTCACAGTGCAGGCAGGGCCTTCTTTGTCTGCAGGGGTTTCTGGGACTCACTCACTGCAGTATCAACAACAGGCAACCAAAATGTTGAAGTAAGGCAGTGATGGAGATGTAACTCTGGCTGCTGTGCGGTCAGCAGTGTAACTTGGAGGCTACAGCAGAGATGGAGGCTTCAGGGCAGGGGTGACTACTGAGAGTTTTTTTCACCTCTTCCACGTTTGCTTAGAGATGGTTAATGTACAGCATGAGAAGAGTTAAGTAAAATTTCAAAGGATTCAGTTTTACATATTTTCTGGAGACTGACCTTTCAAAAGTTTATAATCTAGCTGACCATTCTGGCAGATAGTTTTAGATTATTCACGCCCTCAAAACTAAAATCTAAGTACTGATAAAGCATGGGAAGAAAAACAAATGGAATCGAATGAGAATAACATTTCTCTTTCTCAGTGAGTAAATAGTGAACTGCCGAGAAACAAAAAAAAATGTTTAAGATGAGAGCAGAAGCAGGCCTGAGAACTCTGGCTTAATTGCGCATATAGTGGTGGAGTTTGTTCTGGGCTGGAGCTGTGCTCTGAGAACCGAGGGCTGAAATGTCTGCTCTGCTGTCTTCTCTTCCCGTCTCCACAGGAGCATGGCAGCCTTCGCCGGGATGTGTGACGGAGGCTCCACGGAAGATGGCTGTGTGGCGGCTTCGCGGGATGACACCACCCTCAACGCACTGAATACGGTGAGACCTTTGAAGTTCCCTAGGTGGGAAGCAAATTCTTCTTTCTTCTGTGCCGGCCACAGGGAGTCTGTGGTGATGGTCCATGAAGGGGTCTGAAGTCTCAGGAGGCAGTGCTGTGGGGTGCTGCTGGACTTGAAAGATGGGAGTCGTGGTCCCGGTGGTGGGCTCCATGACCTTGGCCAGTGATGTGGCACCTCCAAATTGACCTTGTGACCTGCGTCTGCGCTCCAGGACTGTGGTGAGCCTCTGCCAAGAGCCTGGTGATAGTGGTCAGAGTTCACTGAGATCTCACAAGCCCAGTAGTAGGCACAGTGATCTTACTGAATCCTCACAGCGCCCCTTTTAGGAAGGCTCCATTATTACCACCATGTGGACCCAGGCAAGTGAGTTGAGAGCAATGGAGTCACAATCCATGGTCATACACTTAAGGTGTGAATCCAGAGGCCCTGCTTTCCAAGCCTTAATATTCTTTGAACAAATTTGGTTTTTATAGATTTGGCTTTGGAGCCATGTAAATATTTCAGATGTTTATAAAACAAAGTTAAATTAAAAAAAAAATAATAATCCTTAAAAAAAAACTAAAGTAAAATGTAACCCACGAGCATAACGGTACTGAGTTGGTTGCATCACATATCCTGTGTGAGCAGTCATCTGCTTTAATCCTATGACTCCACGGCAGCTCAGAATAACCCAGCTTGAGCCGCTGCTAGCAGCAGGATTCCTGAAACCAGTTTACTTCTGTGGACGCTCCTTTTTGACCTCAGAGAATATCCTGTGGGGCTGCACAGGACAATGAGTGTGTCATAGTTCCTTGAAACAGTTCTTCTCCTGTGTGTTCATTAATGTGGAACGATCAGGTCTGAAATATAACGAATTTTTATGGATTTCTGATCTGTTCACAAAGAGTCTGCATGGTTCTATATACTAGATAGGATATTAAGATGAGGCTGAGCAACTCTTGGTGATGATTAAGTTTCATTTAAGCACCCTTTTTGTCTGTCTTTTTCTTGAGAGGTTACTGTAATTGGAAGGAACTTCTTTCAGTCACCTGTTCCAGTCTCTAAATAGATTAGAATCCAAAGCACAGGAAGACCAGGTGACTTGTATGATTATTGTCAACAATCCAAAAAGTTGGTAACAGACCCCAATTTAGGGATCTTCCTGCTGTACAACTTGTTGTTGGGGAAACATGTAGATATCTGAATGACATAGCGGTTTTTATTCCTGGTCTAGTTATGTTTCTTGAGTGTTACATAACATTATAATAGTCTCTTATATATTGGAGGTTGAATCACCTTGCTTGGGCATAAGCCATGTTCCAAATAAGTGAATGATTTTCATGTTCCCATTTACTTTCTCACCTATTTGCTACTTAGAATTTTTGTGGTTATAAGGAATCCTTATTCTGAACATACAGTGATAGAGCCAGAGGGGGCCTTTGAGATTATTTTACAGATGAGAAAACTGAGACTCAGAAATGATGAATCTGCCAGCAGTGGTTATGGCAGATGTAGCTGTGAATGTCTGTGAATTCAAAATACCCTAAAAAATGTGTGTATATTCAAAGTAACTCTTTGAAATGAGCTAGTTTTCTGTTGGGTTTTGGTATAAAAGCTTTATGAAAAAAAATTCTCCTTCATGACTCTGCTGATCAGTTGAATTTTGAGTAACAAAAATGTTGCCATATTTAATTAAATGTCTGCTTTTGACACTTTTTCTGAATTTATCTGATTTATTCTCTGTCTTATTCCAACCCATCTAAAGATTCTGTGGAACATACTTTTGTACAGAAATAATTTGAGCTATTTTTGCCTGTGGTCCTTTGTAGCAAGTTCCTTCTGAAATTTTCTTAAGCATTGCCGGAGGGTTTTGGTTTATGAGTTTTTGTTTCTGTGAAGCTTACCTTCTCATCATTTGAAATTCTTCCTGCCTAGGCGAGCCCAGGGTGGCTCAGGTGTCGGATTATGCAATACAAGTGCATTTAGCCATCAAAAGACTAAGTTGTGTGCTCATTTTATGATGAATGGAAACATTTAGTGGCTGTTTTAATTTTTATACTTTTGTTGTGCTGGTTCATGGAGCGTTTTAGTTGCAGGCACTTTCTTTAATGAGAAGTGAAGTGATTGGAAAAATCTTGAGAGAAGCTAATGTTTATTTCACATTCCTTGGAATAAGAGTGTTTTGAGTTATGTTAAGTAGTAAATTAAAAAGATAAATTCATTGTCATGTGAGAAGTATTTATTATTTCTTAAAGTATAGCATAAAGTCAAAACAATGTAAAGCATTTATCAACTTAGAATAAACCTGTGTCTATTTCCTGTTTCCCAGGACAGTGTAGAAATTTAAAGTATATGGAATCTGCAGTGCGGCTGCATTATAGGATATTTAGTAGCCCAGTAGGACTGTTTGAATTTCAGTTCAGTCGCTCAGTCCTGTCTGACTCTTTGCGACCCCATGGACTGCAGCACGCCAGGCCTCCCTGTCCATCACCAACTCCCCAAATAAAGAGTTTAATGTTTAAAACTGCAGTCACTAATAGAACATTTTTGAACTGTTTGTTCTTTATTACGATTTTGAGTGTACATGCTCAGTCAGGTCTGACTCTTCATGACCCTGTGGACTGTAGTCCACCAGGCTTCTCTGTCCCTAGGGTTTTCCAGGCAAGAATATTGGAGTGGGTTGCCATTTCCTTTTCCATATTACCATTATATGGACCTATTTTTAAATATAAGCTCCTCTGGATTATTTAATTGAGATTTTTCTTCATTATTCCCAAATGAGAATTTTAGTGTATATTAAAAATATTTATTGGAGTGTAATTTTTGTATAATAAACTGCTCTCATTTAAAGTATATAATTTGATGAGTTTTTTTAGATGTGTATACCAATGAAGCTACTACAGTGTTCAAGGTAGAAATCATTTCCAGCATCTCCCAAAAGTTGCCTCATGCTCTTTTATAATCCTGTGCTGCTTCTAGCCTCAGATAACCACTGATACATTTTTCTCATTATAGATCAGTTGCATTTTCTAGAATGTTGCATGAATTAGAATAATATTATATGTAATACTTGGGTTTTGGAGTTTTTCAGCCCAGTAATTTTATAGTAGATGTATGTTGTCACATTAGCAGTAGTGCATGCCTTTTTTATTGCTGAGTAGTATTCCAATCTATGGATATCCGTAGTATTTTATCCTTTCACCTGGTGATGGACATTTGGGTTTTTTCCAAGCTTTTGGCCATTATGAATTGTTACACAAGTCTTTTTTTATAACATGTATTTTCATTTCTCTTGAGTAAATACCTGGCAGTGCTGGTAGCTTTTTAGAAACTTACCAAACAAGTTTCCACAGTGGCTGTACCATTTTACATTCCCGTTAGTAGTGTGTTAGAATTTCAGTTATTTAGCATCCTCCACAAGACTTGATTCTGGGAGCCCAGATTCACAGACTTAGGAAGACAAAAGAGAACTGTGCTCCATGTACACAGACACAAACTAAAGGCTTGTGGTTAATTACACTGTAGTTTTAAGTTTCTACAGCCTTGCCATCAGAAGCCACAGTTCCTTTAAGTCCTTCTGGATGCCCCACAGGGTATCTGCACTATTTTTGAGTTGGTCACCCTCTTCATCTTTCAGTTTCTGGTTGGTAAACTGGTTAACCCCCGAGCATTCAGAATACATGGAAGGCTCAGGAAGACTTCATTCTCAATGCCCATACATGCCCTTCACCACTGTTGACACTGGATGATTCCTGAATAAATGTTTCAGCATGGATTCAGTAAGATCAGCCACACTTAATCCAGTAGCCCAGTTAGTATATCCTTTTAGCTTGATGACTTCATAGGCACTCTCAACTACCATCTTATGTACTTCCTTCCAGTTTTCACTATTATTATTCTCTATTCCCATTTCTGGATTCACTTCCTGGAGAGAAATGCTGGGCACATTCATTCCACTCCACACAGCCATGCTTGAGTCACCATGTTCTCCCAAAATCCATCTGTGGCAGCTGCTGAGATGAATGCCAAGTTTTTCATCCATTAGTTCAGTTCAGTCACTCAGTTGTGTCCAACTCTTGGTGACCCCATGGACTGTAGCATCCCAGACTTCCCTGTCCGTCACCAACTCCCGGAGCTTACCCAAACTCATGTCCATCAAGTCTGTGATGCCATCCAACCATCTCATCCTCTGTCATCTGCTTCTGTTCCCGCCTTCAATCTTTCCCAGCATCAGGGTCTTTTCCAGTGAGTCAGTTCTTCTCATCAGGTGTCCAAAATATTGGAGTTTCAGCTTTAGCATCAGTCCTTACAATGAATATTCAGGGCTGATTTCCTTTAGGATTGACTGGTTGGCTCTCCTTGCAGCCCAAGGGACTCTCAAGAGTCTTCTCCAACTCCACAGGTCAAAAGCATCAATTCTTTGGTGCTCAGCTTTCTTTATAGTCCAACTCTCCCATCCATACATGATTATTGAAAAAACCACAGCTTTAACTAGACGGAACTTTGTTGGCAAATTAATATCTCTGCTTTTTAGTATGCTGTCTAGGTTGGTCATAGCTTTTCTTCCAAGGAGGAAGCATCTTTTAATTTTTAGCCATAAGACAGCGAAATCTAGCAGAATCCAGATTACATCCACTCGCAATCACACAGTGCTTGGGCAATCCACTTGATTTCCAGGTAACGTATGTGAGAATATCTGCAGGTGCCTCTCCCCTTCTTGCTAGTGAACCCCTGCACTTAACCACCACAGTCTTGGAATTGGCAGTGACAGAGTAATCTTTGTCTGCCACGATTTTTGGTGTCTGAAGGAATAAGCTCCTGTGCTGCAGGTCCATTATTTCTCCTTTGAGTTTATCTTCCAAAACATCCACAAGAGCAAGCTCATCAGTCAGAGACTTCCCCAGAATGCTGATGGCACATGTCACACTGACTTGTCCAATACCCACTACAGTGATCTTATTGTTTGGAACCGTTCCCTCTTCTTCTGCAACTGGTGCAATCAGTTTTTCTATAAGAGTTGCCATTGTGCCCAGGGAGGAAAGTTCTCCAGACAGTGGAAAGGATAGCAGAAAGAAGACAAAGCAGCGTGCATCTTCTCTCTTCTTAGTCATTCTTAATAGAGAGTTATCAATATTATTAATCTTTTCAGATAAGTAGTGTTTGGTTTCATTTGATTTTTTTCCCCCCTCTGTTGTTTTCTGTTTCATTGATCTCTCAATCTTATTTCTATTATTTCTTTTCCACTTATTTTGGGTTAATTTGAATATTTTTTCTCCTAGCTTCCTAAGGTGGGGTCTTAAATAACTGACACAAATTCTAATTTGTTGTTCTTCTATAACCTTTTAGTTAAAAATTTTTAAAAAAATTTTATGTGTGATTTCTTCTTTTACCTGTGGATTGTGTAGAATTAAATTGTATAATTAACATGGACTTAGAATTTTTTTTTCCCTCTCTCCTTCCTTCCTTTTGGAATGTTATTGATTTCTAATTTAGTTCTGTTGTGATCAAAGAGTACCCAATGAGATTTCAATCTGTTGAGATCTGAGACTTAGTTCTTGTCTCAGCATGTGATTTATCTTGTGAATGTTCCATGTGCACTTGTAATGAACCTCTATTCTGCAGTTATTTGGTGTACTGTTTTATAATTGTCAGTTTCTTTGGGGTAGTTGATATTATCATTCAGATCTTCTCTGCCTTATTTATTTATTTTAGTTTTGACTGTGCTGGGTCTTTTTTGCTGCATGCCGATTGTTCTCTAGTTGCACAGAGTGGGTGCTACTTTCTAGTTGTGGCATGTGGGCTTCTCATTGCGGTGACTTCTGTTGTTGTGGAGCAAGACCCTAGAACGTGGTGAGCTTGCTCCGCAGCTTGTGGGATTTTCCCGGACCAGGGATCAAACTCCTGTTGCCTGCATTGGCAGGTGGATTCTTAACCACTGGGCCACCAGGGAAGTTCATTCTTTTATCTAGTTGTGTTGTCAGTTACTGAGGGATGTATTAAAGTCTTTCACTGTGATCGTGAATTTGGTTATTTCTCTTTTTGTCTCTGTTAGTTTTGCTTCATGTGTGTGGGAATTGTATTACTAGGTGTATGAACATTTCTAATACTGATGTTGCTCTATGTACTAAGCCTGTTCCTCTTTTGGTATGATCCTTTTTGTGCCTAGTGATACCCTTTGTCTTGAATTCAGTTTTGTCCGAAATTAATACAGTGCTCTAGCTTTCTTATGCCTCTTGTCTGCATCTGGTATGTCTTCTTCCAGCTTCTTACTTCGGATTTTTTGTTTGTTTGTTTGTTTGTTTAAAGTACCTCCCCTGTGTACTTTAGCTTTCTAGTTGTTTCTTGCTTTTTTATCCCATCTGGCAAGCTCTACCTTTTGTTTGGAGTGTTTAGTCCATTTTAACAGTGCAGATAATTCTCCGGTTGTATGAAACTTAAGCCACTTACTTTTTTAATAGCACAGCTAGTGTCATTGGAGAATCACAGAAGTAGTTAATATATTGTTACTTTTATGGCCACACGATGTTACTGTTGATTTAGTGGTGAACTTGTAAAATAGGCACACAGTTCTTTGTTTGCTCATTATCATTAATATGTATTTCTTAGCTTTTTGCTTCTTACATAAAAAAGTTTTGTACTGTTATAAAGGAAGAATACGTAATAAATATGTTGGCTTCTCTTACTACAAGAGGGTATTCTTAGTAATTATGGGCATACTTCTTAATGTATGTCAGCAAAAATATGTTTTTGTTGTTGTTGTTCAGTCACTCACTCATGTCTGACTCTTTGCGACCCAATGGACTGCAGTATGCCAGGCTGCCCTGTCCATCACCAACTCCTGAAGTTTACTCAAACTCATGTCCTTTGAGTCTGTGATGTCATCCAACCATCTCATCCTCCATCACCCTCTTCTCCTCTTGCCTTTAATCTTTCCCAGCATCAGGGTCTTTTCCAGTGAGTCAGCTCTTCACATCAGGTTGGCCAGAGTATTGGAGCTTCAGCTTTAGTATCAGTCCTTCCAATGAGTATTCAGGGTTGATTTTCTTTAGGATTGACTGGTTTGATCTCCTTGTTGTCCAAGGGATTCTCTCAAGAGTCTTCTCTAGCACCACAGTTCAAAGGCATCAATTCTTCATTGCTCATAATATGTTTTATTATGTTTTACTATTTTATTTTAAATTGTGAATGCCTAAAAATGCAGAATTGTTTTATTTATAAACATACATAGCATATGTTAAATAATATGTTAAAATATGACAAAGCAATGATGCTGTCTCTGAAAGGTCAGAGATAGAAATGTTTCTGTATGTTTCTCTTTAAGGAGTTTTCTTTTAATTAAAATATTTTTTAAAATTATTTATTTATTTTGGCTGTGCCGAGTCTTCCTTGCTGCACAGTCTTTTCTCTGGTTGTGGTAGCAGGGGCTACTCTGTAGCCGTGGTGTGTGGCCTTCTCATTGTTGCAGCTTCTCCGTTGCAGAGTATGGGCTCTGTGGCAAGGGCTCAGTAGTGGTGGTGCACAGCCTTAGCTGCTCCACGGCATGTGGGATCTTCAGGAATAGGGATCGAACCTGTGTCTATTACACTGGCAGGTGGATTCTTCACCACTGAGCCACCAGGGAGGCCCCATATCAGTTTCATTTAGGCTTATCTGTACACATTTAGCTTATATGTAACTCTTGAACATAATTGCTGTGTAGTATATAAATGGCCCATAGTATTCTAATGAGATTAATTCAGCCATCTTTAAATGCTTACATTTATTTGGTCTCTTATTAATACAAAGTAGACCTTTATATTTATGCTTGGAAGCTGCAGCAGAGCCCCATAGCTTGAGGGTAAGTTTTCCTGGAAGATACTATTCTGACTTATTTTTACTAAATTGATATTGGATTTTATTCTTTGAGCTCAGATATCTTTCCCATTTCCTAATAAAATTCAGATTCTTTGACTTCTCTTTCTCAGAAACTTATTTGCATTCTTATGTTTACTTTCACTAACACTAAACATATGTATGTTCACTATATATAAGTAAAATTTATAATCATGCAGCAAAGATTTCACCTTTGCCTGGACAGTTTTATTCCCTGAAATATGGGTGGCTGTTAGATATTTGGATTAAGCTTTTTACATATTCACGAGAGTATGTATGTGTTTGCTTACTTATTTATGCACACCCACATCTCCTTCAACAGAGGATTAAAGGCTTCCAAACACTTAATAGTTTGTTTTTATCTCTGATCTATAAATATCACTGTTTGTTAACCATTGAGTATTAATCATTTTTGTTTTCTGAGCTATAACCCAATGTCTGGTACATGGTGGAAAGAGACACTAAATATTTGTTGAATGATGGAATAAGTAAATCAGGTTCAAGTCCAAATCACATTTGATCACCCAGAACTTGGTGTTGTAAAGTTGGCACATCAGAGTAAGCCTACACTCAGAATCATTTTCATGTTCTTCTCTTTCATTCTAAAACTTAAGTTTAAGTCTATAGAACTTCTCTCAGAGATTTTCTGTTTGTTCTTTGTAAATGGACTTCCCTGAAGCACTTGGCCCTGAATTAGCTTTGCAGTGCTCCAGACTTAAATGGATGTTGAGTATTACCCAGCTCCCAAATACTGTGTTGCCAAAAGGTCCTTTTATTATCGTTTGTCCAGTAGCTCAGACGGTCAAGAATCCACCTGCAGTGCAGGAGACCTGTGTTCTATCCCTGAGTTGGGAAGATCTCCTGGAAAAGAGAATACCTACCCACTCCGGTATTCTTTCTTGGAGAATCCCCATGGACAGGGGAGCCTGGTAGGCTACAGTCCATGAGGTTGCAGAGAGTCCAAAAGACATGACTGAGTGACTAAGCACACAAATTATATGATCAGGATTCTCCTAAATTGATTCCACCCTAACACCCTTTACTTAAATTCTCCTCTTTTTATTATACTCCATTCAGATTAGTCACCATTACTTGGTTAGAGGGTGGTAGTTTTGGTCTGTCAGGATTTTGGATCAGAAGAGTATTAGTTGATATGCTACATGCTTTCTATTTATGGAAATCCAATAATTTTATCCAATTATCTCCAATAATTTTTAAGAACATCTTACTTAAATCAGTTTTGACAAGCACTTTTGCTAGTGTTGTATTTATATCATAGCAGGATATTGGAATCCTCCTCATATTGTTAATGGTAGTATAAATAAAGATGTAGAAAGAGACCATGTAGTTGAAGCTTTGTCATATAACCAAGACCTTTTCAACTGATTATCAGCATTTGTTGTTCAGTCGTGTCTGACTCTGTGACCCCATGGACTACAGCATGCCCAGCTTCCCTGTACTCCACTATCTCCTGGAGTTTGCTTGAATTCATGTCCATTGAGTTGTTATACTAGCTAACCATCTCATCCTCTGTCCATGGTATAGTTTTTATATACGTGTATGTGTATAACCAAATACATATCATCATCATTGGACAAATTAAGGTTCCACTATTTTTCCCAACAGAAAAAAAGTGTTTAACAACTATAAGGCAACAATAATAAAGCACTACAAACACCACATAATCCAGTAACAGCTATCAGTGCAAATATTTTTAAGACTTTTTTCCATATAATCCCTAGTATTACATTTATGTAGATGTGAATGGGTTGTGTGATTTTATTTGATTTTCTTTATGTATGTTTACAGTCAAGTTCCACCACTAGTTTTATGTTTGTAAATAGTTAAAAGAAAAACAATAGTTTCAGTTATCATTTGCCTCAATATAGGTACCTTACTCTATTTCAGTTTGAGAAAAAGCTGAACAATGTCTAATTAATATACTTGACCAGTACCTGGGAAAACATCGACTGAGTAGTTAACACTCAGTAGCTGTTGAAATTCACAATTCTTACACCCGTGACATCATGTTCTTTACAAATAGTAATGATTCACCATACCTTTCTCTGTCTTATTTAAAACATTAGTATTTTCTCTAACATGGTTATAAAATAACTTCGCAAGAACCAGGCCCTGCACTTCATCAGATACACACCTCTCTTTTGACACTGGGGCCTCAATTTTGCTGCAGTATGGGCAACAAGTTTATACAAAGAAAACAAGATGAGTGAGTCCATTACCTGAATCTGTCAGTCTAGCCAGTTCCTGGTGCCGTTTCTTTCGTTTTTCCTTCTTTAAGGCAGCTCTGTATTTTTTGTGGCTGGGAAACCGAAACATACACCATCATTGGTCACACCTGAAATTCTGTCTGGAGGCCCCCTTTCCACTGCGTCAAGTGCAGGAAAGTCTCTCTAATACTAGGTAGTGGATCTTGATGATATGTATTTGGCTTAAAAATGGCAGAACCTAACATTTTCCCATAAACTTGTGTGAGTAATGCAGTAAACCTAGTACTGTTTGGCCAACATGCTTATAAACGCAGATGGACGCACTGCTGTCACACAGCAGTATCGACTTTTAATGTTTGTCATCCACCTTTTCCAGAACTTGCTTATTAAGTTGTCTGAGACAGTTCTTGGACTGTAGAGACTGTGGCATCAAGTAAACAGGATTTTTGGACTTGGGAAATGGCCATAGAGCTTTTGTTTACCATTGATGTTCCCAGGCAATGATTCTAGGAGCAATACATGGCATATTTGGCATGGAAAAATCATTGTATTCACACACAACAGGTAATGACTTGTTTATATTATTAATTGGAAATTAGTCCATTAGAGGCAGAAGAAAATGTCAGGAAAAGTAGGAAGGATAGGTTGGAGTTACTTATTCTTTACACTTTACAAAATACACTCACAGCAAATCTTGGTAGGTAGTCATTTGAAATCTTCCTTGGTAGATTTGGTGTGTTTATAGGTAGGTCACTGCTTTGCTTTTTATTATATAGCTAGTGCCATATCCAAAACTAAGCAGTTGTCTGTCAGCTATCAGCTTTTCTCCTAGTTCTGCATATTCTGACTTACAGTTCTTTATCTAGAGAGACTTAATGAATGTATAGAATAAAAAATACTTCTGTTCATTCATGGTAGTACTCACTGAATGAACAAACATATTTTCTAAAATATAGAAAGTATTACTGTAAAAGTGAATTGGCTAGTGATTTGTAGGAATTTCTCAAATATTGATCTCGCAGTTGTAGGTAATCTTTTTGGCGTCTAGTTTAATCTTGGATAGCATGAAATAAACTGTCTTGTCATAAATTAAGAAAAATGTAAAAGCAAGTTACAAAACTGAAGTATGATTCTGTTTTTGTTTGAAAGAATTACATGTATAATATAATTAAATACTTATGACTTTAATGTATGCTGGCAAATATTAGATTATACTTGTAGAGAAAATACCTCACTTGAATTGTTCACAATTATTTTTTTGGACTGTGTGAACTTGGTTTTGGAGGGGTTAGAGGTTTAAGTGAGTCAACAGATATTTTTGAGTATTAGCAGGTGCAAGGAATGTCTACTTAGTGGAAATACCTCTGTAAGTAATTCAGAATCATATCCTCTGTCAGGTAAGTCATTTATTTATCTGATAATTGTATCAGAAGTTACCACCCTTTGGTGTGCATATGTGGACCTATTTTCTTTTAATTTAGAATTCTGAAATAATAGAGTTTACTTGGTTAGAAAGGCAGTTTAATATAGGACTGAGTAAGCCTTTGTTCAGAGTTATAATACATACGTGACTTAAAAATCTTTTTTTCTTTTGACTTTGAATGTTGGAAAGCTTCTGTTCCATTTCCTTAAGTGCCCTCAGTTTTCACTGTGTATTCCCATCTCTTGTTGCATTTTTGTCTCAAATTTAAATTTTAAATTGAAGGGAATATAGTTTTTTATAGGAAAAATATTTTTCCTATAAATAAAATATTTATATAAATAAAATAATAAAAATATTCTCATTTTTAATTTGAAAAGTATTCCAGTGTACAGAAAATTGGAAAAAAATAGTACAGTAAGCATCTATGAACTCAGTATCTAATGAACATTTCTCTCTATATATGTATATTTCTATGTATATTAATATGTGAAAATATATATATATATATATATATATATACTGGAGAAGGAAATGGCAGCCCACTCTGGTACTTTTGCCTGGAGAATCCCATGGACAGAGGAGCCTGGTAGGCTACAGTCCATGGGGTCACGAAGAGTCGGACACGACTAAGTGACTTCACATTCACGTGTGTGTAACCATTTTATTCCTCCTTGTGGTCAGCTCTGTCTGTATGTCTTTTAAAATGTGGCACGTACACTAAAGCAATACTTGCCAGATTTGATCAGCATGTGGTGACAAGAAGTTATTTTCAGTTACCCTGAGAGCTCGCCTCGGTGCAGTAAGCTTTTATGAAAATGTACGCATCATGTGCTTTTTTTTCATTGTGTTTTGTCTTTCTCTTATTTCATTTTTCTGTGTGTAAATGCCTTTGCTAAGCCATTCTCTCCCCAACTCAGCTTTTTGACTGAATTTTCAACCAGACATCAAACCTTAAGTTTACCAGTGTTACTCTCATTTTACTAGTTATCAGCTATTGGTCAGCTGCCTGATGTCATTAATAACAACAATATTAATAAGCTGTAATAAAATTAAAATGTACTTGTTGGTTGAGTGCTTATATGTTAGGTGAAAGTTTAAGTGCTTCTTATGAATGATTGTATTTGATTATAACAATTCTGTAAGAGAAGTGTGGTTAGCACCTGCAGTTTATTAAGCACACTCGGACGTATACACATGTTTTAAACTTTATGTGTCAGACTATGAGGATAGTCCGACTCGAGCCCAGCGCCTCATCTCAGTCCTCTTGAGAATCTGCACTTTGGGCGATTCATTGTTCAGCCAATTGAAAACCCTTCCTGCTGCCACCTGGCTGCATGTCTCCCTCTGTCCTCCCAGGGTCTCAGCAAACAAAAGCTTTTACTTTGGTTTGGCCAAAGTTAGAAAGTTCCTTTGCTAATTAAAAAAAATTTCTGTCTCATAAGATTTTTTTTCCGTGCTAAATACTGATAAAATGTTTTGAGGCTTCCGTGGTGGTTTGAAAAATGTCTACCAAAGCATCAGTCAGTTGGAATTTTAGCACCTGTGAACCGGCATGAAGCATTAATATCAATATGGTGAGTATTTAGCAAGTCAGGATAAAAGCCCTTAGCCCTTTTACATTGAAGAAGAGGCTTTAATACAATCATTCATTCATTTATTTATTCAGCAATAAATGTGATGGAGTCCCTGCTCTTTGCAAAGCCCTTATGGGAGAGCATTTGATGAGTGTTGAAATCTAAGTAAGCATTTAATCTTAGAATAAAGTAGGCCCATGAGTTTTAAAAGGGCTTATATATTAACATAACTTCTGAAATGTAGAATATTAAGATTTATAGTGTTTGTACTAGTATGTGTGTTTCTTAATACTAGTTTGAAATATATTTCAGAATAACTTTTTTTCCCCCGCAACTCTCCTAGATAAATTTTTTTACCCCAAAGTTTGAAGGTCACTGTAGTAGTTTCCTGTGGCTGCTCTGGCAAATAGTGTACCGTAAACTTCAGAACTTAAAGCAACAGATTTCTCACAGTTCTGGAGCCCAGAAGTTCAAAATCAGGGTGTCAGTTGGGCCATGCCTCCCTCTAGCTCCTCGGGGAGAATCATCCTGTGCCTCCTCCAGCACTGAGCGGCTTTGAGCTCACTCTCTCTGCTTGCCTTCACTTCGCTGTCTTCTCTGTGTATCTAGGTCTTCTCTGTCCCGTGTTTTTCCACAGCCCCTCTTTTTGTAAGGATGCTAGTCATTGGATATTGGGCCCACCTGAATAATCTAGAATTGTCTTCTCATCTTAAAATCCTTAACTTCATCACAGTCATGTCTGTGAAGACCTTTTCTGAAATAAGGTTGCAGTTGCATATTGCCGGGGTTTGATGTGGAAGTCTTCTGGTGGTGGTTTTTCAGCCCCCAACAGCTGGGTTTTGCTGTTGTATACAGTGTTACTAAAATAAATTGTAGTACTTATTTTTAGTTTTCTGTAATAGTTTATTTCCTACCCCTTTCTATCAGTTATAACTTACTTAGATTTAAGTGCGAACATTATCATCTTGAGAACGTTAAAGTATTTTACTAGTGACTGTGATATCTCTGTAAAATCCAAGGACATTTGATTGCTAAAATACTGTCACATTTTTATTGATATAATATACCATGTATGTGGCTTTCTTTGTACAAAGAATATATTTATTTAGATAAGAGAATTATCATCTATGGTTATAGATTATCATAGATTATCTATAGATAACCTATAGAATCTATAGATAACCATAGATTATCATTTATGGTTAACCATGTTAACTGACTTATTCTGACCTGTCAGGTTGCTGAGTATTTCTTCCTTGGCTCTACCCTAGATGGTCCCAGCCTGCCCCTCAGGGGCTCTTGGGGGCAAGGTCTTGTGCTGCTGGTAGATCTGGTTGCGGTGGCCTGGGATCAGCCCTGGCTACCTTTGAAGCTGTTCCTTTCTAAAGTCTCTGCTGTCTCTTCCATCTCCTGTCCTTCAGCTCTGCCCTGTCCATCTCTTCTCTAAGAGACAGACATTTCCCCATAGCCAGGCATTCTCAGAGCTTCTTACATCACCACATGACCTGCCCACCCTTGCCTATCTTGCTGCCTGGCTTTGGTTAGCTTCCTCCTTGACCATAGAATGGGTTGAGTGTGTATTCCAGCTTTGTGTGTGTGTGTGTGTGTGTGTGTGTGTATGCACACGTGCTCAGTCATGTTCAACTGTTTCAGCTCCCTGGATTATAGCTCTGCCAGGCTCCTCTTTCCATGGGATTTCTCAGGCAAGAATACTGGAATGGGTTGCCATTCCTTTCTGCAGGAGTTTTTCCTGACCCAGGGATCAGGTCTTGGTCTCCTGCATTGTTAGGTGGGTTCTTTACCACTGCACCACCTGGGAAGCCAGAAGTGTTCCAGCCTACTCCAGTACTTTGGAATACTAGTTCTTCAAGGATTTAGGCGAAGGATGGCTCTAAATTTTTCTCCCCTTTCTACCCCTTCCCCCAACCATTTCACCAGCGAGATACACGTTTTCATGTGTTCTCCAGTCTGACTTCACTTGATGCCTCTGAGTTATCATGCTGGCCGCCATCACACAGAATCTCTTGGGACTGTTGAGAGTTTGAGGTCTTTGGTTTGTATGGTATTTGGCAAGCTCGGTAGTCTTCCACAGTCAGGCTCTCTTCTGCTGCTGCTGTGTTTTGAAATTGTACGGTCTTTTTCCTTTGTTCTTTCAGACCTCTTGTTAGACTGAGAAATCCAGAATGGTGAGGAGGCTAAGCAGGCTAAGCTAAGGCTCAGGGCGAGGCTTCTTGGTTCTCCAGGGCCATAGCTGGAGGCATTGCTGGGGTTGCCCAAAGCCTCGTTGTTTATTTCTTAGTCACTCACTTTGTTCTTGGATGAGGTTTCTAGATAAAAGAGCAGTCACTCAAAAATATTCCCACCTCTGTAGTCTTGCATGCTTTGCTGTGTGCCTCTTTGATTTTCTTTGTTCCACTACTTGATCATTGCAGCCAGAAAGAATAATGCACTATTGTTTACACAGCCTTAAAATTACTCGTCAAATATCACTAAGGTTAAGGTTACTGAACCCTGTGGATGGGAAGCAGTCATTTCTGTACTTAAATTCTACTGAGTAGGAATTCAAGCACTTTTTGTAAATGGTTTCTCTTAATACTGATGCAGTTGATCTTGAGGTTGTTTTTATTTTAAAAAAATTTAATTGTTTGTAGGAATCTGGTTATAATTGACCTGTGGCTAACCTTTCATGTGTACCTCCTAGTTCACTTGAGCATTTAGGAATGGGTTCACTAATGACTGCATAAGGGAAAAGAGCTATGTTTTTCTGTCACCCTCTAGGTTAGTGCTTCCCTTGCCATTTTTCTGCTTTCAAGGCTGTGAAGATTCTAGGAGTAAATGAAAAAAGTGTTTTAATTTCCACTGTGGCCCTGAACAGTTTCTGCCTGCGATCTGAGATAGGTCTTTCTAAGCTGACAAATAATGACGATTCCTGACTCTCCTGGGAGTTTTTCTCTCTGTGTCTGGAGTTACACTCCTCATTCTGTATCATTAAGTTGGGTCTTCTCATCAGTGGATTTGTGTGCTAAGTTCTGAGGAGCTGTCCTCCCTTTCCATGCCCTGGACTGGTGGCTTTGATCCCCCACAGTCTAGCATCCTTCATGTCCTGGGCTGGAATTCACACAGAAAGCAGGAGGAAAGGTTTTGTTTCAGGGAAGCGAGGTTATATACTGTGAGCTGTGTAGATAATTATGCATAATTTCATTTAAAGACCCGTGGCGTGAGCTAGTCCAGCTTTCGCAGAAACCTGAAAGTTAAGACATTAACCTTAAATCCCTAAGGTGTAAGTGAAGCATCTGCAATAGCTGGTCAGTGTTTGGCCTGGGCAGTTTGGTATAGTTCAGTGGCTATATCGTTTGTTTACTTTTCTAAATGAGTGTATTAATATTTCCATTTATTTATTCATTTGTCTATGGAATATCCTTTAGAGTTTTACCTTTCTAAAACATCTATGGAACTTTCCTGATAAGAATTTGCCTGCCAGTGCAGGGGACACAAATTCGATCCCTAGTTGGGAGAGATCCCACATGCTGCAGGGCAGCTAAGCCTATGTGCCACAACCACGGAAGCCCGCACGCTAAAAGCACGTGCTCCACGAGAGAAGCCACTGCAATAAGAAACCTGAGTGCTGCAACTAGAGAAAATCTGCATGCAGCAACAAAGACCCAGTCTAGCCAAAAATAAACAAAAATTAAAAAAAAAAAATCTATAAAGAGAAAGAAGATTAAAAACAGGGGTTCCGAAAAATGACCCAGTCCAGCCCCTCTGTTACAGAGGAGGGGTCCAGAGGCCACACTGCTGCTCAGAGCAGGGTCCTCCAGGCCCCTCTGCCCATGCTGTTACTTCCCCTCCAGGACAGCCTGGCACCTCACTCCTGAGAGCCCCCCAGGTCATCAGGTTCTCCATTGTTTCCCTTCTCATCCCCATCTTCCGTCCTGTCTTCTTTGTACTGTGGGATAAGCTCACCCCTGTGGTGCTCTAAGGCATACTCACTCTCCTAGCACCAGAGCGCTTTCCCATGACACTCGTCGCATCCCATCCCTTCTCAGTCAGCTCTCCTTAATGAAACATTTCCTCCTTCCGGAATCAGGCTTAGTGATGACCACATATCTTATTTCATCCTAAACAGGCCTTCAGCATAGATTCTATGTTCTTCCTTTCTACAGCTAAGAAAACTGAGGCTTAGAAAAATAATTTGCTTCTTATCACACAGCTAGTGGCAGGACAAGTGTTTGAGTCTAAGCCAGAGCTGGGAGCTTTCTCTCATTTAGATCTCACCTCTGCGGAACCCCCAAACCTGCATCTTTGGTGCCAGTGTCATCTCAGGTTCTCCTCTCCAGGTGTTTATGTTTGTAAAGACAATGTCAGATTAGATGCTAAAAACAGACAAATGGTCAGTAATGGCTAAGACTGGTTTGTTCTGTATTCTAAAAATAGTTTACTGACCTCAGCTGATGTGCCAGCCTTTGGTGTTTGCTTTCTAATCACCTTGTGGTTGAGGCCCCTGTTCTGTGAGTTTAGAATATCTTCGAAAGCACTGTAGCCAGGAGATTGTGACCTGTTTTCTAGATACATGTGTGAGAACTGCAAATGAGAAATGATACAGTGTTGAACTAGCCATTGGAAATTGTTATAAGTGAATTATTGCCTAGACATAATAACTGCCTTTTATTACTTCCTCCTGGAATAGTGTTTTTAATTTGACTGTTGCTGTTTATTAAGTATAGGCATGCTCAGTCCCTCAGTGGTGTCCAACTCTTTGTGACCCCATGCACTGTAGCCCACCAGGCTCCTCTGTCCATGGGATTTTCCTGGTAAGAATACTGGAGTGGGTTGCCATTTCCTCCTCCAGGGGATCTTCCTAACCCAGAGATCGAACCCGTGGTTTCTGCATGGCCAGCGAATTCTTTACTGCTGAGCCACCAGGGAAGCCCTAAGTATAGGCAAGGTCAATAATATTATGTATACTGTTGATCTTTATTTTTTTTTTTTTTTACTGTTGATCTTTAAAATCTGCTTTGTGGAATCATCTTGCTCTTTCAACAGAGCAAACAGCACCCTAATCACTGACACTTTTCTGTTTTTATCATACGTTTATTTCATTATTTTGTTTATATGTGTGTTTTCTCTACTTTGAGCTACTCCTGACTAGCCACCCCAGTGTAAGAAAAGACCTTGTGCTTGCCCCATCCCTGCAGCTGGAAGAGTCCCTGACCTCACTGTTCGCAGCAGATCACTGATCCTGACGTGGTCCAGTAGAGGTGTCAGGGGCAGGGACTGAGTCTTAGGGGTCCTGGACACTGGGCTAATGTGGAATCCTTGCTCTGCTGCTTCGTAGGGAGGTGGCCCCAAGCACGAGGCTGAACCTCTTGGTTTTGTTTCCTCATATGTAGCACTCTTGCCTCAAAAGAGTGGTGTGAAATGATGAAGTTATATACTGAGTAAGTTCTTAGCACCTCTGGAGAAGGGAATGGCAACCCACTCCAGTATTCTTGCCTGGACAGAGGAGCCTGGCAGGCTGCAGTCCATGGGGTCTCATAGAGTTGAGCACGAATGAGCAACTGGGCCCACACATAGATGTACAAGTTCTTAGCACAGGCAGCACTCAAAAAATGTTGGTCCCCCCCTCTCTTCTCCTATGTGACCTCAGGGGCTGACATAATTTCTAGAACATTGTACTTATTCAGAATGTGTTAGAGGGGGAGTGAAAATACATTTTCCAGCGAAAATGTATTTCTTTCTGAAAATTAACTGAATCTTTCCTTCAGCCCTTACTCTCAGCAGTTAAATTCTGTGTCTTTACCTTCATCTCTCAAATGTGCACCCATAAGAGTGTTCAGAGAAATTTATCCTCTCCAGTGCTTAAGTAGCATTATTAGGAGTGACAGTGGCCAAACAAAACTAGGCTTTGTGCTTTCAGTCTTAACTCTAGTTTTTGAATGTATGTGTGTATCATGTTTTGAGCTTTGTACTCGATCACCGAGCTTTATTTTCTTGGGCTCCAAAATCACTGTGGATGGTGACTGCAGCCATGAAATTAAAAGATGCTTGCTCCTAGGAAGTAAAACTATGACCAGTCTAGACAGCATATTAAAAAGCAGAGACATTGTTTTGCCAACAAAGGTCCATCTAGTCAAAGCTATGGTTTTTCCAGTAGTCATGTATGGATGTGAGAGTTGGACCATAAAGACAGCTGAGCACCAAAGAATTGATGCTTTTGAAGTGTTGATGGAGAAGACTCTTGAGAGTCCCTTGGACTGCAAGGAGAGCCAACCAGTCAGTCCTAAAGGAAATCAATCCTAAATGTTCATTGGAAGGACTGATACTGAAGCTCCAATACTTTGGCTACCTGATCCAAAGAACTGACTCATTACAAAAGACCCTGATGCTGGGAAAGATTGAAGGCGGGAGGAGAAGGGGATGACAGAGTGTGAAATGGTTGGATGTCATCACCAATTCAAGGGACATGAGTTTGAGCAAGCTCCAGGAGTTGGTGATGGACAGGTAAGCCTGGAGTGCTGCAGTCCATGGAGTCACAAAGAGTTGGACATGACTGAGCGACTGAACTGAACTGAACTGAATGAGATCATTGGTGATAGAGGAATGAATGAAAATATATAGGCGTTTGTGAATTATATATTATGAGAGGACGTTTTCAGTTGTTGGATTTCAGACAGCTTTCTCATGTTAGTGAAGAATAATTCAAATGTTTAAAACTACGTGAGGAATTTTAAGATTGTTTCCAAATTCCACTTTTTTTCCCCTTTCTAAGTTATTTTGGCAATTTCTTATAAATAAACAGTGTATTTTGCAGAGCAAAAGACTTTGAAATTTAACATTATCCCTAATGGACTACAATTATTTAATATTTAACATGAACGCAATCTAACCTCAGATAGGCTTTTTCTACAGTTATTATAATGGCTGTAATTGCAGAAGAATACTTTGGCGTAGCAGTAGCTGCCAGCTGCAATGCCATTTGATCTAAAAAGGTCATAGTAAAAGGGACATTTAAATTAAGTTATAAATTACAATTGAAGAACAATATTTTGATGTGTGAGACCAGGGATGACAGAGCAGGAGATGTAATTCATGGGTTCATTATAGAACAGAGGTGCCTGACAGCTGAGCCGTGCCAAGGGGAGAATTTATTTGCAGCATCACGCAGACAGAAAATGGCAGCTCAGATGAGAAGCTGGAGTAGAAACTCGAAACCTTGTGGTAATACGCAGAGTTTATGCTAATCAGACTGCCCCAGATCCAGTGATGTTTAATGATTGCTGTAATATAAATGAGATGTTCGGACATGTGCACATTTTCAATCTTATTTAAATTAAGACCTCGTCCTTGCTCTATAAAATAGCACACTTTATAACCAGGCATTAAGGTTGATTCTCTCACCTCCCTGTCCAGTGTACAGATTTGCTGAAATTTCGGAATTGTTTAGGCAGGAGAGTTAAAGCTTGGAACAAGAATTCTATCCATGGCAGCTTTGAGGAAGGATATAATTTAGTGTTTATAGCGATCCATGAGAAGTTCAATCATGAGTTAATTAAACTGTAGGCAGTCATTAAGTATTATTTATTCTTTCGAGAAGCTTGCCAGTAAAGCACTTATATATATTAAATTATAGAAAGTAATAAGCAGGGAATGATTTGTCAGGCTGAGTGAGAGGAGCAGGTTTAACTTGGGCAATTACGCAGAAATGTGTTTTTCTTCTTGTGGCCTGACCCTTCCTTCCTACTAATCACAGAGAGGTCAGGGGCTGTCACAGGACACTCGAGGCTGTGTAGTCCCCAGCACCGTGTGCACCTTGAACCTGCAAGTGTTTAAGAATCTTTTGTAATAGCTGTGCCGCTAAACTATTACTCCCCATGATGGTACTGCTGGACAGTTTATAGCTGTTTGGTCTTTCAGGGTATCTTGTCACATGGTGTCTCGTTTATTGCTTTTCATGGTCCTTTGACACAGTGAGGGGTTGATGTTGTTAGTCCCACTTGACAGAGATGAGAACCTCAACTCAGCCGGTTTGTGGTGAAGCGCCTAACAGGCATCTGTCTCCCTGCTCTGACCTGGCGCCTTGCTCACACTCATGAGGCTGCAGAGCCCTTGACTGTGGGAGTGGTTGTGCAGGCGGGCTGCTGAGCACCTGGAATCTTTGAGTTGTTTAGAGCATATTATACAGCAGCCAGCTGTGCCCAGTTACAGAGGGCACCAGGTCCCTGGTGGTGTGTCATTCGGTGTTGCCATTCAATTTGTTAAGCAGAACCAAACTAGGGGTTTGCTACTAGAAGCTGCTATTGTTTTTAGCACCGTCACACCCCCGGTCCACTCTGCTAGTGTGCTAGGGCCATCTTAGCCATCTTTGGTGGCGCTTTATGTGACATTTAGAGTTGCTCAGGAGCTCTTGTTGAATGAATGGAAGGACAACAGAGAATGTGATGACAGCAGCCTCCCTCTGGGGCTCTGGTGTCCCTTGGGTCTCAGGGCAGCAGAAGGCATGGTCGAGGAGAGTGGACAGCTGGTCGGGGAAGAGCCACCTGGACTCTCTGACAGTGAACAAACCAGAATTGAAGGGAAGAGCCCAAGCTGAGCAGTCTGTGGAGCAAATTCTGGGAACCAGCTGACGGACTGCTGGGAAACAGCAAAGCAAAGAGAATTCCATTCCACGATGGGGTGACTTAGAGGCTAGTGCATAGGTGAAAAATCACCATTTTGTTATCAGATCTCCCAGATACTGACCTGTGGTTTAGGGGAAGATGACTTTTATCGCTAAAAGTGTGCCTTTTATGTGCCTAAGTGTGCCTAAGTGCAGACCTGCAGTTCAGTGATGTGGAAGCGGCAGATTTACAAGTGCATGCTTCACTGATCATCGGATTAAAACACACACACGTATGCTTACAGACATGTGCACATGCACACCCTGTGATGATGAGTTTGAAAACAGTGGTTTCTGTGGAATGACTTCCTGCGCTACTGGCTGGCAGGTCATGGTGACAAGTCTAGGTTCTTCCCTCTACGGGAGCTTGTGAAGATTAGAAGCTGACTGAGTAAGAATGCTCTGTCCTGGTGCCTACTTTTTGCACTCATGTTGACCCAGTAGCTCCAAGATGGTACATTTCTCTGTACATTAAAATTGCTTTAATCCCAGATTTTCCCAATATGTCTTGGCTGCAAAATGAACAGAAAGGTCTACTTACCTTGCTTTAATTGCTCTTCTAAGACTACAGAGTGAAGCTGTTTAAGGGTCTTGATTGCAATTTCTTTGAGCAGTCTTCTCTAGGGTAATGATAGCAAATCTTATTCACAGTGAAGAACCTTTTACCTTAGCCATATTGGGCACTGAATTTCCCATACTGATGTACCCATGTGGTCGTAATCAGGTTTTTCAAATTTGGAACCCACATATTTTTCACAGGTTCAGATTGTTCCAGTTCTTCAGAGTTTGACACAGTATTAGAGGGGAATATTTTCATTGACAATCTTTAGAGATTTGAGATAGCCAGTATTTTGGTAAACTTACAAACTCTTAATTTACATGAGGAATACAGTTGGAACTACTAGTTAAGCTCTAGCTCAAACATTATTTTGGCCCCAGTCTGAAGAAAAACAAATCTTCATAATCCTCCAGAAAACAAATCCTTTTTAAGAAGTGCTTTTTGTGCCTGATACAGTATATTAAGCAAAGAAGGTGGAACCCAGCAACCCAGCCTTTTAGGACCCTAGGGTATAGATGTAACTTTGGGTGAACGTGTCACATGAGAACAGTTCTTTAATCTGCTTCTCAGCCCAGCATTTCTGATGCCCATTTCCTGTGCTTTCCTGGCTCTGTCTGTCCCCCTCACCCAGGAGAGCGTCTGGCACCGTTTAGCCCTCAGTACATGTTTGCAGAAGGAGTGAAGGATGTCCTGAACTCCCAGTAATTTTCCCAAAGTGCTAGATAGATATTCAAAGAAACAATGTGGGCTGAAACAACTGTTAATATGTTAAAAGCCCATCTTTAGTAAATATAACTGAAGTGTTTCTTTAAAAATGTAACACTCTCAGAACGTCCTCAGATTCAATTGCTATAAAGTGGGAATAACTGTTTGCAACGTTAAGAAGGAGCTTGTTGAGAAAGGTCCCTTTGGGTTCTCTGGGAGGAGGGCATGCCAGGACAGAACCTTGTACTGACCTTCATGAATTCGTGATGACAGCACAGTCGCTCCTGACTCCATGTGTTCAATCACTATTTGTCACTATTGTTAAATAGTCCCACACTTTTACTTTTCAGGTGTGTTTTTGGCAGAGACAGAGGAGGTGGACAGTCTGGATACTTGTTGGGTTCATGGCGTGGAAAGGTCAGGAATAGGCCTATTTGTAGAAGACAGGCTGACAGTGGATCCCATGAGCGGAGGGAATTAATTACCTGTTATTCAGCTTACCACATACATCACAACAGCTTTGTCAGGGAAAGTGTGTTCTGAACAAAGGAATCACATATGCGAGGATGTGTTTGAGGGGAAACTCTCTACTAAAGCACCTCATGAGACTGGGGGCGCCATGCAAGCAGGAGCACCCTCCTTGAAAAACCAAACAACCCTGAGTGCAGCAGGTCCCTCAGAGCATTTCTTCCAGCTCATTTAAAGCTCTTCTTGGTTCACCAAAAGGCAGGAATGTCATAGGGATTAATGACTTAACTTCATTCACTTGTTCACTTTTGAAATGGGCCCTGTGTTCTTAAGAGTAATTTCCTGTTATCAGCCATGTAAGATTTAATTTTTTTTCTGTGTACTGTACTGGAGTTTTAATCAAATTTCATTAATTATTAACATGAATAATTATGTGAAACATAAGTGGTTTTGTTTATAGTTTAACAATTTTTTTCTGTCTCTGGAAAGGCTACTCTCTAATCTAGAAAATTAATGAAAATTGGATAGAGATGACTTCCTTCATTTTTTTCTCCTTCCTTCTAAAAATAAATAGCTAACACTCATTTAGCATACTATGTGCCAGGTACTTATAAGCAATTTTACATGTAGTTTCTAATGTTATCCTCACAGTAGCCCTGAAAGGCAGATGCTATTATTATATGCATTTTTAAAAAATGATAAAATTGAGGCCCAAAGAGGATAAGTAACTTGTCCATGGCCACACATCTAGTAAGTGGTAGAGCTAGAATTCCACTCCAGATAATCTGGCTCCAAAGTCCATTGTTTTTCATCACTTTCTGTATAATTACCCCATTTACTGTAATTACCTCTTATAAAATACTGTTAATTTGCCATGAGCTTTTTATTCAGAATTCATGATTTGATCAACTTGCATTGATTTCAGAGTATCACTAACATGTTGTTGTTCAGTTGCTAAGTCATGTCTGACTTTTTGTGACCCCATGAAATGCAGCACGCCAGGCTTCCTTTTCCTTCACTGTCTCCGGGAGTTTGCTCAAACTCATGTTCATTGAGTCAGTGATGCTATATAACCATCTCATCCTCTGCTACCCCCTTCTTCTCCTGCCTTCAATCTTTCCCAGCATCAGGGTCTTTTCCAATGAGTTGGCTCTTCACATCAGGTGGCCAGAGTATTGGAGCTTCAGCCTCAGTCCTTCCAATGAATGAATATTCAGGGTTGATTTCCTTTAGGATCGACTGGTTGGTGCTTTTTAAAAAATTAAATAGCTATGCAGTTTTTCCCTTTATTCAGTTCTGATCCTTGCTGTTAAGCTCTCATTATAGATGCTAATTATATTATAGAACTTGGCAAATATCTGCTTGTTCTGGATCTTAGGCAAGGTATGAAAATCTAACTTTTTATTTTATATACTTCTGAAAGGAGGCCAGTTGAACAGTTTTCAAACATTTGCAAATTCTAATATTTTAGTATAGTATTTCATTTATTTAGTATAATATTTATAGTATACTATTTTTAAAATCCTCTAACAATGAATATCATAAAAAATACGTAAGTTCATATCTAGCATCCATATTTTTTGTGTACACCCACCCATATCCACACCCAACCACCACCAAAAAAAAGATTCAGCATTAATCATTGATTGTAGGTGTTTTTGGTTTTTTTTAAGGTAGTTGTCTTAGTAATTAATTTCTAGTCTGGATATCTGTGGGTAGTCTGGACTTGGAGTAAATTGGGATCCTCTAAAATGTGAGACTAACTTGGGAAATTTTGATTTTTAATAACTTTGTGTTTTGATGAATGAGCAATGAAAATGGATATTTAACTTCCAATAGCAGTCAAATAGTTATAGGAGAGATTTGCTATATCCAAAATTTTTATTTATTTGTTCATCCATTCATCCATCCAAACAAATAAACAAATTATGACTTACTAGTAAAGTTTGCACCTTATTTGTACTGAGGATTTGCAAATGCTGGTGAATTTTTCAAATGAGGGATTGAAGCACTTGTGGAAAGATCAGCATGTCCCCTGCGGGCGGGTGTTGTGTTCACTGCTGTGTCCCCAGGGTCTGGTGTGTGGCCTGCACCATAATAGGTATTCAGCTAACATCAGACTGAATGAACCTGAAGACACTGAGGTGGACATTTGGGTTGAGTCTATCAAGGGACAGTAGTTGAAGGCCTTTATTTATTAACTCAGCAAGTATCTCTGTGTATCACCTTATGCTATGGATGGTGTTAGTTCCTGGAGGTATAGGTCTCAGCCAGAACAAATGCCCCTATCAGAGAAGTAGACTTTAGAAAGAAAGGGCAGTTCCCGGTGAGAAATCTGGAGAGGCAGCCACAATTTGGGGAGGTCAATATGAGCAGAAGGATCATTCTCTCTGCTCTTTCTCTTCATTGTCCACGGGTGGAGACTCAGGAACCAGAGGTAGACATGGTCATAGGAACCAACGCAGGCGTATCTTTGCAAGATGGAGAGGGGTCAGGGGTGCCAGGCATTGACTAGGGTTGCAAAGGATATGGAGTATAAAAGCATTCCGTGTTCCCTGGTGGTCCAGTGGTTAAGAATCTGCCTGCTAATACAGGGGACATGAGTTCAATTCCTGGTCCAGGAAGATTCCACATGCTGCAGAGCAGCTAAGCCAGTGAGCCACAACTATTGAGCCTGTGCTCCACACAAGGGGCTTCCCTTATGGCTCAGCTAGTAAAAAACCCACCTGCAATGCAGCAGACCTGGGTTTGATCCCTGGGTTGGGAGCATATTCTGGCCTGGAGGATTCCGTGGAGTGTATACTGTAGGAGGTCGCAAAAAGTCAGATATGACTGAGCGACTTTCACTTTCACTTTCCACAAGAGTAGCCCTGGCTCACCACAACTAGAGAAAAGTCTGCATATAACAATGAAGACCCAGCACAGCCAAAAATAAATAAATCTTAAAAAAAAAAAAGAAAAAGACCAGAGAGAAAGTCCAGTCTTAAAAGGACCGTGTAGATAAACCAGCATCTTCATTTATATGTGCTAAGAAGTTGGTAATACTGTTACATAATTAGATTTAAAGTTTTTATATTTATATACTTGAAATTTTTTTTTAGTGAAATCACAGGTGAAAGACTTAAGATGTGTTAATGGGAAAGAACATAATCTGTCATGCCTTTAGGCCACTTTGAGGGAAATGGGACAAGATTAGGGGTCACATAGGCTGGGTTTGAGTCTTAGCTCTACCGCCTGCTGGCTTAGTATGGTTGAGTACCTTTACTCGACCTTTCCATGCCTCCATCTCCTCATCCATAAAATGGGTGATGAGGGTTCCTACTCCGTAGATTAACTGAGAGAATACTTTCCTCATAGGATTAAGAAAGATAATGAGTGCGTGGAAGGTGCTGTAGCAACAGCCTAGGCCAAATGTTCCATAAATGTTACTATTGGTCTTCATCTTGTTCCTGTCATTGCCAGAATGTTCTCTCCCCTGCTTGTGTCCTTCTCCTAGAACAGCTGGATCTGGGGGGTGGTTGGATATAAGCCAGTTATGACACTGGCTAAAGTGACACAGTCTCGTGTGCCCGTCTCATGACTCTCCTGTTAGAGTAAATGAAGGATCCCCTTTTTATTGATTTGCTTCCAGCTCTGTTATTTGGTGCAATGAACAAACTAAAGTTGTCATTATTGTTTTAGCTCCATGAAAGCGGCTATGATGCTGGCAAAGCTCTGCAGCGGCTGGTGAAGAAGCCTGTGCCCAAGCTGATTGAGAAGAGCTGGACCGAGGATGAAGTGGTGAGCGGGCGGGAGTTGGCCTTGGGTCTGCTCTGGGGCATGAGGGGCGGCTGGGCCTGCTGCTCACCGCGTCCCCAGGATCCGGTCATGGCTGCATTCTGCCCATGGCATCTGTCAGTCAGGATAAAGAGGCTTTGAACCTCATAATTGTATGGAAAGACTTGAGTTTAGTCAGCATTGGTTTCATAGAAAATGGGAAAGATTTCCCCAGGTGTCATGGAAAGAGAGAAGAAATTAATAGTTGCTCTTTTAAAAAATTAGTTTGTGTTGGTTGGTTTGTTTGGCTGCATGCTAGCTTTTGATACCTCCTTCTGTTAAGACTCAGTCATCTTAGAACCAGTTGATACTCTCTTTTGATTAGGGCTGCACCTTGTTTTTATTGTGAAGTCTGGTAGGGTCTCTAACCTGCGAAAAGACAGTAGTCAAGAGCAGGAAACACAGACTTTAAGTCAATATCGGATCTTTCATATTCATTCTGTTACTGCAGCCTATTAAAGAAGGTGGGAAGATAGAAATGTACCCAGAAGTACATGTTTTCAAACTCATGGATTTTATCCCAGCAGAAAGAGTTCTGCTGTAGCTCTCCATCCCCCACCTTGTGACTTTGGGGAGAAGAATTGCTACACAAGGCGGGGAGATTTCTTGTGCTTTTGCAAATACAGTCTTCAGTATGAGCATCACCACTTGACATTTGCCCTTGAGGCTGACCGAGATTAAGATGAGAGCTGGCACTGATACGCATATTGATTGATTGTGAGTTCCTTGCCTGTATTTAAAAATAGCCTAAGGGACAGTGTTTAGAAACTGTATGGCTTTCCTGGTCCCGCTCGATCATGTTTTCAGCAGTATTTATCAAGTGCTTGTTATATGCCAGGTGCTGTGTTAGGTACCATCAAGGGAAACACAGGGCCCCACCTCAAGAGGGGAAACCACCTGTAAATCAGTGTGTGCTGAGGAAAACAGTGGGCAGGGGGTGGGGGTGAACCGGGTAGGGGTCTAGCTTCTGTGAAGAGGCAAGCCTTTTGTATATTGAGGGCCCTAAGGTGAAAGCATGCCTGACATTTGGAGGAATATGCAGGAATATGTCTGAGGGGAGAGCAGCAGGAGAGGTGGGGGGCAGGGAGGGTCCCCCAGAGGACAGGTTGGGTGGCCTGAGGACCCGTGTTCGGAGTCTTGCTGTTTGCCCTGCATGAGTGGGTTCCGAGCACAGGGTCTCCATCTGCCAGTGGCTCTCTGGCTGCTGCTTCAAGCAAGAGTGGCTTCAGGGCTATGTGAGAGCCTAGGCCCGGGACTGGTGACCCAGCGGCACAGCAGCGGGTGGTGGTAAGAAGTGGTGAAATCCTGGGTGTGTGCCCAGGGAGGTTGTTCGTGGCATGCTGTGGATGAGGGCAGCAGGGGTTGAGAGGAGTAAGGGAAAAATCAGGAGGCAGCAAGGAGGGGTCGAGATGCTGAGATGGTCCTTGAAGCTTCTGTAAGAGAGCGTCAGCCTTCCCAGCGGTCCCTCAGTTCGTCAGAGTGTTGATGAAGTCGATTTCGCAGCTTTGAAATGGAGAATGTGAAAGTTTACCCAATTAGTAAAGAGATGCAGATAGCTCAAACTTTTGTCCTTGAGACAGTGGCCAAAGTAAAAATGTTAAACTCAACAGTGTTGAAAAGTCACATATTAAAAAACTAAAAATAGAGTTGCCATATGATCCAGACATCCCATTTCTGGGCATATATCCAGAGAAAACTCTAATATGAAAAGATACATGCACCACTGTTCACAATAGTTAAGACACAGAAGCACCCTAAATGCCCATAGACAGATGATTGGATAAAGAAGATGTGGGTGTGTGTGTGTGGGGGGGGGGGTGGTGTGTGTGTGTGTGTACATAAAATGTAATATTACTCAGCCTAAAGAAAGAATGAAATAATGCCATTTGCAGCAACATGGATGGGCCTAGAGATTATCATACTAAGGGAAGTAAGTCAGAGAAAGACAAATATACGATATCACTTATAGGTAAAGTCTGATATGACACAGGTGAACTTATTTATGAAACAGAAACAGATTCATAGATATAGAAGGCAAACTTACAGTTACCAAAGGGGGAACATGGCATGGGGGAGGGATAAATTAGGTGTTTGGAATTAATAGACACAAACTACTCTGTATAAAAAAGATGAACAACAACAACAAAAAACTCTATATTGAATAAGGTTCCCTGTGCTGTACAGAGAACTTATATTCAGTATGCTGTGATAAACCATAATGAGTATGGTATGAAAGTGATATGGTTTGTGATAAATTCTAACAAGTATGAAGAGAGTATGAAAAAATATTTATGTTTCTATTACTGAATCACTGCTGTACAGAAATTAACACAACATTTTAAATCAAGTATACTTCAGTTTTTTAAAAAAAAGTCATGGATGTTGTTTCCCACTGTAGATCTATTTATGTGAGAAGAAGTAAGAGATTTGATGGGTAAAAATGTTAAATTCTACACAAAGCCTTTGTGGAAGACAGACATAAGGAGATGAAAAGGCTGGGACAGTCGTGGACAGTGGCCCACCCTAGGGCCTGTCCGCATGGATGTCCCCTGACAGCTGCTTTCCAGACTCAGGCTCCTCGCTTGGTCTGGACTCTCCTCTCCTTCCACCTTCATGTGCCCACCCCCGCCCCGCCATCATCCCTCACTTTTCACTCCTGCCTCCCCAGCCCTTTTCTCTTTCCCCCTCCATTCACTCCTCTGTTGACCTTTCATTCCCTCTGTGCCTTTTACATTCCTGCTGAGAAGAGCTGGCTTCCTTCCCTGACAGCATTTGCTTATATCGGACACAGTGTGGGCAGTGTCCCCTCTGCTGCCTCTTGGGGACTTGGAGCAAATGGTAGGGTGAAGGGTGGTCAGGAACCTGACACATGGGGAAAAGCCCGGCTTAATTCTGAAAAGTGTAACAGGACTCCAGAGTGCCACTCACTCCCAGCCCAGGATAATCATCTCTAACCGCATACATCCTTGTCAGTCTGGGCTCATTTTTACCATGTTTGTTTTAGTGCATGTTTTAAGAAATGTTTTGGCAGTCATCCAGCCCTTGCAGAGCCCAGGGATCAAATGGTTCCTTTACTCATAGGAAGTTAAGTTCACTTTCTAAAATCTCAACAGGGAATGAGGGAGGGTGATTGAGTAATTGATAGGCTGAGGGAAGCCTCACCTGAACTGTCCAGATCATCTCTCTGAATCGTTTTATGTGGCAGTAGGGCACATAAACCAGCATTGCTCTTAACCTGGAGCCTGGTTTTAGCAGTGAGTGAATACCTGATCTGTGCGTGCACCCCTCCTACTGAAATTCCCACATTTTCTCACCCCAGGAATCAGAAGATTTAAGCAAAATAAATGGGCCCCAACTCAAATAAATACATGGACCTGCCTCTTTTGTCCATTTCAGTGTTCTGTATACTTGGATGCTCTAGTTATGTTTAAATTTCATTGGCTCCAGTATATGAGTTTGACCAGCTGCCAAGCATGTGACCCAACTCCAGCATCGATGCACTTGCTTTCCTTTGCACAGACATGAATGGAGCACCGTGTGAGAGGGTTGGCAGGGAGCACCTGCCCTAGGGCCCCTGGCTGTGCTGAGAGTGGGAACCTCCTGACCCTGTGGGTCTTCTGCCCTGGGAACAGACTCCTCTCTCTCTCTTGCCAACCCAGACCCTAAGGTTCAACATCGAGGCACTCCCCTGCTGAACTAGGTCTGCATCCTTTATTGGCTGCTCCTGAAGCCTCTGTGCTGCCATCACCAGCTTTGTTCCTCACGGTCTTTATTTCTGAGTTGATTGTCCTTCTAGTTCGTAGACTTATGAAGAGTGAGGACTTTCTGATGGTGAGAGTAATGTCTCTGCCTTTGAGGCACTTGAGTATTGACAACTCTTTATTTAAGATGATTGTTTTTAAACTTCATTCTAATTGACACTGTCCTCAATCCAGCATTTAATGGTTAATAATTATGCATCAGCACCAGGAGAAAAACTTTTATATGAATCCAGTGATGCATATAAAAGGAAACCTTAAAAGTTTACTTTTGAGATAAGTTCCCAAATTATGGTTAATACTATCACCAGACCTCTTCTTCCGAGGTCTTTCAGATAGCCATTAATTCTTGAGCTCTTAGGCCTCAGAATTAAACAACAGGAGGCCTTTCATTTCACACTTCCTCTCAGTAATTCCTTAGACACTTGGTGTGTTGTTACAGATATGGTATTTCTTATTGAGGTTGCCTTAGGACTGAGATACTTTAAATTCTATTGAACTGATGCCAGATTTGTGCCAATTTCTGTCAAATTCTAAGCCAGATAGTGACAAAAGAACTCTGTTTTAGAGGAGAGACTGTTGGAAACACCTTGGTAGCTATCTCGTGGGGAAGTCTTTCAGGCTAAATAAACCAGGTCAGATCAGAGGAGCATTTTTGCTTTAATTTATGAAGCTATTGAACCCCTGACATGGGCAAGGATGGAGCCCACGTCAGTGACTGGCTGCTGCCTTGGAGAGTGATGTTGCTGGTTAACCAGTTTCATTTACAGCATGCTAAAAATATTGTTCCTTTTCAGGAAACCATCCAAATCAGTAGAACTCAGGAAGAGAAAGAGGAGGAAAGTACAGATCAGAACTTAAAAAAAAAACAAAAACCCTAGATTATTAGGTTTTTAATTAAACATGATGAACACATTTAAATATAACACAAAGGCCCCAGGGCTGAACTGCGCCTAATCGAAACAGATTAAGCCACCCTTCCATGCTCGGGTAGTTATTAATTCTGTTTGTTTATGCATGCAAGCTGAAGGGAGCATTTGCGCCCTTGTGTTGTTGCTTATTGCACTGGGATTCCATTGCTTGCTTGGTGCTGTGCTCTTAATTAGCATTCAGCTGTTGATTATGGAAATACTGGGGGTGCTAATTGAATTCTTTTTAAAATTCAGGGCCTGCATTTTCCTTGTGGAGTTTGGCCTGCCTTGCAAGGTTGTAAGATTGGGTGCCTCACTGAGCTGTGCGTTTCACCCTTTGCTTCCCATCCACTTTGCTATGTTTCAGGAATTACTTTTGTGCTGAAATAGCTTTCAGCATAATTCCAGGTGTTACATAAAGGAGAGGTTGTGTTGCTTTGGATGTCCCTGCAGAGTGCTTCTGTTTCATCTTGGGTAACTAACTTTTGGAGGTTTCCTTGGTGGCTCAGAGGGTGAAGAATCTGCTTGCAATGCGGGAGACCTGAGTTGAATTCCTGGGTGGGATCCCCTGGAGAAGGGAATAGCAACCCACTCCAGTATTTTGCCTGGAGAATTCAATGGACAGAGGCGCCTGGTGGGCTACAGTCTATGGGGTTGCGAGCAGTCGGACACGACTGAGTGACCAACACTTTCACTTTCAAAAGCTATAACTTTTATCTTGAAATATATGTGTGTGCTCAGTCTCTCAATTGTGTCTGACTCTTTGCAACCCCATGGACTGTAGCCTGCCAGGCTCCTTTGTCCATGGAATTCTCCAGGCAAGAATACTGGAGTGGGTTGCCATTTCCTACTCCAGGGGCTCTTCCCAACCCAGGGGTGGAACCAGTGTCTCTTGCTTCTCCTAAATTGGCAGGCAGATTGTTTACCACTAGCGCCACCTAGAAAGCCCCATTTTGAAATATGATTCCCTTTAAATATTTCATACCAACTTTGATGTAATACATTGAGGTGAACAACCTAGATACAGATAACCTCTGAAATTTTTTATCCAAAAAGAGTTAATCCATGGTGACAGTAAACCTTAATTGGTCACGTACATGGATTTTACAGATTCATAAATTTTAAAACATCTGAACTATCTTTCAGTTAAAACTCCATTTATCATAAACATAAATAGAAATCCTTCTTTTGAAGTTGACATGACATGGGAGACTAATTCTCTGAATATCTGTAATCCAGTGAACCCGGGCCACTGGTCAAGGAATTACTCACATGGAGTACACAGAGCCCTTGCCACAGCAGCACCTTCCAAGGCCTTTGTTTTGCCCTTTTTGGACTGTCTGCTCAAGAAAACATTGTTTTCATTGTTCACTATTTTCAAGCCAGGCATCTGGATGTGCCAGAAGACAGAGCTGCTTAGTGGGGCAAAAATACAATGAATTTTATTTACTGTTTGTGTGGCAGCTGTAGAAAATGGAATTCACAGCAGAACCGAAGTTAAGGCCCTACAGCAGCAGGAGGTGGTGGAGGTGAAAGCCGGGGGGGCGGGGCGCCTACAGCCCAGGATTACCAACCTGCACATGTAAGCGTTAGGATGTCCGTAATCTTCGTGTTCGGTTTTAAATGTTATATATTCAATATAGGAGAAAGCTTAATTGAATTATATTTATTTTAGGAATGGTCCAGTTTCCAGAGTTGTGGAACATTTTATATTATCTTTCAAGAAATGTTGATGAACCTGTAGGTCATCCAGTATGAATCCATTCATTTTCTTCTTCTTTTTTAAATTTTATGTGGCTCTTTCTCTTTTGTGAAAACATTATTATAAAAACATTAAAGGGAAGTTGATCTCCCCACTGTCTCACATTTTCCTTGTTTCATACTCTCTTCAAAGCACTTTGTTTCATGTACCTACATCATTTTATGTCATTGTAAACTTATATAAACTGAGTCATAACATTAAAATTCTCACTTCCTAAAGAAATCTTAATCTGAAAATTTTTACAGTTTGCTTAGAACCCAAAATATAGATATACTGTATTTAGTGCAACTCATAATAGGTACTCAGTAAATTTTAAATTGGATGAAAGTAGTTTTTTCTCTCTATTGATTACCCTTCCTCCCATTTTAAACTAAATTGGTAACTATTTCTTATGAACAGCTTAATCCTTAGATATGAAAGTAGAAAAAAGAAAAGGAAAAATTATAATGTATGTTGCATATAATGTATGTTCCATACATTGTACATATAAGTAATATACATGTTGCTCATGTTACATATTCTTATTATGGTCCATGGTAAGAATCAGGCCTTACTATTAAAAAAGGAAGATGTAAATTTGGGTAAAATTTGCCTAATGTTTCAGATATTAGTGAAACTAAACTATCTTTTCTGTAATTGACTCCCATCAGCCTTTGAATCAAACTCTTGCTTAAAGAAGTCAATAGTGTGGATAGAGTGGAATTTATTGTCAAGTCCTTTTGGAAATGAAACACCAAATTAAAAATCAATTATATGTGTAGAAAAGTTGGTGTAAGGCAATCAATTTTGTCAAGTTAGTTTGCAGAAAGATTCTACTGTGTAACAAGCTGTGAAAAGAACTGTACTTTAGAGTCCTTTAGTAAATGAAATAAGTCAAGCATTGGAAGGGGAGAGATATTTCAAAAATTTATTTCAGTGTTTCATATCAGTAGAAGTTGCCTCTGGGTTAAATCTACAAATTCAGCTGTGACCTTGCCTTTCACATACATGGCTTTGTTGCTTTCTAGGCTTCCTCTTTATGCTGTGCTCAAAGTTAGTATGCCTGTTTCTCTCTTTTTAAACAAGAACATTTTTTTTTTTTTTTCATTTTCTTTAACAAGTATGTTTTCAAGTTCCTTATCCCAAGCCCTAATTTTAGTGTGTGTGTTGTTTTTTTTATTAAGAAAGCTAACGATGCGTTGTGCTATTCTCTTGGGCTGTGTGTGTGTGTGTTTTCATGTTCATGCATGTGTACATGTTCGGGCCTTGGGGCAATGTAGGATAGAACAGAGACCTGGGAAGTAACCCCACATGGAATACAAGCATAGCGTAAATTAGTTCTCACTGCCCAGGCTAACCTTTTAAAATCAAAGAGTAATTTCTATGGGACATTTTTCATTTTTGCTTGAAGTGGGGGAATGTTGGGGAGAATCTTCAACCTGAAAGATTAATAAATATGAGAGCAGTGGGTTATTGAAACCATGTTTCCATCTCATTTTCAAGGACGTGAAAAAAAAATGAAGATAGCATGCACTTTCAGCCACTCTCCATCATCTTTCTCTGTTCATTTTTAAAATGAGAGCAAGGCACGAAGGGACTTGAGAGATTGCATTTGTTCTCCGATAGACAAAGTGGTTACTTTATAAATGAAGAGGCTGGAAAAACCCTTTCCTTCTGAAGTTTCTTAGCAACAGAACTGAAGTCAATTTTTGTTGTGTATGCATGGAACACTTTGTGTACAGTGACATTGGAGCCTTACATTTTCACAGGTGAAACACCTTATTAGCTTGATAACCAGAATTCAGGATTAGGGAAGGAAACAGGAGGTTAAAAAAAAAAAAGATTGCAGTGGGGAGGACCCTACATTGAGAGGAAGTAACTCATGAAAGCTGTCTTCTCTTGGCCCACTTGTGTCTTAAATCTAGTCTCTTTGAGGTAGAAGTAGTAATAGCCTTGGTGGCCCCCCATTGCTGTGTTCACTGAAGTGCCAGGCTGGTTTTTGTATTCCCCAGTAGTATTGTGTGCTTATTCTTATGATACAGCAGGAAACAGAACAAACAAACCCCTGTCCTTATGGAGCTGACATTCTAGTGGGGAAGACAAATTGAAACAAGACCTTAAGTGACATACCTAGTATGTTCGCCAAGTGCTAGAGTCTTGTATCCCCAGAATGTAGCCCAGGGCCTGGAGCAAAGTTGGTCATCAGAAAACATTGTTTGACTGGCTTGAATAGAAGAGAAAAGCCTAGTAGAGGATGTTCCCCCTCCCCGCAAGTCCCCAGATCCTCAGACCACTTCAGTGGAGCTGGTCCCTAATACTGAATCAAGGAGGACTTCTCAGTCATCCTGCGTGAGGCCAGAGCATCTTTCAACTCCAGCAGTATTATGTGGACACTTCCCTGCTCTTTTCTTCTTGGTAGCTTCCCTTGGAAGGAGCAGCCAACTCCTTCTGGTTGTCTGTTGTTTTATTTTCTAGTTGTTGTTGTTCCGACTCTTGGTGACTCCATGGACTGCAGCACTCAGGCTTCTCTGGCCCTCACCATCTCCCAGAGTTTGCCCAAGTTTACATCCATTGCATCAGTGATGCCTTACAACCATCTTGTCCTCTGTTGCCCTCTTCTCCTTCTGCCTTCAGTCTTTCCCAGCATCAGGGTCTTTTCCAATGAGTTAGCTGGTTCTAATCAGGCAGCCAAAGTATTGGAGCTTCAGCTTCAGTATCAGTCCTTCCAGTGAGTATTCAGGGTTGATTTCCTTTAGGATCGACTGGTTTGATCTCCTTGCTTTCCAAGGGACTCTCAAGAATCTTCTCCAGCACCACAGTTTGAAAGCATCAATTCTTCGGTGCTCTCCTTCTTTATCGTCCAGCTCTCACGTCTGTACATGGCTACTGTAAATACTATATGGACCTTTGTTGGCAAAGTGATGTCTTTGCTTTTTAACACACTCTTTAGGTTTGTTACAGCTTTCCTACCAAGAAGCAATCATTTTCTAATTTTATAGACTGATTTTAAGAGCCCATTCCTTGCATCACTTAATATTTACTGAAACGTGTGGTTGCAACGTCTACTGTGAGTGAGTGACAGAGGGAGAGAAGGGCGCTGCCCGGCATTCGTCTGATCACTGGGACTAACCCACCTGTCCTCAGAACTCTGTGTCTTGGGCGGTCTTGTTTTGTAATCCCAAAGATGTGAGATGTGGGTAATATATTTTTCCTCTCAGGATTCCTGTAAACCTCAGGTGTGCTCCCACTATTTGGGCACTTTAAGAGTGTTTTCTCCCCTTGCTAGAGAGCTAGACTCCATGTAATTGATCCCAGCAGTAGGAAACAGAAGAACTGTCGAGTCAATACGCCACAGAACCTATGAGGAGGAGGAGGAGGAGGCAGAGAAAGCTGCAAGTGAGAAAGAACCGCACAGTCAGAGAATCCTTCTGAATGACTGAAATTACATCATGTGGCCTGAGGGCTGAAATCCTACCAATAGTGCATTCAACATTTAAAATCTGTGCCTAGAGCCTGTTTTGTTTTTTTACTGTGTATACTCTGTCATTCTGGATCATTTTATTAAATGGTCAGAAATTAGGACCCTGCAGAACTAGGAAGATCTCCATCCTACAGACAGGAGGAGGATGCCTTGGACACGGAGAGTCACTGCTGCTTTGCTGTCTTGTCCCACATCTTCCGGGGGCACCGTGAGCACAACTGAGGCAGGCCCTGGATGCTGGGGGAGGCGGAAGCTCAGGGTGGCCGCTCCCCCTCCTCTCTGGTCACTCTCTATGGGTGGAAGTGGGGGCACAGGCAGGAGGAGGCCTGGTGGTTTGGGAGAAGATGTTGGCCTGAGAGCAGAAGGCCAAGGTGATGGTCCTCAGACTGGTAACCACAAGGAAGTTGGGTCTTTGTGATGGCTGACAGGTTTGTGTGACGGGAAACTGGATCTGATGCCAGTCTCGGCCTACTGCCTACCTCCAGCCTTTTACTTCCAGGAAAAACTGGGCAGATATTTTTTCTAAATCATCTCTGGTTAAGAAATGTGAAAGGGTGGACACCTGCGTACTCATGTGTCCTCTTAGTACTAAGTGTTCTTGGTTTCCCCTTGCAGCTAATTTGTAGGTAGGTTTTGATTATGAATTTATTTTTTCCCTAACCTTTCCCATCAGCAGTAATAAAGGAGAACCTTCTAGACTACAGAGATGCACAGTAATGAGTATCATGTGCTCCGTCTGAGTGGGAGGAAAGTCTGATCCGTGTTCAGTGGCTCTGCTTCACATTGCTTCAGTCTCCCTCCTCCTCTGAACAGCCCCAAGTCTTCTCTGGGAGCCTCTGGTGTTGGAGTCTGTGGAGGTGTCACATTTACTAGTAAGCTGCTTTCCAAACAGGCACCATTAGCCTAAATTAGCCATTTTCTTTTTCTGTCTGGGCCTCTCAACTTTTGGGTAACAGAGCTAAAGAGGCTTGGTTATCTATTTTTGAAAGGAAAGTTTTAGAAAATGAATTTAACTATGGTCTTAGTAAGGGAATCAGTTGACCCAGACCCCAGACCCATATGACAGTCACCTACAAGTCAAAAGGCTTTGCTTGTGGAAGGCCCTGGGCTCTCTGCTCTCCTGTGTCCCCAGCAGAACACCACCTGGGGCCCTTGATGGCATCAGACGAAGCTGTTCACACTCCTGAAGCTGCTAAAGAATGGGATGGACTGTGCGTACTTGGTACCTTCCTTCCAGTGCTTGGAAATGACATTCTCCCGTCTTTAGCAGTAATATAGCAAAAGTTAGAAGATACTTTCAGATCGTCCTCAAGGACAGCCCAACTTCTTTGTCAGCTTCCCAAGTTTTTGAGCCCTAGCAGCCTGACCTTAGTGGTTTGTTTTCCTCATTAGCTCTCTGACTTTGTAATCAGCTCACATTTTTCATTCTTCCCTCGTTCTGTCTCCTCCTCTCACCTTTCTTTAAAACCCCATGTCAAACATTCCAAGGGTCTGTTTTCTTGCTTTTAGGCTAATTTTCAGAGGGATCATTCAGTTGTTAAGCATCACACTATGTTATCCTCAGCTGGTTTGGAATAATTTTAGGCAGTGGAGGATTCCATTGTTATGAGGACATCATGTATGGGAGAGGCCCTTTCCTTCTGATGAATATAAAAAGGTTCTTAGAGCTCAAAACCAAATGTCATCATCATCAGTGTCTGGGTAACCAACTTTAGATGTTCCTTAGATAATATTATACAGGGAATAGGAAAGACAAAGGGCTTCTTTTTCACCTTCTATCAAATTGAATTCCACTGCGTTTCCATATCTGCTATGTACAAGGCTCTGCTAGGTACTGGTGAGACCCCTTCATCCTCTGTTTACTGTTAAGCAATGTGTTTTGTATTTAGCTGAGATTTTTAGAAACATGATTTAAAAATGGTATTGATTTCTTTATATAACAGGAGGGGAACTTCTTGGGGACTTTAGACAAATAAACATCATCTGTTCTTTAACTGCTGAGATCTCTGCAGGAGGCACCACTCACCTTGATAATTGCCTGGTAGTGTGGCATCCTTGACTGATCCTGGCCGCGGGTATAAATGGGCACTTGAGTCGGACGTTGTTGCCACAGGCACCAGAGAGGAGAGAGCAGGCCCACAGTGGAGGCCCGCTTCTAGTGCCTTGTCTCCTCCTGATACTATGACCTGCGTCCATGGGAGACCAAGGGGTGAACCCAGCCTGCTCTGTTTTCCAGCAGGGAGACTGGGTGAGGCTCTGAGGAGGAGGCACCTTGAAGTATAGATGGGGTTTCAGCAGGCAGATACCCTAGATCTTAATGGAAGAACAAAGGTTTAAAGAATGTGGGTGGCTGGTCAGTAGCTGGTTGCCCAGTTTGAAGGATGCTGTAGGTGGTTGAGTGGATAAGGTGACTGATTTGAAGCCATCCAGTCTTTATGGGAAGAGAAGTTTGTGTTGAATTTAATAGGAAATAAGGAATAATTACATATATTTGAGTGTGGGGAATGGCAGGACTGGAACCGTCACTGAAAATTCATCTGGCAGTGACAGGGACTGGGGAACAGAAGTGGTAGTGAGGGAGTCGTGGTTCTGAGACTTGGCTGCACATTAACGTCACCTGGAGAACTTGAAACGTCCCAGTGCCCAGACTGTGCTCTGAGTCAGAGTCTTTGTCTGAGGTGGGACCCAGGCGCCCATATTCTCAGCCCTGAGAACCACAAGACTGGGTGAAGTCTGCAATCCTGGTGGAAGATTTTGAGAGCTCTGAGCTTCCAGCAGTGGTGCTCAACCTTGGTTGCACACTGCAACCACATAGGAAACTTTAACACACACACACTGGAACCACACACACACATACTGGAACCACACAAGAAACTTTAACAGACACAGGAGACATGGGTCCGTCCCAGAGACTCCGATTTTACTCCCCCCCCCCCGGGATATAGCTAGGGTGCTGGGCTTCTGCTGTACGGCCGAGATTGAGAAAGACTGGGGTGGAGGCCGTGAGAAGCAAGAGCAGGGATTAAAACAGAGGCCTGAGGAGCTATAGTAAGACCTTTGTTATGCGCCAGGTGCTTCACTGAACACGTGGCATGAGGTGACTCATTTGTGGACATTCTGCACATGGAGGGAGAACTTTCCTGAACTCATAGCGCGGTTCATAGAGCCTGCTTTCCAGCCCAGCCTTGTGGTGCCCGAGTCCAGCTCCTCACCTGCTACACTGCATGGCCTCTTTGGAGAAGCCCAGCTGATTGGAAATAGGGAGCAAGGAAAAAGTTGAGAGATGCTGTTCAGACACTGTTGTGTTTTGGTGCAAGGGAGGCGGCTGCTGGTACAGCTGATAAAACCGTGCCATCAAGGGGGTAGTTGCTTTGGGGAGGGGAGGAGAGTTTATGTTGAATTTGAAGTGATTGTAAAAGATACAGGTGGGTGTAGCAGTTAGGTATGGAGGTCTAAAGATAGAAGAACTTTCTCGTTTATAGAGGGGGTCATAGTTAAGGAAGCTGAACTTGAAGAGGTTAATTAGCTTGCTGAGGATCACAGAGCTAGTAAGTGGCAAGGCCAGGATCTGATGAGGTTGTCAGGGGAGACAGTGCAGCAAGAGAAGAGACTTTGAGGGAATTTTTATGTTGAGGTGCGGAAGACTGGACAAAGTAATAAAGCCACTTAGTACAGAGTCAGAAAAGGAGTAGTTCAAAAAGCAGGAGAAAGATTTGGGTCCTGTGCTATTTCATTTGTTAACCATTATGTTTGACTTGGTAGGATGTGAGAAATGGTTACGTATTTTTTAATGTGGGCAGTGATAGGGCTGGGGTTGACGTTGACGTAATAACTTAATTGGAACATTGGGTAGAAAGTTGGTTCAGGGTCAGGATGCGGAGGCATATGTAGCAGTGCTGATGGTGTTGCTGGAGTAACTGGTAGTCCAGGCCGGATCCAGAACTCGGGGAACCAGGGCAGCGGAGTTGAAGGGCTGGAAGTCACAGTCAAGGAGAAGAGGCTTTTGTGGGATTCACAGTGACTGTGCACTAGTAAAGAAAAGAAATTTTCTGGTTTTATATCTTAGACATTTTCACAGATGTCCAGTCATAAGTGGATGGCTAGGTTGGAAGATAGGAGGGGGCATCAGGAATTGTGGCTGCGAGCAGCTCTGGGCAGGGTTTTTCATGTTCCTGAGAGCACTGTCAGAAGGCAGGGTAGAGAAAGGGTATTTTAGCTCTGTATAGGGCCTTTTAGGTTCGCTGATAGGCAGCGAGAGGCCGGCTTGGTTGGTTGATGTTATGATGCAGGGAAAGGTTGTGGATGATTCTCTCAGACGGGCTTGTCTTTGCTGGAATTGAGGAACACATGTAGAACCAAGCTGCTGGCCCTATCATTGGAGCAGGGAGATGGATGCTGTGTGCACCTTGTGTGAAGATGTTGATGAAGGGAGGTGTTGGGGGTTAGAACGGGGGTGGGGGAAGAGACAGTAACTCTCTAGGATATAAAGAACCAGTTGGGGACGCTGGGGTGAGATGTCCCAAGCCAGAGGTAGGGGTTGGGAGGAGAGTAATGGGGAAGGGGTGGGAAGGAAGCTTGTGCTGTGGGTGATGGTGCTGGGGAGACTGAGACATGGCCCCTGAGTGCTGGTATGCTGAGTGATGTGCTTCCTAAGTGCATGTCTTACACTGGCTTCCTCGGCAGTGAGGCTCAGCGGGTGATAAGTTGAGCTGAGCTGAATTAATACATAGAGCTTGAAAATGGAGGCAAGTGGTGACCAGGCAGGATTCTATGACTAGAAAAATATCTAGAATGTAAGATCACAGACTGGATTGTTGGCTTCAGAATATATCGTGCTGTTTGTTTCCTTGGTCACCCAACAAATATTGGGCATTGAACTGTGCACAAGGCCCTAAGTTAGCGGTGGACACGCTGTTCTCATGGTGCTTACATCCTGGTGGGGAACAGAGACAAATAAATGGACACCAGTAAGGTGATTTGGGTAGATGCTGTGAAGACGGTACATGAGCGGCACCCAGGCTCTACCTTCTTCAGAGGGGCAACGCTTCTTGTTCCGAAGCACCTTCTGCTGAGCAAGTCTGGGCAGACCATGCCCCTGAGAGCTCAGGTCAATTCAGGAAGAGCGATAGGTGTTTTTCTAATAATTCATGTTACTTGTCCCCCATCTGGTGATCTTCAGGGTCATGTCTTAATTGCCTGTAAACTCTTCCTTGTCAGAACTACCCTCAGGACTCAGGAGCTTTCGGTGAGCTTAGGACAGACTGAGTTTTGCTGAAAGGAGAAGTGGGAACTTTGCTACAAAAGCAAGAGTCATTTGTCATGGAAGTCCATGTGTTTGTCATGCAGAGATGTGTATTTTCTAGTATGGAGGACATAATAGAGTATTTTCAAATGCCAAAAAGATTCTGTAAACCTTTATTCATGACTTTGGATTAGGGGAAAGACTAGACGACAGGGGTTTGGTGCTTGTTGAAACTTCTCCCTGGTGATCTTCTGGCCACTTTGGTTGAATGCTTTCTGTGTCTGGGAGGGAAATAGGGGATCAGTTCAGTTCAGTTCAATCACTCGACTCTTTGTGACCCCATGAATCACAGGACACCAGGCCTCCCTGTCCATCACCAACTCCCGGAGTTTACTCAAACTCATACCCATCAAGTCGGTGATGCCATCCAGCCATCTCATCCTCTGTCATCCCCTTCTCCTCCTGCCCCCAATCCCTCCCAGCATCAGGGTCTTTTCCAGTGAGTCAACTCTTCGCATGAGGTGGCCAAGGTATTGGAGTTTCAGCTTCAGCATCAGTCCTTCCAATGAACACTCAGGACTGATCTCCTTTAGGATGGACTGGTTGGATCTCCTTGCAGTCCAAGGGACTCTCAAGAGTCTTCTCCAACACCACAGTTCAAAAGCATCAATTTTTCGGCACTCAGCTTTCTTCACAGTCCAACTCTCACATCCATACATGACCACTGGAAAAACCATAGCCTTGACCAGACGGACCTTTGTTGGCACAGCAATGTCTCTGCTTTTTAATTTGCTGTCTAGGTTGGTGTGGCTAAACCCAACAGGCAGCTCCGTCCAGTCTCTGGAGTTCCCTTCACATGTCACTGTGGTTTCCTTTTCTTTGATGGCTCCTTGATATGATGTATTTTATCAAACAGGCATTAAAAGGAAAAAAAAAAGGCATGAGGGAGCTTAATAAGTAAAGGATTCATTTCCTCATCATGGACCTTTTATTAGACCACAAGAGTTTCTTCTGCTCTGTTCACCATCCTGGACAGTGGAAGGTCCCCCCCAATCATGCCTTCCCATGGTCAAAGCACTGGGGGAGAGGCTGTGAAAGCCAACCCCAGGTCTTTGAGCTGTCCTCAGATTAACCAGGAAAAGAAACCCGCTGCTGGTGGGAAAGATTTCATCTGAATGCTCATTGCCATTGTGTCCTGTGATTTTTTTTTTTTGGTTCACGATTTGAAGAAAACCAAGGAATTCTAGTTTCTCCTCTTTATTTTTTTCCTACCCCCCTCCCATCACTTCTACTATTCTCAGATGACTCCCCATCTGTCTAAAGAAAACCACCCACTTGTGACATGATTAAAGTTTGGTGGGAAAAAGCATTAGTGTGGGTAAGCCTGCCCATTTCTGGTTGAGTCTGTGTCTGGAACCAGTTTTCATTCCTTGGAGATTCATTGATTTTCTTTTGAAAAATCAAGTATTAACTAAATAATTAGAGCTGTTCTGGCCCTGAAAGGCTCAGGTGCTGATAATAGGATTTGTCATTGAAGAAACAAAATGCCTGACTTGTACGTGCAAAAGACTCTGCCAGATGGCCCCACAGGACCTCCCCACTGCATGGAGAGAAATTCAGTGATGGACGTGGGTGCCTAGAGCCTTGTGCCAGGCAGAATGTGGGACGTTCTGTCGTGGGGTACGCAAAATGATGGAAGAACGGAGGAAGGTGACAGAACATGGGCGTGCAGTGGTGAACATATGTGCTCAGGGTCACGCCAGTGGTCAGTGAAGATACTCAGGAATCCCTACCCCGTAGTCCAGCCCCAGAGCAGCTTCATGGCAACATTGCCCAGGATCCCTTCATGGCGGGAGATGCAGACGTGGGAGAGGGCAGGGCATGTTCAGGAGCAGCGGGGGGCCTGGCTTCCACTGGGGCAGGGGCACCACAGGGAGCACCCCTTCCTTCTCCGTGCATTTCTCATAGATGTTGTTTAACACGGCACTGTGTTCCCCCTGAGCTGAAATGGAACCTCAGAACCCACTCTAATAGCCTCTAACTCAGGCACTTGTGTCTGGTGGGGTCTGAGGCCCAAGTGATCGGATGGAGGTCCCTGAGCACTCTAACTGAGCCCTGAGGGGTCTGAGCTCCTCATTCTTCTGAACAGAGAAGTGCCCTAGCAGTTTTGGAATTCAGAGAAAGCAGGGCCTTTGTCTCAGTGGAACAACAGTCACATAGTGTAGGGTCTTCAGTGGTACCATATCTTTGGGTTCTAGAAAGTGTTTCTAATAACCCTAGAAACACTCGATTCTGTGAGGTAAAACCAGAGTCTGATAAACCTAGTTGATGTAAATCCATGGCTGATTCATGTCAATGTATGGCAAAAAACACTACAATATTGTAAAGTAATTAGCCTCCAACTAATAAAAATAATTGGGGGGAAAAAAGGGAAGAGAAGAGGGAAAAAACAAACAAACAAAACCTAGTTGAGATGTGGCATATGCCCAGTACCTGAAGAATTCTGGTCTTTCTTTTAGGTACAAAGTTAGAAAAAAATTTCCCCATAAAGCCCCTAAAAAAGCTCTGCTTAAAAAGTCATATACTCCCTCCCTAGTTTAAATTGGCATTTACTCTTTTCATCATAAGCATGTGATTTCTTACAAATCATAAATACTGACATTTGGAAATAAGACTGTCCCATCACTCTTTTAAATATATCCACTTCATTTGAATGCCATCATTATTTATAACCATTATCATATATTTTTTTAAAAAGTACACAAATGGGCTCCTTTTTAGCAGTAATATTTGACAGTTTATCTTTCCCCACTTTAAACCTGTAACTAGTAATTTTCCAGTTAGCTTCCCCTTGATGTAAAGCATTTTGTGCTTGAGAGTGTGTTGTCAGATCACCTTTTCATACTCCCAAAGACAGAAATGTGCGTGTTGTTATTTTCTTTAGCAATAAAGCTCTAAGTGTTGAAAGAAAATCCTCTCTGATTATGTTGTAATAATTAATAGTGCACAGTTGATCAAAACAACAAGATATTAGTTGATAAAAGTTTTAGTTTCTGCTTAATGTTTATTGGAAATTAAATAACTTAGTTTTTTAAAAATATTAGTTTTTGTATGAATATTACTTATTGTTAGGATGAGACCGTATTCTGCATCATATTATTCTCATTCCTCACTTATTTGTAAGTGCTCAGAAACCTTGTTTACATAAATAGGATTGATAGTTTTGTCACTCATTTATTGAATTCCTTCCATAATCAGAAACTATAATTTATCATTAGACATGATTTTCATTGATGTATCAGATGACACCTCCGTGAGCTTCTACTGGAAAGTACCTGACCTGCATGAGGCTTCCAGTTGTGACCTTGGCGTTGCTCATGGTGTCTTGAATTGACCCTCTGTTCATAGCCCGGAGTTCCTGCATGAGGCAGTGCTGCCTCTTAGCCATCTGGATGGGAGAGAGGGAGGCCTTTGTGATGAAGTGAGAGGAGGATGATTGTGAAAGAGGAGGCACACAAGGGTGTATTCTCAGGCAGATGAATTTTAGGAAAGAAAATATATGAAAGTTGAAGTTCTGGAAATGAATTCTCTTAAAACTGAATCCACATACCTATTGGAGTGTCTTGGGGGGACTTCCCTGGTGGTCAAGTGGTGAAGACTCCACGCTTCCAGTGCAGAAGATGCAGGTTTAATCCCTGGTTGGCTGCACAGTGCAGCCAGTACATAAATAATAAAATTAAGGGGGAGAAGTCTTCGGTGTCTGCATACGCTATTTTGTAAGCTGTGGGCTTACATACGAATCTTGCTTGCCAGGCCCACTTCTAGGCACTGGGATAACCCATCGAGTCAGGCCCCCTTAGGATCTGGGTTGACCTTGTGGTGAGGGCCGGCCTGGGAGCCTTCAGTTGGTCAACCTTGGGCAGGAAACCAGGCCACGCATTGCTTGGTGATTTATCGATGAATAAATTACTGTCTTTGCTCTCCAAGAGTGTATAATCTGAGCTCATAGTATAAAACAAAACATCACCCCTGTCCCCCCAAAAAACTTGACAAAAATAAAAACCCTCTGTGAGTTCTTGTTTAATGTTATTAAATAATGTGTGTATGTTTGCATTTTTAGTGTTTTGATAACTGGTTTCCATTGTAATATCACTTTACTTGTTGTTGTTTATTTGTTGTTGTTGCATCCAGCTCTTTTTGTGAACCTGTGCACTATAGACCACCAGGCTCTTCTGTCCATGGGATTTCCTAGGCAAGAATACTGCAATGGGATTCTCCTGACCCAGGGAGTGAACCCATGTCTCCTGCATTGGCAGGCAATTCTATACTGCTGAGCCACCAGGGAAGCCCTCACTTTATTTTAGGCATTTAAAAACTGTTTTTTAAGAGGTTAGCCTTTACCAGACTGCCAGCAGGATCTATGGCACAAAAAAGATGAAGAGCTGTGTTCTGAGCGCTGACCTTCTCCAAACACTGCGTCAGTCAGTTCCCAAAGAGTTCTGGATGATGCAGAGTTCTCAGTGGGACTGTGATGTGAGGTGACTGACTTGAGCCTGCCCCTTAGGTGTTTACCATGTTGCATTAGACTCTCAGATTCAGACCTGGTACAGTAAGCCTTCCATACCTGCTGGTTGTGCATCAGTGGGTTCAGCCAACTGTAGATCAAAGATATTCAGGGGAAAAAAATTCCAAACAACTTCCAAAAAGCAAAACTTGAATTTTCTGTACACTAGCAACTGTTAACATAACAATTATATTGTATTACAAGTAATCTGGAGATGATTTAAAATATAGGGGAGGACATCATGCATATGTTATGTGCAAATACTACATTATGTGCAAATACTACGCCGTTTTCTATAAGTATCCGAGGATTTTGATATCCTGGAGGGTTCAGGAGCCAGTCCTCTTAGGATGCTGAGGGACAGCTGTATCTTTGGGCACTGTAAGTCAGCTTAAAGCCCAGCGTTAGGGAATCACCACCAACCCTCCCAGCCCAGCCACCAGGGGGCGTGGTTCTCAAGGGTCACTGGCCTTCCTTGCCCTCCCTATTCCACAGCGAGAAATCCATGTGAGAGGGAAGACTATCGTCAACTCCGGATTGTGTTTCACAACAATTGAGAATGCTCTTGGTTTTATTATTAAGTGATGTGAGCCTGTGACTGCTTAGTTATTGTTTGGTTTGTTTCTTTTAACTTCTCAACATTCATTATTTTCTTCCCGGAGCTTTCTGCACCAACTGATTTGCTCCACGCACCAGGTCCCCTGACTGGAAGCTGCAGAGCTGCATTTAGGTCAGGGTTCTCGCATGCTGCTGACTTTATCTCATTTACAGTGTCACATTTCTGTTGCCATACACTGTGTGATCTGGGCTTCCCCACCACTTTTTAACAATTAGTAATTGAGCAGGAAGTGTGTTTTTATTACAGTGGCCTTTTGATTTTGATTTTACAATCGTGTAGTGTTTAGGAGAGAGCAGAGGTGGGGAAGTGGCCCTCTGAAACACATTTTTGACAGAGAGAAGTCTGTTGTTTCAGCCGCTTGGCTATCTGTCAGCAGTTCTCAGACTTCCCCCTTGTGTTGGTTGCCTGGCAACCTGGGGCTGGAGCAATCAAACCGTGGCCAGTGCTTTTCCAAGCCCAGACTGGGAGATGATTTATTGGTGGAACAGTAAGAACAGTAAACCCAAGCCTCAGAAATGGATCTTTTTTTTTTTCTTTCTTCTTTTTTAAACCAGGGGTTTATACAAACCACATCAAGAAAAAATATAAAAGAAAAATATATCAATTGGAAGGTTTAGTTGTAAACATTTTTAAGCATAAAATTAAGGCCTATAGTGAACTTGTCATTCTGTGTCAACATGTGTATAGGATGATATTTAGTTGCACTATTACCCTTTGCTTTCTTTTATTGTACTGCAACACCGAACATTTTACAAGTTAATGCTTTGTGGGGGTGGGGCGGGGGGCATAAATTAGGATATTTGGGAGAAACCCAGCCCAGGCAATGTTCGTGGCCTGCCAGGGGTCATCTGTGAAGTCTTGATAGAATCACGCTTGGAACCAGAACCCACCTTGCCTGTTGCCTGGGTCTGTATTGTCTGTATTCTCATTTAATGCAGTGAGCATAAAATGTGGATTGCTCTGCTCCATAATTTTTCAACATTAGCCGAAAACTCCCAAGACCCTGCATCAGTGTCTGCTGTGTTAGTGGGTCCTTAGATATGTCCTCCTCTTCCTAGGTGTGGAAGTGATCCACACCAGGGAAAACTGATGGTGTAGGACAAGTCAGTTCTGAACTTCAGGGGCTTCCTGCTTTCTGCTTCTGCCTTCTTTGCCCCTTCCCCCTCATTTCTAACTTTGTAGCTCTGAAAATTATCTCATGTTGATTAATGTTTGCTATAGAAGTGAGTTTTAGAGCTCTTTTTGACAGTTCTCCTTCATAAAGTCTCAAATACTTTCCAGTATTGCAAGTGAATGGAGAAGAAAATGGCAACCCACTCCAGTATTCTTGCCTGGAGAATCCCAGGGGCAGAGGAGCCTGGTGGGCTGCCGTCTGTGGGGTCGCACAGAGTCGGACAGGACTGAAGCGACTTAGCAGCAGCAGCATTGCAAGTGAAGAATATGGGGGGAGGGGCAGACTGCATCCGGGGAGGGGACTGAAGAGCTTCAGCCTAATTTAGCAGGCTAAGCATTTCCTAAGCATTTCTTTTTGTAAGACTTTAAGGAAGCTTTGGAATTCAAACCTTACTCTGCTTACAGCCCAATGTATCCAACTGTGTATGTAAATGCACTATTTGTGTGTTTGTGTTCCTTGTAAATGGGGCTTCCCGGGTGGCGCAGTGTTAAAGAATCTGCCTGCTAATGCAGGAGACTGGAGACCTGGGTTTGATCCCTGGGTCAGGAAGATCCCCTGGAGTAGGAAATGGCTACCCACTCCAGTATTCTTGTTTGGGAAATCCTATGGACAGAGGAGCCTGGCAGGCTACAGTCCATGGGGTTGCAAAGAGTCAGATGCAACTAAGTGCACACATGGGCACAGGCACACACACACAGTCACATACACACATTCCTTGTAAATACACGGATTAAATCTGTGTGTGTAATTTACACACAGCTGTGTTCACACTCCCTTAACAGCAGTATTTGCAGCGAGAGTGAGGTAGCATGGCAGCACTGTTCTTCCAAACAAAACCCAACAGAGCAGCCCTGGTGTGGGACCCTTTCTTGATGGCCTGTCTTGTGACAGGCGACCCTCATGGGATGGTGTGGGACCAGAAGGTGCCTGTCCTAGACTGGTAGACTGGGATCTGCCTGTTGAGGAGTTTTGCCATTTGTGATTGAAATACACTTCCTTTCCTCCTCCACCCCTTGTATTTCCTAAAGGATACTTGATTTTCCTCCCGATTTGGAGAGCATTTAAAGTGACCGAAGTTAAATACGGAATCCCAGCCCTTGTCATGTTTCAGAGAAAGGGAGACAGAGTCCAGGAGCTGCCTCCATGGCCCTGGGGCCAGATAGGGCCTCAGTTTCCTTCGCGTGGGAGCTGGGCAGGGGTGTGTTGTTACAGCTTCTGGATTTGATTGAGTCCTTCTGGAAGACAGGTTTCACCAAATTTGAGATAAGAGTCCAGTACTCTTTCACTTCATTTAGGACTATATGATATCATCGACCATAATCCTAACAATATATTTAGTTTACCTCCCTAGTAGAAAACTCTTAGTGCTTTAGGCGCTTTAATGTTTTATCAAAAGGGAGCAGAGATCATTGGAGGCTCAGACTGCGGGTGACCATTGATTACTTGAAATGTGCTAGTCCGAGCTGGTGTTAAACAGACACTGTTAGTGTAAAACACACACTAAATTTCACAGACCAAGTAAGAAAAAGAGACTGTAAAATATTTCATCAGTCATTTGTATATTGATTACACATTGAAATGATAATGTTTTGGATATATTGTGTTAAAATGTATTATTTTACATGTTTCTTTTTTTTTAACATGTTTCTTTTTGAAATATGGCTATTAGAAAGTGACAGTTAGAAAGCGGCTTACGTGTGGCTCACATTCAGTTTTTATTGGGCAGCTATTGATCTAAATGCCTTTCATTATGATTTTTGCAAAAGGCTCTACTTCTTTGTTCTCCTGTAACTTGTAGACAAGCCACATTCCTTTCTTCAGTTGAATCGTCTTTCCTGCTGTGCTGAGATATACTTTGTTAAAGAAGGTGAACTTTTTAGTGACTTATTATTTATGAGCCACCTGACAAGGACATTTATGTAGGCATTACGGTGATGTGGTAGGGAGAGAAGAATTCGCTAATGCCCCTTTGGGTTTGTTTTTAGTGTTGGGTTATTTTTAATATGGGTGTAGTTGGGCAGCCATAATTGGTGAGAGGTACTTAGCTGGCAGTATTTCTACATCTGTTAATGCTGCTGCTTAACTAGCCAGTTCTCATTTGACTTGAAAGTGCATTGAAACGTGCTGCTCTGATATTCACCCTGTGGCGATGCTTTGTTAGACCCTCAGTAATAAAAGGACTTCAGCTACTCAGCGTTATCATCGAGACTCAGAGGGTCACGTAGGCAGAGAGCAGGATGGCTCAGTGGCCTTTGCTCATGGGCACAGTAGCTGTGTAAACCAAACATGAGGTTCTTTTCCTGTTGGGCGTGTGGTCTTTGAATGAAAAATGGAGTGACCTTTTTTTTTTGTAATAGCTTTATTGAGATATAATTCACATACCTTACAATTCACTCATTTAAAATGGACAACTCTGTGGTTTCTAACATATTCACAGAGTTGTGCATCCATCACCAGAATCAAATTTAGAACATTTTCAGCAGCTCTGAAGGAAACCTCGTAGTTTTAGAAATCACTTCCCAGTCCTCCCGTGACTCTACTTCTTAGCAACCACTAATCTCCTTTCTGTCTTTATGTTTGCCCATTCTGCATGTCTTATTTAAATAGAATCATATGTTTGATTTTTTTTCACTTAGCCTGATGTTTTCAAGGTTCATCCATGTTGTAGTATGTATCACTATTTCATTCCTTTCTAAGGCCAGCTAATGTTCTATTGTTTGAATATTGTTGTCATTGTTTAGTCACTAAGTCATGTCCAACTCTTTTGCCAACCCATGGACTGTAGCCTTCCAGGCTGTTCTGTCCATGGGATTTCCCAGGTGAGAATACTGGAATGGGTTGCCATTCCCTTCTCCAAGGAGTGACTTTCTTTTTTTTTTTTTTTTTTTTTTGACGTTTGTGATCAGCTTGGAAGTTTTTGAGCAGAGGTGTGTTGAAAAGGAGATTGCGGGCTTGGCATTGTGGGCTTCACTCTGGGTGCTGAACCAGCATCACAGAATGGGATGGTGTGGTTATCTCTAGTGAGACTTGTACATTTAAATGGACAGGAAAGTTGGTGTCAAATCATTCTGTAAGTAGTAATTAGAGTCAGAAACTTAGCAGTGAGCACAGGTCAGAAGTCAAGCTGGAGGGCAAATGGCTGGAAAGTAAACAGCCTTGGAAGAAGGCCGAGCCAGGTCACCTCCCGGTTTCATTTGTTTAGTCATTCAGCCAGTGATAGTGGTCACCTGCTCTGGGTGTCACGGGGTGTTCAGGGTGCTGGGGATTCCCTTGTGTACTCAGTAGCCTACATAGCTTGTCATGTCATGTCCTATGGCATTGTGAGCTAGGTGTTAACATAGCTCAGGTGTTAACATAGAGGAAGCTTATAGGACTGTAGGGCCTGTGGACTGTCTGAGGAAGTCTAATTGGAAGATGGTTAATTTAATTAATAGTTGACTACCATTGAGGTTAAAGCTTTTAGTGGTTTTTGTAATGGATCTTGTATTGGTTTTCTACTGCTGTATAACAAATTACTCTCAACAATAAAGATCACCCCAACTTAAGACAAGAATGATCATTTATTATCCAGTTTCCAGGTAAGACAGTTGACAATGTATCATGCATTAACAGGGTCTCTTTTTGGAAGAATTTTAGCCACCCTCCTGTCTCTGTGTAGGAGAGAGGCTGCCTGCCTGCCTGCAGCTCCCAGTGATGGAAAACTTGAGGCGTCCACTTCTGAGAATTTATAGACGGATGGTACAAAGCCCCGACAATCATCTTACACACAAGCATACAGAAGCCCGAAAGAGGCCTAGTGACCTAATCAGGGATGTAGTTATTTAGTGGCAGAGCCATGTACTCCAAGCCAAGGATTTTGGTGGGAAAATTTTTAACATGGATATACAACATTCAGTCTCTGATACTTTTGCTTCAGAGAGCAAGTGTGTCTAGGTACACAGGCTTCCCTGGTGGCTCGGATGGTAAAAAAAAAATCCACCTGCAGTGACGGAGATCTGGGTTCAGTTCCTGGGTTGGGAAGATCCCCTGGAGAATGAAATGGCAGCCCACTCCAGTATTCATGCCTGGGAAATCCCATGGACAGAGGATCCTGTGGGCTAATATGTATAGTTTCCTTCAGAGGTTTTTTTTTTGTTTGTTTTGCTTTTTTTTAAGAAAAGATAGATAATACCCTGTCCATGGGGTTGCAAAGAGTCAGATACAACTTAGTGACTGAACCACAACAAATACCTTTTAATTCCTCTGATACGTAGACATACAAGAAAATGTTTTCTGCACCTAGATTCCAAGTAATTAATCCTATTTCTAATTCTTATCTCTTTACTTCATCCTTCCTTATTAGCTATGGATTGGGGCAGGATATATACCAAAACTTGAGTTTCTTCATCTGTGGCATGGACTCAGTGACCCTTGTGTTGGAGAGTGTATTGAGGAACTTCAAGGAGGATGTGGTCTGGGAGCCCCCAGTGTCCACGTTGAGACTGTGATGTCCTGAGAGAACAGAAGATGTTACTTGGAATAGAGAGTGTAGGTACTAGTCTGACCTTGGGAAGAATGCCAGGTCTCGAGAGAGAGTTAAGAGTCATCAGTAAAATGTGGTTATTGTTTTAAAGTGTTGTCCTGTTTGCTGTTTTTCAGCTATAACTAGTTGAATGGAACTTAACTAGTCATCCTGGAATACTGTGTATAAATTCAAGATGTACTTAGGAAGTAGAGTCAGGAATCAGGAACAACATACAAGAAAGCCTGGGAAGGCCCACCTGGCTGGCTGGCACATCTCCTCTCAGATATGTTGCTTCTGCGGCTGTTTACTGAAAACATCCTGCTTTACTCCGGTCACCCTTTCATTGATGTCTTAAATATTTTAAACCAAAACCCAAATGACACTTTTCAAAACAGTATCAATAGTCTACCTCCAGCTGGAAGTGTGTTTTAGGTCTGGGGTGATGGGAATCTGTAACAGACAGGAGTATATGGATAAAAATCAATAGGTTCTTCTCACCTGGTGGTTGGTCAGTGAGAGCCATCGATGGACAGGTAGGGGTCGTGGAATACAGATGTTTTGAAGGCCTTGATTTCTTCCGGGCATGAGTGTTCTTTTTTGTCCCCTTACCTCTCCTTAATGTAGGTACCATCTTCTGTTTTCTTCGGCTGCTCTCTGCCTTCAGGAGAGAGAGCAGTGGACGTCCTCTTTTTCCCCCTGCCTGGCTCATGGGCTACACTTTTGTCTCTCTGTTGGGGGGAACTGTGGTTTGCTTACTTGCAGATCTGCCTGCTCTTCAGCCCTCTGAGAAGCACAAGTTATTAACATAAAATTTTATGCAGAAAGCGGGGCAGAGGAGAAGGAGCCATCTTCACAGTGGGACTCATTTTAATACCTACAGTGTTTTCCCAACAGTTACATAAGAGGACTGAGGAGAAGTCGCTGTTCAGAAGTCCTGGTGAGTTCCTGACTGTGATGCACTAGTTAAAATTCAGCAGCAGGAGTTAATTTTGAAAGCTCTCAGCCAGGGGTTAATTCCAAGGAGTTGTCTTTTACCATTTCTGTAGCATCACTTCTTTTCTCTGCCACAGACACAGGTCAGGTCCAGCAACTGGGACCAGCTGCGCGGGGAGTTGGATACACACACAGGGGAGATGTGCGTACACCTCATTCTTTGGCTTTATCCCCCCACTACTCTTCTGCGTGCAATCCTATCCGATATTAAGAAGAATTTTTTGGAGATAGGTAGGGCAAGTATCTTTATGGCCAGTTTAAAAGATGAACAAACCAAGACAAGACTAAACTAAGTTTGGAGACTGTAGCCTTTACCTGTGCATTCAGAGATCCATGGGAAACACTTAAAGTCTTGAAATTCAAGTGCAGGCAGCAGGTGCCCATCGTCTTCCTGACCTGCACCCTCTCTTGGACTCCATTGTCAGGCTTCAGCCCATCGCTGAAGTTTCCAGATGGTTTACTTTTGTCACCCTTGATCTTCCTCCCCTGGTTCAAGGATTTGGTGACAGACATTTTTTCCCCCCATCTGTAAAATGGAGATATTAGGAGCCCTGCTTCGCAAGGCTATTGTGATGCTTAAATGAGTCCCTATAGAGCCCTTCAGACAGTGCCAGCTGTTGGCTGCCATCATTGTTGAATAGGGTGGTATCTCTGTACCCTTCCCACATCCTGACACAGAACAGTGACGCTGCCTGCCCTAGGCCAGCCCTGCGCGTGGGGAGGATAAGCATCTGGACAGCCAGTGAGGCTGTCGTCGCCCGTGGGCACAGGCTTGGGTGGCGCAGACCTGGGGCAGGCTCAGCAGTGATGAGTGGAACTTTTGAACTGGTTCCTTTATCGTAAGAGAGAACATTATTGCATTTTGACCCAATTACGTTTATCCCTGTTAAGTATCTTCCATTTCAAAAGTGGCTGTGCCTAAACAGCCATGTCATAATTTCCTCTCTGGAACAAAGGAGCAGACCAGATCTAGGGCTTCTAAGTTTGAATCTCATGTTCTTTCCATTTGACCAAAAATGAGAAATAGAACTCTCCAGATTCTACTAAAACCCAAATTTACTAAATGCTGTGTTCAGGTAACTCACTTGTTTTAAAAGCCAAGAATTAAATGTTCTCTGTCAGGAACTTAAGGGGGCTTCCCCCCTTGGTGGCTCAGTGGTAAAGAATCTGCCTACAATGCAGGAGACATGGTGGGTTTGATCCTTGGGTTGGGAAGGTCCCCTGGAGGTGGGCATGGCAACACACTCCAGTATTCTTGTCTGGAAAATCCCATGAACAGAGGAGCCTGGAGGGCTACAGTCCATCAGGTCATAAAAGAGTTGGACACAACTTAGCAACTAAACAACAACCAGAGCTTATATGTAGTAACTTCTGATGGTGATATGAAATTTCAGCTCAGTAATAGAAAACTGTGGCAATGTGTCTAAAATCTGGAGCGTAAATAATTATGTAATATGATAGAAGTGCTAACGATCATACAATGGCAGTCATATCACAGTGTATAAATGTATCAGGTTAACCTGTTATATACCTTTAACAGAATGATACATGTCAAAATATATTTCAGTAAATAATATAAAATCAAAATTGAAACACAGTCACACACTTAGTTGTAAAACAAAGCAAAGAACAAACTCCTTGCCATAAATAAACCTGTATTTATATTTGGATCTCATCTGGCTTTGGGGATTGAGACATAGAAGAGGACTTGTTCTGTGCTCAGAAGGAACACACCAAGTTGACTGGAAACAAACAGCACCAGAGAAACCAGGGCCAGCAGCCCAAGAACCTCAGCTCATGGATCTGTGAATGGCTGGACTGCAAGCCTGTGGCACATAATAAGCAGGGCCGCCTGGCACGTGGGGCGGTGACCCAGCCATAGCGCCTGCCTGTTAAATGAACAGTCTTCGTTCTCCTTCAGCTTTGACATCTTAGCACTCCAGCATCTATGCTCCATCAGGGACAGAACAGCTAATAGAGAGGGACGTAACTCATGAGGCCAGTTGACGAGACCTTGAATTTAAGCACTGGAAATGTGGAATTTCAGCTCAACTGCTAGAATGCTGTTAAGCAGACTGTGTCTGTTAACTTTCCTTTAGAAGCCTCTAGCACCTATAAGTCAATCACGTTAATTATGAAATTCAAATCTCAAAAGCTTCGAGGTCTTTATTTGCAGAGACATAAATTAATAGAGGGAAGGAGACTGCAGCATCAGTAGCCTGTTTAACATACTGACCTATTCTAATCATTGACTGCTCTGAGTGGGTTGGCTTTGTTTCGATTTTAAAGGCTACTCCACATTTCTGGTAAACCACAAGGTAAAGGCTGGTCTCTGAGAAGCAGATGTTTTGTCAGTTCTGAGGCCTTGTGGCTTTCCATAGAGAAGTAACAGTAGAGGCCGCACGAAGCTTTTACTTCCTTTTTTTTTAAAACAGTGGGGCCAATGGCTCTTTGCACTTGATAGCGTAGTGCTTGATACACACTGACAGCAGTGGTCTGTGTCTACCACCGGATGTCAGACCCGTGTTTCTGGAAGTAGTTAGTTTGAAATGTCTGTAAGACAAGTGTTCCCCATGGGCTTGGACCATAGATTTAGCCTTAGAAATAGTGGTGAGAATCTTGGATGGTATTTAGAGTCAAAGGAACAGTGGAAATCGTATTGGGAGGGAGTTTGGAGAACAGGAACCCTGAAACAAAGCCTTGGGAAGACTCAGATTTCTAGAGGTTGAGTAGGTTACGGTTAAGGTGAAATGAGGAAAAAGAGCAGAGTTTGGTGTCATGGAGCCAATAAGATCAAAACTCTGTTACCAAAGCTCAAAACGGACCATTTGGCACTGAACAATCTGGTTCCACCATGACCACCCTAGCCCAGGCCCCTGTCATCTCATGGTTTCATTGTGTATTAAACACTTGGGAGTTCCACCCGCCTAATGCTCTAGGGAGGCAGAGTGGTATAAGATTCCATTCCTGTCTTTTCAGAGCTTATAGACTATGAGTATACAAGCCCTTAGACCAATAAACACCAAGTGAATCAGGGGGATAGTCGGGGAAGTCTCATTTTGGAGTGGGAGGGGTTTGAGCTTAAGTTGGAGGTGAACTGGAGTAGGCTGTGGAGAGAAGTGTTAAAGGTACCGCAGAGTCAGAGCTTAGCCCAGGATGGTGGCGGTGTTGGCCAGGTGGCATTAGTGGATGTCTGTGTGGTAAGGTAGGTTGGGGCGGGGTCCTGGTGCACCTGCATTTGAGAATGCAGGTCTAAGGGGTTAAATACCACCCCCACCCCACCCCGGAAGAGGTCCAAGAGCTAGTTTTAGTGTGCAAGGGCACGATGGTACAGGACTCATGATGGAATCTGTGGTTTTGACAGTTCCTTGGCAGAGCCTCGTAAGTGGCCTGATGGGAGAGAGAGATTCATAGACTGGCGGGTAGGAAAGAAGGGGAAGAGTCTGGCCTGGGACTGGTGCTTGTACGGGTGGGAAAGGAGGGCACGGAAGACCTTTCTTTGGAAGAACAGCGAGGACTGGATTTGATTTGGGGGAAAACAGGAAGGGCAGAGTTACAGATGACGGTGCCATGACTGAAAATGAATTCTCTGTAGACCCTTATTAGCCCTCTTTACCGAGACTGTGGCAGTGACGCGGGGCATGGATTTCAGAGCCTGGGTTTGGAATTCTGCCTTTACCGCAGAGTTGGGTGACCTTGGTCTGCCTGCTTAACTGACGGTGCCTCAGCTTCCTTGTTGGTAAAATGGAGATGATAACAGTACTTCCTTGTAGGGTATGAGGACTCTGAGGCTCTGGGCACACAGTAGGTATTTAATAGCTATGTTCAGAGGATTATAACAAGTAGAAGACTCAGGGTCTGACTTCAAGTTTGTGGAAGCTCCTTCCCTGCTCTTCCAGATTCAGCCTTTCTCAGGTGCTTCTCTTCGCTCCTTCTCCCAGTGAATCTGTTGTGTGTCCTCTGGCATCAGGCCCTCCTTTGGATTGCATGACCCTGCTCTTCTACCACCAGACTCATGCCAGACCCCACCTCAGCTTTCTGTAGACTCTGTTACCACTTCCCACCCTGCCCCTGTCTTTTCTGGAGGCCCTTCTCACCCTTCCACACCTGCAAATGCTCTGCTTTTTGAGATCTGACCTCGGTGACCGTGACAGTCTGTCCCTTCTCTCGGCTTCCTTGCAGCACTGGTGAGCTGCCATTCACTGCTTCATGCTTGGCTTCCCCGAGACTCAGATCATTCTCTAATCTAATAACCTCGCACACATTTATCTTACCTGCTAAAAATGAATTCATTTGAATAAAGGTCCATGACTGCCTGTTGTTATTTAAAAATTTCCTCCCAGTGTTAGGTGCTCACTAAATACTCAACTCCTGAAAGTAGATTAAGAAGTGTTCATTCCGAAGGCTGAGGTTGAGTTCAGGTTATCCCCAGCTCACACTGGGTTCCCTCACCAGCCTCTCCAACTGCATCGCAGCCAGTCTGTCCCTCAGGCACGTCACAGGCCCACCCCACCCCTGGTGCACTTGCTGTCTAGTCTTTTCATGGAACAGTCATGCCGGCACTTCTCTGCTGGCCTCACTGTGAGGACCATAACTCTTCAGCCTGGCCTAGAAGGCTCTGCAGCCTGGCCCTCTCCTGCCTCTTCGGTCTTATCTGTGGCACTGCACTTTGCACACCCTGTCCTCCTTGCAGTTCCCAGAATGTTCCCTGTGCCCTGCTGGCAGTCCACTGGAGCCCACCGGCCAGGCTCCTGATTTTCCTGTCACTTCCTCTAAAACACCCACTGAGTGAGTGCTTCCTCTTCTTGGCCCCACCTCCAGCCCTTTGTTCCTCTGAGGCTTCTCTTTGGGGCCCAGAGATTGATGTGTTTACCTGTTTGCCAGCCTGGCTCCTTGAGGGCAGGCGGTCTCATTCCTCTCCAGATCCCAAAGGAGATCCTCTGCACTTAGCCCAGGAGGCGTGCTGAGCATGCGGATGACACTTTTTTCAAGTAACAAGGGTCACTCTTCTTCAGACTAGAAAAGAGCTGGCTTCTTTCTTGTGCCTTGACAGATTGTTCCTTTTGAACTATACGAATTATGTTGAAAACTGACAGTGATGAGTCATATCTTAGAAAGGGGTGAAATCTGAAAATGCAGAGCCTCCAGGAATGGAGTAGGAGGTTGCAGATCGGTCTTGCAGGCCAACTCTGGCTCTTCGCTGAATTTGTCCGGCTGGTCTCCACCGCGGGGAGTGGGAGGGACGCTCCTCCCGGTGGGCAGGTGATTTATTGGCTGGGAAGCTTCCGCGGTGACTTAGTTGTGAAACGGCGCCCTGCGAGGTGCCGGCTAACGCCTGGGCGGGAGGGACCGCGGGAGTCCTCGGGGCCAGCCCCCAGCTTCGCAGCCCGGGGGGCGACGGGCGTGCGCCGCTGCCTCGGCCCGCCCGGGGGAAGCCCAAGGACTGAGCGGCCCGGGAGGGGCCCCGAGCGCCCTCTCTTCTTGCCCGCCGTGGCGGGGAGGAAGTTTCCGTGCTCTGCCGCCCGGGTCGGATCCCGCTGTTTGGAAGGAGGAAACCGAGGTACGGCGCCGGGACCCCGCGCGGAGCCTCGGGGCGGGGGCCAGAGCCGGGCCGGCGGGCGGCGCGGCGATCCAGGCCGCCTTTTGCAGCCGCCCGCGGCCGCGCCGGGCTCTGCGCGCCGCTCCGGCCTCCTCCCCCGGCGGCGGCGGCGGCGGCGGCGGCCTCAGCCCCGCGCCCCCCGCGCCCCGCGCCGCGCGGCCCCGCCGCGGTCACACGCCGAGCCGCCCGGCCGCCTCCGCCCTGCGCTTTGTGGAGCACGAGCCGAGTGACAGGCGCGGCCTCTCGCCGCCGGGACCCGGAGCTCGGCCCGCCGCGGCCCGGGTACCTGTGGCTGCCCTCGTCGGCGCGCGGGACCCGGCTTCGCGCCCGAGGTGGGGGCCGGGGAGCCTGCAGGGCCCGGCTGCGGCGGGGAGGGGCTGCCCGGGAGGAATGGGGCAAAGTGAAAGTCCCGGACAGCTGAGGAAACGGGGGGCGGAGGGCGGGGGGTTCTGGTGGCTCGGTTTCTGGTACCCAAGACGGCGGGGCAGGTCGGCGGGGTCCGGGCCCCGGTGGTCTTCGCCGCGCTGGTGAATTTCTGGGATTAACGAAAGGCTTTTTAACCCTCTAGGGTGCCCTTCTGAAGGAAAGTCTCCAGATTTGGTTGTGTTTCCCTGTTTTGCTCGACACTCTGGGAAGCCTCGTTCTCAGATGGAGACCACTTGTGCTGCTTGATTAAGAAACCCGGAGCGTATTTATACCTCCGTTGTTTATACCTCCGCGAACCGCTGCGGAGACTGGAGGCACTCAGGGCACAGATCGCCTGTGGCCTCAGACACAGGATGTCCTCCTAGACCTGTCTGGTGTGCGGGACCGGGGACCGGATGGAGGCCGTCGGGGGCCTGCGGGGCGGGGGTCCCAGCTGTGCTTCCGAAATGTTCCCCCAGCGGAGTCAATATTCCCGCTCAGACTTTGCGGTTGTTGTTCTGCTGATTGCAGATTGCTTTGCTTTGCTGACATCCTGTTTTGTTTTTGGTTTTTACATCCCATTTGTTGTTTCTTTTTTATCACAGAAACGCTTCGTTAAGGGGCTTAGGCAGTACGGCAAGAACTTCTTCAGAATTAGAAAGGAGCTGCTTCCCAATAAGGAAACAGTGAGTACAATTGGACTTTATGTAACTTGATTTTTTTCCTCTTCGCTCTTGCTGCTTCTCCGCGCTTGATCTTATGAAATGGTTTCCTTTAACCCTGTGTTGTGTCCGGACTCAGGCGGGTCTCTAGGATCCTATTCGTTTTGCTTCACTTTCGGTTTTCGCTTACGATTCTACTTAGTAAAGTGACAGATTATGCTTACCCTCACCCCACCCCCAAGAAAGTGGATTTCGGAACCGAAGAATCTCTGGCATCAGAGGGTTAGTGGGGGGAGGGGAGCCTCTGGTGTTGGGAAGTTAACATCTAATTTTAAATACAGTGGCTGAAATAGAAGATACCATTTATCACGAGTTTGGATTTGGTTATTATCAAAAGTGATCAACAAATAATAGAGCTAAGAGGTTTGTAGCTCAGTATACTTTAAATTCTCTTGGCACTTTTATTTAGTTAAGGTTGCTGTGTTTTAAAGAGTAGCTTTAATTTGCCAGTCCTAAAAGTTTGTACTTTTTTTTTTAAGTGTGTACTTTTTATTGGAGAGATATCAAGGGTCCTATAAATTGCTTGAAATGAGGCTTAAAAAAATTCCTTTGATACTAAACAAAGCTGAGAGTCAGATCTAATGACGGCTCTTGCTAAATTGGGGGGGAAGCGGGTTTGCTGAGAAATCTTGGGAGTGAGGTTACTTGAAGAGAATGCCACTCCAATTAAAATAAATAAATAAATTTTAAAATAAAAAAAAGAAGGCCAGTAGGAGATTCATTCAGTCTTACCTGACTGTACCTGTAATTTCCTACAGGTGGTATTGGAGGAGAGTGGGGGAGCCCTTGGCTAGGCCAAGGAGTAGGGGAGACAGGAAGTGGAGTAGGACCAGCCTCATTACAGTGTCTGTGGGCTCTAGGAGTGACTTCAGGACCTGGGGATGGGAGGTGAATATTTAGGTTTTGAGCGGCTGCTTTCCCCATCCTCCATCCCCACCAGCTGCTTTTGGGAGTGGAAGGAAGAGACTGTTCTGGGGGCAACATCCATGCCAAAAGCTGTGGGGCAGTTTGGATTTTGGTTTCCTAGTTGGGTATTGTTTATTGGTTTCCTCTTATTCAATTTTCATTCTTTTCAGGTTTTTTTTTAAAACCAAAATGTTTCTGGACATGTTTTCTGTGCAACACCTTATAAACAGAGCTCATAATAGGGAAGAAGGTTCTGAGATTTCAAGTATAGCCTCATGTATATACATTTGTGGTTTGCATTCATCAATCATGATTAGATGAAACTTTCAATATTTATTATACATCTGAATATGCTGAGATAGGTCATTTTGAGGATAGTGGAAAAAAGCTGTTTATGGACAATAAAATATGGGATGAATCTATATAATCAACTTATTTTGCTTTTTCCAGAACAGATTGGAAAAAGGTATTTAATGTGGAGCTGTGAATGAAATACTTATATGTTTTCTGAGGATTTCAGTTATTTGAAGTAAAAACTAAAAAGACTTTACCCAAGTACAGGAATTTTGGTTTGGCCAGATTGTAATGAAAATGAGAGAGATCATTGAGGAGATAGGTCTGATCTGATGTGAAGGCCCAGATTATGACCTCTCAGCCTGAGTTTTCTCTCCTTGTGCTCTGCGAAAAAAGTTTCAAACCATGAAAAATTTGATATGTTATTCCTTGACAATTATTTTATTTCTCTCTTAGAAAATAAACTTAATAGTAAGATTAGGCAGTGAATCTAAAATCTAATGTCTAACATTTGGAAATGCCAAACAGTTTGCATTTTATCTCCCTTGAGGAAAGGGAGCTGAATGACCTTTAACCTAGGGTAGGGTCTTCTGATCTGTGTTTCCTCTTGCTTTTGGTTGGCCCTTCTTACTGGTGATTTCTGACTCAAGAGTTCTGAGAACAGCCACCTTCTGAGCAGGCTTTCTGGTCTTCTCCAGGTGCCTCTTTCCTGAGACCCTCCCATCACTTCTCTGCCACCCTTGTTTCCCAGCCATGTGGCTCCTCACCTCCCACCTTTTCTGGCACCCAGCAGTCTTCCTGTTTCCAGCCTTTTCCTCTGGGCACCACCATGGGAGAGTCATTTGCAGCACTGGAGAATGGATTAGGGCTGACATTGGCAAACCGTTCCTAGTGTTCTGCTGGCTTTTGCATGCAATTAGAGGTTGGTAGTAGGATAAATGTAAGTATTCCAGTCAGCTGCAAGAGTCACTCATCTTGTATTTTCCTTAGTTATCAACATGGCCACACTAGTCAGCTAATCATTCACAACACATAGGGAGGGGAGGGCAAAGGTTAGCTTTTCATTTTTGCTGCAGTAGAAGAGAAAATGTTCAGGTACATGTTCTTGGTTCAAAACTAGCTAGGTAGAAATCTTCATATGGTCATGCCTTTTAAAAAAATATGTGTGTGTGTGTAGCAAATCTTGCTAATCTAGATACTTTCCATATTCTGTTCTATTTACCAGAATTATTAACTCATTTCTTTGCTATTCTCAACTGACTGGAAACTTCAGAAGGGTGTCAGCATCCAAAAGAACATGCCTGATTGGGCATGGGCTCAGGGTCAGCAGACCTGTGTTCTATTCTTGGCCTTACTGGTAACTATAGTACTTGATGATCTCTTTTAACTGAGCAGTCTGCTTTGAGTTGTTCATTGGGAGGTTCAAATCCTGTGAGGTCAAATCCTGACCAGGCCTGGGAAATTATTTTTTCTAAAATGGTGTGTCTTTGCATGAGAATTTTATAGGCATTCTATTCTCTATAAAATGTTTGCACATCTTTGGCTTTTGCTGTGCCAGAGACCAAAGTCATCTGCCACTTACCTGCCACAGGGCCTTATGCAAATTACTCAGCCCCTCTGTCCTTGATTGTCTGTGTCTGTAAAATGGGCTGATCCTTCTACCCGTAGGATTGTTCTGAGAATTTAAATGAGATAACGTCTATGAAGCGTGCATGAAAACACTTGAAAACAATTGTTCTTCCTGTCTACCCCCAATTAAAGTGGCTAAATGCCATGAGAAGTACAGAATTGTTTTCTGCTTGTAAGTATATTGAACCTATATAAAATGAAGTTACCTGTTTTTCATTCATCTGTGTTACAGAAAAGCGCTTTAATTGAAAACCAGTGTGTGGATGGCACAACCTGGTTTAAAGGGCGTAAGCCCTCCGTCTTGGAGCTTCATTGAGCAGAGTTCCATCCCCGTCAGGCCATTCAGTGCTGTCACGCATTCAGAGCTTGCTGGTGGTCATGACCAGCTTCCCCAGCTCTTTTGGTTTCTGCTGTTGATTACTCAGGAGCTAAATCTGTCTTTTCTCTGAATACTGCTACCCACTGAAGTGGGAATAGTGGCTGTGATTGTGGAAAACCAACTGTTTATAGAGGCTTAGTTGAGTGGGTGTTACATGTTACATGTTCGCAGGAGAATAATTGCAGTAGTTTTAGCGTCACAGTCATGCAAATATCCTGTAGCTTCTTATCTTTCTTCCAGTTCTTGCCTTCTCTAGAACTGTTTGCCTCCCTCAGTGTGCTTATGAGATGTATATAAACAGTAAAATATGGTAAGGAATTTTTGCTGAGCATCTCAGTTTCCCCTTGGCTGTATGCCTCTTCTCTCTCAAGATACTGTTTGGTCTAAACCACATCAGAGTCTAGGGTATGAGTACGTTTGTATAAATCACAGCAAGTGCCCCACGGCTGAACTTCTGAGAAATGGATGGGGAACGAGGCCTCTTGGGTTCTGCTTTAAGCACTGCCGCGTCATCTTTGGATTGATGAATCACATGATATTTGATGCTAAGGTAATGACTGAAGAAACAAGAGACCTAATAGAATTGAATCTTAATTACTAGGAGAGGAATCCATGTTGTATATAATACAAAATAATAGGTGGTCCCAAAATAATTTTTTGTTTGATTTTTACACATTGTAGTTTTCTTCAAAACCATGAGATGATTACTCAGGTGACATATATATCTTCTTTCATGCTGAGCACATCCCTTTGTTTGTTTGAACCCAGGACTTTCTGTGTCTGACACGTGGGTGGTTGTCCCTGGAGTCGTGGCTGGCCTTTGTGTAAACCTCTACCTGCTGTTGGTGTGGACAAGTTCAGCCAGCATTGCATCTAGACAGGGAGGGAGCACTAACTTAGTGACCTGTCTCAGCTGCAGCCAACTTTACTGAGAAGACAGTTTGATCCACCCTGACTTGGTAGAGAGAAGAGGTGACCCTAGAGGATTATTGGCCTCTGGACAGAGAAGGGGAGCAGGTACATGCTCTTGACTGTCTTTCTCATCTTTTGAGTTTTATTTTTGAGTACCTCACCCAACAGAGATAAGTTCATGTTATTTGTCAACCCAGTTACTGGTACATTAATATTTACTATACCAGAAATTCATTTTCATCCACTTCCCATTTTCAAAGCTAGCTAAACATTCTGTGTAGTTCAATTTTAGAAAATTTTGTATACCACTGAGCATGGTGATGGTGAGGTGTCTGTAAAGAGAAGCAAAGAGCCTGCACTGCAGCAGGAAAGGTGAGCCATTTGCATAGTTGGCAGTTTGTGCTCAGGGCCCTGGTGGAGGTCCAGGCCCCGCAGTGACCATGGGGGCTGGGGGTTTCTGGGAGGCTAATTGGAGGATTTGGTATTTGAACTGAGCTTTGAAAGAAGGATACAGGCCGAGGTTGGGAGGATGGAGGAAAAGCAACTCTCCAGCTGTAGGAAATATCATGAGCAAAGGCATGGAGACAGGAAATTGCAAAACGTGCCCAGCAAGTCCATGAGTGCGGTTGGGGAGAAGGCTGCAAGAGCTGATGCCATGGCACGTGAGCCAGAATTATGGCTTGGAGGTGGAACTAGGGGGAACTTGAACTTTCCCCAAAGGGTGAAATTCGGGGACCAACCAAAGGATTCTGAGAAAAGAGGTGATCGCATGGGAGCTGAGCATTCTCCAGCAGCAGTACCAAGAAGGTGGAGACCAGAGAGGAAGGTTCTTGTTAATTCAGTCTAGTAGTAGGACAGAAAGTGGGGAGCCAAAAATGGTTTGTAGAAATGGAAGGCTTTTATCTGGACTTTTCTCTACTGAAAACTTAGGTTTTTTTTTTTGAAGAGGACTAAAGGACCAGCTGGGTTTGATGCTTTGAACTTTTTTAACCTTGGGTGATAGGATGTAGGGGATTTAACATTTTAGTTTGAGAAATAATATGAAAAATCAACCATGTTTCTCAGCTGCATTTCTGAGAATGAATTTTACTAAGTATGTGCTTAACTTCTGAACGTTAAGTTGTTCCTTTCTTCAGGCAAAGTATCTTTTGCATAGAGCACATTCCATCAGCAAAGAATAACCACTTGTGAGAGAGGGCATTAAGATGGAGTAATTTGGATTCTGTTAATATTAAGAGGTTAAAACTGACTCTCAGCGTTGAGCATGAAGTTTTATTTAACTTCAGGTTATAACCTTAGATAAACAATTTTCTAGCCTCATTAATGCTTAATCTAATGTTATATAGCAAAGTGTGGACTTCCTGAATCGGTTGATACTGTTGAGGACAAAAATGTATTATAGCTGCATAACATACTTGGTTGTAAGCCAGAGATCTCTGACTGCAAATGCTGTATATACTCGTTGCTCTCAGTGTGGTCCTCAAACCGGTGTTATCCGCATCACCTGGAGCTTGTTAACATTGCAGCCTTGAAGCCTCCAGTCCCTTCCTATTGAAGCAGAATCTGCATTGTAATGAGCTCCCCAGGTGATTCGAATGCAAAGTAAAGTTCAGGAAGCCCTGCTGTTTACAGTGATGAGGCCCTGCAGAATCTCAATCCTATCTGTCAGATTCATTCTTAAAATAATGTTCTTTTCATTCTGTTAAAACTGTAGATTATTTCACTATTAAGTAGAGCTTCATTTCCCTTTTCAAAGGATTGTAGAGTATTTCAAAGTATTTGGCAACTTCCTGGGTGGTCCAGTGGCTAAGACTCCAGGCTCCAAGATCTCACTTGCACAACTAAGAGTTCACATGCCACAACTAAAAATCCCGCCTGCCTCACCTAAGACCTGGTGCAGCCAAATAAACGAATTTTAAAAATGAAAAGTATCTGGGCTTATTTTCATTATCAATAATATAATTTCCTGATATAGCTTCCCTCTTCCCATCTGTCATTTTTTTCCTCTAGAAGCACAATTGTAACTCATGCCATATTTCCTCTAGTTTTTTTTTTTTCTTGGCTGCATCTTGCTGCTTGTGGGATTTTAGTTCCCTGACCAGGGATCCAACCCAGCCCACAGCAGTGAAAGCGCTGATTCCTAACCAGTGGACCTTCAGGGAAGTCTTGATGCCATGTTTCATATAAACACTGTTGTCCTCTTTATCTTTTGACATGCAGTCATAGTGAGCTACGTAGAGTAACCCCCTTACTTGTTTCAAATAGAAACCTTTTCATTTGAAAGGATGACCATTGCCTATTAATATGATGCAGTATGCTTGTTTAATACTACAGTGTTTTTAGGTGTTTCTTTCTCTGGAACTCCAATATATGAAGGAGAAATATTTTGAAAGGTTGGCAGGAAGTGAGTGTGAGGACTGACATGTGCCATACCTTTCTTTCCCTTAATAAGTTGTCCTGGGGTAGACACACATAGTTGGGATTTTCCGTTCAAGGCAGAAGTGATCTCCCGTACAAACAGGCAATGCATTTTGGCAGCAAGTACTTTGATCCTATAGTTGTTCCCATTAAAATGGAGCAGAGCCTTGACTCTCTTCGTTGAGAGAGTCTAAACTGTATTGTTACTGGACTGGGCAGTTTTGACTAGGGAAATCTGAGGAAGAGTGGCTGATGCCCTTGTGTGAGTGAAGCAGTTAAGAAATTTGCTTGTAAGAAACTTTTGCTCATGATGTTGTGGGGGAAGGGAGGTCTTTAAAAATTAGATGAGTTTAAAATTTTTATTTACTTATTTTTAGAGTAATTATTTTTAGTTTTTTTTGAATCGGTTTTATGTGGCATCAGGTTAAACAGATTATATCAAAACTCCCAGAGAATTAGATGACTTTTTAAACCAAGGGCCTTGGATATTTGCTGTTCTCAGTGTAAACATCTTAGACTGGTCTTTGGGACTATTAGGACTGGTGGGAACGGCATGAGAGTGCTTCAGTTTCGTGGGATCTATTGCTTGTAGAAACTGCACTCAAATGAAAAACACTGTGGACTTCTGGTATTATTGAGCAGTGTTGCTTGTAAGCATCAGTTGTTCATTTGCTGTTGGCATTTGCTGACATATATTTCTTATGATTTGGTGGGTCTTGGTTACCTGGTGACTTTTAAGATGAAAACATTTGTCACTTTTAAGGCCTAAATAGACTCATTTATTTTATTAGCTGGTAAAGCAAATGGAAGGTTTGAAATGGTCTTTAAGAAGACTTTAAAGTTCTGATTATAGTCAGTGTGTTTATCTCCTTGGAGCTCATATTTTATATTTTAAGTGGGTTTTTTTTTAAGCCTTAATAAGACGTGACCCCATCCTAACTTTGAAAATTCAGTTTGCTGATGTTTTTAAAAAATAAATTGTCTGTTAAAAAGTGACGTTAAAAAATAAATTTTAAAATGTATCAGCAATCATAATTCTTAAATAATTGGTTTTTTTTTAATTTATTTTAATCTTACCTGAAACTATGCCAGTGAGTAATACTCAGGAAAATAGAGTAAAAATTAATTGTATTGTTTTGAAACGTGATGCAAAGCCTTCACCTTGGTCTCATTCACAGCTGCTCACCAGTGGTGGTGGGCAGGATACCTTGCCCCTGAAAAATGTTTTCTGTTGTGTGTAATTTGAAAGCCAATCGTATTGTGGAAATAGGAAAGGCAAGCACGAGAGACTTGCCTTGCGACACCAAGATTCCATTAAGCTCTGTTTTCTTTTGGAGATGTTTAAATTTTTTTTTTTTTTTTTTTTTAGATGTTTAATTTTTAAGTTTCCGTTTTAATGACCTTTGTTATTTTTTCCACTTTGAAAATACGATTCTTATGTTCAGATCTTTCTGAATCCTCTGTATGGTGGCTCTGTAATTCCTAGGATTTGGCCTTTGAGGAGACTGAATTACCCTCACAAGCTGGCAAGATTAAGAGTGTTTGGAGAGAAGGGTTTTGGGGAACCTTGGTACCCAAGACCTGTGTGCTGTGGGATATCTGGGGTGCATGAACGGATGCTTGTACTCCTGCGATTCACAGCCTAGTGAAGAGGTCGGTGGCTTTGTGTTCTTCCCTGGAGGGTTCTAGGGCTTCTGTCGCCAAGATCCTGAGCTTGGTTGTGGGGTTCTGCATGGGGTTCACATCTGCAAAAGCCACACGGACCTCTTTCTCTGTGGGTTGGCGGCCGTTACCTGAAGAGCCCAACTTCTCTCAGTGAAATTGTGTCTTTCTGCCCTTTAAAAATACTCATTTCTTCTGTTTTAGTTTTGGCCTGTAGACTCTGCTTTCTTTTTTCTCTGATGCATTTCTCTTCTGCACATATACATGCATCTGTATATTTATATAGAATGTAAGGCCTTCTGGACAGGGATCTCATTTTAATACCTCCTTATTCACCTTTAGTGCCCTATAACAGGCCCTGATTTAATATTTATTCAAAATGAAGTGTGTGTGTGTATATGTTCACACATATGTGAATGTTGGGATTGAAATGCATTGTGTGTGTACCTATGTCTTAAAAGCTTAAAACCCCGCAATGTCTTAAAAGAAAAGTCCTCCTCATTTTTTGCTCTTTGTGTTGCTTTTCATGATCTGCTTAGATGCTCTTTTAAAGACTGCGTGAACCCTGGACATTCCAGGCCTTCCACCATGTAAGGGACAGGAATCCTTATTAACTCTGTCCCAGGATAGTAAGACTGTGACTCAGGGTTCACTGTGCACATTGGACTTTCCTGTTCTGTTTATCATGGGCAGTAAATCAACTGTACTATTTGCACAGCAATTCTGTTTTCTAGATTATTTATAAGATTGAAACCCGTTGTTTATTTTTCTCAGCAGGTTTATTGAGCGAGTCAAGAATAAAATATTGTCTTAAGCAGTAGAGTAAGCCATTAGCCAATTGGAGCTTGGCTTCAAAACGTAGAGTGTGTGCCTGTGTGTATTTGTGCATGTGTGTCTGTACGTGTATGTGTGTGTACTGGAGGTGAGAGCCAAGGGAGGTGGAGGAGGTTCAGTGTTGCCAGGTCTTTGCAGCTTTGCATGGTTCCAGTGACTGTGGATTTTTTTTTTCTCTCTCCTTCCTTTTAGTCAGTTAGTGAGTCACCATCATATGCTATTTTATTATCTTGAAAACAGTCTGGAATTTTTATCCTGTGTCTTTTCCGTACGAGTGAAACACCACTGGGGATGTTTTGAACAGTATTAAGTTGAAGTTTTTCCTGTGATGTTTGGTTATGTATTTTCAGCTGCAGCCATTGTCTCTTTTGTTCCCAAGTGCAGGAGTTTGGATTTTTCTTGAGTTTGGCAAGAAATGGTAACTTTGGTGTGTTTGATTATTTTCAAGGGCTGGAAGCAGTGTAGGTCTCGTGCCTCTGGGATTTGGTGATTATTGATTTAGGCACATGCCTCCTAAGATCAGAACTCAGTTCATTTTCCCACAGATGCTCTGTTTTCGGAATGTGTTAATGAGGTACATTGAGCCAGGTCAGAGATTTGTAGCCTTAAGTTGTCGAGAGAGGTGTTTAAGTTTTGGAGGGAAAATATGGAACTCCTGTGATAACTGAATTCAAAAGCAAATCAGCCCTGTGAATCTGTAAACACACCAGTAGCAGAGTAAAACCGGCAGCAAGTAAACTGCAGACATTCTGGAGAGAGTGGGATAAAAAGCAAAACATAACTTTTTTTTGGCTACACTGTAAGGCTTACAGTTCCTTGACCAGGAATCTTGGTTCCTTGACCAGGGAGTGAACCCAGGCTCTGTCCTAACCACTGGACTGCCAGGGAATTCCCAAAACTTCTAAAATAAATTTCTACGTTTGCTCTGTTCTCTGGACTGAAATTTACTTATTAAAACTTGAAGCCTTATTTTTGGTCTAATCCTGTCAGATGACTCAGGAGAAAAGTCCCTGTGTTTCTCTGACCATATTATGTCTACCAGATGTTTAGGCAGAATGATCCAGTTAAAGGACAGAGTGATTCTTTTGTATTCATATTAAAGTGTGCATATTTAAAATTTAAGAATATGCACCCATTTATCCAGTCTATTTGTCTTAGACTCAGACTAAAGCATACTATTTTCTTTTGTACTGTGTTCTATTTGTCTATAAATACCTAACATTGTTACGACACTTTTCTAGAAATCGGTGACTTCCGACTCTGGCTAGTGAGAATGTATACAGTTTGTGGTTTAGTCCTCACACAGTTGATCAGCCTGTTCCGCCAGCTCCCTGGGTGTCAGGAGAAGATGAAGGCAGGGGCTCTGCTCCGTCCCGGTGGTCGCTCCCACCGTAGTGCATGTCAGCATGAACCCCAGTGCTAGCCTGCATGCTATGGACCTTGCATGGGACCACAGGAAGAGCATGCCTCCTGGAAGATGTGCCTGGAGGGCTGGAAGCTGTTTGAGGGCTAGGTGTTTTAAATGTTAAAAAACTTGTTTGAAATGTCTTGCCAGAGGAAGTCCTTAAAGTATCCTTGCTGAGGAATTTTCCAAATACCAAGTCCCTCTGCAGCTTTCCCAAAGACTGTACTTCATTGCTCCTGAGAGCCCAGTGACAGTGGACCCTTTAAATGCGGTTTTAAGATGGTTTTGGACAGCTCTATCATTTGAAATGCCCTCCTTTTCTTGAGCAGAAATCAGAATCACTTTACCTTCTGGAGGTTGACCCTCCCTCTCAGAGGGCTTTCAGATGGGTCAGGGCTCCAGACTGCAAGTTGGGCCCACCCCATACCTTGGGTACTCAGCTTGGGGAGCTGAGGGCTGTCCTGTCTTTGCCCAGCCCCTCCCTCTTGCCTGGAGGCAGGTACCTGTGCTTATTTCAGGGCACACTTCCTAGCATAACAGAAAGCCATACTGCAGGCTTTGTTTAGTCTGTTGAGTTACGCACATCTTGAGGTTAGCATCTTTACCCTGGCTCTCATTTCCCACAATGAGAAGGTGTTAAGATTACCTGATGCAGCAGTGCACACTGAGACTAGCCATCGTGAGGCCATTTTAACACCCAGAGTAAACTTGAGCAGAGTTGTCCAGTAACAAACCACAGCATAATCATGCATGAAGCTGTAGGCTCTTGTCTTGTGGGAAAAACCATTAGCTTCGGTCATGGCCCCAGATCCCACCACAGGAACCTGTCAGCACTGAACTACCCCTCAAGCCCATTCTTGCATGTTTGGTAAACCGCGGCTGGAGATGAGATAGCAGGCCTTTAGCAGACAGATTCAAGGGTTGAAAGCAAAGCTGAAGGTCTCCCCCGTCCCTCCAGGGAATAAAGCCTGAAAAGGGGCTGTTTGTGCACTAAACTGCCAGCCCTGTGTTTCAAGGTAAATTATTGCTCTGGTGAGTGCTGTCCATTCTCCACGTTGGACTTTCTGATTTTCATTGAGCCTTGTCCCGTCTGACTCTTGCAGCCCCATAGACTGTATCCTGCCAGGCTTCTCTGTCCATGGGATTTTCCAGGCAAGAATACTGGAGTGGGAGGCCATTTTCTTCTCCAGGGGGTCTACCTGACCCAGGGATGGAACTGAGGTCTCCTGCATTGCGGGCAGATTCCTTACTGACTTGACCCAGGGAAGCCAAGTTGGTTGGGGCACACCCCAACAGTGTGCTCCATGGTGAGTGCACCCCGACCCCAGGGTGACAGCCTCATCTGTTGTAATCTGCTAACCCAGTCTGAGTAAGAAGCCAGCATTTTGATCTGTTCACTGCCGCTGCATCACCAACTCAGTGGACATGAATTTGAGTACACTCTGGGAGATAGTAGAGGACAGGGAAGCCTAGCAAGCTGCAGCCCGTGGGGTCACAGAGTCAGACACGACTTAGCGACAGAACAGCAGCAACAACAAAGTCTGTCATTTGGCTTCACAGCCCGACTCTTGGATAAACACAGATCCTTAGGTATCAGGTTGACCATTTCCTGTTCTCAGATGCTGTACTCCTGTACTCCCTCTGCTGGTTTTGAGACAGGTGATGCTTCCTTCAGAAATGTAATCGGCTCCGCACTGAAGATGACATGGTCCATTTCCTGGGCCTTCAGCTGTGTATGTAGCACAGGAAAAGCAAGAAGACTCCTTCTGGCTATGGGAAAGTTCCTTCAGTTTCTTAGGCAGGGCTAGCCAAGAATAGATGTGGTAGAGATTCCTCTGCCTCACATCCCACTCCTAAAATACTACCGGACCCTGTAGCTTGTTTGGGGGCATTTCTCTGTTTGACTTTCTGTTCACTTCTTGTTTTCCTTCACTGCACCCCCTGCCTTCAGCCCAGCCCCACCTCCCCCCATTACTCTGCGGGAGTCATTTTTTATAGCACACATAACCTTTAAGCCGGAAAGAAAGTGTATTGCTTATAACAGAATTAATCTCTTTTCTGCTTTTATTTTGAAAAGTCCTCCCTGTTGTTTAATGTGGAGGATATTCCTGCTGAAAGCCTGTTCCCGAGTAGGCATTCGTGCATCCCAGAGGAACTTTTGATTTATTTCCTTAACTTTGCCCTCCTTTCTCTGTGGTTCAGAAACCTTTAATGGTCTGTGAAGCTCTGAGACTTCAGTGCGGAACAGTAGTTGGTTTAAGAGCCCCTCCCACTATATAAAGGCCTGCTGGTTTCCACACGCTGGGTTTTTGACTCCCTTAAAGGCTGACCTCTCACAAATTTTGGTTCTACAGCAAGGTATCCTGGGTTGGGGCCTTGATAATGCTTTTGTGTATTTTTTTTTTTTTTTTCCTCCTCACCCTGTTTGAAAAGTTGTGATGAAAATTCCGGGCTCTTGGCCAGCCTGTGGGATGTGCTGCAGTAGGAATGTTTCTGGTGCCCTTTGTTACGGTTCAGCTTTGATTAGGTTTATTTCCCGTAAGCTTGATTTTTGTCCCCACTCCCCTCCCCGTTTTTATGGCTAAGAAGGTTAACTTAGCCAAGGTTAAGCATTTTATTGCGCAAGCTGCTGCAGCCTTCGCTGGGTCACCATGCCAGGCTTCTGTGAAGAAAGAGACCCGGGGAAGCAACCTTTCCCTCCATGTTTCCGTTTCTTCCTTGCAAGACTTTTCCCAAGCCTTCTCCTTTTAACTCCTGCTTTCACGTATGCAAGCTCTTTCGGTTCCCTCGCCTGCTGCCCCCGTTTCTTCTACTCAGGGTGTTCCAGGAAACCATAGTTCAACTTGTCTTGAGATTTTGTTAAGCTGAAAATCACGGTAGGCCTCCCTGGGGTTTCTGTCAGGTGCAGGGGGAGGAGGCCCCCAGAGCAGCAGTCAACAGACCCTCCTTTGATCCTCCTTGTGGTTCTCCTTTTCAAAAGAAAGGAGTGGTTGCAGCTTTAGTGCCCCTGTGACTGTGGATTTATAGCTCTTTTCATCCTTACAAATGAGAGCACTTTACAGACATCGTTGCTTGGCTCCCCCATTACCCCTGCCAGGGAGGGGGGGCTGCAGTGTTGCTGCAGGGAAGGAAACTGAGGCGCCCCCACCACAGGGGGCCCTTGCAGGCAGGGCAGGAGCTGGGGTGAGCCCAGGGCAGAGACTTGGTGGCGTGGGTGCTTGCCTTTGGGGCCATGGTTGCTTTTTATAGGAGGAAAGGGAGACTTTATTACCATAGAGGAGCTTTATTCACAGCAGGGTTCTTTGGCCAGCCTGCAGTGGTGAAGCATGGGGACCTGAAATCCCCCTGTGTCCAGGAGCGGCTGGCATGCAGCCCTGGGTGAGCTGGCGCCAGCCCTGTGCTGAAGGTGCTCTTTGATCGCTGCCCCAGAATGTGCTCAGTCTCTTTCTCTTGGGAAGAATTTGGTCCTGCTTCCCTCTGGGTTAGGTCCTGGGAGCCTGTCAGTCCTGTCACAGGAGAAGGTGGAGCCTGCTCATGGTCACACAGCTTCATCTTTTCCAGACTGTGCGCTGAACCCGTGTGAGCCTATGTCTAGCTTACCCTGGTCCCCCTGGACTCCGCGGACAGCACCCTCAGACTGGTCCCTCCTGATCAGGAACTTGCCATTAGGGTAGTGCTTCTCACCAATGTCGCTGTTGTCCCACTTTGATGAAGCCCATTTGTGAGGCTTAGCTTTTGTGTCTAAGTGTCTCTGGAGCTAATGGAGGGCTGTGTAGGGTGATTGTGTTTCTCTTCGTTCCTTCTCCCAGAGTCCTGTGAACTCGTTCTTGCTTGAGCTGAAAATTTGGCCTAAAGTTATATATGTAAACAATACCTCTTAGATTCTTAAAGAATCTATTTGGACTAAAAGAAATAGAAATCTCCAACTATTCTAATTATTCCTAGCTCTTCCTTTCTTCTCTCACAGACACACAGTTTTTTAAACTGCAGTATCACATATATAAAATGTTAGGGTTATTCTATGCACAGTTCCCTTTTAAACCTTTTAGTTTGAATTAATTTCAAACTTCCAAAGAAAGTTTGCAAGAATAATAGCAAGAATTCCCATATATCCTTTACCCAGATTCCCCAGATGTTAACATTTTATTGCATCGCTTTCAACTCTGCCTTTTTCATTCTTCCTTTAAAAGCCTTTGTGGTTTTTTTCACCCTGAACTATTTGAGGGTAAGTTGCAGACCTGTTGCCCGCTTTCTCTGACAATGCCTTATAGCACCCTCAGGATTTGTGGAAAGGATATTAACTGCCTGCTTCCCCACCCAGCCCAGACCCTCCTTCCCCCTTCTGCAATGGAAGGACCCATAGGTTAGACACTTTGAGGCAGGCAAGAGGTTCTGCTTAAGATGTGTTCATTTTTGAGTAACCTGTGTGCTGGTGTCAATAACTTTGAAAAAGGGCCCAGTTTCTCACTTCATAAATAGAAACAAAATGTTCTGATTACCCATCAGAACTGAGCAGTGTATTAAAAGCTCTACATGGTGATCCAGCAGGATTTATCCCAGGAATGCAAGGATAGTTTCACCTCAGTTACATACCACTGCATGACGTAGCTTCCCACCCAGACTTGGTGGTTTAAAACAGCCGTTGGACTGTGTTCGTGGTTCCTATGGTTCAGCAGACTGTGAGGGTGATTGTCTTTGCTCTATGCTTTCTGAGCCTTCAGCTGGGAAGAAGTAGATGGCTGGGGGTGATGCCCGGAGCTCACAGCTCATCCTGGCTGTGGTGACAGAATTGTCTCTGAGGCTGGGCTTGGTGGGCACCGTCAGCAGGAGTACCTCTGTGGTCATACTGGGCTTGGGCTTCTTGCAGTGTGCTGGCTGGCTCTTCAGGAAAGCGAGGCAGAGTTACACGGCCCTTTCTGACATCAATTTAGATGTCCTGTCATCATTTCTACCACATTATATTGGTTACAAGCAAATTATTGAGGCCAACTCAGATTCAGAAGACGGAAATAGACTATCTTTTGATGGAGGAGTGACAGAGTCACAGTAAAGAAGAGCATGTGGGCTGGGAGATACAATTAAACAGTTGTGTGAAGAGGCATGCAGTAAATTATAACATTCTGCATAGTAACAACATTTGGCATCTGGGAAGACAGGTGACCCTTGAACAGTGGGGAGATGGTTAGGGGCAACAGCCCTCCTCACAGTGGAAAATTTGTGTGTGACTTACAGTTGGTCCTCCATGTGCACAGTCCTCTCCGTCTGTGGGCTGAGTCACTCTCAGATGATGATGTACTGTAATACTTACTGTGAAAAAAGTCCCGTATATGTGACTCCATGTACTTCAAACCCATGTTGTTCAGGGGTCAACTGTAGTAAGAAATCTTAATCTGAAAAGGAGTACCTACCAAATACCTACGTTGAGCATCATATTTAGAGGTGATAATTTTATAAGTACTTCATTTAAAATAAAAATGCTCACTGTCATCACTAAGATGAGAAGTGTACTCAAATTTGTATATAATGTCATCAAAGTGTACAAGACACCTAGACACAAGGAATAGAAGAGACAAAACTGTGATTTGCAGCTATGTTTAACTACATCGAAAAGCTAGACTTAATTATAGAACAAGTGAAAATAGAGGGGAACTGCTATAGTTAAAAGATCAAAATCATCGATGTTCCTGTGGACCAACAATAACCAAGTAGAAAATATAATAGATTAAAAATACCAATGTCAATATCAAATACCAATCTCAATATGAAAAAAGCAACCCAATCAAAAAATGGGCAGAGGAGCTCAATAGACACTTCTCCAAAGAAGACATACAGATGACCAACAGGCAGATGAAAAGATTCCTAACATTGCTAATTATTAGAGAAATGCAAATCAAAACTAAAATGAGGTATCACCTCACCCCAGTCAGAATGGCCATCATCAAAAAGTCTACAAATAATAGATGCTGGAGAGGGTATGGATAAAAGGGAGCTCTCTTACATTGTTGGTATGAATGTAAATTGGTGCAGCCACTATGGAGAACAGTATGGAGGTTCCTTAAAAAGCTAAGAAAAGCTACCATATGATCCAGCAGTCCTATACCTGGGCATATATCCAGAAAAAGCAGAAACACTAATTTGAAAAGATAAACGCACCCCAGTACTCAGAGTAGCACTATTTACAATAGGCAAGATATGTAAACATCCTGTGTGTCCATTGCCAGATGAAACAGATAATGGATGTGGTATGCACACACGTGTGTGTGGTATATGCACACACACAGTGGAATAGTACTCAGCCATAAAAATTAATACCATTTGCCACAACATGGATGGACCTAGAGTTTGTCATATTAAGTGAAGTCAGTCAGTCAGAAAGGGAAATATCATATGATCTCTGTTATGAAATCTAAAAAATGATACAAATGAAGTTATTTACAGAACAGAAACAGCCTCATAGACATAGAAAACAAATTTATGATACCAGAGAGGAAATGTGGCTTGGGTGGAGATAAATCAGGAATTTGAGATTAACAGATGCACACCACTATATATGAAACAGACAACCAGCAAGGACCTGCTGTATAGGAGCATGTGATTCCTATGCCCTCTCCCTCCTTTGGGCCCCCATCGAATTATGTGCCCTTCTTAGGGCATTTGTCTGGCTCTGTTTGGTCTTACAGAATTAACATCTTTAGCCTTCTTTTTTGGACTGAACTCTTGAAGGGCAGGACTGTCTAGCTCATATGTATTTGTCTCTGTCATATTGTCTTGCGCATAGTTGCTCGAGAAATATCTAATACTGCCTTAAAGTTGAAGGCTGAGGTCAGTCTTTTTGAAGATCAGTATGAATTGGAGAACAAAGAGCCTGAAATCAGAAAGGACAAATTTCAGACTGTTGTGAGGATGGAAATGTGCATGTTGAAGTTAGTGGATAGTGCTCAGGGCAGATGGAAAAGACTAGAAGACCCAGAAACTGATCACGTGAGGGAGAAAGGCAATAAATGTCAAAGGACCATGAGTCCCCATGGCTTAGAGAACTGTGTGTGTTAGTCTCTCAGACATAATCTTGACTCTTCGTGACTCCATGGACTGTAGGCCCATCAGGCTTCTCTATCCATGGGATTTCCCAGGCAAGAGTACTGGAGTGGGTCCCCATTTCCTTCTCCAGGGGATCTTCCCAACCCAGGGATTGAACAGGCAGATTCTTTATTGTATGAACCACCAGGGAAGCCCTTAGAGAACTGAGCAAGCATTAAACTGAAGAGCAAAGTTAGGTTCTCTGCCTTTTGGTTACAAGGTTTCAGATATATTGAGTTTTTTACATTTTCATTCTCATACATGATTTTGGTAAATATTTTCTGTGGTAGAAAGCCTAGTCTTTAAGCAAACTAAACTTGAAGTCTGGGTCATAGCCCAGCTCTCCCACTCATCCTCTGGGGGCTTTTGGTAAGTCTCTCAGGTATTAGACAATTTAGATTCCTCCCTAGTAAGATGGGAAAATTCCCTGGAGAAGGGACTGGCTACCCACTCCAGTATACTTGCCTAGGAAATCCCATGGACCGAGGAGCCTGGCAGGCTATATAGTCAATCCCTGGGGTCTCAAGAGTTGGACACGACTTAGCAACTGAACCATCACCACCTAGTAAGATAGGGGCTCAGAATCTCCCTCAAAGAGTTATTGTTGGTTGGTTGGTCAGTGTCCATGTCTTTGTAACCCCATGGACTGTAGCACGCCAGACTTCTCTGTCCTTGACTATTTCTGGGAGTTTGCTCAAAATCACATCCATTGAGTTGGTGATGGCATCCAATCACCTCATCCTCTGTCCCCCTCCCTTTTTCTTCCCTCAGTCTTTCCCAGCATCAGGGTCTTTTCCAGTGAGTCGGCTCTTTGCATCAGGTGGCCAAATCTTGGAGCTTCTCCTCCAATGAATGACTTCATTCCAATGAATATTCAGGGTATATTTCCTTTAGGATTAACTGGTTTGATCTTGCTGTCAAAGGGATTCTTGTAAGTCTTCTCCAGCATCACAATTCAGAAGCATCGTTTCTTCCACACTAACCCTTCCTTATGGTCCAGCTCTCATATCCAATACATGACTACTGGAAAAACTAACTTTGATTATACAGGCCTAACTTTGATTTATACAGGTCAGCAAAGTGGTATCTCTGCTTTTTAAATATGCTGTCTAGGTTTGTCATAACTTTTCTTCCAAGAAGCAGTTGTCTTAATTTTGTGGCTGCAGTCACCTTCCCAGGAGTTTCTTGGAGCCCAAGAAAATAAAACCTGTCACTTCTTCCACTTTTCCCCCATCTATTTGCTATGAAGTGATGGGACCGGATGCTGTGATCTTAGTTTTTTGAAGGAGTCATGCTGCTGCTGCTGCTGCTTAGTCGCTTCAGTCGTGTCCAATTATGTGCGACCCCAGAGACGGGGCAGTCCACCAGGCTCCCCCGTCCCTGGGATTCTCCAGGCAAGAACACTGGAGTGGGTTGCCATTTCCTTCTCCAGTGCATGAAAGTGAAAAGTGAAAGTGAAGTCGCTCAGTCGTGTCTGACTCTTAGCGACCCCATGGACTGCAGCCCACCAGGCTCCTCCGTCCATGGGAATTTCCAGGCCAGAGTACTGGAGTGGGGTGCCATTGCCTTCTTCATTGAAGGAGTCATAGTGGAAGTTAAATAAGGAAGGCATCAGTGATTACAGGTCATATGAATTGAGCTCTCATTCTGTGAGGGCACTATTCTAAGCACTTAAACAGATGAATCTCCAGAACAGCTCCTGAGGTGTGTGTACTATTGAGGTAAGTGCTATTTTCACGTTACTCATGAGGAAATCAAGGCAGATGGCAGCACAGTTTACGCTGAATCAGCACTTGAGCCCGGGCAGTGTGGCTTCAGGGTGCCAGTCTGCCCCTGCGCCAGGCTGTTTCTGCTGCAGCATCTGTCACGTGGTGCATGTTCCGTGAGTATCAGCCACTGGTGCTTCCTCCCAGGGAGGACACGCCATGGCTGCCTCACTGGGCATGTACAGTCACATGGCACATTGGAAAGCACAGTTGTAGGTATTTGTCGTCATTACCTTCTGAATTTCTCCATGCCTTTAAAATGAGAAGATGCTACTGAAAATGAATAAACCGACACTTCATGGAGAAAGCAATGCTGTAATGACAGTGAATATCTTGGGGCTTTTTCCTCCTTTTTCTTAAACTTAACTTGGACTACTTCATAAGGGGTGCAGATCTTTGGTGGGTGATAAGAGCGTTTTGGAACTTGATAGAGGCGATGGCTGCAAACATTGTGAATACACTAAATACCTTGGAATTGTTTACTTTAAAGTAGTTAATTTTATGTTAAGCAAATCCCACCTTAAATTTTTTTTGAGTTAACTTGAATTTGATTTTTTGCCTTTAGAATTGTATAATTACAAAGAGGAGCAATGGGTGGTACTTTATATTGTTAGAATTAAGCTCGATTTATTAGACTGCTGGCTGCTTTAGTTGTCCACGTTGATGAGAAGGACAGGAGCACCCTGCTTGTGGCTGAGCAGTGTGTAGATGTCTGTTGCATTCCTTCCAGACTCTTATCACTCAAGTCAGGGGACTGATTCCAGGAGGACAGGCATGTTTTAATGTGAGTGTTCATATGCCTCAAATTGAGTTCACATCACAGTCTTCTGCCTGATTGACTTTTTGAATTTGGGTGTGGGCAGCAAACCTCACATATAGATCTAGAAGCTGGGCTTCAGGTTCATGCCACACAGAAATCGCATCATCATAGAGTGGAGCCCAAGTGACCCCAGAGCCTAGTCCCCTGGACCTCCCTGCAGACTCTGCTGGGAGTCCATGTGTCCTTGAGGACAGGAGTTAAGAAGTGATGTTTTACCAGGAGATTTTCTTCCGCCCAGTTCTATGCCTTCCCATGAGTCATTAAGGCTTTTAGCCCTGGCTTCAAGGCTTCTGCTAACCTCCCCGGAAGTGAGCTCTTTGTCTGGAATCCACTGGAGGTGGGGAGTTAACGGAGTGGTTGTCCTTTAAGCATAGAGAGGGTGATGGTGGTCCCCAGAGCAGAGTCATGAGTGCTAAAATGATCATTGGAGCCTTTCTTTTCCAGTCTGTGTTCCTGTTTTGCTTCGGCCTTCACTGTCTAATTCTGTCCAAACAACTCATCGGCTCAACCAGTTGAGCCTCTAATCCTTCCTTCTGTGCACTCCATTGCAAGCATTCATTTGAAGGTTGGTTTTCTTTTTTGTTTTTCCTTCCCAGTTTAGAAACACAGATGTCTTACATCCCCCCACAAAAGAATTTTGGAAATTAACCTATTTACAGAAGGCTCCAGGCAAGTTTGACATTGTTGTCTCAAAGTACCTTGTTCAAAGTCTTAGGCAAATACGCTGCCCTTCTAAATCAAGCACCATTACCCCCTCCCCCCAACCTCTTCTTCTTCAGCCCCAAGTGTCCTCAGATGGCTGCACAGCTGAGCAGGAAATAAGACTCCTTTTTTCTCTAAACTAGTAATGCAAACAAGGCCAAAGAGGAAATTGCTCATTCTTTGGTATTATTAAGTTTATTTTTAGTTTCTTAGTACTGGATTTATTTTGGAGGGAGGACAGGGTAAAACACAGTATCTCATTAAGGGAAGTACTGGACACCTTATCTAAAGGTTTGTTACTAAGTTAACAAACTCTCCACATTGAATGCTTTCTGACTGGCCCTGAAAATGTATAAATTTTACTTTTATTTATTCAGTCAGCCAGTCACTCAAAAAACATTTGAGTTCCCATCTAGAAGACTTTTTTTAGGGAGATGCTGAGGGTATAAAAATGGGTAAGATATTTTCTTCTACTCTTAAAATGTTCATAGTTTGCTGTGAAAAACCAGTGTAACTCCATGTGGTAACTGCTACGTGGAAATGAAATAAATATGCTTGTTTTAGTGGTTTTATGGTTTACAGGCCAGTTTCACGTATTTTATCTTATTTCATCTTAATGACAATCTCCTGAGGCAGTTAGGTAACTGGCCAAACTGGGACCCAGACCTGAGATTGGTCATTGCTTTGACTTGCTCATGCCACCTCTCAGGCACTGAGTGCTGTTAATAGAAACATGTCTCTTCCTGGTATGAGATTCCTTGACTGATGAGTTTGTTGTCTCTTCCGTAACCTCCTCTTCCTTCTTACATAAAATTTCTGGCAAACGTGTGTAGATTCTTTTTCCATTCTCTCTGACCTTGGACAAGTTACCTGATGGCTTTGTGTTTTAGTTTTCTCATCTATAAAATGGAGATAGTGGGACTTACATCCTGGCATAGTTGTGAGGCCTAATTGAGCATTTGATGGTCAAAATGATCGTACCTGTATCAAGTTGTCAAATCTGAAATGTTATGAGACTCTGAAAAACAAAAAAATGTGACTCAGAACTGCAATTCAGAATTCTATCTAGTATATTTAGCTGGCTCACTTTTTTTTTTTTTTTCCTGGCTTGCTTTTAACCAGGATTTCCATTATACTCCTTAGCTACTCACTGAGGGGAAAGCTCTGTGCAGCAGTGTTGTGTGCCCAAGATGAATTGTGTGAACCTGTGTTGGATTTGGGCTCTGTCCTGTCTGTGCAGGTAGAGCACTGAGCTCGAATTAGACGTTCAAATGTAGAATTTTGGGGTGAGATGCCAAGGGCTGCCCTTGGGCTGTGCTGTGGAGTATCGTGTCTGCCTGTCACAGGTGACACGGCTGGCTTCAGTCCTCAGGGCAGAAGATGGAGCCTTGAGTTTCTGTTTACCAAAGCTTCCAATAACCCTTCAAATTATACACAGAAAAAGGAAGGGCATTTGAGAAAGTTGCCTTCCATTTTTAATATCTTTCCTTGAGATATTTTAAACTTCAGTTTATGTAGTTTCCATTTTTAAAATTTTGTTTATTTTAATTGGAGGCTAATTACAATATTGTAGTGGTTTTTTGCCATATATTGACATGAATCAGCCATGGGTGTACTTGTGTTCCCCATCCTGAACCTCCCTCCCACCTCCCTCCCTATCCCATCCCTCAGGGTCATCCCAGTGCACCAGCCTTGAGCACCCTGTCTCATGAATGTGGTTTCCATTTTTAACAGGACATTAGTATCCATAATTAATTTGAGTCCATTAAACTTTTATAGATGAAATCTTCCCTGATTTATTTGGTTGCTCGGCTCTGGATGCACCAGAGTTAAGGGTTATTGTTTTTTCTTACCTGTGCTAGTCAACTGATGTTAATAACAGAAATTAATAAAGTCTTTGTGCTTGAATCCCTTTGTCAAGAGGGGCCCAGTATGCCAGTGATAAAGAATATTTTATGTTGTTATTAAAGCATCTTGACCTGTTAGGACTAGAAATCAACCCTATTTCATAGATAGAATTAAATGAGATGTGAAGGAGTGTCCAGCTGGAGCAATGTAGCATGTATTGAAAGGAGGCCCTGTGGCCACTCTGTGGCTCCCACTGGAAAAGCCCAAAAATGCAGGTGCTGTGGCTCAGCCCTCCCCACAGATGACGCCACATCTTCCTCAGCTTTTTTTGTTTTTTTTTGCCTTAATGGGGATAGAGATAGGAACTGTTGTATTTGGATCCTTTCAGAACAACTGGTGAATTAAGGAAAAGGCTTAAGACTAAAAAGTTCACAGAAATGCCTGGAAAGGTAAGATAAAGCAGCACAAAGTGTAGGACAGTTTCTGGCAAAGCAGTATCATCTTGGGGGACTGAGTGGTCACTGAGCGGCCAATCCTGTGGAGGTCCTGTCTGAGCGTCTCTGCTTCCTTCTTCTGAACACGCCCCCCACGTGCTCCTTCTCATACTTCATGATAAATTAAACGTCATTCCTTTTCTTAGTGTACATCCACATTGGGTGTAGTGGGTATCATCTCTTCACTGAGTGATATCAAACTGTTGTTTTTGTCCATGTGCTACAGTTTAGGATTCTTATGTTATTTTCTATGAAGTAAAGGTCCTTTAAAATGATCATTGAGACGGCACATCACACTCCGCAGCCATGTCTGTGCACATCATTGCATTGGTCAGACAGCTGCTTCACGAAGGGCTAACTTTTCAGACAGGATGGCATGCGTGATAAAAATGTTTCACCACAGCCTTTCTCTTCGCATGCTGGCCTATTAACATGCCCCTAACTCTGTAGGGTCACCACATATCTCAGAGATGGCCTCCACTGCTGGTGGAATTATGGATAATTTGGGTCCATAATTAAATCTACTGAACTGAAAGGAAGCATAGGGATGATGTGGATGGTGGTCAGAGCAGGTATTGAGTGTTGATAGGAAAGCCAGTGTTTTTATCTTTGCTGGATTTTCAGAAAGCTAGAAAAGAAAAATGAGACCCAGGGAAGAGGGAAAATGTTGCTTTCTCAGCAGGTTACATATATTCAGTGTCCAAGTTGGGGAAAAGATCAGACTAAAAGGATAAAGGATTTGGTTAGTTTAGATTTTGGATTTTTCAATTGTTTGATATTTTGCCGAATTTTATTTCTTATAGTGAACTCAAGTTTTTTTTTTTTTTTTTTTAATCTCAAAAAACGAAGCATTACCTTAACTTTTACCTTCTTAAGCATATTTTTTAGGTTGTTTCTTAAAAGATAAGTCAAATTGACATTAGTGTCTCTTACACTCATTCATTTTGCAAATATTTGTTGATGATATGTAGAATACTGAACATTGCGTTAGATGCTAGAAGTATAGCACTCAAAAAGGTATGTCCCCCATTCCATGGAATTTAAATCTGAAAGAAGACATACTAAGTGAAATAATCCTTTAACTATATAAGTATAAATCCTGATATGTCCTATGAAGGGAAAGTAGTAGAAATATAACAGAGTGACCTGACTTCAGGGAAGATATGTCTGAAGATGTTTCATTTAAATTAGGACCCCAGGGATGAAGAGTGAAAGTGAAAGTCAAAGTCACTCAGTTGTGTCTGACTCTTTGCGACCCCATGAACTATACAGTCCATGGAATTCTCTAAGCCAGAATACTGGAGTAGGTAGCCTTTCCCTTCTCCAGGGGTTCTAACCAATCCAGAGATGAAGAGGGAAGGATGGAATCAGAAGAGCCCACTCAGGCCAAAGGACTAGCTGATACAGAAGCACGCAAACAGGGTGAACTTGGAACTCAGGTGGATCTTCAAGAACACAGATATAGTGGTGGTGCCTTGAGCAAAAATGAGAATGGAAGGGAGCAATAGTAGTGATGGGAAGAGGGGTCAGGTGACAGCGACCTTGCCAACCTGGCAGTGAGAGTAGTGTGTTCCGAGGGCCTCTGAGGTGCTAGGCGCTTCTTGGTCCTTTGTTGTCGTCGTTTAGTTGCTAAGTCGTGTCCATCTCTTGGGCAACCCTATGGACTGTAGTCCACCAGATTCCTCTGTCCATGGGATTTCCCAGGCAAGAATACTAGAGTGGGTTGCCATTTCCTTTTCCAGAGGATCTTCCCCACCCAGGGAGCGAACCTGAATCTCCTACATTGAAGGCAGATTCTTTACTGCTGAGCCACCAGGAAGTCCTCTTGGTCCTTTACATGCATTGATTCATGGCCCTCACAGGCACGAGGCCAGGCAGCTTGTCCATGTTTATAAAGTGACATGGTCAAGATCTGATCTCAGGCAGTCTGACTTCATATTCCCTGCTCTTGAACTCTTTGTTAGGTTTCTATGCTAAGAAACATGATAAGCCATTAAAGAATTTTAAACAGGGAATTGACCTCAGATTTGGAGTTTTCCCCTTTTTATTTATAAGATGCAGGATGGAAAATGCAGTGTAGCAGATCAAGAGTGGACATTGAGAAGCCGGGCAGCAGCCTGGCCCTTGTGTGCCTGTCTGCCACGCTGGGCTTCACTAGAGTAGGTGTAGCCACTGAGCCAGAAAACAGCACCTTCAATAAGTGAATGGGGTGGCGAGGTTTCTGAATGGTCTGGGAGTGAAGAGCAGGGCATGGTACACCTCACCCAACAAATAAATGCTGGGGGTGAGGGTCTAGGAGTTTGTCTCTCCAGGTGCATGTTGAGTTTTCCAGGTTTTGCACAAACATTTCTGGGTTGACTTGAGGTCATAGACATATTCTTCACACCACTTGAGCCTACTTATCCTATAGATTAATTGGGAAACTTTTGACAGCTACAGAGTAGTCATTTGGGGCCTTATCTAGAAGCACAGCTCCGCTTATTGTAAGCTGATTTGTATCATTTTAAAGACTAACCTAGGGGAGAAGGACCCTCATGTCCTCCTTCCCAGCTCTCACGTGGTTTCTAAGGAGTGTGGTTTTATAAGCAATGAACTTTCCTTAAGACATGACAACACTCAGGGAAACAAATACAACACTGGGGAATAAGAGGAGAGGTCTCAGACCCCAGGCCCACCTTTGGTTTAGAAGAGCTCACACATGCAGGTGCCAGAAGTCAAGTGTAAGCGGCCCTGCAGTGGATCTGCTCTGCGGCTCTTACAGATCCCTAGTGTGGAAGGGCCTTTGGGGACGGGAAGTGGGAGCGGGCAGAGGAGGAGCTCTGAGCAGTGCTAAGCAGGTGAGGCCTCACCATGCTGTCTTAGAAACAGGATGAGAAACCTTTCTAATCTGGCAGAGTTGGAGTGATTGACAATCTTCTGGGTAACTTTTGTTCTATTTGATATTGAGGAGTTACCAAAGAATCTCCATAAAATACATGTTAGGTATAAAAATAAGAACGTGTGCATTCCTGTGAACTCCCACAAAGCTGATGGACACGGGAGCGGTCCCTCCCCAGTCCAGTTCCCCTCCTCCTCTCCCCAGAGGCGACCAGGTCCTGAGCAGTTTGTTAGAATCCCTTTCCTTTTCTTTATGGTTTTGCCTCGGATAATTGTGTCCTTCCACAGTATGTTGTTTTGCATGTGTTCTGCCCCATGTGTAAGTGGACTCATGAAGGAAGAAGATGCTTCTGCACCTTGTTCTTTTCATTCACCTCTATCCTGGGGTTCCCCCGGGTCGGTAGTTCTACAGGATTTCCCAGCATTGTATGAACATAACATGTTTTACTCTTCAGCTGTTGATGAACATTTCAATTTGTTCCAGATTTTTTGTTCTTGCATACAGCTTTGCTGTCCATGTCTCCCCGTATATGTATAAAAGGAATTCTTTAGGGGTACCTAGGAATCGAAAGTCTGGCTAATAGGCGTGCCAATTTTCTCTTTCACTAAAACCAATTAGTTCCAATAATTCCACATCCTTGCCAATGCTTTGATAGAGTCAGACATTAAAATGTTTGCTAATATTGTGAGTTTAAAATATCTCAGAGTAGTTTTAATTTGTATTTTCCTGATTAGTACTGCTACTGGGCACCATGTCATATATTTATTAATCATTTGTTTCATCTTCCATGAAGAACCTCATTTTTCAATTGAATTTTTCTTTTTGATTTGGAAGAGTTCTAGATGAAACTTATATTTAAAAAAAGTTTGTGTTGCAAATATACTTTTGGTTTATGACTTATGTTCTTTATGGTAGAACTATATGTTTTAAATTTTTATGTAATTAAATTTATCAGTCTTTATGTTTTGAGCTTGTATATAAGGAATCTTTTTCTTTGTTTATATGTAGTCTTCTATATTTATCATCTTATAAGAGTTTTATATAATTTATATAAAAGTTTAGGTATAATTTTGCTTTTTATAAATGTCTTTAATCCCCTGGAATTGGTTATTGTACATGTTAGGGGACAACTTTTATTATTATTTTTTTAATTCACATAACCAGGTGTCCCAGTACCACCTTTTGAGAAGTCCAGCCCTTCTCCACTGATTTATATTGCTCATTGTGTCAGAAATGAAATTTCCAGAAGTGCATTAGTCCATTTCTGGACTCCACTGGTCTGTTTGCCTCTGGACCAGCACCTCACTGTCTGGCTTTAGAATAATTGTTGACGCTTGCTGTGGCAAGTCCCCACCTTGTTCTTTTTCAAGAATATCTTGGTTATTGGCCCTTTACTCTTCTTTAACATGTTTAGAATCAGCTTGTCTTGCTGCATAGCCTCACCCCTTGGCATTTTGAATGAAATTGCATCAGATTGGGTCTCTAGGTCCATTTGCGTTTTGGGCTGTCCTTACTCCTTTTCCTAACTTTTGTGGCAGTCCCTTCAGGTCACATTACGAAACATTTCTACACACTGTTTCCTGTGTCCTAAGTTGCAGGCTGCCCTGCAAAGGATTGTTGTTCAGTCTTTCAGTCGTGTCCAACTATTTGTGACCCCATGGACTGCAGCACACCAGGTTTTCCTGTCCTTCACTGTCTCCTGGAGTTTGCTCAAACTCATGTCCATTGAGTCGGTGATGCCATCCAACCATCTTGTCCTCTGTCATGCCCTTCTCCTCTTGCTTTCTATCTTTCCCAGCATCAGGGTGTTTTCCAATGAGTGGACTCTTCTCATCAGGTGGCCAAAGTTATTGGAGCTTCATCTTTTCAGCATCCGTCCTTCCAGTGAATATGCAGAGTTGATTTCCTTAGGATTAACTGGTTTGATCTTCCAGTCCACAGGACTCAAGAGTCTTTTCCAACACCACAGTTTGAAAGCATCAGTTTTTGATGCTCAGCCTTCTTTATGGTCCAACTCTCACATCCGTACGTGACTATTGGAAAAACCATAGCTTTTATATGGACCTTTGTTGGCAAAATAATGTCTCTGCTTTTTAATACACTGTCTAGGTTTGTCATAGCTTTTCTTCCAAGAAGCAACAATCTTTTCATTTCATGGCTGCAGTCACTGTCCACAGTGATTTTGGAACCCAAGAAAATAGAATGTGTCCCTGTCACTGGAAAGGATAGAGTTGTTTTTTAGTTGCTTAGTTGTGTCTGACTCTTTGCGACCCCATGGACCTGTGGCCTGCCGGGCCCCTCTGTAGATTTCAAAAACCTTTGTCTCTTGTGTAATGTCTCTGAAGTAAACTTTGCTTTTGAAAATTCAGCCCTAAGAATTTGGGGCCACTGCTCAGTTTGCTGCCTCCGGAAAGGAAACTGGCTCTTGGGAACTCTGCCTTGTCTGTGTTTCAGAGTCTAGTCCTGTGGCGGGGGAGGACTTGCTTGTGCAGCTTTAGAATCTTTATGGGACAATGTTTCAGGAACTAAGGGGAGCTCAGGAGTAGTAATCCCAAATGTGGGAAGTAAATCTTGGCTTGCAATTAGAAAGCTTACTGGGACGTTTTCTTGGCTCTGTTTTCTCCTTAAGATTTATTCAGGACACAACAGAATTTTTTTTTTTTTCTGTCTTTCTAACTCAAGAATAATTTTTAAGGAGAGATTAGCTAACTATAGTATCACAAGTTTTCTCAAATATGCTGGTATTGACCAGTCGGGACAGAAGTGCATGTTAAATTCAAAAAAATTCTTTGGCTTTCCTGCTTAGAGGCTTGAAACCTGCTGCTGCTTTGCATTTCTTTTGACTCCTCTGAATCAGGATTTTTGGGGTGGAAATCTTCCCTTTTGGAGATAAAAGCTCACCCAGTAGCTTCTCAGGCTTCCTCAGGCCATGGTTTGTGTTGTGTTGTGTTGTTTTGCCACCAGGACCTAGAAATACAACCTTATCTGATATTCCTGAGGGTCCTTTTGGCATCCATGGAATTCCTGCACTTCCTTTGTGAATTAACAAGAAGGAAGTTTTAACATTTGTCTAGTTATTTGTATAGTTAACAAATGTTCTAGTTGACCTGTTCCACTACCACTTGGTTTTTAGCAATTTGTTTAGATCTTCTTTGTATGTTTTTTGACTTACCAGGAGCTGTACTTTTACCCGAGGCTTCCTGGGGGACCTGACTCTTCCATCAGGGCAAAGGGCAAGCAATCTGCCAGGGACTCTGAAAGGCGGGTCCATGGGGCATCATTAAAGTTAGTTATTTAATGACCAGTCAACTCAGTCATTATACTGTGTCAGGTATTGGTAATATTCATTCAACTCTTTGTGTGTGTAATTCCTTTTGATTTGACTTTAGAGAGTGGGTATGTTGAATTCTAAAATATAGTTAGAACTTTCAGAGAGAATTTTCTCCTCTGGTTCCTCTGAAGCGCTGCATAGGCCCGAGACCACACTTGACCTCGACTTGCTGGGAATAGTGGAAATGGAAGGTGCTGGATCGAGAACCTGACGGCTGGTGGGAACAGCTCTGAGGAGTTGCTGGCAGGGAGGCAGGCCCTTGAGAGAATGTGCGCAAGCAGGACTTATCAGAGACGGCTCTGGGTTCTGGCTCTGGGTTCGCTTTTAGATTGTTGTTGAAGTGGTTGTGGTGGTTTCATCATTTGAGAAGTAAGCCCATGATTGACATGTTGATGGCTAGTTGTTAACCCTGTTACGTGGGAGCACTAACCACGTTTCATTCTCACTCCTGCCAGGGGAGTGAGACATGAAGTTTAGCTGGGACTCCTTAGAAATTAAGTCATGGGACTAAAACGCAGACAACCTGAGTGCTTTATTAGCACATTTTGGAACAGTTGAGTGGAAGTGTACAGAGCTGTGCTGTTTCCTGTCACTAGAGGGAGCAAAGGAAATGTCTTCAGAGCATCTGGTTGTGACATCAGCTTTTCTGATCACATGTGACAAGAATTTTAAAGTGGTACAGATCAGGGCAGCCTTCCTCTTGTCTGGGGTTAGTCTGTAACCTTGTATCTCTGCTGTTGTCTGGAGCAGCTAATGCTTGCTTCTTTATTTACTGCCCTATGTGAATCACTGAGGAAGTGATTTCCTAAGTTCCCAGGAGAGGATCCCTACTCTTGTTATTAACTGTGTTAGGATGTAGGTGCTTTAGTACCAGTATAAGCCAGCAGTTTTCAGTCAGCAGTTTGTGACAGTTATATTCCACATTTTCATAAGAGACTATTCTTAAAGTTCACTAACGAAGTTCATTGTAGTTAATGTTTTTTGGCGCTTTTAAGAGTGGAGTTATAATGTCATGGAGTTAAATAATGGGATGTTCCAAGTCCTCCAAACTGGACTTTCCCATCCTGTCGGTCAAAAGTAATTCTACACTGAAGTGTGGGGACAGCTGATAAACCTGCAGATTAGCAGGCCCATTCTCTTAGCTCATTCCTGCTGAACTGTGTGGAGATGCCACACGTTCTCATTCTCCTGATGATTGTCTAAGACTAGAAGCTGGGGTTGAGCAGATACAAGGCTTTCTAAGTTGCCTCAGGGGGGCTTTTAAGTGACTGTATGTTCTGATGATTCTATTTGGAAAGTTTGGGGAGAATGCTCACCTTTGACCTGTGCTGTCTTTTGTACCATGAGCTTGCCCCAAACCCCATTATCATTTACTACACCTAACAGTCCCTTTTCATACTGTTCATCGGGTTCTCAAGGCAAGAATACCGAAGTGGTTTGCCATTCCCTTCTCCAGTGGACCACATTCTGTCAGACCTTTCCACCCTGACCCGTCCATCTTGGGTGGCCCCACACGGCATGGCTGTTTCATTGAGTTAGACAAGGCTGTGGTCCGTGTGATCAGATTGGCTAGTTTTCTGTGATTATGGTTTCAGTGTGTCTGCCCTTTGCCCTCTCGCAACACCTACTGTCTTACTTGGGTTTTTCTTACCTCGGACGTGGGGTATCTCTTCACGGCTGCTCCAGCAAAGCGCAGTCGCTGCTCCTTACCTTGGACAGGGGTATCTCCTCACGGCTACCCCTCCTGACCTTGAACGTGGAGTAGCTCCTCTTGGCCCGCCTGCGCCTGCACAGCCGCCGCTCCTTGGACGTGGGGTAGCTCCTATGAAAAGGCAAAATGATAGGATACTGAAAGAGGAACTCCCCAGGTCGGTAGGTGCCCAGTATGCTACTGAAGATCAGTGGAGAAATAACTCCAGAAAGAATGAAGGGATGGAGCCAAAGCAAAAACAATACCCAGTTGTGGATGTGACTGGTGATAGAAGCAAGGTCCGATGTTGTAAAGAGCAATTTTGCATAGGAACCTGGAATGTTAGGTCCATGAATCAAGGCAAATTGGAAGTGGTCAAACAGGAGATGGCAAGAGTGAACGTCGACATTCTAGGAATCAGCGAACTAAAATGGACTGGAATGGGTGAATTTAACTCAGATGACCATTATATCTACTCCTGGGGGCAGGAATCCCTTAGAAGAAATGGAGTAGCCATCATGGTCAACAAAAGAGTCTGGAATGCAGTACTTGGATGCAATCTCAAGAATGACAGAATGATCTCTGTTCGTTTCCAAGGCAAACCATTCAGTATCACGGTAATCCAAGCCTATGTCCCAACCAGTAATGCTGAAGAAGCTGAAGTTGAACGGTTCTATGAAGACCTACAAGACCTTTTAGAACTAACAACCAGAAAAGATGTCCTTTTCATTATAGGGGACTGGAATGCAAAAGTAGGAAGTCAAGAAACACCTGGAGTAACAGGCAAATTTGGCCTTGGAGTACGGAATGAAGCAGTGCAAAGGCTAATCGAGTTTTGCCAAGAGAACACACTGGTCATAGCAAACACTCTCTTCCAACAACACAAAAGAAGACTCTACACATGGACATCACCGGATGGTCAACACTGAAATCAGATTGATTATATTCTTTGCAGCCAAAGATGGAGAAGCTCTATACAGTCAGCAAAAGCAAGACCGGGAGCTGACTGTGGCTCAGATCATGAACTCCTTATTGCCAAATTCAGACTTAAATTGAAGAAAGTAGGGAAAACCACTAGACCATTCAGGTATGACCTAAATCAAATCCCTTATGACTATACAGTGGAAGTGAGAAATAGATTTAAGGGACTAGATCTGATAGACAGAGTGCCTGATGAACTATGGACGGAGGTTCCTGACATTGTACAGGAGACAGGGATCAAGACCATTCCCATGGAAAAGAAATGCAAAAAGGCAAAATGGTTGTCTGAGGGGACCTTACAAATAGTTGTGAAAAGAGAAGCGAAAAGCAAAGAAGAAAAGGAAAGATATTCCCATTTGAATGCAGAGTTCCAAAGAATAGCAAGGAGAGGTAAGAAAGCATTCCTCAGCGATCAATGCAAAGAAATAGAGGAAAACAATAGAATGGGAAAGACTAGAAATCTCATCAAGAAAATTAGAGATACCAAGGGAACATTTCATGCAAAGATGGGTTCAATAAAGGACAGAAATGGTATGGACCTGAACAGAAGCAGAAGATATTAAGAAGAGGTGGAAAGACTACACAGAAGAACTGTACAAAAAAGATCTTCACGACCCAGATAATCACGATGGTGTGATCACCCACCTAGAGCCAGACATCCTGGAATGTGAAGTCAGGTGGGCCTTAGAAAGCATCACTACGAACAAAGCTAGTGAATGTGATGGAATTCCAGTTGAGCTATTTCAAATCCTGAAAGATGATGCTGTGAAAGTGCTGCGCTCAGTATGTCAGCAAATTTGGAAAACTCAGCAGTGGCCACGGGCCTGGAAAAGGTCAGTTTTCATTCCAGTCCCAAAGAATGCTCAAACTACTACACAATTGCACTCATCTCACATGCTAGTAAAGTAATGCTGAAAATTCTTCAAGCCAGGCTTCAGCAATACGTGAACCGTGAGCTTCCAGATGTTCAAGCTGGTTTTAAAAAAGGCAGAGGAACCAGAGATCAAATTGCCAACATCCATTGGATCATCGAAAAAGCAGGAGAGTTCCAGGAAAACATCTATTTCTGCTTTATTGACTATGCCAAAGCCCTTGACTGTGTGGATCACAATAAACTGTGGAAAATTCTGAAAGAGATGGGAATACCAGACCACCTGACACACCTCTTGAGAAACCTGTATGCAGGTCAGGAAGCAACAGTTAGAACTGGACATGGACCAACAGACTGGTTCCAAATAAGAAAAGGAGTACCTCAAGGCTGTATATTGTCACCCTGCTTGTTTAACTTATATGCAGAGTACATCATGAGAAACGCTGGGCTGGAAGAAGCACAAGCTGGAATGAAGATTGATGGGAGAAATATCAATAACCTCAGATATGCAAATGACACCACCCTTACGGCAGAAAGTGAAGAGGAACTAAAAAGCCTCTTGATGAAACTGAAAGAGGAGAGTGAAAAAGTTGGCTTAAAGCTCAACATTCAGAAAACTAAGATCATGGCATCTGGTCCCATTACTTCATGGGAAATAGATGGGGAAACAGTGGAAACAGTGTCAGACTTTATTTTTTGGGGCTCCAGAATCACTGCAGATGGTGATTGCAGCCATGAAATTAAAAGATGCTTACTCCTAGGAAGGAAAGTTATGACCAACCTGGACAGCATATTAAAAAGCAGAGACATTACTTTGCCAACAAAGGTCTGTCTGGTCAAGGCTATGGTTTTTCCAGTGGTCATGTATGGATGCAAGAGTTGGACTGTGAAGAAAGCTGAGCGCCGAAGAATTGATGCTTTTGAACTGTGGTGTTGGAGAAAACTCTTGAGAGTCCCTTGGACTGCAAGGAGATCCAACCAGTCCATCCTAAAGGAGATTAGTCCTGGGTGTTTATTGGAAGGACTGATGTTGAAGCTGAAACTCCAATACTTTGGCTACCTCATGCAAAGAGTTAACTCATTGGAAAAGACCCTGATGCTGGGAGGGATTGGGGGCAGGAGGAGAAGGGGGTGACAGAGGATGAGATGGCTGGATGGCATCACCAGCTCGATGGACATGAGTTTGAGTAAGCTCCAGGAGTTGGTGATGGACAGGGAGGCCTGGTGTGCTGCAATTCATGGGGTCGCAAAGAGTCGGACGCGACTGAGCGACTGAACTCAACAGTCCCTTATTCTTTGACAATATAACGTGCCTGTAGTTTTGGGGGGGACGTGACAGATGAAAGAAGTCAGTTACAGAAACATTCTTTGGAAGATTGTGGTTCTTTTTTTGTTTTTGTTTTAATTCAGTTAATTAAACCAGCCCTTTGAGTTGAACTTAGTTTGAAGTTTCTAGTCCTTTTCCCAAATGGAAAGAGAATAAACATTATAGATGTCGTTTATTGAGTGTATGTGCCAAACACCTCTTAGCATTTCAGGCCTAACCACAACTTCATAAAGGAGGGAGCTACTGTTGAACCACCCCTGTTTTACAGATGAGGTTAACTAGCCTTCCCAAGGACACATAACTAGTCGTGGAGGACTGGGAAGAACTTGGTACAGCACTCGTGATCCCAGCTGCTACAGCCTGTGTTGCCTTACTAGTCCCCAGAGGCTGGATTCTGGCTCATTGTACTGTTTTGGTTTGTACTGATCATTGGTTAATGGGTGCAGGTGAGAAGTGGTTCTCTGTGGCAGAAGGTGTTGACCTGGGATATGTGGGTCTCGTTTGTCATACTGGTGAGGTTACTGGCATCACCAGGGCTTGACTGAGTGCCTGTGGCTCAAAGGGATGGGCATGGTCAGCCCCACAAACACAGCAAGTTCATCTCTTAGGCCAGTGCATGCACTTGAACCATACAGATCTCTGTGGCTTTATGAATACAGTTGCACTCTTCTCTCCATCCAGTTCAACTCAGTTCTGCTTTTTTAAAAGAATTTGAATTGGAATTTTAAAAAATATTTAATACTTTCGCTGTTTCTAAAAATACTGAGTTTGTTTGCTTTCTCTTACTTAGGACTTTGTGTTTCATTTGTGACTGTGATACAGTAATTTTCCACTCAGGCAAAAGAACAGACATTTGTAGCCACCGCCACCCGACTCTAGTGTCCTAACAAACATTTGTGTGTCTTTTACAGTAGGCCAAGCACTGTGCTAAATACTCTGTATGCATCGACTCTTCTTAATGTCAAAATTCAGTGAGTGGGATGCTATATTTTTCTCTGTTTTTAAAATAGAGACCAGGGCCCAAGGGACATGTCTTTGGAAACCCTGCTCTGCCGCGACTCTACAGCTTTCTCAGCAGAAAGCCCTGTGGTCGTGGGCTCAGGTCTGAAGTCACCTCACAGAGAAATGCCTGCCTTTCTTCTTCTTCACTGCAAAGGGTTTTAACCTCTTTTGGGAAGTGAAGCAGAACTGGATAAAGGCCTTTTCTGAGACTTTCTGCAACTGGAAATGCTTTTGGTTTTAAAGTGCTTGAATTGATGTTTGTTGACTTTTTAGGGTCATTTCTGGGACTTGGGTTTTGGGTAGTAGGAATGCAGAGCTCATCTGTCAGTGTCCCCCTTTGTGGGAAAGTCCAGGCCAGTGCACAAGAGTGACCTTTTACCAACACGTGGGGCATGAAGGAAAGATGATTTCCCAAGTGTGGACAGAGGACATGTACATGTCCCAGGCCAATCTCAACATAAAGTTAGGGGTTCAGGTTCAGATGTCCCCCGGGAGCACTTTGCCACACCCACATCAGTCTGAGGGAGAGGGGGAAGCTAGAGTGGGGTGACTGCAGCCACCCAGGATGGTGACACTGGTGATTTGTCCCCAGAACAAGAGCTGTGTAAGTCTGCATCACACTACACAAGAGGGAAAGGATCCTGGTCAGCCCTGGGTAGTCTTCCCTACCACATAGCTTGTTTTAGAGACCTGGCTCCATCCAGCTTGTTGAAGAGGTGTGTGAGATCACCAGGGATACCCCCACTCTCCTCTGGGTAGTCAGCCCCATAGTGGCAGCATGATCTTGCCAGGTTCCCTTTAGGGTGGGAGACGCTGCCAGGAAAACAGCTTCCCCAAGCAGCTGAGCCAAAGGAGTCGCCCCCCCCCCCCCTGCAAGAGGACCCATCCATGCACCCTCGCAGGCTGCATAACCATAGCACCCATGCACTCCCCAGCCTCTTGTGGGAACCAGCACCCCCAGACCAGGAGACCTAGATAAGAACTGGGGGAGAGAGCCTTCGGAGCCCTCACCATGAACTGTGATGAGAAATCCACAAGTTGTTTTCATAAACTGCAGCCCAAAGTCCTGGGGTCACATCACACGTGTGTTCTGAATCTCAGTGAGTGGGTTCACGTGAGTCACCAGCATGATGCTCAGAGACCGCCGGCCCCAGAGCAGCTGTGGTCACGGTGCCTGGCACCTTCGCTTAACCTGGGAGCGCAGACCGTGTGACCTCTCGCTTATCTGCTGGCAGCCTTGTGGAGTGGCACAGGCTGTTTACTGTGGGGGCTTCCTTGATGCTCTGTGGACAGCTGTCTGTCCATCCTGTGGTCCCCTCCCTCTCTACCACGCCCGCCCAGGTGAGCTCGGTGTCTTGCACCTCAAGTATCCATCAGGTGTTCCAGACTTGGGCTAGTTGTCCTGGGTCACAGTGAAGCAGCCGGGAGGAAACCCCTGGCCTCACTGACAGGGGCCTCAGAGGCCGGTGACTGCACCACTTTCCCCTCTTTGGTACCTGTTCATCCCCTGCAAGCAAAATCTGGGGTCTCCCACCTCCCCTGCTGGTGATTGATTGTCAGCTTCTCTCACGGATAAGGGGTTGGAGGTTCCCCGCCTCCTTCCCTGGGAGATCTCCATGAAGGACTTGGGCACAGGAACTGGGGGCGCACTTCCCAGCCTGAACAACTTGCATGTGGGGAGTCACTGTTCCTTGACCTCCTTTTTGGAGATCTTCTATGCTGAAAGCTGCCAGGAAGCCACTGCTGGCTGCTTTTGAGAGCCAGGAGCACAGAGAAGCACAGGTGTGGTTTGCAAGCCTGTCTGGATTTTTCCAAGATCCTCGAAAATTCAGGTGAAAGACATGACACATTTCACCTCTGAGAAGAGGGATGCAGTACTGTAATTGTGTTTTTGTGCTTTGAAGAGTCATCTTTGCCCCATTCCTTTTATTAAACAAATGTGATACAATGACAAAATTAAATACCCCTTTCCCTCCTTTCTTTGCAATGAGGAAGTCTGCCCTTTATTGCAAAATTCAACTTGCAGAAATGGATTGAACTTGATAACTTGCCACGCATCCATAAAAACTGTAAAATACAAGAGGCAGTGTTGTTGAAGTAGCTGTTCTCATTTCCTGGCAGTCATTACATGCTTCCAATACAAAAACATTTTTCTCTTAACTATCCTTTCTGAACTCAAAAATGGGTTTCCCTCCGGCCCCTGGTATTCAATTATCACCTCGGGAAATGCACTGCTATAACTGATGATCCCTTTAAAATGTCCTGCTGCTGCCACTCTCCCCCATCCCTCATCTTTTGTCCTGTTCCTGTCATTGAACGTTATGTTGCCAACGTATATTTTATAGGGTGACCCTGACGCGTGTCACTTTGATACTGTGCAGGGATAATAAGATTGCACACACAATGAAAGGCCAGTAAATAGAAAAATGTTTACGAGATGGAGAATGGCGGTTTTAACAGTTTTATGGCTTTCTTTTTTTCCCCCTCACTCTTCTCTCTCTCCCTTTGCTGGCAGAATTGTGGTTTTGTTACAGGAACTAGAAAACATTAAGAAGGGTGATGCGGTGATAGAACCAACGGCAGTGAAATCCCACTTGCCCTGTTGCTGAACTCCAATAAAATAAATTCAGGAAATAATGAAGTATTCAGCTTGTGGGAAAGAAAACTGATTTCAGTGAATGAATTCTTGAGGTTTTACAGAGAAAACAAGATTCCTGGTGTTGACATTATTATATTTAAAATGTTAACAAACAGTAAAGCCAAAAATAAAGTGTTCCCCCCCTCAGATGGGCAGTTTGGTGGGGGTCTCTGTTAAGTGAAAGCCCATCACGTGGCTGCGTTAGGACTGCCTGGCTTCTGTGCCAGGGACTGGTGTGGGCCCCACACACGGCTGGGAGCCCTTCAGTTCAGTCTGGAGTTTAGACCCAATTGGTGATGGTCTTGATCTGTGTCTTCAAATCAGTTATTTCCAGATCTGTTATTTTTTGTTAACTGTTTTTTGTTAAGTGGCAGTACCTTCTGCCTGGTGCTCAGTTGATAGATAGCTTAAAAAAAATAATAACTACATTAAAAAATTACTTATTTGGGACTTCCTGGTGGTCCAGTGGCTAAGACTCCATGCTCCCAGTGCCGGGGGCCTGGGTTCTATCTCTGGTTGGGGAACTATATCCCACATGCCTCAACTAAGACAGGGTGCAGCCAAATAAATGAATACATTAAAAATTATTTATGTAAATAGATACATTAAAAATTTATGTATGTAATTTTTGGCTGTGTTGGGTCTTCGTTGCTGCTTCAGGGCTCTCTACGGCTAGCAGGGGCTACTCTCTGCTTCTCTTGTTGCAAGCACAGGCTCTAGGGCACTCAGGCTTCAGTAGTTGCGACTTATGGGCATGTTTGTCCCATGGCGTGTGAGATCTTCTTGGACAAGGGATCAAACTCATGTCCCCTGCTCTGGCAGGAAGATTCTTTACCACTGAGCCACCAGGGAAGCCTAATAGATAGATTTTTCTAATGGAGCTGCTTGGAGAGGAGCAGCCACAGTGTGGAGGTTCAGGGGGTCCATCCAGGAGCCGTGAGTCACATCCGTGGTTTTGAGCGCCATTGGAGGTCGTCACTGCTTTACTTAGATGCTTCTAGCTGGAGCTGGTTCACTCCTTTACTTAGACACTTTAGCCGAAGCTCATTTTGAGAGAGGTTTTGTTATGTGCGCAGAAGGGCCCCAACCTGATCTAAACTCAGACTTCCTCCTAGAGGAAGAGTCCAGGAAGGACTTGAGGATGAAGTGGCATGCGATGACCCCTTGCTTGGCACATGTCCATGACATTTGTAGCCTAGAGCTTGAAGTGGCCAAGGGCTTCTGAGCAGGAGCCACTGGGTGGCCCAGGTGTGGTGAGCAGGTCTGGAAGGGTGCTCATGCCCATGGCCTCCATCGAGGGTCCAGGGACAAGACTTCGAAGAAGTGGAGTCTGTTCTTGAAATGTGTGGGAAGGCAATACTTCTCTGGGCTTGTGCACACGTGCCTGCCATGTGTGTCTCTGATCTTGGTCCCCCAAGAATCGCTTCAGGTGGGTACGGTACTATAATTCATGGGTGCCGGGGTAGGAAGGCTGGCTGCCCGTTGTGCTCAGGGATGCACAGTGCTCTTTAGCCACCACTACCCAGGGTCCAGTTAGTAGGTTTAAGATACTATTGAACTGAACTCTTTAGATAAGAAAGATAACCCAAATTCAAGCCTCAGACTTCAAACAAAGATTATTTCCCCTTAGTTCATAGCAGAGTGATTAAGAGCATAAGACTCGAGTGAGACCCCCAGGGCTGCCGACTGAAGCTGTGACCAGTTTCCTTGTGGCTTGTCATCTTATTTATAAAGCAGGGATAATGACAGTGTTAGGGTACTATGACGACTAAACATACGAAGGTATGGAAAGTGCATGTTTATAGTGCCTAGCCATCGTTATTATAGATTCGACAACAGCCCAGTAAAAGGGTGATGAGTTGGTCTGTGGATAAAGCCACTGGTGAGGAAGTGGGGGCACTGGGTTCCTAAGCCCGCCCTCGCACCAGCCGTGATGCCCACCCGAGAGCAGTCAATTGCAAGCATCTGTGCAGGTGCAAGGATTCTGTCTTCATCGGACCGTGGGAAATGAAAAACAAGGACACTGTAGTCAGTTCATGTTAACACTAGATATCAAATTAAGGAACTCTAGAGATTGTCTATCTTATTACACTTTTTAGAAAAGATAAAATGTCATTTCTTTTGTGAAATAATGTTGAGATCAGGTAGTTATTTTTAATGACCTTACCTGGCAAAATAAAATGTTAGCAATCTTGCGTCCATTTCTCAAAAGCTGGCAGTGTTGCTTCCATTTCTCTAAAGTTTTATGCTTTTAGTGTTCACTTCAGGTAAATTTTAGTTCTCAGAAAATACTCATTCCGTCAGCTGTTTTTTGAACGCTCATTATGTTTGAGGTGGTGCCCCAGACTCTAGGGTGGGCCTGCAGATGGGGTGGGCGTAGACGAACCGCTGGACAGGCTCGTTTGTGGCTCCAGCCCAAGGGAGAGCCCGTGTGTACAGGACAGAGGAGTGGGACGACGTCTGTGGCGGCCGGAGCCCTGAGTGGTGAGGAGGGCTCGGGCAGACGTCAAGAAAACAGAGCAGTGAGGGTTCGCGGGGCTGCGTCCTGCCGGCAGAAGGAGAGCACTGAGGAACGTGCTGGCCGCCCTGTTTGGTGTGAGCCAGAGAGAGCGCGCTGTCTTCTGGGGACAGAGGGAACGCCTGGGGGAGGCGGCGAAGCAGCCAGGCATTTCCCTGCAGGCCTTGAGGCGCCTTCGGTGATTTGGAGGCGGAAGTTGACAAGATGAGAGGACTGGCCTGGTCTCTGTGTGGGAGGGGACAGGCCAGCCTGGGACCTCAGATCTGAACATCCGAGGGAAGGTGTGGGACCAGAGGTGGGAGCACAGGTGGCCACATCAGCAACTGAAGCAGCATAAAGCTTAGGAAATCTCATGGTTTTGAGTTTAAAAAAAACCTTGGCTTGTCCCCTTTCCTTCACAGTGTTCAACATGTAGCGGTGGTAATTGTTTTAAAAAGAAAGAAAAAAAGATTTTTCCTCCCCTTTACCCTGCACAGTTGGGATTTACGAAAAGGGCAGCGAGAGTGCCTGGTTCAGGAGTGTCTCCGAGTGTCTTTGCGTGGCCTCATCATTATAACCAGCTAAACCTAGGAGACCTTCAGAGACTTCCAGAGTCTTCCCTTTCCTCCCTTCCCTTTGTCTCCAGGAGAGGAGCTGCACCTTGGATAGCAGGAGGGGGTATGGAGGGTCGGGAGCCTGCCCCTGGGCGCGGGTCTTCCTCGGTGTGGCCACGCGGTCAGGTGGCTGTGGTTCTGCTGCACCTTCGAGCCTGTCATCTTCCTCCTGAATGTACCCTGAGACCACAGAGGCGGAAATACCCGTCAGCAGGAGAGCAGGCTGACAGTGTCCGGGCTCCTTCAGGGATGAGGTGATCTGGTTGGTTAACAAAAGAAGGAACCAGGAGAGCATTGCTTTAATTACCAGACTCATTGCTGGAAGACAAGCAGTTGCCTGCTGGAGACAGATCGCTGAAAGCAGCTACCCACTGCACTCAGTGGATAGTCCTACCCCGTGCCTGGCTCTCACCTCAGCCCTTCTGTCGTCAGGTCCAGTCCTGGAGTCTTCAGGGAGCAAGAGAAGAGTGACCTGTGTGGGAGTCTGTGCCAGGAAGTTTTACTGACTGGTTTCACTACCCTTGAATCAGTCAGTCATTTTTGCCAAGAAACAGTGCAGCTGTAATGCACAGGCAGAGGTGGCTGTGGAAATCAAAGGGGTTAGAGCAGCTCTTCCCAGGGGACATCCCAGGCAGGCTCCCTGGCCCCAGCTCCAGGGGCCTCCCTGTCTCTTCCCGGGGACCGAAGCATAGATGCTTCGAGGCTCTGTGCTGTGTGCATCTCCTTTTCCTCCTGCCGCCCCCGCCCGGGTTGGGGCCTTGTTTCATCACCACTCACTGCTTCCTGCACCTTCTCTTTGCAGAAACACACCTTTTTTTTTTTTTTTTTTTTTTAAGCTTTATATCTCTGTTCTGTGCAGAAAGTAAGTGGTAAGTTTCTTCACCCTTTTTACCTGGACCACCAAAGAAGGAGCTAGTCCTTGACTGAAGGGCATTCTCTAAACAGAAGTTTTAGCAAAGAAACGGCTGCTCTGCTTCTCACTGTCTGCTTCTCACTGTCCGTTGGCATGTTGACTTGAGGCCTTCTGTGGTGATCACTTAACTGCGCTCTCTGTGTACTCAAGTTAAAATATTTAGCATCTGAACAGTCGCTAATAGGTCTTAGAGAAAGAAGAGAACTTTTTCTAAATGTTCACTTTCTGACCCCTGCAGTGGGGTGTGTCAGTGGCACGTGAAGGTCACTTGCCATTTAGTGGCCCCTGTCCCAGCATGCTGACTGTGGGCCTGGAGGGCCTGTAAAATGGCCTCAGAAAGAGGCTGTATTTTAATGCCCTTCTCAAGAGCAGCTTCCAGGCCTGCCTCCCCACCCCTATCTCTTCTGCTCCCCTCACTTCTTAGTGTAGGCAGTGTTAAAACTTCGGTAAAGAGGAAATTCCTTTCCACTCACAGCAGAAGGGCATTTGTGGGTGGCTCTACTGGGAACCTTCTGGGGCTGGTGCTGGGTTCTCCGTAGTGTGCAGGGACCTGGGTTACTTCTTGTCTCCTGCACCTGCCCTGCCCCTCCCTGCACGTACAGAAAGGAGGACACTGCTTTTCCAAGGCCCTCCTTCACACAGCTTAACAGAAGACCAGTGGTCAGCATTGTTTCTGCTGGTTCACGGAACCATGTTGTGGGAGAGAAAGGAACACTGTCTGTACCCTGAGCTGAGCGCAGGGTGTGCTGCATGTCCAGGGTTATTTATAAAAGACTGAGGCCTTCCTTGGGCTTGTAAAGAGAGAACCTAATTGTAGATGTCAACCCTGGACTCTGAGCCAGGGTCCCTGGACCTCTTCTCCCACCACCTTGGGGTGTTGATCCCAAGTTGATCCACTTGTGTGGATGGATGTAGCAGTAATAATTTTGTTATAATCACAACAAATTGGACTCAATCTTGGGTGTGCCCTTAAGCTTCAGTAATGGGGTGAAAAATAGCTGACTGCCTTTTTCAGCCTGCGCACCAGCCTCCCAGAGGGCCTGTGTCTGAGGACTTAGTGCTGGGCTGAGGGGGGAAGAGACCCTGGGGCTGGGGAGTGTGCTCCTCGACGGTCTTAGAGACAAACAGGCCCCTGAGAAGGAACCTTTGATACTGGCAGTGCCTGTAGCACCTTCCTCTTAAGGATTCTGTCTGTACTTCTGCTTCCCCAAGGTCCCGTAACAGAGAACACACGTAGCTCATCTTACTTTAGAAAAGAGATTATCCTTTTATTGTACAGGACAGGTTACAGGCTCTCCTCTCCTGGCTTAGCAGTACGATGGCTGAATGAGGGAAAGGAAGCAGCAGCTGGGTTCACGGGCAGTGTTTCAGCTTACCAACCGCCTGTAGGTAAATTGACCTGGTAAGGTGGTTTCCAGCAGCAGGATTGTCAGCTCCCACTCCAGCCCGTGGCCCACATCCAGTGGTGTCCATTCAGGCCCTGGAACAAGTCTCCTGGCTTATCGTCTCCCCGCCACCCACCCCACCTCGGGTAAAGCAGAGCTTTCCTGAAGTGGGTTCACATCCGAGAAGCTCCTTGTGAGAGGTGTTCGGACAGAGGCCACTGAGCCACCCCAGCCCTGCACTTCAGCTGGTTGCCCAGGGCAATGCAGGGAGGGGAGCCTGCCCTGATGGTTTTTTGTCCAGAGGGGTGGGGAGTGGATAGTGTGTGGGGAGAGCACAGAAGTGGAGCCGTGATTCCCAGTGGCCAAGCCTTGGTTATAGGCATGCCTGTGACTGAGCCTGTCTGCCTGACTCATTTCTGTGTCTTGGTTTCTTTCTCTCCCCCAGGCCCCCGATCCACCCAGACAGAGTGCTGCCCTGAGCAGCTTGTTTCTTCCCTTCTCTTCTGTGCCTGGCACTCCGCGCCCCCGGTTTTTCTTTTGGTGGAAAGTCAGAAAGACCTAATACAGCTAGTCTTCTAACCCCCACAGAAGACCTGCTATGTGGGAACCTGGCTCAGGGAGGAAAGTGAGTCCTTAATCTAGGGCCACATGTCTCATTGCCAATGGCTTTCTGCATCTGACCTGTATCCCCCACCCCACCCCTGCAGCAACAGAAAAGGCAGGGGAGTTGGAGAGGGCGAGAGAATCTGCTAAATACAGACCCAGGCCATGAACACTCCTCCCGCAAGAGCTGCAGCCATGACGGAACCCCTGAAGATGACTTCACCACTTCTGCTGCTTTGCCCAGGCACTAAACCGCTGCCCCGAGATGAGAGGCGTGTTGACTGTGAGGCCTTGTTGGGAGACGAGCTGAGAGCACTGGGGACAAAATGATCATTACGGGCTATTCATGTCGACAACATTTGTGCCTCTGTGTTTGCTTGCAAGCACAAGCAGGAGCTAATTTGCAAGGCTGCCTTTGTGGAGCTGCCTTTTGATCAATGATTGCCTGTGTTAATGTTTCAGTAAGCTATTGATTTCTGCAGCAGCTTTTGTTCCCTGAATTTATGTGCAGTGGGTCTCCACAGCACACGCTATGCATGTTTGATTAAAGTTCAGTTGACTTCTTTCCTGGGGAGGCCTCGAGCTGCTTCACTCCTGTTTGTAGAACCAGAGCTTTCCCCGGCATGCTCTTTTGTTTGTGCTCAAGACCTAGCCACCCATGCAGTCACCAGTATGCTGCTTCTAATCCTCCTAGATTTGCTCCATTCCAATGTTTAATCCCTTCCTAGACATTACAGTGGATGAGAGGCAGCTAATAAAACCTGGTCTGGAATTTTTTTTCCCCCAGTCAACTTGCTGATGTATTACTGGTGTGTATACCATATGGATCATAAAAATGCATTCAGAGGGCACAGGTCCAGTGAGTTTTGACAACTGTACACATCCATGTGATAACACCACAGTCAATTTGTAGGACAGCTTCATCACCCAGAAGGTTTCCTCAGGTCTTTTTACAGGCAGTCGCCCACGCCTCATGCACCAGACAGCAGACAACCACTCATCCTGCCTGGGCCCTTCCGTGTGGGCTGCTGCCATTCAATATGATGTCTGAGGTGCGCCCACTTGTTGTAGCTCTGTTATTTTTACCTTTTTACCGCCAAGTAGCATTCTCGTGAGGGTGTACCAGGATATGCTTGTCCGTTCTCCCATTAAGGTGCTGATTGGGGCTTTGAAGAGTGAAGTGTTTATGAGTGCTTGTGTAAAAGTCTTTGTGTGCACACATACTTGTATTCCTTTGGGGTAAACACCTAGGAGTGAAATCGTTGCTAAGCCATGTGGTCCATGTTCAGCTTTCTGTGTGTTGTGTATTAGTCGCTCAGTCGTGTCCGACTCTTTGTGACCCCATGGACTAGCCCGCCAGGCTTCTCTGTCCATGGGATTCTCCAGGCAAGAGTACTGGAGTGAGTTGCCATGCCTTTTCTCCAGGGGATCTTCCTGACCCAGGGATTGAACCCCTGTGTCTCGCACTGGAGGCAGATACTTTACCATCTGAGCCACCAGGGAAGCCCATTCGGCTTTCTAAGAACTGCCAAAAGAGTTCTGCAAAGTGATTTGACCATTTTACATGTCCACAGTGGTATTTTGAGATTTCTTGTCACTCCCCTGTCTTCCCTGAATTTGGAAATTGATATTCTTTCATTTTACCACAGCAGTCCTTCAGACTTGGTCATTTTGATCTTTGATACTCAGAAGGTGGCATCTGTCCCAGGCTCCTTGTTTTTAAGGTTGACGTAAGTTGACACTTATTTTAATGTTAGGTGTGTGTGTCCCGATCTTTCTCACGTACTCAAGGAGGACCAGTGCAGGGCTCAGATTGTAAACCTGGGCTTTTCCTGAGTCTTTTCTGTCCGGCATCCCATGTTGGGCTTGAACTCTGGCTTCTCCTGTTTGAATCTGCAGGTTTTACCATTTCTTAATACCATTTGAAACTCGTTCATGTTTGAGAAACAGAACTGATCCCTTGTAACCGTGAATTGCAGACTAGGACTGCCCAGAACCGTCAGGGTGGCTTGTTCACAGCCTACAGGTCAGACCGAGGTGTGGCAGAGACCTGGTGATTGTGCCTCCCCTCCAGGTTTCTCTCCCATTTTTATTTCGTTTCGCCTCCTGCAGCTTACCATTTCCCCTCATGTCTCAGACCTGTCCCTGGGCCCCTGAAACAACTTTCACTGAAGGTAGAGGTGGGAGGAACAGGAATTCTTTGGGTTTCTCATTCTTCTTTCCAGCCCTGGGACTGGGCTGTGATTTACTGCACCAGCTGCCCTTCTGAACTGACGAGGCACCTGCAGCTCTGACAGTGTTTGAAGGGTGACAGTAACCTGCCTTGGCTTCTGGTCTGTTTCCTCATAGGAAAACTGGAACCAGGTCACTTTTATGTCAGCACAGATCTCTTAATTGTAGTGGATTTATGAGTTTGTGCCCTCCAGCCAGCCAACAGCAAAAGATCAGTATAGATAAATGACTGGCTAAGTCAGGAAGGTAGGAAGTAAGAGGCAGGAGCCAGGAGGTATCTCAGGTCGGGACCTCAGAGGCTCAGGACACTCCCCTCACTATGGGGACATTGGAGGCTGTGTTTGTGGACTAACATGTAGTAGGCAAACAAGGAAGAAATCCAAGGGCAATTGCTGCATTTTCCTGTGTTGTTCAGGTACCGCTGTGTGGAACTGGAAAGAGGATGGGGAGTGGCTTACTTACTCCTGGGGGTGTTTTCAGAGAAACCGCGTGTGACTGGGCATCCATTGGTCACGGATGTGTCATGGGGTACCTGCACTGCTTCGTCTCTTCAGTCTCCTCAGCATTGGTCTTTCCAGCTAGATCTCAGGTCACTGGTGGACAGTCTTTGCTTTTCCTTTTTGGCTCCTGCATTCACAAAGCGGAGAGCCTTCCATGAGGCAGAGTGGGCCTTGGGCAAGTAGCTCCAACTCTCAGATGTGGGGACCCTCCCACGTTCAGGAACACACCCCAAGATATGGTGCTGACTTTCCACAGTAGTGATGTAATAGGGAAGATCAGTGTGATCGAGGCTTTCTGATCTAGGCACACTGTTTTAACTATTTTTTAATTCCAAGTAGAGACACTTTTTCTTAAAGCATAGACCCCCAAGATACTGGTCTTTGGTCAGCCAGTGTTAGTGGAACATGCCATTGCTGCCCCCAACCCCCATGTGTATGTATATGTGTATGCACACGTGTGTGTACGAGTATGTGTGCGCGCACATGTATTCTGTACATGTGTGTAGGTATGTGCATATTGTGTGTATGTACATGTGTATACGTGTGAACGTATGGTTGAACCCCTTGAGTCTGGGAGTACCGCAAGTGCCCTTTATTAAAAAGTTGCATTGGGACTCGTTTCTGCTGGCTTTGTTTTCAAAGCTGTCTTGGCTCTGTTTCTTCGGGGCCCTGCATGAAAAGAGGAGCTCCTTTGGCCTTTACACACCGACCTCATGACACGGGGTGTCTCCTCTGCCCAGCACCACTGTCTGCCGCATCCACTGTCAGTCTTTTTGCCAGGCCTCGGCTTTGCCCTCAGCACCCTGTGCTGGCTCGTCCTGGGTGGGCATTGGGCCTGGCTGGGGGCTGCGTAGCACTGGGCTTGGGCTCTGTTCTTCCCAACCTCCCTCCTGGCCCCAGTTCCTGCCACCTCAGTTGTTTGCTTCAGTTGTTTCTGGAATGGTCTCCCTGGCTGGGCATTTCCATGTTGCCCCGTGTGGATTCACCGACTTGGTATGCACAGAGATGTTCCTTGTGTGCACTTGTGCACACTCACACATGTACATAAACACATAAACACACAGCTGGAGGACAGGGGTTCTCCTTTCTGTCGATGGTTTATTGATGCACCTCCAGTGCTTAGAACTGCTCATAGTAGGCACCCAGCAGATACTTGTTGAGTGAATAAATGTTCTTGATGTCTAGAAGTTATGCTCTGACGGGCTGGCAGACAGGCTCCACTGGCCCATTGCACAGGCTGCTCCATGGGTGTGTCTCAAGTGAGCCCAGGCCTCCAGGGCTGCTGTGACAAAGCCCTGATAAAGGCTGTGCGTCTGCCTCACAGCCAACCCTTCTCGTGCAGGGAGAACTGATCACCTTCTATTACTACTGGAAGAAAACCCCAGAAGCAGCCAGCTCCCGGGCCCACCGCAGGCACCGTAGGCAGGCCGTGTTCCGGAGGATCAAGACCCGCACTGCGTCCACGCCTGTCAACACGCCCTCCAGACCCCCGTCCAGTGAATTCTGTAAGTGGGGGCTTTGCACATGCCGCAAGCTGCCATGTCCTAGCTCTGGGTGGGCCTGCTCTCAAAGCCGTCCTTGGCAGAGCTCGTGTTGGGACGGGGGCGGAGGGGTGGTGATTTATCTGCATGCATGTGTGTGTGTGTGTGTGTGTGTGTGTGGTGCAAAGCCTGATCTAAGAGTTTTAGAAACTACTTGTGCATATAGATTTTTCTGAAACTTAATATCATCTGTAAGTCCTGGCCTTGGCCTGAGGCAGTTTTTGACTTTGGAGGATGATCTCCCTTAGCAGACAGTGTACTGCACTTGTGGTCACAATACGGTCAATTTAACATTTTCTTCTTCCTCCTACTTTTGTGAGATCCTCCTCTTGGTCCCATGTGACCTGCAGTCTGATATGACAGTGAAGCCCACACATCTTCTTAACCTTTGAAAACTAGATTCATGGCTTGTGATCCTGTCCTCGCCCAGGGCACTCAGCCTGAGGGTCACAGACGTGGCTTATGCAAATTGGAAACAGTAGGCCTTGAGGGCGCTGAGCCTTGATGGAGAGGAAACCCCTCAGAATGTCAGGAAGGGCATCATGGATGCACTCATCCTGTTCAGATCCACTGTCTGTGGGCATCAGTGCCAGCTTCTCCAGGATTGAGGTGTGACAGTAGACCACCAGAATGACAGAGCAGACTGTTGGGTACCACCCCTCATACACGAGTTCTTCATTCTGATGACTGGCCCTGAGAAATTCAGAATGGTCCTTTGTGAACCTGCTGGGCCGCTCTGACTGTTGGCCCAGAGCCTGGGGCAGGTCAGAGGTAATAGGGGCTCCAGTCTTGGCCCAGCATGATGGTGTCTCCCCCACCCCTTTATGTGCCCATCATGCCCAGTGGACCTGAGTTCCGCCAGTGAGGATGACTTCGACAGCGAGGACAGTGAGCAGGAGCTGAAGGGCTACGCCTGCCGCCACTGCTTCACCACCAGTAAGCGGGGCCGGTGGGAGAGGGGCCTTCGCTGGAGCAGCCAGGCTCGGGCACTTCCTGGTTCTGAATGTCTGGGGAATCGAATTGGCGACTTGATCATCTGCATTGTCTTCAGGGTTATTTAGAAAGTGGAAGATTTCTGTTAGCAGTCAGGCTGGAGCACTGACCAGGGGCTGGGACAGACTTGCTCAGGGTCAGGGCGGAAGTGCCTGTGTTTCCGGGGAGCCTGCTGCCAGCTCATCCTGCCAGTTCATCCTGAGATGAGGTGGGGTGGTAGACAGTCCTGAGATCCTCTCCTTCCAGGAAGAAGCAGGGCGGCAGCACCTGAGCTGTTGAGTGACAGGTGTTGGCCAAGGCCAGGGCCACGTGGTCCTTGTGGTACCAGCATCAGCCAAGCCCACAGACGGGCCTCCCTGATCGGATGTCTATACCCCCAGACGTTGGTGTCTGAGGTTGTCAGCCACACCGCCGCCCCTCCCTCCTGCAGCCTCCAAGGACTGGCACCACGGGGGCCGGGAGAACATCCTGCTGTGCACCGACTGCCGCATCCACTTCAAGAAGTACGGCGAGCTGCCCCCCATTGAGAAGCCTGTGGACCCCCCACCCTTTATGTTCAAGCCCGTCAAAGAGGAAGACGATGGGCTCAGCGGGAAGCATAGCATGAGGACACGGCGGAGTCGTGGCTCGGTGAGTCCCTCGGCCAGGCAGCCTGCATGCGTCTCTGGAGTCTGGGGCCGCACCTGCCAGGAGGAGGCTGGGAGTGTTTCATTTCAGGCAGAGGAACAGACCCTGGAGGGGACGTGCCTGGCCTGTTGGGGAGAGCTCTTGGTTCTCTCCTCCCTTGCATCTCCTCGGGGAGCTGGTGGACCAGCATGAGTCACTGTACCCCCCCTCCCTTCTGAGCCCCGTGGCCTTGCAGAAATGGCCTCAAGGCCTGGGAGTTTTAGGAGCTGAGCTGCATTATTTGACAGCTCATCTCGTTGGGTCACTTCCCATCCTGTCACGTGAAATCTTCCAGTGTGCGTGTGTGTTTGGTGGGAGGAGCAGGCAGTTCCATGGAGCAGACGGAAGAGGGGGAGTGACTTAAAGCCGACCTCAGGTGTAACATCACTCGGGCCAACCTCTGCCCCTCAGACAGCCCTGCCCACTTCCAGCTTGTGTCATTCAGGACAGTCCCTAGAGGAGATGAGAGCTTCGAGTTTAAGCTGAGAATCACTCTTTTCCATGTAAACTCACCCATTCACCCCCTCCTTGCTTCGCTCCATGTTGACTCCTGTGCAGTGAGGGACAGCCAGGGGTGGTTATGGTTTGCCAGGGGCTGGGATTTGACCTACTCTGGAGGCTCCTGCCTGGGAACTGGGCCCAGGTGGCCTGTGTGGGGACTGGGGTCGAGTCTCACCAGCCTCCGGTTGGGGTTGGGCAGATGTCTACACTGCGCAGTGGTCGGAAGAAGCAGCCAGCCAGCCCTGATGGTCGTGCCTCGCCCATCAATGAAGACATCCGTTCCAGTGGCCGGAACTCTCCCAGCGCGGCCAGCACCTCCAGCAACGATAGTAAATCAGAGACAGTGAAGAAGTCAGCCAAGGTGAGCTGCCGGGAGGGCAGGTGGTAGGGGGCTGCTGGAGTCGGCACTCAGCTCCCCTGAGCCTCTCGGTCATTCATGGAACCTCATGGGCACCAGCAAGGCCTCGCCTAGGGTTACAGACTGAGGCCTGGAAAAAGAGGTCTACGTAATTCCCAGCACAGACCTATGGGGGCTGCTTCTGCCTTGAGTTTCCTGTCCTCAGATACTTGTTCCTTCCTGGCCCCACTGGCCCCTTCCAGAGCTTTTTTGTTTCTGGGGGTGGAGCATGGTGTAGGGGGAGTCTTAAGTGGTTGTCACTCCCTGAGGTTGTCCAAGTGGTCAGCAAGTGGTTGTCACTCCCTGAGACTGCTGGGCCATCCATTGGCCTGAGGCTTCTCATGGGCTTTCCCGCTACAGAAGGTGAAGGAGGAAGCCACGTCCCCTCTTAAGAGCACCAAGCGCCAGCGGGAGAAGGGGACCTCGGATACAGAAGAGGCCGACAGGACTAGCTCCAAGAAGACAAAAACCCAGGTGAGGCTTGAGGCTGAACCATGTTGACTGCCCCCAGCAGCTCCTGTCCCTTGAGAAGCCCCCTGGGCTGTGGCCGTGTCCTGCCTTCCAGGGAGGGACCTAGAGCACCTCCAAGACTGGCGAAGTCAGGGCAGGACCTGTGGTCCCTGCTTGCTGCCTCCTCAGCCAGACCTTGCTGTGTGGTGGGGCAGGGGGCATCCGGCTCCCCTTGACCTTCCGTCCTCCTTCTCTGACCCTAGGAGATCAGCCGGCCCAACTCGCCATCCGAAGGCGAGGGAGAGAGCTCGGACAGCCGCAGTGTCAATGATGAGGGTAGCAGTGACCCCAAAGACATCGACCAGGACAATCGCAGCACGTCCCCCAGCATTCCCAGCCCCCAGGACAATGAGAGTGACTCGGACTCCTCGGCCCAGCAGACGACACAGCCCTCTGCCCTGCAGGCTCCTGGAGGGGCTGCCCCAGCCCCCTCCTCTGCCTTGCCAGGGACTGCCCAGCTGCCCACCCCGGGGCCCACGCCCGCCCCCGCTGCCCCCTCACAGGGGTCCCCCTCGGCCTCACAGCCCCCCACGCAGCCACAGGCCCCCTCAGCTGCTGCTCCCCATGCCCACATCCAGCAGGCGCCTGCTCTCCACCCACAGCGGTTGGCCTCACCACACCCCCCGCTGCAGCCGCTGACAGGCCCGGCTGGCCAGACCACCGGCCCGCCCCACACCCAGCCCCCCGTGCACAGTCAGGGCCCGCCCGGCCCTCATGGCCTCCAGGCTGGGTCCCTACTGCAGCACCCGGGGCCCCCACAGCCCTTTGGCCTCCCTCCCCAGGTGTCCCAGGCAGCAGCCCACCCTCACACCTCCCTGCAGCCCCCTGCCCCTCAGTCGGCCTTGCAGCCCCAGCAGCCCCCCCGGGAGCAGCCCCTGCCCCCAGCACCCCTGGCCATGCCCCACATCAAGCCCCCGCCCACCACGCCCATCCCCCAGCTGCCAGCGCCCCAGGCTCACAAGCACCCGCCTCACCTCGCGGGGCCCTCTCCCTTCTCCATGAACGCCAACCTCCCGCCCCCTCCCGCCCTGAAGCCCCTGAGCTCTCTGTCCACTCACCACCCGCCCTCAGCCCACCCCCCGCCCCTGCAGCTCATGCCACAGAGCCAGCCACTGCCCTCGTCCCCTGCACAGCCCCCGGTGCTGACCCAGAGCCAGGGCCTGCCCCCCACTGCCACCTCCCACCCCGCCGCGGGCCTCCACCAGGTGCCCCCTCAGCCCCCATTTGCTCAACACCCCTTTGTCACTGGGGGCCCCCCTCCCATCACCCCTCCGACTTGCCCCCCCACCTCTACTCCTCCGGCGGGATCTGGCCCCTCGGCCCAGCCGCCCTGCTCGGCTGCCGTTTCTTCGGGAGGCAGCGTACCTGGGGGGGCAGCCTGCCCACTCCCCACTGTCCAGATCAAGGAAGAGGCTCTGGACGATGCTGAGGAGCCCGAGAGCCCCCCTCCCCCGCCTCGGAGCCCATCCCCTGAGCCCACTGTGGTGGACACCCCCAGCCATGCCAGCCAGTCCGCCAGGTAGAGGTCCCGGGAACCCAGGCGCGTCGAGGGAAGGGGTACCTGGGGCCTCGCCTGGGACCCACGAGACACCGGGCCTTTTGTAGGTTCTACAAACACCTGGACCGGGGTTACAACTCGTGTGCACGGACCGACCTGTACTTCATGCCTCTGGCGGGATCCAAACTGGCCAAGAAGAGGGAGGAGGCCATCGAGAAGGCCAAGCGAGAGGCAGAGCAGAAGGCGCGAGAGGAGCGGGAGCGGGAGAAGGAGAAGGAGAAGGAGCGAGAACGCGAGCGGGAACGGGAGCGCGAGGCCGAGCGAGCGGCCGTGAGTCGGGAGGGCAGCCTGTTCCGTGGGCGTCAAGGGCTGGTCCCCGCGCCCGCCTTGAGTGGGCCACCCCTTTGCTATCTCTCAGCACCCACCTGCCTTACCTCTGGGTCCACGATATGCTGATCCCTCTGGGCCCCAGTACCCCGTCACGGCAGGTCTGGACCAGGGGTGGGGTAGGGGACCCAGTTGGTTGGGCCAGGGGCCAGGCGCCCGCCCCTCACAGCCTCTTTCCTCTTGCAGAAGGCGTCCAGCTCAGCACATGAAGGCCGCCTCAGCGACCCCCAGCTTGGTGGTCCCGGCCACATGCGGCCATCCTTTGAGCCCCCACCCACCACCATCGCGGCCGTGCCCCCCTACATTGGGCCTGACACGCCGGCCCTCCGGACTCTGAGCGAGTACGCCCGGCCCCACGTCATGTCGCCCACCAACCGCAACCACCCCTTCTACGTGCCCCTCAACCCCACCGACCCGCTGCTGGCCTACCACATGCCTGGCCTCTACAACGTCGACCCCACCATCCGTGAGCGGGAGCTGCGGGAGCGTGAGATCCGAGAGCGGGAGCTCCGGGAGCGGGAGCTGCGGGAGCGGATGAAGCCGGGCTTTGAGGTGAAGCCCCCGGAGCTGGACCCCCTGCACCCGGCGGCCAACCCCATGGAGCACTTCGCCCGGCACGGCGCCCTCACCATCCCCCCTGCTGCTGGCCCCCACCCTTTTGCGTCTTTCCATCCTGGCCTGAACCCCCTGGAGAGGGAGAGACTGGCCCTGGCCGGGCCCCAGCTGCGGCCCGAGATGAGCTACCCGGACAGACTGGCAGCCGAGCGCATCCACGCCGAGCGCATGGCCTCGCTGACCAGCGACCCCCTGGCCCGGCTGCAGATGTTCAACGTGACCCCGCACCACCACCAGCACTCCCACATCCACTCACACCTGCACCTCCACCAGCAGGACCCCCTCCACCAAGGTGGGCGCCCACCGCAGGTCTGCGGGGGTGGGGGACTGTGGACCCCGGGTGGGGCTGCTGTCCGGAGCAGAGCTTGCAGCTCCTGGCACGTGTGGGGGTACCCAGCGTCCCCCCTGGCTCCACAGTCACCTGGGGCCCTCTGCTCGCCATCTCCTGATGAAGCTTGGGTTCTCAGTTGTGTCTGCAGTGGAGCTGGGAGGGAGGAGGTGGCCTGTGCTCACTGGGGCTGCTTGGGAGCAAGAGACAGGGCTGGAGGAGCAGGGCAGAGCCTTTGGGGCCACATGGAGGCAACTAGGACACCCCGGGGAAGCTGGGGGTTGTCATCAGTGAGAGCTTTTCTGCTCCCCCCTCGGGGAACAGGGCTCGGGCTTCTGCTGGCTTTCAGCTGGCTCACCTGGCCAGGACCACCCAGTCTTGTCCACTCCAGGAGCAAGAGCTCTGGAAGGCCCACTGGTCTGTGGCCAGGGGTGCAGGCTGGTCTGAGGCTGACACCGGCACGATTGGAGCCCCACTCCCTTGGGCGGCTCTGCAGACTGGCCAGACGGGGTGGGGGGGGTCAGGGCCTGCTGTGGGGGCCTGGGCCCCTTCTGGGTGGGGAGGGAGACAACGGACAGGGCGGGCCCCAGAGGGAAGGAGGGCAACCTCCAGTTTCCTACACACATTCCCAGCCCCACCTGACGCGGGAACCAGGAGCTGTCACGTTCGCCCATGGTCCCAGCACCAGGATCGTTTGTGGTTAAGCCCACTGAGGTGGGCCTCAGTCCTGCGAGAGGACAGGCGAGTGTTTTCAGCATGTTCGTTCACCTGACAGGTGTTTACTGAGGACCCGCAGTGTTCCCAGCACAGCTGTAGAAGCTGGTGACACCCCTGTTCATGTTCACCTTCCACTGGGGGCAGTCGATAAATGTGTCTGAGTTTTGAGGAACAGTTACTGTTCTGGAGGAAGACTGAGCAGAGAGCTGAGAGCCGCAGCGCTACTGTTGCAGAGAGGCGTCTGGAGGGTGGGAGGTGTTGGAGCCAGGGAAGGAGCGTCCTCAGGCCTAGAGAGTGTGGGTGCAGAGGCCCCGGGGCCAGAGAGGGTGACTCCAGGGAACAGACAGGCGACATGCTGAGACGGCCACTGGGAGAGGCCAGGACTTTCTGAGACCCGTCAGGCAGCGCCCACTTTGGTCCTGTGAGTGAAGAGCCAGGGAGGCAGCCTGGGGCGGTGGACCTCACCAGCCCAGGATGGGGCTGGGGCAGTTGGCTCCGGGGCGCTGCAGATCCAGTGTCCTTGCCAAAATGAGACTGGGGCTGCTGAAGAGACTGGTGAAGAAAGACGTGGTCAGCTCTTCACTCTGTCACTTTCTGGAGCTCCATGCAGGTGCGGGGAGGCAGGGAGGGCGACAGCCACTCTGGGTTAGCAGGTCAGGGTTATTGATGGCCTGGTGACCAGAAGCCAGCTGTGGAGAGGAGGAAGTCGCTGTGAATACCACCCAGGAGGGGGAGCGGCCCCCGAGCCCTGTGCCTCTGCCCCTTTTTCTAGGTTCAGCAGGCCCCGTTCACCCGCTGGTCGACCCCCTGACCGCTGGCCCTCACCTGGCGCGCTTTCCCTACCCCCCTGGCACCCTCCCCAACCCTCTGCTTGGACAGCCCCCCCATGAGCACGAGATGCTCCGTCACCCAGTTTTTGGTAAGAAGACGCCTGGGGAAGGAGGGGGCCAGGGAGGGTTGGGTCAGGGGTCTGGTCTGATGTCCTGTTCATGCATTTACTCTGTGTTCAGCACGGGCCTCCCCTGTGTGGGGGGAAGATACCTGGGTGCCCTGGGAGCCAGACCCCTGCCCCCGGGGAGCTGGGGGTGGGGCTGTAAATGCACAGCAGGAGCCCAGAGGGAGTAGGAGGGCTGAGGGCAGGCCTCTGTGAGGATGGGCAGGAGGCTGAGGAGGAGGGGCCCCAAGGGAGTTGGGGGCGGGGCGTGCAGGGACTGCACTTCTCTCTCCGCGGAGGCTCTGCTCTGCTGGTCCCTGCCCAGTAGGTGATCTCTTGATCCTCCCCTCGGGAGTCACTCTCCTGACCTGACCTCCTTGACGGCCTCATCCTGGCCACTGCCTTGGCCTTTCTGTAGCAGAGGCTGTTTGGTGTTTGGCAGGCACCCCCTACCCCCGAGACCTGCCTGGGGCCATCCCACCCCCCATGTCGGCGGCCCACCAGCTGCAGGCCATGCACGCCCAGTCGGCCGAGCTGCAGAGGCTGGCCATGGAGCAGCAGTGGCTGCACGGACACCCCCACATGCATGGCGGCCACCTGCCCAGTCAGGAGGACTACTACAGGTGAGGCGGGGCGGGGCTGGGGGAGGCCGGGCCCCCGCCTCCTCCTCCTGTGGGTCCCCACCCCCGCCCCTCCCAGCTGCACCCACCCTGCTCCCCACCCCATATCAGCAAGTGCCAGGCTGTTCCCCTGCCAGTCAGGGGACTCCTGAGGGTCTTGAAGAGGAAAGACATGGTTGGGGGGGGGGATGGGGTTAGCAGTGTGGCGGCTGCTCGGGCGTCCAGACCCTTCCAGTTGCAGGCCTGATACCTATGACTTTTCCTTTTTTTTTTTCCTTTCTTTTCTAGTCGACTGAAGAAAGAAGGTGACAAGCAGTTATAAGTTATTTATTTGTTAACGCTGGCTGTGGAAACCCCAATTCTTGGGGGAGAGAAACAGGACTTTTTACATACAATAGGAGCTCTAAAGGCAAAAAGAATATCTTCTAAAGATTTCTTTATATATTTAAAAACCCCACAACTAAAAATGTATCAGCATACATAGTGTTCGTTTGTAGAGAGGATTCCTTGAGACTGGTTTGGGTCTCCCTGCATGACAGTCCCCCAGAAACTTAGTGAGTCCTGGACTGGACTGAACACCCAGAAAGTGCCCCTGCAGTCTTGGGGTTTGGCTTTAGCTTTCTTTTCCTTCCTTGATTTTTCTCAGTAGGTGCTAGATCCCAGTTCACACCCTTCAGTGCGTGCAGACACACTCAGTTGCGTGTGTCCCAGAACCCACACGGTCTGCAGCATCTGAGTTTGGAATCCAAGAGCTATAATTTTTAAAAAATCTTTTATTTTAATACATTGTAGGAGATCTTCATAATTTGAGGAGGTTCTGTGCATGGCTTTTTACGTCTGTAAATAAATAATTTTAGAACAGCCTTTTTTTTTTCCTTCCACGAACTACTATTCTGATCTATTTTTTCCAGCCATGTCACTAATTGTGAATTCCTACCAGCTATTGACAGAATACAGAGTTGATTTTTTAATAAAAAGTTATATATAATTATCCCTTTAATTAAAGGGAACAGATGGGCGTTACTAGTTACAAAGGGGCAGAGGAGGCTAGGGGCTAGGTTTGGGAGCAGCCAGGGGTTTGCAGGGACAACATTACAAGCCGTTTCTTTGTGTTGCTGCTTTGGTTCTCGCTCATGTCTGTTCCTGGCTCGTGCTTTGCCAGTGGTGCAGACTGCGGTGAGCTCAGCCGACTCGCTGTGCCCCGGGAGCGCAGGAGTTGAGTGTCCCCCGTTCTGTCTCTGCGGGCGCGAAAGCACATGTTCCTGTGTGTCTGGTTGTAGATTTCCTTGTAGATTTCTGTACACGCTCATTTGATTGGTCTGGTTGAACTGCCTTTTTTTTTTTCCCCTCCAAATATTTGGACTATTTCATAAACATCCTAGAAAATTGAAGCAAACAATTCTCACTAAGCACGTGTGCTTGCCAAAGGATCTGTCAGAAGCCTGCTTTCTGGTGTGTGTGGTCATTTGGATCTCCTAGTGGGGAAGCCAGGCCATCCTTGCCCCGCTCAGAGGCTGCTTTGGGGTCAGAGCATCCCGGAGGTGTCCAGTTGTGGGTGGCAGTCCTGTGTTGTGTCCTTGTATCACCATACTTGATGTCCCGCTCTGCCTCATGGAAGCAGGACAGGAGTCGCAGACATAGAGTGGGAGGCAGGCTCCACGTGGGGGCCTCTCCAAGGGGACAGGAAGCCCGGAGCCTGCCTCTGCTCTCCAAGGTGCCCACGTGATGCCCTTTCTCCAGAACAGAGGGTGAGGACACGAGGGGGCCGTTATGCACCTGTTTATCAAACTTTCTGCCTGGACATGACCTTGTCTGTCCCTCTTCTCTCAGACCCTTGAGGGCCTTTCTTGCCATGATGTGCAGGGGCCACAGCCAAGAGTAAAAAGAGAGCAGGAGTCCCACCTGGGGTCAGCGGGCATGGAGCATGTCCCAGACCACAGAGGGGTAGGACGAGAGGCTGGCACTTTGACCCAGAAACCAGCAGGTATTAACTCAGATTCAGGTTCTGGATTCAGACCTGTGGTGAGGGCATTTCCAGTGTCTATTAAACCATGTTCAGTTTCAGTTGGGACAGATAGGGGGTTGTTTGGTCTGTTGAAAAATTGAAAATGTTTGTAGTAGTAGGTTTTTTTCTTTGATTTTTCTCTCATTCCATTTCTGCCTTAACTTTAGCTCCTTGAGGGGAGGCAGGCTCAGATGGAAACTTTGTCATCACTTTCATGGCCGGTTGGCCAGGAGCAGTCATGTTGCCAGGGCTAGCAATGTGCCATCGGGGCAGGTTCAGTGCTTCAGGCTTCACGCCTCCGAGCCAGGCCCCTTCCTGCTGCTCCCGGCTCCCGCACGGACACCCCCGCCTGCCCACCCTTCCTCTTCTCCCTTTTGGTAGACCATGATGCCTACCGTTTAGTTACACCTTCTTGATCTCCTCTCTCTATCGTCCATTTTTCCAAAGAAGAGAGAGTGAAGTACTTGGGAGTCTGTATTTGAAAACTGTCTGAAGGCGTTTTCTTGTTTGGTTTTGGTTTTCTCCTCATGTCCCCAGGTGAAGCACTGAGATTCTTCCATTTAAAAACCCACAACCTGAAACCTTCACTGGTCAACTCCAGTGTGTGTAGGAGGCCCCAGACCTTCGCGGTGTCTTTGAAGCCCAACCCCCTGGTTTCCGTTTGGGTTTCCTGCCTTGGTTGGGAGTTGAGTTTTGCGTTTCCGTGTTTCACGTGTATCTTGTTCACGTCGTCGAGGTCAAGCTTCACTGCGGCAGCAGCAGAGCGGAGTGTACATTCTGATTTGCTACGTTTATATATATCTTGAAGCTAAATGTATATATGAGTAGTTTGCCATGAGATAACACAGTGTAAGCAGTAGACACCCAGAATTGTGACTTCTGTGTTCTCTCCATTTGAGTATTTTGTAATTTTTTTGAAATATTTGTGGACATAAATAAAAACAAGCTACACTACAGTGGCTGCGTGTCCTCCGTGGGCTGTATCTCTTTCCTGGGGTGGACAGGGGTGTCGGCAGTTGCCCTGCCCTGGGGCTCCCAGGGTGGGGAGGGGGCAGAGGGAAGGTTGGGTTCTTGGTGTTCCCAGCACACTGGCTTATCGTCCGGGACGAAGGGTCTCTGGTGGGCACACTGCCCTTGGGGAAGGCTTCAACCTGCTGACGGCCTGGGACCTTCAGTGACTCCCCAGGCACAACAGGCCCTGTGTTGGGGGTGAAAGGTGATGGCATTGGAACCACTATACTCTCAGCTCCTCCCCCTGCCTTCCGCCCCACACCTCTAATCTGTGGGCACCTTGACTGATAACTTAGTTGGTAAAGAATCCGCCTACAATGCAGGAGACCCTGGCTCTCCTGGGTCAGGAAGATCTGCTGGAGAAGGGATAGGCTATCCACCCAGTATTCTTGGGCTTCCCTTGTGACTCAGCTGGTAAAGACTCCACCTGCAATGCAGGAGACCTGGGTTTGATCCCTGGGTTGGGAAGATCCCCTGGAGAAGGGAAAGGCTACCCACTCCAGTATTCTGGCCTGGAGAATTCCACGGACCGTATATATCCGAGCCACCAGCCAGGACAGTTGCTTCTGGCTCTGGCCGCTCCTCCTGTCTTTTCCCCTCTCCATCTCTACCCCTAACACCTGCCGGTGGCCCCACCCCGCCTTCAGCCGCTGCAGGGCTGCAGGTCGACAGTGCATCCAGAACCTGATGGGGGATCTCAGCCTCCTGCTCCAGGTGACCTGCAGAGAGTATGCGTGGCCACCAGGGGGCAGCAGTCACCAGGGTGGGTTCAGCCTGTGGTTTTTCAGCGACCAGAGTGTGGTTTCTTGAAGTTTCAAGACTGTCTCTGGAAATTGTACACTCACTTACCTTTTTATCTGGGATCTGGACTCAGTAATGAGCAAGAGCAACCTGGAGCGCTTCTTGCTAGTAAATTGCCCTCAAGCAGGATCGCTGGTGTCTCAGATAGTAAAAATTCTGCAGTGTGGGAGACCTGGGTTTGATCCCTGGGTTGGGAAGGTCCTTTGGAGGAGGGAATCAACCCACTCAAGTATTCTTGCCTGAAGAATTCCACGGACAGAGGCGGACTATAGCCTATGGGGTTGCCAAGAGTCAACTGAACGACACGTGACTGGTTCTGGGTTGTGTATAAGATGGGGTGGGTGGAGGGGGGAGTGGGTGGAATCTGGGTGCTGTCTTTGGCAGTCTCTCATCTAGATGGTGCTTTTCATGAAGCTGAAGTGTTTAGTAGTCACAGATTTATGAGGTAGAAGTTTCAGGAAGGTTGAATGATAAGACATGTCTGTGAATGGAGATAATAGATTGATGCTGCAGAAAAGAGCCTCATCAGAGCTGCACAGGCTGTAGTAGTTTGCCAGGTGTGGATGCCAATGGCCAGTGTCCCCATCAGGCCATGTATCTGTCCTGAGGCAGAGGGCCTCCTGCAACAAACCTGCTGGATTTGTGAGCCTGAGAGGAAGGGTCTCACGTCTAACAACTGTGCCCCCAGCCAGGGTTTCCACTCTGTTGCTGCCCAGATCAACTGGCCCCAGGTGTCCCTTCAGCCCTGTGGGGGGCCCCTCAACCTGGGCACGGAGGCTCAGCAACCCCTCTGGTTCCCCACAGCTAGGAAAGTAGCGCTTGGCACTGCCGGGTGCACGGCTGCCATGTAGATAGAGGTCCAGGGTAAGTTCATGTGTACGGGGCATGTTATTTAGGCATCACCTGGATTTACATAAATCAGAGCCACTTATCTGCAGGGCCAGGAGGTACAGCAAGGAGATTGGCTGTGACCTCCCAGGCAGACATCGAATTCCAGGGCTGGAAGCACAGCTGTGCAATGGTGGCTGTGAATAGCTGCTGAGTGTCAGGGACCCGCCTCCCAGCCGGGAGCCCTTTGCCAACCTCAGGCCTTGCAATCCCTGCTCTGCCCACACAGGGAGACCCAGGGTGGTATGAGGGCACCAGCACAGGCCCCCGTTCCCCCTGTCAGCCTCTCCTGGCTGACCCAGTTGGTACAGGTATGTTTTTGGACTCAGAGCTATGGGACCAAAACAGGACCGGTTACCCAGAAGCCTGGGATCAAGCTGATGGGCTCTGAGACCAGTGCACCGTCTGCCCTGCACTAGAGCCCTGAGCAGGTCCTCCCACAGGTCTGTGGAGACCCTGAGGGACTGGGGGGGCCCTTGGCCTCCCTGCCCCCTCCCAGGGAGGGACAGCCAGATGAGCCTGTGGGGAGGCAGCCAGTGAATGTGGCCACCCAGTTGGGCTCTGAGGCTGCAGGAGTCAGTGAGCTGTCTCTGGGGCCCTGCAGTCCAGGCTTGGGTCTGGCAGGGCTGCAGTTGCCATTGTGGATGCAGCAGTGCAGGCTTTCGCCTGGGACTTGCCTGCCCTCATTGAGGGCTCAGAATCTGGGGTCCTTTTTTTCCCCTGGGTCATTGCTGGGTTCCAGTTGCCCCAGCAAGCTTCCCTTCCTCTGTAACTGTTTCCTCTTGGCCTATCTGAGTCCCCTGTATCCGCCCTGATTCAACCCTGTGCCCGCACAGGCGTTGCGCTTCCCCCTACCCAGGTACCTCGTTCCTGGACCAGGTTTCAGCAGAGGGAGGTGCTGGCTTCTTTCATCCTGTTTGCTGGATGAACAGACAGGCCCCGCAGAGAAGTTTCCTTGGTGCACCAGCCAAATGTGCTGCTGAATTGTGGGCACAGATGAGCAACTGGAAGGGACTTCGGCCCCATCCGGGAGTTGAACCCACCACCACCCCTGCCCCAGCTGTGCCTGCTTCAGGGTCTCTCAGCCTCTCCAGCTGCAGTCCTGGTTTACATAATTCATTGGGTTTGGGTGAGGAGGGGGCATCGGCTTTACAACAGAGATCTCTGGTGAACCCCTCCCGTGTGGATAGCCAGTGTGGGGAATGAGATTAAAAACAGCACCTTGAGGCACTTTTTAGCAGCCCCTTTTGGCCCAGGGGCCATCCCTGAGGCTGGCAGACTGTTTACAGGCTGGTTTCTTCTGGGAACCCGACCACTGCTTATCACTCCCAGGCCCCCTCCGCTCCCCTTGTTCATTTCACGGCCCCTGCTGCAGGTCCTAACTCCAAGTAGATATGGAACTCGGGCCTCGTTGCCATACCTGGTCCTGCCACCAGGTGGCAGTGCCTCCAAAGCCCAGGCGCTATCCCTCTGGGTCCACCAGCCCCGCACCCCCCACCCAACTGGCCTTAACTGGTCAGAGCAAGATGATGGGCACAGCTGCCCAGAGACCAGACTCTCCTCAGAGGCTGCCAAGGGGCCAGGGCCCCTGCTGCTTGTTTGGGACTTGTGGTCGGAGTGTCCTGTATGTCCGCCACACCATGCGCTGAGGGTACGAGTAGCCGGCCCCAGTAGAGCAGGTGTAACGGTGACCGGCCACGTTCCTCCCCACTTGGTGTGCACAGCACAGGGGAAGGGTCTCTGCCCAGGTGCGCCAGGAAGGGGCCCAGCCAGTGGTGTCCGCCGACGGAAGGATGGCGAGAAGCCCCGTGGTGAAGGACCTCGACACCCGCAAGAAGTCCGTCCATCCGGGTCCATGAGCAGGCACTGGTGGGCGGGTCAAGTCTGAGGGCAGGATGGGCGTTCAGCGGGGGCGTCTGCTCCTGGAGGTTCCCACCTTATCGAGCACACCAACCCCATTCTCTCCAGCATAGCTCACTCCCGACTCTGTCACCCCATCCTCCTACTCTGCTCATGTTCTCTCAGCACCTAATGTCATCCTCAGGTCTAGACAGGGTATTATCTGTCTTTTCTCCTCACATCAGCTCCACGACAGCAGAGACCTCACAGCTAGACGTCCAGGACCTACCACTGCCTGTCACTCCCAGGACACTCAATGGGTATCTGTAGGGTGCATGTGTGGATGGATGGATGAATGGATGGATGGATAGATGAGTAAATGGATGGATGGATAAGTGGATGGATGGGTGGATGGATGGATAGATGAGTGAGTGGATGGATAGATGGATGGATGGATGGATGGATGATGGATAGATGGATAGATGAGTGAATGGATGGAAGGATGAGTGGATGGATGGATGAATGAATAAGTTAGAGAATGAATGGGTATGAGGTCTTCTGACCCCAAAGCATCTTATACTCTAACTCTGTTCTGGGAAGCAAAGAACAGTTAGGCAAGGCTCTCTCTGCCCCACCCTGTAGACACTTGGGGGCCAGATCTTTCTTTATTGTAGGCAGTTGTCCTGTGTACCTTAGGGTGTTTCTAGCATTCCAGGGCATCAGCACACACCCAAGTTGTGACAACCCAAAATATCTCCAGATGTTGCCCCAGTGTTTTTGGGGCAGGGGGTAGGAGTGGGAGGTAGGGTGCAGGGTTGCCTCTGGTTATACGTGTATACACAAGTGACTCTTACAGTCTCCCGCTAAGTCCCTGTGATGAGTGGCCCAGTGCCCAGGTGACCTACTGCCCCTCATAAGAGCCACACTAGAAACCATAGGCTCTGCTGTGGCCATTTATTGTCTTATCACATATTTACATCCCAACAGGAGACCTGTCCCGCCTCCATCCACCAGGGCCCCTTGGGTTTCCGCAGCCCGCCTGCTCCAGACCCGGGCACAAGCTCAGACGTTCAGCAGGAGGGGCCGGTGCTCCTCGGTGGTGGTGGTGGCGTCACCAGGAGGGATTTCATAGACGACAAACAGCGAGGAGTACAGGCAGCCCAGGAAGGACACGAGGCTGGAGAAGTACATCACCCCGTTGGCGCTGCCCACGGCCGAGGTCAGCGGCCCCAGCACCAGGGACACCAGGATCTGGGCCAGAAAGTACTGGCAGCTCAGCAGGGAGATGTCGACGCCCATCCCCCGCCGGGTGCCGTCGGCGCTCGACCCTGCGAACTGACCCGAGACGCATGTCAGCCAGACCAGGCCCCCTGCGGCCTGGGACCCAGCACCCCACGCCCGACAGCTCCCTGTTTCCAGGCCCCCGGTGCACAGGGAGTCTGGCCAAGACTTTAATAATATTTGTGAAAAGAGATGACAACAAGAAGAGGAATCCACGACCAGCAGGTACAGGCGGGCACACAGGCTCCTCCCTGCCTCTCTCCCCTCAAGGCCCGCCAGGCCACGCCCCCTCCACCCTAGCTCATCCCCTTTCTGAACCCTTGTTGCTACAATGCCTGTCACACTCAGAGACCCCCGCAGGGTCTACAGCGCCTGCTCCTCTGGCCCGTGGCCTCCACCTTGGACTAAGGGCTCCCTGCGGCCCCACCCAGTGCCACACTGGGGGATGGAAGACACAGGGACTCTGAGCAGAGCCACCGAGGGGTGGCAGGAGTGACCCTACACCCAGCTTGGGCCACCCGCATCACGCAGACCATTGCTGGGTGCCACCTGGGGTCCAGACTGGCCTGGTCCCACGATCAGATGTGGTCACCTCTGGGATGCTGCCTACCCCTCCCAGTCCCATCCAAGGCTCTGTCCCCACAGCCCGGCAAGGGGGTCTGTAAATTGGCATTGCGTGTATCCTGGGGACATCATCTTGGCCCATGGGGCCACTGTGGTGGGGAGGTCACAGGTGAGCCTTGGACCTGCAACCCAGCGGAGACAGTGTGTCTGTAAGACTCGCGGGGCAGCAGAGGCCTGAGACACCCAGCCAGCTCCACCCTGATCCATCAAAAGTGGCCCGAGGCCCCACGTCCCCTCCCATGGGGTAGGGCCTCCCTCCACCAAGAACTGCGTATCTGGTGAAGGGGTTCCGGGGAGCTGACAAGCAGGACAGCGACACTCAGGCCACGTGCATGGCTCACAGGCCGAGGTCCCTGTGCCGCCCTGGGGGAGAGCCAGCCCTTGGGCCCAGGCCTGGGGGAGGTGATGAGGTCCAGGGTTAGAAGGACTGCAGGAATGGCCAGTATCACAGTGGTCTTCAGTGCAGAGTTTTAAAATCTCAAAGTCACAGCCAAAAATCTCTGATGGGAATATTGCTTGATCATAAGGAGGAATGAGGTAAGGATTCACTCTACACAGCATGGATGAACCTCAAAAAGGCAAGGCTGGGAGAGGCCAGACACAAAAGGCCACATGTCATGTGATTCCATGGATGTGACATGTCCAGAACAGGCCAATCCCCGGAGACAGAAAGCAGATCAGTGACTATAGGGGGCTGGGGGAGGGGAGGCCTGGAGGGGTGATACTTGGAGGCTTCTTTTGGTCGGGGTGGGTGGGGGGCTGGGGTGGGGGGTGAGGTGAAAGAAAGTGAAAGTGAAAGTCACTCAGTCATGTCCAACTCTTTGTGACTCCACAGACTATACAGTCCATGGAATTCTCTAGGCCAGAATACTGGAGTGGGTTCCCTTCTCCATGGGATCTTCCCAACCCAGGGATCAAACCCAGGTCTCCTGTATTGCAGGCAGATTCTTTACCAGCTGAGCCACAAGGAAAGCCCAAGAATACTGGAGTGGGTATCCTATCCCTTCTCCAGCAGATCTTCCCAACCCAGGACAGTTAGGGTTTCTTGCATTGCAGGTGGATTCTTTACCAACTGAGCTATCAGGGAAGGGCAGGGTGTGTGTGACAAAAATGTTCTAGATTTGATGGCATGAGTATGCTAAAAACTGCTAAATTGTACACTGGAAATGGGTGAATGGTGTAGTTTTATGCTGAATTCTTCCTCAATTAAGCTGGTAAAGGAAAACCCACCCTGAACAAAACATCAACTTTTACATAAAGACAGGATCTTTTTTCCTGGTTTTTCCTTTTGCCTCTGACACCACCAGGTCGTGCCTCGGTCCTGTCACTTATCCTCTTTAAGTTCCTGTCTCCTGCTTAGTGTGGACTTTTGGCATTGATTCTCATTTTTAAAAAAACTGTTCACATATTATTGACCTCGTTCACAAAGTGGTTGGTGCCCAGGCCCGGTGCTTCCAGGTGACCCTGAAGCCTGGCAGAGGGGAACCCCAGGGTGGGTCTCTCCTTGCCCCTCCCTCGCCGCCTCCTGAGTCCCTATGTGGGCAGCTTCCCTCTGGGGTTTATGCTCTGCTGACACATCCTGATAATCTTCCCCTTTGAACGTGGCCCCCGAGCCGCGCAGGAGGTCCGGGACCCTGCCCAGGTGGAGGCTCAGCCTGGACGCCGGGCCTGCAGCCAGAAGCCGGGGCGCTCACCTGCTTGCTCTGGTAGTAATCACACAGCAGCGAGTAGGGCAGGGTGCACAGGGTGGAAAACAAGACGCCGTAGGTGACGCAGAGGGACAGAACCACGTAGAGGTTCCTGGAGAGCGTGGCAAGCCCGGTCCCCAGGCCGAAGGCCAGGTACGCGATGAAATACAGCGTCCGGACGCTGAGGTGCTCCTCCAACTTCTCCAGGATCGCTGTCAGGGGAGAGGAAGGTGAGCACAACCCACCCGGTGCCCCGGGCACCCCCAGGCCGGCAGGCAGCTCATCCCGCTCAGGGACCCGGGGAGCTCAGGGACCACCGATGGGGCGTCCAGATGGGTGGCAGGACCCGGGGTAGCCCTGTTCATATCAGCCCAGGCCAGGCCCCCAGGTGCTGCAGCAGGTGAAGGGGTCTTCAGGTAGAAAGGCCAGTGGCTCCAGAGTTTAGGGTTTAGAGCTGAGCCCTGAATTCCTGCACAAATCCTACTGCCTCTCCCTCTTTCCTAATGTGAGGACCCTGACAGCCCCACCCCAGTGGGCCAGCCTTGAAGGACCCTGAGAGGCCTAGGAGCTGAGGCTCCACAGGACACCCCTTGCAATGCCCTAGGGCCACTTCCCCATGTCCAGGTGCCCGGACACCCAAGCCCCTGGGGTCTGCCATTGAGAGCCAAGAAATTCTTTCTTAATATGGTCTCTTGACCCTCACAAAAGGTCACGGTCCCGATGGTGGGGCTGGAACTCGTTAACAGGGCCCACAGTTTACAGTTCTCAGGTGGAGTCCAGCCTGCAGCCTGTTTCTGTACCACCTGGAGCTAAAGATGGTTTTTATATCTTCAAATGTTTAAAACAAACCCAAAGAAGATGAATAATTTGTGACATGTAAAAATTATACAAAATCCAAATCCCCATAAACATCAGAGAAGGTTAGCCAGAATTTAGCCCCACGTGGTCATCACGTCTCATCCACCTCAAGGGTGGCCCCAAGGGGCCCCAACGGAGCCTGTGGCCAGAAAAGCCGGAAGGCTGGATTCTCTGGCCTTTTACTGAAAACGTGGGCGAACCCCTGAGATGAAGTTTGGGGGCTGCACCCCCCAAACTGCCCTGCCACACCCCCGCTGGGCTGGCCCTGGCCCCCTCAGGAATCCAGCACAGCGTCCTAGGGCCTTGGGTCACCCAGGGTCAAACCTCAGGGTCATTGCGGACTCCCTGTCCCCACCGCCCACTTCCATGTCACTCCACCTGCCTCTCTGGTCTCCCCTGCACCTCCATCCCCTCTGGACCAGCTACCACAGGAACTGACGTGGGAAAGACTTGAGGGGGGCCGATGGATGGCTCACCCATCCGTGACCTCACGGATTGACCCTGGGCCCGCACTTGGCCCTTGCCTACGGGCCTGAACCCTTCGGCCAGTTGCTCCCTCAGGTCTAGACACACACCCTCCCCTGTCCTGCCCCCGACTGACCCCCACGATGGGTCGCTGAAAACAGAGAAAAACACAGCGCTATCTGCCCCCAAACTGGGCTTCCTTCAATGCCTGTCCTCTCGCCACCCTCTTGGAAGGCCACCACCCCTGCCGAGCCTGCCCCCAACACCCCCCAACCTGCCCTCCCAGCCGAGCCTGCCCCCCCCAGTCTGCCCCTAACACCCAGCCGAGCCTGCTTCCCCCATGAACCTGCCCCCCAAGCCTGTCCCAACACCCGCCCCCGCCAAGCCTGCCCCCAAATCCTGCCCCTAACACCCCCCTAGCTGAGCCTGCCCCCACCCCTCCCAGCCTCCCCAACTCTGGCCGAGCCTGCCCCCCTACACCTCACCCCCACCCCGTGGGTACCTGAGTAGAAGGCGGCGCTGAAGGCGTAGATGCACATCCCCCAGCAGCCCACGGTGACGCCGCTGTTGTACTTCTGATATGCTTCTGATGTGTGCGGGGCCTTGGGGTCCCCCTGAAACACCACTTCGCCCATGAAGTCCGTGTAGAAGAGCAGCATCCCCTCGAAGGAGAGCCACCCTGGGGGGGACACAGGTGGTGACCGCAGGGCAGGCACTGGCTCACCCGCCCCCCAGCAGGTTCTGACCCACCATCAGTGCAGCACGTGAGTTTTGTCGATTCAAAACTTAAAGAAGAGGGGGGACCTCCCTGGTGGTCCAGTGGTTAAGACTCTGAGCTCCCAATGCAGGGGGCCCGGGTTCCATCCCTGGTCAGGGAACTAGGTCCCGCATGCCACAGCTAAAAAAGATCCTGTGTGCCACAAGTAAAGGTCCCATGCAATCAAAGAAGTAAATAAAGATTAAAAATTATTAAAATATTTTAATAAAAATGTTTTAACTTTGTAAAAATAAATATAAAAAATATTTCTTAAAAATATGAAGGAATTACCTTTACCACCCAGAGATGCCTTTACCTCTGTTAAAATTTTGTAGGTTTACTACCCTTCCTTTTTAAAAAATTAATTATTTAGTTAGTTCCTTGACCAGGGTTTGAACCAAGGCCCCCTGCATTGGGAGTGTGGAATCTTAACCACTGGACCACCCAGTAAAGTTCCCCTACCTGTCTTTTTTTAAAGTAAATATATATTCTTATAACACATGCCCTGTCGTGAGAAGTTTTGCATTCTGTTCTTTCTCTGAATCCTATCACCAGAAGGAAAGTCAACCCCACCTCTGGTTTTCCACTCGCTCCTCTGCTGGGGAGAAAGAAAATGCCAGTGGGGCTTCAGTCACAGGCAGGGCAGGGGGTCGCCTGCTTACCTGGGAGAAGTACCTTAGGAAGGGCAAGTGTTGATGGAAACCTAATTTGCTCTGTTACCAAGAAAACCGTAGGGGTCCTTCCTCTGGTTTCCACGTCCATTTCTCTCTTATAGAGGACGGAGGTGGTGTTTACTGGGCCTCTGGAACCTCAATAATTATCATGCACGTGTCCTATGCCATTAAGTACTTTTAAAGAACCCCATCTCAATGGCAGCAAAATATTTCACGATGTGGATTCACCCTAATATACTTACCCCTTCCCCCATTGCTAGGTGTTTATCCTTTTTCCCATCTTGATCTTTGACTGTTATAAATCATGCTGTGATCAATACCTCGTACAGGTTTGATTCATGATCAAACCTCTGACTACATCCTTGCAACAAATACCAAATAGGATCCCTGGGATAAATGCTATGGGCATTTTTTAAGATTCTTATCTGTTGCCAAATTGCCTTCCAGAAAGTCATTCTGCTTTACATCCCACAATTGTTTGAGAGCTTAGGTTAAGATCAGAGGGTCAACAGCCCGACAGTGAAGAGACTCTGGAGGGAATGGCATGCTAGCTGGAGCTTCTTGGTATTCATCTGAAAGCTGAGCCTGTGAACTTGAGACCAGCCCCTGACACATGTGTGTCTGGGTGTGTCTACATCTCCGCTCTAAGAATTAGGGGTCCAGACTGGCTTAAGACACAAATTCCTCCAGTGGGAAAGTGATAGCCCACTTAACTGTGAGTTGCCTGAGGAGTTTTTGGTCCTGAGGATCTGGGCTCCGTGGAGACCCAGGGGACCTGGTTAATCTGGGAACGCCTGGAGCAGGTACCTCCCTGCTCCATCCCCACCTCATCCTGCCCCTGGTGGTGTCTGGGGAAGCCTGGTGGGTTGGAGAGGTCTCCGGGCATTCCTAGCCCTGGGTCAGGGCCTGTGCCCCCACTGCAGGGCCACCCGAGGGGGGCACGACAGGCAGGAAGCTTTGCCACGAGCTCACCCAGGAAGTGGTTGACGCAGAGGTGGCGCAGCGCCCTGGGCATGTTGCAGATGGTGAAACAGAGGTGCCTCATGGACAGCGGCTGCCCCGACGGCTCGCTGGAGCCCGTCAGCTCACTCTCGTATTTCACACCGTTCAGTAAAATATTTGCCACCTGCAAGAGAAGCCCCCCAAATCCCTCATCAGAGCACTACACCCCGGCCACCCCATGTGTGCGTGTTAAGTCGCTCAGTCATGTCCGACTCTTTGTGACCCCATGGACAGTAGCTCACCAGGCTTCCCTGTCTTTCACCATCTCCCAGAGCTTGCTTAAATTCATATCTGTTGAGTCGGTGATGCCATTCAACCATTTCATCCTCTGTCACCCCCTTCTCCTCCTGCCCTCAATCTTTCCTAGCATCAGAGTCTTTTCTAATGTCAGCTCTTCGCATCAGGTGGCCAAAGTATTGGAGCTCCATGCATGTGTGTTAAGTCACTTCAGTCATGTCCAACTCCTTGTGACCCTATGGACTGTAGCCCGCCAGGCTCCTCAATCCATGGGATTCTCCAGGCAAGAATACTGGAGTGGATTGCCATGCCCTCTTCCAGGGGATCTTCCCAACCCAGGGCTCGAACCCACGTCCCTTACATTTCCTGCATTGACGGGCAGGTTCTTTACCACTAGCACCACCTTTTGCTTCAGTGAGAAAGTGAATTAGGAATACAGACCCAGAGGCTGTGAGGGTTTGTCTTCCTAGACAGTGTGAACCAGGCACCAAACACCATCCTACTGTTCTCCGGCCACCCTGCTGAGGCCCGTGGTCCGAATGAGAGAAATGACCTTATGTCATATGACTTTATGACATTTTAAGAGACATATAACGTTAGTCTCTTCAGAGACGGGGGCAGCTGAGCATAAAATCTCCCTTCGCTGTGCCTGCCTTTCGGCCACAGAGGGTAAGTTTGCCCAATGTGAAATACATTTGAAAGAAAAGAAATACGGATTGGCTCAAATTCAGACATTATGAAGTCCCGACTTTTCCAGAAGAGAGGATGTGAAAGATGTATTTCAACATGACTGATGGATGCCTGCCTACACGGGGGCTTAGGGGGGCCCAGGGAGCCCAGGTAGGGAGCTGGGTACCCAGACAGCCCCACGTCACCAGCATTGAAACAGGGACGAGTGGGTTCAGGGCAACGCTCCAGGGACAAACACACTCACGGCTCCATTTGCAGCCTCTTCCCAGAAGGACTAGCCCCCCATAGGGCTGGAGGTGCAGACACCACCTAGGTGAGCTGTTGGCTTTGAGAGGTACACATCTCGAGAAGAGAGAAGGTACCTTACTGTGGGTCCATGCAGGAGCTTTTGCTGGGGCAGCACCTGGATACTCCAGGTGGAAGAATGAAAAGGAAGGAAACAGCCCATGATGCCAGTTCTGAGGGCAGCCGCCGTGCCAACAGAGTTTGTCACCCATAACTGCTGGAGCAAGACTTCACCTGACACCCCGTCCCCACTGAGCCCAGATGTGTTCACACTAAGCTCGTGATTTTTACTTTCCTCCCAGAACCGATTTGAAAATAGAATGTTTTAAAAGGATGAAGAAGACTTTCCACTAGAACTTAAGAACTGTATCCAGAAGCCAGGTGGGGTTTGGGGCACCTGGATAGAATGGCCGAGTACTGACAAAAGGCCTGATGAACTGCTCTACGGTCCTCAAGAGTGAGCATGACACGCCCTTGACCTGAGCACTTACAGAAATAGCTTCCCTCTGCCAATGACGGGTTTCTTCCAGTGACTTTGAGTGCTTCAAACCCTTTCTGGATCGGAGCTGGCGGACACTGCCCACCCGGGCCTGGACACTTCTCAGCAGGATGGGCAACCACCTGTGCAGAGTGCTTCCTTGAGGTAGGATGGCATTAAGTTTAAGATACTATAAAAGAAGGCCCTAGGATCGACTCTCGGTCATGCAAAGAGGTGCATCAAACTTCAGAATTTAACAGCAAAGGCAGCATGAGAGGCCCCTTCTCAACATCTCTGGTGGGCCTCCTACAAGATCAGGTGTCTTCTCAGGCACAGGGTCGGGGGGCATGCCTGACTGAGTTGAGGCTGGCACTTCCGGTCACATGGGCAATTGTGTCCAAGGGGCGTGTCCAGGTCACTTGCTTCAGAACTGCCCTCCTGAGGGCCTGTGCAGGTTGATTTCTGCTCAGGAAACTCCATCCCCTGGGTTCCCTGAGGGCAGGGGGGCCACAAGGCCCTCAGGTCTACTTTAAATGAGAGAATAACTCTCTTTTTAAGTCTTGATTGAATTTGTTACAATATTGCTTCTGTTTTAATGTTTGTAAGGCATGTGGGATCCTAGCTCACCCACCAAGGATTCAAACCCCACAACTCCTGCATTGAAAGGCAAAGTCTTAACCACTGGACCACCAGGGAAGTCCTAAGAATAACTCTCTTCAATGTATGATTCTTTACAGCATCAGACTTTTCTTTCACCACCAGACACATCCACAACTGAGAGTCCTTTCCTCTTTGGCCCAGCCTCTTCACTCTTTCTGGAGCTATTTGTGACTGCTCTCCATTCCTCCCCAGTAGCATACTGGACACCTTCCGACCTTGGGGGCTCATCTTCCGGTGTTGTGTCTTTTCATCTTTTCACACTGCTCATGGGGTTCTCGTGGCAAGAATACTAGAGTGGCTTGCCATTCCTTCCTCCAGCGGACCATATTTTGTCAGAACTCTTCACCGTAACCCGTCTGTCCTGGGTGGCCCTGCATGGTATGACTCATAGCTTCATTGAATTACAGAAGCCCCTTTGCTGTGGCAAGGCTGTAATTCTCTTCAAAATCACAGACTCTGAAAATGGCTAAAATCCCACATATCGGCTGGTGGCCTTGCAGCCAAATCCCTCATACAACACAGACAACCTTCTGGAAGGTTCTCTGCTTTTCCAGAACATTCCGGCACCCTTTGGGATCCACAGTGTTGACAGCCTCCCAGCTGGCCAGTTAAGGTTGCCCACCCAAGGAGGCCCCAGAAACAGCCACCAGGGTTTAGGTTTCATTTCTGTCCTTCAGGAAGCCTGGGCTCATTGCCGTGGGTGCACATGGCCGAAGTGGGCTGGATGTGGGGAAAAGACTAGAAATGACGACAGCACATATGATGCTGAACTCACGGAACCACCTCTGGGCAAATGTAAGGGTGTTTGAAAGAGCCACCCCTTTGCTGTGGCCAGTTTCTTAGAGTACTGCAGAGACCGTGAGTGCACGTGGGCCCCAGAATCCCCACACTGACTGGATGAAAAGCACGAGGCTATTGGGGCTGGGCGTGTCCTTGAGGCCCATCCATTAGCCCCAAGTCTTTCCTGAATGGTTCACCCAGGGCCGCAAATTTCCTTCCAGGTCATCTATCTAAATGAAGAGAGGGGACCATATGCATGGCGCCCTCTGACCCCTGGCTCCTCCCCCCTCCCCCCGCCCCCCCCACGACCCAGCCCCAATGTTTGCTTTTACCTGTTGACTGAAGGTCACGTTTCTTCTCCGGCTGGTGTCGGGGCCGCTTCCTCCAGCCGCATCCGGGATGGCCAAGGTCTGGGGTCTCTTCAGGATCCCGGCCGACCGTGGCTTGGAGGTATCCAGGGAGCCCACCCTCAGCACATCCCCATCAGGGCCAGTGGCCAGGGCGACGTCCCGCCGGTCCCCGAGGCCACGGTCCTGGCGGTAGAAGCCATCGGGGGCCCGGGGGAAGCTGACGCTGATGGCCTGCCTCGGGAGGCTGCTGGGGATGGCCAGGTAGCTGTCGTGGCCGCCCGTGAAGCAGTCGATGAGGACACTGTCGATGTTGGACGTGGCAAAGGACGAGGCAAACTCGTTAATGCCCGTCAGGGAGCTGTCTCTGCTGATGAAACTGCCATACTTGGGCGTGAGGGGGCTGAGCGGGGAGATGGGGCTGGAGAAGCTGGCATAAAGGCTGGGGGCTGGGGGTGGGCAGGGGACCGTTTGGCCTGCACCCTCCTCACACAGGACAGGCGGGGATGGAGGCAGTGGGAGGCTGGGGCTCTTCATGGTTGGCTTCTTCTCGCCTGGGGGCCGCAGAGGTCTCTCGGGGATGCTGACCAGGGTCAGGATGGTGGTAATGCTCAGGATGACGGCTGTGAAGATGTAGATTACCCGCAGCTGCCCGCCCAGGGCTCTCCCAAAGCTGGTTTTATCCCAGTGGATCCCCCCGACCACGTATCCAAACCCTCCTCCGAGACCTGGGGAGAAGAGCAACGGTCAATTTTCCTCGTGGGTTAGGGAAGAAAGCCCCCAAGAAGGTGTCCCCTTCCTTACTTGACTTGAAAAATCCACTCCAAGGACCTGGATGGATTATCTGTCCCACCTACACCCCAAAGAAAAGAAGAAGAAAATGGCTGGGGGGGTGGTTGTCCTGGTTGCCTGCACTCAAGGGTCACCTGCCAGGGCATGATGACCACCTGCCTCACTCAGTTCCCCTCTGCACACAGCGTTTCAGGAAGACCAGGAGTGAGTGTCGACACCGGGTCACCTCTCCCCCCGGGGTCCCACTCCTCCCCCAGCTCCAGGACTGTGTAAACTCGGAGACCTGGTCCCAGCACAGACCACGGCACGAGTGCACATGGGAATTCCAGGGGCCACCCCCGTCTTGCTTATTCGATGACATCATCCTCAGGCATGACCACCATTAAGAGTCACCCCTAATGGGTTGCCCCTGGTGGCCAGCTCTCCAGGCCCTGGAGCCTTTGGGGAACAGCAAGGCGGCAGGGATCTAGTTCTTTCCTCTGATCTCCCTCACCAATTCCACGGCCTTGGGGACCCGGCAAATGGTCAATGTTTGACGCAACACAATGTAAAAATGTGGGTGAAGTCACATTGCCCCCAGCCAGCAGTAATGAATATTCTCACCTCCAGAAAGTGCAGTTTGTTCCAGCCCACCTCTGGGTTTCCAAAGATGTGCCCTTTGACTTTGAGTGCAGCTCAAACGAGGCTACTGGTTTACTCCTGGCGACACACAGGAGCCTGCATCTGACCATCACGTGTCCTGGGCTACCCTCCGAGTGGGGAGACCTAGCCACATCAGGGGTCGGCCTTCTAGACAGAATCTCAGACATGAGTTTGAGCAAGCTCTGGGAGTTGGTGATGGACAGGGAAGCCTGGCATGCTGCAGTCTATGGGGTTGCAAAAATCCTGAGCAACTGAACTGACAGGTTCATCCACCTCTCTGCAAATGACTCAATTTCATCCCCCCTTTATTATTCTTAACTTCCCATATTTATGGTCCTAACTAGCTTCCTCCCACCCCTTCTGAAGACATAGTTGCAGATTTGTGACCCTTAATCAAGGTCAGATTTGCAAGAACTTAGTTTTTTTAAAAATAATCAAAGTGATACATCTGCACAGCTAAGGAACCACACCATCAACTCAACAGCAAAGAAAAAAACAGCCTGATTCAAACAATGGGCAAAGGACTTGAATAGACATTCATAGACATGATCTGTGAATGGCCAGTAAGCACATGAAAAGATGCTCAATATGACCAATCATTAGGGAAATGCAACTCAGAGCCACAATGAGATATTACTTCACATCCATCAGGATGGCCACTATTAAAACAACTTTTTAAAACCCAGAAAACAATAAGTTGGCAAGAAAGTGGAGAAATTAGAACCCTTGTGCAGTGTTGGTGGAGATGTAAAATGGTGCAGTTCTCGTGGAAAACAGTATGAAATTCCTCAAAAAATTAAACATAGAATTGTGGTCTGACTTAGCAATTCCATGTCTGTGTCTAGACCCCAAAAGAACTGAAGGCAGGGTCTTGAAGAGATATTTGTACATTCATGTTCACAGAGGCATTATTCACAACAGCTAAGTTGTGGAAGTAACCAAGGAGTCCATCAAAGGATGAATGGGTAAGCAAAGTGTGGTCTATGAATGCGATGAAACACTATTCAGCCTTAAAAAGTAGGGAATTCTAACATACGCCACAACATGGGTGAACCTTAAGGACATTACACTCCATGAAATAAGACCATCACCAAGACAAATTTGATTTCACTCACAAGAGTTACTTCAAGTAGTCAAATTCATAGACAGAGAAAGTAGAATGGTGGTTGCCAGGAGTTGGGGAGAGGGGAGATTGGAGTATTATTACTTAATGGTCATGAGTTTGTTTTACAAGACGAGAACGTTATGGGGATGGACAGTGGTGATGATGACCCAACAGTGTGAGAGTATCATAGAACTACACACTTTAAAATGGCTAAAATGGTAAATTTTATGTTACTTGTATTCTAATATAATTTTTAAAAAGGAAAGAAAAAAAAAAGCAGACATGTAGAGATCCTCCTGTGCTTACAACAGGATTAAATCCTGATAAGTCCATCATAAGTTGAAAATATCATGAGCTGAAAAAAATGCACTTAATCCATACTCATATATATCAAATAGATAACAAGCACTCATCATCTCACATGCTAGTAAAGTAATGCTCAAAATTCTCCAAGCCAGGCTTCAGCAATATGTGAACCGTGAACTTCCAGATGTTCAAGCTGGTTTTAGAAAAGGCAGAGGAACCAGAGATCAAATTGCCAACATCCTCTGGATCATCGAAAAAGCAAGAGAGTTCCAGAAAAACATCTATTTCTCCTTAATTGACTATGCCAAAGCCTTTGACTGTGTGGATCACAATAAACTGTGGAAAATTCTGAAAGAGATGGGCATACCAGACCACCTGACCTGCCTCTTGAGAAACCTGTATGCAGGTTAGGAAGCAACAGTTAGAATTGGACATGGAACAACAGACTGGTTCCAAATAGGAAAAGGAGTACGTCAAGGCTGTATATTGTCACCCTGCTTATTTAACTTATATGTAGAGTACATCAGGAGAAACACTGCGTTGGAGGAAGCACAAGCTGGAATCAAGATTGCCGGGAGAAATATCAATAACCTCAGATATGCAGATGACATCACCCTTATGGCAGAAAGTGAAGAAGAACTAAAGAGCCTCTGGATGAAAGTGAAAGAGGTGAGTGAAAAATTTGGCTTAAAGCTCAACTCAGAAAACTAAGATCATGGCATCCGGCCCCATCACTTCCTGGGAAATAGATGGGGAAACGGTGGAAACAGTGGCTGACTATTTTTCTGGGCTCCAAAATCACTGCAGATGGTGACTGCAGCCATGAAATTAAAAGACGCTTACTCCTTGGAAGGAAAGTTATGACCAACCTAGGCAGCATATTAAAAAGCAGAGACATTACTTTGTCCACAAAGGTCCATCCAGTCAAGACTATGGTTTTTCCAGTGGTCATGTATGGATGTGAGAATTGACTGTAAAGAAAGCTGAGCACAGAAGAACTGATGCTTTTGAACTATGGTGTTGGAGAAGACTCTTGAGAGTCCCTTGGACTGTGAGGAGATCCAACCAGTCCATCCTAAAGGAGATCAGTCCTGGGTGTTCATTGATAGGACTGATTTTTGAAGCTACAACTCCAATACTTTGGCCACCTGATGCAAAGAGCTGACTCATTTGAAAAGACCCTGATGCTGGGAAAGATCGAGGGCAGGAGAAGAAGGGGACGACAGAGGATGAGATGGTTGGATGGCATCACCGACTCAATGGACATGGGTTTGGGTGGACTCTGGGAGTTGGTGATGGACAGGGAGGCCTGGCATGCTGTGGTTTATGGGGTGGCAAAGAGTCGGACACGACTGAGTGACTGAACTGAAGGATCTACTATACAGCACAGGGAACTATACTCCAATATATATAGTCACTAAGTCGCATCCAACTCTTTTGCGACTCCATGGACCGTAGCCTGCCGGGCTCCCCTGTCCATTTTCCTGGAAGTTTCCTGGAATTCACCAGGAAAGAATATTGGAGTGAGTTGCCATTCCCTTCTTTAGGGGATCTTCCTGACCCAGGAATCAAACCCAAGTCTTCTGCTTGGCAGGGGGTTCTCTACTGCTGAGCCACCTGGGAAGCCCATATGTGTATATCTGAGTCTCTTTGTTGTACATCTGAAAGTAACACAACATTGTAAATCAACTATACTTAAGGTTTTTTAAAAAGGGGAAAAAATCCATTGAATACACCTAACCTACTGAATATCATTGCTTAGCCCCACCCGCTTTAAACATGCTCAGATTATTTCCATTAACCTGCAGTTGGGCATCTAACACAAAGCTTATTTTATAATAAAGTGCTGACTATCTCATATAACTGATTGAAGACTGTCCTGAAAGTGAAAAAACAGATCAGCTGTTAAGTGTAGGGATATCGACCCTTAGTGGTGGCTGCCACTGGCCAGCATCATGGGAGAGGCGTGTGTGCATGCTAAGTCACTTCCAACTCTTTGTGACCCCACAGACGGTAGCCTGCCAGGCTCCTCTGTCCATGGGGATTCTCCAGGCAAGAATACTGAAGTTGGTTGCCATGCCCTTTTCCAGGGGATCTTCCTGACCCAGGGATCTACCCCCCACCTCTTATGTCTCCTGCATTAGCAGATGGATTCTTTACCACTAGCGCCACCTGGGAAGCCCCATGAGAGAGGACTGGGCTGCTTATCAGTAGACTGGGAAGAGAGAAAATCTAAAAGCTTTTGTCAAGGGCAAAAAATCGTAAGTCAAGCCATCATAAGTTGGGGTTAAAAGGTTACATACATATATATATATATGTATGTAAGGTAAAAAGTGAATTCCTTCTTCTGACCTTCCAAACCCTACCTGCCTGGATCCATGCAGAAGCCCCCTGGGCCCACATGCATAAAGGAGTGTAAAGAGAGCGTGATAAACTGCATTTTCTAGAAAAAGCAGCTGAGGCTTGGAGAGGTCAAGCAGTTACCCAAAGTCCCACCATGAAGAGGAGGAAAAATACAAACTCGATTCAGGATTTTAGCTCCCAGAGCTCAGACTTTCTAACTGCTGGGCCACCCAGTCTCTTCATATAGGCTCCCCATGTGTGACAACTTGCCCTTGATTTTTAGAAATATTTTTCATTGCTATTTTATTTTATTTTTTTGGCTGTGCCACAAGGCTTGCAGGATCTTAGTTCCCTGACCAGGGATGTGAGTTCAAGGTTAATGCATCAGTGATATATACAAAATAAGCTGTCTTTAGATAGAAACACATAAAACAAGGTTATGTATTGATCCATTGACCAAAATGATGTGATTGGATGTTTGCAGGAAACTAACCCTGTATGTCTCCATGGGGCTAGGATTTGGGGTTGGCTAATTCAGCACTTATGGCACTTTTGTAGGATGTAACTACACGAACAACAAGAACCAACACTATATAATAATATCTACACACAGCTATATACACACACATTCATACATAGCTACATACACACTTATATGCATATATATCAAAAATATCATCCATTAAAAATAACGAAATAATGCCATGCACAGCAACATGATTGGACCCGGAGACAACCATACTAAGTGAAAAACAAATATCATATGATTTCACTTATATGCGGAGTCTAAAAAAATTGATAACAAATGAACTTATTTACAAAACAGAAACAGACCTACAGACATAGAAAACAAATTTATGGCTACCTAAGCAGGAAGGAGATGGGGGAGGGATAGATTAGCATTTGGGATTAACATATACACACTCCTATATATAAAACAGATAACGATAAGGACCCACTGTATATAGCACAGGGAACTATACTCATATCATAATAACCTTTAAGGGAAAAGAGTCTGCAAAAGAATGTATATTATATAATATATATAACTAAGTGACTTTGCTGCACACCTCAAAATAACATGACATTGTAAATCAACTATACAATGAAATATAGATAAGATATATAACATCTGTATATATTAATATTACTGATACCTATGGTTTGAGAGACACACTTTCAATCACGTCCCTGCTCCTCCCTTACCTGCCAGGAGGGCATGGATGTTCAGGCCCCGGTCCTGGTCGGCCGGGCTGCACACGTCCATCATGTACGCGTGGCTGGGGTTGTCGGCCGAGTCCGCGCTGAAGTCCATCAGCACCACACCGCACACGGTGAGAAGGATGCCCCACTTGTGGTCACTGGCTGTGTCGGCCAGCGCCGTCCCAATGTCCCTGCCATTGAGCAACAGCGAGAGGCCCAGCAGCGCCCCTGGGGACGGAGAACAGAGTCACCCGGGAAACGCAGACCTGCCTGCCCCGGCAGCCACCACTTAAGGCTAGAATCTTGAGGGCCCCAAGAATTCCTTCTTAATCAAACCTCAAACAGAGCACTTAGATCAGGGATTTTATTCCATCAAGCATAGCTGGAATAATAGAGAAGATTTTACTAACTCATTTTTTTTTTTTTTTTGCTGAGCTGCGTGGCTTTTGGGATCTCAGTTCCCCACTCAGGGATTGAACCCCAGCCACAGGGGTGAATGCCTGGAACCCTAACCACTAGCCACCAGGGAACTCCTCTATTAACTTGTTTTAAAAACATGATCAGAGAGACTTCCACAGTTAACCAGGGCCAGGTTACAGGGTGCTCCCGGCTCCCACACCAGTGACATGAGCTGGATTACTGGTTTTGGTTAATACTCTTTTAAATTTTCCCAAGAGAAAGCAGTTGGGGCCTTTTTTTTTTCTTTTTCTTTTTTTCCATTTTATTTCGATGCCAAAACAACAGACCTATAGCCAGGACAAGAATGAAGGGGCGTCTCCTTCCAAACCTTGAGGTACATCGGTCACTCCAAGCACCCAATAGAGGCTGCAGTAGGAATCCTGAAACACAGAAGGTCAGCAGTCAACACTGGGGTCCCCACCCCATGGGGGGACCGACTCGGACACAGCCTCCCCAGAGTCCTGAAACACTTGCATTCACCCGTCTCCAGGGCATCTAAAGAATCAGATGATGAAACTCCGAGCCAGCAACAAAACCCTAAGCTAGAAAATGAAAGATAAACAGACTCTTGGAATCACTGAGCTTCTCCTTAAATTTTCAACTCAAGCCCCCATGAGGCATGGAATCGCTGTGACCTCCTTGGGAATCCGAGGAAGTGCAGAGTCTCCCAGACCCAAACCACCCCCCGCTGTGTTGCTTGGATCCTCCAGCAACAGCCTGGAGTCTATGTGGTACCACATCCTCTGCCTGATTCAGATAAAATTGCTTAAAAGATGGGATCTGACTGGCCAAACCTGGGTTTTCTTGCATGTGTGCATGCTCAGTCGCTCAGTCGTGTCTGACTTTTTGCAACCCTATGGACTGTAGCCCACCAGGCTCCTCCGTCCAAGGGATTCTCCAGGCAAGAATACTGGAGTGGGTTGTCATTCCCTTCTCCAGGGGATCTTCCCAACCCAGGGATGGAACCTGCGTCTCCTGCATTGGCAGGTGGATTCTTTACCTAGAGCCCCACACAACTGAGTGGGCTCAACTTTGGCCCCTCTCTTGTCCCCCAGTGAGGTTTCTGGAAGCTTCTAGGGAGGTTTTGGAGGCCGGCAGGCTGCGCAGGACTCACCAAGGATGGGGCTGATGAACCACACGAGGCTGTAGAGCTGGTCAGGCAGGCCCATCTGCAGCAACACGGGGGTCACGTATGCCGTCTCCATGGCGTAGCTGAACTCAATGCCAAAGAGGACAGAGCCGTTGAACAGCAGCTCCCGGAAGGACCTCTGGGGGTGCAGGTCCCCGAAGTCCACCAGCTCGATTGGGCAGGGGGTGTTGGGGGGCGGGGGCGGTGAGGGCCGGATGCATTTCCTCCTCTTGGGATGTCGTTTGAAGTTGTTGGCCCGGTGGCTGATGTGCTGGGTCACAGACCCCGAGTAGCCAGTGACTGGGGGCCTCCAGAAGTCCTGGGGGGCCAAGGCGGGGAAGAGGGCCTCTCCCGGAGGGGCGCTGCTGGCCGGGGGGATCATCGCAGGGGGGGCCGGTGGGTGCTCCTGTGGGGAAAGCCCAGTCAGGGGGCAGCCGTCACCCGCAGGGCCTCTGCTATTAGAGCGAGTTTATCCGGATGGCTCTGCCTTTATCCCCCGGGGCCCTGCTACCCTGTCCACGTGGGAATGGAGTTCACACAGGGGCCCCTTAGAGCCAACACTGAGCCCCCAGAGTGGAGCCTTCAGTGTGGACGGTGCTCCTGGACCTGGCTTTCACATCAGGGCAGCCTACCTTCCCAAGGGGACAAGAGTTGGTCCTTCAGGTCCTTTAGCTTGTCCCCAAGCTAAAACGCAAAGGGACAGTTCCCCAAACAGGATCCATCAGGAGGGTCTGGCAAAGAAGCAGGAGGAGTGGAGGCCACCAAGAGCCCTGTGGCTGTTCTCAGGCCCCAAAGGACACAGGGCTCTTCTAGGACCTGTGGCTAACTTTGCCCCCCCCCCCCCCCGTCCCCCGCAGGCCCCAGGGGAGCAGAGAAGGGAGACCAGACACCCTGGGGTGGGGGGAGGCAGGGAGAAGGACCCACAGGCACCCCAAGCGCTAGTATGTGGTGAGGGGACAGCCCCTCCATCTCAGGATGGAGGGCCACAGTGGGCACCCTCCCTAACACCCGAGTTTATGCTCCACCTTAAACCAAGGATCTGAGCCTAAAAGGAACTGAATGAGTTTAACTCAAGTCTTTTCCTTTTACATCAACTGGACAAATGAATTTTCAGTTGAGCCAGGAGAACTGAGACTTTTGCAGTGTTTGAAAATGTTCTCTTTAAAGAAATAAACAGAACTTCCTGAATCCTGCATGTCACAGACAACACACTGAATAGGGATACAGTTTACAAAAAAAGAAAATGAGCAACAAGAAGAATTTGGGAGGGTGAGAAATAGATTTTCCTCCATCCTCAAGCTATTTTTTTTGAGAAATTGTGTAACGCCCTCAGCCTCAGTAGAGAATTAGCAGGCTTGCGGACCTTACAGACATTCCCACCCACTCTGTTCCCCACCCTCACCCCCTGGAGTTTGCAATCTGTACCCCTGGGCATCCAACAGTTTTCACTGCTTAGAAATTAATCTAGATTGTAAATATTACAGGAATAGATTCTAGCTTGTTGACCTGTGTGTTTTAGCCAACGTCAATTTTACTAAGCACAGGGAGAGGAAAGCTGCTAAGATCAGATGGAAAGAGACAGATAAAAACACAAGAGAGGGACGTCCTGGATTGGGGTTGACCTCTCTGACATAGCCCACTCCATCTGCCTCACAAAAAAGCAATGCCTATGTTTCATCTTTTTTTTTTTTTTAACTTTTTGGCCTCATCTCAAGGCATGTGGGATCTTAGTTCCCTGACCAGGGACTGAACCCGTGCCCCTGCAGTGGAAGGGTGGAACCTTAACCACTGGACCACCAGGGAAGTGCCCTTAAGTTTCCCTTGGAATCCTTCCTGAGAAGTAGGCCCCAAACCTGAGATGTCATTCCCAACATTGATAGGTTTCCTAACAAGAACTCTTGTTATTTACCAAAATAAACAGTAGAGGCTTTCTTTCAAAATAGTTTTTTAAGCTTTAGTAATGAGGCCCTTATTTCTGGCTTTAACTTACCGTATACCCTCTGTCAAACTCTTGCTAGTCGATAACTTCTTTACGAATCACTCTGAAATCTCGTTATGTCAGATTTGCACCCCAAACTCTTCCCAACCTATCCTGCCCACTCGGGGATTGTCTTCCTTCTCTTCAGAACACACCATGATAGAAATGTTTTGTTCTATAGATGTCCCAGCAGGATTCAGAACATCATATTAATCCAACAAACTATCCATCCACCAATCCATCCAACCATTTATCCATCCTCTCTTCCATCCATCCATTCATTCATCCTCCCTTCCACCCATCCACCCATGCATCCATCCATCCATTTATCCATCCTCTCTTTCATACATTTATCTATCCAGCAATCCATCCATCCATCCATCCTATGATCTACTTGCCCACCTACCTTCCTATCTTACCATTTGGCTGAGTACTGAATACCAAGGTACTGAATTTATAGAGATAAAAGGAAGACACAGTTCTTGCCGTCAAGTTAAGTGAAAAAGTGGAGGAAAGACATTCTAAGCAGTGGGGACCATCCATGAAAAGGAGCTCTGTGCACCAGCTGGGCACAGTGGTGGTCGGATGGTGAGAGATGAATCCATCAAGAAGGGATTAGCTGATCAGCAAGATCTGGTAGGAGGTGGATTTCACACCAAGGTGACAGGGAATGACATAACCAGTCTGCTCTCATCTCTAGAAAACGCTTATCTCATGCCCTTAAAAAAAAAAATCCCACATTCTCTTCTACAGTAAGAGCAGAGGTACCTAAGAACTATGTAGACAAGTAATACTTCATTAAAAACATGATCCATTTAGGAAGATTAAGTCAAGATTTTTAAAAAAAATTTTAAACTAAGCATCTTGTTTATGTTCCTTACAGGTCTCACTCAGGCCCTTGTAAATGGGAAATACTCCAGAAAAATTGGCTGGTCTTGCCTTAAAAAACCCAGGTGGTTGTTAGCTATCCCTGGAGCTTCATTCATTAAGATGACAGAAATATGATACTGATGGACCCATTTGCAGGGCAGCACTGGAGACATAGACAGAGAACAGATTTACGGACAAGGGCAGTGAGGGAGGAAGGAGAGGGTGATATGGATGGAGAGAGTAACATGGAAGCTTATACACCACCACATGTAAAATTGGTAGCCACTGGAAATTTGATGTATGACTCGGGGAACTCAAACTAACAACCTTGTTGTTACAACTGTGTTGTAACCTGTAACAACCTTGTTGTTACAGTCACTCAGTCGTGTCCGACTCTTTGCGACCCCATGGGCTGCAGCATGCCAAGCTTCCCTGTCCTTCACCATCTCTGTAACAACCTAGAGATGGGAAAGGGTAGGAAGTGGGAGGGAGGTTTAAGAGGGAGGAGACATATGTACACCTATGGCTCATTCATGTTGATGTATGGCAGAAATCCAACCAATATTGTAAAGCAATGATCCTACAATTAAAAATAAACACATTTTACAGTATCACAGAAATAGAGGACCTTCTGGAACACTGAAGACTGTCTCCTTAGAAGTCAGAGGAAGACCTTAGCCCAGGTGTGTTAAAGACTTAACCTGACTCCAGCTGTCTGGTCACAGCCTCACACCTGCCTCAAGGCTAACTCCTTCTCTGCCTCTCTCCCTGCCCCTGCAGGCATGTGACACTTCTCTTTCCTATTGGTATTTTACTTCCATAAAGTGAACTTCAGTGAAAATATATTAGAAATCTTTTCATTTTAGAGTGAAGGACCATGAGCCCACTTTGGAAGAATTTTAGCCTTACATGCATAGGGTAGAAGTATATTTTTGAAAAGGGGAAACTTTGTAACCCACTTAAAATGGACAGAGGAGCCTGACAGGCTACAGTCCATGGGGTCACAAACAGTTGGACATGAATGAGCATACATGCTTAAAATGGGCTACCTAAATACCCCATGTCTCTACCTGTGATGTGACAGTTTCACCATCACCTGCCCACCACCCCCAGCTTTAAAACACAGTCTGCAGTCTGTCCTAGCAAAAGGGAGACCCTCACACCTCCCCCCATCCTACACTTCTCCTCCCTCATCTAAATCAGAATTAAACCAGAACTTGAAAAAAGCCTTCATTATGGATTCATTTTCAAGTTTCAGGCTTACCACTTTTATTTTAAAATACATGTATTAAAAGTTGCCTGTGAAAGTTTATTCTAAAGTAAAGTGAAGTGGCTCAGTCGTGTCCAATTCTTTGCGATCCATGGACTGTAGCCTACCAGGCTCCTCCATCCACGGGATTTTCCAGGCAAGAATACTGGAGTGAGTTGCCATTTCCTTCTCCAGGAGATCTTCCCGACCCAGGGATTGAATCCAGGTCTCCTGCATTGTAGGCAGATGCTTTACCGTCTGAGCCACTGGGGGAGGTAAGCTTATTCTAAGGACTGTTTAAAACATTTTTGAAAAAAATTTTTTTCATTTTTTTAATGTTATTAAAAAATGAAAGTAAAATGTAAACTAGTAAATGGAATTTTAATACACTAACACAAATATTCAACTGACATCTTGATCATACTATATTACCATTATTCAGACCACTCCCCCAGATCTGCACATATTCCTGGACCCCCACAGGTTGTATGTTGGGTCCACTGTCCTTCTAGAATACAGAGGATGTTTCAAAGAATAAATCCCTCAAGTTGATTAGGCGCCAAATGATTAACAAAGATAAACAATGTCCATGTAATTTGAATGCTTAAAATTATCCCACTCCTACTATTTCTCCAAGGTAATATTTCAAGGAAATCTTCCCAGACCAGTGAAGGACTCTATGGACTTCAGTGAAGTCGCTCAGTTGTGTCTGACTCTTTGCGACCCTATGGACTGTAGCCCACCAGACTCCTCCATCCATGGGATTTTCCAGGCAAGGATACTGGAGTGGATTGCCATTTCATTCTCCAGGGGATCCTCCTGACTCAGGGATTGAACCTGGGTCTCCCACATTGCAGGCAGACTCTTTACTGTCTCAGCCACCATCTGAGAAAGGTGGACTTCAGGGGATATATTTAGTGAACTAGCTACTGAATCCTAGCCCACTTCTCATTTTTGATCGGTGGCAATCTGGCAGCCCATTGATCCCCAAAGCCCTGGTGAGGCACACACTGAACTTGAGTTTCATCAGCACCCGGTCCTACCTCCCTACAAAAGCTGAGAAAACACAAACATTATGGTAACCCCAGTAATAACTTATGAAGTTATTTCTTGTCGAGGGCAGGATGAATGGATTGCCATCACCCTCTCGTTTCAACCTCAGCATGTTGCCCTTGACAAAAAAGCAGAAATCCTTGGTGCTCATCATAAACTTAACCCTGGGGTGCTGAGAGAGGTTACACTAGGGCCCCAGCCATTCAGAGCTTTCAGTCGCTGGTGGGAGGTGGACCGGAAGCTGATGACACCTGCCCAGGTGACCTGGGAACAGGCCTCAGGCACCAATAAGCGCCGCGTAAGCCTGGGGGCAAATCCCAGTGTGTGTTTGATCGCTTTCCTTGCAACTGTGAAATAAATCTCACCCAACTGCTACCCACCCTTCTCAGGGCGGGAGAGTTCTGCACTCAGGGGGCGAGATGGGGGGCTAGGGAGGGGGGCTCCACTGACAGTTCATTTAATTAGACAAGAGGAACAAAGGTCTCGGTGCCAACCTCCAGCCCCAATCCTGGCACACTGCTCACCCTGGGGCCTAAGCCACGGCGCTCCCAGCACAAAGCCGGGAAACTGTGCGGAGGGCGCAGGAGGAAAGGGAGGTACCTGTGGTTCCAGCCAGGAGGCATCCCTTTCCGAGGAGGCCGGGCTCCTGCCTGCCACGCGCTGAGCTTGGGTCCCGGCCCGGCCGCCCCCGGCCCGCCGCTGCTCCTGCAGCATCACCCCGCGGGGCGGGGCCGTGACGTCACGGCTGCATCCTCGCCGCCCGCGGCCGGTACCCGCAGAGCATCCTTAAAGCGGCACCGCCCGGCCAGCCGGCCGCCGCGGAGGCGCTGGACCTCGCGCAGGGCCCCCCAGCTCAGCCAGCTGTGCATCCTCCCAAGTTTAAAGGCCGGCAGGGTCTGCAAGGAAAGCGCCAGAAACAGGTTTGCTGTGACTTCTGAGCTGAAGCATTCTAGCCTTGGTAGGTGTCTTCCTCCATGAAGAAAAATATTAAAATTTTATTTTATGGCTGTGTTGGTTTAAAGATGAGTATATTAATACTACATATTAAAGCATTTCCCCTGCCCTAAGAATTCTTTTCCTCCCCTCTCCTTCTTATTTTAAAAGAAATGAACCCATTTTTGAGGAGCCCTCGAAGTCCTGTGTGCCCTGGACCCTGCCCACTGTACAGATGGGATAAGTTGGTCTTGCCCAGAAGTATTATACTGCATTCACTTATTCCCTTAACACGTCTCAGGTGCTACTCTGTGCCGGCTCTACCCCAGGGACTGCGGATAAGACAGTGAACAAACCAGCCAAAGTTCCTGGCCCTGTAGCATGACATTGTCGTGAGAGAGACATCAAACAAGACAAAGGGCAGAAGGTAGACATCCCCAGAGGAGGGGCTTAGGGAGAGTGGCAGTGGGTTGTGGTGGGGGTCACTGCAGTTCATTTATTTATTTTGGCTGCACTGGTCTTCCCTGCTGCTCGTGGGCTTTCTCTAGTTGCAGGGAGTGGAGGCTACTCTTGGCTGCACTGCACAGACTTCTCATTGTGGTGGCTTCTTGTTGCAGAGCACAGGCTCCAGGCTCATGGGCTTCAGTATCTGTGATTCATGGACTCTAGTGCCTGGGCTCACTAGTTGCTGTGCAGGGGCTTCGTTGATCCTTGGCATGTGGAATCTTTCCAGACCAGGGATCAAACCCATGTTCCCTGGGTGGTGCTATCCATTGCACCACCAGGGAATTCCTGTGGTTTAAATAGGGTTGTTGAGGAGTCCCCACTCAGATGGTGACATTTGAAGAAGACTCCGATGAGGTGAGGGGGTTAGCTGTGCTGGTGTCTGGGGGAGGTCATGCCAGGCTGAGCAAATGCAAAGGCTATGGGGTGGAGCTGGACTGAATCAATGACAAAGCAAATAATTATTCAGCCTGCAGTGAAATCACAACACAGAAAGAGCTGCTGGGGGCAGACATGTGGCTCTAGGAAAGCTTATAATAGGGGGATGTGACCTCGATGGAAGGGCTCGCTGTCCTTGAGGGAATGACACTGGACAGGTCTGTTACCACTGAGTGGAGGGGTCAGTGTGTGCAGAGCTCTTGCGACAGGAGGGCGCAGGGTGAGCTGGTGAGCCTGGGATGCAGCAGTGAGTAGGGATGGACAGGAGAGGCAGCTTGGGCTCAGCCCTCGGACCTTGTGGTCTGCTGTCATTTTTCAAGAATAAGAAAAAACTTAGGTCCTATGTAGCAGGCTTCCCAGGTGGCACTAGTGGTAAAGAACCTGCCTGACAATGCAGGAGACTCAAGAGACACAGGTTCAATCCCTGGGTTGGGAAAATCCACTGGAGGAGGGCATGGCAACCCACTCCAGTTTTCTTCCCTGGAGAATCTCACGGACAGAGGAGCCTGGCGGACTACAGTCAGTGGGATCGCAAAGAGTCAGACTTGACTGAAGCGACTCAGCCTGCGTGCATGTGCATCAGAGTGGGTGACATAAATCATGTCCACATTTGGCAAAGATCCTGAGCTCAGAATGGACAGTGGATTGGATCAGGGCCCAGGTTGGGGCACCAAGGAGGAGCTTACAGAGCTGTCCAGGTGGGAGAGGATGAGGGTGATACTGGAGGGACAGAGGTGGTGGCTGCCCAGGTACTTGCAGGTAAAACCAAGAAGACTCATTGACAGGTGGAGGCGGGCAGGGTATGGGGAGGAGGGAAGGAGGGGTCAAGAAGTTTCCAGCTTGAGCACCTGGGCAAAGGAGAGGAGGCTGGTCACAGGTGAGTCACAGGTTGCCTTTGAGACAGCATGAGTTCCAGGGCCTTTGAGGCACAGAGGACACTAGAGTTGTGGTTCTGGGGATCAGAGATAGTCTTTTGAGAATCACTTGCACACGGAAGCTGAACAATGGACAGTGACATCACCAGGGAGGGGTGTAGCACAGAGCAAAGAAGACTCACTGGTCCCTGGCCAGAAGAGGGGAATGAGAGAACAGAGTCTATCTTATCATATCTCCAAACAGGAGTAACAGTTGGAAAAAAATACCGACGTGTTTTTCTATTTTGCATTTACACACAAATGACCTGCTATTTTTTTAGCTCAGTTCTCACAGCTGTAACTTATAAACCTCAACATCCCAATAGCTTAACACAACAGATGCTTATTTTTGGCTCCTGTGAAGTCCAAGACTTCCCTGGTGGTAAAGAGTTCGCCTGCAATGCAGGAGACCAGGGTTTGATTCCTGGGTGGGGAGGATCCCCCTGGAGGAGAGAATGGTGATCTACTCCAGTGTTTTTGCCTGGAGGATCCCGTGGACAGAGGAGCTGTCCATGGAGTCGCATAGAGTTGGACATGACTGAGCAACTGGTGAAGTCCAAGGTGGTGTTTCTTATGGACAGGGGACTTCCACGTGGTCATTCAGAGACCTTGGCTCTTGCAAGAGGCCCACATCCCACTCACTACATTGGCCAGGACCCAGTGACTAAAGGGAGGCTGGGATCCCATGACTCCTGCCCAGGACCTGGAGGGGGTGTGTGTGTGTGTGTGTGTGTGTGTGTGTGGCGAGGGTGGGGGAAGCTGACATCCGCTGCTTCTTTAGCTTTTATCATCTTGGAGGAGGGGAAGGGAGTTGGGGACAGTTGGGGATGCTAAGAAAGCAAAAGCTACTATCTCGTTTTTGATATTCAGAGGAAGGTTCTGCAGCCAGAGGAAAGGATTGAAATCTGGGCACTATCAAAAAAGAAAGGACTTAAAAATTCCACTGACTTTTTTTTTTTTTTAACTTTACAAGGTTAGAAGCTTCCTTTCTTAACCCTCCAAGGCCAGACCAAAGCTCGGTGTTACTCCCTCTTTGTGGATGAGGTTCTCCATTTCATCATTGGGTCTAGACAGGAGCCCAAAGTGGGAGGAGGGAGACAGGACAGGGAGGAAACACGGGCGAAGCCCACCCCCTGTCCCTGGGCCCTGGGGGAGACAGAAGAGGCATGAGGCTGGGAGACGGCCAAGCTGATGGGGACCCATGAGGAGGGGACCCCTGGGGTAAAGGCTCAGCCCACCCCTCACCTTGGGAGGTGTTTATAAGGGGCTGAGTTTCCTGGCTGGAGGGATGAGCAGGGTGGGTTGAGTTGCTCTACTCCAGGCTGAAAACTGCAGTGTCCCTTTGGGAGGAATGACCTGGAGGGGATGATCCTCCACCTTGGGGTGGAAGGGCAGTCAGGACGGGAGGTAGGTGGAGGCTGGCAGAGAAATGCAGACAGGGCCCCGTGGCTCAGATGGTAAAGAATCCACCTGCAATGCGGGAGACCGGGGTTCAATCCCTGGGTCGGGAATATCCCCCGGAGAAGGGAAAGGCTACCCACTCCAGTGTTCTTGCCTGGAGAATCCCATGGACAGAGGAGCCTGGTGGGCTACAGTCCATGGGGTTGCAAAAGAGTTGGACCTGACTTAGTGACTAACTTCACAGCAGAACCCGGGAATCAGGGGTCTACCAAATCCCACTGGTCCCTGCAGTGCACTCTGGTGTGACTTCCAGCCAGGAGGTCACACAAGCCCCACCCTGCCCCCAGATTCCCCTAGAGAGGAACAGGAGGACAAAGTCACTATCCTGAAGAGCCTGGTGCGTGGGTGCATTCTGAGTCGTGTCTGACTCTTTGAGACCCTATGCACTGTAGCCCACCAGTAAGAACTACCTGGGAAGCCTGCCAAGAGACTTAGTCAGACCCAAAAGGACAGTTCAAAGAATCCCATTGAACTCAAGTTTGTATCAGGTTTGATCAGTCAGTGCCTCCCCGTCACACCCTCAAAGCCCCACCACTGGTGATGGTTCATGAGAAAGCTCAGTTCAGCCACAAATAAATAGCTGGATACCAGTCCTTTGCACCCCGAAAATGGTGGGAACAGCTCAGCCCATGGGCTGGGGCTTCAGCGCTAAGAGAGGGAAGAAGAGGGAAGGTGGGAGATGACCTCAGGTGGGTCCCCACGGCATGCTCACCTGCCTGCCATCCCAAGTCGTCCACCAGGTGGTGGGAGAGCCCCACCGTCCAGACTTGCAAGGAGCCTGAGAACAGGGAGGGCCGGTGGGGGGAGCCAGCGGCATTTCTAGTGTTTCTCTGGCACAGAAGGGAAGAGAGATGGTGCTTTTAAAGCCTTTTCCCACCTTGTAAGGATTCATGGTGCTCAGGCTCATTTTTTTTTTACTTTGTAAGCAGACTTTTCCTGCAAAACACACAACTGCACTTTTTTTTTTTTAAAAGAATAACATTATTTTAAATAACAGATCTCTTGCCAGGCCTTGTGTTAGTACTTTTATGGACTTGAAACCTCACTTAATCATCTTCCCTTTAGGAAGTGGGCATTACCTGCACCATGTTTTTTGGATCTGGAAGCCTGAGGCTTGGTGAGCGAAAGCCACGTTGCAGTCAGGGTTGGAGCCTGACTCAACCTGGGACTTGAACCCAGGACTGAGTGAATCTGGGGCCCACACCTCCCACAGCATGTGAGGGCCTTGGCTGCAGTGTTTGCTGTCTGGCTTGGGTGTTTATTGAGCACCTGCTTTCCACCGGTCGGTCTAGGAGAGTGAGGGAGGCAGCTTCATCAATACCAGCCCAGGGACTCCCCTGTGGTCCAGCAGCTGAGTTCCCAGTGCAGGAACCCGAGTTTGATCCCTGGTCAGGGAACTAGGTCCTGCATGCCGCAATTAAATATCCTGAATGCTGCATCAAGGGCTTCCCATGTGGCTCAGGGTAAGGAATCTGCCTGCCAAGCAGGAGACGTGGGTTCAGTACTTGGATTGGGAAGATCTCCTGGAGAAGGGAATGGCAACCCACTCCAGTATTCTTGCCTGGAGAATCCCATGGACAGAGGAGCCTGGTGGGCTACAGTCCATGGGGTCACACAGAGTCAGACAGAGTGAGCGACTAAGCAGCAGCAACGTGCTGCAACGAACATCGGAAGATCCTGCCTGCTGCAGCTGAGATCTGGTGCAGCCAAATAAACATGTATATATATAAACAAACCATCCGGAGACCTTCACCACCTGCTCTCCACCCTCCTTTCTCAGCCTCCCCCATGACTGCAGCCCCGCCGATGGTTTACCCCAGGAGCTGCCTTTTGGCTCCCAGTTCAGAAGGACTGGGCGCTTACAGAGCCTCAGGTGTGTGTACGTGTGTGTGTGTGTGTGTGTGTGTGTGTGTGTGTGTGAAAGCGTGTGCTTCCACATGTGTTGTAGAGAAAGGTGCCTTCTCTTCTCTATTATAGTTAACAGATTACTGGTGTCCTTCAGTCAACACTGCTTTTCGTTTTTCTGGGCAACTTCTGTGGATCTGATGTGCCCTCCACACACACACGTGCGTGTGCACACCCATGCACAGAGTTTGCCTTGCAGAACCCAGGGGGCAGGAGAATCCGACTCCTTTTGTGTCCTCCTGCGCAGCCTGGCAGGCGGAGGGACAAACACATGGTGGACACTTTAAACACATTTATTTGATCTACACAGAACGGGATCAGCTGAAGTTGTGTGGTTATCCCTGTGTCTACACAGGTAGATTATGGGTTAAAACAAATTGTTATGGGCAGCCTGGGAACTTCATCAGACTATTTCCAAGCATATGGCTTTCTTGTAAGGAGCCTATGACACCAAACCAAACCCTGGGCTCTGGGCCGTCCAAAGGCTGGACAAAGTGGGTTGGGAGCGAGGTGCGGCGTGTCTGGTGTCTAAGCTCAGCCAGAGCAAGAACCCAGGTCTGGATGTCAGGAGTGCTGGAGCAGAAGGGTGTTTATACTCAGGTTTTAGAATCGAGGCACCCAGGAGGGCTGTGGACTCCATCTGTGGGCTGAGACACAGCCTCACAGGGACATAGGGTCATTTGAGAAAATGCAGAATGCCCAGTTAAATTAAAATTTCAGATAAACAGCAAATAATTCTCAGTATGGGTGAGTTCCGGGCAATACTTGATATCCAATATTTTGATATGCCCCACCCGGCAGCCCTGCTGGGTCAGCTCCCGGACCCTGGTGGAGGAAGCCACCTTGGGGAGCCCAAGACCTTCTTTCTTGAAACTGCTAGGCAATCAGGACCCCCAGACTTGGGCTTCTGACCAGTGCTGGCTGAGTTCAATTAGATTTACTGTCCCCCCATGCTGGTGGCTCAAGTGGGAAAGAGTCTGCTTGCAATGCAGGTGACCCGGATTCAATCCCTGGTTCGGGAAGAATCCCTGGAGAAGGAAATGGCAACCCACTCCTGTATACTTGCCTGGGAAATCCCATGGACCCAGGAGCCTGGTGGGTGACAATCCATGGGGTCGCAAAGAGTCAATATGACTAAGCGACTAACACTTTCACTTTTTTTACTTTGAAAGAGCAGTAAGCATCCAACATTCAGGAGAAGTACCAGCCAGTCTTTGGGTGGGTCTTGAGAGTGGAAACTCCTGGATTGTACTCACTGGGATCTTGGAAGTTTCTGGTGCTTTTGTGCTCTATCTATCTGTTCAATATATTAAAATGCTGAATCTACTAAACAAAATCTTCTAACACTTAACCACAATTTATACAACTAATACATTTAAGACCTGTTAAGTTTTCAAATGATTTTAATCTCTTGTCTTCATGCCCATATTTTGTGTTATGAGATATGACACAGAACAGTGCACAAAACAATGATTTATCACATGTAGAATTACAGCCAGGTCTAGATAAGAATACTTGCCAGTTCCCTAGAAATCCATCTTCTGCAGTCTCTATCACGAATCTCTTCTGTTCTCAATTCCTGCCAAGAGGTAATCACTTTTCTGACTTTTATGTTCATTGCTTTCAGGCTTTTCAAAAAATAGCTGCAACAGATATGCCCATGTCTTAGTTTGCTCCCCCTTCCACTCCTGCCCAAGCTGGTAGGAAGTGATTCCAGGAAGCCAGAGTAAGGAGGGTAAGGAGAGAAGCTAATGACAAATGCATGAATGAGCAGGTCACCAAAGTGGGCAGCAGGGGCTCAGTCGTATTGGGGTGCCCAAGAAGCCAAATGGAACTCATTTATCATCGTTCTGCTGCAGGATGGAGCACTGAGACATTTATTTACCAACTTTCAGTCTCTTCAGAAACTGGAAAGAGGAAGAACTAAAGCAAAGATGAACTAAAGAGCCTCTTGATGAGGGTGAAAGAGGAGAGTGAAAAAGCTGGCTTAAAACCCAACGTTCATCGCAGCACTGTTTCTAATGGCCAGGACATGGAAGCAACCTAGATGCCCATCAGCAGACGGATGGATAAGAAAGCTATGGTACATATACACAATGGAATATTACTTAGCCATTAAAAAGAATACATTTGAATCAGTTCTAATGAGATGGATGAAACTGGAGCCCATTATACAGAGTGAAGTAAGCCAGAAAGATAAACCCAATACAGTATACTAACGCATATATATGGAATTTAGAAAGATGGTAACGATAACCGTATATGCAAGACAGAAAAAGAGACACAGATGTACAGAAGAGACTTTTGGACTCTATGGGAGAAGGCGAGGGTGGGATGGGATGGGGAGGGAGGTGGGAGGGGGGATCGGGATGGGGAATACATGTAAATCCATGGCTGATTCATGTCAATGTATGACAAAAACCACTACAATATTGTAAAGTAATTAGCCTCCAACTAATAATAAAAATAAATGAAAAAAAAAACAACCCAACATTCAAAAACCTAAGATCATGGCATCTGGTCCCATCACTTCACGGCAAATAGAAGGGAAAATGTGGCAGCAGGCAGATTTTCTTTTCTTGGGCTCCAAAATCACTATGGACAGTGACTACAGTCATGAAATTAAAAGACACTTGCTCCTTGGAAGGAAAGCTATGACCAACTTAGACAGCATGTTAAAAATCAAAGGCATCATTTTGCCAACAAAGGTCCATATAGTTAAATCTATGGTTTTTCCAGTAGTCGTGTATGGATGTGAGAGTCAGATCATAAAGAAGGTTGAGCACTGAAGAATTGATGCTTTTGAACTGTGGTTCTGGGGAAGACTTCTGAGAGTTCCCTGGACAGCAAGGAGATCAAAACAGTCAATCCTGGAGAAAGTCAATCCTGAAAATTCACTGGAAAGACTGATGTTGAAGCTGAAGCTCCAATACTTTGGCCATCTGATTCTTTGTAAAAGACCCCGATGCTGGGAAAGATTGAGAACAAGAGGAGAAGGGGGTGACAGAGGATGAGATGGTTGGATAGCCTCACTGACTCAGCGGATGTGAATTTGAACAAACTCTGGGAGATAGTGAAGGACAGGGAAGCCTGGCATGCTGCAGTCCACAGGGCTGCAAGGAGGTGGACACGACTTAGTGGCTGAACAACAAGTCTCTTCTGGTGGAGGGGTGCCCTAGGGACCTTAACTGTTGGCACTGTAGCTATAGATTTTGGAGGAGGGGTGGGCTCTCAGAGTGCTGGAGAAATCTCAGCAGATTGCGAAAGGAAACTCAGCTTACTGGGAACTATTTACTGCATCAGCAAGTGAACTCAGATGAGCCTGGGATATTCACAGTGATGCTAGTCAGGTTGCCAGTCTGCTGCAAGATGCAGAGATTGTACCAGGGTTTAAATCAGTGCACTGCTTCCTTGGGCTTCCCTGGGCTTCCCTGGTGGCTCAGTGGTAAAGAATCCATCTGCCAAAGCAGGAGCCGTGAGTTTGATCCCTGGGACGGGAAGATCCCCTGGAGAAGGAAATGTCTACCCACTCCAGCATTCTTGCCTGGGAAATCCCTCAGACAGAGAGCCTGGAGGGTTACAATCCATGGGGTTGCAAAGAGTCGGACATGCTTAGCAACTAAACATCACCACACTGCTGCCTTCATCTGGAAAGTCTTACTGCAAAAGAGGGAAAAAAGGCAGCTGAACTAAGTAAAGAGTTTGTTGACACTCTGGTGCAAACTCCTTCTTTACTGATGAACAAGAAACTGTGGACTGCTGCCCTGAATCATTCTCTACAGCTGCATGAAGCCTTAAAACCTAGGGTTTAGTTTAGCCTTTCCTTTTTTTTTTCTCTGCATCTACTTTTTTTGTTTGCTTGTTTTTGTTTTTATTTATTTATTTGGCTGTTCCTCACAGACTGTGGGATACTAGATCCTCAACCAGGGATTGAACCTGGGGCCCTGGCAGTGATAGCACTGAGTCTTAAGCACTGGACCACCAGGAAATTCCCTATTCCAGCCTTTTAAAAAAAACTTTGTGTAAATAGGATCAGAAGTATGCATTCTCTTGTGTCTAAATTTTTGTTCTTGTGGTTCATCATTTTGATTTTGCAAGTTGTCCATGTGACTCTAGTTCATTTTCAGAACTGTAATGTGTGGATGAGATATTTATCCATCCTTCCGTTAACAGACACATGGGCTGTTTCCATTTTAAGGTTACTATAATAATGCTACTGTGGACACTGTAATACACGCTTTTGGTATACATATGTAGGTGTTTCTTTAGGGTGAAAGTGAAAAGTGTTAGTCGCATAGTCATTTCCGACTCTGGACCCCATGGACTGTAGCCCGCCAGGCTCCTCTGTCTCTGAGATTCTCCAGGCAAAAATACTAGAGAGGATAGCCATTCCCTTCTCCAGGGGATCTTCTTGACCCAGGAATCAAACCCAGGTCTCCTGCGTTGCCGGCAGATTCTTTACCGTCTAAGCCACCAGGGAAGCCCTTTCTTTAGGGTCTACATCCAGAAATGGCATTTCAGGGTAAATATATTGAGCTTTAGTAGTAACTCAGTTTTCCAAAAGGTTATACAAATGTACACCCATAATGACGCTGTGTATTGCTCACATACTTAGCACAAGTTGGTATTGTTTGTCTTTTAGCCATCTGGTGAATATACTGGTGCATGATGGTGGTTATAATTTACATTTCCCTGTGACTAATGAGGCTGAGCATCTCTTCATACGTTCACTAGTCATCTCAGTATCTCCTCTTTAAGATACCCGATCAAATCTTTTCCCTATATTTCTATTGGGTTAGGAGTTGATCTATAAGCATTTGTTTTGTATTGAAAGTTAAACCTTTTGTAAATTCTCAATTTTAATGTAGTTCAAATAATCCACTGGTGTCTTCTTACTGATTTTTGTTTGTTTGGTTTAAAATATAGGTATTTATATGTTCTAGATGGCTTCTTAATTTTAACTTCAAAAAAATTGGAGTATAATTGATTTACAATGTTGTGTTATTTTCTGCCGTACAATGAAGCAAACCAGCCGTATGTATCCATACGTCTCCTCCCTGCCCAGCATCCCACCCCTCTAGGCCATCACAGAGCACCAAGCTGAGTGCCCCGTGCTCCACGGCACTCCCCACTAGTTATTTTACACATGGTAGTGGATACATGTCAATGCCGCTCTCCCAGTTCATTTCACCTCCTCTTCTCCTGCTCTGTGTCCACATGTCCGTTCCCCATGTCTCTGTCTCTATTCCTGCCCTGCAAATAGGTTCATCTGTACCATCCTGAGTGTGTGTGTCCTATTTAAGAAATCTTTCCTTACCTTATGTTAATATATTAATTGTTAATACATTCCCTTATGTTATTTTCTAGAAATTTGATTTCTGACCCTCTGAATTATCAGCTATAAGCTGATAATTTATTAAGAATTGGTGTTCATTTTTAGTTTAAGGTAAGTGTCAAGCTTAATTTTTTTCATATGAATATCTGCTTGGCTGAACACCATTTACTGAAGAGTGTACTTTCCTCACTATTCTAAGGTGTCATCTTTGTCACAAATAAAAAAAGTCCCCATATGTGGGGTCTGTTTCTGGACTCTATGCTGTCCAGTTGGTTCATTAGCCTGTATGTGTACATAGCTTTATGATAAGTCTCCATCTGGCAGAGTAAGTTCTCCAACTGTGTGTGTCTTTAAAACTTTTCTGACTGTTCTTAACCCTTTACTGCGCATGTTTAAGACTCAGTCTTTTAATATCCATAACATATATTTATTTTAAAAACTTTTGGGTTTTTAAACTTGGAATTTTAGAATGATAGATTGATCTGGAAAGATTGAAATATCTGCAATACTCAGTCTATGAAGGGGATGACAATCCACTCCAGTATTCTTTCCTGGACAGTTCCGTAGACAGAGGAGCCTGGCGGGCTATAGTCCATGGGTCACAAAGAGTCAGACACGACTGAGCGACTAACACACAGTCTATGAACATTATATATGTGTGTGTGTATATATATATACAGAGAGAGAGAGAGAGAGAGAGAGAGAGAGACCAACAGCCCCACTTAGTTATTTTGCCCTTTTACAATTTCTCTCATTAGTGTTTCATCATATACAGGACTTACGTTTCTTTTTATCTGTTCCCAGGTACTGCTATTTTTTAAGGCTATTGTAAATAGTATCATTTTCAAGTTGTTTCTAGTATCTAGAAATACAATTTTTATATATTTACCATATACCTAGCCATAGTGTTAAATACATTAATTTGCTTAGCTCCTTTTAGCTTTTCTATATTAACAGATGTGTTGCCTGTGAATAATGGCAATATCCCTCTTTCTTTCCAATTTTAATGTCTTTTTTTTTTTTTTTCCTTGCCATATGCATTGTCTAGAGCCTCCAAAACAACATTGAACAGAACTGGAGTTAGCAGACATCCTCATCCAATTCTAATCTCAAAGGGAAAGCTTTTAACATTTCACCTTAAGCATGATGCATGCAATAGGGTTTTTGTAGACATTCTTATCATATTAAGGAAGTTCCCATCTATTTCTAGTTGTTAAGAATTTTTCCCATGAATGACTATTGAGTTTAATCAAAGGTTTTTTAAAAAATCCATTGATAGGTTCACATTTTTTCTTTTTTCTGTTAACATTAATTTTCAAATTTGACTTAAAATTACTTTCTGGGAAAACCCCCACAACTTAGTTGTGATATATTGTTCTGTTTATGTAGTGTTTGATTTGCCTTGCTAGTATCTTGCTTAAGAAAGAGATTAATCTGTAAGTTTCCTTTTAAATAATGTCCCATCAGGTTTTGGTTTCAAGGTCATGCTGGCCTCGTAAGACAGATTAAAGAGTGTTTCTCTCTCCTCTATTTTCCTCTGCTTTCAGGAAGAATTTGGTTAATATTGGCATTATATCTTTGTTAAATGTTTAGATGAACTCACCAGTGAGCCAGTTTGGCCTGGAGTTTTCTTTGTTGGAAAATTTAAAATTGTGAATTCAATTTCTTAATAGTTATAAGCTATTCAGATTTTCTATTTCTTTTTGTGATTCAGAATATGTGTTTTTCAAGGAAATTGTCCACATCATCTTAATTTTAAAACTCTTTTTGGCACACGTTTGTTTATAATATCCTCTTGTGACCTTTTTGATGTCTATAAGAGCTGTAATAATGTCCTTGTTATGACTGAATTCTGTCTCTCCCTCCCTCTCCAAATTCATATATGTTAAAGTCTAACTCCCAACACCTCACAATGTGACTGTATTTGGAGATGGGGCCTTTTAAAGGGATAATCCAAGTAACAAGGCCCTTCCCTAGTGGCTCAGACAGTAAAGAATCTGGCTGCAATGAAAGAGACCTAGGGTTGATCCTTAGGTCAGGAAGTTCCCCTGGAAAAGGGAATGGCAACCCACTGCAGTATTCTTACCTGGGAAATCCCATGGACCGAGGAGCCTGGCAGGCTACACCCCACGGGGTTGCAAAGAGTCAGACATGACTGAGTGACGTTCACATTCACATTCAAAGTAACATGAAGTCATGTGGGTGGTCTCTATTTCAATACAACTGGTGTCCTTATAAGAAGAAACATTAGGACACAGACATCCGCAAGAGGAAGCATGTCAAGACTCAGGGAGAACAAAGCCACCTACATGCCAAGGGCAGAGACCTGGAACAGAAACCTTCCCTGAAACCAACTGTGCTGACCCCTTGATCTTGGACTTCTAGCCTCCATGACAGAAAATAAATTTCTGTTGTTTAAGTAATCTAGTCAGTGGTTCTACGTTATGGCTGCCTCAGCAGTCTAGTGCAGTCCCATTTTTTATTCTTGATATAAATTATTTAGTCTTCTTAATAAGTCTTGCCAGAGTTTATCAATTAGTCTCTTCAAAGAACTCACCTTGTTGATCCTATCTTTTTTATACTATTTAGTTCATTAATTTTTGTTTTAATCTGTATTTCCTCCCTTCAACTTTCTTGGATTTAATTTGCTGTTTGTTTACTAACTACTTGAGATGAGTAATTAGATTGTTGATGTTTTGACTGTTCCTCTTCTAATATAAGCCTTTCTCTAAGCATCACTTAAGATGCATCCCACAAATTTGACGTGTCATATTTTCATTATCATTGAGTTAGACATTTTCTTAAGATAGCCAAGTGAAAAAATATGGTTTAGAGTGAGAGACAAGGATGTGGGGCTCAGCCATGTTGAGATTTGGATTCTGTTATTTGGAGATTTCTAAATATAAATATATATAATTGTATTTATTTATTTACTTTTGGCTGTGTCTTTGCTGCTGTGCTGGCTTTCATCTAGCAGTGGTGAGCAGGGGCCACTCTCTAATTGTGGTGTGAGGGCTTCTCCTCGTGGTGTCTTCTCTTGTGGCACATAGGCTGAGCACACGGGCTTCAGTAGTTGTGGCGTGAAGGCTCAGTAGGTGAGGTTCCCAGGCTCTAGAGCACAGGCTCATAGCTGCGGTGCATGGACTTGGTTGCTTTGCTGTGTGTGGAATTTTCCTGGACCAGGGATTGAACCCATGTTGCCTGCATTGGCAGGCGGATTCTTTAGCACTGAGCCACCAGGAAAGCCTTGGAAATGAGTTTTGAACAATGGAACAGGTATGATTTCAGGTACCATTCTGCTAACCAGTGAAAATGGAGCAGGGCAAACTGAAAGGGTCCTTTGATACACTAATTGCCACTTAAATACTATCTCCACACTATCTCTCACCCTGTTGGCATCTCCCCATTCTTTAGACTTAAAAGTTTTATTTATTTGTTCGTTTGGCTGTGCCAGGTCTTCATTGCAGCAAGCAGGATCTTTTAGTTGTGGCACATGGGATCTATTTCCCGACGAGGGATGGAATCCAGGCCCCCTGCACTGCGAGTGTGGAGTCTGTCACTGGACCACCAAGGAAGTCCCTCTCTAGACTTTTAAATTCAGCTGCCCACTGAATTTTCCACTTAGATATCCAACAGGCACCTCAAACTTACCAAGTCCTAAACCAAAACCTTTGATTTTTTCTCCTAGCTCTTCTCCTTGCTCAGTGAATAACCAAGGAAAACCTAGGTCACTCTTAAGAACCCATAGAGATTTGGAAGATAGATGAAGATTAGTTGCTTCTCCAGGGAGAGTCCCTTAGTGCGAGAGGGATTAACACTTTCTAAATATTGAGTTGGCCAAAAAGGTTGTTCGGGGTTTTCCATACGATGTTGTGGAAAAACCCGGATGAAGTTTTTGGCCAACCCAATGTCTGCGGAAAGTATTTATGACCATTTCGCACATCATGAAACCTAGACTTTCTGCTTTATTTTCTGGGCCTTCCATTATCTTCCCACTGTTCAGTCAGACTCGTCATCCTCTTCAACCTGCACCATCTGCCCCATGACCCTGGACCCACCCTCAATCTATGAATATACGCTGTTCTTCCCTGGTTGACTGCCTTTCCCAGGGATGTATTCAAATCAAATTCAAAACCAATTTTTAAAGTGTTGTCTTACTTTTTCAAATATCATCTGTCACCTGTGAACTTGCTTAACTCAGTTCGGTTCAGTCACTCGGTCGTGTCTGACTCTTTGCAACCCATGGACTGCAGCACGCCAGGCTTCCCTGTCCATCACCAACTCCCGGAACTTGCTCACACTCATGTCCATCGAATCAGTGATGCCATCCAACCATCTCATCCTCTGTTGTCCTCTTCTCCTCCTACCTTCAATCTTTCCCAGCATCAGGGTCTTTTCCAAGGAGTCAGTTTTTCGCATCAGGTGGCCAAAGTATTGAAGTTTTAGCTTCAGCATTAGTCCTTCCTTCCAATGAATATTCAGGACTGATTTCCTTTAGGATTGACTGGTTTGATCTCTTTGCAGTCCAAGGGACTCTCAAGAGTCTTCTCCAACACCACAGTTCAAAAGCATCAATTCTTCAGCGCTCAGCTTTCTTTATGCTTCAACTGTCACATCCATATATGACTACTGGAAAAACCATAGCTTTGACTAGACAGACCTTTGTCGGCAAAGCTTTTTAATATGTTCTCTAGGTTGGTCCATAGCTGCTTGCCCAAGCCACATAATTTAGATAATTGTACAGTGGCTTACACTGTTCAATATTATGTCACCTATGTTTATCTTTTGTCACTAAATAAGTTTGCCACTCACCTCCTACAGTACTTAACACATTTTCAGTTCTCAATATTCTGCACTTGTTAATGGATAGGGATTTATTTAGAACATCAAAAACTACTTATTCTAGCCTTAGAAATCCTCATCTTCTCTGCATAGAAGGCCTGGCCCTTGCATTTGATTTCTGCCTGCACAGTGACTGGACAAGACCATGAGTCTCCTTGGGTCCCCAGTCCTATCTTTAGGCCTTGATTTTTTTTTCTTTTTTGCCACAATGTGGCCTGAAATAAGCCCCAAGGAATAAACAGAGCTTCTTTCTTCTTATTTCTTCTGTTCTCTTGAACAACAGTTTTCACACTTTGGTGTGATGCAAGTCCAGTTGGATACTTTTAAAAATGCTTGCTACTGGGGCTTCCCTGGTGGCTCAGTGATAGAGTCAGCCTGCCAATGCAGGAGACACAGGTTTGATCGCTAGTTGTAGAAGATGCCACATGCCATGGAGTAGCTAAGCCCATGTTCCACAACTATTGAGCCTGTGCTCTGTAGCCCAGGAGCCACAACTACGGAGCCCACGTGCAGCAACTACTGAACTCTGAGTGCCCTAGAACCTGTGCTCCGCACCGGGAGAAGCCATACACCTCACCTAGAGCATAGCCTCCACTTGCTACGACCAGAGGAAAAGCCTGCACAGCAATGAAGACCCAGCACAGCCAAAACTAAATAAATAAAATTATATATTTTAAAAAGTTTGTTACTATTCCCCCAGAGATTCTAATTCAGTACATCTGGGTTGGCAAGTTTAACAAATGTCCTGGGTTGGCAGGGACTTCCCTGGTAGTCCAGTGGCTAGGACTCCACGCTCCCAATGCAGGGAGCCCAGGTTTGATCCCTGACTAAAGCCCACACACTGCAACTAAGAGTTTGCATGCTGCAACTAAAGATCCTGCATGCCACAATGAAGATGGAAGCAACTAAGACCCAGCACTGCCAAATAAATAAAATTAATATTAAGCAAGCAAATATCCTGAGCAGATGGAACTGTGACCATACTTTAAGAAACCAAGCTCCTGTGAGTTTTGAATGGGGTTAGGGTTAGTCCATTTGCAGCCATGAAATTAAAAGATGCTTGCTCCTTGGAAGAAATGCTATGCCAAACCTAGACAGCGTATTAAAAAAAGAGAGACATTACTTTGCCAACAAAGTTCTGCATAGTCAAAGCTATGGTTTTTCCAGGAGTCATGTATGGATGTGAGAGCTGGACCGTAAAGAAAGCTGAGCCCCAAAGAAGTAATGCTTTGGAAATGTGGCATTGGAGAAGACTTAAGAGTCCCTTGAACAGCAAGAAGATCAAACCAGTCAATTTTAAAGGAAATCAACCCTGAATATTCACTGGAAGGACTGATGCTGGAGCTGAAGCTCTAATACTTTGAGCAACTGATGCAAAAAGCCGATTCACTGGAAGAGACCCTGATCTTGGGAAAGGTTGAAGGCAGGACAAGGAGGTGACGGAGGATGAGATGTTTCGATGGCATCACTGCCTCAGTGGACATGAATTTGAACAAACTCTGAGAGATAGTGAAGGACAGGGAAGCCTGGCATGCTGCAGTTCCGGGGGTTGCAAAGAGTTGGACATGACTTAGCAACTGAACAACAACAATGATCCTACTATTTATAGTTTTAAGTGATACTGTTGTACTGTATTTCCTTTAAGATTTCCCCCAAAGATCACCAAACCTTGAACAGATTTGAAGCAACCACCTTTGGACCCCCAGGTACTCTCTATAGAGGTGGGTTAAAACCTATAGTCCCAGGTCTACGTGGGCTCCTGGGTATCATTTACAATTGCTTGAAGTGACTGATGAAGCTGTAAGATTCCAACAAGACCAGAGCTGTGGAACTGGGATCCTGGTTCTCTAAGCACGGTCACCTCAACAACTTTGGGGTGAAAAGTTGAAAATGTGACTCTGACCCCAGCTCTTGGCATTTAGCAGATGACCTCTGAGAGAAGCCTTCTGGTTTAGATCATGGTTTGAACTAGTACTTAGCTGGTCAAATACAGCTCAAGAGAAAGGAATGCTTAAAGGTTGCTCTTAATTTTCTAGCTGGAAGCTTAGAGGAAAAAGAGGTGCACATTCATATAGTTTGTATGTGCCAAGAATGAGTCTGGAATGACCCACACTGAACTACAGTAGTGTTTTCTACCCCTGGGCGGTGGTGCTGTGATGGGACAGGTGACATTAACCTTTTAACTCAGACCCACAGAGGGGTGGGGAGGGGGATTGTTTTACAACGAGCATGTGCTCCTTTTGTAATAAAAATAAGTTCCAGAGCAAAACCCCCAGCACAGTCTTAAAACAAAACACCCAACACAAGTACTCAGGGTTCTTTTTGTGTGATAAAAAAGAAGTGAAGCATTGTGTTTTCTCCCTTGGACTACTGCATTTATGCACTACCGCGACGCTTTAACATTGAGCTGTGATTTAGAACCAAGTCCCAAGATGTCTTGTGACTAAAGAAAGATCTTTGAAGTAATTATGAGCTTGGAAGGGTACTATTAAATAGTTCTCGTTGTCCAAGAAGGAACTCCCTCAATAATTTATAGGGCAGTAGAACTGAAAGATTTCTGGATGATGACTCTGGGCTCTTCATTCTTTTTTTTTTTTTTTTGCATAATTTAAAGTATTGTCTCCTGACTTCTCATTTTCCCAACAACATCAGTCAGTTGCTTTTGAGCAACATCAGTCAGGTGCCGAAAAGAAGTTACAGCTCTCCAAACATCACTCGCTGTATCATTGTATCCACAATTAGGGTTTGGATGCAAAGGGCTTTGTCTTCATTTAAACTTGACAAACTGGGGTGCGTGGGGACCCTCCCACCTCCACAAATCTCCTCTTGGCTCTCCCACCATGATGTTATCCCTGTTTGTGAGTCATTTGATATCAATTAACTGCTTTCCCCTTCAATGAATCTGCCTCTTAAAGCGCATTCATCCTGCCTGTATTTACAGTTACACTTGGCCCAACATTTCAGCTGCCAACAGACAGACACCTCATTATTTACCCAACTTGAATCGGGACTCTTTTTCTGTTTCTTGGAAACCTCCCTCAGGAGCACCATAATCCTTTCTCTGATGAAAACAGTTGCTCCTGCTGAGCGAAATTCCACTTACGTCTTCAACACAGCCCACGTTGTCCTTGTTCTTAAAGAGATTTTTTTTACTCCATTAAACTTGCTTTTTCAACAAGGCTCAGTGGATCATCCTTAACCATTCCGGAAGCATCTGGTCAGAAGCAGTTGTCTCTTTCAAATAAAATTAGATTCTTTGCTTGAGGGCCCATGTTTTGGAAACAGCCAACTTGGTAACCTTGAGGTCTGCTTCTGGGCAGCTAGAGGAAGGTGATGACCCGGCTCAGCTTGGGACAGCTCGAGCCCCAAACAGGCCAACACAGTATCTGCTGCTGGTCTTGATCTCTGGTGGCCTCAGCCTGCAGTGACTTGAAGTAGGACTTTAGTTCCCTGGTCAAAGACTGAAGTTAGGCTGGGGCGGTGAGAACACTGAATCTTGGCCACTAGACCACCAGGGACAGTGGCCAGTGACAAGGCCCTGGGCCCTTTGGCTTCGTAGAAATGATTTTCCACAAAGATGGGAAGTAGTGAAACAAGTGAAGTGTTTATTAGGAAGAAAAAGAGTATGTGTGGATAGACATATAGGTGAACTTGAAGAATTGTACTCTTGTGGTAATTTGCATCCTTTTTTTTTTTTTGCATCCTTTTATGGGATATTTCTTCCAGGTTTCCTTTGACCAATCATTTTGCTTTGCCTGGCTCTGAGCACATATTTGGTTTATCTCAGGATCCTCCCATGTATGCACGCTCATCTCTTAGCCAAGATAGATTCTAGCAAAGAGACCTATAGGTAGTTGACATCGCTTACTATGGGGTGATGCCCCCCTCCCTTTTGACCTCCAAGAAGGCTTTCGGTCCATGTATAGCCAGAAAGTTCTCTTTGACCTTGAGAATGAGAAACACGTGGTCTCTTTCTCTTATCTGGGCAGGGCTCAGCTTCTCCTCCCTCTTGCTCTTGTCTTCATCTTGGAGTATCTGTCCACAGGGGACCAACTCCAGCTGCTCAGCCTGCGGCCCATCCACCTCTTATCTCAGTCTCACCAGTAGGACTGGGCCACCTTCTGCTGATTCCTCTAAGAATCAACACTGGAGAACTTTGTAAGGCAATTTGCTGACTTGTTTCCAGACACAGAAGATTCCAGAGGCTGGTGAGAGAAGCTTCTGAAGGTTGTAAGGACTTTTGTTGAACACTCAGGAGCTTTGAGCAAGCTCTGGGAGATGATGAAGGACAGGGAAGCCTGGCGTGTGGCAGTTCTTGGGATTGCAAAGAGTCAGACATGACTGAGCTACTGGACAACAACTGTAGGAGCTGGGATGGAGTCATCTTTTCAGAGTACAAGAGCAGAGAGGATTCTTCATTTTGGGAAAAAAATGGAACTGGCATCCCCAGGGAATTCTAGAGATGCAATCAGTCTTCAGGCACCTGACTGATGTTTTATAAGAACTCTTTCTTGGAAAATAGCATTCAAAGTGTTTGCTGAAAAACTGAAAATGTTAAGTTTCCGGTCATATATTTCAAGAGGTCTACTATATCATATCTAACATTTTAAATTGCTTTTAAAAGTTATTTCCAGATCTATTTCTAATTGTATTTCAATCACGGCCAAGGGCTTTGGGGCTTACAGACAACTCTGCTCATGCATCACATAGTCCCAAATGGGAAGGTTCTACAAAAGGATGTATTAAATAGTACAGCCTCAGCACATCACAAACGAGGAATCCAGATCTGGAGAGAAGAAGTAACTTGCCCAAGGTCACTAGGTTTTATTTTACTTTAATCATTAAAAAAATTTTTTATTGGTATATAATTGCTTTGCAGTGTTGTGTTATTTTCTGCTGTAGAGCAAAGTGAATCAGCCAAATGTACACATATATCCTTTCTTCCTGGATTTCCTTCCCCTGTAGGTCATGACAGAGCACTGAGCAGGGGTCCCTGTGCTATTCAGTAGGTTTTCACCAGTTATCTGTTTTATACACAGTAATGAATGCATGTCAATCCTAATCCCCCAACTCATCCCACTCTCACCTGCCCCGTTCAGTAACTGTCAGTTTGTTTTCTACATCTGTGACTCTATTTCTGCTTTGCAAATAAGTTCATCTGTACCATTTTTCTGGATTCCACATATAAGCAGTATTATACAATATTTGTCTTTCTCTTTCTGACTTACTTCATTCGTATGATCCTTGTCTCTAGGTCCATCCATGTCTCTGTAAATGGCACAGTTTCATCCCTTTCTATGACTGAGTAATATTCCATTGTGTATCTGTACCACATCTTCTTTATATATTCCTCTGTTGATGGACATTTAGGTTGCTTCCATGTTCTGTCTATTGAAAATAGTGCTGCAAAGAACAACAAAGCCAGCAAAAGATCTCCAAATTATCTTCTCCCTCTAGAGCCCCTTGTTTATTCCTTGATACTAATGATTCTCATATTCTCGACCCCAATAGACCCAATACCCCTTCATTCTCCTGATGACATTCACAGGTGTGTGTGTGTGTGTGTGTGTGTGTGTGTGTGTATATGTGTGTGTGTGTGTTAGCTGCTCAGCCATGTCCAACTCTTTGTGACCCCATGGACTGTAGACCGCGAGGCTCCTCTGTCCATGGAATGATCCAGGCATGAATACTGGAGTGAGTAGCCATTTCCTTCTCCAGAGGATCTTCTCTACCCAGGGATTGAACCCAGGTCTCCTGTATTGCAGGTAGATTCTTTACCATCTGAGCTACCAGGGAAGCCCATTCACAGGTAATGTAACTAATTTCAATCAGTATAATGACCTAGTTATGACATCGAGGAGGAATAAAACAAGGCCATTTTCCTCAACCAGAAAGGTCCTTTGTTATAGAATCTCTTAGACATTTCCCTACCCCATTCCCTGGGAATATCTGGACATCAGTGGGACGGGGTCAGCCTTTTGGAGCCCCTCCCAGCACCCTCCCATGAGGCTCCCAGTTCTATCATACCTGCCCTAAGCTCATCTCTCCAGGGCACAGCCAGAGTTCAGAGGGTTCCATGTGCTTTGCTGCTTCTCTGCTTAAAAGTTTTCCTCCAGTTAACTGTGCAAATGCACACCACTTGGTGCCTGCAGTGACTGCCTCTTTTGTGTACCACTGTACCGAAGACTCTCACAAGGGGCAGGGGCTTCCCCTGAGAGTGCCTTGGGGTACCATGCCTGCCGTGTTCCTCTCCTGAGATGGGATGGGTCTCTTTATGCATGATTACAAGAATCAGATTTACCATTCCAATGACTGATTTCTGTATTCAGAGCTCAGGATGACATCCATGCATTTTGATATGATTATGCCAAAGCTCCAACCTTCAGTTTCTTCTGGGTGAGTACCTGCAGTTTCTGGCTCTTTATATGTTACAAAAAAATATTTTGCTAAAAAAGCATCTTTGTATTGGTTTATGCAAATCTCTTGTTCCATTTGCCACTAGCTATTTCCTTCCATCAACTGTGCTTGGAGATAAAAATGATGGGCTCCTGATCTCATAAATGCAGTTACCCTTTACCATGAGTCACATGATTCTGCATACCAATGGAATTGAGCCATTGCTCACATTGAAGGATTTTAAAAGAATATACACATCTTACACTCAGGCCTTTCTTAAAGATCTGCATGAGCTCTGTTTTCCATGTCAACCTAATTTCCATCATTTGTCCTCTTCAACATCATCTCCAGGCAGCACCAGGGCACAGAGAGGCAGACGACTTTCAGGGGATGGGTTTATGATTGCTTAATCAGCATAATCCCACCAAGGAACAAATGCTTCTCCTGCAAAAGATTTTTTTTTTAAACTAAAAATGGGTTTTTATTGCTGGGTATTTGTTTGGACATTTAAAATAATTGTTAAAAGTTAAAGAACTTTAACTTTTTTGCATTATAAAGCTTTCAACTTTTATAAGGCAGTTAATTATTGCAAACATTCTGCTTCTTTCAGGTGCTGGAGAAGTCCTTGGAAACATGTATTCCTCATCCTTTAGCCATCAAGACCTTCACACATGCAAATGTGTAAATTATAGTGGACCCATTTGTTTCTTGTGGTCATCTAAAAAAGTCATGAGTCATAAGATTCCATCTGTGCAGGACCAAACCTCTTACTTTGGGTCAGACTTAGAAACAAGCAATTGTATTAATACAGGCAGAGAACTGGTTAGAGGAAAATTTTCATCCACAGAAGATCCAGGTTTCATCTTGAGCAAAGTTGTCTTATGTAGTTAAAAGTGAGTTGATTTTACAAAGCTTTGTGTGTCTCCTGATAGCTCTTAGTACAATTAAACAACAAAGACAATTGTTTTCTACAATTGTCTGTATATATGGGATCTAGAGAATGTTGGGGAAGGCAATGGCACCCCGCTCCAGTACTCTTGCCTGGAAAATCCCATGGACGGAGGAGCCTGGTAGGCTACACTCTGGGGTCGCGAAGAGTCGGACATGACTGAGCGACTTCACTTTCACGTTTCACTTTCATGCACTGGAGAAGGAAATGGCAGCCCACTCCAGTATTCTTGCCTGGAGAATCCCAGGGACGGGAGCCTGGTGGGCTGCCGTCTATGGGGTCACACAGAGTTGGACACGACTGACGTGACTTAGCAGCTGAGAATGTTAGAAAACATTCACCAAGCCATTACTTCTTATTGGGTACCCAGAAAGACTATCTTTCTCAGTATCCTTTGGGGTGGGGTGGGATCATGTGACTGAGTTCTGACCAATGGAAATGTGAGTCGAAGGGATTGGTTACTATCAGTTCAAAGCATTTAACAACAGGTGTGAACTCCCTGCATCCTTTCTCTCTTATTCAGGGGCTGTTAACAAAGACTTTCTAGATGGCAGAGATGGAAGATGAAAGCAGAAAGGATCCCTGAGTTACTAGTGGAGGGTTGGAGGAGGACAACCTCTACTGGATTGTTTTTTCATAGTTGCATTTGACCCCTGAGCTTTGGGGTTATTTGTGACCTATTGATGATAACACACTTAAGAGAATACACTTTCAGAGGGGTTAAAGGGACCTTGGATGTTGGAATCTTGCATTATATCCCTAGAGACCTCCTTGGCTGTTATCAATCTAGTCATCAATAACCAATGAGAACAGCTTTTCTTGGAACCATCTCATTAACATGAGTGGTTAGAGTGCAGTTCTTGGAGGTTCAGAGATCTCGCAACTCAATCAGCAACTAGGTACTGAGTCCCCACTGTTAGCCAGCTCACAGTGTTCATTTCAGATCTGAGAAGGCATCAAAGGGAAGAGTCAGAGCTCGCCACACTTCATGTCATGAAGACAATGAGGAGGACTTGTTTTCCACCACAGTTGGTAGTTGTTGATCACCATGTGAATAGTTGGCCATTATTGGTTACACAGCTCCCCAAAGCTAGAGGGGCTCAGTTGAGCATGTCCATTCCTTCTCCAAATGTATTCATCAGAGAACTCACTTCTTGGCCTGTGGGGCTGTCCTAACACCGCCGCCCCCCCCCCCCCCATACCATTCTCTGCTCTTGTTGGGGGAGCCTCAGGACTGCTGCAGAGTCCTAAGATCTTCTCCAGTAGATTTAGTCTCTACAGACTTTGAAATGAAGTAAAAAGAGTATTTATGAAGATAATGCCCAGAGCACTTTGAATCCTTGACTGAGAAAACACATCATCCACTATGTCTCTATCCTAATTATTTCCAGCAGTGCTTTCCTTTTTAAAATTTTATTTTTCATTTTGTTGGCTTCCCCATGCAGCATGTGGGATCTTAGTTCACCAGCCAGGGATTGAACCCTTGCCTTCTGCATTGGAAACAAGGAGACTTAACAACTTGACTGCCAGAAGGCCCAGCAATATGTTCAATATAGCTGATAAGAGGCCCTGTCAGATTAAGTGACAACATAAAAGGTCCAAGCCAGCAAAATAGAAAGGCTCCACATCTGAATACCAACCCCTTTCCCATCTTCATGTTTCTGGGGAGTCCCTGAAGTGCACATGTTAATTTCCTTTGCAAGCTAAAGTCCAAAGGAATTGATGCTTGAAAAATCATATTGTCTTGCCCTGTGAGGTAGAAAATGTGAAGGAAATGAAGTACAAATATGTCCTACCCTTTGTCTCCTGCTGACCCAGAGGTTGTCTCTGCTGGAGAGTGATTGTAGCATGACCCCACCCCACCCCATTTAGAAAATATACCCCTTCAGCTCTTGTTCAATACCTTTTTTGTTGTTGCTTTTTGGCTGCACTGGTTCTTTGTTGTGGTGCTCAGGCTTCTCATTGTGGCACATGGACTTAGCTGTCCTGCATCATGTGGGATCTTAGTTTCCTGACCAAGGATGGAACCCATGTCCCTGCATTTGAAAGTGGATTCTAAACCACTGGACCACTAGGGAAATCCACAGCTGTTGTTATAAGGAAATTTCCAGAATCCAGACCACGCAGGGTGAATGCCCAAAGCATGGGAATGGGGGAGGCTGGGAGGAGACCCTACCTGCTTCCAGCTTGGCCAGAATGCCCATTAATCCCAGCTCCCTGATAGCATCATGGCCGGTGACCATCAGAGACTATGCCTGACCGTACTCATGAGGACACCTCACCGCTGAACTCCATCTCCCATTCAGAAAGTGGAGTTAGAGATATTCTTGCCTCTTTGTAAAGTATAGATATTTCAAATGGTGGCATCACCCAATACAGTTTGAGAACTGCTCCTGCCAAGGTCACTACTGATGTTTGTAAGGCCTTTGTAGGCAACCCCTCTCCCCACCCTGGAGCCCATTCTCAGCTCAGTTCAGCCTTCACCCTTGGAACCTCTTTTTTGTCCCACCCTCCACACAGTTATTCATCCTTGCAGAGCTGGTCTCCCATGCCCTGTTTGTCTTCCTGGGCTGGGAGCCCCTTGAACTTAAGGAGGGGACCGCAAGCACCTCTGTGTCCCCAGATCCAGAGCTGTGCCTGACACAGAGTGAGCAAATGAGCTGGTCTTGAATTGGCTTAGCATTCTTATTCTACCCTGGTTCCAAGAAACAAGCTCTAAGGAAAGGGTTTCACTTCCATTTTTGCCTCACTCTGGCCAACTTTTATGGTTCTCTTTCTCTATCTTCACTGTGTGTGACCTACATGAGTCAAATACATCTTACCTACTTTGTCAGCTGTCAGCAAGTTACAGAGTCCAAGCTTGCCTTGCTCTGCTTGCTGCACGGCAGGCCAATAAATCAGAGACAAAGTGGTGAGGCAAGGAACATGACTATTCAGAAAGCCTGCAGATTGAGAGGATGGCAGACTAATGTCTCAAAATAACCATCTTATTGAATTCTGGATGCCAGGTTCTTTTATAGAACAGAGAGAAGGAGGAGGTAAGGAAGTAAAGTAAGAAGGCCATTAACCTTGCAAATAGCTCCAGGAATGGTCAGCCTAGGGGAAAAGGTTGATAATACTTATTGAAAGGGTTAGTCGCTCAGTCATGTCTGACTCTTTGTGACCCCATGGACTATAGTCTCCCAGGCTCCTCTGCCCATGGAATTCTCCAGGCAACAGACTGTTTACCATCTGATCCACCAGGGAAGCCCTTGGGGAGGGATGTGTTAATTTCTTCCTTCCTATCCACAGATGGATAGGTTTAGGAGGTTTCCCTGAACAAAGGCATTTTGGTTTAATATTCAGTCAGAGGGGAAGGGTTCCCCAAAGCAGGACATTCCATATAGACAGTATCCTTTCAGTGAACAAAAGCCATGGGAAGCAAAGGTTAAAGTAAAAGGAACAGATCCAACATGGAGTCAGATTTTATTCTTTCCTGAAACTCCCACACTCCCTAGAAATACCATGATGTTCCAACACCGGATCTTTCTGGAAAGGACCGCTGGAGAACTTTTGCTTTGGAGGTCAAGTGTTATGAGGAAAGGAAGGTAACCTATCATGATGGGATTCAGTCCACCTGCCCCCAGAATACTGGCTTGTCTCATGGAACTTCACGCCTTCCCAACTGAGTGCTGTTTCTTGCAGGAAAACCAGTGAGGACACTCTGTGATGAGATCTTATCTGATCAAAGGGTCAGAATCCCAGCACAGAGCCAAGTAAACATAGCACTGGCTCTGCTGTTTTCTATAAACAAACTCATAAATGTCCCTCACCTTCCAAAGGGTCATGTTGTGAGTCTGACAGACTTTCCGACTCACTCTTAAGCCACCTTGGCTGCCAATTTTCCAGTTTTAAAAAAGGGAAGCTTCGTAAAAGTCTTCATTTCCATTTGCCCTGTGGAGGAGTATGGAATACATGGTGAGTCGGAAGCCATGAACAAAACAAGTTTATAAAAATTCCAAGTAAAGCAGCACTTCTGATGAAATTGGCCAGATGTAACATGGCCAAGATGCCAGCTCTGTGTGGGTGGATGTAATGGAGCCACATGGGGCCAGGTCTGGCGAGGATGGCAGGAGACATCTGGGGAGACACGTGGACAGAGGAGTGGACAGCTTGGAGGCACCACAGCATAACAGATCTTCCAAACAACTGAGCATCATAAGAGAAATGGGAAGTTCCTCAGCACATCATCTCTCCCATCTCCTGCCTTCCTGAAACTCAGGACAAGAAAGTAGATGTAAAATAATAATTTCTATTAAGTTCCATCTTATACATCACTAGTAAAGGAGTTAAGTCCAGTACATGCCACCTCCAAATACACCACTTTGTTATCTTGATTATTTTGAGCTGAAAGCATTTAAAAAAATAGCAAAAGCAGGCTTCTCTGAAGCCCCCTTATCTATCTAAAAACAGGTGTCTGAAAGGAACAGAACTCAATTGTCTTAAATTCCCTTCTTCTTTCTGGGAGTTTCATGAACCAGGAAGATGGACTCTTGTCATAGGAGAGGAAGGTAGAAAGTGACACTATACTTGGACAAAGTTTCTCACCAACTATCATTCTTCCAATCTGTTTTCTCACTCCTAGTTTTTAAAATTGTCATCATTATTTTGTTATGTGTGTGTGCGCCCAGCTGTGTCCGACTCATCGTGATGCCATGGACTGCAGCCCACCAGGCTCACCTGTCCATGGAATTTTCCAGGCAAGTATACTAGAGTGGGTTGCCATTTACTACTCTAGGGGATCTTCCCAACCTAGGAATCGAATCTGCATCTCTTAAATCTCTTGCATTGGCAGGTGGATTCTTTACCACTGCGCCACTTGGGAAGCCCGTTCCAATCTGTTTCCTAAGAGCCCTTCATCTTTCCTGAAAGAGCAGGAACTCTGTCCTGAGACATCCACCTCTCACTCCCCTTTCCCCTATGAAGATGGTATGTAAGCTTTCAAATATCACCTCCATTTTGGGTATGGTATTAATTATCTATATTAAATTAATATAAAATTAATTGTTAATTAAAATTAACATATGTGTGTACCTAATCATATTAGGTAATATTAAACATTAATAAATATATATAATTTTTCTCCTGTTTATTTCACAGACTCAACTATCAAGCTTAGGAAGGTAAGGGGGACAGTCTTTCCCCTGGCACTTTCTGAGAAGGGGTAAGGGTACCATTTGTATTAGACTTTAATAAATAAAAGTTGTAGAATGTAATTGCTAGGATAACCAACAAAAGAACAGTAAAAGAATGTATAACCAAGTTCATCGAGAGAGGAAATGAAATAATAAACAATATATAATCCAAAAGAAGGAAACAAAAGAGGGAAAGATTAAGCCCATTTATGTATTTAATAAGTACATCAAATGTAAAGACACTAGTTCCAATTAAAAGACTGTCACTAATTTAAAAATTATCAAACCAGATTAAAAAACTCAACTATATGCTGTTGACAAGCGACCCAACTTACATAGAATGTTATAGAAAAGTTGAAAGCAAAATGGATGGATAAAGATATACATGAAAAAAAGAACCAAACAAAGCTGATGTACCAATCTTAGTAACAGGCAAAGTAGACTTTATGTCAAAGAGAATTGTTACAGATACAGGAGAACATTTCATAATGAAAAAAAGTCACTTCTGTCAGGAAGATAAAAGAATGCTAAATTTAACATACTTAATACTACAAACTCAAAATAGGGCAAAAATGGACAGAATTACAAGGCGAAATAAACAAACCTGCATTTACAGTGGGAGTGAAAATTTTTCAATACACTTCTCTCAATAACTAATAAGCAAGAAGATTAAGGCTTGTTGTTAGTCAGTCTGTAAGTCATGTCTGACTTTTTGTGACCCCATGGACTGAGGTACACTAGACTTCCCTAACCTTCACTATCTCCTGGAATTTGCTCAAACTCATGTCTGTTGAGTCAGTGATGCAATCCAACCATCTCATCCTCTGTTGTCCCCTTCTCCTCCTGCCTTTAATCTTTCCCAGCATCAAGGTCTTTTCCAATGAGTCAGTTCTTCACATCAGGTGGCCAAAGTATTGGAGTTTCAGCTTCAGCATCAGTCCTTCCAATGTATATTCAGGACTGATTTCCTATACAATTGACTGGTATGAAATCCTTGCTGTCAAGGGACTCTCAAGAGTCTTCTCCAACACCACAGTTCAAAAGCATCAATTCTTTGGCATTCAGCCTTCTTTATGGTCCAACTCTCACATTCATATATCACTATTGGAAAAATCATAGCTTTGACTCTATGGACCTTGGTAAAGTGATATCTCTGCTCTTTAATATGCTATCTAGGTTAGTTATAGCGTTCCTTCCAAGAAACAAGCGTCTTTTAATTTCATGGCTGCAGTCACCATCTGAAGTGATTTTGGAGCCCAAGAAAATAAAGTCTGTCATGTTTCCATTGTTTCCCCATCTATTTGCATAAAATGAGGGGACTGGATGCCATGATTTTTGTTTTCTGAATATCGTAAATGGTATGTACAAAAAAACCTGTAGCAAATATTGTAGGTCCTAGCCAGATAAGTAAACTGAAAAAAAAGTAATATGAAAATTCAAGTGTAGGGTATAGACTATCATTATTCACAGACCTCATGATTGCCTGGGTACCAAAGAATTTAAAATATACCAATAAACTGTTAGAATTAATAAGTGGATTTAGCAAGGTCACTGCAAAATCAATGTGGAAAAAAATGAAACTATTTTTTTATATTCCAGTAACAACTAGAACATTCCAATCCCAAAGAAAGGCAATGCCAAAGAATGCTCAAACTACCACACAACTGCAGTCATCTCACACGCTAATAAAGTAATGCTCAAAATTCTCCAAGCCAGGCTTCAGCAATACGTGTACCCTGAACTTCCAGATGTTCAAGCTGGTTTTAGAAAAGGCAGAGGAACCAGAGATCAAATTGCCAACATCCTCTGGATCACCAAAAAAGTAAGAGAGTTCCAGAAAAACCTCTATTTCTGCTTTATTGACTATCTCAAAGCCTTTGACTGTGTGGATCACAATAAACTCTGGAAAATTCTGAAAGAGATGGGAAAACCAGATCACCTGACCTGCCTCTTGAGAAATCTGTATGCAGGTCAGGAAGCAACAGTTAGAACTGGACATGGAACAACAGACTAGTTCCAAATAGGAAAAGGAGTACGTCAAGGCTGCATATTGTCACCCTGCTTATTTAACTTATATGCAGAATATATCATGAGAAACACTGGGCTGGATGAAGCACAAGCTAGAATCAAGATTGCCGGGAGAAAAATCAATAACCTCAGATATGCAGATGACATCACCCTTATGGCAGAAAGTGAAGAAGAACTAAAGAGCCTCTTGATGAAAATGAAAGAGGAAAGTTGGCTTAAAGCTCAACATTCAGAAAACTAAGATCATGGCATCAGGTCCCATCAGTTCATGGCAAATAAATGGAGAAACAGTGGAAACAGGGACAGACTTATTTTTGGGGGCTCCAAAATTAGTGCAGATGGTGACTGCAGCCATGAAATTAAAAGACGCTTACTCCTTGGAAGGAAAGTTATGACCAACCTAGACAGCATATTAAAAAACAGAGACATTACCTTGCCAACAAAGGTCCATCTAGTCAAAGCTATGGTTTTTCCAGTAGTCATGTATGGATGTGAGAGGTGGACTGTAAAGAAAGCTGAGTGCAGAAGAATTGATGCTTTTGAACTGTGATGTTGGAGGAGACTCTTGAGAGTCCCTTGGAATGCAAGGAGATCCAACCAGTCCATCCTAAAGGAGATCAGTCCTGGGTGTTCATTGGTAGGACTGATGTTGAAGCTGAAACTCCAATACTTTGGCCACCTGATGTGAAGAGCTGACTCATTGGAAAAGACCCTGATGCTGGGAAAGATTGAGGGCAGGAGGAGAAGGGGACGACAGAGGATGAAATGGTTGAATGGCATCACCAACTCAATGGACATGAATCTGGGTAAACTCTGGGAGCTGGTGATGGACAGGGAGGCCTCGCGTGCTGCAGTCCATGGGGTCGCAAAGAGTGTGACATGACTGAGCAACTGAACTGAACTGAACAGCTAGAAAGTGAAATTTTAAAATAAGATGCCATTTATCATTATTCCCAAGAACACCAAAAGCACAGGAATAAATCTTAAAAAAAGATGCTTGTATTCTCTACACAGGAAACTACAAAGCGTTACTGGGATTAATTAAAGAAGATCTAACTAAATGTTCATGGACTAAGTACTTGGTTCTGTAAAGATGTCAATTCTGCCAAACTGATCTACAGATTCAATGTAATCCCAACACAGAGCTCTCAGCAGGACGTGTGTGTGTGTGTGTGTGTATTGAAAAACAGATTCAGAAATGTATATAGAGGACTTCCCTGGTGGCACAATGAATAAGAATTTGCCTGACAATGCAGGGGACACAGGTTTAATCCCTGGTCCAGGAAGATCCCACATTCCTCGGAGCAATTAAGGCCCTGTTCCACAACTACAGAAGCGTACATGCCACAACTACTGAGCCTGTGGGCCTAGAGCTTATGCTCCTAGACAAGAGAAGCCATCACAATGAGGAGCCCACACACCTCAACTAGAAAGTAGTCCCTGCTCGTCACAACTAGAGAAAGCCTGTGCACAGCAACGAAGACCCAGAGCAGCCAAAACAAACAAAAATGTATGTAGAAATATAAAGATCCAATAATGTTTAAGATAGTCCCAGAAAATAAAAGTTGGAGAAATTACTTGAAACTTTCAAATGTCAAGAGATTTGGGTTGTTTCCCAACTACACACAGTGTTGCATTGAATTGCCTTTGCATATCTTTTGGGCATTTTTGCAATCTTTGGGATAGATTTTTATGAGTGTGCTTCTCATAGCTCAGTTGGTAAAGAAACCGCCTGCAATGCAGGAGACCCCAGTTCGATTTCTGGGTCAGGAAGATCCCCTGGAGAAGGAATAGGCTACCCAATCCAGTTTTCTTGGGCTTCCCTTGTGACTCAGCTGGTAAAGAATATGCCTGGAATGCAAGAGACCTGGGTTTAATTCCTGGGTTAGGAAGATCCCTGGAGAAGGGAAAGGCTACCCACTCTAGTATTCTGGCCCTGGAGAATGGGGTCACAAAGTTGGACATGACTGAGCGACTTTCACTTTCAGTACCTTTTCATATAGCTAAAATCTGCTTGCATTTTGTTTATCAAATCGTGTATTGATATCTCTAGTTCATTATTCTATGGAGTTATTGCTCATTTTTTAGAAATTCTCTATATATTAGTTATTAAGTTGAACCATATGAAGTTGCTATCTTGTTAGGTCTAAAATGGTCTAATATCAGCAATTTCAGATAATTGAACCTAATGTATTAATCCTCTTATTTGCAATAAAATTTGTAAATGTTTTCCCCACTTTGTTGTTTGTATTTTTACATATTTTGTGGTGCTTTGGGCTATGTAATTTTTATATTTTTATGTAAACACATCAGTCAATACTTTTCCTTACTGCTTCTGGAATTTGTCATAGTCAGGAAAGTTTCTGGGTTATAATTCCTAGGTTTTATAAAAGTTTCCCCATGTTTTCTTCAATTTGCATCTGAATCTGTGATTCTATTAGAATATATTCTGGTGCATGGTGTAAGAATGGGATCAATTTTGTATTCTTTTCATATGCCTTCTCAATATCTCAATGTCACATATATCTCAGTATCATGTAGTTAAATTTTTAAACTGATTTGTGAAGTCACATTTATGTATATAAATTTCTATGCTTGGTTGGGTTTATTTCTCGATTTTCTGTTCCATTTGTTTTGTCTGTTTATATATGCAATGACACCACAATGTTTAAATTACAAAAGCTTTAGGATATATTTTCATATCTGCTTGTGCTAACTAACCCTTCATCATTGTACTTCTTTGGGGGTGGGATTTTCCTGGCTATTTTGCTTGTTTATTCTTCCAAATGACCTTTATAATTAACACGTCTTGTCCTAGGCAAAAAAACATGATAATATTCTCACTGGGAGTGTGCTAACTTAGGGAAGACTGGGTTTTCCATTCTTCTCCAATCAGTTCTGACAGGCTATTTTTTTTCTAGGAATTTGCAAGCTTTCCTGAGGGTTGTCAATAACTTTTGTCCTCTCTTATTTGCCTGTCTTTTATTTTGAGTTGGGTGTTTAACTCACTTGTTTTCTTCTCTTTATTTTTACTTATACAGGTGTTAAATGTTACGATTTTTGCTCTCTGTCTTAGGCGTTTTATTGTGTTTTTACCATTGTTATTTCAAGGCATTGTATAATTTCATTTTATATTTGTTCATTAACTTGACAGATCAGAAGTTTTAAAATTTCCAGGTGAAAGGTCTTTTCATGTTTCATTTGTCATTAACTTCTAGTTTGCTTGTTAGGTCATTTCATAAACGAGGCTCAGAGAGGTTAAGTGATCTGCCCAAGGTCACACATTTAGCAAGAGGTGGGGCTTGACTGGAAACTCAAAGTCCACATCCCTTCCACAGTCTTAACCTGCCCCTAAAGTCCATAGGTATCTACACTATTTAATCATCACCAACACAATTCCAGCAGGTGTCACAGTGAGACAGTCAAGCTTCATGGTTAAAACTGTCATGGAATATTAAAATTTAATTTCCGTGGGTAGGAGATTAAAATGTTGATAGAAGTAATAATTAAGTGGGGGATTTTTCTTGAAATAAACTCAAGTCGCTGTTGATCTGGGTTCTGAGAAAGGCTGGTGTAAAGGTAGTTTACCTGGGAGTGTATAAGCCTGGAAAACAGAAGTGAGGGTCACAGACATGAAAGGGAAGAAAGTCAATGATGTATTATTGACTCAGCCAGGTGGTTCCATTTCATGAGACTCTCTCTGGAGCCTTATCAAACAAAACTACTCTCAGAATTGTCCTCCCAGGGAGAAATGGGGGAAGACTATATCCACCAGGTCCTATCCACCATTGGTTAGGGGTAAGCCCTAGACAGTATTCTTGTCTTGAGAATTCCATGGACAGAGGAGCTTGGCGGGCTACAATCCATGGGGTCACAAAGAACTGGACATGACTGAATAACTATCACTCACTAGACTCTATCTCCCCACACCTCTGAGCTGGGCATAGATCAAGAACAAATGGTCCCCCTGCATCACCTGTTACCAGAGGCATTCCACCTGGGCTTGAGACAGGTGTAGTCCTCCTCCTGACCCCCAATCCCTGCTCTGAGCAAAGTGGGTAGAAGTCTGCTCAGAACTAACTAGAGAAACAGGGGAGGTGGAGAAGATTTGAAGTGGAAGCCAGAAAGAAGTGCCCAATGCAAGTAGGCACTTTAACAAACGTGTTTTGATGCAAATCTTCAAAATTGGGGATCTACTGAAAATTATGGATCCCTATTTTGATAGGAATGACCCATTATCGTAATGGATTGGGTTCTGAGAATTTCATTACGAACTGGGAGTAAGGCATGTTTTACTCAGTTTTCTTTATTCTTGTGGGTATTCGCTATTGTGTGTGTGTGTGTGTGTGTGTGTGTGTGTATCAGGGTGAGATGTCCAGGCTGCCAGCAAAGACCTGATTATAAATAAAGAACAAAATGAAACGATGAGAATCTCCCTTGACAGAGAACTTTCCTTGAAACATGGGAGCCATGCTGTTTTTTTTATTTAAAAAAAATGTTTGGCTCCTCTGTATGGTATGTGGAATCTTAGTTCCTTGACCAAGGATCAAACCCGTGCACCCTGGAGGGGAAGCATGGAGTCTTAACCATTGGATGGCCAGAGAAGTCCCCAGGAGCTATGTTTTAGTAAGCGTGCTTTCTTCCTCCTAACTAGCTTATCCTTTTAAGAATAAGTGGAGACCCACCCAAACAAGGACTTAGTGACATGTATATACATATAAAATAGAATCTCTTACCCTATAAGTTTATCCTCAACTCATGGTTATTCTTACTCTCAGATTCTAGGTTAATGTTTAAAAATCTACACATATCTTGATAGTATTTATGACTCATTTGTACCAGTAATGCAGGCAATGAAATAATGTCCAGCAAACAGCTTACTCCACATTATATTAACACATTTTCTGTTCTCTATTCAGAGGCTTGGTGCAATCTGCCTAACTCTCCCCAGGAAACAAACGGCTTGGAGTCATTTCATTCACAATAAAATGTGAAAGTTCTTTTTTCCCCCTGATACAAATACCGCATGGTGCAACAGCATCAAGTTGAAATTCGAAGTTACTTTATAAATGCAAGGTGCTGTTTAGTATCAGCAAATGACGAGTCAGCGAAGACACTGCCTGTCTTACACTTGCCTGTCCCTTGGGGGCCCCCCAACAGGGGAGAGGATTATTTGCCCATGAGGCTTATCCTTAAGCCATTTGTGTTCTATCATGTTATTGAAAGATAATATTTTTTTGGCAGTTCTGAGCCTTTCCGGGAAAAGGTTACGAAATATAGGCTTAAATTCAAGAACATATGTGGACTCCAGAATCCATATAAAAGCAAGAGAAAAGTTTTCTTCTGCCTTACTAGTCCCCCTGTGGAAAATTACAGAAGACCTAACTGGGGACGTCGCTTAGAGGAAACCTGTCATTGCTGTTATGATTACTGTAATAATCACTTCTCAGGAACCTGGTTCCTCATGGAAACCGAACCAGTAATGATGCTCACAAAGTCTTTTGGCTGCACTTGCCTGTAGCTGATAAACTTGGTCAAATCCAAGAGGGGAAAATCCTATGGAAGACCCCTGCCCACCCCCATCCTACCACCAGTGATCCCAAAAGATTCATCCAGAAATGGTCAACACAGAGAAAGACCAACCTCAAATCACCCCTGGAAGCGGCCGTCCCAGGACTGAAAGGATGACAGAGCCTTGTTAAGTCTCTGGGTGTCACTGAGCCCTTGACTCATGTGTGTCATAGTTCATATGAATAAGACTTTCCTGGATTAACTCAGATAGAACTAAATTGCCCAGCGAGGAGGAGCAATTTTCATTTACAGAAAACTATTACAGGCCATAAAACTCTTTACCCATGACGCTCACCAATTACTGGTGAGCCAGGACGCTGACATCCTTCCTGCGCCATCCCACGCAGCAGGGCGGCCAGCCTTCCCCACCGCCCCCAGGCGCAGGGGTGGGGAGGGGGGTGGTCACTGCTCACGTCCCAGTCTTTCTCAACGTTACAAAGAACATCTTGTCATGCATTTATGGATGGTGCCTGTTATTCAGGGGAAATGCATACATTTGTTTAAAAGGTCCAAGTACACAGAGAAGGGGCTTGTGACTGCCGGCAGGGAGAGGGTGGAGGACGGAAGGATTGGGAATTTGAATTAGCAGATGCAAACTAGTGTATATAGGATGGATAGACAACAAGGTCCTACTGTATAGCACAAGGAACTGTTCTCAATATCCTATGATAAACCATAATGAAAGAGAATATGAAAAAGAATATACATATACATGTATAACTGAGTCACTATTGTAGAGCAGAAGTTAACATGACATTGTAACTCAGATAAAAATAAATAAAAGTAATAAAAAATAAATGAGGAATTAAAAAAAAGAAGTTGGACTTTGTGGAAGTGATGATTAGCATCTGTACCCTTCCCCAGACCCATGTTTGCAAAAACAAAGAAAATAAACCTTAAAAAAAGCTTTTTTCCCCCTATACTGTATTCTGGGAGACACATTGAAATGGCTATGTCATCACTCCAAGAAAAGCATCCTCATTTCTTCCCTCTAATGGTCTTAGACTGGAGGACCCCAACTTCATACATTCTCAGAACCTGTGTCTGGTTGCTTTGCACCCCTGGCTGAAATTTCCCAGCCACCAAGACTGGGATTATCGTTGGTCATCAGCTTCATCTGCATTCTCAGTCCAGCCAAGTGATCCCGTCACCCTCACCTAATCAGAACTTTCAACAAGGACCATTTCTATCAAAAACTAAGCTGCCCTCCTTCCCTCTCAATTTTTAGGAGACATGGATTCCTATTTTATGCAGAAAATGGCAACCAATAGTCACCCTTGGCTGCCACCAAGTCTGCCAGCCTCCTTGAGCTTCGTCTCCTTTTTCATCCTTCCCTTCATCCTTTCCAAGGCCAAGCTCTCCATCAGTGCACTGGTCTACAGCCCCTCCTCTCCGAGATCCCCCTCATTGTCATCTCTTCTTCTTGTGTCTTTAACATCTCTGTCTCCTGGCCCTGGGACCAGCACTCCTCCAGCCACTTCCCCATCTTCCCTCACAAGTCAACTGAAGGGCATACTTGTCTGTAGCAGTGACTGTTATTGGCTCCTTGTCATCCAGTCCCCTTCTTTCTTTTGGAAACAACTTCCCTTGGCTTTGGCTGGTCCCTCGCTTGTGACTATGTGGTCAGCCTCTCTTGCCCCCCTGCCAGCTGGGGAGCCCATGCCACTGAGCTCTGGCCTGGGGTCCGCATGGGGTGGTGTGGGCTGCTCTGAAGTGTGTCTCAGAGGAGAGGCTTACCCTTGCTTCCTCATTCCCCTCCCTGAGGACTGGACCGTGGACCTGAGGTTGTGAGCTGCCCTTGACCAAATGGACACAGGCGACACCTGGGGAGGGCTGGGGTCGGGGCAGAGCAGGCTGTAGAAGAAGCCACTGGATAACTTGGTGGAATGGAGCCGCCCACCTGATGTACCCCAGGCTTGGACAGGAAAGAGAAATAAACCCCGTGTCTTTTCTTTTTTAATTTTAAAAATTTATTTATTTTAATTGGAAGCTAATTACTTTACAATATTGTAGTGGTTTTTGCCGTACATTGACATGAATCAGCCATGGGTGTACATGTGTTCCCCATCCTGAACCCCCCTCCCACCTCCCTCCCCATCCCATCCCTCTGGGTCATCCCAGTGCACCAGCCCTGAGCACCCTGTCTCATGCATCGAACCTGGACTGGCGATCTGTTTCACATATGATAATATATATGTTTCAATGCTATTCTCTCAATTCATCCTACCCTCGCCTTCTCCCACAGAGTCCAAAAGACTGTTCTATACATCTGTGTCTCTTTTGCCGTCTCGCACATAGGATTATCGTAACCCTGTGTCTTGTCTGAGCGGCTGTCATGTATGTGAAAGCAGCCCAACCTCTATCTTAACTAAGATACTGTCACCAAGACATGGAAGCAACCTAAGTGTCCATTGACAGATGAATGGATAAAGAAGATGTGAGATACAAACATGCACAATGGAATATTACTGAGATGTAAGAAAAAACAAAATAATGCCATTTGCAGCAACACGGATGGACCTGGAGATTATTATACTAAGTGAAATAAGCCAGACAAATATCATATAATATCACTTAGACATGGAATCTAGAAAAAAAATGATAGAAATGAATTTATTTAAGAAACAGAAACAGACTCAAAGACACAGAAAACAAACTCATGGTTATCCCTTAGGGGAGGAAGGTTAAATTAGGAGCTTGGAATTAACACAGACACACTCCTATATATAAAATAGATGAACAACAAGGACCTACCATATAGCAGAGGGAACGATACTCAGTATTTTGTGATAAGCTATAAAGGAAAAGAATCTGAAAAAGGATATAGAAATGAAGATATAGATATGCTGGACGGGCCAAAAAGTTCATTTGAGTTTTTGTACCATCTTCTGGAAAAACCAAACAAATTTTTTTGCCAACCCAATATGTATGTGTATGTTTAACTGAAACACTTTGCTGTATATCTGAAACTGACACAACACTGTAAATCAACTATACTTCAAAAAATAAACAAATAAAAGAGGAATGTAATTTCCAAACCTAATTCTCAAGGAGAAAAACAATATTGTCTGTGCTCACTGTCTACCCCTCTCTTCCATCACTCACTCCTCAACCCACTGCAACCAAGCTTCCCCACCACCAGGCTGAAAGTGCTCTCATCAAGGTCACAGAGAAACCACGAGCAAAATCCAGTAGGCCCTTGTCCATCCTTGGACACCCTGCAGTTTCTGACCATTCCCCCAGAGTCCCCCGCTGATCGTCATCTCTGCCTTGGCCTCTGTCTCATAGACTCTCCCACCTTCCTCCAGCTCTCTGATCTCTTCTGTTTTCACCATGCACCCTCCCAGAGTGATTCTCCGTTGCCATGCATTCAACCATCAGAGACAACGGCTCTGGCAAGTTTAAGCTAAAATGGAATTGATGAGGAGATAGAGTAGATCGAAGGATCAAAGTAAAAGTAAAGAATCAGGGACTCCCCTCGTGGTCCAGTTGTTAAGAATCTTTCTGCCAATGCAGGGGACCCAGGTTCAATTCCTGGCCCAGGAAGATTCCACATGCCCTGGGGCAACTAAGCCTGTGTGTCACAACAACCAAAGCCCAAGTGCCTAGAGCCTGTGCTCTGCAACAAGAGAAGTCACTGCAATGAGAAGCCCACACACCGCAACTACAGAGTAGCCCCTGCTTGCTGCAACTAGAGAAAGCCTGCTCTCAGCAACAGAGACCAAGCACAGCTGAACATAAATAAATAAGTAAATAATAAACTTAAAAAATAGAAGTGAAGCACCAGGCTTGGAAAGAACAAGAACAGGGACCAGGGGAACAGGAACAAAGTGATAATTTCATCAGGTTGTCCCCTCTGGGATAACCCAGCTCTGGCCATTTGAAATGTTTGCACAATTCTGCTAAGCATTTCAGTTTCAGAGAGAGAGAATACTTGATCAATCTAACTGGTGTCACAAACCCAGCCCTTGGCAAGGGAAGGAAGAGCCTTTTAATGGACAATTTTATCAAGATTGCATCCAACTAGAGAGGATTAGATTCCCAACCTGTACTGTCACACCGTGAAGTGAAGTGAGGTGAAAGTTGCTCAGTTGTGTCTGACTCTTTGCGACCCCATGGACTATACAGTCCATGGAATACTCCAGGCCAAAATACTGGAGTGCGTAGCTTCTCTCTTCTCCAGGGGATCTTCCCAAACCCAGGGATGGAACCCAGGTCTTCTGCATTGCAGGCAGATTCTTTACCAGCTGAGCCACAAGGGAAGCCCCAGAATACTGGAGTGGGGAGCCTATTCCTTCTCCAGCTTCCTGACCCAGGAATTGAACTGGGGTCTCCTGAATTGCAGGTGGATTCTTTACCAACTGAGCTACGAGGGAAGCCCAGGAGCCAGAAAGTTGAGTGCCAACAAGCAAAAGTAACAAGAGTCATTCCAAATCATCCCTCTCTGCCCAACAGCCATGCATTCTGCTTCGTATGCAAATAATTACGAACAGCCTGAAATAAAACACAATTATTACATGTGCCAATGAAAATGAACCTCTTTATTATCCAACACCAATAACTCATACACAAATGTATCCAGTTTCAAGTTCAGAATCTGGAGGAAAGTCTGTTTTTCCTCTGGTTCTGTCACAATTCCATGTGGACATGCTGCAGACTGGGCTTCCCAGGTGGTGCTGGTTGTAAAGAACCTGCCTGTCAAGTCAAGAAATGTAAGAGATGTGAGTTTGATCCCTGGGTCAGGAAGATCCCCTTGGAGGAAGGCATGTCAACCCATTTCAGTATTCTTGCCTGGAGAATTCCATGGACAGAGGAGCCTGATGGGCTCCAGTCTATGGAGTCACAAAGAGTTGGACATGATTGAAGCAGACTATGAGTTAAAAGCTAAATTTAGCACCACAAACATATTCTATATGTAACTGAAAAGTAAAGAAAGAAAAAGAAGGGGTGAATACCCCTACCTCCACTCCTGGGTCCCCAGACATACATATTTCGGCCACAGGGAGAAAGGCAGCAAGCATGAACCTCTGGATGGAAGCTGGATGTTCAACCTCCTTGCAGCACTCACTTTCACAAGCTCTGGACTCCCATCTGATGCGGTAACTGAGCTCTCAGAATACCATGTCAGCATCTGCATTAGTTGGTATTCTACTGAGGACCAGAGCCAATAGAATGCACATATTTATGTACAGAGATTTATTATAAGGGATTGGCCCAGATGATTATGGAGGCTCATAAGGCCATAGATCTACAGCAGTCAGGATGTTGGAGACCCTAAGTGAGCTGATGGTGTAGTTCCAGTTTGAATGCTAGCAGGCTTGACACCCAGAAAGAGCCAATGAATCCGTTTGAGTCCAAAATCAGGAGAAAGATCAAAGCAGTCAGGCAGGAGGAGTCCTCCCTTACTTGCCAGAGGGTTGACCCTTTTGTTCTATTCAGGCCTTCAAATGATTGGATGGGGCCCACCACATTGGGGAAAGCAATCTGCATTATTCAGTCTACCAATTCCAAAGTTAATCTCATTATGAAATACCCTTACAGACACACCCAGAATAATGTTTTGACTAAACATCCAGGCACTCTGTGGCCCAGTTAAGTTGACACAAAACTAACCATCATAGCATCCTGTAAAGCCAGTGCTTTGGGGGCTTGTGGACGCGGTAAGACAGGCAACTCTCAATGGGGTGAGGCTGGGCCACAGACATTGAGGGTCAGAGCCACCACATTATAGCTTTTCCAAACTGAAGTGCCTTCTCTGGCTCTTTGGCCCTTTCCAAACTGGTGGCTTTTGGCAACTGGGAAGCTAAAGATGACATATGTAGTCTCCCAAACCCAGCAATTCTCCAAGCATGTTCCTCATTCTCACTTGATGGCAGGGACTCAAAGAGCAGTGACTGTCCTTTTGTAACAAGGAAGAGCAAAGCTGACTCCATATTGGATCTGTTTCTTTTACTTTAACCGTTTTCTTCTGTTGCTCTTGCTACAAGTTAATCACTGGGAGTTTGTGATGGACAGGGAGGCCTGGTGTGCTGCGATTCATGGGGTCGCAAAGAGTAGGACATGACTGAGCGACTGAACTGAACTGAACTGAACTGAATCACTAAATGGATGTTACTTATAAGCTTAAATCATATAGAATGGCACCACCTTAATGGCAGAAAGAAAAGAGGAACTACAGAGCCTCCTGATGAAGATGAAAGAGGAGAGAGAAAAACCTGGCTTAAAAATCAACATTTAAAAAACCATGGCATCTGGTCCCATCATTGCATGGCAAATAAATGGGGAAAAAATGGAAACAGTGACAGACTTCATTTTATTGGGCTCCAAAATCACTGCAGAAGGTGACTGCAGCCATGAAGTTAAGAGATACTTGCTCCTTGGAAGAAAAGCTATGACCAACCTAGACAGAGTATTAAAAAGCAGAGACATCACTTTGCTGACAAAGGTCAATATAGTCAAGCTATGGTTTTCTTAAAAGTCATGTATGGATGTGAGAGCTGGACCATAAAGAAGGCTGAGCAACAAAGAATTGATGGTTTTGAACTGTGGTGCTGGAGAAGACTCTGGAGAGTCCTTTGGACTGCAAGGAGATCAAACCAGTCAGTCCTAAAGGAGATCAACCCTGAATATTCATTGAAAGGACTAATGATGAAGCTGAAGCTCCAATACTATGGGCACCTGATGCAAAGAGCTGACTCATTGGAAAAGACCCTGATGCTGGGAAAGATTGAAGGCAGAAGGGGAAGGGGATGACAGAGGATGAGATGGTTGGATGGCATCATTGACTCAATGGACATGAGTTTGAACAAACTCTGGGAGATAGTGAAGGACAGGGAAGCCTGGCATGCTGCAGTCCATAGGGTTGCAAAGAGTTGGACAAGACTGAGTGACTGAACAAGAACAACAGTAATTACAGAATGGCCAATCTCTGAGAACCCAGCCTCACATGTAGTGAGCATTAAGCTAAAACACCTCTGATTAGCTCACAGGAACACCCTGACCAGACCAACCTATGCATGGCTGCAGAAAGGAAGAAATTAACACATCCCCTCCAGAGTTTGACTGGAACCAGGAAGTGTTTGAATTTGCTCCCTCCCACTTCAGTATAAAAGAAGCCTGAATTCTAACTCAGAGAAAATGGTTCTTCGGGACACGAGTCAACCATTTTCTTGGTCTGCTGGCTTTCCGAATAAAATTGCTGTTTCTTTACCCAGTACCTTGTCTCTCGATTTATTGGCCTGTCTGCAGTGAGCAGTATGAGCTTGGACTCAGTAAAACCTTCACTTTGGAGGGCAAATCCTAGCATATCACAGACCACAGGACCTCCAGAAATTTCACAGACCCTGGTACCTTCATCGGATTTCATCTTCCACCATCAGTCACTTATGTTTCTCACCAAGTTGTCTGTGACACTTGCTACCTCCGGCAGTTACTGTCTAAACTGGGGGATGTGGGGTTATGACTGTTCATCCTCCCATCCATCCAAATCATCCATGAGTTCAAGATTAAGAGTACTTTGTAACACAGGGCACAAGGATTCGAAGACAAGGCAAACCGATCAAAAGAGAAAAACCGAAAAGCATCATGAGCAAGAAGAATCACTCTCCTAATTTTACCATCACAGATTTGGAATACATTTGCCTCCTGTTTATGGGGCTTTCGAGAAGGCTTTTGTTCTGTCCCATTGAGTTGAGTTAACGAGGGTAATGAACTTGGAAACTGAAAAGAATTACTGTCTGGGCAGCTCTTTCAGGTTCCCAATGATTCTTTTCATGTGGTCTATTTCCTGGTGGCAATAACATTTGTTTACCTTGAAAATGAGAGAAGACACTTTTATGGCAGGCCGTCCCCATGGTGCGCTGATCCGAGTTTACGAGAGGCTCTGAGTTATCCCCTCCCGTGAGGAGCTGGGGAACCGGGTGAAAGCGGTTGACTCCACCAGAAGTAGATTCAATGAGAGAAGAGAGAAAGGGACAGATTTATTCCCATTCTACTTGTCCTCCAGAACACTCCTTTCATCAGAATGCAAAGAGTTATAGCCCCAGAAGAGAAGAGAGTCTGCCACATTGAATATTTTGCCTGGGTGTTGAGGTTAGGAGTTTGGGAACTTTCTCCCCTATTATGCGATTCTGGCAGTTGATACACTTTGTATTTTTCAATATATAATCTTTTACAAAAAATTTTGGCCGCAGCTCTTGGCACATAGAATCTTCTCTCCCTAACCAGGGATCAAACCCATACCCCATGCATTGAAAGCTCAGAGTCTTAACCACTGGACTACCAGGGAAGCCCCATTTTTCAATTTCTAAAGTTTCATCTATGAGTTTATAAATATTTCCCCCTTCTTGAAGTAATCAAAGTTTTCATGACTTATCACATGTTAAGCATTTCGTAACCTCCACAATGAGACTATTCATATCCTGTGGAACAAACAAAAACGATTCTCAAGGGAGAATGGGAAGCACAATTTCACATCCATGTTGAAGCCACTGTCGTAACGTCACACGGCTGCCCATCACCAGAGAAGCATAAATTTCATTACAGGATCCTTATCCACAGATGCAAGAGTCATGTTTGGGTCCTGATTTTACAAAAGTTGTCATGGACGAGTTTTAAGATGTTAATTTTTGTGATGAGTATCTTTTCAGACATTTTAATAAACCCAATAACTAAATTTTCTGTTTAAATTTTTAAAAAAGGTTTTTGCTAGGAGGAGCCAAATTCCTTTGGCAGTCCAGTGAACTCTGGTTTCTAATCTAGTTTGTACTTGAGATAATAGATGGTTTGTTTCTGAGATAATAGATAGTTCCTGGGGAAAACAGCAGAGTGCATGCAATGGGTGTAAGTCCTAAGTAGGACCCAGGAGCGGATAATATTTGTTAGAAGACAGACATGCTGTTTCCTTTTTAAGAATAAAGGGGAAAATCCATCTTTTCTGAATACAAAAGCCAGCACGGAGACCTTCCTTACTTGGTGTGGCGGCACACTATAATTCTTCTCATTTTTGGCTTCTTTCTCACATTGGAGAAAGAGTGAAGGAAAACCAGAAAGGAAAATCACTGTCTTTTCTCTGATTGGTTGGGGCCATTTGAGAAGCCTATTCTTACCCAAGAAGAAAGGCTACTGGAAGATTAACAGAGCTACAGGCAAAGGCCGATCATAGCAACGGACTCCCCCAAAACCATCCTCGGGAGGGCAAATGTGGAAGGGAAACACCCTGACAAAGCTCTGAGAGAGGAACTGATAGTAATTAAGGACAAATGTAGGGAAATCACATTGTAAATTTGTTTTAAAATCTGTTGAAGTGCTTTAAAAACTTTTATTGTGAAAAATGACAGATATAAAAATAAGAGAAAAATATCACGAACTCATATACCCATCATGCACCTTCAACAAAACCTTGTCCCCTATCATTACTGTCAAGCAAACCCCAGATACAATTTCCTCAATTAATTTTTCATTGTTGTTGTTCAGTCGCCCATTCATATCCAATTCTTTGCGACCCCATGGACTGTAGCACGCCAAGCCTCCCTATCCCCCATCATCTCCTGGAGTTTGTCCAAGTTTATGTCCATTGCATTGGGTGATGCCATTCAGCCATCTCATCCTCTGATGTCCTCTTATTCTTCTGCTCACAAGCTTTCCCAGCATCAGGGACTTTTCCAATGAGTTGGCTATTTGCATCAGATGACCAAAATACTGGAACTTCAACTTCAGCATCAGTCCTTCCCATGAGTATTCAGGGTTGATTTCTCTTAAGATTGACTGGTTTGATCTCCATGCTGTATCAATATATACCTCTAAAAGATAAAGATTCTTTAAAAAAAAAATGAAATAGCACACTCCTCCCAAATTAACAAGAATTCCCTGTATTATTAGAGCTCATATTTGGCCATTGGTTGGGGCTTCCCTGGTAGCTCAGAAGTTAAAGCATCTGCCTCCAATGTGGGGAACCTGGGTTCAATCTCTGGATCGGGAAGATTCCCTGGAGAAGGAAATGGCAACCCACTCCAATATTCTTGCCTGGATAATCCCATGGATGGAAGAATTTGGTAGGCTACAGTCCACGGGGTCGCAAAGAGTCGGACACAACTGAGCAACTTCACTTTCTTTCAATGGAAGCAGGATATTCCAGTAAGATGCATACATTGCAATTATCCTCTTAAAAATGAGTTGATTTTTTGGGGGGAAGGGTGGATTAATCGCCTGTATTAAAACCTTCTATACACAGAGAGCAGGAGCCTGGTTCTTTGTCTGAATTCCTGGGTGCATGAGGGAGAAATAACATGGCTTTTGCTTGGAGGTGGTAGAGAAGGTGGCCTTAGCTGAGATATAGCTCGGCGTCCCAGGTCTCTCCTGGTGAAAGTGGTGTAGTGGTCAATACTGGCGATCACTTTTTGGCAATGGCAGAGACACCCCCATCCTTTGAGGAACGGGGATCAGATACACCAGCACGGACCCAGTGCCTCATGCTCTGTCATCTTCCAGGGAGCCAGGTGGCACCTGCCTGTCTTGTTCCCCAGTGGTACCACCTCACAGGGCTGATGGAGAACTTGGCGGGTACAGGGCACCATGTGTGGCAAATGGCTACTTCCTTGGGGCCCTTGACCTTCGGTCACTGGAATTCCCAAAGCCTCAGCATCTTGCACCTGCTTAGCTGGCCAGAGCCCTGTTTTCTTTCTTCCCAGGTGTGACATTTAGAACCTCATCCTGGAGTGATGGCCCTTGAAGCAGTCAACGACCTCAGATGCCTGATGGGCAGGAGAAGAGACCAGGTGTTTTCTCGGGAAAGAAGGTGAATGCCCTTTTCCAGGTTATATTAGATTATGGCTTGGACTTGTAAATTCCCAGTCCAGAGAATGTCACCATAACTTGTGATGGGTGAAGAACTTAGACTCCAGGCCAGATGGTGGGAACTCCCTGGATCCACTGCGTGTGGCCCAGGAGAAGCTACTCAGCCTCAGTTTCCTCACCCATCAAGGGATGAGTCAGTGCGTGTAAAGTAACCAGCTTCAAGTATTAGTGTCAGTTGTTCAGTGATGTCTGACTGTTTGCAACCCCAGGGACTGTAGCCTGACAGGCTCCTCTGTTCAAGGGATTTCCCAGGCAAGAAAACTGGAGTGGGGTGCCATCTCCTTCTCCAGGGGATCTTCCTGACCCTGGGATCCCACCAGGGTCTCCTGCATTGCAGGCAGATTCTTTACCATCTGAGCCACCAGGGAAGCCCCTGGGGTCCATGGGGTCATAGAGTTGGACACAGCTAGGCAGATGAGCACAAAGTACCCCATACTAATCAAAGTGTGAGGCGCTGGGAGGTGCTGGGCCTGCCTGCCTTGGTGTGGCTGACGTTTGTCTCACTCCTTACCTTCGCTGCAGGTGCCTTTACTTTCTTTTTGTTTGTTTGTATTTTTATTTATTTGGTTAAGCTGCATGGCTTGTGGAATCTTAGTTCCCCCACTGGGGATTGAACCCATGCCCTTAGCAATAAAAGCATGGAGTCCTAACCACTGGAGAGCCAGGGAATTCCTGCGTTTACTTTCTGTAAGACTAAGTCCAAGCCTTTCCTCTTGACCTGGCCATCCTCCCCTTGTTCCTCTGGCTTTTCCCAGTTGTCAACACTTGAAATTCATCTTCCATTCATCTCACTCATCCTCCATTCATCTCTCCTTTCTTCATTACAACACCTCCTAACTGACATCTCTGCCTTCTCTCTTTTCTTTGCAAGCCCATTCTCCACGTTGTCATCTCCTCCTCTCTGAGACCATCCACTTCCTTCACACCAGACACTCTTTGTCATAGTTCTCACCTTCTTAATCTGAAAGCATTTTGTTGTTCTTTTCCTTGCAGATTATCTCATGGATGTACGTGCTATTTCCCTTTTCCAGCTCTTTCCCGGTGGCTAGAGATCCAGCCCTGGACAATACAGAGAAGGTCACTGTACTTGAGGAATGTATGCTCTAGTGGAAGTTGGTGCAATAGATTGGCAATCAGGAAATACATACATGAGCAAGATCTTTGCAAAGAGTGACAAGTGTGCAAAGACTCCTTCCCCCAAAAATACCAACCCAGGATGATGTGAAAGAGAACGATAGGGCTGTTGCTGGGAGACAATTTCCACAGATGTCCTGCATTTCTGCATGTCTTGGGAACAGGGGCAGCCTTTGCCCTGCATTCTCTTTGCAAGGATGTTTGTTTAGTCAACACCCTGGAAGACAGGGATGGTGTGTCTCTTGGGGGCAAAGGGCAGGGTTGTTTACTGTCTGATGTTATAAAGTCACTCTTAGGGCAGAGATGAGGCAGGTGTGTTTGCGCCCATTTATAACAGATCTGGGTTCCCTAAAGTCAGGGTGCCTCCAACGCATTGAGCAGGCAGTTTGCCCCTGGACTGCTCCGTTCAGCTGCCTGGGACTTGAGGAGCAACAGAAACCAGGGCAAACATGAAACTCTGCTGCCTGCTGCAGTGAGTGACAGAGCCCTTTATCTCTGAACTGGATGTCTTATATCCTCTGCCAGCATCTATGAAACTGCAGACTTAACATCTCAGGCCCTTCATCATTCTCCTGCTATGTGCCTGCCTCTGCCTTAAGTACTTGGAACACACAGTATTGAATAAAATGCTCAAATATTCCTGAACTCATGGAACTTAGACTTTATTGCAAGAAAGACATATAGGGGAATTTCCTGGTGGTCCAGGAGTTAGAACTGGGTGCTTTCCCTGCCGTGGGCCTGGATTCAATCCCTGTTCATGGGCTTAAGATTCCACAAATGGCATGTTGCAGCCAAAAAAAGAAAAAGAAAAGAAAAAAACCTACTTAAATCTTAAATAATAGAGATAAAATCTTATATTATGTAGCATAATATAATATATAATTGACAAATGATGGAAAGAATGAAATAGGGGTGTGCTATGAAGTGCTGGGATAGGGGAAAAGATTTATAATTTAAAAAAATTTTTTCTTGGCCGCATCAAGAATTGTTAAGCTTTTTTCAAATGGTTATATATCCTTTCTTGTTCCTATAATATTTCTCTCTTCTCCTTCATAAGTTATTTTAATTTTATGGGTTCAAGGACTTTATCATTCATTACTATAATGTCAGCTCTGATAGATGAAGCATCTCTTTCTTTCATTAAAAAAATATATATATAAAAAATATATATATATACACACACACACACACAGCATGTGGGATCTTGGTTCCCTGACCAGGGATCAAACCTGTGCTGCTTGCATTGGAAGCATGGAGTCCTTTATAATTTTAATTGGATATAAAATCAGAGGCAACTCAGTATTTGCACAGTTGTTCTGGCTAAGGGAGGGCATTTAGGGTCTATCCTAGGTGTAAAGGGAACCAGTGAATGTGTGTGCAGGGCAGCGATAACATCTGATTTGCTTTGTTAGAGATCACCCCAGCTGCAGGGCAGGCAATGGATTGTAGCTGAGAAAGCAGGGAACTAGAACTACACAAGCAAGAGCTGCTGGTGAGCAGAGATTGGAAAGAAGGGGAGGGAGATGAGTATGTTTTGGAAATAGAACTGATGGGGTTTTTTTGTAGATTGGTTCCTTATCTCTGGAAGATTTCATCAGCATTTCTCTGCACTATATCCAGTTCTTACACATGTGAATGTGTGTACTTGTGTGTGTAAATGCAGGAGCCGTACTAGAAATATTTGATAATGTCTTAGACATAAATAGAATGATAATGTGTGCCCTCAATCTTTCAGTCATGTCCGACTCTTTGTGACCCCATAGACTGTAGCCCGCCAGGCTCCATTGTCCATGGGATTTTTCAGGCAAGAATACTGGAGTGGGTTGCCATTTCCTTCTCCAGGAGATCTTCCTGATCGAAGGACTGAAACTGTGTCTCCTGTATTAGCAGGTGGATTCTTTACCACTGCACAAACTTAAACATGACATTTTATAAAATATGTAAATAGTTTAAATACTATATGAGAATTTAAAATATACATCTTAAATTTCTAAATAAATGGAATTATATATTTTAATAAAATTGATTTTAAAGTGATACATTGTAACAAACAATTCATCAAGTAGATCTAGCAATATCTAAATTATTTGTTGAATACACAATGGAATATTACCCAGCCATTAAAAAGAATTCATTTGAATCAGTTTTAATGAGATGGATGAAACTGGAGCCCTTTATACAGAGTGAAGTAAGCCAGAATGATAAAGACCAGTACAGTATACTAATGCATATATATGGAATTTAAAAAGATGGTAATGATAACCCTATATGCAAAACAGAAAAAGAGACACAGATGTACAGAACAGAGTTTTGGAATCTGTGGGAGAAGGCGAGGGTGGGATGTTCTAAGAGAATAGATTGAAACAAGTATACTATCAAGGGTGAAACAGATCACCAGCCCAGGTTGGATGCATGAGACAAGTGCTCAGGGCTGGTGCACTGGGAAGACCCAGAGGGATGGGATGGGGAGGGAGGTGGGAGGGGGGATTGGGATGGGGAACATATGTAAATCCATGGCTGATTCATGTCAATGTGTGGCAAGAACCACAACAATATTGTAAAGTAATTAGCCTCCAACTAATAAAAATAAATGAAAAAAAATTATTTGTTGATTTTTACACATTGTGGGTATAATTTTGGTTGTTTTTTGGGCATGGGTATCACTAGTTATATAATACCACTAGCAACTCTGAGCTATGATTTGATATTGGAAATGACACTACCAAGAAAAACTGTGAGAAACTTCGAAATCTGCAAAAAAATAGTGGTGGATGTCTTCACTCCTGGCTTAGATGCACCTTTGTTTCTGAGTTAGCTCACAGCTCTGTAAGTTATAGAGACCAATAGAAATACAATTGCTTTTTGTTGATTGAAATGCAAACAAATATTGTCCAATGGAGATACAAATAAACTATTTCCCTAGGGATATTGGCCTGCTTTGCCTCAAACTGCACATCTATTTGTTTTAGCATTCCTGATTTTTTTATACAGGGTGTGTTCTCTGAATTTTCCTCTGAGCTAATTGTAATGTCCTTCTGCTCCCTTCTTCAATTAATGAGTTAAGTAAAATCTTCCCTGGTGGCTCAGACGGCAAAGAATCCACCTGCAATGCGGGACAACCGTGTTCGGACCCTGGGTTGGGAAGATCCCCTGGAGAAGGGCATGGCAACCCACTCCAGTATTCTTGCCTAGAGAATCCCCATGGACAGAGGAGGCTGGTGGGCTACAGTCCATGGGGTTGCAGAAAGTTGGCCATAACTGAGTGACAAAGCACAGCAAAATCTTTGACTTGAATTTGGGCAAACTCTGGGAGATGGTGAGGGACAGGGAGGCCTAGTGTGCTGCAGTCCATGGGGTCGCAAAGAGTTGCACACGAATGGGCGACTGAACAACAACAACGAAATCTTTGACAGTTTCCCTGGTGGCTCAATAGTAAAGCATCTGCCCTACAACGCAGGAGATGTGGGCTCAGTCCCTGGGTTGGGAAGATCCTCTGGAGAAGGAAATGGCAACCTACTCCAGTATCCCAGGGACTGAGGAGCCTGGTGGGCTACAGTCCATGGAGTCATAAGAACTGGACATGACTTAGAGACTAAACCACCACCATCAAAATCTTTAACATGTGTTCATCTAATATCTGTATGAATTAAGATTTTTGATATTTTGAAATGACATCAAATTCTTCCAAGGCTCTCTCCGTTAAACAGATAGCTGTTGGGTTATCTATCATTTCCACAACTAGAGATTTTTTTCTTAACGTTGGTGATATTGGTCAAGATGCTGAAAGTGAAAAGGGTTATTTCCTCAGTTGTGTCCAACTCTTTGCGACCCCATGGACTGTAGCCTGCCAGGCTCCTTTGTCCATGGAATTCTCCGAGCAAGAATACTGGAGTAGGTTGCCGTTTCCTTCTTCAGGAGATCTTCACAACCCAGAGATCAAACCTGGGTCTCTTGCATTGCAGGCGGGTTGTTTACCATTTAAGCTACTGCCTAATCCTCTCTCAATTTCTACTGAACAAATAGCAATAACATTATTTTTTTTTTCTAGTTGTCTTTATACTGCTTGAGATTTTTAAAGAATTCAACTTCTTTATTATCAATAAGTCATAAAAAGGGCTTCCCTGGTGGCTCAGTGGTAAAGAATCCTCCTAATGCAGAAGCCATGGATTTGACACCTAGGTCTGGAAGATCCCCTACAGAAGGAACAGCCTGGAATGCAAAGTCAAGTGGGCCTTAGAAAGCATCACTACAAACAAAGCTGTTGGAGGTGATGGAATTCCAGTTGAGCTATTTCAAATCCTAAAAGATGATGCTGTGAAAGTGCTGCACTCAATATGCCAGCTAATTCGGAAAACTCAGCAGTGGCCCCAAGACTCAAAAAGTCAGTTTTCATTTCAATCCCAAACAAGGGCAATGCCAAAGAATGTTCAAACTACTGCACAATTGCACTCATCTCACATGCTAGCAAAATAATGCTCAAAATTCTCCAGGCCAGGCTTCAAGTACATGAATCATGAACTTCTAGATGTTCAAGCTGGATTTAGAAAAGGCAGAGGAACCAGAGATCAAATTGTCAACATCCGTTGGATCATAGAAAAAGCAAGAGAATTCCAGAAAAACATCTACTTCAGATTTATTGATTACGCCAAAGCCTTTGAATGTGTAGATCACAACGAACTGTGGAAAATTATTCAAGGGATGGGAATACCAGACCACCTTTCCTTCCTCCTGAGAAATCTGTATGCAGGTCAAGAAGCAACAGTTAGAATAGGACATGGAACAACAGACTGGTTCCAAACCAGGAAAGGAGTATGTTAAGACTGTATATTGTCACTCTGCTTATTTAACTTATAGGCAGAGTACATCATTTGAAATGCTGGGCTGGATGAAGCACAAGCTGGAATCAAGTTTGCTGGGAGAAATATCAATAACCTCAGATACACAGATGACACCACTCCTATGGCAAAAAGTGAAGAGGAACTAAAGAGCCTCTTTTAAAAAAATTAATTTATTTATTTTAATTGGAGGCTAATTACTTTACAATATTGTCGTTTTTGCCATACATTGACAAGAATCAGTCATGGGTGTACATGTGTCCCCCATCCTGAACCCCACTCCCACCTCCCGCCCCATCCCATCCTTCAGGGTTGTCCCAGTGCACTGGCTTTGACTGCCCTGTTTCATGCATCAAACTTGGACTGGTGATCTAGTTCACATGTAGTAATATCCATGTTTTAATGCTATTCTCTCCTCTTGATGAAAGTGAAACAGGAGAGTGAAAAAGCTGGCTTAAAACTCAACATTCAAAAAATGAAGACTATTGCATCCAGTCCCATCACTCCATGGCAAATAGATGGAGAAACAATGGAAACAGTGACAGACTTTTTATTTTTTGGGGCTCCAAAATCACTGCAGATGGTGACTGCAGCCATGAAATTAAAAGATGCTTGCTCCTTGGAAGTAAAGCTATAACCAACCAGCCTAGACAGCATATTAAAAAGCAGAGACACTACTTTGCTGACAAAGGTCTGTCTAGTCAAAGCTATGGTTTTTCCAGTAGTTATGTACGGATATGAGAGTTGGATCATAAAGAAGGCTGAGTGCCGAAGAATTGATGCTTTTGAACTGTGGTGTTGGAGAAGACTCTTGAGAGTCCCTTCAACTGCAAGGAGATCAAATTAGTCAATCCTAAAAGAAATCAGTCCTGAATATTCTTTAGAAGGAAGGACTGATGCTGAAGCTGAAACTCCAATACTTTGGCCATCTGATGCAAAGAGCTGACTCATTGGAAAAGACCCTGATGCTGGGAAAGATTGAAGGCAAGAAGAGAAGAGGACGACAGAAGATGAGATGGTTGGACGGCATCACTGACTTGACGGACATGAGTTTGAGCAAGCTCTGGGAGTTGGTGATGGACAGGGAAGCCTGATGTGATGCTTCATGGGTCTCAAAGAGTTGGACATGACTGAGCAACTGAATTGAACTGAAGGGAATGTAGTTTCACAAAATCCCATTAAGGATTATATAAGCAAACATGAAAGACTACAGCTGTATGCTATTTTACATAAGGATATTTTATGATTTATCTTTTTACCTTTTGAAGGATGTTCAGATTCTTTGCAGCTTTTCACTCTGAGGAACTATGCTACCAGGAATATCCATAGTGTGTTCACATCTCATGAGTCAGGAATTTCTCTAGGTTTCACTGTAGACATGTGGAACTGACTGGTGAATAAACAGATGCTTTGGGGTTTTGTTTTCTGCTTAGAATTTTTTTTGAAATATAATTGATTTACAATGTTGTGTTAGTTTCGGGTGTACAACAAAGTGGAAAAGAATATATATCCTTAGGTTATTACTAGATTTCAAGTTATAGTTCCCTGTGCTAAACTGTAGGTCCTTTTTGTCTATTTTATATATAGTAGTTTGTATCTGCTAATCCCAGTTTCCCCAACTATCTCCTTTGGTGACCATAATTTGTTTTCTATGTCTATGAGTCTACTTCTGTTTTGCATATAAGTTCATTTTTATAATTTTTTAAAATTCAACATATGACTGATACACGATGTTTGTCTGTGTCTCACTTAACTTCACTTAGTGTGATGATCTCTAGGTCCACCCGTGTTGCTGCAAATGGCATTCTTTTACATGGACAAGTATTATTCTATTGTATTGTTATTGTTTAGTCACTAAGTCTTGTCTAACTCTTCTGTGACTGCATGGACCGTAGCCCACCAGGCTCCTATGTCCATGGGATTTTCCAGGCAAGAACACTGGAGGGGTTGCCATTTCCTTTTCCAGGGGATCTTCCCAACCCAGGGGTTGAATCCATGTCTCCTGCACTGCAGGTGAATTTGTTGCCAGTGAGCCATCAGGGAAGCCCTTTCCATTGTGTATGAGGTGTACATTGTATATGTATATTCTACATATATATACTATATGTGTGCATGCATGTGTGCTAAGTCGCTTCAGTTGTGTCTGATTCTTTGCAGCCTTATGGACTGTAGCTCACCAGGCTTCTCTGTCTGTAGGATTCTCCAGGCAAGAATATTGGAGTGGGTTGGTATGTCCTCCTCTAGGGAATCTTCCCGATCCAAGGATTGAACCCAAGTCTCTTACGTCTCCTACATTGGCAGACAGGTTCTTTACCACTAGTGCCACCTGGGAAACCCATATATTGTATGTTTATATGTATATTGTATATCTTCTTTATCCACTCATCTGTCCATGAACACTTAGATTGCTTTCATGTCTTGGCTATTGTCTTGGGAAATAGTGCTGCTATGAACATTGGGGTGCTTGTATCTTTTCAAATTACATTTTTCTCCAGATATGTGCTCAGGAGTAGGCTTGGAAGATCATATGTCAGCTCTATTTTTAGTTTTTTGAGAAATTCACATACTGCTCTCCATAATTTCTGCATCAACTTATATTCCCGCCAACAGTTCCTTTTTCTCCACACCCTCTCCAGCATTTATTATTTGTAGACATTTTAATGATGGCTGGAATGAGCGTTTTAACTTTACTAGATGTTTTTGACTTGGTCCCTGAAGTGGTTGCCCCATTTACAAAACCACTGTGGTGTCTCCAGGCCTCTGATTCCCCACACCTTCCTCTGGTCTTCCCCTGATGACTAGCCACTGGGTGGGGCAATTCCATGAGAGGGACATGGCCGTCTTAGAGTCACTGCTGAGCGAAGGGATGCAATCCAGGATGATCCATGGGTACCAATTTGTGGTGAGTTCCCTCTATTCTCCCCTCTCCCTTCCCGAGAGTCCCCCTAGGGTTGGGGGTAGGGCAGATGAACACAAGTTATTTGGAAGCCACCTCTTCCTTGTGTTCTGGAAAAACCTAAATTCCTTGTGGAGAGAGAGGTGGCTGCCCCTGGTTGGAAGGAGTCCCTGAGACTGGTAAGTGGATGGAGAACAACTCCATGAAGAGTGGCCCTGTGCCTACTCCTGGGGGCAGCTTTGGCACCAAGACACCTGTCTGGGCCACGACACTCATGTCCAGGAATGACAGTGGGCTAGATGAGGGTGTCCTAAGTTACCAGGTGTGGCCCTTGGATGGGAGGGACTGCTGCTGACATTTCATCTGCCTAGGGCACTGGGCTGGGATGGAGAGAGGTGCAGGAGCTCCAAGAATGAACCACATTGACCTTCCCACTTGCTGACAGGATAGAGGCTCACAGGTGATCTTGACAGGTAAGGACTAGGGAAACAGACATTTCCATGCATCTGAATGTGTGGGTAAATGTCACATCGTAAGCCAGCCATCTCGGTGCATTGTAAAATGTGTGCCCTAAAGAGGAGTGACCTGGCACCATATCCACTCAGCCAGGTCAGGGAGGACTGAAAGAGGAAGTATTGGAAGTATTCTCGGGAGGAAGGACTGAAAGATGAAGTGTTCCCAGAAGGATGAAGAGGACCCCTCACTTAGAACAGGATGTCAAGTTAAGGGCTTCACCTTTGTAGTAATAAATGGGGAAACATCGAAGGACTGTTTTCCTTCTTTGAAGGGATGTGACATGAATAAATAGACTTGCGTTCTTGAAAGATGATCCTGGCTGTGGTGTAGACAACAGATCCGAAGGCAGGCGGTTTGGCGATGAGGCAGGTGACTGACGAAGGTAGCCTGGGCCAGGGTGATGGGCATGGGGCGGGTGCTGGGGAGACCAGGAGCAAAACACCTGCAGTCTGATGCTTCCCCAGTGGGGAGGTGGTGTTGGTTATTCTCAGGAAGGACTCAGGAGGAGCAGGTGTGTGTGGGAAGCTGAGAGTTCTGTTGGGGCATGTCTGATTCCAGAGTCTTTGGCTGTGGGGACCTAGCAGGAGTTGGGGGGACCCAGCCTGAAGCTTTTGAGAGGGACCAGGCTCTGACTACACAATTGAGGGGTCATCAGGCTATGTGGATAATAAATAAAGCCCCTGGGCTGATGACATCACCCAGGGAAAGCCAGAAGAAAAGGGGACCTTGGACCAGACATGACTGTTCATGTGGTTTTAGACTGTATTGGGAGCTTCTGGAGGCCGAGTGGTTAGGATTCCAAGCTTTCACTGCTGTGGCCTGGTTCAGTCTCTGGTCGGGGAGCTGAGATTCCACAAGTCATGAGGTGTGGCTACATAATAACAACAGTAATAATAAAGCTCTATGTTTGAACTGGCTGCTTCTACCTTTAAAAATTATTTTTATGAAAGTCTAGTTGACTTACAATGTTGTGTTAGTTTCAGGTGTACGGCAAAGTAACTCAGTTTTAGGTATATATACATATATATGGGCTTCCCTTGTGGCTCAGCTGGTAAAGAATCTGCCTGTGATGCAGGAGACCTGGGTTCAATCCCTGGGTTGGGAAGATCTCCTGGAGAAGAGAAAGGCTCTTTTTCTTTCCAGAATACTCCAGTATTCTGGGGGTCTCAAAGAGTCGGACAAAACTGAGCGACTTTCATACATATATACATATATATGTATATATATATATTCTTTTTGAGATTCCTTTCCTTTAGAGATTACTACCAAGTATTGAATATAATTCTCTGTACTATATAGTAGGTCCTTGTTGATTATTTATTTTATTTTCAATTGAAGTATAGTTGATTTATAATGTTGTGTCAGTTTCAGGCGTACAGAAAAGTGATTTAGTTTTTTACATATTTATTATATATACATTTGTTTTCAGATTCTTTTTCCTTATAGATTATTACAAAATATTACATATAGTTCTATGTTCTGTACAGTATGTCTTTAATGGTTATTTATTTTATTTTAATTTTTTATTGACATATAGGTAATTTACAATGTTGTTACCTCTGCCCTTTGATTGCCATCCCAAACACTGTATTTATAGTCATTTTCCCCAGCCTTATAGTACAGAGCATTTCATATAAAAATAACCACCACAAAAGCTAGTCTGTTTTTCTATGATCATAAGCATCATCCAAAGTCCGAGAAAAACCGAGTCACAAGCTGAAAATGCCATTGGCATGATGGTTACGAACTTTTAGTTACAAGTTGCTTCAATCATGAGACTCTTAGCTCATGGTTAACTTAAAAAGGTCCTCATTAAATGAGAATGGGAAAATACATTTATTATTTATTTTTAAGCAGTCTTTGATAATGTAGTGAGGCATCTTTACGACGTGCTCTGACACGATCTTTCTACATCTGGACTCAAGGAGGTCTGGCTTTGAAGAAATGAGATCTACTGTTTTTACAAAGACACCAGAACTTACGTATTCCAAGGGTGTTTCCTCTTCAAAGCGCAAGGATTAGTCAAATGATCACGCCCTTTGGAACGACGTCATTGAAACTCCTTTTGGAGGCAAGAGGCTCTCCTGATATCTGCTACAGGGATTCCTGCAACCCTTTTGAGGAGGACAAGGGGACTTGAATTTTGGAATCGGCCAAGTCACCTGATGCCAAGTCTGATGAGTAAAAGCAAAGACTGAGCCAAGTCACATCAGTTCAGCAAACCTGTGGTGTTCATACCCCACCTGAACCTTTTCCTCCCCAATTTTCACCTGCTCATGAAGAGCATCACCACCCACCAGCCTGAAAACTAATTTCACTAAAGCATTTATCTAAAATTTAGTCATACGTGTGTTTCCTTTCCTTTCTGCCTGCCCAAACCTGATCCACTCCTGGTCTACTTATTTACTCCAGAACCCAGCACCACCATCCTCTCACTGCCCCATGTCAAGCCATGGGTCACCAACCTCCTGATGAGGTTGTGGGCTCCAGCTCCCTCCATCCCTTCTCACCAGGCATGTTCTGCTGTTCTCCGGCTGACCACCCTTCATAAGTCCCATCACTATCACAAGCGTACAGACAAATTCCCCGGTGGAACTTGTTCCTGGCAGAGCTGCACCTCCTAAGCTTTGTCTTGGTTCCTTGCATTTGCTGAGGTTTCTGCCTCCTTACAGACATTGCAAATGCTGTATCTGCAGCCCTGGGACCCTCTGCCTTCATTCTCTGTGTGCCTAGCTCCTTTGCACTGGTATTGGTTTCTTAGAGCTGCTGAAATAATGACTGAAAACTGAGTGACTTAAAACAGCAATTTCATCTCTCAGAGTTCTGGAAGTAAGAAGTCCAAAATCAGAATGTTGGCAGAGTTACATTCCTTTAGAAACCTAAAGAGGAGCTCCTTCCTCGTCTGGTACAACTTCTCGTGTCACCTGCAGTCCTTGGCTTGTAGCTGCATCGCTCTGGCCTCTGCCTCCATCTTCATTTTTTAAAAATTTTATTTACTTATTTTTGACTGTGCTGGGTCTTTGTGGCTACACATGTGCTTTCTCTAGTGCATGGGCTTCTCATGTTGCAGAGCACTGGCCCTAGAGTGCACAGGCTTGATAGTTGTGGCATGCAGGCTTAGTTGCCCTGTAGCATGTGGAATCTTCCTCGACCAGGGGTGAAACCGGTGTCCCCTGCATTGGCAGGTGGATTCTTAAGCACTGGACCATCAAGGAAGTCCTCTGCCTCCATCTTCTCATGGCACTTTCCTTTGCGATTGTCTCTTTTCCTAAGGATATGTCATAATGAGTGAAGGCCCATTCTACTCCAGCTTGTGTGTTCAGTTGCATCTGACTCTTTGCAACCCCAGAGACTGTAGCCTGCCAGGCCCCTCTGTCCGTGGAACTTTCCAGGCAAGAATACTGGAGTGGATTGCCATTTCCTCCTCCAGGGGATCTTCCTAACCCAGGGATTGAAGTGGCATCTCTTGTGTCTCCTTCATTGGCAGGCGGATTCTTTACTGCTGCACCACCTGGGAAACCCAACTAGCCACTGGATCACCAGGGAAGTCCCACTCCAGTATGACCTCATTTTAACTGTTTCTATCACAACCCTATTTCCAAACAAGGTGACTTTCACAGGTACTAGGTGTTGGGCCTTTGACAGATCTTGAGGGGTGGGCAGGTACAATTCAACCTCTAGTAGCAGCTTTCAGATCTCAGACTAGACCTCTTTCCTCCAAGAGACAGAGCTCTGCAGGGTGAGCTGTGCATCTTTAGCTCAGCCTTTAGCCAACTTCCGTGGCAGTCTTCTCAACTTAGATGAACATATGCGTTCAGTTGTCTTATCTTTGTGTTCACCTTTCACTTGAATGTAAGTTAAGCTCCTTGAGCACTGGGTCCATACGGCTGCTCATTCTCCAGAGCCTGGAAAGGTATAGGCACAACATTGATGCATCATGCATTTTTACTCATGAATTTCAAAATATATACACTATTGATATTATGTATAAAATAGATAATTGGGCTTTCCCAGTGCTTCAGGGGTAAAGAATCTGCCTGCAATGCAAGAGCTGCAGGAGACTCGGGTTCAGTCCCTTGGTTGGGAAGATCCCCTAGAGGAAGACACAGCAACCCACTCCAGTAATCTTGCCGGGAGAATCCCATGGACAGAAGAGGCTGACAGGCCATAGTCCCTAGGGTTGCAAAGAGTCGGACATGACTAATGAGAACCTACTGTATAGTTCAGTGCTCTGTGGTAACCTGAATGAGAAGGAAATCCAAAAAAGTTTATATACATATAGCCGATTCACTTTGCTCTACAGTAGAAACTAACACTACACTGTAAAGCAATTATATTCCATTAATTTAAAAATATGAGTTGCAGGCTAGAGAAAGTAGTAATCTGAAGATTGGAGAACATATCATCACAAGACCATAACTTACATCTAGCTCACGCTTCATCATTTTGTCTTCACAGCCTTTATCTCACATACTCTGCCCAACAACTCAGCACAATAAGCCAAGCAAGTCTATATATCTCCCCATTTTATATAGAAATCAAGCTCATAACAAAAGGAGATGCTGTTGTTGAGACAGGACCACAGATTTGTAGAGCCGAAAGGAATCTCATAAGATGGGTCTGTTCTCCTTGTTTTACAAAGGAGAAAACAGGAGTTGGAGAACTGAAACCATTCACTTATAATATCTTATCTGCTTGCTAGTAGAGCTGTAATTAGATTCTTTCCATTTCTCTCTTTTTTTTTTTTGGCTATGCCGCTTGGCCTTCGGGATCCTAGTTGTCCAACCAGGAAAGGAACCCACGCCCCCTGCACTGGAAGTGCAGAGTCTTAACCGCTGGGCCACTAGGGAAGTCCCCCCGAGCTCTACAACTTCTCATCAGATTCCAAGAGAGTAATTCCAAACATGTTTGGGGAATGGCAGACCCATCCCAGTAAATGTGTATCCTCCCCAAATGATGACGTGGTTGGATGACACTTTTGGAATACATGAAGCCAGACTGCCTGGGTGGGAAGCTCGACTCCACCCCTTCCGGGCTTGGTGAACTTAAGGGACCTCATAAATCAATTCACACCAAGACATCTGTGATTCATGTGATATCTACCCAGGTTGAACCTACTTTTGAAAAGAAATCGTTAGCCCCAGGCAAAAATCTCTGCTGCTGGTGCCTCATGTAATATCTGACACAGATATTCCTAATAAACAGGGAATGGATAAACAGGACTGGAACTCAGGCACAACTGAACTTGGACATGGGGGAGGTTCTGGAGCAAGAGGGAGCCACCCAGAATTCCTCAGTTCATTCACAGTTGTGATGCATCACCTATGCCACACGTGCGTAGGATTGTGTAGTCCTGAAAACTCGTTTCAGGAAGGACAAGCACAAGCTAATGAATCAGTGAAACTTGGCATCATAACACAAGTGATAATTACAGAATAATAAGCTCCATTATATCAGTTTTCAGGGAGTTACAACAGACTATTCCATTGAACATATTGGCTAATAGATCCCTATGGCCAAAAATCCATAAAACACATAAGGCAGGATTTTATGAAAATATGTCCATATTTTTGTGTACAGTCAGGGACATCATATACACTTTTAACTATTTTTGTAAAAATTTTTATTTATTTGACTGTGCCAGGTCTTAGCTGCAGCACATGAGATTTTTTTTTTTTTTTTTAGTTGTGGCATGTTAATTCTTAGTGTTTGCATACGGGATCTAGTTCCCCAACCAAGGATAGAACCCAGGACCCCTGCATGGGAGCATGGAGTCTTAACCATTGGCCCACCAGGGAAGTCCACATTTTAAATTATTTGTGTCAAGAAAATAGCTTGAAGGAGAACCATGAAAATAATCACAAGGAGGGGAAATTGCTGTTGGGGTTAGAATAAAAAAGTTAGTTGTTTTTTTTTCTTTCACCTATTAAGAGGATAGATCAAGGGAAACTAGAAAATAATTTCTGAAGGATTTTCTGTCCATTAGACAAATATTTATCAAATGCCTACTTGGTCTGGGCACATCTAGGACTCAAAATGCACAAGATAGACCAAGCCCTGTCCTCAGGCAGTCATTAAATAACAACATGAGCTTGTTTACCAAATTTTGGGAAATTAGTTGGAAGGATTATCTCATGAAGCTTGGCAGGGGTACATTTAGAACAAACAAAAGAATCTGCCCACAATGCCCAAGACCAGAGAGATGCCCAAAGGATAGTTAGTAATTTTATGTAACAAAGATGTTGATACGGTTGATACCCTTTACGTTTTGTTGTTGTTCAATCTGTAAGCCATATCTGACTCCTTGCAACCCCATGGACCACAGCATGCCAGGCTTCCCTGTCCTTCATTATTTCCCAGAGTTTGCTTAAATTCATGTCCATCCATTGTGTTGGTGATACCATCCAACCATCTGATTCTCTGTCACTCCCTTCTCCTCCTGCCCTCAATCTTTCCCAGCACCAGGGTTTTTTCCAATAAAATGGCTCTTTGCATCAGGTGGTCAAAGCATTGGAACTTTAGCTTCAGCATCAGTCCTTCCAGTGAATATTCAGGGTTGATTTCCTTAAGGATTGATTGATTTGATCTTGCTGTCCAAGGGACTCTTAAGAGTCTTGAAAGCATCAATCCTTCTGCCCTCAAGCTTCTTTATGGTCCAACTCTCACATCCATACATGACTACTAGAAAAACCATATCTCTGATTACATGGACCTTTGTCAGCTAAGTGATGTCTCTGCTTTTTATTATGTTTTCTAGGTTTGTTATAGCTTTTCTTCCAAAATATCCTTTATAGGTGTGTGTTAGTTGCTCAGTCATGTCCGACTCTTTGCACCTCATGGACTGTAGCCTGCCAGGCTTCTCTGTTCATGGAATTCTCCAGGTGAGAATACTGGCATGGGTAGCCATTCCCTTCTCCAGGGGATCTTCCTGACCCAGGTCTCCTGCATTGCAGGCAGATTCTCCACAGTCTGAGATACCAGGGAAGCCCTATCCTTTACACAGCTAATATCAAAACTCCACAGGCAATTCAGAAAGAGATATAAATGGCCTGTTGAATTTAATGCAAATTAAAATATGTGCAAAATTAAATGAAAATTAAAATACAACAATCTGGAGTTGCCAATAAACCTTCAGAGTTAGTAGGTCAGCAGGTGGAAGAGACTAATAGACTTGAAATTGATTATGATAAATCTACACCGGGTGTCTACTGATCCATTAGTGAGAACCAGAATCTTGGAGGATATGGAAACAAACACTTGAAAACTAACTTGTTGTCAGAGTTTCCCTGCATATGAGTTTATTTAGTTAAAGCCGGAAGATTCACGAAGCCATTCCTTGAGACCACCGTGAGGAGACAGAGAAATGCTGAATTGACTTGTTGGCACCCAGTCCAGCTGAACTTTCTTATGTAACAATGGCCTCGGCTGGTTTGTATGAGAACTTGTGAAATGAAAGCTCAGAGTGGCCAAAACAAATATGTAGCCAGATTCAAGCTGACTTGGCCAATGTTTCTTTAACATTTTCATCTTATGAACATAGAAAACTAATAAAATACAAGGCTGTGCATTTACCACAAATCACGATCAGGAACTGTTGCTTGCCCGTATCTCTGTTACATCATCTTCACTATCAAAAGCTTGAACATTCCATAAAGTCCATGGAAAGCATTCAAAACCGTAATGAAAACAAGCAAATCAGGAATGGGGAAATGCATGCTTTCTGTTCTCTGCTGGGTGTAGCCAACAGTTTTCTCTTTCAAAGTGTTGTTTGATTTTTCTAGCAAACACCTAGAACCCTCTCCTCTCCAGAAATCAGGTATTGGTAGACCAGGAGGTGTGTTTGTTTAGCACTCTATGCCTTTATTCCCAGAAGAGAAATGGGACAGAACACTCTGTCCAATAAACAATTGCCCAAGGTCTTGGGCAAAAGAAATTGGGACAGGAAGCAGACAGACTTACTCGTTGCCCCAGGTAGCTGCTTGATAAGGCAAACACGCGTGTACAGTGAGTTCCTGTCCTCTTGTGATAAATATTTATGTGCTCAGCCCTGTGTTTGAAAGCACTAAACCATTTCTCAGTCAGAACACTGACCTTTGGATGCAAAACATAGGACTAATTTCGCAGGTGATGTAATTAATTTTTGTGGCTCCAAGCTCACTGGGAACAAGAGAAACTGTTGTTTTCGTGCGTGCTTAAAAAGCGATTCATCAGGTCTGAGCGGCTTTCAGGTTACATTGTCAGTTTATAACCTGAGACTTTTCTTTTTTTTAAGTCAGGGATGCATTCTTTAAATTGAAGTATAGTTGATTTACAAGTCTGTGTTAATTTCTGCTGTACGGCAAAGTGATTTAGTTATATATACACTCTTTTTATATTCTTTTCCATTATGGTTTATCACAGGATATTGGATATAGTTCCCTGTGTTTTACTGTAGGACCTTGTTGTTTATCAATTCTATATGTAATAGTTTGCACCTGCTAATCCCAAGCTCCCAGTCCATCGCTCCCCTACAATCTGGGACTTTTTTTAATCACTACTGGAATTCAATGATTTTTGAGAGACAATGGTCTGGGAATATTATAAGCAAACTCACATTCTCTTGATAAAAGAAGAACTGATGAATGAATAATCAGTTCTTCTGATTATTCTGGGTTAATGCACAAGATTTGTATTGGGTTGGTCAGAAAGTTCGTTTGGGTTTTTCCATAAGATCTTGCCAAAAAAATCCAAATGAAATTTCTGGCCAACTCAATATTTTTTCTTGGAGATAATGAGGGTTTTATTTTTAGGATATTGGTTTAGCATGGCCCCAAATTTCTGTGACCAACATATATTTCACTTTAACGTTCTTAAAATGTACAGGCAAACTATTCTCCTATGGTCAGCTAAGTTAATCCTACCCCAAACAAAAGTAGAAGGCAAACAAGTAAAAATATTTATCACAAACACCACCACCATCTTTCCAGGTGATACAAGATGGAGACTCCAGTTCCTCCTCATCACTTCTGCCTCTCTGATTCCCAGTGTTCAATGGATCTAAAGATCTTATTGTTTTCCCCCTAGAAATATATCAAATCAACAGACTGCCCTTTCTCTGCCTCCTCCAACTTGCTATTTGCACAGGCGCCTCCAAGCACTAACTCACCAAAACCAAACTCAAGGTCCTCCCTGCCAGTGGGACCCTTGCAGAGTTCCATTTCTCACTAAAAGGCATCCTCTTTGGATCTACCCTCTAGGACCTGAGTCTACATCCTGGGCTTCCCCCCACCGCCCTCCCTGACTCGCCCTTCCCCGGGTCTTGTGAATTCACCTTCTTGAACAGCTTGGAGTCATCCACTCATGTCATTCTGTGTTCACTGCTTTTTCTTAGTGTGAAAGTTGCTCAGTCGTGTCTGACTCTTTGTGACCCTATGGACTGTACAGTCCATGAAATTCTCCAAGCCAGAATACTGGAATGGGCAGTCTTTCCCTTCTCCAGGGGATCTTCCCAACCCAGGGATCAAACCCAGGTCTCTTGCATTGCAGGCAAATTCTTCACCAGCTGAGCCATAAGGGAAGCCCATTTTTCTTAGGACACATTCATCTCCCACCTGCGCCACTGAATGGCCTCCCAGGACCTCTGGGATTGCTGCCCTGGCTTCATTATCCCCAACCTAGCTAGACTGCTTTCCCAAACACAAACCTGATGGAAAATCATCTGTGACTTCCCTTTGTCCTGAACATGAAGAAGATCCCATCTCCACCCTGGCAGGAGGAGGGGCTTGCACCAGCATCCCTCCTTCTGCCCCATGGTGTCTGCCCAGAGCTCCAGCCACACTGGCTCTACAACAACGGCCGCCCAGTTGACTCTCCACTTTTTCCCCTCTTCATCCACCTCTAAGAACTTATCAGTATCTGCAATTGGCTTATTGATTAGCCAGCACATCAAAGGTACTCAGTGAATATTTGTGGAATAAATGAATGTCTGAATGGATGAACCTATTAAGGAAAGCACCAGGGTGATGGAAGGTGAATTCATCCAAGAAAATGGCAGAGTGGAGAGGGGAGAAGAAAACCACAAGATGTGGAGAAGGAAATGGCAACCCACTCCAGTAATCTTGCCTGGGAAATCCCATGGACAGGGGAGCCTGGTGGGCTACAGTCTGTGGGGTCTCAAAGGTTCAGACGTGACTGAGCACAATCATCTGTAGGAACAGTGTAGGCCATACAAAACACATCAGTGGCTCCCCGTTTGCGGACTCTGGTTTAATATCTTTCTTTCCCTTTGGCTCTCTACTTCACAGGGGCACATGCCTGTGGGTCTGCTCTGCTCACCACAGTGTCTGGATTCAACAAAGGGAAAACTAAAAATAAAAGATGGACCCACCCTCCCAGTAGAGCACCAGGTTCAGAAAGAATACACTGGCAAGGAGATAGCATTCCATCACTCCCCGCCTCTTTTTGGATTGCCCGCTGGAAATGTCACCACTTCCCTTTAAGCCCTACTCCCAGTTGACCCCCCGCAAGCCTCCTTGTTCTCTGACCTGAAGTCATCACAATGGCCAGATGGGTTCTGGCCAGGGCGGGGCCCTCTGTGACGTCACCAAGGCCCCGGCCCTGCCTGGTCCTCAGTCTCCAGATGCCAGGGCAGACCAGCGCGCCTGGTCCTTGCTGCTCACCATGCGGTCTGTGATGTGGTTCTTTTTCTGGTCTATGTGTGTGTCCTCCTTCTGTGCTTTTGTGTTCTTCTGTCTGAGAGATGAGACCATAGAGCTCCCCGGGAAGGTACCCTGCGGAAGGCACTTTCGAATTCAGCAGAATTTACCAGAGCATGACCGAGGCTGGCTTGGCAGCAAGTTGCACTGGTTTTTTCTCCTCGTTGTGCTGTTTGTGATACAGAAGTTTCCAGGAGACAGTGACGAGAGTACTGTGCAGACTCTTCCTACACTTCGGGGTGGTTCACTTGCCTCTTCGGGAAAGAAAAATAAAAAGGCTTCCCCCAACAAAGACTATATGTTCGATACCTTAAACCAGCTTGAGATGGACCTTGTGAAATTTGTGTCCAGGGTGCAGAATCTGAAACTCACCACGGCAACCGGCAGTAACCTCAGTCTTCCCAGTCTCGAGGTACCTGCTGACATACACAATAACATGACAATACATGAGTTATGGGGTGACGAAGACTTCAATGAAGACTCCGAGTGAATATGTGTGTCAAAGTAGAAGAGGAAAAGTTGAGTGTGGAAAAAGTGTATCCAAACCAATAAAACTATTCTGAAGCAAAAGCAAAACCACAAGATGGAAGCCTACGCCTCAGGTGGTTGTCGATACATCTATATTCTTGGGCTTCCCTAGTGGCTTAGCTGGTAAGGAATCTGTCTGCAATGCAGGAGACCTGGGTTCGATCCTTGGGTTGGGAAGATCCACTGGAGAAGGGAACAGCTACCCACTCCAGTGTCTGGCCTGGGGAATCAGTCCATGGTGCTGCAAAGAGTGGGACATGACTAAGCGATTTTCACTTTACTTCACTTAAGAAAGGGGAAATCGCTTCTGACCAATGGTCAGATGCCTTAACCTGGATCTCTAGTCTCCAAGCCTGATTCCCACTTCCCTTCACATTTCAGTTCAAACCACCTTCTTTCATGTCCTTGTACATAACCAGCTTCTTTGGCCTCAGGGCCTTTGCACCTGCTAATCTTTGCCAGGAATGCTCTCCAACTCCACACACCATCCTTAGTTCCTTTTTTAAAAAAAGTATTTAAATTTTGGCTGTGCTGGATCTTCATTGCTGTGCAAGGACTTTCTCTATTTGCAGTGAGTGAGGTTCTCTAGCTCCTGGCAGTGCTTGGGCTTCTCACTGCAGTGGCTTCTCTTGTGGACCACAGGCTCTAGGCGTTTGGGCTTCAGTAGTTGCTGCTTGCAGGCTCTAGAGCACTGGCTCAGTAGTTGTGGCACACAGGCCTAGTTGCTCCACAGCATGTGGGATCTTCTTGGACCAGGGAACAAACCTGTGTCTCCTGCACTGGGGGGAGGATTCTTAACCACTGGACCACCAGGAAAGCCCTAGCTATTTCCTATTCATCTTCTAAATCATAGTTACAGCGTCACTTCCTGAGAAAAGACTTCCCTGAACCCTAGATTAGATTTGATCCTCTTTATCACACTCTGGTCCTTACCTTTGTATTACTTATCCCAACTCGTTATTATGTATTTGGGTAATTCTTCCACACTATCTACCTTCCTGCCCCACGATTGCAAGGATTCTGATCTTGTTTCCAACCTCAACTTGTAGCCCAACATCCAACTCAGGGCCTCATCTAAAAAGGTGCCCAATGAGTATTTGATGATTTTATGTAACAAAAGAAGTGTTGCTACTTGTAACATCCTCTATTTACGTGATAGTAAAACTCTAATAGAAAAAGTGGGCAAAGGATAGCAGGCAATTCGATAAGGGGAGGTACAAATAGCCAGTTTTATTTGTAATAAGAGAAATGCATATTAAAATACAGCAAAATTCAGAACTTCCATGATGGTCCAGTGGCTAAGACTCTGTGTTCCCAATGCAGCGGGCTCAGGTTCCATTCATAGTCAGGGCACTAGATCCCACATGCTGCTACTAAGACTTGGTGAAGCCAAATAAACAACAACAACAAAATACAGCAAAATACCATTTCAATATGCCCATTTGACAAGCCTTTAAAAAAGTAGTAGTAACATCTACAGATTCAATGCAATCTCTATCAAAATCTTTAACAATGTTTTTTGCAAAACAAAATTCATCCGGAATCTCAAAGGACTCAGAAGAGCCCAAAAAAATCTTGAAAAAGAACAGATTTGGAGGCCTCACACTTCCTGATTGTAAAACTTCCTGTAAAGCTACAGGAATCAAAACAGTATGGTACCATCAAAAGACAACGACTTCCCAGGTGGCACTAATGGCAAAGAACTTGCCTGCCAATGGATCCCCTGGAGGAGGGCATGGCAACCCACTCCAGCATTCTTGCCTGGAGAATCCCATGGACAGAGGACCCTGGTGGGCTACAGTCTGTGAGGCTGCAAAGGAGTCGGACATGACTAAACAACTGAGCATGCACTATATCTTTTTGATGTTTTGAAACACTGTTTACAGCCTAGACCTATTCTGAGAGTTCTGACAGAGCTTTCCTAAGTGGGGCTGTTTGGATGACAAAAGAAAAAATATGTTTACTAATAGCCTTAGGCTGTTACTGAAGCAAATTTAAAATCCTACTGCCATGGAATTTGCAAGAGTGAACATAAGATTTAGTGTTTTTTAGTCTAGACTCTTTGGAAGTATCTGAAAGTCTGTGCATAATCATTAACTTTTATTATGGATGTATCAGGCTTTATTGCAGAAATAATGTAATCATTTGCTAGCTCTCCACTAGCTCTCACTCCTGGAGGCAGGAAGGTATGGGGCGAGCACTTGTATTTCAGAGAGATTTTCCTCCAGCATTTTCCAGTCCTTACACCCAGGGAAAGGTCATAAAATTGATATCCGGCACCAAATCATTTTTACAGTTGGAAACAAACTCACTTGGTTGTGAAACAACCAAAGCTACTGTATCCTCATGTGAGGACTAGATCAAAACCACAAGAAATCTCAACACCCAATTTGCTCCCAGGGTTTTCATTTAATTTATTTTTTAGGCCACAATGTCAGCTAGCAGAGTCAGAGTTTATTTCCTCTGCTTTTTGTGCTCAAGAGCTGCTGACACGCACTTGGGTATAACTTGAAAGACCCTCCACTTCCTGGTTCCCCTAATCCCATTGCCCCAGGGACATTGGAATCCTGTTTCTTTCCCCAATATACAAATCCATGCAATTGAAAAGGTTGCCTCAGCTATAGCAGAAGCTTATCAACAACACCCAAAGTGAGGGTCTAATTTACTTTTTTCATATACACAATCAGTTGCTCAGTTCCAATTGATACAATCAAATATTTTATTGCTAATCTACTATTAAGGGAGGAAAATTATCCCTTCTACCCTTCTGTGCTCTCCCTGGGACTCTGTTACAAAAGCTTAGGAGAAAAGCAGACAAATTCATTAAATACAAGTTGCATGAGATACAGGAGCCAGTATAAGGAGAGGAAGACCTGAAGAAACAGTTAAGCTTCAGTGTTTTTTTATGCCAAGTTTGATCAACAGTGGAAAATTGTGGGAAAATGTAATAGAAAAAAAGAGTATGAGCCCAGGGTAGTGAACTGGGGGGGGGGGAGCTTAGCAAAGTTTATTCTCTCAGGTTCCTCTCAGTATCCCTCATCATTGGCGTCGAAAAGGCTCCTTTTCTCCAGGTACAGGGAGGGGACCTCTCACATGAGGGTCTTATGACCTGCTTCATGGGAAAGTCAGAGTCCTTCTGGCACCTGTCATTTCTCAAATCTTTTCATTTAAAAATATTCAATATGCCAGGGGCCTCGCTGGAGTCCATGGTTAGAAATTTGCCTTCCATGGCAGGGGACATGGCTTCAATCCTTGGTTGGTTGAAGAACTAAGATCCCACATGCCCGGGAGCAACTAAGCCATGTACCACAACCAGAGAAAACCCTTGTGCTCCACAAAGAAGACTCAGTGTAGCCAAAATAAATAAAAATAAAAACAGTCAATATGTTGAGGTGCTGAATTTTGGAGTAGTATGCCCAAACCCTGTCAGGACAATGCCATCTCTATTGCATGATCAATACTCATAAACCTGAGGGTTTATTTTTGAGCTCTGTTCCTTTGTTGTTGTTTAGTCATTAAGTTGTGTCTGACTCTTTGTGACCCTATGGACCGCAGCATGCCAGGCTGCCCTGTCCTTCACTATCTCTCAGAGTTTGCTCAAATTCATGTTCATTGAGTAGATGATGCCATCCAACCATCTCATCCTCTGTTGCCCACTTCTCCTGCCCTCGATCTTTCCCAGCATCAGGATCTTTTCCAGTGAGTTGGCTCTTCACATCAGTGGCCAAAGTATTGGAGCTTCAGCTTCAGCATCAGTCCTTCCAATGAATATTCAGGGTTGATTTCCTTTAGGATTGATGAGTTTGATCTCCTTGTAGTCCAAGAGACTTTCAAGAGTCTTCTCCAGCACCACAATTCAAAAGCTTCATTTCTCCAGCACTTAGCCTTCTTTATGGTCCAACTGTCACATCCACACATGACTACTGGAAAATCATAGCTTTGACTATAGGGACCTTTGTCAGAAAAGTGATATCTCTGCTTTTTAATACACTATCTAGCTTTGTCATAGCTTTGTCCTTTAGTTTGCTCGTTTCTTTCTGAGTCAGTACGCCACATCTTAACTTCTGTACATTTATAATAAGTCCTGACATTTAGAAGGACAAACCCACAAAATTTCCACCTTGCCCTGTTTCTTGAAGATGGTCTTAACTAGTTTTGGCCATGTGTTCTTCCACCTATACTCCAGAATAAGCTTGTCAATTTCTCAAAAAATCCTTTTGGGGCTTTTCATTGGTGTTGCATTAGACTTCTGTATTATTTTTTTAAGATTTATTTATTTAATTTGGGGGGCTGTGGTGGGTCTTCATTGCTGTGCTCAGGATTTCTCTAGGTGCAGTGAGTGGGGGCTACTCTTCATTTCTGTGTGTGGGCTTCTCATTGTGGTGGCTTCTCCTGTTGTGGAGCTTGGACTCTAGGTGTGTGGGCTTCAGAAGTTTCAGGGTATGGGCTCAGTAGTTGTGGGGCACTGAGTTAATTGCTCCAAGGCCAGTTGAACAACAACAGCAATTCTATTTACTATTACAAATAATGCCTTAATGAACATCCTTGGACCATATGTCTTTGTGCATTTGTACAAGTACACCTGTAGGATAAATAGGAAAAGTTCTAGTTGTGAGCACCATTGTCTAACCCCCAAAACCCGTTCCCTGAATCATCTTGCCCTTCACTGCAGAAGACCTAAGAGGATTGTATTTTCTTCCATCAAGACCCTCCAGGACACATGGCTCTTCATAGCTCCTTCCCTCCTGGGCAAGATGATGAACCAGGGGGACAGAGGGCAGACAGCCAGCCTTCTGGCACTTCTCCCATGGACCCATTGGTTCTTCTTGGCCCATCTTAGCCTCCAGAGACTTTGGACCTGATTATTTATCTAGACTCACAGTGCCTTCTGCCCTTTCCTCCTCCATGGCCTGCCTACTTGGGTGCCTGGTACCTGTGAGGTTCTCTCCACCTTCAAGGACACCCTGGGTCTTGAACTTGGCTCCATGGTATCTGCTAGCTCTTCCTTTTACCAAAGGATTCTCAAAGTCCTGCTCTGGGCCTCCTGCATCTGCTATATTTGTTGTCTTCTTCCTGTAATAACTGATGTCCCCCTAATCCTTGGTCTGCTTGATCCTATCCCCATACCTTCAAAGGGGATCAAAACATGCCACCCTCAATCAGGTGCTTTGGCACAGGTTTCTTTGGGGCTGAAGGCAACTGAAAAAAAGTAGCCACAGGAAGGGCTCTCTGTGCTCTCACTATTTGCCTAAAAGCAAGGCATAAACTCCCCTTGCCAGGTTGTCCCCTACCCTTCTCCCATGCTAGACCAACCCTTATCACCGGAGATAGAGATAGTACTGAACTGAGTCTGCACAAACAGGCCTTACTAAATGAACTTTACCTGCCACTAGCTCTACCCATGTATTTGTTGTTGCTTAGTTGTGTCCGACTCTATGCGACCCCATGTACTGTGGCTCTCCAGGCTCCTATGTCCATGGGATTCTCCTAGAATACTGGAGTGGATTGCCACTTCCTTCTCCAGGGGATCTTTCCAGACCAGGGATTGAACCCATGTCTCCTACATTGGCAGGTGGATTCTTTACCACTGAGCCACAATGGACGCCCCCATATATTTACCTCTCTGTAATTTACTGGCCCTATAAGAAACTGGGGTTCCTTTGTCTTGGTACTTCTCCACTATATATTATTGCTGTTGTTCAGTCGCCCAGCTGTGTCCAACTCTTTGTGACCCCATGGACTGCAGCATGCCAGGCCTCTCTGTCCTTCACCATCTCCTGAAGTTTGCCTAAGTTCACGTCCATTGCATTGGTGATGCCATCCAGTCATCTCATCCTCTGGCGCCCTCTTCTTCTTCTGCCCTCAATCTTTCCCAGCATCAGGGACTTTTCCAATGAGTCAGCTGCTTGCATCAGATGACCAAAATACTGGCATTTCAACTTCAGCATAGCCTTGACAATACAGACCTCTGTTGGTAGGGTAATGTCTATTTTTCAACACACTGTCTAGGTTTGTCACAGCTTTCCTGCTAAGAAGCAAACATCTTCTGATTTCATGGCTGCAGTCACCATCCGCAGTGATTTTAAAGCCCAAGATGACGAAATCTGTCACTACTCCCACCTTTTCCTCCTCTATTTGCCATGCTGCCCTTTGTTAAAGTGGTATATAAGCCCCCAAGTCTAGCCATTTTTTTGGGCTTTCAATTATCTTCCCTATGAGTCTGTCTTTTATCAATTTAATTCACACACTCTAGTCACAGAAACTAAAGGATAGAGGACGACTTTTCCCTCCCCTACATGCCCCATGCCCTACTCTCATCCGCAAGCCAGTGTTGACTGAGCACCCATAGATTATGCTTAACAGTCCAATATATTCTCTACCCTACAGCCAGGGCAACCTCTGCAAGCAAAAATCAGATCATGTTACCTTCTTTTTAAAGATCCTTTTATGGTTTCTCAATGTACTGAGGGGGAAAAAAAAGCTCAAGTATACCTGCTGCAGCTCCTGCTCTGTTCTGCTCTGTCTCACTTCATGGCTCTGAATTTGCTGCCTTCTGCCTTCTCTGCTGGATGCCCCTGATAGCTCAGTTGGTAAAGAAGACGCCTGCAATGCTGGAGACCTGGGTTCAGTCCCTGGGTTGAGGAGATACCCTGGAGAAGGGAAAGGCTACCCACTCCAGTATTCTGGCCTGGAGAATTCCATGGACTGAATAGTCCATGGCGGTCGCAAGAGTCGGACGCAACTTTCACTTTCACTTTCTGCTGGATACATCCTCCCCCATCTCTCTGCAAGCTCAGCTTCATCCCCAGCATCTCACCACCCTATTAAAAGTAGGTGTTATTTTTTATCAGGACACCTCCCTTCTTTCTTTATCATGAATGCATCACATCTCCCCTACTAGATTTTTCTTGGAGGAAGTACCTGTCCTCCATAATAGGTGTCCACCAACCTGCCCCACCTTTTCATCAAGTGTGGCAAAAGCTCAGACCAAAAGACTACCCAACCCACCTCTGGAATTTGACCTTTGACCCTCACGGTATGAGAACGCACAACAACAGCAGAACAGAGGAGCAGATCTATTTCAAAGGAGAGGCCCTGGTGAGAATCACCTTTAGCTGCTGCTCTATTGACAGCCTATCCATTTTTCACCACCCCTGCCTGTTCAGCTTTTCCTTTCAATCTGTTTTCCCCTCATCTTGCCCCCAGCCTCCCTCTCTGACCCATTTGTTGTTGTTGTCCAGTTGCTAAGTCATGTCCAGCTCCTTGCAAACCCATGGACTGCAGCATGCCAGACTCCTCTGTCCTCTACTATTGCCCAGAGTTTGCTCAAATTCATGTCCATTGAGTCGGTGGTGCCATCCAATCATCTCATCCTCTGTCGCCCCTCTTCTCCTCCTACCGTCAATCTTTCCCAGCATCAGGGTCTTTTAATGAGTCAGGTCTTCATGTCACGTGGCTGAAGTATTGGAGCTTCAGCTTCAGCATCAGTTCTTCCAATGAATATTCAGGGTTGATTTCCTTTAGGATTGACTGGTTTGATCTCCTTACAGTCCAGGGGACTCTCAAGAGTCTTCTCAAGCACCACAGCTCAAAAACATAAATTCTTTGACGCTCAGCCTTCTTTATGGTCCAACTGTCACATCCATACATTACTACTTGAAAAACCATATCTTTGACTACATGGACTTTTGTCAGCAAAGTGATGTACTCTGCTTTTTAATACTCTGTCTAGGTTTATTGTAGCTTTCCTTCCAAGAAGCAAAGTGTTAGTCGCTCAGTCTGACTCGGTGTCTGACACTCAGTCTCTGTGTCTGACTCTTTGTGACCCCATGAACTGTAGCCCACCAAGCTCCTCTGTCCATGGAATTCTCCAGGCAAGAATACTGGAGTGGGTTGCCATGCCAGCATCTTCTAATTTCACGGCTGCAGTTATTGTCTGCTGTGATTTTGAAGCCCAAGAAAATACAACCTGTCATTGCTTCCACAGTTTCCCCCTTCTATTTGCCATGAAAAGATGGCAGATAGATCCGTTTAGCTGGCTGGGTTTCTGTTCCCACCTGACATTCTCCACCCTCCGAAGTCTCCCTCTTCAAGCCCTTCTCCCACTCCACTTCCTGTTCATTCAGTGTCCTCTGTCAATACTGTCCTCTCACAATATTCCTGTGAAGGAATAACACAGGCTGATAACAAATGTCTGGCACTTTCTAAGGGAGGAAAAATATAATGAGGGTATAGGAGCCAGGCCTTTAGAGAAAAGTGCAAACAGTATGAACTGCTACCTGCATCACACACCTTTGGTTTTGTTTACACTGTTTCTTTTGGCACAGACATGGCTTTCAGGAAGGGTCCAGGAGGAAAAGATGAAGTGTGTGTACAGTAAACAACTCAGTACTGACATGTCCAATCTGACGAGCTTCGCCATTGTGGGTTATCCTAGTGGCCAATCTATGGTTTTTTCTTTTGGTAAAAGAGGACATGTTACTGGTGAGCATGTGGAACAGTTCCTCATCCACTCAACTTTCCAAAATTAATACTTTTCTAAATGCTGGAGACTTGTGTTTCACCTCTTGGTTGAATGTGTCAAGAGTTGTTAAATCAGTTGTAAAACGAATTCATGATCTCTTGCTACGCTTCAGGGACCAACAGGAAAATGTGGACATGGTCCCTGACTTGCACTTTCTGGATAAAAGATAAATACGCACATTTACCGAGATCTAAAAGTGTCCATCCCCACAGTCCCTGAGGGCAGGGCAGCTCTGCCCCTGGCACTAACCACGGTGTTCCAGAGCTTGGCACGCTGAGAGGAACTCACCAAATGTGTGTCAAATGACCTAGTGATTTACATTTTTTCTCATTTATTTATTTTTGGCTACATTGGGTCTTTCTCTAGTTGCGGCAAGTGGGGGCTACTCTTTGTTGTGGTGCTTGGACTTCTCGCTGCAGCGGCTTCTCTTGTTGCAGAGCGTGGGCTTTAGAGCACGTGGGCTCAGTAGTTGTGGGACGTGGGCTTAGTTGCCCCACGGCCTGTGGAATGTTCCTGGACCGAGGGTCAACCCCGTGTCCCCTGCATTGACAAGTGGATTTTTACTCACTGGACCATGAGGGAAATCCTAATGGCTTACATTTTATTAAAAAGACTAACTTTGAAATCAAGCAGTCTTCCTTTTTCCCTTGGTGCAGATCTACTCTAGAACTAGAATCATAAAATTCAGATTAGAAGATTATCTCCAAGTGCCCAGCTGCAAATGAATTCCCTCTAGATCCTTTTGGCCATCTCTGCACAGCTCTGGATATGGGCAACTTTTCATTAGGTTAAGCCAAAGATCATACTGCAATTGGAGTCTATACCCTTATGTGTGGTCACTCCTCAAATATTTAGAGGCATCCTACCCATTTCTCCAGGACAACCAGCACCACTGCCACTACACCCAGCCCTCACCCTAAGACATTCACTGTTTCAACTACCCCTGTGGTTCCTTCACTGAAGACACTTCCACCTACTCTCTAAAATAGTGGGGTCCCCAGAGCTGGGTCCTGGGCTCTCTTCTCTAACCACTCTTAGAGTTCTTCTGTCTCCCTCATCCCCAAGACCTTAACCATGGTTTGTGGCTCATGTTCTCCAGACTTATACCAATGGCCTTGACATCTGATCCAGATGCACCCCAGACCCGCATCTCCAATCAGTCCTTTAACTGCTCCCCTCAGATATCCAACCTCTTCCCTAAGGCCGCCTGTTTCCACCTGCTTCTTTCTCAGTGAGCAGCATCCCTTCCCTAGCTGCTCAGACAGAAACCTGGGGGTCCTGCTGCTTACTTCCTTCCCCCTTGTACCCCAACCCTTTGTCAAATTGAGCAGCAAAGCTTACCAATTTGATCTCCAAGATTTCTCAAAGGCATCCTGTCTCTGTCTCCACTGCCACTACTCAGGTACAAGTCATCAGACTTTCTCACCTGAGCTATTGCTCGAGCCTCCTCTCATTGTCTTACTTAAAACTCTCTGATGACTTCCCAGGGGATCTAGAATAAAATTCAAAAGTGATCTGCCCTTCCTGCCTCTTCAATGCCCTTGGCTGGGTCATTCCTCTGTGATCACAACTGTCCACCACTCTGGTCTTATTTTGGCTCTCTAGGCAGACTAACCTCTTTCTACCACAGGACCTTTGCACATGCCATCTGGGTCTCTCCCTGGACTGCTCTTTCCCTCCTCTCAGCATGATTTTCTCCTGCTTCTCCACTGGACGCCTGCCCAGAGCCCCTAGCTGCTGCCACATCGCACCTAGAATAATCTGTCCTCACGTCTTTACATAGCTTCTATGGTGGCTCAGTGGTAAAGAATCCACCTCCCAATGCAAAAGATGCAGGTTCAATCCCTGGGTTAGGAAGATCCTCTAGAGTAAGAAATGGCAACCCACTCCAGTATTCTTGCTTGAGAAATCCCATGGGCGGAGGAGTCTGGGAGTGGGGAGGGGGGTATAGTCCATGGGGCTGCAAAAAAGTTGGACTTGACTGAACAACTAAAGAACAACAAACATACTTATTTCAAGGTAAAAAGTGTAAAAGAAAGAACGACAAAGTAGGCAAGGATGGGGTGGGGGTGCTGGCTATAGGGAAGCAGGGGACAGCGCCTGTGCCATGCCTGCCCATCGATACTGTGTTCTAATGAGGCCACCCTGCAGAATCTTGGCTGGCAAAATCTCTCAGCAGTCCCTGTTGCTTCCACAACTGCACATGATAAGCCAAGTGCAGGTCTCAGATCTGTGCCCTAGCCAGAAACAGAATCTCTCATCCCCTCACCTGCTGAATAGGTGGATGAGGCTGCCTCCCAGCAACACTCCCACCTACACAGAGGCCGCCAAACAGATGTTGGGAAACCAAAGAAAGGGACAAAGTCCTCCTTCAGGAAGAGTCTGTGACCCCAGCCTGGATAGTTTGCATATATCTTTACCACAGCAACACCATAACCCTTGTGTCATTCATTCATTGATGCCTGCCTGTGTGCATGCTTCATTCACTCAACGAATGTAAACAGCGTCACCAACTCAGTGAACAAGAATTCGAGCAAACTCTGGGACATAGCAGAGGACAGAGGAGACTGGTGTGCTGTAGTCCATGTGGTCACAGAGTTGCACACAACTTAGTGACTGAACAACAACCTGGGCCCAGGGGATAGTGCAGATGACAAAGAAAGCAAGAACCCCTGCCCTCCCAGAGTTCTGTCCTGGTTGTCCTCCGTGTCCAGCAGGTTTCCTCTTTCTTGGGCTAAAGATTTCCCCCTGGACGAAAATACAGAGACAATACAGGAAGTGACGAATTCCACTTCCCTGGTTGCCAGCCACACTGCACCTTTACTATCAGCTGCACTTTCCAGGAGTCTTGCCCTCTGTTTTTATTTTTAAATTATTTTGTTATTATTATTGTTATTTAAGTTTTGGCTGTGCTGAGTCTTTGTTGCAGAGCATGGGCTTTTATCTCTAGTTGCAGTGCATGGGCTTCTCTTGTTGCAGAGCGCAGGCTCAGGACTGGTATGCAGGTGAGTTGCCCTGCAGCGTGTGGGATCTTAGTTTCCCAGCCAGGAATGGAGCGTGTGTCCCCTGCATTGGAAAGAGGATTCTTAACCACTGGACCTCAGGGAAGCCCCTTATTTGTTTTTATTTTTTTACTTGAAGTGTAGTTGATTACAATGTTGTAATTTCTGCTGTACAACAAAGTGACTCAGTAACACGTATATATCCTTTTTTATATTCTTTTCTATTATTTATCACAGGACATTGACTATAGGTCCCTGAGCTATACAGTAGGACCTTGTTGTTTATCCATCCTACATATAGTAATTTACCTCTGCTAACTCCAAACTTCTGATCCTTCCCTCCCTCACTCCCTCTTCCTTTTTGCAAACACAAGTCTGTTCTCTGTGTCTGTGAGTCTGTTTCTGTTTCATAGAGATGTTCATCTGCGGCATATTTTAGGTTCCACATGTGTGGTATCACATGGTATTTATCTTTCTCTGTCTGACTTACTTCACTTAGTTTAATGATCTCTAGGCCCATCCATGTTGCTGCAAATGGCTGTCCTCATTGTTTTTATTTTTTTCATTTATTTTTATTAGTTGGAGGTTAATTACTTTACAATATTGTAGTAGATTTTGCTCATTGTTTTTAAGTTTCCCTTTCTATTGTGCTTTGCATTCCTGAGATTATTCTCAGAGGTCATATCAGTCTCTTGTATTTTAGTTAGGTCACGGTTAAGTCACCGTTCCTTTTAGGTACCTGTCCCTTAAAAATCTCAGCTCCGCTGTGGAATGATAACTGTAGCCACAGCCCATGTCCCTCTCATTAGAAAGAAAGTCATTTGTAATCACATAGCTGGAATTTTCAATTTTTTCTGAACTGATCTCGCCTTTTGAGATGCACATGTTGGAATCATAGGCTCTTCAATGTCTTTTGAAGTCTCGCAAACTAAAGATCAGAAAACACACCTACTGCTATCCTTCTCAACTATCATGAACACTAAAGGTTGCAAGATGCTTATTTCCAGGGTTTCTGTCATTCCTGCTTGGGTAAAGCCCCTCAATATGGTGGCCATTCCTGGGGATAGCTTCTCAGAGACACGAAAAGGTTCACATGGCAGGTCAAGAGCTTGTTAGAAGCTCCCACAATCTAGTTTCCACATGGCAGTGAAAATGGGCTTCTTAAAAAACGTGGAGCACATCATGTCATCTCTTGCTGAATACCCTGAAAGCCCCTGCCATTCTCACCAAATTCATCCAATGCAACTCTTGCCCCATTCCTTCCAGTATTCCAACTCCTTCCTGACCCAGGACCTTTGCACCTGCTACTTCATCTGCTCTTCTCTTCCCTTAGGTCTCAGGCTGAATTCCAATCTTTGAATAGGTCCAACTCTTTTCTACCCTCAGGACCTTTGCACCTGCTACTTCGTCTCCTCTTCTCTTCCTTTAGGTCTCAGCTGAATTCTAGCCTTTGAACAGGTCCAACTTTTTCCTGCCCCAGGACCTTTGCACCTGCTATTTCATCTCTTCTCTTCCTTTTTAAGTCTCGGGCTGAATGCCACATCCTCCAGGAGGCTTTCTTTGATTATCCTTGGTTAATCAGGTCCAAGGATAAGGTCCCCTGTGGTTATTCTTATTTCTTCAGAGTTGCAATGATTGTATTTATTAGTCTGCTTACTTGTTGGTTTTGGTTTCAGTTTTCGCTTGCTTCCTGCCATTGAAAGGTCAGCTCTGAGAGGGCAGGGACTCTGATATTTGTCTTGTTCACCACTGTGTACCCCATGTCTAGCCTAGATCTGACTAAGGGCTGATACTCAATACATATTAGTTTGTAAAAGAATCTGATTTGGGACTTACAGACTTCGAAAAAAAATGTATGGTTACCAAAGGGGAAATGTGGAGTGGGGGAAGGGATAAATTAGTAGGAATTTGGGATTACATGTACACACTACTATAGATAGATAATCAACAAGGACATACTGTATAATGCAGAGAACTCTACTCAGTATTCTGTAATAAGCTATTAGGGAATAGAACCAAAAAAAGAATGGATATATGTATACGTATAACTGAATCACTTGGCTATACACCTGAAACTAACACAACATTATACATCAACTATGCATGTGTGCATGCTAAGTCACTGTAGTTGTGGCCATCTCTCTGCGACCCTATGGACTATAGCCCACCAGGCTGCTCTGTGCATGGGATTGTCCAGGCAAAAATACTGGAGTGGGTTGCCATGGCCACCTCCAGAGGATCTTCCTGACCCAGGGATCAAACCCGCATCTCTTGCATCTCCTGCTTTGGCAGGTGGGTTCTTTACAACTAGCACCACTCAGGAAGCCCATAAATCAACTGTACGCCAACATAAAATTAAAATTAAATAAAAAAGAATCTGATTTACGTGAAAAGGCTTCCTTCAGATGTCACATCTAGATGCTGCTCCCTGCCCATCTGGGGAGCTCTGTCCCAGGAGGAATACCTCCTGGGTCCAGGTGCCATGACAGCAGCCACCTTCTGGCTTTCTCTTACCTTCCTGATGAGTCCCTCCTCTCCCTGCGTCCCTCAGGCTTACAGCTGGGTCTCTCCCTTTGGGATGGGGTGAGTCTTGCACAGCTTTTCTCTGTGAGATCCTATTTCCGGGCCACGAGCATTATTCTGCCTGTCCTAACTATTCCCCTCGTGAATCACTGGGCACTTCCTGCCCTCCAGTTCTTTCTACACCACCCTGCCATCTTCCACAGCAAGTCACTGATGCCTGGGAGTTTTCCTCCCTCCTCTGCAATATTCAGCTCCAAGCTTGCTTGGGATGCAGCCAGTCATTGGGAAAACACATTCTTGACCCTGCCCCATGCGCTCACTTCTAGCTAAAGGCCTTTTTCCTCTGATATCTTAAGATGTGCAAGATCCAGGAAGTCAAAAGCCAAATAACCGGTCACTCACCTCCCTCATCTTCTCTTTCCATTGTTCCCATTTCAGCAGGAGGAAACTGGAGAAACCCTTCCCTGCTTCCTTCTGCGTCAGGCGCAGGCCCTCACAGTCTCTTGAAGGTGCTACATGGACCAGCGGCTCCTGGGTGGACACTGCAGCAGGTGGGCACATGGATGGGTGGTGGCCCAGGGACACAGCACATCTCCCGCGGCCGTGTCAGGTCCACTCGGCCTGGCCGCTCCCCTTTACTGAGAGTCCTCCACTCCCATGACTCATCCCTCTCCCAGAGACCTTCCTGGTCCCCGTTTCAATTTGATTGTGTCCTGGCTTTGAGAGGATCCGCATCTTCAACTGCCTGCTTCCTCAGTTCTTACTGGGTCTGTTTAGAAACAGAAGACTGACAGCAGGACCATCTCTGCCCGGTTCATCCCTGGAACCCCAGCACGGAGCAGTCTCCATTCCTTACAGGCGTTCCAGATCTTACTTGAATGAGTGAATCAATTTTTTCTGGGAACTCTTCCTTCTAAGAAGTAAACCTGGTCCTGAGCTGATCCATTGTCTCTCTGAACCAAGTAACCAGTTTGCATTTGTGGCTCTACTCAGGAAAATGCACACTGCTCATTGTCAGTCCTTGGAACAATCATCACAGTGTCTTGTAGGCGAGTAGAATCCCAAGAAAGATTGTGATTCTCCGTGACTGTGAGATGATGCTTATGAAGTGCTTGCTTTTATGCTGGGCATGGTGTACAGGGGCAGGTAGGATGACTGGATGATGACGATGTAGAGGAGGAAGACAAGAAAGAAGACAAAGGTGATGGTGATGACAAAGGTGACGATGCTGAGCTAAACTGCATTTGTTTCTCGGACTCTGGTTCATCTTCACCGCCCCACCACCACCTCTATTCCAAGAAAGCCATAAGCCACTTCCTTCACACACACTCAGATTTTTTTCTACCCATGATCAGGAATAAAGGCTTGGCTACTATTAGCAAATGATGACCAGTTAGCACAGCCAGTAAGAACAGGTAGGTAGTGAATCACCTGGCAAATGGGAAAAGAATTCACATTTGTTTTAAACTTCAAATCTCTGCATTTGGAATCTCTTATCTGTTTGTTTCCAGACTCAGGAAATGAATATTCTTGGGGCTTCTGGAGAGAAAACAAACCTAGAAAGAATTTTCAAATGCTTCCAGCTATGGTGATAAATTGGACATTTCTTCCTCAAAAATTATCATATTATAAAATCTTACACAGATTGGATTAGATTATAGGACCACCCATTTTAATTAGTCTATTTAGAGAATACTTTTGGGGGAGAAAAAATTGTCCTCTTCTCTCTTAAGTTTCAGAGCTAGGGCCTGCAAATTAGGCTGATAAAGGCCAGATTAACAAGAGAAAAAGGCATACAAATTTTGTTTGATATTAATTTGATGTTAATATTTTAATTTTTACGTGCATGGGTTAATATTTAAATTTTAACATGCATGGAGGACTTCATAGAAAAGAAATGAAGTGGTTAAACTCAGAGGGCTTATATACCATTTTAGCAAAGGGCAATACATTTTTGAGAAAAGACAGGAAAATGGGTTTGGGTTTCTAGGAGTGGTAAATGGTGGAAAAGTAAATATATTGGAGAAAGTACTACAAGATAAAGTAGGGTTTTGTTTATACAGACTCATCTTGGCGCCATCTCCATCTCCAGTGATAAAGGTTGCTCCTGTCTTCCTGGTACGAGGGAGGGAAGAACATCTTCACCAGGGAAATTTATGACCTACTTTCAGGCAGAGAGCAGGACAGCAGATTGCCTTTCCTGTGTCTGCTTTTTCTCAGTTGTCTTCAGCTCAAAACAATCCTTATGCCAAAGTGGTGTGCTTTGGGATGGCGTGTTTTGATCTTCTGTGATATTTTAAAAGAAACTTAGTTCTACTGCCCTCAAAACTACAGAAACTCAAAATAGGGGAAAATAGAATTTTTTTTTAAAGATTTTTTAAAAATTCGGGACTTTTTCCTTTCTTAAAAAAAAAAGTCTTTATTGAATTTATTACAATACTGTTTCTGTTTTATGTTTTGGTTTTTTGACCACAAGGCTACTGGATCTTAGCTCTCCAACCAGGGATTGAACCCACACCCTCTCATTGGAAGGCAAAGTCTTAACCACTTAACTACCAGGGAAGTCCCTGGGAAAACAGAGGCTTGCCCCCTGGACACCCTGGCAGGTTTATTTAGGGAATAGAGAAGAATCATTTAAATCAACATTAAATTTATAATATACAAAGGAGGGCTTCTAAAATCTAGAAAAATGTTTTTGTGTCACATAAATTAGATATTTTCCCTCTGATCTTTACTGCTGAGCAAAACTTCTTTTACAACATGTATGTAAATTATTATATACCTCCATCTGGTGAGGCTGAAATAAATTACAGTTGACGTGATTGCCATTATTTAAAAGAATAAATCATTTAGGAGGAAAAAACATCTTATTTCTAGGTTTTCTGAGAAGCTAGGTTTTAGAACCCCCGTGAATAGATGGGACCTTCCAGGTGTCTTTAGCCCATGACACGTCTGAGTGGCTAAGTCATAATCTTGCAAACTCAGCCCCAGGGTTGGGTACCTGGGTTCTCATCAGGTCTGTTGTCTCCTCTGGAACTGTGAATAGCACAGAAGGTACAATAGTATAGCCCTGGGGTCTTCCCTCATGGTCCAGTTGCTAAGACTCCACACTCCCAATGCAGAGGGCCAGGGTTCAATCGCTAGTGGGGGAACCAGATTCCACATGTTGCAACTAAGAGTCATGCTATAACCAGAAGATTTTGCATGCCTCAACTAAGACTCAGTGCAGCCAAATTAATCAATCAGTTAAAGAGAATAGTTCTAGGCAGAAGGGCTTCCCTGATAACTGAGTTGGTAAAGAATCCGCCTGCAATGCAGGAGACCCTGGTTTGATTCCTGGGTCGGGAAGATCTGCTGGAGAAGGGATAGGCTACCCACTCCAGTATTCTGGCCTGGAGAATTTCATGGACTGTATAGTCCACGGGGCTGCAAAGATACGACTGAGCAACTTTCACTCACTAGACAGAAAGCATCAGCTCCAGACCTAGCCACCTTCTGCAGTATCATTGTTGATGAACTTTAGTGGATGCTGAGACTGGCATATTTGTTCATATCTAGGAACACTATGAGCAATGCTTGTTTAGCATGTTTCCTTCAAAAGCCCAGTGTTTTTCAAAATCACATTAAACATATTCTTCCCATGTCCTAAAGCATAAAAGTAGAAAAATGAAGTTAATTTCATTACAGGTATATCTCAGAGACTGTCTGTTTGGTTCCAGACCATTGCAATCAACTAGAACCCCAAGAAAGCAAGACACACGAATTTTTTGGTTTCCCAGTGCATATAAAATTAGGTTTACTGTCATCCATTAAGAATGAGGTCTAAAAAACAATATACATAACTTGATTATGTTATTTAAAAAAAAATGCTAACCATCATCTGAACTTTCAGGCAGTTTTAAAATTTTTGCAATAGTAACATCAAAGATCACTGACCATCATAACAAATACAATAATGACAAAGTTTGAAATGTTGAATTACCAAAATGTGGCACAGAGACATGAAGCTAGTGAATGCTGTTAGAAAAATGGTGCTGACAGGCTTGCTTGACACAACCTTCAATTTGTAAAAAACGCAATATCTGTAAATCACAATATCATGAATTGCAATAAAAAGTATGCCTGTATGCTGTTGTTTAGTTGCTAAATCGTGACCTTTTGCAACCCCGTGGACTGTAGCCCTCCAGGTTCCTCTGTCCCTGGGATTTCCCAGGTAACAATACTGGAGTGGGTTGCCTTCTCCAAGGGATCTTCCCAACCAAGGGATCGAACCCACATTTCCTGCATTGGCAGGCTGGTTCGTTACCACTGAGCCAGCCACCAGGGAAGCCCATATCTCAAGATACATAAGCAAATTATAATGGCCAAAACCATAGAAAACTGGATAGCTAAAGTAGACAGTAATACCTACTTCAACATTTAAACCACTGTTTGCATTTTTGCTCTCAGGAACTTTGTAATTTTCATAACTGTTTAATAAAAGCTTCTTTTTGTCACAACATATACCTTGTGGGACCTTAGTTTCCTGACCAGGAAGCAAACCCCGGCCCTTGTCAATGACAGCACTGAGTCCTAACCACTGGACGACCAGAGAATTCCCAACAACTCCTTAAATTAATGAATCATAAAGTAATGAAGTCAAGAGAAGAAAGCACTGTTTTCAATAACCAAAAGTTCAAATCAGATTTTAGAATGGGTGTTTGTCTACCTGCTTTAAGATGGGTCGACATCTTAGGTCAGGACCAAGTGCCTGCACAGAGTGGATGCTTTGGGTCAGCATCCAGCTGGCTAAAGTAGACATTCCCTTTCTATAGGGTAGAAATGAAAAGATGAAACACTTAACACTAACCATATGCCTGCCTAGAATGGTTCCCCAACAGTGGCTACGAAGTTCCAGAAACTGAGGGTTGAAAGGGATCCAGGTTGAGGGCTGTCTCTTAGCCGGAGACTAGCTTAGGCAGAAAATCTCTTTTGCTTCAATTCTCTTCGTTAATGATTCTCCTGTCCTTTGCACATCCATCCATCTACCTGCAAACAAAACACAGGGGGGGACCCCCTAGGCGGCTGGTTCGGGAAGCAGGGGCCCCCGCGAGTCACTGGAGGCTGCAGAATATCTGCCTGGGACCCCGGGTCTATAATTCCCCAGGTTCCACCCACGGACCCATTTTCTGGGAAGAGTAAGAGCAAAATCAAACAAAAGAGCACTATTCTTGGATCCTTTCTTTTATATTCAACTGCTGGGCTAATGCACTTTTAGAGTCTAGCGCTGAATGAGGATGACTTCAGCCAAATCCAGGCTGTTTTAGAATAAATGTAAAATAAATTCAACAGGCCCTGACTCATAAGAATGGAAAATCTAACTGCTCCAGGGAAATGTAAAAGAACCAAGATGGGGTTTATTCAGTGCTGAGTTTTGAGCCCCAAAGATGGCCTTCAAAGCTTGGCTCCATCAGGCTTAAGACAGTCAGTTACACAGGGAATCTAAACGTTCAAGGCCAACTTCGGAGTTTTTGCCCAAGTTGTCTTCCAGGATTCTAAGTCTGCACCCTCTCTGGGCAATCCCTGGGAAACTTCACTGTGTTAATACATGCGAGTCAATCCTAAAGGAAATCAACCCTGAATATTCACTGGAAGGACTGATGCTGAAGCTGAAGCTCCAATACTTTGCCCACCTGATCCAAAGAGTCGACTCATTGGAAAAGACCCTGATATTGTGAAATATTAAAGGCAGAAGGAGAAGAGGGCCACAGAGGATGAGATGGTTTGATGGCATCACTGACTCAATGGAAATGAACTTGGGCAAACCAGGGAAGATGGTGAGGGACAGGGAGACCTGGCATGCTTCAGTCCGTGGGGTCGCAAAGAGTCCAACACGACTTGGTGACTGAACAACAAATACATATGAGGCGGGATGCATGTGGTGGCTTTGAAACCTGTTCTTTATGTCACACCTGGACTTTCTTCTACTTCCAAAGTGTTTCTGTCCTTGGCTGTGAGCTCACCCATCAAACAGGGTGCTAAGCAGTCAGCTCCTCAAGGATCCCACCCTACCCTGCAAGGGGTAACTCCTGCCACCTTAGAAGCTTCTCTGGCTCTGTGAAGTGGGATTCCCTGTGAAGTGGGGCTCTACCGAACCGTATGGAGCCCCAAGAGACTAACAGGATGTGTATATCTGAGCCTCACAGTCAAGCAAAAGCTATACCATCACTTTTCTCAAAAGTCTGAGACTTCCCTGGTGGTCCAGTGGTTAAGACTCTGCACTCACAATGTAAGTGGCTTGGGGGTTCCATCCTTCCTTGGGGAACTAGAGCCCACATGCCACAACTAAGAATCCACATGCTGAGACTAAACACACATGTGCCAAGTCCCAACTAAGACCCAGCAGCTGAATAAATGAAAATAAAAAAATATTTTTAAAAAGGTCTGATGTCACTGATAAGCTCTCAGCAGGTGGCAACCAGTCAGGGAGGATGAAGATGGGATGATTTTACACCTGGAGTGGGGGGCTGAAATAAAAGCGCACCCAGGAAGGGCTGGGTGGCCAAGGTCACTTTCTGCCCGCACGGGGCGGGCGGGGAGAGTGTCTCCAACAGCACCCTGCACTGCAGCACTGAACTTGGTTGGGTCTGTCCCTCCTCTCGCCCCGCAGGGGCTCCCCCAGGTCACAGGCCAATCCCTGTTACTGGATCCCCGATCAGAAAGCCGGGACTCCCTCCAGACCTGCGGGCCACTCAGACCAGCACTTCCAAGAGGTTCAAGTTTGGGACCCGAGTAAAAATACACAGAGCCTATAAATAAGCCGGGGGAATTTCTTCAAGGCCCCAGTGCCACAAGGGGAAGGTGGCACCGCACAAGTGCTCACTCGAACATTTCTCAACGTGTAAAAATAACTTTGATAAAGGCGCGAAGACGCCTGGCTCAGAAGAAAGGAATGGAGCGGCGCCGAGAGCCCACTTCCTGCGCCGCGGCCGCTGGGCCCCTCGGCGCGGGGGCGGGGCGCGCTGACGGCGCGGGGACGAGGGGGGCGGGCGGGGCAGCCCCACCGGGCGGGCCGCGTGACTCACCGCGGCGGCCCGCGCCTTAAAAGGGCAATCGCTTCCGGCGGCCGACTGGAGGAGGGCCCACCTAACTCCCACGGGGGTAAATGGCCCCAGTTTGCAAAGGGCCCCACGTGCCACTCCAAGACTGAGCCACCAGGGAAGCTCCACTGCAGGGGGCGCCGATTCAGTCCCTGGTGGGGGAACTAAGATCCCAGATACCTTTCAGTGAACCTACCCTTCCCCCCCCCCCCCCAAAAAAAAATCCCACCCTCCTTTTCCTTTCTTTCAGCCTCAACTGTGGGCTTCCTTGGTAGTTCAGACCATAAAGAATCTGCCTGCAATATGGGAGACATGGATTTGATCCCTGGGTTAGGTAAGATCCACTGGAGAAGGGAATGACTACCCACTCCAGTATTCTTGCCTGGAGAATTCCATGGACAGAGAAACCTCGTGGGGTACAGTTCATGCGGTGGCAAAGAGTCTGATATGACTGAGCGACTAACACACGCAGCCTCAGATTTCTCCAAAGCTTAATCTTCACAGGCTCACCCACACTGCCTGACTCTTGGCAAACTATTCTTTTTTAAACAAGAGAGTTTCTATGTTTCTATCATTTCAAACTTAAACATTGCAAGAATACTACAAAAAGGTTTCCCAAACTCTTTGCCCAGCTTTTCCCCTTGGGAACATTTTATCATCTTTGCTTGATCATTCTCTCTCTATGTATCTGTATTTTTTTCTAAACCATTTGCAGGTAAATTGCAGACTGCCTGTCTCCTTATCACTAAGGACAAGGGTTAGCTAAAGAAAAAGACTGTCTTGGGGTTGCCAGTGACCTCTGAGCTGCCCAGTCCAATGGCCTGGCAGAGTTCATTTGCTTGACCCTTCTGTTCCTTGTTCTCTCTGTCTGTCTCTGTCTCTTCCTACTCTGATTCTCCCCTTTCCTTGGCTCCTCTCCTCCCTCCCTTCATAGGTGATCTCTCCAGGGTCTTGCCTCTCATCTCACTTTACCACTTCTTCCCGGAGGAGGCCAAGGGCTCTCACAGCATTAGCTGTCACCCATCCTCTTCCAGCACTGAATCTTACCTGTCGTTCCTTGTTCAGTCCCTAAGTCTGGTCTGACTCTTTGAGACCCCATGGATGGCAGCACACCAGGCTTCCCTGTCCTTCACTATCTCCTGGTGTTTGCTTAAACTCAAGTTCATTGAGTAGGTAGCGCCATCATCCTCAATCTTTCCCAGCACCAGGGTCTTTTCCAGTGAACTGGCTCTTCACATCAGATGGCCAAAGTATTGGAGCTTTAGCTTCAGCATCAGTCCTTTCAGTGAATATTCAGGATTGATTTCCTTTAGGATTGACTGGTTTGATTTCGTTGCTGTCCAAGGGACTCTGAAGAGTGTTCTCCAGCACCACAGTTCAAAAGCATCAATTCTTCAGCACTCAGCCTTCTTTATGATCCATCTCTCACATCCGTACGTGACTCCTGGAAAAACCACAGCTTTGACTTTCTTAGCCTGGGCCCCCTTCTAAACTTCTACTTGAATGTCCACTGATTCCTTGAAATTCCCTGAAGCAGTGCCTGATTCCTTGAAATCCTTCCACTCCTTGTAAACTGGACATGACAAGGAACTGGGTCATGGTCCCTGCACCCCTACCCCCATGTCCCTCTTTGCAGGGTTCTCCAAGGTGAACCTCCCTTTGAATTCTGCCCCTTCCAGGCTCTTGCCTAGTTCTTGGTCACGTGCCCTGGAAACCTCATTCTGACTTTCATCTACATCCTTCTTTCTCCATCTTCATTTACCCACTGACTAGACTTCCCACCTGGAGCCCTTTGCCATCATCTCTGCACTGCTATGAGAGCTGCCTTCGATGTTATCCAAGGTCTCTCTTGATTGCAATCACTGCCCTCAAGCTTCTCCCACTGGGTTCCAAAGAGCAGACCCTTGAGTTCCTGAAAAGGTATTCAAATGTTGTGTGTCAGGGAGAAGCATTTTCTCAGAAAAGGCTTGTTTGTTTCATCACGTTTTAAAAAGAATTTGTGGCCTCTCCTCTAAAAGAAAAAAACCAAAGGGTTTTGTGTTAAGATTCAAAGTCTTGATGAATCCAAAACCCCATCAGCCACTTACTGCAGCTCAGTCCAGCTTTCCCGAACTTGCTGGTCACAAGAGTGCCCCGAGGCACCAGGTAAAAATCCAGGCTCATTGACTCCTGCCCTTTGGATTCTGATTCAAAAGGTCTGAGTCGTGGAGTCAGGATGGGGGTGGAGGGAGCCCAGGAATCTGTATTTAACAAGCAGACAAGTCTAATAGGGAAACACTAGGCTAGAAGCAGCCAAGGGCTTTCTCACCTCCAGACTTCTGCGTTCAGTGTGGGTCCCTCTTTCTGAAATCTGTGGAAATTTTATTGATAAATTTCATGTTAATCGTTCAATGTGCAGTTCAGCATTGGTGCCTCTGTTGAGGTCTTCCCCACCATTTTTTTTTTAAGGTATTTATTTATTTGGCTGTTCCCGATCTTAGTTGCTGCATGATCTATAGTTGCAGCATGTGGGATCTAGTTACCTGACCAGGGATTGAACCTGCATTGGGAGCTCAGAGTCTTAGCCACTGAACTACCAGGGGAGTCCCTACCTACATTATCTTTTAATGTTCACAATCCTTTACCCACACTGAGACAGCTGGGAAAGACCTCTTTAGACCTATTCTACTGAGTTGGCAAAGAATCTGCCTGCAATGTGGGAGACCTGGGTTCGACCCCTGGGTTGGGAAGATCCCCTGGAGAAGGGAAAGGCTACCCACTCCAGTACTCTGGCCTGGAGAATTCAATGGATGGTATAGTCCATGGGGTGCAAAGAGTTGGACACGACTGAGTAACTTTCACTTTCACTTTCTTCTAAGTTGGAGCACCGGCTTGGATTATTTTTTTTAATTTTTAATTAATACTCCCTCACTTAGCATGTGCTTAATAAATGTTACACTAAGTGGTGATTCAGAGTGTGGTTATTAAATAGAAAGTGAAAGTCGCTCAGTCATGTCCGACTCTTTGGGACTCAATTCTCCAGGCCAGAATACTGGAGTGGGTAGCCTTTCCCTTCTTCAGGAAATCTTCCCAACCCAGGGATCGAGCCCAGGTCTCCCACATTGCAGGCAGATTCTTTACCAGCTGAGCCACAAGGGAAGCCCTGGTTATTAAATAAACTCTTGAAAACTCTGTGCTAAGTTGCTTCAGTTGTGTCCAACTCTTTGCGACCCCATGGACTGTAGCCCGCCAGGCTACTCTGTCCATGGGATTTTCCAGGCAAGAATACTGGAGTGGGTTGCCATGCCCTTATCCAGAGGATCTTCCCAACCCAGGGACTGAATCTGTGTCTCTTACGTCTCCTGCATTGGCAAGAAGGTTCTTTATCACTAGTGCCATGGAAAATTATGTAATGTGCCATCTCACTGACTATTCTTATCTGCCTTTGTGCCCTGAATGAGAATTAGCTCTCGATCCGTGCAAGAGGCCCAGCAGAGTCTGGATGCCCACCTTAGGGATGCTGTCCAAGACCCTCCCAAGCCTAACATGCTGGATTTCTCCTCCTCTTCAACTGGGACGTTTTCATTAGTGATCATTCAGGGAGTTTTATTCTCCCACTCAGCAGGCCTGTGCTGAGTGCCTCCTGGTCCCAGTCCTTTCTGGGTGCTAAGGAGACTGGGAGGAAAACACGCATCAACAAGAAAATAAACAACACTAAGTCAGAGATAGGGCTTCCCTGGTGACTCAGCGGTAAAGAACCCACCTGGAATGCAGGAGATGTGTGTTTGATCCCTGGGTCAGGAAGATCCCCTGGAGGAGGAAATGGCTACCCACTCCAGTATTCTTGCCTAGAAAACCCCATGGACAGAGGAACCTAGCGGGCGACAGTCCATGCAGTCTCAAAGAGTCTGGCACGACGGAGTGACTAAACAACAACAAAGTCAGAGATGAGAGCTGGGGAGAAAATAAGACAAAATGAGATCTGTGTGCATGAGAGTGGGGAAGATCTCTCCAGGAAGAAGACAATTACATGGAGATCTGGAGACCCTGTTTTGATTCCTGGATTGGGAAGATCTGCTGGAGAAGGGATAGGCTACCCACTCCAGTGTTCTTGGGGTTCCCTTGTGGCTCAGCAGGTAAAGAATCTGCCTGCAATGAGGGAGACCTGGGTTTGATCCCTGGGTTGGGAAGATTCCCCTAGAAAAGGGAAAAGTTACCCATTTCAGTATTCTGGCCTAGAGTCGCAACTTTCACTTTTCTTTCACTTGGATAAGAAAGGGGGTGGTCGTGTGAGGCTTTCCCAGCAGAGAGAACAACCTCCGGGTTAGAGTAGCTGAGGTCCCCCAAAGCAGCCGGAGTGGCCAGAGCAGAGTGGATGAGGAGAGAGACAGGAGAACCAGGTCAGGACCAGGTGGCACAGGAAGGCACAGATGGGGAGGTTGGAACTGTAAGCCATGCCCAGCTATGAACAGGCCTGTGATGTAATTCTATTTAGCTTATTAGACAATTATCCCCACTGCTGTGTGGAACGTGAATTTTGTAGAGCTGGAGTGAAGGCAGGTCACACAGGGGGAAGGTGTTTGAGTGGTCCACGAAAGAGCTGGTCTACCTTTGGCCACGGTAACAGCATTGGAGACAAGAAGTGACAGATCTGCTTCGTAAGCTAGCCCATGGGTGTGTGTGCTAAGTCGTTCAGTCGTGTCCAATTCTGTGAAAACCTATGGACTGTAGCCCATCAGGCTCCTCTGTCCATTGGATTCTCCAGGCAAGAATACTGGAGTGGGTTGTCATTTCCTCCTCCAGGGGATCTTCCAGACCCAAGGATCCAACTTGTATCTCTTATGTCTGCTACATTGGCAGGCAGATCCTTTATTGCTAGTGTCACCTGAGAGCCTGTGGGCAGAGTCAGTAGCTGTGCAAAGGCCCTGGGGCAGAGACCTTCACTGAGCAAGAGAGCAAGGAAGGTAGGGAGGGCCAAGTGTAGGTGGGTTTGTTTGTCTCAGAAGAGAGAGGTGTTATTTGCTGATGTTTGGGTCATCTGTGAGGATGATAAAGCAGGTCAGAGGCTTGTGGGCGTTTGATAAAGATATTTATAATTGAACTATAGTTGGTTTACAACACTGTGTTAGTTTCAGGTGTTCAGCAAAGTAATTTAGATCTGTCTCTCTCTCTGTTGTTGTTCAGTGGATAAGTTGTGTCCAACTCTGTGACCCCATGAACTGCAGCACACCAGGCTCATCTGTCCTCCACTATCTCCTGGAGTTTGTTCAAATTCATGCCCATTGAGTCCATAATACTGTCTAACCATCTCATCCTCTGCTCCCCCTTCTCTTCCTGCCCTCACTCTTCCCCAGCATCAAGCCTTTTCCAATGAGTCGGTTCTTCACATCAGGTGACCAAAGTATTGGAGCTTCAGCTTTAGCATCAGACCTTCAAATGAAGAGCTATCTATCTAGCTATCCTACACTATCTATCTATATTCTTTTCCAGATTCTTTTCCATTACAGGTTATTATAAGATACTGAGTATATTTCCCTGTGCTTTACAGCAGGTCCTGTTGTTTATCTATTTTATATATAGTGGTGTGTATCTGTTAATCCTAGACTTCCAATTTGTCCCTGCTCCCTTTCCCCCTTAGGAACCATAATTTTGTTTTCGACCTCTGTGAGTCTGTTACTGTGAGAAAGGCATTTTTAAACACCATTTCACAGAGTATTCCTGATCTGAGGAAAAGTTATGTCACTAAAAATGTGTATCTGATCTAGAGATGGTAAGTTCTATTTGATGATTTATATGGATGAACCAGGTTCTGAAATCTCTCCACTACCCCCAAAACAATCATTTAAATCTGCCCAGCAGGTATAAGCACTCATGGTCCTGGCCTCCTTGCTCAGGATATTCCTGGATAATTCTATGGAGGGTGAGGAAGAATGGCTCAGTCATTCATTCAATTGTCGTTTTATCATGATGTCAATCCCAGGCAGTTTAAAGTTTGCCCAAAATGGCTACAGTCAATTCAGAAGAGGTTTTCCATATCTCCCCATCTAGGGACCTCACCCATGACATTCTTCTTTTTCAAAAAGAGAAAATGACCCACTAGGCTAGTAAGAGTCAACTACTCTCTGAATACAGATGACTCTCCCCATTTTTAAAAAACTATTAACTTGGAGCACCTCAAAGAAAGTAAGCCCAACCTCCTTTTCATCCTTGCCCCAATTTTTAAGAGCTCACTGGGGAGAAATCATCACATTGCAAAGCTTTTGAAATGCCTGCCAATTAGAGACAAGATTCTGTGACCTCAGGGGCTTCCCTGATAGCTCAGTTGGTAAAGAATCTGCCTGCAACGTGGGAGACCTGGGTTCAATCCCTAGGTTAGGAAGATCCCCTGGAGAAGGGAACAGCTACCCACTCCAGTATTCTGACCCGGAGAATTGCATGGATGGCATGGTCCATGGGGTCTGTGCTCGGACACAACTGAGCAACTTTCACTTTCTATAACCTGAAGCTGTATGAGTGTAAAAGCAAAATCAAAAACTAGAGGGAGGAAGGTGCTTATATATACCATGCTTTAAAATGAAAATAATTTCTTTCTTGATAAAAAGGTAACTTGGACCTGACATAAACGGGAGAAAAAATTATGGCAGTCAGGGCACAGAAATTAAAATTTACTTTCCCTACAAACTCTAAAAACATTTATATTGAAGAAGAATGCCAGTGGGGTGCATTAGTACTCAATATCAGAGGGGTGGATTTATCCCAAGGAAATAATTTGAATGAAAAAAACTGAATTGTTTGCACACAGATGCTTATTGCTTCATTATTTGCAATATTTTAAAGTTAGATTTATTCTTGACAGAATGGGAGTAGGGTGTCAGGTGTGAGTCAAATGGTCCAATGGCATTTAGAATTGATGAAGGTGTGGAGGATGGATTAAGGTGTAGGTGAATCAGTATACACAAGAGATGAGGAAGGTTTGACTAAGGCTGTCCCCTCAAGGTTAGAGAGGAGAGCTTAGTCAAAGAGATATTTAAGGATCATTTATATGTGTATAGTGAGAGGGGAGGGAGGAATCTAGGATGATGCTCTGTTTGAGTGGATGGTGGTGTAGCCTGAAAGATGGAGAGTGTAGGTGAATGAGTCTGGTTTCTGTCTTTCTGCCTGTCTGACTGTTTGGGGGCTGGAATGAAGGGGTGGAGGGTGTAGGCAGTTCTAATGCCAAGTTTGAACCACCCACAGAATAACCAGGTAATGCCCTAGTGTTCAGTCACTCGGTTGTGTCCTACTCCTTGCGGTCTCATGGACTGTAGCACACCAGTCTCTATCCGTGGAATTTTCTGGGCAAGAATAGGGGCATGGGTTGCCATTTCCTACTTCTCGGGATCTTCCTGACTCAGGAATTGAACCTGCCTCTCTCGGGTCTCCTGCATTGGCAAGTGGGTTCTTTCTCACTAGTGCCACCTGGGAAGCTCCGTAACCAGGTCATGGAAGCTGAAAGCACTCAGTGGAGAATGGAGGTCTGAGCTGAGAAAGGAAAGTGACTGGAGATAAGTAACAATAAATAAACATTTTCTGTAAGTTGGGTGAGGTCATGTGTGTCTCCCTTCTTACCTCATTTTTTAAAACCATTTTATTTGTATTGGGGTATAACCGATTAACAATATTATGGTAGTTTCAGGTGAACAACGGATGGACTCACCCATACATGTACGTGTATCCATTCCCCCCGCAAACTCTCCTTTTATCTAGGCTGAGCAGAGTTCCCTGTGCTGTACATAGGTCCTTGTTGGTTGTCCATTTTAAATATAGCAGTGCGTACGTGTCCATCCCAAACTCCCTAACTACCCTTCCCCCATCCTTCTCCCAGCATCCATAAATCTGTTGAGTCTGTGAGTCTCTTTCTGTTTTGTAAGTTCAGTTGTATCATTTCTTTTTGGATTCTATACATACCTCCTTTCTTCATCTTGGTCTTCATCCCCTTGAATCTTTCAGAGGCAGCTGATGCTATCAACTACCTTCTGGAAAGTCTTTCCTCCATCAGCCCTTGAACTCACATACCCTTCATCTTTTCTTTCTACCTCAGTTTTTTTCCTTTCTGTTTTAAATTTTATTTAAAATTAAATATTTCTCCCCAAGTAATCCATTTTTGCTGTCAGGAAAAAAAACTAGAAAATACAGATTGTGGCTTAGTCAGTAAAGATTGCCTGCAATGCAGGAGACTGCCTGAAATGAAGGGGATGACAGTCCCTGGGTTGAGAAGATCCCCTGGAGAAGGAAATGACAACCCACTTCAGTATTCTTGCCTGGTGAATCCCATGGACAGAGGAGCCTAGTAGGCTACAGTCCATGGGGTCACAAGTGTCGGACATGACTTAGTGACTACACCACCACCCACCATGGAAAGAAAAATTAACTCAATATTCTGTAATAACATATGGGACAAGAATCTGAAAAAGAATAGATATGTGTATTTGTATAACTGAATCACTTTGGTGTACATCTGAAACACACAAACTTGTAGATCAATTATGCTCCAATATAAAAGAAAAAAATGTTTTAAAAAGAATAATTAAAGCCACAAAGCATTTTGACATACACCCTTACAACTCTTACTGTATTTCCTCCCCCTCACATACATTCAGTGCAGCCTCTTCTGATGAACATTTATCACAATTAGAACTAAATATTTGCATGCTATTTTTCTAAAAAGCTGAATTGTTTAATGAATGTATTCATATGAATGAATTCTTTAAACAAAAATAAGACCAACTGGTAGATAGTGTTTTGTAGTGTATTTTCCTCATATGTTAATATATCATATAAATGTTTTTTTTGGCCATACTACATGGCATGCAGGATCTTAGTTTGCCAACCAGGGATCGAACCCGTGCCCCGAACAGTGAAAGTGTGGGGTCCTACCCACTGCACCTCCAGGGAAGTGCCGTCATTGTGAATAATCCTTACACACCCATTTCAATCGATGTAATCATTTTTAATGCTACCTGGTGTTGAATTCAACTGTATGACTGAGCCAAAATTTATCTCAATCTTTTATTACTAGACATTGATGGTATTTTCAAGTTGCCTCTAATCTGCTGCGTTGTACATGCATCTCTAGGTAGATGCTCTGCGGGTCTCCTTTGATTTTTTTCTAAATAGAACTATTGTGTCAAAGAATAAGCCAAGTTTTCAGTTTTGATGGAGGTTGGAAAATTGTCTTCCAAAAAGTCTATCCAACTGCACATCCACCATTTTGCTTTTATAAAACTCCTTTTGTCTCTGTTATAAAAATAGTGCTTATGAGCTAGAGACAGGAGGCAGATAAGCAGCTAGAGGAGTTGTGGGTAGCCTGCCACTCCGGTGCTGCTTGATAACCCCTGTTGGGTAACTTTGTCCCACAACTGTCTATGTGAATGCCCTCGGGAGTCAGACTGTGGCTCAAGTGCCAGGTTTACCGTTACTGACAGCATGGCTTCAGGCGATGACTTAAGTCTCCAAGCTTCTGTTTTCTCACCTGTAACTCAAGATGGCAATAGCAGAAGGGCTGGTTGTCAGAATGCACAGCAGGCGCTTGTGGCTCAGCGGTAAAGCAGCCATCTGCCAGTGCAGGAGACAAGGGTTTGCCCTGGGTCAGGAAGATCCCCTTGAGAAGGAAATGGCAACTCATTCCAGTACTCTTACCTGGAGAATTTCATGGACAGAAGAGTCTGGCGGGCTACAGTCCACAGGGTCGCAAAGAGTTGGATGCAACTGAGCGACTAAACAGTAACAGTAGTAACAGCAGCAACAAATGGCAGCATGGAGCTCAGCCCCTGGCTGAAGCCATGCTCCTCCATTTCTGCTTTCACGCCCCCGAGATATAAACAATCTTCCCTTGTATCAAGTGGATACTTCTGGTCTCACCTTTTACATGAGCCCCAGTGCTCTAGGTCTGATCCCAGACTGTGAATACCACCCGTGGTATTTTGCTGGTGTTTTCTTTTGGTCCCAATCAGATGAGTTATGAGTTCCTCCTCTTTATCATGCCTGCCCCCATCTTACCCACCGTCATCTTTCCTCAGAGGCACCCAGGCAGAAACCACCAGAACACCTCCCCACCCCTCCCACAACTGGGTGCCAAACAGTTCTGTTATTCCATGATACGGGGTGGGGTTGGAGTCAGACTGACCTCGATTGAAATGCTGGCCTTGCTGCTGACACATGATGTGTCCGGAAGCAGTTCCCTCCCTTTTCTGAGTCTCAATTTCTTCATCTGTAAGACTGGCTGATAGAACTGTCACTTAGGACCGAGGTTCTGATGGTGAAAGGAGACAGGAAGTGCTTAGTATCTGAGCTCCAATGTGCTCTGTCACCATAATTACTGTTTCTCACCTTCTCTGGCCTTTGCTATCGCTTGAGCGCAGTCCCAGCCCACCTGTGGCACAGACACGGCCTCCCACCTTCAGCCTTTCCCAGGCCTAATTTCTGGAGCTTTTCATCTACTCGAGACTCTCGATGGCTTGTGACCATCTACAAACTAAAACCTGAATTGTCCTTGCATGGATCCCTGGCCTGTGCCTATTTCCAGCTTGGTCACTCTGTCACCTGCGCTTACCCACCTTGGCTGCCACCTCCGCTTACCCACCTTGGCTGCCACCTCCCCATCTCTGTGTCCACTTCCTGTCCATCTCTACTGCACAGTTCCCACCTTCTCTGTGGTGGTCCCATCACCCAAATGGACACCAGTACCCCATCTCAGCATCTCCCAGCCCGGTTCAAACATCCTTTCTGCATCTGGTCCTCCCAGCCCTCCCCCAGGACATTTAGTGCCCCCTCCCCTGAGCCCCAGACTTGCCCTCCCCCGACCCCACTGCCCTCGACTGCATGCCATGGAAGGTCCATTCTTCACCATGACTCTGCGCCCTCGTGGGAACAGATTCACTTTCTGTCACCTCTGTATCCACCACCCCCGCCCCATCTCCCGTCAACAAACCCCCAGTGTTTGCCTGTTAACCACATTGTTAATAAATAACATTCTCCCAGGATTTCAGTGTTCAAAAGTTTACCCACAGGCCAAAGTTTCGCAGAGATCATTTACCTTTCCGAGACTTACTCTGAGATGACAAGTGCGTAGGATTTTTTTAAAACTGAGATACCCCCACCTGAACTGATACGGGTGAAATAGGCACCATGTATTTGTGTGTCGCGACACACAGGTGCCTTGACTGTCTCATCCCTGTTTTCATGATGGTGAGGTGAGCGCAGAACGTACGTCACGTATGTCTTTCATGACACTTGCCCTCTTCCTCTAGGGCAGGATAACCGGGCTGCGCTATAAAGAGAGGGTGGGGCTTGGACGTGGACTCAGGTCCTTCTTTCCTAAAGGCATGTAAGTTTCAAGTAAATCTGTCCGGTCCTGTTGGGAAAGATGATGCAACGTGACGAGAAAGGAAATGGGGAGTTGCCTTCCTACTACGAGCTAAGGAATGTCACGTCGCTGAGTACTCTCACATTCCCAGAAACATGTCGTGGTTGAGAAGGAGGCGGATGACTCACAGTTCCCTGGGCTGCTGAGCCTGAGCAGGGCTAACGAGGACAGGGTGGCGGAGAGCGCTTGCTGCCAAGTCGGCGGGTCCCCCAAGTCTGGGGGCTGCCCTGGCACTGGGCGTGCAGAGACCAACCACATAAACACAATCTTGTTTTCTCAAAGCTGGAGTGAGAGGTTCATGGGGCTCTTGTGTCTATGATCAGATGTGCCAGCCTGAACTATGTGAATTCAGCTGTGGTTCTGATTATTCCTTTTGCGGAAACAGGGGTGAGGGAAGGTGGGGGCTCTGTCCTTAGAACAGGCTCCTGTGACAAAGTTCTTCTCTGATTTTCAGAGACCCTGGGGCTTTATGCTAACTTGGCTATTCCTTCCTGGACTTCATTCTTCCTCCCTCATTCTCCAAATTAAGCCTTTTTCTAATAGAAAGACCTGAAACATTATTCCAAGGGCAAGAATTTGGCAACTCTCCCTGAACGCACAACACATGCTTTGCAGGGTTTTTTTGTTTTTTTTTTTAAATGTTCCACAGTAGAGCCACCTGTTCACTCCACCCACCTCTGGGCGCCTGGCCACAGGGCTCATGAGCAGCGAGACGGGACCAGTCACCAGCCTGCCTCGCTGGGCAGAGGTTGTCAGTGGCTTTCTCTAGCCCCCAGCGCCCCTGCTCTACCCTTAGGCAGGATCCCCTTTGCAGCCTATGGGTAGTCACTGTTTCAAGGCCAATAGCCCAAAGCAATGTTGAGCAGTGGACACCCCTCAGGAGTTATTTACAAACTCATAGTAACTCATCTGGAAGAAAGAAAACTCAGATTCCCCAAGGTCGCCAGTAAGACCCTCACACCCACCAGATGTAGGTGGGGTGGGTGCAACACAGGCTCTGAAGGGTCCCTGAGATGCTCACCAAGCAAACATCTGTTTGTCATGAGAAGTTGAGAAGGCAGCAGGTGGGCACTGTAGTTCTCTACCTCCTGCAGGTGGCCGGCCTATTGCAGCATCTCCTAAACTTATCATTCTTGAAACTGGCTCTGCTCCGTGACCCAAGGCCTTGTGCCCATGTGGCAACTAAGCTGATAAAGGGATAGCCCTGCCTGCATTACCCGTCTTCACAGTGGGGGCTCAGCGTGAATACCAAGCAGTGGAGTGGAGCCAGAGACTAAGGGTCTGGAGCTGACCAGGACTGGCTCCTGGCTCCCCATTTTCTTTATTTCTTTCTTCTTTTCTAGTTGGAATATAACTGCTTTAAGATGTTGTGTTAGTTTTAGCTGTAGAGCAAAGTGAATCAACCACACGTATACAATGTATCCCCTCTTCCTTGGATTTCCTTCCCTTTAGGTCACCACAGAGCATTGAGTAAAGTTCCCCATACTATACAGTATGTTCTCAGTTGCTGTTGTTATTTAGTTGCTAAGTTATGTCTGACTCTTTTGTGACCCCATGGACTATAGCTTGCCAGGCCTCTCTGTCCATGGCATTTTGCAGGCAAGGATACTGGAGTGGGTTGCCATTTTCTTCTCCAGGGGCTCTTCCTGACCCAGGGATCAAACGCAAGTCTCCTGCTTGTAGTTATCTATTTTTTACCTAGTAGTGTATATATTGTTGTTTAGTCACTCAGTTGTGTCCGACTCTTTGTGACCCCATGGACTGTAGCCCACCAGGTTCCTCTGTTCATGGGATTTTCCAGGCAAGAATACTGGAGCAGGTTTCCATTTCCTCCTCCAGGGGATCTTCCTGACCCAGAGATAGAACTCTCATCGCTTGCATTGCAGGCAGATTCTTCACCTCTGAGCCTTCAGGGAAGCAGTGTATATATGCCAATCCCAATATCCCAACCAGCTCCCCATTCTCTGAGCTCACTTCTTAACCTCTCTGGGAATCACTGATCCTCTCTCTCTGTACCTGAAAACCAGGAATAATAGCAGGGTTGTGATCAAGGCAAACTATTTTTGTAAAGTACCTACAACAGTGCCTGGACTCCATGATGTTTAATGAACAAATAAATGCAAGATTCTTTCCCAGGGAACATTTTGTGGCAGGTGGGGACTTCGGGAGTGGAGTTCCCCATTCTAGGGTCTGAGTCTTTCTCAGTGGGGTCTTTCAGGGTTAAATCCCATGGCTCCATCAAATGAGTGTTAACACTGACTTAGCCCAGCAAAGAGCAGGGAGGTTAGGGTCCAGCAAGACTGAGGAGGGAAGGTCTGTGCTGTCAGAAGAGGCCATCTTAAATAGCAAAACTCAGGCTTCCCTGGGGGCTTATGGTAAAGAATCCACCTGCAATGTGGGAGACCCAGGTTCAATCCCTGGGTCGAATGGCAAAACCTGTGTTTGCCCAATGAAGGATTCAGATGAATGGGATGGGGCCCTTGGCAGTCCCGTTTCTACACCTCTCAGAAGAGTGCTCCTTCGAAGGGTGATATCAACTTTGATAAGCTGTATTATTCACCTGCTAACCTGATAATTCTTTCAGCCACCACCTGAGACAGAAAAAGTTTGTTAGTTGCTAAGTCTTGCCCGACTGCGACGCTATAGACTGTAGTCCCCCAGGCTCCTCTGTCCATGGGATTCTCCAGGCAAAAATACTGGAGTGGGTAGCTACTCCCTTCTCCAGGGGATCTTCCTGACCCAGGGATGGAACCCAGGTCTCCCAAATTGCGGGCGGATTCTTTACCATCTGAGCCACCAAGGAAGCTGAGACAGAGTCCAGCCCGAAATCTTCCATCACCAAGTCATGCTGGTCTGAGCTGGAGCCCTATCCCCTACCCTCCCAGGAAAGGTTGTAGATAAAGGCCGCAGATAAGAAAGACTCAAGCTTGCATCCCTGCAGGGCCTGGGCCTCTGTCAGCCCAGGGCCATGGCAGAGGTCCCAGCCTACTCACCTCTGGCCTGAATATGTGAGGATCAGACACACTGGCTCCGATGCTCAGAGGAGACCATGCGCATAGGGTTTCATGCTCTGTGACTGTGGTCTTGAACTTACTAATTTTATCCCTGATCTTGTGGTTTGTGAATGAAGTTCAGTGGGATGACGAAGCGCGTGTCAGGGGTTTGGAGTCACACACATGATCTTCCGGTCCACTTCCTGTGGGTCCTTGGCTGCCTACTGCCTGGTTCCCTAGTGCCCTGGGGGACCCAGACCCCCTTCTCTGCCCCTGTCCAGTGACAACTGATACCCTCTACCACCAGTGGGGTCTGGTCCCAGGTGGGAGGAGAGTCAGGGTTGGGGACACACACTCACCCCCCTCTCAAAGTCAAAGGGTTCCCAGGCCCCTAGTAGGGGATGGTCTGTACTCCCAGAGACATCTGTGCCACCCTATCTGAAGAAGTACCCTCATTAAACAGCAAATGGAAAACACCATGGCAGGTGGAGACAGAGACCATGGAAGAAAGGACAAAGTTTTCCTCCAGCCTTTTTTTTTTTTTTTTAATCTTTATTGGATTTGTTACAACATTGCTTCTGGTTTTAAGTTTTTTAGCCATGAGGCATGTGGGATTTTAGCTCTCCAATCAGGGTTTGAACCCGCATCCCCTGCATTGGAAGGTAAAGTCTTTACCTCTGGACTGCCAGGGAAATCCCTTTTCTGCTCTTTGAACAAGGAGTCCTGCTTTGTTACTTTGCCCTGGGGCCTCATAAATCCCTAACTCCCTACAACGGGTGTCATTTCACCTTGGCTAAAGAGCCTGGCCTGGCCGATGCTTTCAGGTTTGTGTACTTTAGAGTTGTCTGTGTTTTGTGTGCTCCTCCTCATCCAGCGCACGTGGGCTGCTGGAGTGAACTGGTTTACCACGCTCACTTGCCGGGGTCCTTGTAGTCCTATGGGCTTGACCACCACAGCCAGAGGCCCAAGGTCACCTGATCCAAGCCTGACTTTCTCACCTGTGAAAGGAGATTAGGCAATGTGATCTTCAAGATCTTTTCTAGCTCTAAAAGCATCTTATGATTCTAAGCACATGACAAAGCCCATTTTATGATCTGAAAACCCAGATTGGGAGATACAAGATCCCATGGCTTCCTGGCAACAAACAGCTTTTATGATTATTGGCAGTGGAAAACAGCAGAAAAGGATCTAGACTTACTGCATGAGAATGCACAGCATCTCAGATCCTGGGCTTGGTGTACAATAAAAGGAGAGGTTAGTGAACATCCCTTCTGCTGTTGGGCAGAGTTGAATAAGGAAGGCCATGTATACAATGACCAAACCCTGTCTGTGACAATGTGCCGTGATTTTTACTCTGTGAAACTTTTGTGTTATTGACAGGAGGAGACCCACATACGTAGAAAACAAACACAGTTATAGAGAGGGGGGAGAGGGAGGGATAAATTGGGAGCTTAGGATTAGCAGATACACACCACTATATATAAAATAGGTGCCCAATAAGGACCTACTATACAGCACAGGGAATGATACTCGATATCTTATAATAATCTATAAGGAAAAAGAATCTGAAAAAGAATATTTATAAGCTGCCGTGTGGCACAGGGAGCCCAGTCTGACACTCGGTGGTGACCTGGAGGGGTGGGATGGGGGGAGAGGTGTGTGTATAATTATCGCTGACTTGCATTCTTGTATGGCAGAAACCAACACAGCATTATAAAAAATTTTTTTTAATTTAAATAATACATATAATGGAATCACTTTGCTGTGTACCTGAAACTAATACAGCATTGTAAATCAACTATAGTTCAATAAAAAAAAATAAAGTTAAAAAAATTTTATTATTGGGAAATGGATTAAAAGCATGAGGCTTAATTTAGCATCACAGCGTAAATTAGCATCATGTCCTAAATTAACCTAAATCATATCCTGGGATCATGTGGATCGCATGCGACTGATAGTGAGCCACGTGAGTTCTGTGAGCTTGGGGGCCTTCCTGGCTGTCATTCTCCAAAAGATCACGGAATATGCTTAGAAAAGAAAGTTCCAGAGTGGTGACTGAAATCTCCCCTTCTAGACCATCACATAAATCCAAAGTAGCTGAGAAAATACCGACCCTACTCCATGTCCTTGACACTGTCAAATTTCCCAGTGAGGGGATCTTCAGGACACTGTTACCTTACTGATTTCAGACAGTGGATTTCCCGGGTGCATTGGTCCACCCAAACCCATGTGGAGAACATGACCCACATCTAACAGCCACGTCCTTTTTTTCCTATCCACATCTGTGACGGAGATTTTTCCTTCCATAAGAGACTCAAATGTGAAATTCCCTAAAATTATTTTTGCTTTTTCCCCCACTGGGGCACAGTTTCTAAGACAGAGTATTATCACCTCATTAAATGTGTCAGTAAGTTTTAAAACTTGGGAGAGAAAGTTAGCAAACACAGGGGACAGGCAGTGTTTGCCTGTGAGATTTCCCTATCTGGGCAAGTGCTTCCTACACTCAAGGCTGCATTGATTTGTATCGTTGGGAAAGGGTTTGGGGAAAATCCAGGTATCAATGTTTCTATCTTGTGTCCTTCCAACCTGACCAGTTGTCCTTCAGTTCTTTGCCCAGTTCCACCGATGAATCCTAAAGCTCATCGTCTTTTGGGACAGAGAATGGTTGGGATTTCAGAAATCTTGTAATTTTGGGTGGTCGGGCTGGCCCAGTAAAGGACCAGACACGTGGGAAAGAATGTACCGAGGTGATTGTAATCAGAAAAGTTAACAAAGGCTTTAAAGACTGTGTCATAACAACAGATGCTTCAAGTGGTTAAAAACACCCATATTGTTATTCTTTCTGGCCCAAACTATGTCCTGAGACAGTGAATTTAGCAATGAAGGAAGCTACTCCTTTACTGCGAATGAAAGTTTGGCTGCAGGGCTAAGAGGTCTTGAAATGCAGAGAGGAGACAGAGGTTTTATAATAACTTCACCCCTCAGAAACCTTCTCCAAATATAGCAGGTGCAGCAATGTGGAGAAAATATTTGAGGGGAAGCAAGAAGAAACTCTCCTCTCTTCAAAGATGTGATGGGTAAAGATCCCACAGCTTGCTTAGCCAGCAAGGATCTAGCCAATTCCAAGACCCAAGGTTTCTCTCCCTAGACACATTCTGGAAAAATGACTAAACCTTCCTGCACTTCAGTTATCCCAAGTGCAAAATCAGAAAAATTATTTTAACCTATTTTATGATACTGCAGGGAAAACACAACCTTGGATAAAGCTTGAGAAGTATTCACTTGTTGTTAACTGTCTCATAAATGTTTAAGATTTCCAGGCCCCCGGGAAGCCTGCATGGTGTAAAGTTACAGCCAATTCACCTGATTGGAATCTGTTGTCAGGGACTTCAGAAATGTCCCTCGGGGGCCATAGTGCAATCTGAGCAGAAGGAAACCAGGAGGTGCCTTGTGCAGGAGCCTGAATTTTCAACAGTGTGGGGCTGAACTGGAAGGCGAATTTCTTCTGTTCTCTTTTCTTGGCCCACTGCAGAAAGTATTTTTATTTTATCACATACACATTTTCCGCCTTCCCCTGATCATGAACCAGAGCACTTTTATAGCTAGGAGGAGTTTTAGGGATTTTCTAGTTATTTCTCGTTTTACAAACAGTGGGCCATGGAGCTAAGAGCCGAGTTTTCTGATTCTGAGAATTGTTCAAAGGGACCACTTAGCTCCACCCAGTTATGGCCCACGCAGCAGTTGGTTCCCTGCTCCCACTGCGGGGCAAACTCATACCCAAGAACGTTCTTCCTCAGACTTTGTGGATATGAGTTCTTTTAGAGAAGCCTCTTGAGAGACCCTTGGACAGCAAGGTGAACAAACCAGTCAATCCTAAAGGAAATCAACCCTAATATTCATTGGAAAGACTGATGCTGAAACTCCAATACTTTGGCCACCTGACTCTTTGGAAAAGACCCTGATGCTGGGAAAAATTGAGGGCAGGAGGATAAGTGGGTAACAGAGGATGAGATGATTGGATGGCATCACCAATTCAATGGATATGAGTTTGAGCTAACTCTGGGAGATGATGACGGACAGGAAAGCCTGGCGTGCTGCAGTCCATGGGGTCGCAAAGAGTTGGATACAACTGAGCAACTGAACAACAACCCTAGGGGCTCAGTAAGCACTGAGCTCAGGACGAGACCCTCCGTCAATAGAGGGAGATGATGGAGGTTACCATCGTCCATAGAGGCTGCCATGCGCTTGGCCACTTCCCATGTGATCACTTGGTAATCTTCACCGCAGTCTTATGAAACAGGCATCGATTTCCTGCCTGAGGAATCAGATGTGTAAGCAACCTTCCCCTGGGGGTGGGAGAATCAGGCTTCATGCCCAGATTCCAAGGCTGGCCTGCCTGCCTCTCCAGACCCTGAGGTTTCCTCGTAGAGACCACGACCTGGGCAGATGACCAAGGCAAGGACTCAGCCTCGGGGAAGGGGCAGTGGTAGTTTGGGATGGATTCCTGAAACTGGAGGATAAACTTGAAGGAACGAGGCAAGAAGCCAGTTTACAGACCTAGAGGTCAAGAAGGGCATTGCTAGCTGGACGGTTGGGCTGGGAGGTCTGGGCCCTGGAGTCCACCTGTCACTTAGACACAGTCCTGAGCAAACCCAGCCCCTGTTACTTGTGGGGTCTGGAATGTGGCAGTCCTCCGGCCTTCTCACCGGACGTTGCATGCTGAGTCAACTGCCCTTTCAGCTCACTTTAGCAGACAACAGCTGGTCACCCAGCTGGGTGTTCACCTGAGGTCACGGTTCACAGAGTTATAAACAGTGGGGGGATTGAGGGAGGGGAGCAGACTGCCTGGCTCTTGATCCTGCCTCCCTCACTTAGCAGTGCATCAGCTTGGGCATGGCTACCTGCTCCAGTATTCTTGCCTAGAGAATCCCATGGACAGAGGAGACTGGTGGGCTACAGTCCATAGGGTCACAAAGAGTCAGACACGACTGAAGTGACTTAGCAGTCGTGACCCATAGCTTGGGCAGGTCAGTAAGCCTCTGCGGGCCTTAGTTTCCCTATCTTTACAATGGGCTATCTGATGATGAAGTGGGTCAGTCCACACAAACCACAGGAGAGCAATGCCTGGCACACAGTAGGTGCTAAGAAAGCAGTGGTCATCCTTGATTTCTGCACACGACGGTGGCAGCAGAGTGCTCCCCTGAAAGGACCTCTCCGGGACTTTATCCAGGCTGGGGACACACTGCCTTCTGAGTCAGGCCGTTCCATTTTTGGACAACTCTGACTAAGAAAATTCTTCCTTGCTTCCAGCCAAGTCCACCTCCCCACAACTCCCACGCACGGGCCCCAGCTCTGCCAGAAGGCAAATGTCAGAAAAATATTCTTGAAAGAGAGGACATAGAATGTAAATAAGAATGATAGAATCGGGTTGAGGAATTACAGTCTCCCTGGCTTCGGCCATTCCCACTGCCCAGCCCAGACGTGGTGGGGGTGGGGGTCAAAGACCCTTTTGGTTCAGTGGGAAAGCCGGCCAAGGCTCTGCACTCTCCTCCACTCCCTTTAGAAACACATTAATCAACTTTTCCCTTCATTCCTTGCAGGCCGCAGCGCACTGCTAACCGAGCGACAAGTCACTCCCCAGGAACAAAGGTGACGGCCCCCAGGCCGAGGAGCCTTGACCTCATCTCATTTCCTACGTGCCGTCCACCCCGTAATCATTGTGCCTCCAGAGAGCATGCCTGCCAAGCAGCACATGCTGTCGGCCTCCTGTTTACAGAGCCTTTTTGGCGTCAGGTATATATAATCATGACCCCCGTGTGTTCCTTCCCTGTCTTCTTTGGCAGGTGCCGTGATATAAGAAGGATGCATGCATCTTTTTTTTCAGGCAGTTGAGACAGCTTAGTTCTCCCCTGATGCTTGTTAAAAAGGATTTGAAATTGCGTGTCAGTGTTGCAAGGTGAAAAGACTCTCTGAGCTCTGTTGCAGGGTGCACATGCACTTAACACTACCGAAGTGTCCGCTTAAAAATAATTAAGATGCTAAAACTCAAAGCAGCACTTTTTACCACAACAAAAAAAAATCTTTAAGGATGAAATAGGTAGGTGAAATAATATAACACAGTGGCTTTGAAATGATGCGGGAGGATGCAAAAGTTCATTGAGCTGTGCACTTATGGTTTGTGTACTTTTCTCAAACATTGCTTGTGCTGAGTCTTCTCTGACTCTGTGAGACCCCACGGACTGTAGCCCACCAGGCTTCTCTGTCCATGGCATTTTCCAGGCAAGAATACTGGAGTGAGTTACCATTGATAGTAGACTTCGTTAAAAAGTTTATATACATATAAAAGTAATCATAGAGGAAGAAGACGTAAAGGGCGCGGGTTACAGTTGAAACAACATTATCTGTGAGTTGGGTGAGTTCTGGTCTATTTCTGTGTGTTTGAAATTTTCCACAATAAAAGAATAGAAATGCAGGAAACATTTAAAATGTGGGAAAAGTGATCTGAACATTTCGAGTATAAGTCAGGACGCACGTGTAGACTCCTTTTAGCAGCTCTGGGGCAGGGCAAGCCGTGAACTGGGTACCCAAACGGCCACATCGTGTTCTACAGGACGAGGAAGGCAGCACCCTCAGTTACTATCAGGACACTGTTCCTCCAAGAGCTTATCCAAGAATCTGAGACAAAAAGAAGGGGCCCCAGGGTTGGTCCCCAGGTCTCCTCTCCCAGCCATCTGGCTGAACATCACTGTTACCCTCCAGGCCCTGCGGACCCCAAATCTTCGAGCTCTCTGAGGACTTGGCCCCAGGCACCCTCCAGCCACTCTCAAGGTCAAGTGCAGTCCAAACCTTCCCAACAGAGGTGCTGTGTGCAGCCAGGACCCCCTTTGCACTCCCAGTGCTCACCCTGAAGCCTGGTACTTCCTGGGGCACACAGAAGCTTTTGCCAAATCGCCCTCTGTCACCTCGGGTGAGCCATGCCCCCTCTTCACAGGACAATCCAGCTAATCTTCCTCCATGGACCTGAATTTAAAAAGCTTTTTAGGCACTTCCTTGGTGGTTCAATGGTTAAGACTCTACACTTCTAATGCAAGGGGTACTGATCCAGGAATTAAGATCCTGAAAGCTGCTCAGCCAAAAAAAAAAAGAAGCTTTTTAGCTCCTCTCTCCAGTGGGTGCTGAAGAAGCTCAGTTCTGTTCAGTTGCTAAGTCATGTCTGACTCTTTGCAACCCCATGGACTGCAGCACGCCAGGCTTCCCTATCCTTCATCATCTCCTGGAATTTGCTCAGATTCATGGCCATTGAGTCGGTGATGCCATCCAACCATCTCATCCTCTGTTGCCACCCCCTTATCCTCAGGTTTTCTCAGCATCAGGGTCTTTTCCCATAAGTCGGCTTTTCACATCAGGTGGCCAAAGGATTGGAGCTTCAGCTTCAGCATCAGTCCTTCCAGTGAATATTCAGGGTTGATTTCCTTTAGGATTGCCTGGTTTGATCTTGCAGTCCAAGGGACTCTCCAAAATCAAAAAGCGATGCTGGAAAGAAGTGGTTTGCATTTCTCTGCACCTCTGCCAGGGTGAGATCAAAACAACCGCTAAAGGAAGAAGACGGGGGTCCTGGGCTTTTCCTCACCCTCATCAAATTAGATCAGCTAAAACTGTCAGTTAAAAAGAAAAAAAATCAGTAAAGCTGTCAGGGCTCAGAAGACCATGAGATGATTCTGTTCCCGGGGGCTCAGTGACATTCAAGAATATCTGGAGTAACTGCTCGATGGACGATTCAGTGATGACCCTGTGAAGTCTGGTCTGGGTGGGGGCAGCCCCCAATCCTCTGTCATCAGGTGAGGACTGGGGAGGGGTAACTGGGAAAATCTGGGTGTGATTCAAACAACTTGCTTTTCCCCAATTTTACATGTTAACTAGTATCGACCACCTCCTCTTTCCAGGTCAGACCTTCATCCCTTGACACTGGATGGGTAAACAAAACACCTGGAGTCCCCAGGCCCCGTCCCCACCTTCCCTCACCCCACCTCTGGGACCACCCTCTGGAGTTGACCCCTCCCCACGGGTGGGCTCTGAGCACAGCCATCTCCTGCTTCTCTGGCTGCTTCTTGCCTGTCTTTAACTTGGCTGCCTTTCCCCGCCCTCCTCCCTGCACGTGGACACGTCCAAAGGTTCTGGCCTTGGACCTCCCTCCCGCTCCCTCCTGGGTCATGACCACTCCTAGTTTACCGAGGGCACGAACTCCTGCCTGTATCAACAAGGGGCACTGACTCAGCGCGTGGGAGTCCATCCGGGCACTGGAGCCTCTCTCCACCCCGAAGCCTGGAGTCCACCACCTCCATGCACCTGCCCCACCTACAGCTCTGGGGACCCCTGCTATTCACTGAGCCTCCTCCTTGGGCCCCCCTACTCCTGCTCCAAATCACAGAAGTCCTCTGGAGACACAGAGCCAGGTGCCCCATCAGCTCAGACCTTCTGATCACCTCTAATTTTCTTCCTAGCAAAATTCCCCAGCTCCTATGATGGGGAGGCTTATCTTTGGCCTCAGGACCTCTCTCCATCCTCTCTCTCAGAAAACCTGAATAGGACAAGGCAGTTGAATCCACAGCTGCATCCCCCAGTCACGCTCCAGTAATCCCCGAGAATTGCTGCTTCTCCCTGTCTCTTGCTCCCAGTTTTAGCGGAAGATGTTTCTCACTCTCCACTACAGACTCTGCCCTCACCTTCCCAGATTTTTGGCTGAACTTCAGGTCTTCCATCCATTACCGTCTCTCGGAGCCTTAGACTCCATACTTGCAAAGTAAGGATAATCCTGTCTGCTTGTGAGCTAGGTAGTGCTCAATTTGCCAAGCTGTGATGATAACAACAAAGACCAATCTGTTCCTGATCATTCACAGTTCAATCCAGAAGGGGCTCCCTGAACACGCATCCCTGTTCCACCAGTCCTGCTGGTGAAGGAACCTACACCCTAACACTTTTATGCACGTGAGTCTAGTTACAGTGCATCCCATCTCCTTGTGTGTAATTGATTCTTGCGTCATTAGGAACCATGCATCTCCCAATGGCGGGATTTGCAGAATGAAAGGACTTGACGAAATGACGGGTCCAGCTCCACATGCTCTCTTGGCATCCTCCTCTCTTTCCCCCCTTGCCTCCCAGCACCTCTGCCTAAACCCAGTTGTCCAACAAATATTTTATTGGGTATCTACTCTGTGCTAGGCACTTTTTCTAAACAATGACAAGGATGGTAATGATGAAGGATGGAGGACAGGGAGAACAGCTTCTGTTTCCGCAGTACTTAGTGTGTGCCAAGCACTCACACATTTGGAGTCATTCAATTCTCACAATGGATCCACCCGTCTGTTCCCTAGAAACCCCAGTGAAATGGGTGCAGTCATCCTCCTTGTTTAACAAATGGCTGAGCTGGGGCTAAGCTGCCCAGGGTCATGCAGTCCCAGAAGGGCCCCTGGGAAGTCCAGCCTGCCTGCCCCCAGGCTGTATCTGCGGCTATCAAAAGGAAGAGGTAATAAAAGAGGATGTGGACCAAGAGATAACTTGATAAAGCCAGGGAGCAAAGTGCTGCAGGAAGGGCTCAGGACCCGTATTAGGAGGAGCGTCACAGGGTGACCTTTCTCTAAGACCTGGGAGATCAGAGGCCCAGGTGTACAAGGTGTGGGTGGAAAAGAAAGGATAACTAAGGCCCCCGCCATCCAGGATTAGGTCTCAGACCCAGGAGAGGAGCTTCGGGGACAACATGCGGACAGCTGGTGCAATTCCAGTTTAGATTGTGGACTGTATCCTGGCTTTCTCTTTACATTAAATTTCCTGATCTTGGTCACTGTGGTGTGGTGGTATCCGAGGATGTCTTGGTGATTGGGAAACACACGCTAAGGTATCCAGAGGCACAGTGCCTCCTACTTAATTCTGAAATGGTTCAGAAAAAATATGAATCTAGGTGTGGGCTTCCCTGGTGGCTGAAATGGTAAAGAATCTGCCTGCAATGCAGGAGACCCAGGTTTGATCCGAATGGCTACCCACTCCAGTGTTCTTGCCTGAGAAATCCCATGGACAGAGGAGCCTGGTGGGCTACAGTCCATGGGGTCACAAAGAGTTGGACATGACTGAGTGACTAACACTTTCAGATGTGTGTGTGTGTGTTGTAGACCCAGCCTACAGAGCAAAGTGTAAACAATGAATGAACCTGAGCAAAGGGTACACCTTGTACTATTCTTGCAGATTTTCAGGAAATTTTAAATTATTCCAAAATAAAATTTAACAGAAGTACATGCACTGAAATAGCAGTACACAAATAGCAAGATCTTATAAAAATCAAATGCATGTGTGCATGCTCAGTCACTAAGTCATGTTTGACTCTTTTGTAACCCCATGGACGATAGCCTGCCAGCCTCCTGGTCTGTGGGATTTCCCAGGCAAGAATACTGGAGTTGGTTGCCGTTTCCTTCTCCAAGAGATCTTCCTGACCCAGGGATTGAACCCAGGTCTCCTGCATTCCAGGCAGATTCTTTACTGTCTGAGCTACCAGGGAAGACCTAAAAAACCAAACAACACCCATCAAATACTGAAGAATGGGAAGGAGGGGGATGCGAGTGGGAAAGGGAGAGGTAAGAGAATAAAAAAATTAGGGAGGGGGCAGACAAGAAAGGAAGGAAGGAAGAGGGGAACAGAGAAAGAGAGGGAGAGGAGGAATTTGGGGTCCCTTGCATTCTTGTTCCTGACTGGATCCCTCCGTTCTTAGGACTTCAACTTTGCATCTCCAGGAGGATGACTCCTAAGACCTTATCTCCAGCTTGGTCAGTCAGCCAGTCCTGTACTTGGAATTGCTGGGCACAGGACCCCTCAGGATAACCCACTCTAAAGCTCTTCTCTTTCCCCTGCAACCAAACCTATCTCCTCCAAGGCCATCAACTCCAGATTCCATCTCCTCCCTCACCTTTCTTCCTTGGTCCACATCTTATTCTTTCTTCCTTTCCTGTTCCTCTTCTCTTCAGGTAGCTCCAGCTCCTGTAATCTCTCTGAGGATAATGATAGGGGCCTCCTGCCTGGGCTCACTGCCCCCAGGGTGTGGGCCTTCCACTCACCAACATTTGTGACCCAACTTTCCTGTAACTCAAGAATGCTCTCTGGGCTTGCCTGGTGGTCCAGTGGTTAAGAATCCACCTTTCAATTCCAGGGACACAGGTTTGATCTCTGGTCTGGGAAGATCTCATGTACGGGGCAACCGATCCTGTGCGCCACAGCTAATGAACCTGTGCTCTGGAGGTCACAAGCCCCCAGTGCTGAGCTTACGTGCCACGGCTACTGAAGCCTGAGAGCCCTAGAGCCTGTGCTCTGCAACAAGAGAAGACACCACAGTGAGAAGCCCTGGAACCACAACGAGAGTAGCCCCCACTTGCTGCAACTGGAGAAAGCCCGCCTGCAGCAAAGAAGACCCAGCACAGCCAAAGATAAATAAATTGAAAAAAAAAATGCTCTCTTGGGTCTGATGTTTTTCATGGATATTTGTTTTAGCTTCCAGCTTCATCATGTTCCTTGGAAGCAGGCACTAACCCTGTTTCAAGGCTGGATGCAGAGCAGCAGGAGAATAATAGCTACCTAGTCAATTAAGCTACCCAGTCTTTCTAGGTTGTTCAGTTACACGCAAAGGAATTCTCATGCTCCCCTGCCACATTCGGAGTGACAATAGGTGTGATTAAAAGGATAAGATCAGGACTCTAGGCCTCTCTGGGGAGCCCTCATTAGGTAGACCCCAATGTCAGGCCTTAGGATCACCCATGAGGCTCTGCAGAAAGGCCCGTTCTGGGTGGATCTGTATTTTCATGTTTCTCATAGAAAGGATTTTTTTTTTTAAGTACAACATTGTTTTTAGAATATACATTTGCTAATGTAAATGTTCCAAAGCTCAACCCAGATTAAAACATACTCCCTAATTGTTTGTTGCTTCCTCGTTCTCTCTTTTCCCAGCCCAAGACATATGTTTTTGATATCACAGCAAACAGCAATTGATTCTATTTCTAGTAGCTTCAAAAACAATTTTAATGGCCTAGTCACTGTCCAAACAAGGCAAAGGCTGGGTGGATCAGCCTCCTTATGTCACAGTCATAAGGAAGGTCCTTGTAGTTAAATGTCTCCCAGCCCCCAGTTCCGTATATTTAATTCCTTCTCTTGATATTTCATCCTTTCAGCTCATAAAAGAGAAAATGATGTCATGCCTAATAAATGCCAGAGTAGCCTTTTCGAGAAGTGACACCAAACATGGGCAGAGTGCCGAAGTCTTATTTGCTCAGGCAAACATTCAGACATCTGTCACCATTTAAGTTTTCATCTGAGATGCTGATTCCTACACAGGTTTCAGTGAGGTTTTGATCTATCTGAATTTCAAAGCACTGGGATTTGAGCCCACACAAGATGTACATGTGAGAATCTCTGTATCACTGAGAGAGCATATACCAGAACACGTACATCCTCCCAGAGACACAATAACATTATCAAGGACCACTTACTGTGGGTGGATTAAAAAAAATTTTTTTTACTATAATGTAAACTTCCTGTTGCGATTTGGACCAATTTCCTCTCCTTCAGTTCCTGGGGGAGAAGGTAAGCAGTTCATCATGATTGTCTGAACAATATGTGAGCGTTTCTATAGGAACATAGCATGGCTGATCTTTGTTCCATGGACCATCTGCTTTGAGTTGTTTGTCCAGGTGCGATGCATTTTTCTCCTTCATTCCCAAGTTCTTCTCTGTTCCCTTTTGAATTGAAGACTTATGCTGGCTATTCACGGATTCAGAGGGAAGAAAACTATCTTGGCCACAGAAGGCTGAACTGAAGCTCATTGGACCTCAGGCTCAGAACCCATGGCTTAGTGAGCCCTTCACAGACTCAACCATCACAGAAAAGGAAGAACTCTCAGGAATTCTCTGGTCCAGTCTTCTTCTGTGTGGGATTCTATGGAAGCCAAAATCATCCACAGTTATGGTCTTTAAAGGACACAGGAAAGAGGCATGTCCAGAGTTATCCATGCATTTGACTCCCTCATCCTCCTGGATTTTCTGCTGAACCCTAACCCTCACCCAACAAATGTAACTGGGACAATTGTAGGCCACTCATAACTTTAGCCACAGAGGCCCCTGGGATCAAAGCTGTGTGAGAAAATCCACCAGATAGGGGCTTAGCAGAATGGACATCACTGTGGCCATGGGAAGCTGGGCTAGGTCCCAGGTGGTTTCAGCCTTTCTGGAGAGGTTGCTTCCATCCTCACACCCTCTTCCATCCCATTGTGTCCCTGGACCACCAAAGACAAGTTTATAGGCAGCATTAAAATAAATTCAAACTACTCCTATAGGGACTTAAGGCTTCCCTGATGGCTCAGCAGGTTAACAATCTGCCTGCAATGCAGCAGACATAGGAGATGCAGGTTCAATTCCTGGGTCAGGAAGATCCCTTGGAGGAGGAAATAACAGCCCACTCCAATATTCTGGCCTGAAAAATCCCATGGGCAGAGGAGTCTGGTCTACAGTTCAAAGGGTTGCAAAGACTGAGTGAGACATGGCTGAGCACACACACATGAACATAAGGACTCCTTGGCAGTCCAGTGGTTAAGACACCGTGCTTCCACTGCAGGGGCCATGGGTAAAAACACCACCTAGAAAAGCTGAGCACCAAAGAATTGATGCTTTTGAACTGTGGAGTTGGAGAAGACTCTTGAGAGTCCCTTGGACTGCAAGGAGATCAAACCAGTCAATCCTAAAGGAAATCAGTCCTGAATATTCATTGGAAGGACTGATGCTGAAGCTGTAGCTCCGATACTTTGGCCACCTGATACAAAGAACTGACTCACTGGAATAGACCCTGATGCCAGGAAAGATTGAAGGCAGGAGGAGAAGGGGACGACAGAGGATGAGATGGTTGGATGGCATCACTGACTTGATGGACATGAGCTCCAGGGGTTAATGACGGACTGGGAAGCGTGGTGTGCTGCAGCCCATGGAATCGCAAAGAGTTGGACATGACTGAGTGACTGAACTGAAAAATAAAATAAAATACTCCCCATACTCTCTTCTCCACTTCCCTTCTTCTTCTGGTTTCAACTGGGTCTAAATAAACATGACCCCCACTAGTGGTTTTCAAACTTTGCTAGTGATTCTGATCAACTGAGACCAATGGAAGCTGGATTATGTTCTAGGACTGGGCCATGACACCTGGTCTGTGAACCCAGACCCAGAGGGGGAGGGCCATCAGGTAAGAAGTTACAAGGGACGAATTTATGCTAACAACAAAAAAAGACGCATAGTTTATCTAAATTCATGCTTAATTGAGTGTCCTGTATCTACATTTGTTAAATCTGACACCCGTAAGTGAGGAAGGTAGGCATGATTAGGGAGCAAAAAGGGTTCTTACAGGAAGGGCCCCCAGCCCAATAATAGCTGGGGACTTAGTAAAATTTGAGGGAGGGGCCCTGGGAGTGGAATCTCCCTTACTTCGACTAAATTTTTGTGTGTGTGTGTTTCTGTGTATGTGTGAAGTGGCCTTCCCAGGTGGTCCAGTGCTAAAGAATCCACCTACCAAGCAGGAGATACGGGTTTGATCCCTAGGTTGGTAAGATCCCTGGAGAAGGGAATGGCTACCCACTCCAGTATTCTTCCCTGGAGAATCCCATGGACAGAGGAGCCTGGCAGGCTACAGCCCACAGGGTCTCAAAAACTGAGATAAAGCTAAGCAACTAAGCACACATCTGAATGCAAAAATACCATAATCAAAGTTAAAAGACTGATGACAATATATCTTCTGCAACATTAAAAATAAAAATCACTGGCTAAGTCATACAAAGAATCAACAACAACAAAAAGTTTTCCTACAGAAAAACAGACTATGATTAGGTAATTTAAAAAAAATGATTGACGAGCTGCAAAAGATATCTGAACTAAAATGAGACTTTTTAGATTATTACATTAAAAAAATTAATATAAAACCACTATGGATAAGGATAGGAGTGGGGATTACACTGGTAGAATCTTTCTGGAAAGATACTTGCCAATATCCATCAAAAATCTTAAGAAAAGTCAGTGTTTTAACATAAGGAGCCATAAAAGGACAAATGTACAAAGACACAGAAGTATAAGGTTAGCCACTGAAGGAGAAGTTCAGTTCAGTTCAGCTCAGTCATTCAGTCATGTCCGACTCTGCAACCCCATGAACCGCAGCACGCCAGGCCTACCTGTCCATCACCAACTCCCGGAGTCCACCCAAACTCATGTCCATTGAGTTGGTGATGCCATCCAACCATCTCATCCTCTGTCATCCCCTTCTCCTGCCCTCGATCTTTCCCAGCATCAGGGTCTTTTCAAATGAGTCAGCTCTTCGCATCAGGTGGCCAAAATATTGGAGTTGCAGCTTCAACATCAGTCCTATCAATGAACACCCAGGACTGATCTTCTTTAGGATGGACTGGCTGGATCTCCTTGCAGTCCAAGGGACTCTCAAGTCTTCTCCAACACCACAGTTCAAAAGCATCAATTCTTCAGTGTTCAGTTTTCTTTATAGTCCAACTCTCACATCCATACATGACTACTGGAAAAACCATAGTCTTAACTAGACAGACCGTTGTTGGCAAAGTAATGTCTCTGCTTTTTAATATGCTGTCTAGGTTGGTCATAACTTTCCTTCCAAGGAGTGTCTTTAAATTTCATGGCTGCAATCACCATCTGCAGTGATTTTGGAGCCCAGAAAAATAAAGTCAGCCACTGTTCCCACTATTTCCCCATCTATTTGCCATGAAGTGATGGGACCGGATGCCATGATCTTAGTTTTCTGAGTGTTGAGTTTTAAGTCAACTTTTTCACTCTCCTCTTTCACTTTCATCAAGAAGCTCTTTAGTTCTTCTTCACCTTCTGCCATAAGGGTGGTGTTATCTGCATATCTGAGGTTATTGATATTTCTCCCGGCAATCTTGATTCCAGCTTGTGCTTCATCCAGCCCAGCATCGCTCATGACGTACTCTGCATATAAGTTAAATAAGCAGGGTGACAATATACAGCCTTGATGTACTCCTTTTCCTATTTGGAACCAGTCTTATTTGTTCCATGTCCAGTTCTAACTGTTGCTTCCTGATGTGCATACAGGTTTCTCAAGAGGCAAGTCAGGTGGTCTGGTATTCCCATCTCTTTCAGAATTTTCCACGGTTTATTGTGATCCACACAGTCAAAGGCTTTGGCATAGTCAAGAAAGCAGAAATAGATGTTTTTCTGGAACTCTCTTACTTTTTTGGTGATCCAGAGGATGTTGGCAATTTGATCTCTGGTTCCTCTGCCTTTTCTAAAATCAGCTTGAACATCTGGAAGTTCACAGTTCACGTATTGCTGAAGCCTGGCTTGGAGAATTTTGAGCATTACTTTACTAGTGTGTGAGATGAGTGCAATTGCCAGTAGTTTGAACATTCTTTGGCATTTCTTTTCTTTGGCATTGGAATGAACACTGACCTTTTCCAGTCCTGTGGCCACTGCTGAATTTTCCAAATTTGCTGTGTATAATAGCAAAAAGTGAAAGCATGGACAGTGTCCAACAAGAAGGATTAATTAAGCTACTGGACTACCTTTCAATGGTATCGCATACAGGCATTTAAAATTATATTTGTTGACTTGGAGTGATATCTACCATTAAATGTTACTTGAAAAGAAATAAAAATGCATATTAAATGATCTCATCTCTTTCTCCTCCTCTTCTTCCTTCTTACAAACCTAATTATGTGCCACTTCTCACCACTAAGGTGGCTATAATCAAAAATAATGTGTCGATGTGGACGTTCAGAAATTAGAATCCTCAGACCCTGCTAGTGGGAATGAAAATGGTGCAGTTGCTCTGGAAAATGGATTGGCAGTTCCTCAAAAGATTAGAATCATTATCTGACGTGATTCCATTGCCAGGTATATTGCAATTGGCAGTTGTTCAGTCTCTAAGTCATGTCCAACTCTTTTCGACCCCATGGACTGCAGCATACCAGGCTTCTCTATCCTTCACTGTCTCCCAGAGTTTGTTCAAACTCATGTCCGTTAAGTCAGTGATGCTATTTAACCATCTCATCCTCTGCTGCCCCCTTTTCCTGTTCCCTTCACTCTTTCCCAGCATCAGGGTCTTTTCTAATGAGTCAGCTCTTCACATCAGGTGGCCAAAGTATTGGAGCTTCAGCTTCAGCATCAGTCCTCCAATGAATATTCAGGGTTGATTTCCTAAGATTGACTGGTTTGATCTCCTTGCAGTCCAATGGACTCTCAAGAGTCTTCTCCAGCACCACAATTCAAAAGGATCAATTCTTTGGCACTCAGCTTTCTTTATGGTCCAACTCTCACATCTGCATATGACTACTGGAAAAACCTAAGTATATACCGAAGAGAAATAAAAAGGTGTCCACATAAAAGCTTGTATACAGATTTCACAGCACTATTTGAAAGATCTAAGAAGTGAAAATAACCCAAAAGTCCATCACGTGATGAATGGATAAATAAATTGTGGTTTGTCTATAAATAATGGAATATTATTTGCCATAAAAGGAAATGAAGTACTGATACATGCTACACTGTGGATGAAACTTGAAAGCATTATGCTTCATGAAAGAAGCCACATACAAAAGACCACATGTTGTCTAATTTGGCTTATATGAAATGTCTGGGATAGGCAAATCCATAGAAACAGAAGGTATATTAGTGGTTGCCTAGGGCTGGTCGGACTACAAAGAAAGCTAAGTGGCAAAGAACTAATGTTTTTGAACTGTGGTGTTGGAGAAGACTCTTGAGAGTCCCTTGGACTGCAAGGAGATCAAACCAGTCAATCCTAAAGGAAATCAGTCCTGAATATTCATTAGAAGGACTGATGCTGAAGTTGAAATTTCAATACTTTGGCCACCTGATGTGAAGAATTGACTCATTGGAAAAGACCCTGATGCTGGGAAAGATTGAAGGCAGGAGGAGAAGGGGACGACAGAGGATGAGAAGGTTGGATGGAATCACCGACTCAATGGACATGAGTCTGAGTAAGCTCGGGGAGTCTTGGTAAAGGACAGGGAAACCTGATGTGCTGCAGTCCATGGGGTCTCAGAGTCAGACACGACTGAGCAACTGAACTGAACTGAGGGCTGGTTTGGGAGTGATTTGGAGTGAAAAGTGTGACTGCTAATGGGTAGAGGTTTTTTTGATGGGGATGATAAAAATGGTCTAAAATTGATTGTAGTGATGGTGGTACAACTCAGTGAATATCCTAGAAACCATTGAAGAGTATACTTTTACCGGGTAAATTAAATGGCATGTGAGGGACTTCCCTGGTGGTCCAGTGGCCAATGCAGGGGGTCTGGGTTGATCCTTGGTCTGGGAACTAGATCCCACATGTTACAGCTGAAAAAGATCACACATGCCACAAATAAGACCCCATGCAGCCACAAAAACAAAATGTGAATTGTATCTCAATCAAGCTGTTTAAAAATCCATTTATGTGGATTGAGACATAGAGCAAACTTTGGAAGGTATTTTGAATCAAAATGTTAATAGGGGGTGTCTCTGAGTGGGGGATTATCTGAAATTTCCATCTGTGTTCCTTCCAGGATCCTTTGAAGTCTGCAAAGAGTGTGTATTTCAATAGTCAGAGAAACAAAACAAGTTTCCTGTCTGTTCCAGGACTTAGACCTGAGGACTCTTACAGGTGGGGACCCCACCCACATTGTACCAGACGCAATAAAAAGCACCTGAGCCCCACAAGCTTCTATCCATGAAAATATCTGAAACAGCTTTGATCATTTTGCTTCTGAAATGATTAGGCTCCAGATAACTACTTATGATTAGCTGTGGCATTCTCAGCAGTTATCATGCAAACTGGGACATAGTGAAAGAGGGAAGATATGTAATCTACAGATAGCTTTAAAAAAAATATTTGTTTATTTGGCTGTGCCAGGTCTTAGTTGTGGCATGTGGGATCTGGTTCCCTGACCAGGGATGGAACCTGGGCCAACTGGTTTGGAAGTACGGAGTCTTAGCCACTGGACCCCAGGGAAGACCCTCCAGTTGGTTTTTTAATGAAATAAGATGCTTACAAATTATAAACCAACAAGGTTGATGATGTGTCACATTTCAGAGGTATCCAAACATTATTTCAGGACTTTTTCTCCTTTATTTAGTAGTCAATACAATTTTTCAGGACCCCAATATTTCAAGATGTAAAAGGAAATGACAACCCACTCCAGTATTGCCTGGAAAATTCCATGGACAGAGGAGCCTGACAGGCTGTAGTTCATGGAGTTGCAAAGAATTGGACACAACTGAGCAACTGAGTACAGTGTTTCAAAATGCTTGAGATCATCTCAGAGGCCCGGAGCCCCAGCCCTGGAGGTGACAATAATGTCAGAGACAGTGCCTGACAAATAATCTGACCTCACTAAGTATCTTTGGACTGATTGATTTAAGGAGTCTTCATATCTTTCAAATCTTATTAACAAGTGTGACATTTCCTTTTTTTTTCAGATTGCTGTAAACACAAAGAACATATATTTGCAAACTTCTATTAAACTTTCACATTCCTGAAAAAGGAATCCAGATGCCCCTTGATCAACTGTTTTCTTGATGGAACAGTTCCAGTTTGTGTATTTAGTTACTAAAAAACCTATTTTTATGATCAGTTCTACACCCTGTCTAGGGTCTGATGTCATGTCAGCTCTTACTTGGTATAACATTTCATAACTGTTTGATAGATGTAAAACACAGAGACCCATTTATCCTCCAAATCATACCAGTGTGGTGGTTGTTGTCATTGTTGTTTGACTGAAGTCTAGTTGATTTACAATGTTCATAGAGAATGGACTTCTGGTTGTTGTTTTTAATGCCAACTGTCACTCAACCTGAATTCATCACTGATCCCAAGCTCTTTATCTTTCTTCCTTGGATCTAGTTAAGTTCTTCCCTATCCCATATTTGAATGATTACTTCTTCTTCTGTAACTACTATCTGGTAAGTCTCTGCTAGACTTTATCATTTTTAAGATAAAGTTTGATTTCATTCCTGTTTTACAGAATTTTAGCTACTAGAGGTTCAGTGAATGCAGAGTTTGGTCCAATAGTGAATGTTCAATGACAGAAGTCAATATTTGACCTAAGATAAATAATCCTCACAAAATAAACTTCTAAGGTATAATAAACTATCTAAAATTTTATTTTAAATATTCAAAAATTAGAACTTTTAAAATTGGATAATTATATTTTAAAGGTTTAACATTCTAGTATAGAAAAAGTTTCTCAGTGCTATCGACTATGTCACTCCTGTAGGCACAGTTAAAATATTAAATAGGTGTGCTTTTCCATATAATGATGGAAGAGTAAAATAGTTTAACTTTCCTGACTTTTCCCTAACACCTTCTCCACTTATTCACACTTTTTATATTCTGTACTGTGTCTGGATAGATTATTATTTATCACTGATATATTATACATGAGTTTGAGACTTTTATCTTTGTGAGCTTTGATGTTCTGCTTTTAATTTATCTTCCCTGGTGGCTCAGTCAGTATAGAATCCGCCTGCAATATAGGAGACCTGGGTTTGATCCCTGGGTTGGGAAGATCCTCTAGAGTAAGAAATGGCAACCCACTCCAGTATTCTTGCCTGGAAAATCCCATGGACAGAGGAGCCTGGTGACCTACAGTCCATGGGGTCACAGAGAGTTGGATATGATTGAGTGACTAATACTTTCACTTTTTTTTCTGCCACATATTGGCTGGTGGCCTTGAACAAGTTACTTTCTGTGCCTCAGTCTCCTCTTCCGTAAAATGGGGATAATGAAATATCCACCTCATTGGGTTGTGGTGAGAACTCTCTGATACATGCCAAGTGGTCAAAAGTGTGCCCTTCTTATCATAAATGGAAGTATATGTGTTCGCTGTTATTACTGTTATTAAATAAGTGTCACTCAGTTGTGTCTGACTCTGCGATCCTATGGAGTGTAGCCCGCCATGCTCCTCTGTCCCTGGGATTCTTCAGGCAAGAATACTGGAGTGGGTAGTCGTTCCCTTCTCCAGGGGATCTTCCTGGCCCAGGGGTTGAACCTGGGTCTCCCACATTGCGGACAGATTCTTTACTATCTGAGCCACCAGGGAAGCCATTATTATTATTATTATCAATTATTAATTAGTACCCATGAAAGCTAACTCATGATTTATTACTTTTCATGAACTCTAGTCTCAAAATGACAGAAAGGAGAGAAATCAGACTTTCTGGATGGTTTAGAAAGTTTCTTAAGAATACAAATATGGGGATGCCCTTGGTGGTCCAGTGGTTAAGAAACTGCCTGCCAATGCAGAGGACACAAGTTCAATCCTGGGTCTGGGAAAATCCCACATGCCATGGAGCAACTGAGCTGGTGTGCCACAACTACTGAGCCCATGTGCTGCAACTCCTGAAGCCCTTGGGCCTAGTTCCCATGCTGGGCAACAAGAGAAGCCACAGCAGTGAGAAGTTTGAGTACCACAACTCGAGAGGAGCCCTCGCTCACAACTAGAGAAAGCTAGAGAAAGCCAGCACAGCAACAAAGACCCAGTGTGGCCAAAAAAATAAATAAAAGCTTTAAAAATGTATGTAAGTATCAATAAAAGAGTTAATCATGTCTCCATAGCATTCTTTATCCTAAATAAAGATCTTTTATTTATCTGAGTGAATGTTTAAAACTTTTAATTATGGAAATTGTCAGACCTATATAAAAGTGGGAGATTCATGTAAGGAAGCATATGTGTCCAGACCCACATTCCACAAGGAGCAATATGCCATCTTATGTTTAACTGAGCACATTCAATCCGATGCCCCACGTCCCCAGCACCTCTGGTCATGTGGTGGTCAGGACAGCACAGAGCCAGTCCTTCTGCAAAATCAGACTTCTTAAGGAGCAACAGCTTTTACTTTATCTGAGGAGGTAGGAATCTAGCCCCTACAGCAAATGTTTACTCTCAAGAATCATTTTTCACATTTTTTAATTTAAAATATATTCTGCCTCTTGATAATTAAAGAGGCATAAGTCACTTCAGTTGTTTTTGGTCTTGGCTGTGCTCCCAAGTGGCAAATACTTTTGCTCCCAACAGATTAAATAAAAGTTCAAAAACCTCTGATGTCAATAGATCAAGTACAGACTCTTCTTTTTAAAAAATTTTTGGCTGCACCCTACAGCACATGGGTTGTTAGCTCCTCGACCATGGATTGAACTTGCTCCCCCTGCATTAAAAGGTGAAGTTTTAGCCTCTGGACCACCGAGGAAGTCCCCAAGTACAAACTAATAATGGTGGCCTTGTATTACTTCACCAGTGCATTTGTCACCAAGATACCCACATCCTCAGGGACAGAGAACCAGACCTAACAGGCTTTGTCATCTCATGACCATCATAGTAAATGCAAAGTTTCAAGCACACTGGGGAACAGATGGGGATGCTAATAGCCAAGCATTGTTCAGTCAATCGTGTCTGACTCTTTGCAACCTCAGGACATCAGGCTTCCCTGTCCTTCACTATCTCTCAGAGTTTGCTCAAATTCATGTCCATTGAATCAATGATGCCATCCTACCATCTCATCCTCTCCAGCCCCTTTCTCCTCATGCCCTTAATCTTTCCCAGCATCAGGGTCTTTTCCAGTGAGTCAGCACTTCACATCAGGTGGCCAAAGTATTGGAGCTTCAGCTTCAGTATCAGTCTTTCCAAAGAATCAGTTCAGTTTAATTTAGTCACTCAGTCCAACTCTTTGCAACCCCATGGACTGCAGCACACCAGGCTTCCCTGTCCTTCACCAACTCCCAGAGCTTGCTCAAACTCATGTCCATGTGTGATGACATCCAACCAGCTCATCCTCTATCATCCCCTTCTCCTCCTGCCTTCAGTCTTGCCCAGCATCAGGGTCTTTTCCAATGAGTTGACTCTTCACATCAGGTAGCCAAAGTATTAGAGCTTCAGCTTCAGCCTCAGTCCTTCCAATGAATATTCAGGACTGACTGCCTTTAGGATTGACTGGTTTGATCTCCTTGCTGTCCAAGGGACTCTTAAGAGTCTTCTCCAACACCACAGTTCAACAGCATCAATTCTTTGGCGCTTAGCTTTCTTTGTGGTCCAACTCTCACATCCATACATGACTACTGGAAAAACTATAGCTTTGACTACATGCACCTTTGTTGGCAAAGTGATGTCTGTGCTTTTTAAAACACTGTGTAGGTTTGCCATAGCTTTTCTTCCAAGAAGCAAGTGTCTTTTAATTTCATGGCTACAGTCACCATCTTCAGTGATTTTGGAGCCCAAGAAAATTAAGTCTGCAGCCAGGTACCTGGGACCAATAGTTCTGTCACTCACGTGAAGTCTATATAATCTGCAAATATGTTGGGAAGTTGTAGACCACAGCAAGTGCTTTATAGGTACTGACTCATTTAATCCTTACAACTGCCCTATAAAGAAGGCATGATCGGTCTGTATTCAGGGTTGAAGAACCTGAGTCACAGAGATGTAAAGCAGCTTGCCCAAGATCACACAGCCACAAAGTGGCAATCAGCATTGGGAGGAGATTCTGTACAGCCTCTCGAGTAAGGCTTCTCTGATTATCTCATGTTTCCTCCTTAGCCAAACCTTGACATGCATGAAAAACACAAAGGTATAAGCATAGTTTTTGTGTGCATTTTCACACTTCCTCTGTGTCATCTTCCTTATGAGATTTTATGCTAGATTCCAAGCTGCTGGAGAGCATGAACAAAAACACAACAACAAAAAAAGAAAACTGAGCACAGAGTGATACTCAAATACCTTCCAGTCAAATGGCAATCACATCAAAACTATGTAACACGCACGGACACTCAGAAATTTGATGATGATAAAAATGTGGGAAAAGGAACAACACAAGGTTTGTGACAGATAATAAATACCTTGTTTTATCAGCATCTGATGGATCAAAGGAGCCTAGAAAAGAGAGATGTCTAAGTTCCTTATTTTTACAAAATGCCAACCTTGAGTGTTTTCACTTTCTTGTACTTTTCTACTCTTACACACTGGGAACTTCTTATTCCTTCTGGCACCTTTCAAAGCTGTGTTTTGATCTCTGTGAATACCTGAGAATACAATCACATTACCTAAGTCACACTTTAACTGCCTTCAGACAAACATGCAAACAAACAGCTTCAGAAAGCTCAGTAATTACCTGAAATCTATGCCAGTGTAGACTGACATCATGATCAACACATAACCGGCTGCTGAAATGAGGCAGTTATTGTTTTGCTCAAATCTTTCTTTTAGTTGAAATGAATCACCTAAGTCAGAAAGCAAAGTGATTTTAATAAGTAATAATCACAGTGACACATCTTATTGTAATATTTACAAAATGTTCTTGACATCATTAAGGCCATGCCCTTGTAAAGAGGAAAGAGGAACATAGAGAGTGAAAACATAGTCTGGGCACCTGCCCTATGACAGGTGATCCCATCCACAGGCAGAGAATCCTGGGGAAACTGGTGTGGTGATTTTTTATTTCCAGCTGAAGAATGAGCCTCAGAGCAATACAGGAATGTACCCCAAATCACATAGCTAGAAAAGGACCAAGCAAAGATTAGCAGTCAGTTCTGCCCAGCACTCAACCCTCTGCTACGTCTCAGAGTTTCCTGAGAAATCTTTTGAGAAATTAAGTGGACTCTTTAATTTCCCAAAGATTTGATTCCATTCCTATGCCTAATCAGAAAGTAACATTTTCTCAAGATTCGAAACTTAATAGAATCCCTATTAAGGAAAAGTGGAAGGCAATCAACAGGTCTGAGTTGTCAGATCACTCGTTTTAATGACTGGTGAAGATGTATGACCTCAAGACTCTCATTCTCCTCTGTGCCCTCATTTAGATGGTGGAAGTTTATATTCACAGTAGTCATAATCCTCACAGATATAAGTGGATTAAGCCCGTAAGTTAAAAGGCAGACATACTGGGAGAAGTTCTGCCTAAGAGACAACTAAAACTAAAGGACGTGGAAAAGTTGAGATTAAAAGGACAAAAAAAGATACACCAGAAAGGAGAATTGGCATACCTTCATCAAAATCACACACACAAAAATGATCTTTAAGACAAAAACTGTTACTAAATCATGGAAAAATTTTCAACTTACTAGGAAGACATAAGAATTCTAAATGGATACACATTCAGTAAAATCTCACACCATTTAAATCAAAAATTTATATGTACTACTATAAATTAGTAGTATTGGGAGAAATTGACAAATCCAACATCTCTCTCTCAATTATTGGTCAGTCGAGCAGCAAAAATGAATCAATAAATATATTTAGACAATTTGATTAAAAACGATATAATGGACACAGGTAAAATCCTGAATATAACAACCAAATCCATTTTCCCTAAGTACATATGAAACAGGTACAGAAATTAATCAGGGGACTTCCCTAGCAACCCAGACTTTATTAATCTGTGCTTCCACTGCAGGGGGGTCAGTTGTGATCCCTGGACAGAGAATTAAGATCCCACATGCCAAATGGTGTGGCAAAAAATAAATAAATAAAAAATAAAGCAAAGCACATCTCAACAAATTTCCAAAAACAAATCACATACCCATCACATTCTTTGAACACAATGTAATTAAGTAGTGAAAGTGTGAATGTGTTAATTGCTCAGTTGTGTCCAAGACTCTGCAACCACATGGACCATAGCCCACTAGGCTTCTCTGTTCATGGAATTTTCCAGGCAAGAATACTGGAGTGGGTATCCATTCCCTTCTCCAGGGGATCTTCCCAACACAGGGATCAAACCCAGGTCTCCTGCATCGCTGCCAGATTCTTTACCATCTGAGCCACAAGGGAAGCCAAGACCTAATTAAGCAGCGTCAATAACAAAAAGATATGATGTTTTATACACTGGAACTTAAAAAACAGAATTCTAAGTAATTCATGACTCCAAAAAGAAATTAGAATGAAAATTTAGAAATGGTTGGAATAATCATAAAACTCATACTGCCCATGAGGTTCTCTAAAACTTGTGTATTATGGTAAAAACTGCACTCAGAGGGAATTGCATGGTCTTAAATACTTATATTAGCAAAGAATAAAGGCTGAAATTTAATGAGCAAACTCCTAACTAAAAATGTTATGGCAAAAATCATAGCAAAAATCTAAAGAAAGCAAAAAGAGAAAACCATAAAGAAAAGAGCAGGCATCAATGAGCAGGAGAAGAAATATCATAGAGTAGAAAGAATCAACAAAGCCTAATGCTGGTCCTTTGAAAAGACTAATAAAATGACCAATCTCTGGTGATATTGATCAAGAAAAAAGAAAAGACACAAATATTTAATCACCAGCCAAAAGTATTTAACTACAAATACAGCAGAGATGAAAAACATGAGAAAGGCTATCTTGGTGGTCCAGTGGCTGAGAATCCTCCTGCCAACACAGGGGTTACAGGTTCAATGCCTGATGGAGGAAGTTCCCACATGCCTCGAAGAACAGCTAAGCACTGCCACTGCTGAAGTCTGCATGCCTAGAGCCTACGCACCACAATGACGAGTAGCTCTGGTTCACCTCAATTAGAGAGAAAGCCTGAGTGCAGCAAGGAAAACCCACCACTGCCATTAATTAATTAATTAATTCATTCATAAAAAAAGAAAGCAAAACTTGAGAATACAATGAAGTTTTATGCTGATATATTTGACAATTAGATGAAACAAATTTCTAGAAAAATATAATTTATTAATCATGACTCAAGAAGAAATATTAATAGAAAGCTTGACGAATCCTATCATTATTTTTGAAAATTGAAGCAGTATTAAAACACCTTCCACAGCAAAACACCAGACAGTGTTTTACAGGCTAGTTCCTCAAAATTTCAGGAGACTCATCACTCCAACCCAACAAAAATTCTTCTAGCACACAGAAAGAATGAAAACATGCTCTCCAACTTATTCTATGAGCTCAGTATAATATCAGTTTTAAAAATCAGGCAAAGTCAGTAAGACAAAGAAAAAATACACTAATCTCATTCATAAACATTGGTGTAAAATTCTTTTAAAAATTAGCAAAATGTATCCAACCATGTTTAAAACAGATGATGTTTTATTTTTCCAGGAATGCAAGGTTGGATTGAAATGAGGAAATCTGTGAATGTCATTGTGTGGTGAAAAATTAACTTCGCCCAAAGACAGATCTGGCTTCTGTCCCAGATCCTGGGAGGTAACCTTTAAACTCTTGAAATTTTCTGAGTAATAGGAGTGTCTTTGTTATTCACGGTGGGCCCCTTGTGACACACCTGAGCGTTTATGCTAATAAGATGACTCAGGGTGGGGACTGGCCGCACCAGAAAGACCAACCAGGTTGATGAGAGAGTTGGGGCTTTGGGGCACTTGAATACAGCCTGACCTCAGGACAGGGAGAAAGTTGCTGGAAACTGAAGTTAACCACATGGGCAATAATTTAATCAGCAGAACTTCCCTGATGGCTCGGTGGTGAAGAGTCTGCCTGCCAGTGCAGGAGACACAGGTTTGATCCCTGATCCAGGAAAATTCCACATGCCGTGGAGTAACTAAGCCAAATTTGTGCTACAAATTTGAGCCTGTTGTCCTAGAGCCCAGGAGCCACAGCTACCGAACCCACGTGCTGCAACTGCTAAAGCCCTTATGCTAAACCCCTGCTAAGCCCCTAGAGCGTATCCTCTGCAACAAGAGAAGCCACAACAGTGAGAAGCCAGGCACTACAGCTGGAGAATGGCCCCTACTCACGGCAACTAGGGAGGGCCCGCACGGCAACAAAGACCCAGCACAACCAAAAATAAATAAATACAACTGGGAAAAGAAATATGGACAGCAAAGCTTAGGGGAGCTGTGTGGGTTGACAACACTCTGTGTATTGCCATGCGCTGATGCTGCAAGGGCTGTGCATCCCTGAGGACACAGAAGCTTTGTGTCTGAAACCCTCCCAATTTCACATTCTGCTTCTGTATCTCTTCCCTTGTCTGGCTCTGTTTTATATCCTTTTACTATAATAAGACAGTAACTGTTACATATAGCATGTCCCTGAGCCTGATGAATTGTTCTAGTGACCCTGAGAGAGTCCAGGCCCCTGAATTTGTAGCCAGATGCTCTGAGCAGACGTAGCCTTGGAGACCTCTCAATTTGAGACTTGTGTCAGAAGTCTCAGGCCAACTCAGTAGCCTGGTGGACTGTGCCCACCACCTTGAGTTTGGCTAACTCTTAGTAGTCAAATGAATGAAAAAAAAAATTGGGTAAACTCAATGGATCCAGAAAAAATATTAATAAAATTTTCTAATTATTTTGATAAAAAGACCTTAGTAAACTAGGATTAGGATAAAACTTCTGTAGCCTGATACAGAGAATATAAATAACACTATAAACATAGAAATGTTCAAAGTATTTTTTTAAAGTCAGGAGCAAATCACAAAGTCACTATTCACTGCTCTTTCTCTAAATTTACTGGCATTCTAGAGGATGTAATAAGAAAAATAAATTCAAGGCATAAACATTAGAAAGGAAGAATCAGGACAGTTATTATTTGCAGATTATATGATTTTCTATAAATAAAATCCAAAAGATAGATAAATAGACATTTTAAAATAGTAAGATAATTTAGCACGATGGCTTGTAAGAGCTATGTTAAAAAATCAGTTGTGTTTCATATGATATATTAACCCTAAAGACAAAATTCTAAGGGAAAAATAAGTCCCAGAAGACCTGCTGAAACATAATGCCATTTCTAAAGAGCTTAAAAGCCAACAAAACTATATAAACTATCATAAATACATTGGAGACAAATGTTTTTATATTTTAAAAAACAATGAGGTACACAAAAAAGAATATCTACCATAGTATCATTTGTAACAACCTCAAACTGGAAGCAAACTAAATATTCATCAACAAATAAATGAGTAACCACAGCATCATATTGTTACTGTTCAGTCGCTAAGTAGTGTTTGCGACTCTGTGAATTGCAGCATGCCAGGCTTCCCTGTCCTTTATCATCTTCTGGAGTTTGCTCAAATTCATGTTCACTGAGTCAGTAATGCCATCCAACCATCTTGTCCTCTGTCGTCCCCTTATAGTCACACAATAAAATATTCCACAAGAAAAACAAATATATTACTGTGAATACTCTCAATACCATGGGTGAAACTCAAAAACTTTATGCTGAACAACAATTTTTTTAAAACTGCCTACAAAAAAGTAAACATTGCATGATTCCACTGATAAGGAATTCTAAAACAGGCAACATTAATTTATGGAGACAGAAGAAAGAATAGTGGCAGCCTTTGGTAGGGAGAGATTATTGGTTGGAAGAAGATACAAGGGACTTTCTGGGGAAATGGAAATATATTTTTTGAATGGGATAGTTGTTCCATGGGTGTAAACATTTTCCAAATCTCATCAAACTATACCCTTAAAATCTGCACATTTTTCATATATAAATTATACTTCAAATTTTTTAAAAACAGAACATAAAGGGAAGTCTTATAACCTAAAAAAAAAACCAGCAAAGACTTGGGACTTCCCTGGTGGTCCAGAGGCTCAGACTCTTGTGTTCCAAATGCGGGGGACCCCGATTTGAATCCTGGTCAGGGAACTAGATCCCACATGCCACAACTAAGACCAAGCACAGCCAAATAAATAAAAATTATTTTTTTTAAAAAGTAAAATATGCAAATCCTAAGCGTTTTGTTTTGTTTTTTGAAATAGAGGTTTTATTTGCATTAGGGTTTCATGACCAAGCTTATTCATATGTAAAAGAATTCTCTCCCATTAGAACTGAATTCATATAATCATCTCAATGAGAGATTAACAGAATTTGAACTAAGTAAAAAAGTATATAACCAATCCAACATGCATAAAGGCATTTGATAAAAATCAAATAACTACATTAAGAAGGAAGAGAACAGATTTGATTTGTTCTCATTGACATGCATTGTACTGTTTCATATGAACCTATCACATGCACTGATCTTCTGAAGAATATTAAGAATATTAATATTAATTAATTATTAATAATTAATATTAATATACACAAACTGTGCATATGTTCAAGACCACTGAGTTGTATATATTTTTTTGATTTTTTTTAATGTGGACTAGTTTTAAAGTGTTTATTGAATTCATTACAACAAAGAAGTTTCTGTTTAAAAAAAAAAAAAAGAAGAAGCAATGATTATAGTATGTCCCCTGCCTATGAGTGAGCTCTGATTCGAGAGTGTGTTCCTTAGTCCAATAAGTTCAACAAAGTTAGCCAAGGTACCCAACTAAAACAACTGGCTATTCAGTACTGTACTGTTCAGTTCAGTTCAATTGCTCAGTCGTGTCCAACTCTGCAACCCCATGGACTGCAGCATGCCAGGCTTCCCTGTCCATCACCAACCCCTGAATATTGCTCAGATTCATGTCCCTCCAGTCAGTGATGCCAGCCAACCAACTCACCCTCTGTCGTCCCCTTCTCCTCCTGCCTTCAATCTTTCCCAGCATCAGGGTCTTTTCCAACGAGTCACTTCTTCACATCAGGTAGCCAAAGTATTAGAGCTTCAGCTTCAGCATTAGTCCTTCTAATGAACATTCAGGACTGATTTTCTTTAAGATTGAGTGGTTGGATCTCCTTGCAGTCCAAGGGACTTTCAAGAGTCTTCTCCAACACCACAGTTCAAAAACATCAATTCTTTGGCATTTAGCTTTCTTTGTGGTCCAACTCTCACATCCATACAAGACTACTGGAAAAACCATAGATTTGACTATATGGACCTTTGTCAGCAAAGTAATGTCTCTACTTTTTAATATGCTCTCTAGGTTTGTCATAGCTTTTCTTCCAAGGAGCAAGTGTCTTTTAATTTCACGGCTGCAGTCACCATCTGCAGTGATTTTGGAGCCCAAGAAAAGAAAGTCTGTTACTGTTTACATTGTTTCCCCATCTATTTGCCATGAAGTGATGGGACTAGATGCCATGATCTTCATTTTCTGAATGTTGAGTTTTAAGCCAACTTTTTCACTCTCCTCTTTCACTTTCATCAAGAGGCTCTTCAGTTCCTCTCTGCTTTCTGCCATAAGGGTGGTGTCACCTGCATATCTGAGGTTATTGATATTTCTCCTGGCAATCTTGACTCCAGCTTGTACCTCATCCAGCCTGGCATTTTGCATGATGTACTCTGCATATAAGTTAAACAAGCAGGGTGACAATATATAGCCTTGATGTACTCCTTTCCCAATTTGGAATCAGTCTGTTGTTCCATGTCTGGTTCTAACTGTTGCTTCTTGACCTTCATACAGATATCTCAGGAGGCAGGTCAGGTGGTCTGGTATTCCCATCTCTTTCAGAATTTCCCACAGTTTGTTGTGATTCACACAGTCAAAGGCTTTGGCCTAGTAAATGAAACAGAAGTGGATGCTTTTCTGGAACTCTCTTGCTTTTTCGATGATCTAGCGGATGTTGGCAATTTGATCTCTGTTTCCTCTGTCTTTTCTAAATCCAGCGTGAACATCTGGAAGTTCTCAGTTCACATACCGTTGAAGCCTCACTTGGAGAATTTTGAGCGTTACTTCACTAACATGTGAGATGAGTGCAATTGTGTGGTAGTTTGAACATTCTTTGGCATTGTCTTTCTTTGGGATTGGAATGAAAATTGACAACTTCTAGTCCTGTGACCACTGCTGTGTTTTCCAAATTTGCTGGCATATTGAGTGCATCACTTTCACAGCATAATCTTTTAGGATTTAAAAATGCTCAACTGCAATTCCATCACCTCCACTAGCTTAGTTCATAGTGATGCTTCCTAGGGCCCACCTGATTTTGTAATCCAGGATGTCTGGCTCTAGGTGAGTGATCACACCATTGTGGTTATCTGGGTCATTAAGATCTTTTCTGTATAGTTCTTTTGTGTATTCTTGCCACCTCTCCTTAATACCTTCTGCTTCTGTTAAGTACTGTACTGTACTATAGCAGGTTTATAATAATTTTCACACAAATAATACATAAAAAACAAACCCCAAAACAAAAATATCCATTTTTTAAGTCTTATAGTATAGTACCTTGAAAAGGTAAACAGTAGTATAGTCCAACAGCTGGCACACAGGGGCTGGCATTAAGTCACCAGGCAAAAGTGTTACTGCCTGGAGGAGAGAGAGGAGGTGGGAGACGGTAGAGCTGAAGGGTCGTCAGCAGCAGGAGTTGGAGGGCAAGCTGCAATGTCCCTCACACCTGACACTGATGGAATGTATGTTCACATCTTTGAAAGTTTGCAACTTGTGGGTTTGTATGTAGGGGGCTTACTGTACTGTTGTGTGTGGGTTTTAGGATAATGTATATTTTCAGGTATATTTTGAGGTATCACTAAATTGGTTTCCAAAGTGGAATAGTTCTATAACCCCAAAGTCAAGCATAAAGTTTGTTTAGATAATAATGCCAAGGGGATTCTGTTCTGAACATTTTTTATTACAACTTAAAGCTTATGAGTGAGTGTAGAGTTGTTCGACCTTCCTTCGATGTAGGGCCAAACCAAGCTTTCTCTAGCACATTAAAGGTCAGTTGGGTTTTGCATGGACCCCCAGCGCTGTATCATCTACAGAGTCCCAGTGGCTACACATCTCCAATGGGCACTCATTCTGTCTAGAAATGCCCCTGGGTCTGCTTTCCCAGGTGGCACTAGTGGTAAAGAACCCACCTGCCAATGCAGGAGACATAGGGACTCGGGTTCGATCCCTGGATTTAGAAGATCCCCTGGAGGAGGGCATAGCAACCCACTCCAGTATTCTTGTCTGGAGAATCCCATGGACAGAGGAGCCTGGTGGCAACAGTCCACAGAGTAGCAAAGAGTCGGACACAGCTGAAGTGACTTAACACACACCACACTGCTTCCCCAGTCTTCAAGACATGCCTCCTGCACTCTCCTTAATCAACTCCATTCCTTCTCCAAGAGGAGCCCAGGAAGCCAGCTTCAGCATCACCTGAGAACATGTTAGAAATGTTCAGGCCCCGCCCCAGACCTGCTGAATCAGGAACTCGGGGGTGAGGGGGAGGCGGGAGGGCAGACTGTGTGGCTCAGCTGGTAAAGAATCCGCCCACAATGCAGGTGACCTTTGACCCCTGGGTTGGGAAGATACCCTGGAGAAGGGAAAGGCTACACAGTATTCTGGCCTGAAAAATTCCATGGACTGTATAGTCCATGAGGTCGCGAAGAGTCAAACACAACTGAGCGACTTTCACTCACTCCACTCACTCCTGTGATTCTGAGTCACCCTAATATTTGAGAACCACAGTTCTCTACTCTGAACTCTCCCTCCCTTCCAACAGAGCATCCTTTCTTAACCTTCCCTGGAAAAAAAACAAAACAAAAACAAATGAAAACAAAGACCCAGAAGTAAATGAAACTCCCACAGCAGGAATCGCCACCTTCCCATGTACCACACTCTCCATTCACTCTCACATTGTGAGAACAGAAATGATCCTTTCATTTTCAACTTCCAACCCTCAATGGAGTCCTGTTAGTCTGAAGCGTATCCCAGTCACCCATGTCTGTGGACCTGCTTGCCTGCACCCCAGCAGGAGCCAGGATTCTTTTTTTTTTTTTTTTTAATATTTACTTATTTATTTGGCTGCATCAAGTCTTAGTTTCAGCATTCAGGATTTTTAGTTGTGGCATGTGAACTCTTAGTTTCAGCATGTGGGATCTAGATCCCTGACCAAGGAGTGAACCTGGACCCCCTGCATTGAGAGTGTGGAGTCTTAGCCACTGGACCACCAGGGAAGTCCCTGAAGCCAGGATTCTGTAATAATTTCCTCTCTGCTCTCACCACATCTATCACCAACACTCAGACTCCATCCTTCACCAGGACCCAGGATACTCTCTTAAAGTGTAAATCGCGGGACTTCCCTGGTGGTCCAGTGGTTAAGACTTCATCTTCCAAGGCATGGGGTGCAGGCTTGACCCCTGGTCAGGGAGCTAATATCCCACGTGCCTCAGGACCAAAAACCAAAAAAAAAAAAAAAAAAACAACAACAACAACCCAGAAACAGTATTGTAACAAATTCAATAAAGACCAAAAAGAAAAAAAAAAAAAGGGTAAATTGAATCAAACTCCCTTCTGATGGCTATTCCACATACTGGGAGTAAAAGTCAGACCCTTTATCTAACCCTAAAGGTCCTCTGTGACCTGGCCCCTTCCCATCTCCCCACAACCCTTGTATCTGGTGTTGGCAATCCTGCTTCCCAATCTCCAGCTACATTGGCTTTCCAAAAAAGTGTCAGGCTCATTTCCACCTCAGGGCCTTTGCACAAGCTATTCCTTCTCCCTTAAAGTCTCCCCCTCAGCTCTCTGTGTGACTGGATTCTTCTGGTCATTCAGATCACAGTTTAAACAAGGCAGAGCCCAGAGACCTTCAGGGTCCCATTGGCCAGCTCAGCATCTAGAGGAGAGCATGTATTGGGTGCTTAGAGTAAATGACAAACAAATTTGAGGGGAGAGGTGGGGAACCTGGTTCAGAACGGTTCATTGTGTAGGTTGTGTTGTCTGATGCTCTCTGCCATCTGTTCAAAAAAAGCTTGAGTGTAACAGATGAATGTTTCTCTTGAAAGCCTCGTGATCTTAGGTTTGTGCTTCTTCTAGATGCATCCCTGGGCTAAAAGGTTTATCCACGTTACATTTTATTGAGAATTTCTAGAAAGCTATTGCTCTCCACGGCTTCCCTGGTGGCTCAGTGGTAAAGAATCCGCCTGCTAATGCAAGAGATGTGGGTTCAGTCCCTCGATCGGGAAGATCCCCCAGAGAAGGAAATGGCCATTCCAGCATTCTTGCCTGGGAAATCCCATAGACAGAGGAGCCTGGCAGGCTCCAGTCCATGGGGTCACAAAAGAGAGGGACACAGCTTGGCAACTAAACAACTGCTCTCCATAGATACTGACATACAAACAAGCCCTACAAATTCTTTGGATCTTGGATCTGGACTTAGGATTAACAGGAATTCTTTCATTTGCATTCTCAGAGACCCACAATTATGTGCCCTTCTAAAAACCTCTATATCCTTGCTCATAGATTCCCATCCTGTCCCTAGCTCCCTTCATCCTCTCCCTGTCTCTGCTCTGAGGCTCTTTTGCCTTGGTGCAGCCCAACACCACTGCTGGACAAGAGTTCCCCATGACTGCAAAGGAGCCTTTGAAAACACGCATCCATCACATCAGGTCCCCAAAGAAGAGCTCCAGCAGCACCTCTGCCTGGAGGCAAGTCCTGGAGCCACACAGCTCTGTGCCCTCTGGTACCTTTGCAAGCCTGCTAGAGCTCCACACCGTGCCACCGCCAGCCGGCTCCAGGGAACTCCTGGCTGCTCTTTCCTCCCTCCCTGTCCCTGTCTGTCCCTTCCCTTCCTTTTTATTATTTTTGGCTGTGCTGGATCTCTATTCCTGCATGGGCTTTTCTCTAGTTGCAGTGCGTGGGGCTACTCTCTAGCTGTGGTGTGCAGGCTTTTCTCACGGCAGCGTCTTCTCTTATTGCAGAGCACGGGCTCTAGAGCTCAGGCTCAGTAGTTGTGGCTCACAGGCTTATTTGTTCAGTGGCATGTGGTATCTTCCCAGACCAGGGATCAAATGCACATCTTCTGCATTGGCAGGCAGATTCTTTACCACTGAGCTGCCAGGGGAGCCCTCCCTTTCTTTGCTGATGCTACCCACAGAGCCCTATCCACCTGTGAGGCCAGCGTGTCCTGGCTCAACTTGGCCATGGTGGTTAAGGCAGCCTCCGCACAAGGAGTCGGATTCAGGATGGCCACCATGCCAGGCACAGTCCTGGGCCTTTATCTGCTCTTCGCATGGATTCTCCCAAGAAAGAACCCTGCCGTGATGCTGCAGGTGAGAACACCGAGGCTGGCTTCAATAAGGTGCCCACCACTGGGGGATGGTAGAGCCCCAGGTACGCAGCCCTGACATCATCACCTTAGGCTGCCTACAGCAGAGTGGGGCATTGGATGCCAACTTGTGGTTGAGCCCTCCCAGCCCACCTGGAGCCTGCATCCCAGTACCAAGGTGACACCTGCTTGTGTGGACTCAAGGTTCACCATGTGCACCGCCTGATCCTCTCTGCAGCTTGCCATTCTGACTCCCCGGGAGAAAGTAGGGGACAGGTCCCTGTCCTGGAGCCCCTCCCTCTGCTCTGAGCTAGAACAAAGATTGGATGACACGGACGGGACAAGGCAGATTGGCCACCTTTCACAGAGGGCCGGATGTGCAGGCCTGCATGGCAGGCAGCCACTCCACATGGTTGGCAAGGCTGAATCTTAACAGGATGAAACTTTGGCCTTTGTCACTTTTATTTTATTTTTTTATGTTTTTCATTAAATTGCCTGGGTCACTGACACCCTGCAGAGATGGTGAGACGCAGCCTTGCATTTTGTTAATGATACACCACCTGTTTGTTCACACTGTGTGATCACATGATCTTTGCTCTGCAGAACACCCCGTCCCACTGGCCTAAACCAGTTTGTGGGTGAGATGCCTGGGAAGAGTGCCAGACTCTTCCTTCCTTCCTTTCCTTCTTTCTTTTTTTCTTTCTTCCCCTTCCTTCCCTCCCTACCTCTCTCTCTCTCTTCCTCACACCCTCTCTTCCTCTTTCCCTCTCTTCCTTTCTTTTCTTCCTCTCCTTCCCTTGCTCTTCCTCTTCACTCCCCCTCCACCCTCCCTCTCTTTCTCTCACCCGTTTTAAGACTGCCCACTGACCCCCAATGGTGTTACTGCTCACAGCACCTGATCCCCCCCACTTCCACTGAAGTATTTTATCCTGACTTCTGGACGAGGCCAGTGGAGACCAGATAAGGTGGAGACAGCTCAAACATAAGGCGGGAAGGCCCGCAGGGGCCATTTGAAGGCAGTACCACCTGCCTACAGCTCAGAGGTTGCAGAGGAATCAGCCGGGAGCCCCCTGACACCTCTGCCACCCCGGCGTAGCAGAGCCTGAAGCTGGAGAGCCCCTCTGAACTTTCCAGGGAGTGCCGCCGCCTACTCACCTTCACCTGTTACATTTGTGCTAACTCATCACACACGGTAATTATATTAAGTCCCTGAAGAGGGTGGTATCCTAGGTATTTTAAAGAGCTTTAAATTTTATTGCTTTCCATGAAGACTGGCCCTCAAAAAGAAAAAGGAACGGAGGCACAGACTCTGATCAGCTGGTGGCAGTTCCATCAGAGAGACAGACAAAGAGAGAGACAGAGACACAGAGTCAAGGGATATTGCACGTGTGGTTCATGGGTACGCGGGGAGCCCCACGAGGAGTGAGACTCAGACGCCGTCCTCGAAGAACTTGGTGTTCCTGGGACAGAAGATGAATGGCCGTGGAGTATAACTTATAAAACATTCAGAACTTTGGCAGCTCCAAAGCGTTGCAGTGTCTGCTCTCAGAGAGGCACCTTTGTATCTTAACTCTGAAAAGCCATGGCTGTGTGAGATTGTGTGACCAGGGGACCCACCACCCCGGTAAGGGAGCTTGTCTTGTAAGAGGGGCCCCTCTGAAGGGCCCAGGTGACAGGAGCAGCAGGGAGGCTGTGGGGAGGGTACCCGGAGGTGCCTCACCCCCCTGGCACTTAATCCTGGGATGTACACACACACACGGAATCACAGCTACACATCTGCCGACGATCCCTGTCACATCCCCCCCATGTCTTGGCTCCTTCTGAGGAGTCCCTTGGGGCTGCCCTATTTCCTCCCTTCTATTAGATCTCACTTTCTGATTGTAACTTGAGTCGGGGTAGGGGTGGCACACACTATCTGTCTGATTTCACCACTTCCTCAGGGGCCCTGGTTACCAGGTTGAAGGTGTGCGTGTGTGTGTATGTGTGTGTGTGTGTGTTTACACCAGTCGCTGTTGCTGTTCAGTCAACAAGTCACATCCGACTCTTTGCGACTCCATGAACTGCAGAACATCAGGCTTCCCTGTCCTCCCCTACCTCCCAGAGTTTGCTCAAACTCATGGCCATTGAGTCGGTGATGCCATCCAACCATCTCATCCCCTGTCGTCCCCTTCTTCTCCTGCCTTCAATCTTTCCCAGCATCAGGGTCTTTTCCAATGAGTCTGTTCTTCGCATCAGGTGGCCAAAGTATTGGAACTTCAGCTTCAGAATCAGTCCTTCCAATGAATACTCAGAGTTGGTTCCCTTATGATTGACTGGTTTTATCTCCTTGCAGTCCAAGGGACTCAGAAAAGTCTTCTTCAGCAGCATAGTTTGAAAGCATTAGTTCATTATTGTTCAGTTTTCTTTATGGGCCACCTCTCACAGTCCATAGCTTTGACTAGATGGACCTTTGTTGGCAATAGTTAGATTTTTTTTGTGCAGAACATGGCTCATGGGGATGATTCATCCTCAGCTGTTTCACACTTGGGGCTTAGGAAATCCATGTCCAATCAGTGGAGAACCAATGGCCCAGAAGTTCTCTTATCAACTTCTGATAGGAGTTTGCAGCCCATAAAACTCAGCTCACACACTCCCTGTAGAGAAAACACCTGCACCTGGGCTTCTTGGCCCAGAAGGTTGCTATTTAGTCACTGGTGAGTAAAGGGCATCATTGTTCCTCTCCTCCCTTGTCACTGAAGAAAAACAATCCAGCTCTGGCAGTGGGCAGCTTACTGGGGACCCTCACCAGATGCTTCTCTGGTAGATCTTGCAGCCCATGAGAAAAGGAGTGGTGATAGCTGTCCTGGACGAGCAAGGAGTGATGCTGTTATGGTGTTTTTCTGAAATCCCATCAACACCTCTATGCTGACACTGTTTTAGTAAATTAACTCTTCCCAGCACTAAAATCATTCATGTCATTACTTCTGAATAACAGGACTCATGAAAGTGACAGAAAACAGTGATGTATGACCTGCAACAAGAAAGCAAACATGGAACACTTTTCAAACTTCAGTTAAGAATTCCAGCCCGAATTTGAGTCAGTTGTAGTGAGCTGGATGAACCTAGAGCCTGTTACAGAGTTAAGTAAGTCAGGAAGAGAAAAACAAATACGATGTATTAATGCACATATTCTTGTACCCTATCATGCTGAAGCTGAAGCTCCAATACTTTGGCCACCTGATGTGAAGAGCCAACTCATTGGAAAAGACCCTGATGCTGGGAAAGATTGAGGGCAGGAGGAGAAGGGGGAGACAGAGGATGAGATGGTTGGGATGCATCACTGATTGAATAGACATGATCTTGGGCAAACTCTGGGAGACAGTGAAGGACAGGGAAGCCTGGAGTGCTGCTGTCCATGGGATCGCAAAGAGTTGGACATGTCTTAGTGACTAACCAGCAACAACAGCACATATATATGGAATCTAGAAAAAAATGGTGCTGATGAATCTATTTGCAGGACAGCAATAAAAATGCAGAAGTTAGAGAACAGACTTGTGGACATAGTGAGACAAGGAGAAGGTGGGACAAATTGAGAGAGTAGCATTGAAACATACACGTTACCGTATGTAAAATAAATAGCTGGTGGAAAGTTGCTGTGTAACACCAGGAGCTTAACACAGAGCTCTGTGACAACCTAGAGAGGTGGGAGGGAGGCTTAAGTGGGAGGGAACATGTATATACTTATGAGTAATTCACATTGTTGTATGGCAGAAACCAACACAGCATTGTAAAGCAATTATCCTCCAATCAAAAAAAAAAAAGAATTCCAGCCCAGCTTCAGCAGTGAGTCCTTGATTTTAGAAATAAAACAGACCATATGCCACCATCACCCAGACTCACGGATGGTGCTTTGGACCAGAGCATGATTCCGTAAGAGAGGTCCTGACTCTTGTTACACTGGCTGCAAACACTCTTGCTGTTTCATCTCTCCTCTGACCTGCCTGCCCAATTGGATAATTTTGTGAGCCAAACAGAGCAGAAATATTTTACTGATGCACCTGCTCTGAAGTAAAACAAGATGCAGAAGGAAGGGTCAATGTGTATTCACTCACAAAGTATAAAATGTGCACTAATGGAATCTCTGCCGAGGGAGGGAGGAACATTGGCAAAGTGGCTCTAACCCTGGCTGGAAAACGAGGTGTTGGTGGCGGCGGGGAACAGAGTCTTTGTGAGCAGCAATCTCAGCTGAAACCTTCCAAGGGCGGCACATCCCTCCTCGAGTCCTCTCTGGCCCTCTGCCCACCCCTGCCCCACCCATCCTGTATGGCCTGGGTCAACACCACCTCTGACAGTAGCCACTCCAGAGCCTCCTGTGGGGGAACTCCCGTGGACATGGGTTTTGTGTCAGATAGGAGAGGCTAGGTCAGGCCACAGTCCTGTGCGACCTCCAAGTCCTATGAGACATGTCCAGCATTGTCTGGAAAATTCTGATCTGCAGAGTCATCCAGGCAGAAGGAGGTTCCACTGGCCATGTGCTCCCCCGGTCAGTGCAGGATGGAGAAGGAAACAGGACAGTGTTCCCTGGTCCTTCAAGGTCCTCCCACCCCTTAATGACACACCTCGCTTCTGCTCATGTTTCATTGAGTCAAACAGCCTCCCCAGCCACAAGGAGGGAGATGCCAGCCTATTAAGAACCTAGAAAGAGGAAACCTGAGGTTCAGGTAAAGAACGCTAGTGACTTCCCCAGAACTGGATTGTTACAGGTGGTACCTGCTTAGCCAACACCTGGAGACCCCTGGCTGGAGGGAGGGGAGCCCACCTGCCAGCTGAGGCCATGTGTCCACGTGACAGAGGCTGCAACCGGCACGTTCAGTTCCATGGGGACACAAGCTTCTTTCCCTTCTATGGTTGTATCCCTGCTGCCTGCATGGGGCCTGGCACAAGAAGGCAGTCAGCAAACACTGCTGGGACTTCCCTTGTGGTCCAGTGGTTAAGACTTTGAACTTCCAATGCAAGGGGCATGGGTTCGATCCCTGGTTGGGGAACTAAGATCCCACATGCTGTGCAGTATGGCCAAAAAATAAGAAAATTTTGATGATAATTTTTAAAAGCTCAATTAAAAAAACACTGCAGGAGGCACGAATGCCTTGGCAGCTTGTCACGGTCTTATGTGCAAGGTGTGTCACCCCACGAGACATTCAGCTTTCTGAGGGCAAGGGTTTCATCTTGTCCTTCTTGGCCTTCACTCCTTCAATAAGCAAATGCTGTGCTCAGCACTTGGCTTGGAAAGAAAGATGAGAATCAACACACCAACCCTGATCTCTGTCCTCAGGGTCTCAGATGGTAAAAAACATAAACTGTGTACTGAGGGTCAGCATCCTGCCAGAGAGGGTGTTTACCAAACGCATGGAAAGGCAAATGGGAGTGTGAAGACAACCCAGAAACTTTCCCCAAGAAAATAAGATGGTCTTCAGGTCTTAAAGAAGAAGAGGGATTTCCCTGGTGGCCTAGTGGTTAAGAAGGCCACTTTCCAATGCAGGGGACGTGGGTTTGATCCCTGGTTGGAGAACTAAGATCCCACATGCTGTGGGGAAACTAAGCCTGTGTGCCGTGATGAAGACCCAGCATAACTGAAAATAAATACAATTTTAAAAGTTTTAATTAAAAAAATAAAATGTACATATTTTAAAAAAGAGGGGGGGAGTGTAGAAGGCATCTCCCAGGTATAAAAGGAAAATGCTAGCATTCACATGTGGGAGACCGGTGAGCAGAAACATGTAAAGTTTTGTAAGTGTTTTTTTCCTGCAGGCGAGAAGTCTGTAAGGATGGTCAAGGTGACAGGGCAGACAGTAAATGTTTAATTAAGGCTTTGTGGGTCACATACCATCTCTATCACATTTTCTTCCTCTCTCTGTGTGTTATAACCCTTTAAAAATAGAAAAACTATTCTTAGCTTACAGGCCATACAAAAACACAAACAGGCTAAGGCACACCCACAGGATGGCTTTCATCAAAAAGATGGAAAAACCCAGGCTGGTGAGGATGTGGAGTAACTGGAGCCCGTACCTTGCTGGTGGCGAGGTAAAAGTAGAGCCACTGCGGTGGAAAACAGTCAGGCGCTTCCTGAAAAGGTTAAATATAGAGTCACCATATGACTGTGTGGTTCCACTCCGAGGTGGACACCCGAGAGAAATGAAAACATACGTCCACACAAACACTGGCATGTAAATGTTCACAGCGGTGTTATTCCCAACAGACAAAAGGCAGAAACAATCCAAATATCCATCAACTGGTGAACAGATGAGGAATATGCGCTATGTCTGTACAACGGAATATATTTAGCAAGAAGAAGAAATGGAATTTGGATACAGGCTACAATGTGGATGAACTTGGAAAACATCCTGTGACGTTAAAGAAGCAGATACAGGAAACCACCTACTGGATGATTTTGTTTACACAAAGGGCTTCCCCGATGGCTCAGCAGTAAAGAATCTGCCTGCAATGCGCGAGACACAGGAGACATGGGTTTGATCCCTGGGTCGGGAAGATCCCCTAGAAGAGGAAGTGGTAACCCACTCCAGCTTTCTAGACTGAAAAATCCCATGGACAGAGGAGCCTGGCAAGCTAAGTTCAAAGTGTTGCAAAGAGTCAGACACAACTGAGTGACTAAGCATTTATACTAAACGTCCAGGCCAGGCAAATACACAGAGACAGAAAGCAGATTAATCGTTGCCTTGGGCTGGAGGAGTTAGGGAAAGACAAGGAATGACTGCTAGTGGGGGCAGAGTCTCTTCAGGGGGTGATGAAACTGCTCTCAAATTAGATTGTAATGATGTTTGCACAGCTCTGTAAATATACTACAAGCCACTGAATTATATATTTTAAAAGTGTGAATCCTACAGTTTGTGAATTATATTCCTCTCTTCCCTGGAGAAGGAAATGGGAACCCATTCCAGTATTCTTGCCTGGAAAATTCCACGGACAGAGGAGCCTGGTGGGCTTTATTTAGTCCTTGGGGTTGCAAAGAGTTGGATATGACTGAGCGACTAAACAACAACAACAAAATAGAACCTTCCCGAGTCTGGGGAAGGAGGGCACAGGGTCTGGCTGTTGCGAAGCTCCTGCGCCTTCCCCCACCTGCCAAGAGAAAATGGGGAGCCAGGCCCCCTCAAAAGTGGGAGTGGACAGAATGGGGATTTGCCTCACACAAGAGTCTTGGTGTGCCCCGTTAGAAGCATCAGGATGTGTGATTATACACTATATTTGTCTCAAGTGTGAATTTAAACAGAATCATAAACTTGGATATGCAAAAAAAGCCAGAGTGATGGTTATTGTGTCAGCCTGAGCAGGCTGTCGTGTCCAGATATCTAATCAAACACCAACTGGGGTGTTACCTTGAAAGTATTTTGTAGATGTGGTCAATCTCTGCCATCACTGAATTCGAGGAAATGAGAGGATCCCTGATGATGGGATTGGGCCTCACCCAACCAGTCAGAGGCCTTAAGAGCCCATACTGTGGTTTCCTGGAGAAGGGATTCTGCTGAAGACAGTGGTGTTGGACTGGTCAATTTGAGGTGCTCCCCACTCCATCCCACCTTCTTTCCTTATCCTGGGTGGGACTGGGATTCAGGGGAGGTTTACACAGTATCTGAGTGTCACAGACAGGATGGCACAGCTGGTCCATGGCCCTCTGCCCTGGATGCTCCTGAGAGTCCCTTGTCCACCAGGTCCTGGGCTCTGCCCTCCATTCCTGTGACCCTGTGATTGACGCCTACAACCTGCTGGGGCCTCCGGTTGTCAAATGCTATGCTCTTTGTTCTCAGTGACCAAATGTGAGGTTTCCTCTCGCCTACCGGTCGTCGAAGTCACTTCTGTGCCCTTCTCAGGCTGAGGGACCACCCCTCTCTCTCTGCCCAGTCACACTGGGTGTGCGGGTCTATGTCAGGCTGGCCCAGAGCCCATCTGAAAGAAAGAAATAAATAAACTTAAAACTATAAAATTCTATATAAAAAAAAGAAACTAGTTTTCTAGATTGATGCATGTTAATATAATTTACATAAAATAAATTGTTCAATTGCTTAGTCATGTCCAATTCTTCGTGAACCCATGGACTGCAGCATGTCAGGCTTCCTGGTCTTTCACCATCTCCTGGAGCTTGTTCAAACTCATGTCCATTGAGTCAGTGATGCCAACCAACCGTCTCATCCTCTGTCATCCCCTTCTTCTACTGCCTTCAATCTTTCCCAGCATCCAGGTCTTTTTTTTAATGAGTTTGCTCTTTGTATCAGGTGGCCAAAGTATTGGAGCTTCAGCTTCAGCATCAGTCCTTCCAGTGAATATTCAGGGTTGATTTCCTTTAGGATTGAGTGGTTGGATCTCCTTGCTGTCTAAGGGGCTCTCAAGAGTCTTCTCCAACACCACAGTTCAAAAGCATCAATTCTTTGGCACTCAGCTTTCTTTATGGTCCAGCTCTCACATCCATATATGACTACTGGAACAACTATAGCTTTGACTAGACCGACTTTTGTTGGCAAAATAATGTCTCTGCTTTTTAATATGCTCTCTAGGTTTGTCATAGCTTTTCTTTCAAGGAACAAGCATCTTTTAATTTCATGACTGCAGTCACCATTTGCAGTGACTTTGGAGCCCAAGAAAATAAAGTCTGTTACTCTTTCCATTGTTTTCCCATCTATTTGCCATGAAGTGATGGGACTGGAAATAAATAAATTTCAGTGATTAAACCAGAATAAATATAAATTTCTTATAAGTAATACTTATAATTTATTTATATTAAATATATACATAAACCAGAATATCATTGCCAAGTGAACTATCTTTATTCTCACCACCTCTGACATCAAATGTGTGGGCTTTTTCCTGCACCAACACCAACTGGGTGTCCAAGAATTCAGTTCAATTCTGACCTTACCTGTCAGGCCCACAGTTAAGGTCTCGGTCCCACAGGACTGTCCTCACTTCGGTTGCCAATCTCATGTCCCCAGGCCACTCATCCTTCTGACAGATGAGCAGATAAGCCAGGGGTTCCCCTATGATTTATCCAAACCCTCCTCAGGTTTGACAATTTGCTGCTGCCGCTGCTGCCAAGTCACTTCAGTCGTGTCCAACTCTGTGTGACCCCATAGATGGCAGTCCATCAGGCTCATCCATCCCTGGGATTCTCTAGGCAAGAACACTGGAGTGGGTTGCCATTTCCTTCTCCAATGCATGAAAGTGAAAAGTGAAAAGTGAAAGTGAAGTCGCTCAGTCATGTCCGACTCTTCACTACCCCATGGACTGCCTCCTACCAGGCTCCTCCGTCCATGGGATTTTCCAGGCAAGAGTACTGGAGTGGGTCACCATTGCCTTCTCCTGATAATTTGCTAGAATCCCTCAAAGAGTTGTGCATGCTCAGTTGTGTCCAACTATTTGTGACCCCATGGCCTGTAGCCCGCCAGGCTCCTCTGTCCCTGGGATTCAGTTCAGTTCAGTTCAGTTCAGTTCAGTTCAGTCGCTCCATCATGTCTGACTCTTTGCAACCTCATAGACTGCAGCACATCAGGCTTCCCTGTCCATCACCAACTCCCAGAGTTTGCTCAAACTCATGTCCATTGACTTGGTCATGCCATCCAGCCAGCTCATCCTCTGTCATCTCCTTCTTCTCCTGCCTTCAATCTTGCCCAGCATCAGGGTCTTTTCCAGTGAGTCAGTTCTTTGCATCAGGTGGCCAAAATATCAGAGCTTTAGCATCAGTCCTTCCAATGAATATTCAGGGCTGATTTCCTTTAGGATTAACTGATTTGATCTCCTTGCAGTCCAAGGGACTCTCAAGAGTCTTCTCCAACAACACAATTCAAAAGCATCAATCCCATGGGATTACCCCAGCAAGACTACTGGAATGGTTGTCATTTCCTCCTCCAGGGGATCTTTCCCACCCAGGGATCAAACCAGCATCTCCTGTGGCTCCTGTATTGTCAGGCATATTCTTTACCACTGCACCATCTGGGAAGTCCTCAAAGAGCTGAGGAAAGAACTTTACTTATTATTACTGCTTTTATAATAAAAGATACAGCTCAGGGACAGCCAGATGGAAGAGACACATACACAAGGCAAAGTCTGTTGGAAAGATGGGGAGCTTCTGTACCCTTTCTGGGAGTACCATCCTCCCAGAACCTGGATGTGTTCACCCACCCACACTCTATCACTGAAGGGTTTTACGGTGGTTTCACTACAAATGGATGACTTATGAAATCTTTGGACATTGGTGACTAACTCAATCTCCAGTCCCTCTTTCCTTGCTGAAAGTTGGTGTGTGCATGTGTACACTTGAGAGTTCGTGGGTGCTGCTGAAAGTTTAACTGTCTAATCATGTCTTGATCGTGCTGACAACTGGCTCCCAACCTGAAGTTACCTAGGGACTTCCAGCCAAGGGTCATCTCATTCAAAAGAGTCATCATTCCAGAGATGCCAAGGGTTTTAGAAGCTGTATTCCAAGTACGAAGACAAAAACCATTTATCTATTTCCCATTGTGCCACACCAAGTATACTGAATATTTGTGTTAATCAGTCTGCACCTCCCTTCCTAACAGAGAAACCTAACCCGATCATCCAAGCGGATTGCTGTTGTTGTTCAGTTCGCTAAGTCATGTCCGACTCTTTGCGACCCTGTGGACTGCAGCATGCCAGCCTCCCCTGTCCTTCATTATCTCCCAGAGTTTGCTCAAATTCATGTCCATTGAGTCAGTGATGCTATCTAACCATCTCATCCTTGGTCTTCTTTTTCTCCTTTTGCTTTCAGTCTTTCTCAGCACCAGGGTCTTTTCCAGTGAGTCAGTTCTTTGCATCTGGTGGTCAAAGTATTGGGGCTTCAGTCTTATCATCAGTCCTTCCAGTGAATATTCAGGGTTGATTTCCTAGAAGATAGACTGGTTTGATCTTCAAGGGACTCTCAAGAGTCCTCTCAAGCACCACAATTTGAAAGCATCAATTCTTCAGTGCTCAGCCTTCTTTATGACTACTGGAAAACCATAGCTTTGAGTAAATGTACCTTTGTTGACAAAGTAATGTTTTTGCCTTTTAATAGACTGTCTAGGTTTTTCATAGCTTTCCTTCCAAAGAGCAAGTGTCTTTTAATTTTATGGCTGTGGTCACCATCTGCAGTGATTTTGGAGCCCATGAAAAGAAAATCTGTCACTGTTTCCACTTTTTTACCATCTATGTGCCATGAAGTGATGGGACCAGATGACATGGTCTTAGTTTTTTGAATGTTGAGTTTTAAACCAGGTTTTTCACTCTCTTCTTTCATCTTCATCAAGAGGCTCTTTAGTTCTTCACTTTATGCCGTCAGGGTAATGTTATCTGCATATCTGAGGTTGTTGATATTTCTCCTGGCAATCTTGATTCCAGCTTGTGGGTCATCAGGCCCTGCATTACATATGGTGTACTCTGAAAATAAGGTAAATAAGCAGGGTGACAATATACAGCCTTGTCATACTTCTTTCCCCATTATGAACCAGTCTGTTGTTCCATGTCTGGTTCTAACTGTTGTTTCTTGACCCACATACAGTTGTCTTGGGAGACAGGTTAGGGGATGCGGTACTGCTCCCTTAATATGAGAAAAGTCTGAGACTTACAGAAGAGCATCATTGACTTAGGGATAACAGAAGGAACCTCCCTCCACCAGAATGAACTCAATCTCCAGATAAGAGTCCTCCATCATACAACAAAATAAATGTCTATCAGTTGTAGAGGCTGAAGGCCTGGGCATAAAGGACTGAGGCCAGTCATGCTAGCCAAGGGGAAGGCCAGGAGAGGCAGCTGCTCTGAAGGCCACAGGATGAAGGCAGGATGACTGGGAGGAGGAGCTTGGAGAGGCTGTCTGGCCCTTGAAAGACCAGCCCACACTGCAAAGCACACTCCAGGGACCCCCTCTGTTCCTTCCCTTCTGCTCCACCAACCATACTCCTAGAGAGGCAGGTGGAGGCTGAAACCATTTTCTTCTGTCAAGCCTGGGTGGAAAATCTAGACAGACATTTCTCCAAAGAAGACATACAGATGGTTAAAAAGCATATGCAAAGATGCTCAGCATCACTAATTATTAGAGAAATGCAAATCCAAACTTGAATGAGGCCTCACCTCACACTGGTCAGAATGGTCATCCTCAAAAAATCTGCAAATGCTGGAGAGAATGTCGAGAAAGAGGAGCCCTTCCACTTTGGTGGGAGTGTAAACTGGTGCACCCTCTGCAGAGAACAGTATGGCGGCTCCTTAAGAAACTAAAAATAGAGCTACCATATGACCTAGCAATCTCACACCTGGGCATATATTCAGAGAAAATAATAATTTGAAAAGAATCATGCACCCCGATATTCACTGCAGCACTATTTACAGTAGCCAGGACATGGAAGCAACCTAAATGTCCACAGAGAAATGGATATAGAAGATGTGGTACATGTATGCAATGGAATATTATTCATCCATAAAAAACAATGAAATAATGCCATTTACAGCACCATGGATGGACCCAGAGATTATCATACTAAGTAAGTCAGAGAAAGACAAGTATCACATCATATCACTCATGTTTGGAATCTAAAAAAAGGTTACAAATGAACTTATCTACAAAACAGAAATAGAGCTACACCTGTAGAAAATAAACTTATGGTTATGGGGCAGTCGGCGGTAGGAGGGGAGGGATAAATTTGGAGATTGGGATTGACACATACACATGACTATAACATAAAACAGATAACTAATAAGGACCTACCGTATAGCACAGGGAACTCTACTCAATACTACATGATTTGACCTATATGGGAAAAGAGCATAACAAAGAGTGGAGATATATATATATATATATATATATATAATATATATATATATATATAGTATAAGGCTTCCCAGGTAGCTCCGGTGGTAAAAAACCCACCTGCCAATGCAAAAGACATAAGAGACAGAGTTTGATCCCTGGGTCAGGAAGATCCCCTGGAGAAGGGCATGGCAACCCACTCCAGTATTCTTGCCTGGAGAATCCCATGGACAGAGGAGTCTTGCAGGCTACAGTTCATAGGACTACAAAAAGTCAGACACGACTGAGCAACTAAGCACTCATGCATGCATATATACTGTAACAGATTCATTTTACTGTGTACATAAAATTAATATAACATTGTAAATCAACTATACCTCAATAAAAAATTTTACAAAAACATAGAGAACTCAAAAAATTGAAAAAGAAAAAGAAATGGGAGATCTCAAAGAGCAAACATAATCACCTCCACCTTTGTTTCCTAGTTAAAAATGAAATTTATATTTCTCACTTCTGACCATAGAATTATTTCACATGTAGTGTGGATTTTGTCTTCACAAAATGACATTTGTATTTATGTACGGCCTGCTTTCCCTGGGCTGTCGGTCCTAAGGTAGAGCCAGCAGCTCCAATAATAATTCCTACAGAGTCCACGGGGTCAGTGGACAGAGAAATGCCACTCATCCATCAATCCTGGCAGCTCGGCTCCCCAGAGGCCAGAGATGCTCCTGAAAAGTTCTTTGTCCTCAGGGATGGAAAAAATCCCAGGCTTTGTTTACCCCAGAGCCACCATCCACAACAGAATCTGCCAGTCTTTGTATATTACAATAGCAGGAAACCTAGTGATAGAGAATCGGCATTCTTTATCGGGCTTGATTCATTAACCTTAAGATTCACTTAACTTTGTCTTTGCCACTTCTTAGTTCCAAAAAAAAAAAAAAAAAGGTTTGAAACCAGCATCAACCCGGAAGTGCCTCTGGTGGGGTTTCTCCGCAGCCAGGCAAAATAAACACACCCACCAGGGCCATCAGCACAGGCCACCGGTGGCAAAGACCCAAGTCACAGCAGCTGGGGTTCTGCTGACAGAGTTGTGGCTCCTCCCTGTCCACACTCACGGCATGAGGCCAGCAGGATGTGTGACAAGATTTTCCTTTCAGGCTGAATGGTAGAAAGTCGTCGTTTCGGCTTAGGGGTGCAGGGTGTGAAGAGGGTCAGGAGATCAGTTTCCTAGCCCTGTACACAACTATAAGCTGACACCCACCTCACCACTGCTAGGTTTGCCGCCGTCTGGTGAAACGGGGTTTTCTGTGTGGCTGCTCAAAACCCTGCAGCCCAAATAACTCCTGTCTTGGAGGGGGCAGCTGGCTGGAGTAGGATGGTGGGCGGTGCGGATGGCAATCGGGCAGCTTGTTTGCAGGCAGTCACGTGCTCTCCTCCTCCTGGGTGGTGTCCCCGCCTACAGCATGATGAATGCTCTAGAATCTGGCCCGACCCAGAGCAGTAATTTCCTGTGAGTGGAAGGGTCAGGCATATCACTTAACTGATACCAATCTGGATCCTGGAACCAGCTCTGCTGGTAACTAGCCCTGTGCCAATGAGCAAACCATTTATACCTGTCTGGGTTCCTTCATTTGTAATAGTGGGGGGCAGGGAGGTCCTTGATGGGCCAAGTCCCTTCCGTTCTAACCTCTTTGGTATTGTGATTTCCTTTCCAGAAGCAAGTAAAGGAGCAAGGGGATTATATTATAAAAGACTAAATCTATCATAGCAAGAACACTGCTTGTGTGTTGATTTCTAAAGCAGCCCTTTAAAAAAACAATTGAGCAGATAAGGAAATGTGTGTGCATACAAAACCGTGTGGCTCAGCCTTGACTCAGCTTAGAAGCTGAGGGCAACTGGGTATTCATAAGATTGAATCATAGTAAGCATTCACCCAGCAGAAGAATGTTTCTGTTCTCTACTCCACTTGGTCTCACAAATCTGCTTTTATTAACTACTATGTGACATCAGACACTCTAGGATTTTTTTTTTTTAAATCAGGGTGTTGGTATAAAATGTCTAGTAATATTCCTTTGTATGTATGTACCACAACTTCTTGATCCATTGATCTCTCGATGGACATCTAGGTTGCTTCCATTTTCTGGCTATTGTAAATAGTGCTACAGTGAACATTGGGGTACATGTGTCTTTTTCAATAATGTTTTTCTCAGGATATATGCCCAGTAGTGGGATTGCAAGTGCAGGGAGAAAATATCGATAACCTCAGATATGCAGGTGATACCACCCTTATGGCAGAAAGCAAAGAGAAAGCCTTTTGATGAAAGTGAAAGAGAAGAGTGAAAAAGCTGACTTAAAGTTCAACATTCAAAAAACTAAGATCATGGCATCCAGTCCCATCACTTCATGGCAAATAGATGGGGAAACAATGGAAACAGTGAGAGACTTTATTTTCTTGGGCTCCAAAATTAGTGCAGATGGTGACTGCAGCCATGAAATTAAAAGGCACTTGCTCCTTGGAAGAAGAGCTCTGACTAACCTAGACAGTATATTAAAAAGCAGAGACATTACTTTGCCAACAAAGGCCTGTCTAGTCAAAGCTGTGGTTTTTCCAGTAGTCATGTATGGACGTGAGAGTTGGACTATAAAGAAAGCTGAGCACCGAAGAATTGATGCTTTTGAACTGTGGTGTTGGAGAAGACTCTTGAGAGTCCCTTGGACTGCAAGGAGATCCAACCAGTCCATCCTAAAGGAGATCAGTCCTGGGTGTTCATTGGAAGGACTGATGTTGAAGCTGAAACTCCAATACTGTGGCCACCTGATGTGAAGAGCCAACTCATTGGAAAAGACCCTGATGCTAGAAAAGATTGAGGGCAGTAGAAGAAGGGGAAAACAGAGGATGAGATGGTTGGATGTCATCACCGACTTGATGGACATGAGTTTGAGCAAGCTCTGGGAGTTGGTGATGGACAGGGAAGCCTGGTGTGTTGTAGTGCATGGGATGGCAAAGAGTCAGACACAACTGAGTGACTGAACTGAACTGAACTGATGGTAGTTTTATTCCAATTTTTTAAAGATATCTCCATACTGTTCTCTATAGTGGCTGTATCAATTTACATTCCCACCAACAGTGCAAGAGGGTTCCCTTTTCTTTACGCCCTCTACCTGATAACCTATTCGCAAGGCAGGAGTAGAGATGCAGACATAGAGAACAGACTTGTGGACACAGGAGGGGAAGGAGAGGGTGGGATGAATTTGGAGAGTATCATAGAAACATATACACTGCCATGTATGGAATAGATAGCTAGTGGGAAGCTGCTGCATAGCACAGGGAGCTCAGCCTGGTGCTCTGTGACGACCTAGAGGGGTGTGATGGGGGTAGAAGCGGGAGGGAGGTTTGAGAGGGAGGGGACATATGTATACTTATGGCTGATTCACACTGTTGCATGGCAGAAACCAACACAACACTGTAAAGCAATTATCTTTCAATTAAAAATAAACTTAAAAATTTCTCTGAAAGTCCAATCAAGGTCATCCCCCATTATGTTGTTTGTCTCTTAAGAATAAATTCATCTCTGAGTCTGTCTGTCTCACCTGACAAACTGGTCCATTTCCTCTTCGCAGACAATACACTGTGCAATCCATCCTTTTCTTGTTGGAGAATTCAGAGTAAAGGTCAGTGTTCAGTTCAGTTCTTTTTCTTACCCTGAGTCCTTCATTGTAATTTTACCTGTCTCTTGACTCTTATTTTAATGATTTTGGGTTTCACTGAGGTACTCATTCTTTGTTAATGAATTCATTCATTCATTCAAGCAATTGTCTAGATTTATAGAAAAGCTGCACAGAAATACAGAGAATTACCATATCTCCCCTTCCTCTCCTTATATACAGTTTCCTGTATTATTAACATCTTTCATTCATGGTACACTTACTACAGTTGATAAGCAAGTATTGATACATTATTATTAATTAAAGCCTATAGTTTATATTAGGGTTTACTCCCTGTGCTGTGCTCTAAGGGTTTTGATAAACACATAATATCACGTGTCCACCATCGAAGTATCATGCTGAAAAATTTCACTGTCGTAAAAATCCCCTGGCTCCACCTATTCATACCCTCTCCCTTCCCTACAACCCCCGGCAACCCTTATCTTTCCACCATCTCCCTAGTTTTGCTTTTCCGGAAAGTCATGCAGTTGGAATCATACAGGAGGTCTGTAGCTTTTTCAGACTGGTTTCTTTCACTTAGTAATATGTATTTGAGGCTTCACCATACCTTTCTGTGGCTTGAGAGCTCATTTCTTTTTATCACTGAATAATATTCTATTGTATGGATGTGCCACAGTTTGGTTATCCATTTGCTTATGAAAGAATATCTTGGTTGCTTTTAATTTTTAGTGGTGGTGGTTTAGTCACACTAAGTCATGTATGACCCTTGCGACCCCATGGACTGTAGCCTGCCAAGCGCCTCTGTCCGTGGGATTTCCCGGGCAAGAATACAGGTAACCATTTCCTTCTCCAGGGGATCTTCCTGATCCAGGGATCAAACCCACATGTCTGCTTGGCAAGTGGATTATTTGCCCCTGAGCCACCAATTTTTACTGATTAGTAAGAAGAAGAAAGAAACTGATTTTTACTGATTTTCATTACTATCACTTTATTGTAAGCTGCCTCTAAGCCTCTCTGAATGTAAACAGGAATACAAGTTTGTATTTTAATATGCATAACAGTTCACACTACAAAGTTCACTTTTTAAAACCTTGCCAAGTAGAATCAAGGTTTACCACAGATCTGGCTAACAGAACCGACTTGTGGGATGACTCTCTTACCTCCAGCTCTGGGAGTCTAGAGCATCCCACGCACTGTCTAAGTACGATGTGGACCAAGCACTGCTGTATCAGGTAGAGAATTCAGCAGGGGTTTACCTCAACATGCACAAAAATTACAGACACCAAATTTTCCTGCTTCCTAACTGGAATAAAATTCAAACTGCTGTTCATCAAGACTCCCAGATGTAGAGAATAGACTTGTGGTTGCCAAGGGTGGAGGGGGGACTGGGGAGGGATGGAGTGAGACTTTAGGATTAGCAGATGCAAACTATTATATAGAGAATGGATAAACAAGGTCCTACTGTATAGCATAGGGAGCTATATTCAATGTCCTGTGATAGATCATAAATGGAAAAGAATATGAAAAGGAACACATATATATGTATAACTGAGTCACTTTGTTGTACAGCAGAAATTAGCAACATTGTAAATTAGCTACAATAAAATAAAATTTTTTTTAAAGTAGCTGCTTATCAGAAATAAGCAGACAGAATTGCACTTTCTGCTATTCAAGACACTCCAGAATTCTTAATACATAGCTAACTGTTTTTCCTAACAATGCGTTGGCATTGTGCAGGTAGAGTATGCACAGCTTGGTTATAGGCCAGAGATTAAAAAGACAGTACAAATTCTTCTTGGGGTGTATATTGGGTTACACTTGCCTTCTCTGAGATCTGAGCAGGAGGTGCGAACTGAATATAAACCCAAACTGTTTTTACATTTTTATTAAGATGAAACAAGGGTGTCTGGTTTGGGTGTGTGTGGGCTTGTCTTTTCAAACAGTGTTAAAAGGCTCATTACAAAACCAAAAGAGTGGTCACTTGCCCCATTTAATTTCATTGGATACTTCCAACTCCTGTAGATCTTTCCCTCTCTACACCTTTCTTCTTTCGTTCTCTCCTATTGCAATTTTGTTCTCTTCTCCTTAGTGTTATGTTTGGATTTCTTTGTCTTTTGTGTGTGTATCTGTTCTAGATTCTTGGTTTGCAGTTGCCATGATGTTTTTGGATAGCAGTCTCTATAGACATGTGATTGTTTTCAGTTGCTAATCTCTTGATTTCAAATGCATTTTCAAAACCCTGCATTTTTACCCTCCTCCCCACAAGAAGACTGTTTTTGATATCATGTCTACATCTAATTTTTTTGTGTGTGAAAAGTGAAAGTATTAGTCACTCAGTCTTGTCTGACTCTTTGTGACCATATAGACTGTAGCCTGCAAGACTCCTCTGTCCATGGGATTCTCCAGACAAGAATACTGGGTGGGTTGCCATGCACTCCTCCAGGGGACCTTCCTAACCCAGGAATTGAACCTGGGTCCCCTGCATCACGGGCAGACTGTTGTATGGATACTTCCGATTCTTAGCAGATTCTTCTGATAGTTATTTCCCTACTTTTAAGTATAGGTTTACAAGGGCTTCCCTGGAGGCTCAATTGGTAAAGAATCTGCCCAACATAGGAGACCCAGGTTTGATCCCTGGGTCCAGAAGATCCCTTGGAGGAGGAAATGGCAACCCACTCCAGTATTCTTGCCTGGAGAATCCCATGGACAGAGGAGTCCAGCAGGCTATAGCCCATGGGGTCACAAAGAGTTGGACATGACTGAAGCAATTTAGCATTTTGTTACAATGCTTCCCAGTTGGCACTAGTGGTAAAGAACGCATCTGCCAATGCAGAAGACTTAAGAGATGCAGGTTCAATCCCTGGGTTGGGAAGATCCCCTGAAGGAGGAAATGGCAACCTATTCTAGTATTCATGCCTGGAAAATTCCGTAGACCCAGGTGCCTGACAGGCTACAGTCCCTGGAGCCACAGAATCAGACATGACTGAGCAACTAACACACACACACATGCACACACACACACGTCTACAGGCTTCCAGGTGACCCTAACGGTAAAGAACTCACCTGCCAATGCAGGAGACATAAGAGATGCAGATTCAATCACTGGGTCAGAAAGAAGGAAATGGCTACCCACTCCAATATTCTTGCCTAGAGAATTCCATGGAGTGAGGAGTCTGGCGGGCTACAGTCCACGTTGTCCCAAAGAGTTAGACATGACTGAACGACTAATACTTTCATTCTTTCACAGTTGATTTACAACTCTGTCTTGACTAATCCAACTTAGATACCATCTACTGTCTTCCCATTATGGTAGCTGAGAATTTAGTGCTTTGACACCCAATTATAGTTACAACATTACTGTTTTGTTAAATCTGTCTTTAAAATCTATACTATTAAGACCATGTGAAATATTGTTCACTGCTGAGTCAAGTAATAAACTATGATTATAGTTTCTTTTGCAACTTCTTGTTTGTCTCAAAGTTAATAGTTTTTTTATTTTCTTCCTTTCTTCTTTTTTTGGCCACACAGCATGCAGGATCACTGTTGCCTGATCAGGGATCAAACCTGCACCCCCTGTGTTGGAAGTGCAGTCTTAACCACTAGACTGCAAGGCAAGTTCTTTTTCCTTTTTAAAAATAGTTGCCTTATATTTTGGATTTCCTTTCTTTTATTCATATCTGTACTTTCTCCCTTCATCCCTTAACTTTCCTTCTTCCCAGCTGGTAATCTGTTGGTTCCATTTTTGTCTCTAAGAGACTCCTTCCTGGAACCCAGGCTCACCGACTGTGGCTAAACTCCGTTCCCCTGGCAGGTGCCATAAACTTGTCCTTGGACTTCCCCTCACCACCACCCTGGAAATTCCCTCTGCTCCTCTAAGCCCGCCTTCCTGGGACTTCCTCTTCCTCGTTCTTGGCTATTCAGGTTCTTCCCTCCCCTTTGTGGACCACATCTTCCAGCAGCTTCCTGAGAAAGTATACAGAGCCAGCTGAAAGGTGGGTGCTGGAGTAAGAGATGAAGGTCAGAACAGCAGCTTTCTCACCGCCAGGCCTGTTTGGAGGAGGCGGCTCCCTGTCTGCCAGCCAAGGGCGCATCCTCCGTCTGCACCCTAGAATTAAGTGCACCCACCCAGCTGTGCCAGAAAGCGGCAGCCTCCCCAGATAGGCGAGACCGATGGGACACCTGCTCTCCGCAGCCTGGCAGAGCCTGAGGAGCAGAGAGGGAGGGGAGCACAATGGAGTCCAGATCCTCTCCCCACTGTCCCCAGCCATGCAAGTCATAATCCCAGAGAGGAGGCGTGAGTTGGGGGGCGAGGGGGGAGGGTTGTGGCTAGGCTTGAGCATCAGCATTTTTAAAGTCCCTTGGGTGATTGGATGTAGCCAGGGCAAGAAGCTCTGGCCTAAGCAGAAGTGAACAAGTTGGAAGAAAAAAAGGACTACCTTGGCGATTCAGTGGTTGAGACTCCACGCTTCCACTGCAGGGGGCACAGGTTTTATCCTTGGTCAGGGAACTAAGATCCTGCAAGCCCTGCAGTGCAGCAAAAAAAGAAAAAGAAAAAAGAAGTGAGCAGGTGGAGAAAAGAAAGGGGGAAAAAAGGGAATTCCCTGGAGGTCCAGTGGTTAAAACCCTGTGCTTCCACTACAGGGGGTATGGGTTTGATCCCAGGTCAGGGAACTAAGATCTCACATGCCCCAGGGTGCAGTCTAAAAAGAAGTGAACGGTTTTTAAGGGCTCCTGTCTTTAGCCCCCTCCTCACCTGGCCTCCCCTCTACCACACAGGCTTTGGGCTCCTTGCCTCCATCTGCCCTCCTCCCCTATATCAACAATCCTGCCCCCGTCCCCCTTTATCACCAATAACAGCTCAGTTGCATGTTTCTCTCCTGTTTCACTAGGACTGAGTTTGTGTTTTGGTTTTGTGTTTTTCTTGTTTTGAGAGAGATTTCCACGTGTGGATGGAGGGGGAATAAAAGATGCTTTCTGCCATCTCAAAAACAAACCATGGGGCACAGCCCAATTGAACGACTTCTTTTACCAAGAGTTTTTCTTACACTTTTTAGAAATGACTCAGAGAAATAACGAATGGTTCTATGTCTTTGAAAATATTTCTTGTTTTGAAAAGGAGTAACAGATAAAGGATCTGAGCATCTGCTGCCAAGAGTGGATGGCTTTTAGGTCACAAGTGGTGGAGGTGGGTGGTACCCAGACTACAGGCATCAGCATAGGGCAGAGGGGAACACAGCCAGACTCTCTCCTTATGGAGCCTCTTTAAATGACATGATATAGTTCAGTTTATTATGGCGACTTCCCCCAATAACCCCTTTAATCATCACCACACAGCATAATCATTCATCTTCCCCTACGTGAGCAGGGGGTCTAGGTTTGGGCACTCACCAGCAGCTACACGATCTTTGCCAAGGCTTCAACCTCTCTAAGCCTCACTTTTAGCATCTCTGAAATAGACATACTATTATGTGTGCCATATGCCTCTAAGAGTTAATATGAGGTATTGATCTGATCACATATGGTGAGTTAAAAGGCATTTATCACAGGTATTACCATTATAATTCACCCAATCCTTTTTCTTCCAAGTACAGGGGGAAGTCTCAACTGGGTGGCAGCCTTGCCCAGGACATATCCTTCTGCATGACCTAAATAGATAAATTAAAAGTTTTATTCTACTTTCACATTCAAATAACAATTGCTGGGGGATCAGAAAAAGCAAAGTCTAAACTAAAATAGTCTATTTTTAAACAGATTTAGGTGCGGCTAAATTCCTATACAACATCCTGGGAAGGAAGAATTTAGGGGATCAGGCCAAATGGTGCTAGTGGTAAAGAACCTGCCTACGAATGCAGGAGACATAAGAGACTGGGTTCTATCCCTGGGTCAGGAAGATCCCCTGGAGGAGGGCATGGCAATCTACTTTAGTATTCTTGCCTGTAGAGTGAGGCCTGGCGGACTACAGTCCATGGGGTTGCAAAGAGTTGGACACACCTGAGGCAACTTAGCATGCACACACGCACTACATTTAACTTAGAAATGAACTGGGGGCAAACCACACTGGAGCAGTCTGCTCCAGCTGCCATGATACAACATGACAGATAGCAATAGAAATTATTTTCTCACAGTTCTAGAGGCTGAAGGTCCAGCATGGTCAGGTTCTGGTGAGAGCGCCCTTCCTGGCTTGCAGATGGCCACCTTCTGGCTGTGTGCTCACGAGATGGGGAGAGAGTTAGGGTGTCTCTTCCTTTTCTTATAAAGACACCAGTCCTATTGGATTAGGGCCTCACCCTTACGACCTCATTTAACCTGACTTCCTTAAAGGCCCTGTCTCTGAATATAGTCTTACTGGGGGTTAGAAATTCAACTTGTGGATTCAGGGGGACACAATTCAGTTCCTCCTCTCACATGTGGGTTCTGTCTTCCTGAATGAGCAGTGATAGAAAAGGTGAGTGTCTGGGACTGTAGCCAGAGTCTAGTCTAGACCAGAAGTAGAAATAAACTGGAATTTCCACAATTAGAACTGTGGATCATGGCCAAGCTGATCTCCCGGGCTTGGGGGGAGCTTTCCAGACTCTGGGATATCAATATGAACTGCCTCCTGAAAGCCCCAGTGTCTGCTTGCTGCACATTAATGCTTTTGAAATCAGCTGAACCCTTGTAAACATTCAACTGCTGTTCTGAAGCATAACTGCCTTCACACTGATGATTCTGGAAGCATTTCCCTTTGATAACTCATTGGAGGAGGACGATGGAAATACTGCATTTCTGAATCTGAAACCGCAAGAAGATTTAAGTCTCTGCGTGTTGGTGGTGAGGTCAGAGGATCTGCCACCACGGAATTCAAAGTTCTTTGTGGTTTGACATAATAGCTACCTATTAAGTTTGCCTTCTGCTTGACCTGTGCAACTGCCATTTAGGAAAGGGAAAGCTGTCATCCATCATGTGTCTTTATAAAGAACTTCTCTAAACTTTATCTTATGAAACTGTTTTCATAATTATTTAACTTCGCTCCATTTCCAGAGCACTGCACAAGATGTACAAAGAGAGAAAAAATGGGATCCTTTAAGATCAAGCCAAAAAAATCTTCCAAACTAACAAGAATAAAAGGGGTTGGTAATTTTTTTTCTTTAAAAGAACGTAAATCATATCATGGGGATTCCCTGGTGGCTTAGATGGTAAAGAATCTGCCTGCAATGCAGGAGACAGGTTTGATCCCTGGGTCAGGAAGATACCCTGGAGGAGGAAATGGCAACCCACTCCAGTATTCTTGCCTAAAATATCATGAAATAAGCCCAAAATGAAATCTACTTTATTAAAAAAAAACAATAATAAAACTGCCAGATTTTGTTCTGGTGTTCCTTGGGTGATTCATTCGGCATGCATCATCCAACGTCACTATGTCCACACCCCTCTACAATGATATCTAATGCTCAGAATGCTGATCCTGAGTCATAATTCATGATGAACTAATTTGCAGTGGAAAACTGAAAAGAGCACCAAAGTATTTGGTTTCTTGAATAATTTGCTGACTTTTAAGTCATATAAAAGCTGTATCTTTATGCATACTTTAAAGTTCATTATGAAGTATACTGTCAAGGTAAGAGAATAGAACATATTTTGTTTAACAGTTTGTGCACTTGATTGATAATTTTTAAAACTGGGTACAATATATAGGCTTTGTTTGTACTTTTGCTCAGGCCCCACAAAGGTTAGGGCAGGCCTGCCCTCCACAACACGTCACTCCAGACTCCTTTTATCTTGATGTTCTACCATCCTTAGCATGTCACTTTCGGCTTTGTGGATTCTTACCTCATGGTTCAAGGTGGCTGCTCCAGCTCCAGTTTCATGGCCATATTCCAAGGAGGAAGATGAAAACAAAGAGGAAGAGGATAAGGCGGTGGCGTATCACAAAAACAAAGTATTTAGATTGCAAAGATAACTGTGGTTTCAGGCAGTGAATTTTAAATCATTAAAACTTGGTTCAAACATCTTTATTATTCAAAACAGGAACCATTATTATCAACACATTTTTGCCAAAGAGAAATAAGTTTGCTTATTCCTGTGGTGTAAAGATCCATGCTTCAGGATTCAACAAACTGTCGGAAAGCATCTTCTCCATCCTGTTGGTTGTGAAGGGTTTTCCCTGCAAAAAGTTGTCGAGATGCTTGAAGAAGTGGTAGTCAGTTAGTGAGAAGTAGGTGAATATGGAGGATGAGGCAAAACTTCGTAGTCTAATTTGTTCAACTTTTAAAGTGATGATTGTGCAATGTGCAGTCAGGTGTTCTCATGGAGAAGAATCGGGCCCTTTCTGTTGACCGTTGCTGCCTGCAGGCATTACAGTTTTCGGTACATCTAATTGATTTGTGAATTAGAATCAAGAGACATCACTTTGCTGACAAAGGTCCATCTGGTCAAAGCTGTGGTTTTTCCAGTAGTCATGTATGGATGTGAGAGTTGGACCATAAAGAAGACTGAGTGCTGAAGAATTGATGCTTTTGAACTGTGGTGCTGGAGAAGACTCTTGAGAGCCCCTTGGACTGCAAGGAGATCAAACCAGTCCTCTTAAAGGAAATCAGTCCTGAACATTCTTTGGAGGGACTGATGCTGAAGCTGAAACTCCAATACTTTGGCCACCTAATGTGAAGAGCTGACTCACTGGAAAAGACCCTGATGCTGGGAAAGATTGAAGGCAGGAGAAGAGGATGACAGAGGATGCAATGGCTGGATGGCATCACCAACTCAATGGACATGAGTTTGCGTAAACTCTGGGAGTTGGCAATGGACAGGGAGGCCTGGCATGCTGCAGTCCATGGGGTCACAGAGTCAGACATGACTGAGCGACTGAACTGAACTGTAAAATAGTAACTGCTTGGGTCAGAGTGAACCACAGCCAAGCATCTGGGGATGGTATCAGGACCACCATAGGCCAGCAGAGTTGGTGGACTGGGAGAAGTGTTGGGTGGGGACAGAGGAAGACAAGCTGGAATCCACTGATTCCTCTGTGCCTCTGTCCTGCTGGCATCATCACAACCTTGGAGAGCCTCTGTCTCCCAAGTCTGGTGAGAACTCCTCTTTTGGCTTCTACTAACCCAGAACTACTTCAAGAAAGGGATCTACAGAAATAAAGCTCCAGCTTGGCCAGCATGACGCAGTACAAACTGCTGCAATCACCTGATACCCAGCTGACTTCAGATTTCCCCCAGGGCCTCAACTGTAGAACCCTCAGGGTTTTACGGTTCATTTGTTCAAAATTGGATCCAAACAATATCCACATATTGCATTTGACTGTTAGATCTCCTATGCATCTTTCAAGCTGAAATAACCCCCTCCTCCTTTTTTTCCATGATGTTTGTTTGTTGGAGAACGTGGGTTGTCTGTCCTGTAGAAAGTCCCCACATTTTACAGAGGCTTCTTGAAAAACTAAAAATAGAGCTACCTTGTGATCCTACAATCCCACTCCTGGGCATGCATCTGAAGAAAAAGCATGATCCAAAAGGATACACACAACCCACTGTGCATTGCAGCACTGTTTACAATGGCCAAGACACGGAAGCAACCTAAATGTCCATCGACAGAGGAATGGATAAAGAAGAGGTGGTACAGATATACAATGGAATATTACTTAGCCATCAAAAAGCATGAAATAATGCCATTTCCAACAACATGAATGGAACTAGAGATTGTCATACTGAATGAAGTAAGTCAGAGAAGGAGAAATATCATATGACGTTCCTTATGTGTGTAATCTAAAAAGAAATTGATACAAATGAACTTACTTACAACACAGAAAGAGATTCACAGACTTAGAGAAGCAAAGTAAGGTTGCTGGGGGGAGGGAATAGTTAGGGATTTTGGGAAGGTCATGTACACACTACTATATTTAAAATGGATAACCAACAAGGACCTACTATATAGCACATGGAACTCTGCTCAATGTTATGTGCCAGTGGGAGTGGGAGAGGGTTTTGGGGGAGAATGGATACATGTATATGTATGGCTCTGCTGTCCACTTGAAACTATCACAACATTATTAATCAGCTATACCCCAACACAAAATGTTTTTGGTGTTAAAAAAAAGACTGCGTCATAAAAAAAATGAATGATATTACAGTAAAACAATGGCCAATCTAATTAAAGTCCTTGATGCCGGGAAAGATTGAAGGTAGGAAGAGAAGGGGGCAACAGAGGATGAGATGGTTGGATGGCATCACCGACTTGGTGGACATGAGTTTGAGCAAGCTCTGGGAGTTGGTGATGGACAGGGAGGCCTGGTATGCCGCTGTCCATGGGGTTGCAAAGAGTCAACATGACTGAGTAACTGAACTGAACTGAACTGAATATAATTAACTGATGAAAAATATACTGAAGCTTCAAAGTTAAAAATAAATAAATAAAATGGATAACCAACAAGGACCTATTATATAGCACATGGAACTCTGCTCAGTATTACATGGTAGCATGGATGGGAGGAGGGTTCAGGGGAGAATGGACACATGTATATGTATGGCTGAGTCCCTTCACTGTTCACTTGAAACTACCACAACATTGTTCATCAGTTCTACCCCAATGCAAAATAAACAGTTAAAAGTTTTGGGGGAAAAAAGAAAGTCCCCACATTTGGAATTTGGCTGATCCCCGTCCTCCTGTGATCACGGTAGTGAGATCTAGAAGCTTGAGAGGGTTCTGGCTTTTGTTCCTATTGTTCTGTTTTGGCAAAATGACCTGAGTTTCCCTAGGTTTTTGACTCCCTCTGAGATCCAGAGCTGTCCCACATTCCAGACTGATAGGGTTGGGAAAGCCAGGAAGCAGTCAGAGGGCTACCCTGCCCTAGGTCAGCTTCCTTTGAGTCATCACTGATCATGAATGGTCTCCTCTAGGGAACTGGGTAAATTCTACAGGTATAATTCTTTCAACCACCCTTGGCCTCATACCATGGGCTCATCTGTTTCCATCTTGGCAATAGTTAGTTCACTGGCTCTTCTTTCAACTGGCTGAATATTGTAAGAATGGTGATGCCTATTTCATTTTTTATACCATCTTAGTAGGTTGGTTGGATTAGCATCTAGTGGGAAGAGCCCACACATACGCCTTCTCTATAAGATTAGGTTAAAGTCCCTATTTTTTTTTTAACAAAAGCTATTGAAGCTCATAGGAAGTGGGGCAGCCTTTCCTTCCCAAGGGTGGAAGCAGATGTGCAGTAAGACCCTAACATATGAATGAGCTCCATTTTGGGAGTACTTTTGTAGGTCCAACAAATTAGCTTAGATACTCAACTAACACTATCAGCTACATAGTTGTTGCCTGAAGCATGCCAGGCTTCCCCATCCTTCACTACCTCCTGGAGTTTGCTCAAACCCATGTCCACTGAGTCAGTGATGCCATCCAACCATCTTGTCCTCTGTCATCCCCTCTTCTTCCTGTCTTCAATCTTTCCCGGCATCAGGGTCTTTTCCAGTGAGTCCACTCTTTGCATCAGATGGCCAAAGTATTGGAGCTTCAGCTTCAGCATCAGTCCTTCCAATGAACACCCAAGACTGATCTCCTTTAGGACGGACTGGTTGGATCTCCCTGCTGTCCAAGAGACTCTCAAGAGTCTTCTCCAACACCACAATTCAAAAGCATCATTTCTTTGGCACTCAGCCTTCTTTATGGTCCAACTCTCATAGCCATACATGACTACTGGAAAAATCATAGCTTTGACTGTATGGACCTTTGTTGGCAAAGTGATGTCTTTGCTTTTTAATATACGGTTTAGGTTTGTCGTAGCTTTCCTTCCAAGGAGCAAGCAGCAGCTATATGGTACTATACTGTAATAGGTTTATAATACTTTTCACACAAATAATATATAAAAAGCACAAAAAATAAAGGAAACATTTTTAATCTTACAGTACAGTATCTTGAAAAGTATATAGTATAGTCCAACAGCTGGCACAGAGGGGCTGCCATCGAGTGAAGAGGCAAGAAGAGTTACGGACTGGGGAGGGATAAGAGGTGGGAGATGGCAGAGCTGAAGGATCAGCAGCAGCAAGAGCTGGAGGACAAGCTGCAATGTCAGTCACACCTGACACTGATGGAACGCATGTTGATATCTTTGGAAGTTCAAAATTTGAAGGTTCGTATGTAGGGGACATACTGTATTCTGAGATACAACTCAGAGTAGCTTCCCAGGGACCAAAGTGGACACCTCCATGGACCCAAAGTGAAACTGAAAGTCGCTGAATCATGTCTGGCTCTTTGCAACCCCATGGACTATACAGTCCATGGACTTCAGGCCAGAATACTGGAGTAGGTAGTCTTTCCCTTCTCCGGAGGATCTTCCCAACCCAAGAATCAAAATGGGGTCTCCTGCATTGCAGGCGGATTCTTTACCAACTGTGTAATCAGGGAAACCTGTGGACACAAAGGGGCCCATCAATGCAGTCCATGTTTTTTTCTGTGTCCTTGAACTTTTCATACCCTGGGCTCGTTATCCTCATTGAAGAAGAGCTTGCTCCAGCAATCACGGCGGTATTCAAGAAAGTGCTTATCAACATTGGACTCTCTTGTTTCTTGAACCAAACTCAGTTTCAGGTCATGTCCTCACTGGGTAAGAGAAACTGAAGTTGGTGCCTGGGTTTCTGTGAACTCTAGCTCCAGTTCCAGATGCCCAACATTCTGGATACTTTGTTTCCCAGCATTGACCCCAGGACTCTGGATGAAGGCTCCTTAAAATGAATGTTTCATGCAGAGTTTGGTGTGAGGCCCATAATCCCATTGTAAGAAGATTGTATTAATCCTTTGAAGATTTTCATGGAAAAGAAAATAATTAAAATATTTTAGTAAAAACAACTGTGGCTATGTGAGGATACATCTCTGGGACAGACTTTGAGGAGGTTTGAGAACATCTCATTGGCACCTAACAGGTCCACAGGTTTTCTGACAGAGAATATATATCAATGCATGCTCAGTCAATTAGTCGTGTCTGACTTTTTTTGACCCTAAGGACTGTAGTCCACCAGGTTCCTCTGTCCATGGGATTTTTCAGGCAACAGTACTGGAGTGGGTTGCCATTTCCTACTCCAATATATATCAATATTTGAGCTAAAGCTAATTTCTGCCCAGAATTCTGACTGGAGCAGACAGGGATGGGCTCCTGTGGTTTATACTGGGGTCACTTGGTAGAGGTGGCTCAGCTGGTAAAGAACGCACCTGCCAATGCAGGAGACATAAGAGACATGGATTTGATCCCCAGGTCAGGAAGATCCCCTAGGGGAGGGCATGGCAACCCATTCCCGCACTCTTGCCTGAAGAATCCCAAGGAGAGGAGCCTGGCAGGCTACAGTCCATGGGGTCGCAAAGAGCCAGACATGACTGAACGCGCACACAGCAGTAGCACTCGTTAGAATTGAGTTTAAGCAAAAGGGAATGCATTAGAAGGGCCACACTGGCTCTTAGAAGGGATGTGTGGTGTGGGCCCCGGGTTTGGAATGGAAATGATGCAGTTCCGGTCGTGGTTCTGGGAGTCCTGGAAGAATATCCCTTCATACCCTCAATGGGAGGCCTGAGCCAGGGTTTTCAGTCCCATCAGGTTGCCCTGAAGGGGAAGAAGCAATTCCATAAAAGGAAGTTCGTCAGCCATCAGGATGGCAGGATGATTACAGGGTGATTGAAACCTAACCCAGTCCGCTTGCTCGTTCCGTAAAGCAAGAGAACCACGACCAGCTTCCTCTTAGGAAAAAATTTAGTTTCTGGGCTTAAGGGAAAAAAGAAAAAAAAATGTCTAAAACCTTGAACCTAAAGGAATGCATTTGTGAAAATCTAGCTCCATAAACAATGCCATGAAAGGCCAGAAGGAAGGCTGTCAGATTGGGGTGTTTGTGTTGAATTTCTCAATTTACCACATTCCAAGAGCAGAATTTGTACTCATTGGTGGGGAATGTTTCCGAGGACACCCGGGGTCAAGGAAATGTGGTCGTTTGCATGTTGAAACCCAGAACTGTATGTTTCTACAGCTGCTGTCTTACCAGCTCTCTGGGGGCGCAGGCTTAGTTCATCTTGGCCGAGGGACAGCACGGCTGAGTGTCTTCTCTGGTCACAGAAATTACGGGACATCTGAGCAGAGTTAGACAGAGGAGCAGTCAGTGGGCTGGAAAGATCGGCCCTGAGCTCGAGGATCTGAGATACCAGCAAGAGATTCGGGAGGAAGTGAAGTTTGTCATGGTGGACCCAAAGGTTTACATCCTTAAAGACAACAAAGTGACATGCTTCCATTTCTATTTTTAAAAGTAAAACAATGACTAAACTTAACCTTTGGTTGGTTTTCTATGAGCCCTAAGTGGTATCAGCACCTTGGGCCCTCAGTCTGGTACACAGAAATCATTTTCACTTTTAAATTTCTTTTTTTAGAGCAGATTTTATTCTACTTTATTTTTTGGCTGTGCCACATGGTATGCAGGATCTTAGTTCCCCAAGCAAGGATAGAACACGTGCCCCCACAGTGGAAGCTCCTAGCCACTGGACCATCAAGGAAGTCCCCATTTTTAAATTTCTATCCATAATGCTTCTCAGATTAAAGAAAGCTTAAGGAACACTGATGGTGAAAAATAAAGGTTAAATGGCAAGATGTGTGTGTGTGTGCGCGCACGTGTGTGTGCTCAGTTGAGTCTGACTCTTTGCGACCCCGTGGCCTGTAGTCTGCCAGCCTCTCTGTCCATGCAGTTTTCTAGGCGAGAATACAGGAGTGGGTAACCATACCCTTCTCCAGAGGCTCTTCCAAACTCAGGGAGTGAACCTGCCTCTCTTGTGTCCCCTGCATTGGCAGCTGTATTCTTTACCGCTGCAACACCAGAATGATAAAATTTCCACAGACTGGCTATAATATGGTTTCCCAGCTTTCTTAGTTGTTTTCATCAGATCCAAATTAAAATTTTCCAAAATTAAAAGCTAAAAATATAGGACAATGATGTCCAATCTTGCTTGTCATTTGTTAGGAATAAAGATTATGCACACCCAGGTCGTGTTTTTGCTAAGGCGTGCTTTCAACTGGCAGTCTGGAACCTTCCCATTTGTCATTTAGAAGCAAAAATAGTGTGATTTATCTATAAATAAAAACCTCAGTTATTAAAACCCAGTTTTAAAAATGCAAAAATTTCCAAATAATCCATAAAATCAGTTCTTTTTTGATGCCATCAACACATACTTAACTTTGAATCTACATTTGTCACAAAATATATTGCTTTAAAATTTGCTGATAAATTATACTTTTCCTAAAGGAAATCATTTAGCATAAATTAAGCATGAGGCTTCAGGTTCAATCCCTGGGACTCTCAGTTGGAACTTAACTTCTTGTGTGGCATTCTCTGGTGACTCAAACCATGATGAATCTGCCTGTTAATGCAGGAGCCCCGGGTTTGATCCCTGGGTTGGGAAGATCCCCTGGAGAAGGGAATGGCAACCCACTCCAGTATTCTTGCCTGGGAAATTCCTTGGACAGAGGAGTCTGGTGGGCTAAAGTTCATGACGTCCCAAAGAGTAGGACATGACTAACTCTAAAGAGTATGTCTTTCCTTAAATGTAATAAAGTTCAAATAAACATTTTTAATATAAGTTGAGATTCGGTGATTGTGTTTGAATTTACCATTAATCCCCTACTACCATTCCAGCAACCTAAATAAAAAATAATCTGCAAATGCTAGCATCTTGCTACGCAAATCCTGTCTAGCAACTTCGCTGTGTCTCTTCATCTCACTGTCTGCCAGAATGCTGCCCCTTAGGCCCTTCACATGGAAGATCTGAGTCTGCCACTCAAACCAGCTCTGGCTGATGGAGGCACGAAGGCACAGGTGGTCCTGTTGTTCATTCTCTAAGTCGTGTCTGACTCTTTGCAACCCCATGGACTGCAGCATGCCAGGCGCCCCTGTCCTCCATTAATTCCCAGAGTTTGCTCAAACTCATGTCCAGAGGTTGTCCTGAGGGAGCTCGAGAAATGGTCAAACAGTCTGAGTCACCTGGGCTCAGAATAACTCCAGAACCTGGGTGGAGCTATAATCTGAGCTGAGCTATAAGCAACCTCTTCAAGAAGTGCAAGTTCCCATTTTCTCAAAGCTTTTGAGATGAGTTGCCAGGTGGCCTTCTAGAACAAATTTGGAAAACTTGTGCATTGGTCCATGTGCTCCTTCCTTCCATAGCTGCTCCACACTGGGCTCCCTGATGGACCCTTGTCTGTGGTCTCAGCTCTACCCCAGGTTCCATGTTCAGGTCCATCAGAACCTTGACCGGTCAGTAGCATCTGGTGTGGACAGTCACTCAGGTGTGATTAGGCACTTCACGTGACTCATGAATCCTGGGACCAGGCATCCCTAGGAGTTATTGCTCTTGGCCCTTGCATGTGGCAGACACTGTTACTTGCCTATTTAATAATTGTTATCTCCTTATCTCTAATTGCTGTTGTTATTCATTCACTCAGTCGTGTCTGACTCTTTGAGACCCCATGAACTGCAGCATGCCAGGCTTCCCTGTCCTTCACTACCTCTCAGAGTTTGCTCAAATTCATGTCCATTGAGTCAGTGATGCTATCTAACCTTATCTCATCCTCTGCATTCCCCTTCTCCTTTTGCCTTCACCTTTCCCCGCACCAGTCTTTGTCAAAGAACTCGGTGTCGACCATTCTAGGGCTGTTCCCCATTTGAAGCAAACTGGAAAGGTGAAAAAGTGGGTGCCTCATGAGCTGACCACAAATTTTTTAAAAATGTCATTTTGAAGTGTCTTCTCTTATTCTACACAACAACAGTGGACCATTTATCAATTGGATTGTGATGTGCGATGAAAAGTGGATTTTGTATGAAAACCAGTGATGACCAGCTCAGTGGTTGGACAGAGAAGAAGCTCCAAAGCACTTCCCAAAGCCAAACTTGCACCAGAAAAGGTCATGGTCACTGTTTGGTGGTCTGCTGTCTGTCTGATCCATTATAGCTTTCTGAATCCCAGGGAAACCATTACATCTGAGAAGTATGCTCAGCAAATCAATGTTGTTGTTTTTGTTGCTGTTATTCAGTTGCTCAGTCATGTCTGACTCTTTGTGACCCCATGGACTGCAGCACACCAGGCTTCCTTGTCCTTCAGCACCTTCTGGAGCTTGCTCAAATTCATGTCCATCAAGTGCATGAGGCCATCCAATCATCTCATACTTGCCAACACCACAGTTCAAAAGCATCAATTCTTTGGCACTCAGCTTTCTTTATGGTCCAACTCTCACATCCATACATGACTACTGGAAAAACCATAGCTTTGACTAGACAGACCTTCGTTGGCAAAGTAATGTCTCTGCTTTTTAATATGCTATCTAGGTTTGTCATAGCTTTTCTTCCAAGGAACAAATGTCTTTTAATTTCATGGCTGCAGTCACCATTTCCAGTGATTTTGGAGCCCAAAAAAATGAAGTCTGTCACTGTTTGCACTGTCTCTCATCTATTTGCCATGAAGTGATGGGACCAGATGCCATGATCTTAGTTTTCTGAATGTTGAGTTTTAAGCCAGGTTTTTCACTCTCCTCTTTCACTTTCAACAAGAGGCTCTTTAGTTTTTCACTTTCTGCCATAAGGGTGGTGTCATCTGCATATCTGAGGTTATTGATATTTCTCCCGGCAATCTTGATTCCAGCTTGTGCTTCATCCAGCCCAGCGTTTCTCATGAGGTACTCTGCATCTAAGTTAAATAAACAGGGTGACAATATACAGCCTTAATGTACTCCTTTCCCTATTTGGAACCAGTCTGTTGTTCCATGTCCAGTTCTAACTGTTGCTTTCTGACCTGCATACAGATTTCTCAAGAGATAGGTCTAGTGGTCTGGTATTCCCATGTCTAAGAATTTTCCAGAGTTTGTTGTGGTCCACACAGTCAAAGGCTTTGGCATAGTCAGTAAAGCAGAAGTAGATGTTTTTCTGGAACTCTCTTGTTTTTTACTATTTTACAGGTATTTTGTTGTGTTAGGTTGATAATGATGTTGCCCTCAGAAAGACTGAGCACAGAAGAACTGATGCTTTTGAATTGTGATGCTGGAGAAGACTCTTGAGAGTCCCCTGGACAGCAAGGAGATCAAACCAGTCAATCCTAAAGAAATCGACTCTGAATATTCATTGGAAGGACTGATGCTGAAGCTGAAGCTTCAATACTTTGGCCACCTAATGCAAAGAGCCAACTCACTGGAAAATATCCTGATGCTGGGAAAGATTGAGGGCAGGAGAAGGGGGTGGCAGAGGATGAGATGGTTGGTTAGCGTCACTGACACAATGGACATGAATTTAAGCAAACTCCAAGAGACAGGGAAGCCTGGCATAATGTAGTCCATGGGGGTCACAAAGAATCAGACACAATTTAGGGACTGAACAAAAACCACAGAAAAAAGAAAAAGTCTTCTTCTGCCCCAGGCACATACTGAAGTGTTAATGGGTAAAATTATGTCCTGTGTGCAGGATGATGAAACAGCACTGAGAAACAGTGATCATTAATAAGCTGGATGGGAGGCCTGAATATTCATTGGAAGGACTGATGCTGAAGCTGAAGCTCCAATACTTTGGCCACCTGATGCAAAGAACTGACTCATTGGAAAAGACCCTGATGCTGGGAAAGATTGAAGGCAAGAGGAGAAGGGGATGACAGAGGATGAGATGGCTGGATGTCATCACCTTCTCAATGGACATGAATTTGAGCAAGCTTGGGGAGTTGGTGACAGACAGGGAAGCCTAGCATGCTGCCATCCTTGTGGTCGCAGAGTCAGACATGACTGAGCAACTGAACTGAATTGACTGGCCTTGCTTTATTAACTGTGTGTCTAGTTTGTTTGAAAGTGCTCATGATAAAATTTGGGGAGGAAGGAGGAGTTAAGGAAATGGAAAAGACCCTGAAGACCCTCCCAAAGACCCCCGTTCCCAGACTACGAAAGTATAAAATGGGGTGGTGGGCAGGGTGGGTTAAGAGCTGGCCAATTCTTCAATTCTTCTTAAGGATTAAAAAGAAAGAGAAAAAACTAAGAGGGGCGGGAATCTGAGGAACACACTCACATCCCAGAAAAGCAAAGAAAACCACTTAAGTCTTCCTATTCCTTTTAAACCGTGAGTAATACACTTTAACATGTGTGAGCTGGTCTGGCTCTTCTTACAAAGTTTAAGAAATCTGTGACCTTGGAATTCTGAGACGTGTGTCAGATATTGAATCTTTTTTAATGGTGATGGGAGGACTGTGTTTCAGACATCAGTATGTACTTTTTCAAAGGTACATTCTATATTGAATTCTTAAATATTTGAGATATAGATTTTTTTTTTTTTAGGGAAAAAATGTAAAAATCCGCATCATCTCAGGCATTGTTTTGGTTAGGAGGGAAGATGACAGGACTGCAGCCAACCAAAGCAGAAAGGCGGAGGATGGCAAGGGGCCTGCGGTTTTGTTCACGAACGCTCTTCTCCAAGGCTGAACTTCTTGGAAAGGGGTTTATTTTGTTTCACGCTGACCCAGCTCCACTTCTAGGTCAATTTAGGATCTCAGTTGGTGGCCACAGCTTTTGAGGTTTTTGAGCCAAGCTCCTTCTTTAAAAAAAGGGGGAAGGGGATATTATTTAAGTATGAGGATGTTATATGGACAATATTAAACAGAAGAAAATAGATTTTTTTTTCTTGGAAAACTAAATTCTCAGTGTTTGTAAAGTGCGTCAAGTCAGTGAACTCAGACACAATGTGCATCTGACAGAAACAACGTCAAGAGGGAAGATACTGCACAAAGTTTTTAAAGTGATAAAAGCCATTCCTGGAGCCCCAGCTCAGGGTGTGAGAGCTGAGAGAGGAAGCTGGAAAGTCAGACAAAACAGGATGCCCCAGGCAAGATGGAGGGAGCAGGATGCAGACTCAGAGACACAGACAAGGAGATAGTCAAGATGCAAAATGCCAACCCCAGAGGAGGCACCTGCTCTGTCCTCGAGGCTGGCATGAGGCTCCTGTAACTCTGTCCCACGATCAAGTGACAATAACATGAGTGGGAAGCCGAGGCACAGAGTCTTCTAAAAGGTTCAGTTCCTGGTGGGAAGGAGATCAGAATTCACCACCCCAAAATCTTCCTCTTTGGCATAAGAATTATTTTGAGTTGAAAGCAATTGAGAATCAGCAACTGCAGGAGAAGCTCTCTGCTCTCCCCTTAACGGCTTAACAGCAGGGCACACATTTGCAAGTGTGAAAGTGTCCTCTGCCCCCACTCCCACTCCCCAAATCCCACAGTCCCACCCCACCCCTGTACCAGAAGAAGAGAGAACTCATGACCGCGATGAAGAGTGCCAGCAAGACAGGGTGGCATAAACAGACCTGACTGGGTGCTACCCCAGCAGTCCAGTGTCTAAGACTGTGCTCCCAGTGCAGGAGACACGAGTCTGATACCTGGTCAGGGAACCCCGCATGCTGAAACTAAGACCTGGGGTGTGTGTGTGTGTGCGTGTGCACACGTGTGTGCATGGGCTCAGTCATATCCGACTCTTTGCAAGCCCATGGACTGTAGCCTGCCAGGCTCCTTTGTCCACGGGATTCTCCAGGCAAGAATACTGGAGTAGGTTGCCATTTCCTCCTCCAGGGGATCTTCCCAACCCAGGGATCGAACCAGAATCTCTTGTGCCTCCTGAATTGGTGGGAGGATTCTTTACCAGCTGTGTCACCTAGAAAGACCTGGTTCAGCCAAATAAATAAATCAATATTTAAACAAACATGCAACACCCTGACTATAAGAACCTTTGTCTTCCATTAGTTCCCCCATATATTTTCTACTTTTTTTCCCCAGGATTTATCATCTCTTAAAGCCCAACCTCTCCTTCCTTGGTTAAAAATTATATCTTTTATGATATCCCCAAATCTACTGATTCTTTGAGTTCCACTTTGTTCCTGTGAACTCTCATCTATGTAAATGTTTTTTAAACTTGCATATTCTGCCCCCCCTTAAACTATCTTTTTTCCTTTAATTCTAAGTCCCTCAACACAGAACCTAAGAGGGTGGAGGAAACATTGTTTTCTTTCCCGAACCTGCATGCAAGGACTAATCAAAATTAAGAAACAAATCAGAGCCCTCTACTTAATTCCCAGCCCCCATGAAAAACACTCACTGAAGGCAGTTAAGATTGTGAGGCCACCATGACCTGGCAAAAGAATTTATTTCTACAATAAATCACTGGCCCAGACCCTTCCCAGGTTCAAACAGAAAGCCGAATATCAGGTTGACCTGTTCAGATTTTGACACAGCTAGCAACGGTAATACAGGTTCCTACCATTACTGTGTACAATATTTTTTAAAGAGTTTTATTAAGACATAAGGGCTTCCCAGGTGATGCTGGTAAAGAAACCACCTGCCAATGCAGGAGATGTAAGAGACTCAGGTTCAATCCCTGGGTTGGGAAGATCCCCTTGAGGAGGAAATGACAACCCACTCCAATATTCTTGTCTGGAGAATCCCATGGACAGAGGAGACTGGTGGGCTATAGACCATAGGGTCACAAAGAGTTGGACATGACTGAAATGACTTAGCACACACATTTTAAGGCATAAAGTAAAACAGACAAAAGATAAAACACACATTAGAAAGTATACAATTAGGGACTTCCCTGATGATTCAGTAGCTAAGACTCCACGTTCCCAATGCAGGGGGCTCAGGTTCCATCCCTGATCAGGGAACTAGATTCCACATGCCTCAACTAAAGATCACACATGCCTCAACAATGACTGAAGAACCAAGATCCCACAGGCTGCAACTAAGACCCCAAACAGCCAAACTAAAAATTTTTGTAAATGTGTGCAATTAGAAAAGCTTTGCGTGTTCATACATCCATGAAACCATCATTCTAATCAAAATAGTGAGCAGTACCATTACTTTCCTAAAGTTTCCTCACTCTGTTTTGATATTATAGTATTTTTAGGTACTGAATTATGTTTGTGAATGTAACATCATTGCATTTTAGACTTATTTTTGGCAATTAGCTTAGCCTTTTGGCTCTTCAACACTTCTCCTCTGAATCCCTCCTGATGGCCACCCAATCTGGACATCTTTACTCCAAGCTCTCCCAATCCTCATCACCACTTACCACCTGCACCTCCCCACCAAGTCCTCTTGCCACCATCCCAAGACAAATCCCCCCAACTCAGAGACAGTGATTAGGGTCTGTGATCTGTGAGCTCACGGGGCTCCAATGGCTCCTGGGGAAGGGTGTAGATGTGAAGGAGGTGCAAAGCCTGGACAAACCAGACTCCAAGAGATGGGATGCTTATGGAGGTTCAGGTTTCATCTCCAGTTATACCATCTAATGAATTTGAAAACCTTTAAATAGAATTCTGATGTTATTAAAAAATGGCATTTCATATTACTTGAAATAAATACTAAAATTCCAGCATTGTCGTTTTCCTGTGACACTGACAAAAGCATATCTCACTGGACTGAGTCACCAGATAACCCTAAATAAGATAATTTTTATCTTTGAGGTGTTTGAGCTCTGAGGTGCTCATATAATCTATGCATGAGAATCGTTTATATTAGATTGGACATTTATATTAGAACTTTCTGTAGTTGCCCTGGTCTTACTTCTATTTTAAAAATCCCTAAGATGTACCACTTCTCAAGGCAGAGGCAATGTAAAATTAAATTTTCAACTGAAGTATGTTATAGGTCAAGTTGTTCTGAGGAATTTTTTTGTTTTGTTTTGTTTATTAATCAATTTTAATGGAAGCAGATATTAAATCTTGATTAATTAAAGAAGGTTGAATCTTCTTCTTGAAATGTTAGACTTAAATTTAAGGAGTACCTTTAGACTTTCAAATTCTTAGTATTAACTGAGTTGTATTTTTCTGACTTTCTTAATTAGCTTTAGGAAAGTTGAACTGAGCAATACTGAGGTATTGAAAACCTATTTAAATGACAAAATTATCTGAATAACAAACAATGGTGCTAACTTGAATTTTAACAAGTGAACAAAACCTTAAAGGATATATTTATCTGCCTTTTCCCTGTCAGAGATATGATCTCATAATTGCATGGAATTACACCTGAGATATCAGATGTCCTGTGCTTACCTCTACGTGCTCTGCTGGAGGGAAGCTAAGATCCTTCATTCTTTTCAGACAACTGGTTCTTCAAAGACGCTGACAAACCAGATAGTCCAGAACTGCACACTCCGGAGCTAATTCCACGAGCAGCTGAGACCAAGATGGATGGATTCTTGGATACAGATAGGGAAGTAGAGAGAGGAATGGAGAGGCTGCTGAACCAGGAGCACTTGTGCAAAGTAAACATGAATTCTGATGTGATGATAGATGACACAGTACTTTGAAGGTGCAAAAGGAAACGGAAGCTAAAAGCTTGCAAGTGGCCCCTCCTGACCTCCTTCATGTGTCTCCCCTTTCCTTTCCTTTTTTTTTTTCTCCCTTTTTCCTCCCCTTAGCATCTTGACCTTTTCTCGATAATTAAGTCTGTAACTCATGAAGGTCAATAGAGGTGTGTATGAGGAGAGGTGGCCCAGAGAGGGGACTCAGAGGTCAGGATTCTATGCATATTCTAGATCCAGATGGGGTGTCAGAGCCGACAGAGGGAGGAAATGCACATGGGAGAGGAGGGGTGGAGACTGATTCCGTACAGGGCGTGGATCAAGTAAGTAAGTATACTTAGAAAAATGGGATCTAGATTTCTCACTGTAAGAGAAAGGAATTGCAAATATGGAAAGAGAGAAAACGAGAAAGAGCCCTGTGATATTGGGTTGAAATTGAAGGTGTTGGTGTGAACTCAAGGGTGTCAATAAAAATACACATAGAAATGAATGTGTGTGTGTTGACATATTCATGTATTTTCTAGCTCCGTCTACCAAGAGGCTCTTGGTGCAGCAATAGCTCCATAGCCATGAGCACACCTAGTGCCCAGATATTGGTTTCTAAGTACCATTCTCCACTGAAAGCTCCTTGGAGAAGCAGCTGGTTCCAGGGCTAGGATAGGGTATGTAGAAGTTGAACCTAGAACATCTGTCTGTGTCAGAAGAAATATGGAAATGCTCAAAAGATGACAGGGAAATGTCACAAAGACACAGAAGTCAGCTTGAAGGGGCTCAAATATAACACAATTTGAGCATAAATAGAATTGTAACAGATTACAACCCATTGAGGGCTTCCCAGGTGTCACTAGGGGTAAAGAATCTACCTGCCAATGCAGGAGATGCAAGAGACTCAGGTATGATCCCTGGGCAACCCACTCCAGTATTCTTGCCTGGAAAACCACATGGACAGAGAAGCCCGGTAGGCTACAGTCCCCGGGGCCATAGAAGGTCAGACACAACTGAGTGACTGAGCATATACATAACTCATTGAATAAAACAGAAAATCATGAATCCATACTGAATTAAGGACTTTATGAGAAATGGGATGTTTTTCAGTTCCTCCCTCAAAATACATATTGAGACATCCTTGGTGGTCCAGTGGCTGGGACTCCAAGCTCCCAGCAAGGGGGTGCAGGGGCCTGGGTTCCATCCCTGGTTCCATCCCTGGTCAGAGAACTGGATTCACAAGCTGCACCTGGGAGTTTTCATGCTGCAGCTTCAAAGTAGGGCCTGGCACAGCCAAATAAATAAATAAATATAATTTAAAAATATATATATTAATCACAGAGAGAAAAAGAGTGGCTTCATGGTGAAGAAGCCTAGCAAATGCCATTTTATCTAATGATGGAACAATTCAAAATCCTGCACCACACGTGATGATGCCATAAGAACACAACCTCACCTCTGAGATGTTTCTGCTAAAGATGCAGAGTTTAAATCTAACCATGAGAAAATATCAGGCTTCCTGGGTGGTGCTGTGGTAAAGAATCCTCCTGCTAATGCAAGAAATGTTAAGGGATATGGGTTCAATCCCTGGGTCGTGAAGATCCCCTGAAAAAGGTAATGACAACCCACTCCAGTATTCATGCCTGAAAAAATCCTGTGGACAGAAGAGCCTGGCGGATTACAGTCCCTGGGGTTGCAAAGAGTCGGACACAACTGAGCACAAACACACAGATGAATGAGGAAACATCAGACAAATGAAAATGGAGGAACATTCTACAAAACAACTGTCCCATTCTCTTAAAAAATAACAAGGTCACAAAGGTCAAAGAAACTGTGAGGAAGGGTATATGACACAATCAGTATATGACCATGAACTGGATCCTTTCACCATAAAGGCCATTCTTGGGGCAACTGACCAAACTCAAGTGGTGTCTGAGGGTATGGTGATGGTGATGAGTAAGAGCTAATTTCCTGATGCTATGGTTGCATGGCAGTTATGGAGGAGGACGTCCTTGTTTGTAGAAATACCCGCTGACGTATTTGGTTTTGATGGGTCATCAGATTGGCAACTTACTCTTAAATAGCTCAGGAAAAAAGTTTTTTTCTATTGTATTTGCAACTTTTCAGTAGATCTGTGTGGTTAGTAAAAATATATCAAAAATTTAAATAAATAAGGCATCATATTATTTTCTCTTAAATATATGTCTTAAAGGAGTTCATGTACCACCTCAAATAAGTCAGTCTAGAAGGAAACAGACAGTAAGAGGGAGACCTTCCCTGGTCTGGATGAATCATTCCTTCTTTTTGCCTTTCCCAACCAAAACCCTAGAACAGAAACTATGCTTGGGAATTTTCGCATGGCCCTCAACTTGGCCCATCGCTGTTGTTGTTCAGTCACTAAGTTGTGTCCGACTCTTTGTGACCCCATGAACTGCAGCACTCCAGGCGTCCCTGTCCTTCACTATCTCCTGGAGTTTGCCCATCAAAGTATTTATCAAGCTGTAATTGTTACTGCCCATTTCCTTATAAATTCTATGAGACTGAGCACATTGTCTGACTTGGTCACTACTATATGCCCAGTTGTTGCTTTTTAGTCACTAAGTCATGTCTAACTCTCTTCGACTCCATGGACTACAGCACACCAGGCAACTCTGTTCTCTACTATCTACTGGAGTTTGCTCAAATTTATGCCCACTGAGTCAGTGATGCTACCTAACCATCTCATCCTCTGCCACCCTCTTTTCCTTTTGCCTTCCATCTTTCCTAGCATCAGGGTCTTTTCTAATGAGTTGGCTTTTTGCATCACATGGCCAGATTATTGGAGCTTCAGCTTCAGCAATAGTGTATGCCCAGAGATTAGGACAATTCCAGGTTGTTTAGGAAAAGCACACTGTTTTCCCCTACTCTCAATTCTTCACTTCTGACACCAGATGTGTGTGGGTTTTCCCACACCAGACAATAGTCCAGCCCTCCTGCAGACACCAACTGCATGTTCTATGATTCAACTCAGTTCTGTTCTGTCCCAAAGGGCAAAGACTCAGTCCCAGAAGACATCCCCCACTCCAGACGCCAGCTGCAAATCCAAGTTGTCATCTGTGCTCCTGACTGGCTGGTTGTCAATCAGGATTCCTACACACCCCTTCTTGGATTCGAGCAGTTGCTAGAATGAACCACAGATCTTAAGAAAACACTAACATTTACTGGTTTGTTATACAAAAAACAATAACGTGTACAAGTGAAGAAGTACACAAGGTCCCAAGGGTCCCCAGCCCAGGAGCCTACTGTGCCCATGGAGTTGGGGTGCTTGTCACCATCCTGGTCTGGGGATGTGTTCACCAACAGGAAGCTCTCTGAACCCTGTACTTTGGGGATTTTTATGGAGACTTCATCATGGCAGCACAATGGATCCTTGAGTCATTTTCCAGCTCCTTTCTCTTCTCTAGAGAATGGGAGGCGAGGCTGAAAATGCCAAGCTTCTAATTATGGCTTGGTCTTCTGGTGACTGACCCCTTATACTGGAGCTGTCCAGGAGCCCCCTCTTAAGAACAAAAGGTGCTTCTCTCACTCAGAAAATTACAAGGGTTTTTAGGAGCTCTGTGTCAAGAACCAAAGTTAAAGATAAAATGGTAGAACCTGGGGCAGAAACACACACACACACACACACACACACACACACACACACACACACACATACGTACACGGTACTTCCTGAGTAAGCATTTGCTGAATGAACAAAAAAATAGTTCACCCTGACCCCAAAGAAGTCTTTCCCTGTAGTTATGGAACTCTTTTTTTCTTTTTTGAAATTAAGTGTGTAGTCGCTCAGTCATGTCTGACTCTTTGTGACCCCATGGATTATAGCCCATCAGACTCCTTTGTCCATGGGGTTCTCCAGGCAATAATACTGGAGTGAGTAACCATTCCTTTCTCCAGGGGATCTTCCAACCCAGGAATTGAACTCAGTTCTCCTGCAGTTGCAGGCAGATTCTTTAACTCAGATTCTCTGAGCCACGAAGGAAATCTTTTTTTTTTAAACTTTTATTTATTTTGGGGGACAGGGGTACCATGCCACACAGCATGTCAGATCTTAGTTCCCAGACCAGAGATCAAATCCATGTCCTGTGCATTGGAAGTGAGGAGTCTTAACCACTGGACCATCAGGGAAGTCCCTATGGAATTCTTTCAGTAAAATAATTAAAAAATAAAGACCAAGGGACACTACTGAATTGGTTCTGCTGGAGCCCTTTGCCCTCCATGGAACCATCCTGAGATTTTGCAAAAAGACTCTTGTGTTTGGCCAAGGAGTCTGGAGAGGCCTGGCATGAGTCACTGCCATAGATCACCATGACCTTGTTCTGTGAAGGGCTCGCAGTAGGGAAACCTAAAAAGGAAGAAAGTCAGAGAGCTGCCAAGGGCTTCTGAGCAAGGGGTCTCAGATTACAGCACGGTCACCCAAGTTTCAGGCTCTCAGTAATGAGGTTATTGAGTGATTCGGATCTTCGTAGAAGGATGCCAGGCCTGAAGCACTCGGAAGGACTTACTTTAAAGACAACTGTTCTATGTGACTCAAGGACGCTGCAGCCCAACCCCTTCAAAGTCTACACACTTCCCACAAAGCAAATCTCCCTGGATTTTCTCCTTTCGAATCTGGGCAACCTCGAGGGCCCGTGTCAGAGCTGACTTCTTCGGTTCAGCCTTTCCACTAGGAAGAGTTTGTGTAAAAAAGAAACCAGTATTCCTTCCACAATGGGAACAATTGTTCCCAGTTACCACATCCCCTTAAATGTTTACCTTTTTGTTTCACAATCTCACAGGAAATGAGAGGGTCAAGGGTGTTTGAGTCCCCTCTTCCCTTCTGCTCAAGACTTAAGGAGATCACTGTTTTTGCAGTTGCTCAAAAAGGAAATGGTAACAGGTAAGAAATGAACACTTCACCCAAGTCCCCGGATGACAACTATGAGTTTCAACCTAAATCCCCAGCAACTGCGTGAAATGTTTCACTGGAATGACAGAGGGATGAACCTTGGTTGAACTTTTCCTGCTTTCGATGTGCTTCTGGGACATTAGCAAATGGGGCTGAACAATTTAACCATTTCTGTTGATCCATCGTATGCCATTGCAGGATGAAAAGCTGACCAGAGAGATGAGGTTCCTTACTCACCAAATGCACATGGGGTGGTGATACAATGCTGTTAAGAATTGGAAAGGAGGCCTGGGGACTTCGCAACACTCCCCTCTTCTGTTTCAGACTCATTTCTCATGATCAGACTGCTACCAGTTTGGTTTTTTGGCGAAGTCAGTACTTGGCGTGAAGATCCATCCCTAGGATGGTCCAGCTGGTACAGAAATGGGAATGTATCTCTACCACAGAAAGGTAGGGGAAAACCTCTGTGGGCTAGAGTCTCTTAATACACCAGTTCAAGGACTTCCCTGGTGGCCAGTGGCTAAGACTCTGAGTTCCCAGTGCAGGGAGCCTAGGTTTGATCTCTGGTCAGGGAACTAGATCCCACATGCTGCAACTAAGAGTTCACATGTTGCAACTAGAGATCCCACATGCTGCAACTAAGACAAGGAGCAGCTAAATAAACAAATACATATTTTTTTAAAAAATATGTGAGTTCAAGTTATAGAGTTTAATACCTTTAAGGACATTTGTAGCTTTTTCATTGCCTTGAAAAATAGCACAAAATTATTTCCAAAACTTAGAAATTTATAATTCAGTTGTAAATATGATCATCATAACTGAACAGAATCAACGGTTTTCAATACAAAAAGAGCTCTATCTCTGAACTTATAAACTTGTGTGCAAACCTTCTCTCTGCCACTAACTAGCTTCGTGATCTCAGGGTTAACTTCTTAATCATTCTGTGCCTCACCTGTTAAATGGGGGAAGTGACACTATCTGTTTCACAGACTTCCATGAGGGTGAAAAGAGTTAATACAAATAGAGTAGCACCTGGTACACAGTAAACACTCAGTAAATGCCCACACTCGTCATGGTTGTGTTGCTCCAGCACTTTCAGAAAGTATTTTGTGTTTGGGAAAGAAACTGAATGTTAAAAAAGAGAGAAGAGAAGTGACAAAAAAAAATTTAAAGCCACCAAAACCCTAAAATGGGCAAATCCTCACATAGACCAAAATGTGCACTTTCAAGTTTGAAATAATTTTTTTAATGAACATTAAAGTCTGACCTGCATTTTCAGGTCACAAGGAAGAGTCCACTGTGGCTTTCCTAGTGGTACTTTCAAGACTTTTCCCATTGTCAGTGATGCAAACTGCATTCAAACTAGCTTAGTAAGAGTCTCGGAAGCCCCAGGTAAGCACACTGCAGAAGGCAAGGATGGAGTTTGTCTTAAGGGGCAGACAGGATCCTTGGCTTCTGATGCCCCCTGAATGTCCCCTCACTCTCACCTACCGAGCCATCAGTCAGACCACCTGGCTTTGAAGCTGCTTAAATCGTATCTCTCTACTGATCCTCTCTCTCCACATAGCAGGAGCTCTGGTTGCCAGCAGCTTCCAGTCCCATATCCTAGTAACTCCGAAAGCATGGAGGAAAATTGATTTTCTCTCTCAGATCCATCCAGCTTGGAAAATCTTGAGGAAGAAGTAAGGTTGATGGACTTTGGGTCACCTACCCCTACATGCATAGCTGCTCAGCCTCTCAGTTGTGTCCAACTCCATTTCAGCCCTGGGACTGTAGCCTCCCAGGCTCCACTGTCCATGGGATTTCCCAGGCAAAAATACTGAAGCAGGCTGCAGTTTCCTACTCCTGGGGATCTTCCCCATCCAGGGATTGAATCCATGTCTCCTGTGTTTCCTGCATTGGCAGGCAGGTTCCTTACCACTAGTGCCACCTGAGAAGCCCATCTAACCCTACACCAAGTCTTCAAACCTGGGAAGAGGACAGAGACTGATCAGAATAATGAGAGAAAAGGAGAGGAAGGAAAGCACCAGGTGTCCACAGTGACCTCAACGACTCTTGGAGGACCAGTCCCACTTTTATAAGTGCTTTATGAGTCAGAGTCAGAGAAGGCAATGGCAACCCACTCCAGTACTCTTGCCTGGAAAATCCCATGGGCGGAGGAGCCTGGTAGGCTGCAGTCCATGGGTCAGACACGGCTGAGCGACTTCACTTTCACTTGTCACTTTCATGCATTGGAGAAGGAAATGGCAACCCACTCCAGCGTTCCTGCCTGGAGAATCCCAGGGACAGAGGAACCTAGTGGGCTGCCATCTATGGGGTCACACAGAGTTGGACACGACTGAAGCGACTTAGCAGCAGCAGCAGCAGCTTGAGTCAGAGTGCCTTTGAATTAAAATGATTTTAAATAATAAGCTCATTTGTATAATTTTTTAGACTCCACAAATAAGTAATATATGAAATTGTTTTTCTCTGTCTTGACTTACTTTACTTCATATGATAATCTAAATCCATCCATGTTGCTGCAAATGGCATTATTTCATTCTTTTTTATGCCCAAGTAATATTCCATCACATATATATATACCACATCTTCTTTATTCATTCATCTGTTGATGGACACTTAGGTTTTTTCCACAGACACACAAAATAATCTTGGTTACCAAAGGGGAAAGAGGAAGGAGGGGTAAATTAGGAGTTTGGGATTAATATATATACACTACTATATATAAAATAGATAAACAGCAAAGACCTACTCTATAGCACAAGGGACTATATTTAATATCTTATAATAACATTAACTTATGGAGCTGGAGAAGACTCTTGAGAGTCCCTTAGACAGCAAGGAGATCAAACCAGCCAATCCTAAAGGAAATAAACCCTGAAGAGTCATTTGAAGAACTGACGCTGAAGCTGAAGTTCCAACACTTTGGCCACCTGATGTGAGGAGCCAACTCATAGGAAAAGACCCTGATGCTGGGAAAGATTGAAGGCAAAAAGAGAAGGGGGTGGCAGAGGATGAGATGGTTGGTTAGCATCACTGACACAATGTACATGAGTTTGAGCAAACTCTGGAGGATAGTGAAGGACAGGGGAGCCTGGCGTGCTGCAGTCCACAGAGTTGCAGAGTCGGACACGAGCTAGCAACTGAACAACAACTATAACTTATCATGGGAAAGAATCTGATAAAGAATAGGTATATATGAATAACTGAATCACTTTGCTATACACCTGAAACTAACACAATATTGTAAGTCAACCATACTTCAATTTTAAAAAAATTTAAGGATTTTATAGCAAGAAATCATATTCATGATCAACAGCCTGTATTAGGCTGTCCTGGGGACAGACTTGTTCATGACCATCCATCCCTTCGTCATTCTCAAGAGGCCCACTGGATGTAAAGTTTTGTTTATCCAATAACCAAGGGTGCTGCCCTCCTACCAGGCCCGGGGCAGGCACCGGGTGTAAAAGACAAGCTGCCAAGTGGGGGTGGAGGGAGCAGAGTCTCAAAAGACAGAGACCCGCAGAGAGGGGACGGCTGGCCTGGTCCTCAAGGGATGACTTCATTACTGAGTTAGAAATTGGTGAAAACAAGCATTTCAAAATCCACTTCAAACCCTTGGATTTCAGTGACTTTGTAAAATTTCCACTATCTAACGCAGTTGTAAAGTTGGGTTAAATGTGTTTTTTTGGTCTAGCTCCGTCCTCTGACTTCCTCACACTTTCAAGTTTGTTTCTAGTCCCTCAGGTCTGTCTGGAAGTTCTAAGAAAGATCTTTTTTATACATTTTGCTCAACGATTCAGAGGAACGGTTTGTTAGGATTTGTCATGAACTGACACAGGCCCACCTCCAGGTCTCTGGGGAACCGTAGGAGGCATTTTCCAGAGTTATTTCCAGAATAAACAAGGCTGGAAGGAAAGGCCGGCCTCGCTTCACCACGGCCGCAGCTTCACGTCTCCACTCAGGGCTAGGGGAAAGAACTCCTTGACCTTCTGTAAATATTTCAACACAGTCAGTTCTCTGAGGAATTTGGATTTGTATTTTTTTTTTTTAGTCCTCTCTGAAACATCCATGAAAAAGCCACCATTTTTTTTTCTACTGCTATGAGCTCTTTAGTGATGTTGAAAATTTCCACCGTGATATTTTTATAGCTATTAACAAAGGAATTCAACAGCCAAAAGTCTCAAGCAGAACACTCACGAAAGAAGCATGGAAGTCATTGTTATCCCGAGTGGCAGTGGGAAGAGCTCAGAAACATTCTATGTGACTGAGAAATATTTCTGGCCACTGGTGCCACCTGCTAAGTTAGAAACACCCAACACCCTGAACATGGAACTTAAAAAATGAAAACACAGTGATGGCATGAAGACAGAATGTTACCTACATATTATAAATATTTATACTACAGTCTGTCATTGATGTGTATACCAGGGGAAATATTATGGCCTGTGCTCCAAAAGGGATTCCTAGGACTTCCACTGGCCCCATCCCCATCTGCACACATGAGGGGAAAAAAAAAATCTTTAAATTCACTATTATGGGAAAGGGACTCCAAAGGTATTTTGAGACTAGCTGTGTTGCCAAAAGTGGGAGCTTGAACTCATCTTTCCCTTAGTTGCTCCTCTGTTTCAGGAACACTTGGTGAACCCAGAGTTGTTCAAACAGAAAACCCAGGTGTAGATGGTGTTAATCTCCTGGGGTCAGAAAGGCTATGGGATGGGGAGGGGACAATGATAAACTGGAGAGGACAGGTCTGCCTCCAAAGATAGCTCTGTTTACCTCCAGACAACTGGTGCCAATGCACTGGTATCATGGTCCCTTCTCATGTTTTAAGAGAAAGCCGAAGTCTCCAAATTTTAAATATTGAAAACTAATTAAGGACTTCCTTGGTGGCTCAGTGATAAAGAATTCGCCTGCCAAAGCAGGAGACATGAGTTCAACCCCTGCAATGTGTGCACTACCAGGAAGGACCCTGAGTCAGAATGATTGGCCAAAGACAGCCCGGAAACTAATCCCACCACCAAAAATCCAGGGACTGTGAGCCACTTGGCAGAGCAGTTCTCCTGGATTCCCTTACCCTACTGTTCCCCGTCCGGGCACTCTTTTCTAATAAAGTCTCTTTCTTTGTCAGCATGTGTGTCCCCTCGGACAATTCATTTCTGAGTGTTAAACAAGAGCCCACTCTTGGGCTCTGGAAGGGGCCCCCCTTCCTACAACAATATGAAATATATTTGGTTTTTGCCCCCTGTTTCTGGCACTGAGTTCCTAAAACACTTGTACTTTCCTGAGCCATGGGAGTGTCTTTCGCCATTCATTAACAAAAGGTGTGAGCTCCTTTTGATCACACTTGAGTTTTTGTTAAAAAGGTGACTCTGGGTGGGGACCCTAGATTGCCTCTGATGGAGCTGGTCACCAGAGGACCAAATGGTGTGTGCATAGTGGGGAAGGGAGGGAGGTGAAGATTAAACTCTATAAAAACTCTTGAACAACAAGTTTTGATGGTGAGAGTCTGAGTTGGTGAATACAGGGGAAAACTGTGAGAGCTGTGTGCACAGAGAAGCCAGTAGCAGCTCCCAGCAGCCACCCCTCACTCACCATTCCCTCAGGTCTTGCCTTGGGCATCTCTTCCATTCATCATCCCTGAGTTGTGTCCCTTATAATAAACTGATAAGCATAGGAAAAGTGCCTTCTTGGGTTCTAGCAAACAATCAAAATTTAGGAGGGAGTGGTGGTGAGACAGGAAGGGGGCAGGGTACAGTCTTAAGAAAAATAACGCTGCTGTTGAGAACATGACAGAAACTGGTTAGAACTAACTAGGTCCAAGACCAAACCAGTCAATCCTAAAGGAAATCAACCCTGAGCATCCCTGAAGGCCTGATGCTGAAACTGAAGCTCCAATACTTTGGCCAGATGATGCAAAGAGCCGACTCACTGGAAAAGCCCCTGATGCTGGGAAAGATTGAGGGCAGGAGAAAAGGGGCAACAGAGGATGAGATGGTTGGATGGCATCATAGACTCAATGGACATGAATTTGAGCGAACTCTGGGAGAAGGTGAAGGACAGGGAAGCCTGATGTGCTGCAGTCCATGGAATGGCAGAGTCAGACCTGATATAGTGACTGAACACATACATAGGTCCAAGATGGTGCCTGAGTCAACTACTTGGCCTGGGGCGGCAAAGAGTCAGACACCACTTAGTGACTGAGCACGTATGCTCAGTATGTGCCCATTGTCATATATCACCAAGCTAAATAACATACCCACAGGCACCATGACAGGCCAACCGTAAAAGGCCAAAAAGTGGGTGGTGGCCTAATTCTTTGGAATCCCCATCCCTTTCCCAGAAGAGTTGGAATAATCCTCCTACTCATTAGCCTATGAAATTACCCACTCCTATAAAAATTGAACACTGTACCTTGGTGTCTCTCACCTTCTGAGATGGCCCACACTCTGTCTGTGGAGTGTGCATCTCCCCAAATAAACCTGCTTTCACTTTACTATGGCTTGCTCTTGAATTCTTTCCAAGAATTCAAAACCAAGAACCTACTTTCAGCAGCCAATCCCAGGGCTAGCCTAAGCCCTGAGACGTGACTGACCTCTCATGCCCCACTTTCTCTCCTGCAACTGTGGGGTCAGTTGGTCAAAAGTACAGGTGACCCAGGACTTGCACTGGCTTCTAATGTGGGAACCATCCTGTAACACTGAGCCCTTAAGTTGTGGGGTCTGCATTAACTTCAGGCAGTTAGTGTCTGAACTGAATTGAATTGCAGGGCTTGTAGTTGGTGTTGGAGAGTTAAAGAAAGTGTGATTGACACCAGAACACTCTAGAGCAACCAAATCTCAAGACTTGGGCCTCATGATTTACGAGTCAATATATCTGGCATCCAGTTTTAAGTTCCCTGGTATCATCTTCTGTTACATCAAAATTTTGACAAAATTTCTTTGAAAGGACTAGCCCAGTCTTTGTAGGAAGGGTGTGAAAAGTGATAGAGGTGCCCAGAAGGAATGTAACAGGTGAAGCCTGGAATCATAGCCTGATGGCTGACTCAAACGGATTTATTTGTACACAAGTTACGATCTTGTGGAGAGGAATGTGGTGACAAACAGGTAAAACAGAATTTCCTGCGGTCAGGCACGTACCATTACCAAACTCAGGTTTGGCTGCTTGTGGCTTAAAGGTCAATATTTGAGAAGCAAGTATTGGTTGGTAAGGAAATGACAGTTGCTCAGTCTTGTCGGACTCTTTGTCATCCCATAGACTGTAGCCTGCCAGGCTCCTCTGTCCATGGAATTCTCCAAGCAAGAACGCTCAAGTGGGTAGCCATTCCCTTCTCCAGGGGACCTTCCCAATCCAGGGATCAAACCCAGGTCTCCTGCATTGCAGGCAGATACTTTACCATCTGAGCTACCAGGGAAGCTCCTGGAAATTTTCCTTTATTTAGAAAAATAACATGGGGAGAAGGTAGACTTGTGTCCAAAAACCAACTCTGAAGATTCTGCTCAACTATGAACTTTTTAAAGGAAGAATCATTTGGGGAGAGGCTCAAAATTTTGCATCTTCCTCTATGTGTGGACTTTCCCCTGATTGTTTAGTGGTGAGGTAACAGGGCGGTGCTTCAGGGATCTTGTGCTCAGCCTGAAGTTACCATCCTCCACCTGGATGGGGGCCTTCGTTCCTACTGAAGAACTCAAAGACACTGTTACATCTATTCCTTTAGGAGAAACAAGGACCCTGCCGCCTGTTTAAATTTTATTTAATTTTTAAAATATTTAAATAATAAAACACTGTGTTCCATAAACATAAGGATAGTTTAACATCAGAAAATCCACCAATGTAATTCACTATAATTCTGGTTTAGTAGAGAAAATAATACTATCATTTTAATAGATACAGAGAGAGCATTTGATAATGTTCAACAATTTTATTATTTAAAAATGATTTATTGGTAAGGTTGTATACCAAGGACATAAAACAAATATTATGCCTAATAAAGAATTTGAAATCCAACAAGTCAATGTCAAACAATTGTAAAATGTATAAATACACACATATACACATATTTGCAATCTTACTGTGGTTTGCAGAATTCTAAGATGCAATCTCCCACCTAAATTCCAGGCTCCTGGTACATACATACCTTCTTCCAGTTATTCAATCAAATACTGGGTACTGCCAGGTAGAGAATTTGCAGATGCAATTAAGGTACCAAACTAGCTGGCCTCAAAATAGAGAAAATATTCAGGTAGGCCTGACCTAATTACATGAGCTCTTTAAAAGTAGGGTTTTCTCTGACTGGTCACAGAAAAGGAAGTCAGAGATTTGAAGCACGGAGGGTTCACTGCACCATTGCTGGTTTGAAGATGGAGTGAGTTCCATGGCAAGGAACGTACACAACTTGTAAGTGTTGAGAATAGCTCACAGTTGACAGCAAGGAAGCAGCACTTCAGTCCTGCAACCCCAAGGAGTTGGAAAAAAAAATTGCCAACAAGAAACAGCTTATGTCTGTAAGCAAATGTTTCTGCTGAGCTTCCAAACAAGAACTAAATCCAGTCCATATCTTGATTTTAGCCTTGTAATACCCTCTGCAGGAAACTCAGCCACACCATGCCAGACTTATGACTTACAGACCCTTGAGTTAATAAATAGGTGCTGTTTTACATTGCTAGATACATAGTGATAGAAAATAAATACTCTCTCCACCCAAAATTTTTCCAGACCACTTATGCATGCAGTGAATGTGCATGTTTTCCTTTTACAAAATGAAATCTTATTGTATGTACTATTTTACAACCAGCAAAATATTCAGTTTGCCAAATTCTACCTAGTCAAACACCTTGTTGAAATTTTCATTGGAATAACATTAAATCTATAAGTCGCTTAGGGGAGAATTGATATGTTTAACAGGTTATGGAAATAAGTCAGACAGAAGAAGACAAATATGGTATGATATCACTTCTATGTGGAATCTTATAAAACCAAACTTGTGGATACAGAGAGTAGAATGATGGTTACCAGGGATTGGAGGAGTGGGGAAGATGTTGTTTCAAAACTACGAACTTTCAGTTAGAAAATGAATAAGATCTGGCCATCTAATGTACAGCATTGCAATGACAGATAACAATGCTGACTATATACTTGAAAGTTGCTAAGAGACTAGATCTTAAATGTGCTCACCACAAAAAAGAAAAAGCAACTATATGACATGATGGAGATGTTGGCTAACACTTTGGTGGTAACCTCCAAATTGTAGTATATATGTGTATCAAATCAACATGTTATAGTTACTCAACATTATATGTCAATTATAAAGCTCAATAAAGCTGGGGGAGAAAAACAGGGAGGTTATGTCTCCAAAAGCATGCTATAATTCTCCATTTGTTTAAGTCTTTAATATCTGCTAGGCAAATTTTATAACATTCTCTACAAAAGTCTTGCTCATTTTTATTATGTTTATTCCCAAGTACTACTGCAAACGGTATTGTTTTATTACCTGGTTGTCACTGTTGTTGGTGGTGTGGCAACATTGTAGGAATGATCTTTGGATTTTGATTATGTAGCCACATTTCTAAAATCCTTTATTAATGTATCTGCATATTCCTTAGGATTTTCTGAGAAGACAGTCAAATACATCTAGAATGATTTCTTTCTTCTTTTAAAAATCTAATTGATCTAAACTATTGTGTTTAATTTCTGCTATATAGCAAAGTGACCAAGTTACACAAATATATATTACTTTTATACTTTTTTCCATTACGATTTGTCACAGGATATTGAATGTTGTTCCCTGTGTTATACAGTAGGACTTTGTTGTTCATCCAGAATGGTTTCTGTTTCACTTCTGCCTTTTCAACTCTATAATGTTTCTTTCCTTTATTGTCTTATTGCACTGACTAGACTTGGTGTCTTTGACTTGTTCCTAATCTTAAAAAGAATGTTTTTAATGTTTCACCACTAAGTTTGAGTTTTGCTGTAGTTTTGCTTGCTTGTTTTAAATAAATCATCTTTATTCAATTAAGAATATTCTTTTCTACTCAGTTTAAGCTTTTTTTAAAATTACAGATGAATATTAAATTTTACAACTTGCTTTTCTTCATTGATTGGGGCAATCACATCGTTTTTTTCCCCTTAATCAACTGATGGGAAAAATTACAATAGATTTTCCAGAATAAACTCTATCTTTCTCATATAATCCTTAAATCTATTTGCTAATACTTACTTTTAACAGCTATATTCATCAGTGAAATTGATTAGAAATTCTCCTTTCTTGTACCATTTTTTTTCTTTTCCATCCTATTTTCTTTAAATCATATTTAAATCTATTTACTTAATGATTTTGGTAGTATATTCTTAAATTGTAACTAACTTTTTTAATTAATTTTTTTGTTGAAGAATAATTGGTTTACAGAACTTTGCTGTTTGCTGTCAAACCTCATCATGAATCAGCCATAGGTACACAATCATCCTCTCCCTTTTAAACCTCCCTCCCATCTCCCACCCCATCCCACACTTCTGGGTTGATACAGAGCTCCTGTGAGTTTCCTGAGCCATACAGCAAATTCCCATTGGCTATCTATTTTACATATGGTAAGGTAAGTTTCCAGATTACTCTTTCCATATATCTCACCCTTTCCTCCCCTCTCCCCATGTCCATAAGTCTATTCTCTATGTCTGTTTCTCCATTTCTGCCCTGTAAATAAATTCTTCAATACCATTTTTCTAGATTCCATATATATATGCACTAGAATACAATATTTATCTTTCTTTTTCTGACTCACTTCACTCTGTGTAATCGGTTCTGGGTTTATCCACCTCATCAGAACTAACTTAAATGCATTTCTTTTTATGGCTGAGTAATATTCCATTGTGTATATGTACGACAACTTCTCTATCCATTCATCCGTTGATGGGTATCTATGTTGCTTCCATGTTCCAGCTATTGTAAATACTGCTGCAATGAACAATGGGATACATGTGTCTTTTTCAATTTTAGTTTTCTCAGGGTATATGCCTAGGAGTGGAATTGCTGGGTCATATGGTGGTTTTATTTCTAGTTTTTTAAAGGAATCTCCATACTGTCTTCCATAGTGGCTGTATCAACTATATTCCCACCAACAGTGCAAGAGTGTTCCCTTTTCTCCACACCCTCTCCAGCATTTATTGTTTGTAGACTTTTTGATGGTGGCCATTCTGACTGGTGTGAGGTGATATCTCATTGTAGTTTTGACTTTCATTTCTCTAGTAATGAGTGATGTTGAGCATCTTTTCATGTGTTTGTTAGCTATCTGTATGCTTTCTTTGGAGAAATGTCTAATTAGGTCTTTTCCCCACTTTTTGATGGGGTTGTTTATTTTTCTGGCATTGAGTTGTATGAGCTATTTGTATATTTTGGAAATTAATCCTTTGTCAGTTGTTTCATCTGCTATTATTTTGTCCCATTCTGAGGGTTGTCTTTTCACCTTGCTTATAGTTTCCTTTGCTGTGCAAAAGCTTTTAAGTTTAATCAGGTTCCACTTGTTTACTTTTGTTTTTATTTCCATTACTCTAGGAGGTGGGTCATAGAGGATCTTGCTTTAATTTATGTCAGCGAGTGTTCTACCTATGTTTTCCTCTAAGAGTTTTATAGTTTCTGGTCTTACATTTAGGTCTTTAATCCATTTTGAGTTTATCTTTGTGTATGGTGTTAGGAAGTGTTCTAATTTCATCCTTTTACATGTAGCTGTCCAGTTTTCCCAGCATCATTTATTGAAGAGGCTGTCTTTGCTCCATTGTATATTCTTGTCTCCTTTGTCAAAAATAAGGTACCCATAGGTGCATGGGTTTATTTCTGTGCTTTCTATCTTGTTCCATTGGTCTATATTTCTGTTTTTGTGCCAGTACCGTACTGTCTTGATGACTGCAGCTTGGTAGTATAATCTGAAGTCAGGAAGGTTGATTCCTCCAGCTCCATTCTTCTTTCTCAAGACTGCTTTGGCTATTTGGGGTCTTTTGTGTTTCCATATGAATTGTGAAATTTTTTGTTCTAGTGAAAAACACCACTGGAAATTTTATAGGGATCACATTGAATCTGTAGATTGGTAGTATAGTCATTTTCACAATATTGATTCTTCCTACCCAGGAACATAGAATATCTGTTCATGTTTATGTCTCTCTGTTTATGTTGTCTTTGATTTCTTTCATCAGTGTCTTATAATTTTCTGTGTACAGTTCTTTTGTTTCCTCAGGTAAGTTTATTCCTAGATATTTAATTCTTTTTGTTGCAATGGTGAATGGGATTGGTTCCTTAATTTCTCTTCCTGACTTTTCATTGTTAGTCTATAGAAATGAAAGTGATTTCTGTGTGTTGATTTTGTATCCTGCAGTTTTGCTAAGTTCACTGATTAGCTCTAGTAATTTTCAGATACTACCTTTAGGGCTTTCTATGTACAGCATCATGTCATCTGCAAACAGTGAGAGATTTACTTCTTCTTTTCTCATCTGGATTCCTTTTATTTCTTTTTCTTCTCTGATTGCTGTAGCTAAGACTTTCAGAACTATGTTGAATAATAGTGGTGAAAGTGGACACCCTTGTCTTATTCCTGATCTTAGGGGGAATGCTTTCAGTTTCTTACCATTGAGAATAATGTTTGCTATAGGCTTATCATATAAGACTTTTACTATGTTGAGGTAGGTTCCTTCTATGCCCATTTTTTTAAGAGTTTTAATCATAAATGGGTACTGAATTTTGTCAAAAGTTTTTTCTGCATCTATTGAGATTATCATATGGTTTTCACCTTTCAATTTGTTATTATGGTGTATCACATTGATTGATTTGTATATATTGAAGAATTCTTGCATTGTTGGAATAAACCCAACTTGATCATGGTGTATGAACTTTTTGATGTGTTGCTGAATTCTGTTCACTACAATTTTGTTGAGGATTTTTGCATCTATGTTCATCAGTGATATTGGCCTGTAGTTTTCTTTTTTTGTGTTGTCTTTGTTTCTGGTTTTGGTATCAGGGTGATGGTGGCCTTGTAGAATGAGTTTGTAAGTGCTCCTTCCTCTACAATTTTTTGAAAGAGTTTTAGAAGAATAGGCATCAGCTCTTCTCTAAATGTTTGATAGAATTCTCCTGTGAAGCCATCTGATCCTGGACTTTTGTTTTGGGGAGATTTTTTTTATCACAGCTTCAATTTCAATGCTTGTAATTGGGTTGTTCATAATTTCTATCTCTTCCTGGTTAAGTCTTGGAAGGTTGAACTTTTCTAAGAACCTGTCCATTTCTTCCAGGTTATCCATTTTTTGCCATATAGTTGTTCATAATGGTCTCTTATAATCCTTTGTATTTCTGCATTGTCTATTGTAACCTCTCCTTTTTCATTTCTAATTTTGTTGACTTGATTCTTTTCTCTTTTTTCCTTGATGAGTCTGGCTAAAGGTTTGTTAATTTTGTTTATCTTCTCAAAGAATCAACTGTTAGTTTTATTCATCTTTACTATTGTTTCTTTCATTTCTTTTTCATTTATTTCTGCTTGAATCTTTATGATTTCTTTCCTTCTACTAATTTTGGGTTTTTTTTTGTTCTTCTGTTTCCAGTTGTTTTAGGTGTAAAGTTAGGTTGTCTATTTGATGTTTTTCTTGTTTCTTGAGGTAGGATTGTATTGCTTCCCTCTTAGAACTGCTTTTGCTGCATCCCATAGGTTTTGAGTTGTCGTGTTTTCATTGTCATTTGTTTCTAGAAATTTTTTTATTTCCCTTTTTATTTCTTCAGTAACCTTCTGGTTATTTAGAAATGTGTTGTTTAATTTCCGTGTGTTGTATTTCTTACAGTTTTTTTTCTTGTAATTGATATATAGTTTCATAGTGTTGTGGTCAGAGAAGATGCTTGATATGATTTCGATTTTCTTAAATTTACTGAGGTTTGATTTGTGACCCAAGATGTAGTCTATCCTGGAGAATGTTCCATGTGCACTTGAGAAGAAGGTGTATTCTTCTGCATTTGGATGGAATGTCCTGAAGATATCAATGAGATCCATTTCATCTAATGTATCATTTAAGACTTGTTTCCTTATTAATTTTCTGTTTTAATGATCTCTCCATTGGTGTGAGTGGGGTGTTAAAGTCTCCTACTATCATTGTGTTACTGTCAATTTCTCCTTCTATGTCTGTTAGTGTTTGTCTTATGTATTGAGGTGTCCCTATGTTGGGTGCATAGATATGCACAATTGTTGTCTTCCTCTTGTATTGATCCCTTGATCATTATGTAGTGTCCTTCCTTATCTCTTGTAATCTTCTTTATTTTAAGGTCTATTTGGTCTGATATGAGGATTACTACTCCAGGTTTCTTTTGCTTCCCATTTGCATGAAATATATTTTTCCATCCTCTCACTTTCAGTCAGTATGTGTCTTTAGGTCTGAAGTGGGTTTCTTATAGACAGCATATATATGGGTCTTCTTTTTGTATCCATTCAGCCAGTCTGTGTCTTTTGGTTGGAGCATTTAATCCATTTACATTTAAAGTAATTATTGATATATATGTTCCTATTGCAATTGTTTTAATTGTTTGGGGTTGATTTTGTAGATCTTTTTTCTTCTCTTGTATTTCTTGATTATATAAGTCCCATTAACATTTGTTGTAAAGCTGGTTTGGTGGTACTGAATTCTTTCAAATTTTACTTGTCTGAAAAGTTTTTTATTTCTCCATCAATTTTGAATAAGATCCTTGCCAGGTACAGTAATCTTGGTTGTAGATTTTTCCCTTTCAGTACTTTAAATATATCCCGCCATTCCCTTCTGGCCTGCAGAGTTTCTGCTGAAAGATCAGCTGTTAAGCATATGCGGTTTCCCTTGTGTGTTACTTGTTGCTTCTCCCTTGCTGCTTTTAATATTCTTTCTTTGTGTGTAGTCTTTGTTAGTTTGGTTAGTATGTGTCTTGGCATGTTTCTCCTTGGGTTTATCCTGTATGGGACTCTTTGTGCCTCTTGGACTTGGCAGACTATTTCCTTTTCCATGTTGGGGAAATTTTCAACTATAATCTCTTCAAAAATTTTCTCATACCTTTTCTTTTTCTCTTCTTCTTCTGGGACCCCTATAATTCGAATGTTGGTGCATTTGATATTGTTCCAGAGGTCTCTGAGACTATCCTCAGTTCTTTTCCTTCTTTTTACACTATTCTGCTCTTCAGAAGTTATTTCCACCATTTTATCTTCCAGCTAACTGATTTGCTCTTCTCTTTCAGATATTCTGCTATTGATTCCTTCTAGAGTATTTTTAATTTCTGTAATTGTGTTGTTTGTGTTTATTCTTTAATTCTTCTAGGTTTTTGTTAACTGATTCTTGCATTTTCTCCATTTTTTTCAAGGTTTTTGATCATCTTTACTATCATTATTCTGAATTCTTTTTCAGGTAGTTTGCCTGTTTCCTCTTCATGTATTTGGGTTTTTGTGTTTCTAGTTTGTTCCTTCATTTGTGTAGTATTTCTCTGCCTTTTCATTATTTTTTTTTTTAACTTATTGCATTTGAGGTCTCCTTTTCCCAGGCTTCAAGGTTGAATTCTTTCTTCCTTTTGGTTTCTGCTCACCTAAGATTGGTCCAGTGGTTTGTGTAAGCTTTGTATCAGGTGGGATTTGTGCTGGGTTTTTGTTTGTTTGCTTGCTTTTCCTCTGATGGGCAAGGCTGAGTGAGGTGGTAATCCTGTCTGCTGATGATTGGGTTTGTATTTTTGTTTTGTTTGTTGTTTAGGTGAGGCATCCTGCACAGGGTGCTACTGGTGGTTGGGTGATGGCAGGACTTGTATTCAGGGGGTTTCCTTTGTGAGAGCTCTCACTATGTGATACTCCCTAGGGTTAGTTCTCTGGTAGTCTAGGGTCTTGGAGTCAGTGCTCCCACTCCAAAGGCTGTGTTTGATCTATTCTCCATTGCCTTTCACAGACCTCTGTCAGGGACTCATGCTCTCTCCACAAAGATTTGGCTAGCCTTTGGTGATTTGCTAGGACACACACTATTCTAAAACAGGGGATGTCAAATTTCCTTTTTCTCCTTTGTGTTTAGTCTAGTTTGACTTGCTCACAGAGTGCCCCACATAGAGAACTTTAATCTGGCACTTAAGACCCGAGTTCCTGGAGAGAAATGACTGTGGTAACTACACCTCAGTTCTTCCAGCTGTAGGAAGAAGCTCCACCAAGGACACTCCTCTTGTGCCATTTTTGTCTGGTTTTGCTATCACGACTATACAAATCTATTCAAATTTCAATAAATTAGTTAAGGCATGTTCACTTCATCTCTCTTAGAAGAGTTTGTGCAAAGTTGGAATTATTTCTTCTGTGAATGTCTGGTAAAATTTATCAGCAGAATCACCTGGACTTGACATTCTCTCAAAGGAAAATTTTGTTTTGTGTTTCAGTTTCTTTAAAGAGTTTAGAACCAGTCAGGTTTACTTTTTCTTCCTGAGTCACTGTTGTTAAGTTATATTTTTCTAGGAATTTATCAATTTGTGATCCTAAAGATGTTTTTAATGTTCTCTGACCATTTTAAGCTCTGTGTATCTTTATTTATCTGCTCTATCTGTATTTATGTGCCCCAGTTCAGTCTTAGTACTGTTGATTTGCACCTTCTGTCTTCCCACCTTGATCAATTTTATGGGGTGTGTGTCTGGCACATGGCATACACAGTATTTATAAAGAATAATAAATAATTCTTCTATAGCAGCACACCTGTAATTTTCATGTGCATATTATAGTTATATACATATGGTTAGCTATATTATACACAATATGGCTAAAGTATTATTATATTTTGTACCAGTCATTAAATGTCTTATTTTAAGCTACACTGCTGTTTGAGTGGAAGATGTAAGGTGGGTACTATCTGTGTCTCACTGGTTATGGTTAGAGATCAATACCCTAAGCTCCAAGGGTCCATATCAATGATGTAGAGCTCACAGACCAATTCTTGCCATTACACAGGACAAGATCTAATTTTCGGATAAAAGATTAGAAGAAAAATTTTCATTTTATTGCATAGCAACTTTGCCCAGATCTTTACAACACAGTTCCATTTTCACAAGGGCAACTGATGACTGAATTAAGAAAATAATCTAGGCTTCCCAGTGGCTCAGTGGTAAAGAATCTACCTGCCAATGCAGCAGACGTGAGTTCGACCCCTGGTCTGGGAAGATCCCACATGCCACGAGACAACTGGGCCCATGTGCCACAGCTATTGAGCCCGTGCTCTAGAGCCTGGGGGGTGGGGGGCAACTACTGAGCCCACGTCCCACAGCTACTGAAGCCCACACAGCTTCCAGAGCCTGTGCACCAGAACAATAGAAGCCTCTGCAATGAGAAACCTGCTTGCCACAATTAGAGAAAAGTTCATGCAGCAACACAGACCCAGCAGAGCCAAAAAATTAATTAATTAAAAATTTAAAAAAGAAGATAATCTAAATCTTGAAAGTCTACATATATTCCATGAGGTTCAAAGTCTTCTTTTATTTAAATGGAGGAAAATATCCCCCCACCTCCAAGTTTTCATTTTTCCTGACTTGACCTCATGCAAAAAATGTTATCACCACTGTATTAGATAATTCATTTATTAATCAATCATGTCCTAGAAATGAAATTAAGAAGATAGACTACATGGTCTGAGGGTCTTGGTTCAGGGGAAAAGAAAAGGTATCCATTTTAAATAGAAAGGGTGATTTTTTTAATCTGACATGAGGGCTAGGAAGACAAGTAATTAGCTAAATATGTCTATTCACTCACTCACCATGTATTCATGTAATATAAATAATGACAATATAATATGTCTGTCTCCAGTATCCCTCCAGAGGACTCAAAGCATTCTATTTGACTTGGTAACTATGATTTATAGATTTTGTCTCTCAAATATAATCGACATCTTATCTACTTCTTCTTCCTAAAAAGAGTTTAGATTATATTTCTGTAAATATATGTACCATACACTTAAGGTCCTCCCTGGTGGTTCAGTGGTAAAGAGTTCACCTGCAGTTCAAGAGATTGGGGTTTGATCCCTGAGTAAGGAAGTTCCCCTGAAGAAGGAAGTGGTTACACACTGCAGTACTCTTGCCTGGGAAATTCCACGGACAGAGAAGCCTGGCAGGCTACAGTCCCTGGGGTTGCAAAGAGTTGGGCATGACTGAAACGACTAACACTTTCACACTTTCACCCTGTACTTATCCACATGGTACTCACCTACTAATTGTCCAGTCACTCAGACTGCCTTTGCAACTGGTCCCTTTCACCTTGAAACTTCAAGGTATCAAGGCCACATTGCTTCCCTGTGCTGCTCCTTTATTTGGTAATCATAACAAATGCTTAGCACATTAGGGTCCTAGATAAACATTGAAGTAATCACAGATTCTATCCTTGATAACCACCAACTTCAAAAAATCAACTTCAAAAATCAGCTGCCTTTGTACCTCAAAATAGGCAATACAAACCATAATTACTTGCTGCTATGACATCTACATAGGGCTTCCCTGGTGGTTCAGTGGTAAAGAATCTCTTGCCAAGCAGGAAACTTGGGTTTGATTACTGGTCTGGAATGATCCTCTGGAAAAGGAAGTGGCAACCCACTCCAATATTCTTGACTGGAGAATTCCATGGACAGAGGAGCCTGGTGGGCTACAGTCCATGGGGTCACAAAGAGCTAGACCCCACTTAGCTACTGAACAACAGCAATAGCAATGACATCTATCTGCAGCACATGCATCTTAACTGCACATCAAGCTGTGAATTCAGGCCAGTCAAGGTGTGTTGGGAAAGGCAGATCAACTGGACACAGGAAGTTGGGGGGGTCACTGTGCTCTTGAGGGCCTCAGGCAATGTCCTAGGCTCATTCCTACTGACTTTCTCCTCCCTTAGTGAAAGGACTTCCACCCCCTCCCTTTCGTTTATTAGGAATTATCTTTACCTAATATGTTCTTACTTCTCAGTCTGTGGGTTTCATTATTTTGCAGCCAGTTTCAAACTCTGGGGCGAGGGGCGGGGAAGGAAACATCCCCACTGCAAGATAGCCATGGTAGAACAAGGGTAGAGAGGGTGGTACCAAGAAATGACAGGAGTGACAGCTAGGACCGCAAAGAGTACTGTCAATGCAGTACATCTCTCCGCATTGAGTACTGTCTGCAAGACATCTGCAGACACAGATCCATGTGGCAAAGAGGAGGTTCCATGAGCTTTTAGGAAATCATTATAATGGCCCCTCACAATTATGTTTGAATGGATGACACTTGAGGACATTGAGCTAAGGGAGATAAACCAGCTACAAAAAGACAAACACTGTATGATTTCACTTCTAGGAGGTACTTGAGTGATCCAATTCATAGAGACAGAAAGTAGAATGGTGGTTGCCAAGAGTGGGGGAGGGGAAATGAGGAGCTGTTTAAGGGCATATAGTTTCAGTTTCACAAGATGAATAGAGTTCTGGAGATGTAAATGCAACTTTACTGAGGTAATTGTTGTCGCTGTTCAGTCACTAAGTTGTGTCCGACTCACTGTGACCCCATGGACTGCAGCATGCCTGGCTTCCCTGTTCTTCACTATCTCCCACAGTTTGCTCAGATTCCTGTCCATTGAGTCAGTGATGCTATCTAACCATCTCATGCTCTGCCAGCCCCTTCTTCTTTTGCCTTCAATCTTTCCTAGCATCAGGGTCTTTTCCAATGAGTCAGCTTTTGGCATCAGGTGGCCAGAGTTCTGGAGTTTCAGCTTCAACATCAGTCCTTGAGCTTCACCATCAGAATTGTGGTGCTAGAGAAGACACTTGAGAGTCCCTTGGACTGCAAGGAGATCAAACCAGTCAAAAAATCAACTATGAATTTTACTGAGATAGAATTTATACAAAATAAAATAGATATACTTTATATGTATAATTTGATGACTTTTGACAAATATATATTAATAATATATCCATGTAACTACAGTCACAATGAAGATATAGAACTGTGTCAGGGGATTTCACTTGTAGTGCAGTGGTTAAGACTTCACCTTCTAATGCAGGGGATACAGATTTGATACTTGACCAGGGAGCTAAGATCTCACTTGCCTCTCTGCTGAAAAATTGAAACATAAAACAGAAGCAATATTGTAACAAACCCAATAAAGACTTTAAAAATGGTCCATATCAAAAAAAACTCATTAAAAAAAAGGTATAGAGCATGTATATCACTCCAAACTTCTCTTGTGTTCTTCCCCAGTGAATCTGGAGCAAACACATTTGACTCAAGGCAATCAGAGATCTGCTTTCTAGGCTCAAGTTGTCCTTCCTAAAGTGTCACATGAATAGAATGATACAGTAGATACTCTTTTGCACCTGGCTTCCTTTACCTAGCACATTTTGTTTAGAAAGTCATTTATGTGAATCATTAATTTGTTTCTTTGTATTGAGTAATAATGTTTGCATGGATATATCACAATTTATTTATCCAGTCACCAGTAGATGGGCAGTCTGGTTGTTTCTAGTTCTTTGGCAGTTATTATTAATAAGATGCTATAAACATTTGTGCACAAGTCTTTCTATAGACTTACGTTTCATTTATCTTGGATAAGTAACTAGGAGTGGAATTGAATCATATACATAAATTTATAAGAAACTGCCAAGCTGCTTTCCAAAGTGATTGGACCAGCAATACGTGACAGCTCCAATTTTTCCACTCTCTCATCAATGCTGGTATTATCATACTCTCAAATTTTAGCCATTCCAATGAGTGTGTGTAGTTTTCCTTTGTGTTTCCCTGATGTCTAGTGATGTTGAGCATTTCACCCGCTTTTTGTATTGTAAATACTGTCTCCAAGTCTGTGAATTACTTTTTAATTTTCTTAACAGTATTGTGGCAAGAGAAAAAGCTTTAAAGTTGATGGAGTTCATTTTTTTTTAATTTATTTTATTTTCTTTAATTTTTTTATATTTGAAAGATAATTGCCTTACAGAATTTTGTGGTTTTTCTGTCATACATCAACAAGAAACAGCTATAGGTACCCCTGTGTCCCCTTCCTCCCGGACCTCCCTCCCATCTCCCTCCCCCTCCCACCCTTTAGCCTGTCGCAAAGCCCCTGTTTGAGTTCCCTGAGTCAAGTTCCCATTGGCTATCTATCTCACACATGGTATTGTAAATTTCTGTGTTACTCTCTCCATCCATCTCACCTTCTCCCTCCTCTCCTCCCGCTGTGTCCATAGGTCTGTTCTCTATGTCTGTTTTGATGGAGTTCATTTTAAAATTATTTTATGGTTCATGTTTTTGTGTCTTGGCTAAGGAATTTTTCTTATCCCAAGAGTTCAAAGGTTTTTCTCTATATATTCATCTATAAGTTTTGTGCTAAGAGACATGGTCTATTTCAATCATATCTCTTAACTGTGTGTAGGACATAAGGTAAACATCAAGGCTCCTATTTTCCATGTTGATATCTGGTTTTTCCTGAACAATTTGTTGAAAAGACTCTCTTTTCCCCCAAATGAGTTATCCTGCCCACTTTGTCAAAAGTCAGTTGACTAAATTTATGTGGGTTTATTTTTAGTACTCTATACTATTCTGTTGACCTTTGTGTCTGTCTTTATACCAGTACCACAGTCTGATTACAGTTGCTGAATATTATATCCTAAAATCAAATAATGTGAGTCTTCCAACTTTGCTCCTTACTTTCAAAATCTTTTTGGCTTTTCTAGATTCTTTCCATTTCCAAATAAATTTTAGAATCAGCTTGCCAATTTCCACAAAAAGTCTTCTGGAATTTTAGCTAGGATTGCAAGAAATCTATAAATCAATTTGGAGACAATCGACATCTTTTTTTTTTAATTGAGTCTTCCTATCCATGCACATGGTCTACCTATTTATTTATATCTTTTAGAATTTCTCATAGCAATATTTTGGAATTTTCTGTGTGCTGATCTCATATGTATTTTGTTAAGATTATCCCTGGGTGCTTCATGATTTTACTAGCTATTATAAATAGCTTCTAAATAGCTATTGTAAACAGTAACATTTGAATTTTCAATTGTATATTGTTAATATATAGAAATTCAATTGATTTTTGTAAATATATTGCCTTGAATCCTGTAACCTTTGTCATCATGCTCAGTCAGTCATATCTGACTCTTTGCAACCCCATGGACTGTAACCTGCCAGACTTCTCCATCCATGGGATTTTCCAGGCAAGAATACTGGAGTGGGTAGCTGTTTCCTACTTCAAGGAATCTTCTGACCCATGGATCAAACCCAAGTCTCTTGCATTGGCAAGTGGATTCTTTACCACTGTGCCACTTGGGAAGCTCTCCTAACACCTTACTAACCTCAATTACATCTAATAACATTTTTTTGGTAGATTTCTTGGGATTTCCTACATAAAACATTTTATTGTCCATGAATAAAACTAATTTTACATCTTTCTAATATGTACACTTTTTAATTCCTTTTCTTGCTTTATTGCACAGATCAGGATCTCTAGTAGAGTACTGAATAGGAAAGGTTGGAGTGGACAGCCCTGTCTTTTTCCCAATCTCTGGGAAAAAGCATTCTGTGTTTCATCATGAAGGATATAGCTAGCACTAGGTGTTTGTTTGTTTTTTTTTTAATAGATATCCTTTATTACACTGATGCAATTCCTTTCTATCCCCCATTTTCCATCAGTTATGAATAGGTACTAAGTTTTGTACAAAGATTTTTTGGCAATGTATGACATTCATTTGGGGAATGCATCCGTGGAGATATCACGTAGAAAAGAGTTAACATGGCAGTCCTGAAACTGCTGTACTTTGAAAGGTCTGTTCGTAAGATTGCCCTTTGGCTGTCAGCTGGGACATAGGTTTTGGGAGGTTTCCCACCATTCCCAGAACTGATGAGTGGTTCACTGTCCCTAAACTGTTTTTATAAGCAATGTGGTTTATGTCGAACACCTCCTTTTGTTCTAGAAGTCTGGAATTTTGGTATGTGCCAAGCAGAATGCCTATGTGGCTAGCCCCCAAGAAAAACCCTGGGCAGAGTCTCTCCTGAGCTTCTCCAGTAAAGAGTATTTTATTGCATGTTGTGACAACACACTGCTTTAGGAATTAAGCACATGAGTATGACTATATGCTGAACCCTGAGTTCTCAAGAATTATTGAACCTGAAGGTAGTTTGGGGACCACCAACAGAGCATAGTTTTGTCCTTTACTCTATGAGTCATATTTGTTGATTTTGAAAAATTAAACCAACCTTTCTGGAATTTTGATATATATCCTCCTTATGTATTATCTTCTCTGCCTCTCTCTTCCTCTCAAGATATATTTATATATATTGAAAGAGAGATTGTCAATGTATTATTAATGGGGAGTATTGGCCTATGCTTTTCCTTATTAATAATAATTTTGTCTGGTTTAAGTATCAGTGTAATCCTAGCCTTGTAAAATGAGTTGGGAGATGCTACCTCTCCTGTTTTCTAAAAATTTGTGTAGGATAGGAATTATTTCTTTCTTAAATATTTAATAGAATTTTCCAATGAAGTCATCTGGAAAGAGCGTCTTTTTTTGTCAGGGTTTTTAAATCACAAATTTAATTTCTTTAATAGATGCAAGGTTTTTCTATTCTTGAATCAATTTCAATAACTTGTATCTTTCAAAGAATGTGTTTCATTTTAGTTTTTAAATGTATTGGCATTCAATTGTTCAAAATATTCCCTAATAGTCCTTTTATTGTCTGTAGGATCCATGGTGATACCATTCCTGATATTGGTAATTTGTGTTTCCCCTCTTTTTTAACCTTTTTTTTTTTTAAATTGGGGTATAGCTGCTTTACAATGTTGTGCAACAAAGTGAATTAGCTATATGTATATATATATCCCCTCCCTCTTGTCTCTTCCTCCTGATCATTCTTTCCAGAGGTTTATCAATTTAATTAATCTTTTCAAAGAAGCAGCTATTAGCCCCATTGATTTTTCTCTATTGTTTTTACCATTTTCTATTTTATTGAGCTTCTACTCTTCTCTTTACTTATGCTTATGTTTGGTTTAATTTGCTCTTTTTTCTAGTCCCTTAAGGTAGAAGCTTAGATATTTAATTTTAGACATTTTTTCTGATGTATGTATTAAATGCTATAAGCATCTCTCTAAGCAGTGCTTCAGTTCCATGACACAAATTTTGATATATTGTGTTTTAATTTTATTTAGTTCACAATATATTCTAATTCCTGCTATGATTTCTTCTGTGACTTATGTTTATTTAGAAATGTTTGTAATTAAGAAATATTAGACTGAGTAATATTCCATTGTATACATGCATCACAACTTCTTTATTCATTCATCTGTCAATAGACATCTAGGTTGCTTTCATATCCGAGCTATTGTAAATAGTGCTACAACAAACATTGGGGTACATATATCTCAATCATGTTCTTCTCAGGATATATGCCCAGGAGTGGAATTGTTGGATCACATGGTAATTCTATTCTTAGTTTTTTAAGGATTCTCCATACTGTTCTCTACAATGCCTGTTATCAGTTTCAGCCATGAAAAAGAACATGAGTCAGTCCTAACGAGCTGGATGAAACTAGAACCTATTATACAGAGTGAAGTAAGTCAGAAAGAGAAAAACAAATAACATATATTAACACACACACACACACATATATATATAGAATCTAGAAAGATGGTTCTGATGAACCTATTTGCAGGGCAGGAATAGAGATCCAGACATGAGAACAGACTTTGGACACAGTAGGGCAAGGAAAGGATGGGATAAATTCAGAGAGTGTCATTGAAACGTATGCGTTACCACATGTGAAATAGATAGCCAGTAGGAATTTGCTGAATGACACAGGGAGCTCAACCCAGTGCTCTGTGACAACCTAGAGGGGGTTGGATAGGGTGGAGGCAGGAAGGAGGTTCAAGGGGGAGGGGACACATGTATACCTATGGCTGATTCATGTTGATGTATGGCAGAAACCAACACAATATTGTAAAGCAATTATCCTCCAATTAAAAATAAATTAATTAAAAAAAAGAAATACTAGAAATTTTATCTTCCTAATATCTAGAGATTCTTCGGAGATTTTTCTGTCTTATGTTATTATTGTTTGATTACTTAATTTTAGCTAAGTTCCAGAGGCAGGGAATTGGTAAAAGTTGGTGTGATACCTTGGCTATTAAACTATTTAATTTACTTAAGTCAACAGATTTTTTTTTTTTCATGGCTGCTGCAAAGGTAAATTTCAGACACATATTCTGAATTAATGAAATCTTAATATGAATGCTGACACTTAACATTTAACATTATATGCTTTAAGTTAAAATATTAATGATTTTTAACAACCATTACACTTAAACACTCAGGTTCTTGTGCGTTTTAAAACTTTTGAATTTTAGCTATTTGGATCATTAAATTTCCAACAAACAAAAAAATCTCTAAATAGGTAGAACACAGAGGTTTTTAGAGCAGCAAAACTACTCTATGTGCTTTGGTTGATACTTACCCTTGTGTACATTTATCCAACGCTAAGAGTGAACTCTAATGTAAACTATGGACTTTGGGTGACTATGATGGGTCAATACAGGTTCATTGATTGTAACAAAGGTACCACTCCAGAGGGGGATGCTAACAGTGGCAGCGGCTGTGCATGGTGCGGGGTGGGGAGGGTGGGGGCATATGACCTTTCTCTACTTCCTGTTCAGTTTTGCTGTGAACTTAAAACTGCGGTAACAAATCAAGTCTATTTTTAAAAGGTAATAAGATCTGGTGACACTCCAAATGCTAGATTAATGTTCCATACTATTTTTGCATCTTTTTTTCTGCTACTAAATCATTTCAGTTTCTCTAATCCCATATGGTTTCAAATGTGACTTTTAAAAAATTCCCCCTTAAACTTCAATAAGCTTTGCCGAGAGTGACAGCAAAATTACTTAGATTAAGACCATAATATTTCAGAAATGAAGCATTTTAAGAGCTCAATCAAGTCCCCAGGATGTGAATCAGCTATTAAATTAACATCTTAAGGAAAAAGATCCCCCTTCCCTCGTCACTCACTACTTTCCCTGCTCGGAGTATAAAATCAGCATTTCATGTGTTGTCCAGCTGTCTCTCCTAGGAGTTCACTGGAGCTTGGTAAATAATATCAGAACTGAGTCATTTATGGTTGAATGACACAGAATGAAGAATAAATGCCTTGCAACGAGTTCCTGTTGCCTAATATGGACTAAGAAATTGACACTTTAACTAAAGTGCCCCACCTGTGACCAAGTGAACCTTTCCCTACAAGGGTGTTGATCTGATTTCCTGATCAAAAAGGAATCCAAAAATACTTTAGATGATCTGTCTGGACCTGAAAGCAGGCCTATTTTCTTTGCTCAAGGGCCTTGTCAACACGAGTCTACTGGGTTTATTCCTTGACTAACTGAGGGTATTTTGCCTTTTTTTTTTTTTTGAAGACTTTCAGTTAAAGCTGCTCTTTCATCCTAACAAAAGGTCATATGCCCCAGTGGTCCTACAGGTGACTAGAATTTATTGCATGGGAAGCAGAAACAAGATAACTGAAAACAGAGAACTCATATTTAGAACTTGCAGGGGGGAAATGGCAGTGTATTTTAATAGGTTTTTTGTGTTTCTTTCCCAAAACAACTATCCATTCTGCTGTGACTTATAAACTCCCAAACAGCAATATTTCAGATAATTTACATCACTAGTCTCTAGGCCTCCTTACCCACTAACAAAGGAAATTTCTTCAAGAAGTAGGACAAATGAGGGTAGGATGACAGCTTTCAGATAACTGAACTAAACTTTAAAAAGTCACAAGGAAAGGCAGTCCTTTTCCTAGGAAATGACAACAGATTAATAAACCAGATGACTCATAAACTGCTTTCAAATTGCAAAACTGATAATGAATCACTGAAGAAAAACTTAAAATCTCCGCAAATCTGAGTTCCCTTAAAAATTAACAAACGCAGCCTCTGCTGTTCATTAACATATTCTCATTCACCGACCTGAAATAACCTTTGGGTGATCTTTAAATAGATCAGTTTCTGCAAAACAGTGCTTGGAAATACATGTTTGAAAACCTGATTTGGGTTCTAGATTTCTTTTGAATGACTCATAAGAGTCTGGATGATAAAAAGAATTATGTTTAGAAAAATGTATTAAAACAGGCATTGGATAAAAGAATATTGGAAATTTCTTTTAGCAGAAATCTGTGTGTTTCTGAATCTTTCTTCAGAAGGCAGTTCCCCTGAACTAAGATGCTAGCTGAAGAGCAACATGGTAAAAAGGAAGTGACCTTGACTGTCACAGCTACCGATTAACAGGAGGAAGTATTAAAAGTAGAGATGGACAAGGTGGTTCATTAAGTAAAAAGCCATTAAGAATAGATACATGTATATGTATAACTGAATCACTTTACTGAAACTAATCACCTGAAACTAACACAACATTGGTAATCACCTATTTGTCAATGTAAACTAAAAAGGTCTTTAAAAAATTAGGCACGGGAGGGATTCTCAAGACATCAGAATTTCTATCACACTGTTTAAGAATCTACACTATCACAGGATATTGAAGAATCTACAGTATGCTCTTTCAGAACTGGAAACTAACGGATGACCCAAGAAGGCTCCCGACGTGATGAATAATGTCCACATGGAGATGATTTTAATTATTAACTTCAGAGTAACCTTAGACTTTTGTCCAACTTCAGGACCAAATGAGGAAGGACAGTAGTAGCAAAGATGGCATATTATTTAATTGCCAGAAAGGTTTGAGGCAGATAAAAATAATATTGAGTGCTGGGAACTTTTTTCATGTTTATGTAAGGACAGTTTTACTACCAGTAGTTAGGAAACTGAAATATAAATAAACAATAAAAATTTATCTAGACCATGTAAACATTATGGGTTTTACAATTTGACCTGAATATCTCCTAAAATTTGCTTGCTGGATGTCCAAGAGATAACCTCTTTGGATTTTAAACCCCCCAAAGGGAAGGGTGGATAAGAAAGGATCCTGAAACCAAATGGTCCTCAGCTCCAAAGTCTATATGCCAAGAGGATTTTAAATTCTCTTTACTTTAGGGTAGAGGTAAGGTAGATGTAAATATTTTTCAATCAACCTAAAGGTTAGTCTGTTTTTTCTCATGGGACAATTGCAGAGCATTTACACCCTGAAAACCCAGGTTTCAGCCCCTATTCTGCCACTTACTAGCAGAAGGCTCAGAAAGTTATGCAACCTCTCTGAGCCTCAATTTCCATCTCTATAATGGAGGCAATAGGAACTTCCCTGGCAGTCTAGTGATTAGGACTCCAAGCCTCCACTGCCAGGGGCCCAGATTCAATCACTGGTTGGGAAATTAAGATCCCTCAAGCTGAGCAGCCCAGCCAAAAAAGAAAAAAAAAAAAAAATGAAGGCAATTAAAACATCTCACATCCCTGAATAGTGTAAAATATGTGAAAATCCCATGTGGGCATACCATGAATGTTGAGCCAATATGAATCTTAAAGCAAACATATAGTTTTTTCTCTTAGTAATCATGATTATGATTATTAAGAGAAAAAACTATACTTTCAAAGTCATTACCAAAGATATTAGTTTCAAAGATTGTGTTTGTAAGAGAGCATTTATTGTTGTTTAGTCACTAAGTCATGTCTGACTCTTTTGGGAGCTATGGACTGTAGCCTGCCCGGCTCTTCTGTCCATGGGATTTCCCAGACAAGAATATTGGAGTGGGTTGCCATTTTCTTCTCCGGGACAGGTTCCTGACACAGTGATCAAGCCCACTTCTCCTGAGTCTCTTGCATTGGCAGGTGGATTCTTTACCACTGAAACACCAGGGAAGCCCAAAGACAGCATTGTACAGCCATAAAAGATTCTAAATACTCATCTGCAAACCCTTGTAATTACCTTAGCAACTGTGATGGGTAAATAAATAGGTTTTATTATATGGAGAGAGCAGAAACTGTGTCTCTGTGTTGATCACAGTCTTCTGACTGTAGTAAATACAAGTACACATGGAGACGAGTGTTTACAAGGAACTCGAAGGGATTCTGATGTTTTCCAGCCTCCCCCACTTCAGCTCACTCCCCTGTGGAAAATGTCGCTTTTACTGACCACGGGTGAGCTGCCAGCCCTTTTTGATTTATGGCCTTTTCCTGTGAACTGCCTCTCTCAGTGCTAAAAGCAGGATGTTATGTTCATATTTGTTTTACCTCTCCCCTCTCACCAGGAGTTTAAATCTACTTAGATTAAGAAACCAAAATCTCCACTATGCTGTTTGATATTTCGTTGACGTTCAATGTGTCAACCTTCTCACCACCTAAGGACCCTTTGCCCTTCTCCTCACCTACAGGGATGGTGTGGAAATCATTGGATCTCAGAGAGACACACCAAATCAGCTCATGTTTGGGGAGTGGATGTGTCTCCCTATGAGTCACTGGGGGCTCTCAAGAGAGTGTGGCATTCAAACATTTAGATTCCCTTCAAAAAAAAAAAATATGTATATATATATATCATTAAATCTCTCCCAAGATTTAAAAAGTGAAGTAGATGGAGTGACTTCATATTTGAATGAAAGAGGCAGTTCATTGGGTGGAGTTAATAAGGGCAGAGGTGAGTCATGGAGTCCTGGGTTGTGAATATAATTACAGCCCATTTAGAAATGAGCACGTATATACATGACCTTTATTCTCCACTAAAGCTGCACAAACGTTCACTTCCAACCTGACATAGACAACCCATGGAAATACATCCAAAAGACAGGAGCCAGACATCTGATATGTTCCCAGAGATTAGATGGTTCTGAGCAGATGAGGAGTTGAGAAACACCACGCTCCCATTAATCACACACCTAGAGGGCGCGAGGGACCCAACTGCCAGCAAGCTGCTCTCCGCAACTCAGGCGGTGTGAGTGGTTGATAACTCCCCACGTTGAGATGACATCTCTCAACTTCCCTTATTTGTGATGTCACCATTTTCCAGCTTCACATTGACTCAGCCCTTTGGAGAAATCGTTATCTCTTCTTTCCCTTCAATAACTCCTGCTATTTGGAGGCTTTTTCATGGTGCATAGACCCCTGAGTTGTGTTAATTTTCTTCTTTGACATCTCATCTCCACCCATCTCTTCCATTATGTTCTGTCCCCACTGATCCTCTCTCTTCACCTCTGATACTATTTTGAGAAGGCTCCCCATTTGGCTTTCTTTCACTCTTGACTTTATCCCTTACATGGCTGCCAGCTTAGCATCCCCAAAATGCTCTTGGCAAATGTCATGGCTCAGCTCAGAGATTACTAGTACCCTCCATTGTCTGCAAACTCCTTGACCTGATTTTCAAAGACAAAATGCAGCCCACATCTACTTGGCCAGATTTTTCTCCTGAAACTCATTCGCTCCAGGATAACTGATGGCTGCCCCTCCATAACATACCCACTGAGTTGGCCTGTAAAGTCTCCTCTGTACCCTTCCCAGTGCACCCTCTCTGAGCAGCCTTACCCAACCATCACTTGTCTTCTTTATCCTTTCGACTTGAACGCACTGTCGGTCACACACTCAGACACCAGCTCTTCCACAAAGCAGCCCTGATCCTCTGAGCCAGAGGGACTGTCCCCACCCCTAACTGCTCATGACCGCTTGTGACACACACATATCACCAACTGCCTGATCTGAGAGTTATTTCCCTGTTAGATTATAAGCTCATTGGCGATAGGGACCACACCTTACTCATCTTTTTATGCCCTGCAGTGCCAAGGCAGTATATGATTGAAAAACTATCTGTTGAAGAAGGAGTAAACAAAGCAGTTAAGGGGCCCTGCCAGAGCAACAGACATCTTGACCCCAATTCATAGAACTCCTTGGTGCCCTCCATAGAGTCAAGGCCACACTGGTTATCCTTTGACTTTAAGAAAGAGCCACCATTTCACAGAAACAGTCTAGAAAAATCAGTTGGAAACAGTAGAGGTAATTTCCTAGATTCTTTGGACAGATAATCTTGCTTTGAAAGGTAGCAAAACAGAAAAGTTTAAAGTTTTCTTTATTATTTTTATAATAATAACATTATAATTTACATATAAATTTATGTATAACTGATTATGAAAATAAATTATAATTTTATTATAAATTATAATGATTGATAATAAATTATTATAATTTTATAATAAATTATTATTAAATTTATAATAAGTTATGTTATTTATTATATTCTATATTAAAAAGTTTTCTGAATTAAAAAAGAAAGGAGGAAAAGACGGAAGAAAAGGAAGGAGAGAGAGAAAGAAAGGAAGCAGGAAAGGAGGAGGATAAACCAGGGTTCATCTCATTATTCATCAGAAGTTGTGGCCAATTATATGAGATTTCACAATTTTGTTTGAGAAATTAATGTGTAATAAAGAAAATAAATATCACACATTTCAATATGCCTATAATTATCCAGCACATCCATGTTAGAGGTCAACCGCTAGTGTTTTGAACACGCTACTCAAAAACATGAGTTATCTTAGCAGTATGGAGGCTCTTTAAAAAACTAAAACTAGAACTACCATACAATCCAGCAATCCCACTCCTGGGCATACATCTGGAGAAAATCATAATTTTAAAAGATACATGTGCTCCAGTGATCATTGCAGCACCCTAGTGATCATTTACAATAGCCAAGACATAGAAGCAACCTAAGTATCTTTTGACAGATGAATGGATAAAGAAGATGTGATACATATATACAATGGAATGTTACTCAGCCGTAAAAAAGAATGAAATAATGTAATTTGCAGCAACATGGATGGACCTAGAGATTATCATACTGAGTTAAGTAAGTCAGACAAAGACAAATATATGATATCACTTGATGTGAAATTAAAAAAGAAATTATACAAATGAACTTAACTTAGGAAAGAGAAACAGATTTATAGGCTTTGAAAACAAACTTACGGTTACCAAAAGGGAATGGTGGGGGAGAGGGATAAATTAGGAGTTTGGGATTAACATATACACACTACTATATATAAAATAGATAATTGACAAGGGAACTCTACTCAATATTCTGTATTAACCTATATGGGAAAGGAATCTGAAAAATAATTGATGTATATATAACTGAATCACTTTGCTGTACACCTAAAACTAACATAGCATTATAAATCAGTTATACTCCAATATAGAAATCTTTTAAACTTTTAAAAATACAAGCTATCCTAGTCAGATATAACAATGGAGTATTAATAAGGGGGAAGGTGTCACATGTACTGAGTACCATATCCTAGCATCAGGAGGTGACATACTTCAACACACATGCTCTCTTTTTCCTTCATCCTCCTAAAATGTCCATCCCTTTATAAGTAACATTGCAAAATCTCTGGTCAAATACATCAAAATGTCCTGAAATTAAATGTCATCTCCCCCTTACCACTCATCTCTTTCCAAGTTCACACCAGTCTTCTCCCAGTCGCCTACAGTTTTTCCTGTCCATGAACATTTTAGTGCTAAAACACCATGTGTTTCTTGTAATAACGACACTAATTGGTCCCCACCACAGTTCTATGTCATGTGGAGTTCAAAGACACTCAGAATTACTTTATGACCATCAGATTATTAATGTGTTATTAATTGACATGGTAATTCCATAAAGTAATTAACAATGATGCTCTCCACTGAGGAAACTAAAGCTCCGAGAGATTACATCATCATCCCTAGGATACTACAAGGTCAAAATAAGACCATAACTGGAAAACAGCGTCTTTTAATTCAGTGCTCTACTTGGAAGATGATGCTTCCTTATCTTTGCTCATGGTGTACTGTGAAAGAGACAACAGGAAACCAGGAGCCGGACATTTTTAAAAAATAATGCTATTTTCTAAAAATAGCATCACACATTTAATCCCTAAATATTCGGTTATCTGAAAAATTACTGTGTTATTTTTTCTTGTCTGGGGAGACCTGACCTGTCTCCAGAACTTGGAGACTCTTTTTCTTCTTCAGAAGAGTTTGTGTGCTTCCTTCTCTGGTTCAATAGAGCTTAACAGCTCTCTCTACTTCGGGTGCTAAGAAACAATTCAAATCATGTCACTTCTTAGCTCAAACACCTCCAGTGGCATCTTCCATCACTAAGAGTGAAAGCCAAAGTCTTTGCTGTGAGGCATTTTATGATGTGGCCCCAGATCCATCTCTAGCCCCATTCCCAACTACTCTCCCCATCAGTCAGTATGTTCCAGCAATGCCCTTATGTTTCCCCAGGCAAAATCCTGCCCCAGGGCTTTAGCACACACTCTTCCCTTTGTCTGGAATGTTCTTCCCCAGACGTCCATATGACTCACATACTACAAATATCTTGACTCAAACGTCACCTCTTCCATGATGCCTTCCCTGACCACTTGATATATCATTTCAACTGCCTCCTTGCCTCCACCCTGGAATGCTTAAGATCCTGTCCTTGCCTTTTTTTTTTCCCCCAGCACTTAACACTATCCAACACATTGTACTGATTTCTCTTATGTGTTGTCATGACCCAGTACATCCGACCAGTGAGCACAGTGGAATAGAAACACACATCTCTTTGTGGGGGTCACTATGTGCAAATGTGCTTACTGCTATCATAAATTGTGCTCTATCCCTTTTATACTACTGTTAAGCGCTATTACAAAGTCACTTGTGGTTGGAACTACTTTAAAACTCAGAATACTACTAGTTTCCGGTGAATAATTCCAAGAAACATGGTGCTTGGGGGAGAATTAAAATGTTTTCAGAGCAGCACAAAAAGCTGCCTGCTTTGGATCCAGGGGGAAAAGGCTATGCTGCTGAAGTCATTTTCCTGTTTAGGAAACCACAGTATGCAGCTCAGTAGATATTTGGAGATTTACTGTACTCTGATTCATTCAGAATGAGATTCCACATGATAATATGTTTCTTTAAAGTGTTTTAGAAGAAAGTCATTTCCATTTCAGCTCATATTTTCTTGTTTAAAGAAACGTACTATTTCCAAGTTTAGTAGTTACTGTATTCTACCAAAAAGATTTTTATAAGTTACTCAAAAAGATTTTTAAAAGAGAAGGAGCTGGAGAGCAGAGTGATGAGGTGATGGCTGGGGTGTGGGATGGAGAAGAGGTTTAAATTCAACTATTCAACTAAATTCAGCATCCATTGAGTGCTTTCCATGGTGTGTCCCCAAGCAAATTATTTAGCCACACTTTTGCCTTATTTTGTGCATCTATAAGAGTTGAAATGGGGATTTCCCTGGCGTTCAGTGGTTGAAACTTTGCCTTCCAATGCAGGAGGGTGTGGATTCAATCCCTGGTTGGGGAGTTAATATCGCACATGCCTCAGGGACAAGAAACCAAAACATGTTTTATAAGCAATATTGTAACAAATTCAATAAAGACTTTAAAAAATGGTCCACATTTTAAAAAAATCTTTTAAAAAAAGTGTTGAAGGGGGCTGTCACCTATACAGATGCTGACTGTGTATACCCCTCTACCCCATGAAATCAAGGTGGGTACAGCACTTGACTGCCAGTTTAGCCCTAACTCTGCTCCCATCTACATCTTAGCAGCTGCCTCCAGAGATGAGAGTTGGCATCAGTGGACTAAATCCTTCCCAGTGCCATCTTCTGTTTGGCAGTAGAGCTCTGGGCCCTGTGTCGGTTTCCATTTTGGTCTTACTTGTTCCCTGTTCCTGCTGATCCCAGTCCAAAACCCTCAGCTTTCATGACAGCTGCAAAAACCAATGCACAGTGTTACCCATCAGAACTATTGGATTTGAGGATCACTGCATATCTCATGAGATTTGGAGGAAGCAAATGAGATGATGATTGAGAGTCTTCATGGAAAATTCTCTACAATGGCATCCTCATATATCTTGAGTGCCCTAAAATACACACCAAACAACCCTCTGTTTTCTTCATGCCTGTGTTTCCAAATGCCTAACACAGTAACTTACAAATAATAGATGTTCACTGAACCAGGTTTTTGTTAGTGAATTTTTCAACATTGAATATCTGAAGGGATATTTATCTGTCTATATAAAGAGGGCCTAATCATCTTTCAACACTGAGCTTTTTGAAAGAAAAGCACTATGCATTTATGCAAAAGGAAGTGTGATAAAGCTGAATTATTTAAAGTAATTTAAAATGCATGAACCATGGCCATTGTAACACCAGAGGAATCTGAAGCACCAGATGAAAAAAGGCTAACTTCACAGCCACAAGAAACCTTCACTTTTTATCCCTGTATTCCATTGATTACCAATAAACTGTGGTATCTAAACAATGGAACTCTATAGACAATAACAGCAATAAATATTACAACATGGATATATTTCAAAAACCCTATGCTGAGTGAAAGAGGCTTTACACAAAAGAGTTCAATTAGATGTTTCCATTTTTATGAAGTTCTATAACAGGCCAAACCAATAGACAGTGGAAAAAAATTAGAATAGCAATTGTCACCAGAGGCTGAAGCAGGAGGTAATTGGGTAAGAGTCAGAGGATATTGTGAGGTTATGGTAAATGTTCTACATTTTGGTAGGGATTTGCATTAAACAAGTGCAAGCATTGTCAAAACTTACCCAGTGGTACACTTAGGATTAACGCATTTTATTGTATGTGGAGTCTTACCTTAAAAGAAAAAAGTAACCATACATGAAAACTGAACTCTGGTTAATGATGGACATGCTGAAGTGTGTAGGGGCAAATGTACTGATGGCTGAAACTCACTGTGAAGTGCATCAAAGAGCAAGATTTGTGGGGGAAAAAAAAAAAAAAGAAAGGAAGAAAAATTAAATTAAAAAAGTAAGATTTGTGTGAGAAAGGAAAGATACGTGGAAATGTTCATAGATCTGCTCATTTCTGTAAAAGAAATATAGGAAGGATAAATCAGAAACAGCTGAGGGCTTCTCTGGTGGCTCAGTGGTAAAGAATCTGCCTGCTGATGCAGGAGACACAGGTTCAATCCCTAGTCCAGGAAAATCGCGCCTCCTGTGGAGCAGCAAAGCCCGTGCCGCACAGCTATTGAGCCTGTGCTCCAGAGCCTGGGAGCTGCAACTACTGAGCTCACGCGCTGCCCAGATGCGCTAGAGCCCGTGCTCCGCAACAAGAGACGCCACTGCAGTGAGACGCCAAGCACTGCAGCTAGAGAGTAGCCCTTGCTCGAAGCAACTAGAGAAAAGCCCGTGCACAGCGGCAAAGACCCAACACAGCCAAAAATTAATTAATTAACTAATTACATGTTTCAAAAAGAAGGAGAAACAAATGAGACTGGTTATCTGCAAGGAGTAGATGGAATTTGGTGGAAAGAAGGTATATTTCTTTATACCCCTGACTTTAATAGTCATCTTTTATTTATTCATCTATTTATTTATTTGGCTGCATCAGGTCTTAGGTGCAGCATGTGGGATCTTCATTGTCAGATCTTCCATTGTGGCACATGGACTTTCTAGCTGTGGTGAACAGGCTCAGTAGTTGTGACACGAAGGCTTAGTTGCTCCACAGCATGTGAGTTCTTAGTTCCCTAACCAGGATTCAAACCTATGTCCCCTGCATTGCAAGGCAGAGTCTTAACCACTAGACCACCAGGGAAGTTCCTAGCCCTGACTTTAGAATCACAGCCAAGTTTCCCTCATTGCTACCCCCTCCCAAGTAATAAATATAAATTTTTTAAATCAATCAAGATGTGAAGGAAACCCCAAATGGAATACAAACAGTAACAAATGAACTTAATCATATTAGAAATGAATAACACAATCACACTGAAGAGGGTGGTGAAGAAAAGGACTAAGCGACGGAACTTTGGAAAACAGTATTTGGTCTAAGACACTCAGTTGTGTCTGACTCTTTGTGACCCCATGGACTGTAGCCTGCCAGGCTCCTCTGTCCATGGAATTTTCTAGGCAAGAATACTGGAGTGGGTAGCCATTCCCCTCTCCAGGGGATCTTCCTGACCCAGGGATTAAACCCGGGTCCCTTGCATTGCAGGCAGATTCTTTACTGCCACTGTGGCTAAGACTCAACCCTCCCAATGCAGGGGGCCCTGGTTCCATCCCTAGTCAGGGAACTGGATTCCTCCATGCCACAACTAAAGATCCTAACACAGCCAAATAAATAAATAAATAAATATATATATTTTAAGTCAAGGTTATTAAAGACAAAGACTGGTGAACTGCCATCATTGGGGGAGTCTAAGGAGACACAGCAACTAAATGCAATGTGGGTTGCTAAATGCAGTTTGTACCAGCAAAGGGCATTAGTGGGGAAATTTATGAAATTCAAATAAGATCTGTAGATTCATGAATAATATTATATTAATGTTTTATTATCTGGCTTCAATCATTGTATTATGTTTTACAAGACATGCTAACATTAGGGGAAGCTGGTAAAGGGTATTTGAGATCTCTCTGTATTATTTTTCCAACATTTTTCTAAGTCTAACATTATTTCAAAATGAAAAGTTAAAAAAAATAAGACAGCTTGATGGATAAATAGGTGGTTACATGACAAATAAATATATAATATATTAAAATGCTAATTGCAGAATCTAAGTGATAAGTACAAATGTGTTCAGTTTGTACAGTTTTCTCAAGTTTTCTGTAAATTTGAAACTTGTAAAAATAAAACAATGGAAACATTCAATTTTTAACAAACTGAATTTAACTTTGATTTAAATGTAAATGTATCTGGTCTTAACTGAACATAAAGACCTTTGTCATCGTAAATTTGACCTGAGTAAAGTGGAATAAACTGACTTGCTGATCAAGACAACACAGAGAAGCAGACCCACGATCTGGAGTTAGTAATCAAAGCAATCTAATCTCAGGACTTCCCTGAAAGTCCAGTGATTAAGAATCTGCCTTGAAATGGTGAGATAGCATCACCAATTCAATGGGCATGAATTTGAGCTAACTCCAGGAGATCATGAAGGACAGAGCAGCCTAGCACACTGCAGTCCATTGGGTCACCAAGAGTCAGACACGACTTAGCAACTGAACAACAACAGCAGGGAACTAAGATCTCACATACTGCAGGACAACTAAGTCCACGCGCCACTAACTAGAGAAGCCTGTGCGCTACAGTGAAGACCCAGCACAGTCAAAAACAACAAAAGTAAACAAAGAAATCTAATCTCAACAACAAAGAAGCGAGTAAACAAGAACAAGAGGAGAACATTCAAAATCCTGTACGTAAAAAGGGAATGATTGCCTATATTTTTAGGCTCATGAAAAGGATTGCCTATATTTTTAGGTTCACAGAATTCTCTGATTCTAGATGTCACTTTAGAGACACAACCTCATCAAGAAGCTCACGCTGCATGTCCTAGTCAAGGTCTATCCTGTGAGTTGAGATTGACTTTATCAAGCTGCCGATTAGAAGAGGGAGGAGGTTGTAGCACCGGCCAAGTCAGGGCTGGTGTAAGTTGGTACAGTTGCCCTATTTAATATTATTTAATTGCTAAATAAACTGATTCAGTGAATCAGCCCCACAGTAAAATGATGTAACAAGCAATAAATCTGTACTGGTAACCTTTGGTGTTCTGTATGAATGTACATACTGTAACCCACATATTTATCACTGAACTTGGGAAATGGTGGAGTTGTAATGAGATACACACGTGTTCCTTGGAGACTGAGAATCAGGGAAGAACATGATCTTCATGCTCTAAAGATTCACAGATCAGGAAACGTCCTAGAGATAATTCAGAAAGCTTCTGTCTGGTTCCACGTACAGAACAGGAAACGCCAAATGTCCGATTTGGCCCTATGAGGGTAATTCCAAAACCTAGTACTCCTGGGAATTCAGAAAGAAATCAGACTCAGAAGGTGGAGACTTCATCGGGTGTGAAACGTATCTCGTCCTACAAGTAAACTGTGAGTGCTCGAAAACTTTGTAATACACAAAGCTATTTCAAAGCTGGAATGGAACTGAAACACACTTTCCCAGGTTGTCTTTGAACATGTGTAGTATAAAACTTGGATATTTCGGTATAGAACCAACACACCATATGTGCAGAGAAGGAAATTTAATCCATGATCGTGACTCTTTCAGATGCAGTATTGGTGACAATTTTCCTAAACCCTCCTCCTCTTTTAGGGTGCAAATGGAAATCTCTCTTACACATGATTTCATATGTAAAAGGGATGTTCAGTGTTTCCAATTGAATTCTAGGTAGTTAATAATTCTGACTAATAATTTTAAAAAACAATAATAGCTAATATTCATTAAATGCCAAGTGCCCTATACTCAGGGTTTAGATGTATTAATCCATTTAATAATAATAATTTCTTCCCCAAGTGCTAGCAGGACCCCAGTAGGACACAGAGCTGACCTATCATTTATTGGCAATTCTAGCAGATAGAGTGATGACCGTGAGCATAGTCTTTGAGACTCCTCCACAGCTTGCTTGCTTTTTTTTTTCTCGTACACACTGAAGGTTTGCCAAGGGTTGAATCGAAAATGAATCCAGCTGCATTTATTTAAAAACTGCCAAGTAGGGCCACTCCTCCAGGCAGTACTGTGCTATTCATTTATAAACCAACATGGCTCACTCAGACCATATGTCTCCCTCTGATGTTCAAAAAACATGCATTTATAGAGAAAAGCCATTTTGTGACAAAGCTATATTCAAACCTAGAAAAGAACATGAGACATAAGAAGAATAGTGATACGCAGATTCACTCTGATTCTGTAATAAGAACCTGACGCGCTATGAATAATTATTTTAAAAAAGCAATTAAAGAATATTCCTTTCTAACAGGTATTCTGTTCAAATAATTTTTTAAAAAACTAAAAGGAGGGGAGGTGAACATTAATCCTTTTCCGATCATCTTTTTCAAAAGCCAATGAACTCTAATTCTTTTTCTGAATCAGGACATTTAATAAGCGTATTAGTTGGGATTAACATAAACACACGTTGTTGTTGTTTAGTTGCTAAGTCTGACTCTTTGTGACCCCATGGACTGTAGCCCATCCAGCTCTTCTGTCCATGGGATTCTCTAGGCAAGAATACTGGAGTAGGTTGCCCTTTACTTCTCCAGGGGATCTTCCCAGATCAAGGATAGAACCCAGGTTTCCTGCATTCCAGGCAGATTCTTTACTGCTGAGCCACTTGGGGAGCCTAAGTCAACTATATTCCAATATAATATAAAAAAAAAATTTTAAAGCACATTTGATTCAATATATCTGACACAACATTTTTCATTGTGTCTCTCTTGTTAAACGAGTCTGTTTTTAAAGATGGATTGGCGTTAGTTCTGTCCCTACAGCTGGACCACACTGTGAGGATTACTAACGTGCCATTTGAAGCACAGACTTGTGCAGGTACTTGTCTATAAGAAAATGACCCGGTTCTCCCAAGTGATAAAGCGAGTGTCTCCCTTCCTCACTCTACCACCCAACCAGCTCTGTTCCCAATGGTAGAGTGAACCGCCTCGTGGATTCAGGGAAAAGATGCCTGTTTAATAGAGCTTAAGATATCCACTTGACATTTGGGCATTTTAAACTCCCTGACTCTGTCTCCAGTTGTAAAATTTAAAACTGAACTTTCTGAGCTTCCCTGGTGGCTCAGCAGTAAAGAATCCGCCTGCCAATGCAGGAGACATGGGTTCCATTCCTGGTCCGGGAAGATCCCGCATACCTCAAGAGCAGCTAAGCCCATGTGCCACAGTTACGGAGCCTGTGCCCTAGAGCCCACGAGCAGCACCTACTGAAGCCTGTGTCCCCTAGAGCCCGAGCTCTGCAGTAAGAGAGGCCACTGCAGTGAGAAGCCTGTGCACTGAAACAAAGACCCAGCACAACCCAAAATAAATAAATAAAAATATTTTTTCAAGCATGAACTTTGCAAGGGACAAGGAGGCAAGGATCACACACGTCCACAAATGACAACCACGTCCCTTTCAGGCTTCATCTTGGAGTTCATGCTGCTCCTCCTCCAGAGCTGACCCTACTATTCTGTGGGCCACAGTCTCACCCCTAACACATCAGAGCCCCTCGTGGTGGATCAAGCCTTCAAGCCTCAACTTGCCTCCTGTTTAACTATAAATGTATCTATGCATTCGCCTTGCCTAATAGGATCTGTGTTTCTGATTCTCGTTGCCATAAATCCCCTGCTGTTTTTGGTTTCCTCAAGCTCTCTCTTGCTCTCTCCACTGCTGTTTCTCTTGTCTACCATTAAGCTACAGCAAGAGAAGCATTGACGTATATACACTATTGTATGCAAAATAGAGAGCTAGTAGGAACCTGTGGTATAGCTCAAAGAGTTCAGCTTCATGCTCTGTGATGACCTAGGGGGTGGGCTGGGAGGGGGTAAAGAGAGAGGCTCAGAGGGAGGGGAATCGTCCATATAGATGATTCACTTTTTTGTATAGCAGAAACACAACATTGAAAAGCAGTTATACTCCAATAAAAAATAATGAAAAACATTCATTCATTTTACAAAAGCCTCCATCACATGGCACCTGAAGAAAAACATTTTAGGATGTCCGTAAATCACTGTGTTCTCCTTTCTTCTGGTGCTCATTTCAGCTCCAACCTACTTCTTGAGTCTGTCTGCTTCTTTTATCTTCATTGCCAGGATGCTGGTCCAAGCTACCATTAGTTCTGGACTACTATACACTAAGTAAGGAAGTGAAAGTTGCTCAGTTGTGTCTGACTCGTTTCAACCCCATGGCACTGTGTGTAAAATAGATAACTAGTGGGAAGTTGCAATATAACACAGGGAACTCAGCTCAGTACTCCGTGACAACCTTGAGGGGTGGGATGGGGGTGAAGTGGGAGGGAGGCTCAAGGTGGAGATATATGTATAACTTATAGCTGATTCACATTGTTGTATGGCAGATACCAACCAACATTGTAAAGCAATTATCCTCCAATTAAAAATAAATTTTTAAAAATAAATAAAAATTTTTTAAAAATCCCAACAACAACAGCATGGACTCCGTTAATGCTGCTTGGCCCTCTCCACCCACTTTTCGAGTTGCCTGGAATATTCTTCTCTCTGCTCCCCCCCCCAACCCCCAACTATTTCACTCCTATTCATCCTTCAGGTCTGAGCTCAAGCCTCCCCAGGGATCCTTGCTTGACCTCAGATGAGGTCATATTCCAAGCAGGGCCCCTGGTTTCTTCCTGCTGAAGTGCTAACTCAGTTTGTAATGATTGATCCACTTACTTTGGGTTCCGAAAATCAGTGCCTAATTCTCCCACAAGACCCTAAGATCCACAAGCAGAAAGCTTCTGCCCCCTTGCTCAAGTTCACGTTTACAATGAATGGTACAGGTCCCAGCCCTTCTCGGGAACTCAGTAAATACTTCTGTCAAATGTCAATCTTTCAGAAGGTTGGACCACAAAGAAGGCTGAGGACTGAAGAATTGATGCTTTCAAATTGTGGTGCTAGAGAAGACTCTTGAGAGTCCCTTGGATTGCAAGGAGATCAAACCAGTCAATCCTAGAGGAAATCAACCCTGAATATTCATTGGAAGGACTGATGCTGAAGCTGAAGCTCCAATATTTTGGCTACCTGATGGAGAAGAGCTGATTCACTGTAAAAGTCCCTGATGCTGAGAAAGATTGAAGGCAAAAGGAGAAGAGGATGGCAGAGGATGAGATGGTTGGATGGCATCACCAACTCAATGCACATGAATTTGAGTAAATTCTGGGAGATAGTGGAGGCCAGGGAAGCCTGGCACTCTGCAGTCCATTGACAATGACATTGAAGTCAGTCATGTCCGACTCTTTGCGACCCCATGGACTGTAGCCTACCAGGCTCCTCTGTCCATGGAATTTTCCAGGCAAGAGTACTGGAGTGGGTTGCCATTTCCTCACAGCTCAGCTGGTAAAGAATTTGCCTGCAATGCAGGAGACTGGGGTTTGATCCCTGAATCGGGAAGATCCCTTGGAGAAGGAAATGGCTACCCACTCCAGTATTCTTGCCTGGAGAATCCCATGGGCAGAGGAGCCTGGCAGGCTATGGTCCAAGTTCTCGCAAGAGTATGACACTACTTAGCAAGTAAAGCACCACCAATACACTATCAGTAAACATAGGAAGAGTGAAATTAAATCATATTTCTGTGAGCCCTATGAGACAAATATTTTTTAAAAAAGTGACCTTTCACTCTACAGTCCATGGGGTCACAAAAAGTCGGACATGACTTAACAACTGAAAAACAACAACAACCTTCAGAAAGAGAAGGCTGGACTTACGATCTCTACTCCCTGATTCTCATTCTCTGCTCATCGCCATTGCCCTTCCAGTCACATGGATGACTTCCTAGTGGTCAGTACTATCTGCCCTCGAGACACCACGCTCTCCACGTCCTCCTGACTTCCAGAATAGGTTTCTGCCCTCCTTATCTTTTGGCCTCTTTCCCAAACTCCTCTCACTTCCTCCTTAAATGCTGATTTCCCCTCAGAGTCTGACCTTTTTGCTCTAATCTATCCTTATCTATTCATTGACCTTTGGATACCTCTCAGGATCTGATCAAAGTTACAGACACATTCCATCGCAGCATGACAAGTGGAAACTCACAGAAAATACTGTTTGTCCCTGCTTGGGGTAGAGTCTTGAGTCCTAATCACGGAACCACTGTGGATCCCGTTAGGGCCCCCTTCCACCTGCTCTCCTGGTACCATCTACCAATTCCAACAACTATCTGTCTGCTAAATTTCCTTCTGGCTCTGAATTCTTGAAATGAAGCCCTGATTTCAATTCATTCTTCCCATTGCTTCCCAGATGGTCTACAAACACTGTCAGCAAGGAAATTCTTATTTCTTTCTTCAAACCTGCTATTTTCCCCTGCTTTTCCCATCTCAAGCAGTTGCCTCAAAGTAGATATCTTTTTTATTTTAAAGAGTATCTTTTTTTAATACGTGGTGTTTCTACAAAACCAGCCAAGATTCTTCCCAGAAAAAAAAAAAAGAAAAAAAACTTTAATTTTCTCAATCCAATTTTTTGGGTTTTTTTTTTTTTTTTTTTTTTATAATTGAAGTATAGTTGACTTACAATGTTGTGTTAGTTTCAGATCTCAATCCAATTTTTCCAACAGTTTTTCAAAATGCACTCCATCTCTTTCTTAAAAACAAACCAATTCTAAAACTAACGAATCAATAAAACACAGAGATGCAAAGAAAGGAAAGATGAAAGCATATTAACAGACCCCACCCATTTGTCAATCTACCAAAAATATAATAAATGTGCTAAGGAACAAATGAAGAAGAGAGTGTCCTGGGCATGAAATTGGGGGAAAAAAAGAAATGCCATGAATGTGGCCCACATCCTGACCACAGCACCTCTGGAAGTCCTCTTATTTTATGAGCCACCCTAATATCACAATTGTGCTTCCCTGGTGGCTCAGTGGTAAAGAATCCACCTACCAATGCAAGAGACGTGGGTTTGATCCCTGAGTTGGGAAGATGCCCTGGAGAAGGAAAGGGCAACCCACTCCAGTATTCTTGCCTGGGAAGTCCCATGGACAGAGGAGCCTAGTGGGCTACATACAGTCCACGGTGTTGCAGAAAGTTGCAACTAAACAGCAGTATCACAATTAGGCTCCAAAACATCTTGGGGAGCCTCTTCCCTGACTCCTTACGTTGTCAGACTAACCATCAGCTCTGCTGTGGTCATTCCACCAAGAGTGTGTCTCCACTCTGTTTTGGCTTTTCAAACTCTTCTCAAGGTCCAGGACAAATGACTCATGTAGGGGCAGTCTGTCACCATCCAAAGACCTGTCTCTGTCTCAAGTAGAACTCAAGCTCCACCTTCTCAATAAAGCATTCCCCAATTCAACCATGTCAGCAAATGCTTACGGGCCATATTATGCGTATGGGCTTCCCTGGTAGCTCAGCTGGTAAAGAATCCAGCTGCAATGCAGGAGACCTCAGTTCAATTCCTGGATCAGGAAGATCTGCTGGAGAAGGGATAGGCTACCCACTCCAGTATTCTTGGGTTTCCCTTGTGGCTCAGCTGGTAAAGAATCTGCCAGCAATGAGGGAGACCTGGGTTCAATCCCTGGGTTGGGAAGATCCCCTGGAGAAGGGAAAGGCTACCTACTCCAGTATTCTGGCCTGGAGAATTCCATGGACTGTATAGTCCATTGGGTAGCAAAGAGTCAGACACGACTGAACAACTTGCACTTTCCTTTACTATTATGTGTCCTGTGGAAGAATGGTGGTGGGGAAAGGGGGCTGCTGAATGTACTAGAATAGAGAGGAGAAAGAAAGGTGAAAATAACATAGCCTCCAACTCAAGGTGTCTATCATCCAGCAGAGCAGATTTTCAGAAACAGGGACTAAAACCAAGTGAAATGCTAAGTTGAAAGGCACAGACATTGAGGTCCAAGCAGAGCCAAAAATAGTTTCTCCTTTCTCCAAAACTGCACTGTATTTGTACTTCTTTGTGGTTCTATGATTCTTATGTGCTAAATACTCACAGATGGTTCAGAAAGCTTTCTGAGTGTAGGAACAATGTTTTCCCTGTTTCTAAAGAAGCCTCAAGAACTGGTCTTTGAATGGAGGAGTGGGAAAGTGGATACAGAAGGGATAAGAGGTCACCCCATTCAAAGGAATGTGAACTGAAACTGAAAGTGTTAGTTGCTCAGTCGGTCCTGACTCTTTCTGACCCCATGGACTGTGGCCCACCAGGCTCCTCTGTCCGTGGAATTCTCCAGGCAAGAATACTGGGGTGGGTTGCCATGCCTTCCTCCAGGGGATCTTCCCAACCCAGGGATCGAACCCAGGTCTCCTGCATTGCAAGCAGTTTCTTTACTGTCTGAGCCACCAGGGAAGCCCTTCTTTTCCAAGGAATGCATTATTTATGTGCCAAAGGCACACATCAGAATTTTCAACCAATGACATTGTCAACTGCACTGACCTCAAAGCATCCTCAGTTGAAAGCTAAAATAAAATACGTCTTCCAAGATCTCTTGGTGGCAGTTGAGAACCACATTTGAGGAAAAATGAATCAAAGTATCCGTGTCTAAACCCCACCGTTGGACTTCCCTGGTGCTAAGACTCCACGCTATTAATGTAGGGGGCCCAGGTCGATTCCTAGTCAGGGAACTAGATCGCATATGCCACAACTAAAAGATGCCATATGTCACAACTGAGACCCAGTCCAACCAAATAAATAAAAATGTTAGTTGCTCAGTAGTGTCTGACTCTTTGGGATCCCAAGGACAGTAGCCTGCCAGGCTTCTCTGACAATGGAATCCTCTAGGCAAGAATACTAGAGTGTATTGCCATGCCCTCCTCCAGGGGAGCTTCCCAACCCAGGGATCAAACCGGGGTCTCCTGCATTGCAGATGCCATCTGAGCCACCAGGGAAGCCAAAAATAAATAAATAAAAATAAATTAAATTAAAAATAGAATGAAATAAACCCCATTGTAATCATCCCCAGAAGGTGCTAGCAATGGTCCAAAGCACAGTGAGCCAGGTCAAGTGGAAGCAGACACAGCTCTGGGCGGCAGGCCTGGTACATGTCCAGCTGGTACAGTAGGTGGTTCACTCTGGTCTATGAGTCACCCATGAGGGAAACTGCAGTTCTTCACCAGGACTGTAGGCGCTAAGATCCGGTATTTGCTTTAAGACCGTGGGAGCAAAGGAAAATACAGCAGAACAGCTGGGAAACAAATTCCCTTCTGACTCCACAGAAAGCTTGTTCCTGCCAAGTCCCTTTCCGTCCTAGAGACAGGGGTCCACAAGGATGTGTGCTTTCCTGTCCTTCAAGTTCATTTCTTTTGCCTCACTTGTCACTTTACAGCCCCCACTCCTCTAAAATGATACTGAGCTTCGGACTCTATTTTGTAACACGAAACATGACAAAAATATATCATTGAACAAGCAGCTAGAGACATTTCCATCTTAGTGTTTTTCTTTTCTCCCTGCCAACACTGCTTATTCAGCAATTCTGAGATCCCAGATATAAAATATTTGTTAGCTTGTAGGCTGGCACAATTTTACCTCTTCTTATAAAGGCAGTTTCCTAACTTCATATGATTCTTGTCATCTGTGTGACTGAAATAAGTATTTGAACCCCATCAAACACTACTGGACAGAGAGAGAATTCTATAAGCCTCAGAGAATGCAAATTAACACTCACTCCTTCTCTTGATTTCAAGAGAGGGTCAACAGCTTTGTCGGGAAACAATTCTCTTGGAAAACCACTTGAATTCCAGGAAAAACCCTGAATAATTGGAGTAAACCAGCTGTCAGAAGAACTCATGTGTTTTAGGAACTGTGGCTTATTGTTCAGTGCCTATTGTTAAAAGATTTTTTTTTTTTTTTTTCAAAAAAAAAGATTTTTTTCTCTATATGGCTAGGCAATATTTTTTTTTTTATTTAACTCAGTGATAAATCTGTTTTTTGATTCAAAGGTCTAACAACACATTTTCCTTTACTAACATTCATCTTTGTGGCACACACAGTTCTGTAGTTCCAGTAACACTTTTCCTGAGCTGGTTCTTCCTGTGAGATGTCAGTTATCAACCATATGCATTGGGGGCATTCCTATGGAAAGGATGATCTTCTTGTAGAGATCTGCAAAATGCATAATCTAGTTGAGGAGAAGCAAACAAGCTAATTATGCCTAGAGGTAATATCCAGCCAGATAAGCATTGTCATCACCCTCTGTAGTTTTCCTGGCCTACAATTCTGTTAAAATGAAGGAGTAACATTGCAGAAGAGAAAATGCAAAATCAGCAATATCTCACCTACAGTTAATTGGAGCTTTGCAGAGAAGAAGAGAAAGATTGGTCAACAGTCAAAGCAGCAATGCAAGAAGTCCACCAAGTCTCCTCGCGCACCGAGGAGCAGACACAAGGACAAGAAGTGGTGACTCCCTGGGGCAGGAAAGAGAACCGCTGTAAGACAAGCCAGTTTGGAGGCAAAAAGCTCTAAGTCTCTCCAGAGACCTCACATGCCATCCCTATAATGGGATAGAAAAGCCACCTGCACATAGTAGGTCCTCAGGATGCCTGTTTGATGAATGATGGAAAATGACTTTTTAAAAATATTTATTTGGTTGAGTTGGGTCTCAGCTTGTGGCAAGTAAGATCTTTGTTGTGGCATGCAGGTTTCTCTCTAGTTGTGGCGCTCAAGATGTAGAGCAAGTGGACTCAGAAGAGGCATGCGGGCTTAGTTGCCCCAGGGCACATGGGAACTTAGTTCCCCAACCAGGGATCATATTCACATCCTCAGCATTAGAAGGCAGATTCTTCACCACTCAGCTATCAGGGAAGTCCATGGAAAATGACTGCTTTAATGATGATCTAAATAATGACCCAAGACCTCAGTAATGAGATCGTTGTATTTAATTCTACTTAGGTATGGCCAGAGGGGTATCCCAGGTAGCACTAGTGGTAAAGAACCTACCTGCCAATGTAAGAGACAAGAGTTTGATCCCTGGATCCTGAAGACCACGGGGTCACAAAGAGTTGGACATGACTGACTTAGCACACACACACATAGGTATGGCCAGAAGCAGACAACACTTTACAGTTTCTTTTTTCAAAAAGCTTTTTATATAATAGAGCAAACATCAGGCCTGGACAACAGTTCTATTGGTTCTAAAACAGAATCCAAGTGTTGTCTAAGAGAAATGAAATTGTGTCCTGCTACAACAGAAAATGGCCAGGTGTAGAAATCTGTATGATAAAGAATGCCTGCGATGCAGGAGTTGCTAGTTCGATCCCTGTGTCAGAAAGATTGCCTAGGAGGAGGGCATGGCAATCCACTCCAGTATTTTTGCCTGGAGAATCCCATGGACCGAGCAGCCTGGCAAGCTGCAGTCCATGGTGTCTCAAAAGAGTCAGATGTGACTGAAGCAACTAAGCATGCACAGAAATTTACACAAAAGGGCCATTTTAATTTCCATTCCTATGGAGCAATGTCTTTACTACATGGAGAGATGAAAGAAAATTGCTCTCTCTGATGTATTATTTTTAAAATTAAAAAACATCCTGGATAACCAGTAATGTCTCACATTTGTAGACACCAATGTCCTCGCTTGTCTCCCCAACCTTGTTCTCCCCGAGGTCTCTCTCCATCCCCTTATTGACAACTCCATCCTCTGGCCATTCAGGCTAAAACCCTGGGAACCATCTCTTTCCCTGACATCCCACATCCAACCTATCAGCAAATCCTCTTGGCCCTTGCTTCAAAATAGATCTAGAATCTCACTGCATCTCAGCACACCTGCCACCAACACTCTGGGTCAAATCACCTCCGTCTTCCACCTGGATTATCACAAAGCCTCTCAACAAGCCTCTTTGCTTTAGGTCTTGCTCTTTTGAACCAGTTCCGTATTCAGGTCAGAGGGATCCTTCTGCCATGTGCTCAGTCACTTCAGTGGGGCCCTGTGGATGGCAGCCACCAAGCTCCTCAGTCCATGGGATCCTCCAGGCAAGAGTACTGGAGTGGGTTGCCATTCCCTCTTCCAGTTCTTCACATGTACGATGGATTTACACCCCTCCTCTGCTCAGACCCTCACATGGCCCCTTCTCATGTAGAATAAAATTCAAAGTCCTCAATCCCTCATGTTCTCCCTGCAGCTCACTCTGCTCCAGCCCACTAGCCTTCTTGCTGGTCCTTGAAAATGTCTGCTCTGCAATTCTGTCCTCTCTCTCCGGAAAGTTCTTCCGCAAATATCCTTCTAGCTCACTCCCTCACCTCCTGCCGATACAAATGCCACCTCCAGGAAGTCTTCCTCACTAACCTATTGCAATCGGAAACAGACCCCCTACCACCTCACCTGGCATTTCCTATCCTCTTTTTTTTTCTTTTTAAACCTTTTTAAAAAAAATTATTGAAATATTGTTGATTTACAATCTTGTGTTCATTTCAGGTGTACTGCAAAGTGATTCAGTTATACATATATTCTATTTCAGATTCTTTTTCGCTATTATTACAAGATATCGAGTATAGTTCCCTGTGCTACACAATAGGTCCTTGTTGGTTGTCTATTTTATATATAATAGTGTGTACATGTTAATTCCAAACTCCTAATTTATCCTCCCCTTTCCCCTTTGGTAACCATAAGTTTGTTTTCTATTTCTGTGAGTCTGTTTCTGTTTTGTAAATAAATTCATTTCCATTATTTTTTTAGATTATGCAGATAAGTGATATGGTATGGTATATTTGTCTTTGACTTCACTTAGTAGGACAATATCTAGACCCATCCATGTTGCTGCAAATGGCATTATTTCATTCTTTTTATGACTGAGTAATATTTCACTATGTATAAATATTTCATCTGTTGGTAGATATTTAGGCTGCTTCCATGACTTGGCTATTGTAAACAGTGCTGCAATGAACACTAGTGTACATTCATTTTTTCAAAATAGAGTTTCCTCCGGATACATACCCAGGAGTGGGATTGCTGAATCACATAGCAACTATGTGTCTAGTCTTTTTTATGGCCGTTCTCCATAGTGGCTGCACCAGTTTACATTACCTACCAACAGTGTAGGAGGGTTCCTTTTCTCTTCTGCCTTCTTATTCTCCAACACTTGCCATCAGCTTACATACTCCACATCTGGCTTTGTTTACTTACAGACTCTCCTGACTAGGATATAAACCTCAAGAGAGCAAGAACGTGCAGCTGCATGTTCATCGCTGTATCCCCGGCCCCCAGAACAGTGCCAGACCCAGAGTAAGGGGATCAGTATCTGAACAAATGAGAACCGTGATAGATTCAATGTTCTGTTTTGGGCTAGGTTCACTTCTATTTCAGTGAACACAGACCTGGCACCTCCTGCCAGGTCTTGCTCCTGGAGTAAAGCACGCACCTTACTCCGCAGCATCTAGATGTGTAGAGGTGACAGGGAGAAACCAATCCTGCCTTCGTGAAGCTGACAGTCTGGTCTAGAGAAGGAGACGTTAGAACAGCAAGTGTCAGGAAGTGTCAGGAATAGAGATGATCAGGAAGCAGATCAGAACGACCCTCAGTCTAGCCTAAGGATTCGGGAAAGACCTGCCACAAAGTGATATTGAAACTGAGATCCGGTTGACAGTACCATTGGCCAGATACAAAGAGAAGAAGGAATATTCCAGGCAGAGGAAAGAGCAGGACAAAGTCTGGGGTTGAAGAAATTAGATCCAGCTCACTGAAGGGTAATGAGAGGACAATGACAGAGACAGAGAGACATAAGATGGAACAGCAGCTCCAGAAGAATCCTGGACTTGATTTTGGGGCAGGAAGAAGTCAGGCTTTAAGTGATATGATCAGATTTGCAAGTTTTTAACATTTGCTCTATATTAATGGAAAGGAACTGGGAGACAGGCAAGAATGGATGTGGGCAAATAATTTAGGTGGCCAGAGCTGATAGAAGCTTCCACTAGGCTAATGGTCGTACATACCAGCAATGTAGTTTATGAGTTTATATAAAAACTTCACCCTTACTTAGATACTCTGTGTCCCTCAAACCTTCATGATTCAAATCACCCAAACACCTAAACAATGAAAGAAGAGAGCTAAGGATGAGCTAAGATCAAAATGATTCTTTTAATACAATTGTATGTATTATTTTAGAAACACTGCAAAGTATCTTAATAGTATTTATTTTGCAGAAGTAATCAAAACAAAATATTTTAGAGCATTTGCCAAATTAAATGTGCCATTAGCAAAGTACAAAAATGACTTACTAATGGTGTTGAAGAAGGGAAAGCCCAGAAAGGTAATTTATTTCATTTTACAAATGAGGAAATTTAAGCTCAGAGAGGTTAAATCACTTTCCCAAGGTAACACAGCAAAGAAGTGAGAAGTGCTAGGACTTTAACCTAGGCTTTTGGACACCAAGCCTGGTTTCAATCCACTGACTTTTCCATACAGAGTCCATCAGAGTCCTTTGATGTATGACTCTGATTTAATGCCTTCTTCAGGATTTTATTAATTAGAAATAATTTCACTTGTTTATTAAGTGTACCCTATGTGTACAACTGGCTTCCCAGGTGGCTCAGTGGTTTAAAAAAAATTTTTTTTTTCTTCCTGCAATATAGGAGATGCAGTTTCAATCCCTGCATCAGGAAGATCCCCTAGAGAAGGAAATGGCAACCCACTCCAGTAGTCTTGCCTTGAGAATTCTATGGACATTGGAGCCTGGTGGGCTGCAGTCCATGGGGCCACCAAACAGTTGGACAAGACAGTGACTAAACAACAACTACTCGTGCACAACACCGGGCTCTCTGGACACAATGACGGGTAAGACTAGATGCTGACCTCAAGGGACTTGCAGCTTTATAAACAGACAATGATAACACTGTCGGCAAAATGCTAAAGGACACAAGAGTACAGGATGGCTAGGGCGTGTCTGGGGAGCACACATCTGGGTGTGGGAAGGAGTAGGGTCAGGGAAAACTTCCTTAAGGAATTGTCATACGAGTTATTCAAAGATGGGTCTTCCAGTAATCACTAAAACCTCACTCCAGAATGAATTCCCAACATGGAAGCACTTTCCTGCCTGTATCACATTTTCTTACCAAAATAATGACTACAAGTTACTTCCAGAAAGAGCTTTAGAAAGAGATTCTACCAAGTGAGTTTGCACACAGTATCTCATTGGATTTCCACAATTATCCTGGGGAAACAGGCCACCTAGGGGTTATAATTTCTATTTTATAAGTGGAACAAACAGGGACTGGAGAGTTTAGATGACATTGTGCAACATCATACAACCAAGCAGAGAATTCAGTCAGAACCCAGGTTTCTATACTTCTGGTCAACCCTGTTTCCATTGTGTAGACAAGACATTCTTTCCTTCTTGACCACTTTCTTTCCTTCAGGCACTGTGTACAAACTGCGGCCCTCAGGCCTGTTAGCTGCCTGGTGAGAACATTCACAGAATAACTCACAAATGATCAGAAGATAAGTTAGGTAGGTAGGTACATTTGTAAATGAACCAATCAATTTAATTCAAAACAAACATGCCCTGGGAACACTATCATTAATTAAGAACTTTCCAACAAGACCTTGATGGTAATTTTGAAGGGAAGGGAGGGAGAAAGAACGACAGGAATGAACAGTGCAATCTACTCCTTTTTGTCAGGCCAAGAACAAGATGTACTCCTAAATTCTAGGAGTACATGTTGTTTTTATTTAACTAATCAGTCACAGGTTAAATAAAGCAACTGGGGAAAAAAAATGGAAAGAAGGAATCCACACGCTGATGCTGGTCATCAGAGAAAAAGAAAGACATGAATCGCCACCTGTGAAAAGCAGGAAAACAAATTCACCTGAAACAAAAATGGCAACTTCAAGGTAATTTTTCCTCAAGGGGTAATCTCATCAGAGATGTGAAAGGAATTCACAGGTTGGTGAACTAGATCCCTAATATTTACAAATGCACTCTCAGGACGTGTGGGTGTGCAGTGGGGCTCGACTTTGCAAGGTCAGTTATTATGCACAAGCGTAGGAAATCAGGGGATGTGGTCTTAGATTTATGGGGGTGAAATGTGTTCAAGGGACTTCAGAGGCCCGGCCTCACTTTCTAAATCTAGAAAGCGCCGGAGTTCATTTTCTACAAGTCCCTTGTGACAGGGCAGGCAGATCCAAGCACTTTTTCTCTCGAACAAAGGAGCAGCCATGCCTCAAGCCCAGTCCAACCTGAAATACCAGATTTCCTAATGAGAAGTCAGCCCAGCCGCCTGCCCAGCAACTTCCTACTCTGTTTAACCCCTTCCTTCCCTCTTGTAGGTCCCCAGAATTCTGCCTGCAAATACCATGAAGACTATTTGAATTTAAAATACATGCATGTCTCTGAAAATCCTCACCTCTGACTACTTTTTAGATAGAAGCATGAATCACATTCTCATACACACATCATCAACCCAAACACCAAGTGAGAACACTGCAGGAGACAGTAAATGAAATAGTACTACCGGGGCTTCTCTGGTGGCTCAGTGGTAAAGAATCCACCTGCCAATGCCGGAGACATGGGTTCGATCCCTGGTCCGGGAAGATCCCACATGTCTCGGAGCAGCTAAGCCTGTGTGCCATAATTACTGAGCCTGTGCTCGAGAGTCTGAGAGCCACAACTAGTGAAACCCGAGCACCTGGAGCCCGTGCTCTGGAACAAGAGAAGCCACGGCAGTGAGAAGAGCCCGCACGGCAATTGGAGAGGAGCCCCCACTCGCTTCAAAGAGAGGAAAAAAAGCCTTAGCAGCAACGAAGACCCATCACAGCCAAAAAGAAATAAATAAGTAAAAGTCTTTTAAAAAAAGAAGTACTGCCAATCGCTATAAAGTTATATATGCATCTTTCTAATTCACATACTTTTTTGGATAAAAAGAATAATAGTTCCAATCATTTTTCACACTAAATCACCGTAAAATTTTGAGCTAGTTCACAGATAATAAAAGCCACTCTGTAGGCTCAGTTGGTAAAGTATCGGCCTGCAATGCAGGAGACAAGAGAGACGTGAGTTCAATTTTGCCTGGGAAATCCCATGCACAGAGGGGCCTGGTGGGCTACCGTCCATGGGGTCACAGAGTCAGACAACTAAGCAGGCACGCACAAATAATATAGATCAGATGTCTCTTAAGTCACCAAAAATCCTCTCTATAATTAAGAAAACTTTACACACTCCTATCTAGTAATTGAAAATACCAAGTTCCAAACTGAGTTTCTATGATTCCAATGGTTGCAAATCCTGTTGTCCTTTTTAAAAGTCAGTCTTTAGGCTCTGGACTTTAAAGTCTTGTCATCTTTCTTAATCTCACTTAATACATGTAATAGCAGTATCTCTGTCTCTTCTTTTGTTTAATTTATGTAGCTTTTTTTTCAAGTATTAGATATGAAAAGTTTTGGGAGTTAAAAATCCTGTGAACAGAAAAACAGCGAAATCTGAAGCACACATTTTTAAATTAGAAACAAATAAAGAAATGTAAATGAGACTGAAATGTTTTCTCCCCTGCAAGAATGAGCTATACCTTCCTTGTTTTTCCTATTTTCTTCTTTTTTCCTCTGCTTATGAATTTAGGAAAGATAAAAAAGCAAATACTCTTTGATAGCCGAAATATAGAGAAAATGAACACTTTAAAACACTGTTGGTGAGAGTAGTTGTTTAGTTGATAAGTAGTATCCAACTCTTTTGCGAGCCCATGGACTGTAACCCAGCAGGCTCCTCTGTCCATGGGATTTCCCAGGTGAGAATACTGGAGTGGGTTGCTATTTCCTTCTCCAGGGGATCTTCCTGACCCAGGCAGAAACCTGTGTCTCTTGCATTGGCAGGCAGATTCTTTACCACTGACTCACCAGGGATGCCTTCGGTAAGAGTATAAATGAGTTAAAAAAAAAAAAAAAAGGGTATATATGAGTAAAACCCTTTTTGGAAAATAAGCTAGCAATTAGTATGCAAAGACTCAATCATTTCCTTTGATTTGATCATTCTGCTTTGTGCTTTGATCTATTTATTCTAAGGAAATAATTAAGAGTGCACAAAAGTTTTGGATAAAAGATGTTCATTTCAGCATCATTTATAACAGTGAAAACTGGGATCATCCACGGGAGAATTGAAAAATGAAACTGTATTTCCCTGACCACTAGTGGCCAAGAGACCTGCCAGAAGTCTTTACTTCCTACTTCTGGAGAGCCAAAATATAGAGAAAATGAACACTTTGAACACCATTAGTAAGATTTGTTGTTTAGTTGCTAAGCTGTGTCCATGTCCACCTCTTTTATAACCCCATGGACTATAACCTGCCAGGTTCCTCTGTCCATGGGATTTCCCAAGTAAGAATACTGGAGTGGGAATACTATACATTAATGTAGCTTAATCTGTTCACTGCATTCTTCAGGAACAGAGTCACTGAGTTCAATAAATGGTAGGCAATCTACCAATCAATCAAGGCTCTGACTAAAATAACTAAAATTCAAGAACTGCATTAAACTTTTCTGCCCAAGAGTGTACAAGTCCTTTATTTAAAAAGTTTTTTATTTTCCTGAGTAAGAACCCTACCAACAAACAGCAATTTGTTGTGACTGCCTTTAACATGATCCAATTCTTTATCTTACAAATGAATACAGCCATAACCTGGGAAGCCCTTTTATTTCCTTATTAACATTTAACTAATATAATTAAATGAATAATAAAAAAAAATATTTTTAAAGCACTTTCTCTAATGAGATCTATGCAATGCACATAATGACTTCCTCGAGGAATGAGCAATGTGACAACTAGCTTGTCACAACCAGTGAGTATTCGAGGAATTTTACTTGCATTGATTCACTGAGACGTCACTGCAGTGGAGGAAGTGGGAGCGATTATTATCCCCTTTTACAGATGAGTATGAGAGCTTGAGCAATTCACCCAATAACTCGGCTGGGAAATGGCAAAGCTAGAATTAGAAACCGGGCAATCAGCATGGAGGTCTCAACCTCCTCAACCACATTGCTATTAAAATACAATGATTACATACAAATGAAGTAATTAAAACTTATATAACCTAGATTAATTTTGAGAACACAGTGGGCTTTTGGTAACACAGAAGCAGAGGGGGCAGATGGACTTCCCTGGTGGTCCACTGACTAAGACTCCACGCTCCCAATGCAGGCGGCCTGGGTTCAATCCTTGGTCAAGGAACTAAGATCCCACAAGCTGCAATGAAGATTGAAGATCCCATGTGCTGTTACTAAGACCCAGTGCAGCCAAATAAATGAATATATATATATGTATTTTGAATAAATGAATATATATATATATACATGTATAAAGAAGCAGAAGAGGGAGAGAAGAGTTGATCACAAAAGGTTTATCAAGGAGGTGATGATGCCAAATCCTTCACTGGTCCTCACGGAGGGGAGGTGACTGGCAAGGGATATTCTAGGCCCACAGCACCATGTTATCAAAAAGACAAACCCAGGAGTGATGGGCTTGTCCCTGAGGCTGGAATACCAGTGATGAGGAGGAAAGAAGGGTGGGCAAGGATTAGAAGGCAAGGTCTGTTTTAGCTTGTCCCTATCTTTTCTGTGTGTGTGTCTCTGCTTTTCTTAATTATTATTATTTTCTTTCTGGGAGAAATAAAGATGAAAGAAATTTAAGTGGCGGAACGACATGACCAGGTACATTTTCCAAGGTGCCACCCCTTGGGCAGCAGTGTAAGAGACAGTTGAAGAATGGAAGATTTGGGAGTTATAAAGACCAGTTTGGGACTTCCCTATAGCTCAGATGGTAAAGAATCTGCCTCCCAACACAGGAGACATTGATCTGTTCCCTGGGTCTGGACAATCCCCTGGAGAAGGAAATGGCAATCCACTCCAGTATTCTTGTCTGTAGTATCCCATGAACAGAGGAAGCTGGCGGGCTACAGTCCAGGGGGTGACAAAGAGTTGGACATGCTGAGTGACTATACAACAACAAGAAGACCAGTTAAAAGGCAAGAAGGGAAAGCAGCTGCTGAGCAGCTGGATTGAGAGGAAGGAACAGATAAAGAGTTTCATTTACCAGACAGAGTTCAGGGCTTTGGTCACCAATTAGATGTGAGAGATGAAAGGAAGAGTGATGTGACAGATAACTGGCTAATGAAAAATTACCTAAATACATATGCATGCATGTATTTTAGAGGCACCATGCTGAGTAAATGACTTTTCAGAAGACCACATAAGTTCCAAAGAGGGGAATTTACATTTTTTCCTTCCTTGTATTTCCCCTCCTTATAATAACATCCTGAATCACATTGTTCTGTTTTCACTTTTAATTACTGAGTCACCTCAAGATAAATACAGTATGAAAGAATTGGTTTCTCAATCATCTTTCCATCATCAAGTTTCCTTTGAACTTGTTAAGGACCGATAGAATCACATTTAATACAGACAATCCCTAGCAACCTTGTTTCTAGAACATAAAAGTTGTTTTTAAAGTATAGACCTGATTCTGACACAGAAATGCCAATATCATAAAAAAAAAATCTCCATTTGACCTTTTTCAAATTTTATCTGTTAAGTAGTAGTTTCCTAAAATACATCTAAAGGAATACAATGATACATTTATGTTCTGGAGTATAATTAAACAATGAGTTTGAGGATCTTAATCGAGAGTAAAGGTGCCTTTGTCTCATCAAATTTGCAATTTTGTTCTAACTCAGGAAAGCAAATTATCCAAATAGTTGTCAAAGACTGATAAAATTAAAAACTAAGGAATACACATTGACCATAAATGATAAAAGCCTGTGAAAACTACTAAAAACACTAAAAAACGATTATTCCTGACAACCAGAGAGCGGCATCTGAAAACCCCATATGAGACACAGCAAGGATGACACACCAGAGAAGCATGTAACAAATCCACTGTTCTCAGAGACAGGACACAGATCTCTGCTAAAGCTGTGTGTCCCGACCTCCATGGATAGGAGGCTGAATTACAGCCTAATTAGAGTCAGAGAAGAAGGCTTTGTCTCTTTCTTCTCCCAAGAGATACAAAGGTAAAGCTGGAATTGTAATTTGCTGGGAGGCCTAAAACTCCATCCTCTACAGTAAGAGAAAAGTATATAAGGGAAAAGCCTTAATGGAAATATAAGATATCAGAGCCATGACAAAGAAAGCGAGTTCAGAAAAATGACAAGAGTACATGTATTTTTTCTAAATCCAGTAACATGCCCTTTTAGCAATAAATGTTCTTACTAAATAATAATGGAAACAAGAAAAAGTATACGGGCTTTGAAGGCAGACGGACCACCACCACTTGGGAGCTGTGTGACCTGGGGCAAGTTACTCACCTCTCTGACACATCACTTCCTTCATCTGCAAAGTGGTGGAAATGATACATGTAATTATAGCTTTCAAGAGATTGTACAAAGATTAAATGAAAGAATACATGTAAATAAATAAAGCCTCTAACACAATGCCTGGCATACACCACAAATGCGTGATTGCACGTGTGCTCAGTTGTGTTCGACTCTCTCTGACCCCACGGACTATAGCCCATCAGGCCCCTCTGTCCCTGAGATTTCCCGGACAAGAATACTGGAGTGGGTTGCCAATTCCTCTTCCAGGGGATATTCCGGACCCAAGGATTGAACTTGCCTCTCCTGCATCTCCTGCAATGCAGGCAGACTCTACCGCTGAGCCACTGGGGAAGCCCAGACCACAAACGGTTGTTACAATAGTGTGCCTGAGGTTTTTCCTTGACTTTGTAAAAAAAATTCAGTTGTTACATTTTTTTCCCTTCTAGCACAAAATAAAGTAAAGTTGACTCTTCTCTTCCTGCCTGTCCAACTCCAGCCTCGTCTTATGATTTGAATCAGGGTCAAAAAAAAAAGAGAGAGAGAGAAAGAAACACCATCACCATCACCCTTGCAAAACCCCAAACAAAAAAAACTTGAGTGCTTACTATATGGGATCAGGATCATGCTAAGTGCTAGAGCAGACAAGAACACAGAAAAAGGATGATCTCTGTCCTCATGAGTCTTGCAATACCAATAAGAAAGTGAGATCTCCATAGACAAAGCAACTAGAATAAAGCTTAAAAAAAAAAAGATCCAGTATGAGATGAGACGATGCTGACAGAATCACCATGGTGACGCACAAGAGGGAAGAACGATGTGGGTTAGAACAATGATGAGGAATTGATGCTTTCAAACTGTGCTGCTGCCAAAGACTCTTGAGAGTCCCTTGGACTGCAAGGAGATCAAACCAGTTGATCCTAAAGGAAATCAACTCTGAATATTCATTGGAAGGACAGATGCTGAAGCTGAAGTTCCAATACTTTGACCACCTGATGTGAAGAGCTGACTCATTGGGAAAGACCCTGACGCTGGGAAAGATTGAAGGCAAGAGGAGAAGGGAGTGGCAGAGGATGAGATGGTTAGATAGCATCATCAACTCAATAGGCAGGAATTTGAGCAAACTCAGGAGATAGTGGAGGACAGAGGAGTCTGGTGTGCTGCAGTCCATGGGGTTGCAGAGAGTCGCACACGACTTAGCAACTGAACAACAAGAATAATGCTCAAATTCTCTATGGTGAGGGAACACTTTTAACTTTCAATCCATCATGAACCAAGAAATGGTCCTGTTGCCTGTGGCTATAGAACATCTGGGGCCACATCCAACTCATCACTTGAGTTTGACAGCACTCAGGGGCTCTATGCTTTGTCAACAAGAAGAATTCATTAGTCACGTGCTTAGATGCTGGGGTGATACCAAATTGCCCAAGTCTTTAAATGCTATTCTCTGCTCATCCTGTTGCAGATTGTAATAGTTTTTAGACTAGTTTTGAACTTGTAGTCTGTGGACTACTCTCCAAGTTGTTTAGAGTCGGACCTAAGGGGCAGGCTCTTGGTTGTTGTAGAAGGAGAAGCAGTGCACAGATAGAGAAGGTCTAGGGGCTGGAGTGAGCCTTGCATGGACTGGGATAATTATTTTGATCACAACTGGGAAAAATCAGTAGAATTTGGGGCAGGACCTAAAAACATAGAGCAAGCAACTCTACATGTCTAAATTTGCTTCTATTGTTCAATCGTTAAGTCATGTCCGGCTCTCTGCAACCCCGTGGACTGCAGCACACCAGCCTTCCTTGTCCTTCCCCATCTCCTGGAGTTTGCTTAAATTCATGTCCATTGATCTTATGATGCCATCCAACCATCTCATCCTCTCCAGCCCCCTTCTCCTCTTGTCTAAAATTTTTCCCAGCATCAGGGTCTTTTCCAATGAGTCAGTTCTTCACATCATGTAGCCAAAGTATTGGAGCTTCATTCAGCTTCAGCATTAGTCCTTCCAATGAATATTCAGGGTTGATTGCCTTTAGGATTGACTGGTTTAACCTCCTTGCTGTCCAAGGGACACTCAAGAGTCTTCTCCAACACCACAATTCAAAAGCATCAATTTTCGGCACTCAGTTTTCTTCATAGTCCAACTCTCACATCCATACATGACTACTGCAGAAACCATAGCTTTGACTAGATGGACCTTTGTCAGCAAAGCAATGTCTCTGCTTTTTAATACACTCTCTATGTTTGTCTTTTTTTCCCAAGGAGCAAGCTTCTTTTAATTTCACAGCTATAATCACCATCCGCAGTGATTTTGGAGCCCAAGAAAATAGTCTGTCACTGTTTCTGTTGTTTCCCCATCTATTTGCCATTAAGTGATGGGACCGGATGTCATGATCTTAGTCTTTTGAATGTTGAATTTTAGGCCAGCTTTTTCTCTCTCCTCTTTCACTTTCATCAAGAGGCTTTTTAGTTCTTCTTCACTTTCTGCCATAAGGGTGGTGTCATCTGCGTATCTGAGGTTATTGATATTTCTCCCTGAAATCTTGATTCAAGCTTGTGCTTCATCCAGCCTGGCATTTCACATGAGGTATTCTGCATTTAAGTTAAATAGCAAGTTGACAGTATACAGCCTAGACATATCTTTCTGAATTTGAAACCAGTCCGTTGTTCCATGTCCTATTCTAACTGTTGCTTCTTGACATGTATACAGGTTTCTCAGGAGGCAGGTAAGTTCAATTCAGTTCAGTTCAGTTCAGCTCAGTTGTGTCTGACTCTTTGCAACCCCATGGACTGCACTACTTCCAGTCCAGGCTTCCCTGTCCATCACCAACTCCTGGAGCTTGTTCAAACTTGTCCATTGAGTCAGTGATGCCATCCAACCATCTCATCCTCTGTCATCCCCTTCTCCTCCTGCCTTCAATCTTTCCCAGCATCAGGGTCTTTTCCAATGAGTCAGTTCTTCACATCAGGTAGCCGAAGCATTGGAGCTTCAGCTTCAGCATGAGTCCTTCCAATGAATATTTAGGGATGACTGCCTTTAGGATTGACTGGTTTGATCTCCTTGCTGTCCAAGGGACTCTCAAGAGTCTTCTCCAACACCATAGTTCCAAAACATCAATTCTTCGGTGCTCAGCTTTCTTTATAGTCCAACTTTTACATCAATACATGACTACTGAAGAAAACATAGCTTTGACTAGATGGACATTTGTCGGCAAAGAGATGTCTCTGCTCTTTAATGTGCTGTCTAGGTTGGTCATAGCTTTTCTTCCAAGGAGTAAGCATTTTAATTTCATGGCTGCAGCCACCATCTGCAGTGATTTTGGAGCCCAAGAAAAGAAAGTCTGTCACTGTTCCCATTGTTTCCCCATCAGTATGCCATGAAGTGATGGGACTGGATGCCACGATCTTCGTTTTTTGAATGTTGAGTTTTAAGCCAGCTTTTTCACTCTCCTCTTTCACTTTCATCAAGAGGCTCTTTAGTTCTTCTTCACTTTCTGCTGTAAGGATGGTATCATCTGCCTGTCTGAAGTTATTGGTATTTCTCCCGGCAATCTTGATTCCAGCTTGTGCTTCATCCAGCCTGGCATTTCCCATGATATAGTCTGCATATAAATTAAATAAGCCAGGTGACAATATACAGCCTTCACACACTTCTTACCAAATTTGGAACCAGTCTATTGTTCCAAGTCCGATTCTAACTGTTGCTTCTTGACCTGCATACAGATTTCCCAAGAGGCAGTTCAAGTGGTCTGATATTACCGTCTCTTGAAGAACTTTCCAGTTTGTTGTGATCCACACAGTCAAAGGCTTTAGCATAGTCAATGAAGCAGAATTAGATGTTTTTCTGGAATTCTCTTATGTTTTCTATGATCCAACAAATGTTGGCAATTTGATCTCTGGTTCCTTTGCCTTTTCTAAATCCAGCTTGAATATCTGGAAGTTCTTGGTTCATGTACTGTTGAAACCTCACTTGGAGAATTTTGAGCATTACTTTGCTAGCGTGTGAGATGAGAGCAATTGTGCAGTAGTTTGAACATCCTTTGGCATTGCCTTTCTTTGGGATTGGAATGAAAACTGACCTTTTCTAGTCCTGTGAACACTGCTGAGTTTCCCAAGTTTGATGGCATATAGAGTGCAGCATTTTAACAGCATTATCTTTTAGGATTTGAAATAGCTCAGCTGGAATCCCATCATCTCCACTAGCTTTTTTTGTAGTAATGCTTCTTAAGGTCCACTCAACTTCATACTCCAGGATATCTGGCTCTAGGTGAATGACCACACCATTGTGGATTTCTGGGCCTTAAAGACCTTTTCTGTATAGTTTTTCTGTGTATTCTTGCCACCCCTTCTTAATCTTTTCTGCTTCTGTTAGGTCCTTTTCACGATAGAAGATAAACTTCAGGAAGCTGGGAAGGTCTGACCCTGGAAGCCCCAGAGCCTAGCCCAGTGCTTTGTATATAGTAAAGTGAAAGTGTTAGTCATCCATTTATATCTGACTCTTTTCTACCCAATGGACTATTGAGCCTGCCAGGCTCCTCTGTCCATGGAATTATCCAGGCAAAAATACTGGAGTGGGTACCCATTCTCTTCTCCAGGAGATCTTCCTGACCCAAGGATCAAACCTGGGTATCCTGAATCACAGGCAGATTCTTTACTGGCCAAGCCATCAGGGAAGCATGTATACAGTAGGCACACAATAAACAGATGAAGAATTGGCAAAAAAAAAAAAAAAAGCTAATGAATGTGCTTACTAATTGTAGCCCATTAATTTCACCTTTTTCTTGTTTATACTCTGACTAGAAATATTTATATGCTTTATATGGTTACTGTTATGAAGAATATGTGAAAAGAAAATTAAGAAACACTGGGAAAATATGTGGGGTAAAAACTTGATCTATGTGGTAAGAGAAAAAACAGAGCCTTAGTATTCATAGGGGATATGTTTTAAGGTCATGGGAATAGAGAATTGTCACATAGGAAGATGCCTGAAATATCTTTATATTATTTGGTAATCATTATGGGAGGTAGAAACATATTTAGATATGGCTGCCTTTTTCTCTTCTCCTCCTTCTCTCCTCCAAGTAAAAGCCAGACATGTTTTCATAAGCTGAATTAAACTACTCTGGGGAATTCATTTACCAGTATAAGGTTATCTTTGTTCACTCACTTAACCAACACTTGTGGGAACATACACTGTTTTAGCTTCCGGGAGCACAACAGTCATTAAAGAAACTTGGTTTTGACCCGCGTGGAACTTCTGTGCCCAGTGGGGTAGTAGGACAAGATAATAAAGCAGTAAATAGATTTACTGCTGGTGATAAATGCTATGAGATGGTGTGACATAGAGTAATGAGAGGGAGGTTACATTGAAACCACCAAGAATGAGAAGGCAACCACCAGAACAGCCAGGGAAAGAGCAGAGGTGGCCAGAACATCATGACCAAGGGAAGAGCTTCACACAGTCCATTCCTCTGATGGCATCTCTCACCACTCGCCTTGACTCACTGGTCCTTGAACACGCCAAGCAGGCTCTTGCCTCAGGCTCTTTGCCCGTAGTGTCTTCCAGCACTCTACTTGTTCGCTTGACTCAGATCTATGCTCGATAAGGTAACGATGCTACCATGATATCCCTTCCTGTGTTAATTCAACACATATTGATTGAGCATCTATTGTGTGCCAGGTACTGCTTCAAGCCCTGGGGGTAGATTGATCAGATGCAAGATTAGTTTCCTGCTTTCACAGATCCTACAGTCTACTTGGGAAGAGAAAAAAAAACCAAACACATAAAATGTCAGATAGTGGTACATGTAAATGGATGAGAGTTTCTATTTTAGGTAGGGTGATCAGAAGAGGCTTCCTTGAAGAAATAAGGTTTGAGCAGGGAGCTGCATGATCTAAGTAAGCCATGAGAAGACTGGGGACTGGGTGGGGGAAAGTGGAGGCAGAAACACAGCAAATTCAAAGTCCTAAGACAGAAAGTATCTTTCAGAAGACCACAGGAAGCAAGGACTTACCTGGCAGCCCAGTGTCTAAGATGCCACCGCTCTTCCAATGCAGGGGTCTTGAGTACTATCCCGAGTCAGAGGACTAGATCCCACATGCTGCAACTCAGGGTTCCCATGCTGCAGCTAAAGATCCTGCATGCTGCAGCTAACACTCAGTGCAGCCAAATGAAAAAAAAAACCCACAACAACAACACAGGACACTATCTCAACAAAGCTGTCATGTAAAATTCCATTAAAAATGTTGTGTCCCACACAGCTATATTTCAAATGGATAACCAACGAGAACCTACTGCATAGCACAGGGAACTCTGCTTGATGTTATGTGGCAGCCTGGATGGGAGGGGAGTTTGGGGGAGAATGGATACATGTGTATGTATGGCTCCGTCCCTTGGCTGTTCATCTGAAACCATCACAACATTGTTTGTGTTGTACACAAGTAAGCTACTTGTACTGCGCTTAGTTGCTCAGTCATGTCCGACTCCTTGCTGCGACCCCACAGACTTTAGCCCGCCAGGCTTCTCTGTCCATGGTGATTCTCCAGGCAAGAATATTGGAGGGGGTTGCCATGCCCTCCTCCAGGGGATCTTCCCAACCCCGGAATCAAAGTGGAGTCTCCTGCATTGCAGGAGGTTTCTTAACCAGCTGAGCTACCAGAGAAGCCCATCTGTTACTTGGCTATACCCAATACCCAATACAAAATTAACATTTTTTTCCTTTTTTTTTAATGTTGTGTCCCTCCAAAAGGATATGCTGAAGTCTCAACCCCCAGAATCTTACAACGTGATCTTATTTGGAAAAGGGGTTTTACAGAAATAATTAGTTAAGATGAGATCATAGTGGAGCTAGGTGGGCCCTTCATCCAATATGATTAGTGTCCTTAAGAGAAGATCATGTGATGATGGGGGCAGAGATTGGAGGGAGGCAGCTGCAAGCCAAGAAACTCCAAGGACTGTTGGCCACCACCAGAAGCTGGAAGAGGCAAGAAAGAATCCTTCCTAGAGATCCAAGGAGGATGGCCCTGCCTACACCTTGACTTTGGAGCTGTGCAACAATACGTTTCTGTTGTTCTAAGCCACCCGGTTGTGGTGCTTTGTTACAGCAACCCCAGGAAACAAATACAATGCCTATTAGAAATTCAATGTCTGGAGTTGGGAGAGTCTGTGGCTTAGAGGTCAGTTTGAAGATACAATTAGAACACCATTAGCAAATAGACTGGCCTTCACTATAGAGAAAAATCCACCAGTCTGCTACAAACAGATGACTGGAGTTATACATATGTGAACAGAGGTCAACTTTTGAATTAGCAAGATGGTCTATACTCTAAGACACCTACACAAATTTAAGAGCAGAGTGATCACCATAGTATCAGATTAAGTCAATGCCATAGCAAGAGCAAAGCAGAAAAATCACCATATGATGGTAAACCATTAGACAATAAAAACAACAGTATAGGGACTTCCCTGGTGGTCCCGTGGCTAAGACCTCAGGCTCCTAATGAAGGGGACCCAGGTTCAATCCTTGGTCAGGGGATTAGATCCCACATGCCACAAGAAAGACCTGGGGCAGTCAAAATAAATAAATATTTTAAAAGCAAAAAAAAAACCATAACACTAAATTCATGTTCCAATGAACATAATAAAAATGTCTTCAGTGGTGAAAATGGGACCAATAAACATATGTAGTGGTACCTGGAATCTCAATGCTTACCCAAGTGACAGAATTAAATATCAAAGAATTAGAGAAAGTAACCCAGGGTGATACAAAAATGTGACAGTGAGCAGGTATAAATGGAGAAAACTGGAAGGTCAAAGTCAACTTCCTTTAACTGTATACAATCTCTCTCCTAAAAGCTTCCGAATTCTAGAACAGAATTTGGTGATAGTCTTAGATCTAAATAAAACCCCAAAAATGATTGAAAAGAAAAGGTATCTTGAAGTAATCTAAACCCACACACTAGGAAACAACATTCTAGAAGGTGATAAAATTCATAACATCAGACTATTTTTCGTAGTGACTAATATAACATATTGACTAAGATAACACATCAATTTACAAAATGCTATCTTAAATTAGGGCTTCCCAGGTGGCACAGTGGTAAACAAAAATCCTCCTGCCAATGAAGGAGACGCAAGAGACGTCCTGATCCCTGGGTCAGGAAGATCCCCTGGAGTAGGAAATGCAACCTACTCCAGTATTCTTGTCTGGAAAATTCCAAGGACAAAGGAGCCTGGCAGGCTGCAGTCCATGGGGTCTCAAATGAAAGGTCCTGTTCATTAGGCTCTTGGGGGTGAGGAAAGGTTACCTGGGAAGACGGTCTACCATGGTTGGCCTGGCTCACTGTTCAGGCTGGGCGCAGAGCTCCGGCCCCAGACCTCAGGCCTCATCTCGAGGGAGTGGGCTGGGTTTTTCCTGGAGAAGCTGTTGTTCCCTTTACAGAAACTTTCCTACAGTTTATTTTTTCTTTTCCTTTTCTAAAAAGTCTCTGAAGATGCCCATTTTTAACGAAATCTCATTGCATCTAAACTCCGGGTCCAAATTTGTATTCCAGCAGGCTGATAATCAAATTAAAAACTGTGTAGAATCCGTTCTAACCAACAATGATTCTCAGACTCCAGTGACTGTAAGTGGGTGTCTGGCAGCAAGAGGGATTTCCTGCCTGCTGTGTTTGATGAAATCTCTAGTTATGACATTGTTATGTCACCAAGACACATAGCTTGCCAAACCTCATCCAGGACATTTATGTGGGTTTTCCCGAATTCCCTTCAGCAGCTTAAATCCTCGATGCGATTGCCAGCTACCAGAGAAATTAAACAGGGAATATTCAGGAAATCTAAAGTGACTAACAGTTTGCAGTTGCACAATCATTTCTCACAGCCATTTTCCATGGCTGGGAAACAAACTTGAGGGTACAGTGGAACCCAGGAAAGTGTTCACACAGTCTGAGGTCCAGAGTCTACAGACATTGCAGACATTTCTGGTTCTGTCCTGGAAGGACAGGGTGTTTCTGTCATAAACGTCTCTGCCTGGGGCTTGTTTGATGAAGTCCCAATAGTCACGATTAAACACAATCTGAACTGTATTAGCAAAGGTCAATGTTTAAGTCTTATAGGTACATGATCACCTTTCCCTCTTAAAAATAATGAATTCCTAGTGTTAGGAGCTAGCCAAATCTGGCATCACTTAATAGTGTTACAGGACCTTCAGAGATAAAGGTGTCCAGGAAGCAAGTATGATTCTTAGGAAAGTAGAAAAGATCAATGTCAGCTGTCTAAGCTCATTCCTAAGTGTATGCAAACAGAACAACCAAAGGCCAGAAAACACAACATATTGCTGTTTGAAATGGGCTGAAAAGATACCTTCCACAAAATGGAAAACAAATTTTTGGATAAGGATTATAGACTTCTGGAATCCCCTCTATTTTTAGACATAATAAGAACCAAAACCTTCCATGAAAACTTGACTTTTTATAATAGGCTTAATTAATCTCAGACTTTCCTGTGGCAGTTAATTTATATATAAACTGAGTTATATATTAAGTTGTTTATTTGCAAAATAAGTAGCATGCACTATCTCTGTTCCCATTCATCCTGTAACTAACCAATAGAGGTGGGGGTGGGGGAACTCAGACTCTCTAAAATCCTGCTTGAGTAAAGTGTCCTTTGTATCTGCAGACCCATCTCACAAACTCATCAAGTGTTACACTCAGCGCTTGTCTACCCTCCAGGATATGTGCTGCAGCCAGATGGAAATTCCACTGACTAAATTAAAACACACTAATTGGGCATCAAATTTCTCCTGAAAATGTTCCTTCCCAGCATCACAGATGAGGTATCGTGTGGGTGTCGGATGTACAACTAAGAGGAAATTCATTCTTTCTGCACAAATAAATCATTCAGATTCACTTTGCTAAACTTTCTTATTGGTTCCTGGAAATGATCAAACTTAGGGTGTGGGAATCTAACTGCTCAAACATTCAAAAGGTTTATTCAGTGAATGGGAAAACAAGAGTAGTCGAAAGGAGACAGCTAAATCATTTACAATAGATAAGATGTGGTCTTCTGCAAAACAATACTAGAAAGTCAAAGGCTACATCTGGGACACAGAGGTGTACAGATCACATAACAGGGGATGTGCACAAGTATTTTTGCCCTTCAAATAATTTGCTAAATGTTTTGAAGAACCAATTTTAAGACTTTCTGTTCTAAGATTAATTCCTAATTTGTAGTGTTACCAAAAACACACTGTATAACAATAACCTTATAGTCAAGGAATTATCATCAATATATCATTCAGGTTCATGAATTGCAATGACTATAACAGCCCTCTAGCTTTTGTACAGCTTTCATGATGATTAAAGGATAACTTGAGGCACCTTCCTTGGTGGTCCAGTGGTTAAGACTCTGCTTTGCAATACAGGGGACTTGGGTTTGATCCCTGATTAAGGATCTAAGATCCCACACGTTGCAGAGCAACTAAGTCCAAGTTGCACAACTACTGAGTTATCAAGCTGCAATAAAGATCACACATGATGCAACCTAAATCTTGCATGCCAAAACTGAGACCCAAAGCAGCCAAAGAAAGAAAAACACTTTTTAAAAAATAAAAATAAAAGACAACTTGAACCTCCAAATTTTGCTCAGACTAGTTGACCTGACCTAAACGCCACTGATGATGTTTATTTTGTTTTATATTGGACTATAGTTGATTCACAATGCTGTGTTAGTTTCAGGCATACACAAAATGAACTGGTCATACATATACGTATGTCTATTCATTTTCAAATTCTTTTCTCATTTGGGTTATTACAGATTGAGCAGAGTTCCCTGTGATATACAGTAGATCCTTGTTGTTCATCACTACAGTAGTGTGTATACATTAATCCCAAACTCCCAATTTATCCCTCCTCCCAACCTTTCCCCTTTGGTAACCATACGTTAGCTTTTTATGTCTGTGAATCTCTTTCTGTTTTGTAAATAAGCTCATAACCAAGGATGTTTATATATAGACATTAAAAGGTTCTGGATTCCTGAGATCAAAGTCAACATCAACAGTGACGAACGAAGTTAATAGCCTTTTGACATAAATTCAGGCTTAATAGGAAATGATGAAGATATCACTTTCTCTCCATGGTCTTCCTCCCCCAAACCAGTAACATCACGAGAAAAACACTTTTAGAGGGAGATTAGACAAAATCCTGACCAGTCCTCCTCAAAACTCAAAGATCATCAAAAACAAGAAAAATCTTAAAAACTGTCACAGTACAGAGGAACCTAGGGGGACATGAAGACATAAGGCCACATAGTGTCCCTAGGTGGACTCCTGGAACAGAAAAAGTACATTAGGTAAAAACTAAGAAAATCTGAATAAATGATTCACTTTAGCTGATAACCTATCAACATTGGTTCTTTAATTCTAAGTACCATAAAGTCTATTTTAAACATACTTATGGCTATTTTTTTATATGCCATAGCTTCATGTTTATTGGTTCAAATAAAAATTATATAGATAGAGAAAACTGAGAGGAAAAAGAGTAAGATGAAAGTACTAAAATGTTAACATCTGAGAACTCTGGGTGAAGGTCCTAGAGAATTCTTTGCATTAACCTTGCAACTTTTCTGCAAGTCTGAAATTATGTCAAAATTTTAAATAATTGTCATAAAAAAAGAGATATGTACTAAAATGTATATACATATATGTGTAACATGTGCAATAGACAATGAATTAATTCATCAATATATAAATCATAAGAAAAAACAAATGCCACAATAAAAAAAAGAGAAATGAGCAAGTAAGTCACAAAGGAAATATGAGAGCTAACCATCATATGCATGTGTACATATATATATATGTACATATGGATACACACATATATATACACATATATTCAATGTATATGTATATATATACATATATCTGTGTATATATATTCAACTTCAGTACCAATAGGAGAAATGCACATTTTCTGAGAGCTATGCAAAAATTTTGTCTAATAAAGCAACCCTCAGAAACAAGAAAAAAAAATCTGAAATTAACCCAGAACTCCAAAGTTGAAGAGCATATCATTAGCTGAACACCTAGTAGAAGCATCTACTAGGTGTCCCAACAATCTGGTTGCCATTTAGCAACTGAAAAAGTTTTGAAAGATGATCCGTCTCTTTGACTCAACATTTTCTTTACTTGGTAGAATTTATCCTAAGGAAAGAAGCAGAGAGATGGAAAATTACATACAAGGCAGTTCATTATAACATTATTTAGGGGACTTCCCTGGTGGTCCAGTGGTTAAGACTTTGCCTTCTAATACAGGGGATGTGGGTTCAATCTCTGCTCAGGGAGCTAGGATCCCACATGCCTCCTGATCAAAAAAACAAAACATAAAAAGAAGCAATACAGTGTAACAAATTCAATAAAGACTTTGAAAATGGTCCACATCAAAAAATCTTTACGGAAAAAACATTACTTATAATAATATTATGTTCAGAGTCTAATACTCGGGACTGGTTAGTCATCATACGGATACAATCGTGCTGTACCCATATGATGGATTATGAAGTAGCTATGAAAATATCCTGTTGTGAAAGGGTGCTTAGTGACAATGGGGATGATATCATTGTTAACAATACATGTCCTGTCAACAGCAGTTATCTTTGGGTGGTGTCATGATTTTGTGGGCAGTAACTTTCAGATACCATGAAAAGAGATTCAACATGGGTTGTAGGATATAAGCACAGCTGCGATTCTATTCTTGATGGAATGCAATGGCTTTCATGGAGGCTGATGAGCCTTAAGAAGAGCTGAAGATGAGAAATGGCATGGGCTTCACAATAAAATACTGAATTTTCCCAACTTGAAAAAAACCTATATATGCATCCATTTTGCAAATATCTAAGTAACTGCTCTAGTCAAAATCGTGTGCTAGGGGCTCTGTGAGGGAAGTGGAGGAATCTACAAAGTTGGATAAGGGATGTTCTCTGTCCTAAACGAGTTTACAATTAAGCAGCGATGGTCAAAACAATTTTACAAATAACTATAATACAAGGCAGAACACTGGAGGAGAGAGCATATCCAATCGAGATGAAAATTAAGGACAGGGTATCTGAGAGGAGATCTGCAAGGAGACTCATTTTTTAACTGGCTGCCGTTGCCATGGGAACCAGTAGGGATGAAATGTACAAGGATAGTACAGGGAACAGAGTGAAATGGGAGAGATGGGGGAAAGGCTTATTCAAGAAAGGAAGTAGAGGACTTCCCTGGTGGTCCAGTGGTCAAGACTCTGCCTGCCAATGCAGGGGACATAGGTTCGATCTTTGGTCTGGGAAGATTCCACTTGCCTGAAGGCAACTAAGCCCGTGTGCCATGAGTACTGAAGCCTGTGCCCTAGAGCCTGTGCTTCACAAGAGAAACCACAAAAATGAGAAGTCCAAAAACTGCAACTAGAGAAAGACATACTGCAGCAACAAAGACTTGGTGCAACCAAAAATATAAATAAGTAATGTTTTTAAGAAAGAAAGGGAGTAGAGGGAGCTAAGGATTGGAAAGTTTCGCTAAAGACAGAGATTACAGAGGCTTAAACACCCATCTAAGAAGTTTGAACTTAATATGTTAAGTAAAGTGAAGTGAAAGTCGCTCAGTCGTGTCCAACTCTTTGCAACTCCATGGACTATACAGTCCATGGAATTCTCCAGGTCAGAATACTGGAGTGGGTAGCCTTTCCCTTCTCCAGCGGATCTTCCTGACCCAGAAATTGAACCAGGGTCTCCTGCATTGCAGGTGGATTCTTTATCAACTGAGCTATCAGGGAAGCTCCTGTTAAGCAAAAGTAGTTATTAAAGTTTCTCCCAGTGATTTGAAAGTCTGAGAAAACCTGCTACCTCAGTCTGTAAAGAATCTACTTGCAGTGCAGGAGACCCGGGTTCAATCCCTGGGTCGGGAAGATCCCCTGGAGAAGGAAATAGCAACCCACTCCAGCATCCTTGCCTGGAAAATCCTGTAGACAGAGGAGCCTGGCAGGCTGCAGCCCATGGGGTTGCAAGGAGTTGGGCATGACGTAGTGACTTTCACCTTCATTTTCAAGATGAATCTGACTCCCATTGCTGACTTCCATCCAGAGAAAACTTCCCAGTGCAGAACATGCAACTGCAAGCAAAATATTCTAAAACATCCTAATAAATATGTTGCTGAACTGGCAAAAAAGTAAGTAAAATCTTCAGAGATCTGACAAAAGAAGAAAGCCTGACTCTAAGCAGGTAAGAAAATGATGAAGTTGGCATTTGCTCTGAGGGCATCAGCCATTTCCTGATGGCCTAGACCAGAAGTCAGAAAACTATGGCCCAGGGACTAATCTAGTTTATCACCTCTTTTTGTAAATAAAGTTTTATTGGAACCCAGTACTACCCATTCATTTATGTGTTGTCCCTGGCTGCTTTCACTCTAAAATAGCAGAGATAAGTAGATGCCACAGAGACCTCGCGGTCTGCAAAGCCTAATATATTTACTCTGTGACTCTCTGCAAAAAAAGTTTGCTGACCTATATGCAAAACAGAAAAAGAGACACAGAAGTACAGAACAGACTTTTGAACTCTGTGGGAGAAGGTGAGGGTGGGATGTTTTGAAAGAACAGCATGTATATTATCTATGGTGAAACAGATCACCAGCCCAGGTGGGATGCATGAGACAAGTGCTCCGGCCTGGTGCACCGGGAAGACCCAGAGGAATCGGGTGGAGAGGGAGGTGGGAGGGGGGATCGGGATGGGGAATACGTGTAAATCTATGGCTGATTCATATCAATGTATGACAAAATCCACTGGGAAAAAAAAAAAAAGTTTGCTGACTCTTGGTCTTGAGTTTTCATGGGTTGAGTTTATGGGATTGGGGCAACAAAGCCAGGCATGTGCATAGAGTAAGATACCTCATGAAAGAGTGAATAAAATTGGGATCCTAAAAGGTGACACCTTCTATAGATGAATTAGGAGAACGCTTGTCTGAAGAGGGAGATGAAGGGGATATTTGCTTGTTCATATCTTAGCTGCGGTAGAAAGGAAAATGTTTTCTTTGAGAATTCCTAGCCCAAGTCCATCCTCAAATAGGTCAGAACCCACATTATCTCTGAGGTGGTCCAAAAAAAGATCTTAGCCAAAACTTCAGTTTATTCAAGTGATCCTATCTCAGTAGTGCCCCTAGGTGTCCAGCATAAACAAACAGGAATCCTTGAATTCCAATAGATAAAGTTCCAGAGAATAAAAGTTTCAAATCAAAAAGTACAAAATGCATGAGGAAACAAGTTACACAAGGGAAAAAATTGTCAACTAAGAGTTTTATATACATGAAACTATCTTTTAAGAAGGAGGGTTAAAAAAAAGGACATCTATAAGCCAACAGAGGAAAAGGAGTACGTCAAGGTTGTATATTGTCACCCTGCTTATTTAACGTATACGCAGAGTACATCATGAGAAACACTGGGCTGGAAGAAGCACAAGCTGGAATCAAGATTGCCGGGAGAAATATCAATAACCTTAGATATGCAGATGACACCACCCTTATGGCAGAAAGTGAAGAGGAACTAAAAAGCCTCTTGATGAAAGAGGAGAGTGAAAAAGTTGGCTTAAAGCTCAACATTCAGGAAACTATGATCATGGCATCTGGTCCCATCACTTCATGGGAAATAGATGGGGAAACAGTGAAAACAGTGTCAGACTTTATTTTTTTGGGCTCCAAAATCACTGCAGATGGTGATTGCAGCCATGAAATTAAAAGACGCTTACTCCTTGGAAGGAAACTTATGACCAACCTAGATAGCATATTAAAAAGCAGAGACATTACCAACAAAGGTCCGTCTAGTCAAGGCTATGGTTTTTCCAGTGATCATGTATGGATGTGAGGGTTGGACTGTGAAGAAAGTTGAGCCCCAAAAATTGATGCTTTTGAACTGTGGTGTTGGAGAAGACTCTTGAGAGTCCCTTGTACTGCAAGGAGATCCAACCAGTCCATCCTAAAGGAGATCAGTCCTGGGTGTTCATTGGAAGGACTGTTGCTTACGCTGAAACTCCCATACTTTGGTCACCTCATGCGAAGAGCTGACTCACTGGAAAAGACCCTGATGCTGGGAGGGATTGAGGGCAGGAGGAGAAGGGGACGACAGAGGATGAGATGGCTGGATGGCATCACCAACTTGATGGACATGAGTTTGAGTAAACTCCGGGAGTTGGTGATGGACAGGGACGGCTGGCGTGCTGCGATTCATGGGGTCACAAAGAGTCGGACACAACTGAGCAACTGAACTGAACTGAACTGAACTGATAAGCCAACAAAAACTGATAGATCTTTTAATTAATATATCACCCCCAAAGGAATGTTCAAAAGAAATATATTGCAGAGAGAGAGCAAACTAAGCAGAAAAAAACAAACATCAAGAGTAGACCCACAAAGACTGCCTACATTGGAATTATTAGATACCAAATGTAAATCATTATGTCTACTATAATTTTAAAAATAAAAGAAAATATCAGAGAAGAAATTATTAAAAATGAACAAGCATATTTGAAATAGAACCAAATACAATATCTAAAAATGACAAATATGACATTGATATTGTTGTTGTTCAGTCACCCAGTCATGCCTGACTCTTTGCAACCCCATGGACCGCAGCACACCAGGCCTCCCTTTTCCTTACCATCTCCCACAGTTTGCCCAAGTTCATGTCCATTGCATCAGTGTAATAACACTGATATTACAAAGCACATTAATATTAAGTAGCAGATACAGTGAAAGAGAATAATAACAGATTGGAAGATAGATGTGAAAAAATTACACAAAATCCAACACAGAGAGACAGAAATAGAAAGTACAAGAGAGATAAGAGACATAAAGGACAGAGTAAGAAGGTTTATTACTCATCAAACTTACAGAAGGAGAGGAAAGAATGGGGAGGAGGCAAAAAAAATAATGCCTAACATTTTCCCAGAACAAATGAAATACAACATTCCTCAAATATAAATGAAAGAACTTCCATAAACCAGAAATGACCAACAAAAAGAAAGTCTTTAAAGACAGAAAGAAAAGATGATACCTGCAAGAAAAGACCATTAAACTGACAATTTTTCATCAATAATGATAATATTAAAAGACAGTGAAATAACACTTTCAAATTTCTGAGGAAAAATTGTCAACTCAGAGTTGTACATACATGAAACCATCTCTTGAGAAGAAGGGTGATAAAGAAAAACATTACCAGCAAACAAAAACTGATAGAGTTTTCAATCAACATATTACCTTCAAAGGAACTTTCAAAAGAAATATATAGTAGGGAGATAGAAAACAAACCCTAAAATAACATCTGAGGGACAAAAAGGCATGATGAACAAAAAAGATATAAAGTAAATCTAAATAAATATTGACTGTATAAACAATGATAACAATGTCTAATTAGTGGTGATGGAGAAAGGGAATACAATTATAGACAATGCACTGAAACATGGGAGGCAGCAATTTGAGTTAACATATTCCCAAAGTATTCATTGCATTTTTCAGGAGGATAAAAATAATCGTTTTAGACTTTTCTATGTCAAGTATGCATTTTACAGTCTATATAAACATATTAAAAAAGAAAAACAGAGGGTATAACTTCTAAATTGGGTTGAGAAAAATATAATAAGTACCAAAAAAGCAAGAAAGAAGAAAAAGAAACTCCCTAAAGCAAGACAAATAGAAAGTTCAGAATAACATGGTAAAAATGAATTCTATTTGTCAGTAAATATATCAGTAATCACAATAATTATTAGTAACTATACCCCCACTTAGAAGACAAAGATTAATTTTTCATTGTAGCTCTGTGCTTTTTACAAGACTTTTTATCTAAGACTTAAGGGAACGCAAAGATTAAAAAGAAAATATTGGAAAAGATTCACTAACATACTAAGTAAAAGAAAGCCAGTATGACTATAGTGATATCAAACAAAGCAAACTGGAAAGCAAAACTTATAATTAGGGGTAGAGATTCATTCCATAGTAACAGAATGCTCAATTTACCAGGCATTTTAAACAATCCCAAACTTGTATGCACCTAATCATATAGTCTCAAAATATCTAAGTAAAAACATCAACAAAACTACCAACAAGACTAGAGAGAAAGGAAAGACTAAGAGCAGGTAGCATAAAGAAGGCTACCCAGGCTTGATGAGCTACCCAGACTTCCCTTGAGCACTGAAACCCATACTTCCAGGATTAGTCCTCAGACATCTAGGACTGCTGCCAGAAAATGGTCTTTGTCAGCTCTCTTTGCAAATTACCTTCAGCCAAAGAAGACGATCTTGCCCAAGGTTACTTCTACTCCCAAGGGCAACTCACATCCAATGACTGACTGATAAGGACAGAAGGAATACAAGCCCAGTTCCCTTGTCCGTGTTGGAACAATCTGTCTAAAGAGCTTTCCACAGGTTCAGGAGAGGTCTGTATCACTGCTCAATGTCTTCTGCCCAAGTCTGCTTCTTCTTCCTCCCTTCAATAGATCCCAAGAGCAAACTCTAAAAAAAAATCCTCAATCTCAAAACCTTCCCAAGAAAAGAAATCCACAACAGGTACCCAAGGGAGAAGCACTAGTAAGAAATTGAAAACACGGAATGAAAGATCAGGAAGGAAGATAGGGTTACCATTAGATTTAGGTCCAGTGCCTACAGAGGGGATCACAAAACTTCAGGGATAAATGAGATGGCTAAATTAGAAGCAAGTAAAGACAGTTTCAGAGAATACCTACAGCTAAGTGTTCAAGGAAGAGAAGGATGGGTGACTGAGGAGGGGCATCAAAAAGGTGTGATAACATAGGGGACTTTCCTGGTGGTCCAGTGGTTAAGACTCTGCCTTCCAATGCAGGGGGCAAGGGTTCAATCCCTGATTGGGGAGCTAAGATCCCACATCCCACAGGGTAAATAAGCCCATGCACCACAACAAGAGAAGACTGCACACTGCAGTGAAGACCTGGTGCAGTCAAAAATCAATCAATAAATAAATAAAATAAAATTTTAAATAAATAAATAAAAGTGTGATAATAAAACCTTGATATCATCAAGGTCGAAGGACAGAAAACATGAAGATATTTGTAAGTTAATGTTGAATGCTTAACTTATAGATAAGAAAATTGTTGTGGCCATGTGATGTGTATGGGCTTCCCAGGTGGTGCAGTGGTAAAGAATCTGCCTGTGAATGCAGGAGATGCAGGAGGCAAGATTTCAATCCCTGGGTAGGGAAGATTCCCAAGAGTAGGAAATGGCAACCTGATCCTTACCTGGAAAATTCCATGGACAGAGGAGGCTGGCAGGCTGCAGTCCAAGGGGTCACAAAGAATCTGACACGACTGAGCACGCAATACAGCAGCAACAGCACATGATGTGTAATGACACGTCATTGTAATCTTACTGTAGACAACTAGTTCATTCTCTCATTTTACTGTGGGGACGACCACCTCCTCTAGTCTTACCCGATGTGCTTTGAATGGCACTGATTCTACTCCTGGCTCCAAAGGTGCGCTCTTGTTCCGGTTTGGACAATCTGAGCATTGCATTCCTTGGCCTTCAGTTTGAACTAGTGAGAGTAAGATTCAGGGCTTTTGTTCAAACTGTGAAATGAGCTCTTTCTTTTTTTAATCAGCTGACTCTATAGTTTGCTGGCAGCCACCACACCACTGAGGAACCTCAAGATGAAGTCAGTACAAAAGAGGACAAAGCCACAAGTGAGATAAAGTCCTAATCGGGGTGACATCATTGGAGCACCTGAATACAGCTGTGCATGTAGCTACACAACCTCAGACTTTTCCGTTACTGAACCACTGAATTCCTTTTTGTCTCCCCTTTTTAATCAAGAGTGAGTTGGATTCTCTTTCGCTAGCAAATTAAAACATTCTAAATGATAGCATGAGGATAGCTATTCTATTTTTGATTTTGTATTCCCCTTTTCACTGTACATGACAGTGGAAGAACTGGGGGGTGATTAAAGCAAATTAACTGCCCTAGGTTTGAATCCACAGTTATTAGTTGTGCAACCTTGGGCATATTACTTAACCTCAGTCATAAACTAGATATAGGAATAACATGTACCTTATAGGATTGCTGTGAAAGTTAAATTAATATTCATAAAATCCTAAGAAGGGCTTCCCAGATAGTTCAGATGAAAAAGAATCTGCCTGCCAATGCAGGAGACGTGGGTTTGATTCCTGGATTGGGAAGACCCCCTAAAGTAGGAAATGGCAACCCACTCCAGCATTCTTGCCTGGAAAATTCCATAGACAGAGGAGCCTGGTGGGCTACAGCCCATGGGGCCACAAAGAGTCACACATGACTGAGTGACTGAGCCCAAAGCCCTAAGACAGCATCTTGGTAATGCTGGTAATGCAGTAATGCTGTTTACTAATTCTTGGTAAATGTTATAAAACTGTTAGCTATATTAGTTATTATTATTAGGTGGTGCTAGTGGTAGAGAGTCACCCGAAGTACTGAAAACTAAGAGAAGAATACTGGAGTGGGTTGCCATTCCCTTCTCCAGGGGATTTTTCCAACCCAGGAATCCAATCCAGGTCTCCTGCATTGCAGGCAGATTCTTTACTGTCTGAGTCTCTAGGGAAGCTGAAAACCAAGGAGCTGACCCTAAATCTGTGCATTTGTCTTTCCCTTTTCTTCTTATTTCGCATTCACTTTGTAATCACTGCCAAGCATTGGTGCAGGTCTCCACATCCCAGGATTAGAAGAACTGATGCCCTAACAAGAAATGATAATGCAGAACTAGGAAGATAATTTAGCCACCACCACAGCCCCCAATTAAAACTCTTTTGGTCACACAATACCCATGGCAGTAACCGTGACATCTCTAACATGCAAACTTAAACCTTTTCAATGTCCACTCTCCCCTCTTTTAGCACCGAGTCTGAACTTCAGTTCTATGATGACCTACAAGATCTAGAACTAACACCCAAAAAAGATGTCCTTTTCATCACAGGGGATGGAAATGCAAAAGTAGGACGTCAAATGATACCTGGAGTAACAGGCAAGTTTGGTCGTGGAGTACAAAGTGAAGCAGGGCAAAGGCTAACAGAGTTCTGCCAAGAGAAAGCACTGGTCATAGCAAACACCCTCTTCCAACAACACAAGAAAAGACTCTACACATGGACATCATCAGATGGTCAATACCAAAATTGGATTGATTATATTCTTTGCAGCCAAAGATGGAAAAGCTCTATACAGTCAGAAAAATAAGACCGGGAGCTGACTGTGGCTCAGATCATGAACTCTTTATTGCAAAATTCAGACTGAAATTGAAGAAAGTAGAAAAAACCACTAGACCATTCAGGTATGACCTGAATCAAATGCTTTACGATTGAACAGTAGAAGTGACAAATAGATTAAAGGGATTAAATATGATAAACACAGTGCCTGAAGAACTATGGATGGAGGTTCATGACATTGTACAGGAGGCAGTGATCAAGACTATCACCAAGAAAAAGAAATGCAAAAAGACAAAATGGTTGTCTGAGGAGGCCTTACAAATAGCTGAGAAAAGACGAGAAGTAAAAGGCAAGGAGAAAAGGAAAGATATATCCATCTGAATGCAAAGTTCCAGAGAATAGCCAGGCAAGATAAGAAAGCCTTCCTCAGTGACCAATGCAAAGAAATAGAAGAAAACAATAGAATGGGAAAGACTAAAGATCTCTTCAAGAAAATTAGAGATACCAAGGGAACTTTTCATGCAAAGATGGGCACAATACAACAGAAGTGGTATGGACCTAACTGAAGCAGAAGATATTAAGAGAGGTGGCAAGAATATACAGAAGAACTACACAAACAAGATCTTAATTAATCCAGATAACCACAATGCTGTGATTACTCACCTAGAGCCAGACATCCTGGAATGTGAAGTCAAGTGGGTTTAGGAAGCATCACTACAAACAAAGCTAGTGGAGGTGATGGAATTCTAGCTGAGATATTTCAAATCCTAAAAGATGATGCTGTGAAAGTGCTGCACTCAATATGCCAGCAAATTTGGAAAACTCAGCAGTGGTCACAGGACTGGAAAAAGTCAGTTTTCATTCCAATCACAAAGAAAGGCAATGCCAAAGAATGTTCAAACTACCTCACAATTGCACTCATCTCACATGCTAGCAAGGTAATGCTCAAAATTCCCCAAGCCAGGCTTCAACAGTATGTGAACCAAGAGCTTCCAGATATTCAAGCTGGATTTAGAAAATGCAGGGGAACCAGAGACCAAATTGTCAACATCTGTTGGAACACTGAAAAAGCAAGAGAGTTCCAGAAAAACATCTACTTCTGTTTCATTGACTACACCAAAGTCTTTGACTATGTGGATCAAACTGTGGAAAATTCTTCAAGAGATGAGAATACCAGACCACCTGACCTGCCTCCTGAGAAATCTGTATGAAGGTCAAGAAGCAACAGTTAGAACCAGACATGGAACAACAGACTGATTCCAAATTGGGAAAGGTGTATGTCAAGGTTGTATATTGTCACCCTGCTTATTTAACTTATACGCAGAGTACATCATGTGAAATTCCAGGCTGGATGAATCACAAGCTGGAATCAAGATAGACAGGAGAAATATGAATAACCTCAGATATGCAGATGCCACCATCCTTATGGCAGAAAGCGAAGAGGAACTAAAGAGCCTCTTGATGAAAGTGAAAGCGGAGAGTCAAAAAGTTGGCTTAAAACTCAACATTCAAAAAATTAAGATCATAGCATCCAAGACACTTGCTCCTTGGAAGAAAAGCTATGACTAACATAGACAGCATATTAAAAAGCAGAGACCTTACTTTGCCTACAAAGATCCATCTAGTCAAAGCTATGGTTTTTCCAGTAGCCACATATGGTTGTGAGAGTTGGACCGTAAAGAAAGCTGAGCACCAAAGAACTGATGCATTTGAACTGTGGCATTGGAGAAGACTCTTGAGAGTCCCTTGGACTGCAAGGAGATCAGACCAGTCAATCCTAAAGGAAATCAGTCCTGAATATTCATTGGAAGGACTGATGCTGAAGCTGAAGCTCCAATACTTTGGCCACTTGATGCAAAGAACTGACTTATTGGAAAAATCCTGATGCTGGGAAAGATGGAAGGCAGGAGGAGAAGGGGATGACAGAGGATGAGATGGTTGGATGGCACCACTGACTTGATGGACACGAGTTTTGAGCAAGCTCCGAGAGCTGGTGATGGACAGGGAAGCCTGTCCTGCTGCAGTCCATGAGGTCAAAAGGAGTCAGATATGACTGAGTGACTGAACTGAACTGAACATCTAATGGCAGAAAGCGAAGAGGAACTAAAGAGTCTCTTGATGAGGGTGAAGGAAGAGAGTGAACAAGCTGGCTTAAAACTCAACATTCAAAAAACAAAGATCATGGTATCCAGTCCCATCACTTCATAGCAAATAGATGGAGAAATAGTGTAAACAGGGACAGATTTTATCTTCTTGGGCTCCAAAATCACTGCAGACAGTGACTACAGCCACAAAATTAAAAGACACTTGCTTCTTGGAAGAAAAGCTATGACAAACCTTGACAGCATTTTAAAAAGCAGAGATATCACTTTGCCAAAAAAAGTCCATATAGTCAAAGTTATAGTTTTTCCAGTAGTCATGTATGGATGTGAGAGTTGGACCATAAAGAAGGCTAAGCACTGAAGAATTGATGCTTTCCAAGTGTGGTGTTGGAGATGGCTCTTGAGAATCCCTTGGACTGCAAGGAGATCAAATCAGTCAATCCTAGGGGAAATCAACCCTGAATATTCACTGGAAGGACTGATGCTGAAGCTGAAGCTCCAGTACTTTGGCCACCTGATGCAAAGACCTGACTCATTGGAAAAAGACCCTGATGCTGGGAAAGATTAAAAGCAAATGGAGAAGAGGATGACAGAGGATGAGATGGCTGAATTGCATCACCGACTCAATGGACATGAGTTTGAGCAAGCTCCAGGAAATGGTGAAGGACAGGCCAGCCTGGAGGGCTGAAGTCCATTGGGTCGCAAGGAATCAGACATGACTTAGTGACTGAATAACAACACATACTGAATCCTGACTGGGACCAGACCATGATCTAAATACTTTTAGGTGTATAATCTTATTTATCTGAACAGTAACCCTACGGAGTATGAAGTACTGTTAGCCCCACCTCATAACTAGTGACAGAGTGGGGATTCAAACTCATCCCTCCAAATACAGACCCTTCATCACTGCACCATTTTCCTTCTTCTTTTATCCTGAAGAAAAGAAAATATCTCTTACCGAGGAACAAACTTGGTAAAATCACACCACATTGGCCTTTTAAAAAATACTATTTTTATTTCTTTGGCTATTTCAGATCTTAGGGCTTCTCAGGTAGCAAAGTGGTAAAGAATCTGCCTGCCAATGCAGGAGGCCCAAGACACGTAGGTTTAATCCCTGGGTCAGGAATATCCCCTGGAGAAGTAAATGGCAACCCGCTAAGATATTCCTGCCTGGAAAATTCCATGGACAGGGAAGCCTGGTCCACAGGGATGCAAAACAATTGGCCATGACGGAGCACACACACAAGCACTGGCTACATACTGGCTCTGTAGGGTCTTACTTGTGGCTCGTGGGATCTTTAGTTGTGGCGTGTAGGATCTTAATTCCCTAACCAGGGATCGAATCCAGGCCTCCTGCACTGGAAGCAAGGAGTCTTAGACACTGGACCTCCAGGGAAGTCCTCATACCAAGTTATTTTAGAACTAAATCCAAAGAAGTAAACAGCTCTGTTTTCCTGCTTTCATACAATGATGTAACTTTCCATATACGTTGTGTGTGCTAAACTATTAGCTTGTGTCTATATAACCATACCTCATCTATGTTGGTGGCAGTGAAGGAGTGAAATATTTCTGAAATCTCTTAATGAACAGCTGACATTAATATTTTTAATTAATTAATTAATTTGGCAAGGGGCTAGAGCACACCCTACTGGCCAGCTCATGGGAAATACAGCATTTACTTGGAAGAAAATGTCATGTTAAAATTTGGAGATAAAAATCAGATTAATGTTTCAAAGAAATTTGAAAAAAATTGTCTTATAAACATCTATACATTAATGTATCTATGGGACAATAAAAAAGGTTTCAAGTTCAAGAAATGGGATAAAGCCAGAAATATAATAACTGCCAATAGCATCAAATGTTTGTTAAGGGAGCATTAAATGAAAAAGTGGCCCAGTTAAAAGAAAAGTATACAAACAGCCTTCCAAAACTCATACTAAGCAAAGACAGGTAAGCCCTGGCCCTAACACTTAAACCAGTAGACAGATAAATTAAAACCAGCCTGTTTGGTCTTTTCCCAGGCTGAATATACTGCATAAATATATATGTATATATATATATTTAGGGGAAAAGCTAAGAAGCTGAAGTAATATCCCTGGGGAAAATGGAAGTTATAAAGAGAATCTTTTTCTGTGAAACTTCAAATGACTGCTAAATTTGAAAGCTCCATGCAGACTTTGATTCGATGAGGCAACCCTCATGGGTGAATCTCAGCCCTTATCAGTGTGAGTGTCTAAAATAATCCACAAAGTTTATTGGAAATACTGTATAAATAAATATATATATACACATGTATATTTCCAATACATACATATGTGCATGTATCTATGTGTGTGTGTGTGCCCAGATGTTTCCAAAACATAAAGTGACAACTAAACAAATGACCTATACGAAATGCAATTCTTTTAGTATCATGTATTTTTTAGTTGCACACATCTATAAATTAGTTTTTTGAAAGTGCATATCTACATATATCATGAATAGAAAAGGCTCTAGGACTAAGCAGGTGATGCAGAAAGTATCTCACTTTAAAATATGTCTCTATAAACAAGTCAAAATACAAAAACATCTGGAATCAAGATGAATAAATGCCAAATTGTGATCCTCTTCTACAGGATTCACATAATATCAAAACAGAAATTCAGAAGGGTTGCAAGGACCCTCTCTGGCACAATGTGAGCTTACACACGACTTGCGAGGATGCTGGGAGAGGACAGACAGGAACAATGTCCTCAGGAAAGCAGAGATTGTGATCCTAAGATTTCTGAGCCAGAACCTCCCCCTGTTCTTACTCCAAGGACAGCCTCTTCTTACTCTGAAAGAAGCACAAATGCAAAGTGACAATCTGGGTCAATGTGATATAAGTCTAATGTTCTAGATGCTATGTTTAGAATCTTTTATATTAAATAACATCAGATAATATAAATTCCTTGGGAGATGACCTCAAAATTAGATGGATTTGGAGAGATGTGAAAAAACATCCTGACTTTAAATTTCTTCCTTACTGGAGATAATTTAAAACATGCTAGATTCAGTACAAAGAAGGTACTTTTTCCCCTAAATCTCTAGACTAGTGTTCTAATCTGTGAAAAGTCACCAAATGATCACTTGATAAACACAAAAGGCTCATTTCAACTTGCTTAGCATTTTCCTTTTGAACTCTTCCCCAAATATTCCACAGTATTATTGACATGCTAGTGCTATTACAAAATATCATTAATAGAGTCTTAGATAAAAGATTTGTGGGGTTAAGCCTTCTCATGTAATCCATTCACAGCTGAGAAAGCCATATTATGTGAATATCATTATAAGCAAAATTCAGTAAGCCATCAGCTATAACTGGTTTTTCCTTCAAAATGAATAAATCAAAATGTTTATTTTGGGGAGGGGGATAAATTAGGAGTTTGGAACTAAAATATACTCATTATATCTAAAATAGATAATCAACAAGAGCCTACTGTATAGCACAGGAAACTATACTCAGTATCTTATAATAACATATAATAGAAGAGAATGTTAAAAAAAATAATACATATACATATATAACTGAATCACTTCATTGTATTTCTGAAACTAACACTACATTGTATGTCGACTCTATTTCAATAAAGAAAGAATTTTAAGATGTTTATTTTGCAAGTTTTAAATAGATTAGAAGAAAAAAATTGGATTCATGAGGAATGACTCCTGTGATTTTGTGGGGTTTATTTTTTTTTTTATAATTTACCAAAACATTAGCCCCTCATTCGGCTCCCAGCTCCCAACCCTATAGTGAGTATCCTGTTGATCTTCTTTCTCCAAAGAAGGGGTGTGTTTGATGGTTGCTCTAGTGATTATCACTGTTTAATGAATGGGAGAATGTAAAAGCTCGCCAATAAGGCCAAAGCACAAATTACAGCTGTATTGTGGCGAGTTGAAATAGTGCAACTAGGGTTCCTTTTGGGTGAAACTTGAGCTCAGCTAAGTCCCCATTCATTAAATGCTGGACTGTGAGGTCTGAAAAGACATTCTCTGGCAAGTTCTCATGTTGATCCCTTTTTTACACTGATAATTGTTGTATGGGTAAGCTGTAAACTTTAGTGAAACCAAAATGGGGGGGGGAGGGAATCTGTGTAACTGTGAATCAAAAAACCTAGTTGATTTGGTAAAAAAAGTTAGCGATTAGTTATGCCTAATTGCCATCATTTCCTAAAATAATACCAAATGGCAATAAGAAAACTTAACAGATGGAACAGCTGAACTGTTGATAAGTAGCCTAGACATGAAAATGACCCAAGAAAATGACCCAAAGGAGCCCATCAAAATGGGGGGATAGAGTTCTCTTGGCTAAACATCTTGCACATAAAAGAGTTTTCTTGTTTTATCTTTCTTTCTTTTCTTTTTTTTTTTTTTTTTTTGGTGTTTAAGGCCTTGAATTCAAAATTAGGCCTCTGAATTAAATTTAAAAGAAAGTAAATAACAGTGCCGAGAAAGCAAATCACTTCATGCAGTGTAAAGTTAATAGTTAACCTGAAAATGAGGTCGCCATCTCATTCCATATGTTAAACTACCCCAATTAGGCAGCGCTAAATGTCTAACTATCCGGCATTACTTGCTGAAATGCAAAACGGCCTCTGCAGAAGAGACTAAAAAGGTCAGCAGGAGGTCTCCGGCCTCTACCCAACAGAGTACCATTCAGGGGATTTGTTCTAGTTAAAACTGGAGGGTTTCCGTCTGTTTGCTTTTTTTCTTACTTTAGTTACTCTTGGTTTGTTATCATTTGTATTATTTATTTTACGGTTAAACTATAAGCCTAAGTTGCATCACTGGCGCCCTGAGAAACCTCCTCCCGCCGGCTCGCTGGTGTTTTGTCCTTGGACATCAGTGGCTGCCCTGATGCCAAGAGATGTTGAGGTCTGTGTGGGTCTATTATGTAAACAAGAGATTGGAACTCAAGTGGACACCGGGTTGAGGGTGGGGGACACCTTCTGGAAGCCCATGGGCGGCCTTATCCGGGTCAATAGCCAACCGGGCCTGGCCTCCATGTGCAGACGTGTGGTCAGAGGAGAGATGGCCAGACACCCTCACGAACGTGGCCTCGCTGACCCTCGCTGTCTCACACTGTGCCACTCTGCCCACTCTATCCTCCGATGCCCCGCTCTGTCCTTCCTTATCTTGCGCAGACCCTTGATGCCCCGCGCTGTCCCTCCCACTCCTCGGCCCGCGGGCCTCGTGGTGACCGCGGGTCCTGCAGGCAGGAGATGCGCCCCCCACCCCCACCCCCGCCACCCCAGGCCGGCCCGCAGAAGCTCCGCTCGCCTCCCCGCGGTGCCCTCGGCCCACCCACGCGGCCCGCGGACCGAGGAAGAGAAAACCCTCCGCAGGGCTGCAAACGAAGGAAACCCCGTGCGAGGCATGGCGCCGCCTTTGGTTCGCGCAGGAACCGCGGCCGAGGCCGGGCGGCCTGCACTCTTCAGAGGAAGATTCAGAGGAAGGAGTGCCCGGAGCTGGGCAGCGGCCTCCCGGATTCGGCAGAGCAAGGACGCCCGAGCCGCAGCAGGCCAAAAACACGTCCCTCGGGAGACAAAGACTGCTTCCCTGGCGAGGGGCCACCCGACGCCAGTGGACCCCACGCGAGCACCTTGACCGCGACATCGCCCCTTTAAGCGGATCGAGGCCGGGATTGGCTGCGCGGCGGAGGTGGGGCGGTGAGCGGCGACGTCACGGCCCCGCCCCCCGCGCTATATATTGAGGCGGCGGCGGTAGCGACGACGGCGGCCGAGTGCGAGCTTGGAGTGCGAGCGGGAGCGAGCGGCTGGCGTGGGGCGAGGCGCCTGCGCGGTGTCGGGCCCCTGAGCCCGAGGCGCTGAGACAGCCGGGACGGACATGCGCGGGAGGGCGCCGTGGGGCAGCCGCGGCTCTGCTGGGGTAAGGGGCCTATGGGCCCGGGGCGGGAAGGGCGGCGCCGCGCCCCTCGGGATTCCGGGCGGCTCCCGACGCGGGGCGGGTCCCCGGGGCATGGAGAGGGTCTCCCGACGCGAGTCTCCCGGGACGGAGGGAGGGGCCGGCCCGGCGCGCTGGAGACGCGCGGCTCCGGGAGCGGCGAGCCGGGTCCTGCGGCTGCGGGTTGGCGGCGGCCTCGGGCTCTTTCCTCCTCTTTCCCGGGGCTGCGCGAGTCTGGTCCGCACCGCGCGCCCGCAGACTGGGTCCGAGAGTTGCTAGGGGCCGGGGTCGGCGCGGGTTCTGACCCGCGGTCCCACTGCTTGGTCTCAGAGACGACAGTCATCCCCAGTCGGTGTACTTAATTCATCCGAGCAGCCCGGTGCCCTCCTCCTCGTCCTCCCAGGAACGCGATTCTTTGCTAGAACGTCCTAAATGCTGTCTCAAAAGGGAAAGAACTGCAGAATTGTGTTCGAAACGTGAACGCTTATTAGATATTTCGCCTGTGTGCGTGTGTGTATTTATATGTATATCGTAGTCTTGTACAAATTAGATGACTCTTTCACCAGGATTAGTACTGTATTGGTGCTTGCAAAGTCTTTATTAGGATTTCGTCATTGCTTGAAAGAAACCAGTCTCTTACCTGATAAAAAATATGAATAGATTGTTAGTCATAAACTTAAGTGCAGTCAGAATAGAAACTGTAGCTTTAAAAGAGATGTGTTGGTGACTTTAGGTACACCTGCAACACAGGTAGGGCAAGACTGGTTTCTAGGCAACTGTCAGGGGTGAAGAAAGGTGAGGTTAAAATGCTTTTTCCCCCCCTTCTTTTCTGGAGAACAAGTGTTCTGCAAAATTTCAAGCTTTTATAAATCTGTTAAGAATGCAGTGAGAAAGCATTTGTTGAGGAGACTGAGGCATCTGATTAAGTTCACCATACCTTGTCTTGCTTTCTTTTTTAAACTGCATTTCTGTTTTTTTGTTTGTTTTTCCTTTTTCTTTTATTTTTTAAACCTCACCGGAATTATGTAGCTGTAAGTGAAGATTTCCTTAAAGGCATTTTGATACCCATTTCAGGAAATGACCAAATTTTGTTAAGACCAAAATGAAAGAAATCAGGTCCTTGTTAACAGGCTGACGGTGATTGGTTATCAGTATGTTATCAATCAGTCAGGCTCATTTGCAGGTATTAGCAAATTTGAAGAGAATTACAAATTGGTTATAGCACGGAGTTCATTGCCTTCATTTCAAACACAGAGGTTTCCTTTTCAGCTGTGTGTTCTTGTGGACACTCACTGGGACTAACAATGTATAACCCAACAGATACTAGATTGTAGACTCCTTAAGGGCAGGAACCCTGCCTTGCACAGCTTCTGTCTTAGGCAGCTTTGCACATTAGTTCATGATTGATAAATAGTTGCAGGAAAGCGTATTTTACATTTTAAAATTCAGCAGGATTGCACCGGTCACTGATAAAGCTCAGAAAGCAAATCTGCTTTTTTCGAATGGCTGTTATGAAATGTCTGAATTATTCGTATTTTTGACAGATAGGGAGACCTGGCATTGTCATGCACTGGGTTTCCTACGTTAAGTTCACAGTGGACGCTAGTCGCTCGGTTCTGTGAGATTTAATTACAGTGTACACCTGAGTTTTTGTGTGGAAAGAGCTCTTAACTGCCGCTCCTCGGAAGCCGAACCAGGTAGTTCTTCCCTTCTGCTGGTAGTAATGGTAGCTTTTAAAAGCAAGCCACCCAAATTACAGGTGCAATCTAACATGCTGGAAACTGACCTGAATGTCTGCATACCATCAGGTTTCTTTAGAAAGATGAACAGAGGAGGGGAAAGGTGGTGCCAAGGGTAATTCCAGGAATTTGAATGTCACAGGCTCCCTCTAGCAGAGGCACAACTCTTGATCTAAATACAGTTGAATCAGTGCAGCAGCATCAGGGTTCCTGGAGTATCCTTCGGTGCTGCTGTTTGGTCTCGCATTTTAAAAGCTGATGGATAACCCACTAGAGAAACGAAATCTCGTTGTGGCATTCTGGCATTATCTGCACAGCATAAACACATGCTTTGTAAAGACAGATAAAATTGGTGAGTTTCGAGGGTTCTGAACCTAAGTGACTAGCTTCATACAGCAATTATTTTAAGGTAAGGGAGAATTAGCATGGGATTCAGATTTCGGAAGAGGGAAAAACAGAGTTCTGCCATTTGGAGTCACTGCTGATACTTGAATGCAGTCCCTTGTACCATCAAACTGGGCAATATTACCAAAAGGCCATCGAATATATTTTTTAAATGTGGGGCTCTGGCTACATGAGTTAGCCCTTTTCAACTCCAGAGTGCCATGATTCCACAAAACATTACAGTCTAACAGAGGACACAGTAGGAAGGTAAGGATGAGAAGATACTGTTCCAAGAGCTCTTGCTACATAAAGGCCCCCCCAGAATATGAAACTCGACGAATCACAGGTTGTCTTTTGAAGATACTGTTCCCCCTGCATGAAATGCTATCCTCCTGAGTCTTCTCACGGCTGCATTTTCTTCCTCCTTTAGATTCGCTTTTGAAAAATCACGCAAGAGAAGCCTGCCTCCACTGCCTGCATGAATAGGTCCTCATCCCTCCTTGTCCTCTTACTGTTCCCCATTTGGTCCCTTGGCAGTGACCACAATCTGAAACTGCGTGCCTGCCTGTTAGCTCTTTCCTCGCTAGACTGGGCTTTCCTTAGGCAGCACCATGTCCTTTTCGATGAGCGTTGTATCTAGTCAAAAAGAATAAGCATCTGGTAGCTATTTGTGAAAATATCAGTGAAACCCTGCCCTCTTAAGAACCCATGAGCTAAACACAGGAGCTGAGTTCAGTCTTGCTCTACCCAGTGGACCAGCGCTCAGGTCCTGTTCTGTGCATCAGTCTTCCCACCTGTAACCAAGAGGAGGAGAAACCAGACACTAGAAAGGAGAGGTGGGGAAAGTGTAGCGAGGAAGATGCTGGACCATGCTGGACCTTTAGCAGATAGGAGGATGCTTCACCTCACTTCACTCCCTCTGCAAAATGGAGATCATGATCCCTGCCTCTTCTCTTCTTACAGGGTTGTTGTGGGAATCGAGTGGGATGACAGGTTAGAAAGTGTTTTGTCATTTGTGGAACACTTTCCAAATACAAGACATTCTATCATTATATTCTGGATCTTACAGTAGAGCCTGATTATAAGACTCTATTGTAATAATGCCCCACAGAGATCCAGACTAGGAGTAGATTCAAAGGAGGCTCTCTGGGTGTATGTTGTGACCCCTTTTTATGGGTGAAGACAGACCTGCATTATTATCAAACGGATTATATGACGGCAGAGCATCCCTGTGTCACTAAAGGTCGAGGGTCTCAAAGAACTGTTTGAGGTGGTCACAGAATGTATCAATGCCTTAATCCCGCCTCTCCTTTTAGAGGATAGATAGGACAGAACTGCAAGTAATAACTCTTACTGGAGACTTGAGAGACTGGAGGTTAAATAGGAACTTTGACACACTAAAGGTTACCCAAGGAAAACTGTTACCAGTCAACAGAGCCCCAGGACAGTCTGTCTGAGCCCCCGGAAGACTTGGGCTCCATAGTGGCTCAGATCACCCGTCAGCGAGGTGTGTGGGAGAACCTGGCTCAAGCCTGGAGCCTGGGTCCCTCAGCTCTGTGCCTCCAGTTGTCTCTGAATGAGGGTAATCACAGGCACCCAGCTCCCAGGGCTGTGGATTAAGTTAGGTAATACACATAAAGCACTTAGAACAATGCCCGTCAGATAAGCATCCAGGGAACTAGTGATTATGCTTGCTGGGTTTCTGTTCACTGTAACAATCCCAGGTTACCCACTGGGTGACTTAAACGCTCGTTAAGTAAATTTGAAGTTTGAAAGGCACGCTTCCCATCATTAGACTATTGTGCTCATCGTCATTAAGATTTGAATAGAAATCCTGTATCCCCTACAATTGGAAACCTACCATGCACGTGTCTGAAAGGAATAATATTTTTCCCTCCAGTGTGTCTGTGTGTTCTGCTGATGCTAGCGGTGCTCTGTAGGGAAGGGACAAAGGACAAAAGCATCTGTTCCTGCCGCGGGGTGTTTCTGCTGTGTCACCGGGGCTGTGTGGGAGACGGCGGGAGTCCAGAGGCTGGCAGTGACCATGGAGTTGAATAAATAGGTTTTCCATTGGCTTGCCATTTCTTAAAATACTTAGCTAGAAAATATTCTGAATTGCTCCTGAACTTAGGTCATCCGGCTTTGACTGTGACAGTATGAAGGTGAAATATTCTCCTGGTCACCTTGGTTTTTACCACCTACCAATGGGCTGTTACATACCAGGCCTGGAGCTGCAGGAGGACAAAATATGCCCATTCCCACTGCACTGGGCCACTTATGCCTTCACAGAAACCACTGAGTTTCGTTCCATGTTATTAACTTCATTCAACACCCTTGTAAGTCATCTGGGCATTCAGAGTGAAGCTGTTGATGCTTCCACAGAGTGGCCTGTACCTTGCAACCCCTCTCTTCCTCCTCCCTCCGCCCCCCGCCAGATCACACCTGTTAAAATCTGAGAAACACCCTGAATTAGAGCCAGTGATTTTTGAAGAGCCTTCTGCTTTCAATAAATCAACTCAGACCACACAACACCATAGCAGATGTGAACACGGAATGTGTTAGGTGAGAGCAAATCAGTAAGTTTTCTCATATTCCTAATAAAAGTGAAAACCCTCTAGAACAGCCAGACTGAATGTTCAGTGCAGATCGCTCGGCCATTAGTGCTGTAGACACTGATCACAGGAAAAATAGTGAGGTTTGGTTTTGTTTTCTTTTTAACTTTCCCAAAGGTGACTATTTTAGACATTTTCAGAATGAAAGATTAATTGGTTTCTTTGGTGGGGGGAGGGGGTGGAATCTAAAATCCTGGTATTTGTCACAGTCTGAAGTCTTTCTTTTTTCTCAAATTTTGGCTCTAAATATAGTTACCTGATATCTCCCTGGATATGGAAATTGTTAGGGAGGTAATTATTAAATGCAGCTGAGAAGACCATTTATCACCCTGAATAAACAGAAATCAGGTTCTTAAACCAGATTGAAAGAAGGAAATTACATCACACTTTTAAATAAGGAAGCACTGAGCAGAACTGGATGAGTCGTGTGACAAAAATGTGCCCCTCCCCCTCTCGTGGATTGCTTCTGAGATTTATTAATGAGATCTGTGGCCAGGTAAGCATATCTAGGTTACTGTCTTAAGGTAGCCTGGTTTTTTAAAGAACAGTATCAAAGAGGTTATCCTCAAACAAAAAGCATGTGATTTCACCTATTTAATAAAGAATGTGGAATGTGCTTTTGGGTGTACCTCCCTTTTTTTTTAGGAAAATGAACTTAAATTTAGCAGCAAAAACACAGTAGGTGCCTTATAATCCAGAAGAGAAGGTGACATTGTTTCTGTTGTTAGGAAGCCCCCACCTGATTGCTTTAACCAAGCATGTAGTAACAGCTGCCAGTGTGGAAAGTTACAGTGTTAACCATTTAAGCTTCTAATCTTTTTACTACCCAGTGTCAAAACCGTCCACTTTGGGTTTTGGAAATGAATTTAGTGAGCATTCCTTGTCGGCTCCATGTCCCTAGACTTGTTGTATTATAATTGAGCAGTGTCATCAAATGTTAAGTTTATCCCTTACAAATCTGTGCTTTTCCCCTTCTTCACTGATTTATATTATAAATTACATGAGTCTTTCATGTAATTACTTTTTTTAAAAAAATGAGATGAATGTTTTCTCAGAGTCCGGTTAATAAGCACATGTTAGAGATGAATGAGACTAGGATCTGTTGGAGGAGGGGAGGCGGAGAGTCCTGTTGTAGAAAATCAGGATGATAGAAGGGGACTGGGGCGCAGCACAGAATAATCAGGCCCTGGAGACACTTCTCTGGCTTTTCCGGAGAAGGTAGCGTGAGAAGCTGCCCTGAAGGACATACTGGTTTCTAACAGCAGTTTGGGGAAAGGAGAAGCAAGAGCTTGAAAAAGGTGGACTGGGGCCTTGTTCTGGAGGCCTTCAGTGGTAGGCTGAGCGGCATGTATGGAGAAGCCTTTGAAGGTCTTTGAGCAGCGGAAGATCTAAGCTTGAGCTTAGGCTAGGTCAGTTACAGAGATCCAGCGTGTAGGATGGATTGGGGATCTTCATAGCCAAGGCAGCTTAGGACGGAAGGAAGATAGATTTGAGAAAAACAGCATAGAAATAAGCTCTGGCCTTTGGTGATTCAACGCAGTTCTGCTGTGGCTCAGGATAAAAATGGTGCCTTTGGGAGACGTGTGATCTGCTTAGACTGTGAACTAGTTTGGGAAGGGAGTGTGGCAAGAGGGGTTTGGTTTGTGGAGTTCCAGATGCCAGGGGACCATCCAAGTGGAAAGGCAATCACCAGACAATAGGACATGCAAAGTGGAGGCTTGAGCCGGGGCTGGACCTGGGATTCAGGAGCTGTGATGCGGGGTTGAAGCCCTCTCCAGGGATCAGAACTCAAGGTGGGGCCCAGGTTGTTAGGAGAGAAAGTAAAGAGGCAACCTCAAGAAACAGATGGTTTTAGGGTTGTCCTTTGTTTTTCCTTGAATTAAAAAAAAAGAAATGATGTTAATAGGAAAAAGGAGTTCACACCTGCCATTGGTATTGAACAGCATTTTCGACCCTAAAAGGCTAAAGATTAGTCCACGTATTTCAGAAGAGCTACCATACCCAAGACTATGGATACCCTGGGCAGTGTGCTAGGCTGCCCAGATTGCCATCAGGTTTCATGTTTTCTGCGTTTCATCACCTAGTGCCATCTTGGACTTGTAGATTCTGGTTTTCCCCGGGGCGGGAGAGGGGGGTATCTTTTTGCAGTTGTTTTCCTAATTAATCGTAAGGCAGAGCTCATTTTACACATGTACGGGGACAAAATTCACAATGCAGCAGCATCAGCTTGTTTCCTTGAGCTCTGCACACATTTCTTTTAACTCGGGGTTGACCAATGGATGGATCCACCACCCCCACTCCAAGGAGTACACATATTGAATGCTTCTAGAGTTTTTTGAGAGGCATAAAAGAATTCCAGGTGGTTCCGTCCCCCACCCACAGTTCATTGCCTGAGGAACACCCTGTAGAAATTGGCTTCTGGACCTGGAGCAGGCTGCCCTCCTGGGAGTCCGCCGTGGGGAGTTATTCTCCAGAAGGAGAGAGAGAGAGCAGTGACACTGCCGCGGAGCTCCCCGTGCGAGCCAGTGGGAGGTTTGGACAGTTTCATAACACAGCCCATTCACAATTCCCCATTGAAATGTAGAGGCAGGTCACCTTCGATGAATGCACAAAGACACTATTGTGGTCACAAGCGAGCTGCCTCAGTGAACACAATTCTTTTTATACTGAAGAAAAAAAAAAAATTTTTTTTTTTTCCCCCTTAAGAAAGCTAACAAGTAGGTGATAGAAACAATGACCGAAAAATAACTTTTTCTAGAACATATACAGAATGTTAAGGGACCATTGACACGGAGGGCCAGGATTCCGAGGCCATTTCAGCAGAGGCGATGGTTACACAATCACTCTGTTGAAAGCGAAGATTTAGATGGCATTAGGAGTCTGACACACAGTAATTACTGGTAGTTCTTGTTGGCCTGCAGACAGGTGGGGGCTGGGCCTGCACAGTCCCCCGCAGCACTTTCCTGTAATCTGGATGGGCGATCTTCAAACGTGTGCTTTCAAACCACTTAAATACCATATTCTTCTTCCTCTCTGGCCTTTCATTTTTCTATCACCACAGATACGCTCCCTGTTGTCCTGCCAGCGCTTGTAGATCTCTTAGGAAGAGCAATCTAAACCACTGGGCAGGGACAGAGAAGAAGTGTCTAGCATATCTTTTTCTAAAGCTTGTGTTTAAAATTTTTTTCTTAGAGCTTAAATTGAATTCAAAGGAAGTAAAAACACATTTCGCTGTGTTCCTGACCTAAAAACCAACTCTGAAGAACAACAGAAAAGACCTCCCCTAAATAACTTAGATTTCTGAAATGATGGGTTTCCCCCGCTTTCTTTATCTTTAGAGAGTGATGAAAGATAAAGTTTGACTATTAGAAATAATATTATAAACCGATTAAGTCTCTGCCTAGTATATTCAAACAGCTGACTTTGGGAGAGTAAAAAAGCTGAGAAGTGGTAATTGGGCCCCCTGGTCCTTTGTCACTGAAACTACTGTCTCTACATTCCTTTTTATGAAAAAAAAAAAATAGTAATATTTGCAGAGTGTTTTTTTAGACCCTTAACTTAAAAACAATTCTGTGCCTTACATATAGTATACATTCAGTTGATATTGACAATACTAATAGTTTGATGGCGTTGTACAAACATACATTCAACAAACGTCTACTTACCCAGCACCTGCTCCTGTTCAGATGGTGATAATTAATGACTGGGACACAGCTTCTTTCCTGAGTTCACAGTCTCGTAGGGGGTGACAGATTGGTCCCTGAAACAGAACCCTGACCCGTGTGCCGCCTCCCTCTGCTCCACACACCCATCTCTCTCACACTCGTGTTGCCCACAGTCCTCAGCGCAGCACCCAGCTCTCTTGGTTTGTGCAAACACAGTTGCCAAGAGGACGAGAAGGGATCATGAAGTGTATGTACACATCACAGAAGGGGTCATTGTGACACACAGGGTCGACAGGGGATGTTCTCAACTTGTTCTAAGCAGATGGGAATATCTGAAAAGGGGGCAGAGATGGGTGCTAATCATGAGTACACCTCGCCAATGAATACAGGAAACTAAAGAGAGGGAGGGGGGGCTGAGGGGAGGGGGGGCTCCAGAAACGTGGCATCCCACTGGGGTTGGAGGAGTCTGAAGAGAGGGGAATTAGGAGAAATTGCGCTGACTTGGCCTCTCTCACCCATGCCTCGGAGCAAGGCAGCACATAAATTACTAGGCACTCCACCAGGGAGAATGCAGAGAATGCAGACATCAGTTTGCCTTTAAAAAGGAGGAGGATGCTGTCCAGGCCTCTGCCCGAAGCCGGTCATCCTGCAGAACTTGATTTTTTTACAGGAAAATGGGAGTGAGTGTCCTCTGTGCGTGAGGACTTCTCGATTCCTGCACAAGTAGTGACTGGAGAATTTGTCTTCCCAGGGCCCATCCCCACCCTCCACCACCACCCCCCAACCCTGAAATACAGAATCTAAATAAGTGCTGGGCTTGTGGGGTCATCAGGTGACAGCTGTAGACCCTCTGCTTCATCAAAGCATCGGGTCTTAGTGATCAGTGGTGCTGCCATATCGAACACAGTAATTCCTGAAATGACTTTCTTAGCTTGGGACAGGGTGGGGTGGGGTGGGGTGGGGTGGGGTGCAGGGAGTAGGGAATGAGCTCCACGCTCAGCACAACCACACACGGGCAGGTCGGTCTGCTAGGAGACTGGAGAGACGTCTGTGTGAGGCCTCTCTGTGTGCACCTGTCTGCCCCCCACGCCCAACCCCCCAAGGTCTGCCCTGGCCAGAGACGGACTGTTTCTCATTGGCTGAAAACATCTTAGTATTTACCGCATGCATGCTAAGTCGCTTCAGTCATATCCGACTCTCTGCAACCCTGTGGACTGTAGCCCGCCAGGCTCCTCAGTCCATGGGATTCTCCAGGCAAGAGTACTGGATTGGGTTGCCATTGCCTCCTCCAGGGAATCTTCCCAGCCCAGGGATTGAATCCACATCTCTTAATGATGTCTCCTGCATTGGCAAGGAGGTTCTTTATCACTAGTGCCACCTGGGAAGCCTGTATTTACCACCACTACCACCGCCCAAAAAAGACTTCTAATGTCTGCATTTAAGTAACCTTGTGAAAAGTAAGAACTCAGTGTATGACGTGCTGCGGTCCGTGGGGTCGCTGAGTTGGACATAACTTGGTAACTGAACAGCAGCAGCAGCAAATGTAAACATGACTGGGTGGAAGTTTGTAACTGGATGTTTCTGTTCTGCAGGCCTTGAAATTCTCTCCCCTCGAGTTCCTCATGCTTTGGGATTGTTTACACTGCTCTCAACCTCCTCTGTGCCCACCCCCCCCCCCCACCAGGGAATGAAAGCCACTGGTTGACTGTACGCATCCCTGGGCATCGCAAGTCTGAAGACGTCCCAGAATAAGGCACAATGTCCATGGCAGGAGTGGCTGCTCAGGAGATCAGAGTCCCATTAAAAACTGGATTTCTGCACGATGGCCAAGCCTTGGGGAGCCTGAAGGCCTGCTGGGGTGGCCGCAGTGAGTTTGAGAAGTAAGTGCAGGACGTGGGGCTGCCAGAGCCCCCGAGCGGGTGACGTCGGAGCAAGAGAGGGGATGTGGTTGCTACCTGTTTGTGACCCAGATGTCCGTCCTTCCCTTTCAGCGGCTTTTTAAACATCGACCCGATAACCATGGCCTACAGTCTGAACTCGCGGGCGCAGGAGCAGCTAACCTCCATCGGTACGTGTCCAGAGTGTCCTGAGAACCCGGGTGCCCGCGGCATGGGGAGAGGAGGCTGGCAGCCCCGAGGGAGCCTGTCCCCCAGTGCTGTTTTCTAAATGAGGAAGTGACTGAGGCCATTTCCGACAGGAGTCTGACCCCTAGTGGCAGCAGATCCTGAAGTCAGCGTGTTCTTGTCAGGCTCTCGGTGGCTCAGCTGGAGTCACTGGGTCTCTGTGTGGAGGCGTGAAGCCACCCCAGCCAGGAAACACTGAACTCTCTGGGACCTTAGACACGAGCTGTCTTCTTCCTTACTAGCTTCGAACACCTGTTTGAAAGTAACAGAATAGTACAGGTACTGACAGAAACTTAGACGAATTTGTGTATCATCAGCCCTTCTAGTGTGAACATCACGTCCCTTAGATTTTTGCCAAGGGCTGCCTGTCACATCACGGGTGAGTCCACCAGCTCTGGGTACCGCGATGGGCTGGGTAAGGCCTCGTTATCTCAGGCCTGCCCCACGTGTCCTGGGTGGCCCGTCTTGCAAATGGCCAGGTTGGTGTGGCCTGGCTCCCCAAATTACATGCTGCTCACCTTCCGTGGACTTCGCGCACGTCACAGAACCTGTCTGGGGCGTGTGGGCGTGCGCCGCGCACACGGCCAAGACGATGGAAGAGATAATTTGTTCTTTGAACCAGATCAGGTGCGTTCCCCGCCTCCAGGCCCTTGATTACACCCGCGGCAGTTGCCTGGGTGTGCTCAGCGTTCCAGCAGCTGGTGTTTCACCACGAGTGACCCAGCCGAAGGTGACAGGAATGCGGGCTGCTGGGGTGGGGTCCAGTCCCCGCCATGGGGAGAGCACAGGCCATCCTCCATAACCTCTCGCTTCCTTCCAGGGCGCACCTCCAGATCCACCCCAATGAGCAGCAGCCACTGTGCAGAGCCCGGCCCCCCTCCGAAGTCCCGCCTGCCTCCCCTCATCATCCCGCCAAGTGAAGGCTGGGGGCAGCAGGAGGAGGACCGGGTGGCGTGTGGACTGAAGAAGCTGGCGGTGAACGGGGTCTGTGCTGCCACACCCCCGCTGACCCCCGTCAAGAGTCCCCTGTCCCTCTTCTCCGGCCCAGTGCCCTGCGAGCGGGGCTCCCGGCCCCTGCCACCATTGCCCATCTCCGAGGACCTCGCCCTGGATGAGACGGACTGTGAGGTCGAGTTCCTCACCAGCGCGGACACGGACTTCCTTCTGGAAGACTGCGGGCTCTCCGACTTCAGAGCCGATGGCCCCGGCAGACGCAGCTTCCGAGGATGCGGACAGATCAACTATGCATATTTCGACACCCCAACCGTCTCCGCCGTGGATCTCAGCCAGGAACCCGACCAGGTGGCTGGGGTGCCGAGTGCCAACCCCCCTCCGCCTCAGGCCCACCGGAGACTGAGGAGGTCTCACTCAGGCCCCGCGGGCTCCTTCAACAAGCCGGCCATCAGGATCTCCAGCTCCGTGCACAGGGCTTCTCCCAATTCCGACGACGACAAGCCCGAAGTTCCCCCTCGGGTCCCCATCCCTCCCCGGCCGGCCAAGCCAGACTACAGAAGGTGGTCGGCCGAGGTCACCTCCAGCACCTACAGCGATGAGGACAGGCCCCCCAAAGTCCCACCAAGAGAGCCCTTGTCCCGGAGCAACTCCCGCACCCCAAGCCCCAAAAGCCTCCCATCTTACCTCAACGGGGTCATGCCCCCCACGCAGAGCTTTGCCCCCGACCCCAAGTACGTGAGCAGCAAAGCCCTGCAGAGACAGCACAGTGAGGGAGCTGCCGGCAAGGCGCCCTGCATCCTGCCCATCATTGAAAATGGGAAGAAGGTGAGCTCCACGCATTACTACCTGCTCCCTGAGAGGCCGCCCTACCTGGACAGATTTGAAAAATTTTTTAGGGAAGCAGAAGAAACACACGGGAACACCCCCGTCCACCCCATCCTGGCCAATGGCAGTATCTCTTCAGCCCCAGAAAAGCTGGACCTAAAGCCACGAGTGGACCTGGGAGGCCATGTGAAGCGCAAACATTTCTCCTATGTGGTTTCTCCTTAGACCCTGGAGTCCCAGCTCAGCAGAGGTGCCATGGGAGCGAGTGGTTCTCTCGCAGTTCCCCAGACCCGTCAAGGTTCCCTGGGAAAATAGTCCAGATCACAGGCTCAGAGAGTCGAACTCTCCGTCTGAACGGGAAGGGCTTAGTCAGGAGGTGCTGAGGTGCTGAGCATCCCTGACCGTGTGAGCGTCAGAGAAAAGTCTGCTCAAGCCTGTCATTTAAAGATGCGATGCAGGGAGGAAGGACAAGGGACACGCATATGTGTGCACGTTAGATGCCTGCATCTACACTTGTGATAAAATCATAGATTCTAGTTGCAAGTTAACCCAGTAGTTCTGTCTTAGAGTAATATATATTTAGAACAATAAAACTCAAGCTGGAGGATGGCTCCTGAGAGACTGAAAATTGAGCAAATGGGAGAGAATACAGTATTGTTTAGCTCAGAATCATAAAATATTATACATATATATTATTATTTTTTTGCATAATAAGGTTGAAGATTGCCAGCTCTGAGGCCTGTTCTGTTTTGTTTCCTTTATTTTTACAAGCAGTTTTTCCATGGAGGGCAGGCCATACATTCTTTCTATGACTTCACGTGCCTGGGTTAAGTCGTCCTGAGACCTAAATCCTGTAGGTCTTGCTGGAGGGATGGCAGCACCTTTGGTACCGTATTCTCACCTGTCCGGGTCTCATATGAAAAATGGGAAGGTAACAGAATAAGTCATTTTTCCTTACCATTCCTTCTCTGTTCCACCCACCCCCAGGAAACGCAGGACACATGGGGAAAAACAGACTCTTGGCCAGTGTTGAGGATGTCAGTTGAAGCAATAATGAAGCAGTCAGCTGTTGGGTTGAGAGTATCTGTGTGGAGATGTGTGTTGTGGGTTTCTTTTCTTTTTTTCCCTCCCCTATTTTAGTTGCATATGAATAAACAAATACAACACAAGCTGGCCTTGTGTTGCTGGTTCCTCTTCAGTATTTCCTGGGGATTATTTGCTTTCTAAGTAAAACCCTTCTGACCAACAGCCCAGTATGTCTTAAGACCGGAGGTCACATCATCTACTTTGGAAATTCTCACGGCAGGCTGCTCCACTCAGATCTGGTGAGACATAAAGCTCATGTTCCACTTTCACATGCTTTGCTGTGTTTATCTTGTGTAGAGCAGCACAGAAGAGATGGTGCTCATTAACAGAAGTACCTTACTACAATGTTCTCCACATTAAACAAGCTGTTTACAGTTTAAACTGCTGAGTGATGTTATTTGAGCTATTTAAAGCTTATATTTTAGTATGAACTAAATGAAGGTTAAAACATGCTTTAGAAAAAGGCACTGATTTCTGCATTTATGTGTACAGTATTGGACAAAGGATTTTATTCATTTTTTGTTGCATTATTTTGAATATTGTCTTTTCATTTTAATAAAGTTATAATACTTATTTATGACACCGTTAATAATGTTTCTTGCCTACACTCTTATACAATTTTGTGTCTCGAGTAATATGACAACTTGACCACTTTTAAGCAGAAAGGAAGATGTTTTAGAGTCTAATATACACTTGAAATTTACCATCATTCCCTAAAATCACAAATAATTTGAGTAATTTAGATTTAAGTAGTATACAGACAACAGCAAAAATGAGCTGTTTGTATTGACCTGTAACAATTAAAAGGGTCCTTTTGAATTGATGCTGGTATGTTGTCATGGAAACAGTTTCCCTGTGAGGAGGGATGTCCCCATCAAGTGGACTGTAACAGGAAGGAAGCGGCTCTGACGTGGACGTGACATGTCTCATCTTGGGCTTGAGGACTAGGTCTGGATTGCCCTGGGTCCTTTGGAAGGCCCTGCTTTTTGCTTGACCTGAAGCCCCCAAAGGAAGTACAGCCTGCCCCAGCCTCTCAGGGTCACAGTTTTGGGAAGTAGGAGGAAACGGGGATGCTGTTGGGGAGGGCGCCCTCCTGTCCAGTGTCACTCGCCTAGTTCTCTTTGCTTTCCTCTGCCCTCCAGCTTCCCACATGACAGCAAAGCTTCCGCTGACGTTGGCTACATCCTTGCATGTACTTGGTTCCTGCCAGGGTCAAGAGTGAGGATTCAACACAGATAATCTGGGCTGAAAGTCCAGCTCAGGCTCTTTCTAATGACCCATTGGGTGGATTCTTCAAAATCTGTACCTTGGTTTTCTCATTGGTAAAGTTAGTAGGGGGGCGGGGGTTGATACCTACAGGAATTGCCTTTGACAATTACCTGTAAACCAGTAATGCACACAGTGAGGGCCTGGTGCATGAGTTGATTTTGTGATTCTCTGTTGCTCCCCCTAAGCCCACAAGTTGGGCATTATTTCTGGCATTTAACAAATGAAGAAATGGATTTGAGCTCATTTATCAATACATTCATTGAGTAACTACATCCTTGGGACACACACCCAGGAATTTGAAGCAGTACATAATGACCATTTGTGATCAACGCTAGGAAGGCGTGAATGGTGGTGGTGACAGGATGACAAAGCACCCCCTCCCCTCGCTGCATCCCCCAAGGTGATAGGGTCTGAAGGGGTAGAGTCTGAGCTGAAGGGGGCAGAGTGAACAGGGAGGGACAGGAGAGGAGACAGAGGCCAGAGGAGAGCTGGGTGTTCCAGAGGCCGGAAGTTATACAGTGAGATGGACAATGGGAAAGGGTGGTGGGTACCACCCAGAGGTCCAAGCGGAGGATGGATGGGGGTGGGATGTGTTTTCAAAAGGCCAGTCATACGGAGAACAGATTGGAAACAAGGAGGCTTCAGGACAGGCTGTCAGAACTGAGATCTGAGCGTCGGATGGTGGGAAAGAAGAAAAATTGGCTTTGAAGATAATACTTCAAGGTAGAAACAGCAGGCTGAGGACCTCAGGTGGGAGGCAGTCCCAGGTATGTGGTCTGGGCTGCCATAAGTATCCCCCAGCTTTCTGCACTGGCTTTTCTTTGTACAGTGGTCAAGTTGTTTAGTCTCCAAATCCTGTCTGACTTTCGCAATCCCATGGTCTGAAGCCCGTCAGGCTCCTCTGTCCATGGGATTCTCCAAGCTAGAACACTGGAGTGGGTAGCCATTTCTTTCTCCAGGGAATCTTCCTAACCCAGGAATGGAGCACATGTCTCCTTCGTTGGCAGGCAGATTCTTTACTGCTAAGCCACCTGGGAAGTCCACTGTGGTCAAGACAATCTTTAATTCATTGTGTATTTGCTTTCCTCTTTACCTTTGAGTTTTTCCTTGATTTTGCAAGAATATTATCTTGTTTTTTTTTTTTTTTAGTGGGGGGCAGACTGTGCTGGGTCTTCATTGTGGTGTCCAGACTTCATTAGTTGCAGCCCATAGGCTCAGTTGCCTTTTGACATGTGGGATCTTAGTTCCCCGACCAGGGATCGAACCTGTGTCCCTGCATTAGAAGGCGGATTCTTAACTACTGGACTCCCAGGGAAGTCCTGCAAAAATATTATCTTTTCCTATTTCTTCTTGGCCATTGCCACTAGCAACCAGAACGCTATCCATTTGCCAACTCAGTGCTCGGCCAGCACACAGAGCAGGGCGAATGCTAAGCCCTTCCTGGCCTAGGACAGCCCTGGGCCTGCTATCTTAGTGTTGATAAGGCCGTTATGTCTAGGAAATAGCCACTCTTAGCAACCACTGAACACACTGTTGAGGTCTCTCTTAAAGACAGATCATACCCAGTAACAAAACTCTGGCTTTAAGTCAGGAAATGGAGGTGCCTCTCAGCCTCCCACAATCTCTGTTCCTCATCCATGGGAGACCACGGCAGAGCAGGGCCCAGCCCTATAAAAAATAGAAGGAATTTATTATTAGGGATTGTTTCATGGTAGAAAACAGAAGCTAAGTTCAAGAGGACTCTTGTAAGTCAACCCCAAATCTGAATGATTTTAAATTCAAAGTCTGTCTAGGCTGCAATAATCAAATATGCATTGCCAGTCTCACAAAATTCTACATTCTAATGAAGTTTAACCTGGTTTATATGTTGCTTATTTCTCCTTAGGTCTCAAGGGCTGTCTTAACTGTGTCATGAAAAGATTAAGAGGATGTTTCTTCAGTGCTAGGGCCCTGAGTCAAAACAAGAAAGTTGTCAATTTTTCTAGAGCAATTCATAGAAAAGAGAACTACTTCCACCCACTGGTTCAAGAATCAAAATATTTATTATGCTATTCTGTATTTTATTTCTCCCTTTTTTTGGCTGCACTTCTAGGCATACGAGATCTGATTTCCCAGATCAGAGATCAAACCCATGCCCTCTACAGTGGAAGAACAGAATCTAACTACAGGACTGCCAGGGCAGTCCTAGTAATAGTTCTTAATTTCATCACATAATCTATTATTTTAGGGTACATGGAGACTTTTTCTCAAAAATAAGCTCCTGGTTATTTCATATATAGCTTTTCTTTCTTTTTTTTAACTTTCATTTTGAGATTAATTATAGATTCTAAAGTTTCAAAAACAGTACAGAGAGGTTCCCTGGACCCATAACCTAGATTCCCCAACAATAAGATATAATCATCGTCCATTATCAAAACCAGGAAAGTGAGGACTTCTGGCAGTCCAGTGGCTGGGACACTTCCACGGCAAGAGGCGTGGGTTCAATTCTTGGTCGGGGAGTTCCAGGGTACGGCCAAAAATGACCCCAGGAAGCTGACTACATTGTCACAACACGCATAATACAGTATTTTATTTAGCAATAGTTACATCAAAATAGACTTAGGTCCTACTTTTAAAAATTAACTTAGAAATTCATTCTGTCATTCTGTTAGGCATTTTGTGAAAAGCTAATAAAGCTTTAAAAATATGTTACCTTGTAAAAATTTCTACATTTTGGTAATGGTAATTGAGAAGATAGAACTGACTCATGTTCATTTTGATCGCCAAGATTTTCTGCAAGATTAATTTTCACTAACTCGAGTAAAGATATTACTTCAAACTTTGAGGATTCATGAATGATTTTTCCTTTAAAGGCCTTCAGATAGACAGAGACTTAATGTTCCATATCTTTGAATCTGAACCTGAGACAAGCCAGGAGGCACACTGTGAATTCCTAAACCAGTCCTAGAGCTTGAGGGGTAGGTGTATGAATTCTTGTTCTTAAGAAAGCAAGTTTGGGTCAAACTAAAACACACTCAGAGACTTGTTTGCTTTGCAGACTAGGCCATTTGACAAATGTTCTGACCCTTCTCCTCTCCACATTCAAACCTTACACTTTTTAAGAGAAGTTTTGGAGTTTTATTTGGATAAAGTAGAGAGAAGTGAGAACAGGATAGAGGGTTCAAGTCCATTCAAAGTTGGCTGCCTCTCCTTTTATCAAGACTAAGTGAGGGGCTTCCCTGGTGGTCCAGTGGTTAAGATTCCGCCAGCCAATGCAGGAGATACGGGTTCGAGCCGAGGTCTGGGAAGATCCTACATGCTTCTGGGCAACTAAGCCTGAGCACAACTACTGAGCCCACATGCTCTAGGGCCTGTGCTCCACAATGAGAAGCCTCGTACCGCATCTAGAAAGTAGCCCCTGCTCACCTTAATTAGTGAAAGCCCTTGTGCAGCAGCGAAGACCCAAATAAATAAATGATATTTTTTTAAAAAGAGCTCAGGGAATGGGGAAAAAAAAAAAAGACTGAGTGAAATAATGTAACTCAAGCATGCGTAATGCGTAAGGGTGTGAATTTTCATGCTTGCTTTTCACTTGCATGTGTCAAATTTCAAGGTACTTCTTCCTCAGCCACCCAGATCTGTGACTAGAGCATGTTTAAACAAGTGCACCTAGGCTCTCACATGATATGCCCAGAACCTAGTGGCAAGCCTACGTACACCGTGCATGTTTCCCCACACTTGCAGAAGTGCTTTCACGTCAGAGCAGCCCTTGACAGCCCTTTGTTCCTCAGCCCATGGCCACCTGGCGGGTGGGGCTGGTTGGGAAGGTTAGCTGCCTAGAAAGAGAGCTGCTGGCGGGCCACTAGGCTTACACGTGCCTCCCTTATGCCGTCATCCTTCACCCTGTGATCCCATAAAATGGCCAGGAACCCCAAGCGAGCCCACCTGTAGCAAGTCCTCTAAAACAGCATCCCTGATGGCAGATAAGCCTGCCCTTCCCCTTCCTACAACCAAAGCAGAAGCCAGCAAGGGGAAAACCAACTGGTTATAATCAAGGGACCAGTCCCTGGGAATGTAGGAGCATTCGTCATCTTGACTTCTTGCCCTGATGCAGAAAGGCAGCAGCTTCATTCCTTGGCAATCACTTTGGATCCATGTTAAATAAACATCTTCATCACATGCTTCTGGCGTGCTTCTTCAAAGATCGCAGTCATGAGGGATGAGCCCAGTGCCTCCTCTGGGGACTGCGTGACTTCTGTCCCCTCCCCTCTTGTGTAAGGCAGGATGAGTCCGTCTGGCCGAGCCCGGAACAGCCCCTAGCTTAGTGCGCAGGAAGCTTATTTTGCCTGTTTCCCTGGCCGTGCTGGGGTTCCTGCAGTACTAGTGTCCTGTACACGGTTTTCTGTCTATTGATAGTAACCAATCACAGTTCCTGGCTGAGCAGAAGCTGAGGCAGGATCCCAAGACACAGGGAGGCCTGGGAGACCAGCTCAGCGCACCCACAGCAGCCCAGATGCATGATAAGACTTGTCCACGCATCGTCCCGGCCCAGGAGCCTTTAATTACACGTCTGGGGCTCGCAGGAGCCCAGGTGGCCCGGCTCACATGATCCCAGAACTGTGAAGAGATTGCGGGAACAGTTCTCACTGCCCTCGCAGCAGCCGGGTGGGCGAGGCTCCTCCGAGCACCGTGCGTCATTTCAATATAAATTATAACAACTGCCTTCCAAAGACAACAAGAGTTCATTTAACCAGGCGGCTCTTCTCCAAGCATTGCCACCATTGTATCCTCCCAGCAAGGTTCTGACCAAGCTCTACCTTTTCAGTCTTTCCAGCTCAACTTTCCACCTCCTCCAGACCTCCAACTTGCATAGCAGAAAACTGCTGGCCATTGCAGCAGCACCAATGCAAAAAACACAATATGAGGTCCCCAAGCAGCTGGGTATTCCTCCATACGATGAAGCTGTGGCCCATGACGAGGTGGATCGTGGGAAGCCACTTTGACTGATGGACCCTGTTCCTGCAGCTCCTGGATCATATTGACAGCCAACAGTTAGAAACTTCTGTTTCCCAGGGTCTTTGCAGGGCACGCTGAAATCTTCTGTGAAGACATCAGCAGCATCCACCTTACAACCAAGCCATCTTCTTCAAAAGAAAAGACTTCCCTGGTGGTCCAGAGTCTAAGATTCGGTGCTCCCAATGCAGGGGCCCAGGTTCAATCCCTGATCAGGGCACTAGATAGACCCCACAGGCCACAACTAAGACCTGGCATGGCCAAATATATAAATACATATTTTTTTTTAAAAAATAGAACATATAAAAAGAAAAGACACCTGTGCAGAGCCAAGCAACAAAGTCACTGTCACTGAGACCAAAATCTCAACTGGCACATGCCGGTCAGCAGCTTATCCAGAAAAGAAAGCTGAGCCGTGGGAGGGGGTAACACAACAGGTGTTGATCCTGTTGTCAGTCAGCCGTGTGGGAGGATTTTGAGGATAGCAGCCAGAAATCTGTTTTTGTTTTTGTTTTCAAAGCTACAGGTTTGTTACTTGGTTTTGGGTTTTTTTTTTTTGTTCTTCCAAGCTCACTGGATGCTGAATCAGTTCGATTGTTCCTTCTGCAAGAAACCACACACTTTAATGGGATTAAGCAAATGGCCACTTATCTGGTCATTGATAAGCATCTTACAAAGAAATTGATTTATCAAACTGAAATTCTCATTTTATTATTTTTTTTAAAATATTTGTTTCATTATTTGACCTCACCTGGTCTTAGCCACGACACATGGGGTCTTCAGTCTTCAGTTGCAGCATGTGAACTCTTGTTGTAGCATCTACTTCCTTGATCAGGGATCAAACCCAGGCCTCCTGCATTGGGAGCACAGAATCTCAGCCACTGGACCAGCAAGAAAGTCCGTGAAAGCCTCATTTTAAATATTCTCCTCTAAAGCTAAGAGTATCAGGCTGTTGTTGTTCAGTCTCCAACTCTTTGTGACCCTATGGACTACAGCATGCTAGGCTTCCCTATTCCTCACTATCTCCTGGAGTTTGCTCAAATTTTATGCCCACTGAGTCGGTGACGCCATCCAACCATCTCATCCTCTGCCACCCTCTTCTTTTGCCTTCGTTCTTGCCCAGCATCAGGGTCTTTTCCAACAAGTTGGCTCTTCGCATCAGGTGGTTAAAATATTAGAGCTTCAGCTTCAGCATCAGTCCTTCCAATGACTATTCAAGGTTGATTTCCTTTAGGATTGACTGGTTTGATCTCCTTGCAGTTCAAGGGACTCTCATGTCTTCTCCAGCAACACAGTTCAAAAGCATCAGTTCTTCAGCACTCAGCCTTCTTTAGGGTCCAACTCTCATATCCGTACATGACTACTGGAAAAAACCATAGCTTTGACTAGACGCACCTTTGTCAGCAAAGAGATGTCTCTGCTCTTTAATCTGTTTAGGTTTGCCATAGCTTTTCTCCCAAGGAGCAAGCACCTTTTATTTCAAGGCTGCAATCATCATCTGCGGTGATTTGGGAGCTCAAGAAAACAAAATCTGTCTCTGCTTCCACTTTTTCCCTTTCTAGTTGCCATGAAGTGATGGGACCTGTTGCCAAGATCTTAGTTTTTTGAATGCTGAATTTCAACTCAGCTTTTTCACTCTCCTCTTTCACCTTCATCAAGAAGCTCTTTAGTTCCTCTTCACTTTCTGCCATTAGAATGGTATCATCTGCTTATTTGAAGTTTTGATCAGTCTGTAGACATCTATTTATGTCTATTTTTTTCTCAAATCCTATTCTTAATGATTCTATGTATTCAGTAATCCTAACAAGACAGTTTTCTGGATACAGAGCTTCCTCTGAACAACGTTATAGGCAAAAAGGGGTGTTCTCTTCCTACCCTGGTGGCTCAGATGATAAAGAATCTGCCTACAGTGCAAGAGACCCAGGTTCAATCCCTGGGTTGGGAAGATCCCCAGGAGGAGGGAATGGCAACACACTCTAGTATTCTTGCCTGGAGAATCCCATGGACAGAGGAGACTGGCGGGCTACAGTCCATGGGGTCGCAAAGAGTCAGACATGACTGAGTGACAACACGCACACACATCATCCCACCCAGTGTGCATTATAATTCTGTCCTTGCTTAATCCCCACCCAATGCTCATTTCCAGCTATGCAAACTCATATTATTCTTTCTGAATCATACATAAGTGCCACGCCCTGAGTTGCACATAAAACTTTGCCGTATTATTTATACATCAGTGTGTACTGACAAAAATTGTGACTGACTTAGAAGAGCCCATTTATACTTCTCTGAAATTATTGATCACCTCACTTCCGCGTAACTGGTTCTAGGTGGGAATTTCACAGAAAGGTTTCCTTCTAAAATTTTGTAGTCTAATTTTGAGGCTATGATTTCAACTCCTTTTCTGGTTACAAATTCTGACGTTGGAAGGTCTTTTAGCTAATTTGGAGTGGTGCAGAGCCCCTATTTTTCTTTTTTAACTGCCTCCGTTTATTTCTGGCTGCTCCGGGTCTTCAACTGCTATGCACGGGCTTTCTCTCATTGTGGAGAGTGGGGGCTACTCTCTAGTTGCAGTACGCAGGCTTCTCGTCGAGGTGGCTTCTTTTGGTGCAGAGCATGGATTCTAAGTGCACAGATTTCCGCAACTGCGGCACGTGGTCTCAGCAGTTGTCAGAGCCCCTCTTGTAGTTCACAGCCAGGGATGTAACACGGCAGGGCTGTGGGGAGTCCATCCACGGCCTAACACATATAGCCCTCCTGACTCCCTGCCAAACATCTCCTGAAATCTCCCAAAATGAAGACTAAAAGCCAAAAACATCTCTTGGCAGAGCACTGTTTCAGGAATTCATGAAAGATGCAGAGCAGATAGGTGTGGTCTGATGGAGCAATCGGATCAAAGGAAAAGGAAGGCTAAAATATTAGCAGGCAATGACTTCTGTGAAAGCTGTTCCAAGAGTTCTGCGAAAGTTCTGTGTTTATGGGCACAGAACAGGAAGCAGCCCTGGGGCAGTCGTCAGGGTGATTATCTGCGGAACCACTTGCAGAGGATCTGCTGGCCAGCCGCTCCCACCCCCAACCCTGCGCTAAGCCGTGCCAGTGAGTGTCTGCCTCCAGGCTAGAGCGCTGGTGTCCAAGAGACAGGCCCCAGGTGGCAAGGAAGTCTCCAGGTGGGGTGGAAAGCCCTACCTGATGAAAAAGACCCACCCCCACTGCACACCCTGTCCAGAAGCATGGACCCTTCCTCTTCCTAGGACATGAGATCTGATCCTGGATCCACCGACAGAAGAAGGGGAGTTTTCAAACGCAAACATGAGCATAAAATGGAAAATCATTGAGCCTTTGGGAAAAAATTAATATCAAGAAGAACACAAAACTCTGTAAACAGAGACCAGCACCCGTGCAAACATTTCACAAAGCAAACACATGAAAATAATCCTCAGAGATTAGACACAGTATTACATGACACAAAAATAAGGCATTAAAAAAAAAAAAAAAAGGAGGGGGGCTTCCCTGGTAACTCAGCTGGTAAAGATTCCACCTGTAGTGCAAGAGACCCTGGTTTGATTCCTGGGTCAGGAAGATCCTCTGGAGAAGGGATAGGCTACCCACTCCAGTATTCTTGGGCTTCCGTGGTAGCTCAGTCAGTAAAAGAATCTGCCTGCAATGTGGGAGGCCTGGGTTTGATCCCTGGGTTGGGAAGAGCCCCTGGAGGAGGGCATGGCAACCCACTCCAGTATTCTTGCCTGGAGAATCCCCATAGACAGAGGAGCCTGATGGGCTGCATGCAGTCCATGGGGTCGCAAAGAGTCAGACACGACTGAGCACCTAAGCACATATGGAAAAAAAAAGATCCAGGGAATAGAAAAGGGGAAGAAAAGTAAAGACACAGAATCTGAGGAGGCAGGAATGGAGAATGGCATGAAAGAAATACTATTAAAACATAACAGGGATTTCCCTGGTGGCACAGTGGTTAAGAATCTGCCTTGCAATGCAGGGGACAAGTGTTCAGTCCCTGGTCGGGGAACAAGATCCCCCATGCCTTGTTGTTGTTCAGTCACTAAGTTGTGTCTGACTCTGCGACCCCATGGACTGCAGCACACCACGTTTCCCTGTCCTTCACCATCTCCCAGAGTTTGCTCAAATTCATGTCCACTGAGTCAGTGATGCCATCCAACCATCTCATCCTCTGTTGTCCCCTTCTTCTCCTGCCTTCAATCTTTCCCAGCATCATGGTCTTTTCCAATGAGTCCCAATTTTGCATCAGGTGGCTGAATATGTGTAGGGGTACTGAGCCCATGTGCCACAATGGAAGATCCTGTGTGCTGCAGCTAAGATAGACAAATAAATAAATATTTTAAAAAAAAATCATAATAGAAGAAAATTTCCCAGATCTGAAGAAAAGATACAGGTCTTCACATGGGAAGGGCCCTCAGGTGACAAATGACTTACCTGGAAATGAAACACACCCAGACACCTTTCCCAAAACTTCAGAATACCAAGGAAGGAGGGGGAAATCCTTTCCAACATAAAACAAGGAGACACTTATCTACAAAGAAGTAGGAATTATATGGGCCCTAGCAACACAGGATGTTGGAAGAAAGTGGAGCAATATCAATATCAAGAATCTAAGAAAAAATGACTTTGATCTCAGAGTCCTTTTCCCATAGCATTCAGGTGAAAGGTCACATGAAGTATTTAGGGCATATAAACCTCAGGACATCTGTAACTTTCAGATTTGCTTTCTGGAGGAATTCCTCAAGGTGAAACAGAGTAAGAAAGAAAGAATCCAAGAAGGAGGAAACTGTGTTATCCAATGGGCAGAGGCAAACAGGACAGCCATTACAACTTCTAGTGCAATTTAAATAATTTCTAAAAAAAATTAAATAAATAAATAAATAAATAAATAATTTCTATGCATTTCGTTGCATAGCTAAAAAATTAATAATAACAGAGAACTAAGATCCCAGATTAATTCAAGGAAAAGGAGAACGATGGGGGAAGTGAAATCAAATGCATGTCTTTTTGGAGAAGAGGATAGAATTGATTAATTCTGGATATTTTGAATACTGTTAGTATACATGGGGCTTCCCTGGTGGCTCAGTGGTAAAGAACCTGCCTGCCAATGCAGGAGAGGTAAGAGACATGAATTTCGATCACCTAGAGGGGGAAGATCCCCTGGAGGAGGGAATGGCGAACCACTCCAGTATTCTTGCCTGGAGAATCCCATGGACAGAGGAGCCTGGCAGGCTACGGTCCATAGGGTGGCAAAGAGTCGGACATGACTGAAGCGACTGAGCATGCAATGGGCTATAGTCCATGGGGCCACAGAGAATCAGACATGACTGAGCGACAGAGCATGCACAGTGTATATTAAAAATCTGGTGGTCCAGTGGCCAAGACTCTGTGCTTCTAATGCAGGGGGCCTGGGTTCAATCCCTGGTCAGGGAACTAGAGCCCACATGCCGCAACTAGGAGTTCACATGCCACAACTAAGACCCAGTGCAGCCAGATAAATAAATAAATGTTTTTCGAAATCTACAGGATAAGTTTCACTTCAGATAATACACAGAATCTGTGTCAAATTCACCCAACCTACTTGTGACAATTATAAACTCAGGAAAAATATAAAAAACAACTATGTGAAGGTGCTAGAAAGCAGCCAGTGCCCTAGAAAGAAGGAATCCAGGGGTGATTCACGATTAACCAGCTTTCCCCTGAGAGTTCTTAATTTTCTCTGCACACAAGAAACAGAACTCAAGCAGAAAGTGGCCGTCTTGTTGTTTAGCTGCTGTTGCGCCTGACACTTTTGTGAGCCCACGGACTGTAGCCCACCAGGCTCCTCTGTCCATGGAATTTCCCAGGCAAGAAGACTGGAGTGGGTGGCCATTTCCTTCTCCAGGGATCTTTCCAGTTCAGGGATCGAACCCACATCTCTTGCTTGGCAGGCTGTCTTACAGGGCTGAAAAGATAGAAGTTGGGTTTTAGGTCTCCCAGAGTAGCTGGGAATTGAGGGAGGGAAGATCCCAAAAGGAGGAACCCCCAAAATCTGTGTACAACACCCCTTCAGTCCTTGGCTGACTCTGGTACAGTGTGTGTATGGGTCATGCCTCCAGGGAGCCTGGCTGAAAGTGATACCTGGAGCGGCAAAGGATGGAGCTGAGATTTCAGCAGCTGCCCAACTGCACGCACAGAGTTTGGAATTTAAGTCCACTCAAGTTCGAGGTGCTTGGTAAACCCCTTGGACTTTCTACTAAAACCCCAGAAGGGTGATGTTTTAGAAGTGAGGTCCACAACCCAGACCGAGGGCAAAACAGAAGTAAACCTACCCGAACAAAGCAGAGAACTAAGCTGCCATGGGATCAAAGCTTATCTGCCAGTAATTGAACTGCTTTCTAGAACAAAGTTCATCACCTTTCAGAGGAAGATGACAGAAACCATTGTACTCCAGTGCATCGCCCACAATGTTCAGGGTACGATCAGAATTTATGAGACCTGCAAAGAAGCAGGAGAGTGCATCCCATAATCAAGAGAAGAAAGCAGTCCATAGAAGAAGTCCCACAGAAAAGCCATGTGCCAGACTTAGTGAAGATGTGAAAATAATTATTATACATGTTAAAGATTTGACAGGAAAAAATGGATATAATGGGTAAAGATTTAGTGTTGACTTTTTCTAACATATATTTATTTGTCTGGGCCAGGTCTTAGCTGAGGCACTTGGGATCTTTAGTTGTGGCATGCAAACTCTTAACTTGCCACGTGTGGGATTTAGTTCCCTGATCAAAGATCAAACCCTGTTTCCCTGCACTGGGAGTGGGGAGTCCTAGCCACTGGACCACCAGGGAAGTCCCTAGGGACAACTTTTTAGGAATGATATGGAAATTGTAAGAAGAGAGCCAAATGGAAATCTTAGACCTGAAAAATGCTATACCTGAAGAAAATTTTAGGAGTCTGACAACAGATTAGATACTGCAAAAGAAAGGATTTTTAATATGAACATGAAAACAAACTCTAAAGTGAGTAGAAGGTATTCAAGGGCCTTCCCAGATGGCTCAGTAGTAAAGAATCCACCTGCCAATGCGGGAGACACAGAAGACTTGGTTTCAAACCCTGGTCGGGAAGATCCCCTGAAGGAGGAAATGCAACACACTTACCTGGGAAAACCGGTGGACAGAAGAGCCTGCTGGGCCACAGTCTATGGGGCTGCAAAGAGTCAGACACTACTGAGAGAGTGAGCATGCACATGCGCACAGATGGTATTTAAACTACAGCACAAAAACAAACAAGGCTACAGAATTGTCTCAGGAGGGATGGCAGAAACTGGATGTATGGCTCCTAAAACCCTTGATGAAAAAGAAAATGAAACTTTAAGAGAATGATTAATCCAACAAATGGTAAGAAAGAGAAGAAATTTAACATGACAAATCATGGTAAAAAGCAAACATAAGATAGCAAGAATAAGTCCAAACGTTTCAGTAATCACAGAAGGGGAATAAGTTAAATTCCCATTAACCCTCTTTGACATAAATTGCAACAATGGAAATAAAAATAAACTATAAAAACAAAAATAAACAAATGGCACTGAATTAAACTTAAAGGCTTTGCACAGCAAAGGAAAAGATAACCTACAGAACAGGAGAAAATATTTGCAAGCCACGCAACGAACAAAGGATTAATTTCCAAATTAATTTCCAAAATACACAAACAGCTCATACAGCTCAATATGTAAAAAAAGCAAACAACAACAACAAAAATAAGCAGAAGACCTAATAGACACTTCTCCAAAGAAATCATACAGATGGCCAACAGGCTAACTTCACTAATTATTAGAGAAAAGCAAATCAAAACTACAATGAGGTATCACCTCACTCTGGTCAGAATGAACCTCACCAAAAATAGATGCTGGAAAGGTGTGGAGAAAAAGGAACCCTCCTCCATTGTGGGTAAGAATGTAAATTACAGCCACTATGGAGAACAGTATGGAGTCTCCTTAGAAAACTAAAAATAGACATCATACTACCATATGACCCTGCAATCCCATCCTGGGCACATATCTGGAGAAAACTCTAGTTCAAAAACATATATGCACCCGAATGTTCACTGCAGCACTATTTACAACAGCTAAGACTTACAAGCAACTTAAATATCCATTAACAGATGAATGAATAAAGAACATGTGGTATAATTATACACAATGGAATATAATTCAGTCATAAAAAGAATGAAGTAATGCCATTTGCAGCAACATGGATGGACCCAGAGATTGTCATAATAAGTGAAGTTAGCCAGATGCAGAAAGACAAATATCATATGATATTGCTTATATGTGGAATCTTAAGGAGAAAAAGATATAAATGAACTTATTTACAAAACAGAAATATACCCACAGACATAGAAAACAAAGTTATGATTATCAAAGGGGAAAGTGGGAGAGGGGTAAATTAGGAGGTTGGAATTAACAGATACACACTACTAAACATAGAACAGATAGCCAACAAGGACCTACTATGAAAATATAGCACAGGATACTATACTCAATATTTTGAGTGTAGTATCAAAACATATTCTCTATAAGAGAAAATGTGAAAAAGAATATATATATATGTATATACACACACACACACATATATATACACGTATATATGGAGTGGGTTGCCATTCCCTTCTCCAGGGGAACTTCCCAACCCAGGGATCAAACAAACCCAGGTCTTCTACACTGCAGGCAGATTCTTTACCACCGAGCCAGCAGATGAGCCTGGATGTAAACTAGGTTCTGCCAGCTGCATGGACCTGCATGAGGTTTGGTAGCTGCAACTGAGGCAGAGACTGTTCTGCTGACAACCAAGGTCATGGAGATGAATATAAAAGATTGGCGGTGGCCAGACTCGGCATTTCAGGGTTTTATCAGCAGCTTTGTGGGTAGATTATGGTCGTTGTGGTAACAGCTACAGCATCAGTAACCTCCTAACCCTGGCTTCTTTATGCCTGAATCAAAACTACGGTGATATGGTCTTCAACTCAACAGATCGGGGGAGGCTTCCTGATTACCATGACTCCAGTTTTTCCAGTGATTTTATAAGCACGTAATTTCCTGTTTTAGGAGATTTCCCTGGTGGCTCAGATGGTAAAAGCATCTGCCTACAATGCAAGAGACCTGGGTTTGATCCCTGGGTTGGGAAGATCCTTTGGAGAAGGAAATTGCAACCCACTCCAGTATTCTTGCCTGGAAAACTCCATGGACAGAGGAGCCTGGTAGGCTACAGTCCATGGGGTCGCATAGAGTCAGACACGACTGAGCGAATTCACTTCACTTCACTAATTTCCTGTTTTAAACCCCTTTGAAATCAACCCTGAATATTCACTGGAAGGACTGATGCTAAAGCTGAAGCTCCAATACTTTGGCCACCTGATGCGAAGAGCTGACTCCTTAGAAAAGACCCAGATGCTGGGAAAGATTGAGGGCAGGTGGAAAAGTGGGTAACAGAGAACGAGATGGTTGGATGGCATCACAGACTCAATGGACGTGAGTTTGAGCAAACTCTGGGAGACAGTGAAGGACAGGGAAGCCTGACATGCTGCAGTCCATGGGGTCGCAAAAGTCGGATGTGACTTAGCAACTCAACAACAACGTCTTAAAATGCTGTGGGTAGTTTCTGTTTCCTACACTGAGCTCTGAAATTGATCACACACACACTCAGGTTAGAATGATAGGGCCCCTCATGTGACTTTCCAAAGCAAGTGTAAACTCTCTCTGGGAGGAACTCAAAATTATTCTGAACCTCAAAGAATCCTACAGAATTAAAAATAAAGGAAAATGAATACTTCTGAAGCAAAAACCATAAAACACACAAGGAAACAAAGCACCATAAGTAAAAACAGAAGAACCACAGACAGCATAGACAGAAATGCTAAGACTTTAAATTCTAGAATTATCAGACATATACTGCTATGTTTAAAACAGATAAACAACAAGGACCTACGGAACTTTGCTCAATACTCTATAATAACCTAAGTGGGAAAAGAGTTTGAAAAAGAATATGTATATATAAGTAAATCACTTTACTGTACACCTGAAATTAACACAACATTGTCAATCAACTATACTTCAATATGAAATTTAATTTAAAAAGAGTTATCAGACATAGAACATAAAACATATATGTGTGGTATACTTAAATAAATAAACATGAATAAAACAGATTTGAAAAAGAATAAAACATTTAAAAATAAAATTAATATTTAATGATTAAAATGAATAATTAAAAGGACATGTAAGCCACCTGGTTGGAAACAGCTGAAGAGTTAATGAACTCAATGATGGATCTGAAGAAATTATGAAGAATGCAGTACCAAAATACAAAAATCTGGGGAAAGAGAGCTTGAGAAGTATGAAAGATACTGTAAAAAAAAAAGGAGGCAAATTACATTATCTGGAAGAAGAGACAAGGGAATGAAGAAGAAGCAATATTTGAAAAGCTGATGGGTGAGAATTTGCAAGAATTGTTGAAATATACCCAGGCTCAAATCCAGAAATTCTAATGAATCCCAGAAGGTTAAAAGGAAGGAAGGAGGAGGGAGAAAAAGGGAGGGAAGGAACGAGAAGGAGGGAGGGAGGAGGGGAGGAGGGAAGGAAGAAATAATTCCACAAATCATGGATTCACAGGGCAAAACACCAAAGCAAAGGGAATGTTTTAGAAGCAGCCACAGCAGGAGGGGGGAAAATCACCTACAAAGAAATAGCAATTAGATGACTAAGTTCTCAACTGCAACAATGGGAGTCAGAAGAAAGATGCCAGTTAAAAAAAAACATTGTGCCAGATTTTAAAAAATAATTCTTCCATATGTTATCCACAAGAGGTGCTTCCAAAATGTAAGGACACTAAAAATTTGAAAATATAGAAAAATTAAACCAGTAAACCAGAAAGTAGTGGCCAAAAAAACCTGGAATACCTCACTAAGCATAAAACAAAATAGACATTAAAGCAAAAATCAATAAGAAGACTATTACACAAGGATTTTAAAAACTCAGTTTCCCAGGAGGAGATAGCAATTCTAAACTTACATGCATCTAATAAGATAGCCTCAAGATATATAAAGCAAATGTTTACACATCTGTGAGAAGAAACTGACAAAGCCACCATTACAGCGGGAAAGTCGAACACGCTTCTCTTAGTAACTGACATCAAGTGTGTAAGAAGTAGAGAAGGATAGAGAAGATTTGACTAGCACAGTTAACATTCTTGATTTACTGATATATAAACACTGTATCCATCAGTTAAAGCATTTTTATTGAGGTATAGTTGATTTGGGGAGCTTCTCAGTTGGCGATAGTGATAAAGAACTTGCCTGCCAATATAGGAGATGTGAGAGGTCCAAGTTTGATCCCTGGGTCGCGAAGATCCCCCAGAGAAGGAAATGGCAACCCATGCAAATATTCTCCAGTATTCTTCAACCCACTTCTTGCCTGGAGAATCCTATGGATGGGGAGCCTGGCAGGCTACAGTCCATAGCATCACAAAGAGTTGGACACAACTGAAGAGATCTCTTCAAGAAAATTAGAGATACCAAGAGAACATTTCATGCAAAGGTGGACTCAATAAAGGACAGAAACGGTATGGACCTAACAGAAGCAGAAGATATTAAAAAGAGGTGGCAAGAATACACAGAAGAACTGTACAAAAAAGATCTTCACGACCCAGATAATCACGATGGTGTGATCACTCACTTAGAGCCAGACATCCTGGAATGTGAAGTCAAGTGGGCCTTAGGAAGCATCACTACAAACAAAGCTAGTGGAGGTGATGGAATTCCAGTTGAGCTATTTCAAATCCTGAAAGATGATGCTGTGAAAGTGCTGCACTCAATATGTCAGCAAATTTGGAAAACTCAGCAGTGGCTATGGGACTAGAAAAGGTCAGTTTTCATTCCAATCCCAAAGAAAGGAAATGCCAAAGAATGCTCAAACTACCGCACAATTGCACTCATCTCACATGCTAGTAAAATAATGCTCAAAATTCTCCAAGCTAGGCTTCAGCAATACGTGAACCGTGAACTTTCAGATGTTCAAGCTGGATTTAGAAAAGGCAGAGGAACCAGAGATCCAATTGCCCACATCTGCTGGATCATCAAAAAGGCAAGAATGTTCCAGAAAAACAGCTGTTTCTGCTTTCTTGACTATGCCAAAGCCTTTGACTGTATGGATCACAATAAACTGTGGAAAATTCTGAAAGAGATGGGAATACCAGACCACCTGACCTGCCTCTTGAGAAACTTGTATGCAGGTCAGAAAGCAACAGTTAGAACTGGACATGGAACAACAGACTGGTTCCAAATAGGGAAAGGAGTACATTAAGGCTGTATATTGTCACCCTGCTTATTTAAATTAGATGCAGAGTATATCATGAGAAACGCTGGGCTGGATGAAGCACAAGCTGGAATCAAGATTGCCGAGAGAAATATCAATAACCTCAGATATGCAGATGACACCACCCTTATGGCAGAAAGTGAAGAAGAACTAAAGAGCCTCTTGATGAAAGTGAAAGAGGAGAGTGAAAAAATTGGCTTAAAGCTCAACATTCAGAAAAGTAAGATCATGGCATCTGGTCCCATCACTTCATGGCAAATAGATGGGGAAACAGTAGAAACAGTGGTGGACTTTATTTTTTTGGGCTCCAAAATCACTGCAGATGGTGAGTGCAGCCATGAAATTAAAAGACGCTTACTCCTTGGAAGGAAAGTGATGACCAACCTAGATAACATATTAAAAAGCAGAGACATTACTTTGCCAACAAAGGTCCATCTAGTCAAGGCTATGATTTTTCCAGTAGTCATGTATGGATGTGAGAGTTGGACAATAAAGAAAGTTGAGCACCGAGGAATTGATGCTTTTGAACTGTGGTGTTGGAGAAGACTCTTGAGAGTCCCTTGGACTGCAAGGAGATCCAGCCAGTCCATTCTAAAGGAGATCAGTCCTGGGTGTTCATTGGAAGGACTGATGTTGAAGCTGAAACTCCAATACTTTGGCCACCTGATGTGAAGAGCTGACTCATTTGAAAAGACCGTGATGCTGGGAAAGATTGAGGGCAGGAAAGGGGATGAGAGGATGAGATGGTTGGAGGGCATCACCGACTCAAAGGACATGAGTTTGGGTAAACTCCGGGAGTTGATGATGGACAGGGAGGCCTGGTGTGTTGTGGTTCATGGGGTCAAAAAGAGTCAGAGATGACTGAGCTACTGAACTGAACTGAACTGAAGCAACATAGCCCTTAGCATAATTGATTTACAATGTTTCAGCTCTACAGCAAAGTTATTCTCTCTCTCTCGCTCTCTCTCTCTCTCTATATATATATATTCTCTTTCAGATTTTTTCCCAAGAACAGACATTTTTAAACTAAACTTTAAACTGAATGAGAACATAGAGAGAAATACACAGATCAAAAATATATGACTCAAAGACTTCCGTGGTGGCTCAGTGGATATGAATCTGCCTGCCACTGAAGGGGACACAGGTTCAATCCCTGGTCCGGGAAGATTCTACATGCCTCGACCAACTACACCAGTGAGCCACAACTACTGAAGCCTGTGCACCATAGAACCTGTGCTCTTCAAGAGAACCCAGTGCAATGAGAAGCCCACGCACCACATCGAAGGGTGGCCCCGCTGTCTGCAACTAGAGAAAGTCTGCACAAAAGCAATGAAGGCCCAGCATAGCCAAAAAATTAATAAAAAATATCTCTGTGACTCGGGACTTCCCTAGTGATCCAGTGATTAAGAATCTGCCTGCCAGTGCAGGGGACACGGGTTTGATCCTTGGTCTGGGAAGATGGCATGTGCCATGAGGCAACTAAGCCCTCACACCCCAGAGTCCGTGCTCCACAACAAGAGAAGCCACTGCCAAGAAAAGCCTGTGCAGCACAACTGTAAAGAAGCCCCCACTCATCACACCTAGGGAGAGCCTGCGTACAGCAATGAACACCCAGTGAAGCCAAAAATAAAGAAACGGCTAAAAATATTTCAATCGATGATTTCTCACAAAATGGACACACTATACAGCCAGGACTTGTTTTAAACCAGGAAATACAACTTCTCAGCACTGCAATACCCCCCTTCTTGCTGTCCCCTCCCCAGTTACAATCCATCCTGTAGGTAACCACCATCCTGATCCTAACACTACAGATTTATTGTGTCCCTTTTTACTTTGTATAAATGAAATTGTACAGTGGAACTCTTCTGTATCTCTTTTGTTCATTATCGTGCTTGTGAGACTTGTGCACACAGAAAAGTCTTTTCGTTTTTATTCCATTATACGAATAAATCACAGGATGTCTATCCCTTCTTTCACTGATGGACATTTAGTTTCCTCCTCGCCGCTAATACAAATGGTGCTGAGATGAAAATTTTTTGACATGTCTTTTGATGATCACGTGTATATATTTTTGTTGAGTAGCTTGAGCCTATATTGTTTGCAGATGTTGCCAATAAGTTTGCTCAACTGATTGTGGCAATTTATGTTCCCACCAGGAGCATTCCAGGTGCTCCCCCATCATCACTGCTCAGCTTCATCCTACTTTCTTCATCTTAGGATTCTGATGGGTGTGAGAAGACACATTCTTTTCCATTACATATGAAATATTTACAAAACCAATGAACTGCTAAGGTTCAACGAAATACAGGAGGTTGTTACTGTGCAAACCAGGTTCTCTTACCACCTTATAATTGAGAAATCAATAGCAAAAATACAGCTAAATAAACTGAAAAAAAATGCATGCACTTGGAAATAATCAGAGTCAAATGTTAACATGAATTGATGTATATATATATATATATATATGTATATATATACATATATATATGTACTGTATATATCAATTCAGTTCAGTCTCTCCTTTGTGTCCAACTCTTTTGCAACCCCATGGGCTGCAGCACGCCAGGCTTCCCTGTGGATCACCAGCTTCTGGAGCAAACTCATGTCCATTGAGTCGGTGATGCTATCCAACCAGCTCATCCTCTGTCATCCTCTTCTCCTCCTGCCTTCAATCATTCCCAGCATCAGGGTCTTTTCCAATGAGTCAGTTCTTTGCATCAGGTGGCCAATGTATTGGAGCTACAGCTTCAGCATTAGTCCTTCCAATGAATATTCAGGACTGATTTTCTTTTAGGGGGCTTCCCTAATAGCTCAGTTGGTAAAGAATCCACCTACAATGCAGGAGACGCCAGTTTGATTCCTGGGTCAGGAAGATCCACTGGAGAAGGGATAGGCTACCCACTCCAGTATTTTTGGGCTTCCCTTATGGCTCAGCTGCTAAAGAATCCGCCTGCAATGCGGGAGATGTGGGTTTAATCCCTGGGTTGGGAAGATCCCTTGGAGAAGGGAAAGGCTACCCACTCCAGTAGTCTGGCCTGGAGAATTCCATGGACTGTATAGATTTCCTTTAGGATTGACTGGCTTGATCTCCTTGCTGTCCAAGATACTCTCAAGAGTCTTCTCCAGCACCACAGTTCAAAAGCATCAATTCTTTGGCGCTCAGCTTTCTTTATGATCCAACTCTCACATCCATGTATGACTACTAGAAAAATCATAGCTTTGACTAGACAGACCTTTGTGGTCTCTGCTTTTTAATATGCTATCTAGGTTGGTCATAGCTTTTCTTCCAAGGAACAAGTGTCTTTTAATTTCATGGCTGCAGTCACCATCTGCAGTGATTTTGGAGTCCAAGAAAATACAGTCTGTCACTGTTTCCATTGTTTCTCCATCTATTTGCTATGAAGTGATGGAACCAGATACCGTGATCTTCACTTTTTGAATGTTGAGTTTTAAGCCAGCTTTTTCACTCTCCTTTTTCACTTTCATTAAGAGGCTCTTCAGTTCCTCTTTGCTTTCTGCTGTAAAGGTTGTGTCATCTGCATTTCTGAGGTTATTGATATTTCTCACAGCAATCTTGATTCCAGCTTGTGCTTCCTCCAGCCCTGCATTTTGCATGATGTACTCTGCATATAAGTTAAGTAAGCAGAGTGACATTATACAGCCTTGACATATTCTTTTCCCAATTTGGAACTTTATATATATTTAAAATAAAATGTGTGTGTATGTATGTATATATATATATATATATATACATACATTTAAAGTAGAGCCTTGAGTGTTTACATTAGAAAAGAAGAAAAATCTCAAAATTAATGAGCCAAGCATCCAACTTTAGAGGTTGAAAAGTCTGGAAAGGAAAAAGTAAGAAGTTTCTCATAAGTAGGTAAAATATAAAACATAAAGTATTTTCAAAGCCAAAAGTTGATTTGTTGAAAAGACTAATAAATAGACAAATCCCTTGCATGATTATTGATCAAAGAAAATATCAATAAAAGAAAAAAGCACAAATAAATAATAATAAGAATGAAAACAGGGACAAAATTACAGGTGGTTGCCAAGATTAAAAGCATTCTAAGAAATTATAAACTAGCTTATGCCAATAAATTTGAGAACTTAGATGATGTAAATGAAGTCCTAGACAAAATATAACTTAACCAAAACCATCTCAGGAAGATAAAAGAGCCTGAATAATCTTATTGCCTGCAAAGAATTTGAATGATGGTTCCTCAAAAAGTTAAATAGGAAATTACAAACGCATAGAACACCCAGCAATTTCATGCTCCAAAATGGTTAATTTTATGTTACGTGAATTTCAGTTCAGTTAAAACAAAAATCTCACCACAAAGAAAACACCAGATCTAGATTGATTTAGAGGGTAATTTCATCAGACATTCAAAGAATATATAATTTTAATCATTCACAAATGTTTCTACAGAAAAGAAAAGAAGGAACATTCCCCAACTCAAATTATGACCTTAGCATAATCTTTATACTAAAATTCTATAAGAAAGGTAAATTCCAGTTCAACCTTACATGTGAGATGCAAAAAAAAAAATCCTAAATTAAATACTTACCAAGCAGAATCTGGTAATGTATAAAAAAGATAAAACATGATGACCAAGTTGGGTTTAACTCAGGCATGCATGAGATTAGTAGATTACAAAATCTACTAATAAAATCCCCCACATTAACAGATTAAAGGAAAAAAGCTTTAATGATCTCAATTGATATGGGAAAAATATTTAATAAATTTCAACATTCATGACAAAAATTTAACACACCAAGAATGGAAGTATATTTCCTTAACTAATAAAGAATATTATTACAACAGGCAGAGTAGTATTCCCACCCCCACCTTGCCTCCCCCAAAGATGTCACTGTTCTAATCTCCAGAACCTACAGATTATCATTCATGGCAAAAGAGACTTGAAGATATGATTAAGGTTCAGGACCTTGAAATGGCAGATAACTTAGGGTAAAGGTCTATATATTCAAAGGTATGGTTTTTCCAGTAGTCACATATGGATGTGAGAGTTGGGCCAAAAAGAAGGTTGAGTGCCTAAGAATAGATACTTTTGAATTGTGGTTCTGGAGAAGACTCTTGAGAGTCCCTTGAACAGCAAGGAGATCAAACCAGTCAATCCTAAAGGAAATCAACCCTGAATATTCATTGGAAGAACTGATGCTGAAGCTGAAGCTCCAATACTTTGGCCACCTGATGAAAATAGCCAACTCACTGGAAAAGATCCTAATGCTGAGAAAGACTGAGGGCTGGAGGAGAAGAGGAAAGCAGATGATGAGATGGTTAGATTGCATCACTGACTCAATGGACATAAATTTGAGCAAAGTGAAGGACAGGGAAGCCTGGTGTGCTGCAGTCCATGGGGTTGCAAAGAGTAGGACACAACTTAGTGACAGAACAACAACAAGGTGGCCCCAAAAGAATCACACAAATCCTTAGATGTGGAGAAAATTTCCTGGCTGGCTGCCGTAAGTCAGAGGGGACAATGTGACTATAGAATAGTCAGAGAGATGCTGTCCTCCTGGCTTAGAGGATGGATGATGGGACCCTGGGCCAAGGAGTGCAGGGGCCTCCAGAAGCTGTAAAAGGCACAGGGATGGATTCTCCCTTGGAGTTCCCAGAAGGAAACACACATCTCCCCACACCTTGATTTTAGCTCAGTGAGACCCGTGTCGGATGTCTGACCATCCAGAACTGCAAGATAATATATTCAGGTTGTTAAACTAAATTTGTGATAATTTGTTACAACAACAGAAACTTAACAACAGCAACAAAACCAAAAAGTCTACAGTAAATGTTCTAACTGCAATAAAAAAAAAAAGTTCTATTTCATCCCCTTTAAAATCTAGTACCATCTAAGATGCCTATTGTGATCACCCGAATTTAGAATTTTACTAAATTCAGATCCTAACCCAGACAGAATGGCAAGAAAAGTAAAACATCTAAGGACCAAAAAGAGAGAACTAAACTGTCATTCTTTGCTGATGATATGAATGTCTACATAAAAAAAATCCAGGATAATTTATAGCTAATTATAGTAGAATGAGAGAATTTAAAAGTCTGAGTACATGATCATATATAAAAGTATCTGCATTTCTATATACCAGAAAAAATCAGAAAACAATTTTTCAAAGGTATTTACAGTATCAGAAGAAAGAAAAAGAAAGAAAAGACAAAGAGAGAGAGGAGGAGGGAAAAGAAGGAAGAGGAGGAAGGGGAGGGAGGAAAGGCAGAAAGATTAAAGATTAGATTAACAATGAATTTAATAAAAGAAGTACAAGCTCTTGATAGGGAAATTAGAAAAGATTATGGAAGATGGATATTAAAGAAGACATAAGTGGGACTTCCCTGGTGGTACAGTGGATAAGAATCCACCTCCAATGCAGTGGACATAGGTTGGATCCCTGATCTGGGAAGATTCTACGTGCTACAGAGCAACTAAGCCTGTGAGCCACAACTAGTGAAACCTATGTACCTAGAGTTTGTGCTCCACAGTAAGAGAAGTCACCACAATGAGAAGCCCGTGTGCCACAACTAGAGACTAGAAAGCCTGCTCACAGCAAAGAAGACACAGCACAACCAAAAAATTAAATAAATAAATAAACAATCTTTTTTAAAAAAGAAGATGTAAATAGAGAGAATATTGTATTCTTGGTTAAGAAGGATCAACATCAGAAAGATGTCAAATTTTCCTAAATTGCTCCACAAATTCAATACAATTCCATTTAAAAAAATCTCAACAGTATATTTTGTGAGACTTGATAAGCTGATTCTAACATTTATCTGGAAGAGCCGAGGCTGCAAATTGCCAAGGAACTTCTGAAGAAGTTGGGAGAATCACCTCCACCAGGGAAAGAAATTAGCCTGCATGGTACTAATGGAGACACAGACCGACAGACTGATGAAACAGAATAGAGCCCAGGAACTAAGATAAACACTATGGCAACTTGATTTAGGACAGAACTAGAGTAGCAGATTAGTGGAGGCAAGACAGATAATTCACCACTTGGTGCTGGGACAACTAATTAACCATTTGGGGAAAAAATGGAGTCAGAGTCCTACCTTACACATTTTTATTGTTGTTTATTCGCTAAGTTGTATCTGATTCTTTTGCAACCCCATGGACTGTAGTCCGTCAGGCTCCTCTGTCCACGGGATTTCCCAGGCAAGAATACTGGAGTGGATTGCCATTTCCTTCTTTAGGGTATCTTCCGAGCCCAGGGATCGAACCTGTGTCTCCTGCATTGGCAGGAGGATTCTTTACCATTGAGCGACCTGGGAAACCCTCTTCACACATACACGAAGTTGCTTCCAAATGGCTTAAAGGCTTACAAGTGGAATGCAAAACTAAATAATTTAGTGAACTATACAACTGGATATAATTATAATCTTCAGATAGGGAAGAATTTAGAATGAACTCTAAAGACAAATTCTACAATATTAAAACTAAGAAATGCTGTTTTATCACAGATGCCATAAAGAATGATAAGGCTACTTAGTTATAAAAAAATAATGAAATAATCCCATTTGCAGCAACATGGATGGACCTAGAAATGATCATACTAAGTGAAGTAAGTCAGAGAAAGACAAACATATGACAAACCAATCAATCTTAAAGGAAATCAGTCCTGAATATTCATTGGAAGGACTGATGCTGAAGCTGAAGCTCCAATACTTTGGCCACTTGATGGGAACAGCTGACTTATTGGAAAGCACCCTGATGCTGAGAAAGACTAAGGGCAGGAGGAGAAGGGGGTGACAGAGGATGAAATGGTTAAATAGCATCACTGACTCAAAGAATATGAATTTGAGCAAACTCTGGGAGATAGTGAAGGCCAGGGAAGCCTGGCATGCTGCAGTCCATGGGGCTGCAAAAGGAGTCAGACAGGAATGAGCAACTGAACTGAACTTATATATAGAATCTAAAAAAAATGATACAAATGTACTTATTTACAAAGCAGAAATAGACTCACATATATAGAAAACAATCTTATGGTTACCAAAGGGGAAAATTGGGGGAAGAGATAAATTAGGGGTTTGAGATTAATAGATACAAGCTACCATATATAAAATAAATAATAAGGACCTACTGTGAACTATATTTAATATCTCATAATAATCTATAATGGAAAAGAATCTAATATATATATTTTGAATATAGATACATAGGAAAAGAATCTAGTATATATATATGTAAATGAATCACTTTGCTGTACCTTGAAACTAACAGATCATTGTAAATCAACTATATACATCATTTTTTTTTAAGAAGTGTGAAAAGGCAAGCCACAATCCAGATAATATCTGCAAAATATAAATTAACAGGGCTTTTGCTTTTGTTTTTTCTTCTTTATTTAAATTAAAGTCAAAACCAGTTCACTCACTTCTCCCCCTTTCTTCTCATGTAAATAATAATGATTAATATCCAGAATGTATTTTTAAAAAAACCCTACAAATAAAAAGACAAAAACTCAATAGGAAAATGAGCAAAAGAGAGTCATTACATAGAAGAAACCCCAAGAAAAATGCTTCCTAAGTAACCAGGAAAATGCAAAGTAAAGCCTCCAGGAGATAACTATTTCACATGCACCAAACTGGCAATAACTTAAGAGTCTGATAATAACTAATGGTCTCATGATATGAAGCAACAGTCATTCTTGCTCACTGCTCATGAAGAATAAATTACCAGAACTGCTTGGGATATGGTTTAGCAATTCCTAGTGCAGGAGTTCTTAACCTAGGTATGTAATTAGAACTCAGGGGGGTCCATGTACTCAAATGGGCAAAAAACAATGGCTGTGTTTTCACTAACTGTAACTGAAACTTTCCATTTCCTTCTATTACCAACTAAACCTTTGTGTCACTAGTACTTGTGACTTCTATGAACCAAAAGAATACAGATTTTGTGCATCACATTGAATTTGTTGCAGGTATCTCAAAATCACTTTGCCGACAAAAGTCCATATAGTCAAAGCTATGGTTTTTCCAGTAGTCATGTACAGATGTGAGAGTTGGACCATAAAGAATGCTGAACGCTGAAGAAAGGATGCTTTTGAACTGTGGTACTGGAGGAGACTCTTAAGAGTCCCTTGCACTGTAAAGAGATCAAACCAATCAGTCCTAAAGGAAATCAACCCTGACCATTCATTGGAAGGATTGATGTTGAAGTTGAAGCTCCAATACTTTGGTCACCTGATATGAAGGGTCAGCTCATTGGAAAAGACCCTGATGCTGGGAAAGTGAAAGTGAAGTCGCTCAGTCATGTCTGACTCTGCGACCCCATGGACCCCTGCTAGGCTCCTCCATCCATGGCAAGATAGCCATGGCATCCATGGATTCTCCAGGCAAGAATACTGTAGTGGGCTGCCATTTCCTTCTCCAGGGGATCTTCCCAACACAGGGATTGAACCTGGGTCTCCCACACTGCAGGCAGACTCTTTACCATCTGAATCACCAGGGGCTCCTGATGTTGGGAAAGACTGAAGGCAAAAGGAGAAGGAGACAACAGAGAATGAGATGGTTGGATGGCATCACCGACTCAATGGACATGAGTTTGAGCAAACTCTGGGAGACAGTGAAGAACAGGGAAGATTGGCATGCCGCAGTCCCTGGGGTCACAAAGAGTCAGACATCAGTGAGCAACTGAACAACAACAACTGGAGAAACTCTGGCCCATACATATCAGGAGATGTGAGCAAAATGCTGGGAGCCTGGAAAGGGCTTAAATATTCATCGGCAATACAATGGATAAACGGTGGAACGTGCCTGCAGTATAATTACTTTTTTATTTAAAAGCACTTGAAGACTCAGGTGGCATTGAGCTTGATGCCTCATGGACTAATAGCATAGTATTATCCACAATCCAGAGGTAATTTACTCTGTTGTAAGTACGATGAGTGTTGATTATTCTTGTATTAGGGATGGAGAAACATATGTAGCTGAACAAGCTTATGTCGTTCAGTTGCTAAGCTGTGCCCCATTCTTTGCGACCCCATGGACTCCTGCACACCAGGCTCCTGTCCTCCACCGTCTCCCAGAGTTTGCTCAAATTCACATCCATTGAGTCAGTGACGTTATCCAATCATCTCATCCTCTGCCGCCCCCTTCTCCTTTTGGCTTCAAAGAAGTATAACCAAGTATTAAAGAAGAAGATGAGCTCATTCCTGCTTGCCAACTTGTCCATTATTCTTGAGTTGATTCTCTGCTTAAGGCAAATCAAGGGGAGGGGCTAAGGCTCTAAGGCATGCCTATCAGTTTCTGTATCATCATCTTTTACCTGTCTCTCACCTGGCAGGTGTTAGTCGCTCAGTTGTGTCCGACTATTTGGGACCCAAAGGGCTGTAGCCTGCAGGCTCCTCTGTCCATGGGATTTCCCAGGCAAGAAGACTGGAGTGGATTGCCATTCCCTTCTCCAGGGGATCTTTCCAACCCAGGGATCGAACCTGGGTCTCCTGCATTGCAGGGAGATTCTTTACCATCTGAGCCACGAGACTGCCTCTAACACCCCGAGGGCTAGTCATTCAGCGAGGCTAAAGGAGAAGGCTACTTTTATGAAACTGACTACACATGACATTGGGGACCTGAGGATCAAGGCAGGTGGGCCCAAGGCCTCCACCCTACAGGCTGGAGCAGAGTAGGGGCTGGAGGGGCCAGCCCTCAGGACACAGGCATTCAGGACTGACACTGGCTACATTCCATGTGTCTTTTAAAACAAAGCACAACTCACTCTTCAGTAAACTCTGTGAAATATTATTCTCCACTTGAACAAAGAAATCTGAGCCAAACACGCGTTTGTGGCTTTCTCACTTTTGCTTGGTTTTGAAGAAAACCTCTCAAGCAAAGCTGGGACATCAATGGAGGCCCCACGGCCGGACCCTGGTTTGCTCTCCCGCAAGGCAGTGCCTGGTATCCCATCATCATCAACCCAACGTCTGTGTCTGCACACGGCTCTTTGTTCCCCACAACTTTTCTATTTCTTTTTTAAGACAATGAACTTTCCTAATGGTATTTTCAAGCCAAGGAAAAATCTCCAAGAGCAGGCTGAATTAAAATACAAAACAAAATGTTTAAAGTGAAGACCTGAGAATGTGATCCCAGGTAGAACTGAAAAAGCAAAATAGCAGCTGAGTTGTGAGGCCCGGGGGGGAGATTGCAGCTGATCTGGGATAGATAGCAGCTGGCCCAGGACTCGGGGAACCTGAAACAGACCCTGCGGGCGGCAGGAAGCCCAGATGGCTATGCTGATGGCAATGGTGATAATGATGGTGATGATGGTGAATTCTGCCTCAGCAGCAGGCCATGTGAGAGCCCTGGCCCTCCTGCCCTAGGCACCTAGAGGCTGGAGCTGGGATTTGTGGGGAGAGGCTAGCAGGGTGTGTCCAGCCCAGGCGCTCCTCAGTCCCTTCCCGTGCACCTCACTGATTCTGCCCCACGTTGTCTGTGTGGGGGGAGGCTCAGTGGCCCTGACCTGCAGTAGTAGGTAGCTCCATAGGTGCCCAGGTCCCTAACCCAGGGCTAAGGCAAGGAGGTTTTTTTAAAAAAAAAAAAAACTAACTATCCTAAAGGAAATCAACCCTGAATATCCGTTGGAAGGACTGATGCTGAAGCTCCAATACTTTGGCCACCTGATGTGAAGCTCCAATACTTTTGGCCACCTCACTTGAAAAGGCCCTGATGCTGGGTAAGACTCAAGGCAAAAGGAGAAGGAGGTGACAGAGGATGAGATGGTTGGATGGCATCACCAACTCAATGGACATGAGTTTGAGCAAACTCTGGGAGACAGTGAAGGACAGGGAAGCCTGGCATGCTTCAGTTCATGAGGTCGCAAAAGAGTCAGATTCGACTTAGCAACCGAACAACATGAAGTGATTCCTCAGAAAAATGGAATGTCTTCCTCATTCCTTGGAGAAGCAACAGCCTAGAATATAGAACACATATCCAGACTCCAAGATGATAGTGCTGGTCACGCTAAAATCATACTTTACATTTAGTGCTTCACAGTTTAAAAAACGTAACTCCCCCTTTATGGCTGCCTTTGATCGATGGGCAACCTATAGCACAGGACAAAGAGACGGCTTCTCTTCTTTTTACAACAGATGATGACAACTTTGTGGGGATATTGGGAGAACTGAGTTTCATGATGTAGTAACAAACAAGTAAGTGTGCTCGGTCACTCAGTTTATCTGTGATATTTTCCCAGCAAGAATACTGGAAAAGTGAAAGTGAAAGTCACTCAGTCGTGTCTGACTCTTTGCAACCCCATGGACTATACAGTCATTCTCCAGGCCAGAATACTGGAGTGGGTAGCCTTTCCCTTCTCCAGGGGATCTTTCCAACCCAGGGATCAAACCCAGTTCTCCTGCATTGCAGGTGGATTCTTTACCAGTTGAGCCACAAGGGAAGCCCAAATGAAAGTGAAAGTCACTAAGTCCTGTCTGACTCTTTGCGACCCTGGAAACCCAGTTCTCCAAGCCAGAATACTGGAGAGGGTAGCTTTTCTCCTTCTCCAGCCCAGGAATCTTCCCAACCCAGGAGTCAAACCAGGGTCTCCTGCATTGCAGGTGGATTCTTTACCAACTGAGCTATCAGGGAAGCCCCAACTAAGGCTCCAATTGAGCTATCAGAGAAGAATACTGGAGTGGGTTGCTATTTCCTCCTCCAGGGGAACATCCCAACCCAGGAACTGAACCCATGTCTCCTGTGTCTCCTGCATTGCTGGCAGATTCTTTACCACTGAGCCACCAGGGATGGCATAATGTAGTAGCCAGCCTGTAAATCAGTAGAGAAAATTTACCTAAGACGTGATCAGCGAGGGCTTCCCTGGTCGTCCAGTGGTTAAGAATCTGCTTGCCAATGCAGGGGACATGGGTCTTCTGGTCCAGGAAGATCTCACAGCCGCAGGGCAACTGCTGTGCTGCAACTACTGAAGCCGAGTACCCTAGAGCCTGTGCTCTGCAACAGGATAAGCCACCGAGATGAGAAGACCAAGCACAGCGATGAAGAGTAGCCCACACTCTCTACAACTAGAGAAAGGCTTCATGCAGCAACGAGGACCCAGCACGGCCAAAAACAAATAAATAATTTTTTTTTTTTAAGAGAAATAATCAGAAAAAAAAAAAAAAAAGGACAAAATAGTGACAAATGTAAGGATTCCTTTTGTATCAGTTGTGAAAGGTTAAGGCTTCTCTGTGGCTCAGATGGTAAAGAATCTGCCTGCAATGCAGGAGACCTAGGTTAGATCCCTGGGTCAGGAAGATCCCCTGGAGAAGGCAATGGGTACCCACTCAAGTATTCTTGCCTGGATAATCCCATGGACAAAGGAACCTGGTAGGCTATACTCCATGGAGTCGAAAAGAGTCAGAGTTAGCCATCCAGTCAGCCCTGGGCCCTCCCTGCTCTATTCAGCACCTGGGACACAGCCCTTCCTTCATTTCATTCATCAGGCTTTCACCAAGAATCCAAATCACAATCACCAACCCCCTGCGGAAGAGCAGTTTGGCTGTCACTTCCCTGGGGCACCACTGCCCAGGGCCTCAGGGATTGCAGCCTGGCCACCTCCAGACCAGTGAAGCGGCTGGGAAGGCTGTGGTCCAGAGCTGCTAGGTCAGGGTCTCAGAGCCACTTTCTGCAAGAGGGATTTGCTCCTTTCAGTCAAGGGGACTGGACTCTGGGTGAGACTTGATTTCCAGACCTCATCTCCTCCCTAATTCTGCAAGCGGTCTTGGGCAGGCACCGGGGCTCCCAAAGCCACAAAGGTGAGCATGAAGGAGTTCAGATCAATTGCTCAAATCCAGGTCACTTGGAAATGTGGACAGCACCCCTCCTCAAGTCTTTGTGACCCCATGGACCGCAGCACACCAGACTACCCTGTCCATCACCAACTCCCAGAGCTTGCTCAAACTCATGTCTATTGAGTTGGTGATACCATCCAACTATCTCATCCCCTGATGTGCCCTTCTCCTCCTGCCTTCAATCTTTCCCAGCATCAGGGTCTTTTTCAATGAGTCAGCTCTTTGCATCAGATGGCCAAAGTATTGGAACTTCAGCATCAGTCCTTCCAATGAATATTCAGGACTGATTTCCTTTAGGATTGACTGGTTTGAGGGACTCTCAAGAACCTTCTCCAACACCACAGTTCAAAAGTATCAATTCTTCGGTGCTCCTGAAGGAGCCCCATAAGCTTTGCTTATGGTCCAACTCTCACATCCATACATGACTACTGGAAAAACCATAGCTTTGACTAGACAGACCTTTGTTGGCAAAGTAATGTCAAGAGTGAAGGAAGTGATGCCCAAAGTGGGGTGACCCTTGAATGAGGAGGAAGCCTGTCCAGCTGGATGGACCACACACCTAAATTCCAAGTCCAGATCACTTGAAATGTGGACAGCACCCCTCCTCAGGTTCCAAGTTCTCTTTCTGGGCAACATGGCCCCCTCCACCTTTACTTCCTAGAAGGAAGAGATTAGGTGTGTTTAGCCTAGGAAATAAGCTGGCAGATAGAGAGGGTGGAAGCAGCTAAATGTTATCGATATGCCTAAAGCCAGTAATTCCTGACCTGGCCAGAAAAGGCCCAAGGTTTAGATAAAGCAGATCCTGGAACCCCCACCCCAAACACAGGGGGAAAAAACCACTACATCTCCTGGACTCTGATAACCTGAGCCTCTTAAAAATACTCTTTCCCTTTTGTCCATTTGGAATCATCTTTCCTTGTCCCCTTCCTGCAGATCACTCAAATTTCAGGGAGCTGAATCAGAGGTGGGGGTTGCTGGTACAATATGCTTGTGACTTGCAAGAGCTTTGTTGTTTTTTTAAACCAAATAATCAATTTGTTTCCTTTTTCTTTTTTGGCCCCAAGGCATGCAGGATCTCACTTTCCCAACTAGGGATTAAACCCACACCCCCAGCGGAAGAACTGCAGAGTCTTAACCCCTGGACTGCCAGGGAAGAACTGCAAGAGTTTTTAATGTTCACTGTTAATAATGAATAATAATAAATGTCAGTAATTTGTGACTTTCAACATAACAGATTTTGAGTCTTTCTTCATTTAAAGTATATATAGACCTTTCAAATTCATTGATCTGAACTCCAAATTCACCAGCCTACTACAAGGGCTCCTTCTCTGGCTAAGGACACAAAGTCTCCACGTGACTTTGTGTTCAAGATGGAATCTTGGAAATGGTTTCCCTCTTACCCACATGGGTGCCCACCTCTGGGGTCCTCATTCTTGCTCCCCACGGGGTCCTCTCTCAACAGAGCCGACCTCTAGACCAAAAAGGGTCAGGGCCCTCCTCTGACCATTCCCGGTGGCGCCAGCTCCTTCTCCAACCCCACCCCTCGAGCAAGCCCTCCGCAACCCAGTGCTCCGCCTCACTCGAGCTGCAGGGCCTTAGGTCTTCCTGTTTCTTCTTCCTGGAATGCTCTCAGCAGATACCAGGTCTCCCCCCAGGCCTTTTTTCAAAGAGGCCTCTCTACACACCCTGCAGAACAGTCTGTCACTGCCTCTTCTCTCTGCTTTTCCACATAGAATGTAGATCTTTTCCTCTCTCCCAACCCCACACATTCGTTTTGGATCATAGAAAAAGCAAGAGAATTTCAGTAAAACATCTACTTCTGCTTCATTGACTACGCTAAAGCTTTTGACTGTGTGCATCACAAGAAACTGTGGAAAATTCTTCAAGAGATGGGAATACCAGACCACCTTATCTGCCTCGTGAGAAATCTGTATGCAGGTCAAGAAGCAATAGCCAGAACCGGACATGAAACAACCAACTGGTTTCAAATAGGGAAAGGAGTACGTCAAGGCTGTATATTGTCACCCTGTTTATTTAACTTATATGCAGAGTACATCATGCAAAATGCCAGGCTGGATGAAGCACAAGCTGGAATCAAGATTGCCAGGAGAAATATCAATAACCTCAGATATGCAGATTGACACCACCCTTATGGCAGAAAGCGAAGAGGACCTAAAGAGCTTCTTGATGAAAGTGAAAGAGTTGGCCTAAAACTCAACATTCAAAAAACAAAGATGATGGAATTCAGTCCCATCACTTAATGGCAAATACATGGGGAAACAATGCAAACTGACTCTTTTCTTGGGCTCCAATATTACTTCAGAAGGTGACTGCAGCCATGAAATTAAAAGATGCTTGCTCCTTAGAAGAAAAGCTATGACAAACCTATGACAAATTAAAAAGCAGAGACCATTACTTTGCTGACAAAGGTCAGTCTAGTCAAAGCTTTGGTTTTTACAGTAGTCATGGGTTGATGTTGAGAGTTGGACCATAAAGAAGGCTGAGCGCCGAAGAATTGATGCTTTCCAAGTGTGGTGTTGGAGAAGACTCTTGAGAGTCCCTTGGATTGCAAGGAGATCAAACCAGTCAATCCTAAAGGAAATCAGTCCTGAATATTCATTGGAAGGACTGATGCTGAAGCTGAAGCTCCAATACTTTGGCCACCTGATGTGAAGAGCCAACTCATTGGAAAAGACCCTGATGCTGGGAAAGATTGAGGTCAGGAGGAGAAGGGGATGACAGAGGATGAGAAGGTTTGATGACATCACTGACTCAGTGGACAAGTTTGAGTAAGCTCAGGGTGTTGATGATGGACAGAGCAGCCTTGCATGCTGCAGTCCATGGGGTCACAAAGAGTTAAGACACAATTAAGCGACTGAACAACTCTACACAGAAGATCTAGGACAGACCGCGTCTCCCCATGGTTACTCCAGCCCCAGGATCAGGCTCGGCACACTGTAGGTGCAGCACCATTGGCAGTTGCTGATGGAGCCGGACCTGCCCTCAGGTCTCAGCTGAAGCCTCAGCGGCCCCCACCCCTCAAGATCTCTCCTGTTCCCCCTCCTCACATCCTGTTTACATCATCACAGAGCTAATCAAAACAAGCAGCTCAACAAGCAGTTATTTGCATTTTTAGTAATGAACATCCACCTTGCCTTCTGGTTCACCAATCTGCAAACTGCAGCCTGAGGGCCCAGCTCAGCTGCTGCCTGGTTTGGTGAAGGGGGGTTTGCTGCCCAGTGGTCCTGAAGGCTGGCTGTGGGTGCTTCTGTGCAGCCTGGTCAGAGCTGAGCAGTTGTGATCGAAGTGTGACAGCCCACACACCTCAAGTACTTACCACCTGGCCTGGCCTTTTCAGACAGTTCACTTATGTCCATACTGTGCCCAGGAGGAAAGGGAGGAAAGGAAGGACAGCCAACGAGGAGGCCGCCCAGCAACGCACATTCTCTGTGTTGGGCAGTTTTACTTAGTAGCTCAGCCCTTTGCCGTCAGTTCACTTCCATCTCATCAGTCATTTATAAAAATGATTCCACCAACACAAAAGTCAAGGGAATTGACACGTGTTCAAAAGTCCAGGAGTTGTCCTGCTTCAGGTGTGGACAGATCTTGGGTCAAGCCTCGTCCTCAGCTTCCTGCCTCTCATTCTGGAGCCATGCTAGGGCCAGTCCTCTCGAGCACCTGGCAGATAGAGCCGCAGGAGGCAGGGCAGGTCCCAGAACAGAATCTCACTGGCTGACAGGTCTCACCTGGGCTGCGTGATCAAGTGTGTTGGGCTCTGACTGGATGGGCCCACGCCCTGGCGTTCAACTCACCCACCCCACCTAGGAACCTGGGCAGCTGAAAGAGCTGGGTGCCGTTCCCTGACGAGGGGAAAATAGGCGAGGCTAGCCTTGAGAGGTTCTCAACTCCCATCTCAGGACTTTTTCTGCAACGGGAGACGAGGAACTGACTTACAAAAATTCACCAGTAAGCCAACAGCGTTGGTATTTTTAATAGCACATTAGGGATACAGTTAATGAATCGGAGAGAAGTCACAAGCCTCTTTCATCTGTTTTATGTGTTTTCACCTTGCTGTGTGAACCACGTCCCCTGTTCAGTTATTTCAGCAGCTGGATCAATAGTTACGAGCTACCAGTTTTGCTGATGGTTCAGATGGTGAAGAACCTGCCTGCAATGGAGGAGACCGGAGTTGGATCCCTGGGTCAGGAAGATCCCCTGGAGGAGGGCATGGCAACCCACTCCAGTATTCTTGCCTGGAGAATTCCATGGGCAGAGAAGCCAGGTTGGCTACAGTCCATGAGGTTGCAAAAAGTTGGACACAACTGAACAATAGTTAAAAGCTGCAGACAAAGCTGATACCACTTGGTTTCACACAAGGAAACAGAGACCAGGGAGAAAAGAAGGAACAGTCGGTAGTTTGCTAAATGCCCTGTTTATTCTGCAATCAAGGCTCAGAAATGGGAGGATACAACGGAATCTCTCCATAGATGTCATTTCAGAGCCACAAATGGACAGGGAGGGAGTGAGGAAGATGGCTACTCTGCACAATGACTGCCCCCCTTTTAAAAGTGAACACAATGAGGCTGGATTACAAATGGCCTGTCTCTCTGACCCAGCGTCAAGCCTCTCCACTTTAATCTTTAAGAACCAGCGGGGCCTTCACTTGGTCAGCCACCTCCTTGCCGACCAGCACCTCGACGATCTTCAGAGCAAACTCGAAGCTGGTTCCTGGCCCCCGGCTGGTGAGGATCAGGCCGTCTTTCTCCACACGGTTCTCGGAGTAGCTGTAATGACCTGGGAAATAAAAACAAAGAAGGGTTACGTCCTTGTGGGCTATGCAGGACAGCCATGAACACCACTCGACACTTCCATTCCCTTACTGCACACTACTGTCTCACAAAAATGAAAATACAAACAAGCCAAGATTTAAAAAAAAGCAAAAGCTCACAACACCAACACTGTAGGCAGTCACTCATAACTCCATTAGGCATCCCCAGCTCTCAGAGCACAGCAGGACAGAAAGGGAGAGGGTTTCTCTGAATCCCCTTTCCTGCCTAAACACTGACTGTCCAAAAGGAACTCAGCTATCAGAAATCCCCTCCCAGAAGTTTTGTCAATCAGAACAGAAAACCAGGAGCTGATACTACACCCAGACAAACCTTGTCATAAACTATCATTCCTCCCATCTACTCTTCAAAGGGCCCTTTCATCTTTCCAAAAACCCAATTACCTTCCCCTGAGAGGCCTGTCTCCCCTTTCCCTATTAAGATGCAATTTAAGCCAGAATTCTAAACCATCTCAGGGAGTTACTCATTTTCCCCTGGGGCTCTTCCATGTAAACACGAGTTACAGTGCTCAGTTGCTTAGCTGTGTCTGACTCTGCCACCCCATGGCCTGTAGCCTGCCAGGCCTCCGCAGTAGCCTCCACAGCCCCCAATGAGGTCTCCTGCATTGGCAGGCAGATTCTTTACCACTAGCGCCACCTGGGAAGCCCAAACATAAAGTATACATGTTAATAAACTTTGTTCTTCTCCAGTTAACCTGTCTTCTGTAACAAGGGTCTCAACTAAGAACTCAGAAGGATACAAGGGAAAATTATTTTTCCTTCCCTATAAAATGCTGGAGGAAGGGGGATGTAGGGGAACCAGAGCTGAAGGTAGAAATGACCTGTAATATACAGACCCCCTGGGTGATGCACACTTTCTGCTGCCTCCAAAGCAAACAAGCAGAAACCACACACAATGTGTCATGGGTAGGGAGAGAGAGGTGCAAGTGGGGAGAAACCTACTTTCTCATCAGGCACTGCATGCTTTCAGAGGCCACAGCTGGCTGTATCTTTGCAAATGTAGTAAGAAACAGGCTGCTCCTATATTCGCATGAAGTAAACACTACCACCTCCGAGGAGATCTGAGGGCTCAAAGCTGGGATTCCCTGAACCACCCCCCACCCTCACATTCCACATCAGACAGTCACCAAATTCTCCCACTGCACAAGCACCAGGCCCAAACTCCTCCCATGCAGCAGCACCCCACATGGCCTGGCCCCTTGATCCTGCAGCGCCCCAGGGCCCACTCTCCCGCCTGAAGCTTGCAGCTCTACTACAGAGGGCACTGGGGTCCTCTCAGCCCTGGAGGAACTGCCCCGGCTGCTCCCTCTGCCCAGAAAGCTCCCCTCAGCAACTCAGCATGGACCTTTGAATTCAGCATGGACCCCTCTCTCACCAGGTCCCCCAGGTCACTCTATCATGCACCCTCCCAGCACCCAGGAAACCGTTTGGCTCCTGTTTACCTCTGGTCTGTAAAATGCTGAGCCCTCACCTACCCGTCCAGTCTAGAATGCTAATGGCACCAGGGAGGTGCTCCCAAGTATCAGGTGAAGGAAAGAGTGAATGAACACTCCCTGCCTGCTGCCTCAATGCAGGGCCTCTGCGTGCAGTCCCCCTTCCTCCTGCCTTTCCCTCCACTCTCAGTGCCACCAAACAGGGCACGTTCCACAGTACAAACCACAGCACACCCAGGTGCCCCCCATGAGAAGCCTTTGCCACTTTCTCTGGCAACTTGAAGTGACCCTCAACTCCACATCATGGTACACAAGCCCTGGGACCCAGCCTGCGCACAAAGACAGGGCAGAAAGCAGCAGAGGGGAGACGAAGAAGAACCCACTGGGAGTAAACAGTGACCTGGACAGGACAGAGGCCATGGAGGTCCGAGGTGTGTTTTGAAGATAAAATGCCAAGACCCTGGGGAGGAACTGGACATGGGGAGACACCAATGAGGACTCCCGGCCACCTGGCTGCATGATGACACTGCTCAATGACATAGGCCTTGAAGGACAAACAGATTCAGGGCCGGGGTCAAAAGCCCACAAGGGTCCTCTGTGCAATCCTGCCACATCTGGTCCCTGCAGGCAGAGTCGGGCCTGCAGCACCACACAACCTCTACCCCCTGCCCATCTGAGAAGCCCTAAGAACATGGCTTGATCTTGTCCCCTTTTCTGTCCCTGGAGCCCAAAGAAGAGCTCAGGAAATCCTTGTTTGATGCTCACACAGAAGAGCGCGCCTGAGCAAGATGCTCCTGCTGCACCAGCAAGCTTTAGAGACCATGTCCCGAAGTGCCTGTCCTTTCCCAGGGATGAACACCACTGCCCTGCTTCAGGGCTTCCTCTCCTCTCACAAATCAAGTCACCCAGTGAAACAATTGACGACAGTCCGTGAGCACTCGCAGTTACCCTTCTACAGAAAAAAAGGGAATCCCTGGTCTGCAGGGGAGAGGTTTACCTAAGCTAACATCATTTACTGTTGGTTAGAGATCATCCCAAGTACTGAAGTAGAGAACCCGGAGCCGAGATGGACACTGAGACACAGACAGTGAAGGCACAGCTCTGAATGATTCAGGTAACAACCTCTTTGTTGGTAAAATACTACAAATACAGCTTACACTGGTTACAAATGTTTAAAAATTCCGGTTCTTCTCAAAAATCTCAGCCAAGAGCTAAAGGTCTGCTTACAGGCCACTTCCACCTAGCGGTGAAGATGGAGAAAAACGACACCTGCACACCAGTCCATTCCTGGTCAACCTGCAGGAGGTGTTCATTCCTTTTTAACTTAAAGCAAACACCCCAAAGCCTCTCTCAAAGCCCAGAGACGAAGCAACGAGGGAGGCTAGGGGCCACAGGGTAGTAACCAACAGCCACTTTCACCTTCACACCCTCACCTCTGTGGTCTGGGAGCCCCAGAGACGCGGTGGCCCAGACAGCCCTAGATCATTACTATCCAGCCCTTCCAGGAAAAGCCACTGACCCCTGAGCACATCAGCTCAGGTGTCAGTCTGCCAGATTCAAACCTCAGTCTGCTATTTAACAGCCGCCTGACCTCCCTGTTTTTCTCTTCTGTAAAATGGGCATGATGCCAACCCAACAAGTTGAGCCCTGGTGATAGCAGTCTGTCTGCTCTGCATCCCCAGCACTCAGCCCAGAGCCAGGCACTGACTGGTGGGCCCTTTGACACAGCTTCAGTAACCCACAGACGTCCAGGTGTGTCACGCACATTGACTCACAGAGCCTGTCAACAGCCCCGAGGCAGGGGCTACCTACGGTCCTCCTCAGGTGACAGATGGGGAAACCGAGGCCCAGTGAGGTTATGGGACCAGCCCTTGGGGGCAGGGAGGGGTGGGGCTGGAGCCTCATGGGAGTCACCTGCTCCGGAGTCCCTGCTCGTCCCTGGGAGCATCCAGCCGCTCAGTAAACCACAGAAACGAGAACCGAACAAAAATTTGAAGTCACCCCTTCTTTATTTTAAAGCTGAGAAATGGAAACACTCTGTCCTTCAGACTGGATGGCTTATGTGAGTAAAAAAAGGTCACACTGCTCTTAATTTGAAGTTCATGATGAGGACAAGCAGAAGGGCCTCCTCACCCAGGAAGTGATTACAGCTCCACTTCTCAGAATGCAGACACTGCAAATGTTTTTTTCTTACAAGAGGTCTTGCTGACTGAACCCAACACCTGGTGACCTCAGTGTGTGTGGGCCTCATGTGGACAGAAACGGGGCCCCAGTTCCGGACCGACTCAGGCAAGCGGCCTGTTTCCTCGTCGGTGAAGCCCATACATGCCTTACTGGGTACCGGGGCTGCCAGGTTCAAGAAAACACATGTGAATGTACCCTGTAAGTGCCCAAGAGTCAACAATCTCATATTCTTCTATTTCTGATCAGCCTCGTCTTCCTGAGGTGTTACGAGGAAAGAGCCACAAAGATACACGAGCAGATAATGGGGAACACGTTCCACTCGCTTCTTCCTTCTCACGAGTCGTTACTGCTAATGGAAGCCTGATTCTGCTCTTTCTGACCCTTCAAAATCCCACCATTTGCTCAAAGTAAACTAAACCCTTACGTTAAAAAATGCCCAAAAGTCAAGAGCCTTAAAAAAAAAAAAAAATCAATTTTCACATCGATGGTTTTATTGACAATTTAGTATCTATCAACTAAAATAAAACTATAGATTTTTCAAAAAAACATACTACCTTGGATCAAATCTAAGAATATGCAGAATGTCCAACAGCAAGAGTGAACCCTAAGGTAAACTATGGACTTTGGGTGGTGATGACGTGTCAGTGCGGGTTCATCGACTGTTACAAAGGTACCGTCTTGTGTGGGAAAGGAAGCGGATGGGGAGGGAGGTGGGGATGGGGGCACAGAGGGTTTATGGAAACTCTGTACTCTTTGCTTAATTTTGCTGCGAACCTAACACTCCTTTAAAAAATAAGGTGTTGTTTTACGAGGTAGTAAAATGAAAAATGCATCACTTTACTTTGCTATGAAAGGATGAACGAAGAAAGAACACGAATTGCCCTACTTTTAGTTCAGAGTAAGTCCAGAGCAGAACTGATACGGTGAGAAAATGTATCTGATACGGTAAGAAAATAGCACAGCTATTTTCAAATCTGCTCTTGATATTATCAGTCTTTTGATGTAGCCATTGGCTGCTGGTTAGTGGGTGTTTTACAAATGAAGCTGGTCACCAAGTCTCCCCACTGGTTGAACGCCAGCTGAGCCACTCATGGTTTCCAAGGGGGAATTTCTGATTCCCTTGCACATATCCGCACCAGTGTGACGTCCCTTTCTCTACACTGGTTTCGGTTTCTGCTCCCTTCGACATGCACGCCAGGCACAGGTGGCAGAGGAAGACACTGCCTGACTGGCGCTCTGAACCACACGCCGAGCAGCACTGTTTCTGAGGCAGCGTCCATTACGACACAGCTGCACACCCAGGAGCACAGTGACCCTGCTGTGCCGCTAACTATACACTGCCTCATAACTTGAAATTTGATGTATTTTTAAATTTGGTGCACGTGTCTCTGCAAGCTATTAACTCCTGAAGGGCAGAGACAATGACATGTGTTTTTAAAAACATAACCTCCAAGTACCAAGTAACATTAGAGAAATGATAAGTTAGGGGAGAAGAAAGGTATAATGTTAGGTTTGAAAAGCAAGCTGCAGAACATATTTACTAGCTCTCATTTGAGTAAAAACATTAAACTACAAAGGATAATGAGTATGTGCAAAGAAAATTCTAGAGTTACACAGGAAACCTAACAGAAGTTACCTCTGAAAAGTAGAAAGGGGGTAGGGAGGTCAGAGAAGGGAATCATTTACTTTTACTTCATTCCTTTCTGTACTGCTTGTTTTTTCTTTTTTTCTTTTACCAAGATAGAAAATTGTTTTTATAAAGATAAATGTACAAAAGTTAAATGTCTGGCTGATGTTAATATTTACAAAGGAACCTGTCAATGAAGGAGCAGGCCTCCTCTGCAGGAAGGGAGCAATGTCCATTTTACTCTGGACTGTGGGCAAAAGGGCACCCTCTGAAATTGCCACCAAGGTTTAAACTTTATCCTCAGGCTGCTGGCAAAGTATTTAGTAAACTAGTTAAACTGGCATCTTGCAACCACTTCAATCTGTGACCACGAGGAATCTAGCTGGCCTTTGGCTCAGCCCCTGTACCCCGTTAGGCAACCTACACACAGAGACCCACCCCGTTAGCTGGTCTTTGTCATTAAAACACTTGCAAAGAAAGTGAGGAACACATCACACCCCAACCCACAGAGAACCCCTATGTACAAAACGTATTCCAAGTGGGAGACAATGCCACAGCACAGCTTTCTGATTAGGTCTTTCTGCACGTTAGAATATAAGCGTGTACTTACTTCCATTCATCATTTTGTCTTTAGCAAGTGGGTGTGTTGTAACTTTGCTTCCAAAACCTATTTCATGAGCCAGCAGAGCTGTAGGACCTAAAAAGATGAATAGAGAGATTTAAGTGTGTGCACAGAAAAACCCATGTTTTAAAAACTGCAGCAACAAGAACATTCTTTGAATCAAGGGGCTCTTACCTAAAAATATACTTATGATTCTGAAACTAAACACTTACTAGTATGACAGGTAAAGTATGTTTATAATCAACCATCTGCAGAACACGTGTGGCAAAAATGTACAAACTCAAAACACCTCAATAACCACTTAATCAGAAAGATTTACCTTTATACCTAAGGAGCAAAGAGATAAACAAACCATGCCCCCTCAAGGAACAGGCTGCAAGTCTAACAGGGGTACAAAGAATGGGAGACCACCAAGGGTTAAACGTCTTTCCTCTTCGCAAATGGAAGACTTAGTTATACGTTAAAGGCAACCAGCATGCTCTGAATCTCTGGGCTTGACTGCTATTTCATGGACTAATTTTACTTTTCTACTTGAAAATGAAAGATCAGCACTCACCCATCTACCCAAATATATCAGGTGGCATATATTAAATTGAATGGGACATTTTCCCAGCCCCAGAGGAGACACCCATGAAATGCCTACATGGCTGAGACACAGAGGCGCTGGCGTTTCTTTCTTACAACCACACACTGATGAGAGGAGTACAGCACAAATGCCCACTGTGGTCCTCTACACTGTCTCTCTTAAAACGAAGGTTTAAAAAAAAAAATGCAGGTGCCAACTTGAGACTTTAATGAGTGGTCAACTTTATTGATAATCATTTTGTAACAATTCTCAAATAGAGACTAAAATCAGAAAGATTTCTTACCTTTTGTTATTTTACTCTAAGTCAAAAATAAAAATAAAAAAAAACAACAACAAAGAGAAACTTTCTAACGCCTCATGTCAAACCTAGAAAAACTTCAGAAGAACACTGTGACCTTCTAAATGGTTAGGGCACTGCAGCTAAGGTCCCAAGACAGACTCGCGCACTTCAGCTCCAGCAAACCCAAGCACTTGCTCTTCTGACCTTTCATTTTTCAACACAGGTCCAAGGAAAAAGTAGTTACATAACAGACCTATGGTAGACTCAAGATCTTAGCAGCTACTAACAGGAAGATCAAACAATATCACCTAATTACACAAGCTGTCGGTCTAACATCAGGTGTCAGTTTCAGACCAAGTCCTCATTTATACCTTACATCAAAAGCCTCTTAAATATGCCTGATGTCTCCTCCCTCCTTACTTGTATATGTACACAAGAGCTGTGTTTGGAAGCAAATTTTAAAAGTCTGTCCTAACTATCACTCAATTTTATTTGAATGGATTCATTATCTTTCTTATTTTGTAAGATTTTAAGAAACAATCATTTCCTCCAGTACATTTTAGAGCAAATTTCAAGAGATGATGGATCATACTTGAGGACAGTGGTGATATGGTGAGTTGGAAATTTTTAGGCTGCTCCCTCCAGGTGATAAAACTGTTGCCTATAATGATGTTAATAAACGTAGGGTAAACTCAAAATTATGGCTTTCTGGGGCATGAGAATCCTAGTTGGGGGCTTCCCTGGTGGCTCAGGGGTAAGGACTCCACCTGCCACTTCAGAAGGCACAGGTTCAATCCCCAGTCTGGGAAGATCCCACATGCCACAGAGCAGCTGAGTCAGTGCACAACTACTGAGCCTGTGCTCTAGAGCCCGAGAACCACAACTATTGAGCCCACGTGCTGCAACTACTGAAGCCCAGGGCCTGTGCTCCACAACAAGAGAAGCCACCGCAATAAGAAGCCTGTGCGCCACAACCAAGAGTAGTCCCTGCTCTCTTCAACTAGAGAAAACGCTGTACAGCAATGAAGACCCAGCACACAGTCAAAAGTAAATAAATTATATATATATATATATATATATAAATAAATAAATAAATAAATATATAGGGGTCCAGCTCTGAGCTGGGAGCAGAGGGCACAGTGGACAGAATCACCTTGGGAGGACCAGAGGGGAAGTCAACAGCGCCACCATGTGGTTATTTATGGAAAGGGTCCTAGCCTCTCCAGGTGTCCCAGAGCTTGAGCCTGTACCTGGAGCCCAGCACCTGCCAACTAGCTGCCATACCCCTCACACCTCCCCCCTCTCCCCCAGTCTCATTTTATTTTCTCCAGAAAGCCTCCCTTCCAGGTTCTTTCTCTCGCTCTCACTCATTATTAGGGGTTAAGTTAACATTCCTTCAGTTCAGTAAACCGTTCCCAATCCCTAAGTGTAACATCTAAGCCTCATCTTTGTTCTCATCTGCTGATTGAAACATCCCAATCTCTGTCATTGCTCATTCGAATCTCTCCTCAACACACGATCGTGCTTCTCCGGTCTTCTGTAGCACCCAGCAGACGTTCAACCAGATGACATGTTGCCAGCGCCGTTCACAGCGTGGATGTAAATGATGACAAGGGCTGCACATCTTAATAGCCTGGGAGTCAATCCTGCCTCAGCACAACACTGGGAACTGGAAGCAACTCATGACTCTGCTACCTTAGTGACACAAAATGACAAACTGACATGAGATTTTTTACTTTCAGCAATCCTAAGGGGGGAAACCCAATACAAATGCTTCCTTTCTTCCTTCGGTCTAAGCACTAAGAATGCAGCAGAGATGAGAGGTCAGCATGTGGGGTGGGGTGAGGGTGGACTGGACTAAGTCCTTATACAACTAATAGCACCTATGTCCTCCTCCTTGGTATCTTCTGCTTCTGTTAGGTCCATACCATTTTTGTCCTTTATTATGGCCATCTTTGCATGAAATGTTCCCTTGGTATCTCTAATTTTCCTGAAGAGCTCTCTAGAAGAAAAGCTATGACCAACCTAGACAGCATATTAAAAAGCACAGACATTACTTTGCTGACAAAGGTCCATCTAGTCAAAGCTATGGTTTTTCCAGTAGTCATATATGGATGTGAGAGTTGGATCATGAAGAAAGCTGAGGCCTGAAGAACTGATGCTTTTGAACTATGATGTTGGAGAAGACTCTTGAGAGTCCCTTGGACAGCAAACCAGTCAATCCTAAAGGAAATCAGTCCTGAATATTCACTGGAATGACTGATGCTGAAGCTGAAACTTCAATACTTTGGTCACCTGATGCAAAGAACTAACTCACTGGAAAAGACCCCGATGCTGGGAAAGATTGAAGGCAGGAGAAGGGAACAACAGAGGATGAGATGGTTGGATGGCATCATCAACTCAATGGACATGTGTAAGTTGGAGCAAGCTCTGGGAGCTGGTGATGAACAGGGAAGACTGGCGTGCTAGAGTCTATGGGTTCGCAAAGAATTGGACATGACTGAGTGACTGAACTAACTGATGTCTTCCTCCTTAAGGAGCAGTGCAGCTACTTGGCTGCAGTGTCCTTTAGCAGAGAAATCCTTAAGCCACAAGGGCAGGTCAGAGGTCAGTGCTGACTGGAACCCAAAGACAAGGACTGCCAGGTGGATGCCCCTCAGTCCTTCCTGGTCTCTTACTCGGGGGTTCTCAAACACTCAAGTCTTAGGGTCCCTTCAGCTATTAGTGTGAGTTACATTTATCAGTAACTGCCATGCCAGAAATTAAAACTTGAAAGGTTTATGAGCTGAGAACACTTAGCAGCAAGCCATGCCTGAATGATGTCATTGTCATTCTCTGATGAGAATTAAAAGCAAAAAGGCAAATAATGTGTGAGCATATCTGCTCTGCCCTTGCAAACCCTCTGGAAAGACTGTGAGAACCACTGCTCTAAGGCACAGTCCCCAGACCCCCAGCCTATGACTATGATCTCTTTTAAAAAGTCTACCATGTTGAACAAAATAGCGCGTCATTTTGTCTAACCATCCATTCATTTGCTTATCTGCTCTCTTGATAAAACATTTAATGAAGACCCATGAATAAGGAAGGCACCTGCCAATATTACACTATGAAAAAAATGGAAGATGGAGAAATATCATCTCATATTAGGGCAAAAAGAATGGACTTTAAAATGGTATCAAAAATCAAAGGACTGATATTACTAGGTTTCAAAGATGTGAGGACCCCAGCAAAGCACACCACCTTTACTCTAAATCATGTGGCAGAGAATATACAGTACCTCAGACTTGGAGCTCAACACTGAGGACCAGGTGGGAAGCCCCCAGGGCAAGCTCAGGGCAGATCTGTGATTGTTAACGCTGGCCTGATTCTTGCTAACCTTGTGCTGGCAGAAGTCCTCTCTGGCAATGGGACTGGCTATAACAACTGTTTCCTCAATTCCAGAGGGGCCTTGCTTTCCTCCAGGTCCATCAAACACAGAAAACAACAGGTTCCACAGAAGGTACACCAAAGGCAGGGAGAGGCAGGAAACGGAGGAACTGCAGTCACTTCTGCAATGATACCAACGTCACGCCCCCAACTAAACACACCGACGAGAAGCCCTTCGTGCTTTAGGAAGTGGAAGAAGTACTGGGAACACAAACTTGTACTCAAAGACAACCCTGTCATGTGTTTTTTGAAGCAAGCTGAAGACACACTTGGACAGGGGCTGGCCTGAGGTTACCTGCACAGATGGCAGCGATGAGGCCCTTCCTCTTCTCTTGTTCCTTCAGTATCTCCTTCACAGCAGCGGACTAGCCAAAGAACCAAAGTACATCAAATTGTCATTAAGCCGCAGCCAATCTCGGCTAGAAACTTCAGTAGAATCTGGTTTTACCTTAACCACAAGATCTTCCATCTGACTGTTTTTCAACAATATTGCTAAATCATCAATACGAAAACTACCAAATTCAGTGTTTCTACAGGCTTAAACTCAACCACAACGTTTATATAGAAAAGGGTAACCTCTCCTTAAAGATGTTTAAAGATGAGATGAGAAAAGCTATTTCCCTTGGGCATGCTAACCTTTGCCATCTTGTACTCTGGGGATACAGAAAAGAGGAAAGGTGCTGCTTGGGTTTCTTTTTTTCAGACAGCAAAGTGAGGAGAGCGCCCCAAGGTCCCAACTGTCTGACTTGAGCTGGCTGGTTCATGAGCTTCTGTCTCATGAAGTCCGTGCCCCTCTCGCCTCCTTCTCTTCCCTCCTGCGGGCTGATGCTTCACGTAACAGAATGCAGAAGCAGCGGCCTCCTTTACACCCTTTCTCATTCAAGCGGGCAGCTGCAGGCCCCTGCAGTCTCCCTTACTCCACTGGCTGAGTAGACAGCCAACCTCTCACCTTTCAATGCTGAACCCTTCACAAGCACAAAATAAATCATTCTGCTGCTGTTTAGGGGGGAAAAAGTAATCTTACATTTGGACTCTATTCACAGAATCTATTGAACTGTTCCACCAATTCTGCTTACTTCTACAGTAAATGTTATTAGAAATGACTTTTTTTTTTTAAATTAAGCTAGAACACCGTTTTGTTCATCTTTTCCTATTCTAGTCACAGCCTTCCTCCTGAAATATTTTAATAACAAAAACAACAGAATACAAGATGTTGAAATACTCTCTTTACACACTTTACCTCAGATAAATTCTGTGCACCCAGATTACCTCCTGGCAGAACCACCACATCGTAAGGTCCCTGTAACAGTTTAAAAAATAAGAAAAGAAAGTGAAAATGTTTTATTTGAAATGTGTATTAAACAGTAACACATTCATATGTTAAATATGGTCACAGCAAAAATATTGTTCATAGAGAAAGTTAAATAAATCAAGGTGTTTCTCTATAATGGAATACTGTAACTAGCCAACAATGCAGAAAACCTCCATATACTAGTAACACGAAATGATGTCTGTGCTGCAGAATTGCAGGTGTAGCATGATCTCACTCTTGTAAAAAGAATAAATGTATGTGAATGCATATGTGTGTGTCTACACACACACACACCCACACTCACATGTACAGTATAGATACTCATGGACAAAGGAAACTGCCAACTGATGCAGGGAGCATGGAGGGGAAGAATGAGAAAGGGACATTAATAATAACACATGACTTTGTGTTTGTCTACACTGTATGGGATATTTTTCAACAAGAATGTACACAGTAATAAAAAAAAAAAACAACTTTAAAAGACACAAAAGAATGTTTTAACCTTAAGTAAAATGGAACTTCAGGTATTAAAAAAATGACACAATATTTTATTATCTCAGATACCAAAACACCCTAGAAATCTAATGATTTCAAACTTGCTTAAATTATGAAATAGAAATTGATTTAATACAGTATCTTCAAATGTTAAAAAAAGCTTTAAAAAAATTTAGTCATTAAGTAAATAATAAAATGAAAATCTGGTACATTTTTACTCCAACATATACTATTTAGTTACTTTTAAAGACTATGAAATGTCCTATGTTGTTTCAAAGCCAAGCAAAACTTAAAATCTGTCAAGTATGAAAATTTATTTCACTCCATTTAGAAACTGAACAATAAACAGACACAAAATGTAACCACTATTCTAGAACACCCAGACAGACCCTACAGGACAAAAAAGAACAGGTAAGAAACACGTATTGCTACTCTCTCATTTTTAATCTGCTATTTAGAGATTCAACAACTTCTACAAAATATCAACATTCTTATACTTCACAATATAGCACTGAGATATGTGAATTTATCAGAGAGGAATACATTTTTCTACGCTTTTGAGGAGAGCCAGGTACGGGGAATTCTACTCCCAGGCTCCTCATAGCACAGAAAAGCTGTCATGGGTGGTGATTTGCCCCATCCCTGCTCTAAGAGGGTGTGCCCCACACTTCTGTCACACTGGCCCCTGAAGCCTGAGCCCTGTGAAAGCACAGGCTTAAGTGTCTGATACGTGTGGGCAGGCATGCTTCTGAGGAAAGGGACCACAGCTCTTGACGGATTCCCAAAAGTGTTGGTCCCCCACAAAAGGAGGAACCTCAATTCTGAAGATACTGAAAAGGTGACACAATTTAAGGAGAACTCACTCCTCCTTTAATCCAACCACGAATCAAGTATGAGTTGTTCCGTGTAAAATGAATCACACAACCCCACGTCTGTGTCACTGATAAAGAAAAGATAAGAAGCAGCTTTCGAATAAAGGGTAAGAAATGAATGGGAAATGTGCAGGTGACTCTCATACTAAGTAATGTAGTTACAGAAGGAGGCAAGGCTGCCCGTATGAGCCAGAACACTAGTGACAGTGTCCTGCCCATCCACCCACACCAAGCACATGAGATATCAGGGACCTGCCAGGTTCTGAGGATACAGAGTGGAAAAAGGCAAAGCTCTCCACTCCCCAGGGCTTAATTTAGTGCTGAAGACCTCTAAGCAAAGTAACTTTCTTAAAATAAGTCTGTGCTAATGACAGTTTTAGATGTAGCTCAGAGAGAGTTCAAGAAACTGATAAAGAAACGGTAGGAAGGAACGATTCCAAGTCTAGAGAACAAACCTCTTTTTTTGCATCTTCCAGACTGGCATCAGGACAAATGACAACATCTCGGCTACACTGTACCGGGTCTTTTCCAGCCAGACCTGCAACGGTGACCTTAATCTAAGAGGAAGACGTCATCATGATATTTAAGAACACTGAAACATAAATTTAGAGTAACATTTCACAGCTGGCCTGTGTTTTAAAATAACCTGGCAGGAAATACTGCAACAAAACCATGCTGACTTTAGGCTATTAAGTTGACTAAATATACTTAACCACTAGGTCTGTCCCAGTTTGCTTGAGAGTATGAATTAAAGATGCTGTCCCAGTACCCCATCTGCTTAGCCTCCTTTCTTCCACAAGTGTTCTTGTCTGCGAGATAAATCATATGATCCTCCTATCTATAAAACACCTTGCAAAGTTGCTGTTGCCCTGTAACCCTCCTGGTATTTTCATAAGGTAGAAATGCAAGTTAAGACGATGAAATACTACTCCACTGCCCTGCAAAAATTCACAAAGTTGACAATACTGAGAACAACAGGAATTTTCCTCACTGCTGGTGGGCCCACATATTAGTACTTTGGAGAGTCATTTGACAAAATCTAGTAACGTCATATATGCAAGTAGCAATTCCTTTTAAGCTCAGAGCCTAGAAAAACTTTCATATCTTTAAACAAGAAAAATCTGCACAAGAATATTACAAATGTTCAGCTATAAGATAAATAAGCATTAGAAATTAATGTACAACAGGATAGGGACAATTAATACTGTTGTATGTAATATGCAAAAGTTTTTAAGAGTAAGTTCTCATCCTAGGAAAAAAAATTTTTTTTTCTACATCTTTATTTTGTATTGACACGAGATGACAGATATTCACTAACCTTACTGTGGTCATCATTTCATGATATATTTAAGTATGCTGTACACCTTAAACTTACACAGTGCTGTTTGTCAATTATATCTCAATAAAACCAGGACAAAAAAAAAAAAGTATTACAGCACTATAATGTTGTAAAACAATGCACTAGAGGAATGGAGGCTGGGCATATTCCCATAGTGCAATACTAAGCAGCAATTTTAAATAAACTGTATCTACATTCTTTACTACAATGTGATTACTTCACTTATTTAAATATCTGATTCACTGGTTGATTGCTTCTCCGCCTGTTTCTTCAACTGTAACAAGAGGATGGCAGTAACTCTTAAGGTGATTTTAACATTTTAAAAACTAGTAAAAGTGCTTAGAATGGTATCCACCACTCAGTAAAGGATACTTAAGCATTCACTATGGTTATGTGGGTGTATAAAGGTTTATAATGCAGACATGCAGAGTGAGAACCACAGTCTAATGTTACTTTAGACATGCATGGGCTGAATTCACATCACTGTGAGGAGAGCAGTTATTTCTGGGGCCAGAAAGGGAACTGAATTAGGTAAATAAACAAAGAGAGCTTTGCAATGTTTATTCCTTTTAAGCATTTGTCTTCAAGAAACAGGTCTGAAAGAAATATAGTAAAACGTTAATAATATTAAATGTGGACAGCAGATAAACAGGTAATTATTACATAGCCTCTGTACCATTGCGTATGTTTGAAACTCTATCCAAAACCACTTATAAGAATCCAAAAATGCTTTCAAACGGAGGAGGGCTAAAAAACTTTGAGGGACTTACTCCAGCTCGTCTCATGACATCTACAGGGATCACCGTCTCCATTTCCTCTGCTCCTTTAGCCAGGATGACCAGAGCTCTTTTTGAAGCCATTTTTATGTTATATTTATTAAAGACTCAATCAAAACAAGATTTTCAAGAAACTTTCACTGCAACCGTAGAAGACCTAAAAACCAGATTAAGGAACACTTTTAAGCAGAGTAACTAAGTGCTTCCCAGGGAAAAGATTTTGATAGGCAAAACACAATAAAACAGCATTCTTGGTTAATATTGACTTAATTTCAGTTCCTGTTTTTTGAGATGACATCACAGCAAGATTGCCAACATATTGGTTACTGTTCAGATTTCATCACGTTTATAAAAATCTAATTTCTAATATATTGTAAATGAAGCTTTCTAAGACATAAGCACATAAGCCTTTCATTTCACACAACTCAGGGAGAGGGGAATACAAAGCTGCCTTTTTTCAAGTACTATTTCACAGAAAAACGACTAAACCCAATGGATAAAAGAAGAAATACTGTCTTTAGCAATACCCCCTGAGATTTTTGGAGGGGATTTTATTTTTTAGTTCCAGTAACTGCACTAAATTTTCGGGGGCGGTTAACAGTGTTACATATTTGAACACGCTTTACAAAAAAAATAACGGAGAAAAATGGTAATTCCCCCACGCTACAGTCAATCCTGATAAGATTCTTCGCACTTAGCTCTCTCGTTGTAAACGACGGCCGCCATGCCGGGGTCTGAATCGCTTTTAGCCTATTTTTCTGCACTTTGTTTCCCATGCAACACAGATTTTAGTAAACGATGTTAACAAACACAAGATTAACTAGCTGCAGGCTGGTGCGATGTTATGCACGCAAATTCTAGAAGCTTCAGCGTTGCTACTACGCTGGCGAGCGAACGGCGCCCTCTGCGAACCCTGGGAGACCGCCCCCTCCTCAGACGCGGCTAGACGCCGGCCGGGTCCGCCCCGGTTCGGGGACCCTCTAGGGGTACAGAGGGCGGCCCGCGCCCCCACGGCCTAAGCTTGAGCCGCGCTCCCTATGGCCCAAACCTGAACCTCGCCTCTTTTCCCACAGACGGCCAACCTCGGCCCGTTCCGTCAGCACTTCTGCACCGGTGACCACTGGGCCGGTACCGCACTAAACCAGGACGCACGCAAGCGCGCACGCTCGCACGCACGCGCGCCGTCAAGCTTGGCCTTCAGCCCCGCACTGCGCAGGCGCGCGCCGCCCTGCCTAGCTCTTTAACGCCGCATTGCGCAGACCCACGTAGCTCGCCTCACGTGATGTCATATCCGGGCGAACTCACCTAGGGGAACCTGGGGTACCTCGTGCCTTTCTGCGTCTAGATTGTACGCCTAGGCTTGATTCTATTTGGAACAACAAGCGAAAGCGGAATCCTCTAAACTCACGTATTCTCCCGAAATCTCCCGCATCTGATGGATGGCCCAGCGTGCCCCCAGCGCACGCTGAACTTAACCCGTTTTTCATGCTGCAAGTTTTTCCCTGTGCTCGTCTGGAGAGCTGCTTAGGCTTGCTTTAAACCCGCATTTTCACAAAATAAAATAGTTCCTTCATACTTCCTTTGTGCCCTCAGGGCTCTCTTTGCATGGTTCTGTTTTTTTGCGCGCGTTGTCTAGTCACCTCTGCTCTGTTACGACTCTTGAAGGTCCCCCCAGTTCCTCTGTGACTGATTTGGCTAGTGGCTATGTTTTAGCCACGCAGTCTGGGAAACAAACTCACTCAGAAGGACAATGCAGATAGTGGAGTGCAGTTTATTACACTGGCGGGTCCAAGGAAGAGTCTCCTCTTAGCCAAGGACCCTGACCAGTTTTTTCTGAAAACCTTATATTCCCTAAGTGTACATGCCCAGACCCACCTCCCCAAATTCCCTGAAACTAGTCTGAACAAAGGAAAAGAAAGATACAATCAAAGTTTACCCGTGATTCATATGCCTTAAGCCTAGGTAGTTAACAGTGGACAATTATTAATAGGTCTGTGGTCATACCCCAATAAGCTTAATAGAATTTATGATTTTATTCGGTTACACAGATAATTAGGGTATTCGTTTAGGCAACAGAGAGTCTAGGTATGAGCCCTGGGGCTCATTCATCCAGGGGGCCTGGTTTTCCAGTTGGTATGTCATTTCCATACACACTGGGCATATAGCTCAAAGTCCACAGTCCGGCCAAAGATGGAGTCCTGCTTTCAAGATGGAGCCTGTCTCTTTTTCTCCTTCATTCCCCACTCCTGATGCTCTTAACTCATAGTATGAGCATCATTCATAGGGATATATTGCACCCTGACTCTCCCACCTTCAATTTGGGAGAACGACATCAACCTTTGGGTTACAAAGTTAGTAATATGTTGTAAAATAAAGGGTCCGCAAAGCAGAACTATCAAGTTAACTATAACAATGGTAAATATAGTTTTCCACCAATCACCCTTCACCCAAGATAGGACCAAAGTCCAAACAGGAAGATTATCATCAGACGTAACTTTTACCAGAGCTTTCATGTCATCTAGGGTGGCTGATATATAGCCAGATAAATCAGGAATATATACGCACATTCAACTTTGATTATAGCACAGGTCCCTGTTTATACTGAAACTATGGTTAGTCTCAAGAAGATACCAGCAAGTCCTTGTAGCAGCAGTTGATTGTAGAGCTTCATCTCTTTTTCTTCTTTGAGATGATCTTGGTTTCACGGGGATCAGTGGGGTCCTTTTGTGTAGTCCATTCGGCATCCTCCAGGTCTGCATGGTATGCTCTCTTCACCCTCATGTGTGGATCCCGGGAGTGACACCTGCAACTTTAACTGCAGTCGGGCTGGTTAGAACAATAGTATATGGACCCTTCCAATGTGGGGCCAGGAGTCGTGTTTCCAGTCCTTGACCACACCTGATCCCCGGGCACAAATTCGTGAATCTGTTCCCCAAGGGGGAAAGGCACCCATTCTTGTACAAACAGTACCTGATTTATTACCTCACCCAGTTGTTCCATCTGCTGTGAAATCTCATCTCCCCTTACCTGAGGCAAATTTGTTGACACTGTTTTATTATGGGAGGGGGCCTCCCATACACAATTTTGTATGGAGAAGAGCCATGGGACCAAGGGGTCATCCTGAGTCTGAGCAGAGTCATCGGAAACAAGTCCCCCCAGGAGCAGTCAGTCTCTAGGATCCACTTGGAGAGTGTCTCTTTAAGTGGCCGGTTGGTTCCTTCCACCATCCCAGAACTCTGGGGCCTATATGCTGTATGTAATTTCCACTTGATGTTTAAAATTTTGCTTACTTGTTATACTAAATCAGCTATGAAAGCCGGGCCATTGTCCGATCCAATGCTGGTAGGAAATCCAAATCTGGGAACTATCTCCCTAAGCAGGCACGAGGCCACTTTTGATGCTCTTTCAATCCAGGTAGGAAAAGCTTCTATCCATTCCGAGAACATACATACTATGACCAGCAGGTAATGGTAGTGTCAGTGAGGTTTCATTTCAGTGAAGTCCACTTCCAGGTGTTCAAAGAGCAGAGTGTCTTTTACCTGAATCCCTGGAAGTTTCTGTCTGGGCTGAGAGGCAGCATTGACCTGTGAGCAGGCAGTGCAGTTCTGAGATTTTGTCCTGCATAGGGAAGAGAGGTGGGGAACCAAGAAATATTTTCAAATTAGCTCTTCCAGTTTATCATGGCCTAGATGGGTTGCTTGGTGTGTCTGGCTTACCAGAGTGGGTACCAGCTCCTCTGGTACCAATAATTTGCCACTTGGCGATTCCCGCCATCCCTTTTCAGTCTTGATGGCTCCTTCCGCTTTGGCTAGTTGGTTTTGGGCTTCAGGGTATTTTGGAGAGTCAGGTAGCTCCGTCAATACGAGAGCTTTAATAGGGGCTTCACTTGTCACCCCTAAGCCCTCGGCTGCTTGTTTAGCGGTCTTATCTGCTAGTCTGTTCCCTGAGCCCGGGGGGATATTCTCTTTTTGACATCCACGGCAGTGTATGACTGCAACCCTTTCTGGTTCCCAGGCAGCATCTAATAGGGTCTTAATTTCTTCCTTATGTTTAATATCTTTTTCACTAGCTGTCAAGGTAGTGAAAGGTCTCTCTCCTTATACAGAGCCCTGTAGTGTGGCAAAAGCATACCTGGAGTCTGTGTAAATGTTTATCTTGTTACCTTTTGACAGCTGGAGGGCCTGGATTAGAGCATATAGTTCGGCCTGTTGAGCAGACCAGTGTGATGGCAGAGAGCTAGCCTCAACGATGGTTTCTCCCATGACTACTGCATATCCCTACATTTGTTGTCCTTATTTCACCAGGCTGGTGCCATTGGTGTACAGGACCCAGTCTGGCATATTTCCTTGCAATCATGTGAGGGCCCACCTCTCCCACAAGAAAGAGAGTGGCCAGATTCAGGGCCTGACAAGGCTCAGTAGTAACATGGGGGTTCTCACATAACAGTCCCTGGTATTGAGTAATCTAGGATGTTGACAGCCATTTATGGGGGTCCCCTCGCAGGAGAGTGTTGACCTCATGTGGGACTTTTAAGAACAAATCTTGGCTCAAAGTCAGCTTGGTTGCCTCCCGGACCAGTAAGGCAACTGCAGCAACTGCCCGTAAGCATCCCAGCCACCCAGTGGCAACGTTGTCCAGCTGATTAGGGATAAGTCACCGATCTGTCCCATGTCCCCGGAATCTGGGACAACACTCCCGTAGCCACCTTGTCCTTTTCAGTCACGTAAAGAGTAAATGACTTAGCAAGTTCTGGCAGGCCCAAGGCGGGTGCCGACATAATTGTACCGGGCTTGAGTTCTATTAACAGTGGGACTTGTTTTGCAAGCCTGGGGGGAGGGGGGTGGTCTTCCGACCTCAGGAAATTGTTGAGTTAACTCTCTCTCTTGACTGTTTAGCCCGTCAGGTTTCCTTGCCGGGAGATTGTGCAAGCTCCACTCATCTTGAGGGGTTCCTGAGAGGAAGAGTAAATAGGTGGTTGAGCCCACTCGAACAGTGGGTCTTTCGTGGGGGGAAAGGTCAATTTAGACAGCAAGTGCCCCCAGTTTAGACAGCAAGTCTCTTCCTAACAAAGGTACTGGGGCATTCAGGGATGTATAAAAATTCATGAGTCACTTGGTGTCCCCCCATCTGACATTTTCAGGGTAGGTTAGAGACACAAAGGCTGCATTTATCACCATCTGAGACCCAGCAGCCTATGGCTGGGTCTATTGGCGTATAAAGTCTATGGGCCTCGCACAGCCTTTTGCAGAACTCAGAGGGTGATTCGCTTTCCCTTTGAATCACTTCAGAGGGTTTTGCGATACTCATAGCTTTTTGGGCCCCTCTCTTGAGACCTTGTAAAATAGTCACCTGATATAACCTTGTCCAAGTTAGGAGGGTCTTGAGCTAACCCTAGCCATGAGTCGTTTATGTATAGTGACCCAGTTGTCCTGGTTCTCCTGTGACTACTGTATAGATTGCTTCCACTATTTTTAAGTTCATGCTGTTCTCTGGTGGCCATCCTACTCCCACAGGGGGCCATTTGACCTCACAGAGTATGTGGAGGCGGTTAGTCTTCATCTTCACCCCATAGTCTCCTCCAAATCCCTTCTTTAAATTTTTAATCATGCACTCCAATACAGTTGCCTTAGATTCACTTCCCCCCATTTTGCTTACCTTCTTGGACCTTCTTCTACTTTTCCTTTTTGTTCTGTCTACGAAGATCTCAGTACCCTATGTACTTCTGATATTTCCACTCAATGACACTTAAATTGCCATTCTGCCTCCTTCCTAATTGGGGTGAGAAGAGCCTTACCTGCCAGATGCCAGAGGAAGAAGGGGGATTGGTGTGTCTTCACCTGTTGGTCAGCACAACCAAACCAGAACACCACATGATCTCCCTTAACTTTTAAAGTCCATTCTGCCTTGGTGGGCTTGATCAGGTGCGGATGAAAAAACAGATGGGTTAAATATCCCATGTCCAAGGCCGTCTCTGGAAAAGCCAATTTGTACTCACTTATATATCCCCCTCCTTCTAGCCTGACAATTCCAAGGGAGTCAAGAATTTCATAGCAGATGGGACACCTCCTTGGGGAGGGCAGAATACGAGCACACAAAGACCAAGTTTCTTCTCCTAAAAATCCCCTGGCAATTGCTTGGTAATAATTTTCCCCAAGACACGTGGACACCACCTCCTAAATGAGCTTCACAAAGTTCCTTCCTAAGCCCTAACATGCTCGTCAACCTGTGTATCAAGCAATCATTGCCACCTGCCTATTCCAGGCTCCTGTGGGTCTGTGCCCCTTCTAATCCCTCTCAGGGGGGTGATCAGGCCCCCTCTTCCACCTACCCGGTGGGTTCCTCCTCACCTGAGCGCTCAGTTCCCCTGCTGCCATCCACTACCTGATAACATGAAAGGTCCGGACATTGAGAAGCAGAATCCTTCCAGAAGGGCGAGGTGCCTTCCCCCCTCTAGAAGATTCAAGCCGCAAGACCTTGGAGTAGCCCCAAATGTAACTTGTCTCCTCAAAGTGAGGAGTTTCCCGGCCAATGCACCAAATGTTGTAGCCACACGTTCTGGGAAACAAATTCACTCAGAAGGACAATGTAGATAGAGGAGTGCAGTTTATTACACTGGTGGGCCCAAGGAAGAGTCTCCTCTTAGCCAAGGACCCTGACCAGTTTTTTCTGAAAACCTTATATTCCCTAAGTGTACGTGCCCAGACCCACCTCCCCAAATTCCCTGAAACTAGTCTGAACAAAGGAAAAGAAAGATACAATCAAAGTTTACCCGTGATTCATATACCTTAAGCCTAGGTAGCTAATAGTGTACAATTATCAATAGGCCTGTGGTCATACCCCAATAGGCATAATAGAATTTGTGATTCTATTCGGTTACACAGATAATTAGGGTATTCGTTTAGGCAACAGAGAGTCTAGGTACGAGCCCTGGGGCTCTTCCATCCAAGGGGCCTGGTTTTCCAGTTGGTATGTCGTTTCCATAGATACTGGGCATATAGCTCAAAGTCCACAGTCCGGCCCAAGATGGAGTCCTGATTTCAAGATGGAGCTTGTTCTGTCTGTTTCCTCCTTCAGCTAATTTCATGTGTATTTTGTTCTCAAAATAGTATTTTTAATAGAGTTTAATGCTTCACCCACAGGATTAGAATAGGGGCTGAACACAGAAGTCAGGGACACTAGATTGGCTTTCAGACCACAGTTTTGTTTTGTCGTTGTTGTTTTTTTTTTTTTTTTTTTTTGGTTTGTTTTTCTAGTGCATAATGACGGAGAAGGCAATGGCACCCCACTCCAGTACTCTTACCTGGAAAAAAATCCCATGGGCAGAGGAGCCTGGTAGGCTGCAGTCCCTGGGGCTGCGAAGAGTCGGGCATGACTGAGCGACTTCACTTTCACTTTTCACTTTCATGCATTGGAGAAGGAAATGGCAACCCACTCCAGTCAGTGTTCTTGCCTGGAGAATCCCAGGGACGGGGGAGCCTGGTGGGCTGCCATCTATGGGGTCACACAGAGTTGGACACGACTGAAGTGACTTAGCAGCAGCAGCAGCAGCAGTGCATAATGAAAATTATATGTAGCCTATTAGGTATGCAATAGGATTATGTCTTAATAAAGTATATGCTTTATTTAAAAAATATTCCTAAAAAATGCTAGCCATCAACTGAGCTAGTGAGTCCTATCTTTTTCCTGATGAAAAGGTTTTGCTGGTGGAACCTGGGATATTGATGACTGCTGACAGTATAGGGCAATGCTTGCTGAAGGTTGGGGGTGGATGTAGCAATTTCTTAATAAAATTTGCTGGGTCAATTGGCTCTTTCCTGAAGTGATAAGGCCCACATTGCTGGGGTGGGGGGGACGGCGGGGGGAGCCTCATTGTTAACATGGCTCATTATGTAGACCTTTCAAACAAAGAATAAAATCACAGTGATCCTTGAGACTGACCAAATTGCCCAAATGACATTCTTTTTTCTCACTGGCACCTCTCTTCTCAAAGCTGCAAGACCACCAAATTCCAGACCTCCAGCTATGATCACAGGACTCAACTACAGGCTAAAATTAACCATCCCTTCAGAAAATTTTTCATTGGTGGGGTATAAGAAAGACCCCATTAGAAAGGGAGGACGCTGGTTCTCCGCAAGGGCCAGTCACTCTCTCATTTCCCTCTAATAAATTTCTCTTTTCTTGCCTGAATGCCCGGCTCGCTCTCTTTTTCTCTGCACTCGCCTTACAGAAAGGAGACATTCTATCACGCAATACTATTTGGTAAAATTTTGCCCACAGTAAAGCTTTTTTAAAATGGGAATTCTCTCAAACCCCGCTACTGCTTTGTCTGCTAAGCTTATGTCATATTACAAATCCTTTGTCGTCATTTCAATTTCACAGTATCTTCACCAGGAGTAGATTCCCACTCAAGAAACCACTTACTTTATTCATCAGTAGAAAGTTACATCTCGTCTCCTGAAGATGAAGTTTTATCATGAGATTGCAGCAACTGAGTCATCTTCAGGCTCCACTTCTAGTTCTGGGAGGATTACCAAAGTGTACCCCAGAGACACAAAGGGAGCAAATGTCGTTGGGAAAATAGCACTGGTAGGCTTGCTTGATGCAGGGTTGCCACAAACGTTCCATTTGTAAAAATGAAATGTCTGTGAAGCACAATTAAATGCAATAAATTGATGTATGTCCATGCTTGATTAATTAAGTTATCGAAATTCTAATCTTGTGAAAATGCACAAAAGAAACCTAAATCAGAGTGGAGTGCAGAAACCATGAAGGGAGGGCCTAATACACATATCACTCACTGCACCTCACAGGCTAGGGGAAAGAAAGAAAATTTCCTTCTGACACAGCAACAAGCTGCCCATAATTGCAGCCAATGAAAAAACACACCACAGCCCTCCCCAATTTCATTCTAAAATCTAATAAATGTTGACTTTCCCTTGAATGTCTTATTTTTTTAAGGTCAACAATCTCAAATTATGTTTTTAGAAGTCTTTGATTAGTGATACGTTTACTAGTTTCAAAATCCAAAATGATAATGATTCCATAGAACTAGCTGGGTCCCCATCCAATTCCATTCCCACCTTCTAGGTAACTACGTTCTTAGTTTCTTGGGCATACATCCAATGTTTCTTTATGCATGCACAAGCAAATACAAATACTATTGTTTTCCTTTCTCATAGAAATGTAGCAGACTATTTTGTTATATACTTCCCTTCCTGCTGCCACTACCATAGTAAGAATACCTTGAAGATTTTTCATATCAAAAAGAAGTTCCTCATTTTATTTTTATCCTGAATAAAATAGTATGCCACTCTGGGTGGGCATGTTCCATATCTTATTTACTGCCACGTGCATGCTCATTTGTGACCAGTCAGCTCTTTATGACCCCATGGACTGTAGCCTCCCAGGCTCCTCTATCCATTGGATTTCCCAGGCAAGAATATGGGAGTGGGTTGCCATTTCCTTCTCCAGGGGATATTTCCGACCCAGGGATTGAATCCATACCTCTTGAGTCTACTGCATTGGCAGGTGGATTCTTTACCTCTGGGCCACATGGGAAGCCCTTATTTACTGGTGTCCTACTGTCAACACTTAGGTTATTTCCGATTGTTTTCTGTCAAAAGCACTGCATTGAATGATCATATTCTTAGGTGCTACTCATGAAAGTATAACTGGAGGGTAAATTTCCAGAAGTGGGAAGTACATTTGATTGACTCCATACAAGTTGAATCACTTAGCATTCTCACCAGTAATATGAGGTCAAAAAGGATTTTTAAACATCAGTGTTTTTAGTTTCAATTTAAATGGAATATTAACATTAAAAATTAAATTAATATTAAAAACATGTATCTTCTCAAGAAGCAAGAGGCTGTTTTTCTTTGTTTACAAAACACTTCCATACATTTCATGTGACCCTTACAGTGGTAGTGAGAGTGGTTTCTAGTTTCTTAAAAAATGTGAATAGATTAATGCAATGCTATTAATGCAACACTATTTTTTGCATGCATGCAAAAAATTTAAGTGTCTTCAATCATGTTGCATTTTAAGAAGAAAAGGTTTGGGGAGTTCTTGAATGACATCACCTTTGGCTATTTGCAAAGGAGGCAGGCAAATATTGCCCCCTATTAATTTTGAAATAGTGTGGGAAATAGGAGAGACAGAGAGGGAGAAGAGGCAAGTGATCAGGACATGCTTCAAAAACAAAGGAGGGATTTAGGTAGATGGAAGGAAAACTAAGAGAAAACAAGCTGTTTTGTTCCAGTGTCCATAGCAAACGTGTAAGGCGACAACCGTGCTGGTGGCCTGCTGCAGCATGAGACAGCTGTGACAGAATAAAAATGGCAAGATAATGCTTAGTAAAAGAGAGAGAGAATCTGAGTTACCACTCCTAGCTACATCACCATTAGGATCTGAAATGGACCTTAGTGTGAATTTTCACCAAATGAATACACTGCATACAGTTTTCAAAACTCAAGTGTTTCTTAGGGTAGATTGGATTATTTTTCAGAAATATTTTCTCTTTCCTCTTCACCTGCAGCCCCTTGACTTTGGGCTTGTCCTTCCTTTGGCTAATGGAATGGTAACAGACATGACCTGATCAAAGCCTTGTAAAGCAGTGATGTGATTATGAGGCTTGCTTGCTTGCTTGTACTTTCGCCTTGTCATAAGGAACACCTTTTCCCCAGGGAACAGAAAGCAGTACCCAGGTTTTGTTACACAGCCCACTAATACTGCCTGCAAAGACTCATCATTTAAAAAAACAGCTTCCTGACTCCATTCTTCATACCCCTCAGCCCTGCTCTCCAGCCCTCCTCTCTTCAACTCTTTAAATGATTTCTTCTGGTGATTATTTTAAAACAATATACTAATACTGTTATTTCTCACATGTTGGTTTTAGACATCGTATATTGACTTCCTGGTGGGTATGAGCATAATTTTCATTTCACAGATGCTGAGGTTGAGGTCCAGAGGGATGAAATGACTGTATAAAGTCCTGCAGAGTCTTGGTCAAATTCAGATTTCTGATGTCAGATTTCACACTCTACTCACCATAGAATCTATCAATATTACTTATTAATAAGTCAGCAACTTGACACCCTTCAACCTTATAGTTCATACTTATTTCTCATTACACATTTACAAAACAAATCCAAAAAATTAAACCATTTCCCCTAAAAACCTTGCTCTAGTATGAGAAATGAAGACGCCCCCTAGTTCAGTCCCTTGTTTCCAGGTAAAACAATGCCATCCTATCCACTACATTTTTCGACATTTGACAAGTCTTTAGGTCTTGGGGAAAGTAGAAACTAAAACACTCTCCCTGTTTTCAAGGAGCTTAAAATTGTCAGTTTCTTGCAGCTGTTGCAACATGTATTTAAGAGATATTGATCTGCTTTGTGGCGCTCACAACCCAACAATCGAGAAATGATGTTGATAATTTGAGTGAAGGACTGTAGGATGTGCCACTTCCAAATATGCCCTTTCAAAATACCAATTATTTTGCGTTAAAGGGACATAAAAACAATAGGTGCAAGGAAAGCCACACTCCCATTTTTCTTTTTTCCCCAAGGCAGATGCTACTCTTCTGTATTAAGTGCCCCCTCTGCACCAAAAAGAAAGAAACATTCTTAATACCAGAGAGGGAGTCGAGTCTACGAATTTGCATAGAGAGACACTTAAAATAATTGCTGTCTTCCTCTGATTTTCTTTTACTTTCCCACAATTCCCACTTTCAGCTCAATCCAGTGTACACACACTTAGGTTTTCTGCCTCTTCTTTGAGTTCTCAATTCCTTAGGAAGTCTCCCAGGTAATGGTAAAGCTTATACTAACTTGTATGCTTTTTCTCCTAAGTCTTATGCCAATTTAATTCTCAGGTCCAGTCAGAGATCTTAAGAAGGTAAGGTCCCCTACATTCTCAGCAGCCAGCCACAGTCCTTCTAATCCTGGTTCTAAAAAGCAACTTCTTAGAATTAGCCTGATCACAATAAATAGAAAAGAAACTGTTGCCAGGTTTATTATTTTTTTTTCATGGGCCACTTATATGTTCATCTCATCTTAATAAAACTAATTTTCTATGAATATATCCTTCTATTTCATTGATAGCACTTATTTCCGCATTTTCTTTTGTTTACTTACTTATTATCTGTCTCCCCTTAACCCTGTGAATTCCATGATAGGACCTTTCTGTCTTGATAATTGCTGAATCCCTAGCATCTCTTGCAGCCCTGGCACATAGCAGGTGTTCAATAAACACCTGCAAATATCATCCTAATTTCACCCTATAAGACATTCTTTCCTTTCTTTGACGATAGCTACAGATTTAAATAATTTCAGTTCAGTTCAATTCCTCAGTCGTGTTGAACTCTTTCCAACTCTATGGACTGCAGCATGCCAGGCTGCCCTGTCCCAAACTCCCGGACTTGCTCAAAAAATGTGATGCCATCCAACCATCTCATCCTCTATCGTCCCCTTCTCCTCCTGCTTTCAATCTTTCCCAGCATCAGGGTCTTTCCCAGTGAGTCAGTTCTTCGCACCTGGTGGCCAAAGTATTGAAGTTTCAGCTTCAGTATCAGTCCTCACAATGAATATTCAGGACTGATATACTTTACATGTGTACAATACTGCAGTTTACGATGTGATTTCAACCAATTTCTTATTCCTATTCTAACCTCACTTCCTACGTCAAATTCATTTCACCAGAGGGTGAATGGGTAATACTACCCTATACTGTTTCCTCTTCACCGAAAGGTGGTGGAGCGCTGGGGACAGGCATGGGGGTGCTAACTGCAGTTACTGGGCATAAAGAGGCCATTTGGGGCATTAAATAATTGTATTTTTCAACATCCAGTAAAGGTTGGGGTCAGGGCACTCCCTAGACAGGTCCAGCAGAAATGGCGAATTTCCCCTGAGAGCCCCCAAAAGGTTAGGCTGGCGAGACCGGAGAAGAGTGGGCGAGCCCTGACATTTGAGGCAGCGCTGGCGAAAGGGGGGAAATTCTGACACCGAGGTCTGCGAGGGGCCCGAGAATGGCTTCGCCTCTACTCCCACCCCGTGTGAAAAGCCCCCCCAAGCGTGGGCCACCTAGCACAACTCCCACGGCCCGCCGGGCGCCGGAAACCGGCCAGCCGACCCGCAGTGACGTCAGACCCACTTCCGTCGACCCGGACGCGCGGCGCTTGGATTGGTCGAACCGCGCCGCCGTGGGTGGGGCGTGAGGGGGCGGGGCGGCGTGCGTTCTCAGCTCGGGCGGGGGTCTCTGGCCATGTTTCCCGCAGCGTGGAGCGGCTGCACTAGCTGCGCCCTCAGGGCCGCTTCCTTGTGGGCGGCGAGAAGTGTCTGAGCTACACGACCGGTCACATCGGGGTTACCGCACCCGTGGGATCGCTGCCCCTTAGCGACCCTGCGGACTTCCGGGGAAAGTTGCGGCCTGCGAGGGGGAGACAGGAAATCGACGCTCCCCACCTCATGGTCTCAGATGGGCTCTGGTGACCGATTGGTGGCCGAGGCCAGTGGGTGCGCGAGGGAACGACGACACTGACCCTGTCCCCGGTCTCTGAGTCGTGGTGTTTTGAAGAATCAAAACCCGGGCTTTGCAGCATCCAGTGAATTCACCTCTTTGATAGCTTATTAGAAAACCTGCAGAGCCTTGTGAAAAGCAACACTGTACGTTTTTTCTCATTTTCCCCTGCAGAACAGTTGCTACCATGCTCTCCTCTATTGGCATCTTACTTCTGGAAGTAGAGTAAGATCTGATAATGGTTTCAATATGGGTTATCTTAAGTTTAAAAAACCGTTTTCATTTGTAAAATGTGAAGAGTAACGTTTGTCCATTGGGCTTCTCAGTTGGCACTAGTGGTAAAGAACATGCCTGTCAATGCAGGAAATGTAAAAGACTGGGCTTCCACCCTTGGGTCTGGAAGATTCCCTGAAGGAGGGCATGGCAATCTATTCCAGTATTTATGCCCAGAGATCCGACTGAAGCAACTTAGGACTGCACTGCACCTGTCCATAGCTTGGCGACGCCCTAGGTCTCTCTAAGCGCAAAGGAACTGAAATGTTGAATCCCTTCTTGTTATTCCCTATGGTAGTCCTTTAATTCTGCTTCAGTAATGTCTTCAGATAATCCAGGAGCCATGCCAGTGTTTCTTTCAATAGGCAAGGTAATCAGCTTTCACCCAGCAACACATCTGAAACTAGCAGAACCTTCCTGACTTCTTACGGGTTGACTGCATCTTGTGTCCCTTTCTTTTCTTGAGGCCCAGTTACTCTGAAGATTGTTAAACTATGACTGCACCAGGATGAGAACAAAATATTTTGGAGACTTGCATGTCTGTATGGGTCTGTGGATCTGCTGACTTAGGCAGTGTGTCGCTATATAGGGGATTAAAATCCACAGAAGAGTTGTGGAGGACATTGGGATCCCTCCACACTGCTTCAAACCTTATTTCTGCCTGATCTTCCATATTCTGACCTCTTACTCTCCCTCACTCATTTTTTTGTTCCTTGAATACACTCTGTACTTGGCTTCTTCACGCTTCCACAGAGCAGCTCCCTATAATGGAAATGCCCTTCTGAAATTATGTACCATACTTTCAATGCAAAACCCGATTGCATTGTCAATCCCTCCAGGAAACTATATTCGCATATTATTTTGTCATCCTAATACAGAATTTATAAGGCTGTGAGGCCTTAAAAAAATTACATGTATAAGCTTCTTCCTTCCTCTCTGCATTGTGGCCACTTGGGGATGATGCCTTTTCTATCTATCCTCACAGAACAGACCTAAATCAAATCCCTTACAATTATAAGCTGGAAGTGACAAATAAATTCAAGGGATTAGTTCTGATAGAGTGCCTGAAGAACTATGGGTGGAGGTTCATATGGACATTGTACAGGAGGCAGTGATCAAGACCATCCCCAAGAGAAAAAAATGAAAAAAGGCAAAATAGTTGTCTGAGGAGGTTTTACAAATAGCTGAGAAAAGAAGAGAAGTTAAAGGCAAAGGAGAGAAGGAAAAATATACGCATCTGAATGCAGAGTTCCAGAGAATAGCAAGGAGAGATAAGAAAGCCTTCCTCAGGAATCAAAGCAAAGAAATAGAGGAAAACAATAGAATGGGAAAGACTAGAGATGTCTTCAAGAAAATTAGAGATACCAAGGGAACATTTCAGGCAAAGATAGGCACAATAAAGGACAGAAATGGTATGAACCTAACAGAAGCAGACGATACTAAGAGGTGGCAAGAATACACAGAAGAACTATACAAAAAGGACCTTAATGACTTAGATAACCATGACGGTGTGATCATTAACCTAGAGCCATTCTTGAGTCTGAAGTCAAGTGGGTCTTAGGAAGCATCACTACAAACAAAGCTAATGGAGGTGATGGAATTCTAGCTGAGCTATTTCAAGTCCTAAAAGATGATGCTGTGAAAGTGCTGCACTCAATATGCCAGCAAATTTGGAAAACTCAGTAGTGGCCACAGGACTGGAAAAGGTCAGTTTTTATTCCAACCCAAAAGAAAGGCAATGCCAAAGAATGTTCAAACTACCACACAATTGCAGTCATCTCACACACTAGCAAGGTAATGTTCAAAATTCTCCAAGTCAGGCTTCAATAGTACATGAACTGAGAACCTCCAGCTGTTCAGGCTGGATTTAGAAAAGGCAGAGGAACCAGAGATCAAATTGCCAACATCCACTGGATCATAGAAAAAGCAAGAGAATTCCAGAAAAAAAAAAAAAACATCTATTTCTGCTTTATTGACTGTGCTAAAGCCTTTGACTATGTGGATCACAACGATCTGTGGAAAATTCTTGAAGAGATGGGAATACCAGACCACCTTACCTGCCTCCTGAGAAATCTGTATGCAGATCAAGAAGCAACAGTTAGAACTGGACATGGAACAATGGTCTGGTTCCAAATTGGGAATGGAGTACGTCAAGGCTGTATATTGTCACCCTGCTTATTGAACTTAAATGCAGAGTACATCATGCGAAATGCCAGGCTAGATGAAGCACAAGCTGGAATCAAGACTGCTGGGAGAAATATCAATCACCTCAACACAGATGACACCACCCTATGGCAGAAAGCAAAGAGGAACTGAAGAGCCTCTGGATGGAAGTGAAAGAGGAGAGTGAAAAAGCTGGCTTAAAACTCAACATTAAAAAAATTAAGATCATGGCATTTGGCCCCATCACTTCATGGAAAATAAATGGGGAAACAATGAAAACAGTGACAGACTTTATAAATCACTGCATATGGTGACTGCAGCCATAAAATTTAAAAATGCTTGCTCCTTGGGAGAAAAGCTATGACAAACCTAGACAGCATATTAAGAAGCAGAGACATTACTTTGCTGACAAAAGTCCATCTAGTCAAAGTTATGGTTTTTCCAATAGTAATGTATGAATGTGAGAGTTGGACCATAAAGAAAGCTGAGAGCCAAAGAATTAATGCTTTTGAGCTGTGGTGCTGGAGAAGACTCTTGAGAGTCCATTGGACTGCAAGGAGATCAAACCAGTCAATCCTAAAGGAAATCAGTCATTGGAAGGACTGATGCTGAAACTGAAGCTCCAATATTTCGGCCACCTGATGTGAAGAACTGACTCATTGGAAAAGACCCTGATGCTGGGAAAGATTGAAGGCAGGAGCAGAAGGGGACAACAGAGGATGAGATGGTTGGATGTCATCACCAACTCGATGACATGAGTTTGAGCAAGCTCCAGGAGATGGTGATGGAGAGGGCAGCCTGGTGTGCTGCAGTCCATGGGGTCACAAAGAGTTGGACACGACTGAGCAATTGAACTGAACTGAACACAGAACAGCAGAACCCATTCAAGAAACACTTACTGAGTGCCTGTCATGTGCCCAGCTGTACTCTAGGTGCAAAGGAGATGGAGAGAGAGTGATCAGGGGAAGGCTTTTTATTTCTGAGGAGGAAACCTGGGGAAACCTACAAAAGAGGGAGGAAGAGATTTTAGATGAGAGAGCAGCAAAGTCAAGGCCCTGAGGCAGAGATGTGTTTAGTATGTTAAAGAACAGCAAAGGAGTCAGGCCAAAGGGGAGTGGTGGGACGCAAAGCAGGAGAAGATTGCGGGTCAGATCGTGACACAGTTGCATTAGGCATTCAAGAAATGCTTGTTGGATTGAATTTATTGAATCAATAAGGGATGGAGAATAATGACACTAACAAGGAAACGTGGAGATTGCTTGGGTGGGATAGAACCAATACATATGTATAGAGTATTCACAACCTGCACACAAATACGCTGGAACTCTTACTCAGTGTGGTGACATTTCACTGAAAAAAAATCTTAATGAAAACCAGTGTTTTTTGCAGTGAATTTTCATTAGAATGGAAATGCAGAAGATGAGGAGGCAGATTTCCTGGAGGAAGAAATGGATTGATACCACTCCATTGCATGGAATTATTAGGATAGATAATACTGATCATTTTTTGAAAGTTCAGAGGGAATGCACTTTTGCTTTTATTTATTTTATTGGCTGAGCTGCAAGGCATGTAGGATCTTAGTTCCCTGACCAGGGATTGACTTGCCCTTGGCAGTGAAAGCATAGAGTCCTAACCACTGGACCACCAGGAAATGTTACTCAGTCATACAAAAGAATGAAATAATGTCATCTGCAGCAACATGGATGGACCTAGAAATTGACATAATGCATGAAGTACATCAGAAAAAGACAAATAGTGAATGATACTGCTTATATGTGGAATCTAAAAGAAAGGGTAGAAATGAACATATTTACAAAAAAGCAATAGAGTCACAGATGTAGAAAACAATTTTATGATTGCTGGGGGGAAAAGAGGGGAGGGATACGTTGGGAGACTGGGATTGGCATACACCCAGTACTATATGTAAAATAGTTAAACAGTGGCCTACTGTATAGCACAGGGAACTCTTCTCATTACTCTGTAATGACTTATATAGGAAAGCAATTTTTTAAAAAATGGATAGGGAACTTCCCTGGTGGCCCAGTGGTTAAAACTCCATGCTTCCAAGTCTAGACATTGGATCCCTGGTCTGGGAACTAGGCATTTCGACCTCTGATCTGGGGACTATGATCCCACATGGTATGTAGCCCAGCCAAAAAATAAATCAAAGATAAAAAGAGTGAATATATGAATGTATAACTGATTCACCTTGCTGTACAGAAAAACTAACACAACATGTTAAATCAACTATAGTCCAATAAAAATTATTTTTTAAAGAAAGTTCGAAAGGAAACAAAACCATCTCCTAATGTTGTCCTGCTTTTCATTTGCAAGAACAATACTTGAATATTTGTTGAAAAAAGTTGAGTTTATGAAATAATCAGATACATTTAAAAACCTCTACCTTCCCAAGGGCTAAAGTGAATGCTAGGGGCAGGGAGCCAATACCCTGTAAGCAGAACTTGGTCTTTGGCTTTGAAGTCATAAACTTCAAGGATATATTGCTTGTTGGAGTGATATAGCTGTGGTAACGTCTTCATTTGCAGCCCAAGCCTTCATGGTTCATGACAACTCTCTCTCCAGCAAAATTAAAAGATACAGAGCCCTTGTTTACTTAATAGTTTTTGGTGATAAGATCTTAAATTAAAAAAAAATTTTTTTTAGTATTATTTTGGTTAGTTTGGCTCCCTACAAAAAGTGGCTACTACGGGCTATTGATGCAGCTCTTTTTCTCAAAGTCGGTTTCTTGGCAATCATTCACGTCGATGAGATCAAGTGTGGTTTTTGACTGAGCTCACAAACCACTGAGTTGACAGTCTCAGTCAACTGAGTTGACTCAGTGCTGAGTCAACATATCTTTTTATTCATTCACAGAAATGAGTAGCTCCATTACATGTAGCTCTGAGTTAGTCACAACAGGTAGTCAAATGTTAAGGTAGCGTTAGAATGAGACTGTGTTCTAACCCTGACTTCTCTGTTCCTTAAATGTGACAATGTGTGTGTGTGATGCAAAAATATTGGCTCTGCATGTGACCTGTCTGGGTTCCAGCTCAGTTCTGCCCCGTGCTAGCTAAGTGATCCTGAACCAATTACTTATCCTTCATGCTTTGGGGTCCTCCTCTGCAAAACAGGGATAACTTCAAAGGTTCTTGTGGATTAAAGGAGTAAATAGAGAAAAAGCTAGGCCATTGGCCTAGAGTAATACTGCCATTAATACTTGGCTGTTAACTGAACTTCTCTCAGCTTCTGTTTCTTTATCATTAGGAGAGTAACAATAATTCTTACCTCCTACAGTTGGTAAGAGGCTACATACAGTATTTAATGTGCCGAAACACAACCATCTGCAATGCAGGAAGCAACCTGTATTTGCCATTATTAAGACTGTGCATGTGTGCTCAGTCATGTCCAACTGTTTGCCACCCCAAGGACTACAGCCCACCAGGCTCCTCTGTCCGTGAAATTTTCCAGGCAAGAATACTGGAGTGGGTTGCCATTTCCTTCTCCAGGGGATCATCCCAACCCAGAGACTGAACCCAGGTCTCCTATGTCTCCTGGACATGGCAGGTGGATTCTTCACCACTGCACACTTGGGAATTACAAAACATTTATTTATCAGTAGTTGAAATCTGTTTAAATTCAATGCTGATAGGCCCACAAGAGAGGAACAGAGAAACTGATATGCCCTGAAGATGTACCATCTTAGTGAAGGTGAGGGATAGAATGTATAGGTAGAGTTTTTGCCTTAAGGTTCAGTGATAGGATTTCATATAAGAATTTGAAAAAAATAAAGTGAAGATAGCTCTTCTTGGAGAACAAGCAAATTCCCAGAGCTAAAGATTGAGGGCAAGAAGAGAAGGGGACGACAGAGGATGAGATGGTTGGATGGCATCACTGACTCAATGGACATGGGTTTAGGTGAACTCTGGGAGTTAGTGATGGACAGGGAGGCCTGATGCTGCAGTTCATGGGGTCACAAAGAGTCGAACACAACTGAGCGACTGAACTGAAACCTATTTAAGCTTTGAGTACCTGCCTCAAAACAAGACATTTATCTTAGCATGCATGAAAGGTAGCAAAGAGATTTGATACAGGAGTTGTGATGCTTGGTTGTGGGTCCTCAGTTGCCCAAGGGGCACAGATAAAGTTCAGGGGTCTGTGGATTTAGATGAGGAAAATCACATCTTTCATTTTCACTAATTTCTAATGGAAACTTAACCTTCAATTTTGAATTTAAAATTTCACAAAGCATAGCCAAAGAAATAGTCCTGTGGTATTGCACTGAAAGAAATTAGTTATTTCCATATCACATTAAGGTTCTTGCTGATACCCCCAAATACCATTTATGCTCATGGTGAATCTGAAATTATGACAGTAATGTGATCATGAAGAAGCCCATGTATTATATCACAAGTCAGTTTTAAATATTTGGTAAGTATATTTCGATATGATTGGTCTTCTTTGAAATCCTTTGTATTATATTTACAAACTCGAGCATTATTCTGTGGAGTCCCGCAAGCATTGGGGCTACAAGATGAAAGGTTAAGTCTTCGGTAAGAGCATGGGCTCTGGAGTCAGACAGTTGAGTCTGACCCCTTTTTCAGCTCCTTTCCAGCAAGGGGACAGTGGGCGGTCTACCTAGCCTTCTTGGTGCCCTTAGGATGAAGGCTATTGTGAGGAATAACTGAAGGAACTATGTAAATATAAAACTGCCTTGCAGGTAGTAAACCCTCAGGAAATGTGAGCCATTTGCAGAAAAGCAATTGTGGGAAAGGAAAACTGTACAGCTTCAGTTGGGGTTTATACACGAGCACAATTTTCCGAGGAAGAGAGAAGTAAAATTTTAGGTCATGAAGAAGTAGGCAGGCTCTGAGACTGGAGTAATTCATTCATTCACTCATTCCCTCACTCATTCACTCATTCCCTCATTAATTCCCTCACTCATTCATTCAATAAAGGTTTCTTGATTGCCCACTACATGCCTCTCAACACTTTCACTAACACTTGTGGGCCTTAAGCAAGTGTAGAAATAGAGCTCACACACCCTACATCATTTAAAGGTGGCAGATCCAGCCAGTGTTAAATGTGTTCTGTTTTCCTACTTCAACAGAGAAATCTTCAGACTTAACAAAATAAAAAAGTTATTGCTTTTATGTGACAAAGGTGGGGAAAATATCACAGATGACTGGATTTCATTACTATGGATATCAGTGTTCTTTGATGGCCTGGAAATGTTTGAATGGGCCGTAAAGACATATAATTCAAAAATTAGTATACACTTGGTCCATAAAATTTATTTTTCTTGCCTTCATTTTCATTTGTTATAGTTGAGATTTTGTGTTTTGATGACAGCTTGTTGACTTAAAGGATTAAAAAATGCAATATAATTGTACTTGAAGTATAATGTATGTGTGTAATGTAAAATATAAATGTGAGGATGAAGAATTTTTAAGTTAAAATTTTTTTCATGTTTGTTTTAAAGTTCTTTTTCAGACTTGCCTGGTGGCACAGTGGATGGGAGTCTGCCTGCCAATGCAGGGTACCTGGGTTTAATCCCTGGTCCGGTAAGATCTCACACATGGTGGAGCAATTAAGTCCGTGCTCCATAGCTACTAAACCCTCGCTCTAGAGCCCAGGAGCCAAAACTACTGAAGCCTATGCACCCTAGAGCCTGTGCTCTGCAACAAGAAAAGCCACCACAAAGATAAGCCTGAACACTGCAATGAAGAATAGCCACTGCTGGTGGGAGTTAGATAAGCCCAAGCAGAGCAATGAAGACCCAGCACAGCCAAAAGTAAATACATAAGTAAAATTTTTTTTAAAAGTCATTTTTCTTCTAAAAGTTTCAAAATTATCTATTAAAATAAGATACTTGTTGAAAGTCAAATATCTAAAATTGTTTAAATATATCTAACCTTTTTATTTTGTGAAATTCAATTAAATTTTATTAAATACTTTTATAAAAAGTAAAAATGTCTGGCATTCTGGGATTCAGTGTCCTAGTATATTCCTGTAAGAACCAATATTACAGTTCTCATGCTACTTACTACATAAATGGAGATTTGAGCGATGTGAACCACTTAATATTGCAAAGCCTTCTTCAGATTTCTTGTGCAATTACTTTTCAAAATACATTTCTTTCTTTTAAAAATATTTTTAAATTAATTAATTAATTTGGCTGCCCAGGTCTTAATTGCAGCATGCTGGATCTAGTTCCCTGACCAGGGATTGAACCCAGGCCCCCTGCATTGTGGCCGAGGATGAGATGGTTAGGTAGCATCACTGACTCAGTGAACATGAGTTTGAGCAAACTACGGAGACAGTGAAGGATAGGGAAGCCTGGCGTGCTGCAGTTCATGGGGTTTCAAAGAGTCAGACATGACTTAGTGACTGAACGATGAACAACAGCCACAACCCCTGCATTTGGAGCATGGAGTCTTAGCCACTGGACCACCAGGGAAGTCCCTTGTGCAATTATTTTGAATTCCATGGTAATTCACAAGGACTTCGAGAACCACAAATCGGAACATAAGTCACGTCAAGATCATAGACACTTGGAACTTCTGGGAAGTTATTTGTTGTTGTTGTTCAGTCACTAAGTTATGTCTGACTCTTAGTGACTGCATGGACTGCAGCACGCCAGGCTTCTCTATCCTTCACCATCTCCTGGAGTTTGCTCAAACTCATGTCCATAGAATTGGTGATGCCATCCAACCATCTCATCCTCTGTTGTCCCCTTCTCCTGCCTTCAATCTTTTCCAGCATCAGGGTCTTTTCCAATGAGTCAGCTCTTTGTATCAGGTGGACAACGTATTGGAGTTTCAGCTTCAGAATCAGTCTTTCCAATGAATATTGAGGGTTGATTTCCTTTCAGATCAACTGGTTTGACCTCCTTGCTGTCCAAGGAACTCTCAAAAGTCTTCTCCAGCACCACAGTTTGAAAGCATCAATTCTTCGGCGCTCAGCCTTCTTTATAGTCCAGCTCTCACAAACGTACATAACTACTGGAAAAATGATAGCTTTGACTAGATGGACCTCTGTCAGCAAAGTGATGTCTCTGCTTTTTATTTCACATAATATTCTCGCATAATCTGTTATTATTCAAGAATGTGTTGCAGCATGGGTCTCTGAGAAGGATTTGACAAATTGATTGCCTTTCCCAGTCCTTGTACCTCAGTGGCTCACACTCCCTGAGGTGGGGCTGCTCAGCACAGCACAGAGACTGTGTCCCCTTGGGTTTTAGGATGGAGAGAAGAGCTGTGGGGAGGTGTTTACCTGGGGCCAGACAGTGTTATCTCCGAGGGTGGTAGAGCCATTGGTACCGTTATGTGTTCCCTGTGCCAGCATGAAGCACCGTGTGTTCATTGTGTGTGTTGGATCTGTGGGGCCCTGCCCTGGACAGAACAGATTTTATGCAACAGTGTGTTTAGCTTGATGTGTTTCTTCTGAGTATCTGGACATATGCAATGCAGGCCTTCATTTGCCCTCTTGTCCTGGGCGCTGCATCGTTGGAGGTGGTCTGAGGTTGGAGGCACAGATCTATGGGTCACTCACAGAGACCTGGCTATCACACAGAGAAAGCGTGAAGAGGGAGGAAAAGCCAGCATATTTGATGGCTGCTGACGTCCCACTTTTCTTTACAATATGTGCTTCCTTCTTTGCTCCACTCTGCTTTCCTCCTCTGATTTCCCAGTCACTTTCTCTTTTCTATTTCCTTTTTAGTTGACCCCTTCCCACATGTCAGAACTCCTATTGGCATCACGAGCCTCGACTATCCCTAACAGAGACTGTTCCCTGTGCTGGACGGATAGATGCTTGGGGGAGGGGTGGGGACACTGAACCTTTAAAAAATTCACCTTTGAGTAAATAGGGGCTTCTCTGGTAGCTCAGCTGGTAAAGAATCTGACTGCAATTTAGGAGACCCCAGTTTGATCCCCGGGTTGGGAAGATCCCCTGGCGAAGGGAACGGCTACCCACTCCAGTATTCTGAACTGGAGAATTCCATGGACTGTATAGTCTATGGGGTCATAAAGTGTTGGACTCGACTGAACGACTTTCACTTTCACTTTGGAGAAATAACAAGTGCAGATAGTGAATAATCTATGGTTGAGATTACTTCTAATATGTGTGCTGGCAGGACAGGAGCATATTTTATAGGAAGCTTATTTTGAGGGTCTATTTCTTTTTCTCTAAGCATCGTCTTTTATCTTATTTAGAGTAGTTGAACTTCATGCTGTTTAGCCTTAAACTATACTCACTTGAGATATTCAATCTTAGATCCACAACCAATCAAATTAAAATCTCTGCTCTGGCTTAGAATGAGATGTTTACAATATGATGAAACAAATATTTTTGCTGATGTTGTTAGTGTTGATACTTTGTTGGGGTTATCTCTGATTTAGTTTGGGAAGGCTTTTCAGAAGAGATGATTTTTTTGTTGTTGCCTTGGACAGTTTAGAAGGCTAAAATAAATAAAGCAATGTGATATATATTTTAAGGCAAATGAAAATTGTACTAAAAGAGTATTATATCTTTGGCTAGCTTAAACATTATGAGCATCTAGCTAGCAATAGAATTGCTTTAGCTTCCTATTATGATTTTATCAAACAAGAATGCAGTAATGTGAACATTATAAACCTCTTGACACATCTGAATGAAGCCATCTGTGCACAGTCTTCGGTAGAATAATTCTGAAGTGGTTGATTTCGTTTAACTGTAGGCTGGTAAAACTAATCTTGAGAATCTTTTGAGCTCAGTAAAAACTCTTATGTCATTGGCCAAGATTCAAAAAGTGAGCTAATTCCTGTGCTAGGAAACGAAACATAATCACTTTCAGGGGAGGTAATACCTCTGCCCACAGAATATCCAAAATGTAAATTAGCAAGTAGCATTGAGTTAAATAAAAATATAAGTCCAGTTAAATGTCAGACTGTTGTGTTAAACCCAGAACCCCACATGTAAATGAGGTTAGGCTGTGACGTTGAAAGTGTTAGGAAATTATCAGCAGTGCAATTTCTACATTGTGATGCTCCTACATTTGGCCAACTCTGCTGAAGTTGGTGGAGGGGCTCCCACAGTTATCACAGGGAGAATGACCCTCAGATGATGCTCAGAATCTAGGAATAAATTCATAGATAGCCCAGGCATTTTTCTTCTTCTCTCTTGCCACATACCCTGGTTGCTTTACTGATCATTGCTATGGGATACTAGGGAGGGAAATTTTTGTAACAATAAGTCTTATAATCACAGTTACTCCTTTCTTGAGAACTATGTGCCAGGCATTGAACTAAGCACTTCATATTCACTGTTTCATTTAATCCTCTCTAAATGAAGATGAGGTACAATGTTCCTGTATCTGTGAGGTATGGTTGGAAAAGCTGAGATTTAGGGAGGTTCTCGGCCTTTTGGCTAAGGTTAAGTGTAGTGTGGGGGCTTCCTAGTTGGCACAGTGGTAAAGAATCTACCTGCCAACGCAGGAGACACAGGAGACGTGGGTTCGATCCATGAGTCAGGAATATCCCTTGGAGGAGGAAATGGCAACCCAGTCCAGTATTCTTGCCTGAGAAATCCCATGGACAGAAGAGCCTTTCAGGCTATAGTCCATGGGGTTGCAAAGAGTCGGACACGACTGAGTGAACCCAAGAAACTTGCCCAAATTTGCATGACCATCAAGATGGCAAAACCTAGATTTGATCCAGATCACGCTGACAAGAAAGCCTGGACTCTTAACCACGTGCTATACTCTACTATTCCCCTTTCATGGGGTGTGGGTGAGGTTGATAAAATTGGGGCATGAGTAACAAATCAAAACCACAATGAGATATTTGATACCTACTTGGATGGTTATAATAAAAAATTTTGTTGTTGTTGAAAAAGAAAAACCCACAGAAAACCAAGAAGTGGTAGCAAGGATATGGAGAATTTGAAACCCTTATTCATTGCTGGTGGGAATGTAAAAGGCTGCAGCTGCTGTGGGAAACAGCCTGGTAATCCCTCAAAAAGTGAAACAGGATGACCACAGAATGGAGCAATTCCACACTCAAGAGACCTGAAAACATGTTCATACAAAGCTTTGTACAATGATCTTCATTGCAGCATTATTTGTAACAGTCAAAAAGTGGAAATGACTCAAATGTCCATCAACAGATGAATGGATCAACAAAATGTGGTAAACCTACAGAATGGAATAGTATTAAGCCCTGAAAAAGGAAGGGAATACTGATACATGCTGCATCACGGAAGAACCTTGAAAATACTATACTAAGTGAAAGCAGTCCAACACCAAAGATCAGCTTGCATATGATTTTATGTATAAATATATGTAATGTCCAGAACTGGCAAATTCACTGAAACAGAAAGTAGATTAGTGGCTACCAAGGGCTGGGGGAAGGAGGATTGAGGAGTGATGCTAATGGATATATACAGACTTTCCTTTTGGACTAACAAAAATGTTCTGAAATGATATACTGGTGATGGCTGCACAATATAGTGAATATTCTAAACTCCACTGAAATGTACACTTTTAAACAGGTCTAATTTTTGTACAGTAATTTATGTACAAAGGGTGACTATATATATATATATATATTTTTTTTTTTTAAAACAACTTCAGATCAGATCTGGAAAGTCCTTGAATACTGGACTACAGAGTCCAGGTTTTCTTTTGTACACAACAGGGAGCCATGAACATTTCTAAGGAGGTTGATGGCATAATAGGAGTTGTGGAAACATGTAAGGGGCTTCCCCGGTGTCTCAGATGGTAAAGAATCCACTTGCAGTGCGGGAGACCTGGATTTGATGCCTGATGTTTGTAAGATCCCCTGAAAGAGGGCATATATTAAGCACACATGCATGCATGCTAAGTCACTTCAGTCAGGTATGACTCTTTGCGACCCTATGGACCCCATAGCGAGCCAGGCTCCTCTGTTCATGGAGTTCTCCAGGCAAAAACACTGGAGTGGGTTGCCATTTCCTTTTCCAGGGGATTTTCCTGACCCAGGGATGGAAACTGTTTGGATCTGATAGAAAAACATTTGTTTTACTGGAAATCACTCTTCCTCTTAGTTGCTCTACGTGCCTTCCTGAGGTCCCCTACCTGGACTCAGTGTTTTAGCATTTTGAAAGCATCTTCCTCCTCTTCGTGCTCCTCCTCCTCTCCTGATCCTCTTATTCTTTTTTTTTTTTTTTAATTTGAAATAACGATTTTCTAAAATCCTTCATGGGCTTCCCAGGTGACTCAGTGGTAAAGAATCCGCCTGTCAGGGTGGGAGAAGTGGGTTTGATTCCTGGGTCATGAAGATCCCCTGGAGAAGGGAATGGTAACCCACTCCAGTATTCTTGCCTGGAAAATTCCATGGACAAAGGAGTCTGGCAGGCTACAGTCCATGGGGGCACAAAGAGTCAGATACAACTTATCGACCAAACAACAATAACAACAAAAACCCTCATAGATCACAGCGTCACCCAATGAAGTCACCGGCCACATAAATTCTGTTTCCTTTGTCTCCAGTTCCCCTCCATTTCTTTCTCCTTCTTCCATCTCACCCATGCAGCAAGGCGCACAGTCAAAAGGAGTGGAGTTTTCCTTGGTTCAACCTGCTGATAATCTGGCCAGACTCATAGCTCCAATGTTCTTATTTGCATAATGCCCTCCTCCTCCTCATCATCATATCAACTCTTAGGGATCATTTGCAGCTTAGTTACTTCTCTGGTGCCTGGATCATCAGCTGCAGTAAATAAATTATAGCTATAGCATCACTAGTACTATAGTGATTAACCCTGTTATTATAGGGTTGAGGGGTAGTAATTGACAGGAATGCTGATCTTTCTTTAGAAGTGGGTTTCTTCCCTCTAATCTCAAATACACTGGTGGTGGTTTACTTGCTAAGTCGTGTCCGACTCTTGCAACCCCATGGACTATAGCCGACCAGGCTCCTCTGTCCATGGGATTCTCCAGGCAAGAATACTGGAGTGGGTTGCCATTTCCTTCTCCAGGGGATCTTCCCAAACCAGGAATCGAACCTGGGTCTCCTACATTGGCAGGTTCTTTACCAACTGAGCTACAAGGGAAGCTGGTTGAGGGCTTCAAATACATTGAGGATGCCTTAAAAGCTTTGGCACAGAGAACTACTTTCAAGTGACAAAAATCCATTGCCAAAGTCATCTGAAACAAACAAACAAAAATACCCTAACATTAGGGGGCTGCTTTTAGTTTGAATTGCGTTATCAAGTGGGGTCAGACGCTCTAGAGGACTTTAAGGTCAGCAAATACGAATCGAGCTATCATACCTCACAGAGCCGTCTCTGGGGATTTCCCACGAGGCCCCGCCCCCGGCTGAGTCACCAAACTCCCCTCTGAGAGTCTCTGACCTGCAGCTCTTCTCAGCTGCAGAATCTCACTGCTCTGAAGATCAAGGAGAAGGGAAGTTCTTCAGCAGCCCTGCAATCTCCAGGTTTGTCCATTTGGGGCAGATGGTGGGGGGAGGAGGGGAGGAACGGAGTAGGGATGAGGATGGGGTCTTTGTTCCCTTTGTACATTTCTAGACTTTCTTCCCTTCTAATTTCTAATGAATTTCACTCCACAGCCCATTAAATAAAGACCAGGAACCTGGTCTCTAGAGATTGTTGGACTCTAGTTTTATGACTTCAAATCTCAAAATGAACAAATGCATAACTATTAAGAAAAGTGTGATAGTGAGTTCAGCAGGGCACTCTTTCAACATTTTAGCAGTTAGGTGTAATTCCACATATTGTTTGGACAAAGGAATTTTAATAATGAGGTGTCCTCTCATGGAGTTGAACTGTCGGATTCTCTTTTTAAGGACTGTTATTTCAGGGACAGTACGCCACTGCTGTTGTTGAAATCTAGATGCTAATGCTAAATAACTATGAAAGTCCCCAAAAGTTCTTGCTCTTGTTGTTTCTGCATTTTGGCAAAGCATGTTGGAAACTGCACTCATAGACTTTGGCAAATCTGCACAAAGCTGTGTATTTAGTCATGCAGGTCTTATCATAGAAGTTTCTATGAATTCGCTACATTTTCTATGGCATTCCGTCATTAATTGCTCTTGAAAACCCTTGAGTTGTGATCTTATAGAAATGCACAGGTAATAAGTAGGTGAACTGTTGATAATTATGAAAGGAGAAACCACCTCATCCTTGAAAATTTTTACCTTCTGCAGAGTGGGTATTTGTGAAACCAGATACTTTGATTAAAATTCTGTTGGCCTCTGCTTGGCTAATCTATGCAAGATTTCATCATGGGAAATGGCTATTACAACATAGTGGCTACTGTGCTATTGGTCATGAATCTTGAGAGGACACGATCACTGCAGGATTTCTGTAACTGTTCAGCAGGTAAGAACCAAATTATCACGTGTGCTTGATCTGTTGAAAACATGGTTCGGTTAGTCTGGTAGTCAGAGCTAATGAGTTCTGTTTTAATGATCCTTTAAAAAAATTAAACTATAGTTGATTTATAATATTGCATTAGTTTCAGTGTGTTAGCTGCTCAGTCATGTCTGATTCTTTTTGACCTCATAGACTGTAGTCGGCCAGGCTCCTCTGTCCATGAAATTCTCTAGGCAAGAATACAGAGTGGGTAGCTATTCCCTTCTCCAGGGGAATCTTCCATGATTCACACACACATATATGTATATCTGTGCTTGTTTATGCTAAGTTGCTTCAGTCATGTCCAACTCTTTGTGACCCCATGGACTGTAGCCCATCAGGCTCCTCTGTCCATGGGATTCTCTAGGCAAGAACACTGGAGTGGGTTGACATGCCCTCCTCCAGGGGATCTTTATATATATATACATATATATGTATATGTATATATACACACACACACATATACATATACATATTGCAGTGTATCTATTAATCCCATACTTCTAATTTATCCCTCCCTTCCATTAATATCTTTTATTCATTCATTTACAAATATTTCTTGGATGCTGCATCTTAGCTGTGTGAACATAGCCTTGTCACTTAACCTCTTGTGCCTCAGCTTTGTCATGTGGGGGTGATATGAGGACCTATCATAGGATTGATTGCTGGAAGGACTATATGATGGGCTTAGATCAGTGCACGGTACAGGAAAAGACCTCAACAAATAGCTTGGTGTATGAGGACAAGTGCAGCAAGGAATAAGCAAGTGGATTAACAGAGTGGGAAAAGGCAGATACATTTAAATGTTAGTGTGCCAATAAAGGACATTGATCTCCCCCTTAATCCAGTCATACTGGTCTCCCAGATCAATCAAGAGAAACTCTGTTTTATTCAATAGATAAAGAAAACTATTTTTTTTCTGTTGATTTGTTTGTAGCTATATCTATACTTTGCTATTTTTAATTCTATGATTACACTTAGGGCAACCTTGCAAATGGATTTTTTTTTTTTTGGCTGTACTGTGTCTTCACTGCTGTGTGGGCTTTTCTCTAGTTGTGATAAGTGGGGTCTCCTCTCTAGTTGCGGTGCACAGTCTTCTCATTGTAGTGGCTTCTCTTTTTGCAGAGCATGAGCTCTAGCGTGCTTGGGCTGCAGCAGTTGTGGCTCGTGGGCCCTAGAGCACAGGCTCAACAGTTGTGACGCACAGGCTTAATTGCTCCCAGGCATGCGGGATCTTCCCGGATCAGGGATCAAACCCATATCTCCTGCATTGGATGGTGGATTCTTTACCACTAAGCCACCAGGGAAGCCCCAAATGGATAATTTAAAACAGTGGATCAACAAATAAAGTCTGTTGCTATGTTACAACATAGAAATCGAATCTTTATTTCGTATTCTGGTTTTCTTGTGAACCTCATAATACTTCAGGTGATGACTGTCCATTGAAAAACATGAACAGCTCTTATCTTCCCTTTTTAGGTACTTTCTGTGGGAAAAACAGTCAGGAGTCTTGCATTTCTTGTCCTTTAAATAGTTTCTCCAGCACAAGTGGACAGAAGTCCTGTGACATATGCAGAAAGTGTGAAGGTATGATTTAAAAAATGTAGTCTTTATGCCGATATGTGTTGGGAAGACAAGTTTTTATTCCCTAGTGTACTGATCTTGTTTGAAAGTCTGAAGTGTAAGGTCAACTGATTCCTCTGTCAATAGGCAGGGTCCAGTAAAATAATTTACTGTAACAGCCAACACTGGTGGATTGAGCTTTTTAAATATTAGAGGAAACATTCATTGGACAAGAGAGAATTTTTTTAATAGAAGAATGTAAAATGTCTTCTTTAGTTATTTAAAAGTGAGCTTTGTACTCTGAGGTCCTTGTTTGTTCAGTTGCTACGTCTAGACCAACTCTTATATGACCCGTAGACTGTAGCCCACCAGGCTCCTCTGTCCATGAGATTTCCCAGACAAGAATACTGGAGTGGGTTGCAATTTCCTTTTCCAAGGGATCTTCCCAATCCAGGGACTGAACCCGAGTCTCCTGCATTGCAGGATGATTCTTTACCACTGAGCCACCAGGAAAGCCCCTGAGGTCATGAAGGAATGTTATAAGTAGAACGAGCATAGTTTTTATTGCAGAACATGAATTTGCTTCCTGTATTTGAAGGTCAAGGGTCGGTGTAACCCTGACGGACTTTGTAGGTATTTTCAGGATCAAGAAGCCGTGTTCCCCCACCAGCAATGCAGAGTGTGAATGCATTTCGGGATTCCACTGCCAAGGGGTAGGATGTACCATGTGTGAAAAGGACTGTAAACAAGGTCAAGAGTTAACAAATGAGGGTAAGTTTCCTCTTGTAGGGTGCGTATTTATTATCTAGACTTACATCATTAGCTTAGTTCATGGTCCTTTGATTATAAAACAGATTTGTAGAACCTTTAAGTAATAAATAATGAACTGTGGAGTCACATATCTGATATTTGCAAAATTACTTTTCAGCCCATGGAAATAACTTGAGATGACAACATTTTTCACCAGAACCATGCTTTTTCCTGCATATACAATACTCTACATATAGTTAGAATAAAACCTTTAGTCCTATTAGGGTTTCATTTCAAGAAAAACTGTTCAACAATCTGTGTAGATTGTATTAAGCTAATAACTTTATTATAGGGTTATAGTTATCATATACTGTTCAAGAAGAATTGTTTATCACTAATGAAATTCAGGAAGAATTGTTGGATAATCAGCACAGATCATATTAAATTAATGACTTTATTGTTATGAGATCATGTTCATCTCAGGGAAAGTTTAAAATGATAAAAATGCTTCCTTTTATTATTCCTTTAATTTTTATAAAAGGTTGTAAAGACTGCTCCTTTGGGACATTTAATGATCGGGAACATGGCATCTGTCGACCTTGGACAGAGTATGTATCATTTCTTTTTTGCTTACAAAGTAAAGTGTCTGGGTTAACTTTTCTAACTGATGCTTTTAAAATTTTTAATTAATTAATTATTTTAATTGGAGGATAATTGCTTTACAACGTGTTGTTTTCTGCCATGCATCAACATGAATCAGCCATAGGTATGCATATGTTCCCTCCCTCTTGAACTTCCCTTCCACTCACTGATGATTTTTTAAACCTGTCAAGTGTAAATATAGAGTAACTGTGAAAATAGGCAGCATGGGAATGGTATGAGGTCATTGTGACTGGTTTGCCAAAATGGGCATTTTCTCTAGGAGTAATGCCCAGAACAGCTAAGTCAGATTTGCCAGTGGAACTTAGTTACTGTCTGCCCCAAGGGTTCTTCTGCCTCCCTCCAATCTCTTTGCTGCCTCTAATCTTTCCTTATTGATCAGTCCATCTTCAAGTGCTCGTGCCAGCACTGATAATGATATAGAAGAGGGTAAAGTATGTTTCCTTTCCTCAGAATCATTAACATAGACTTGGGCAAATAAGACCATCCCAGGCAGTCAAACAGCCAACAGTGTATTTTGTATGCCTTTGTTCTTTTTGCATTTTATTTTCTTACAAGATCATTTTTATTATTATTTTACATTTACAAAAGTATTGATTCATAGAACATTAGAAAGTTTTGTTTTTTGTCTTTTGACACAAATAGTTCTGAGCAGTGAAGTGAGTCTGTGTGGAAAGTGGGATTGAACTGGCTTTGGGGAATGGGTGGGTTCATGTCAGGTAAAGGACAGGGGCGAGACATAGAACAATGATGATGATATTGATGATGACCACAAACAGCTTAGTTGCTCAGTCATGTCTGACTCTTTGCAATCCCGTAGACTATAGCCCACCAGGCTCATCTATTCATGGGGATTCTCCAGGCAAGAATACTGGAGTGGGTTGCCATGCCCTCCTCCAGGGGATCTTCCCAACCTAGGGATTGGACCCAGGTCTCTTGCATTTCAGGCAGATTCTTTACCATTTGAGCCACCAGGGAAGCCCCAACAATGATTATGGCTGCCATTAATAGGGAGTGAACCAGGCACATAGGGTCATTTACTCTTCACAACAGCCCTGGGACATGGATATCTTATTTTTCAGATGAGCTGCAGAGAAATTTCCTAACTTGCTCAAGATCATTCTGCAAAAAGACCAACTCAGGACTCAAACTCTGATCTGTCATATGCCAACACATCATGGGGTTAGGAGATCCTAACCCTATGAAGGAGACCCAGGGATCGATCCCTGGGTTGGGAAGATCTCTTCAAGAAGGGAATGGCTACCCCCTCCAGTATTCTTGCCTGGGAAATCCCATGGACAGAGGAGCCTGGCTGGCTACAGTCCATGGGGTCACAAAGAATTGGACATGACTGAGCAGCTATCACACACACCACTACTACAACCCTGTGTTAAGTTGTCTGTCCTGTCTGTGCCAGAGATGCTCAATGCACTTAAGAAGGTGGAGGTGACAGGCTAACCAGGCAACAGACTGATGTAGCCTATCCTGGGCCAGGACCCTCCAGACTAGGAAGGAAGAAGCAGCCAGTTAGGCAGGTAGAGTGAGATGGATTGTGGAGGGCCATGAAAGCCAGGTGACCACTGGAGGAACCCCAATGTTCAGTGAAGTTTTTCAAAATATCCTTGCTTTGCCTATAAACCCAGATCCACATACCTTTGTCACTAGAACTGCTTAATCGAGTAGAAAATGTCAGTCTTTTAAAATTAGAGTGATCTGTACTTGAATTAATTATTTGAACTCTTTTCATTGGACCCTCTAAGCTGTTCTTTGAATGGAAAGGCTGTCCTTGTAAACGGGACGAAGGAAAGTGACGTAGTATGTGGACCACTGTCACCTGACTTCTCTCCAGATGCATCCTCCACCATCGTGCCTGCCCCTGGGAGAGAGCCAGGTAGGTGGTTTGTTGCTGTTAAATAAGTGAATGTATCATGGCCATCCTGGTTGGCCTCTGAATCACCCCAGTGTCCTGATGTCTTGCATGTCAACCTATAGCAGGCACCTCTGACACGCCTTCTTTCTCTTACCCTGGCTTCAAGGGACCCATTCCTTTCATCAGTGTTTATTATTTAGTCTGGGCTACGTATTAGTGAACAGAGCAAGGTGAGATTGGATCCAAACAGACACTAACCCCTTTGATCTTGCCAAATAACAATGGTGATCGAGTTCCATGTTTCCTATATCCTAGAAGGCCAAACCACTTAATTTTGTGGGTTTCTAGGAAAATTATTGGGCTTCCCTGGTGGCTCAGTGATAAAGAATCTGCCTGCCAATGCAGGAAATGTGGATTCAATCCCTGGGTCAGAAAGATCCCCTGGAGAAGGAAATGGCAACCCACTCTAGTATTCTTGCCTGGAGAATTCCATGGACAGAGGAGCCTGGTAGACTACAGTCCGTGAGGTTGAAAGAGTCGGACAGTGTTTTTTAGTCACTAAAAAACAACAACAAAAGAACAACATTATTAAGGGTTTTTTTTGTGTGTGTGTGTGGTTTTTTTTAAGTTTTCTTAACAAGCAAGCAGGCAAGTTTACTAAGAGAGTTGGTGGGAGATGCCCGAAGCACCTCTTCTCATGGTGAAGAGTTTACAAATGCAAGTTTACATCAGCATATTTGGAAAATTATATTTTTGCCTCAGTTTTCCTTTTGCTCTTTTTTGATTTTCAAACTTTAAACTTTTTATTTTGTATTGAGGGTATAGCCAAGTAACAATGTTGTGGTAGTTTCAGGTGAACATCTAAGGGACTTAGCCGTACATACGTACATGTATCCATTCTCCTCCACAGCCCCCCTCCCATCCAGGCTGCCACATAACATTGAGTAGACTTCCATGTGCTATGTAGTAGGACCTTGTTGGTTATCCATTTTGAATATAGCAGTACATACATGACCTTCCCAAAGTCCCTAACTATCCCTTCCCCCATTCTTCTCTCAGCAACCATAAGTTCGTTATCTAAGTCTGTGAGTCTCTTTCTGTTTTGTAAGTAAGTCCATTTGTATCATTACTTTTAAGATTCCACATATGAGGGATGTCAGATGATATTTCTCCTTTTGGTCTTTTTCTACAGGTCTCACCTCCAAGATCATCATCTTCTTCCTTGCCCTGATATCAGCTGCCATGCTGTGCCTGGCATCCTTCGTGATTCTCCGTTTCTCTGTGGTTAAACAGGGCAGAAAGAAGCTCCTGTATATATTCAAACAACGTAAGATGAATATAAAAGTGTGAGATATGAGCTTTCTGAGGCTAGACGTTTTGCAGTAGAAAGAGAAAGATGATTTTTTTTTTTAATATAGTGTAGGTTAGTATAGCACAGTGGGTATCCAGTGGGACAATTTGGCCCCAAGGGGGCACTCAGCAGTGTCAGGAGACAGGTTTGATGGTCACAGTCTAAGAGGTGGTGGAGGGGGTGCTGTGCTCTGGGATCTAGTGAGTGGAGGTCAGCAATGCTGCTAAAATCCTATATGCACAAGACAGCCCCACAACAAAGAGTGACCCAGCCCCAAAGGTCCATGGCTGAGTTGGAGAAAGCTTAGTGATGGCAGAACATAGCCCAAAGATTCTGGAAAAATTACCACTCTAAGTACGCTGCAGCCTTGGACAACTCTGTGTGTGTGTGTGTGTGTGTGTGTGTGTCCACTCAATTGTGAATACAGGACACTGACAAAGAGGAATGAAAAACAACATTGCCCCATCTAGCATGACTCCTCTGGCTGATGAATGACCTTGACCTGAGCTAGACCCACAGTTAGAAGTAGGCCTAGAGAACTAAAAGAGAGTTTGAAGTGGTTTTAATGGGATGAGTTATTAGGACACTGATCTGGATTAAATGAGAAATTTCAATGATGGATTCCACTCACTACACAAGATTCTGTTTCTATAAGGAACTCAGCAAGTGTCTAGCAGAGTCAATATTCACTAAACAAAAGCTATTAATATTTATTCCAAAAGGCATATAGATGGAGGCAATCTGCAGTTTTTACTTTGTGGAGGACAGAACCTTAGATAACAGGAAAGACTTACTAAGAGGAATTCATATACAAGAGGGTTGCTCCAAGAGCTCTGTAATATAGCCCAGACCATCATAATATGGTTAGAGAGTGTCTACTTGTAAGTTGCTAAAAATATAGGAGGATAATTGCCTTACACTCTTGTGTCAGTTTCTGCTATACAAAAACATGAATCAGCCATGGGTATAACGTCTCCTCCCTCTTGAACCTCCTCCCACTCCCCACTCCCTCCTTCCCCTCTCAGGTTCCCTGTGTTATACGGCAACTTTCCACTAGCTATCTGTTTTACATATGATAATGTATATGTTTGGAGTAGGAAATGACAACCCACTTCAGTATTCTTGCCTGGAAAATTCCATGGACAGAGGAGCCTGGCGGGTTACAGTCCAGGATCGCAAAGAGTTGGACAGACTGAGCAGCTAAGCGTGGATGCGCACAGTGTATATGTTTCAATGTTACTCTCTCAATTCATCCCAGCCTCTCCTTCCCCTGCTGTGTCCACAAGTCTGTTCTCTTTGTCTGCGTCTCTATTCCCGTCCTGCAAATAGGTTCGTTAGTACAATTTTTCTAGGTGCCACATACATAGCTTCCCAGGTGGTGCTAGTGGTAAAGAACCCATCTGCCAATGCAGGAGATTTAAGAGACGCTGGTTCGATCCTGGTCAGGATCTGCTGGAGGAGGAAATGGCAACTTACTCTAGTATCCTTGCTTGGAAAATTCCATGGACAGAGGAGCCTGACGGGTACAGTCCAGGGTCGCAAACAGTTGGATAGACTGAGCAACTAAGCACTCACGTACGCAATGTATATGTGTTAGTATATAGTATTTGTTTTTCTCTTTCTGACTTACTTCACTGTGTATGACAAGCTCTAGGTTCATCCAGTTAACTAGAACAGACTCAAATAAAGCAATTATCCTCCAATTAAGAATAAATTTTTTCTTAAAAAAGGCAAAGACCCTGGAGACAAAATATCAGTAATAATGACATAAAGTCCTACATTGTTTCAAGAAAATGTAAAATATATATATAAATTTTTTTTTAAATATAGGAGGGAAAGTACTAATAAAGTCTTATCTAAAGATGCAGTACACTGATTTGTATAAAGGCTCTTTTTGGAAGCAATATAAAATCTTTTCAACATTTTGAAATATACAGAAAAAAATGCATGCACGTAAAGTTTGCATGTATGTGAGCTAAGTTGCTTCAGTTGTGTCGGACTTTGTGCAATCCTATGGACTGCAACCTGCCAGGCTCCTCTGTTTAACAAACTGTAAAATGAACACCTGTGGAACCCTACTCATGTCAAGAAATAGAACACACTCTGCTCCCCGGAAGCCCTTCTTGTGTTCCTTCCAGATTAAAAACCCTCCCTCTGCTAGTGCTAACCACATCTAGATTCTTACAGTGTTCACTTCCTTGCTCTTATTTATAGTTTTGCTACCCAAGAACATGGTTTAATTTGGCTGCTTGTGAACTTCAGACCAGTGGAATCACACTATATCTGTTCTATATTTTCCTTCCCCCTTTCACTCAACATTGTATCTTTATGATTCATCCATGTGTGGCATTTATCTTGAGTTGATTTCCATTGTTAAATGTTCTTCTATTGAAGGACTGTATCACAGTTTGTTTATCCATCCTAATATTCCTGGACAATTGGGTTACTTCCAATTTGTGGCTCTTAGATAGAATAATATTTGGATATTTGTGTCTATGTATCTCAGTGTACATAAGCACGTTTCTTTACTTTCTTTAAACCTAGGAATAAACGCACTGGAGTATGTATCTTGGTCCTTCAGTTCAGATGCTCAGTCATGTCCAACTCTTTGTGACCCCATGGACTGCAGCACACTAGGCTTCCCTGTCTATCACCAACTCCTGGAGCTTGTTCAAACTCATATCCATCTTGGTCCATAGTACTAGATTTATAAAACTTTTTGAGAGTGATAGGAGTCCAATTAGCAGCATATGAGAATTCTTTTTGCGCCAATCCCTGCTAACACTTAGCATTATCAGACTTCGTAATTTTTATCTGTCTGGTGGGTGTGTAGTAGTATCTCGTGGTTTTAATTTGCATTTCCCTGATTACTGGTGAGATTGAACATCTTTTCATGTTATGTTTGGTCACTTGGATTTCCTCTCCTGCAAATCATCTGATCTTTTGAGCCTTTTCCCATTGGGTTGTTTGTCCTTTTCTTACTAACCTATAGGAATTTTTTAGTCTACAGTTCATGGGCTGCAAATATATTTTCCGACCCTGTGGTTTGTTCTTTGATTCTCTTTTTGAGGTCTTAACCTATGATTTAAACCTCTAAATTCTCACCGAAACTTCTGATTTAAACAACTATCTGTCCCAGCTTTACCCCAAACTGCAATAAAGGTCTTTATAAAATGGTTTTCAAAAGTATTTATGAGTAATTAGGGAGTTTCAATGGAACTGTCATCCATTTAAAAAAATTTTAGGTTATTTTTTAAAACTTTCTATTTTGAAATAAAGATTCACAGGAAGTTGTAAAGACAGTCCAGAAAAGTCGTATGTGCCATTCATGGGGTTGCATCATATTTAACTATCTGGTAGCTCAGCTGGTAAAGAATCCTCCTGAAATGCAGGAGACCCTAGAGATCCCCTAGAGAAGGGATAGGATACCCACTCCCGTATTCTTGGGCTTCCCTGCTGGCTCAGATGGTAAAGAATCCCCCTGCAATGTGGGAGGCCTGAGTTCAATCCCTTAGTTGGGAAGATCCCCTGGAAGAGGACATAGCAACCCACTCCAGTATTCTTGCCTGGAGAAGCCCCACGGACAGAGGAGCCTGGCAGGTTAGAGTCCTTAGTGTCGCAAAGAGTCGGACATGACTGAGTGACCAAGCATAGCACAGCACACAGCACATAATATCAAAACCAGGCAGTTGACTTGGACATACTGTGTGTGTTTAGTTTGTGTGCGTGTGTATGCTCAGTTGCTCGGCTGTGTCTGACTCTTTGTGACCCCCAGGGACTGTAGCTCACTGGGCTCCTCTGTCCATGGGATTCTCTCGGCAAGAATACTGGAGTGGGTTGCCATTTATTCCTCCAGGGGATCTTCCTGACCCAGGGATCGAACCCACATCTCCTGCATCTCCTGCATAGGCAGGTGAATTCTTTACCATGAGCCACCTGTGTTTAGTGTATGTCATTTTATCACACAAGCAGATTGGTGAAACCAGCAGCACAATCAAAATGCAGAACTATTCCATGACTATTTCATTAGCGCTGCTATGAATAATCATGTACAGGACTTGTGTGGACATAAGCTTACATATCTTGAAGATAAATGCCCAGGAGTGCAATTACTGGGTCATATGATAAGTATTTGTTCATTTTTTAAAGAAACTGCTAAACACTTTCCCACAGGAGTTGTGCCATTTAACATTCCACCAGCAAGGTGTGAGAGATCCAGTTTTTCCTCATCTTTGTCAGCATTTTGTATTGTTGCAATTTTTAATTTCAGTTGTTTGAATGGTTATGCACTAATGTCTTAATGTGGGCTTAATTTGCCTTTCCCTAAAGGCTGAACATTTTTCATGTACTTATTTTCCATCTGTCAGTCTTCTTCAGTGAAATGTTCCTTCATGTCTTTTACCCATTTTCTAATTAGATTGCTTGTCTTACTTTTGACATTTGAGTTATTTTTTAAAGTTCCGAGATATGAGTCTTTTATCAGATATGAGGTTCGTAAGTATTTTCTCCAGTCTGTCACTTGTCTTTTCATCCTCTTCACATGATCTTCCACAGAGAAAAAGTTTTTAATTTTGATAAAGTCCAACTGGCCAATTTTTTTTAATTTATGGGATTACATCTAAGAACTCTTTATTAAGTCCTAGATCTCAAAGATTTAAACTTTCTCTTATGTCATATGCTAAATGTTTTACATTTAAATATATGTTTCATTTTTAGTTAAGTTCTATATAAGGTGTGAGAGTTTCAGATCAATATTTTAAAATTATTATTATTTTTGCCTATGGGTGGCCAGTGGCTTCAGCATCATTTATTGAAAAGATTATTCTGCTTCCATTGAATTAGTGTTGCATTTTTGTAAAAACTCAGTTGGCTGTACTTGTGTGGGGACTATTTCTGGTTTCTCTCTTCTCTTCCATTGATCTGTGTGTTTTCCCTTCTGCCAATACCACACAGTCTTGGTTACTGTAGCTGTAAAAAAGTCTTGAAATTAGGTATAGGGTAGAATGAGTCCTCCCACATTATTCTTCTCTTTCAAGATTGTTTTGACTATTCTAATTCATTTGACTATTCTAGTTCATGAAGATAATTTTAGGATAATCTTATCTCTATCTACAAAAAGTCAGCTGGGATTCTGATAGCAGTTGTGTTAAATCTGTACATCAGTTCGGGAAGAATTGAGATCTTTCCTATGTTAACTATTCCAATCCATGAACATAGTGTGTCTCTCCATTTATGTATATTTTCTTTGATTACTTTCATCAGTGCTTTGTAGTTTTCAGCATACAAGTCCTGCACATGCTTTTTTAATTTAGGCCTTAATATTTAAATTTTACAATTGCAAATGATATTGTATCTTAAATTTTGTTTTTTGACATGTTCATTGCTAGTATATAGAAATACAATTGGTTTTTTTGTACTTTGAGTTTTGTCCTATGATTTTGCTGAACTTGCTTACTAGTTCTAGGGTATTTTGTAGATTTCTTGGGATTTTTTTATGTAGCTCATCGTGTCATCTGCAAAAAAAAAAGTTTTGTGCTTTTTCATTTCCAATCTATATCCCTTTTATTTCTTTTCTTGCCTTATTGTGCTGATTAGAGTGTCCAGGACTATGTTGAGTCATAGCGGTGAAAGTGGATATCATTGCCTGCAAAAAAAAATCTCAGGGCCAAACTATTTAGTCTTTCATAAAGTATGATGTGAGTTACAGACTTTTTAGTAGATATTCTTTATTAAGTTGGGAAAGTGCTCTGAAGATCTTTTTAAAATCATGAATTAGTGCTAAATTTTGTCAGGTGCTTTTTTGGTATCAATTGATTTGATTATGTGGTTTTTCTTCTTTAGCCTGTTGAGATGGTGAATTCTATAGGTTGATTTTTGAATTTCAAACTAACCTTACATCCCTGGATTAAAGTCCACTTAGTTATATAATTATTTTTATATATTTATATTTATATTCTATATACATATTTATATTCTCTTCATTAATAGTTTGTTAAGAATTTTTGCAGCTATTTTCATGAAGAATATTGACCTGTGGTTTTCTTTTCTTGTACTGTCTTTGTCTGGTTTTGGTATCAAGGTAATACTGACTCCCTCAAATAAGTTGGGATTTATTCCCTCTGTTTTCTGAAAGGGATTGTGTAGAACTGGTGTTAGTTCTTCTTTAAATAGTTTTGTCTAGTGAAGCTATCTGAACATGGAGTTTTCTTTTTGAGGCTCCTTAATTACAAATTCAATTTCCTTAATAAGCCATTGAAGTTATTTAATTCATATTGAGTGAATTATGGTAGTTTATGTTTTTTGAGGACTGGTCCATTTCATTGAAGTTGTCAAATTTATGTGCTTAAGTTACTTATACTACTCCCATACTATCCTTTTGTTGTATACAGGTCGGTAGTGATGTCACCTACTGATACCGGTAATGTGTGCCACTCTCCTGTTTTCTGAATAAGTTTTGTCAGTTTTAGAGATTTGTCAATTTTATTGATCTTTTCAAAGAACCATCTCTTTGTTTCATTGATTTTCTCTGTTGTTGTTCTATTTTCAGTTTCACCAATTTCTGCTTTTACCTTTATTATCTCCTTTTTCTGCTTGCCTTGGATTTATTTTGTTCTTTTTCTATTTAGGTGGAAGTTATGTTATTGGTTTGAGAGTTTTCCTCTTTCTAATATAAGAACTTCATATTATAAGTATCCTCAGTACTAAATTAGCTGTGTCCACACATTTTGATATGTTGTTTTCCATTTTCCTTCAGTTCAATGTATTTTTTGTGTCTCTCTTGATTATTTAATAGTGTGGTTTTTAGTTTCCTAGTATTTGGTGATTTTTTGGTTTTTCTTTCTGTTGTTGATGTCTATTTTGATTCCGTTATAGTCAGAGGACACCCTCTGTGTGATTTCTTTTAAATTTGCTGTAGTTTGATTCATGGTCCAGGTCATGGTCTGTCTTGGTCTTTGTTCTATTGTTGTTGTTCAGTCCCTCAGTCATGTCCAACTCTTTGTGACCCCATGGACTGCAGCACTCCAAGTTCCCTGTCCTTCACCATCTCCTGGAGCTTGCTCAAACTCATGTCCATTGACTTGGTGATGCCATCCAACCATTTCATCCTCTGTCATCCCCTTCTCCTCCTGCCTTCAATATTTCCCAGCATCAGGGTCTTTTCTAATGAGTCTGCTCTTGACATCAGGTGGCCAAAATATTAGAGTTTCAGCTTCAGCATCAGTCCTTCCAATGAACATTCAAGATTGATTTCCTTTAGGATTGACTGGTTTGATCTTCTTGCAGTCCAAGGGACTCTCAAGAGTCTTCTCCAACATCACAGTTCAAAAGCATCAATTCTTCGGTGCTCAGCCTTCTTTATAGTCCAACTCTCACATCCATAATGACTACAGGAAGAACCATAGTTTTGACTATACAGACTTTTGTCAGCAAAGTAATATATCTGCTTTTTAATGTGTCACCTAGATTTGTCAGCTTTTCTCCCAGGGAGCAAGCATCTTTTTAATGTCATGTCTGCAGTCACCATCTGCAGTGATTTTGGAGCCCAAGAAAATAAAGTCTGTCACTGTTTCCATTGTTTCCCCATCTATTTGCCATGAAATGGTGGGACCAGATGCCATGATCTTTGTTTTTTGAATGTTGAGTTTTGAGTCAGCTTTTCTACTCTCCTCTTTCACCTTCTTCAAGAGGTTCTTTAGTTCCTTTTTGCTTTCTGCCTTAAGGGTGGTGTCATCTGCATATCTGAGGTTATTGATATTTCTCCTGGCAATCTTGATTCTGGCTAGTGCTTCATCAAGCCTGGCATTTCTCATGATGTACTCTGCATATAAGTTAAATAAACAGAGTGACAATATACAGCCTTGATGTCCTCCTTTAGACTCTTGAAAAGGTGGATAGACTGTCCTATAAATATCAATTCAATCCCATTGACTGATGATGTTGCTGAATTCTTCTACATCATTTCTGATTTCCTGTCAAGTGGTTCTATCAGCTCTTGGAAGAAGGCCATTTAATTCTTCAAATATAATTGTGAATTTGTATATTTCTCTTTTCAGTTTTATCAGTTTTGCTTCACCTATTTTGTAGCTCTGTTGCTTGTTCTATACATATTTAATACTGCCATGCTTTCTTGGTGAATTGACTCTTAATTATGTAAGCTCCCTCTCTGTGTCTGCTGGTTTTCTTTGTTCTGAAGTCTACTTTATCTGATAGTAATATAGCCACTCTTGCTTTCTAAAAATTTATGTGTATATCTTTTTGCATCCTTTTACTTTCAACCTTCCTACATTTTTATATCTGAAGTAAATTTCTTATAGACAACATATAATTGTCATGCTACTAATTTCTGTCTTTTGATTTGTATATTTTAAAAATGTACACTTAATATAATTACTTATATGTTAGGACTTAAGATGTTATTTTATTTTTATTTTCTGTGTTTTCTTTCTCTGGCTTTCATTAGAAATTCACTGTCATTTAATTTGCCCTTCCCCTCTAAGATGTGTTACTTCTCTCTGGCTACTTTCAAGATTTCTTTTTGTTTTCAAAACTTAAACTGAAATGTGTGGATTTCCTTGGATAGTCCTGTTCAGGATTAGCTTCCTGAATCTGTAGATTTAAGCCTTTTTTCTAGATTTGGCAAATTTTCAGCCATTATTTCGTCAAATACTTTTTCAACCCTACTCCCTTTCTCTTCTTCTTCAAGGACTCCAATGACATCAATATTAGTCTTTTTTTTTTTTTTTTTCTATAGTCCCACATGTCCCTGAAGCTCTGTTCACTTGTTCCCCAGTCTTTTCTCTCTGTTCAGATGGGGTAATGATTCTTTCCTTTCCTTCTTCTCCATTCTTGTGCTGAGCCCATTCACTGATATTTTTAATTTTGGTTATTGTAATTTTTCAGTTCTAAACTTGCCACCTGATTCTTTCCTAAGATCTTGTATTTATTTTTCATTTGTTTCCAGTGTGTTCCCAATTGTTTGTTGAAGCATTCATCTTTTTGATGGCTACTTTAATGTCCTTGCCGGATAACTCTAACATCCTACATCACCTAGACCTCCTCAGGATGGGATCCTTGTTATTGCTAGACATGTGTGGGGGTTCGGGCTCCCCACTAAGCCTCCACTGATAAGACTAGGTTGAGTTACTTTGTTCATGCTCCCCACATGGTTTCCACTGATAATAAATGGATGGGATTTGGGGTGACCTTGATACTGTGAGTGGTGATGAAGTCCTAACTCTCCACTAGGACTCTTCTGATGCCACCCTAATGAGGATGGTCCAGTGAGCCTTGATAGCACTTGGCAAGGGTGTAAGTCTAAATGCTCTACTGGGTCTTAGTGGTGGGTTTGGGTGCGGGACCACTTTTTTTAGTCCACTTTTACAGTTCCCAGTCCAGGGCATATGAAGCAGAAAGAATACTCAGGGAACTCAAGGCCATAGTTCCTTGGGTTCCAAGATCCTGAACTGGTCTACTTTCTTGCCACCTTTCAGATTCTTCTTATGTTTGTTATATAAAAGGTCCAGCATTTTCAGCAATACTTAGCAGGAAGAATAGAAGAAAGTATGATTACTCTGTCTTTCCAGAATCAAATTTTCATTTGAAAATTAATCTTTGATGTTATTTCAAAAGGAAAAGGACATCTTATTGGGAATTCTGAGTATCTTGCCAATTTTTTTTAAGATCTTGGAGATGGTGTGCTTGTTGAGCTTTGGTTATTTTTTTACAGTTAAGATGCATGTAAAGTTGGGGTAGGGCCTTTTGCTTTGTCAGGGTATAAAAATATACCTACATATATATTTATATATATTTTTTAACTGATATTATATTATATATGGTATTTATATGTATATATATATTTAAACTGATATGCCTATGTATATGGGCTTCCCCTGTGGCTCAGTGGTAAAGACTCTGCCTGCCAATTCAGGAGATACAGGTTCAATCCTTGGGCTGGGAAGTTCTCCTGGAGAAGGAAATGACAACCCACTCCAGTATTCTTGCCTAGAAAATCTCATGGACAGAGGAGCCTGACAGGCTACAGACCATGGAGTTGCAAAGAGTCAGACATGACATATATAATTTTATATATATATGTATTTAATTGATGGACTTGGGTGTGAGGCCACAGCTATGTGTGTGTGTGTGTTAGCTATATATAAAGTTTAATATATATTTTAGAATTGCAAGTTACTCAACAATAGCACAAATACTTTAACACATAAATGAAAATCTGGAAGCTAGTGCATAAATCAGTTCTTTACTTACTAATCGATGGAAGCAGTGGGAGTATATTTAACATCTCAGAGCCGTAAGCATTTCATTCAAATGAAACTGTCTAATGTGTAATCTAAGTAGCCCTCAAGACTAAAACATGTGCTGCTGAATTGAAGCTGCCATTATGTTTGGCGCATGACTAATTTTATGCTATAATGACTCATGCTCAAGACTGTTTTTAGCTTTTGTGGACACTAAAGAAACTAGTTTGTTCAGGACCAATAAAACAGTATTAGGTAAAAAGAAAAAAAATCTTAAATAATCCTGAAAAAAGTTTATATTTGCCATTACCTCTCTTGCTGGTGAGTTTGTTCAAACTAAAGTTGAGAGTGTTTGCTGCTTAGAGATGTTCTGCAAATGGGGTTTATGGAAAATGGATGTTAAATGATTAAAATAGACAATGAAAGATAACTCTTTTAAATTACCTTTTAGCGTTTATGAGACCAGTACAAACAGCCCAAGAGGAAGATGCCTGCAGCTGCCGATTTCCAGAAGAAGAGGAAGGAGAGTGTGAACTGTGAAGATGTGTTGGGACTCTCTTGAGAAGAATCACAGGAGAAATATGAAGGATCCCACTATTGTACCTTTCTAAAACATCATTCCAGCTCACAACAAACTTTTCCTAAACGCTAATGAATTGGCCTTTGAAGATGTACCACTTTTAACAGAACAAAAAATGGGACAGAACTGGTGGTAAAGGGGTAATTTTGTAGATACTGCTTAAGAGGTTCAGGCTAGTTTTCTTGAAATCCAGAGAAATATATTTTAAATTTAATCATGGAATCCAATGGTGCAGCTAAAATGATAATCAAAATCAGTTCTATTTTTTTTTTTTCTGGTGCTCATATGACATGTGGCAATAAGCCGTAAGATTCAGACAATATCCCTGACCAGATTTTCCATTGGTTCAAGCATCCTCCACAAGGGCCTCCTCCACTGTTGGGGGAGAGAATGATGACAGTCATCATCATGGCCCAAGTTTGGGGTCAAGAGCAAAAAAATGAAAAAAAAAAAAAAAGACAGACCTTGGGACTTCCTTGGTGGTGTAGCAGTCAAGACTTCACACTCCCAATGCAGAGGGCACAGGTTTGATCACCGGTTGGGGAGCTAAGATTCCCTCATGCTGTGTGATGCAGTCAAAAACAAACAAAAAGGGCAAAAAGAAAGAAGAAAAAGAGCAGACCTTGATGAAGAGTTTTGAAAAGAGTCCATGGGTATCCTGTGGTCCTCTCCATCTTCACATCTTCTACCTTTGTCCTACTACCCTCTGAGTCACAACTTACTTTTTTATATTCTTAAAATACTTTAACCATAATATTTGATACACATGAACTAGGAGACCCATGAACACATCACCCAACCTAATAAGAGTTGCCAAACTTCCATGGGCCAAATCTGAGATGCTGTGTGCCTTCGTATGGTTTATGAGCTAAGAATGGTTTTGCATGTGTAAATAGTTAAAAGCAAATCAAAATAAGAATATTATCTCATGACACATAAAATTAGCTGAAACTCAAATTTTGGAGTCTGTGAGTAGGTTTTTTGGGAAAACACAAGCCACCCTGCCCTTTGCATTACAACAACAGAGTTGAGTAGTTGTGACAGAGACGGTATGGCTCACAAAGCCTAGAATATTTAATAACTGACATATAGGGTCAAAGTCAGGATCAGAGCATCCATCCTTGTGCTCCTTCCTTCCTTCATCTCCAATCCACTTCCCCACCCCAAACCCAGAAACTTCTCACAGGAATGTTGTCTATCATTTTCCTGCTTTTAAAAAAACCCATTTATCATATAACTATGTACCCCACAATTAGTTTACTTACTTTTGTTTGTTATTGACCTTTATGAAAATGGTATTGTGCTGTATGGAGACTTATTATGCTTTAATCACTGGAAAGTATATTTATAAGACTCACTCATGTTATTTTGTGTAACTAGAATGCTTTCATTTTGACTGCTGTATAGTCTTGCAAATATACTATTATTTATCAAATCCACTCTGAACTACAGGACATTTGGGTTGTTTCCAGGGTTTTTTTTATAATTATGGAAAATATTGCTATGAATATTCTTTTGTGTGTTTCCATTGATGAGTGTCTCTAGGGAAACTTCCTTATAGTAAGAATTTCTGGATCTTAAGGCATTTGAATGTTCTACTTTATGAGCTAGTACCCATATCAGTAAGGATGTGCTAAATTATTCAGAAATAACAAGTGTACCCACCTCCAAAATCTTAATGGGTCACAACCACACAAAAGAGGTGCACTTCTGGCTGTCATGATATGCTCACTGCAGGCTGGTTGTGGTTCTGTCACATGTTATTTCACTCTGGGATTTAGGTGTATAAATCCCAGAGCAGCTTCTCCTTGGAACATTGACCATCTTGTGGCAAAGGAATACAGGTCACTTTGCTCATATATAGTTAACTAGATTCTAACTTTAAGAAAAAGTCATGCAGCCAAATACGGGCGACTATAGGGCAGAAAGCATAATCTTCACACAGGGGGGGGCAGCAAATATTTCTGAGCAATAAAGAGTCTTCTGCAGGGCTGAACTGCTTTTCACTGCGGTTGTTCTAATTTGTGCTCCTGTCAGCAGTGTACAAGCACCCCATTATGTTTCATCCTTGCCACCCTCAGGTATTTTCGGAGTCTTAATTTTGCCAACCCAGGGAGTTTAGGATGGCATCTCACCATGCTCTTTTTTTGCATTTCCTTCGTTACTAATGGGTATCTTGTCACATTTTTATACCAGTTTTTTTTTTCTTTTTTGAGAAATGCTAGGTTGTGGTTTTTAACCATTTTAAAAAACTTGGTTATTTGTCATTTTCTTATTGATTCATAGAGGTTCTTTATGTAGTCTTGATAATAATCTTCCATTACTTATATGTGTTATAAATATCTGCTTTATTTGCAATTTTTTCTCTTTTTGTAGTGTCTCTCTTTGTCTTGACGGTAATAAGAGGTAACATTCTTAATTTAATATGGTTAAATTTACAACTCTTTTACTATATGGTTAACATTTCTTTGGCATCCTGGTTAAAGAAATCTTTTGCTCCCCCAATATCATAAAGATCTTTCCCCACATTTTATTCTAAAAGTTTTAAGTTTTGTTTCTTGCATTTAATTCTAATCCATCAGGAAAATTTTTTGTGTATGTGATGAGTAATGATCCAATTTTGAGTTTTTTATATGGATAACCATTAGTTCCAGTATCATTAATCAATAGTCCATTTTTCTCCTTATGGATCTGTAGTACACCTCTGTCATTTCCCAAGTTTCCCTCTATCTAGGAGTGTTTTCTGGGATCTCTATTCTGTTCCATTGGCCAATTTGTCTGTCCTGTACCAATACACACTGTCTTTGTTACATTAGTTTAATAATAGCTCTTGATACTTCGCAGGACAAGTCTTTGATGTCCTTCAATAAAGTTTCATAAAATTTCTCTATAAATTGTACAGCTTTAGTTAGATTTATCTCTAGATTCATTTTTGTTGCTTTTTAAATGATTTTGTTTGTTATTGGAGTAGAGAGATGTCATTGATTTTCTTATATTACTTTCTAACCAGTCTCTTTCCTAAACTTTCCTGTTATTTTTAAGAGTATGTATGTGGATTCTTTGAAGTTTTCTATATAGACAATCATGCTATTTTTGATAATAGTTTCTTCCTTTTCTAGTCTTTTATATTTTATTTCATTTGCTTGATGTACTGCTTGGCTTCATGCCAGGACCCCTAGTACAGTGTGATAGTCTTTTTAAAATCTTATTTATAGAGGATAATTTCAGGGTATTATTATTATTTCTTTGGTAAATATACTCGATCAGATTAAGGAAGTTCCTTTCTATTCCCGGTTTGTGAAGAGGGCTAGTTTCCATTTTGTAATCAGGAACGGGTGTTGAATTACATCAAATGATTTTTCTGGGGGAAAAAAAGCATTTGATTGTAGATAACTCAGCCAATGGTTCTGTCATGTTGATTTCAATCTAAACTTCAGTCACATTCCAAGAAAATTTCTGCCTGAAAGAAATTTAATGCAGCAACAGGTATAACACTAGGTATTCCTTCTTCCCCCTTAAAATATGCTTTGTTGTATGATGTAATAAAGGTGGCACTTGTGATAAAGAATCCACCGGCCAATACAGGAGACACAAGAGATGCAGGTTTAACTCCTGTTTGGGAAGATCCCCTGGAAAAGGAAATGGCACCCCACTGCAGTATTCTTGCCTGGAGAATCCCATAGACAAAGGAGCTTGGCGGCCACAGTCCACAGGGTCGCAGAGTCAGATACGACTGAACCCAGCACACAGCACAGAATATGTGTTCAGAAAACATTCGCTATTTTAATTTAAGTCAAGGAAGTACCTTCCATTAGCTTTTTTCTTTACTATTTTGGTAAGAGTTTGTTGTTTATAGTAAAAGACTGTAATGTTTGTGGAGGATTTTCTGAAACGTTCTAGGAAATCTCATCAAACACATGAAAAAGTAACAATGGGCATGATTAATCTTCCAGAATGAGAACATTTGAGATTTGATTTGAACACTTTGACCAACTCTGAATGGCTCATAGGCAGTTTCTGGCTGTTAATTTTGGGAAGCTGACAAGGATGCTTCAGGCAAAGAGTCCTGTTAACCCGGTATTCTGGCAAGAATAAGAGAACAGTCATTGGTGGTACAATCCTTTGAAAATAAGAGGCAGAGACACCCCGGCAGTCCAGTGGTTAAGTCTCCATGCTCCCACAGCAGGGAACATGGGTTTGATCCCTGTTCAGGGAACTAAGATCCCACATGTTGTGCCGTGTGGCCAAAAGATATAAATGAACAAAGTGGTATAAAATAAGAGGCAAAGCAAAGCTGAGGGATTTTACCAGTGCTGCTTCAGAACAGAGTTAGGTATAATTTTTTTCTCTCTCTTCCAAACTACAACGCTAAATTCCAACATGGCTTTCACTCTCCACTTTGGCGCCTTTGTGTTTAATTCTCCGTTGCCCATTATCCATAAACACAAAGGAACTGATCATGCCCCACAGGCTTGGGTCACCCAAGATAGTTCACCTGTCCTAGATTATAAACACAGAAAATCCACAATTCATTCTACTTATCTGACCTGGGCTGTATTTATTACACAGGCTGTACCACACTTTTATCATAGTATATTTTGGCGTAAAGTCTAAATGGTATAAATGAAAACACAGGAACTTGGGGGTATGAGTCATCTTTCCCCCTAAATGACAGTTAATGAAGAATGAAAATCAAGACAGAACTCAATGATCCCCTTTGGGGATTAATTTAGGAAATCCACTAGTTAAGTTGAATAGAAGTTGCTCTGGTCAAAAAAAAAACCTATTTAGGGATAGACAAGTTAGAAACAGTCTTCCAAGTGCTTCAAAACAAGCCTTGGTGACTTCGGAAGCAAATTTTGATTTTCTCCTCTGGTGGAAGGTGTTGGGCTGATGGAAACTTTTGATATGAGGGGCACCGGGTGGCTCTAATGCGTGCTTCCCTCCTCTGCGGAGCAGAGCTTTCCGCTGTGGGTGGGTGTGCACTCAGATGACAGAGGGTGTGAGTTATGTGCGGTCTGTGTGTGGTGGAGCCAGCAACACAATCATTACCTATGTTTTTTTTTTTTTTAAGGGCTCTATAAAAAGCATAAAATAAAAAGGACTCTATAATAAAACATACACTGATTGCTTTCACAGGAAAAAGGAATACCTAAGAAAATTCCTACTTTAAAAAAGTTCTATACCCCTTGCAATGTCAAATCATAAAGGCTAATTGATGTGATATTCTTTTTTTTAATTAAAATTTAAAAAATTAGTCATGGCAAGCAGGGGCTACTCCTCACTGTGGTACATGGGCTTCTCATTTTGTGGCTTCTCTCGTTGCAGAGCACAGGCTCTAGGGCACGTGGGTTTCAGCAGTTGCAGCTCACAGGCTCTAGAGCAGACACGGGGTCAGTAATTGTGGCACACGGGCTTAGTCTCTCTGAGGCACGTGGGATCTTCGCAGACCAGGACTCAAACCTGTATCCTCTACCTTGGCAGGCAGATTCCTAACCACTGGACCACCAGGAAAGTCCCTGATGTGCTATTCTTTGTAAATACCGGAAACAGACTTTAGTGTCAAACTATGTGAAAGATTTTGAGTCTGGGATTTCTTTGGCTCCAACAACTTACTTTTTATTCACATATAAAAATGAATGTTGTTTTTTTATATCAATATTCATTCAGATAGCTGTGTTTCAAATTAGGTTGCTGAACCTTTCAAACAACACACCTTTTACAAATTCATGGAAGTGGCTGATTCTGACAAACCCATGAAAGGGATGACTATGAAATACAAGGGGCTCTTCATTGGACCTGCATCCTCCATGTGCTCTGATCAGCCCCATGCTAGGACACCAAGACAACAGGAACCACCTCCCTCTTGTCAGCTTTGAGTCCAGGGGACTGACTAATGCAATGTTACCAGGACCTATTATGTGCTAGGAACAGAACAGGAACTAGGAGGCGAGAGTGCAGCCTTCCTGGAGCCTCCAAGCTGGTAAAGAGACAGCTGTGTGCTAGGAGCCTGAATGCTTGGTGGGGAAGCATAAACATAACAAGGGTGGAGGGAGGGCTTCCTTGGGGGAGGGGGAGGACAATTGGGAGGAATAGGTGATATCTACTCAGGTTGTGAGTTTTCCAGAAGGAGCAAGCTGCCCAGGTAAACAGGAGGGAAGGTCAGGGTCAGGGGATGGGCAGAGGAGATGAAGGAAGCTGCAGGTTGTTGTCCAGTCACCAAGTTGAGTCAGACACTTTGAGATCCCATGCCAGGCCTCCCTGTCCCTCACCATCTCCTGGAGTTTGCCCAAGTTCATGTTCATTGAATTAGTGATGCCATTCAACCATCTCATCCTCTGTTGCCTTCTTCCCCTTCTGCCTTCAATCTTTCCAGCACCAGGGCCTTTTCCAATGAGTCGGCTCTTCACATCAGATAGCCAAAGTACTGGAGCTTCAGCATCAGTCCTTCCAGTGAGTATTCAGGGTTAATTTCCTTTAGGATTGACTGAGTCCAGGGGACTCTCAAGAGTCTTCTCCAGCACCACAGTTCGAAAGCATCAATTCTTTGGTGCTCTGCCTTCTTTAAAGTCTCACATCCATACATGACTGCTGGAAAGACCATAGCCTTGACTATATGGACCTTTGTCGGAAAAATGATATCTTTGCTTTTTAATATGAGGTCTAGGTTTATCATAACTTTCCTTCCAAGAAGCAATAGTCTTCTAATTTCATGGCTGCAGTCACCATCTGCAGTGATTTTAGAGCCCAAGAAGAGGAAATCTGTCACTGCTTTAACATTTTCCCCTTCTATTTGTCATGAAGTGATGGGACCAGATGCTATGATCTTTGTTTTTTTTAATATTGAGTTTTAATCCAGCTTTTTCACTCTCCTATTTTACCCTCATCAAGAGTCTCTTTTGTTCCTCTTCACTTTCTGCCATTAGAGTGGTATCATCTGCATATCTGAGATTGTTGATATTTCTCCCAGCAATCTTGATTCCAGCTTGTAACTCATTCAGACCAGCATTTCATGTGATGTGCTCTGCATATAAGTTTAATAAGCAAGGTGACAATAAACAGCCTTGTTGTACTCCTTTCTCAATCCTAAACCACTCCGTTGTTTCACGTCTGGTTCTATTTCTTCTTAACCCACATACAGGTTTCTCAGGAGACAGATACGATGGTCTAGCATTCCCAACTCGTTAAGAGTTTTCCACCGTTTGTTATGATCCACACAGTTAAAGGCTTTAGTGTAGTCAATGAAACAGAAGTAGATGCTTTTCTGGAATTCCCTTGCTTCCTCTATGATCCAGTGAATGTTGGCAATTTGATCTCTGATTTCTCTGCCTTTTCTAAACCAACCTTGTACATCTGGAGCTTCTCAATTCAAGTACTTCTGAAGTCTAGCTTGAAGGATTTTGAGCATAACCTTACTAGCATGGGAAGTGAGGGCAACCATCTGGTAGTTTGAACATTCTTTAGCACTGCTCTTCTCGGGAACTGGAATGAAGACTGACCTTTTCCAGGTCTGTGGTCACTGCTGAGTTTTCCAAATTTGCTGACATATTGGGTGCAGCACTTTAATAGCATCATCTTTTAGGATTTTAAATAGCTCAGCTGGAATTCTATCACCTCCACTAGCTTTGTTTGTAGTGATGTTTCCTAAGGCCCACTTGCCTTCACACTCCAAGATGTCTGGCTCTAGATGAGTGACCACACTGTCTTGGTTACACAGGTCATTGAGATCATTTTGTATAGTTCTTCTCTGTATTCTTTCCATCTCTTCTTGATCTCTTCTACTTCTATTAGTTCTTTACCTTTCTAAGCTGCAGGCTAGCAGGGACCACATACTCAGATCTTAGAACCTAAGTTAAGAAGCTCAGATTTTCAACTTTGGACACTGACAAGGGAGTCAGGGAAGGAACCTGATGTCCTTTGCATTTTAGAAAGATCTCCTGGACTACAGTAAGGAAAATGGATTAAAGAGATCAGGAACTCTTCCAGGAGGGAGACTCATCTGGTTGGGGTGGTGGGGAATGAGGCCCTGATTCCTGGCTTGGGCAGTTAGGAAGACTGTGGTACCATCAGCAGAAGCAAGAAACCCTTGAAGAGGAAGAGAAAAGTCAGCCCTGGACCCTTTAGGATACCTCAGTGGAGAGGCCAAAGGATGGGTGGAGGTGGGTGAGGAGATGGAAGACAGGGAAAACGACCTGGCAGAGGCTCAGGGCAGGGTCTCCAGCATCCAGAAGATGATGGCAGACTCAGGATGATCCAAGGTCACCAAGATGCCATGACAATTGACAATGAAACATACACTGGGTTTAGCTACAAGGTATTAACCTTAATGAGAGGCTTTCAGGGGAAAGCCAGACTATGGGAAACTGAGAATTCATGGTAGGTGACAGCAGGTGAACTCAAACCTGTCAAAAGTTAGTGAAAAAAAAGTGTTGGGGTGAGAAATGGGGAGCCACATGGAGTTGTGGGGTCTTGGGATAAAACAGTGATGCCCAGTTAAATTTGAACTTTAGAGAAGCAATGAATAATTTCTCATTATAATAGGTCTCACTATCTGGGACATGCTTTTGGCAAAAATTTTCTGGGGTTTATTTGAAATTCAGATTTACCTAGGTGCCTTTTTTCCCCTTCCTCTTTTGGCCACACCGAGGGGCTTGTGGGATTTTAGTTCCCTGACCAGGGATTGAAAGTGAGACCTTGCAGTGAGAGCTCAGGTGGACCACCAGGGGCTGCCCATGGGTGTTTGTATTTTTATTGCTAAATTTGGCAAACCTCATTAAAGCGGAATATTTGGTTCTCTTGCAGTGGGAGAGGCCTGAGCAAGGTGATGTGCAGATGTTAAGGAGAGGGTCTAGAATGGGAATCAGGTGGGGGCACCCTGATGGGTGGACAAGGTGTGGCTGGAGCACAGGTAATGAGGGTGGAGGTATCCAGCGGGGCCAGGCAAATGCAGATGCTGGTAGATTTCTGGGCTCCATGAAGGGAGAGGGGGTTGCCTGCCACCAGGTTCTCTGGGATCCTCTGCCAGCATTGGGGTGGTGGGGCATGTATGGAAGGCTGGAGGATGGGAGATAAAGAACCCATTTGATTGGAGGCTTGGAGAGCTCATTTCAGGTAACACCTTCACCCTGCAGGGGCAGCAGTCCAGCTCCACTAGGGCTGAAGTTCCTCTAAAGGTTCAGAATAGGGGGAGTGCACTTCCTCCCACCCTCACACCCATCCTGCCCTCCACCCCGGGGTTTTCCAGGAGAAACAGAGGTCAGCGGGAGAAGGAAATTGATGTTGGCAAGAGTTTCAAAAAGATTCCAAGTTCCAGTTGTACACATTAACTATGTACTTACTATTATATAAAGGCCATTCCAATCCATCATTCAGTCTTTCTGAAGACAGGTTACCAGAAGCAGTCAAACTCATGGGTGATGTTAGGGCACCAGTAGCAACAGTATCCTGCAAAACAAGCTCTTCTGGTGCATGGGAATTTTGAAAAGGAAATGAACTTGTAAGGAAGGAAATGGATGTCAGCAAAGGAAAGATGTCAGCTGAAAAAGTGCTTCCTTCCTCCCTCCTCGCTTTCACCTCCCACTCCACCCCCACCCCAGCTCTATGGGCTAAGAGGAACTCAGAATCTTAATACCAGAAAATGGCTTTGATCATGACAGAGATTGGGCTGTACAGACTGTTGTATAAATTGTAACCTGGAGAGAACTCACTGTCACCAGTCATCCTCACTGCTTAACATCACCTTGTATATGTCTTTCTTTATTGTCTGCCTACCACTGACTGTCTGCTGTGAACCTTGGAAAGTGCCTGTGACTGTGGGTTGAATGAATGAGTGAATGAATGACATCAAGGAGGCACACTAGGAGCCAGCCATTTATCGATTGAGTGGCAAGAAAATATTCCTGCAACATCAACTCTCTTCTCTTATTGTAAGAAATCCTGCCAAAATTCCTACCTTTTACCCAATGAAGCCAGGTTGGGTGAGCTGCTCACTATGGTTCCTGAGAACTCTAAGATTGATGGTGGTGTATTTTCTTTGAGCTTTGATCATGATTGCTGTTCATACCATCAGGGAGAGGGATTTGCATGACAGCTGTTGTTTAGTTACTAAGTCGTGTCTGACTCTTGTGACCCCATGGACTCTAGCCTGCCAGGTTCCTTGGTGCATGGGGTTTCCCAGGCAAGGATACTGGGGTGGGTTGCCATTTCCTTCTCCAGGGGATCTTCACCCAGGGATTGAACCCGCACATCTCCTGTGTTGGCAGGTGAATTCTTTTCCATTGGCTGAGCACCATCTAAGTGTTCTTTTACACTTTGAGCTAATTGGGGTGGAAACTTAAAAGATTTTACCTTCCATTTGAGAGGCATATCATTCCCTTTGCATTCTGACTTTGCTTCTCTTCAGAGGATCTGAGACTTGGATGGGATTTCAGTTTCTGCTCTTGGTGTTGGTAGGAAACTGGGAAATAAACAATTTACCCCAGTGTGGAAGAGACAACTTAACCTGTCAAACACAGAGAACTGAGATGAGGTGGCATTAGATGAACACAGGCTGGCATACTTGTTCAGTCGCTCAGTCGTATCTAGCTGTTTGTGACCCCGTGGACTACAGCACACCAGGCTTCTCTGTCCTTCACTATCTCCCAGATATTGCTCAAATTCATGTCCATTGAGCCAGCAACCTTATCTAACCATCTCTATGCATTCATGCATGCTAAGTCACTTTGGTCGTGTCTCACTCTTTGTGACTCTATGGAGTATAGCCTGCCAGGCTCCTCTGTCTGTGGGATTCTCAAGGCAAGAATACTGGAGTGGGTTGCCATGCCCTCCTCCAGAGGATCTTCCCCACCCAGGGATTGAACCTGAGTCTCTTATGTCTCCTGTATTGGCAGATGGGTTCTTTACCACTACCGCAGAAGCCTAACCATCTCTAAGAAATCCCAAATTGTGCTCTTTCAAAATTTCTTTTCACTATTATTAAAGATATATAGCAAGCCAGAATCTTTAGTGAACTCTCCCATCTGATACACCTAATAGACAACTTGAGGCCATACAGTATCTGGGTTCAGTTCATGGGCATTGGACTCAGCCAGTTTGAGGTTTGATCCCTGTCACCATCCCTTTTGGCTGAGTCAACATAAATCTTTAATGAGGATAATGGTTTCCTCCTGCCTAAAATGTCATGGGACAGTTGCATAGATGACATAAATACAACATTTAGCACCATCCCCTTTGCAAATCAAGCACTCAAGGAACGATCTTACATTCTTCTTAAATAAGCAAGAACAACACGTTTAGCTGTGCTCAATGCAATAGCGCTTCTCTTGAGCAATTTAGCATTCCTGATTGCAGTCAATGCCAATAACTCAGTGTGATTATAATCAGACATCCTGCAGTCATGGTGTTTCCAAATATAGACACTGACTGGTCTGGTCCTAAGAGGTCCCAAGAAATCAATCCTAGCAAAACTGTCCAAAGTGGGGCTGCCTGCTCAACTCTTGTGCTACTTGGCAGTCTGATAACCACTGCGGTTTTTCAATTCTTCCTCCTTCACTGAAACACATACAGGAGTGTTTGCATGCACTTCCCTCTGCTGTAAAACATTCCATTTATTAAACTTTACAAGTGAGTTCTGAGTATATGTTTGACAGTGAAACAGTGTTTCCTTATTTTAAAAGACAAAATCCTGCATGGCTTGTGTGCTGTGTCACTCAGTTGTGTCCAACTGTTTGTGACCCCATGGACTGTAGTCCACCAGGCTTCCCTGTCCATGGGGATTCTCCAGGCAAGAACACTGGATTGGGTTGCCATGTCCTCCTCCAGGGGATCTTTCCAACCCAGGGGATCTTCGAACCTGGGCCTCCCACATTGCAGGCAGGTTCTTTACCGTATGAGCCTCCAGGGAAGCCCACATGGCTTGTGTAATGGTAACAAATACACGTTTGGTGCTTGAAATTACCCCACGCTCGCTTATTCTTGTGTTGCTAGAACACTGTTTGAAGAACATGTTTTTAAAAGTGGAATTCTTCTTCTGGCATATAGATCTCAAATATAAGGCATTCCTGAAGTAAATTTATATGTTGATAGAGAATACTATGGAAAAATCATTCTCTATTAAAATGTTTACATATCAATGATTAAGTTTAATAATTTTTAATATACAAGTTTTATTTATTTTTTTAAAGTTTTTTTTTAATGTGGATCATTTTTAGTTTTTATTGAATTTGTTACAATATTGCTTCGGTTTCATGTTTTGGTTTTTTGGCCTCGAAGTATGCGAAATCTCAGGTCCCCAACCAGGGATCAAACCTGTACCTGCTGCATTGGAAGGTGACGTCTTAGCCACTGGACCACCAGGGAAGTCCCTGAGATACAAAATGTTAAATAAAGATATAGAATAAGAGTGTTAAAACAATCTCAAATGATAAATGCTTAAGTTGCCACAGATAATGAGTAAAAACAAATTTGTTTTCAATACACATTTTCAATGATATTTTTTAATTAGGCCATTTCACTCAACTATATATACTCCTTAACTATTAAATTGAATATTAATACAGCAATGAATTTCTTCTCTCATCCTCATGAATAGTTTTATAGAGCCCTGGAGGTGAAACTGCTAGATGACAGGGCATGTAAATTTAAAATGTTTATAGGTACTATATAGCACAGGGAACTCTATTCAATACTCTATAATGACCTATATGGGCAAAGAATCTAAAGAAGAGTGCATATATGTTTATGTATAACAGATTCACTTTGCTGCACAGCTGAAACTAATACAACATTGTGAATCAACTAGACTCCAATAAAAACAAACAAAAAACATAAAAGGTACACAAGTGACACATCGTGGTAGAAAAATAAAGTCAGATTTTCTGATATGAAGAAAAGTAATATTTTAAACTATTGACCTGTAGATTCAGTGATGCTCCATTAAAATTTTTACCATTTTGTGTTCTTCATGGAATTTAACAAACATTTTCTGAAAGGTATTTCAAATACCAAATAACCTGGCTTATCTACGTCATTACTTTCAAAGAGTCCATCTTTCATGTGCTATCCAGATTTATTATTATATAAATACAGATTGAGAGGAAACAGTTAACATTTATTTTCAATTTCAATACATGTTCTAAACTGATTAAAACAATGAATCAAAATATTTTGCCTTTTAAAATAAAATAAAAATGTTTATAGGTGTTGCAAAATTGTCCTTTAACAGGGGCTGGCAGGAAGAATGATGAAAAAGTTCTGGAAATAGTGGCAATAGTTACACAACGCTGTGAATGTTCATTTTTCCCTCTAAAGTTTTCTAATGACATGTTTATAATACAATATTCTATAATTCAATCATTTCTTTTTTTACTGAAACATAGTTGACATGTAGTATTATGTTAGTTTCAGGTGTCCTCCGTAATGGTCTGACAATTTCATATATTATAAAATGATCAGTACAGGAATTCTAGTAACCATCTCTCCTCTTATAAAGCTATTACAATATTATTGACCGTACTTTTTAAAAAAATTATTTACTTATTTATTTTGGCTGTGATGGGTCTTCGTTGCTCCGTGGGCATTTCTCTAGCTGCAGAGAGTGGCGGTTACTCTCTAGTTGTGGTGCAAGGGCATCTCATTGCCATGGCTTCTCTTGTTGCAGAGCAGGGCTACTAGAGCTCAGGCTCAGTAGTCGTGGCTCTGGGGCTCAGCAGCTCCACCACATGTGGCATTTTCCTGGACCAGAGATCGAACCTGAGTCACCTGAGTTAGCAGGCAGATTCTTTACCATTGAGCCACCAGGGAAGCCTCCATTTCTTTTTTTATTGAACTATACTTGACTGCAGTGTTATGTTAGTTTCAGGTGTAGTCTGTAATGATCTGACATTTGCATACATTGTAAAATGTTAGGCACAATCATTTTAGTAACCATCTCTCCCATGTAAAGTTATAACAATATTGTTGGCCATAGTCTTTAAGCTGTATCTATTACATACCTGTTGCTTATTTGTCATATAATTGGAGGTTTGTACCTCTTAATCTTCTTCATCTATTTTGCAACCCCACAAGTGCCCTCCCTTCTGGCAACCAAATATTTGTTCTCTGTATCTGTATGTTTTCATTTTGCTTTTTAGATTCTACGTATAAGTGAGATCATATAGTATTTTTCTTTCTGTCTGACATTTCACATAGCATAATGCTCTCTAGATTCATCCATGTTGCTGTAAATGGAGAGATGTTCTCTGTCTCTCTCTCTCTCTTTTTTTTTTTTTTGCTGAGTAATATTCCATTCCAGTAATATTCCATTGGAGTACTCCATTCCATTCCCAAGTGACTCAGTGGTGAAGAATCCCCCTGTCAAGCAGGAAATGCAGGTTTGACCCCGGGGCAGGCAGATCCCCTGGGTAAGAAAATGGCAACCCACTCCAGTATTCTTGCCTGGGGAATTCCTTGCATAGAGAAGCCTGGCGGCCTATAGTCCACAGGGTCACAAACAGTTGGACGTGATCTAGCAACTGAACAACAACAATATTCCACGGTACATATGCTACATCTTTATTAGCCATTTATCTATTGATGGATGCTTGGGTTGCTTTCCTATCTTGGCGATTGTAAATAAAGCTGCAGTGAACATTGGGGTGCAGATATCTTTTCAAATTTGCATTTTTGTTTTCTTCAGGTAAATACCAAGAAATGAAATTGCTGGATCATAGGGCAGTTCTATTTTCAATTTCCTGAGGAACCTCTGTGCTGTTTTCCACAGCGGCTGCACCAATTTACATTCCCACCAGCTGTGGTGGAGGGTGCCCTCCTCCCCACAGCCTAGCCAGTACTTGGTATTTGTTCTTTTTAATGATGGTTATTCTGACAGGCGTGCAGTGATACCTTATTGTGGTTTTTACTTGTGTTTCCTGATAATGACTGATTTGAACATATTTTCTTGTGTCTACTGGATATCTCTATGTCTTCTTTAGAAAAATATTTATTCAGATCCTTTGCCTGAATTTTTTGAGTTTTTTTGATGTTAAGTTGAATGAGTTCTTGGTGTATTTTGGATATTAACCCTTAATGGATATATTGTTTGCAAATTGGTCCTCCCATTCAACAGGCTGCCTTTTCCTTTTATGGATAGTTTCCTTTCCTGTGCAAAAGTTTTTTAGTTTGATGTAGTCTTACTTATTTATATTTGCTTTGTTTCCCTCTGCCTGAGAGATATAACAAAAAAATTTTGCGAAGACTGATGTCAAGGAGTGTTCTCCCTATGTTTTCTGCTAGGAATTGTATGGTTTCAGGTTTTGCATTGAAGTTTTTAATCCATTTTGAGTTTATTTTTGTGTATGATGTGAAAAAGTAGTCCAGTTTCATTCTTTTGCATATAACTATCCAGTTTTCCCAAAATCATTTATGAAAGAGCTTGTCTTTTCCCCATTATATATTCTTGCCTCTTTTGTTGCAGATTAATTGCCGACATATGTATGAGTTTATTTCTGGGCTCTTTATTCTGTTACAATGATCTATGTGTCTGTTTTAGTGCCAGTAACATATGGTTTTGATTACATTCACCTTGTAATATAGTTTGAAATCAGGAAGGATGATACCTCCAACTTTTTTCTTCTGTCTCAACATTGCTTTGGTTATTTAGTCTTTGCATTTCCATACAAATTTTGCATTGAATTTATAGATTGCTTTGGGTGGTACAGTCATTTTAACAATATTAATTCTTCCAATCAGTAAGAAAGGTAAAACTTTCCATTTGTTTGTATTGTCTTCAGTTTATTTCATCAGTGTCTGATAATTTTCTGAGTACAAGTCTTTTCAGTTCAGTTCAGTCCCGCAGTCATGTCTGACTCTTTGTGACCCCATGGACTGCAGCACACCAGGCTTCCCTGTCCATCACTGATTCCCGGAGCTTGCTCAAACTCATGTCCATCAAGTTGGTGATTCCATCCAACCATCTCATGCTCTGTTTTTCCCTTCTCCTCCTGCCTTCAATCTTTCCCAACATCAGGGTGTTTTCTAAGGAGTCAGTTCTTCTCATCAGGTGGTCAAAGTATTGGAACTTCAGCTTCATCATCAGTCCTTCCAATGAATATTCAGGACTGATTTCCTTTAGGATTGCCTGGTTTGATCTCTTTGCAGTTCAAGGGACCCTCAAGAGCCTTCTCCAACACCACAGTTCAAAAGCATCAATTTTTCGGCACTCAGCTTTCTTTACAGTCCAACTCTCACACAGGAAAAACCATAGCTTTGACTAGATGGACCTTTGTCAGCAAAGTAATGCCTCTGCTTTTTAATATGCTGCTAGGTTGCTCATAGCTTTTCTTCCAAGAAACAAGTCTTTTAATTTCATGGCCACAGTCACCATCAGCAGTGATTTTGGAGCCCGAGAAAATAAAGTCTGTCACTGTTTCCATTGTTTCCCCATCTATTTGCCATGAAGTAATGGGACCGGATGCCATGATCTTAGTTTTCTGAATGTTGAGTTTTAAGCCAGCTTTTTCACTCTCCTCTTTCATCAAGAGGCCTTTTAGTTCTTCTTCACTTTCTGCCATAAGGGTGGTGTTGTCTGTATATTGAGGTTATTGATATTTCTCCTTGCAATCTTGATTCCAGCTTGTACTTCATCTAGCCTGGCATTTCTCATGAGGTACTCTGTGTATAAGTTACATAAGCAGGGTGACAATATTCAGCCTTGATGTACTCCTTTCTCAATTTTGAACCAGTCCATTGTTCCATGTCCAGTTCTAACAACTCTTTTACTTCCTTGGCTAAATCCATTCCCAGATATTTTATTCTTTTTGATGCAGTTGTAAATGAGACAGTTTTCTTAATTTCTCTTTCTGTTATTTTTGGTATACAGAAATGCAACAGATTTCTGTAAATTAACTTATATTCTGAAACTTCAGTGAATTTATTTATTCTAATCGTTTTTTATGCTGTCTTTAGTATTTTCTATCTATAGTATCATGTCTATCTGCAAACAGTGACAGTTTTGCTTCTTCCTTTTCAATTTGATTTATTTCTTTTTCTTTTCTGATTTCTATGGGTTAGACTTCCAAAACTTTGTTGCTGTTGTTTTTTATTATTTTATTTATTTTTGGCTGCTCTGGGTCTTCACTGTTTTTTGTGCAGGCTTTCTCTAGTTGAGGTGAGCAGGGGCTACCCTTCATTGCGGTATGCGAGCCTCTCACTGCACTGACTTCTCTTGTTGGTGAGCACAGGCTCTAGGTTTGCAGGCTTCAGTAGTTTGTGGAACACAGGCTCAGTAGTTGTGGCTCACCGGCTTATTTCCCCAAGGCACATGGGATCTTCCAAGACCAGAGATCGAAACTGTGTCCTCTAAATTGATAAGCGGATTCTTAACCACTAAGCCAGCAGGGAACCCCAAGACTTTCAATACTTTGTTGAACAAAAGTAGCCGGAGTGGGTATCCTTGCTTGTTCCTGATCTCCAAGGAAATGTTTTCAGTTTTTCACATTTGAGTAGGATGTTGGCTGTGGGTTTATCATGTGTGTGTATGCTTAGTCACTTTAGTTGTGTCCAACTGTTTGTGACCCACTGGACTGTAGCCTGCCAGGCTCCTCTGTCCATGGGACTTTCCAGGCAAGAATGCTGGAGTGAGTTGCCATGCCCTCCTCCAGGGGATCTTCCCAACCCAGGAAATGAACCCACATCTCCTGCATTGCAGGCGGTTTTTTTTAACACTGAGCCACTAGGGAAGCCAGGTTTATCACATATAGCCCTTATTATGTTGAGGTTTTTATCCTCTATATCCACTTGTCAAGAGTTTTTATCATAAGTGGATGTTTAATTTTGTCGAAAACTTCTTCTGCCTCTATTGAGATGATCATATGGTTTTCGTTCTTCAATTTGTTAATGTGATATATCACACTGTTTGGCAGATACTGAGTCATTCTTGCATCTCTAAGAAAAATCCCACTAGATCGTGGTGTATGATCCTTTTAATACGTTGTTGAATTTGGTTTGTTAATATTTTCTTAAGATTTGTGTTATTAAATTTATTGAGAATTGTTTTGTGGTCCAGCATGTAATTTATCCTGGAGAATGTTCCATGTGCACCTGAAAAAAAATGTGTATTCTTCTGCTTTTGGATGGAATATTCTGTATATTATATCTATTAAGTCTACCTGATCTAACATGTCATTTAAGGCCACTGTTTCCTTATTGATTTTCTGTCTGGATGATCTGTCCATTGATGTAGGTGGGGTGTTAAAGTTCCCTACTTTTATGGTGTTATTGCCAATATCTCCCTTTATGTCTGTTAATATTTGCTGTATGTATTTAGATGCTTCTATACTGGGTGTATATACATCTAAAATTGTTATATCTTCTTGTTGGATTGATCCTTTGATCATTATGTAATTTCCTCTTTGTCTTTTGTTTGTTTGAAATTCTGTTTTTTTCTTTTCATTTGCCTGGAATGCATTTTTCCATTCTCTCATTTTCAGTCTGGGTGTGTATTTAGATTTGAAATGAGTCTCTTGAGGCACCATTTATATGGGTCTGAGGTAGGAGACAGACTGAGCTCCCAATTGGATATTTACAGTCAGCCAGCCTCCTCTTTGCATTTCCTGAGACGAGATAGATGGGTTCCAGTTAAGGAATGTACAATCAGCCTCCTGTTTGCTCTCAGCGAAAGTGAAAGTGAGTCGCTCAGTCATGTCTGACTCTCTGTGACCCCATGGACTATACAGTCCACGGAATTCTCCAGGCCACAGTACCGGAGTGGGTAACCTTTCCCTTCTTCAGGGGATCTTCCCAACCCGGGGATGGAGCCCAGGTCTCCTGCAGTGCAGGCGGATTCTTTACCAGCTGAGCCACAAGGAAGTCCTTAGTGGAAGTAACACTATAAACAAGGGAAATAGCTAGTCTTTGTCTCTTGTAAACACCTCAAGGGAATAATCATGGCAAGGACACAGAGAGACAAAAACCCTGTCTGAGTAAAAGATCCTGGAGACACTATATATGTGCATAAAGGCTCCTTGGAATAAAAGGTCAGAGGATAATTCCAGGCCATAATGAGTCTTGCTTGTCCCAGAAGCCTTTACTTCGAGATCCATCTTAGATAAGACTTGCGTGCACACCCCAGGGGAGGGTCCTGAAACAAATTAACCAGAGAGGGACAAAGCAAGATGCTTGGTCTGAGGGAAGACAAAGACAGGCAAAACCGCCCCCTTATAAACGATTTAAATTCCCAAAGGCATGACTCTCTGAGCTCACCCATGAGTCTTTCTGCATGTACTTTTCTTTTCAGTAAACTTCTTTCTTTACTCTTTACCTTTGGCCTCCTCACCTGAATTCTTGACTAGGCAGGCAAAGACTAGGGACCTTAGCCCTAACTGCTGGCTCCTGTGATCTAGGGGTTAGGACTCCAGATCTAGGAACTTGCTTTCAGCTGCCGCTTGCTGCTGCTTGCTTCAAGTTACCACTTACTGCTATGAGCATCCAAAATCAGGTCTAGATTTTTTTATCCATTCAGCCACTCTATGTCTTTTGATCAGAACATGTATTCCATTTACATTTTTAAGTTAAGTGTAGTTGATTTACAATGTTTTAGGGGTACAGCAGAGTGATTCAGTTTTGTATATATATGTAACTGAATCTATATATAGCTTTTTTTTTCTGTCATAGTTTTCATATCTCTACTTGTGGTCTTTTCTTTTCCACTTAGAGAAATCCCTTTAACATTTTTGTAAAGTCAGTTTAGTGGTGCTGAACTTTTCTAGATTTTGCTTATCTGTAAAACTCTTTATCTTTCCTTCAAATATGAATAATAACCTTGCCAGTAGAGTGTTCTCGGTCATAGGTTTTTTCCTTTCATCACTTTGATATATCATGACACTTCCTTCATGCCTGCAGGGTTTCTTCCCTTGCATGTAAGTAGTTACTTTTCTCTTGCTGCTTTTAAGATTCTTCTTTATCTTTAATTTTTGTCGTTTTAATTATAATGTGTCTTGGTTTGGATTTCTTTGGGTTCATCTTGTTTTGGACTCCTGTGTTTTCTGTGTCTGGATGTTTGTCTTCTTTCTTAGATTAGTAAACGTTTCAGCTACTGTTTCTTCTAATAAATTCTCTGCCTCTTTCTGTTTCTTCTTTTTCTAGGACCCCTATCATGTGAATTTTAGCTGGCTCCTGGCCTGATTTGGCCTTCAAAGACAGATGTACTGGGGGCTCATATTCCCAGATTGAGGAGTTAAATGTGGAGCTCAGATCCCTCACTGTTCGGGAAGGTTCTCTGCATTTATGATCATTTGCCCATGTGTCAGTTGCCTATCTGGGGTATGGTAGTAATAAGTAAACTGTTTTCTTGAGTTTTATGAGTTGTTATTGCAGATTATTAAACTTGATGGAGGGGCCAAGGGGTTCCCTCAACTTATAGCTCATCAGTCAGAAATATGAAGGAACTTGTGATAGGCATTGGAAGAGAGGCAGACTTATGGGACTGAGCCCTTGGCTTATGAGATCTATTCTAACACCAGTAATTACTGCCAGATTTGAACTGAATTGTAGGACTTCAGGTTAGTGAATTGGTTGGTGTGGAGGAAAAAAAAACACAAAAATACATCCATCTGATGTCAGAAGTGTTTGACTACAGAGTAATGTGGTTTTCTTCTTCCCCTCTCAAACCTCACTCTCCATGCTCTGTGTATCAAGTCTTAATCACACCCAGCTTCCCAACCCCCTACTGTCTTCCACTGGGTCCTCTGGAACCCAAGGTCATCGTCACAAAACCCCCTGGGTGAGGTCTTCCTGGTCCTGCTTAGTGGTCCTCTGGCTGCCCACCCAGGACCCTGTGCATGCTGCAGAATCAAAGTCTACAGGCTGGATTTGAGGTAGCATCACCTCTAGGACCCTTCCTTTCCTGTAACAAACATTTTAGCATCAGGCTCAGTAGCTTCCTCCCCACCATTAGGCCATTAGCATTGTATTCTCCCCTCCACTCTCCCAGCCACACCACATGGCATGTGGGATCTTAGTTCCCCAGCCAGAGATCAAACCCATGCCCTCTGCAGTGGGAGTGTGGATTCTTAACTACTGGACCACCAGGGAAGTCCCAAGCATTGTATTCTTCTTATAAACTATCCATGACCCATCTAAAGTTGACCTCCTCTCTCCTAACACCTCAGTCACCACTCCTTTTGTCAAGGTTAGAGAGAACTTGTCTCTTCCAATAACTGCACCATCTTTAAAAATTCTGGTTTTAAGCATCCCCCCAACCCGTGGCTGCACCATTCAGTTCCAACTTACATTCTCTACTGCTGACAACTCCAAATTCTTCATCAGCCTGTAATCTGCTGATTGGATCCCATTTTCCTGTCTAGCAGCACATTCTATTTTTTATAGTTGTTTTTGAATCGAAGTATAGTTGATTTACAATGTTGTGTTAGTTTTGAGTGTGCAGCAAAATGATTCATATATATAGTATATATGTATATGTACATATATTCATTTTCAGATTTTTTCCCTCATAGTTATTCCTTGAGCTGTATAATAGAATCCATTTTTGTATAGTAGTGTGTATATGTTCATCCCCAACTCCCAATTTTTAAAATTTATTTTCATTTTTATATTTTTTCATTTTAAATTTGTATCATTTATTTTTATTATTATATTAAAAAGTTTTTTGGCCACACCACATGACATGCAGGGTCTTACTCCCTGACCAAGAATTGAACCTGTGGAAGTGCAGATTTTTAACGACTGGATCTCAGGGAAGTCCCTCAAACTTCCAATCATGACCCTCTCTTCCCCTCTGGTAACCATAAGTTTGTTCTCTGTGTCTGTGGATCTATTTCTGTTTTGTTTGTAAGTTTATTTGTATAACTTTCTTTAAAGATTCTACATATAAGTGATACCAGATAATAGTTGTCTTTCTCTGTCTTAGCAGCACATTCTTGCTTTTTCTTCCCCCAGCTTAGATTCTATGATGTACTGTCCCTCCAGTCCCTTTCTACTAACAAGCTCACTGGAAAATCTCACCCCAGTTAAATTCCGCTCCCTGATTGCACTCCAGAAGCTGGCGGGGCTGGAGAAAAGCTCAGTGAGAGGCCTGCTTTCTCATCATACTTCCTACCAGAGACCTCCAGGGTTCCTCATCATGACCCATTGCCCTACATTTCCCTGGTCAGGTGGCTTTCTGCCATGTCCAGATGACCATCTTGAATTTTCCCCTCACTTCTCAAATTTCAATAACCTCTGCTTGCTTCTCACTCTCAGCTGATAACCCTTTTATTTCATTGAAAAAAGCAGGAAACCTCAAACAGAATTTTGGATGGTTGAATAATGGACCCTTCCCCTGGAGGAAGGCATGGCAACCCACTTCAGTATTCTTGTCTGGAGAATCCCCATGGACAGAGGAACCATGGCTACCATCCCTGGGGTCCCAAAGAGTCAGATACAACTGAGCAACTAAGCATAGCACAGCAAATACTGCATATAGAAATGTAAGATAACTAGTAAATAGCAATAATAAGAATGCATTCTTAAAGTACTAGAATAAAAACAATTACACATTAAATACATTCTTTAAAAATCCTAAAATAAAAATTTCTATAGAGTCATAAAGTTTATATTATAATGAAATTGATCCAAACAGATTCTAATATAAATTTAGGGGAAATTTTACTCTAAGATTTGAACTTTAAAAATCACAGAAACTTAGAACCTATTACACAGAGTGAAGTGAATCATAAAGAGTAAAACAAATATTGTATACTAATGCGTATATATATGGAACCTAGAAAAATGTACTGATGAATCTATTTGCAGGGCCTCGATGGAGATGCAGACATAGAAAACAGACTCGTGGACATGTTGGGGGAAGGAGAAGATGGGATGAATGGAGAGAGTAGCATGGGAATATGTACACTGCCATATGTAAAATAGATAGCCAATGGAAATTTGTATTATGACTCTGAGAACTCAGACCATCCTCTGTGACAACCTAGAGGGGTGGGATGTGGGAAGGAGCTTCAAGAGGGAGGGGCCATATGTATATCTAAGGCTGATTCATATTGATGTATGGTAGAAACCAGCACAGCATTGTAAAGCAATTATCCTCCAATGAAAAGTGAATCAAGATGTATTTTTAAAAAGTAAAAACAAAAAATCACAAAACCCTAAGGTTCTAATTTTTTGTGGGCAGCAAAATTTTTTCACCTAACTCTTATGTGAAAAGTATATCTAAACGGATAGTAAAACACATGGCTCATTTTACAAATCCAAATTTGGAGTACTAGTCAAGGAGAATAAGGAATAGGTTTGGAGATTTTTTGATTTTTGGTTCTTGGGTCAGAGATTAGCCTACTCAGATTCTAAAAGGCTGTAGCTTGTTTTCTCCCTCTCCCCTCTCTCCTTCCCTCCATCCTTTTTCTTCCTTTTCTCCCTTCCTTCTCCCTTTTCTCTTTCTATACTAAGGATGTCACCCAAATATAAATATAATAACATGTAAGCCTGTATTCTTGCAAAACTTGATCTTTTAGCTTTCACCAAAAAAAAAAGTCAATCAACAGGAAAGAGCAAAATCCCCCTACCACCAGAGGGCAGTAAATACCACTCGATGCAGACGTCTGGCGCGTGCTCAGAGTGCTGGGTGGGAAAGGAACAAAAGATCAATGAATTCCTGCTTCCCCTTCTGTGGATGAAAAGAACCTGGCTTGTTTGAGGCCATGGAGCTGGTTGCCATGGTCTGTTAACCTCAGAGGTTGCCAGGCCCCTAAATTAAAGAGAATGAAATAGTGTTGGTGAGTGTGTGGTAGTTGCTCAGTCGTGTTCAGCTCTGCAATGCCATGGACTGTAGCCGGCCAGGCTCCTCTGTTCATGGGATTCTCCAGGCAAGAATATTGGAGTGGATTGCCATCCCCTCCTCCAGGGGATCTTCCCAATCCAGAATCAAACCCAGGTTTCCTGCAATGAAGGCAGATTCTTTACCATCTGAGCCACCAGGGAATGAGATAGTTCAGTTCAGTTCAGTCGCTCAGTCCTGTCCGACTCTTTGTGATCCTGTGAACCGCAGCACGCCAGGTCTCCCTGTCCATCACCAACTCCCGGAGTCCACCCAAACCCTTGTCCCCTGAGTCAGTGATGCCATCCAACCATCTCATTCCTCTGTCGTCCTCTTCTCCTCCTGCCCTCAATCTTTCCCAACATCTGGGTCTTTTCCAATGAGTCAACTCTTTGCATCAGGTGGCCAAAGTATTGGAGCTTCAGCTTCAACACCAGTCCTTCCCGTGAACACCCAGGACTGATCTCCTTTAGGATGGACTGGTTGGATCTCCTTGTAATCCAAGGGACTCTCAAGAGTCTTCTCCAACACCACAGTTCAAAAGCATCAGTTTTTCGGTGCTCAGCTTTCTTCACAGTCCAACTCTCACATCCATACATGACCACTGGAAAAACCATAGCCTTGACTAGACGGACCTTTGTTGGCAAAGTAATGTCTCTGCTTTTTAATATGCTATCTAGGTTGGTCATAACTTTCCTTCCAAGTAGTAAGCGTCTTTTAATTTCATGGCTGCAATCACCATCTACAGTGATTTTGGAGCCCAGAAAAACAAAGTCAGTCACTGTTTCCCCATCTATTTGCCATTAAGTGATGGGCTCGGATGCCATGATCTTACTTTTCTGAATGTTGAGCTTTAAGCCAACTTTTTCACTCTCCTCTTTCACTCTCATCAAGAGGCTCTTTAGTTCTTCTTCACTTTCTGCCATAAGGAGGTAACTTATTAGGGATACTCTTCTCCAATAATTTAGTCTAATGATTGTGTACAACTCACCAGAAGAAAGAAAATATGTGCTCATGGGCAGGATATAAGAACAGAGGAAAAGCAACACTGACCAAGGCCATTTTAGGGTACATATGACCTGATGTTAATAGAAATGATTTCCAGGGCCTTTACCAAAGTGGTAAAATTGTTGGCACTTAAGCCCTAGCTCCAGGCTTCCCACCTGCCAATACAGGAGATGCAGGAGATGTGAGTTTGATTTGTGGGTAGGGAAGATCCCTGGGAGGAGGACATGGCAACCCACCCCAGTATTTATGCCTGGAGAATTCCATGGACAGAGGAGCCTGGCAGGCTGCAATCACTAAGAGTCGGACATAACTGAAGCGACTTAGCACGCACCCCTACCTCCAGCAAAAACCCTCTTCCCTAACCAGTTGGCTGGACCTCTTCAGAAGAGGAGCATCTAACCTGGAGCCCAAAGAGACTGGAAGATACTTTCTTTCATTTAAAAAGCACTGGTAAGAGTGGGGTAGAGGCACATGTTAGTTCTATCAGGACAAAACTTACATGAAAATGTCAGGTCTTTATTACCCCCATATGGAGGGCAACAGTGAGCGCCTGAGACACAAAGGCTCCCAGCCTGATCCCAGCTGCAGCTGTTGGACCAGGTGTAGGACGGCTGCCATCTGCAGTCCTCTCAACCCAAAGGACAGAGCCTTGCCCCCATGTCTCCCCACGTCTCTCCCATCTCATCTCTCACTTCTTCCTTTCATCCCTTATGCTCTAGGATCACTGACTTTCTGTTCCTTGAACCCACTCAACTCTTTCCTGCTATAGGGCACTTGAATTTGCTGTTTGTTCTGCCTGGAATGCTTTTCAACCAGACCTAACCCCCAAAGGCTCAGCCTCATACATTCAATTACCTGCTGGACGTGTCACCCATTATATGGGTCCTCACAGATGGGTCACGCTCATAATATTCCAACCTCGTCATGCATTCTTGCTTTGTGTGTGACAGCCCTGCGTTGACCCTGGTTCCTCCACTATGATGGCTGAAAAGTTATTTAGCCTCTCTGGGTCTGTTCCCTCGTTTATAAAATGAAGACAATAGCACCTGCATTACAGGTTTTTTATGAGGATTTAAATGAAATTTTACATCTAAATCATGTAGCACAAGGCCTGATCCACAGAATATATTGGGTTAGTCAAAAAGTTCATTCAGGTTTTTCTGTAACACGTTACAGAAAACCTGAATGAACTTTTTTGCCAACTCAATACCTCAATGAATGACAAACTTCACAATAAATTATAGCATGATGCTACTATTGTTTAGTAGCTAAGTCGTGTCTGACTGTTTGCAACACCCTAGACTGCAGAACACCAGGCTCCTCTGTCTTCCACTATCTCCTGGAGTTTGCTCAGATTCATGTCCATTGAGTTGGTGATGCTATCTAATCATTTCAACCTCTGCTGCCCCCTTCTCCTGTTGATGTCAGGCCTTCCCTGCATCAGGGTCTTTTCCAATGAGTCGGCTTTTCGCATCAGGTGGCCAAAGTATTTGAGCTTCAGCAGCTTCAGCTTCAGCATCAGTCCTTACAATGAATATTCAGGGATGATTTCCTTTAGGATTGGCTGGTTTCATCTCCTTGCAGTCCAAGGGGCTCTCAAGAGTCTTCCCCAGCACCACAGTTCGAAAGCAATAGCATCTTCCCCATAAACCAGCTCCTCTCACTTCCTTTCCCAAGGCAGAAAACAGATAAGCATTCCTAGACGTTGCTTATCTTTCATCATCTATATTGAACTCATTAACAAATCCCAGGGTGTGCATCCAGAATCCAGTCTCTTCATTCAATCCTGACAACCACTTTCCTAATTCATGTCATTATTTTTTTTTTGCCTGGGTTATTTCAGCAGGCTTCCAACTTGACTCTCATCCACGGTCCACATGATGTTTAAAGTATCTATATTACTTGGTCAGATGCAGGTACACTTCGTTTTATTGTGCTTCACTTTACTGGGCTTCAGAGATAATTGCATTTTTCAAATTGAAGGTGGGTGGCAACCCTGTGTTGAGCAAGTCTATTGAAGCTATTTTTCCAACAGCATCTGCTCACTCTGTGTCTTCAAGTCACATTTTGGTAATTCTTGCAATATTTTAAATTTTATTTTTATTAATAATATTAATAGTATGATATTTACTATGGTACTCTCTGATCAGTGATCTTTAATGTTGCTATTGTGAAAAGATTAAAATTTGCCAAAGACTCAGATGATAGTTCCCATTTTTTTAGCAAGAAAGTGTTTTTTTATAATTAAGATATTTACATTATTTTTTAGACATAATGATATTGCATACTTAATATTATATAGGATAGTATAAATACAACTTTTACATTATGTTGCATTAGGAAGCCAAAACTGTATGCATTAGGAAACCAAAAAATTTGTGTAACCCACTTCATTTGGATATTCACAGTTTTACAGTGGTCTCAAACCGAACTACGGTATGTATGTACGCCTGTAATGGGGCTTCCTGGATGGCACAGAGGTAAAGAATCCACGTGCCAATGCAGGAGCCACAAGAGATGCAGGCTTGATCCCTCGGTTGGGAAGATCCCCTGGAGTAGCAAATGGCAACCCACTCCTGTACTCTTGCCTGGAAAATTCCATGGACAATGGAACCTGGTAGATTACACTCCTTGGGGTCACAAAGAGTCAGACACAACTGAGAGACTGAGCATGCATGCATGCCTGTAATCACTAGGGTTGATTCTGTATACTGTAGAACTTTGTCGTAAAATGAGACTACAGGGTAAGAATAGCATTATACCAGTAAAGTCATCTAGATTTACGGTTTAATTTGATGAAGTTTTTACTGTTTTAATTAGTTCATCTAGAACTGACTTTTATGTTTGGTGTGAGGTAGGGATTCTATTTTTCCTTTTAAATGTGTGTGTGCTTAGTCGCTTTGACATGTCCAACTCTTTGCAACCCCATGGACTACAGCCCTCCAGGCTGCTTTGTCCATGGGGATTCTCCAGGCAAGAATACTAGAGTGGTTGCCATGCTTTCCTCCAGAGGATCTTCCCAACCCAGGGACTGAGCCCAGGCCTCCTGCATTGCACGCAGATTCTTTACTGTCTGAGCCGCCAGGAAAGCCCATCCCTTCTCCAGGGGATCTTCCCAACCCAGGAATCGAACCAGGGTCTCCTGCACTGCAGGCGATTTCTTTACCAGTTGAGCTACCAGGGAAGCCTTTTAAATAGATAACCAGCAATTCCCCACTTCGTTGCAAAGTGGTTTGGTGTGTTTTTTTTTTTTTTTTTGCCACACTACTCAGCTTGTGGGTTCTTGTTCCCTAGTCAGGGATTGAACTCTAGGGCCCTCAGCAGTGAGAACATAGAGTAACCCCTAGACCACCAGGGAATTCCTTGCAATGCTGCTTATTTTAGGAGAGGTGCCAGGTCTCCATAGCAGCACGTGGGGTCTTAAATCTTCATTGTGGTGTGTGGATCTTTACTTGTGGCATGTGGGATTGACCAGGGCTTGAACCTGGGACCCGTGCATGGGGAGTGAGAAGTCTCAGCGTTGGGCCACCAGGAAATTGCCTGCAATATTACTTTTGAAAACTCAAATATCTAATTATGGATGAAGTGAAAACACAATTTGGAGGCTAATTCACACATTAAAGTTCAAATAAAGCCTTTAATTTATTTGATAAGTTAAAGGCTTTAAATATCTTCATTTAAATATCTTTATTTAATATCTTAATTAAATAGAAGATTCCATTCAGCACTTGTGATATTTCCCTTGGAGAGGGTTCTCAGAATAAACTGAAATAAGGAAAGATGGCATTTCCCCACCCCCACCTCACTTTCCACCTTTTGTCTGGATGACAGAAACACAGAATGTCATTTAACTTAAGGACTGATATAGAAATCTCTGCTGCCTCTGAGATTTAGCATCTCAAACGCAGGCCCAGAAAAACAGAGCATCCTGTGATAAACATTCAACTCTTTTAGTTCAGTTACAAAACATAATTCCTGAATGAACTCTAATGATTCTTGAATAATCGATGAGAGTTGGTTAAAAAAGAACAAAATAATGCCATTTGCAGCAACATGGATGGGCCTACAGATTATCATACTAAGTGAAGTGAATCAGAAAGAGAAAGACAAATACCATGTGATATCACTTATATGTAGAGTATTAAAAATAATACAAATAAATTTATTTACAAAACAAAAACAGACTCATGGGCATAGAAAACAAACTTATGGTTACCAAAAAGCAAACAAATGGGGTGAGGGGGATAAATTAGGAGTATGGGATTAACAGATACATACTACTTTAAAATAGATAAGCAACCAGGACCTACTGCATAGCAAAGGGACCTATATTTAATATCATGTAATAACCTATAATGGAAAATAATCTGAAAAAATATATATGTATAATGATCAAATTGGGTTCGATCCCTGGGTCAGGAAGAGCCCCTGGAAGAGGAAATGAATGAGTTTGCTGCACATCTGAAACTAACATGGTATTGTAAATCAATTATATATCAGTAAATATATGCACTTATTTTTTTATTTTTAAAAAATTTTAAATTAAAGTATAGTTGATTTACAATGTTGTGTTAGTTACTGCTGTATAACAAAGGGATTCAGATATATATATATATACACATTCTTTTTAAATATTCTTTTCCATTGTGATAAACCACTATGGTTTATCATTGGATATTGATTATAGTTTTCTATACAGTAGGACCTTGTTTATCTATTCTGTATACAGAAGCTTACTTCTATTAACCCCAACCTCACTTCATCCCTCCCCCAACCCCCTCCACACTGGCAACTACTAGTCTGTTCTCTACACCTATGATTCTGTTTCTTTTTCATAGTTAGGTTAATTTGTAACATATTTTAGTTTTTACATATAAGTAACGGTATTTGTGTTTCTCTTTCTGATTTATTTCACTTAGTATGATAATCTCTAAATCCATCCATGTTGCTGCTAATGGCATTATTTCATTCTTTTTTAACCAACCCTCCTGTTTTGTTCTTTTTCTTCAGGATTGCTTTGGTGATTCTGGATCATTTATGGTTCCATATGAATTTTAGAATTCTAAATTCTGGTTCTGTGAAAAATGACATGGGTAATTTGATAGAGATCACATTAAATATGTAGATTTCTTTGAGTAGTATGTAAATTTTTCCCCCTCAAGAGCCTCTTTATAGGTTTAAAAAAAAAAAAAACCATTAGCACCACCCTCATTATCACACATAACACTGGTCGAGTACATTGCTGTATCAACACTTTTAACCCCCACACCAAACCTAGGGGTAAGCAATGTCAGTTCAGTTGCTCAGTCGTGTCCGGCCCTTTGCGACCCCATGAATCGCAGCACGCCAGGCCTCCCTGTCCATGACCAACTCCCGGAGTTCACTCAAACTCATGTCCATCGAGTCAGTGATGCCATCCAGCCATCTCATGCTCTGTCGTCCCCTCCTCCTCCTGCCTCCAATCCCTCCCAGCATCAGGATCTTTTCCAGTGAGTCAACTCTTCGCATCAGATGGCCAAAGTATTGGAGTTTCAGCTTCAGCATCAGTCCTTCCAATGAACATCCAGGACTGATCTCCTTTAGGATGGACTGGTTGGATCTCCTTGTAATCCAAGGGACTCTCAAGAGTCTTCTCCAACACCACAGTTCAAAAGCATCAACTTTTCGGTGCTCAGCTTTCTTCACAGTCCTACTCTCACATCCATACATGACCACTGGAAAAACCATAGCCTTGACTAGACAGACCTTTGTTAGCAAAGTAATATCTCTACTTTTTAATATGCTATCTGGGTTGGTCATAACTTTCCTTCCAAGGAGTAAGTGTCTTTTAATTTCACGGCTGCAATCACCATCTGCAGTGATTTTGGAGCCCAAAGAAATTAAGTCTGACACTGTTTCCACTGTTTCCCCATCTATTTGCCATGAAGTGATGGGACCAGATGCCATGATCTTAGTTTTCTGAATGTTGAGCTTTAAGCCAACTTTTTCACTCTCCTCTTTCACTTTTATCAAGAGGCTTTTTGGTTCCTCTTCACTTTCTGCTATAAGGGTGGTGTCATCATCCCCAATTTGTCAATGAAGGAACAGAGAAGCAGAAGGAAGAAAAATGTCCAGAGGCAAGGTGGGATTCCCTTCCTGAAAGTCTGCCCTGAGCCTCATGGATCAAACCTCAAAATGTTAGCAAATAGAGCTTCTGCCCCTTCAACTTCCCCCAGCTAATTGTCACCTCAATTATTCCTCAATCCCAGAGATGATTCCCAGACACCAAGCCATCTTCTGGACACAATTCAGTTGGTCAAAAGTCATGCCTATGAGATAGAACCGTCAAAGTCGGTGCTCTGGGACAACCCAGAGGGATGGGGTGGGGAAGGAAGAGGGAGGGGGGTTCAGGATGGGGGGACACATGTATACCCATGACTGGCTCATGTCAATGTATGGCAAAAGCCACCACAATATTGTAAAGTAATTAACCACCAATTAAAATACATAAATTAATTTTTTTTAAAGTCATGCCTAAATCTCTCACTTAACAAGTGGTCTAGTGAGGCAGAAGCACAGCCTTTCACCTCCTTTGTCTTAGACATTGAGTCTTGGATGAGACGGCTGGGGGATTTTTAGCAGCTGGGTCGTCCTGTTGGCTCTGGCAGCTGATGAAAACCTTGGAGTAGAGACAGCACTAAGGATGGAGAAGGAATGAAGAGAAGAGTACAGACTTTTTCGGGAAGAGCTACCTCAACCTTGTTATTGAAAGAACAGAAGATCGGTGACTCAGAGATGATGCATCAAAGGTCAAGGCTGGTCCCTATGGGTGGGGGGGGGGGCAGGGAACAGAACCTGCCTGAGAGTGGGGAGAAGACAGCGGAGACTGCTGAGTGCTTTTCTGGAATTGCTGCATTTCAGAGGAAAGTGTTCTCTATGTGAAAGGGAATTGTGAGCTGGAAGTGTGGTTTAGGTGAAAAAAGTTATTAAAGAGACAGATGTGGATCATAAATATAAATGTATAAGTTAAACTTCAAGGCTAGCCTGACAAAGCAATGAATGAATCCAAGAGTCAGGACTATTTCAGGCTCTTCATTTGATGGAGAGAAGCAACTGTTTAACATTTGAAGTCCTTAAATGTGCTCATTTCCTTGTTGATGCCCTAAATTCCTAGGCCCCTTATGCTCGATCCAGGGCAAGAATTCTCAGCATCTTCTTTCTGCATGTCCATGTTAGGCTACTCATGGCTGGTCATTTCTGCTTTTCAGCCTAGCTGCAGTCAAACCTATAAAATGTCAATCTAAATGGTTTCGTGTTAAAAGAAAAATGATCATCAATGAATATCCTGAGTTCACTTCTAATCTGTTTTAAATTTCAGGTATTTTTAAAGTAATGTGTTTATTGCTACAGATAAAGTCAATGCTTCAACTTGATGCTATGTGGGATCACATTCATTATCAGGAAGAAGAATTTTGTCCTTCTGCTTCCCCAACCTCTGCTTTAGCAACCAGAATGTAAGTATGTCCCCAAGCCCAAAGGTAACGTAGAAGTCCCACTGGACATTGGCACCCTGCTATGTGAGACTCTACGCTATGGTAAGAAACGCATTATAGAGTATTGCCATTATGAAAGGCCACTGCAGGGCCCCACAAATGGAAAAGGCCACTCCAGCAACTTAATTCCATTATGGAATCTCTTAAGAACTGGAAAAAAACAGAATGATGATTTTTGTGATATTGCCATGGTCATGTTGATGGAATCATACCACCTGCTACTTGGCAGTCAAGAACAGGGCCAGCTCAGAGAGAAAGAAATAAAAGCTGAAATACAGCCTGTAAGAATTTGGACTTTAAAGCTGCCAAATTTGGACTTTAAAGCTGCAGAAGAGTTACTGTGTAAGATAATGGCTGTATTGATGTATTGAGCTGAAGCCCAAAGTGAGGGAAGGGTAAGAAAAATTGTGCTCTAGGGTTAATGCCCGGCTTCCCTGGTGGCTCAGTGGTGAAGAATGCACATGCCAATGCAGAAGATGCAAGAGACGCAGATTCGATTCCTGGGTCAGGAAGAGCCCCTAGAAAAGGAAATGGCAATGACTCCATTATTCCTGCATGGGAAATCCTATGGACAGAGGAGCCTGGTGGGCTGTAGTCCATGGGGTCCAAAAGAATCCGACATGGCCGAGCGACTAAACAACAACAGGGTTAATGCGGAAATCCGGAAGACTTAACTGTGTTTGGCAGCTGTGAGTAGGTCCTTTGTGAAATGTCAGTTCTTTTGCCACCTGGTACCACCTGCTCCCAAGTCCTTCAGAAACTTCTGCCTTTTAATGGAAACCTGTAACTCTAAAATGCTGATTCCTCTAGATCTTTAAGAAAGCAAATACTACTGCTTTTGGTTTTTCAAAGGTAGAATGTTCAGTAACTGCCTCTGCACTGTGTTCAAGGCGGGATCAGTCCACTGTGGTTGGGTTGGTTTCCTCAGGGTTCTCACACATGTGATCGTCTACATGGGCTCTAGGACTCCTGGTGGTAGTGTGTGGGTCTGTTAAAAAATGGAGAATGAAAAGAAAGGAAAACTGTTCCAGTTAAAAAAAATTTAATGACTTTTAAAAATGATTTTTAAGAAATATTTATTTATTTGGTTGCATTAGGTCTTAGTTGTGTCATTCAGGCTCTCTAGTTGTGACACACAGGCTTCAGAGCAGGCAGGCTCAGTCACTGCAGCATGTGGGCTTAGCTGCTTCATGGCATGTGGGATCTTAGTCCTCCGACCAGGGATTGAACCTGCCTCCCCTGCATTGCAAGGCGGATTCTTAACCTCTGGACCACCAGAGAAGTTCTTTTATCTACTTTTGAATCTAATGAAACTTATATCTGTCAGCAATATCGATTTTGAGCCTACTGTATGAAGAAGGCTGAGCTGGATTTTGTAAGATTTCTTCTCTATGGAGTTTAGAAGCTAGAACAGTCACTATATTATATATAGCTATTCTGGAAATATTCAAGGGACAAAGGAAAGGAGCTGGTAAATCGCCAGAGAGAACCCATGGAAAAAGCAACCCCAGGGCACTCATTGGAGGCTGATCCCGTATGAATTGGTTACTAGTGCTGTGTAACAAACAGCCCCAAAATGTGATGGCATAAAACAATCATTTTAATATATTCATGGATTACATGTCCTGGCAATCAGTCTCTGCCCACTACTTCCTGCTAGTTTACTACATAGCAGGCTTTTAGAGAGTGAGGACTCAAATGGGTTCATAGGTGATTTGATTTTAGAAAACTGTGGAGATTTACAGAAGGAACTATCTTTGAGCAGCTGTTCTCAGTGCAACATTCAAATCTGTAGAAACATAGCAAGGCTCATGGGATGAACATTTAGAATATTAGTAAATTGATTGGAGATTCCCTAAGTTCTATTTTAGAGGATCAGACCACGTGACTGTGTTTTGTTATCATTATTTTGTGTACTGTGTCCAAAATTACTTTTTATTTTTTTCCAGGTTTTTTTTTAATTGGAGGATAATTGCTTTACAAAGTTGTGTTGGTTTCTGCCATACAACAACGTGAATCAGTCATAAATATAAAAAATAATGAATTAAACAGAGTGAAGTAAGTCAGAAAGAGAAAGAAAAATATTGTATATCAATGCAAACTAGAAAAACATGTACTTCTGCTTCATTGAGTACACTAAAGCCTTTGTGTGGATCACAACAAACTGGAAAATTCTTCAAGAGATGGGAAAGCAGACCACTTTACCTGTCTCCTGAGAAGTCTGTATGCAGGTGAAGAAGCAACAGTTAGAACTGGACATGGAACAATGGACTGGTTCAAAATTGGGAAAGGAATACATCAAGACTGTATATTGTCACCCTGCTTATTTAACTTCTATGCAGAGCACATCATGTGAAATGCCAGGCTGGATGAAGCACAAGCTAGAATCAAGATCACTGGGAGAAACATCAATAACCTCAGATATGCAGATGACACCACCCTTATAGCAGAAAGCAAAGAACTAAAGAGACTCTTGATGAAGGTAAAAGAGGAGACTGAAAAATCTGGCTTAAAACTCAACATTCAAAAAATGAAGATCATGGCATCTGGTCCCATCACTTCATGGCAAATAGATGGGGGAACAATGGAAACAGTGACAGACTTTATTTTCTTGGGCTCTAAAATCACTGCAGATGGTGACTGCAGCCATGAAATGAAAAGATGCTTGCTCCTTGGAAGAAAAGCTATGACCAACCTAGACAGCATATTAGAAAGCAGACAAAGGTCTGCTTTGCCGACAAAGGTCTGTCTAGTCAAAGCTATGGTTTTTCCAGTAGTCATGTATGGATGTGAGAGTTGGACCATAAAGAAGGATGAATGACAAAGAATTGATGCTTTTGAACTGTGGTGTTGGAGAAGACTCTTGAGATTCCCTTGGAATGCCAAGAAATCAAACCAGTCCACCCTAAAGGAAATCAATCCTGAATATTCATTGAAAGGACTTATGCTGAAGCTGAAGCTCCAATACTTTGGCCACCTGATGCAAAGAGCCACCTCATTGGAAAAGACCCTGATGCTGGGAAAGACCGAGGGCAGGAAGAGAAGGTGATGACAGAGGACGAGATGGTTGGATGGCATCACCTACGCAATGGATATGAGTTTGAGCAAGCTCCAGGAGATGGTGAAGGACAGAAAAGCCTGGCCTGGTGCAGTCCATGGGGTCGCAAAGAGCTGGACACGACTGAGCAACTGAACAACAGCAACAACAATTATCCTCTAAGTAAAGATAAAAAATAAAAATCAAAAAAAGCAAAAATACCCATTGGCAAAACAAAACAAACAAAAAAGTGTTCATGCTTTTTGTAAAGTGTTTGTTCTAAGCACATTAAATGTCTTTCGAGGGTTAAAAAATATAACATGTTCATGGGTTATGGAATTCAGACAAGGGTGACTTGTCCCTGCTCCACAAAGCCTTGACCTTTAGCTGGAGAGATCTGGTGCCTGGAGGCAGCGCCGTAGCTGGAGTTAGACTCGCCCCAGAATCACCCTCACTGCCTTGCCGCGCTGGCACCTGGTGGTCTGCGGAAACCCAGCTGGGAATGTCAGTGAGAATCCCTATGCGTGGCTCTCCTTGTGATCTGGGTTTCTCATGATACAGTGGCTTCAGGGAGGTAGCTGCTTACACAGTGACTTAGGTCTCCAGAGGTGAGTGTCCCAGTGAAGGATTATCTTTTATGACCCAACTGCAGGAATCACACATGGTCTCTTCCCCACATTACATTGCAAGTCACATGGTGGAGCAGTTTTGTTTTATTTTGGATGCACTGAGTCTTTGTTGCAGTGTGCAGACTTCTCCAGTTGTGGCATGCGGGCTTAGCTGCAGCATGTGGGATCTTAGTTCCCCAACCAGGGATCAAACCTGGGCCCCCTGCTTTGGGAGTGCAGAGTTTCAGGGAAGTCCCAGTAGTATTGTTTGTTTTCTTTTTTTAAATAAGGTATTCCTTAAAAAAAATTTTTTTTAATTATTTATTTTTGTCTGGGATGGATCTTCACTGCTTTTTGCATAGGCTTTCTCTAGTTGCAGAGAGTGGGGTTACTCTTCCTTATGGTATGCGGGCTTCTCTTGTTTCGGAGCATAGACTTCAGGCTCGCAGGCTTCAGTAGTAGCAGCAGGCAGGCTCTAGGGCTCACAGGCTTCAGTGGTAGGGTTAGGGTTAGTGTTTGCCCAGCTCTGGAGCTTTAGCTCAGTAGTTGTGGTTCATGGGTTTAGTTGCCACGTGGCACGTGGTATCTTCCCAGGCCAGGGATTGAACCTTGGCCCCCTGCATTGGGAGTGCAGAGTCTTAACCACTGTACCACCAGGGAAGTCCCTAGATGCTATCTTGTTCACACAGTTTGTTCATACAGTTGGCTCTTGAGATTACTGAAGGGGAAGCTAGAGAAGGGATCTTGTGATCTCTTAGCTACTTATTCTTCATCTCTACTGCTTTGATCTTTGGAGAGAACCAAGGGGTTAGGCAAGATATTGCTTGATCAAAAGATTTGAAAGGTGTGTTTTGGACTAGAGATGAGTAGAGCAAGGGGATGCCTGGTTTAAGGTCAGTGGCAATATAACTTTGCCAAAGTGACAGGACAAAAGGGGGCTTCTGCAGAGAAGTCTTTCCTGTAGAGAGCTCTTTCCTGTCAAAAACTGCTTATGAGAGGGACCACCCACCCCCTCACAAGATACATCAGACCCCAGAATCTGAGCTGCTACCACAATTCTATATTGAATTCTATATTTTTGATCCAAGTAAAACAATTTCTAGTAGTCATGATTCTTAGAAAGAAATAATGTCTCGACTTTCCTGGTGGTCCAGCGGTCAAGAATCTGTCTGCCAAAGAATCTGTCACTTTGGCAAAGTTATATTGTCACTGACCTTAAACCAGGCATCCCCTTGCTCTACTCATCTCTAGTCCAAAACATACCTTTCAAATCTTTTGATCAAGCAATATCTTGCCTAACCCCTTGGTTCTCTCCAAATCTTCCCTGGTCCAGGAAGATTCCACATGCCGCAGAGCAGCCGAGCCCGTGTACCACAGCTACTGAACCCATGGGCCCTAGAGCCCCTGCTCCGCAGCAAGCGAAGCCACCACAATGAGAAGCCTACACACAACTAGAGTAGACCCTGATCACCGCAAATAGAGAAAGCCTGCCTGCAGCAATGAAGACCCAGCACAACCAAACAACAAAAACAAAAGAATAGATTAATTAATTAAAAAAAGAAACAATGCCCCAAAACAAAAACATAACCCCAAATCTTCTGACTTTTCTCTAAACTCATGACTAAATTCCTTGTGATTAAAAGTATTAAAAGTCCTTGATCAGTGTTGACTATCGTTGTAATCTAATGGGGTTTTGGTATTGTAGTGCATCATTTAAAAAAAAAAGTTTCTGCCTCCTTTTTGCAAACTACTTAATAAAGAGTTAAGAATGAAAAAAAAAAAAAAGAAACAATGCCTCAGAATCTAAATGATAGTTTGTTAATGTGTGCCATACTAACAGTGGTAAAGAAGAGGAAGAAAGAGAATAAAGCCCAATAAAATCAATTTCATAACAGGTTTAGCTCATCTTTCAGTAAAATGTATATAAAAAAATCCAGTCATAGATCAATTTGAAGGAAATTCTTTGAACTGTAAGACCTACCCACACTGAGAAACTTCTAGTCTCAATGACTAGGAAAGAAACCATCAAATTCCCTCAGCTATAATCTAACCTTTCTCATTTTCAAATCAATGAAAGTAACTTTCCCTCTAAAAACTTTGGCCTTCCCAAATTAGCAGAACTAATCTACCTACAGAGTCCAGAGGGTGAACCTCCAATCCTAACACTTACGTGGTAGAGACTTTAAGACAGATCTCACGTAAGAGTAGAAGTTGTATTTAATGAAAATGTAATCTCCCATTGTAATGTAATTACACTCTACTGCTGGCAAAATGCTTTCTCTAAAATGCAATTCAGTTCACACTGATTAAGTTATACTGCCCCATATATTTAAGCCAACAAGATGAAGAGTATAGGATACAGACTAACCATGATATCAACCTTGTGAAGGTCAAAAGAATGACAGACACACTCTCCAGGCTTAGTTTTTAAAAACTGTTCATGTAAGGAGAATACTTGCATGCTTCTACTGAGGGCCTGAATTTGGTCTACAGTTCGGGAAAAGAGGTTGAAGTTGTGTGTGCTGTATTCATTGGTGTTTTGAATGCAAATGTTACTATTTAAACATTGGCCTAAAGTGTGACATTGAGACATCTATGAAGAAAAAAGGAGGAAAAGAACAATTTTTAGCCTAATTTGTGTTATTATTTAGACAGAGTTTCAACTCCAGTGACAAGTCCTCCTTCTTTAAAAATCTTCATTTTACATTAGAGTATAATTGATTAACAATGCTGTGTTAGCTTCCGGTCTACAGGGAAGTGATTCAGTTACATATACAAGTATCTATTCTTTTTAAAGGAGGAGGAAATGGCAGCCCACTCCAGTATTCTTGCCTAGAGAATCCCGTGGACAGAGGAGCCTGGTGGGCTGCTGTCCATGGGGCCGCGCAGAGTCGGACATGACTGAAGCGACTTAGCAGCAGCAGCAACATTCTTTGTAAAATTCTTTTCCCCTTTAGGTTGTTAGATAATATTGAGCAGAGTTCTCTGTGCTATATAGTAGGTCCTTGTTGGTTATCTATTTTAAATGTAGCAGTGTGTATTGGTCAATCCCAAAATACCTAACTATCCCTCCCCTTATTCCCCACCCCTCCACCGTCCCCCCACCACCCATAACCCTAAGTGTGTTCTCTAAGTCTGTGAGTCTGATTCTGTTTTGTAAATAAATTCATTTGTATCATTCTTTTTAGATTCCCATATTTTTTTTCTTTTTCTGACTTACTTCACTTAGTATGGTCATCTCTAGGTCCATTCATGTTGCTGCAAATGTCATTATTTCATTCTTTTTAATAGTTGAGTAGTATTCCATTGTATATACATACCACATCTTCTTTATCCATTCCTCTGTCCACTGACATTTAGGTTGCTTCCATATCTTGGCTACTGTAAATAGCGCTGCAATGAACATTGGGGTACTTGTATCCCTTTGAACCATAGCAACCCATCTGGAAGGGAAGAAATCAAAGTATAAAGAACAACTATTTGTGACCTCTGAGAAGTAAATGATAGATGAACTGGTAGGGAAATCAAACTTGAAGGAGAGGTGGAAGATTGTTTTGTTTTTGCTTTTTTCCCCCGTTTTCTTTCTGGTTTTGGGTCAAGGGAAGCCCCGTCATAGAATAGGTCAACTCTTTTCTGGGGGAGAGTCAAAGAACCAAGAAAAGGGGCCTATATGAACCACAGCATAGAAGAATTCCTGTTTTGCTTTTCCTTTCTCTCTCTCTTTTTTTCTCTCCAGGCCCTGCCCTGAGACCCCCAGCAGCAGACCTATAAAGTGGCAAGGAAAAGCAGCTGGATTTCTAGCCGAAGGACTGAGAAAGGGATCCATGGGAATCAGCAGAGAGAGAAGAGAGTTGGAGAAGGGATCTTCTGAGTCTATGTATGAATAATACATAAATAAATAAATAATAATAAATAATACATAAATAAACGCTTGCCCTTGAATATATATGAATAATACATAAATAAATAAATAATAATAAATAATACATAAATAAATGCTTGCCCTTGAATATATATATATATATAGTTGCTGTTTGTTCATGAATTCATGTTTGACTCTTTGTGACTCCTTTGACTGTAGACTGCCAGGCTCCTCTGTCCATGGGATTTTCAGGCAAGAATACTGGAGTGGGTTGCCATTTCCTTATCCACGGGGAATCTTCCCAACCCAGGGATCGAACTAGACCCTGCTAGTGTCTTCTGCATTAGCAGGTGGATTCTTTACCACTGATCCACCAGGGAAGCCCTGTATCACTTTGCTGTAGTCTTGAAACTAGCACAGCATTGTACATCAGTTATATTTCAATAAGAAACAAATACCTCCCAACTCTCCCCGCAAAAAACAACAAACAAATGAAATAGAAATCACACAGACAGAGTCATTTCTATAGTGCCAATAATATACTCCTACTCCCAAGGGAAAAAATTTAGATCTGCACAAAATCTGTATGTTGGCATTCACAGCAGTGTTACTCATAATCACCAGAGACTGCTCTTCCAATAGCGAATGAATAAACAAATTGTGGAACACAAGTAAATGGAATACTTCAAGATAATGAAAAAACTGAAATATTGACTCAGATGAATCTCAAATGCTTTACGCTGAATGAAAGAAGTCAGACCCGAAAAGTTCTCTGTTGTATGATTCCATTTAGATGACATTCATGCAAAGGCACACTTTAGGGATGAGAAAGGGATTTCCAGGATGTGGGTGGGAGGAAGCACTGACCACAGAGGGTCAGCATGAAGGGATCCTGAGGTGTGGATAGAACTATTCTGCACCTTGATTATGGTGGTGGTTACACAACTATCAAATTGTCAACTCTCATAGAACTATACAGCAAAAATCTTTCACTGCATGCTAATTCAAAATCAGAGAAATGAAAAAATATAGAGAACTTCACATTTATCTGAGTGCAACCTGAACTGTCAGTCCAGTTTCAAAAGATGGTGGGGACTGCAAAAGAGAAGTTCTAAATCAACAAGGACACGGGAGAAAATTTCCTTTCGTCATTGCTTTATTCTGATAAAATAAAGAAGGGAAATTAATGCTCTGTACCATATTATTAAAATACTAATACAGTCAACAGCTGTCGATGGATTTTTTTTTAAAGAAGAGGAGAGGGACATCTCTGGTGGTCCATTGGTTAAAAGAGCAGGTTTTCAATGGAGGGGGCATGGGTTTGATCCCTGGTGGGGGAACTAAGATTCCACATGCTGCCTGGAGAGGCAAAAAAAAAAAAAAAAAAAAAGGCAGAATAAAATAGGATATTTCCTTTCAGAAGAAAAATATTCATGAGGTCAGTAAAGTGATGTCAAGTTTCCTTAAATAACATGTATCATCGATTTCTCCCTCCAGAGTGCATTAAACTTTGGATCGTTCTGGCATCTTTTTCTTTTTTTTTTTTAATTTCAGGAGGGCTACTAAAATCCCTACATTCATTCCCTGTGCCTGAAATAAAAATATAAAAAGCAAAATATAGATCAAGTGCAGAAATAAAATTTCCTTACTGTCAGACATCTCCATCTTCAGCAGGGAATGACAAACACGTCAAAGCATATTTTAGCTGTTTTCTTTGAATGTTGGAGCAGCATTTTGTTTTGAAAACTGTAGATTAGATCGATGTACATCTGTTCAGGGGAGTGTCCTGTATACAAGGCTTTCCAGCAGGAATGACCATGAATTAGTCTGCAACTGTGTCCAATTGTGTGTGAAAACATAAGCCCATTAAATGGCTCAGAACATTAAGAACAAATATTTCTCAATACTTTGTAAACGGGAACATTTGTAAGTACTGCTGCAGCTGCTGCTGCTAAGTCGCTTCAGTCGTGTCTGACGCTGTGCGACCCTACAGATGGTAGCCCACCAGACTCCTCCATCCCTGGGATTCTCCAGGCAAGAATACTGAAGTGGGTTGCCATTTCCTTCTCCAATGTATGCATGCATGCTAAGTCGCTTCAGTCATGTCCAGCTCTGTGCAACCCCATGGACAGCAGCCCACCAGGCTCCTCTGTCCACGGGATTCTCTAGGCAAGAATACTGGAGTGGGTTGCCGTGTCCTTTTATGCTGTAAGTACTGAATATTTTTAAAAATATGTTATACCAATGTCTTTTCAATGCCAAACAAAACCATACAATTTTCTTCAGCAATTTCTCAAAAAGAATTTTTATTCCCATGTGGTGACTCAAAATCTTAATTAGGTGCAAAAACACAACTAAATATCAAGTATAAAAATTCTTTCATAAGGTAAAAATACATCCTTCTGTAATTCAGACTGTGAAATTAATCCATTTTATTAACCTTCAATTATAGGAGCCATAGAATACGCTTATGACCATACTTAACTTCTATTACAAAATTACAAAATCCAGAAATGGGCTTCAGAATTAACTTTCTAAATAATACTGATTTAATTCCTTTAAAAAAAGTTTATTTGTGATAAAACTATGGAGTTGTTTAAAATCTGATATAAGGGAGCCCTATTAGAATCCATTTCTTTTATTCTGGGCATTCTTGTAAATGACAAGTCTGTTCAAAGCCCTCAGTCTGATCCAGCATTGACTGATCCAGCTTGAGTTTGGAGCCTATGAATTAACATGGAAATAATTTCTGCTACATTTATTTAAAATTAACACTAGCTTTAAACCATCTTGAGCATCTCTGTCTGAGTTGGATACAGTTACCTAGAAATGGCAAAAAAAAAAAATCTTTCTTTTTTCAATTTGATAAATATTAGCCATTGGTATCACAGGTGGCACTAGTGGTTAAAGAAGCCACCTGTCAATGCAGGAGATTTAGAGACGTGGGTTCAATCCCTGGGTCATGAAGATCCCCTGGAGGAGGGCATGATGACCCACTCCAGTATTCTTGCCTGGAGAAACCCATGGACAGAGAAGCCCAGGCTACATTCACAAAGAGTCATATGAGTGAAGCCACTCATCATGCAAGCACACACACAGCCATCGGTGTTATTTGGGGCAAACTGCCGTCTGTTTCCTCAGTCTGGGCAGAGATGAGTTTGTGATCCAGATGAGTGTGTGATCCAGACCATAGGAAAGGGTAGAGGCTTGAAAGTCTCTGGTTCCCAGGCAGCCAGCATGGGCACGAAGCACTCGGTGTCACACCTGGGCAGGGAGAGCTCGGCCTGCAGAAACAGAGACATAAATCCTGTGCACCTTAGACCTCAGAACAGGTGCGGGGCAGGTGACTCCTGATGGCCCGGGAGACAGAGCCCTTGATCTCAGGGATGGAACATGAAACTGGGGCCCATCCAGCCCCACCAGTCAGGGGCTGTGATTTCACCGTATTATCCCCAGCTCTGGCCTGCAAAGCCCCCTGTGTTCCCAACCACGAGTCTTTCTCTGTCCACACAGTCCTGGGAGGCCTCATCCAGCCTTGACTTAGTGCACCTGGCTCCTTCCCGCCAAGACCATGCTCCCTTCCATCCCTGCGTTCAGTTCAGTTCAGTCGCTCAGTCATGTCTGACTCTTTGTGACCCCATGGACTGCGGCAATTCCAGTCCAGGCTTCCCTGTCCATTACCAACTCCAGGAGCTTGCTCAAACTCATGTCCATCAAGTCAGTGATGCCATCCAACCATCTCCTCCTCTATCGGCCCCTTGTCCCCCTGCCCTCAATCTTTCCCAGCATCAGAGTCTTTTCTAATGAGTTGGCTCTTTCAATCAGGTGGCCAACATATTGGAACTTCAGCTTTAGCATCAGTCCTTCCAATGAATGCGCAGGACTGATTTCCTTTAGGATGGACTGGTTTGATCTTGCAGATCAAGGGACTCTCAAGGGTCTTCTCCAATACCACAGTTCAAAAGCATCAATTCTTTGGAACTCAGCTTTCTTTACGGTTCAACTCTCACATCCATACATGACTACTGGAAAAACCATAGCTTTGGCTAGATGGACCTTTGTTGGCAAAATTATGTCTCTGCTTTTTAATACGCTGTCAAGATTTGTCATAGCTTTTCTTCCAAGGAGCAAGCATCTTTGCATTTCATGGCTGCAGTCACCATCTGAGGTGATTTTGGAGCCCAAGAAAATAAATTCTCTCACTGTTTCCATTGTTTCCCTCATCTATTTACCATGAAGTGATGGGACCGGATGTCACGATCTTTGTTTTTTTTAATATTGAGTTTTAAGCCAGCCTTTTTGCTCTCCTCTTTCACCTCCATCAAGAGGATCTTTAGTTCTTTGCTTTCTGCCATAGGGGTGGTGTCATCTGCATATCTGAAGTTATTGATATTTCTCCTGGCAATCTTGATTCCAGCTTGTGTTTAATCCAGCCCAGCATTTCACATGATGTACTCTGCATATAAGTTAAATAAGCAGGATGACAGTATAACAGCCTTGACTTACTCTTTTCCCAATTTGGAACCAGTCTGTTGTTCCATATCCAGTAATAACTGTTGCTTCTTGACATGCACACAGATTTCTCAGGAGGCAGGGAAGGTGGTCTGGAATTCCCATCTCTTGAAGAATTTTCCAGTTTGTTGTGATCCACACAGTCAAAGACTTTGATGTAGTCAATAAAGAAGAAGTAGATGTCTTTCTGGAACTCTCTTGCTTTTTGGATGATCCAACGGATGTTGGAAATTTGATCTCTGGTTCCTCTGCCTTTTCTAAATGCAACTTGAATATCTGGAAGTTCTCAGTTCATGTACTGTTGAAGCCTTGCTTGGAGAATTTTGAGCAGTACTTTTCTAGCCTGTGAGATGAGTGCAAATGTGTGGTAGTTTGAACATTCTTCGGCATTGCCTTTCCTTGGAATTGAAATGAAAACTGACCTCTTTCAGACCTGTGATCACTGCGGCATTGGCCCCACCTCTTTTACCTGGGCTATGCCTCTCATCATACCACGCACCACTAACAGATCCTGCTGAGCCTTGGCTCCTTGGCCCAATTGGGTCACTGCCCTCACCCCACCACTCCAGATGCTGCCTAGACTTGGCCAGGTTTTGCCAGGCTCCACTACCCTTACATATATTGACATGCCTCCAGACTGGCCCATTCCAGGTACTGCCCCACCCTGGCTTAAAGAACTCCCATGCCAAGGCATTGGCTGCTGGTGCAGGTGATGGTGGCACCCTCCTGTGGACCCCAAATCTCCCTTCCCAGCTCTGCTTCCAAGGTTGTTCTATGCCTGGTCTTCTCCTGCACTTCCAGGACAAGAAGATCTCATCCTTAGCAAGACTTGAGTGAAACACAGTCTCACACCACCATTATTGGCTTCCTTGACTCACTGGCCCAGCCCAGGTGTTAACCAAACACCTGACAAACGGACCGCCCAGCATGTGGACACACGGACAAGGAAGAAACAGAAACAAAAACTTGCCTTTGGGAAACTTTCCAAAGATATTTACTTTCTGAATAAAAATGATGTACAAACCCATAAAAGCTGGTTGTAGATGGATGAATGAAAATGTGAAACTTAAATAAAATAACTGACAAATTATTAAAGCAGACTCAAATTTAATTGGAAATAGTCTCCTAAGAAACCTGTACATGGGTCAAGAAGAAACAGAACCTAACATGGAACAACTGACTGGATCAAAAGGAGTACATCAAGACTGTATATTGTCACCCACCTTGTTTAATTTGCATGCAGAATATATCATGTGAACTGCTGGGCTGATGAAACTCAAACTGGAATCAAGATTGCCAAGAGAAATACCAACAACGTTAGATATGCAGATGATACCACTTTAATGGCAGAAAGCCAAGAGGAACTAAAGAAAAAGCCTCTTTTTAAAAAATTTATTTATTTTAATTGGACGCTAATTACTTTACAATATTGTAATGGTTTTTAAGAAAGAGCCTCTTGATGAGGGTGAAAGAGGAGAGTGAAAAAGATGGCTTAAAACTCAACATTCAAAAAATAAAGACCATGGCATCCAGTCTCATCACTTCATGGCAAATAGATGGGGAAACAATGGAAACAGAGACAGACTTTATTTTCTTGGTCTCCAAAATCACTGTGAATGGTGACTGCAGCCATAAAATTAAAAGACGTTTGCTCCTAGAAAGAAAAACTATGACAAACCTGGACACTATTGAAAGGCAGAGACATCACTTTGCTAACAAAGGTCTGTATAGTCAAAGCTATGTTTTTCCAGTAGTGACATACAGATGTGGACCATAAGGCTGAGCCCCGAAGAATTTATGCTTTCGAATTGTGGTGCTGGAGAAGACTCTTGAGAGTCCCTAGGACTGCAAGGAGATCAAACCAGTCCATCCTAAAGGAAATCAACACTGAAAATTCACTGGAAGTACTGATGCTGAAGCTTCAATACATTGGCCACCTGATGAGAAGAGTCAATGCATTAGAAAAGACCCTGATGCTGGGAAAGACTGAAGGCAAAAGGAGAAAGGGGCAGCAGAAGATGAGATGATTAGACAACATCACTGACTCAATGAACATGACTTTGAGCAAAGTCCAGGAGATAGTGAAGGACAGGGGGAGCCTGGCTGGCTGGGCAAAGAGTTGGACATGTCTTAATGACTCAACAACAGCAATAATAAGTGGAGAAATTACAACTGGTGACGAACAAGCTATGGTGAGCGGAGACATAGGACAGTCCAAAGAGACAAAAGGAAGGTTAGCTTTTATTAGGTTTTAGGAGGAAATAGTGGAGGTTTGCTTTGAATAACAGTTCACTGGTGAAAAAAAAAAATTGAGATTGTGAGGGTTTCTCATTGGCTGCAATTGGACTGGGGCAGGGAGGGATCTTTCTTTCTCTTTAACAAGAGATGAAATCCCTATGTGAAAATGTCCTTTCTTGTCAAAATAATTCTTCTTCTGTCTTTCTTTTGGTTATGTGGTTTGCCATGAGTTGGTACCCATATGAGAGCTCTTCATTCAGGGCTTCCTGACTCCATTTCAAATGAGGTTTCATTTCCGCAGATGAACTAATGGGTAAATGGATGGTGGATGGGTGGGTGGGTGAGTAAAAATGTGTGGGTAAATGAATGAATGAATGAATGAATGAATGGTGAGTGGGTGGATAGATGGATTAATGGGTGGGGGGATGGATGAATGGTAGATGAATGGATGGTGAATGAATGGATGGTGGATGAGTGGATGGTGGATGGATGGTGGATGAGTGGATGGTGAATAGATAAATAGATGAAGTGTAGATATATGTTTGCAATGTTGGATGAGTAGGTGGATGGAAAGATGAATAGAGAGGTAGATGGATAGGTGGTGGGTGGGTGGGTGGGAGGATGGGTGGATGGATAGCAGATAGATGGGTGAGTAGATGAATGGGTGGGTAAATGAATGGATAGATTATGGGTCAGTCAGTTCAGTCACTCAGTCATGTCCGACTCTTTGCGACCCCCTGAATCGCAGCACACAAGGCCTCCCTGTCCATCCCCAACTCCCGGAGTCTACCCAACCCCATGCCCATCGAGTCAGTGATGCCATCCAGCCATCTCATCCTCTGTCATCCCCTTCTCTTCCTGCCCTCAATCTTTCCCAACATCTGGGTCTTTTCCAATGAGTCAACTCTTTGCATCAGGTGGCCAAAGTATTGGAGTTTCAGCTTCAGCATCAGTCCTTCCAATGAATACCCAGAACTGATCTCCTTTAGGATGGACTGGTTGGATCTCCTTGCAGTCCAAGGGACTCTCAAGAATCTTCTCCAACACCATAGTTCAAAAGCATCAATTTTTCTGTGCTAGGCTTTCTTCACAATCCAACTCTCACATCCATACATGACCACTGGAAAAACCATAGCCTTGACCAGACAGACCTTTGTTGGCAAAGTAATGTCTCTGCTTTTTAATATGCTATCTAGGTTGGTCATAACTTTCCTTCCAAGGAGTAAGCGTCTTTTAATTTCATGGCTGCAATCACCATCTGCAGTGATTTTGGAGCCCAAAAAAATAAAGTCAGCCACTGTTTCCACTGTTTCCCCATCTATTTCCTATGAGGTGATGGGACCAGACGCCATGATCTTAGTTTTCTGAATGTTGAGCTTTAAGCCAACTCTTTCACTCTCATCTTTCGCTTTCATCAAGAGGCTTTTTAGTTCCTCTTCACTTTCTGCCATAAGGGTGGTGTCACCAGCATATCTGAGGTTATTGATATTTCTCCCGGCAATCTCGATTCCAGCTTGTGCTTCATCCAGCCCAGCGTTTCTCATGATATACTCTGCATCTAAGTTAAATAAGCAGGGTGACAATACACAGCCTTGACATACTCCTTTTCCTATTTGGAACCAGTCTGTTGTTCCATGTCCAGTTCTAACTGTTGCTTCCTGACCTGCATACAGATTTCTCAAGAGGCAGGTCAGGTGGTCTGGTATTCCCATCTCTTGAAGAATTTTCCACACTTTATTGTGATCCAGGCAGTCGAAGGCTTTGGCATAGTCAATAAAGCAGAAATAGATGTTTTTCTGGAACTCTCTTGCTTTTTTGATGATCCAGTGGATATTGGCAATTTGATCTCTGGTTCCTCTGCCTTTTCTAAAGCCAGCTTGAACATCTGGAAGTTCATGGTTCATGTATTGCTAAAGCCTGGCTTGGAGAATTTTGAGCATTACTTTACTAGCATGTGAGACGAGTGCAATTGTGCGATAGTTTGAGCATTCTTTGGGATTGCCTTTCTTTGGGATTGGAATGAAAACTGACCTTTTCCAGTGCTGTGGCCACTGCTGAGTTTTCCAAATTTGCTGGCATATTGAGTGCAGCACTTTCACAGCATCATCTTTCAGGATTTGAAATAGCTCAGCTGATTATGGGTAGGTGGGTGGATTGATGGTTGAAGTGTATATGGTTTGATGGTTTGATGGGTGGATGGATGGTGGATGGCAACTATTCCTAATTGTCTTTTTTAAAATTTTATTTATTTTTAATTGAAGGATAACTGTTTATAGAATTTTGTTGTTTTCTGTCAAATATCAGCATGAATCTGCCGTAGGTGTACACATGTCCCTCCCTCTTGAGCCTCCCTCCCATCTCCCACCCCACCCCACCCCTCCAGGTTGATACAGAGCCCCTGTTTGAGTTCTCTGCATCACACAGCACATTCCCCTTGGCTGTCTGTTTTACATGCAGCAATGTAAGTTTCCAAGTTACTCCCCATATATCTCACCCTCTCCTCCCCCTCCCCCAGGTCCATCAGTCTTTTCTCCATGCTGCCATGCAAATAAATTCATCGGTACCACCTTTCTAGATTCCACATATATGTATTAGTATATGATATTTATTTTTCTCTTTCTGACTTACTTCACTCAGTATAATAGGCTCTAGGTTCATCCATCTCATTAGAACTGACTCAAATGTGTTCCTTTTTATGACTAATATTCCATTGTGTATATGTACCACAACTTCTTTATTCATTCATGTGTCGATGGACATCTAGGTTGCTTCCATGTCCTAGCTATTGTAACTAGAGCTGCAATGAACATTGGGATACATGTGTCTTTTTCAATTTTGGTTTCCTCAGGGTATATGCCTAGGAGTGCGATTGCTGGGTCATATCCTAATTGTCTTTTGAAGAGTGGCCCCAAGGATCAGTGGAGCATACCATTAGGAAAAAAAATAGGTGTGTTTTGGTCAGTCATGTCTTTATCATACAAATATGTGCTTTAACTAATGGCCAACAAATATTTATTGAGCACCTGCTGTGTTCCAGGCAGTGAGACTACAGGAATGAACAAAATTGACAGCCTGCCTTTTTATGGAGCTTACAGACACTAAATAAACCCTGTTGGAGGGCTGTGGAGAAAAGCCATCATGGGGTGAGGGGCACAGGAGGAGAGGGAAGGTCCTAAGGCAGCCTTTGTTGAAATGCATTCCTGCTTGTAAACCATTGAGTGTCCATCATAGAGAGAGCAACCATATTACATGTTGAATGAAATGAGTACATGGATGAATGGCAGGAAGAAATGGACCATGGGGTAGCCTGGCCCTCACAGCTGGGCATTGGTGTTCTTCCACTGAACATTGATGATTTCATGGGACACCATCAGACAAGGGTACCCTGTGTCCATGCTGGACCAAGGCAAAAACAAGAGCACTCCAAAGTCACATCTCCTCAGACAAAAGCAGGAATATTATAGGAACCACAAAAATGGTCTGATGTCTCTTATCCTGACTAACATAATAGATGGCTGCTGCTTTTCCAGTTATAAGTTAGTCTCCCAATCTTCTGGATGAGAATTAATAAAACATCTGCTTCCCCAGTGGTACAGTGGATAAGAATCCACCTTCCAATGCAGGGGACAGCAGTTCAATCCCTAGTCTGGGAAGATCTCACACACCTCGGAGCAACTAAGCCTGTGCACCACAACTACTGAAACCTGAACGCCGTAAAGCCAGTGCTCCACAAGAGAAGCCACCACAATGAGAAGCCTCTGAACCACGAGGAAGAGTAGCCTCTGCTTGCTGCAACTAGAGAAAGCCTGCACCTAGCACTGAAGACCCAGTGCAGCCAAAAATAAATAAGTAAAAGAATTAGTAAGATATCAAAGTACAAATTCATCACTGCTTCCTGACAGCATCCAACCCCGCTCAAGCCTTGATTCCTTGGACACCACCTCCTCATCACCCAAGTCAAATCCTTAAAGTCCTTTCTAATTCCTCTTGTTTCTCATGATGTAGGGTTCTATGGAACAATTAAAATAACCTGTTTTCTGGCTGCAGGTGTGTTCTTGTTGGTTGTTTAAAAGAAGACATTGACAGTCAAGAAGCAATCAAAAGGAAATTATTTGAACTGATACAATAGTTCAATATTCTGTGGTTTTTGAAACTTGAGAGATCCTCTCCTCGCCCCCACTCCCTACTGTCTTTACACTGGAAGACCTGGATAAGCTAAATTCTCTGATCTCAGAAAAAGCCTCCAGGAAACACAAGAAGAACTTTGGAGATCAAAGTTTAGTTACTGTTCCAGGGAACAAGAGGGCTTTCTTGACTGAAAAATCCAGTACCCCTGTGAATCAGGGATTCTGAGGACTTGTACAAAATTTGGTTTTAATGATTTGATTTGAAATGCAATGGAAGTATCAACAGTATAGCCAGCCTTCCGTTTTATGTGAGTTAAGGATGGAAAGTAAAAATAATAATCATTAAATAAAGTCACCCAGTTGACCCAGCTCATTTTAACACCAATTCTCTTCATCAACCCATCATCTCTGAATCTTTTCTGAACTTTTCATTTCTGTTCAACTTCACACCCTGCTCTCAGTCGTGATTAATATTCTCTAGCTGAAATTCTCCTCTAATATCAGAAATATGACAAAAATGCTGGCGGAAGCCCTTTGGGCATCATTCAGGTGACACTTGAGTCATTCTCCTGAACCTCTCTGAAATGAGCTTCTTGTGTAATTGGATGAATCAAATCAATAAATAGAGCAGATATTTATCCATCACCCTTCCTCTTCCGCCATCACTTGCGGGGCGTGACGCATGCCCTAGTGGATTAAATCCAGACCCAGAGTGTCATAACTTTGGCAGCTCATCCTTCTTTGAGAAATGGTTTTCTAGGTCACAGGATGGAGATGGACATCTCTGCTAGAAAAATGATGCCCCAAAGAGAAGCACCAGCCCATCTGTCACTGCCCAGAAGGTCCCACAGAAATTCATCATTTTTCAGACAGACGCATGGACTTGTTTTTCAAAGTACTTTACAAAAACGTCTAGGCCTGTTGAATTGTGCTCTTGTCATTGGGAATATAGCCATTTTCTCATGTGGTCACCCCCGTTGCAGGGAAGGGGTGGGCAAGTCATACTGGTGCAATTCCATTAAGCCAGTTCTCTTTGGTACTCTGCAGTGGATGGACCCCTGAGGCCCAGGGTTCCCCTAGAAAGAGATTCTCCACATACTCCCCACCTTCCAGCAATGTCAGGAGTGGGACATTCGAGAGGTGTCACATACAGAGAACCAGCTCAGCCAGATCTGGGTTCCCATGATAGGCACAGTGCTGACCAGTTGGGAACTTGGGCAGTCCCACTTCCATTATCTGAAAAGCAGGAGTGTCACTGTGGCTCTGTACCTCCTTCCTGGACACCTGGTCATGTGCTGCCCACAATGCACAGAGCCTGGGACACCAGCATAAACCTTGGCATTGTTTTTATTATCCCTCTTATAGAGAAAGTGCCAAGCTTCCCCAGTCTGTTAGAGATGTGGGCCTGCTGACTGTCACTGGGAGGCTTGTCCCCAAGCTCAGGGACTCTGCTGGTCTGGCTAGGCCCTGGCTTCCCCCAGAGTAATGTCCATACTCCCATGAAGGAGCCAGCCACTCACATGCTGCCTCAACAGATGCTGGTGGAATAATGTAAGATTGCTTCCTCTGAGTCTGGAAATTAGATGTACAAAGTTCAATATAATCCTCCTGCAACTGGATGGGGTTCATTCCTGGGCTTGATAAAATGTGTACCCACAAGGGAGAAGCAGCTCCCCATCTGCAGTAAATCAGTTGAGGGTATTAACATACTCAGTCTGCTGTCAAAGTAGAGATGGGTACACACTGGGTGATGCTCAGTCAGAAGCATGCATGCATGTGCAGTCACTCCAGTTGTGTCCAACTCTTTGTGACCTCATGGACTGTAGCCCACCAGGCTCCTCTGTCCATGGAATTCTCCTGGCAGGAATACTGGAGTGAGTTGTCATGCCCTCCTCCAAGGGATCTTCCGGATCCAGGGAGCAAACCCGCAATTCCTGCATTGCAGGCAGATTCTTTACCACTCAGCCATTGGGGAAGCCCCAGTCTGGAAGACCGCTTTGTTAATAAACCCACTGAACACAAAAAAGCATGAGGAAGACTACTCTTAGGAGACTAGTTGGCAGGTCTATAAGTTTGTTTTCAGATCGTGGAAGCTATTGTACTGGGAAGAAGCAAAATTTTGGACAGCTGGGTTATTTTGTGCTAATTTCTCTTCTAAATTTTTTTCCTGGCTATGATTCAATAAATCTTTCCTATAATCAACCAATATCCACTTGTGTTAAGTTCTTCATATTTTGAGGGTCTCCCCATTTTTTCACAACAGGAATTGATGATGTGTTTTGAACTTCATCTGATCATTGCTGCCAGAACTCTGATTCTGTGTCTGGCACTGTGGTCAGCCCTGAAGATGAAGATGATCTGTGGGATTCAATGGGATGACACATGAAAGCTCTGGCAGGTGCCTGGCATCGTTGACCAATACCTTCCATACACGTCTAGGATGCCCTGGACTGGGTTGTTTAAACAACAGATGCTTACTTACAATTCTGGAAGCTGGAAATTTAAGAAGGATGTCAGTTTGGCCAGGTTCAGATGAGGGCTCTTTTCCTGATTTGCAGGCGGCCACCTTCTTGCTGTGTCCTTACATGGTAGAGAGATATCATCTCTCTCATGTTTCTTTTCAGAAGGGCACTAGTTGCATTCATGAGAGCTCCATTCTCATGACCTAATCACCTCCCCCAAAGGTCCCACCTCCCAACACCATCACCTTGGAGGTTAGGGCTTCAACATATGGATTTGAGGGGCACAAGTGTTCATGTCACAGTTGAGTACATTACTTGATACTTCTTTTTCCCATGGGCTCCTGGAGGGGGGAAGCAAGCACAGGGGGCCTTCAGGCTGGGTCTTAGGAATAAGTTTGATGTCTACAAGGCAAAGAGCATCATGAGCAAAGAAGAAACTGTAGAGACACAGGACGGTGTCCATCCAGAGGTCGGTTCTAAGTAGCTCATGTTGTGGGAGGTGGTCCCAAGAGTTGGGGGAAAACCAGATTAGGAGCGGGCTGGAGCCTCCCTTGAAAGGGAAGGAGTGGGCTTTCTCCTGAGAGCCCTATCCCACAAGCATTTGGCTTCCTGATTCTGTTCCTTTGCTCCTGGTGCTCCAGAAATTCCTGCTGGGGGGCTGAATGGAAGCACTTCCAAACCAGCCTCACATCTTATTTCCTGTTCACTCTGAGCTGAGACGGGCTCTGGAGACAGATGTCTTCTACATTGGGCAAGCGGACGGTGGCCAGTGCAGTAAGTGGGTAGTTTGCAATAGTTCCTCTCCTGAAAAGTGGGGTTTCTCTCTGCTCTTGTTACAGGTTGAATTGTGTACCACCTTCCTGCCCCCCCCTCCTGATTTATAAGTTGAAGTCCTAAACCGAGGACCTTAGAATGTGATGTATTTGGAGCCAGAGTCTTTACAGAGATGGTTAAGGTTAAATGAGGTCATATGGGTGGGTTTGAATCCAGTGGGATGTGTGTCCTTACAAGAAGAGATCAGGATACAGACCCACACAGAGGAAAGACCTTGTGAAGACACAGGGAGAAGGTGGACATCTACACACACCAAGGAGGGAGGCCTCAGACATAAGCATCTCTGTGGACAACTTGGTCTTGAACTTCCAGCCTCCAGGACTGTGAAACAATACATTTCTGTTGTGTAAACACCCCAGCAAACTATTACAGGACCCTTTGAAGGTAGGCTGGCTAGGCTTAGATGAAACGAATTTGGTGTAAGTTACCTTGAGGGCTTCCAAGTCAGGTTGCGGTCTCAAGAGCCCCAAAGCTTTCACTCTTGCCCTTGTGCTACCCTGAAACACCTCACACTGCCCTGAGACACTGTGTGAAGGCTTCAGGACCAGGCGGATGAGCAGGTGGAGAGGGAGCCCTGGCTGCCAGCCAGTACCAGCCCCCAGCCAGGTATATGAGGTCCTCTTAGAAGCTAGGGCAATGTGAGTGACCAGAACAACACCAGCAGACTCCTCACCCTCTGTGAACAATGCAGTCCAAATTGCTGACCCCCATACTCAGGAGCCAATAAAATGGTGTTGTCTTAAGCTGTTAAATTTTGGGGTGATATCTTGCACAGTAACAAATGACTGAGACGATAAACTTCAGCTGGGATAATAAACACAGAACTCATGCACCAAGTGAAAGGATTTCCAAAAATTCACTCATTCAGCAAATTGTGTTTGAGATCCAGTGTGTGTGTGAAAGCCTCTGTTCTAGGGACTTGGGATACATTGGTGAGCAAAACAGAGTCCTTGCCTTCATAATATTGCTAATAAATAGAATAAGTAAATAAGATATGATTAGTGAAAACACATTAAAGAGCCTGGGTAAGGGGATAGGTGATACAGGGGGAGGAAAGGGCAGGGTTTCATTTTAAACAAAGATTGTCAGGCAGGACCCATGAGCAGATGCAAAGTTGCTTTTTTTTTTTTTTTGGCTGCAGTTGGTTTTGTTGTGCACAGGTTTTCTCTAGTTGCAGCAAGCAGGGTTACTGTCTAGTTAAGGTTCAAAGCCTCAGTAGTTGCAGCTCATGGCCTCTAGATGGGGGGGCTCAGTGATCGTGGCCCACGGGCTTAGTTGCCCTGTGGCGTGTGGAATCTTCCCATGGACTAGAGATTGAACCCATGTTCCCTGCATTGGCAGGCCGATTCTCAACCTCTGGACCACTAGAGAAGTCCAAATTTTTAAAATAATATCTTTTCAATCAGGCATAGGAACTATTTTCTTTTTTGTTTCAAAAAAAAATGCTCTCTCTCTTTTTTAAAGAGCTGTTATTATTCTGTTTATTTTTGGCTGGGCTGGGTCTTCATTGCTGCACAGGCTTTTCTCTAGTTGTAGCGAACAGGGGCTGCTCTAGTTGCAGAGTGCGGGTTTCTCACTGTGGTGGTTTTTCTTGTTGTGGAGCACAGGCTCTAGGACACACGGGTTCAGTAGTTGTGGTTCCCCAGCTCTAGGGCGCAGGCTCAATAGTTGTGGTGCATGGGCTTAGTTGCATGTGGGATCTTCCTGGATCAGGGATGGAACCCATGTCCCTGGCATTGGTAGGCAAATTCTTATCCACTGAGCTACCAGGGAAGTCCTCTATTTTTTAAAAAAGAAAATTTATTTGGCTGTGTGGGGTCCCAGTTTCTTCATGTGGAATCTTAGTTCCCCAACCAAGGATCAAACTCACATCCCTTGCTTTGCAAGGTGAGTACTTAACAACTGGGCCACCAGGGAAGTCCCAGAGACTCAACCTTGATGAATGAGTTGGCCATGTAGATATCTGGGGTGAGCATTTCAGGCAGAGGGAGCAGCCAGTGCCAAGTCCCTGAGGTAGAAGCCTTCCTGGAGGACAGTGAGCAAGGCAGAGGACCATGGGAGAGGAGGGATGGCCCACTGAGCCATTGTAAAGACTTTTCTCAGAATGGAGTTTTTGTGTTTTTTTAAAAAAAATAAACCAGTATTTGGGTGAGTGACATCCAAGGGAAGCCTGAAGTCCAGAACTGGCTGCTTACCACCAAGACCTGAACAACTCTTCTTGCTGTCAAAAGTTCTCCACACACACCTGCTGCAAGCTGTGCACAGTTGTGCCCATGGGTCCTCCTGATTCTATCCTGTTCCCCAGGAAGGGGGCTTTGTGTGGCCAGTAGAGGTGGGATGGGGCAGTGGTCACACACCAGGCACTCTGCTTTGCAGCCTAGGTCACCATATGAAGACACCATGTGAGGTCATAGTCACTAAGAAGGCCCCCTGTGACACCGCCCTTCTCTAACCATTTGTCTCCTGACCTTGGGGACTCATCGGCTGCTGCTGCTGTTTCTCTGCCCGCCCCGCCCCCACCCCCTCTGCTCCACACACACACAGCAAGATAAAGAGCTCCTCATTCATGGTCTCTGCTTCTTTCCCCTCATTCTCACTTGAACCTATTCCTATTGTCGTTTCAACCCTCGAAGCCACCAAAACTGCTCCAGTCAAAATTGTTAGATCTGTGTTGCTCCCTGGATCCCCTAGTCATTCCTCATCCGCAGTCTTTGATGTGGTCTATCCCTCCCTCCTTCTAGAAACGCTGACTTCGTCAGGCCTCTTCCTTGATCTCTTCTCCCTCACTCCCCCTGCCCCCTGTGGACCCTCTGCTAGCTCCTCCAGTCTCCCCGTGGGGCTCCTGGCCCTGCACCCTCCTCTCTTTTCTCCATCTTCACTTCCTTGGTGATTCATGCACCTGATGCCTTTAGATACCATCTGATGACCCCCATATTTTACCTGCAGCCCAGGTCCTCCTCCTGGACCCCACGTGCATCCAGACACCCTCCTGTCCTCTTCTCTGGGAGTCTAAGAAGTACCCTCAAATTAACATATCCAAATCACTCTGGACATCCCCTGCAGACCTGCTCCTGCATTTTAATTGCAGGTGATGTCACCCTTCCAGGTTGTCAGGCCAATAACTTTGGGGTCATCCTCGACGTATCCTCTCACCTCCACTTCACCAGCAAGTCTCGTTGGCTCTTCCTTCAAAATAGTTGCAGAGTCTGTTCTTTCTCACCATCCCTAGTTCCCATCTCTACTGAGTGGTCCCCACACCACTTTTACCCTGTCCCCCTTGCAGTCTCCTCCCCACACAGTGGCCAGAGTAAGCCTTTTAAAAAGTAATTCACAGGGACTTCCCTGGTGGTACTGTGGTTAAGAATCCACCTTGCAATGCAGGAGATGAGGGTTCAGTCCTTAGTCGGGGAACTAAGATTCCACATGTGGCTGAGCAAATAAATCTACCTGCCACAACTAAAGAATCAGAGCACCGCCTCAGAAGGTCTCGCATGATGCAACAAAGACCCTGCCTGTGTGCTGCCACTAAGACCCGATGCAGCCAAATAAATAAAGTAATTACATTGTGCCATATTTTTGCTCCAAATGAATTTCCTGTTCTACTCACTTTAAGGGGGACTTCCCTGGTGGCTCAGATGGTAAAACTGCAAGAGCTTGCAATGCAGGAGACCGAAATTTGATCCCTGGGTTGGGAAGATCCCCAGAGAAGGGAATGGCTACCACTCCAGTATTCTTGCCTGGAGAATCCCATGGACAGAGCAGCCTGGCAAGCTACCGTCCATGGGGTTGCAAGCAGTAGGACACAGCTGAAGACTAAACACTTTCACTCACTTTAAAACAGCAAGTCTTTAAGAGCCTAGATCTGTCCTTCTACCATCTTTCTGTCCTCAGCTCCCACTTTCTCCCCCTTGACCACTCTGCTTGAGCCACACTGAATTCCTGCATGTGGCTCAAACAGGCGTAGCCCAGTCCTACCCCCAGGGCCTTTGCCCTTGCTATTCCCATGGCCTGGAACATTCTTCTTCTCAGATGGCCAAATGACATGCAGCTCATGCCTTCTATGCTGACCCCCTGTACAGAGTACATCTATATATAGTCAACATCACCCTCCAAAGCGTACATCCTTCTTCATGACACTTGTCATCACCTGGTGTAAACTGAGGCTTTGTTTATTTTTATAACACCAATATCTTGACCAGCACCTGGCACATCCTAGGTGTTCAATAAATATTGTTGAATGAACAAGGGAATGGCATGACTCCCTTGTTTAAAGCCCTCATTGTATCCTCATGGTTATTAAAGTGAAGTGAAATGAAAGTCACTTAGTCATATCTGACTCTTTGTGACCCCATGGGTTATACAGTCCATGGAATTCTCTAGGCCAGAATACTGGAGTGGGTAACCGTTCCCTTCTCCAGGGCATCTTCCTAACCCAGGAATTGAACCCAGGTCTCCCACATTGCAGGTGGATTCTTTACCAGTTGAGCAACAAAGGAAGACCAAGAATACTAGAGTGAGTAGCCTATCCCTTCTCCAGCAGATCTTCCCAACCCAGGAATCGAACCGGGGTCTCCTGCATTGCAGGAGGATTTTTTACCAACTGAGCTATCAGGATTACTAAAGGATAATCCACATTTATTGACGCGGGGATGTGATCCAGTCCTGTTGATCTCTCTGGTCTTTGCTAGCTGTGCCCAGGGTTTGCAAACATGTGAGGCACACCCTCTAGGCCCTGGTTTAGGCTGGTCTCTCACCCGTACCTTGCTCACCTCTCCTGCAAAGCCCTCCTGATTCTCCTGGGAGGCCTTTGATTCCCACCATTTATTGTTGTTGTGGAATTGACAAGGGAGGCATTCAGTAACTGTTTACAAGAAATGGTTGCATGCATGCATGTGTGCTCAGCTGCTCAGTTGTGCCCTACTCTTTGTGGCCCCATGGACTATAGCCTGACCGGTTCCTCTGTACACAGGATTTTTTTTCTTTTAACAGGCAAGAATGCTGGAATGTTTTGCCATTTCCTCCTCCAGGAGATTTCCCCATCCAGGGACAGAACCTGTATCTCTTGTATCTCCTGCATTGGCATGTTTTTTTACCTCCATGCCACCTGGGAATATAAATTGTTGTTGCTGTTGGTCAGTCACTAAATCATGTCTGACTCTGCAACCCCATGGACTGCAGCACATCAGACTTCCCTGTCCTTCACTATCTCCTGGACTTTGATCAAACACATGTCCACTGAGTCAGAGATACAAATTAAACCTACAACTAACATAGATGAGGGTAAATATAGAATTTTAATTAGAATAAAATTAATCTATCTCTGAGCATATGACACAATGTTTTAACTTTTTCTTGCTGTTTTTATTGTTATTATTTGGCTGTACCTCTAGGCATATAGGATTTTAGTTCCCCAACCAGGGATTGAGTCCATGCTCCTGCATTGAAAGCATGCCATAACTGCTGGACAACCAGGCAAGTCCTGACCTATGATTTGTACATAAATAGAAATAAGAGTGGACCCCATGACATCTGAAACTTCAGATGGATGTCTGATTCTAAACTTCCACAAACCAACGTCGGCCTAAAAAGCAGCATGATATAGCAGTATTTGAAGGGCACAAGCACATTCCTATTGGATCATCCTAAATTAGGAGTTAGTCATCGCCAAGAAAGAACTGAACAGGCTTGAAACTTCTGGCAAAGTCACTTGCCATCAATTTCTCCTCATTGAGCTCTCACAACCGGGGACAATCACTATAAATGCTACATTCAGAAGTTCTGCTCACATGATAAAAAGGTAAAGAAGGAGCAGAGATGGTGAACTTAGATCAGCTTCAAGACAAGGATTAAAAGGAGGTTTTTGACTTTGTGCTCTATGGGTCCAAGTCACCCAAAACATGTCCTATTAACTGTTCGCTTCTATGTGACACAAAAGCAACATCCTTCTGGTTAATAAAGGGGATTTGCAACTAATAGAAGGCGTCCCACTGGTGATGATCAAACCAGTCAATACTAAAGGAAATCAACCCTGAATATTCATTGGAAGGACTGATGCTGAAGCTAAAGCTCCAATATTTTGGCCACTTGATGTGAAGAGCTGACTCATTGGAAAAGACCCTGATACTGGGAAAGATTGAGGGCAGGAGGAGAAGGGAGTGACAAAGGATAAGATGGTTGGATGGTTTCACTGACTCGATGGACATGAGTTTGAGCAAGCTCCGGGAGATAATGAAGGACAGGGGAGCCTGGTGTGCTGCAGTCCATGGGGTCACAAAGAGTCAGACATGACTTAGCAACTGAACAACAACAATAACATGGGTTATGAAAGGTGGTCGTTGTTCACACGTGTTCATGAATGTGAAATTGTGATGCCTAGCACAGGGACTGTTAGGACTGAGTGGCATGCTTAGGACATTTCTGGGACAAGGTGACATTGTCATTGACAGTCTGTTGAAGGAAAGAGGCTAATTTTCTTTTAAGCTTAAGCTTGAGTAGTAACTCAATTAGGCCAGGCTGTAAAAATCATCACTAATAACTGTCAGAAGTACCCCTGAGTCACCAGAGAATGACAAACTTGGCAGACAGCCTCTTCCACAGAGGAGAGGAACAGTCTGGTGTTTCCCCCTCTCTAAAAGCCCTCAAGGGGTGCCAACAAGCCCCTAGTCTCAGCTTGCATGCTTCTCATCTCTCGGAAGGAATTTACTTCATGAGTTCCTACATATACACACACATGCATGTATGCACACACATCATACATATATACTGTGTAATACATATATACTATATATACTTTTTATATATTTTTTTACATCTATGTGCAAAATAGCATTTTAAGAAAAGAAAAAAATCTTTATCCTCACACAACTATTTTCAATTTTATATTATATATTTTTATATACATAACAGTTCTTATCCAGAGTCACCTTTTTTACATAGTGTCAATCATCTGATATTCTAATTCTTTAAACTGGGAAAGGAGAACATCAAGGCTGTATTTTGTCACCCTGCTTATTTAACTTATAGGCAGAGTACATCATGCAAAATGTCAAGCTGGATGAAGCAAAAGCTGGAATTAAGATTGTCAGGAGAAATATCAATAACTTCATATATACAGATAACACCACCCTTATGACAGAAAGTGAAGAACTAAAGAGCCTCTTGATGAAGGTGAAAGAGGAGAGTGAAAAAGCTGGCTTAAAACTCAACATTCAAAAACTGAAGATCATGGCATCCTGTCCCATCACTTCATGGCAAGTAGATGGGGAAACAGTGGAAACAGTGACAGACTTTATTTTCCTGGGCTCCAAAATCACTGCAGATGGTGACTGCAGCCACGAAATTAAAAGACGCTTGCTCCTTGGAAGAAAAAGTTGTGACAAACCTAGACTCAGAGGCTGTCATGTCTGACTCTTTGTGACCCCATGAACTATACAGTCCATGGAATTCTCTAGGCCAGAATACTGGAGTGGGTAAGCTTTCCCTTCTCCAGGGGATCTTCCCAACCCAGGGATCAAACCCAGGTCTCCCATATTGCAGGTGGATTCTTTACCAGCTGAGCGACAAGGGAAGCCCACAAACCTAGACAGCATATTAAAAAGCAGAGACATTACTTGGCTGACAAAGGTCTCTCTAGTCAAAGCTTTGGTTTTTCCAGTAGCCATGTATGGATGTGAGAGTTGGACCATAAAGAAAGCTGAACACCAAAGAATTGATGCTTTTGAACTGGGGTGTTGGAGAAGACTCTTGAAAGTCCCTTGGACTGCAAGGAGATCAAACCAGTCAATCCTAAAGGAATCAGTCCTGAATATTCATTGGAAGGACTGATGCTGAAGCTGTAGCTCCAATACTTTGGCTACCTGATGCAAAGAACTGACTCATTGGAAAAGACCCCGATTGCTGGGAAAGATTGAAGGCAGGAGGAGAAGGGGATGACAGATGAAATGGTTGGATGGCATCACCTACTCAACGGACATGAGTTTGATCAAGCTCCAGGAGTTGGTGATGGACAGGGAAGCCTGGCATGCTGCAGTTCATGGGATAACAAAGAGTCGGACACAACTGAGTGACTGAACAACAATATTATTGTATTGCCCAAGTCCTATAATCTTTTAGTTACTATTTTAATGATTACTAAAATCTCATGTTTATAACCTCTTTCAGCTACTAATTCAGTCGCTTGTGTTGGGCATTTGGGCCAGGAATGGGGGCATGTAGGTTGAGTTATGGGGCTTCCCTGGTGGCTCAGTGGTAGAGAACCCACCTGCCAATGCAGGAGAAGTGGATTCAATTCCTGGGTCAAGAAGATCACCTGGAAGAGGAAATGGCAACCTGCTCCAGTCTTCTTACCTGGGAGATCCTATGGCTCCCAGAGAAGCCTGGAAGGGCTATAGTCCATGGGGTTGCAAAAGAGTCGGACACAACTTAGTGACTGAACAACAACAGGTTGAGTTATGCTGTGGATGTTTGTTTTAAAAAAGCAAACAAAAGTCCTAGCATTAGCTAGGATTTTGTTGTAGTTTTTGATTTTTTTTTTAAAAGATTTTTAGTTGCCAAGGGGAAATCATGGATAATCCTTAAAATCAGATTTATAACATTCAAGCTTGGCCCCTAGCAGCTGCAGTCCACCCTCCTTTAGAGAGAACACATGTTCTCCACTTTGTTACAGATACCACCACTCCCTGTAGTCATTCTCCAAGCCAGCATCACTCATCTACATGATCACGTCTTGATTCCTAGATGCACTTGAGTTTGCAACCTTTGGTTTAATCTCTTTCACACTCAAGGTAATTGTTTGTTTCTGTTTTATTATTTCCTTAGGGTATATCTCTGAAACAAGTTTCATGGGTACAAATACATTTTTACTCTTGCTATAATATACTCCATTTGGGATGTCTGTTGAGGCCACAGATGTCTGTCTCTCTTTTGAGAATAACTGTCCTGGACCCTCTCCTATAAGGGAGCTCAGCAAAAGCCCAGCTTTCCCACCATCCCCCACCCAGGGGGATTCTGCTTCCTGCTATTGCAAAGTTCTTTCTCATTCTGGAAGCTACCCTGTGACTTCCAAATACACTTTATTTTCTTAAGCTGGATCTAAGTGGTTTCTGGTGGCCCCATTCTGCATGTCAGTTTCTTTTTTACAATACTTTATTTTATTTATTTATTTAGTTGTGTTGGGCCTTGGTAGCAGCATGTAGAATCTTTAGTTTCGGCATGCAAACTCTTAGTTGTGGCATGTGGAATTTGGTTCCCTGACCAGGGATCAAACCTGGGCCCCCTGCATTGGGAGCATGGAGTCTTAGCCACTGGACCACCAGGGAAGACCCTGAAATGTGCCCATTTTAAGTGTACAGTTTGATGAGTTTAGACCAATGTATGTATCCATGTAACCATTGCCTTGATCAAGATACAGAACAGTGTCATAGCCCCCAGAAGTTCCCTTGTCTCCCTAAGTCAATCCTCCATCTCCCACAGAACTCTTTTTTGTTTTGTTTTAAAAACTAATCTCTTGGTCAAATTCCTGTTTTTAACATTTGTTTTTAATTGGAGGATAACTGCTTTACAGTGTTGTGTTGGTTTCTGCCGTACAACAGCAGAATCAACTATAAGGACACCTGTTTTTTGATGCCACGGATCTGTTTTTACCTGTCCTAGAACTTCATTTAAGTGGAATCATGCAACAGGTACTCTTCTAGGTCTGGCTTATTTCACTCCACATAAAGTTTTTGAGATTCATCCGCCTTGTCTTTATCAGTAGTTCCTTTGCATTGCTGAATGGCAGTCCATCGTGTGATGTTGTCTCAGTCGTGGCTGACTCTGCAATCCCATAGACTGTAGCCCACCAGGTTCCTCTGTTCATGGAATTTTCTAGGCCAAAATACTGGAGGAGGTTGCCATTTCCTCCTCCAGGGGATCTTCCTGACCCAGGGATTGAACCCGAGTCTCCTGCATTGCAGGTGGATTCTTTACCCTCTGAGCCACCAGGGAAATTTATTGTGTGATGTGGCACAGTTTATCTAGCCAGGCTCCTGTTGACAGATATCTGGGTTATTTACAGTTATTAACAGCTGTGAACACTCGTATACAAGTGTCTGTTGAATGTATGTTCTCATGTCACATAGGTATACACCTCGGACAGGGATTTCTGTATTGCGTAGTTTGTGCTCAGCTGCTCAGTTATGTTGACTCTGTGCGACCCCATCAACTGCAGCCCACCAGGCTCCTCTGTCCATGAAATTCTCCAGGCAAGAATACTGGAAGGAGTTGCGATTTCCTCCTCCAGGGAATCTTCCCAACCCAGGGATTGAACCAGAGTCTCTTGAGTCTTCCTGCACTGGCAGGTGGATTATTTACCACTAGCGCCGCCCGGAAAGCCCTCTTGCATAGGGTAGTACATGTTTGACCTCATAAGAAAGTCTCAAGTTGTTTTCCCAAGAGATTGTACCATTTTACATTCCAGTCCCTTATATGAGAGGCCCATGCTCTATATCTTTGCAACACTTGGAATTATCAATCTTTTTGATTGCAGGAGTTGTGGTGGATATGTAGTTGCATCTAATTGTGATTTTAATTTGCATTTCTCTTATAACTAATGATGCTGTTTTTTTTTCAAGTCCTAATTAGCAGCCTGAATAGAATAACTTCTCATGTGAAGAATCTGTTCATTTTGATTATTCTTTTATTTGGGTTGCCGGCTTATTGAGTTGTGGTTTATACCATCTGGGAGAAGTCTTTGGTCTGGCATAGGTTTTGTGAATATTTTCTTACAGCTGTGGCTGGCATTTTCATTTTCTTAAAAGTATCTTTCAAAGAGCAGATGTTTCTAATTTTGATGATGGCCAATTTATCCATTTTTTTCTTATATGGCTGGTGTCATGTCTAGGAAATATTTACCTGCCTTCAGGTTGTGAAGGTGCTCATGTTTTCTTTTCTCTAGTAATTCTTTAGTTTTAACCTTATGTTCAGGTCAATATAGGGTTTGGGGCTTTTATTTTATTTTATTTATTTGGCTGTGCTGTGTCTTTGTTGTGGAACATGGGGTCGTGATCTTTGTTGCAACATGTGGGGTCTAGTTCCCTGACCAGGGATCAGACGTGAGCCCCTGCAGTGGGAGCTCCAAGTCTTAGCTACTAGACCCCAGGGAAGTCCCCAATACAGAGTTTTGAGCTAAGAGTTGGTATGACATAATGTATGTCTTAATAGCATCATTGAGCTGTTTTGAGATAAGACTGGTGGGCTGAATTTAGTCTTGAGGATGTTAGCAAGGAGGATACTGCAATGATCCAAGCTGAGAGCAGCCAGGGAAAGTGGGGCTGCAGGAGAGCAGTGAAATACTGGGAATATAGGTGAGGTTTTCAGGCTTGTTCTTCATCTTCCTTAATGAATAATATCCAACTTTAAGGAAAGTTATTTCCCTTCTCTGAAGACCCCTGTGTTTGTAGTTTTACATGAGGCCAAGTGTATGTATAGAACTTGCCTTGAGATTGAATTTTTGCTGTTAATTTATCTTCATTTTTAAAAAGTAAATATTTGTTTTTACTTTAATTTCACACATTGTCATTCTTCAGGCATTGTTGTTCAGTCACTAAGTTGTGTCAGACTCTTTGCAGCCCCATGAATTGCAGTACACCAGGCTTCCCTGTCCTTCATTGTCTCCCTGAGTTGCTCAAACTCATGTCCATTGAGTCAGTCATGCAATCCAACCATCTCATCCTCTGCCACCCCCTTCTCCTCTTGCCCTCAATCTTTCCCAGTATCAGGGTCTTTTCCAGTGAGGTGGCTGTTTGCATCAGGTGGCCAAAGTATTAGAGCTTCAGCTTCAGCATCAGTCCTTCAAATGAATATTAAGGGTTGATTTCCTTTAGGAAATCTTCAGGCATTGCAGCCCCAAAGAAAATATGAAAATTCATCTATTCACTCACAAAAGATTAAAAAAAGAAAATCAGCACATTTCACGCAGTGCTCCACAATAGTTCTTCCTGGGTAGGACTCATAAATCCATGTCCCTGTCTTGGACACTTCAACTCATGTCTGATCCTTTCTTTAACTCATGATTTATTGCTCTCAATTACTCCTTTTTGCCAGATTTATAAACGTAACTGTTCTTTATTTAATACCTATTTTGTACACTAGGCAACAAGGCAGTAAATTTATTGTCTATGAGTTGCTACTTTGAAAAATTACATCAATGCAAAGTGATTGCCTTTCAGCCTTCCTAGCCAATAAATTCATTTCTTTTTTTTTTTTTGTAGGGATGATATGAGGTCATAGGATAATATATATAATCACTGATCACAGAATTAGAAGAAGCAAGTTGCAGGCAACTGCTCTTACTCTGAGCTCTACCCCCGAGAAAGAGCAAGTTGAAGAAGCTAAGAAGGAAGACTTCTATCTCCTGCCAATCATGTATAAGCTGGTCTCCTGCTGTTTGCTTTTCATAGGATGCTTAAATCCGCTCCTGTCTCTTCCTGTCCTTGACTCCAGGCAAGAGTCCCTGCAGCTCTTAGGTAAGATGATTTTTTTCCCTTATGTTAGTCTTGAACGAGTCTTCAATGGTCTTAAACGCAATGTTAGAGATGAGAATGAAAATTCTCTCTTAAAGGAGTCTTGTTAATAATCCCAGCTATGAAAAGAATTCTGAGGATCCTTAAGGCACGTCTTGGAGTCAAGAATGGATAAAGTTTTTTCCTTTCTAAAATATAAAAGTAGAAGGGGAACATTGCTTATTTAACGTCACTTCTGTAATTCTGAGTTATTTTTGTCAGTCTTTTTTTTTCTCAGTTTTGAAAATGGCACTAAATTTAAAACATCATTGCTTTTAGTCTTTATTTTAAGTGAACTGGTTGAATGCAGAACTGGCTGTTCCAATTATAGATTAAAGTATTTTGATTTTATCTTATATTATTTTAAGTTAAAAGGTAATCATATGACATGTGTTACATGAAACAAAAATGTTTTTTAAAATATAAAAAAGTAACCAGCTGGGACTAAGGTAGACACAGATTTCCAAGTTCATTTATCTTTTCCTTTTGGTTTATGTTTCATTCAGTTCAATTCTAAGTTGAATTTTTTAAAGTGTATCAATCAAGGAGATACTTATTGTGCTTTTAGCTCTTCATTTAGTTTAAGAAATGAAAAGGTTAGGGGGAAAAAGAAAATAAAAAGTTTATGCTTGGGGATTGTGTTCATAAACATTTTAAATGGATTTTAACTTGTCTTTTATTGTGGATAATTTCAGACAGTTTTTAAATATAGGAAATAAAACTCTGGTAAGCCAGTGATTTTATAATTTCTAGTCCATAAGCTTCTCCCAAACAGCTTTCTGATAATAGTCAAGCACTCATTCGTACACTATTAATCACTTTCCAGAGTCACTGAACTCAGAAGTGGCAGTCATCTTCATGGTTAAAATGAGCATTAACTTTATCAAATCTCTGCTATTAAAAAAAAGAACTTTGAAAAGCATAAGGTAAAATGAAGAATGAATATGCAGATATTACTGACATCCTCAAAAAATTGCATGTCATCATTATTATTTTTTAAAAACTTGAATGAGTGTAGCATCTCCCTTCCAATTCTTGATAGGTGACAGCTTACCTTAGCATTTTTGCCTGAATTTTTTCCTACTTACTTGTTTCTTCATAAGTGATCCTTCCCTGGTGGCTGAACAATGCAAGAGACTCTGGTTCAGTCCCTGAGTTGGGAAGATGCCCTGGAGAAAGAAATGGCAACCCGCTTCAGTATTCTTGCTTGAAAAATTCCATGGGTAGAGGAGTCTGGCGGGTTGCAGAAGAGTCAGATATGACTTGGCGACTGTAAACAAAGAACAAAAAACAGCAAAACAAGTGATCCTTCATGACAAAAATATTGATATGTAGCCAAACTTTGTAGACTTTCATTAACATTCTTCAGAAGTACCATGAAGCCTTCATGATGGCTTGCTCTCTATTCTCCAATCAAGGTTGGAGCTGAGGGTTTGAAAGCCTTAGTGAAGCAGGTGGATTTTACAGGACTCTTTGGGGGCTCTGATCACCCCATGGCAGAAACCGGCCAAGAGAACTATCTGGGCCCAGTATCACTCACCAGCCCCCACACTCACCTCTCGCACACCTGACACAAACTTACCATGCATCTTCTATGCTCCCAAGCTGACCAAATTACACACGGAAAATGTTGCTATCAGATTCTTCAAAGAATATTGTAAAGCTGACTTGTTTCTGATAATTGTATCTAAATCTTAGAGCCCAGATAAGAGGTGATGTCATCATATTTGCTTTAGGTGTGTGTGAGTGAGTCACTCAGTTGTGTCCAACTGTTTGTCAACACTATGGATATTAGCCCACCAGTCTCCTCTGTCCATGGGATTCTCCAGGCAAGAATAGTGGAGTGGTTGCCATTCCCTCTCCAGGAGATCTTCCTGACCCAGGGATCAAACCTGGGTCTTCTGCATTGCAGGCAGATTCTTTACTGTCTGAACCACCAGGTCAGAAGAACATAAACAAGTCCGTCTTTTAGAAAATCTCTCCTTTACTTTTCCTCTCACTCCAATTTTGCCACCCCTATATTTTTTAAAAAAAGGCAAATGATAGCAGTAGGTAAACAGAGATGAAGAAGAATCACTTTGTAAGTGGAAATGTTTTTTCACTGATCCTGTGGCTTAGCTTCACTAAGGCTTTCAAACCCTCAGCCCCAACCTTGATTGGAGAATAAAGAGCCCCCCATCTCTTTTTTTTAATTTTTAAAATTTTTAATTTCTTTACTTTTTGGATCATGTGGGATCTTAGTTCCCTGACCAGGCATTGAACCCACACCCCTTGCAGTGGAAGTACAAAGTCTTAACCACTGGACCACCAGGGGAGTCCCAGCCCTACCTTCTTATTCAGGGTGGTGAGCGTCCAGCAAGGCTGTGTAGGCAGCAGGAGTCGGAATGAGACCCACGCCTCATGATTTCCTGTTCTGCTGGCTTACAAACTGGACTGTAGCATTTCCACTTCTCTGTTAAAATACTGCTAATGACAAACCATGAACTCAGTATTTGAAATCTGTCTAGTATTAGCTTCCTGTTCCTGGTGCATGCTCATGCTTAGTCACTCAGTCATGTTCCACTCTTTGCGACCCCATGAGCTGTAGCCCACCAGCCTTCTCTGTCCATGGGATTTCCCAGGCAACAATACTGGAGTGGGTTGCCATTTCCTCCTCCAGGGGATCTTCCCAACCCAGGGATCGAACCTGTGTCTCCCGCATTACAGGCAAATCTTAACCACTGAGCCACCTGGGAAGCCCCTCCCTATCCCTGGTACCTCCCTAAAGACAAAGGGGAACAGAACTGAAGCAGGAGCTGTCGCTAATATCAATCATTGCTCTGTGTAGCACCTGAAGACGTCAGATCAACTCTGGATGAGCTGGAAAGAGCGTCTCTTCTGCAGATGCTGCCAGAGATGTCAGGCGCAGAGACAGGAGAGGGTCTTAGGAACGCAGGTAAAATGACTCGTGTTTACAGGCTGTATGATTTCTTTGCTACTGAATTTACTGAGTGATCACATTCTCCCCTCCTGCATACAATCTTCCTCTGCCATCTTCTGTCTCCTTTTTCTCAGCAACTCCTTGTAAGCATCCTTCTCTACTTGTCCCCTCAGCATATTTGTTCTCTGTATGAATTTGGTGGGGGTGGGGGGGCGGGGACAGGGGGAGGGAAGAAGAGCATTATCCCAGTTTTCAATAAGTACAATTTACAATGCTGTCTTCCCACTTAAGTGAGTTAATCTATCTGTATCTCAGTTTCTTAAACCAGTACACAGGAATGATTAAAGAAACAAAATTCCCAATTCATGGGGTTATTGAGAAGATTCAATGAGGAAATGCAAGTAAAATGTTCAGCACTGTCAAACACAAAATAACCCATAAGATGTCAGCTTTTACTGTTTTCTCAGTGACAGCATTCCTCCTAGCACAGATACAAATGCTCAGAACATTCTGGAGTCTTCCTAATAGATTTGGTTTTGTAGAAAGAAATTCATCTGTAATAAAGCATTGTTGATAAACTACTGAACTGCTGAGGAAAATGCGGTGCCCTTTGTGAACTCTGGAGGCTAGAAAAGAGCCAAGTGCTTGCCTATCCTCCTTCAAATAAACATCACTGCAGTGTGAAGAAAGGAAAACCAGAAACTAGACATGATTTAGTAATATTCTATTTTGTGTGTTTTAAATAAGACAAGGATAAAATGGAAATAATAGATCTGATGATGAATGGTTTCAAAATACTGTTTTTCAGATCCCATTACCAACATTTTTCACCCAAGGGGAAACATGAGAAAGGTAAGTAGGTCCTGTATGAGAGTTAGGTTAAAGAAGGTGAACATTTCTATGCCTTGACTTTAGAGGAGCCTCAATACGAACCAGTCGAGCCTTCTCGGTACAAATCTTAAATAGTTGGACACCCAGTATTATTTCGAAGCACTATTTTTTTCCAAATTTTGATCCATATAAAATGTGGATACAACAATAGCATTCATCTGGGATAAATGATCATAACAAGTCTAAGAGAGTCAAAAAAAGGCCTTGCCCTCAAGTCTGTTGTCCACTTGTGCTGTGTCATTGATTATCTTCACTGGGTCCAAGGACCAGCAGTACTCATGTCACATGGAAGCTTGTGAGAAATGCAGACTCACCCCACCCCCCAGAACCTACTGAATCAAAATCTGCATCTTAACAGGACTTCCCCACGTGGTTTGTATGCACAGTAAAGTTTGAAAAGCACTGTCATATAATATCTAAATGGAAGAAAGACATGGTCAAAACACCGAGAGGGAATATGTGTGGTAAAGGAGAATATGAAGGAGATAATTTTGGGTGTAGAAGACAGACTACAGTAGGACATGATTAATGAATATATTAAATGGTTAGAAATGGTGCACAATTAATGGAGGACCTTAACCGCTAAAAGAGAAATCTGTTTTGATCATTATCAACCCCTCAAACTAAACTGAGCTCAGTCGTTCAGTCATTTCTGACTCTTTGGAATCCCATGAACTGTAGCCCGCCAGGTTCATCTGTCCATGGGATTTCCAGGCAGGAATACTGGAGTGGGGTACCATTTCCTTTTCCAGGGAATCTTCCTGACCTAAGGATCAAACCTGCATCACTTGGGTTTCCTGTACTGGCAAGTGAATTTTTTACCACTAGCCCCACCGAGAAAGCCCCAAGCTAAATTAGTGTTTCCTAAAGGATTTTCTGCAAGGTCCTTTGAATTTTCCTGTAGCTCTTTTGGTAAAGAATCTGCCTGCAATACAGGAGACCTGGGTTTGATTCCTGGGTCAGGAAGATTCCCTGGAGAAGAAAATGGCAACCCACTTCAGTATTCTTGCCTGGATAATCCAGTGGGTAGAGGAGCCTGGCAGGTTACAGTCTATGGGGTCGCAAGAGTCAGACACAACTTAGCGACTAAACCACCAAAGGATCTTCTGTGAATATCAGTCCCATAGAGCCAGCCTACAGGGCTGCCCTGTGTTCTAACTCCTCTCCTGTCCTGGCAATTCTTTGTGTATAAAGCCTCCAGGAAATGAGATAAACATATTTAATTTTAGTCAAGAATTTCCCAATTATTTTGACCAGAAACATCTTCTTCTGGTGTAGTGCCCACTAACCTCCTTGTAAAAATATACCCTGAAAGCCCTCAGTTCTAAAGATGACATACAGTGCCTGAGGTTCCCAGGTGGGGTAGACCACATAGAAGGGGAGGGTGTGGTTTCTATTACATTAAAAGTTATCATTCGGATATTTATATTCTTCTGAATAGAAAGATTATGGTGAAAGACTCTAAAATCATAAAGGTAATTAGTAGAGATGCTCATAAAATCCTAGAGTAAAAAGAAAACTAAAGGTCCATGATTAAAGTTAATTTCAAGACAAATAAAAGACCTGATTTACACAGAAGACATTAAATGTGCAGAACATGTTACTGAGAGATGAAATAGAAACAGGTCAATGAAGGTTTAGGAAAATTCAAGGCAATCACAAGGCTAAATAGACTGGATGGACCACAGGTCGGGCAAAAGGAGACCTTTCAGAGTCTACATGCAGGGTGCTAACTGCAACTCTATCCCATGAAACAGCAAGACAGCCCTTTTAAAGGTCCTGTTCCTGAGTAAGGTTCTTGCGTGTGTGTGTGTGTGTGTGTGTAGTACTCAATTAACTGATAACCTACTTTTTTAATTTCAGGCTTTCTCTGGGCAAGATCCTAAGCTTTTCCTGAGTGACCTTTTGTCCAGAATCAGGAAGCAATCTAAGAAACGTGGACTTTCCTCTGAATGCTTCTGGAAATACTGTGTCTGAAGCAAAATGACCATCTACTAGTCACCTCCAAGACGACCACCTGAGAAAATGTAAAATAAAAATGCTTGATTTGAAAGCAGTATAGATGAAAAACTAGGCAAGCTAAACGCTGTTCATTATTATTTGGAAAATAAATCCTCTATGTTTTGCAGATATTATGAGTGGTTGTTTTATTTAAAAACATATCCTGAAAAACAAACAAACAAAAAAAGTACCCTGAAAATCTGTACTTTTTCTTTTTTAAAATAATTTTCTTTATTTTTGGCTGTTCTGGATCTCCGTTGCCGTGCAGGCTTTTCTCTAGTTGACGTGAGCGGGGTTCCTCTCTAGTTGTGCTGCACAGGCTTGTCATTGCGGTGGCTTCTCTTGTTGCAGAGCACGGACTCTGGGGCACTCAGGCTTCAGTTGCGGCTCCTGGGCTCCAGAGCACAGGTTCAGTGATTGTGGCTCACAGCCTTAGCTTCTCTGTGGTATCAGGGATCTTCCTGGATCAGGGATCAACCCCATGTCCCCTGCATTGGCAGGTGGATTCTTTACCACTGAGCCACCAGGGAAGCCCCTATATTTTTTTCTTTCTATCAATTAATCCTTAAAGAGTTATCCAAAAGTTTAAAAGTAAATGATTAAATGAACAGAAGCAAATACTAAGAAGAAAAAGTCATAACTGTAAATTTTACTTAAAATAGTAAAACTGCAAATCATTTAAACTACATTATCCTAGCAATGATGTCCTCTCAACCCTTACAAATAACAATGTAAGTTATTACTTTAAAAAAAATCCGTATCTAAGCTTGGAAAAAGCTCTACAGTGAAGGATGCTGAAGGACAAGGATGGAAACCATCTGAATTCTCCTTAGTTTCTGATGGAAAATGTCCACACGCTCAGATCCCCTCTCCTTAGCTGGCCTGAGTATTGAACAGGTGAAAACTTTAATCTCTGAACACTGAAATCTGTTCGATCTCAGTTGCTGTGAGCTCAAGGATAACAATACTGGAAAAAATACCTTCATAATCTGTTCTTTAGAGAAGAAAGTGGAGGTGGGATTTAAATTGTGGAATGGAAGAAATAGCCTGATTTACTAAAATTTTAAAACCATGTGTGTGTGTGCAGATACTAACTTATCCTCTTAATACGTTATATCTTCTTAATATAGTGATGTAGCTCATCTCTGTATAGAGTACGGAGCATGAGAACTGAATGGCCGATGCCCATGGCAGGAGTGCTTCTCCTCGGAAACTGGGGTTCCCATTCTCTGCTCTGCCAACCACACCCCAACTCACAAGGAATGAAGGGTCAGGTCTGTGCCAAATAGCCACATAATCGGTACTGATCTTGTCAACAGTCTTCCAGTATCTCTTTAGAATGCAGGTCTGATAAATCTTCCCTTTCCTTATTTAAGGCATCAAGAACATATCAGTATGGCAGGTTGTTTTCAACTTGAAGGATGGATGTGTCATCTCAGACCATGCTGGCTGGGAGGATGCTGTAGCATCGCTTGATGCTGAAGTTCAACTGAATTCAATCCCCTAACACAGGACTCTAGCACCACAGGCTACAAAACATTTATGATGCCAGGAAGAGGTCAGGGTGGATTTCATTATTGCAGTAGAACCCGAAACCCCTCCTGTTTTGTGACAGACACACGGTGACTGCTCTTACTGCCAGGGCTCTGGAGTCAGGTCCCTGTGACCACACAGCTGTGAGCCCTCAAGCAGGTCATCCAACCCCCACCACCCCCGTGTTCTTCTCCATCAAATGTGAGCAGTGACACTACATATTTCATGAATGGTTGCGAACATTAAATGAGATAATTCACAGGGAAGCACTAGAACAGTCCCTGTGGGCAGAGCACACACTCCATCAACACTGAGCTCTCTTCCCTTCCTGGGTTGTTTTCTCGTGACTGGAGGTGCAGGTGGTTTGAAAGGGGTGATGTTTAACGAATCCTGTTGGCTTCAGGATCCAGATTCATATTTTAATTCTGAGACTGTTGCTGCCAGGTTCCACAGTCAGATTTTGTGAAACACAGGTTCACGCTACAGAATCTGAAAGAGTAACTTTGATAGCTAAATTTTATAAATTAGGCATTAAAATACAATTGCATTCATTTCACATGCTAGCAAGGTAATGCTCAAAGTCTTTCAAGCTAGGTGTCAGCAGTATGTGAACCAAGAACTTCCAGATGTACAAGCTGGATTCAGAAAAAATAGAGGAACCAGAGATCAAATTGCCAACACCTGTTGGATGAAAGAGGAAGCAAAGGGATTCCAGAAAAACATCTACTTCTGCTTCACTGCCTATGCTAAAGCCTTTGACTGTGTGGATCACAACAAATTATGAAAAATTATTAGAGATAGGACTACCAAACCACCTTACCTGTCTGCTGAGAACCTGTCAAAAAGCAACAGTTAGAACTGGACATGGAACAACAGACTGGTTCAAAATTGGGAAAGGAGAATGTCAAGGCTGTAATATTGTCACCCTGCTTATTTAACTTATATGCAGAGTACATCATGTGAAATGCTGGGCTCAATGAATCACAAGCTGGAACCAAGATTGCTGGGAGAAAGATCAACAACCCCCGATATGCAGATGATACCACTCTAATGGCAGAAAGTGAAGAGAAACTAAAGAGCCTCTTGATAAGGATGAAAGAGGAGAGTGAAAAAGCTGGCTTAAAGCTCAACATTCAAAAAACTAAGATCATGTCATTTAGTCTCATCACTTCACGGCAAGTAGAAGGGGAAAAAGTGGAAGCAGTGAGGGATTTTCTTTTATTGGGCTCCAAAACACTGCGGACAGTGACTACAGCCATGAAATTAAGATACGTGCTCCTTGGAAGGAAAGCTATGACAAACCTTGATAGTGTATTAAAAAGCAGAGACATCACTTTGCTCCAAGTCCATGTAGTGAAAGCTATGGCTTTCCAGTAGTCATGTATGGATGTGAGAGTTGGACCATCAAGAAGACTGAGTGCCAAAGAATCCATGTTTTTGAACTGCAGTGCTGGAGAAGACTCTTGAGAGTCCCTTGGACAGCAAGGAGATCAAACCAGTCAACCCTAAAGGAAATCAACCCTGAATATTCATTGGAAAGACTGATGCTGAAGATGAAGCACCAATACTTTGGCTACCTGATGCAAACAGCCGACTCACTGACGCAAACAGCCGACTCACCGGAAAAGACCCTGATGCTGCGAAAGATTGACAGCAGGAGGGGAAGTGGGTGACAGAGGATGAGATGGTTGGATGGCATCACTGACTCGATGGACATGAGTTTGAGCAAACTCCAGGAGATAGTGAAAGCCCAGTTCTTAAGGGAGGACTGAGTGCCATGCTGTCATTGAGAAGGAGCTTGGACGCAGTGATGACACAGACATGGGTGCAGAATGACCCTAACGTGAGCACCCTGCAGTGTGTCTCAATCTCAGGAAATACTTTTCAATGATAAATACTTCTCAGTGATATAAGTGATTTATGTATCGGGGCAAAGGTTTATTCATGCAGTGCAAAAAATTTCTCAAGTTTTACATGTACACTGTTTATTGTTTTTGTTTAAAAAAGATACCTGATTAAAATATTAATAACCATTAAAAACAGGGAAATCCACACAAAGATAAACTTAGCTGATACAAAATTTCCATTTGGATTAAATTTACCTTTTGAGTTATGATGAAGTTGCACTTAATTGTAAAATGATTCCATTCACACAGCATCTGTTGTTCATAAATTCTGACCTCTTATCCAAGAAAACACAGCCTTTTGGTAACATTCATGTAAACATGGAAACCTGTAGTACACATTTTTATTACCGGTTTCTATAGGCATCAATACAAAAAGTTACTAAACTTGAACGTTGGTTTACAGTTGGGTGGAGCCCCGGTGGTGGGGAGAAGCTGGCACTGTTGAGCCTTCTTTGCTCATCCCCAGAAGCAGAAGCATCATGGTCATTTCTAAATACACCAGCTCAGCTATTTACCAAAACACCAAAACTATAACTGGTTTTACAGATCTGCTTATAACAAGCACCAATTTTAAGTTGAGCCTAAATGTATAGTAAGGCAAAGAAATAGTTAACTGTCAATAAAACAAACATCCAGAAAGAAATCTAAAAGAGGGCTTGTACTAGAGAAGATCATGTTTAAAAAGTGCTTACGGAGATGCAGAATGGTCCTCTGACTGCTCCGTGTCATTTCTGATTTAAACAGGTTTAAATGGTCATCAGCATAGAAGGCTGCAATGATTCTATCCATGACAATATCCAGGCTGGTTCACTGTTTAAAAATTGATTTTTCACCAAGGGCAAAAATATCACACAACTTGACCAAAGCAATGAGGGCTTCAGAGATCATTTAACAATCAAGATGGAGCAGAACAGAAGAGTTCTCTAAGCCTAAGACAGGAATATGGGCATGGAACAGCTTCAAGTGAGAAAATTCTAGAAAAGTCACAGTCATTGTTTCAAAGTGATTCTGACAGTTGGAGAAAGAAGTACCTTCTGGAAACTACAGTCAGCCCCTGTCATTGAGGTGGGAAGAATTGGGGAGGGTAGAGAACTCTGGATGCAGAACCCACGGGTACAGAGGGCTGGCGAACCTTCCTGTTATAGAAGGGAGTTAAGTGTCCACGGATTTTAGTATCTGCAGGGTGTCCTGGAACCAACCCCCTGCAGATACCAAGGGCTAACTGTTCTACTTTAGAAAGTAAATCTAAGCTGTGGGCTTCAGTCTCAGGTCAGGGTCCAGCAGCATCGTGGATAGAAAGGTCAGTTCTCCTGATTATGATCAGGATGCATTTTATAAAAAGCTATAAAACTTGAAAGGAAGAAGCATTTTCCTAAAACACACAACAACAAAAGAAGAAAAGTAAGTTAATTTGTTGCGTGTTATTTAAACGAGGAAAGGTTACTGGGGTCTTCATTTTCTTCTATTCCTGGTTCTGACCTGCACGGGTGTGAATTGCACACCATTTCAGGTTTGAGAAGGAATCATCAACTCTCTAGGAAGAGGGCTCACTTATCAAGTGAACAACTCATGTGGTACTCAGGAGAATGACTACAGAGGGCCCAGGAAGCCCTGATTTGTGGCAGACTTGGCACCCTCGCTGGGAGGGTCCTCCCAGCAACCCCTCACCCCTACTTAAGGGCAACACTCCCCTTTATTTAGGGGCAAACAGAAGACAGTGGCCATCAGACTTCTGGCAGGGATGGAGGGACCTTAAATTGGTTAAAAAAGAGTGAATTGTTAGTTTTGATAGGACAACATTTAAACACGCGCGCATAAGAACTTACATAACTTTAAAAACGTTCACAATCATTATTTAAAAATGTAAAAGGAGATGAGTCAGAAGCTGGTTAAGCTAGAGGCTCTTCTGTTTTTAACATTACACATGCAAAAGCTAATTTACACCCTTCAAGGAATAAGCCCACTGTAAGCTGATCTATTTTTTTTTTTTTAATGTATTTATTTACTCATGGCTGTGTTGGGTCTTGGTTGTGGCATGGGCTCTTCCCTAGTCGTGGTGAGTGGGGGCTACTCTCCAGCTGCGGTGCACGCGCTTCTCACTGCGCTGGCTTCTCTTGGTGTGCAGCACAGGCTCTAGGGCCTGTGGACTTCAGTAGTTGTGGCTCCCGGGCTTTAGGGCACAGGCTCAATAGCTGTGGCACATGAGCTTAGCCGCTCCACAGCATATGGGATCTTCCTGGATCAGGGATCAAACCCGTGTCTCCTGCACTGGCAGGTGAATTCTTTACCACTGAGCCACCAGGGAAGCCCAAGCTGATCTATGTTTAAAAAGACTTCCAGGATTTCAATGGAAGGCAGAAAATCAAAAAGGAAAAGCATCTACAAGAATGAACATCAAAGTTCAACCCTAAAAACTAGGAATTTCCAGGATACCAATGAGCAATATGCTTTCATACTGGTAAATGCTGGAGTGACCTGTGTTGTGAGAACTCTGGAATGTTGGAGCTTAACTGTGGAGGCACGTGTTACCGTGTGAAGACGAGGAGAGGGCAACACGGTTATGGAGACTGTCAGGAGAGGTACATGACCTCCAGGGGGGATTTCTTCAAGTCTCTACTGGTGGGGGAGGAAATGATTCACCTAACAATAGAACAAAACCAATGAGGCTAACGTTTGGGTTTTTTCTTGCCATACTCCTAATTACAATTTATTTGGGGTGACACCTGAAATGAAGTTTGGCTGTATACATACCTCTTTAGAGGCCATCCAGTCTCATTAAAGGACAGCTAATAAACTAGAAAAAGAGTCTATTCGACAGTTTAAATACATTGGGAAAAAAGAGGAGTGAAAGAGTCTATATACAATGTCTGCTTCAGGAAAATGATGTCTGCTAAAAAATCAAGAAGGGAAAGCCTTAACATTCAAGGATAGCTTCTTGGTCACTTAAGCTGCAAGGGTTCAGAGAGAATCACAGGGAGGAGGAGCAGTCCAGCAGGTCTGGAGAGGCAGTGCAGGTCCTTCTTCAGAGTCACTTGGCTGCTGCTTCTGCTGGATCCGGACCATGGGGTCTGTAGCATCACCAGCTGAGTCTCTGTGTCCGCAGGTGACACAGCCCTCCAAAGGGGGACAAGAGTAGGTAGGTTAGTTGATGTCAAGTCATCTGCAAAGTTCTAAAATCAGTAAAATGCTGGCCTAGCAACCTATGTCTAATTCCCCCACATAATTTATTTAATAAGACTATCTATTATTTATTTATACTATATTTATTTAACTAATTTATTTAACTATATTTATTTCATAAGACTACCTATTATACTTCATTCTTCATTATTAGAAGGTAAATGGCGATAATCATTTAAATACTTTTTCTTGAATTGTTCTGGGGCTCATTCTTCATATATTTTACCCACAGAAATCCTACCTCTGGCATGAAATCTAACATCTTGAGTTTGAACTCTTTTCAAACGTGCATGTGTATTTGACATGCAAATCTTATACTCTCCTCTCCAGACAAGCATGGATCAAACCAGGTGTCTTTATTCCTAATTCGCCCATAACATTCCAACTGGTGAGAGAAAAAACCACTTGGAGTCAGAAAGACCTGTATTTAAAGTCCGATGAACTGTGTGAACTTACATGGTTGTGTCTCAGTTTGTGCAGGGGGCTTGGCTCCAGAGCCCTGAGGCTGTGAAAATCTATGGATGTTCGCATCCTTACACAAAACGACATAGTCCAGTCAGCACTCAAGGGTTTCACATCCTTACCGTGGACTGAAATTTGATCCATAATACACAAGGCCTCACTTTGTTGCTATTGGTAAAGTCGGGGTAATAACACCTCCCACAGAGGAAACTGTGAGAAGTAAGGTTTCCAGTGGAATAATGCAATGCATGGTGGGCCTTCTGTATCTGCACGCTCCACATCCACAGATTCAAGCAACCACAGATCCAAAACATTTGGGGATGAAAATTCCAAAAAGTTCTATAAGGCACAACTTGAATTTGCCATGCACTGGCAACTATTTACATAGCATGCACATTGAATTTACAACTATTTAAACAGCATTTACACTGGATTACAGAGAAGGCAATGGCAACCCACTCCAGTACTTTTGCTTGGAAAATCCCATGGACGGAGGAGTCTGGTGAGCTGCAGTCCATGGGTCGCTAAGGGTTAGACACAACTGAGCGAATTCTCTTTCGCTTTTCACTTTCATTCATTGGAGAAGGAAATGGCAACCCACTCCAGTGTTCTTGCCTGGAGAATCCCAGGGATGGGGGAGCCTGGTGGGTTGCTGTCTATGGGGTCTCACAGAGTCGGACACAACTGAAGTGACTTAGCAGCAGCAGCAGCACAGTGGATTAGGTATTATAAGTAATCTGCAGATGATTTAGGATGTATGGGAGGATTGCATAGTGAAGTAAAGTGAAAGTGTTTGTCGATCAGTTGTGTTTGACTCTCTGTGACCCCAGGAACTGCAGCCCACCAGGCTCCTCTGTCCATGGAATTCTCCAGGCAAGAATACAGGAGTGGGTAGCCATTCCCTTCTCTAGGGGATCTTCCAGACCCAGGGATTGAACTCAGATCTCCTGCACTGCAGGGGGATTCTTTACTGTCTGAACCACCAGGGAAGCCTCAAGGAGGATGTGCACAGGTTACATGCACATACTATGCTGTTCACATGAGGGGCTTGAACATTCGTGGATTTTGGAAGCCGCCAGGAGTCCTGAAACCAATCCCCTGCAGAAACCAAGGGACAGGGGTCCAGCCAGAGCCCAGAACACTGGCTGCCACAAAGCCATCAGCACACGGCAGCTGTTATTACTGTGCTCACCTGGGTGTCTGTTTCCTGAGGGATCGTCCGGCGCCGAATCCAGGAATGCACGTTGGCTATCTCCTCCCTCTGCCCTAGAGAAAACTGTGGCTGCTGCCGTCTCATGCTTTCCAGCTTCTCTAGGTCTTCTTTCAGTACAACTTCTTTAACCCTGAAAACAAAAAAGCAGACAAACAAAAGCTTCACAGTCCTAAATAAGGCACAGGGTTCTTATCTTGTCATCCAAGACCAACACTTCATTTTGGTTTGCAACATACTTCAAATCTCTCATTAAAGTATGATTTCATATCTCACACTGAAAAAAAAAAAACTGACTCATTTCTTTGTCAAGTTGGTAAAGCTAGACCTCTTTTTCTTGATGGAAAACACCTGCATAGAGTTTTAATGAGTCATATGGAAGAAAGGTTTCCTTTAGCTCTTCTTTTAGAATGAGAAAAATAAAGTCCAGACTCTAAAAATAGTTAATGTACCTGTGAGCCATCTTGGAAAGCACTGCCTCTCTTTGTTTTCACCTTATGACATATAACATTTGCATCCACTTCCACCACAACCATTGTTTTAAGAAATCATTCACCATTTGACTTCAAATCAATGAATTTGAAAATACATACCTCTGAGGATATGTATAAAAATGCTAAAATCACTTGGTATTAAAAAACACAAGAAACCACAGAACACTTATATAAAGGTGGGTCTTCCAACATGCTTCTTACCTCTCAGGCACCTGATACGTCATTAGAATGCAGTCAGGTGTCTGCTTTATCATTCTCCAGATGGACTCTTCAGCTAACTTAGGAAATGTTTCTTTTTTCTGTACGTCCTGAGATTGCTGCCCATTTTGAGAGATTTCTGAAGAATAATCACTAGAAGCAAAGTTTATACAGCTGCCACTGCTTCCTATCAAAAATCAACAACAACAAAGAAAGCCAAATTAGAACATATCTGCCAGGGGCTGACCTGCCACGCTGGTGCTCGTTCTTCAAAGGCCTGGGCGACTAACTGGTAGTGTCCTTCACCACCCAGCCCAGCATCATCCCAGGTCACCTCAGCCTTCCCGTTCCTCCATCTTTCCAAGATCTCCTCAGTCTTCCTGAACTATCCACTCCTCAAGGTCACAGCACCCTTCTCATCATCACCTGTAACTGCCGCATCTCAGCCACGCCTCCAAAGTCCCAGGGTCTCAGCTCCTCTTTCTCCCTTGCTTGTTCAACTGTTCCAACTGCACATCTGGAACAGAGCTTTAGTCATTCTGCCTAGAGCCCAAACAAAGCCTATCATTCAGTAACACTCTGCCATACCTGAGTCTTCTTCCCTTTAATTTCCCACAATATCAAAACGTCAACTCTGATAAAGCCACTTTCTTATTCCATTCTTATCTGAACCCAAGTTGCCAAAAGCATAGAGAAAGTCACATGGAACAGGGTACATCGGTTTTGCAGTAAATTCGTCATCACCAAAGGACCATCAGAAAGCCTGTAATCCTGGCACAGTTCTCCGGTCAGTGCACCATCTATTTCCAGCAGGATTATCTTCTGATCCTCTATTCCTTCCTCAGTCTCACTTACAAGGAAAGAAAAGGAAGCCATGAGAAATGAAATTCATTACCCTGATGCCAAACACAAATTTACTCATATGTGCATTCTCTCTTCATTGCCCTCCTATTAAAACAGAGAAGCCATCCATCCGTGCCAAGGCCCATGCCTTTACAGTGGCTATGGAGCCTCACAGATCATTCCTTCCCTGTCCTGCATCTAATCCTTCCAGGTCCTTCTCATTGACTTTGGAACAATTAAAACAAAACGAAGTACATAATTTTTAAAAAATAAGTGTATGGATAAATATGTAAGACATTTTTCCTCATTAGAAGAAAATCTCTTTGAAAGGTAATTATTTAAAGCCAAAAACAGCAACATTTTTACTGTGGGACTTGTAATACATGTTGAAGTAAAATGAATGACACATTTTACTTAGCACAAAAGACAAGAGGACGAAATGGAAGTTCTAAGACAAAAAGTGAACTAACAGTATAAACTGTGATAAGTAGAAGACATATGTATAAATCCTACAGCAATGACTAAATAATTTTTTTAAAAAGGAAAAAAAGATAAAAAAAAAAAAAAGAATAGCTGAGAAGTCAACAATGGAGAGAAAACGGAACTTTGGGACTTCCCTGGTGGCTGAAATGGTAAAGAATCTGCCTGTAATGCAGGAGACCCAGGTTTGATTCCTGAGTTGGGAAAATCTCCTGGAGAGGGAATGGCTACACATTTCAGCATTCTTGCCTGGAGAATTCCATGGACAGAGGAGCCTGGAGGGCTACAGTCCATGGGGTCGCAAAGAACTGGTGTGACTGAGTGACTAACACTTTCACTTTCATGTTCCTTCTATACCAATTTTATAGAGTTTTTAAAATCACAGATGTTGAATCCTGTCAAATGCTTTTACCACATCTATTGAGATGAGTTTTATCCTTCATCCTGTTAGCCACATTATTTCACCCTGATTGATCTATGGATCAATCCTATCTTTCCTTCCCTGGAATAAATCCCACTTGGCCATAATGTGGTGGTGGTGGTGGTTTAGTCACTAAGTCATTTCTGATTCTTGCTACCCCACAGACTGTAGCCCACCAGGCTCCTCTGTCCATGGGGTTCTCCAGGCAAGAATACTGGAGTGATCATAATGTATGATCCTTTAAATGTATTTGCTAATATGTGGCTCAGCTGGTAAAGAATCTGCCTGCAGTGCAGGAGATCTGGGTTAGATCCCTGGGTTGGGAAGATCCCCTGGAGAAGGAAAAGGCTACCCACTCCAGTATTCTGGTCTGGAGAATTCCATGTATGTCCATGGGGTCACAAAGAGTGAGACATGACTGAGTGACTTTCACGCTTGAGGGTTAACGTTCATCAGAGATAACTGGTCTGTAACTTTCTTTGTGTGTGTGTGCTGTCCTTGTCTGGTTTTGGCATCAGGTAATGACAACCTCGTAAAATGAGCTGGAAAGTGTTTCCCCCTCTTCAATTCTTTGGAAGAGTTTGAAAAGTAGACGTATTAAACCTTCTTTGAATGCTTGGCATAGAATTCACCTGAGAAGTTGTCTGGTCCTTGACTTCTGTTTTTTGGAACATCTTCGATGACTGTTTTATTCTCTTTACTAGTGACTGGTCTATTTGACTGGTCTGATGGTAGTGGGTTACCATCTCTTCATGATTTAGTCCTAGCAGGTTATACGATTCTAAGAATTTCTCCATTTCTTCTAGGCTGTCCAGGTAATTGGCATATAGCTGTTCATAATATTCTCATCTAATCCTTTGTATTTCTGTAGTATCACTGTATTTCTCCTCTTTCACCTCTGGTTTTACTTATCAGAGCTTTGTCATTTTTTCTTCTTAGTGAGCCTAGCTAAAGGTTTGTTAATTTTATCTCAATTTCATTTCTTCCCACTCTGATCTTTGTGTCCTTCCTCCTACTGACTTTGGGCTTCATTTACTCTTCTTTTTCTAGTTCTTTTGGGTGTAAAGTTAGACTGTTTGATATTTTTCTTGTTTCCTGAGGTAGGCTTGGATTGCTATAAACTGTCCTCTTAGTATTTTTTTTCCTGCATCCCATAGGTTTTGAAATGTTATATTTTCACTTGTCTTCAGGTAATTTTTAATGTCTCCTTTGATTTCTTGACTCAATATTTGTTCAGTATCATATGTTTGTGCTCGAGTCACTCAGTTGTGTCTCTTTGCAACCCTATGAACTGTAGCCCACCAGGCTCCTCTGTCCATGGGATTTTCCAGGCAAGAACACTGGAGTGGGTTGCCATTTCCTCCTCCAGAGGATCTTCGGACCCAGGGATCAAACCTGTCTCTGCTAGCATCTCCTGCATTGCAGGTACATTCTTTACCTACTGAACCACCTCAGTCTCCACATATTTGTGAGTTTTTCAGCTTTCTTCTCATAGTTAATTTCTACTTTCCTACCACTGTAATTGGGGGAAAAAGACATGATATGATTTCCATCTTCTTTAATGCCTTGTGACTTGTTTTGTGTCCCAACATGTGAACTATCCCTGAGAAAGTTCTATATGGACTTGAGAAAAATGTGTATTCTACTGCATTTGAATTGACCACACACACCCATCAACACATCCTTGCTGTCTGGATGATCTATTTATTGATGTAAGTGGAGTTTTAAAGTCCCCCTGGTAGCTCAAATGGTAAAGAATATGCCTGCAATGCAGGAAACCCAGGTTCGATCCCTGGGTTGGGAAGATCCCCTGGAGAAGGAAATGCCCGTCCACTCCAGTAATCTTGCCTGGAGAATCCCATGGACAGAGAAGCCTGGTGGGCTACAGTCCATGGGGTCACAAACAGTGCTCTTATGCTAGGTGCATAAATATTAATAACTGTTATGTCTTCCTGATGACTCATCCCCTTTATCATTATATAACGTCCATCTTAGTCTCTCATTATCTTTTTTTGGCTTGACGTCTACTTTGTCCGATACAAGTATGGCCACACAACTTTCTTTTGGGTGCCATCTGCTTGGAGTACCATTTTCCATCCTTTCTTTTGCATCTGTTTTTCTGTTGAGCTGAGACAGGTCTCTTGGAGGCAGCATATAGTTGAATTTTGCTTTGCAATACTCCAACCACGCTGTGTCATTTGATTGACAAATTCATTTACTCTTATGGTGATTATTGGCAAGTGGAGATTTAGTACTGCCTTTTAATCTTTTGTTTTCTCTGTGCTCTCCTCCCCCATTGTTTCTTTTTCCTTGTGTTTCTGTCTGCCATTTTGGTTTGGTGGTTTTCTATAATGCTTTTCTCAATTTCCTCTTTTTTTTTTGGTTTCAGATTTCTGCTCTGGATTTATGTTTTGTGATTACCATGAGGTTTGCATAAAATGCCTCATAAATAAAATAGCCCTTTGTATGCTGATAGCATCTTATCTTCACTTACCTATACAGGTCTGTCCTTTTCCTCTTCCCCTTTCATGTTCTAGTTGTCTTAAATGATCCCCTTTCATGTTATGAGTCTGTTACCAAACTGAAGTACCTTTAGTTGTTTTTACTGCTTTCCTTCCTTTTAACTTTTATGCTCCAACAGTGGGTCTAAAAATCTATTCTGACTGAGTTGGGATTTTCTGATTCTATTTATACCTCACTCAAGGTTTTGCATACTTTGGCCTTTTCATTTCAGGCAGAAGAGCTTCTTTGAACATTTCTTGTAAGGCAGGTCTAGTGGTGATAAACTTCCTCAACTCTTGTTTGTCTGGGAAAGTATTTCTCTTTCATACCTGAAGGATAGCTTTGCTGGATATTCTTGGCTAACAGTTCTTTTATTTCAGTATCTTGAGAATGTCATTCCACTTCCTCTTGGCCTACAGAGTTTCTGTTGCGAAAACTGCTGATAGCCAAATGGGGGTTCCTTTGTAGGCTATTATCCTTTGCCCATTGGTTGCCCTTAAAATTCTTTGCCATTGACTTTTGACAGTTTTAATATAATGTGTCTTGGAAAAGAAAGTATTTTTGCATTGAAGTAATTAGGTATTCTCTTAGCTTCATGGACTTTTATTAATATATCTAGTTCCTCTCCCACGTTTGGGAAGTCCCCAGCTATTATTTCTTTATATTCTCTATTTATCATTAATTTTTGCCATTTTAATTGCAATGTACCTCGGTGTGGTTCTCTTTAGGTAGATTCTGTTTGGGATTCTTTTCTTCCTGGACTTGTATATGTTTCCTTTCCCAGTAACCTGGGACTAGGTTAAAATGGGCTATTTTCATCTATTATGTCCTCAAGTATATTCTCTAATCCTTTTTCTCTCCCTTTTCCCCCTGGAACCATTATAATGTGAATATTAGTATGCCTGGGAGTTGTCTCAGATGTCTCAAACTGTCCTTACATCTTTTTATTCTGTTTTCTATTCAGCTTCAGTGATTACCACTACTACTCTGTCTTCCACCTCACTGGTCTAGTCCCCTGTATCATTTAGTTTACTATTGATTTCTTCTAGTGTGTTTTTCATTTCAGTTATTGTATTCTTCATCTTTGTTTGGTTGTTCTTTATATTTTCTAATTCTTTGTTAAAAACTTGTAATTTTTCTGTTTATCCATTCTTCTTCCTGTTCTCTGATCATCTTTACAATCATTACCTTGAACTTTTTCTTGGGTAGATTGACTATCTCCACTTCACTTAGCTCTTCTGGGGTTTAAATCTTGTTCCTTTGCTTGGAGCATGTTTCTATGTTGCCTCATTTTGCCGAAACTGCGGTTTTCATGTCTATGTAGGTTGGTTATGTTTCCTGATCTTGGAGAGGTGGCCTTTTGTAGGAGATGTCCCAATGTCTCAGAAGTGTACTCCCCTCTGGTCATTAGAGCTGTATGCTTGCTCTAGGAGTGACCCCTAAGCGAGCTGCTGGGACCCTTCTGTTGTGGTAGGCTAGCTACCATGGGTGGTCTAGTAGGCTTGGTTATACCCTTCTGGTTGGTTCCTAGGCCTTGTCTTTTGTGGAGGCTGCAAGGACCACAAGGCACCTGGGGGCAGCACCCAGGGGCTGAGATGGGTGCACTGGGGTGGGTGCTGACTCACTGGTGGGTGAAGTCAATGTCCGGGAGATCCCGCCAGCCCGCTGGCAGGCAGAGATGTGTCCTGGAGTCTGGCTGCAGGACCCAGAGGTCCCAGAGCTGATGTCATACTGCCAGTGGGTGGGGCTGGTACCTGACACAGCTGGGTGCGGGTCCAGGGTGGCCTTCTGGTGGACAGGGCCAGGGCCCAGCTGGTCCTGATGTTGGTGCTGGCCTGCTCACGTGAGAGCTAGGTCCACAGGCTGCAGGACTGTCTCTTTCCTGCACTGGTACTTGTCTGCTGGTGGGTGAGGCTGGGCCTGCAGCTAGTGCAGGCTTGCTGGTGGCTGAGGCAGGAGATTCTGGGTCTGGTGCCTGCTGCTGGTGGGAGGAGCTAGATCCCAGGGTCTCTGTGTATATAGGGTCCTGGGTGTCCCAGGTCTAGGGTCTGCACATAAGTGTGTGGGGCCTGGCCCTTGGCCCCCTGGTGGGCAGAGTCATGTCCAGGGGAAGGTGTGGACTCAGGGGTCTTAAGGCAGCCTGTCTGCTCTTGGGTGGGGCTATGTCCCTGCCCAGTTAGTTGCTTGGCCTGAAATGTCCCAGCACCAGTGCCTAAGGCCAGTGGATATGGGTGAGGCTGGGTTTGGAGGCGAATAAGCTAAAGGGAAGATTCCAAAATGGCGCTAGCCAGCACGGGAGTCCATGTGGTAGAAAGAGTGCCCCCAACTGGCTGCTACCAGGGCTTACATCCTTGAGGGTGAGCTTCCATTAACTGGCTCCTGCCTCCCTGGGGGGCTTCCCGGTGGCTCAGACTATAAAGGATCTGCCAACAATGCAGGAAACCCAGGTTTGATCCCTGGGTCAGGAAGATCCCCTAGAGAAGGGAATGGCTTCCTAGGGGACTGTCCAACTTCAGCCTGTGGATCTGACCGAGGCTCCTTTCAGATTATTGCTTCTGCCCTAGGTCCATGTGAGAGTCTGTGTGCACCTTTTAACAGTGCACACCCCTCTGACTCTCCCCAAAGTAAGCCCTGCTGGGCTTCAAAGTCAAACATTCTGAGAGCTCATCTTCCTGGAGAAGGATGCCCAGGCTGCAGGGACCAACATGGGGATCAGACCCCATGCTCATTAGGGACAGCCTTGCAATTGTGATTACTCTTTCATTCATGGGTCACCCACTGGGGAATATGGGTCTTGACTAAACTGTGACCCCCCACCACCTACCCTTCTCATGGCTCCGTCTTTATATCATTAGTTGCAGAAGTTTTTTTTGAAAAATTATTTTTGGCTGCACTTGGTCTTCACTGCTGCGTGCGGGCTTTCTCTAGTTGTGGACAGTGGGGGCTACTCTCTAGTCATGGTGCACAGGCTTCTCATTGCAGAGGCTCCTCTTGTTGCAGAGCTCAGGCGTAGCAGCTCACAGGCTCTAGAGCATAGGCTCAATAGTTGTGGCTCCCGGATTCAGTTGCCCCGCGGCATGTGGAACCTTCCTGCACCAGGGATTGAACCTGTGTCCCATACATTGGCAGGTGGATTGATTCTTCACCACTAGACCACCAGGGAAGTCCAATAGAAGATGTAGGTTCTGATCTTTTTCATTGATAGGTGTTCTGGAAACAGCTGCAATTTTAGTTTGCCTGTGGAAGGAGGTGAGCTCACCTCACACATAAAAAGTAACTAAAAATGGACTACAGACTTAGCTATAAAAGCTTAACCTGTAAAATTTCCAAGAGAAAACAGGAGACCATCTTAGTGACTTCAAGTTAGGCATGAACTTCTTTAAAAAGGACACAAAAAGCACAACCTATAAAAGGAAAAGTTGATGAACTGAACTTCATCAAAACATTTGCTCTTCAAAGTGAAGATAAAGATAAAAAACTGAATAGAAAGGCAAGCCACACACAGGGAAGAAAAATGAGTGTTTGATAACAGACTTGTATCCAGAATACACATTGAAATCTTACTACTCAGTAAAAAAACTAGCATGCCCCCCACAAACGGGCAACAGATGAACATATCTGGATGGAAAATAAGTAGACAAGAAGACAGCCAACACCATGAATCAACAGTCAAATGAAAACTAAAACCACAATGAGCTTTCAGTACACATCTACTTGAATGGCTAAAATTTAAATGATGGACAATGTCCTGTGTTGGCCAGGATGTGTTGTAAATTGGAGTTTTTATATGTGGCTGACAGTGATGCAAATGGTACAGCCACTTTGGAAATCAGTCTGCAGTTTCTTATAAAGTTAACCATAAACTTACCATGTGACCTAGCAATTTCATTCCTAGGTATTTAACCAAGAAAAATGACAACATATGTCCACAAAAAGACTCACACTTACATGTTCACAGCAGTGTTATTCTTAATAGCCCCAAACTGGAAACAACTGAATAAACCATCAACTGGTGAATGGCTATTCATCCAATGCAATTCCACTCGGCAATAAAAAGGAGCAAATTACTGATATGCACAATATGAATGAATCTCAACAGCTCTCTGCTAACTCAAGAGAACCCTGACACAAAAGACTGCACACTGGATGATTCAATCTATGTGAAATTACAGCAAGAGCAGTGTTAAAGTGACAGAAAGTGGATCAGTGCCTGCCAAGAGCCAGAGGATCAGGGACGGGCTCTGACTGCAATGAATCAAAGAATGTTTCCAGATGATGGAAACATTCTGTACGGTGACTGTGGTGGTGGTTATACTGCCATAAATCCTTGTCAGAATTCCTATTCTGTGCCCCTAAATGTGGTGAATTTATTGTATATAAATATACCCCAATACAGCTTACAGAAAGAAAAAAAAATACATTCACACCAGGGCCAACACCTGAAAGTCCATTAGGCAGTGATCTCCTGACCACGGGGTATGAAGAATGTGTCACTTTGAGCCACTACCTGATGCTGCAGAGCCCGTTCCCGGTGGAGACGCCGAGTGCAGTGATGCTGTGGATGGTTTCTTGGTAGTAAAACCATCTATCTTAGTCCCACCGCTGCCACTGATACCCTGCTGGAAAGTAAGAACACAAGGAAAGAGACTGAGCATCTCAAGCATCATATTACAGAATAACTGGCAGATCTTCAACTTCACATGTTAAACAGAAAAAAAAAGCACATGTCCATACATAACTGAGAAGTAAAACATTTTTAGCCTGTCCCCAAGAATGTGGCCAAGGTTCCTCTGCATATAATGTTAAAGATATGGCTTGTGTGTGTGTGTATATATATATATACATATATATAAATATATATGTATATATATATATATAAGGCTGTACTGGGTCTTAGTTGTGGCAGGTTGAGGCATGCAGGTTCTTTAGCTGAGGCATGCAAACTCTTGGTTGCAGCATGTGGGTTCTAGTTCACTGACCAAGGATCGAACTCAGACCTCCTGAACTAGAAGCATGGAATCTTAGCCCCTTGACCACCAGCGAAGTTCACTACTGCTTTCTGAGCACATTCCAGGGCTACTGTGGTGTCACAGATAGTAAAGAATCTGCCCGCAATGCAGAAGACCCGGGTTCAATCCCTGACTCAGGAAGATCCCTGATTCTTGATCTAGATCATCAGATTCTGAACATTTGTTAAAAATGGTTATACCTTGAAGGGAGGACTGAAGAAAACCTTAGTGAAAATACTTATGCTTGTCTTAGATCCTATATCTAAATATAGGAAAGTCTTACCCCGAAGTTTAAACTGACAAATAAATCTGAGAAGGCCTTTTTACATAAAGAGATGAAAAGTTAAAGGAAAGTGACAAAAATTTTTCATATAAAATTGATATGTATCAGTATAAAACTATAAACTGCCTACTTTACTGATAAATAATGACAGAAAGGAGCTCTCCCCATACAGACCCGCTATCCCACAGTTATGTCTGAAAAAGTAAAACTGTTAAATTTATGTCTTGTCAGTATGGCTTGCTCCTAAACAGCCCATAACCCCAGTTGTAAGAGAACATATTTTTTCTAGGCAATGAACATTTAAGTTTAATACCTAGATATCAAATTTTAAAGCAGAGGGAAAATCCAGTTCACAAATAAAGTTTGAAAGATAGCACTTGGGGGAAAACCTAGCAAAGTAGGTAAGAATTCAGGACATAGAAAATTCTTTCACTGCAGCTTTTTAAATGGAGTCAGGAGGGAATACCATGTGTTTCTGTAGAACAAAGTCTTAACCTCAGCTGTAATGAAGGTTACCCTTAGCTGTAATGCAGACTAGGCCATTCATTTTGAGCTTTGGCACAAAAACCTTAATTTTAATAAGAGGGCGCATAGTTACTTTCTCACTTGTGTGTTGGAAGTTAGCATCACTTACACACACAGTTTCTGGGGATGCACAGGATCGGGGCCTGTCCCCTTGCAGGAGGTCAAGCTGGAGCAGGGAGCTGCTCCCTGAGTTAATGAGGGGGCATCCTTCATTCTGTGTCTCCCACTTCTTTCTGCTCCTTGGGTTGATGGTTGAAGATGGTGGGCCTGGGTTTGGAGCCTCTGCTGATATCGAAGAGAGTATTTCCAAAGAGGGTGCTGCTCCCAAGAAGGGATATGGGGAGAATGACGATGACGAGAGGGGAGAGAGAGAGGGGTCATGCAGGAAGATGTTCATAAAAGTGTTAAAGTGAGCAGAAGGCAGAGCTGGGAAATACTGCAGGCTGCTAGGCAAGGGTGGCTCAGGCAGCCTTGGCAGTACAGTTACCAAGACTTCATGTTCTCTGCCAAGGGAGGTCGTGGCTGGGAGGGGAGGAGCTGGGATGAGGCAAGGGGCTGAGCTGGGAACCATCACTGCAGCTGGGAGCAAGGGGCCAGAGGCATGGGGACAGGAGGTGGAGGAGGGGCACCAGGGCTGTCCATCCTGGTGGGGACAGAAGTGATCCTTGGTGCTCCTGCCGTCCAACCACACAAGAGGCTTCTTACGCTTGTGTTTCCCCTTCTTGCAACCAGCTGATCGTGTCAGCCTGGAAGCAGAACATCCTGCAGGATAAAGAGGAAGATGAGTTACAGAAAACTAACCCAGAACAGAAGGACTCCATTGACAGGTAGTTGTAAGCACATTACAAGGAATAAACATTGGTCAATAATAACCATGTCCACTAAAGGAATGACAGAAAGTAGATCTAGAAAGATGAACGAGATCCTGGATACAAGCTGTTGCTATAAAGTAAACCCCATTTCAGCATCTCTCAGTCATTTTCTTACAAGCAAACCTCCTACACTTCATTCCACATCTTCCAGGACTCATGTATGATTCCTAACCTTGATAACTCTGTTGATAAATGGAAAATATATATATATATATTTAATTTATTTATAATTAGAGGATAACTGCTTTACAATGTTGCCTTGGTATCTGCTGTAGAACATGAGTATATGTATACCCCTCCTTCCTGAACCCCCTCCCGCCACCCCCCTCCCACCCCTCTGGGCTGTCACAGAGCACTGGGCTGAGCGCCCTGTGATACGGCAGCCTCCCACCAGCTGTCTATCTCACACATGGTCACAGACATGTTTCAGTGCTGCTCTCTCAGCTTGTCTCTCCCTTCCTTCCTCCGTCCCACGTCCACAAGTCTGTTCTCTACGTCTTCCTCTGTATTCCTGCCCTGCAAGTAGGTTCATCAGTACCATTTTCCTAGGTTTATGTGGAATATATTTTTTAAAATTTAACTACCTTGAACATACAAATATTTAGCTTTGCTTCTGCTTTCCTGCTGAAGATAGGAGTTATAGGGTGACGACAGAATCTTCTCCCGGAATTTATCTACATGGCTCTGCTCTTCCTTCTGTGTGTGGGCTGACAGCACAGCCTTTGTGAGCCCTGAGTGTCTAAATGCTTCTGCGGCCAGTGGAGCTGGGTGTGTGCTGAGCGTCCAGGGCTCACACACCAGCGGTATGTGCTCTGCTGGAGTCAATTCCACTGAAGTGGAAGAAGACAGATTGAATTTTAACTCCAACTGGTTATTTTGCATTTATTTACTTTCACTAATTTAACTGCCTTTCAATAAATTTTTACAATCATTACAATGGTTGGAACATAAAACCTCCATCAATCTAGCAGGTACCTTTTTATTTTCCGGCCTTGTTTTATACTCTTTGCATACTTATATACACATTTTGGGCTTCCCTTGTGGCTCAGCTGGTAAAGAATCTGTCTGTAATGTGGGAGACCTGGGTTTGATCCCTGTATTGGAAAGAACCCCTGAAAAAGGGAATGGCTACCCACTCCAATAATCTGGCCTGGAGAATTTCATGGACTGTACAGTCCATGGGGTCACAAAAAGCTGGACACAAGTGAGTGACTTTCACTTACTTACTTACATACATTTTAGAGTTGTAATGCTCAATGTGCACACATTATTTAGATCCTGCTTTCATTGTAAATATTTTTTATCTCCATAAATTCTTTGAAAAATTATTGTCTCTGGATTAATCTTTTAATAGTAATATAAATATGGGTTCAAAAATCAACATGTGTTAGACATTTAGTAGCTTCCCCCCAACCCTTTTTAACTTGCCTAGTTCTCATTTATTCTCCCCACAGAAAACCCTTTATTTGCTTATTTATCTACTTTCTTTAAGCATCTATAAATAAGTACAGATATAGATTCTTATCCCTCTTCCTCATTTTTACCCAAAAGGCATATAATCTTGTACACTAACCTGCAAATTTTTCATTTAACAATATCCCTTTTATTAGTACATCACACAGGATTCCACTTTATGTGCATGCATGCCGCATGCTAAGTTGCTTCAGTTGTGTCTGACTCTTTGCGACTCCATGGACTGTAGCCCACCAGGCTCCTCTGTCCATAGGCTTCTCCAGGCAAGAATACCAGAGTGGGTTGCCATGTCCTACTCCAGGGGATCTTCCTAACCCAGGGACTGAACCCACATCTCTTATGTCTCCTGTATCATCAGGCAGTTCCCTTACCACTAGCGCCATCTGGGAAGCCCCTTTTATTTATATACCACTGCTTATTAAAGTAACAGTCTGTTGGTGTTTAGTTGCTAAGTTGTGTCTGACTTTTTGAGACCCCATGGACTGTGGCCTGCCAGCCTCCTCTGTCCATAGGATTCCCGAGGCAAGAATACTGGAGTGGGTTGCCATTTCCTTCTCCAGGGGATCTTCCCAACCCAGGGATCAAACCCAGGTCTCCTGCACTGGCAGGTGGATTCTTTACTGGTGAGCCACAGGGATGCCCATAACCACCTGCAGACAAATGCTGGGTTGCTTCTAAACATTACTTCTTCCAGGTACAAAAGATTTTACAGCACACACTGGTGGGTCCTCCCAGCCTCCATTCCCCCTCTCCTCTCCTGTGTGGGCAGGCTTGGTCCCACTCCACTTCCAGAAACGGGCTCTGATTGGTCTAAGTCAACACACCGGACAGAGGACTTTAGATTTTGGCCAAGATGGAGGAACAGGGATTGGACTGACCTTCTATGCTGAAATAACTAGGAAGGGACAAAATATGTGAAACAATAATTTCTAAGACACAAAACATCCTAAGGGATTGAAAACAAGGTGAGCCTCAGGCCTGCCCAGCTACTGCCTTGAGAGCGAGGAATAAGGTGGGCTCCCTGAGGGCAGAGACAGAGCTGAGAGTCTGGGGAGGTGACAGTGGCTGGATCTCAGGAAGATGAGTGGAGAGGACAGCCACACAGAGAGGCCTCCAGACATCTGCAGAGAACCCCCAAGTCCTCAGCAGTTCATTCATATGAGGAAAAAAAATCACCTGAAAGGATCAGACTGAAGCTCACAGCAGGTGGAGAACAGGGCTCGGTCCCGTCAGCCAGACTAAAAGATCTCATAACCCATATGCACTGAGTAGAATACTCTTAAGGGTCTTGCCTCAGTAGTAGAGAAGAATTAGACCTCCCTACACTGCTCTGTTCCTGTCTAAGCAATTTTATTTTTGTTTCTACAATCAATTTTATTTTAATATAATCTAAACACATACCATTTAGAAAATACCAAGAAAAATTTCTGTACAAGAGTTAATGCTATCGCATTTGGATAAAGCTGGCAAGTTCTTGCTACTAGCATAGCGCAGGAAACACCACCGAGGAAACCTAATATATTGGAATAGACGTTGTGGCGTTTGGCCCACAGTTTGATAGCTCTCAGGGTTAACCTGAAGTTGTCAATGTTTGGTACTAGATGTAAAATTTCATCGGTTACCCTGCAACTGTTAAGACTTCTTATACATCTTATATCTAAATTTTTAAGCAGACTGTCAGCTGTTAAGTCCAAGTCTTCTGGAATAGTCTGCAGTGCTAATCTTGCAAACAAAATATCAATCTCTATCCCATCAAAACACAGTTTGATAACTGGTACAAATGCCTCTTCAACAGCTCTTAAATCTTTTACTTCTTCCTGTAATTTCAACTTATCATAGAACGAGGTGAAAAAATCACTTTGACCAACATGTCTTGGTACAACACACAATGCATCAGTATCAGCACCTTTTGTATGTACTCCTGATCTATAAGAGCCAAATGCAAACATTTTCCCACCAACATTTTCAATTACAGATTGTGGAAGATTCTCGCTTTCACTGATTTCTCGTATCCACTCTTTTACCAGGTTATTTAATTTTCCCAAAATTAAGATCCTGCGCTGCATTTCCTCTTCCTCTTCAAAAACCCCAAAGGGCTTCAGAGTCTCCACTAGCTTCTGTGTGAGTAGGCAGTCAGTCTCCTTGGGGGCTGCTAAGCTGAAGGGAGAAGTAATGCCATAGTGCTTCTGTGGCGGCTGAGTTTGCTGTGATCCCTGTGTTGTAACTGGAAGTGGCATCGTCTGCTGCGCCGGCACCGCCCAGCCACTCCCCGCCCCGCCCCTGCCACGCCCCACCACGCCCCTGCCACGCCACGCCCCCCCGCCACTGAGGCGGGAGGTAGGGGGGCCGGGGCCTGCCTTAGCCCTGGGTCCTACCCGCCTAAGCAATTTTAAAAGCAAAGCCTGAGAAGATCCATCTGTTTCCATGAAGCTAAACTGAGTCCCAGAATAAAGCTCAACAATGTTAATAGGAATATTCAGCACCCATTCACAGTACCTGCTATCCTATCAAAGACTACTTGGCATGCAAAGAAGCAGGAAAATACACTCACAAAAAGGAGAAAAATTAATCATGTGAAACCAACCCTGGGCTGGGAGAGAATTAGAACTGGAAGATAGAACATTAACAGTTATACTGTATTTCATACAGTCACAGGCAAGATATTTTAAATATGCTATATAAAGACATGGAAGATATTAAAAAGACTCAAATAGAACTTCTAGAAATGAAAACTATAATATGTGAGATGGAAAAGGTACTGAATGGAAATAATGACAGATTTTACAATAGAAAACACTAGTGAAACTGAAGACACAGCAATAGAGACTGTCCCAAAATGAAACAAAAACCTAAAAAAATGAAAAAGTGTGAATGAACAGAGCATCAGTGGACTGGGACACAACTTCAAGCAGCCTACATACATATAACTTGAGTCCCAGAAAAAGGGAAACAGAAAAAATATTTTAAAAATAAGGGAAGGAGTTTTTTCAATTTGATGGAAACAATAAACCTAAAAATCCAAGAAGCCAAATAAACTCCAAGTACAAAAAACATGAAGAACACTACATCCTGGAACATCAAAATCAGACTGTCGAATCAATGATGAGGAGAAAATCTTACATGCAGCCAGAAGTTGAGTATATATGCAAACAATACAGATGATAGGAGACTTCCTGTCAGAAACAATGCAAATGAGGATTCAGTAAAACAGCATCCTTAAGGTACTCAAAGATAAACACTGTCACCCTAGAATTCTATGATTTGTTAAAATGTGTTTAAAACATGAACGTGAAATAGACACTTTCAGATGTACAAAAATGTAAAGGATTCATTACTGGTAGACTTATACTACAAGAGATATAAAAGGAATGCCTTAGGCAGAAGAAGAATGATACCAGATAAATCTACATAAAGGAATGAAAAACACTGAGAGATGAGTTCAGGGAAAAACACTTAAATTTTTTTAAAAGATAATAATTACATAAAAATAATAACAACATAGGGTGGGATTTCTAACACATGTAGAAATATATGCCAACAGACAAAGACCAAGGTGGGTAAATGGAAGTATAGTATTTTAAGTTTTTTATACATGAATCGGTATAATATCTCTAGAAGACAGACTGTGAAAAATTAAATGCATACACCATAAACTCTAAAGCAACAACTAAAATAAACACCACTTTAAATACCAAGACATACATAGGTTAAAAGTAAATGATTAGAAAAAGATATAAGATTAATAAAAAAAAAAGCTAGAGTGAAAATATTAATATAGACAAAGTATATTTTAGAAGAAAGAAAATACAAGGGATAAAGAAAGTCATTTCACAATGATAAAAGGATCAATTAATCAAAAGGACAAAACAATTCTAAACGAGACCCTGATGCTGGGAAAGAACGAGGGCAGGAGAATAGGGTGACAGAGGATGAGATGGTTGGATGGTATCACTGACCCAATGGACATGAGTTTAAGCAAACTCTGGGAGACGGTGGAGGACAGGGAAGCCTGGTGTGCTGCAGTCCATGGGATAGCATAGCAAAGAGTCAGACAGAGCTTAGCGACTGAACAACAACAACATGCACAAATTAAGACAGCTTCAAAATGCACCAAGTGAAAACCAATAAAACAGCAATGAGAAATAGACAAACCCACAATTATGGCCAGAGGCTTCAACACCCTTCTGAGGTACAACAAGTATTCAGAAAATCAGTGGACAGAGAATAATTGAACAAACTATCAACCAACCTGACCTAGTTTATACACTGATAGAATATTCAACCCAACAGAGGCAAAATAAACATCCTTTTCAAGTGAAGACAGAACATTTACCAAGATAGACCATATTATAGACCATAAAACAAGTCTCAATAAATTCAAGAGTTCAAGTTTTGTATTTTCTCTGACCACAATGGGATTATATTAGAAATCAATAAAGAAGTATGGAAAATCTCTAAATGTTTGCTAAATAATATATGATGATATATCAGTTCAGTTCAGTCACTCAGTCGTGTTTGACTCTTTGTGACCCCATGAATTGCAGCACGCCAGGCCTCCCTGTCCATCACCAACTCCTGGAGTTTACTCAAACTCATGCCCATCGAGTCAGTGATGCCATCCAGCCATCTCATCCTCTGTCGTCCCCTTCTCCTCCTGCCCCCAATCCCTCCCAGCATCAGGGTCTTTTCCAATTAGTCAACTTTTTGCATGAGGTGGCCAAAGTATTGGAGTTTACACATGAAAATATAAAAGATTTCAAAGAAAATATTAAAAGGAATATTAGGCAGCATTTGAACACGATGAAAATGAAACAAAATACATCAAAATGAGTGAAATGCAGCTGAGGGTAAAAGGAAAGTTTATACTCAAATCCACTAAGGAAGAAAAATGTCTGAAATCAATGACTTCAGCTTCCATCTTAAGAAACTCAAAAAACAAGAGTAAGGTAAAACAAAAGTAAGCAAGGATTTCCCTGGTGGTCCAGTGGTTAAGACTCTGCACGCCCAATGCAAGAGGCCTGGGTCAATCCCTGATCAGGGAACTACAGAACTGATATTATTTTTTCCTTAAATGTTTGCTCAAACTTACTAGTAAAACCATCTGGGCTTGGAGTTTTCTTGTTGGACAAGTTTTTATCAACAAATTCAGTTTTTTAAATAGATATGAGGCTATTCAGGCTTCCTACCTCTTGAGTGATTTTAGTATGTATCTCTCAAACAATTGGTCAATTTTGTCTAAGTTGTCAAGTTTATTGGGAAAACTTATTTATAATGTTCTGCTGTTATTCTTTTGATATCTAGTGATGATAGGATCTCTAGGGATGTTTCCTCTATCATTTCTGAAATTGATAACTTATATCTTCCCTTTTTTTCCCCTGATCAGTCTTACTACTAGAGTTTGATCAATTTCATTGCTCTTTGCAAAGAACCAGCTTAAAATTTTATTGTTTTTCTCTATTATTTTTCTGTTTTCTACTTAAAAGATTTTTACTCTGATCTTTATTATTTCCTTTCTTCTGCTTCATTTTTTAAAATTTGGCTGCACTGGGTGTTAGTTATGGCATGGTCCTCAAACCCAACTCATCATCAGAATAGGGTGTAAACCCCAGGAATATGGGCTTCCCAGAAAGAAAAAGACAGATGCAGCTCAAGACCATCTGGGCTCTGATTCTGTTTTCTCTCCTTAGAATAAAGAGGTAGACTTGCAGATGCTAAGACTGGTGTAAGATCAGGAGAAATGCTTATCAGTAAATATTCCTTATTCCTTAAATGAAAGCATACAGATTTTAGTATGAATTCTTTCAAAGTAGTATTAACATAAGACCAAAATATATGAAATCTAGTGGCATAGTCAAAAAAAGAGGTTTCTGTATCAGGCAAGACCCCACCTTGCATGGACTGACTGTGTCACTGACTGCTCCATGCCCACATAGGTATCCGAAGCATTAAGAATATGTACACTAAAAGATATGCATCTGCTCTCATCCTGAAGAACTAGTTCAATTTCAATGAAAGTCTACCTGTGGCTAATTAGAAATAATAGAAAAATATACAGAAATAAACTAATCTCACAATAGCTGTGTCTTTCTCTGGTCTTTTCCCACCATCCACAGTCCACTTGTCAATATAATGCTCTCCATCTCAAAGGGTGGTGTGAGGATTAAGAGAATTAATTTATATGAAGAACTAAGGGCAGGGGATGGTATACAGTAACAGCTCAGCACATGTTCACTTACATTCCACTGAAGACCAGCAAAGATAAGTTAGGCACAATCTGAAAACCTGACTGAACATGTTTATCACCATTTCCTCACCTACCAAATCCTTATGAAGAAAGCAAAAGTCAAAAGGACAGGTGAGAGCAAAATGGAATAAAAAGGAGACATCAGAATAATTTACTAAGTCACTATGTTAAAGGAAGACAGCTTCAAACATACACTCCTCATTTATCAGACCAGTACAAAACTTTGAATGTGTTTATATGTATAATCCACCTAGTCACCACTACAGTCCAAGTTCAAAATGAACACACTCTTTCAAGGTCAGCAACAAAGTGACCCAAGGCAGTCCCAACAATAATTGCATTAATAATGGTGAAGACTAATTGATGGCTTACTACTACATACCAGGTACCATCCTAGGTGCTTCACATGTGTCAGAAGAGTTGACTGGCAAATGACATATCTAGCAGATACAGTTCAAAATATGTTGACCATTATAAACGTGATGATATTTCCAAAAATACTTTACCGGAGAAAAAATATCCATCTTAAACATCTTTACTAAGTAAATGGTATTAAAGACTTGTTCTTACGATGGTTGTATTTAACGATGAGTGTATTCTAAAGTAAAAGCTACTGTGGTACCTGAGTCTGGTGGCGGGATGTCGACAAGGACACTGCTGGAGCTGCACTGGCTTGTGTCCAGGCTCAGAGTCGCTGTGCTCAGGGTCCATGGAGCTCCTCCTTCAGCGTCTGTGGACTGTCCATTAGTGGGAATTTCTGATGCAGGTACAGCTGAGATCTGGGAAACAGCTGGTGATGTAATAGTGGAAAGAAAAATTCCCAACAGGAAATTCATATTACAAACCTGGACAGTTTACAGACATTTATAACCGATAGGTTAAAACCTATTGGCTATGTAGAGGCAATATGAAACTAGGATTGTTTGTGATTACAATGAAATAATTAAAGGCAAAAGAAGAAAGAAAAACAGGGCTTCCCTGGTGGCTCAGTGGTTAAGAATCCACCTACCGCAGGGGACACGGGTTCGATCCCTGGTCTGGGAAGATCCCACATGCCGCAGAGCAACTAAGCCTGCGGGCCACAACTACTGAGCCTGCGAGCTCTAGAGCCCATGAGCTCCAACTACTGAAGCCAAAGTGCCTAGAGCCTGTGTTGTGCAACAAGAGAAGCCACTGCACTGCAACAAAGAGAAGCCCCTACTCGCCGTAACTAGAGAAAGCCCGCATGTACAATGAAGACACAGTGCACTCTAAAGTAATAAAACAAATAAATTATTTAAAATGCTTAAAAAAAAAAAAAAGACAAAAGAGAAACAGAGAGGGGTGGCTCTCTTGATCTAACTATGGAAGACACCCCTCTCACCTTGCAGTGCCTGGACGTCATCTGCTCTGTGGCTTTGTCTGTCCTCTTCTGAGGATGAGGAAGTTGTATTTGCAGAGGAGATACACTTCCTCTTCAAAGCTGGGATGTGGTAGCTCTTCAGGTACCTGTATATTAATAATTCGGCCATGTATTCCTACCTGCCTCAAACGTGGTCACCTCTCACCTCTCTGCTTTCCTTATGCCATTTCTGTTTGGGGTATTTCATTGTCTTCTTGGGTGAAGTCTTCCCTGACCATCTGGGCCCCCATCAAGGGATTCTTATATATTCCCTTACTATGATCTTGTACTGATTTTCACAACTTAATTCTTTTTTTTGTTTGTTTGTTTTTTTTTTTTGTTTCCCCCAAGGGGGGTGCACCGTTCCTGGAAGTACTGCAATACCAGGTCGATGCGTGGAGTGGACGGAGCAAGCTCCTATTCCAACTCCCAGCTCCAAAAATCCATTTAATATATTGTCCTCGGATAGAGGACGTATCAGATATTAAACTGATAAGAACAGATACTACACTTGATCTTAGCCAAAAGGCTGAGAAGCGATACAACTTAATTCTTATGAGCACAGGTCTTGTCTTCTCAACTATATTCAAAGAAGGGAAGCATCTTCTAACTTTCAGGATCCCCTGAACTGTTCAATTTATTATGAATTGTAGGTAGCATGTATCTACTGATATATAGTGAAAAATCAAGACAATAAGCTGGTGAAAAATCAAGACAACAGCTATTAAAAATGATACAAAGGCTCCATAGTGACAACACACACTTCTGGAAAAACTAACATGTTATCAAAATTTGTGTCTCATACCTGATAACACTATCAATACAGTTTATCTGCTGATAGGATGGGCTATGCTGATCCTTTCTCAAATCCTCACAGGGCTCAGTGTATATGCTATTATTTTTCACTGTCTGGAAGGAAGAGCAGGTCTTCTGCTCATCTGAAATAGAATGAAAGGATGTCCAATTAAAAATATATTCTTGAGAATATGTACTTATTTAGCAAAATTAAATCATGATATTTTAGGATAGATATATGGTACTTTAGAATAGACATGCTCAATATTATACAGCTATTAAAAATGAGCTCAGATCTAAATAAGCAGATATAGAAAGATACCACACAGAACAATTACATGAACAATTGCATATGTACCTTTTTAAAAAGGAGTGAAACAAATGTTTCAGGCAAAGATTATCAAGGAACAAACAGGTGAAAGATGAAAGGCTGATGGGGACTTTTACAATGTTACTGCATGTACAACTGATGGATCCTGGTATCACTAAGCAGGGGGTGACAGACACAGTGCGTTCTTATGTGTGGTGACAGAAAGTGCATGGCACTGCCTGTGCTGAATTGGTATTCAACAGAACATTCTATGATGAAGAATTGTCTTTTATCTATACTGTCCAACCTGGTAGCCACTAATACCACATCCAGCAACCAAGCACTTGAAGTGTGGTTACAGCAAAAGAGGAACTACATTTTACGTTTTATTTATTTGTAATTTATTTGTATTAAAATTGCAAAATGTGGCTAGTGGTTACCAAATCGGATAGCAGAGGTGTAGAGAGAGAAAAAAAGACCACAGGCTGGAGCACAGAAGAACCTTCTGTAGAGAAGCAGCAGCCAACAGAGGAGCCTTATCCAACCACCAATTTATTCTCTGTATCTGTGAGCTTTTTTGCTGTTGTTTATTTCTAGATTCCACATATAAGTGAAACCATATGCCATGTGTCTTTCTTATTTCACACAGCACAGTTCTCCTAAAGTCCTTTTGCTGTCACAAGGGAAGAATTTCATTCTTTTTATGGCTAAATAGTATTCCATTCTCTATTTATACCAGTTCCTTTATCCATTCATCCACGGATGCACACTTTGGTTGTTTCAATGTCTTGGTTATTGGAAATAATTCTGCAATGAACATAGTGATGCATGTATCTTTTTAAATTAGTTTTTCGTTTTCTTTAGATAAATACTCATAAATGAGACTGCTGGATTATATGGTAGTTTCATTTTTAATTTTTTGAGGAAACGCCATACTTTTTTCCACAGTGGCTGCACCAATTTACATTCCCATCAATAGCATAATGGGGTTCCCTTTCTTCCAGGTCCTCACCAACACTTATTATTTCTTGTCCTTTTGATGGTGGCCATTCTGACGGGTGTGAGGTGACATTTCATTGTGGTTTCGATATGCTGTGGTCTCCAACTATAGCTGTGGATTTGTTTATTTCTCCTTGAAGGTTTTATCAATTTTTGCTTCATATTACATATTTTGAAGCTCTGGTGTTAGCTGCATCAACAGGCTTGTTTTATGTTCTCAGAGAATCAATCCCTTAGTCTTTATGCAATATCGCTCTGAAAGCCTTGTTCTAAAGGCTTGTTACTGTGTCTGACCTACTTAGTACAGGGCTTTCCAGTTTTCTTTTGACTCCTGTTAGCATGGCACATCTTTTCTAACCTTTTACTTTTATCCTATGCTTTTAATATTCAAAATAGGTTTTGTTTACAATATACAGTTGCATCTTGCTTTTCCATCCAATTTGACAATTTGTCTTTTCACTGGTATATTGAGATCATTCACATTTGATGTGATCAATGCTGTTGGATTAAAATGTACCCCTTTTTAAAAATTTTAGCTGGAGGATAATTACAATATTGTGATGGTTTTTGCCATACCTCTTGCTAGTTGTTTTCCATTTGTTCCATCTGGGTTTTTTGGTTTGTTTCTTTTTTCTTCCTTTTTGGTCTCACTTGGTTAAGTGTTTTAAATTACATTTTACCAAGTCTACTGACATTATTTATACTTCTTTAAAAGTTTTTACTAATAATTATCCTGAAGTTTACATACATATTGTAAGAAGTCAGTTTCTATCTCATCAATATACTCCAAATAATAAAATCTGGAAGGAATTTTACAACAATATATTCCCAATACCTAGCTCCTGTTCTTTGCAGTATTTTTTACACACATTATAAATGCAAAATATTCTTTTTGTTTTAGTCAGTTATCTTTTAGAGTAACTAAAAAAATAAAATGTATTTTATCTTAAGTGCATAAGTATTAGTCACTCAGTCATATCTGACTCTTTGTGACCCTATGGACTGTAACCAGCCAGGCTCCTCCGTCCATGGACTTCTCCAGGCAAAAATGCTAGAGTGGGCAGCCATTCCCTTCTCCAGGGGATCATCCTGACACAGGGATTGAACCTGGGTCTCCTGCATCGCAGGCAGATTCTTAGCCATTTGAGCTACCAGGGAAGCCCTTGGTATTTCATCTTAATTTATTCCATTTCCAGTGCTCTTCATTGGTTTGTGTAGATTCAAGTTTTATGTCTAGCATCATATTCCTTCTACCTTTACAAATTCCTTTAGGATTTGTAAAAGAACAAATTTACTGCTGGCAGTAAATTCCCGTAGCTTTTTTTTGAGAAAAATCTTTATATCTACATTTCCGAAAGATAGTTCCCACTAGGTGTATAATTCTGCATTTATGGTTTTCTCCTTTGAAGATTTTACTGTCTTTTTAATATTCATGGTTTCTGAAGAAATGTATACTGTAATTCTTATTATTATCCTTCTTTCTCTATTTATAATCTTTCTTCTTTTGGTTACCTTCAATATATTCTCTTGGTTTTATTTTAGTTTGATATGCCCAAGCATTTTTATTTTGTGATTTTTTTTTTTTTTTGGTATTTATGCTACTTGATGTTTTTTGAATGTGGGAAATCTCAGCCATTATTTCAACTATTCTTTCTGGGATTCCAATTACTCCTACTAGACCATTTAATCCTGTCCTCAAATTCTTTTTTTTTTTTTCCAGCTGAGCCACATGGCATGCAGGATCTTAGTTCCTCAATCAGGGATTGAACCCACACCCGGTGCACCAGAGTCATGGCATCTCAACCACTGGGCAGCCAAGGAAGTACACCTAAATTCTTAAGATATTCTACCCTGTATGTCCTGTTCTCTTTCTGTTTCAGCTTGTGTCATTTTTATTCATCCACCTTCAAGTTCATTGATTCTCTTCTTAGTTGAGTACCCATCAATGGCATTCACTCACCTCCAGCGTTGCTAGCATTTGCACTGATTCTTTCTTTTATGTCGCCTCTCTATGCTGTGATTCCTTATGTGGCTTTGCATGTTGCCTACCTTATCCTTTGGAGACTGTATTCATTATTCAGTTATTCCCAATGTCTGTGTCCTGCCTGACTCTTGTTCCGATGACAGTTTTGTCTCTTAGGAGGTTTTTTCCCTTGCTTTTTGTATGTTTCATAATTTGCTGAGAACTGAACATATTATATCAGACAGCAAGGACTGGGCATGGCTTCCCTTCCAGTACATCAGAGTCGATCTAATTAAGCTCTAGGCCAGGCTAAAAGCCTACTGTTGCTATGATGTCACTCAGTGTGTGATAGCTTTCGGCTCCCCCCAGTGTCACCCTGCTCCAGGTGGGGGCTGGTCTCCTGAGAGCTCTTCTTTTCCAACGTCTGCCCCACTTTCAGGTTCTGGGCTGCCCTTTGCACTGTGCCTCAGAGAAGGTCCGTCTCTTGCAGGTGACAAGATTCAGTCAGTTACAGGATGCAGCACTTACTTCACTTCATGTAAGCATGTGCCTCTCCTCAGATTATAGGCCTGCTGGCTGTCCTGTACCCTCAGCACTCTGATGGGTTCAGGTTCAAGAAAGATCATGAACTTAATGCCTGTCTGGGCTTTTTCCTTGTTAAGTTTGGAATGAATTAGTTCAGTTCATGAGTCATCTTCCACCTGGGCTTTGTGTTACCCTTGCAGCGGAACATTCAATTTTCCCTAATTTCCCCAATTACTTCTCTGGCAGCAGGTTATCAATCAGTATGAACAGATGATGAAGGGACTGTACATGTCTCTGTTGTTCCTTGTCCTGCCATAATACACTTAAAAGTTTCCCTTCTTAAGCGTGTGTGAGTGCTCAGTTGTGTCTGACTCTTTGCGACCCCATGGACTGTAGCCTGCCAGGCTCACCTGTCCATGCGGTTTCCCAGGCAAGAATGGTAGGGTGGATTGCCATTTCCTTCCCCAGGGGACCTTCCTTCTCCCAGGGATTGAACACATGTCTCTTGTGTCTCCTGCATGGGCAAATGGATTCTTTACCATTGTGCCACCTGGATGCCCTATTATTCTTTCTTATTCTTTTCTAAAACATGACCTGCCTTTATAAGAAGGGTAAACATGTATACTTACAACCCTGTGCTCTTGTGTGCTGTAGCACCCTGTATATAAAACATTTATACAACAACCACTTAGTATTTTCCTTTTCACTGGTGTATGTCTCTACTCAATTTCTATACTTAAATTATAACATTTTCCATCTTTAAGTTGTATCTCTGTTCTCTTGAGTAATAAAGATTTTTTTTTTACTAGGTCTTTAAACTTGTAGGTCTTAAAAGGTTAATAAAATCAAGATGCCCAAGTAATATCAGTTCTCCGAGGTTAGTCCAAATGGCAACAGATTTTCCCCCAGTCACATCCCATGTGTGCTCACTAAATATAACACATGTTAGAAAATATAAGTTTCTAAAAGCAGCATAAGTACACAGAGTTAGCTATAGCTTAAATTCTAGAAGATGGTGAACGAAGTACTGATTTCTGCTTAGATATATAGCTTCAAACAACAGTACTGGTGGTATTGCCAGACCAATGGTAGATAATAAGAAACTGGATAAAACAGGAGCTTAGAAAGAATTTCTACTCTGAGAAGAAATTCCAGAGGTCAGGACACAAAAATCCCATGAACATGAGATCAGAGGTCAAGGCAGCAGCAGGTAGCACTGACTGGATCAGACAATGAAGAAAACATTTAGGGATTTTAGATTTAAAATCTCCCCCAAAGAATTTTCTCTACCAGGACATGGGATAATGATGAAGACCAAGAAAGGTATTTAAGATAAATCCTTCTGTGGAGGAGATCTGACGGTGTCAAGCGACAAAAAAAGTTGTCATTTCTATCTTGTGCCCTTACATCTACAGCAAAAGAAACAAACAGAACATGAAACCTTCTGTCAAGGTGAAGAAAAAGTACAAAAACCTAAAGTACAGGACTTTCCGTATCCAGAGGACATCCTATGGACTCTCAGTGATACCACCTGTAGGAGCCACAGTTTGATATTTTGCCGTGGAAATCATGTCAAGTCCCAAAAAAACACAGCTACTATATTATTACTGACTTTAGATCAGAAATTTCACCCTACTGTGTAAAACACCCATTTGACAATGGTAGAGATCATCAATTACATTTAGGTGACCAAAATCTACAATAGCTTCCAACATTATATTAATATTTGGGGAGAAAAATTAAAAGAAATTAAAAGAGAAAACTTAACATAAGTTAAGAAGTTATGAAACTTATACATATGTGAAGTGAAGTGAAGTGAAGTGAAGTGAAAGTCACTCAGTTGTATCTGACTTTTTGCGACCACATGGACTGTAGCCTGACAGGCTCTTCCGTCCATGGAATTCTCCAGGCCAGAATACTGGAGTGGGTAGCTGTTCCCTTCTCCAGGGGATCTTTCCAACCCAGGGTCAAATCCAGGTATCCCAGATTCTTTACCATCTGAGCCACCAGGTAAGCTCATGTGTGTGTGTGTGTGTGTGTGTGAAGATACAGATATATCAATTTCAGTTCAGTCGCTCAGTCATGTCCAAATCTCTGTGATCCCATGAACCGCAGCATGCCAGGCCTCCCTGTCCATCACTAACTCCCAGAGTTCACCCAAACTCATGTCCATTGATTGGTGAAGCCATCCAACCATCTCATCCTCTGTCGTCCCCTTCTCCTCCTGCCCTCAATCTTGCCCAGCATCAGGGTCTTTTCCAATGAGTCAGCTCTTCACATCAGAGGGCCAAAGTATCGGAGTCTCAGCTTCAACATCAGTCCTACTAATGAACACGCAGGACTGATCTCCTTTAGGATGGACTGGTTGGATCTCCTTGCAGTCCAAGGGACTCTCAAGAGTCTTCTCCAACACCACAGTTAAAAAGCATCAATTCTTTGGGACTAAGATTTCTTTATACTCCAACTTTCACATCCATACATGACTACTGGAAAACCATAGCCTTGACTAGACGGCTTTGCCAACAAAGGACCGTCTGGTCAAGGCTGTGGTTTTTCCAGTGGTCATGTATGGATATGAGAGTTGGATTGTGAAGAAAGCTGAGCACCGAAAAATTGATGCTTTTGAACTGTGGTGTTGGCGAAGACTCTTGAGAGTCCCTTGGACTGCAAGGAGATCCAACCAGTCCATCCTAAAGGAGATCAGTCCTTGGTGTTCATTGGAAGGACTGATGCTGAAGCTGAAACTCCAGTACTTTGGCCACCTCATGTGAAGAGTTGACTCCCTGGAAAAGACCCTGATGCTGGGAGGGATTAGAGGCAGGAGGAGAAGGGGACAACAGAGGATGAGATGGCTGGATGGCATCACCAACTCAATGGGCATGAGTTTGAGTAAACTCGGGGAGCTGGTGATGGACAGGGAGGCCTGGTGTGCTGCGATTCATGAGATCACAAAGAGTCAGACACGACTGAGTGACTGAACCGAACTGAACTGACTAGACATACCTCTGTTGACAAAGTAATGTCTCTGCTTTTTAATATGCTGTCTAGGTTGGTCATAACTTTCCTTCCATGGAATAAGCATCTTTTAATTTCATGGCTGTAATCACCATCTGCAGTGATTTCGGAGCCCCCCAAAATAAAGTCAGCCACTGTTTCCCCATCTATTTGCCATGAAGTGATGGGACAGGATGCCATGATCTTCGTTTTCTGAATGTTGAGCTTTAAGCCAACTTTTCCACTCTCCTCTTTCACTTTCATCAAGAGGCTCTTTAGTTCCTCTTGACTTTCTGCTATAAAGGTAGTGTCATCTGCATATCTGAGGTTATCGATATTTCTCCTGGCAATCTTGATTCCAGCTTGTGCTTCACCCAGCCCAGCATTTCTCATGATATACTCTGCATATAAGTTAAATAAGCAGGGTGACAATATACAGCCTTGACATACTCCTTTTCCTATTTGGAACCAGTCTGTTGTTCCATGTCCAGTTCTAACTGTTGCTTCCTGACATGCATACAGATTTCTTAAGAGGCAGGTCAGGTGGACTGACTTTCAGAATTTTCCACACTTTCTTGTGATCCACACAGTCAAAGGCTTTGGCATAGTCAAGAAAGCAGAAATAGAGGTTTTTCTGGAACTCTTGCTTTTTCGATGAGCCAGCAGATGTTGGCAATTTGATCTCAGGTTCCTCTGCCTTTTCTAAAATCAGCTTGAACATCTGGAAGTTCATGGTTCACGTATTGCTGAAGCATGGCTTGGAGAATTTTGAGCATTACTTTACTAGCATGTGAGATGAGTGTAGTTGTGCAGTAGTTTGAGCATTCTTTCGTATTGCCTTTCTTTGGGATTGGAATGAAAACTGACCTTTTCCAGGCCCGTGGCCACTGCTGAGTTTTCCAAATTTGCTGACATATTGAGTGCAGCACTTTCACAGCTTCATCTTTTAGGATTTTAAATAGCTCAAGTGGAGTTTCATCATTTCCACTAGGTTTGTTCGTAGTGATGCTTCCTAAGGCCCACTTGACTTCACATTCCAGAATGTCTGGCTCTAGGTGAGTGATCATACCATCACGGTTATCTGGGTCACGAAGATCTTTTTTGTACAGTTCTTCTGTGTATTCTTGCCATGTCTTCTTAATATCTTCTGCTTCTGTTAGGTCCATACCATTTCTGTCCTTTATTGAGCCCATCTTTAGCGTGAAATGTTCCCTTGGTATCTCTAATTTTCTTGAAGATGTCTCTAGTCTTTTCCATTCTATTGTTTTCCTCTATTTCTTTGCATTGATCGCTGAGGAAGGCTTTCTTATCTCTCCTTGCTTTTCTTTGGACCTCTGCATTCAGATGCTTATATCTTTCCCTTTCTCCTTTGTTTTTCTGCTTCTCTTCTTTTCACAGCTATTTGTAAGGCCTCCTCAGACAGCCATTTTGCCTTTTTGCATTTGTTTTTCTTGGGGATGATCTTGCTCCCTGTCTCCTGTACAATATCACGAACCTCCGTCCATAGTTCATCAGGCACTCTATCAGATCTAGTCTGTTAAATCTATTTCTCACTTCCACTCTATAATCATAAGGGATTTGATTTAGGTCATACCTAAATGGTCTAGTGGTTTCCCCCACTTTCTTCAATTTAAGTCTGAATTTGGCAATAAGGAGTTCATGAGCTGAGCCACAGTCAGCTCCCAGTCTTATTTCTGCTGACTGCATAGAGTTTCTCCACCTTTGGCTGCAAAGAATATAATCAATCTGATTTCGGTGTTGGCCATCTGATGATGTCCATGTGTAGAGTCTTCTCCTGTGTTGCTGGAAGAGGGTGTTTGCTATGACCAGTGCATTCTCTTGGCAAAACTCTATCAGCCTTTGCCCTGCTTCATTCTGTACTCCAAGGCCAAATTTGCCTGTTACCCTAGGTGTTTCCTGACTTCCTACTTTTGCATTCCAGTCCCCTATAATGAAAAGGACATCTTTTTTGGGTGTTAGTTCTAAAAAGTCTTGTAGGTCTTCATAGAAACGTTCAACTTCAGCTTCTTCAGCATCAATGGTCAGGGCACAGACTTGGATTACCATGATACTGAATGGTTTGCCTTGGAAGTGAACAGAGATCATTCTGTCGTTTTTGAGATTCCATCCAAGTACTGCATTTTGGACTCTTTTGTTGACTATGATGGCCACTCCATTTCTTCTAAGGGATTCCTGCCCACAGTAATAGATATAATGGTCATCTGAGTTAAATTCACCCATTCCAGTCCATCTTAGTTTGCTGATTTCTAGAATGTCAACATTCACTCTTGCCATCTCCTGTTTGACCACTTCCAATTTGCCTTGATTCATGGACCTAACATTCCAGATTCCTATGCAATATTACAGCATTGGACCTTGCTTCTATCACCAGTCACAAGCACAACTGGGTGCTGTTTTTGCTTTGGCTCCATCTCTTCATTCTTTCTGGAGTTATTTCACCACTGTTCTCCAGTAGCATATTGGGCACCTACCTTTCTGGGGAGTTCATCTTTCAGTGTCCGATCTTTTTGCCTTTTCATACTGTTCATGGGGTTCTCAAGGCAAGAATACTGAAGTGGTTTGCCATTCCCTTCTCCAGTGGGCCTATAATGCATACAGACTAACTTCTCAAAATAATGTCAACTATCATGACTGATCCAATTCTGAAATGTTCCTTACCTCGTATTGAGAAAAGAAAAGCATATAAGCAAGAAAAAGACCAAGTTTTCCGTTCAATTTAGGTCGCTGACATTCTCCATTTGTTTGAAATGACAGGAAGGGATTATCATTCTAATAATATTTGATTATCTGAAATGCATTCTACAATTAACAAGTTTTGTTTATAAATTGCTCATACAGAGGAACTGTGGTGCTGGAGAGTCCCTTGGACTGCAAGGAGATCAAACCAGTTAATCTTAAAGGAAATCAACCCCGAGTATTCACTGTAAGGACTGATGTTGAAGCTGAAGCTCCAGTACTTTGGACACCTGGTTAAAGAGACAACTCACTGGAAAAGACCCTGATACTGGTAAAGATTGATGGCAGGGGAAGAAGAGGATGAGAGAAGACAAGATGGTTGGGTGGCATCACCAGTCCATGAGGCCACAAAGAGTCAGATGTGACTTAGAGACTCAACAACATATAGAGGAAATCAACAAATTAGCTGGAATTAGCAGAAACATCAGTTCTTTAGTAGAAGTATTTCTGTGACTACATTCTAACACCATGTAGCTTTCAGGATAGTATCTGCTGCTGCTGTCATTATTATGGTTACTGTTACTTCTGTCATCTGGGTATGTAAACCTGAATAGCGACACCCAGGGGTCCTGGCTTCTTGAGAGCGGAGAGCTGCCCTGATGACTCACCCCCAGGCCGTCCTGAGCGGGCTCCCGACACGGGCCTGTTTGCTGACTTGGGCCTCGACTTGATGCAGAGCTGCTGACCTAGATTCTTGATCTTGTTCACACTGGCACAGATCTGCTGCAAAGTCAACTTAGGGAAAAGAGTGATGAACAACGTTTCAAAGATTATAACAATGTGCATCAAGAGATACATAAACCAAATACATGTAACCTTTGGTTCTCTGAGGACAGAATGACTGAAATCACCATAACAGCATCAGTTCATTCTTCCACTGAGCCACAGCACACGGGTGCCGACAAGGCTTTGCATCAACCTGTCCACAACATGCTAGTTTTTATTTTAGTTTAATTTTATTTATTTATTCTTTTGGCTGCACCCTGTGGCATGTGGGACCTTAGTTCCCAAACCAGGGACTGAACCCATGCCCTCTGCAGTGAAAGTGCTGAGTCTTAACCACTGGACCACCAGGGAAGTCACCAGGCTAATTTTTAGAAAATATACAAGTAGCCCAAATGACACCTTATTAAAGGTGCTGTTTTCTTTTTACAGACATTTTTCCCAAACCAAAGTGGATCAGAAGGTCTATGACCAAATCAGGTCTTCAAGTTAAGAGCATATATTGAGAAGCCACAAACATCAAGGTAAAGAACAGGCGCTAAGACGTCATGGGTAACAATACATGGAGAAAAGGACATGTGCTTGGAAGCACATGCGTGCCTGCTCACCGGTGCCTTTGGCACCTCATCCATGCCGTGCCTGCTGGACTCACTGGAGGACACGAGGCTGACCTGAGGCTCCTGTGACCTGCTGCTCCCCAGGCTCCCGTAGCCGCTGGACATGCTCCCGTGAATAGGCTGCGAGAGAGGGGGACCCATGTAGCCATGGGTTACATGGCAAGTTAGAGGGGAGATCTGCATTACCTGCCTTTGAGCTCACCTGCAGTAATCACTAAATTAAGGTGAAAATTTTTGGAATCCTAAGGGCGGTGTGTGAAGGGTGATGCTGACATAGAGGACATTTCTCTCTCATCTCAGTAATTCTCAAGGGCAGAATTTATTTTTCTAGTCTAGGTGGGTATTTAGAGACCAACGATTTTTTAAAAACTGTAGTTAGTAAATTTAACAAAACATGAAAATAAACTCTAGCTCTTGATGCTGAGTTTAAAACAGGTAGAACAAACAAAATACCAATATATACCATACTATCTCTCCAAACCTAACAGATACTTCATGAACCCTAGAGATGGCTGGATAGCTTCATCAACTCAATGGACATGAGTTTGAGAAAACTCTGGGAGACAGTGAATGACATGGAAGCCTGGTGTGCTATAGTCCATGGGGTTGCAAAGAGTCGGACACAACTTAGCAACTGAATAACAGAGATTTTATCAACGACATTTTGAAAATTACTGACCAACAGTTTTAGCGATACCACTGTTGTAGCCAAACGCTCCGGGGAGCAAACTCACTCAGAAGGACAGCGTGAATCGTGGAGTGCAGTTCATTACATTGGCGGGTCCGAGGCAGAGTTTCCTCTTGACCCAGGGACCCTGACCGATTTTTGTGACAACCGTTTATATCCAAAGTGTAGGTACCCAAGCCCACATGCCCAGATTCTTTAAAACCCACTCTGGACAATGTTATTAAAAGATACAATCAGGTTATAGCCATAAATTCACATTCTAAAGCTATCTGGACATACAACTTAGCCAACAGCAATAGGTATTATTAAGATTACAGATAGTGATTGATTACATAGTGGACATTGCATTTCTTCTGGCCCTGGGAGGTCTAGGTACAGGGTCTGCCTGGTCTGATTTTTATCCGCCCGGGAGGCCTATTCGGCTGCTGGTATTTTATCTTCATGGCCTCCTAGATATACAGTCCAAAAGTTCGCCGAGACTGTAAGATGGAGCTCCTTTTCTTTTAAAAATGGAGTCAGTCCAGTCAGGGCACCCTGCTCCTTTCCTCTTTCACTATCAGTAAATACTCATCAAGTTTATTGATTGAATCTCTAGTAGAAATCATTTTGGTACTTGTTTTCAACAGGTAATAGTTTTTTCATACTTTTGCCTCATAATGATTAGAGATACTGAGATCCGCCACCCCTCCCCCCCCTTTAAAATTAATTATTTCAAAGAATAACAAAGCTAAAACACTGGCAGCATTTGAAAGACAAGAATTCTCTAATTTAGAAATAACTTCTTTGTCTAATTGCTTCCTGTGACTCAGTACGCTGTCCTCAAAAGGGTTCTTACAAAAATGTCGTGTGTATTTAACACAGATAAAGGAAAACAAGATTAATGAAATTTAACTTAAAAACAAAAAGAGGAAGACAAAAATTTCTGAAATGTAGAGGGTAAGGCTTGCAGTTTATTTCTGTGAAATGACTTTACTAACACTGAATGTTAAAATTAAACACAACTATGAGAATTTTGTGTTTGTTTTTTAAAAAATCTCTCACTTTACCTGTAAGAGAAGTTTCTGAATTTGTTCTTGTATTTCTGTGATGTCTTTGTCATCACTGCTCATCTTTTTTACTCTGGTGGCAAAAACATCCTTGTTTAGTGGACTCCTACAAAATGCCAAGGCAAAGACTGAGTCAAGCAATTTAAGATTCATTCATAATGAAGTCTAAAGTGATCTTTAATAGAATATTCAAACAATAAAGCTATGTCTTTACAAAGCAACTTTTCAACTCCAAATACAGAAAATATGAAGTTCATATTCTGTTTATGGAAGCAGAGAAAATCCTAAGAAACAAGGGAGATGTTAACAGTTTTTAGTTTAGTCTCTTCATAGCTCTGATCTTCCCATAATCATCTCAGCACTCTATCTGTATAAATTTAAAACAGTGACAAGTAACCTCCTCAGCTACTCAAGCATGTTCAACAACTACTGGTCTCAAAATTTAACATGAACTGAGTAACCTACTGGTTCTGAAACTGAGGGCTTCCTTGGTGGTTCAGACAGTAAAAATCTGCCTTCAACGAAAGAGACCTGGATTTGATCCCTGGGTCAGGAAGATCCCTTGGGGGAGGAAAGGGCAACACACTCCAGTATTCTTGCCTGGAGAATCCCCTGACCAGAGGAGCCTGGTGGGCTACAGTCCATGGAGTTGCAAAGAGTCAGACACGACTGAGTAACTAACAATTTCACTTTTCACTTTTTTTTCTAAGAAATTTTAAGACCTTAAGTTTGTGAGACAACATTCAATGCTTAATGTATCTAATCACTTGGCTATGTAATAAAGATGACTCTGCTCCCATCCTCATGGTGAACATGTGGCTGTCACAGAACCTTCAGCCTTCTTTATATTCAAATTCTAGAGCATCTGAAATCTACTAGCTGAATAGCAACAAAGGAACTGACAATGACATTTTCTATGTGGCTTATTCTTGATGTACGTCGTGAAGCAAGGCTACTTCCTGTCGCGTAGAGGGTCCTGAGTCATTGTCAGTATATTATCAAGTGTGAAACAGATCTCCAGTCCAGGTTGGATGCATGAGACAAGTGCTCAGGCCTGGTGCACTGGGATGACCCAGAGGGATGGGATGGGGAGGGAGGTGGGAGGGGGGTTCAGGATGGGGAACACATGTAAATCCATGGCTGATTCATGTCAATGTATAGCAAAAACCACTACAATATTGTAAAGTAATTAGCCTCCAACTAATAAAAATAAATGGGGGGAAAAGAAAAGAATAAGCCACATTTTCTAAACTCTCACAATATGTGAGCGCCACTCCAAGTGCTCCACAATATTCCCCTCCTCCTGTCCCAAGTGTCATGAGCCTGAGTGTCATCCAGAGGTGTCTGCGCTGCTGGTCAAGTCCAAGTCTGAGTGAAAATAGGACGTCCGGCTTTATGTAACGAGACTGGGATATTCCCAGTGTAGACCCTTCCTACAAAACTGAGTTGTACATTTAATCACCAATTACATCACTCAAAGGATTTACATGAAAGGATTCCCTGGTGGTCTAGCCATCAGGACTCAGAACTTTCACTGCCAAGGGTTCAGGTTTAATCCCTGGTCAAGGAACAAAGGCTTCCTTGGTGGATCAGTGGTAAAAAATCTGCCTGCAATGAAGGAGATGCACGAGATTCAGGTTTGATCCCTTGGTTGGGAAGATCCCCTGGAGAAGGGAATGGCAACCCACTCCAGTATTCTTGCCTGGAGAATCCCATGGACAGAGGAGCCTGGCGGGCTACAGTCCATAGGATCGCCAAGAGCCAGACACAACTGAGCATGCACATGTAAGGAACTAAGACGAACTGAGATACCACAAACTGCATCACTCGGCCAAAAAAAAATTATTCACGTGGAGGCAAGAGAGACAGCACCTTCAACAAATGCTATCAACTCAGCATGAAGAGTTGGCTGCAGTACTCGTCAGGAAATTGGCTGACGGCTAAGGAAGGAAACTTGGTTTTCGCCTCCTCTTTGCAACTTCCTCCCTCAGAGATGGCTGAGAAAGTGACTCTGTTTCACCGAATGTGGATTTTTTTTTTCTGTAATGTGAGAGGTAATGTGTGAAGGCACCTAGCCTTCCTCCCCAGAGAGCTGCTTAATATCGAAGAGAGATTAAGGTTAGGGTCCCTCACTGAACACTCTCACAGCCCCCCTCCCACTCAACTGTCACCTTTCCAAAACTCTACTCATGGGTCACAGCACCGTTTCTTTTTCCCGTGCGCGCTGGGCTACACGGAGGCAAAGAGAACGTCTGCTCTGTTTACAACCTCATCCTTAGGGTCCAGCACAACGCCTGACTCAGCAGGTACTCCATAAATACTTACTGAAGGAATAAATGCATTAAAGTAACTATACAAACGTAACAGATAATTATTATTCTGTGAGAGGTTAATACCTACTAGACTCTAAATGCTTTCCCTCACATAATCCTGCGTGTGGAGACGCAAATATTGGTAGAATCTTTAAAAAACACTGAAAACACTGTAAGTACTAATATGTCCATTTATTCTACATATTTTTAAGATTTTTTTTTGATGTGGGCCATTTTTAACGTCTTTATTGAATTTGTTACAATATTGTTTCTGTTTTATGTGTTGGCTTTTTAGCCTCAAGGTATGTAGGGTCTTAGCTACCCAACTGGGGATCACACCTGCACCCCCTGCAATGGAACTTGAATTTTTAACCACTGGACCACCAGGGAAGTCCCTACTCCATATATATATATTTTTAAAGTAATTTTTTCTCTTTCCTTTTTTAAAATTATGAAAGTATGATATTTACAGAAGACTTGGAAAATAGAGGAGAGTTACATATAGCCCCACTATATATATATATAAATTATTTTTTAAAGTAGAAAATGAAAATTTTTAGTTGGGGTTTCAATATCAAAGGGTTTCCCTGGTGGCTCAGATGGTAAAGAACCCACCTACAATGCAGGAAACCTGGGTTCGATTCCTGGGTTGGGAAGATCCCCTGGAGAAGGAAATGGCTACCCACTCCAATATTCTTGCCTGAAGAGTTTCATGGACTGAGGAGCCTGGAAACCTATAGTCCATGGGGTCACAAAGAGGCACAACTCAGTGACTAACACACATACACTCAATATCAAACTCTCAAAAATTAGCAGAATGAATATACAGAGAAGTAAAAGGATATAGTAAACCTGAGAAGCACGTGAACCAACTGAACATAACTAATTTATACGATTTTCATACAACAATAGGATCCAAATTATATTCAAGCTCACATAGAGTCTAAACTAGGAGACACTGGAACATATTCAGGGATGTAAAACAAGGTGCAAAAATTTCATGGTCTAAAGGTCCTGAAATCCTACAGAGTCTCTTCTCTTATCACTGTGGAACTATGCTAGAAATCGGTATCAAAAGATATTTGAAAATAACTCACATATTTTCAAGTGCAATGTGACATATACCAAGAGAGATTTTTGACTTATTAGCCATTGAAAGCCCCTATTCCACACACTTTTAAATCAAAGAATGGAAAGGAGAGTTGGAGAATAAATCTAGCACCCTCCTCTGGTGCTGATGGGGAGGTACTCACACCAGTCAACAGACACCAAGATGGACATCTCATCAGAGGAAGTGGGGTTTCCTATATTCTAAGCAACCATCCAATTTTATCTTCATTTCCCAACAGGTTTCCCTATTCGGCTGATCAACATGAACAGCTCTTCCTTGGCAATCATATTAGCTACCTTAATTATCAGATTAGTCTTCTACCTCAAATCAGCCTCATGAGTCAGGGCTGCAGGGAGCCCTGACTTCCACTAAGGCTGCGGACTCACTGTGCTGAGAGGCTGAACCCTAGAGCACAGTCAGGTCAGAACAACCTGAGGCCTATCTCACCACGGCCCAGCATCACTCCATCACAATATTAACACAGGATAAAATAAGTGACTGGGAGATCTACTGTTCTTAGTTTTATGCTTATGTCTACAAAGTTGCATTAAAAAATACAAAGATAATTTATCAACCTATGGTTTTTCCAGTGGTCATGTACAGATGTGAGAGTTAGACCGTAAGGAAGGCTGAGTGTTTTTGAACTGACACTTTCAAACTGTGGTGTTGGAGAAGACTCTTGAGAGTCCCTTGGACTGAGATGAGATGATTGGATGGCATCACTGACCCAATGGACATGAGACTGGGTAAACTCCGGGAGTTGGTGAGGGACAGGGAGGCCTGGCGTGCTGCGGTTCATGGGGTCACAAAGAGTCGGACATGACTGAGCGACTGAACTGAACTTCGGTATTATACTGCTGCTGTTGTTCTTGTTCAGCCACTAAGTCATGTCCAATTCTTAGCAACCCAATATTTTGGCCATGTGAGGCAAAGAGCCAACACATTGGAAATGACGCTGATGCTGGGAAAGATTGAAGGCAAAAGGAGAAGGGGACAGCAAAGGATGAGATTATTAGACAGCATCACCAACTCAACCATCTCATCTTCTGTCGTCCCCTTCTCCTCCTGCCCTCAATCCCTCCCAGCATCAGGGTCTTTTCAAATTAGTCAGCTCTTCGCATCAGGTGGCCAAAGTACTGGAGTTTCAGGCTCAACATCAGTCCTTACAATGAACACCCAGGACTGATCTCCTTTAGCATGGACTGATTGGATCTTCTTGCAGTCCAAGGGACTCTCAAGAGTCTTCTCCAACACCACAGTTCAAAAGCATCAATTTTTTGGTGCTCAGCTTTCTTCACCGTCCAACTCTCATATCCATACATGACTACTGGAAAAACCATAGCCTTGACCAGACGGACCTTTGTTGGCAAAGTAATGTCTCTGCTTTTTAATATGCTATCTAGATCAGTCATAACTTTCCTTTCAAGGAGTAAGCATCTTTTAATTTCACGGCTGCAATCACCATCTGCAGTGATTTCGGAGCCCCCCAAAATAAAGTCAGCCACTGTTTCCACTGTTTCCCCATCTATTTCCCATGAAGTGATGGGACAGGATGCCATGATCTTCGTTTTCTGAATGTTGAGCTTTAAGCCAACTTTTTCACTCTCCTCTTTCACTTTCATCAAGAGGCTCTTTAGTTCTTCTTCACTTTCTGCCATAAGGGTGGTGTCATCTGCATATCTGAGGTTATTGATATTTCTCCTGGCAATCTTGATTCCAGCTTGGGCTTCACCCGGCCCAGCGTTTCTCATGATGTACTGTGCATATAAGTTAAATAAGCAGGGTGATAATACACAGCCTTGACTCCTTTTCCTATTTGGAACCAGTCTGTTGTTCCATGTCCAGTTCTAACTGTTGTTTCCTGACCTGCATACAGGTTTCTCAAGAGGCAGGTCAGGTGGTCTGGTGTTCCCATCGCTTTCAGAATTTTCCACACTTTATTGTGGTAAACACAGTCAAAGGCTTTGGCATAGTCAAGAAGGCAGAAATAGATGTTTTTCTGGAACTCTCTTGCTTCTCTGATGATACAGCGGATGTTGGCAATTTGAGCTCTGGTTCCTCTGCCTTTTCTAAATCCAGCTTGAACATCTGGAAGTTCACGGTTCACGTATTGCTGAAGCCTGGCTGGGAGAATTTTGAGCATTACTTTACTAGCATGTGAGATGAGTGCAACTGTGCGATAGTTTGGGCATTCTTTGGGATTGCCTTTCTTTGGGATTGGAATGAAAACTGACCTTTTCCAGGCCCGTGGCCACTGCTGAGTTTTCAAAAAACTGACATATTGCTTACATATTGAGTGCAGCACTTTCACAGCATCATCTTTCAGGATTTGAAATAGCTCAACTGGAATTCCATCACCTCCACTAGCTTTGTTCTTAGTGATGCTTCCTAAGGCCCACTTGACTTCACATTCCAGAATGTCTGGCTCTAGGTGAGTGATCACACCATTGTGATTATCTGGGTCGTGAAGATCTTTTTTGTACAGTTCTTCTGTGTATTCTTGCCACCTCTTCTTAATATCTTCTGCTTCTCTTAGGTCCATACCATTTCTTTATTGAGCCCATCTTTGCATGAAATGTTCCCTTGGTATCTCTAATTTTCTTGAAGAGATCTCTAGTCTTTTCCATTCTATTGTTTTCCTCTATTTCTCTGCATTGATAGCTGAGGAAGGCTTTCTTATCTCTCCTTGCTATTTTTTGGAACTCTGCATTCAGATGCTTATATCTTTCCTTTTCTCCTTTGCTTTTCACTACTCTTCTTTTCACAGCTATCTGTAAGGCCTCCTCAGACAGCCATTTTACCTTTTTGCATTTCTTTTTTGGGGATGGTCTTGATCCCTGTCTCCTGTACAATGTCATGAACCTTGGTCCATAGTTCTCCAGCACTCTGTCTATCAGATCTAGTCTGTTAAATCTATTTCTCACCTCCACTGTACAATCATAAGGGATTTGATTTAGGTCATACCTGAATGGTCTAGTGGTTTTCCCCACTTTATTCAATTTAATACTGAAGAGTTAGGTATAATTCCCATTCCTAATAGAAACAGACATCAAAGGGAAACTTATGGGCTGGCTGAGAAACCTATAGGTCAATTTTATATGGACCACAAAGCCCAGGGACCAACAGGATATCAGACTGTAAGAACAATGGTCCAGGTTGCTTGGGATCGATTTGTAAGGTTGTTACACGGACAAGAAACAGTAATCAAGCAGGCGTGAATTAGCCGTGCTGGCAGGCAAATAAATACGAAAGAATCTATTTTTAAAAAATAAAGACGTAACAAAATTGAGACAAATAAGTGGAATTTGACAGTAGAAGAAAAGAGAAAAAATAGAAAAAAGAGAAAAAAATTCTTATATGCTCACTAAAGAGAATGAAAAAATTGAGAAAAGGAAAAAAAGGGGGAAAAACCTGCTTACTCCAAATCCACTATCCAAACATAATCAAAATTTACATTTTATTTCTTTCTAATCTTATTTTTCCTATTTCATAGTGTTTGTTTTAAACATAATTAGGCTGTATAAAAATTCTGCAGGCTGCTTTTCCCATCATCTAATATGTCAATTTCCCATGATACATACTTTCTATAAAAATTTTCATTGGATCAATATAATAACATGTCAAAGAAATATTTCAGAACTTCTTAATGATGACATTTAAGCTATTATTAGTCAATCCTAAAGGAAATCAACCCTGAATATTCATTGGAAGGAGTGATGCTGAAGCTGAGGCTCCAGTACTTTGGCCACCTGATGCAAAGAGCTGACTCACTGGAAAAGATGCTGATGCTAGGAAACACTGAAAGAGAAGGGGAAAGCAGAGGATGAGATGATTAGACAGCATCATCAACTCAGTGGACAAGAGTTTGAGTAAACTCCAGGAGACAGTGAAGGACAGGAAAGCCTGGTGTGCGTCCATGGGATCAAGAAGCGTCGGACATGACTTAGCCATTGAACAACAACAATAACAAGCTATTACAATTAAATAACATTGCAGAATCTGTCTTTTCTTTACAAAGCTCTCTGTATTTAGACTTACTTCTTTAGAATACTCCCATAATAGAGTTACTAGGCCAAGGAAGTAGAACTATTACAAAGCTCTTAATATTTAAAGGCCAAACTGTCTTCCAGAAACTGTCAAAAACCTGCTCTTTGTTGAGTTCATGTGTCAACTGATTCAAAGGGGAGTCAACAGGCCTGAGAATGTTATTTGAAAAAACATTTTTTAGAAAATATGAAAACTGATTGACTTACGTTCGAACTTTATGGCGACCGATGATGAAAGAAACCTTCCGGCTCCATGGGTTCACGAAGCTGGACCAACTGGAGTCCAGTATGATGTAATCCCCATTTTGAGAACAAAATCTAATGGGCAGGTGTTCAAAGGGAGGATGGCCGGCATACTTCAAGACTACATAAAACAATAAGACAGAAGTTATTTAACATGAATGTTTGTTACAAATGCCTCTCTTAAGGCACTTATTTGTAAATGTTTTAAAATATCAAAATAGAAAAAAATATTGTTTCAATAGTTTCAGCACACTGTTTTCTTGATTAAAGGCAACACTCTGATGATTAAGGGGCTTCCCAGGTGGCACTTGTGGCACTAGTGGCACTGCTTGCCAATGCACAAGAGATGGGTTCGATTCCTGGGTCGGGAAGATCCCCTGGGGGAGGAAATGGCAACCCACTCCAGCATTCCTGCCTGGAAAATTCCATGGGGGTGGGCTACAGTCCAGGCAGCTGCACAGGACGGAGTGACTGAGCACTTCTAATGATATTGGTGCTTGAGAGAAGCTCTAGTGAGAAATGAAACAAAAAATTTAAGAAGATCAGTGGGGAAAAAAAAAAATGTCCTCCTGTAAAGAAGCAGGTGCTTACCTTTTTGGTGCACGGCAAGCATCAGAGAGCGATCTCCCGGGTGCAGGTACGCTAGGATGGATGTCCCGATCAGGTCCTGAGGCAGGTAACCCAGGAAAGGCACGGCCCTGAGCACAGACACAGCACAGGCAGCGTGTCACTCGCAGCAAGTGACTGTTGTACCTTACGCACTTTCAACAGTACTTTTCAGATAAACTCTAAATACGAAGAAAAGGTATGCAGAGATGTTCAGTACAGCATTTATAAAAGCTGCAAGCAACCTGAGTGCCTATACTGTGCAGAAAGGGTTAACACAATCTAAGAAGCGTTGGTCACCGGAGGTGTTGCTTCAAAATCACCTACCAAACTTCCAAAAGCCAGATTTGCAGGCTCACTGCTTCCTAAATCAGCGTTTCTGGGGTGAGACTAGGAGTCTATACTTTTCACAAGTTCCATAGAGGTCTCAGAGGGCTTCCCTGGTGGCTCAGATGGTAAAGAACCCGTCTGCAATGCAGCAGAACTGGGTTTGATCCCTGGGTTGGGAAGATCCCCTGAAGAAGGGAATGGCAACCCATTCTGATATTCTTGCCTGGAGAATTCCCATGGACAGAGAAGTGGTGGGCTACAATCCATGGGGTCACAAAGAGTCAGACATGACTGAGCAACTAACATTTTTCACTTTTTCAGAGGTCTCTTGAGGCCCTCAATTGCACTGCCTTTTAAAAAGTCTACAAAGATCATATTATAACATAGAGAAATGCTTATCATGTTAAATGAAGAAAGCAGGCTATAAATTTATACAGAGTATTTAAAAGTATACAAAAACAGTGTCTCCCAAACAGTAGTATCAAAAAGAGGACCAGTCACAAAGACATTTGTAGGATAAATGCTCATAAGAAAATTCTAATGACCAGACATTCAAGATGATTTAGGAAAAAACTGACTCTGTAAACATTTTCTATGTGTATAAATTCACAAATACTTTCTTTTTCTCATGTATATATAAGAAAGAAAGAAAGAAAGAAAGCGAAGTCGCTCAGTCGTGTCCAACTCTTTGCAACCCCATGGACTATAGCCTGCCAGGCTCCTCTGTCGATGGGATTTTCCATTTCCCTCCTTCCATTTTCATTTTCCATGGGAGTAGGTTGCCATTTCCTTCTCCAGGGGATCTTCCTGACCCAAGGATCAAACCCAGGTCTTTGGCATTGCAGGCAGATGCTTTACTGTCTGAGCCACCAGGAAGCTCATGTATATACAATCTTTGTTATTTTTTGTCACACCCTCATGATATTCAGTATCTTAAGTTTCTCAACCAGGGACTGAATCCACACCCCCTACAGTGCAAGCCTGGATTCCTAACCATACTTTCTAATGCAGTAAACTTAAGCTATTTTCAGAATATCTTTAGCTAAATTTTCTTACCTTGTACAGATTAAATTATACAAAGTAACTCACTATTACTGTTTGCTGCTGCTGCTGCTGCCAAGTCTGCTTCAGTCGTGTCTGACTCTGTGCGACCCCATAGACGGCAGCCCACCAGGCTCCCCCATCCCTGGGATTCCCCAGGCAAGAACACTGGAGTGGGCTGCCATTTCCTTCTCCAATGCATGGAAGTGAAAAGTGAAAGTGAAGTCGCTCAGTTGTGTCCAACTCTTAGCGACCCCATGGACTGCAGCCCACCAGGCTCCTCTGCCCATGGGATTTTCCAGCCAAGAGTACTGGAGTGGGTTGCCATTGCCTTCTCCGATTACTGTTTAGTTTCATGATAACTAAATGGTAATAAATGGGTAATAAATCCATTTCCAGATGTTAAAACAACTTTTTTTAAAGCTTTCTTTTTTTTGGCCTCAATGCACAGTTTGTGGGATCTTAGTTTCCTGATCAGAGATTGAATCCAGGCTCTCAGCAGTGGAAATGCCGAGTCCTAACCACTGGATCGCCAGGGAATTTCCTAGATGTTAAAAAATTTTAAAAACCAAAATTAATACCTATCATAACTGTGTCAGGTTTTTTTACATTTTTGCTTTATGCTCACCTATAATAGGATTGATGTATTAGTTCTCAGATTTTCAGATTTCACAAAGTAAAATTTTTGCACAAGTGTGGGGGAAGATGAAGGATATGATCAGAGGATAACAATGTTTCATTTTCCCAAATAAAGGTATAAAAAAACAACAATAAACAATGATGATTATCTACTATCACTACCTGTTAAATAACAAAGACTATTTTAATAACTAAAAAAAGTAGATAGGACATACGTTCAAAACAAGTAACAATTCTTTAAATTAAATAAACTTAGCTTTACAAAAAAAGAAACCTGCCTTATTTTTCTTGCTCCTTTCCCCCTTCACTTCAGACTAATAAAAATTCATCATAAACTGGGAAGCACTTGCCTACAGCAAGCAATATATGTGCACAAGGCTCAGAGGCCAGAGTCTAGGGCTCATTTTGACCATAATTATATACCATGTGGGCTTCCCTGGGGCCGCAGATGGTAAATACAATGCAGGAGACACAGCTCGGATCCCTGGGTCGAGAAGATCCCCAGGAGAAGGGAATGGCTACTCATTCCAATATTCTTGCCTGGAGAATCTCATGGACAGAGGAGCCTGGTGGGCTATATATAGTCCATGAGATTGCAAAGAGTTGGACACGACTGGAGGACTAACACTGATATACAATGTGTCCAAGGTTCACTGTCCTCTTGGGCAGTACATAAAAATAATTTCTGACTTACCTAAAGCTTTAAAATCAAATATGATAACTTGTAAATCTTAGAAGTATAACAAGCAAGATACATTAAAATTTTAGACAATACGAAATTCAAACTGACAAACATCAAATGGGCAAATGGGTAGATGTCATTATGTAGATGTATATTAAACATAAAGTTTTAAATATTTTAATTTATTTTCCAAAACAAATTTCTTTTAGGCTTAAAGAAGTACTTACCTTTCATCTATTTCAAGAAAAACACAACCAGGAGTATGTGTTGTGGTAAAAATTCGTTTATCTGCTGGGATTCGAGGGTCTGTGAAGAAGAGAAAGACTCGTTTTAGAGACAAATATCTAATTAATTATCCACCTAACATATTAAAAAGGCAACAAACTCTACATGATACGACAGAAATCTCACCTAAAGGGCAGGCCTTTGAGTAGCCAAATCTAATAATTTTCATTATTAACTACATTTTAATTAGGTCAAAAGGTAAAACCTATGGGATTCTCTGGTGGCCCAGTGGTTGCGAATTTGCCTTATAGTTCAGGGGACATGGGTTTAACCTCTGGTCCAGGAACAGCCCACATGCTTCGGAGCAACTAAACCCAGGAGCCATAACTACTGAACCCTCCCTTGAGACCTAGCCCATGTGCTACAACTACTGAAGCCCGTTCACCGAGAGCCTGTGCTCTGTAGCAAGAGAAGCCACCAGAATGAGAAGCCCTCGCACAGCAACTAGAGAGGAGGCCCGCTTGGCACAACCATAGGAAGCCCTCACGGCAACAGAGACCCAGCGCAGCCCAAAACAATAAATAAATTTTTAAAAAGTAATACCTACTCAAGTTAAATACAGAGCAAGTCTGTGTACATTGAATAGTTTATTCATCCCAACTAATCCAACAATGAAACCCAGAATAATTTAGAATTCAGGATGGAAATGTTTCATTATACTTAGAGGTTGCAAAATGTGGTCCACTGGAGAAGGGAATGGCAAACCACTTCAGTATTCTTGCCTTGAGAACCCCATGAACAGTATGAAAAGGCAAAAAGATAGGACACTGAACGATGAACTCCCCAGGAAGGTAGGTGCCCAATATGCTACTGAAGATCAGTGGAGAAATAACTCCAGAAAGAATGAAGAGATGGAGCCAAAGCAAAAACGACACCCAGTTGTGCTTGTGACTGGTGATAGAAGCAAGGTCTGATGCTGTAAAGAGCAATATTGCATAGGAACCTGGAATGTTAGGTCCATGAATCAAGGCAAATTGGAAGTGGTCAAACAGGAGGTGGCAAGAGTGAATGTCGACATTCTAGAAATCAGCAAACTAAGATGGACTGGAATGGGTGAATTTAACTCAGATGACCATTATATCTACTACTGTGGGCATTATATCTACTCCCTTAGAAGAAATGGAGTGGCCATCATAGTCAACAAAAGAGTCCAAAATGCAGTACTTGGATGGAATCTCAAAAACGACAGAATGATCTCTGTTCACTTCCAAGGCAAACCATTCAGTATCATGGTAATCCAAGTCTATGCCCTGACCATTGATGCTAAAGAAGATGATGTTGAACAGTTCTATGAAGACCTACAAGACCTTTTAGAACTAACACCCAAAAAAGATGTCCTTTTCGTTACAGGGGACTGGAATGCAGAAGTAGGAAGTCAAGAAACACCTAGGGTAATAGGCCAATTTGGCCTTGGAGTACAGAATGAAGCAGGGCAAAGGCTAAAAGAGTTCTGTCAAGAGAACGCACTGGTCATAGCAAACACCCTCTTCCAACAACACAAGAGAAGACTCTACACATGGACATCACCGGATGGCCAACACGGAAATCAGATTGATTATATTCTTTGCAGCGAAAAATGGAGAAGTTCTATACAGTCAGAAAAAAACAAAACCGGAAGCTGGCTGTGGCTCAGATCATGAACTCCTTATTGCCAAATTCAGACTTAAAAGGAAGAAAGTGGGGAAAACCACTAGACCATTTAGGTATGACCTAAATCAAATCCCTTATGATTATACAGTGGAAGTGAGAAATAGATTTAACAGACTAGATCTGATAGACAAAGTGCCTGATGAACTATGGGTGGAGGTTCATGACATTGTACAGGAGACAGGGAGCAAAATCATCCCCAAGAAAAACAAACGCAAAAAGGCAAAACGGCTGTCTGAGGAGGCCTTACAGATAGCTGTGAAAAGAAGAGAAGCAAAAAGCAAAGGAGAAAAGGAAAGATATAAGCATCTGAATGCAGAGTTCCAAAGAATAGCAAGGAGAGATAAGAAAGCCTTCCTCAGCTATCAATGCAGAGAAATAGAGGAAAATAATAGAATGGGAAAGACTAGAGATCTCTTCAAGAAAATTAGAGATACCAAGGGAACATTTCATGGAAAGATGGGCTCAATAAAGAAATGGTATGGGCCTAAGAGAAGCAGAAGATATTAAGAAGAGGTGGCAAGAATACACAGAAGAACTGTACAAAAAAGATCTTCACGACCCAGATAATCACAATGGTGTGATCACTCACCTAGAGCCAGACATCCTGGAATGTGAAGTCAAGTGGGCCTTAGGAAGCATCACTAAGAACAAAGCTAGTGGAGGTGATGGAATTCCAGTTGAGCTATTTCAAATCCTGAAAGATGATGCTGTGAAAGTGCTGCACTCAATATGTAAGCAAATTTGGAAAACTCAGCAGTGGCCACGGGCCTGGAAAAGGTCAGTTTTCATTCCAATCCCAAAGAAAGGCAATAATACCAAAGAATGCTCAAACTACCGCACAATTGCACTCATCTCACATGCTAGTAAAGTAATGCTCAAAATTCTCCAAGCCATGCTTCAGCAATACGTGAACTGTAAACTTTCAGATGTTCAAGCTGGATTTAGAAAAGGCAGAGGAACCAGAGCTCAAATTGCCAACATCCGTTGTATCATCAAAAAAGCAAGAGAGTTCCAGAAAAACCTCTATTTCTGCTTTCTTGACTATGCCAAAGCCTTTGACTGTGTGGATCACAATAAAGTGTGGAAAATTCTGAAAGCGATGGGAACACCAGACCACCTGACCTGCCTCTTGAGAAACCTGTATGCAGGTCAGGAGGCAACAGTTAGAACTGGACATGGAACAACAGACTGGTTCCAAATAGGAAAAGGAGTCAAGGCTGTATATTGTCACCCTGCTTATTTAACTTATATGCAGAGTACTAATGATTATATAACAACAATGTATCTTGCTCCAGGACATGTTCCACCTTCTTAACAAGCACCTTCTGACTAATCTTGTTATCTTATATGTATGTTTTCTTAAGATTGTGTGAGTGGGTCTGGTAAGACCTTTCTATTGTTCTGATCTTATTAATTTAAGAGGTATGTTGTGGGAGTGGGTCTGGTAAAAGTATTTAAGGCATTGGTAAGACTCGCTAGTGGAGCACTCTGTCGCCTTCTGATGTCCATGTCAGAAGCTTTCTCTGTCCTTTTTCACTGTAACAAAGCTTCTGCTACACAAACATTCTTGGGTGATCAAGCCTGGTCCCTGATCCTGAAGCAAAATCTTCTTTGGAGATCACAAATCTGACATCGCTCACTGTAAGCTATCAAGATGTCAGTACAACATGGACATTTTTAATCTGTAATAAAGTTGGCGTGGTCAGTTCTGCTATAGCCCTCTTGGAAAATGCAGTGGTCAAACATTAGGGGATGATTTGGGCATGATGCAATCTGCATTTGCTTAGGCATGATTTCATTTTTAAGGAACACAAGGTGAATGTAGAAAACAGCACCTAGTTGAATGGAGTCATTTAGGAACACAGAGAAACATGCACACACATGAAATATCTAGCTGCTGCCTCTGTGCACCAGGTGTGCCTTGAGCCATGCCTGTCCAACCTGGTGATGGAATTCTCCGTCTGATTTCAGATGACTTCCATTCCAGCACTCATAGTAAGGCAGGAGCTGCGGCCTGTGCAACACCTGTGTCCACAGCAAACTGCAAGGCTTTTCCACAGTGAAGAGCTGCATTTATTGTAACATTTGTGCATTTCTTAGTCATTTATTATGTAACACTGTGTTACCCTTTTATGTGTTTACCATCTTATGTGTTACCATCTTATTTTGTGCTTATTTTAAATTTTAAATTTTTAAATTTTTTTATTTTTAAATTTTAAATATTTTAAAATTTTAATGTATTGAGTGTTGTGCCCCTAAACTCATTTTTCCCTAAGCCCTGTGATTTGCGTGAATTTTTTTTGCACAGGAATGATAAATTCCAAAAAAGCATGTGTCATGTTACAAGCAGAATTGACTGTAATTTCAAAATATAATGAATGGAAGCTGCTTCTATACTGATATGTGAATTTAGCAATGTAGTTACACCATCAGAAAACAAACTATGCTGTTTACTTGGCGGCGGGCGGCAGGGGGGAGGCGGCTTTCAAAACACTTAAAAAACCTAACTCATTCTTGTGACTTCTCTGTGCAACAGTTTCAGTGCTCCTATGTCACACAAGACAGAAGCGAAAGACCACAGGATGGTAACCAGCAGAGAAAGGATAGGAAGTCTGTGTATCTGTGGGCAAGTCTATGCTTGGACCTGGGGGCCCTGCTTCCTTGAAGGAGACACCAGCACCGGAAGTCAAGGCCAGCAGACAGACGTCAGGCAGAATGGGCTCAGGGAAGAGGCGGGCTTTCACGGGCTCCTTTCTGATGCACGGATGCATCACGTCTGAGCTGAATGCAGATGCTCCCGGCTTACCTTGGTAACCCGAGTGCATCTTTTCCACCAGCAAGAGACAGCAGGGTTCAGCCTCCGCGAGGGCCGAGCTATGCATACGAATCAAGTAGGGAGTGATCCGGAATGGGCAGTAAGGCCGCTGCGGCTCCCCAGCTTCACCTCCGCTGAAGAAGGATAGAGCGGTTAGTGCTGGTCATGAAGGGCCACTTAGTCCAAGGTGAAACAAGACCAGGGAAAATGTTCAGTAATTTTCAAGGGAGACATGTCCAAGTCTAAAACGTCTAAACGTATTTATTAACTTTTTAAAACTTCTTGTTTTGTAGTCGGGGATAGCTGATTAACAGTGTTGTGACAGACAGTTTCAGGTGAGCAGCAAAGGGACTTGGCCATACATACACATGTATCCATTCTTCCCCAAACTCCCCTCCCACCCAGGCGGCCACATCACATTGAGCAGAGCTCCCTGTGCTAGACAGTAGGACCTTCTTGGTTATCCATTGTAAACATAGTAGTGTTAAACAGATTTATTTTTAAAAGAAGGGACATGTCAGTTTTAATGTTTAGTACCCAAGGGCAATGATTTGTTATTCGATGAGTAAGAGGTTTTCTGGAGACCTGGCTCATCACTCTGAGTGTGAACTGGTCACTGATTCCAGCATGACTGTCCACTCCTGCTGGGAAGAGAGACAGGCACAGCCGTCCATCTCATTTCATGTGTCTAAACCAAGCATCACATAACAGGGTCCCCTGGGACCAGTGCCCCCAAGCCAGCCCCCAGGCACCCCTTCCTTTCTACATTCTTGTTCAAAGGACAGACCTAGTTGTGACCCTGTAGCAGCACTGCCCGAGGACCTGAATCTGGGGAGCAACCACCTCTGCTGAGCCTGGGATGACAAGTCTGCCACAAAGGAAGTGTCAAAACCAACGGGGACTCTCATCGGGCCAGGAGCTAACTTCCTCAGCCTAGTTAACCAGCAGCTCCTGCCGGCCACAGAGGAACGACAGGAACACCTGGAGGCTTGACAAGAACCTTACTGTTAGGACAAGACTCTGAAATAACCATGAAGGAAAGGATAAGAGAGCTGAGGAGAGGGGGCATGAGGTGGTGGAACAGATGACACAGGCCTGGCCATGGTTATTCATGGAAAATGCAGTACCTATCAGTTCATTGCACTAGTTTTTATATTATTTTGAAAATCCCCGGAGTTTTAAAAATAATCAAGTGGCTACCCTGAACGAAACGTTTCACCCAGGAGTCAGAGTGTCCTGTGGTCTCTGCCCCTGCTTCCTTGTCTTCTCCACCCTTCCTGTCCCCTTCCTCCCCAGAGCCAGGCGTGCTCTGCCCAGGGCCTCTGTACTCGCCCGGGACGTCGTCTCTCAAACATGCTGCTTCCTCACCTCCTTCAGGGCTCTGGTCAGTTAGGCTTCTAACTAGAGAAGAGTTCCTTGACCACCGTGAATACACTGGCAACCTCTCCACTGCCCAGAACTCCCTTACTCAGCTCACTGTTCTACATGGAACTTACTACAACTGACACATGTATGCTTACACGGTTGTTTACTATTAGCCCCCATCCCTACAGAACACTAAGTCCATGAAGGCAGAACTTAGTTTTGGTCCTAGTACCTACTAGAGTAACAAACACCTACAGCGCTTACTATCTGGCAGGCGCTGCTCTCAGATCTTCACGAACGACTCACCTGCGAGTGACAAGAGGAACCGGCACGGGCCTTCTCCCCTGTACCATTCCAGGGTATCCCACCCCAAACATTCGAATACTATCAGCTCAGGTCCCCCCAAGTCCATGGAATGTCTGAATCATCTATCACAAGGACTTCTCTTCTCTAAATATCAAGGCCATTTATTAATAGTAACTTCAACACTAATGTTGGTGATTGCAATGTCATTTAAAAATGTTTTTTTCTTTTACTATGAAGGGCTCTCCCAGTGGCTCAGTGGTAAAGAATCTGCCTGCCAATGCAGGAGACACAGGTTTGATCCCTGGGAAGGGAAGATCCCCTGCAGGAGGAAATGGCAACCCACCCCAGTATTCTTGCCTGTGAAATCCTACAGACAGAAGAGCTGGTGGGCTGGGGTGGCAAAAGAGTCGGACACGACTGAGCGATCAAACAACAACAAACATTAACATGTCATAGTAAACTTAAAAGGAGGAAAAAAAATCACTAATAAATTCTACCAGAAATCAATTACAATTAAACTTCTGATTTCTTTTCTAGTTCTCTATCTCTGGACCTTTTAGTGAAAGTCACTCAGTCATGTCTGACTCTTTGCGACCCCACAGACTATACAGTCCATGGAATTCTCCAGGCCAGAATCCTGGAGTGGGGTAGCCGTTCCCTTCTCCAGGAGATCTTCCCAACCTAGGGATCGAACCTGGGTCTCCCACATTGCAGGCAGATTCTTTACCAGCTGAGTCACTAGGGAAGTCTTTAAGTCTTCTCATAAATATACCTATCTTGCTTTAAGGTTATTCAAATTTGCAAAAATTAATTTTAAATGTGACTGAAAAACAAAAACCAAACAAAACCAAAAAAGCCCCAGACAACAGTGGGCTTCAGATCTGAGTGATCTTTCCTGTCTTTTCTCCTACTGCATTACTATCTACTTTTCTCACAGGTACATGCATCTTCTCAGTCAAAATATAAGAACTTCTTGTAGCAAGAACCAGGTCTTGTCTTTTGTATCCACGGAAGACCTAGCTGAATACAGAAGAATCAAGTGCTAAATAAAATCAGAGGGGTAAACTTGGAATTAGGGATTAACAGATACAGACAACTATATATATCAAATAGATGAACAACAAAGACCTCCTACACAGCACAAGGAACTATATTCAATTATCCTGTAATAACCAGTAATGAAAAAGAATCTGAAAAAGAATATATATGTGAATAGTGGTGCTAGTGGTAAAGAAACCACCTGCTAAGGCAGGAGACACAAGAGATGGGGGTTGGATCCTTGGGTGGGGAAGATCCCTGGAGGAAGGCATGGCAACCCACTCCAGTATTCTTGCCTGGAGAACCCCATGGACAGAGGAGCCTGGCAGGCTACAGTCCTTAGGGTCGCAAAAAGTCAAACCCGACTGGAGCGACTTAGCCCTAGCATGCACATGTGAATGGTAGCACTAGTGGTAAAGAACTCACCTGCCAATGCAGGAGATCTAAGAGACATGAGTTTGGTCCCTGGGTCAGGAGGATCCCCTAGAGGAGGGCATGGCAACCCACTCCAGTTATCCTTGCCTGGAGAATCCCATGGATGGAGGAGCCTGGAGGGCTACAGTCCACAGGGTCGCAGAGTCTGACACAACTGAAGTGACTTAGTATGCGTATATATAACTGAATCACTTTGCTGTACATCTGAAATACTGTAAATCAGTTCTTGTCTTTTCATGTGCTTGCTCATGTCCGACTCTGTGATGCCATGGATTGTATGTAGCCAACTAGGCTCCTCTTGAGATTCTCCAGGCAAGAATACTGGAGTGGGTTGCCATTTCCTACTCCAGGGGATCTTCCCAACCCAGGGATGAGCTATACATCAAGAAAAAAATTAAAATATAATCAGAGCCTAACCCACTGCTCCTGGCCTCAGGAGCCCCCATACTCACCCGATCCTGCAGAAGAAGGACTTCACCGGTGCCAATTCATACTGTGAGGCCACTGGAAACAAAGACACCCATCAGTGTCCTGCCCTGGGTGGCTCCTCCTCAAACCATCACTAGCCAAACAGGGCACTCTTTGAAGAGAGAGAGCTACTCTTAAAATAGGACTCCCCTCCCCTTTACCAAGATCTCATCCCATCCAGGATCCACCCAGGGCTTTCCTGCTGGTCAGCAGTCCTCAGGAGAGGCCCTGAGAGCCACTGACGACGGCCTTTCCCTGTCATCTCCTGCAGTTCTGTCTCTGTTACTACACCTGTCCGCACTCACTGCTTTAAACATCAACATAGTCATCCTTTGACACAAGCATTTTGCTGGTGATATTCCATGCCATGGTAATATTGTGGACATGTCTCAAAAACTTGGAATTTAGACTACATAGAACTTTTGGGTGTAGGATATATAGTACATTTTTTTTCATTGTATTTTCTTTCCTTGGATAAATTTCCCAGAGCTGTGTACCTAAACAATATGATCATTTCATGACTCTCATAATATGTTGGCAAACCAAGTTCCAGAAAACGGTACCAGTTCAGTGTCATTAATAACGTTTTCTCGGGACTTCCCTGGTGATGCAGGGGCTGAGAATCCGGCTTCCAACGCAGAGGAGTCAGGTTGGGTCCCTGGTCAGGGAACTAAGATTTCACTCGCTGCAACTACTGAGCCCACGTGCGCTAGAGCCTGTGCTCTGGACTAGAGAGCCTTTGAGCCACAATGAGGACCCAAAACAATGGAAAGAAAGTTTTTCCTCACAACTCTTATGCCAAAGATTCTGCTTCAGTTTTATAAACTTTTGCATTTATTTTACTGATTTATAAGGAGATAAATCAGAAACCTTTAAATTTGCCTTTCTTAGGACACAGTAGGAAACTGAATCTATGCTCAAGTACTGCTGATTACTTTTGTCTGGTACATCTCCCTAATTATATATCTTGAACATTTGTTCACTGGAGTGAACAGTCCCCAGTTATAGAAACCAAGGAAATGTTTTTTAAAAATACACTGAAGGAGCATTTACAATAATTCTAAAGACCCAAAACACCAAATATAGCCCAGGCATTTATATCCCTGAGGGAAAGATCATTAGCAAGAGTCAGAAACTGGACTTCTGAACAATCAAGAAAAATGTTTATGACTTTTAAAAAACCTTCAGTTTAAAAGTAAATGGACCGATGACCAAACGATCATAACTCATGAAACTATAACAGTTGCAGTCCCAGAATTCTGAAACCAGAAGTTCTTACAGAATATCCATGAGAAATAAATGAAAGAACTTGACAAAGTGAGCTGCACTGATGGCTCAGAGGAAAAGAATCTGCCTGTGATGCAGGAGACACAAAAGATGTGGATTCTATCCCTGGGTTTGGAAGATCCCCTGGAGAAGGGAATGTCTCAAATGTCCACATGTCCACTCCAGTATTCCTGCCTAGAGAATTCCATGAACAGAGGAATCTGGTGGGCAAGTTAAAAGCGACACAAAGAGTCAGTCACAACTGAGCACAGTGAGAAAAAGAAGTGGAAAAATAAGGTAAAGAAATTCATTTCTCTAAGATGTCCTGTTGTTGCAACATAAAAACTGTTTCACTCAAGGCTCATATAAATCATGGAGGAATTAAGGCAAGAGAAGGATGTTTCAAAAACATCCTTAGTTTTCTGATCTGACTTTCAGATCAGATGGGAGCCAGGCTCAGATGTGAGCCATCCCGTGGGGCCACTTTCAAGTGCTCGGCTTTGTCTGGGGCAAGGTTTCCTGCTTTAAGGTGTGGTCCCAGCAACCGAGCTGTCAAAGGGGCGCTGGATTCACGTTGTCAAGGTGAAGGCCAGCTCCATACTGACAGGCAGTGCGACATTGGCACCTCTGTGACTGTGGCAGCTCAGAAATGGCTCAGCTCTTGACTATGGGGGACCTGACACCCAACCACCAGCCCATGCACTGAGGGGCTCTGAGATAGGACCACTCCATCCAGATGCCAGGATCCTCCAGCATGTGGAGCTTGGACCCCCTTTGGGTGCCTGGCCCAGCTCTCTCTAAGCTGCGCTGCAGCCCAAGCTCCTGCCCCTAGCCCTCCTTTGCCCTTGCTCCTTCCGGCCAGGCCCGTAATGCAGGTTGAGGGCTCCTCTCAACCTCTACTCCATAATCATAAGTACCCTGCTTCTAAGCAGACCCAAATCAACACAGTTACTGTGTCGGTCCACCGGAGATGTGAAGGTTAACTGGGTTACTCCACTAAAGCATCAAGAAGGGATCCTGACAACCAGTAACCACTCAATAGATGACAGCAGTAAAGATAAGCCTTTATGCCATGGATGCTCCAAACATCCCCAGGGCTTCACTTACCCACTTTACTGCTAGGTCCTCTCAGCAACCCTGTATTAACAGGCACATCAGAAACTAAGATTCTCATTTTACGATGAGAAGCCAGGTGGCCTCCAAGGTTCACGTGTCTGGTCGCTAGGTCATGTCTCTTTATGACCCCATGAACTGCAGCATGCCAGGCTTCCCTGTCCTTCACCATCTCCCACAGCTTGCTCAAACTCATGTCCATTGAGTCGGTGATGCCATCCAACCATCTCATCCTCTGTCACCCCCTTCTCCTTCTGCCCTCAATCTTTCCCAAGATCAGGGTCTTTTCCAGTGAGTTGGCTCTTCGCATCAGGTGGCCAAAGTATTGGAGCTTCAGCTTCAGCATCAGTCCTTCCAGTGAACACTCAGGACTGATTTCCTTTAGGGTTGACTGGTTTGATTTCCTTGTAGCCCAAAGGACTTTCAAAGAGTCCAAGGCTCATGAAGGGACATAATTCAATTTGAAACTCAGACCTTCAGATTCTGAGCTTAAAATTCCTTGCACATAAAAAACACTGCAACTCTACTGTAAGGTGAACTTGCCTTTATTTATACATCAGGCATCTGAATTCAGCTGCATTCCCCAGGAGTTCTCAAACACAGAGAGTCAGCCTATGGGATCTCAAACAGTAGATGGGCGCCCACGGTCACTTCCACACCTGGACTGGAGTGTGCAAGTTCTTGTTGCTGAAGCTGTGTTCTAAAGAAAAAGTGGTCAGCTCCTTCTCAGAGGTCTGTATGACAAATCTAAGTGGAAACATGCTCTAACACTGGGCCAGACTTGACAACCACTGAGTTTATACAGCTTCCTATGTCCTCTTAATGGTCTCTGAACTCAAAGGAAGGAACAGAAGGAGGTAACACGTGCATAAGCCAGGAACAGTGTGGGGGCTAAAAAACGGCTCTTGGGGAGAGTCTGGATCCTTGGGGTGCCAGGAGCCATTATGGGAGATCCTGCCCATGATGAGGTCATGAAGAAAATACTGGACAGGCAAGGCCGTCTGGGACCCCATCCATGACGAGGTCATGAGGAAAAAACCTGACAGGCAAGGCCATCCAGGATATAAGGGATCTTCCAGGTTGGCCTCGGCCTCTAACCCACCCTGTATCCTCCCCCCTTTTCTGCTGTTGTTCTTGTTTGCCCTGCTGTGGATTCCTGTGTTGCCTGCCGAGAGCCCTCCTGCTCCTCTTTCATTGAATAAAGACCAACTTAAAACCCTAATTAATGAATCTCCCGGACACTGGTACCCTATGAAGGGGCCAGGGATGAAGGAAATGCTTCAATTCAAACCCTTTTGCTGGCATTCTGGCTTGTTTGATAAATGTGTGCTCTCATTGCAAAAAATACTCATGATTGTTCTAAACATCCTAAGCACAGTACGCTAACAAAAGAAACTATTAAGCATAGGTCCCTCCGCGGGGTGAGAAAAGCTCCACAGATACTATAGCCACAAATGTGCCTAATAGAAAATAGTTTAGATAGAGATTAGCTGGTGACTTCTTGCAGGTAGTTAACTTTTAGACTAAGAGCCTGTTTTATGCCATATCTGCTATTTTTGCAATCCTTTGCATTTCTGTTCTGTAAAAATGTAATCCTATCTAGTTCCCATGGAGATGACACCTAATAGAAAGAAAATAGATTAACCACAAAAAAGACAGGGTCAGCTACTGAAGTTGCTTAAAGTTGCACCAGGTGCAAGCCATAAATTGTCAACAGGCCTGAAAGCCAAAAGATATTATACATAGAGATTAACCATAAAAAAGGCCCTAATAGGCACAGAGCCCTTTGGGGGGTGAGGAAGCCCTATTAGAGAATACAAAAAATATTGTTTTAAAAAGTGGTTATCAGATCAACGTTTGATTGATGTTAACGTGCTGATGTTGTGCAGTGGAAACTATTGTTAATATAGTTGGAGATCTAGAAAAATAAGAGTTTAGCTCTAGTGTAAAAACAGTAAGATAACTGTTAATTTTAACCAGGAGTGCTAAACAGGGGCTCCCTTACCAGAGCCGCAGAGTCTTTGTGTGCTAAACTTTTTAGATAAATTTAGTTGAGAACTTCTGCAAAAAGACTGACTTTTATGTTAATAGGATTGTATTTCTATTATGTTGCAACCTGCTGTACCATGAGACTGCCACTTTTCTGTTTTCTGCTAACCTCAAGGCCAGAAGATAATGTACAAAAAATCTATGGGAAAAGACTCTCATAAACAAAAAATATACAGAGCACACCTGGTTTCGTGAAGGACAAGCTAATGGAATGTTAAACTAAGTCTGTATGCTTATCTGCCCCTTAGAAATGTACCAACTTAGGGTATAAAGGCTACGGTGAAAAATAAAGCAACTGCCAGACTCTGCTGCATATCCTGGTCTGGTCTCTCTCTCTCTCTCTCTCTTTTCCTCGCCGATGCCGTTCATCCTGAGGGTTCCCCTGGATCCTGCTGGGGCTGGACCCTGGCATTGGGGTTCCTAAGGCAAAAGTACAGTGTCAGGAGTGAATGAGATAGACACCATCTTTATGGAGCAAGTTAACGTTTAGGTCTGAAAGAAAACAACTTCAGAGACTAGTATGTTTTCGCAAGTAGGGGAAATATTAAGTAATTAGCAAAGATAAGAAGGTGAAAAAATCAGAGACTGTAGGGCAATACTGAAGGGTAAGTGAGAAAGAGCTGGTGAGCAGTCCCAAGTGTCTGTTCTGTTCACAGCTGTACCTCAGCACCTAGAACAGCTCTTGGCCCACAGAGACGGCTGCATAAACATCCCTGGGATGAATACATGACAAACAAAAGCAGAGAAACAAACGTGGACAGTTAAAGTTTGACAACACATATTTAGGAAAGAGGAATAAAAATGAAATTAGTGTTTTTGAATGATGGGAACAGGAAAGAAGGAAAGCTATGACAAATCCAGAGAGCATATTAAAAAGCAGAGACATCACTTTGCCCACAAAGGTCTATTTAATCCAAGTTATGGTTTTTCCAGTAGTCATGTATGGATGTGAGAGTTGGACCATAAAGAAGCTGAGGGCTGAAGAACTGATGAGTTTGAACTATGGTGTTGGAGAAGACTCTTGAGAGTCCCTTGGACTGCAAGGAGATCCAACCAGTCCATCCTAAAGGAGATCAGTCCTGAATAGTCACTGGAAGGACTGATGCTGAAGCTCCAATACTTTGGGCACCTGATGTGAAGAGCTGACTCATTGGAAAAGATCCTGATGCTGGGAAAGACTGAAGGCAGGAGAAGAAGGGGACGACAGAGGATGACATGGTTGGATGGCATCAATGACTCAGTGGACATCAGTTTGAGCAAACTCCGGGATATGGTGAAGTACAGGGAAGCCTGGCATGCCGCAGTCCATGTAGTAACAAAGACTTAGACATGACTGAGTGACTGAACAACAACAACAAAACAGGAAAGAAGGAGCTGGAAGAAACGCAGGGGTGACAGGTGTCTTTTCCAAAGCTTCTACAGAGGCCAGAGAGAGGGTCTGTGGTTAAAGAAAGAAGCCTGTAAGACTGACTTCACTGGGCTGGGCAGTGGATTGAAAACCAGAAAAAGTACAGAAATCTGGATCTGCAGGATGAAGTTCTGGGGATCCACTTTACAACATTGTGAACGGACTTCATGCTGCTGAACCATACACTCAAAAACGGCTGTTGTTCAGTTGTTAAGTCATGTCCGACTCTGCAACTCCACTGACTGCAGCATGCCAGGCTTCCCTGTCCTTTACCATCTCCTGGAGTTTGTTCAAACTCATGTCCATCAAGTCAGTGATGCCATCCAACCATCTCATCCTCTGCCACCCGCTTCTCCTCCTGACTTCAATCTTTCCCAGCATCAGGGTCTTTCCTAATGAGTCAGCTTTTACGATGGTAAATTTTGTGAATGTGTTTTTTTTACCATAATAAAATAATCAAAATGAGAGAAAAGGGTTTGGGATCAAAAAGAAAGCTGATCTATACTAAAATCTTTAAAAGATGTTTCATGAAAAGTATGAAATATGATGTAAAGGGTGACTTTTCATGAAACTTTTCATGGAAAGGATTTCTGTCAGTTCCAAAAAAAAAAAAACATCTACTTCTGCTTTATTGACTACACCAAAGCCTTTGACTGTGTGGATCACAAAAAACTGTGGAAAATTCTTCAAGAGATGGGAATTCCAGACCACCTTACCTGCCTCTTGAGAGTCCCTTGGACTGCAAGATCAAACCAGTTGATCCTAAAGGAAATCAGTCCTGAATATTCACTGGAAGGACTGATGCTGAAGCTGAAACTCCAATACTTTGACCACCTGATGCAAAGAACTGACTCATTGGAAAAGACCCTGATGCTGGAAAAGACTGAGGGCAGGAGGAGAAGGGGACAACAGAGGATGAGATGGTTGGATGGCATCACCGACTTGATGGACATAAGCTTGAACAAGCTCTGGGAACTGGTGATGGACAGGGAGGCCTGGCGTGTTGCAGTCCATGGGGTCACAGAGAGTCAGACATGACTGAGCGACTGCACTGAACTTACCTCCCTCCTGAGAAATCTGTATGCAGATCAAGAAGCAACAGTTAGAACCAGATATAGAACAACGGATTGGTTCCAAATTGGGAAAGGAGTACATCAAGGATGTATATTGTCACCCTGCTTATTTAAGTTATATGCAGAATACATCATGTGAAATGCTGGGCTGGATGAAGCACAAGCTGGAATCAAGACTGCTGGGAGAAGTGCCTATAACCTCAGATATGCAGATGAGACCACCCTTATGGCAGAAAGCGAAGAGGAACTGAAGAGCCTCTTGATGAAAGTGAAAGAGGAGAGTGAAAAAGTTGGCTTAAAACTCAACATTCAAAAACTAATGTGCAGCTAAAGCCCTAATACTTTGGGCAACTAACTGACTCACTGGAAAAGACCCTGATGTTGGGAAAGACTCAAGGCAGGAGGAGAAGGGGAGAACACAGGATGAGATGGCTGGATGGCATCACTGACTTGATGGACATAAGTTTGAGCAAGCTCTGGGAGACAGTGAAGGACAGGGAAGCCTGGCGTGCTGCAGTCCATGGGGTTGCAGAGAGTCAGACATGACTGAGTGATTGAACTAACAGAGAAAGGATGAATGAATGCATGGAAGATGACATGGGACAGAAGATCACAAAGAAAACTGCGAGGAGAAATCCATCCCCCACCCCCCAGTTCAGGCAAAGCAGCATTTCCGAAGGAAAACAAAATGATGGGAGTCATAGCTTTTAAGGAGAAGAAAAACTGGAAAGGGATCTAACTTTGAAAAGCTTATCTCTAGAGAGAGAGATAATGAAGTCAGTGTAAGAGGAAAAACATTGAATTGTATTCACATGAAGGAAACAGAGCCTTTGTAGCAATTAACCTGCTATATAGTGAAGTGAAGTCGCTCAGTCGTGTCTGACTCTTTGCGACCCATGGACTAATGTAGCCCACCAGGCTCCTCTGTCCATGGGATTCTCCAGGCAAGGATACTGGAGTGGGTTGCCATTTCCTTCTCCAAATCTGCTATATAGCATGCTGTAATCAAACCATATTTGTAGCATATAATCTGTGAAATCAAGTTGACTAAATGAAAGCAAATTTATTGGAACTTTATGTCATTATAAGCATTTAAAATGCGATTTTCATCACACTTTGCCTTTTAAAACTAAATAAGAAAAACCATACAATTTGCATATTCTGAATAATGCATTCACTTGTGTACTATTTCTGGTAGAATGAAACTGATCTTAACCAGGTGAGATAAACATCTGAGTATTGGTCCCATTACCTCTTTGTGTCCATTTATTCCAGAACGGAAGCTGAGCCTGGGCAGTGTGCATGTAGAACACCCTCATGTCTTGGGGGGCAAGCAGTTCAACAAAATGACAAGACTCCAAGAACTCTTTCTTACAGTTCAGGATCGAAGGCGCCTGCTCAGAAACATGCACTAACCTTCCAGAGAGAAATGAAAACACTGCCACAAAGGTATCCTATGAAAAACATTCAAAATAAATGCACAGTGTTGAATTATGACTAGCAACATTTCCTGAATAAATTTCATCTAGATGTCTACTATGATCAATAACTTAAAACGCACACACACATGCATCTGGCAAAGGTAACAAAATTCTCCAACATACTTCCTAGTTACCACTGTAAAACCTGCATTTTTCCTTCTGAAGTAAGTTCTGCCAAACGATACACCAGCTCATTCTATACCTATTAAACAGTGAATCCCTGGTGGCTCAGACGGTAAAGAGTTTGCCTGCAATGCAGGAGACCTGGGTTCAATCCTTGGGTCAGGAAGATCCCTTGGAGAAAGGAATGGCAACCCACTCCAGTGTTCTTGCCTGGAGAATTCCATGGGCAGAGGATCCTGGCGGGCTACAGTCCATGGGGCCAGAAAGAGTTGGACACCACTGAGAGTGACTAACAGTTTCCCTTTCACACTATATACTGTGTTCACTTGATTCCTTCTTCTTCGCAAACTGTGCTATACACCTAACAGGACGGTCTTCCCTTCGCCTGTGCATATCTAGGCTTCGAGATCAAGCTTTAGATTTACTTGCTCCAAGATGGTGTCTTTGACATACCTCATAAGAATCATTTCTCTAATTCATTCCATTAGACATAAACATAGTCTGCTTATAATCAGCCACAGTTTGTATTGGCTAGCACTGGCGTATGTTTTCCTCTCTAGTGTTAATTTGAAGATCTTAAAAGGAAAATGTTTTTCTAAAGCTTTTTTTCTTAAATCTCCTTAGCACTTACTACAATACTATAAACACACTAGTTATTAGTAGCAAAACAAGCACGTAACATTAGGGCTATCTCGTGCTCCAATATCATAAAATCTTTAAGTTACAATTATGTTGTTCAGTTCAGTCGCTCAGTTGTGTCCGACTCTTTGCAACCCCATGGACTGCAGCATGCCAGGCTTCCCTGTCCATCACCAACTCCCGGAGCTTGTTCAAACTCTTGTTCCATCTACTCGGTGATGCCATCCAACCATCTCATCCTCTGTTGTCCCCTTTTCCTCCTGCCCTCAATCTTTCTCAGAATCAGGGTCTTCTCCAGTGAGTCGGTTCTTCACATCAGGTGGCCAAAGTATTGGAGTTTCAGCATTGGTCCTTCCAATGAATATTCAGGACTGATTATGTTGAGGTCTACACAAAAATTGGGCTTCCCAGATAGTGCCAGTGGTAAAGAACCTGACGGCCAATGCAGGAGACATAAGAGATGCAGGTTCAGTCCCTGGATCAGGAAGATTCCCTGGAGGAGGGCATGGCAGTCCACTCCAGCATTCTTGATTGGAGATCCCCATGGATAGAGGAGCCTGGTGGGCTACAGTCCATGGGGTCACAAAGAGTCGGACACGACTGAAGTGACTTAGCATGCACGCACTACACATAAATTAAGTAATCCCCATCATGTCAGCAAAACATGAACCCCAATTATTCTGTCCATATGAAAAGATAAATACTAAATAACTCTTTCACAATTTTATAAAAGATTACATCATCTCAACTTACCTGCTTTATAAAATCCAGTTGTTACAACCTGGAGTAGTAGGTATTGGAACTAAGATTGATATAAATAGAAATCAACATTTGGAGATTAGAATACGATGCAGGAAATTACTCTGCAGTGTTGCTTTTATCTTCTTCTTAATTTGGGAGAACTCAGGGATGCTAAGGAGAGAGAGGCACCCCAGAACCAAAGCAAAGTCAACTAACACTCATGTGCTGCTTCCTGTTTTCAGATGTTTTCTTTGTCAAAGACAGGAGAAACTTGAGATGCCTCATTAGCAGTTTTCTCCAGTTGTTTACCTCAAACTGTGGTTACGGAAATGTTCAGTTGTCACTTTTAAGACTCTACATCAAGATAAGGTCCCTAGGAAAAACCACCCTGGCTGATATGGCAAAACTGGTGAATTCTTACTGTGTTTTTGGAAGCGTGCTCTGAAGCAATAGTGGCCAGCTCCTCCAGACTGCACAAGGTCACATCAGCTTGAGGTGCTCCGTTCTGACTGTGAATGTGGAAAGACTCACTGTTTGCTAAGAAACACAGGAAAATAGATAGGTAGGCTGTTTCACAACAATATCTTTAGGAAGTCATTTTTAACACGATTAAAGTTGGCTAATTTTTTTAGGATAAGGGCACCTCAGAATATTTTCCTTGAAAGATCAGTTTTTTCTTTCACCTAAAACACTAACAGTTGTATAAACCTAAGATTTTGAATTTATGAATTTGGCATGTTCTGGTTCATAGGGAACGAGATAAATTTAAAGTACCAAAACAAGGTACTGAAACCAAAAATTCTCAGTATACACAGAGGGGATTTGTATGGCAGAAACATTACTCCAGTATTCAGGAATTATATATCATCTATGAAACCACAGAGGTTTGTGCTACAGAATGTGCACTTTTAAAATCCCTTGAGAAGAAAATTGTCAAAAGAAAAAGTGTTTACAACCATTGCATTTTAATTTGGTAAATTCCTGACATGACATGACTGAATTTTAAAAGTATGTCTATGACAGGGATATGCAAATGTATTTTCCCCTCAATAATCATAGAAGACAATATTCCTTTAAAAAGTGAATTTCCAAAATGTGGTTATGCCAAACTCTTACTCTCCCGAAATAGAAATAAAAATGCAAAATACTGCAACAAAAATACTAAACTACTACACAAATAGGGCTTCCCAGTGCTAAAGAATCCACCTGCCAAGCAGGAGACGCAGATTCGATGCCTGGGTTGGGAAGATCCCCTGGAGATGGGCGTGGCAACCCAGTCCAGTATTCTTGCCTAGAGAATCCCATGGACAGAGGCGCCTGGCAGAGGCGCCAGGGGTCGCAAAGAGTCAGACACGACTGAAGTGCATGCACACAGTGCTAATTTGAAAAACTAAGATGCCAGTGGCGTCAGTGTAGATTTACTCATCTCACACAGAACAGCATAAAAAACTCAAAACATTTCTGTGCCTAAAACCAAGCAGACAATGCTTCTGGCCTGGCTGCCATTCATGAGCAGTGATGTATGTGCAAGACTGTATTTTCAGGGTAGCCCATTTACCTTGTACACTGTGTACACAGCGAAGGGCATAGTTAAGGGCATCCAGTGTGCTTGGTTTACCATGTCTTTCCGATGGGAAGTATTTTTTCATTTCTTGGACAACCATTATAAGTTCTTCAGAAACTCTGTTTCGATCTTGCTGTTCACTGTAAGATAAAAAAAATTCTAAATTCACACTTTGGATTACAATAGGTCAACTTTCACTGAACAGTGTATTTCGGGCCAGGCCTGCTTTCTGAGCACTTAACATGAATCAGCTCATTCAGTTCACAGATTTATTATCCCCTTTTTACATGTGGGGAATGACAGGTCAAGAAATTGGTAAACATCAAACCTTTTCTACTGTTTGAGTCCCACTTCAGCCTAGAGTCAGCAATTCCCTAACCACTTTTAACCTACTTATATAGTTAATTTCCTTCAGTGTCTCCAAGGTATTTCATTCCAAGCTGCTGGAGACTCCCGGTAAACTTTTTTCCTAGGCTTACAAACAAAATGCAAAAAGATGGAAGCCCGTCTTTCCCTTCTACTGACCCAGCAAAGAACAACAAACACATCAGGTCATGTCACCTGTTGCTGGTCTGCACGAATTTGCTCCGCAGCTCGCATTTCTGCCTCCAGAGCTCAGCAGCATCATTCCCGGGGGCCTCAGGACCACTGGCCTGTGGTCCTTCAAGTTCATGACGCTGATTCCCCCTGGGGTTCTGAGATTTACCACCAGACCTTTCTACATCTTCACCGGGATCCATCTTCGCACAGCAGCCCTCAGTCAATCGCCTGTTCTTTGCTACTTTGCAATCGGCGACCGAACCGTATTTCTCATTGTGGTCCATGCCATCGCCTTAGAGATGTCAGTCATCATTAGCGGGCAATTACTAACCCTGCTCCTACGGGGGCACTTTTCTCCCTGCAATTTTGGATGTCTCCGCCCACCGAAGATCCACCCTGGAGGGGGAGGATGGAAATAAAAGTGACAAGTGTCAACAGAAACACAATTTGATTCCGGAAGCCCGGCTGTGGCTCCTGGGGTGGGCAGCCCTGGGGGAGACCGCGGCCCCGGCAGCCCCAATAATCGCCGCGCACCCAGGAACAGGATGGAGCAAGGAGCCACTTGAAGCACAAAGTTCTCACAGCGCAGGACAGGCTTGGGGCGACCGCGGCCGGCGGGCTCCGAGCCCACGCCACCCGGGCCGAGCACTCACCCGCCGTCGCCAGCGCTGCTCACCCAGCGGACCCGACCCCGCGCGGTCTCGAGGCCCGCCGCGTGCCAGGCTACCGCCGGCACCACGCCCACCCCGCGCGCCACGTGACACGGCTCCGCCCCCTGGGCCCGCGATTGGCCGCCTCCGCCAGCTCTAGGGGTCCCCATTGGCCCGGGGGCGGGGTCCGCGCCGGGGCGTCCGGGTTACATAAGCGGAGGCGAGGGAGCGAAGGGCAAAGGCCTCAGAGTCCGTTACGTAACGCCGGGGATTCGGCCTGAGGACTGCGCATGACCAATCCTACTGGTCGGCGCGTAGGCAGGGAGCGGAGGGACCCTGAGGAGGCCCTGGTCCCCGCCCCCTTACGGCGTCGGGGGATGGGCCACGGGGGCCGCTGGAGCGAGCGCGGCAGTGATAGGGCACCGGAGCCACCAATCACGAGGGGGCGGGCCCCAAGCCGCAGGGTGGGCGGGGTCGACCAAGCCTCCAAGTGACTGGCAACTGCTCCAGAGAGCGCCAGCAGGTGTCCGGGAGAGTGTAGCCGGCGGGTTGGGCATCCGGAGGAGGGCGCTGGACGTCCTAGCGCAGCGCTTTCCTTGTGTCTTCTCGAGTTTCCATCTTTGTTAATGACCTTCTTGCTCTCACTCCTGCCAACACTAAGTGAGCTGGGAAGATCAAACCTGGTTTTCAGAAGTGGAATTCTCACAACTTGAAACATTTCTCTCGTCTTCCTAAAGTTAAAGATTTCATTTAGCAACTGGAGAAAGACAAGTGTCTGTAAAAGACACTATTTTGGAAAGGAAGTGTAGCTGCTGCTGCTGCTGCTAAGTCACTTCAGTCATGTCCGACTCTGTGTGACCCCATAGACGGCAGCCCACCAGGCTCCCCCGTCCCTGGGATTCTCCAAGCAAAAACACTGGAATGGGTTGCCATTTCCTTCTCCAATCCATGAAAGTGAAAAGTGAAAGTGAGGTCGCACAGCGGTGTCCGACTCTTAGCGACCCCATGGACTGCAGCCTACCAGGCTCCTCCGTCCATGGGATTTTCCAGGCAAGAGTGCTGGAGTGGGTTGCCATTGCCTTCACTGAGGAAGTGTAGAGAAGCCTTTTAAAAAACACGGAGGGCTCTTTTTAATTGTGTCTCGACTTACCTGAAGTGGAAGGTGCTGTGCAGAGATTCTGCGCGTCTCCAGTGCCTGGTACAGAAATCTTCAGTATTGGTTGGATGAATTGAAGCAATTGTGCATAAAAGAGGAGGGTAAAGTGGAATGTGGCAGGTCATATTAGGTATTGAATGCATGTGTGCATGTACAGTGACTCAGTAGTGTCTGACTCTGCGACCCCATGGACTGTAGCCCTCCAGGCTCCTCTGTCCTTGGGATTATCCCGGCAAGAATCCTGGAGTGGGTTGCCACTTTTCCAGGGTATCTTCTCCACCCAGGGATGACCCACCGTCTCCTCTGGCTCCTGCATGGGCAGGCAGATTCTTTACCATTAGCATCACCTGGGAACCCTGGGTATTAGATAAACCACCTTATTTTTTCAAATGATGTTCACTCTCCTCTGAAGCCCTGTTTTGTTAAACTGCATTTATTCAGCAAATATTTATGCAATGCAAGTCTGGGGATTGCAGGTTTTAATGGAGAACAGAGAATTGTTTTCTACACACCACGTTTGAGATGTGTGTCATACATCCAAGCGGAGTGGTCAGGTAGGCAATTGGATTTGCCAGCTGGGAGTTTAGGGGAGAAACCAGGGGTGGAGATACAGCTTACATTTAAGGGAGTCATCAGAGCCTCTGGCGTTCACAGTGGTGGGTGAAATGGTGTCAGTTACAGAGTGCAGACAGAGAAAGGCCAAAGGCCAAGCTTCAGGGCATAGGGAGATAAGGTCAGGCAAAGAATAAGGAGCCGTAGATAAGGCTAAAAGAGCCAGGAGTGTGGGGTCCTGGAAGCTCCATAATGAAGCATTTCAAGGAGACAGCTGGCAACTGTATCAAATGCTGGTGACAAGCAGAGTGAGACAAAGGCAGAGGATTTCCTGTTGGCCTTCACCAAGACGATGACCTTGGTTACAGATGCCTCAGTGGTGTGGACTGAAGAAAAAGAGGATGTCTGACGGTGACTACAGGAAGACAGAGGAATTTTGCCGTGAAGAGCTATAGACAAGCATTTGTTGATTGGAGGCAGGGATGCAGGGATCACTATTAAGTGATGGTGTGATCCAGTAGGAGGTGAATGACACACAAAGGAAGAGCTGCAGATAAGAGGCAATGGCTGGAGAGAAGTCCTTCCTGAGGTTGGGAATCCACAGCGTTGCCCAGAGGCAGGCACTTTTGCCAACAGGGGATTGTCCGTGTGGCGGTATAGAGCCAAATAGATTTCTAAATACACTTAGCTATTTAAAGGATGAGGGGGAAAAAATACTTCCTATTAATAACTATACCATAATTGGTTTATTTAGTAAATTCTAGTTTTACAGGCTGAATTTTCTGCTACTATGAAAAGCAGCTCAGTTGGAAGTAAGTTTGCTTATTTTTTAAATGAGCTAAGCAGCCTGATCAATTTTAAAGCAAATAATTAATCCTCATTCAAAACCAATGAAAAAACTACTATACTTTAAAAAACATTTCATTTGTGATGCAAATGTAGACTTATTGTGTAGGGGACACAACTCAGACTAGATGGTTGGATGGCATCATCAACTCAAGGGAGATGAGTTTGAATAAACTCTGGAAGACAGTGAAGGACAGGGAAGCCTGGCATGCTGCAGTCCATGGGGCCACAAAATCGGACACAACTGACTGAACAAAACAGGGGAATCTGCCCACATTCTTTGACTGAAATGTCAACACAGAGGAAGATGATCATAGAGATTCCACTTCTCATTTGGGTGACAGGTAGGACTCCCTGCTACCTCTGAGGTGAGCCACGGTCAGCTAAGTCACTTTGGTCGATCAAAGTGAGCAGAGCTGCTGGCTCCATATCCAGATGGGGGCTTTGAGAGCCAGTGCACAATTCCTGATGGTTCGTTCCTTCTGCAGTGATAAACTAAAACGAATGTTTACAGGAAGTTCCCCACCCCGTCTGCAGGAGCTGATGATAGCGCCTTCCTGCTGACTGGCATCAGACACAGAGCACAAGCGAGGAAAAAACTTGAAGCCATTGCGATTTCGGGGGTGTCTGTTACACAGCACACTTCCAGCACATTGAGTGATGACAGATGGTGACCAAAAATACCAGCAAGTCCAGCAGATGTGTCTGGAGTGACCCCTGGGTGGGTGATGGGGCCCTTCTCTGCAACAGACAGTTAATGACAGGAAGAGGGTGAGGAAGGAGGGGTTTCCTTGTCTGGTGAACACTGAGTCTGAGAGGCTTCTATCCAATAGGCCAGGAATCATCAGCAGATTCATGAATGGAGAGATCAAGAGCAGAAAGATTGCCTGGAGGCAGGTGGTTAAGTAGAATGAAAAGAGAAGTTGGCTGAGGACCCACTGTAAGGAACCTTGACATTTAAGGGATAAGCAATGAAACAGGAGCCCATTTATGGTAGATTTTCCTTTAAAATCTTGAAAATGATACCAAGGGTTCATATGTATTTCACTCTCTCAAGGTCCTGAACAAAAGGCAGAATTCTCAGTGCTTTTCCAGGGACATGACTGCCTGTCAGACAAGAAATGCAGTCACCATCTACCTGAGGCAATAGAAAGAAGTCAACCTCTTTTTCACTGGATTCTACTGAAAACTGGCATTTCATTGTAAACATAAGCAAGTCACCTTCCACCCATATTATATTGTTCTGTAGGGGTTGTAGAATAAGTGTGGAAGTATATTCAAGGGGAAAGAGATATGCCGAATGAAAACAAGAGACACAGCTTGGAGATACCTATCCCCCACCTGGGTCAACTTCCCCACGTCCCACATGGGCAGCTGTCTGATCCAACACATATTGGCCAGCTCTGCACAACTCATTTCTGAAAGACCATCTATTTAAGAAACTCAAAAGCCAAATCCTAAGTGTTTCAGTGACTATAAGGAAGCCAGTTCCCCAACATCCCCTCAGCTGAAGAGCACTTTTTTACACAGGGAGTGGGGTGTGAGGACATCAGGGTCCTCAGGCAATGAGGAAGTGAAGTCAGGGTCTATAAGGGAGGGGGGTGAGCAGTAGGGAACGCCGTTTCTCAGGACTTGGACCACGCGCTACTCCTCTATCAGGGACACAGGCACCAGAGTTATGTTTATAAACACTTTATTCAGTTTATTATAGCAGGTGAGTTCCCAGCTAAACACACAGATACAGGTGGGGTATTCCTGGGTTAACGCAGCAGCCAGTGGGTTACACGGGACCAAGCACCAAAGCTGCAGAGTCAGACCTGGCAGAGACCTGAGACGAGGGTGGGCCACTGTCCAGACACTGACGGCTGTCCCCTTCTCCCAGCAGGGCACACCGCAAGGCACGTCTTCAACTTCATACCATTGCACTGACGTCAGGGGAGCAGATGTTAAAGAAGTGGAACCCGGGTCCTGATGCACCTTAACTGCTGTCGCTTTGTACGTCACCAAGTAGCATGTGAACGAGACTTTTGTGAACATTCTGGTCATGGTGAGCCCCAGCGTGCTAAGACTTCTTTCCCCCTCGGTGCCTCCTCGCCTGTTTTCATTCCTACCTGACTTCTTGACCTTAAGCCACACACCCTGGTGTCCAAAGTCTCACATACACAACAAAAGTTTCTCAGTTGACAACACCTCTACCCAAAGCAGCATCTCATGCAGAAACTCTGTGACATCAAAGAAAATGTCTTGTTAGCTGTGCCCTGGGAAGAGGGTCATCTACCCTGACCAATGCCTAGTAGAAAGTGAAATTTACAAGACAGATTTAGGGAGTGGAATATGGATCACAATTGGAAACAAACTCCACGAAGCTGTGGTCCATGGGGACTGGACCAGAAAATGACCCGTCTACAGATGGTCTCAAGTGAAGGCTACACAACTGCTGCTCACATAATTATTAGAAACATACTGGAGCTTACAGTTGATAATCTGCAAACTGCTGAGTAAAATGCTGCCCACAGGTAGGAGACGGTCAGTATTGAGCTCAAATCCTCTGTAAACATCAGGAAAAATGCTAGATTGGAAGGGCAGTTGCAAGATCTACAGCCTTTCAAGGGCAAGAAAGGCCTGCCAGGATGTCAGAGGTTCACACACAACATTACAAGTTTAATTCTGAAGGGCACCTTGAGTTCCACTGGTCACTTTTCTGAATTTACCTGTCAGGAACAAACTTGATGTCTGACTGGGATTTAACTTTTTGGCAAGATAGAAACTTTGGTCACAGCCATTGTTCTATAAAAATGTTTTAAAGAAGTTATTATTTCTGATTAAAACAATATTTTTAGCAAGTGATACATAACAGTAACAAGAAAGTAAACATCTTCATATCTAATGTAAGAGCAAAAACTCTTTACCAGTATCTTATTTTAAAATACAGCAAAGGAGTCAGTAGTGTCTATAAACAGTAGAGAGTTCTGCTATAGGGAATCAGAAAAAGAGCAAAATAAGGCACAGCCTGTTATTGTCACAGATTTGTGTTAGGCAGTAGTGTTCTTTCTGGAAGGCACAAATTGGAATCTGATTACCCAGAGGTTTAAAATGAGGGTAATGTCATATGATGAGGACAGTTAACTTGGAACAAATTTCCTTAACTGCAGTCAATGGCAATTAACCAGACAACATTACTGCTAGGTTATAACACTCTGCAACTGAAGAAGTCCTCTCCATCAGCCCACTTGTAAATCTGAAAAGGCACTGTGCAAAACGGAGGCTGGGCTGACCACGCTTCTAGTTTGGAGTGCATATTACAAAACAAAGGCACATCTAGGAAACAAACTTTACAGTCACTAACAGAAAAATAATCATTTTAGATAGAACAGTAGGCAAGCTTGATAATATAGCAGGTTCTAAATCAAAAGTCTTGAAGAGGTTTCTTGAACAGCCGGCTGGAGTTTCACTGGTTCTTCAGGAAGAGATACTCCACACTAGTAAGCAGAGAAGATTAAAAAAAGGAGGGGGGAGCGGGGAGAATAGCTGTTTAGTCTTTCAGTGCAAACACAGAATAAACACCAAACACTACACAGTCTAAGTGTGAACAGAAATTCAATTTCCGGCCGATTTCCTACTAGTGGTTTCTCTACATCTTGTGGAAGATTAGAGGAGGCTGCTGAAGAAAGGATCCAAGACATGTTTCTTTAAATAGTTCTCATGTACTGGGCTACTAATGGCAATGGGCTGTTCCGATACTGTCTACAGTAGTAGTAATGGTTATAATAATAGTGTTAATGATAGTATGGGTGTATATATGTTTCTTTATATAACTATTATTATTATTATATGCCAGGCACCATTCTAAGCACATTTTATATATTAACAGCTTTGTCCTCATAATAAACATATGAGGTAGGTAGTAGTATTATTGTCCCCATTTTATAAATGAGGAAATTGAGGTTCAGAGATATGAAATTACTTGTTGAAGGCCACATAGCTGGACTGTAAAGTAGAGTGATCAGAAGTAGTCCATGCTCTTCATCACTAGGCTAAACTATTTCTCATGAAAGGAAATATCTGATGAAAGTATATTCAGAGATCAAACTTATGGATCAGGATAATGTTTATATTGAAAATCTCAGATTCAGCACTCAAGTATTTACAACACTTAACTAACGAAAAGGAAAACCTTTGGGATACATTAACATCTCCAAGGGAACTTTTATTCTGAGCTCTTGTACATGGAGTCAAATGTGAACAGACAAGACTTTCTGCAATGAGTTTGGAGCAGGAGAACTCACCGATGATGATAATGATGATGATGACCACAACGCTGATTCCTATCGCCCACATCTGTAACCAAATATACGTCCACTTCACATTCAAATCCAGAGATTAATGTGCCAACTGAAGAGTATCATTTAGTGTCATTCTAGTCACAGAAGAAGTTAAAGTGCCCACCCATCCCAAATAGTCATAATTATTAAGGCCTAAACTTAATGTTCTTATTAATGTTCAGATAGGTGCTGACGCTCACCTATCTGCTTTTTTATAACACGTTCAAATGATTTATGGTCCCTAGATAGGCATGTCTGTGGATACATGGATTGAGCCTGTGCCAGGTATCAGAAAGTGTCACTCTTCCAACCCAGGAAGGGATGTGACTGCGGTCCACTTTGGGCCCTGCTCCTCATGTGGTGCTTCCTGCTTTTCTGTGGAGCATGCTGCAGCTCTCCAGCACCTCTTTCCTTTTACCCTGGAGCCATCTGCACCTGCGTGCAAACTGAACTTCCTGTTCCAGCCCTCTCCTGTCAGTCTGTGTGCAGGGTTGGAAGGGGCTGCTGTTTGTGACTGATTCTGGACCTGCCTGGTTCTACAAACTTCTGAAGGTCAGCCACAAAGCATGGAGCATTCTCAATTGTGGGGGCAGAAAAACGATATGTAGTCAGAGTTTTAGATTCAAAGTCAATGCAAATTTCTGTGTGGGAAGTCAGATTTACCTCTAAGGCTCATGAAAGTCCAGTATTTGTAGCCTTTGTCTACCCCCTTGAGACAAGACGGTGACTTGATATAAAGACCAGTTAAAGGCGAAGTACCTTGCAATTCTTCCACCAGTATTTTCTCTTCAACTTGGCAGCACTTGTTTCAAATTGGGAGGCTCCTGCCTGCAGCGCATCTGCACGGTCATCCAACTCAGAGAGCTTCTGGTCTCTTTCCAACACTTTATCCACATTGACTCTCATGATGTCCACCACCTGAAGAATATGGTCACATTCAGGTACAAGGAAAGGAAGGGAAAACGCAACTCCTCAATGAAGTGTACTGGCTTTTTTTTTTTTTTTTCCTGTCAGCTCTTTACGCTTTTGAGTCAAACTTTCATTAAAACAAACGAAAAAAGGGTTGACTGTTTCACGATAAAAACACTCAGCCAATTAGGATAGAAGGGAACTTCCTTAACATGTTACAGGGTATCTGTGGAAAACAAACAGTTAACATCCATGCTCAATTGTGAAAGACAAGGAGGCCCACCTTCACTACTGCTGTTCAACATTGTACTGGAAGCTCTGGCCAGGTAGGAAAAAGAAATTAAAAGGCATCCAAATTAGAAAAGCTTCCTGGTGGCTCAGCTGGTAAAGAATCTGTGTGCAATGCAGGTGACCTGGGTTCGATTCCTGGGTTGGGAAGATCCCTTGGAGAAGGGAATGGCTACACACCCCAGTATTCTGGCCTGGAGAATTACATGAACTGTATAGTCCATGGGGTCGCAAAAAGTCGTAAACGACTGAGCAACTTTCACTTTCCTTTCAAATTAGAAAAGAAGTAAAATGATCTCTGTTTGCAGATGATTCCATGTACAGAAAATCCCAAAGAATCTACCAAAAATCCCTACTAGAGTTAGTAAACAAGCTCTGTAGTTTTAGGGTACAAGATCAACAGCCATAAATTAGTGTGCTTCCATAACTAGCAATGAAAGGGAAATTAAGAAAACAATTCCATACAATAGCACCCCCAAAAATAAAATACCCCGGGATAAGTTCAACCAAGGAGGCCAAAGACTTGCATGCTGAAAACTACAAAACACTGACAAAAGGAATTAGACCTAATGAAATGGGAAGACATCTCACTTTCATAGGTTGAAAGACTTAATTAACAGTGTTAAGACGGCAAAACTCCCCCTAGTGATGTACACATGTATAGATTCAATTCAATCTCTATCAAAATTCCAATGGCTTTTTTTTTTTGCCTAAATGTAAAAACTAGTCCTCAAATTCATATGGAATTCCAAAGGGCCTTGAACACTCGACACAATATTGAAGAAGAAAAACAAAATTGGAGGAGTCATACTTTTGAGTTTCCAAACTTGGTGCTTAGATAGCCACATGTGAAAGAATGAAGTTGGACCCTTACCTTACCTCACGTGCACAAATTAACTCAAAATGGATCAATGACCCAAACATAGAGCTGAAAACTATAAAACTCTTAGAAGAAAACATAACTCTTTACAACTTTGTGTTTGGCTGTGGATTTGACCCCAAAAGCGAGAGCAACAAGGAAAAAAACCAGATATTCTGAATTTCATAAAAATTAAAGTCTTTTGTGCTTCAAAAGACATTGTCAGGGATATGAAAAGCCAATCCACAGAATGGCAGAAAATATTTGCAAATCATATATCTGACAAAGATTTAACACCCAGAATACATAAGGAACTCTTTATCAACCAACATTAAAAACACACTACCCATTTAAAAAACTGGTGATGGTCTTGAACAGACATTTCTACAAAGAATTTATACAAACAGCCAACAACCACACGAGAAGATATTCAGCATCTCTGATCACTAGGAAATGCAAATTAAAACCACAAAGAGTTACTAATCCATACTCATTAGGATCAGTTCAGGATGGCTATAACCAAAATAGTAGAAAATAACAAGTGTTGGTGATAATGTGGAAAAATAGGAACTCTTGGACATGGCTAGTGGAAAGGCAAAATAGTGTAGCCACTGTGGAAAAGTGCGACAGTTCCTCAAAAAGTTAAATATAGCATTACTATGGTGGTGGTTTAGTCACTAAGTCATGTAGACTCTTGTGAGCCCATGGACTGTAGGTCACCAGGCTCCTCCATCCATGAACTTCCCAGGCAAGAATACTGGAGTTGGTTGCCATTTCCTTCTCTAGGGGATCTTCCCTACTGAAGGATCGAAACTGCATCTCCTGAATTGCAGGTTATCTCCTCCATTGCAGGCAGATTCTTTACCACTGAGCCACCAGGGAAGCCCTTAGATACATAACCAAGAGAAATGAAAATAAATGTCCACATAGAAGCTCAAGTGCAAATGTTTATAGTAACATGATTCATAACAGCCAAAAGGGGAAAACAACTCAAAAATCTACCAACAGATGAATGGATAAACTGAGGTATCCATCTGCAGTGGAATACTATGCAGCTACAAAAAGGAATGCTGTACTGATGGACGCTACAAGAGGGATGAATGTCGAACAAAAGATGCTAAGTTCAAGAAGCCTGACACAAAGGCCACGCATTGTATTATCCCTTTTATATGATATATCCAGCACAGGCAAAACCATAGAAACAGAAAGTCAATTAGAGGCTACCACTCTGGAGGAAGAGGGAATGGGCAGTGATTACTAAATGCCTACAAGGTGTTCTTCAGGGGTGATGAAGAAACTGGAGCTAGACAAAAGGCATGGCCGCAGGGCATTGTGAACACACCACAGGCCACTGAATTACACAGTCTAAGGTGGCTATTAAGCATGTCTATTATTATGCAAATTTCCACATTGTGAATACATCACATGGCATGAATTACACACTCTAAGGCAGCTATTATGCAAATTTCCACTTCAGTTAAAAACAAAACTCTCTGGTAAAGAAAAAGTACCAAGGGGATCCCCTTGGTATCCCCTCCCGGGATATGTGTATACCTTTGGCTAATTCATGTTGAGGTTTGACAGAAAACAACAAAATTCTGCAAAGCAGTTATCCTTCAATAAAAAATAAATTAATTTAAAAAAATGTAAAAAAAGGAAAAGGACCCAATTTGAGTTCATAAGTAAATAGAAGTTTCACGGAAGATGGAATTAGAATGGGTTTCTTAGCATGAAAATGTAAAAAATTCAGAATTTAGTTCATAAACAAAACCATCGGACCAAAATATTGCCATAAGATTTAACAACGGGATCTAACATTAGTTTAACTCTGCTTTTTAAGACAGGTAAATGCAGAAAGACCAAGACAGCCTTGCTCAGCTATGATGGCTTTTAGGACTAAGGAAATACGAGCCTGAATTTCTCAAATAGTCTTCCATTGTAGGTCTGCATGTAGAGGGCAAAAGAAAAGATGCTCTGAGGGCCTCCGAACCTGACATTTCCACAAACACAGATCTGCTGGGTTAGAGCAGTTTGCCAGCACCCACCTCCTGCACAGCACTGGATGGCAATCGACAGAGATTTGCTGGGCTGGGTAACTGGTAAAAAGCATCCTGATGAAAAATTCTGCAACCTATATAGCTTCTGCAACCTATAGACCTCATCCTTAAAATTTTATTATTTTATAAAGCATTTCTTTTTTCTTCTCTAATGTTTAACTTATTGTGGCAAAATATACATCACCAAGTGATTCTTGGGAGGAATGTCCTCAGGGAGAAGAGCCTGTACTTTAGGTGTGTGATTTGGTTTAAGGAAAACAGGCCTGAAACCAGGAGGATGTGACTTCTCAGAAGCTTAGAAAAGGGCTCCCAAAACAGTAGGGGTCAGATTTTTGTTACAGTTAGGATAGTCCAAATTTACTTTACGTTCACACTTCTATGATACTTTTCCAAAACAGAACTATTGCCAGAGTGTTCTCATGTTGGCTTGTAATTCAGGTTTTCAACATTTCAGAGCAATACCTCATCCACTTGATTTTGTGTCTGCTGAAGTCTTCTACTACTGCCAGCGGCAGCGCTTGAACCTGCCGGTGCACTTGTAGTCCTGAAACATGTAAAGACAGGCAAGAGTAAGCTAGGATTCCAAACACATTTCTGTTAAGTATGTGGATATTTTCCAGGACTCTCAGTATTACAAATTTCAGAACTAAAGCTGAAAATGAACATCCTTTCTGCAGCAGTGAACAAAGGTTCTAAAGACATCTCTTCTAATTCCTCTAAAATTTCAAAGATTCACCCACATGTTAAAAGTGACCGAGGTCTAAAGTGAAGGTTTAATAGGTTCTCCTTTGTATCACTGAAGCATCTGATCCTCACATGAAAGTCAAAGTGTTAGTCATTCAGTGGTGTCTGACTCTCTGACCCCATGGACTGTAGCCCACCAGGCTCCTGAGTCCACGGGATTCTCCGTGAACTGAAGACAGTTCTTCAGAGTGGTGAACAATTACAGAACACCCTTTTTCCAGTACAGAGAAATAGACTCACTTAGAGAAAAAGAGTCAGGAACACTAGGATACAGGGAGTGGGGGCAGTGTGAGTGGCAAAGATAAGATGAAGCAAGGCTCCCTCTCTTGAAAGATACTTCTTTTATTTTCATTTATTTTTATTAGTTGGAAGCTAATTACTTTACAATATTGTAGTGGTTTTTGTCATACATTGACATGAATCAGCCATGGATTTACATGTATTCCCCATCCCGATCCCCCCTCCCACCTCCCTCTCTACCCGATCCCTCTGGGTGTTCCCAGTGCACCAGGCCAGAGCACTTGTCTCATGCACCCAACCTGAGCTGGTGATCTTTTTCACCATAGATAATATACATGTTTCGATGCTGTTCTCTCGGAACATCCCACCCTCGCCTTCTCCCACCAGAGTCCAAAAGTCTGTTCTGTACATCTGTGTCTCTTTTTCTGTTTTGCATATAGGGTTATCATTACCAGATAGATACTTCTTTTAAAATCCTCATTGAATGCTTTACTTTTCCCCCAGACAGATCTTTTTTGAGCACTCTGGCTTGGAAGTCCTAATTGCTTCCATGACCTGGTTGGCAATACTTTTGATTTTTCAGAAATACCTATATACAGTCTTGCCTACAGCCTTGCCTTCTCCTGAAGATCCTTCCTGTGTCTTAGAGAGGTCTCTTCCCTGTGTCTTTCCTATAACACCCACTGATTCATTGATTCAATAGACAGTTATTTTATACCTACCATGCGTCAAAGGTCAGGGATGCAGCAGACCCCGCCAGGCCCTCAGAGTTTATTGTCTGATAGGTAACAGTAAAGGGTCATGTACTATGCATTTGCTGCAAGCATTTTCTCATTTAGTCCTCAAAACTCTTTGAGGGGGACACTACTACTATTAACCTCATTTTACAGAAAACTAAAGTAAGGTTTAGAAAGTCGACACCACCGGCTGCACTGGAGCCTGTGTTTAGACCAGGTTCTGTATAATTCTACGGATCCAGATTTTAACCGCTGCGATCAGCTGGCACAGCAGCCTCAATCAGGAACCCTCCAGAGGAAGGGTGTCCCTAGTTCCGGGAGGAACCGTGGGAAAGCACCCATTCCTTTCTCCTCTGCAGGTTAGCGACGAGCAGTTTGAGGCGGTCCTTGTGATTTCTGACCCTTAGCGTTCTCTGAAATGTTACCAGGGGTAATTCCTGTTTTCAAGGGCCACTACAAGAATGCTTCTGTTTGAAAGGAGAAGGTCCACAGTTCTGCGCCTGAGTCCTCTCAGACCACAGGTGCTTCAAGACAGGGCGGAGGTCCTTCTTCCCCTTGCAACTTCCGGAGTCCAGCCAAACACCAGGCGAGGAGCAGGCGCTCCAGGACGAGGGCAGTGGTCATAGCACCCCTCAGTGAACTTGGGGGACAAGGAGGGGAAGAAGGGGAAGGGGGTCGGAGACGAAGCAGGGGTGGCGGTGGAATTCTCCCTACCTCTGGGAAACCCCGGCCGCCCCACCCTCACCCCTTCCGCGTCCGCCCGACGGCCGCGGGGCCCTCCAGCGCAGCCGGCGGCGCCGCAGTGCCGACCTGGCCCGTATGCAGCTCGCACCCCCGGGGGCCGCCGCCCACCCCTAGGCCTTGGGAGCCCCCGCGCACAGCCGCGCGGAGAGCACCCGCTTCTGAGGGGCGGCAGGCGGGAATCGGGCCGGGCGGGGGTCCCAGGCGCGGGCCGCGGTTCCCCAGGCCCGAGGGCCCTCCGCGTCGCGTCCTGTCACTCACATTTTGGCGGCGGAGGGAGCTAGCGTCTCAGGATCGGCTGACTGACACTGCGGGACCGGGGGCCGGGGACTTGGGCGGGGCGCCGGCGGCGCAGGGGCGATGACGTCACCGGGAGGGGCTGACGGGGTGGGCGGGACGCGCGAGGCCGCGAGGGTCGCGCCGGAAGGGGGCGGGGTGTGTTAGGGCGGCTCCCCCCACCGAGCGCTGCGTCGGGTTGCTGGGCGACTGCTGGCTGTCGGTGCCCGCGGCAGTGCTGACCTGGGGCACGTGAAAAGGCACCACGGGGATAAATGACGGTGTGGGCGTTTGACGTTGTTCTGGGCCCGGGAGTTATTCCTCTGACTGTGACAGCATTGGAGACAGCCCTTGGGTTTCTGCTTAAAGTTCCACATTAACCCAGTGGTCCTGGAGACACCACATTTTCCAAGAAACTTGTTAAAATGGGAGAGGAGGTTCATTCGTAGTATTTGTTACAGGCGTTGATTGGGTTAGGTTTCCTTTTCTTGTGTTCATTTGTAACACAAATATCTGTTATTGCACAGACCTTATTATTAATATAATCTCTTCATGGAATTCTTGATATCAGGGACTGTACTTTATACCTTTACAGGTCCTCAACTTCTGAATTTCCGGTTGAGGCTGAGGCACAAATCTGAATGTAGTGCTTTACTGTACAAGGAATTTCAGTTGTACTAAAAGCGTTCCCACCAGCAAAGTCAACTGCAGCGTTAAACAGAACACCAGTAGGTCAACTGGAAGAATAGATGAGAAATGAAAAAAATAACATCAAACTGTCTTTTCCAACTCTAAATGGGATTTGAAAAAGAAAATGTTATTGTATGTTAGAATAAGAAAGAGAGTGTCACAGAGGTGAAATTCGGATTGGGTTAAGTAGGTAACGAGAGAAGTTTCCAGGCATGGGAGGAACAAATCATGAACCAAGAAACAGTGGACCTGGACACGGTTTGAACAGACCAACCAGAGGGTGCAGGTTGGGGCACAGATGAAAATAAGACTGAGTTGAGAGTGAAAATAAACAAAGGAAAATGTCACTTCAGTGCGGTGGGCTCTGGAAATCACTGAGGCTTCATGAAACTGGAAGATCTATCATGCAAAACTTGTCGACAGCAGCTCCAGAATGGTTTAGAGGGAAGAGGCACCACCAGGGAATTGAGTTTCTGCAGTGAAAGGGAAGGAGACTGATGCCAGAGTTCCAGGAAAGAAGGCTGGGCTTAGTCAGCTGAAAGGTGCATTTTTAAAAACATCAGAGGATTTTAACTGAAAAGGTGAATTTCGATCCATACTTTTATCTTTCCCATAGGTACACTTAGGCTGAGAGGTGCCTGAGAAGGTATATCAATAACTCAAGGACAGTGAATATTGATAGATATAATATACACATAATCTAAAGTTGAGATCCTCCTTGAATCCAACAGTGGACAAGCAAGTGTTCTAGGAACAGTGGCTCTATCAAGAAATGTTCTCTTTCCTGGACAGACCTGAAACTATGCAGCATTCCATGTCAAAACACTGCATCAAGAAGGAACTATTTGAAATGATTTTGTAAGGTTTAAAACCTGCTGATCACCTTGGATTTCAGTATCAGATGAAGTTAAAACAACACACACATAGTATGGGGAAATTTTCTTCATTTTTAATTTACAGCAGAAAGAATATAAAGCATTCAGAAAACATTTTCCATATTTTAAGGGCAATTCAAAACATTTTGCATGGTTTCCAGCAGCTGAGTTCTTCAACAGATCCATTGATTCAATGATGCTTTACATGCACAATTACAAAAATAAAACTTACAAAAAAGAAGACATCTAGACTAGTTTTACATGCAAGTCTCAGGGACCCCCCATTGGGCGCCAACTACTGTGTGGAACTGCCATAAGCGACCGTGCAGCCAGAGAGGGGTTCGAGTTATTGTCTCGATTTCGTTCACACAGTACAGCTGATTTCAAATGGGTAACAAGTGTAGCAATTAAATCATCAGGAGACAGAATAAGATTAGCTATTAATTTTATAATGAAATCCTACTCCTGGCACTTGGGAATTCAGATTATCCAAGAAAGCTGCGCTTACCTATCATCTTATATTCGAAATTAAGATTCACAACCAAGAAAAAGCGGTCAAAAATGTTTCATTTCAGTGGAAGTGCATTTGTACCTCACCTGGGATTCACAGTTGTACTGGTAGATGACACTGGTAGGTTTTGAACCTACTTCTATCCTCTCCGTAAGAACGCTCCTAACTCTATGTCAATCTTTTATCTTCCAGATTATCTAGCTTACTCAGCTAATAATGTAGCATGTGAGACATTTAAAAAAAAGAAAGTGAGGGTTAAAGCAAATCCACTGAGGTCATTACTCCTGTCAAAAGATCGGCTATTTGTACCACAATGGAATAAACGTACCTAAATTCAGTATTACTGAAGGATATTCTGAAAGAGCTGGCTTTCACATTCTCTTCCCATTGATGAATGCAATTGTGTGTTTGTAAATTACTCAGTGTCCTCCTGTAGGTCAAATTGTGGGAAAATAATGGGTATTTGGGGGAACTGCAACAGTTGCAACAAAACCCACACATTTAAAAACAAAATTGAGTCAGGTCAGTTTACAAATGTACAGGTGGCTGCTAGCTGTGGGGCTGTCACCGTTGTCAAAGCTGATCACAAGCAGTAAGACATATACTGTACAGTAATTCGAGGTTGGCAGTGAAAGGAAGTAATTAAAAAACAAGTACAATTATAGAAAAGGCACCAAGAGCACTGACCCCAGTTGTTACCACAACTTTTTGTATCTACCTTCCTTCTAAGACACCAGTTTAAAAGCTGATTTGTGAATATTTTTAGGCTTCACAACAAGCCTTGAGTTTTCACTTACAGTTGGCAGCCAGAACCAAGGGAAAAAAAAAATACCAAAACTATTCTCTCAGCTTTACACCAACTGATCCTGAAACTTAACCTGGGAATTTTAAACTGGCATCAGCAAGTGCGAACTTGATTCTCTCAATTTAACATTAGTAGTTGAATTGTTAAAAAGCATCAGATTTCTTTGGCTCCTCATTATGTGGAAATAGTAATATACCATGACATTCCTACGAGACCAGTTTGCATCCTTTTAATTTGTAGTTACTTTGTGTGCAATTTTCATTACATTTTCTGATTTCCAGCAGGAGATATGAAAACGTGAGATATTTTTCTATTTTTCATCCTATTTCTTTTGTCATGTTTTGACCATTCTACGTGTTCTTTGTTGGAGTGAGTGGATGGTGTTAAGCTATATACTGATTCATCTTAATGATTATCTGTTTAGCAAAAGTAACTTAATTTTCTTAAGCAATATCAGCATTCACATTACTTGGCACCATTGGCAAAAAAATCTTTTAAATAAAATAAAATAAACTCCTGGTAGCCAAAATTAAATGTAAACATATCCTTTTTTAAGTAATGTTACTCTGCCTTTTTTCCTAAGTCTTAATACAGTAGCTCTTTTTTTTTTTTTTTTTTTTGCAGTTTAGTCATGCTTTAGCAAAATGTTCTTCTAAAGAACATTTAAAATAAAGTACTCTTATAGTGAAATAAAGTTTTTTTTTTTCATTTTACAGACCATAGCCACTAATGCTTTGCTTTTTTCATTTCTTTTTTCTTGATTTCATGCACATATCTCTTTGTTTTAATATATACAATATATACAAACAATACATCCACAATTTTTTTTCTCGCTCATTCAGACAAAACTATACAAATAATTTTATCTTGCCATGTTATTGACCTTTGTGAATAAAATATTTAGCAATTAATATAATCCCTTTCAAATATTTTCTCACTTTCCATTTCTACCTTCTATATATACACAGAAACTGCTCAGGTTGGATGAGATATAGCCAAAAATATGGAATTTACTGGCCAGAACGCAGCACCACACTGATCTTTTAGGTGGCAAATGTCCAGGCAAGGTTCATGATTCCTTAGAACGACTACAGTTTCCAAGGCTACTAAAAAAAGCTACATGCTTTACCAACTCTCTAAGTAATTCTCATTGCACAAGAAAGTAAGGCAAAAAAATTAAAGTGCTGAACATGAGAAAAGGGATAAGATGATGACTCTCCTCGCAGGTTCTTGGGAGGTGGTGGGGACAAGAAAATAAATTTAAACTGTACGCTGTTCCTCATCACTTCCCATGCATTACCCGTGTACCACGCACCCGCCCCCTCTGCAAACTTCCACAAAACACTAAAAACCTGCAGATTTTTAAAAGTTGCATTAAGTGTGCTGTAGAGATTGAAACGCAAACAGACAAACAAATTAAGATCAAATAAACACAGTGAAGGAAATGAGAACACACGGACCCAATAAAGATTTGTAAGATCTAAGCCCTCCACTGAGAATCAATCCCAAAAATTCAGCTTCTTGGAAATAACCGACAGGTGCAGGAACAGCATTCTCTTCGTTGCTAGTGCATCCCCACCTTTTCTTATCTATATTTTTGGTATAAATATTTGTACAGTTCCACACGATGTTTGAATACAGCCCTATGTGAGAAGGAAGACGGCTTCTTCCTAAGAGGAGGAAAGCCTCTTTCAATTCCTCGTGGTGTCTTGTTTGCCCATGATCCAACAGAAGATTGAGTTCCAAGATGTCTTGCTGATCAAATTAAAAGTTGTCCATGAAAGTGCAAATGCAATGACCAAAACATTCCTGTTAAAATCCTGCAGCTGATCTCCCCAAAACTGCAGAGGGATTATGTGTGTGTATGTGTGTGTGTGTGTGTGCATGTGCGTGTTGTTGCATGTCTCTGCTAAAAACAGAAATGAAAACAGTCTGAAAAGCAGTGTCACATTGCTAAGGGATGCTGTTGTATGTCTTCAAGTTCCTTGGCCTTTTTCAATTCTTTCACTCTGGAAGAGAAACAAAACAAAATACCAGGTGATAACTATAGAGTGAAATTGTCACCAGATAAAGGAAAGGGTGTGGCCATTTCCCCAGGAAGTGAAAAGCCAAGACAAAAACCCTTCTGAGGACTGATGGCTAAGGAAACTCCTGTGAAATTGCTGGGGAAAATATTCAAGAGGAAGACTGCAGCCTTCCTGAAACTCTCCTCTATATCAAGAGCTCTAAACATAAAGCAAAACCAAAGTTGAAAGCATTAAATCAAGTCTAACAATAACGTGCTCCTTCTAGACAAAGTTAATTGATCAAATAACTCTTTTTAGCCTGGTCGACCCCCATGAATGCCCTGTGATTCCACAGGATGCAAGCTAGGGAGACTGCACACACATTTGTTCATTAGCTTTTGATATTTCTAGGGCATGAGTTCTTGCTTTGCTCACAGAATCAAGATCCTGAGCTATCTTGAACCTGATGGGCTCCCCTGCACAACTCTTATTTTGCCCAGGTATTATTCAGTCTTTCTGATTTTCAGAATTGCTTACTTTCCTCCCATTCCACATTGTAGCTTTGAAAGATGTTTGGGTCACTTCCCTGCACCGCCCCCCCGCCGCCCCACCTTGCCCCTGGGTAGACAGCACCAGGGTGCAATACCAATAAGGTACTTCATTCTGTTTATCAAATGTGTTGTGGTAAACAAATTTAAGTTGCTATAAATAGAGTCAGGGAAAGTTCACAGCAAATTATTTGTTGATGACTGCTTTCAGTTGAAATTTTTTAATATAAAAATTTGCCTTGGCTTTTGAATGAATATGGCCACCTGATGCAAATGGGGACCTGGGAAAGAGGTTCTAAGCTAAAGAATATATTTCTCTTTATTGTCAGATAACTAAGAGCTTGCCTGACTACTGGATTGGTCAAAGGCAAGTGTGACTTTAGGATCTAACTTCTGAAGTCAGTGTGCGCTGTGTTAAGTCATAGATTTCTGGCAGCACTGTATGCCATGTGGTAACATTTGTTTACTAAAAATGGGTGTGAGAGGATGATCTTAGCCACACAGAAGCGGCAGTTTCTCTAGACATATACATTCTACCTCAATAGTATGACAAGAAAAAAAATTTGATTTGTTTTCCCAATATGGTCCTGTGCAGAGCTAATTCCCAAATACCGTTTTCTCATTCTCTAAGAGAAGGGCCTCTCCTGTTATCTCAAGTTATATGGATAAGTTTAAATTTTATTTTAAGGTGACTGTCAGTTCCCTTTCTAGAGAACACTGGAGTGGAAAGAAAACAGTTTGAAAAACCAGTAATAAGTTATGGCTCTACTGAGGTTGGCATTCAATGAAATGGCACGTGTGCTATAATAGCGATTAAAAAAAAATTATATTTACCACCTCCAAGCAGAATCATTTCTGAGTATTCTGTCAAGTTGATATATGACCTCTTCAAAGAGAAGATGCTCTCTTTCAGAAAAAAAGCTTTGTCATTTTATCATCACCAAAAAGAATTATAATGTTTGAAAATGTACTTCTTTGTCTGATTTATTTACTAAATATACCAAGCCCAGTTTGCTCAAACAGTATATCTTTGAAACTATGAAAGCCTTCTTTCTTAACAGGTACACTTAGAATACCCTGCTGTATTCACAACTGCATCCAGGTATCACTTGAACTTTACGATTAAGTACATTATGGATCATTAAATTTTGGGGTACTGTGGGTCATACTGCAGTACAAAAATGCACATCATTATAGGTCCCTAATTTTGGACATGCATACTTGATAAATAAATGGCTTTTTAAAAATTGAAACATGCCATATTCTGTGTTCAATTTTTAAACATGCAATATCTATACTAACAGTCCTCTGGCTGGAAGAATGCAAGGCATGCACCGATGCCACCTTTCCTTCTGGGCATGCAATGTACCCGGCCTTGTGCAGACCTCCTTGCTGAATTACCGCAATGTGCATGCTACTTCAGATATGACCCCTGACTTCTGCACTAGCACAGAACTCATTCACAAATGTGCAACAGAAACTCCATCACTGGTGAGACGTCTAGGATTGAAAGAGCTCTGAACTCAAAACCTGAGAGCATAAACACAAAGATCTCCCTTCACCATGTCTCTCGAGTGGGAACAGGAAGGCTTTACAAATCTTTTCTTTTTAAGTAAAGTGTTCAAGTTTTTATTTTTATATTTTTATTTTTTGGCCACGCCGCCCAACATGTGGGATCCAGGCTTCCTGACCAGGGATCGAACTGAGGTTCCCTGCAATCAAGTGCAGAGTCAGGCTTGGGTCCTTTATCACTGGACCACCAGGGAAGTCCCACTTTACAAATCTTAAGTTCATCATTGGGATGAACTAAAAAGGGACGTGAATTATAGACCAGAAATGTTTTATAACAAATGTTCATACCAAAAATCTGTAATCAGTCGGTCATGTGGGTATACTGCAAACTTTTTTAAGTTAAAATGGTCACATTTGTTTCTGCCGCTTTTTTTTTTTTTTTGCTAGTTTCTTTTTGAGCTAATTAAAGTGTCAACTAAGTTTTTAAAGTTACAATGTAAATATGGTGCTATAAAACTAGTGCTGGCTTCACACACCATTAAGTTAAAGAGAGTTGCATGTCCACACACAGAATGACCACAATTATCAACTTAGGAAAAATGAGACATTCCTATTTCCAGATATATTTTCTAGGCTTTCCGAACTACTGAATTCCGGTGGAGAATTTAGTTTTTAGTTTCACAGTACAGTTTTCACAGTCTGCTCGCATTATAAATACAAAACATCAAAACGAATTAAATGGCAAAGGCATTTTTTAAAAGGAAGTTGTTAAAGGAGAAATTAGCAAAAAAGGAAGAGAATGCATGTTCCAATAGCTTGATGGGTTCCTTTGTGTGTGTTACCTTATTTAGTCCTCACAACCTCACCATCTTCTCCAATTTGTATATGGAGAACTGAGATTTGCAGAATTGAGCAGCCTACCCAAAATTATACATAATAGTTAACAAATGGCAGAAGGAGTGTTGTATGAAAGGCAAGAAGGTTAACAAATGGCAGAATGGTGACTTGAAGCCAGATTTATCTGGCTTCACTCCTCCACTCTGATGCCTCAAACAGTATCTCAGGGCAACAGCAACAAAAAATAAATTTTTAAACACAATTCTTGTCTTTTCCAAAAGTCTGTACAGAAAACACGCATTTAGAAATTTCCTGTGGCATGAGGTTGAAACTGATGACAATTCCCTTTTCTCAATTCTAAGATGCCATCCTTTATAAAACCATGTGTTGATTTTATTACAGTGTTTTAGAGTGAAAAAATAGCTCCATGTAAAACGTACACATGGATCTGAAGCAGATCTGAAACGTAAAAGAATGGGTCTAAGAATCAGGGCAGCCGAGGACTATTAGCCTCATTCTCCAATTTCTTGAGCATATTGATTACTAACATACCCCTGGAATTGGCTTTTACAGTCTGCTCTACTGAGATCATAAATGGAGGTTTATGTGACTCAAGGGTAGGTTATTAGGGTAAGACAGTGGTGCCTAATTTTTTGTTTTGTTTTGCTTTAAATCAAATGTCAATTGGATAAAGTATGTTTGAATGTTAGGCTGATTCCCAAAGAAAAACAGAAAACACTTATATCCACTGAAATGAATGAGAACAACTTCTGATGCGAGGATTTTTAATAAATTCTAAGAGTTAGATGTTTCAAACCGGAGTATTTCGAATAGTCACAGAAATTTGTGTCTGCCTTGTCTCACTCATTCAAGACGTGAACTAAAAGGCACAGGTTAATTGAAAATACTTCTACCATGAAAAGGATGTACAATAACAATTATTATCTCTGGGTGATATCCCTTGCTTATTTGTATTTCCAGAATGTACTACAATGAGTATGTGTTTCCTTCATAATAATGATCTCTGCTTGTCATTTTATAAAAAAGACATATTTTTCTGTCCATCAGTTACAACTACTGTGTCTTACAAATATTGTAGTTACATGACATTAAAGAACAACTGAAAAATTCAGTGGAGGGGAAAAAGATCATTTTTATAGACCAAAACAAAAATCAATTGATGGAGCTAGTTTTATTGATCCTGCCTATATTGTGAGCTTCTTTTTAGTGTGAAAACTTGGCAAATGTAGAGCAGAATTTTTGAAATTGGAAGTATACTTGAAATTTCAGTAACTGTAGTCATCACGGCTACAGAACTGAGAATACAGATATGCAAGTCACCACATTTATAGAACTGAGAAAACACATGCCCAAGTCACCACATCTACAGAACTGAGAATACAGATGTCCAAGTCACCATGTCTACGGAACTGAGAATACAGATGCCCAAGTCATCACATCTATAGAACTGAGAACACATATGCCCAAGTCACATCTACAGAACTGAGAATACAGATGCCCAAGTCATCACATAAAGAACTGAGAATACAGATGTCCAAGTCACCATGTCTACAGAACTGAGAATACAGATGCCCAAGTCACCATGTCTACAGAACTGAGAATACAGATGCCCAAGTCATCACATTACAGAACTGAGAACACAGATGTCCAAGTCACATCTACAGAACTGAGAATACAGATGCCCAAGTCATCACATAAAGAACTGAGAATACAGATGCCCAAGTCATCACATAAAGAACTGAGAATACAGATGTCCAAGTCACCACATCTACAGAATTAAGAATACAGATGTCCAAGTCACCACATCTACATAAATGAGAATACAGATGCCCAAGTCATCACATACAGAACTGAGAATACAGCTATTCAAGTCATCACGTCTATAGAACTGAGAATACAGATGACCAAGTCATCACATACAGAACTGAGAATACAGACATCCAAGTTACCCCATCTACAGAACTGAGAATACAGATGTCCATGTCACCACAAATACAGAAGAACTGAGAATACAGATGTCCAAGTCGTCACGTCTACGGAACTGAGAATACAGATGCTCAAGTCATCACATCTACAAAACTGACAATACAGATGTCCAAGTCATCACGTCTACAGAACTGAGAATACAGATGCCCAAGTCACCACATCTACAGAATTAAGAATACAGATGTCCAAGTCATCACATCTACATAAATGAGAATACAGATGCCCAAGTCATCACATACAGAACTGAGAATACAGACATCCAAGTTGCCCCATCTACAGAACTGAGAATACAGATATCCAAGTCATCACATACAGAACTGAGTATACAGATATCCAAGTTACCCCATCTACAGAATTGAGAATACAGATGTCCAAGTCATCATGTCTACATAAATGAGAATACAGATGCCCAAGTCATCACATACAGAACTGAGAATAGAGACATTCAAGTTACCCCATCTACAGAACTGAGAATACAGATGTCCAAGTCACCATATCTACAGAACTGAGAATACAGATGTCCAAGTCACCCCATCTATAGAATTAAGAATACAGATGTCCAAGTCACCACATCTACATAAATGAGAATACAGATGCCCAAGTCATCACATACAGAACTGAGAATACAGACATCCAAGTTGCCCCATCTACAGAACTGAGAATACAGATGTCCAAGTCACCACATCTACAGAACTGAGAATACAGATGTCAAAGTCATCACGTCTACAGAACTGACAGTACAGATGTCCAAGTCATCACGTCTACAGAACTGAAAATACAGATGTCCAATAACCTTTGGTTACATTATGTTACACAAACTCAACTAAGGGTTACTAAGTTTTGTGTTCTCTTGAAGAATTACAGGTGTTAGACTCATTCAGGTTGAGGAAAGAAAAGAATCTAATAATGTCCATGTTAAAAAAACAAGGCCTGTGATAATTATACTTACTTCTGAATTCCCTTGCATGGAAGACAGGCAAAGCAGTCTTCCTTGAGATTGTGAATACAACCATACAAATAGAAACTGTAGCTTCTGCAGGTACAAGGAGATTGCTACTCTAAGGAGAGCTGCCAGGATCACATATCTGAACTTTGCACCCATAACTTGGGAAATGGTCCTCGTGTTACTGGCTTGGACTTATACAGTAATTAGAAGAGTAAGACTTTGGCCTGTGACCATCCAGCTATTAAAATTAAAGACAACCCTGAGATTACCCCCCAAACATTCTAGGCTGAAAATAATCACTTTAGGGTATTGCTTCAGTCTCAACCCAAACTGCGTTGCACTGTAATGCACTGAAGTGAGGAAGAAAAGCAACAGCATTGAAAGCCAGCAGAAGCCCACGGGGTTTCTGTCCATCAGACGTCCCATGATCATTTATGGATAAATGAAGTAGGCCTGCTTCAGAAACTCGTAGCAAACAATGGCTCCATGGGTAAAGCATTAGGCAAAGCGGCTTCATTACATCTACTTGTGATGCTCAGCCAGGGAAATGTGTCATGAGTCAGTGGATCTTGGCAGGTATATTCTTGCAATGCTGGACGTCAGAAATGTACAGGGCAGCCAGAGGCGGCTTTCTGCTTAGTTACCTGTTGTTCTGAGAGCTGCAATAGCTCGTGGGGGGGTTTAGGAAAAGAAAGGTCTTGCCATTTTCCGGATACCTCATTTGGATTGCAAAATGAAAAAGACAGAGAGGCCCAATAAGAACAACACAGAGCATGTTGTCTGCAATGTAACACACACCACTGTGTTCCCAAAAGATTCATTTCCTAAAAGAGGCAAGTAAGACAGAATTACTTTAGAGATTTTAATGAGATGCCACGTCCCACCTTCATCTCTCACTCCTCCCTGAGCCGACTGGGCCACTTGGAAATTCACCTAACGCCATGTTTAACTAGAGAAGTGAGACATCTGAGTTGCTGACAGACTCTGTTCCTTTCCTCAATTAAACAGCTCACTCGCAGGCATTGTTAGAGAGCTGCCCTTTGGACGAAAGTGGAGAGAACCACACACAAGTCTATGTGTGACCTGCAGAACTTGCTAGCGACCCACTGCAGATATTTGGCTCGACTGCTCTCAAGAATCTGTGCTGTCAACGCTACTTACCAAGATAACTAGCAGCATCTGGTTAAGTGTTTGGAAACTCAGCTGTCAAATAGAAAACCTGTTGTTTAAAAATCTGTGATCAGAAAGTGTTATTTCTTCTTCCTCCAACCAGGGCTCTTTTCCTTCCAGTTGCATGGTTTCACCCACCTTTATCCAACATGGGTAGCTAGGCCAGCAATTTATAAGAAATTAGTTATTTCAATACCGGGAGTCCTGCTGATTACAATACCTGCAGGGACTATAACAGGTTATAAGGCTCTCTTGCAGAAATCTGATCTCATCAGGGAAAGAAGAAATTTGTCTAAGGCAATTTCTATTTTAGTCTCAATACCTTGAGAATAAACCTGTTAGGTAATTCAGCTGTTTTCTATCTTCTTTTTCATCTGAAGCATCCTGGTTTTCTGCTGTAACACTGAATAACACCCTGTTCAAGACACTCAAAATCCAACTGGAATGCAGATTTTCAGCATGTGCACTAAAAAATTTCTTCAAGCTTAGCAATCCTTCAGCCATTTACTGAAGTTGTATCACACCTCAAAGAACTAGGAAAATAATAATTAAAACTGTTGACTCAAATGTCTGTGTTTAATGCTTTCTCAAATAGATAGTTATTGTGTCCAAGACAAAACAAATTCCTCTGACGGCATTAGGATTTGGATGACTCCATTTTAAATTACTGGATAAATTAGGGGTGAAGTCTGGAGGAAAGACTTAAGTGAAAATGAGCTAGATTCAGTGAAGACCATTTGGTGCTTTTTCTTAGCTTTCCCCAAGACTGATAATTTGAATGGGTATTTTCTGATTGCTCAGCTGCTGGAATTAGCCTACTGGCTCCCAATTCTGATGGCTGACATCACTTCCCTTTATATTATCTTTCTCCTTCATTAAATTAGGAGTTGGGGTCAAATTGCCTTTTATATACACTATACCATGAAATTTCATTCTTTCACTTTTCAAATTATTATCTCTGAATATGTAAACCTTAAATGCCTTAACTATGGTCTACTTTATACATTAGTAAGTACATTATCTTCTTTGACATAAATTCCAGGAATATAAATCCTCCTCAGAGAAAGCCCTGCCTCCCACGGGCCACTTTAATCCAGGGACTCAGAGGAAGGGCCATCCGACTTCTCCAGTGGACAGAGAGGACACAAGATCCTACTGGGAATTAGACAAGACACAGATAAGCTGTTCCTCGGTTCAAGGGAACGAACTTGTTTAGTTGCTCAGTCCTGTCAGACTCTTTTGTGACCCCATGGACTGTAGCCCACCAGGCTCCTCTGTCCATGGGATTTCTCAGGCAAGAATACTGGAGTAGTTCACCATTTCCTTCTCCTGGGGATGTTCCTGACCCAGGGATTGAACCTGCGTCTCCTGCATTGCAGGCAGTTTCTTTACCACTGAGTCACCTGGGAATTCATACATCAGAGAAAAATAACCATGTTGGAGGGAACCTGAAAGCTTCTCAGTTCCTCTCTCTCCAGCCCCCTAAGACTTGAGAGGGATGGGGGTATTATGAAATTCCAAGTTTTCATGCATGAGGAGGAGTTTTATTGGAACTCACAGCAGAATGCAACAGGCGTTCAGGAAATGAAGGTGGGGACTCTGGTTGGCATGGAAAAGCACTTCTAGAAAATGTACTCTTAAAAAGGATCATTAACATACCAGACCCTAACAAGCTTCCAAAGTGCATAAGCAACTGCTTTTACTAAACTGTTGGATCCTTGCAGCGAACTATATAAATTGCACAGAACATGCAAGATACTATCACTTATAATTAAATTGAATACTAGGGCATGCATCTGTTCTCTTGGGAGTTTTTTTTTTTTCTTTTTTTAATGGAAAGAGATATTATCTATGTATGCAGAGAGTGAAAGGGAATAGAAAAAGAGAGAAATGGAGATTTGTGTCCCATTTTTCTCTTGTATTTCAAACACAGAGAAATCTGCTCAAATCTCTGAGCCGGCTCCATCATGTGGGACCTGAAATAATTCAACTGTAAGCAGCTGCCTAATTCTAGAGAGCTCTGACTAGTTAAATTTACAATGGCATGTAGCTGCTTTACATTTTTAAAAACTAATTTCTCCTTCAGTGTCAACTTTTTACAGGGATAACTAATATATATATAAATATATATATATATATATATATTAGTTATCCAGTTGTGTCCAACTCTTCGTGACCCCATGGACTATAGCCTGCCAGGTTCCTCTGAACATGGGACTCTCCAGGCAAGAATACTGGAATGGGTCACCATTTACTTTTCCAGGGGATCTTCCTGACCCAGGGACTGAACCCAAGTCTCCTGCATTGGCAGGAAGATTCTTTACCACTGAGCCACCTGGGATCTTGATTTAGGAAGAATGTATAAAAACTCAATTCTCCTGTCACCCTAGGTCAGCAAACTACAGTCTGTGGACCAAATCCAGCCCAATGCAAATGTGTGTAATAAAGTTTTATTGGAATACAGCCACGACTCTCCACTGATGGGACTGTCTGTGGCTGTTCTGATGCTTCGATGGCGGAACTAGATACAGTGATCCTCTCCTTATCTGTGGTTTTGCTTTCCAAGGTTTTAGCTGCCACAGGTCAACTGTGGTCTGAAAATATTAAGTGGAAAACTCCAGAAATAAACAATTCATGAGTTTTAAATTGTGTGCTGTCTGAGTAGCGTGGTAAAATCTTGGTCCTGCCTGGGACGTGGATCACCCTTTTGTCCAGCACACCCATGCTGCATATGTGAACTGCCTGTCAGTATAGGCGAAAACCTAGCATATATATGTATGTATGTTTAGGGTCTGGTACTACCCATCCACTAGGCATCCATCGGGGTCGTGGCATGTGTCCCCCATGGATAAGGGGAACTGCTATATTGCAACAGACATTTATTACCTGGCCTTTTAATTAAAAGGCCTTTGAATGTTTGGATTAAAATATAATGAATAAATATTAGCATCAACACAAATGTGGTTATATGGGAAAGAACATCTCCAAAGACATTAGAAGTTTGGGAATTTCTGAAGCATTATCTTTTCTCAGAAACCTTGTAAGTGATTAAATACAGTGTTAGCATAAGGTAAGAAGGGAGGATGTTGGATGTAGTTGAGTTGATAGAGGTAACTGCCATGTTTTATTTTACTTTATTTTTCTGCCATGTTAGATTTTTAAATGCATCTTAAGACTATCTCTAGGACAAAAGTTGTCTAGTTAACCTAAATTCAAGTCTGATTTTAGTGAATTCAATTTCTGGCTTTTAAAAAACAGTTTTCTGCCCGCTACATCCTTTATTATAACTTAAGATGTGTTTGAGCAAACTCCAGGAGACAGTAAAGGACAGGGAAGCCTGGCATGCTGCAGTTCATGGGATCACAAAGAGTTGGACATGATTTAGTGACTGAACAATAACAGCAAAGACTTGTTACAGTCATGTCTGTGCATACTTACAAATCAGCATCAGATTCTAAAAATCTCACTGACACTCACACGGTCCACTGAACTACCGCTTCATTTCTTTAAAACACACATTTTCTTGGAACATCCACTCGGGACCGTAATACAGAATGTACAGGTTTCAGACACTTCACACCACCCTGTCTTTCTTCAGCACTGTCATTAAAGTTGGAAGTTGGGTTCACTCCCTTTTGGATAATGAACGTACTGGGCCGGTTCAGGAAGCACAGCTCTGGGTACTGGCTTGGCTCTAGGTATTGACTTACCTCCTAGCACTAGGAAAGGAAGAGTTAGAAAATGAAACTATGTAACTCTAAATAGGAAACAGATGAGTTAAAAGAAAAACGTCAGTATCACCTAGCAAGCCTTCTTGCTTTAGAAATTTCCACACAGAAGTAGTTGAATTTCATGTAGATTATTTTCATCACCAATTACCACTTGCTTAAGGATTTCCTTCTACTGCAGCCTTGTTTAGATTTAAACGTGTCCCACCAGCCACCTTTTTCATACGGAAGGCTTCTCCCACCAAGTGCTAGAGTGGCTTCAGGGCCTTTCACCTGCTCATGCATCTATGTATGTCTGTATGTGACTGTTCTCCTGTTGTATAAAGTAGCAGTGTTAGTAGTCAGGGTTAGTTTTTATTTTATTTCATTCGAAATGGATGTGAAACTTTACTGGCATACCTAGGCTGCAGCCCCATGCAAGCAAGCAAAAAGCAAAATATTGAAAATGGAAGGTAAAGATAAACTGGCTAGCAGGCAGCTACACTCACCCTTTTGTACAGCCTATGGTCCACCAGGGGGCTTTAGACAGTAAAACAACACCAAAGAGCTATTAGCATGTGAGGGTCACAACAGAAATCTTATAAATAGCTTTATTTCAACAACAACCAAAAAAAGACTATAAAGTAGTTCCTTTTTTTTTCTGGAAAGAAAGAAAAGGAGAGTGGTGGTGGGAGATGTGAAATGAGCATGTAGGAAAGTCACCAATTTATTTTTCGGTCTAAAAATGTTGAGGTCACATGACTTGGTAAAATCCTTAAGAAATGGGACACTTGCTGACTCCCAATGCCACTTCCTACCTACCTTTTCTGAGAGGGCATCATAGGAGATTTCCTGTTTTAATGCTTCTAAGGGACAATACAGATGATAGTCTCTCTTAAGATAATATTCAATATCCTGGATGGAACAGCAACAAAGTGACACTTATTCTAGGGGAAGTGAGTTCAAACTTCCAGGATAGATTTTTAGGATTTCTTCAAGTTCCTTCATTGACTATATAGGCATGGAAAGTGAATACTGACCATGCCTAGTAGACAAAGGTTACTCCAATTTGCCTGCACATTTTTTCTAACATCTGGAATATCAAGGGGCAAGTGAAAAAAAAAAAAAAAAGAGCCAAGAGAGGTCATTGTTTAATCCCAAATACTGAACAGAAATTCAGACCCAGAATCTGATACTCTCTTCATAACAAATCTTCTTCTTAGCTTCATGAGGTTATTCCTGGTAAAAAAAAAAATAAAGGCTGAAGAAAGACAAAATCCTCATGAAATGCTTCTCTACCAGTCTGAAAAAGGAGAACTCTTAAAAACATGAGTGAAACCATTCCTTCACCCAGGCTCCTATACGAAGCAGACTTTTGGGCATTTATAAGTTCTTACCCTCTCAGTTCACCCAATGAAAACACAGTAGGTTGAGGCCAAAAAAAAGAAGAAGAAAATAGGACTGTATTGAGCAGCTTTGCTCACATTCACCAAGGAGGCATTAGTTGTTCAGTAGCTCAGTCGTGTCCTAGTCTTTGCGACCCCGTGTAGCCCACGAGGCTCCTCCGTCCAAGGGATTCTCCAGGCACGAATACTGGAGTGGGTAGCCATGTCCTCCTCCGGGGATCTTCCCGACCCAGAAAGCGAACCCGCATCTACTGCATTGGCAGGAGGACTGTTTACCCCTGAACCAACTGGAAGCCCAAGAGGCATTACGTATGGATATTTTCAAAGTTCGAGGATACAGAAGAACCAAGGAGAATTCAACTTGAGAACATATTTGTCTGATGTGGCTTAAGGAAGAGCAATGTTGAGGGGGTTTTTCTTGAAGATCAAATCTGCTGGGAGAGTGTTAACCACAGACTCAGTGGTGCTGGGGAGAATCCTCCTGGGCTTTTTGTTTTGCGGGAGGAAGAGGGAGAAGGGAGAAGACTGTGAACACGCATGGAAAAGGCACAGGGAAGGCCCTGGTATTGTCACCAAAGGAAGAGCAACTCCTTGATTTGGCTGCAAGTCCTCTAAGGCAGGTGTGACTAAATCATAAGGAAGAGACTGATTTTGGTAAGGCCTGGAGAATTCCTTTCATTATGTCCTGGTCCTGCCCCATATTTTTATATGCATTTTCTAACAAGACTTGCTATTTCAGAGCACTGATATGGGATGTCTCATCACTTAGCTAATCATGGGGAGAACCCCCATCACCGCAGGTGGAGAGCAAAAGGACTGCAGAGGAATATGGTAAAAGTGCCTCAGCTGCCCTGGCAGCAATCCTGGCTAGAGAGCACTGTATATATCCTAAAGAATGTTCCTTTTAATTATTACTGTGCATGTGTAGCTCTGTCCACTTTCCCTTCCGTGTTCATATAAACAAATTATTTTGTTAATATAAGTAAACGTGCACACAAGTAGCCCATTAACCCCTAGTAAGTTTCAGAGTTAAAATATTGCCAAAGTTAGCAAGCAGACAATTTGAGGAGGAAAAACACTAAAGTGAAACCTCTGAGGAGTCACACTACACCCAGAAAGCTTGGGCTCTGGGTACAATTAAATGGGAAGAAATCAGACATTAAAGAGCTTGCTTTCAAGTTTGGGTCTGTGAACTGCATGGCTCCTGATGGATGGAAAAACAACAAAACCATGTGGAGAGTCGTCTGAACACAGCTCAGACGGCCAGTGTCACAGAAGTGAGGACAGAACATTAACCCATGTAAAGAAAACAAACACGCGGTTCACCGGCCCCTGAAATCTGAGTCAAGGACCCAGTCTTCACCAAGGCATCTCAAGCTCGGGAAAACAGAGCGAAAGGTTTAGCTCTCAAGGTGCCTGTCCTTTCTTGCCCAGTTTCCTTCCAACCACCTCTCCTGTTTCCCGTCACAGAATACTGGGAATTGATCGGTTGATGGAGGGTGTTAGGCCTGACACCACCAGCAGAGGGCACAAGTTATCCAGTGGAAACTACATCAGAAAACTTGGTACTAGTGATTTCCCATCCTTTCCTTCAGAAGAGAAACTTTTGTCTTTTCTGTTTGGACACACATTAGCACAGTAAGGGTTTAGAGTGAAGAGCACACTGCTGAAGAAAAATCTGGAATGAAAAGCTAGTCAGCTAAGTTCTCCTCGAACCAAAACAGAAAAACACTGGCACGATCCCTGTGACTCAATACACACACAGCATCGTCTGGAACAGAGAGCAGGGTTCTCACGACTCTGTCCCTAGATAAAGAGTTCTGTTATCCTGGTGTCATTTTAGCCTGATTATTTGTGGGGCGAGGGGTTGGTTAGCTTCACCTAGGAGTTTATGAGTGGTTAAGGCAATGTGGGTGATTTCATTCTTCTAGATGACGAAAATGTCAAAATGAGGGTAAATGTACCTGTGGCGACAACGGCGTAGAAACCTCATTATTTTTCGAGCAGCCTGGTCCTGCTTTTTGGTTAGCAAACTGCTCCTGAAAAAGCCAGAATATGAATTACTGTCACGAGAACGGTGCTGTGAAGTTCCGTGTGTGAAAGCTAAAAGCAAGTCAGTGGTGCGAGAGAACTTTTGACCCAACAGTTCATGTAGCAAATCCAACAGCACAAGCCTGTCTCACTGATTTGAGTCTGAGCATCACTGGGAGAGATGGAATGAGGGGAGTACAAATGCTTTCACCACTCAAAGGGAGACAACGGAAGGACTGAAAATAAGATATCCTGTTACTACTCCTCAAGTCTTTATAAGCTCGATTTGTTGAAAATGGAATTAGACAGACACTCATTTGCCTGTGTTTGGGCTGTTCTCAGTTAAGACATTCATTCTCTCTTTGGGCTATTATTTTAAGACTTTTTTTTTTTTTTTATGTGGACCATTTTTAAATTCTTTATTGAATTTGTTCAATAAAGAACCTAAGAGCTGACTCATTGGAAAAGACACTGGTGCTAGGAAAGATTGAAGGCAAAAGGAGAAGGGGGCAGCAGAGGATAGCATCACCAACTCAATGGGCATGAACCTGAGCAAACTCTGAGAGACAGTGAAAGACAGAGGAGCCGGGTGGGCTGCAGGCCATGGAGTCGCAAAGAGTAGGACACAACTTAGCGACTGAACAACAACAAATTGAACTGGTTACCCCTACTGCTTCTACTTTATGGGTTTTTTTTTTTTTTTTTTGGCTGCAAGGCATGTGGGATCTTAGCTCGCTCACCAGGGAATCGAACCCGTACCCCCTGCATTGGAAGGTGAAGTTTTTAACTACTGGACCACCAGGAAGTCCCTGGGCTACTGTTTTCTAAACTTTGGTCACTGTATTTTCTAGTGCTAAAACTCTTTATGACTCTCTACAAAATGGAATAGCTCAGCTCTACTTACTTTTCCAAGGTCTTGGGTCTCGTGTCACCCGCGCACTGTGTGCTAAGTCCTGTCCAACTCTATGCGACCCCTGGACTGCAGCCCGCCAGGCTCCTCTGTCCATGGGATTCTCCAGGCAGGAATACTAGAGAGGGTTGTCATTTCCTCCCCCAGGAGATCTTTCTGACCCAGGGATCGAACCCACATCTCTTTTGTCTCCTGCACTGGCAGGCAGGTTCTTTACTACTGCGCCACCTGGGCGGCCCCAGTTGACTATATTAGGGTGCCACCTTTCTGAGTAGGAACTGTGGTCCTTGCAGGTTCTGATACAAATTAAAACCTGATGGGGCATCAGAATGATTGGGCGGGGAGTGGAGAGAGACAGAAGGAGCTAAATGGACCAAACTGGGCAAAGGGCACAGGTGTAACTACGGTAACACAGCCTCTAGACTGCTCTGGGAGGAAATCACTGAAGGATGCTTTGCTCCCTGTGCAGACAGACCCGCACATCGGCAAGGGGCTGCTCTTTTGCCCGAGTCGGGCTTCTCCTGGCTGCCACCCGATCTCCACCCACCTGAGCTTCTGCTGTACGATGACTGCTGTCCGGCGCGCCTGCCGTCTCTTGCCACACTTCTTATAACTCCGGTAGAACTTCTGGATCAGCACAGCGGCACGCCGGCTCTGCTGGAATTTTTTTTGTTCATAGTAACTCCGGAATTTGCTCTGGATCAGGATGGCAGCCTGGGTCATCTTTTTGTAAAGTGCATACTGTGGGGGCACAAGGAGAAGCAGAGCAGTAACAAGGGGAGCCACACAGGTGGGCTGTCCTCCGAGCCGCCCGGGTGAGGACGGCAAGAAGGAAAACTACTTTTCTCTTTCTTTTCGTGTTCTGTTCTGGTTTTCATCATAAAACAGGCAAATGAGGCTTCTTTCCACCTACCTTTCCAAAAGGCAAAATGTTACTTTAAGAGTCGCCTTCAGACAATGCACTGCTTTAAATGTGTTTTCCCCCACCTCAAATATCAAAACTGCTTACCCTTCTTGCAAAAAAGTTTTAACAGCAGTAAATTGAGACATTTGAGTTGAAAAAACATATTTAGGAATTAAAATTTAATGATTTTGTTTGTTTGTTTTTTGCTTTGGCCAAAGCTGCTTGGCAGGTGGGATCTTAGTTCCCAACCAGTGATTGAACCCGTGCCCCCTGCATTAGCAGTGTGGAGTCTTAATCTCTGGACCACCAGGGAAGTTCCAGGAAAACTTTACATGTTGAAGATGAATATTTCCTATCCAATTTGGAAACATTTTTAATTAATCCTTTTTGGATGCTTCCCAATTCCTGCCAAACACAAATCCACTTAGCAGGCAGCATCTGACTTCTAACTAGCAGTTCCACACGACATATTTCTGAGTTACAAGGTCCCAAATACAAGGCTTATCATGAAACGCTGACACCTTTAAGCCACTTTAACCTGCAAAAGATTAATGCTCGTCAGACCAACACAGGGGTAAAGCATGAAACCTGGAAGGTGGCCCCAGAGCCGGGGACCACTTAGGAGCCAGTCCCTGCGCCCTCCGGCCAGCCTGCCACAGAGATGGAAAGTGAGGCACGAAGGCATGCTCAGGGAGAATGAGTCCTCTTCCCTGCCAGGCACGAAAAACGCAGAGTTCTGCAGATGTTAGCAGAGGCTCTGTCCAGATTGCTAACCACTTAGACTCTGGCTCCAGGGACCAGAAGTCACAAGCGAGGGCTCTGCTCACAAGAAGCCAACTTACCATGAGAGGGACAAGTGCTCCTCAGAACACCCCTGTGCCTAAGCTAAGTCTCTCTCTGCGTGTAGGAGGTAGAGTGAGGGGCAAAAACTGACTTCTCAAAAGGTTCCAGGCATAGGGCCCTGCTGCAAGAACCCTCTTGAGTCTTATCTGATCCACTTGACATTTTCATCTGGCCCAAAGTCTTTCAAGACAAGGGCGCTGCATCCCACAGTGTCTCCATGACCTTGGCCTGCATGCTCTGCATGGTCAGAACCTTGCAGACACAGCGCAGCACAATGGGAAGCAGGTAAATTTCCTCGGTGGCTCACTGGGTTCACAGTAATTATCTTGGATGGATTGCTTAGATGGGACACTGGCCAAGAAAATGTCCAAAGACTGCTTGCTGAAACCCACTCCAACAGCATAACCACGTGGTCCCCAGAGGATAGATGTGCTGTGGTGAGGTGGCTGGGTGAGGGGGGGATATGCCTACTGAATGACCGTGCCATCCTAATGGCCCCTTCTTGTGGTTGGTGATGGGTGTGAGGTTTGTGACTCTGGTGGAATGGTTTGTGAGAGGACTAGGATGTGTCATTACCTTCAAGGCTATCCATGTCAGCTTGGGGGAGAAACAGAAAATACAAGATTAATGTTAGATTGCTGAATAGAAGGAAATGAAAAACCAGAATCAGAACCAATGAAATGCCCAACCAAAGAAAGAAAGAAAAAAAGGCAATCTGACTATATTCATACCTTTCATCTTCCAAAATACTTGTCTTATATTTGCCAGTATTTTTTTTAAAATGCCTTCCATCTTTCTGGTTGTAGCCAACACTTCTTTGGGTGGAGATTAAAAAAAAACACAACTAACAAACTCACATTTTGGAATCAACTCCTGCTGTAATCAAAGACTTGAAACTCTGATTCTGAGTATCGCTCTTGCTAAAAAGAAATCCTCTCGCCAAACAAAAGCCAGGATGGTTCCCAACAGGGACTGTGGTGTCAGCGTTTACACAATAAACCTTCATTTTCTGGGATCATGAACTCAACTGGCTATAAGCTGAAGACACTCCCCCCTTTCCCTTCACAATTAAGGCTTAATCCTAGAGAAACCTGAGAAAGTGGCAATCCACATGAGGCATCAAACAAATCTTAGAAATAATAGAACAGAATCCTGATATTCTGTGTGGCTGGTATCTACCTCAGCATTTATTATTCCTTAAACAAAAGTGTAAGACCTACCAAAAGCACAACCTAAAAAATGGCTCTACTAATAGGACTGAACTTTACTGTATGAACCAGTCAAAACGCAATTCGGCACTTTTTAATATCACTATCTAGGTGGTTAGAAAGGTCTAATGTTTACTTAATCTCTCTGAGTCTCAGCTTCTTCACCTGCCAAATGGAAATAAAATTGTTTACTTCAGATATTTTTGTAAGGAGAAAATGAAATGATGAGTCTGAAAGATCTAAGGTATATTAGGCGTTCTCTGAACAATTCCCTTCCTGTCTGATGGGAGCTCTGTGACCCTGCAGGTCATTTCACAAGCAGTAATACTGAACGAAAGAGTAATTCAGGTGCTCCTCTTACAACGCTTAACTAAGGAATGCTCAGTGTAAGATATTCTGGGCTTCTTTCCATTTTCAAAGATTTTTTTACAATTCTTCATTTTACACTGGGTAAGAAGAAGCCAAAAAGGAAAAGTGGCTGAAGGTTATGTGATGTGTATGATTCAAGGTCAATGATAACAACCAGCATTTACCTTCTCCCATCACCATACCAAACCTCCTCAAGCTCTTTAATTACTAATGAGCTTATAGGCAAAATGACTCACACAGAGTCTCACTTCAGACCCAATATCAGACCAACATTGCAGGAAGTGATACCACTAAGAGGTCAACAGTCCAAACAAAAATTATTTTGTGGCAGTAGCTGCAGACAGTTTTTTTGTTTGTTTTTCCTTTTTTTCCCTCTTTTGGAACATTTTCCTCCAGTCTTTAACCAAGATGACTCGAAGCCAGTCTTTGGGTCAGGCATCGGATGCCGTGCTCTCGGCCAAACATCACACAGGACTCCCCATGCCTGTTAGGATGCTGTGTGGGTAGGACACATTCACAAGCTGGCTCACCTGTTTATATTTTCTGTAACAACGCTGAATGACAGCTGCCGCCACTTCCTGCTGCTCCCGTAAGGGTCGGCCCTTCAGGGGAAAGCAAGGCAAGAAAAGAAAAAATGATACAGTATAAGAAATGCAGCTTTCCCATGACCTCAATGGAATGACCACTCATTTCATTGACTGTCTCAGAACTGAGACCTGAGGTTTACCAAAATATGACAAGCTAATGTCAGGATAAATTAAGAAAAATGAATTTACAGAATACCTTCTGACTATTCTGGCTTCTAAACAGAACTATCATATTTGGATGTTAGGAGGATTAAACAACAGTCGAAGGATTTAAAGAACTAGGTATTGTGCTATTTGTCTTTATAAGTTGTTGCTCTGCTCTGTCCTTCCTAAGACAACACTAAGTCCTCTACTTCTGGGTCAAAGACTGATGGCTTATAACACCTCCCTCTTGTTGTTGCTTAGTTGCTAAGACATGTTTGACTTTGCAGCATGATGGACTATAGCATGCTAGGCTTCCCTGTCCTTCACTATCTCTCAGATTTTGCTCAGACTCATGTCCAGGGAGGTCAAAGACTCCTCTGAGAAACTGTGGAAGGCTCTGGACCTTGCCCACCAAAAACACACATACAGACACTTCACCATAAAATTTTAGGAGTTCATGGGCAGCCAACAATCAGTCTCCAGGCCTCCAGCCAGAAACCCTCACTCCAGGTCATACATTCCTTGTGGCAGCGATGTCAACTTTGTATTAACTAAATAATGGATATCTATTATTACTCTGACAGTAAGTTCAGATGGTAATAACCATCGCATTACTGGTTAGTTTTATTCCACTAAAGTTTCTGACAATTCTTAATAATCTCATGTGACCTAATTGTAGAATCTTTATTTCAAATTATAAACTCAGAAATAAAAAGAAATGGCATATATTTTAGTTTGAATGAGTCTGACTTTTCCCTGATCACAAGAGGACTCTGTTGTCTGTTTTTTTGTTTTTTGTTTTTTTTTAAGAAGTTCTTTATTTTTGGCTGCAAAGCATGTGAGATCTTAGTTCCCTGACCAGGGATTTGAACCCTCGCCCCTCTGCAGTGATTAGGATAGAGTCTTAACCACTGGATCACCAGGGAAGTTCCTAGGACTCTTGTTGTCTTTTACCTTGTATTTCCGGAAAGCTGTCTGGACAAGCCTGGCCGCCTCGTAGAGCTCTCTCTGTTCGTGATCAGACAGGGTCAGCTGAGCAAATTCATTCTCCACCTTCTCACTGGTGGATGCACTCAGGAACTCAGACCAGTCTGCTGCAGAGGGAAGGCTGGGCTTCTCAAAAGTTATTTCACTGACTGGTGAGCCTACAGGGCTCAGGCTGGTATTAGAAGAAGGGGTGAGAGGCTCATTATATGCACTTCTGAAACAAAAGAAGACATGAGGGAGAGAGGCTGGTGATTGGTCTGCAGGATTCATCACACACTGGTCAAAGAGACAAGATGGTACCCACTGTGGATCATGAAGGATACACCTCTACTCAGTCCAGAGAGATGCTAAGGAGACTCCGGGTGTCCTTCAATTAGTAACTTCATGCTGAGCACCTGTTATGAGTTCAGTACTGGGCTAAGTACTAAACCCAGTAAGTCCACTATCCAACGTGAAGCTTCGGTTGAACTGGGGAGAACATGCTATGACACGTTACACTCTGCCGTGGCAAGAAAAATCACAGCAGAGGTGAGGAAGAGAGAGGTCCTTGAAAGAGGCAATGGAATCCATCCAATGCTTCCTTCCTTCCTTGATAAGGGCATCCACTACCCAGATCTCCTCAGATCCAATGGGTCTCCTGCGCCTCCAGGTAAATCCAGGAACTTGCCCTGGGGAGAGGCCCATGGACTTTACTGACCTGATCTGGGCAGCATTTGGCAGATGGTCTACGTCAGCCAGGTAACCGGCCAGCCAGCTCATGGTACTGCTAATGGTGGCCGCGTCTGTCCTTTCCAACGCCGGGGACTCCATGGGCACAAAGTTCTCCTGCTTGATCCGCTCAGGTGTGGCTTCAATGATGTGTTCTGCCAAGGTCATCATGTTCACCTGGAACCCGGAGGTCACAGAGCACTCAGGTTAGGATGGGGCCCTAGAAGCCAGCCAGGCCTACCTCCCACCCCCTACCTGGGAAAGAGAAGTGAAGGAGGGTGAGCTTACATGTCAGTCCAGTGCCCTCTGAAATTACCTAAAGGTTTTACATGATTCACTCACATGTGCTGAAATCCCAGATCTGAGGATCTCCAAAAATCAGCTCAGTCCAAAACCTTAAGTCTTTGAGAATATCTGGCTTATGCCTACTTTCTACACTCAGCTGGGATCAACTGATTAAGGATACTAAGGCCTGGGCAGTTCTAGAGGACGTGGTCATGTAATTATAGTGATATGGCTGGTTACCTGACCACTTGTTGTTTAGCTGCTGAATCGTGTCTGACTCTTTGTGACTCCCATGGACTGCAGCCCTCCAGGCTTCTCTGTCCATGGGATTTCCCAGGCAAGAATACTGGAGTGTGTTCCCACCTGACCACTACGCTCACCCCCCTCACTTTGTCCTGCCCAGGGAACCCTAGTTTTGTAGAGAGCAGCAAAGAGCCAAAGCCCAGGGGACAGCTGGTGATTAAGATAAGCCACCCGTCCTGATCCTCTTCTGTTTCCCACCTTCCTGCACCAAGGCAGGGATCTGTGACCAGCCTCTGGACAGGGAGACTATACACAAGTCTGCTGGGAGATATGTAGGCAGAGCTTGTGCTTTTCCCGGTGAAAGGTGCCCGATGCACCTAGCTCCGCCCCTCTTCTCCTGCTCTGACCTCAGCCGAGCTTAAGAAGTCACATTATGATCATAAAGCAACAGGAGTGAAGAGAAAAGCCAAAAAGAACAGGAAAAAAAAAAATCCAGGTCCCTGATGGCATTACTGAGTCACCAAACCTCTGGACTTGTACAAGAAAAAGAAACCACATTCTTATTAAGCCACTGGAGTCAGGCTGCTGACACAAGCATCCCAAAATAAATTCCTAACATACATTTAGGAATCCTCACAATGAGTCTAGAGTAGATCTATTCGATTAGAATCAGAGATACGAGCTTGGTTTTAAGTTTTCTTGCACATCTCTTGAAGTTGGAAGTTGAAATACAGCAGTTTTTAAGTGAACTGAAAATGTTCAGAAATGATCTATACAAAGATGATTAAATGCTTATCTTACAACATGCGTGAACGTCACAAATATTATGCTGACTGAAAGAAGCCAGACACAGAATGTAATGGTTTATGATTCTATTTATATAACATTTCAAGAAGCAAAATTCTAGGGGAGGGAAATCAGATCCATAGGGCTGGAATGGGGGCAGAGGTTGACCACAAAGGGGCACAGGGAACTTCTGTGGGGAGAAGGAAGTGTTCTAAACGGGACTTTTGAGATGACTGTGAATTTTGTGCAAACTCACAAACATTCATTATGTTGAACACTTAAAATAAATGAATTTATGGTGTGTAAGTTATACCCCAATAAAACTGTTAAAAAATACTTATCTTGGGTAATTTTCGATATTGTCAACAAAGAATTGTAACAGGAATACAAATGAAAACATTTAGGGAAGAAATATCACAGCTTTTCTTCTCCTCCTACATTGACCGTCTTGATTGGTGACTCAAACAGGAGGAAGTAAGTCCTACCTTGATTCTTTTCCCATGAAAATATTAAAAAGTGGAATTTCTGGAGACTAAAGGTTATAACTATCTGTAATCACTCCTCTCCCAAATTCTCTATTTCATAAAACTGGGTTAGTATAAGAACACCTTAACATTGTAAGTGCAATACTCTGAGATACCAAGTAGATGATTTCTTAGTGTGACACCTACAAAAGGCAATGAAATTTAAATGACTTTAGGGCTTTTTATTCAAATGACATTGGAATTTTATTAAAATTCCCCTTGGGTTCTAATATATGAGCAGTTTTCACAAATGCGCTTGGATATCTCAGAACAATGATATGTATATTTACCATGTGTATTCAAACATCTACATAATTATACAATCATATATTAAGTATATATACTAAATCAAACTTTCTAATTGTATTGTCAATTTTTTTCATTTTCTCTTCACATGTACCTCAGCTGACAACTTTTGAGATAGTTGCGTTAGTGTCATACTATGATTGTGGTTCTGGTACCACATTTCTTTGTATTTATTTGCTTTAATATTTAGAAACTACGTTGTTAGGTGCACAATGGTTCATTATGGTCATATCTTTTTGATAAATTGTATATATGTAATATTTGCCTTAATTATACTTTTTGTCTTTTTTCTTTTTATACTCTTCTGCCTGTTACATCTTCACCTGTCACTTCATTTTCATCCTTTCTGCTTCATTTTAATTCTGTCTTTTACAAATAGTATATAATACACTTTGCTTCCTTTTCTTTTTATCCAGTCTGAGAATCTTTTAATAGAATTAACAGTTTCCAGAGTGGGAATGACTCATGTTTGAACATATTCCTATAATATTACGTTTCAGAGTATTATTTTTGTTGTTGCTTTTTTTCCTTATTACCAATTTCTGAATTTTTCCCAAGTGAGCCAAAATTTCTACCCCTCCCTTTAAGTGACTTAGAAACCCTGAGCCTGTTTTAACACTATCTACTAACTTGACATTTCTAATAAGCATATTTCAGTCCCTGGTTTTCAGGCCCAGTTCAGAATGTTTGATTCATGAGTGGCCCAAATGAAGAAGACAGTCCACTAGTCTTATACATAAGCCCAGACTTTGAATCAGTCACTGGTGAGAAAATAACAAGACCTCTAGGAAACTGGCAGTAAAGATCAAGGAAGTGCGGGTGGACGGGCCAGCCCCTGCAAGCTTACCTTCTCCACGCTCACCTGTATGTCATCCACGGGCTGTGGGCACTCCTCACCCTCTGTGCCATCACGGTAAGACCCCAGCTCGGCGTTCACCACCTCTCTGTTAGCCATCATCAAGACACTCATGGGTTCCCGTGGACGCACCTGTGAAGGTGTTGCATCCTTGCCTACACTGGTCCCCTTCGGATTTCCAGTCACCTGTACTGTAGACACACCAATGTAAAGATCTTTGGGGTTCCATTTTACTACCGGCTGGGATGCAGAGGCGTGGAGGAATCCTGCAGTCTCTGGAGTGGGAGGGGAGATCTCCCGGCTGTAGTCCCTCAATCCTTCACTGGGGCTGATTGTCTCGGGGACAGGCTGCTTAGAACTAGGGCTTTGCTTCCTGATATTTGGCTGTTCCAGACTCAGTGCAGTGGACAGCAGCTTCTCCTGCCTTGCCTGGAAGTACTCGGGGTTCAATTTATGCTTTTTGGGAGCTGGATAATCTTTGTGGCTCTCACTGCTGTAGTAATTAGAGGGTTCAGACCGAGGTCTTCTCAGCTCTGAAAAGTACAGTAGAAAGGACAGTCAGGACAGATGGTACAGTGAGGAATGCTAAAGAATTAACATGTTCTCTATGCCTGAGAGACACAGAGTGCAAAGCCAGAACTCAAGACGCATACCTAACGTTTACTTATTCCCCAGCAGTATATACTGTATTCAAATAATCCTCCTCCAAAATTTGTAGTTCTTTCTCACATTAACATAGTTTTTTTTTTTCCCCACAGTTTTAGGGGTGGGATGGGCGAACAGGGTTGGGGGAAGCACTGGGCATTCTAACAGCTAAAAGGAAAACTAGAAACACTGAAAAGAAAACCCCAAACCCTTAAATGTACGTGAACATCCTACAGCCTTTTCCGAGGGTAGGGGCATGACAACAAAAGGGGAATCCGCCAAGTGCTGAGATGTCACCATTTAGGACTCTCACCTGGGTTGGTACTTGCGATGACAGTGACCCCTTTGGGTATTTCTGGGGAGTTGATGGCTTCGCTGTGCCACTGGCTCACCCAGCTCTCCGTGCTGGGCTCGTCGCCTGAAGGACAGTGAACTCTGGGGTTCTGTCCCAGCTGAGCCTGCTCATCCCTCTGCAGGTGCTCCAGACACTCTGCTAACTTCACGTGACCCCGCGACCTGGCAATTCCCAAAGGCAGCCTTCCTAGAGAGTCTGGAATAGAGATGGCCCGACGGTCCCACTTGTACAGCACGACAGCTGCTTCCAAGTGCCCGAGAGCACACGCCCACATCTAAAAAAACAGAGAGAGAGTGCACTTCCTCAATATGAGTTAAAAAAAAAAATCCTATTTGACTTCTGCCACTGCTGCCAATTGACAAATTGGTCCTTGGCAGCAATCTCAACGGTGCCATAAAACATTTCCGTTACAAAGTGGCTCCGATATATGTCATGTATTAACAAGGGTGAACACAAAGGGAGCCAGGCATATCCCTATGCCAGCCCAGAAGAACAGTTTGGGGAACAAATGAACCCATTTCTTACCAGAGGAGTACAGGAGAAGTGGTCCACATTCAAGGGGTCGACCTCCAGTTCCAAGTCAATGCTGTCTGCATGCTTTGTGCTGGAACAGAGAGCATCACAGGTTACTGCACAGAGAATCAAAGTTAAAAAATACCACAACATTATAAAACCCACAGAGATGAAACCAAAGCGGGCAGCCAACATTCCTGATGGGAAGAAACAAAGTCCCGGGTTTCCTAGGTGGTTTGGATGCTCTGTTCTGCCAGGAGCCAGGAGGAAATGAAAAGTCCAAAGTTTACTTTAGCATCTCGCTCAGTACTTCTTGGGCAGAAGTTCACAGAACTTTGTGGAACTGTCCTCAGAGAGACTCCTTTGCTGTGAGGATCCCATCCTCCCTGAATGGCCAGATTTCCGTCCACTAGTGGACACACTAAGAGAAGTGCCTCCTGATGGGTGAGGAGGACACCGGCCTTACCGCCACTTGATGAGGGTCTGGATGAGGGTAGCGTAACCCTGGGCAGCGGCCAGGTGGAGGAGGGTCATCCCACGGAAAGTCTTTGAGTGGATCAGATGCTTGGACTTTGCCCAGCAGGCTCGGCTCATCATCTTCTCACACACGACAACCACGCGGCTCTCGAAGCAGCTGCCCAGCGTCCCGGGGCCGGACGCGCACTGCAATGAGACAGCATGTGTTCCAATGACTGGAGGCCCAAAGGCCCACCACCATGTCAGCCTTCAGATGCCAGAGGGGGGAGAAACTCTTTGTGATTAGCAACTGAAAACAGGAAGCATAGAACTGAAGATAAGGAGACATCATGAAAGGGAGACAGAACATGCTGAGCCCAGCTTAGCGGTACACCCACAGCCAGGCACACAGGAATCTTCCACAACTCTACGGGCATCAGAGTCTGTTACTGCAGCTGACAGTGTGATTGTGAACTCCGTGCTGATCCAGTCAGGGAAAGCATATACTATGAAACAACAAACAAAAATGTGGCCTAGCCTCTCGGGTGATGTAATTAAACACTGTAGACAGGAAACCGGCAGAGGAAAGCGAAGCAGGTAACTTTCTTAATGCTTCTAGGGAAGTGGGGTTAAGGGGGTGCTGCCTGGACCACTGACTCCCCAGCTCCTTCTGGAGAAGAACTGTCACTTGGGGATTTTTCTCCCTAAAGAAGAACTTTAAAATATCCAATGATATATTTGCAACTGCATGGATGGACCTTACAGGCATTCAGTGAAATAAGTCAGAGAGAAAGACAGGTATATAATGTATACAATGTATGTCACTTATATGTGGAATCTTAAACAAAAACCAAACACACATACACAGAAAGCCTTCTTGACTTCATGGATCCTGAGAACAGACTAATAGTTACATGCAGAGGTGCAGGGTAGGAGGTGGGAAAAATAGTGAAGGAGTCAAAAGATGCAAACTTTCAGTTATCAAATGAATAAGTCCTGGGGATGTCATGTACAGTATGGCAGCTAAAGTACATAACACTGAACTACATATTTGAAAGTTGCTAACACAGCATATCTTAAAGGTTCTCATCACAAGGAAAAAAATTATAAGTGTGATGACAGAAGTTAACTAGGCTTATCATGGTGATCATCTGGCAATGTACACAAATGCTTAATCATTTTGTTGCACACCTGAAACTAATATGATGTTATATGTCAACTATAGCTCAATTGAAAAAATAAATTTAAAAAATCCAGGAATAATCCAGTCCTTTATAGAAAGCAAAAAAGAGACTGGGGAAGGCATTAGAGACTTCCAAATTCAAGTGTTATTACAGTACTAACAACAACAGAGGCACATGGGAAAGAGAAATTCACTCATTTTAGCCACCTGGCTTTCTTCTCTTCGTTGTAGGGAAGTTGTACAAGAAGAAAAATAAAATCAAAGTTAGTAACCTCAACAGTTTATCTGAGTCTCTGTGATAGGTTTTTTTTTTTTAATGAAATTTTATTCAGAATCCCCAGCATCTAAACAAATGACATTTTACTAGCCTCAAATACCATCTGTATTTGTCTATAATATTTTCTTTTTAAAAATTTTTTATTGGGGTGTATATTTTATTGGGGTATATTTTATTGTTTTACAATGTGGCATTAGCTTCTGCTGTACTGCAAAGTGAATCATCTGTATGTTTTTATATATATATATATATATATATATCCCCTCTGTGACAATTTTATGTTTCACACCCTCTCTCCCAAACAAATGGCACTCTGATCCAATTCTAATTTCTGGTGTTTTTTAAAGATTTTTTTTTGATGTGGACTATTTAAGTCTTTATTGAATTTGTTTCAATGTTGCTTCTGTTTTATTGTTTTGGTTTTTTGGCCGAGAGGCATGTGGGATCTTAGTTTCTTGACCAGGGATCAAACCTGCACCCCCTGCAGTGGAAGGTGAAGTCTTAACCACTGGACCACCAGGGAGGTCCTGTCTCTGGTCATTATTTTAAGTTATTTTGTCCAGTAACGAACCCCATGAAATACTGTTGTTCCTCACCGTTTGTTTTTTTTTAATGTGGAAAACAGACGCCTGTAAAAAATTTTTTAAATACCCAGAAAACAGCTATAATGTCACCCTCACTAGAAATGTCATGACATGTTAGAGGAATGTAGTCAGGCAACCCTGACCTGCTGCAGAATGGCCTTGACTCAAAAGACCGAGGCAGGGCTGCTCTGTATATACCAGGCAGACGCATTCGGGGCACGTGGAAGTCACCAGGTAAGGAACAAAAGGAATTTTTTTTTTTTTTTTTTGCATTAACAAGACCAGCTACATCTCTATCACATAAAGTGGAGAGATATTCCTTGACGCCAACTTAAACTGATGAAAGAGTATTCAGTAGCAGTTAATATGGGATCAAATAACAGGCCAGGGGCCAAACAACTGATCTATACAATGGACATTACACTCCAGTCCCTTTCTGTAGCCTTTGCCAGTGAAAGAAAAAGGGCTTTGTGGGACTCTCTTATTTTAGCCATGAGATACATAGTAAACAATGTTTACTTCTTTTTATAAAACAGTTGTATCAGGTGGACAAGAAGCCTTAATATTTTACTTTGTGCCAAGTCTTTCCTTATCCATTGATTTCTGAAGACAGGTGAGAAATAAGAAAATTTTCCAAAATAGGTTGATATTTTTGGGAGGGTGGTGGTACCTTATGCTTTGTTTTCATCTATTACTAAAAATATTACTAACACTTTGACATTACAAGTCTCATAAAACTCAAAATGTTCACTTAAAAATGTGAGCGTTCAGGGAAAATCATCATCTTGAAGGGAAAGAAGGAGAATTAGGTAATGACTCATTGGGGAAGGTGATAAACCCCATCGGTCCCTCTACCTTTATTCTAGAGTCTCCTGGGAAAAAAAAAATGTCTACCTAGCAGACTCTCCCAAAATGAAGCTCCTACAAGAAATTGATATAAAACTCTGAAGACTACCAGGACTCTAGTATTTGGTGATTTCCCTGTACCTGACAACACTAATTCATCCCTCATGGAATTGATGAAAAAAGCATCTGTGACAGTGACAGAATGTATAACGTTGTTCTATTGTTCTCTACTGAAAAAGCACAAACACAGTTTCTCTGCGCCCTGTTCCGATTGAACTCCCGGAGTTTATAAAAGTCTTATGAATTACTGAATTCAATTACGGTTTCTATTTATACTTAAGATAGAGATAGAACACAAGATACAAAATAGGTTCTAACTGGACTCTGAGCCCAGCAGATCTGAGTCATCGTTTGGCCTCTGTCCTGTCGCTGGATGCCCTCCCTCCTGCTGGCAGGTAACTGCAGTGACTTCTGAGATCAGTAGGTGATTTAAAGCTTAGGAAGGTGAACAACTGAGAAGGCCCGCAGTCCAAGGCTTCTTCCCTGTTGAACAGACTTAACTACCCAGAAGCACAAGGACTACAAGCACCCGGCCCTGCCTTTCGCCTCATCCAGGAAGCACGCCAGCAGAAGAGAAGCGGCTTGTGGCCGCCTGCCTCGCTCCCCAGTGCAGCGCGGAACGTCGGGAAGGCGGCGGTCCTCCAGGACTCACCTGGGCCTGGCCGCCTCCGTTGCTGCTCCCCGTGCCCCCGCCGCTGCTGCCTCCGCCGCTCCCCTGCTTGTGCTGCTGCGACCCGGTCATCTCTGCCATCCTCCTCTCCATCTGCTCCAGCCGCTCCAGGATGGACATCCTGAACTGGTTATCTAGGGCAGAACAAGGAAGGGTGAGGCTGTGTTCCGAAAGAAGGGGCATTAATCCGTGGCCCAGTCCAGCCTGTAGGATGGACATCTGAGACGGTCACTGACTCAACCCGATCACCGGGGTTTGTCCAGGCTGGTAGTGACCCTGACACCTCACACAAGACCGTACCGCTAACACGGTCCAAGTTCTCAACCAACGAAAGGAACAGAAAACCCCTTTCTGTCAAGGTTCTGGTTTCAGACTCTGGGACCCCATTTCTTTGTCAAATTCCCCAGTGGAAACCCTGAAGAGAGATCTGGTGGACAGGCCCCTAGAGCAAACAAATGAAATGAACACAATTTAAATCGGTAGAAGAAAGCAATCGTTGGGACTTCCATTGTGGTCCAGTGGTTAAGGATTTGCCTGGCAATGCAGGGGATGCTGGTTCAATCCCTGATCGGGAACTAAGGTCCCACCTACTGTGGACCAACCGAGCCTGTATGCCACAACTAGAGGGCCCTTGCATTGCACTGAAATATCCTCCATGGTGCAATGAAGATCCCTCGTGCCGCAGCGAGGACCCAAACAGCCAAATAAATAAATAAAATTTTAAAAAAAAGCTCAAGTTCTTCATTTAAAAATAAGAAAGCAAGCGATCACTGTGAGAAAGAAGAATATACACAAACCCACACACATATAGTTACATGTATTACATATATATGTTAAAGTCATATCTGTTTTACCCAAACACTGAAAAAAAAAATTTATTTTCTGATCCAGGCTCTAGCTGCAAACACACACACATATGACAGCTGGGGTTAGGTAAGAGTTACGCAAAGCCCTGAGGCAGAATGTTCAAGGAGCAGAAGCCATTCGACTGGTCCACACCAGAGAGGCCAGTAGAAGATGAAGTTGGAGAGGTGAGGAAGGACCAGGCAGGAAACAGTTAGAACCTGGCTGTGCCATATGATAGTTGTATAACTCTAAACCAACTCTTTGGTGCCTCAGTTTCCTTAACTCTTAAATAGTAACGGTCCTTATCTCCAAGGGTTGCTGAGAGAATTTAATGAATTAACAGATTTGTAAATGCTCAGGACATGGTTAAGTCCCAGACAAGGGTGCCAGCCATCAGCATCATCTTGTGGCAAGGGAATAAAATATCTTGGGAAATTGATCAACCTGCTGTAACAATGTAGCTGTCACTCGAATTGCTAATGGAGGCACTATTTTCAAAACACAGCCATCTGAATCATGAAAAGGAGTATCTTGGAGAAGACATCTTTTATCAGCCTCCCTTGTCATCCAGATTATAAGTCCTGACACCAGGGAGTAAACAGTACTGCTCCACAACTAAGCCTGTGCCCCACAATGACTGAAGCTGAGTGCTGCGACCACTGAAACCCATGAGTCCAGGAGCCCGGGCTCCACCACGAGAAAAAACACAGCAATGAGAAGCCTGCACACCGCATCTAGAGAAAAGCCCCTGCAGCAACGAAGACCCAGCGCAACAGAAAAGGGCAGAGGGAACACTCCGTGCACTAGTCACCCATGAAATAACTTTAAAACATTGACCCGTGAACCCTCGTGACCATCAGGTGAGTCTGGTCTGCCGTCCTCATCTTACAGACCAAGATACTGAGGCATCCATGCATGCAAATAGCATCTGACTCTCTGTGACCCCACGGACTGTAGCCTGCCAGGTTCCTCTGCTCATGGGACTTCCCAGGCAAGAATACTGGAGTGAGTTGCCATCTTCTACTCCAGGGGATCTTCCCAACCCAGGGATTGAACCCATGTCTCCTAGGTCTCCTGCGTTGGCAGGCAGGTTCTTTACTACTCAGCCACCTGGGAAGCACGACTGAGGTATGAGAAGACACTTTATCTATCGGTCTCCATGACTCAGAGCTTGGCTACCGGGTGCTAAAGTCAGGAAGGGAAAGTCATGGGAAGAGAAGACGCACAAGAGTTAGCTGATCTTACCCCAGGGAACAGAACTTTTTTCTCAAAGTCAAAAGGTAGTAAGCACCTGTTTCAGGGGCAAGTTTTCAATACTTAATGCCAAATTGATCTCACTTTCCTAAACCACAGAAGCAGGACAAGGAAGACTGCTTTGCAAGAACCGTGGTATTATTTTCTTAGTAAGCTATTTCCAGGAATACCACCAAAGGAAAAGTCTTCCTCTTTAAAAGAGAAAGGTGACATCTTTCCCCCCAATTTCATACAGACTGACAAACTCTGAGACCCCTCTAAGCATCTCAGTGGCATGGTCACAGACGGGGGCTCAACTCTGAATGAATATCTGCTTGTGATGCACGGGACATGGCTCGTCATCCTGGGATCACTGATGGGAAATTTCCGAGCTGGTCCCAGAACCCTTTCTCTATGCCTTCTCCACTAGAAAATGGGAATTTTGCAGAATGCAGCACTCCTCCATCTGAAGCCAACAGAAGACAAAGAATTTTACCTTTTAAAAGAACGTGAGCTCAAGCAGAGCAGCAACTATCCTTCAGGTATGTTTTTAAACTCTCCTTGCTTCTTCCTGATTCTGCCAGCCAGATAACCACCCAACTCTGAACGCATGCAGAGAGCCTCACGCAGACTGCCGAACCAGCTTAAATGTCCTGATGGTTTCTTCTGCCGGCCTGCAAATCTTGTCTCTTGAGTATATGTTTAGAATCTTCTCGCTTCTTTTGGAGCTTGGTTTGCACTGGTCTGGAGCGCGGTGGCCAAGATTAACATGCCATGTCATGCCAGCAGGGAGAAGGGCACGCCACGTGGCTGCGCTCTGCCTGTCGAGGTGGTTCTGTTTCAGCTGCACTGGTGACCGTGCAGATGCCCTGGTTTGCGCCCCCAGCCCACCCCTGTCCAAGTCCCTGCCAACGCAGCTGCCTGTCAAAACTGAATGACCCCGCACTCCCACTCCTGGGCACGGGTCCAGGGAAAAACACGATTCGAAAGGATACACGCACTCCAGTGTTAACCGCACTGCTGTTTACAATAACCAAGACCTGGACGCAAACTAAATGTCCATCAACAGAGGAATGCATAAAGATGTGGTACATATATACAACGGAATATTTTTCTCAGCCATTAAAAAGAATGAAGTAATGCCATTTGGAGCAACATGGATGGACCTAGAGAATATCATACTGAGTGAAGTAAGTCAGACAGAGAAGTATCATTCGACATCTCTGATATGTGGAACCTAAAAAGAAATTATACAAATGAACTTACAAAACAGAAAGACCTGCAGACTTAGAAAAATACCAACTTATGGTTGCTGGAGGGAAAGGATAGTTAGGGAGTTTGGGATGGTCATGCACACACTGCTATATTCAAAATGGATAACCAACAAGAACCTATTGTATAGCACAGTTTGGGGGAGAATGGATACATGTACGCTGAATCCCTTCCCTGTTCAACTGAAACTATCACAACATTGTTAATCAGCTAAAACCCAGTAAAAATAAAGTTTAAATTTTGAAAAAGAAAAATATATTAAGGTCGGGGGAAAAACACTAAGTCACCTGTGCCCTGGCTGCCCCAGGGGTCACTGGCTCCTGCTCCCAGACTGTGTGTGCAGTGCCGGCCCCACAATGGACTGTGAGTCAGCTCTCATATTATCAAGCTGTTCAAAGAAGCACTTAGTGAAGATACTCAGAAGCAGTTATTTATCTCTTAAGAAAACTGTATCATGCAGAAGGGCATCGCTGAGCCTACTGACTCCAAATGGGGGAGGTGGTGATGATTAAAACAAGAAACAACTGAGCTGGCATCCTGGAGCATCAGGACCATGGTACCCCACAGACCATGAATCAGATCACACTTCCTTCATCATCTTAAGATGATGGTCTACACCTCTCCATGACTGGCAAGTCAAAAGCAACAACATGATGCTAGTTTTGGCTTTATAGCTTTATTAGTTAAACCTTTATTGTAAGATACTCAGCAAATTCAGAACTATCTCTCATGATAATTGTGTTGCTGTTGTTGGCTAGTCATTCAGTTGTGTCTGCCTCTCTGGACCACATGGACTGCAGCATGCCAGGCTTTCCTGTCCTTCACTGTCTCCCAGAGTTTGCTCAAACTCATGACCACTGAGTTGGTGATACCATCCAACCATCTTATCCTCTGTTGCCCTGTTCTCCTCCTGTGTTCAATCTTTCCCAGCATCAGGATCTTTTCCAATGAGTTGGCTCTTCACATCAGGTGGCCAAAATATTGGAGCTTCAGCATCAGTATTTCCTGTGAATATTCAGGGTTGATTTTGACTGGTTTGAAATCCTTGCAGTCCTAGCAACTCTCAAGAGTCTTCTCCAGAACCACAAATTGAAAGCATCAATTCTTCAGCACTCAGCCTTCTTTATGATCCAACTCTCATATCCATACATGACTACTGGAAAAACCATAGCTTTGCCTATACGGACCTCTGTCAGCAAAATGATGTCTCTGCTTCTTAATATGCTATCTAGGTTTGTCATAGATCTCCTTAATATGCTATCTAGGTTTGTCATAGCTTTCCTTCCAAAAAGCAAGCATATATATCTTAATTGTGTATTATTGGATAAAGGTAATATAATTACTTAGAAGCAAAAGACTTCTGATTAAAAACTAGTCATAGATCCACTTATTCATGTGCAAATATTTATGGAGCACCTACTGGGTACCATGAAATTAAAAGATGCTTGCTCCTTGGAAGAAAAGTTATGAACAACCTAGACAGCATATTAAAAAGCAGAGACATTATTTTGCCAACAAAGGTCCATCTAGTCAAAGCTATGGTTTTTCCAGTAGTCATGTATGGATATGAGAGTTGGACTATAAAGAAATCTGAGCGCTGAAGAATTGATGCTTTTGAGCTGTGGTGTTGGAGAAGACTCTTGAGAGTCCCTTGGACTGCAAGGAGATCCAACCAGTCCATCCTAAAGGAAATCAGTCCTGAATATTCATTGGAAGGACTGATGCTGAAGCTGAAACTCCAACACTTTGGCCACCTGATGTGAAGAAGTGACTCATTGGAAACAACCCTGATGCTGGAAAAGATTGAAGGCAGGAGAAGGGGACGACAGAGGATGAGATGGTTGGATGGCATCACCGACTCAATGGACATGAGCTTGGGTAAACTCCGCGAGTTGGTGATGAACAGGGAGGCCTGGCGTGCTACAGTTCATGGGGTTGCAAAGAGTCGGACACGACTGAGCGACTGAACTGAACTGAACTGACTGGGTACCAGGTACTGGGGGATGCCTTAGTGAAGAGATCCCTGTCTTTTTTTGTTGACCAACAAATAATTTCCGTAGCCTGAAAGCACCTGAGTTGTTGAATTAATGCAGTATGCAGGCAGGGAGGAGAGAACAATGTGCGGATGGAGGGGGCTGATGACTGTTTGCCCCAGTCTCATCCATGATGTTTCAAACAAAGCCAATGGTGATTCAGTTCTGAGGGGTTGCAAGCCCCCTGTCCTTGGGACAGTCTGAGTGAAGTGATCAGACTGCTCCCTCCGGAGACCCCGGCTGCATGGAGAGCAAGCCGAGAGCGCACATTTCCTGGAGCATGTGAGCCTCCAGGGGTGTGTGCTTCTGCTCAGCCCAGTGGTTCTTGGGTGTCTGCAGGCAACAGAATCACCTGGAGAGCTTCTTGGTGGGCCCAATGCCCAGTATTTTTTGGTGTTGGGTTTCTAAAACATTTATTTATTTTTGGCTCTGCTGTATCTTTGTTGTTACGTGTTACGTGGGCTTTTCTCTAGCTGTGGAAATCAGTGGCTACTCTTGCTTGTGATGCATGGGCTCTAAGCCGCCACTTGGGCTTCAGTAATTGTGGAACATGGGCTCAACAGTTGTGGCTCCCAAGCTCTGGGGCACAGGTTCAACAGTTGTGGGGCATGGGCTTAGTCGCTCTGTGACATGTGGGATCTTTCCCCATCAGGGACTGAACCTGTGTCTCCTGTGTTGGCAGGTGCATTCTTTACCACTGAGTCACCATGGAAGCCCCTGGTTGTTGGTGTTGGTAGGCTTAGGTGAGCCCAGATGTTGCATTTCAAGTAAGTTCTCAGGCAATGCTCTGGTTTGGGACCATATCTTGAGGACTGCTGCTCTAGGACTCCATCCTCCCTCCACAAGAATGAACTCTCTGCCCAGTGTTTGTTAAAGAAAGACCCCAGGACTATCTGCTCCAGCGGAGACACAGGTTCCCATCCAAGGTGGACACACGAAATGTCACCTCCTGTACATCATGCAGGGATAGCCAGTGGCTTAGCGGTAAAGAATCTGTCTGCTCTGCAGGAGCCGTGGGTTTGATCCCTGGGTTGGGAAGATCCCCCAGAGAAGGACATGGCAGCCCACTCCAATATCCTGGCCTGGAGAATCCCATGGACAGAGGAGCCTGGCAGGCTACAGTCCATGGGGTCGCAGAGAGTCGGCTACAGCTGAAGCAACTGTGCATGCATGCACACACGTCATGGCAGGTCCCTCCACACGGGCTCCAACGGCATCAGCTGCACATCTTCTCAAGCACGCGGCCAATTCACACCTGACAACACTTGAAAACGATTTAAAATACACCTCCTTGCCCTGCTTCCTGCAACTGATCAGGCACTCCTTTCTCAACCTCACCAAACCTTACCTCTTCATTGCTCTCTCCTCTCTCAGTGGGATGTCTTCCCAGGTGTGTTTTTGTCTCCTGCTTTTTTCTAAAGCAGTTTATTTACTTGGATGGCTTCAGGGGATGAGATGGTTCAACTGCCATGCAGCAATTCCTTCCCACCACATTCAAGACACGTGCACCCACCAACCTGTACCCCAGATGAAAGATAAATGATGCTGATGACTTTGTAGCCAGTCTGGCTCACGATTCATCCCAAGCCTCTTTATGAGCCTGTTCAACCTGTTTTTTTGTTTGCTTGTTTTAGCAGAAGCAGCATTTCTAGACTAAGCAGCGATGAAAGAGTAGAACAACACTGGAGTAGAGAGAAGGGCTACAGGTTTAATCCTGTCACCGTGTGACTCTAGAAAAATTACGATCACTTTGCATCTCAATTTTCTCATCCGTAAAATGAGAATATCACTGTTTATCTTATTGTTGCCTATGAGGATGATGAAACAAAGTGAACTTTTAAAAAAGTGGTCAGATTCTCTTAAGTCTGAATTATTATTGGGGCTTCCCAGGTGGTTCAGATGGTAAAGAATCTGTGTGCAATGCAGGAGACCCGGGTTCAATCCCTGGGTCAGGAAGATCCCCCGAAGGAGGAAATGGAAACCCACTCCACTATGCCTGCCTAGAGAATTCCATGGACAGAGGGGCCTGGTGGGCTACAATCCAGGGGGTCGCAAGAGTCAGACATGACTTAGCAATTACACCACCATCAATTAACATTTACCTAAAATTTCTAAACAATACCAAAGTTTTAAACACATACACACAAAAATTTCATAAAGTCAGATACCCACAGTATGCTCCAAGTTTAGGTTTATGATTTGCTGCTGTCGAAGTGAAGAATCCCAAGTGTTTGGGCATCTAATGAAAGGAACTGGCTGTGTCAGGAACCAACAACTACCCAGACTCAGGCTCTCGGGGTTCAGCCACACCTACTGTCACCTACAGATTTTGTACAACTCACTTTAAATCTGGGAACCGAATGGATTTTCACATTGAGCAATAAAACATGAAGCAATTTCTGACTTTATATCAGATAATCTGGTTTAAAAAAAAACTTGAATCCCTCCCCTGTGACCCACAAAATAAAAAGGTGTTTGGCAGGAATTGGGTCTTTGCTGACAACCTTGGGTAACTGTTTAAGGGGTCCTCTCATGCTCACTGGTCTCCAAAGCGACCAGGAATGTCATATGCTTTGGGGTCTTGGGGTGATGCCCATCTTTCTCCATATCCACTTGGCGACCTTCTTATTTTTCAGAGTGTGGCTCAAACATCCTTTCAGATTTATTATTCGTAGCTATCACTGAGCATCACATGGGCTAGGCATTCCACAAGTTTTATTTGTAGTCCTGGAAACAACTCTGGTTTTCCTCTCCCTTTAACAGATGGGGAAGCTGAGGCTACGAAAATGTGTTATTTACCCAAGGTCATGAGCATCAGCACAGGGACCTGAGCACAGGTTAGACTCTGAACCCACTTCCTAGTCTACCCAGCAAGCCTCCATGTCCTGCTCTGTGTCCTGAGAGCACTCAGCAAATGAACCTGTCGTTCTTTATTTATCTGGCCACATCGGGTCTTAGTCAGGTACTCGGGATCTTCTATTACTTCATGTGGCTGAGTTGCCCCAAGACATGTGTGATCTTAGTTACCCGACCAGAGACTGAACCCAAGTCCCAGGCACTACACGGCAAATTCTTCTTTCTCTTTTAAGTTTTTCTAAAACAAAATAATTTTAGTTTTTTAAATTAATTTAATTTAAAGAATTTAAAAAACTATTTACGGCTGCACTGGGTCTTTCTCTAGCTGCAGCAAGCGGGGGCCACTCTCTAGTTGCAGTTCAAGGGCTTCTTATTGTGGCGGCTTTCCTCATTGCAGAGCATGGGCTCCAGGCTTGTGGGCTTCAGCAGCTGCAGCACACAGACCCAGCAGTTGTGGCACAGAGGCTTAGTTGCTCTGTGGCATGTGGAATCCTCCCGGCTCAGGGACTGAACTTGCGTCCTCTGCATGGCAAGGCAGATGCCGAACCACTGGACCGCCAGGGAAGTCCCTACAGGTACTTTCTCACATGTGTCATCTCTTCCAGAGCGAGCTTTCTGCAAGTCTTGTACCCTTGGTACCAGATCCAGAGTGGGTAAACCCTGTCGGCGGGAAGGAATATCATGTTCTAATTTAAGCTCCTTCAGAAGCCAACTGATGGATGAGGTCAGCCAAACTCTGGAACAAGGGCTCCAAGTGACCTCTATTCTCCACAGTAGGCTCCAGGGGGCTTTATACCCACTAGCCCATTTTATCCCTTATTCCCAGGGAGAGAAAGAGCATTCAAAATGACTGAAGCCCAGTGGAGCTGTCGTGCAAGCACATGAGAAAGCTCGAGGCGTCTACCTGGGTGGCTGCCCTTTCCGCGGGGCTCAGGTAAGAAAGTTACGTAAGTGCATGTGTTGGTACAAGACTCTGGCAGAAAAGCTGAGGAAGACCTGACTTCTCCACAGACGCAAGCCAGGATTTCACGGCAATGTCACTTTTCTTTATCCACTGAAATTCCCGTTATCAATACGGATCCTCACCTTTCAGGTAATCCCACTTTCCCCAGGGAAATGAAGTATTTGGATCGTGGTGCCTGGCAGCACACCTTGATGAAAGGACTGCCTCTAGGTAGTTACACAAGTGCTTAACAGGTTCAGCTGTTGGAGAAACGGGACATTTTTACTGTGAGACCAAAGAGGTATTTTTGAGAACACCCTCAGAAAGTGGGCAAGGATTTGCACAGCCTGAAAATCAACAAATGAATAACATCTGCAACCCCGAGAGCTTGTTATGACAACTGCTCGACCTGGGCCACCGCTGGTCTCGCTGCCAGAGCAGGAGAGAAAGTTTTGCCTTGGCAGGTAAATGAATGAAGGCGCGATCATCAAATACCATCTGCTATTTTAAAACACGTTATTTGTGGCTCTGGCGCACATGTGCCCTCCGGTTGCTATTTGGACCGAGGACCAGAGGCCGTGTCTCCTGTTCCGTGGCCAGCCCTTGGCCATGCTGGCAGGAAGGGCTGCTGAAGCATAAGGAGGCATGACTCCGGCTATTTCTGTAGAGAACTGTAACTGTCGCTGAGGAAGCCGCCTGCATTTTGCAGAGGACCTCAGAAGGACGGGAAACACGAGGTCGCTTAATTCCTTCCCAGAATCGAGGGGCGGCCAGAGTGCCCAGAGCAGCTCCTCCCAGGAGAGCTGTTGAAGACATCCAAGTGCAGGGGAGAGGGTGAGGCCCGCCTGGAGATAAGGCACAAGCTGTACCACTCTGATTTTCCAAAGCAACGGCTAAATTTAGCCTTAGGAAAAACTGCCTTCCTCCACTTCTTCACAACTCCCCAACTCTATGGACCAAGACGCCAGAAACGGACGTCAGCAAGCCTTCTTAAGACCATCTTCACTGGCCGGGATGGGGGATTCAGATTTCTTTCTGGTCTATGGTTCATACTGCTCACAAAGTCAGAGTCTCAGGTGCAACAGGGAAAAAACCCTTTAAGCTGATGAAGAGCGATGAGACGAACTTATGAGCAGTGCAAAGTCAACCTATAAGGATTTCTCCTTTGAAATCTTTCAGTGCAAGGCGAGCAAAGAGGCCCAGCCTCTATCCTCTAAGCACATAAAGGCTCAGTGGAACCCAAGGAGCTCAGCTGGATCATGACACGGCATCCAGAGTGTAAGAGCACCCGGATTACGCAGGAGCCAACCTCACTGTCAATCAAATAGCAAAGCAACTGCAGTTCAAGGCCGCAGAACTGCAGCTAATGAGCATGAGAGCAAAGGAGATGGGAACTCTGACAGACTTGCCACCTACCTTCATCAAATCTACAAAAGAGGAGGCTTGCTAATGTCCCCCAAAGCACCACACTTGGAGGCCACGGCCTCAACAATTTCAATGAAAATGAGAACTACTGCTATATACACTACACACACACGATACATACAGATTGAGACATTCTAGAAATGGATGGAGCGATGGAGGAAACCACTGACACCAATGGGATATTTTTTTTCCAATTATAAAATGCAGTTTATTAAAAAGTTAAGGCTGATATTTCTTTCCTAATACATGTCTTAAAATTATGTTAAACTTCAGAGGTAACCACTAGGCAAAATTTTTAACCTTTTATTTTGTATTGGAGTAGAGCTGATTAACAATGCCGTGATGGTTTCCGGTGGACAGCAAAGCGACTCAGCCACACGTACACATGTATCCATTCTCCGCCAAACTCCCCTCCCCATCCAGCTGCCACATAACACAGAGCAGAGTTTCCTGTGCTATTCATTTTAAATATAGCAGTGTGGACATGTCGATTTCAAACTCCCTAACTATCCTTTCTCCCCCATCTACCTCCCCCCTTCGTTCCGCCCCCGGTAACCATTACCATAATGGGGCCTTTAGAGGGAAAAGATGTCAGGATGTGAGTGAGTGCTGAACTTTAAATGTCTCGCCCAGATGAGGTGGTAAAGGAAAACCCTGCATATAAGAACCACAACTGCCAAGACGGGAACTTGTACAAAACACATGGGAATTGTCAAGGGGCGAGCATCCATTTAATTAACTGCCAGCAGGTTGTCCTGGGGTGCCCAGCTGTACCAAAAAAACCGCTCCGAGTCTTCAGGGAAGAAGGATGGGGAATCGGGGCCAGGACAGACTCCTGCTTCGAATGTCAAGTGCATACCCTTGCTGGGCCTCCACTGCCTAGTGCTGGCGTGTCAGGGTCCGAGGGGTGGACTCAAGCTGTCGTGGTGGCCACGAGGGACACAAAAACCAAATGAGACGTGTGCCTTCATTTCCAGAACCTCATCCGGATGGAAACGGAGGGCGATGAAGAGAGACCTCGACAGTTCTATGGGGCCAGCACCTGCCTTAACTCTGCTCACTCATCTCCCTGAGGCCTGGCACACAGTCGGCCCTAAATAAACATTTACTGCACAAGAGACTTAATTTCCTCTGTTCAAAATAGAAAGAGTGAATTTCAAGCAGGACAAGGTAAGGGAGATTGCGTAGGACAAAATATTTGTTTCCTGTCATCATTTCCAGGTGACTTTCCTCCAGCCAGGTTATGAAAAGCAGTTCCTTCCTTTCTCTCTTCCCTAATCGCATCAAACAGGTTGGGGACCGGCATGTGAAAACACCAAACTGAGCCAGACACATACTAACGCTTCTGCCTTAGCAGCAGTGCTCCACGACAAGGCTGGGGGACAGAGACGATGGGGGGAAAAGTCAAATGAGCAATAAAAAGGAAAACTCTGCAAATGAGAAGTGTTACAAGGTACCTGGGGCAAAAGTTTTTGTTTTTGTTTTTTAAAAAGTCCTGGCTGCTTCTAGAGAACACTGCTAATCACAAGAGATGTTTGCCCTGAGTTTCTGGTGATTTTCAGTGCGCTGTGCATTCGGGATTCTAGTTGAAAGAAGCCTCTCGCTCTTTCCAGCTCACTCCCCACACATTGCTTAGAGCTGCCACCGCAAAGCTTTCTCCCGGGGCAAACTGTAGGAATGCTGATGTTCCCAAGCTGTCCTGCGACCTTGTGAGAGAGTTTAAGTCCATGATGTTCCACAAATACACATTTTTTTAAACTCTGGATTCTACAGAGAACTCAAAAGTGTACTAACTACAGTTACTTTTTTTCTACAATGCCATAAGATTCTGTAAAACCCTGGGATAAATACAGACGAAGAGGTCCTTTTCAAATCAATTGACTGAAATGTCTATATTTTAAAAGAAATAGCTATACTGCTTTAAAATACTGGATGTATTTTTTTTAAAAGGTCAAAACAGATAAAATGATCTAAAGATACTGTTTTACAATTTATCATAGGTCTTTCTGACAGAGAAATAGTTTTAAAGATCAAAGTTATACCACTTTAACCATTTTATTCCAAAGTAAAATACTTCTCCAAGGGAACCACCAGACCCATAGAAAAATTTTAACCAGTAAGCTCCTTTATTCAGCACTGTTGTGACCTCTGTGAGGGCCATTTTGTGTCCTGGCTCGAGAAAAAAAGTGAAAGTAAGTGAAAGTGTTAAGTTTCTTAGCTGTGTCCGACTCTTTGGGACCCCATGGACTGGGGTAGCCTGCCAGGCTCCTCTGTCCACAAGATTCTCCAGGCGAGAATACTGGAGTGAGTTGCCATTCCTTTCTCATTGCTTAGAAACACATCAAGGGCTGCTCTCCTGTGTCTGCAGGCGACTCGCTTCCACACTTTTTGAGTTGGGGGGGGATGCTGATACTATTTGATATTACTGGGTTGGCCAAGAAGTTCTTTTTGGTTTTCCCATAAGCACGTACAGAAAAACCCAAACAAACTTTTTGGCCAACCCAATACATCTTCCATTAGCACTCCATCCCTAGATTCGAGTCACCTTCAAATTTTTACAAATTCCAAATGAGTGAGGCCTCAATGACTGTATTAGTGAGGCCACTATTCAAATATCCCTTGGATTAAGTGAAAAAGCTAAAACCTTATAGTGCTTTTCACTAAACGGGGATGCAACTTGACGGCGGGGGGATGTAACAGTTGTTGGGTTATCTTGCTATCCTCGTGGACGTCTCCAAATGGGGCTTCTTTAATCATCCTACAGGGGTTCTCTGGTGGCTCAGAGATAAAGAATCTGCCTGCCATGCAGGAGACTTGAGTTTGATTCCTGGTGCAGGAAGATCCCCTGGAGGAGGGCATGGCAGCCCATTCCAATCTTCTTGCCTTGGGAAATCCCATGGACAGTAGAGCCTGTTGGGCTACAGTCCATGGGGTCACAAAGAGTTGGATACAACTTAGCAACTAAACAACAACAAAAATCATCCCACTCTAAGTATAGCTGGTCTAAAGGTTCAGGGAGCAGTTAATGATGGAACAAAAGGTGAATAACCAACTCAAAGTGCAGTGGGAGCTAACCCTGCTACACACCCATCAGAAATCCCTGACATGGCCCCCCCTTTCTTTTTCTTCCCTGCTTCTTCCCTTTCCCTGGTCTCCCTTCCCTGCCTTCACCTATCTCCCCCACCCGAACCTCTCTAACTCCCTCCCTCCTCACTTAACCTGGATCCAGGTATGTCTCTTTGAGATGACTGATAAAAACACTTATGCTTAACAAGAGATTAGGGAAAATGGAGATTCATGAAAAGAGTAAACTAAAGCTCACATAAAGCTGTTATACAGAAAATACACACTAAATATCCTCTAACATGGTTAACTGTGAGCCTCAATTTTGGCTGAACTTAGCAAACAAAGCAAAAAAAGGGAAGCAAGATCAAGATCAGGATCACTGTCAATTGCTGTGGACAGCATGGCTCTTCTGGGTACTGAGCGCTGAGAGAAGATACTAATAAGAAAGGCTGTGACATAATGCAGTGGTCCCCAAACGTTTTGGGAACCAGGGAGAAATGTTTCCATGGATAGGATAGAGGGATGGTCTCAGGATGACTCTCAGAAGGAGCACACAACCTAGGTCCCTCGAATGCACAGCTCCGACTAGGGTTTGAGCTCCTAGGAGAATCTAATGCCACTGCTGATCCGACAGGAAGTGGAGCTCAGGCAGTAATATGAATGACGGGGGGCAGCTATAAATACAGAGGAAGCTTTGCTCGCTTGCCCGCTGCTCAACTTCTGCTGTGCAGTCGGGTTCTAACAGGTCACAGACTGAAGTTGGTCCATGGCCCAGGGCAGGGGCGTGGGGGATCCCTGATTTAACAGACCTCAACATCCTTGCAATAAAGGCAATGCGTGTGTGCATGCTAAGCGGCTTCAGTCATGTCCAACTCTTTGTGACCCCATAGACTGTAGCCCACCAGGCTCCTCTGTCCATGGGATTCTCTAGGCAAGAAAACTGGAGTGTGTTGTCATTTCCTCCTCCAGGGGATCATCCTGACCACGGGGTGAAACCCATGTCTCTTGCGTGTCCTGCAATAGCAGGCGGCTTCTTTACCCCTGAACCACCAGGGAAGTTATTGTGCTAATACTGTGCACTATAAACTGCTGGTGGAGAGCTAATGGCAGGCGTGTCTCCTAACACTTATCTGATCTTTTTTTTGTGGTGGGGAGCATCTTATATGCATGTCTTATAAGTATTTCCAACAAAAGAGTTTAGGAACTAAAACTAGTCCTAAAGGATACCTTGATACAGACAGTCTCTGAGTGAGGAAGCTCCTGGTCCACTTTAACCTACCACAAATCCCAGCAAGGTCATGTAGGTTAATGGTGAATGTCACCCAGGAACTAGTGTGGGAAGCTGCTTGACCCCACATCTCTTCCCACTGTCTCTGGTCTTCCTTCTTAGGAGGCTCCTCCTCTCACTGCTTGTGGTTCAGTCAATTCTTCCTCAGACAACCTCTGACACACCGAACTACCTCTTCAGCCACATTTTCCTTCCCTTTTCATTGTTCTAACTCTTGGAGATACAGCAGAAGGATTTCTGTCATTCTCTCTTTTGTTCAATTTAAGAATAAAAATATGACTGTAATGATCATGGATTGCCAAAGAATTGATGCTTTTGAACTGTGGTGTTGGAGAAGACTCTTGAGAGTCCCTTGGACTGCAAGGAGATCAAACCAGTCACTTCTAAAGGAAATCCATCCTGAATATTCATTGGAAGGATTGATGCTGAAGCTGAAGCTCCAATACTTTGGTTACCTGATTCGAAGAACTGACTCACTGGAAAAACACCTTGATGCTGGGAAAGATCGAAGGCAGGAGGAGAAGGGGACAACAGAGGATGAGGTGGTTGGGTGGCATCACCGACTCGATGGACATGAGTTTGAGCAAGCTCCAGGAGTTGGTGATGGACAGGGAAGCCTGGTGTGCTGCAGTCCATGGGGTCGCAAAGAGTCAGATATGAACTGAACTGAAAATCATGGATAATAATATTGTTAGGATTATCAAGAAACTGAAATTATTTACTTTCTCTGGGTTTATTCCTCTAAAAAGTTAGATAGCTGGAGTTTGTAATTTCCGAGAATCATTTAGGGTTCCACCAGTAAATTAAGAATCTTCACCAATAAGTTTCCATTGACTGAAATTCTTTTATGTATACATTTATTATTATTCAAGAAGCTTCATTTAATATTCCAATGTGCAGTTCATTTTTCCATTTGTTTTGGAACATGTAAGTGTAGGCTATGTTTATATAGTATGTAGATTAGGTAGTTCAATGTTTTACAGTTTATACAGGTATATGCATGCACACACATTATTTTAAATTTTTCTTCTGCAAATTCTGAGTATCTATTATGGATTCAAAAGGTTTTTGTTCTCAGTCTAGCCTGGGAATCTACCCACCATTTACTGCACTGTTTGTCTGGGAAATATTACTCAATTTACCTATAAGCTTTTAGAATATCATCAACTTTAGAATGGGCCCTTCCTATTTTTTACACTGTTAGATAAAACATCTTTCACATGCACACACAAATGCCAGAGGCATCGATTTTGGTTAGAATGGAATGTGTGGTTTCTTTCACTAGAAAAGACAAAAGCGTATTTAAGGAAATCTTTAGTGGATTAATCCAAACCACAGAGTGCAATATTAAGGACCTGAATCCTATTTTCTGAAAATGATCTTAGGGAATGTTAGTCAGTACCCATTTAAAAGCCTACTGAAAGGTGATGATTCTGGGGAGTCTTCAGTTAAAATGGGACCATGAAAATGGGAGTATGGAATGAGGCTTGTTGTAAGCTTCTGCAGTTTCAGAAGGAAGGGTGCTTTCTCAGAGAATATGAGACTCAACGGCGAAGAGCAGCGCAGTATGCCCGCTCAGCATCCCTTCCCTGGACACTGGCCATGACTCTCTGCTTCTCCTCCGTTCAGGTGGTTCTAACTCCAATTCTTGTCTCCAGGGGTGGGTGAGTCAGGTCTCGTAATGAGGGTACCACCCCTCCTTATTCAAGTGACTGGACAAAGGAGTCAAGGTGAGCCAGTAACAGAACATTTCCTGGAAGTCCTGGGAAAGAAGTGCCATCTTCCCAGAAATATCTGCTAAACTGGCAAAATATAAGCCTGGAGCTTGAGAGGGCCATCGTGCTACGGCTTCGGGAACTTCTGCCTGAGAAGAAAATCAACAGAGAGGAGAAGAGAGCCAAGAGAGGGACAGACAGGTTCCTAACGACATCACTTGAGCATCTGGAAGCAGTTGTACCTGAAGACAACTCCAAACTGGACTTCATGAGAGCCATAAATTGCTTTTTTTTTTTTTTTAAATATAAGCTAGTTGGAGTTCTGTCACCTAAGGCTAAAAGGGGGGCCTGAGGTGAATCCACCAACTGAAATGTGGATCTTTCCACTAAATAAATCCTGGAAAAGTTCTACTTTCACTTACCAAAAAAAAAAAAAAAATCAGTTTCATTAAACAGACCTTAGTGACAGTACCTAAGAATCACTCAAAGATCCCTATTAAACATGGGACAAATTTTGGCAGAAATAAGCTGTCATTCTCATTTGAAACATTCTGATTACCCAAATAAATCAGAAAAACAGAGAAAGGTACACTAAGCTCCTGCCTAGCTAGACACCTTCTGCTGTTGAATTAAATACTTACAGAAGTATTTTAACTCTATCAGGCCTTAACCTACTGCCAAACTGACAGTCATAACAACAGACACATCCCACAAAAGAGAATCACTACAAAACTGCTGTTGCTGCTGCTGCTAAGTCACTTCAGTTTATGTCTGACTCTTTGCAACCCTGTGGACTGTAGCCTGCCAGGCTCCTCTGTCCATGGGATTCTCCAGGCAAGAATACTGGAGTGGGTTGCCAGGTCCCCCCCTCCAGGGACTGAACTTGTATCTCTATGTCTCCTGCACAGGGAGGTAGGTTCTTTACCACTAGCGCCAACTGGGAAGACACTGAGATTTAAAGACAATTATGAATGATCTAATCCAGGGGCTTTCAACAGGTTTTGGCTGTGGCCCACAAAAAGAAAGAGCTCAATACGTGCACGTGCACACACACACCCCTCTGAAACAAAGACTCCGCAAACATACTAACCATACTACATGCAATGCATTCTGATTTTAATAACTAATGATAGTGACCACTAAGTTAATTTCCTGAACCACTACTAATAGGCTTAGAAAACAGGTGAGGCACTGATCCAGGGCTATAAGGTGAGTTACCTAGGATTTCTCATTTACTGAGAAGTAAGCTAAAACAAAAACCAAGTATTCATCTTACCATATTATTTTCAAGCAAACAGCTGTTACCTATGCACGTTTCAGCAAGTTTTGGCCAATCTTATGAGAGCCCCAAAGATGACTCAGGTGTTAGACCCTGCTATTTAACATTGGCACGGGCCAAGACTTTTACAGCCACTTCACGACCACTTAAATGGAAACCCAAATCCACTAGGGAAGGTGAATGAACCTGAATGGGAGACCCTGTGGAGCTTGGGTCTGAATTACCAGCAGGCAAGACTGAACTGAATGCACGAAATAGGATCAGAGTCATGTTTGTTTCAGAAAATTCCTCTTACGTTCTTCTCACTCTACCTGAGGAGTAACACCAGGCATACAATTTTGTGGTCAACGACCAGTATTTATGAAAGCCCACCTCCCAGGTCGCATGATGCTAGGGTCAGTAGGGGAAGACACAGCTTCAGCACTAGCCTGTCCTGCAAACAGCCACTAGTCTAATCTGGGAGCTGAGGGTAAAGGGTTCATTAATGAGATCATGTGTGAGTTGGGCTCAGAGAATAAGGAGGAAGAATTTCAAAGGGTTCATGCTGAGTAGCTGCTGGGGGAAGGGGGAGGCGCTGGGGGGAACAGAGTGGGGGATCAGGTTTGGGGGGTGGGGAAGGTCAGAAGAAGGAAGGTAAAAAAAATAGACTGGTTCATTTTGGTAGTTGATAAATGTTCATTTAATACATTTGGAGGCACTTGTAACACAGAAAAGCCAGTCATTTGACTTCAGGGTAACCCACTTAGGCAGGGTAAAGCCCCTCACCGTGGCTTTCACGATCAGGAGCGCCAACGTCCTCAGGTGAGGGGTAACCCAGCAGGTTCCCAGGCACTTCCTAAATGTTCAAAGTGACTGATATTAACCTGCAATCTTTAATTGATTCAATGGACCTCGTTTAGACTTTTCTCACCAACAAAGTTCAGCAATGGCTGTCAGAACTTCCATGAAATATAAGAAAACGAATGGCATGTGAGGATGAGATGACTGGACAGCATCACCAACTCAATGGACATGAGTTTGAGCAAACTCTGGGAGATAGTGAAGCACAGGGGAGCCTGGCATGCTGCAGTCCATGAGGTCACAAAGAGTCAGATATGACAGAGCGACTGAACAACAAATGACAAGTGAGAGGTAATAAAGAGAAAATTAAGCCTGTGTCACTTCTACAATGGCCAGAGAGCTTAGAAGGCAGTACACGGCATGCCTCTAGAAGGTGTGGAAGACTTTATGGAAAGGAGATCCCTTCCTATCTTCATTAGTGTCCCCAACTCACTTCCCTGGACCCTTCTTTCCTTTGCCTACTCCCTCTTTATTTTACCTATTTTCACTACATAATATGTATCTCTGTAACCTCCCTTGTTGTTCAGTCACTAAGTCGTGTAAGCTCCCTTCAGTTCAGTTCAGTCGTTCAGTCATGTCCGACTCTTTGTGACCCCATGAATCGCAGCACGTAAGCTCCCTTAACCCTCTTTTTTTTTTAAAAAAAAGGTGAGGTGTATGCAAATAAACTACATCACATGTGGATGCCAAAAGCTTTCTGGCAAAGGAATATATAACTGCAATAAACACTCAAATATTCAGCTGAGGTAGTCCACGGTTGATATTTAACAATGAACACTTGGCACCACTCTGAGAGCCTTCTGTCTAAAAGATCGATGGGATACAAATACTAACCCACTTTAAGTCAGAGAGCAAACCCTTTTAAGTGTAAGAAGATATGGCAGCCACACAAAAACATTTGTGAAAGGGGTGGGGTAGTGGATACCGCTAAGGAAGAAGAAAGGACTTTCCGAAAACCACTGCACTGGCGGGAGAATGGTGGTAACTTTAACGGAATGGTCTTTATTGACCCTTCTGGGTGAAACCCAAAGTTGAGTCTTAAAGAAATATAAATATGAAAATAAAATATAAAAATAAAATTTCCCTTAAACATTTAAAACAGGCAGCCTACAAGCAGAGCTCTGCAATGTCAGAAGTTCACAACAGCGAGGCAGAAAACATCAGAAAAATTATGATGGTTTCCAAAGACAATTCTCGATAACTGAAAAGTACATTTCCGGCAGTGCCAGAATGTACAGGATCACAAGCCGAGCCGAGCACTGGAATTTTGGCCATCAATACATGCTTCACACCTTTCTCACAGGAAACTTTCAAGGTCAACTGATTCTTTAACGTCACCATCTTTCTCTGGTGAAGTAAAAAATTTTCAGTTCCACCCATTACCCAATGTTTTCTAGGACAGCCCAACATGAATGTCCTGCAATGGGGCCAGCTGCCGTAAGAGGCAGGAAGGCCCAGCAGAGCCCTCCACAGAAGACTGAAGAAAATAATAAGGGATCTCTACATGTTTACCACAAAAGCACAAGAGTTAGTAAGAATCCTTAAGTGATACGATGTTGTTATTAACTACTGCACTAAATACTGAGCTTCCACTTGGGTTATTTGGAACATAATTAGGATGCCTGGGTCCAGGTCCCTTAGGAATTCGAGGCAGTCCTCTGCTTGTTTTCACCTAGCTGAATTAATTTGGGAAATGCATACCCTGTAAGCAAATGTTGTTTCTAGAACATTAAACATCGTTGTATTCCTGAAATCTAAAACTAAGAAAAAGAGAAACATAAGTTTATTTGCTGGAGAAGGGAATGGCAACCCACTCCAGTATTCTTGCCTGGAGAATCCCATGGACAGAGGAGCCTGGCGGGCTACAGTCCATGGGCTCACAAAGAGTCGGACACGACTGAGTGACTAACACACACACACAAGCTTCTTTGCTATCATCTGATTTGGGTCTTAAAATAAGAAATATCTTTCTATAAACAAACACCATGAAAAGTGATACTGCTTAATATATTTCTTTTAATCAGGTTCTCAAGCAATAGTTTGTATGACACAGATTCTGTACAGAAACTCTGAAAAGCTCCTTCAGACCGCGAAAGAAAAGGACTCCTTTACATGAACCAGCCATTTTATTATGTGTGATAAAACTTTGGCCCCACTGGTGGAAGAAATACAATGCATTCAAGCAAACAAACAGACGAGGCACTTCATATCTGAAAGCTCTTCTGTTTATTGCATCTGTTTTGCCAATTAGGTACTTCAGATTTACCAACAGTAATCATAATAAGAAACGGTGCACAAAATACAAAACGGGCTTTAAAGCTGCCATCGTTCCCTGGTGAAGCCACTAATTGAGAAGATAATTTGCAAGGGTATTATGTTTTCAGATATTTGATGCCTGCACAAATCTAAAGATTGAAAAACGGCCCCAAACGTTTGAAAACCACCAGGGCCGCCTCTGACATTGTGCAAATACCAAGGCGACCAAAGCAGGAGAGATCTTATAAATGCAAGAAGGTTACGCTGAGCCTGGCTGGTGGAAGACAGGGTCAAGGAACCTCTCCCGTCCTTGGTCTGCAAGTAAGCAAAGCTCTCAGGAAGTTCTTCCAAATCTTTGGGTTCTGAACTCAACCAACTTTCCCCGCCGTGTTCTACGCACAGATTAATAAAACGTTCATTCACTCCATTGGCCTGCTAGCAAAAGGCAGCCTCCAACCGCCGGATCCGCAGAAGCACTGGGGGCGAGAGCCAGGCGGTACTGCCCCTCTCCCCGCTCCCGGTCGCGGGAGCGAGCACTCCATCCGAAAAGCCCGCCGCCCAGACGCGATTCGCAAACAAAAACCAGCCGGCGGCCCACGGGCGCTCGCGCCCGCGCTCCCCCGACGCGGCCACTCCCCGCACGCGCGTCGCCAGGCCGCCACTCACCCAAACACTCCCACTGGCTCGCGCGCACACTTGTGTCCGCACACCCACGCCCGCGCCCCCCACCTCCCCGCCACACGTGCGCGCTCTCCCGGACTCGTCCCTCCCTCATCCCCACGCGCCCCCACGAACACGCGTGGGCCCACCCCACCCAGACACACTCGGTAAACACGCCGGGACCCACGCGCACTCACGCGTCAAAACACACCAGGCCCCTGCGCTCTCTCCATCAGCTCGCGCGCCCCCTCCACCCTCCCACTCACTCCGTAAACACCCGTGTTTGCACCCCCGCCCCGCAAACATGCGCACGCCCTCCCCCTTGCTCCATCCACACACGCCCCGCATGCTCATCCAAACACCCCCTCCCGCACGCTCGCCCCGTAAACACTCTCGCTGGCCCCCACGCGCACCCGCCGTCCAAACACACTCCTCCCTCCCGTGAACACGCGCGCCCCTCCCACGCCCTTCCCCCGCGCCTCCACAAGCGCGCGTGTCCTCGCACCCGCTCCTCCGACACGCTCCCTCCCCCCAACTCCGCGTAAACACGCGCGCCCCCGCCGCGAGCACGGGTGCTCCCCACGCCCCGGGCGCGCGCGCGCGCCCGCCCCCGGCCCCGCCCCCGCGCGCCGGGCCGCCCCGCGCGCCCCCGTCGGCCGCCGCCCTCGCCCCGCACGCGCCAGGCCGACTCTCCCCTCGACCGCACGCACACTCACTCGGACTTGGTAAGCACGGCCAACGCTCCGTCGGGCTGGCGCCGAGCCGCCTCTGTCTTCCTCCTCCCGCGCGGCCCCGCCCGGCCCGGCCCGACAGCCCAGCCCTGCCCCGACCCGCTCAGCTCCACACGCCGCAGCTGGAACGACTCGGGCTCCGGGTACCGTTGTCTCCCCGCCACAGCCCGAGTGCACCGCCCGGGCCAATGGCGGGGCGCGGCGGTGAGCTCACCGGCCTCGGCCCCGCCCTGCTGGCCGCGAGGGCCAATCGAAGAGCGCCACGTCACCCGGAGCCGGGCAGAGGCAGGTGTGGGGCGCGGAGCCGCTCGGCGCGGGGACTGCGCCGGAACTGCGCCCGAGCCGCGCGGCGCCGCGCTGGACGGCGGCGGGCCCGGCCCGGAGGGTGCGGGCGGAGCGCGGCCCCGCGGCTCCAGGCGCGCCACGACTCTTCGCGAAGCCGCCGGGCACCCCCAGCCCAGGTTCCAGGAGACCCGCCAGCCGAGTGGCCGAGGTCCACTCGAGGGCAGGGACGACTCCGAGCCCGACGGCCGCTCCCGCTGCCCCGGGCCCACGGCCACGGGGGCCCGTGCCGCGCAGCGGGGGCGCTAGGGCTGCGTGTTCCCTGCTCACCGAGCCGCCCTGCACCCGGCCGCCGACTCCGGGCCCCGGGGCGCCGTCGGGTCCGCCCGGAAGCCCCGCACCCAGTGGCCTTGCGTGCCCGGGCTCCCAGCGCATCCCCGGCGCACCCTGCGGCGGCGGCGTCTGCAATGCAGCCCCGGGAGGAGCCGGCGCTGCGCCGCGAGCAGGGGAGCGCGGAGGGCTGGGCGCGAAGGAGGGGCGCGGCCGACGGCTGCGGACGCGGGACGGCGCTCAGGAGGCCTCCGGGACACTGGGCGGGTCCCCGAGCCGCAGTGCAGAGGGGCTCGGGTCGTCGACCAGGGCGGGGCCAGTGCAGGACGGCTCCCGTGGGAGTTCAGGAGCATCCGAGACGCCCATTTCGGTGGCGCAGTGCCCGACCTCCTTAGCTGGAGTTCCAGGGCCTCCGCCCATCCCTCGACTCTAACCCTGGTGTCCAAAAGTTCTGGCTTCGGCTTTCTCACTTGGATACTTCTGCATAATATCCTCTCGCTTCCCGCCTCAAGCCCAAGTCACACCTCTCAGTCAAGATTCACGTTTCCAAGCAGCCTTCCCAGGCATCTCAGATGGATAGCACCACCCCTTCTGCTTTCATTTAAGTTAACCCCACCCACGGCCTTGCACAGAGAAAGTGCTTGACCCACGCAGGTTTATGATGAGCCCATCTTCTCCTTTTTTCTTCATATTCTTAATTATCTTAAAAACTGGTTATGTCTCCTCTCTGCCATCTGGGTTAAAAAGAGTCGCAAAAGATGGGGGCGGAGTCTGTTTTTTCAGAGCCTACCCAAACACACACGAAAACAACCAGAGAAAATTGCACAACCCTCGAGACTGTGTGGGCTTCCCTGGTGGATCAGCGGAAAAGAATCTGCCAGCCAATGCAGGAGATCTGTGTTCGATCCCTGGGTCGGGAAGATCTCTGGAGAAGGAGATGGCAACCCGCTCCAGTATTCTTGCCTGGAGAATCCCAGGGACAAAGAAGCCTAGTGGGCTACTGTCCATGGAGTCCCAAAGAGTCGGAGACGACTTAGTGACTAAACAGCAGCAAAAACACACACAAAAACAGCCAGAGAATTTTGCACAACCCTCAAGACTATACTGCCAAAACAGAGTTCTCCTTTAGGGACCAAGCCAGGACATCTTTTGGGGGGTGGGTGGGATGGCTCCATCCTGTGCCACGCCTCTGAACCAGGAATGCTAGCAAGTGGATTATGGCCTCACTCTTGGGGGCTGACCACTGACTAAACCCCAGCGGGTGCCTCACCTCCCCGGCAAACTCAGAACACTCTTGAGCACTCACAGTCCTGCTCCAACAAGTCCTTCATACTGCTATCCCATACTTCCTCACCTGCCCCCTACTGTCACCACACTGGACCCCTGTACTTCTCAACTGTGCTTATGCACATTCTCCCCTTTATCTGCTAGGTGCATTCTTATCCATTAAGGCCTGACTCAGATCCCCCGGCTGCTCTCCACACAGCAGCCCCAGGATCATTGTTATGCATCAGTATTTCAGCACAGGGTGAGCAGGTTCTATTTGTTTCCAGGGGAGGCAATGTAAGGGTAGTAGCTGGGGACAGTGTTAGTTAGATTTTCCTGCTTGCTAACTGTGCCTTCCTATCTGCGGGTGAGAATTAGATGAGCTGGTAGATGTAAGATACTTATATCAGTGCCTGGCACTTGAGGTATACTTATTAAAAGTTAGCTCTCTCGATGCTATTAGAACATCTTGGGGTGGTGGATAGTGACTGGAAGGAGAGGGGGCTTCTGAGTTTCTGGCTACTCCAGGGGGTCTTCCTGATAATAAGTATTTTTAAAAGTTAGTTATTACTAGCTAAGAAAGAGACACTGCTAATCTCCTTGACAACAGGAATGGAATCTCAGCTTATCCTGGCACCTTGCACAGCATCATGCATACTGGAAGGACCCTGCTAATAGGTGTTGAATTGCTCTGAGTGAACTGGGAGCAACAGAGCCAGCTGGGGAGGTGGGATCACAAGGGGCAACACCTGCCTTTATACTTGACAGTGCAGGGAACTCAGGATGTTGGGTCCAGGTTCAGCTACCTGGACACCAACTAAAGAGAACGCCTCTAGTCTTTTCTATCTTTCATGTGGGGAAGTTGGTTTTTACTTCCCGCCCTCCTTGGATTTGCTTTTAAAAAGATGGAAGTTCAGCTCTGGTTCAGACCTGGCCATCCCCACTGCCTGCCATGACCCTTCACCCTTCCTGCAGCAGCCCGTGTCCACTTGGCATGAAAGAAATGTTATCCAAGTACCCATGTATCCAAGTATCTATGGCTGTGGATGCTTCAGGACATTGGCTGTGCCCTGGTGTCAGAGTCAGGGACAGCAGCCTGGAGCTCTCTTTCAGGCAGCCCGAGGTGACATTTCTACACTAGGAAAGTCCTCTTACTTTCCTCTGCTGGGGCCACCCACTTCCTGGAAGATCTCCCCCTCTCCTTCCCCTCTAAATCTCTGTCTCAGGGTAGAGGTCACCAGAGCAAGTGTCCTCCATGGGCCCCTGCCTGGAAGGCAGGCAGAGCTGGGAGGTGGGGAGTAGGGTGAGCTGGATGCTTCCAGAGCAAGCTAGGAGCTTGGGCAGCATACTGCATCCAAGTACCCACAGGGTATTCATGTTCCTCTGTTCCAGGTTAGGAAATGACAGGGTAAGACAGGCCTGCGCTTCAAACAAATTCTTCCACTCGGTTTTTATGGGGCTTACCTGAGTTTACCTGGAGTAAACCTGGAGTTTACCTGAGTCGGTTTTTTAAATAGTGAAGAAGAAATCTTTGCTCAGTGATCAGTTCACTTGGCAGCATCCAGACCAATGCGGTTGTTGCATCTTAACACATTATATTTTTGCTTCAGTATTCTTTCTTTTTTAACATTTTATTGACCAGGGGCTTTTTACAGAAATTAACACCTGTGACCGATGATTTGTTATGTAAGTGAATATTGAAATGTCTCTGGTCAATAATGTCCAAGTAACAAAAGATTTATTAACATGTCTCTGGTCAATAAGTTGTTTAAGCAGAAACCTAACCTCTGCTGAGGGTTTCAGGAGGAACCAAAGGGGAACTTGCTGCTGCAGCTGAGGATAAAGGGAACTACAGTTTGTTGGGTGCCTGACATCTACCTGCTATTACACTACTCACTCACATACACTGCTGCTGTTTCTCCTGCAAGTTGGATATTGTCCAGAGAGGGGGAAATGAGACTGCAAGGAGTTAGATAACTTGCCTAAAGTCATATCGATGGTAAGCAGGAGATCTGGGTTTCAAGTTTCAAACCTGCACTCATCCTGCCCCTCTGATGGTTCTCCCAAGTACCTGAAAACTCCCGCCATCATTTAGATTCCTGTTAAGAAAGCAGTCTGGGAAAGTTCTAAGAACCAGGACCTGTTCATGACATTCTTTTCTTCAGCCCTGGCAGCTGTGAGAGCTTGTTTATGTCAAGAGGTAAACTACTGGGTCAGGTACCCGAGTGACCAGGGTGATTGGGGCTCTTCTTACCAATTGGCATTGAATTTGAGCATGAGAGAGAAATAAATCACTTTACCTTGGGTTGTCTGTTACTGCAGCATAACCTCACCTCTCCTATCACATAAGAAATCAAATATGTTTCTGTACATATCAACTTCTAATAAAAATAATCAAATAGGTGTCTTTCCAAAATAAGTGACCACTTAAAAATAAGTACAAGATGCATAATCAGTGCATCTTTAAGGCCTTAAGAAATAAAAAAGTATTTTTAGAAACCATGGGCAAGAGTGACAAAATAATTCAATGAAGAAAGAAAGCCCTGTATGTCTTTTCAACAAATAGGTCTGGGGCAACTGGATGTCCCCATATAAAAGAATGAAGTTGGGCTCCTACCTCACCCCATATGTAAAAATCAACTCAAAATGGATCAAAGAGTTACATGTAAGGACAAAACTACAAAATTCTCAGAAGAAAATGTAGAGGTAAATCTCCCAGTCTTTTGAATTTGGCAATGGCTTCTCAGCTATGGCATCATATGCCTGGACAACCAAAGATAAATCAATAAATAAATTGGGCTTCATAAAAATTAAAAACATTTGTGCTTCAAAAGACACCATCACGAAGGTGAAAAAAATAAACTGAAAAGACAATTCACTGAATGGGGAAAATATTTGTAAATCATATATGTGATAAGGAAATTCTATATAAAATATAAAAAGAGTTCTTACAACTCAAGAATAAAAAGAAAGCCTAATTTTTTTAAAAAATGGGCAAAGGATCTGAATAGATATTTCTCCAAAGGAGAAAAACAAATGGCTAGGTGAAAGAAGCCAGAACTGACACCTGCTCCAACAAGGATGGACCTTGAAGACACTATGCTGAGTTGAAAGAAGCCAGTTCAAATGATATGACTCTAGAATAGGGAGGTTTATAGAAATTTGGAAGTAGATGAATAGTTGCCTTAAGCAGTGGGGAGGGTGGGGGCGTGGGGGAAGGAGCCTAGGGGCAGTGGGACAGGACTGTTATGAGTAAAGGGGTTTCTTTTTGGAGGAATGAATGATTTCAAAAATTGAGTAGTGGTAATGACTGTACAACCCAATGAATAGTCTAAAACTTTGAATCGTACACCTTAAGTGGGTGAATTATACAGTATGTTAATTATATCTCAGCAGAGCCAATTCATTGGGAAAGACCCTGATGCTGGAAAGATTGAGGGCAAGAGGAGAAGGGAGCAGCAGAGGATGAGATGGTTGGATGTCATCAGTGACTCAATGGACATGAGTTTGAGCAAACTCTGGCAGATAGTGAAGGATAGGGAAGTCTGGCGTGCTGCAGTCTATGGGGTTGCAAAGAGTTGGATATAACTTAGTGACTGAACAACAAAGAGTTGTAAAACACAAACACAATAAAAGGAAGAGAAAAAGAATGAAGCATAAAAAGAATCAATGGATTAACTTTAGAAGAGAAGACCAAGTGATGGAAAAAGGAAAACTGAGGTCAGGAGGGTCTGATGGCTGACCGTTGGTCAGTGGGTCCCCTCCTGCTCACCGAGTCCCCATATCCAGCCCTCAGTGGGATATGGTGGTGACGGAGAATGTGGATAGAGAGGCTGGGCCAGGTGACTGCTCAGTGAGGAGACAAAGCAGACACAGGAGAGGCGCTTAACACCATGAGGAAGACCCCCCCCCAGGGGCCTCCGAGGAGGACCTCAGAAGAGGGTTCATTTCTAATTGTGCTTCTGAAGGATTGTGGAAAGACCAGGGGTGAGTACATCCAGTTCCCACTTGCTTTGACTGCCTCCTAGACAGCTAGGGATCCTAGAGAGAACTGTGTCCTGAACTTGGGGTTCCTCCTGGAGAAGTCCCTTATAGACCAGGGTTCTCCATCAAATGGTTGAGTGATTCAGAGGTGAAGGCGGGCTTTCAGAGAACAGTAAACACTTCAGCTGAGTTGCCAGTGTCCTGGTCAGGCCCCTGAACCTTCCATAGGAGGGAGGCGCTGGGGTGGGGGAAGGCAGCCTGGATTCTGGTTCCTGCCTAACCACTAAGTACCTGTGTGCCAAGCTCCTTACTCTTCCTGTGCCTCAGTTTCCTCTTCTGCAAAATGAGATCTAAAGCCATGCAGATGGGGTCCTGGCAGGTCCAGCAGAACCTGACAGAGCAAGGGCCCCTGAGCTTCGACCGCAGGGACTATTGGATTTGAAATGACCAGTCCCGTGAATGCAGCTGCTTGTGTGCGCCCAGGCAGCCCACAGCATGGAGGGCACTGACGCAAGCATGCTTGCTGTTTTGAGCCACTCAGCTTTGCGGTCGTTAGTTACACAGCATTAGATTACTGTAGGGGACAGTTGTAGGAGAGAAGATGTTTGCTACCTGGGCAAACCATGCTGCCACGATCGGTATTAGCCCAGGAAGGCTGTCAGCGCTAATCTAGAAGGAGGAAGACGTTCATTAGCCATCAGCCTAGGAGCTTGGAAGTCTCTCTTAAGGACTGTGATGCAGGAAGAGACTCCAAAGAAGTTGGGTGAAAGAAACCACCTTCACGCATTCTCCTTGGTGGCTTATACAGGCCCATCCATAGTTATATATGGATAATATATAATCCCTCTCCACCCAGCCCCAGGATGATACATGTGCCAGACGATAAACAGAATGGCTAGTCTCCTATCAGAGTGGGGGGCATGCAGAGATGTGCTCAGCGGTATAGTCAAAAAATGGATAATCCGATGTACACTCAGGAAGTGATAACATGCAGTGATAAAGCACCCATTCAGTGGGCTTTACTATGTGCAGCCCTGAGCTGTGTGACATAGAACAAGTCACCTGGAGAGATTCAGCTTCCTTGTCAGGAAAATGGGGATGAAACATCTCTTGGAAGCAGGGAGAGGATGAAATTGGATAATGAATGTAAAGTGGGAGCCCAGGGACAGGACACCCAGTGTGGGCTTCGGGATGAGGACCAAGGCCAGGACTGGGACTGTGATGGTCTTCATGATATGCTCCAGGGTCTTTTGTTGTGGCAGATTCTTTCCCACCACAGTTTACTACCTCTGTTATTAAAACGAGCTGGAGTGCACAGTTGGTGTGTGAGGGTGACTGGCCTGAAAGCCTAAGGCACAGCTAAGAGTCACACACAGATGGAGGAGAGGGACCTCTAACCAAATCCTATTTTGTAGTCATTTAGGAAGAAGTGAGGCAAGAGGACCCAGACCCCTTAACCCACGCCAGCGAGGCTCATGGTTCCACCCAGGCCTTCTACCTCACCAAGGTCCCATGTGCTCTAGGTCTCTGGGTGAAATGGTCCTCATGGACAAGGAGGTGCAGCCTCCATGGACAGAGAGTGAAGACAGCTCAATGAGCAGGTGCCACCTGGGGAGGGGAGAGACCTGGTTCTTCCTCTTGAGATGGGAACTGCCATCACCACCATCATCATCACTATCATCATCACCACCATCACCATCACCACCACCATCATCATCAAGATAATATTTACTGGGTACCAACTCCATTCTTTACACATGTTAATTCCTTTCATCCTCACACCAAGTTTGTACAGTGGGTGTTCTTATTACCACAGTTTTACAGAGGAAGAAACTGAGGCACAACGGGTTGAGTAACTTGCCCTGGACTGTGCACTAGTGAGCAGCAGAGGCCCCGAGCTTCCACACTCCAGAGCTGGAGCTCTCTGCTTGGCCTCACATGGAAACTAGAGAAACAGCTTCCATGACAGTACAAGCAGGTGAAGGGCCCCTCTTTGACCGAAGGATAGGCTTGGCGGCTTGGCTGGCAGGGCCACTGCCCCTTCCTCCCCCAGCTCACTTCCTGAAGCTGCACTTGTTAACACCACCCTTTGGTGCCAGGAGTCTGGATGGCACACAGCAGACACACTCAAGGAGACAGGGTCATGTCTGGCCTGAGGACCCTCTAAGCAGGGCCAGCCAGGCCAGTCTGTGCCTGGGCTTTATTTTAATCCAGAACCCTAAAACCCCTAGAAGACAGAGTAGCCAAGTGGTGAGTGCTCAACGCAGGAGGCAGAAGGGCTGGGCAGGGTTTCCAGCTCTGACACTTTGGAAAGGCTCTCTTCTCTAAGCTTCAGTGTCTTAATCTATAAAACAGGGATGATTACAGGAGCTGCATCCCAGGGTAAGCTCGAAGCCTGGTGCCCAAAAGGTGTTAGCTCCTTGTTGTAGCTAAACAACAGGGCAAGGTGACTTGACTAGTCCATATCTTGGCCAAGGGAGCCATAAAACTCAAGCACAAGCCAGCAAAACTCCAGCTGAAGCCCCTGGCCTGGGGGTCTGAGTGTCAGGCCCTCCATGGGGTCTCAGAGGGCAGGCCTGGGGCCTTGGCAAAGCTCTCATGGCAGGGATGAAATCCTCTTCATGCAGGATATCTCAATTTTGGAGAATGGCTCTTTCACGGGCTGAGTGGTGTCTTCCCCCTCCCCCTCCCCCCACCAAATCCATGGATTGAAGCCCTGATTCTCAGGACTTCAGATTGCTACTGTAGGGTTTGGAATCAGGGCCTTTAAAAAAGTGATTAGATGAAAATGAGGCTGTTAGGGTGAAGCCTAACCCAAAGTGACTGTGTCTTTACACAAAGAGGAAATCTGGACACCCAAAGAGACAGCAGGGGTGAGCACACTGAGAAAGGCCATGTGAGGATACAGCAAGACGAAGTCATATAGCAAGATACGGAGAGAGGACTCAAGAGGAACCAAACCTGCTCACACCTTGACCTCAAATTTCTAGCCTGCAGAACTGTGAAAAAATAAATGTCTGTTATTTCAGCTGTTAGGTCTGTGGTACTTTGTCACCGGGCAGTAACAAAGACAAACTGACTAAGACCATCTTTGTCTTCTAAGTTCAGCTCCTCACCTATCCATGCATCTCTTTACCTGGCTGAGGGATTATAGACCTTCAAGTGCAGAATTCTATGGGAATGAGATGGTTAGATAGCATCACCAACTCAATGGACGTGAATTTGAGTAGACACCAGAAGATAGTGAAGGATAGGGGAGCCTGGCGGGCTCCAGCCCTTGGGGCTGCAAAGAGTCTGACATGACTTAGTGACTGAACAACACAACCATGTTCAAGGCCACCCTTGCCAAGTCAGGTTCCAACCCCACCCCCAGTGGATCTTTCCAGGGAGGATCTTGGGAAGTTCCAGGCTTCGGGGTCTCGAGAGCATCACAGGCACTTTCCAGGCTGCAGATGGCCTCTCTGCCATGCACCCTACTGCCCAGTGGAGTCACAATGAAGAACACGTATGTCAGGACTTCCCTGGTGGGTCAGTGATTAATTAACAGTCTGGCTTGCAGTGCAGGAGACACAGGTTCGATCCCTGGTCAGGGAAGTAAGATCCCACATTCCTTAGGGCAACTGAGCCTGTCCTGCAATGAAAGATCCAGCATAATGCAACAAAGATCCTGTATGTCACAACTAAGACCCAACACAGCCAAATGATAAATAAATATTTTTAAAAAGAAGAATAGGAGTGTTTACCCAAAAGGCACACTCAAAATACATTTATTAAAACTGCTGTGTTGTACTTTTTTTTTGATGAACAAGATACTATTCATTTTTTTTAAATGTGATAATCTGATTAAAGAGAAATGAGCATATTCTCTTGAAGGTGACAACAGAGTCAAAAGACTGGGTGTCTACACTGAAGACCACTTTGAAATCACCATCCTGACAACTGCTGTGACCAAACCCTGAAACTTCGGCATCAGTGGTAACAGGAGCTGGGAAGTCCCCCGTTTAGAGAAGCAACAAGCAGCTTCCTACAAATAACAGATCATTACCGAGGTCACTAGTGGAGGCTTGTCAAATCATGTTCTGTGTTACCGAAAAGAAGAAAAGGCTATCAAAAGGGAAAGCACAATGAGAGGTGGGTGCATTTTAAGCTACAACAATCTTGGAGAAGCAGAGCTGACACAGTGAACTCAGGAAGTTTTAGACACCTTAGGTGCTAAACGTTGCTGCTGAGAAAAACAAAAACAGCGGCCAAGGAAAAGCACAGATGTGTTACACACACATGTGTTGCCCCCCCCCGACCCCCCAGGCTGGTCTCTCTTTGACACCCTGGTTGGTTCCTCACAGTGTGGCCATGACCCCACGCAGGCCTGCACCTCACCAGCTTCTGGACCATTGATGCTGAGTCAGCAGCCCCTGGTTTGGCCCTGCTGCCCATGGGCCTGAGAAGTACCATCCACATCAAAGTGAAATCCCCTGGGATGCTTTCCTGAGAAATGCAGCCCCACCCAAAGATCCTCCACGCTTTAACTGGCTTTCAAGTAACTTAATGTCAGGGCCTTTGAACAGATATAAAACGAGCCCCTCTTCACCTTCTTACTGGGAATCAAACCTGAGGATGCTGGGGAAGAAATGATGTCTGTGAGCGCAATCAGAGGACCTGGAGGTTCACATGTCCTGCTGCATGACTGCTCTCTGCTCTGAGTTTTCTATTTTCCTGCCACTTTTCCAAAAAAGTGAAGTGAAAATGTTAGTCGTTCAGTTGTGTCCGACTCTTTGCAACCCTATGGACTGCCCCGCCAGGCTCCTCGATCCGTGGAATTCTCCGGGTAAGAATGCTGGAGTGGACAGCCATTTCCTTCTCCAGGGGACCTTCCTGACCCAAAGACTGAATCCAGGTCTGCATTGCAGGCAGATTCTTGACCATCTGAGCCACCAGGAAAGCCTCGTGAGAAATGCACCAGCCATCTCCAAGTTCCAGGGCACTGGGGGCTTTGAATGCACCAGGCCCAACCTCATAGGGCCATGTCTATAGCATTTCTGGGAAGGCCCTGCTCAGAGTGTCCCTGGCTTTAGCTTATTTCCCAGGGGCCCTGGCCAGGCCTCTGATGTCATAATAAACATCATCAAGCTTATAAAATTAGAGCATCAATGCATTTTTTATGTCTTGGAATCTCACTGAATTGTTAACATCATAGAGAACGGCTGAACGCTGCATCCATGTCTTCCTTTTCTCTTAACGGTGAATTATTGAGCAGGGATGATCTTTGCCCAGGCCCCCACCCCAGCTCTGAGATTCCTGTCTACACTCAGGTTGTCAGATCCATTTGCAAGGTCAGATCCATTTCTGTCAGTGTTGGGGGAGGAAAGGAGCATTGTTGGAGGAGGGGGCACTGGTGAGGGGGCTCCCAGCCCCCAGTACGGGAGAGGGAGATGGGGAGAGCGTAGAGGAGGGAGTTGACTGGGCAGCAGCTCCAAATGGAGCCGCTCATAACCCTTCAGCAGCAAATGGAGCCACCAGAACACTTTAGTGAGGAGAGAACAGTGCTGGAGCGGGGGGTGGGGGTTGCTGTCTGCAGAATGGAGACGGGTTGAAGGTTCATTTACAGAGCATCACGGGCCATGGCACAGGTGAGTAATTTAAGGAGGTAATTGAGATAATATGTCAGAATAATAACCTTAGCTGTCAAAGGCTCTTAAAATTTCTCATTTGATTTCACATTTAAGTGGATGGATCTGCAGTCTAGTGAATTTCACATCCCTGCCCAGGAAATCTTGAGCTTTGCACAGTATTCTCTGCAGAAGACAAAGTAGTCGCCCAAACCATTTTTCATAATAAAATGTGTTCTTTGGGCCGAAAGACTTGCTGAGTGCTACACAAGATCTGCATGTGGGCGACACTTTAAAAACAACAGCAAAAACCATGGCAGACACACAGCATTTCTCCTCTCAACAAGAACAGCAGAAAGGAATTGGTCTGCTGGGGTGAGGAGCAGGGGAGACAGGCAAGAACCAGGTAGGGGCAGAGGAGGGGAGGTGCAGTTCTGCACAGTAGAGATTTTAACCTTGACTGAAGAGAAGACTGGCTTTTTTTTTGTCCTTGCCTTCTGGGAGGTGAGCTCCATGCCCTTGGAACGCCACATCAGCTGGGAGTGGCTTAGTTTGCCTGAGTCACTGGATAGTCCTATAATATGATTTAAGGTAAGAGCTAGTTATACTGGATAGTTGTGGGGTTGGGGCTGGCCAGGCTAGAAGGATCAACTATGTGATTTAGGGTAAAAGCTTTCAGTCACATGGTATCAACCAACTCAGGAGAGACTGGAGACTCAAGCTGAGATCAGCCACATGGGCAGTTGCTCACACCTGTGTAACTGTTCTTCAGTCACTCAGTCATGTCTGACTCTTTGCAACCCCATGGCCTGCAGCACACCCAGCTTCCCTGTCCTTCCCTGTCTCCCACAGTTTGCTCAAACTCATGTCCATTGAGCCGATGATGCCATCTAACCATCTCATCCTCTGTTGCCCCCTTTTCCTCCTGTCTTCAATCTTTCCCAGCATCGGTATTTTCCAGTGATGTTCTTTGCATCAGTGGCCAAAGTATTGGAGCTTTGTGATGGAGCTCCAATACTATGTGATGGAGCCCCAATAAAAACTCTGGACACCAAGACCCAGGGGAGCTTCCCTGATTGGTGATTCTCCATGAACACTGTCATACGTTGATCCAGGGACATTAATGCTGACTATGACTCCATGGGAGAAGACAGGGGAAGCTGGATGTTTGGTGCCCTCTTGGACCCCACCCTGCACACTTCTTCTCGTGGCTCATTTCCATCTGGGTCCTCTTAATGGAATTAACTGTAACTATGAGTATAACTTGGAGAAGGCAATGGCAACCCACTCCAGTCCTCTTGCCTGGAAAATCCCATGGACAGAGGAGCCTGGTGGGCTGCAGTCTGTGGGGTCGCTAGAAGTCGGACACGACTGAGTGACTTCACTTTCCCTTTTCACTTTCATGCATTGGAGAAGGAAATGGCAACCCACTCCAGTGTTCTTGCCTGGAGAATCCCAGAGATGGCAGAGCCTGGTGGGCTGCCATCTATGGGGTCGCACAGAGTCAGACACGACTGAAGCGACTTGGCAGCAGCAGCAGCATGAGTATAACTTCAGCTTCTTCGGCATCAATGGTTGGGACATAGACTTGGATTACTGTGATATTGAGTGGTTTGCCTTGGAAACAAATTGAGATCATTCTGACATTTTTGAGATTGTACCCAAGTATTTCAGATTCTTTGCATTTCGGATTCTTTTGTTGACTATGAGGACTACTCCATTTCTTCTAAGAGATTCTTGCCTACAGCAGTAGATATAATGGTCATCTGAATTAAAATCACCCATTCCAGTCCATTTAAGTTCACTGATTCCTAAAATGTCAGTGTTCACTCTTGCCATCTGTTGACCACTTCCAATTTACCTTGATCCAGATTCCTATGCAATATTGTTCTTTAGAGCATCAGAGTTTACTTTCACCACCAGACACACCCACAACTGTCGTTTCTGCTTTGGCCCAGCTTCTTCATTCTTTCTGGAGCTATTTCATCAATCTTCCACAATATCGTATTGCACACCTACTGACCTGGGGGGGCTTGTGAATATAACAGCTTTCAGGAGCTCTATGAGTCCTGTCAATGATTAAAACCAAGCATGGATTGTGAGTTGACCAACTCTTTGCACATTCTTTCTACCTATGAAGGGCATTTCTATGAACAAACATCGTTTTCATGGTCAGCCCCTGTCAAGTGCATTCTCTTCCTGATGGAACACAGAGGGACTCCCAGACCCTTGTACATGCTCACCTAATACTCAGAACCTGCCCCTATGGGGCATTCATCACACCAACTGTCCTGTCTGGCTTGCCTCATGTCCTGGGCCATGCCCTCCTGGAAGCAGGGGCATGCCCAGTTGACCCATAAGGCCCTGAATCCAGGAGAGTGCCCTTCAGATGGCTGGGACTCAGCAGGTACCAGTGACAATGGGCAGGTGTACAGGTTGCCTTCTGCCAAAACTGCTTCTTCCAATGTGGTTTATGACCTGGTTGAGGGGTGAGGTGCCTACCTAAGAAAGTGGGGCCATAAGTGCCAGAGGAGGTGGGTGTTATGAGGCCTCAACAGGAGCTTGAACATGCTCCAACATGAACATGAAGCTATTGGCATGGGGCCTCACTGGAACGGCTGTCACTATCATACCAGAGCATTTTGGTGTGCTGAATTCCATGGGAATGAGTGTGGATAGGCAGGTTTTCATGGCCCCCAACTCTGCTACCCACCTACCAACTCATTCATTCACTCATTCATTCACTGACAAGGCTAAGGTGGGGCTGAGTCAGACAATGAGGAAGTCACAAGGGGTCAGATGAGGCTCTCCTCCAGACCCCAGAACTGTGACACACCATGTGATGACTTGCCAGGGACCTGTTGGGAAGTCCCATCCTCTCTGAGGTCCAGAGGGGAGCTGGGTCTGAGTAGCTCGGGGAGGAAATTTACTTTTTCTCTTTTCCAACTCCAGGGAGCTGAGCAGTGAATTCTCCATTCTCACTAAGTGGCCCCATAAAAGCTCTGAAGGCAGCCTCAAGGACACATTTAATAAAGGTCAAGCATCTGCATTCTTGTCTCAGTTTTTTTGCCTGAAGCTTGCCCAGTGATGGAGAGACCCAAAAGGGGTTGATGGTGCCTGGTCAGTTGATGGTACCTGCCACAACTGCTTTTGACATCAGGGGCCATGCAGCCTAAAGCTTCAGTCAGTCAGCAATGAGGACAATGGTCACAAAGACATCACTGGCTGTCCACCGACCCATCTATCCATCCACCTGCCCATCCATCCATCCATCTGTCCACCCATCCATTCACTCATCCATCCACTCACCCATCCATCCATTCACTCATCCATCTATCCATCTATCCCTTGAAGAAATACTTATTGAGCAGGTACTGTGTTCATGGCCTCTTGGGGCAAGCTTATAATTAAGATAAAAACCCTTGGCCTTAGGACTCAGCTAGATTCTCCCCTTTGTCAATTTCATCCACACCCCTTGACCCACTTCTTTCCATGCTACCTCCATGCAGACATGTCACAGACATCCCTTGCCCACATGCTTCTCTGAGCTATGGATCCTAAGTCCACTTACTTGCTATTGACTTCTCCCATGGAGAAGGCCCTGCAAACTCAGCCCAACTCATGACAGGTCTTCCTCCAGGGTGAATAACATGGAGCCCCCTTACCTAACCAATCTATAAGTCCTACTGATGCTACCTCCTGAATCACTCTTGACTGCCCCCTTCTTTCCAGAACCACCAAATCCAGCATCATCTCAAACCTGGAGGATTCACTGGTCTACCCTCACCTGCTCTGGCCCTCCTTCAATCCATTCTCCATCCAACAGCCAACAGCACTTTTCAAAATGCAAACTTGGTCATGTCTCTGCCCCTCCAACCCTCCCTGGCTTTCCTCTCCTTGGGGATAAAGCCAGTACTTCTCATCCTGGCTGGTACCTGGGGGTCCCTCTAACCTGTCTGGTCTGATCCCCACTCCCTCTCCACCTCCACAGCCCTCACATGCTTCCTACAAAGCTCCTTCCCACCACAGGGCTGTCTGTTCCCTGAGCTTTTCCCTCCCTCTTCATGGAGTTAATTTCTGTCCCTCCCTCAGATCTCAGTTCAAGGGTGACTTCTTCAAGAAGTCCCCCCACCCACACACATCTCCTCTTAACCCTCCATCACAAATTCCCCACAGACTTGCTTGCGCACAGGCTTGGTGGTCAGTTCTGACTTTTTTCATCACAGGGACCTCATCTACTCTTGTTCAACCATTCCGTTGTTCCGATTCCAGCCCTGGCCCAGTATCTGGCATCCAGTGGGGGGTTCCAGCACCAGTTAGTGAATAAATGATAACAAAAAAAGAATTGCTAGGGGAGGAATTTACAAACGGTAGTGGGAAAGCCAAATAAAAAGAAGGCGTCCTGAGTGGCGGGGAGGGGGGGAAGGGGAGGGCAAGTCAGCCTGCAGAGCAGACAGGCCTTAGAGTAGAAATTTTCAATAGAGCCAGAGTTCTTTAAAGTGACCACAGGGGAAAAAACCCTGAGGGGCCAGAAGGAAGAGCATGTGTGAAGGCCCAGAAGTGAGAAACAGTACAGTATGTTTGGGGAAGTCTGGGTATTTTGGTAGAGAAGAGGGGAGAGCCTTGTGTAGGGGCAGAGGTGGGAGAGCGGAAGATGAGGCAAGAAAGACAGGCTGAAGTCAGCTTAGGAAGGGTGCTGGGGTCAGATTGACCCTGACCTTCCCAGGTGGCCACGCCCCTCCCCACAGGTGCTGCTGGCAGCCCTGCCTCCGTCTCTGACTCGTCATGCGACACTGGGCTACAGTCACCAGTTTTCAGGTCTTTCCCTTCCAGGGGACAGCACCTTGCACCACGCCTGGCACACAGCAGGTGCCTGGCAATCTTTTCTGAGAACATCAGTGAGATGCAGCATGGATGGGTGTGGTGGTGGAGAAAGTGGCAGCAGGAATGGAGTCCTCCCAATGGGGAGGCTCCAGCCCCAGGGATGTGATGCTCAAGGCCTGCAATATAAAAATGGCAAAGAAACGGAAAATGGGAGGAGGAAGCCCTGTGGGTTTTAAAGGTCTTCACTTACAAACTTCTTGGCTTGGTAGAGAGGGGATCATGGGGAAGAAAGAAGCAGGAACAAAGGATGTTTCTAGCTTTGCAGGCCTCTGGCAGATGCAGCACAATTACAGCAGGAAGAAGAGGCCAGAGGAAGACTCCCATTGTGATGAGGTCAAGAGCAGATGGGTGGGTTGAGAGCCACGTATATGCACTGCTATATTTAAAACAGATAACCAAGAAGGATCTACTGTACAGCTCAGGGAACTCTGCTCAATGTTATGTGGCAGCCTGGATGGGAGGGGAGTTTGGGGGAGAATGGATACTTGTATATGTATGGCTGAGTCCCTTTGCTTTTGTTGTGCACCTGAAACTATCACAACATTATTAATCGACTGAGTGTATGCTAAGTTGCTTCAGTCATGTCCAAGTCTGCGACTCCGTGGACTGTAGCCCACCAGGCTCCTCTGTCCATGGGATTCTCCATGCAAGAATACTAGCGTGGGTTGCCATTTCCTTCTCCAGGGGATCTTCCTGACCCAGGGATGGAATCCAGGTCTCTTATGTCTGCTACATTGGTAGGTGAGTTCTTTACCACTAGCACCACCTGGGAAGCCCCATAACTGGCTCTACTCCAATACAAAATAAAGTTAAAAAAATAAAAAATAAAAGGAGGGTTGATCCAAAAAAAAAAAGAGCAGATGGATGGGGTCAAACCACCTGTGTATGATTCTTTCTGCATCACGTGCTCACTGCATGTCTAAGTCCCCATCTATATGATGGGGACTTTGTTGTTTTGTTCTTTAGTGACTAAGTTATGTCCATCTCTTTGTGACCCAATGGACAGTAGCCCGCCAGGTTCCTCAGTCCGTGGGATTCTCCAGGCAAGAATACTGGAGTGGGTTGCCATTTCCTTCTCCAGGGAAACTTCATAGGTCGTTGGGAAGTCTGAGTGAGTTAGTACACGTAAACGCTTCATGGATAAGGCCTGGCAGTTGGTGGCACATGGATGTCAGCTACAGTAACCCCTGGCTGGATGTCAGCTACCATAACCCCTGGCTGGACAGCTCTGTGCCAAGAGGCAGGTTTTGCTAAAAGAGATAATCACGTGGCTCAGAGGTCTGTCAGTTCTCCTTCACGTCTCAAAACCCAGGGATGCAGCTTTGGTGCCTCTGGTGTGACACAAGACATCAGCAGCACCACCAAATGGGGTGAGGACCCATCTCAGACCCGGACAGGAGAAAGGACACTCGGGAGCCCTGAGAGGAACTTGGAGTTCCTCTGCCGGTGGAACTGGCCCAGGGCCTTGGCCAGCTGGTTTCTCACCTGCCCTGTATCGCAGCTCCTGGAGTCTGAGTCTGGCTGTGGGATGGAGAAGGGGAAGTGGGTGGGGGAAGCCAGGCCCACTGATCTAGAGTCAGGAGGATGTCTGTCCTGATTCAACAGTGATTTGTGGCCAATCACTGCTCTTCTGCAGGCCCAGATTCCTTCCACGAGGATGAGGAGGTTGGAGGATGTGACAGCTGCTTATTTCAAGTTCTGTCTCTCGAAGATTCTGTTTTTGGTGTGTCCACTCTGCCACGGATTTTTAAAAATCTCTCCCCTTATTAAATACAGAACATCTGACACATGCCTGCCTATCCCTTTTTTCCCCTCAAACAAGGACTTTGAGTTCACGAGTGGAGCATGTTGGCAATGGAGAAAGCTGGTCTCCAGCCTGTCAGACTATTCTGAAAGTCCTGTTTTCACAGAGGCAGGAGACAAGGTCTGTCACTGGGCTGCTTGGAAGGGATCAGAAACGTGTATTTTTAGGAGTTTTTAAAAAGAGAAGCCTTACATGGGGCCCCAGCCAGAGGCCATTTTGCCTTTTCAGTCCTGTGAGGAGCTGGAAGGCTCGTGGGGGAGGCTGGGGTCTCATCTCACTCAGCTCCTGGACTCCAGGACCTGGCTTCCTCCCAGAGGCCGCACCAGCACCCACTCCACACCCAGCCCCTTCTCTTTGCTGACGGATGCTGTCCTGGGCCGCCCCATCTCAGGACCCTGGTTCCTACTGCTGAGTCAGCAGATCAGCACCTCTAGTCTTTCCCAGGGAGGTTCATTCTGGGAGCCGGATCCCAGGAAAGGCCAAGGAAGCCTGAAAAACCCTGGCCCGAACTGGCCATATCCCCAGGCCTGCTGGTCTTTCTGGGATCCCAGCTTTACCAAGAGGTCTTTCTTTGAGTTTAGGCCCTCTGGAGGAGAGCTGACCCATGTCCAAATGATGTGGTTTGATAACAGGAGCCTGATGTAATGGATTTAGGAGTGAGGGTATTGCTGCCTGAGCAGGCCTGAGGGGCAGCCATTGGGCCCACCTACAGGATTCCTGCATTCCAGCCACAAGTGATGGGGGCAAAGAGGCGTCTCCACCGGGTCTGACATCCACACGCCAGTTGGACATGAGTCTCATTCTGTTCCTGCCTTGGGATTTGCCTCCATTCCCACACCCCAGTGGAGAGTGACTGGGAGGGAGTCAGTCCCTGGGACTCGAGCAGGTGTGCATGCCTCCCTGAGTCCGGAAGACATCCCCAGGGACCACAGACCTGTGTGCTGGTTTGCTGGGCCAACACCAGAGGGCCAGACAGGAAAGGCAGGGCCCAGGGTCTTTTCTCTTGCAGCACGAGGAGGGTAGAGGCACAAGGTCTCCTGGGCCAGGTTTTTCCTGTCCTGTCCCAGCCTGGGAAAGGCCAGGGCTCCGAGCTCAGAGACAGGCTCTGGGAGTTTTCAGCCACTTTTCTGGGTTCTGTAAACTCAAGGAGCTCCCTCCTGCCTTGGGGTCTTTCTGTATGTGGTTTGCTCAGCCTGGAATACCCTGCTCCCCTACTCCTGGCATTGACAGGCTTCCACTTCTCTTTTCTTGAAACACCCTCTTCTCCTGGTCTCCCTATGGTCACATGCTCCCTGTTTTCCTCCTGCCTTGCTGGGTGCTTCTTTTCAGCCCCTTTGCTAGCAGCTTTTCCACTTGACATCCAATTACTGCAGGATGGACTTCCTTGGATGTCCACTGGTTAAGACTCCTCACTTCCAATACAGGGGAGTGGGTTCGATCTCTGGTTAGGGAATTAGATCCCAAATGCCTAGCAGCAAAAAAAAAAAAAAAAAGAAAAAGAATACTGGGGGTGCCCATGTTTGGCCCTATGCCCTCTCTTGTCCTTTATCTGCCCTCCTTCATGGCCAACCACACCCAGACCCAGGCTTCCCTTGTGACTCAGCTGGTAAAGAATCTGCCTGCAATGTGGGAGACCTGGGTTCAATGCCTGGGTTGGGAAGATCCCCTGGAGAAGGGAAAGGCTACCCACTCCAGTATTCTGGCCGGAGAATTCCACGGACTGTATAGTCCATGGGGTTGCAAAGAGTCGAACACAGCTGAGCAACTTTCACTGCCTGCACCCAGACCTATGACTTTAAACTCTGTTGCTGAGCAGATGACATCTAAAGTTTATCTCCATTCTGGACCCTTCCCTGGCCTGCAGACTTTCAAACCCAATGGTTTGCCTGGTGACTCTAACAGCCTGTCAAACATAACATGACCAAAACCTGCTCGAGAGTCCCCTCTCTCCCACTTCACTGCTTCTGCAAACTCCTCCAGCTCAGGAAGTGATTCCCTGAGTCCCCAACCCCTGTTGTTTAAGCTCCAAATCTAGGCAACACACATCCTTCTCCTTCTCATCCTCTATGTTCAAATCATCAGCAGGGTCCTTGGCTCTACCCTCAAAATATCTCCAAACTGTGTTTCCTGTGACTTACCATCCAGCCTTACTGGCACCACCCTTATCCCTCGCCTGCGTAGATGCAGAGCATCTGGGGTGGATTCCCTGTGGGTGGAGTCACAATTCATGCTCCAGACGACAGCTGGGGGCAGCAGGGATCCTGAAAACAGAACTGAGTGTGTCCCCTCACCTGCTTATAACTCCCCTACCCCACCCCGCTGTCCTCAGGATAAAGCCCCAGCTCCCTGCCTTGGCTGGTGGCCGCCCCTCTCCCAGGCCGGGTCCCTTCTCCTTCTGCTGTGCCTCCCCTTACTCTGCTTAAAAGCACAGCCCCCTCAAGTCCCCCAGCTCACCAGGTGACTTTGTTCCTGTGGTTCCCTCTACCTGGGATGTCCTTTCCAGGATCTCAGCCTAGCTGGCTCCTTCCTGTCACAGCATCCTCCCAGAGGGGCCTCTGCTGGCTCCTAACCTCAAGCAGCCACCCTGGCCGCCCTCTACCAGGCGGCCACCCGTTGTAAGTGCTCTGACATTTCCTCTGTGTGTGTTCATTATCTTTCTCCCTCCTCTAAATGTGAACTCCAGGAAAAGAAAGGGCCCCTGGAGTCCGAGCAGTGCCTGGCAAGGCAAGAACGAATGACCTTTGTGGAAGGAGGCAAGATGAGAGGCCAGAAGCCTGATTAGGATGTGCAAGAATATTTGGGGCTGAGTCAAGGTGCTGCTGGGCTTCCTAGGTAGCTCAGTGGTAGAGAATCTCCCTGCCAATGCAGGAGATGCAGGTTTGATCCTTGGGTCAGGAAGTTCCCCTGGAGAAGGAAATGGCAACCCACTCCAGTATTCTTGCCTGGGAAATCCCGTGGACAGAGCCTGATGGGCTGCAGTCCATGGGGTCACAGTCTCGGACATGACTTAGCTACTAAACAATAGTGAATTAGTTAATAACAGATCCAACTAGTTAAGACAACTTCACTGGATTGGGTGGGGCCCTAATCCAAAAATGGGTGTCCTTGTAAAAGGAGAAAATAGAGACACAGATACAGAGAAAGAAGATGCCATCTGATGATGGAGGCAGTGATTAGAGTTATGTTGCTACCAGCCAAAGAGCACCAAGGATCATTGGTGGTCACCAGAAGCTGGAAGAGGTAAGAAGGATTCTCCCCTACAGCCTTCAGGGAGTGTGGCCCTGCTGACACCTTGATTTTGAACTTCCAGCCTCTAGAATTCAAGAAACTATGTTTGTACTTTAAGTCCCCAAGTCTGTGGCCATTTGTTATGGTATCAGTGAGAACCTCATGCAACGGTCAAGGATGAGTTGGTTGATGTTGGTCGTCAGGAGTCGAACCTCCCACCTTCAGGCCTCAGGATGAGCCACCTATGCCCCGCCACCTCCCTCCCCCAGGTGGCTGGGAAGCTGACCCTGTGAGAGTGGCCACGTCTGCCTGAGCTCCAGGGCTTCCCCCATGGGTTTTACTCTGCTTCCTGCCCCAGCAGCCAGGACAAGGATGCAGAGACTGCCTCCCTAGCCTCTGCAGATGCTGGGCTTGCCGGTTCTCTGCAGGGCACCATTCGTCACTGCTGCAGGGAGGCGGCTGCGGCCCAGCCCCAAGGTGACCCATCCCTGCTACACAGAGAACTCTACACAGATCCATTCGGTGTGGCCCGGGCTGTAAACCACGGGAGATCACATCCCCTGGGGGCATCTGAGTACCGGGCCCCTTGGTTTCTGCCTAAGGAGGGCTAAGGATTGACACCCACCCCAGTCTGTAATGGCGCGGACCCCACAAAGGACAGAACACTGATGAGGAGGAGGGAGCGAGGCCCTGGCTGAGCTGCAGCTCAGACCAGAGGTCCTTCTGGCCACTGAGCTTCAAGACCCAAGTACAGCTTTTTTCTGCCACTGCCATCTTATCTCTTAGGTCTCTGCTGTGCAAAGAAACACCCAGAGACCCGAGAGCTAACCACGTTGGCACGCCGCAGACCCCAGTGTAGGTGAATGCCAGAAGATTCCAGGCAATGCTTCTTCTTACTTACAGAGCAGACCCCTGTGTCCAAGCCTCCGAAGTTTGTGCAGAGTGCTCCCAGAGGAGGAGGGCATGGACCCCCCTCGGGCACCAACTCAGCCTGTAATTCAGGCACTGTCCGAAGTCAAGACCATTCACAGATGCTCTATGTCTGATCTGAGAGACTCTCCTGAATTTTGTATTCTACTCCATGAAACAAACCTTTGTTTTAGTAAAAAACAGTGGCCTTTCAAATTAGTTACAACTAGATTACTTACCCTGTGCTCCTCCCCTGCCCCCCATCATCTGGTAGAAGTGATGCGTTTTCTGATAAGCTCTGTGGATGTTCTCCCTTGTTGCTGGTTTCTCACGCAATAGGCCCAGAGGAGGGTGGCTGGGAGGTGGGCTGGGGAACCTGCAGGAGGGAGGGAGCCAGGCCAGGAGGAGCCAGCAAGGTACACACATCAGAGAGCCCTGGAATGTCCCCATGGGGGCAGGAAGCATCCAGAAGCTTCCTGGGGCCAGTCTCACAGCTGGAATGGCCCCTCCTGTTGCCACTGGGCTGTGCCTCTGACCTCAGGGTCAGAGTGTGGTCTTCCACTCCTGGTGGGTGGAGGCTGCTATTAGAAACCAGCCGGCAGGGGAGAGGCTGGCAGGAGCATGGCCACAGGCCAGGGACAGGTGGCTGGGAGGTGAGGGGAGGTGGACAGAGCTGGGGACCATCCCAGCTACACACCTTCTATCTAATAACAGTGAAGGTTTGGTCACAGAAGGCCAAACAGGGAGACCAAATCCTGCTTTTTCTTCTCTCCACCTCCTTACAGAGGGGCAAGGCTCCCATCTTCCACACTTCTAATCCGGAGCCCGGCTGCCCCAGAGGCTGGCTTACTGGGTATGCTTACTGGGCCTGGTGACCTGGACCACAAGTTGCCAGGGTGTCTGCCCTGCCCCCGAAGCAGGCCCCTAGGGGATGAAATGAGAGCTACTGCTCACCGCTCTGCCTCAGATGACAAGGTCCTTCCCCTACTGAAGGTCAGCAGGAGACCTGCCCAGATGGCTGGCCGGCTGAACCCAAGAAAGCTGCATCCACGCCTCCCTTCAATCCTCTCACCAGGGCAGGAGGCTCAGCCACCCAGAGACAATTGAAAATAGAGTCTAAGAATAAGCTGCTTAGTGGGGTTTGGAGAGGGGCCCAGCAGGTGGGGGTGGGGCCAGGGCCTTGGGGAGCATCAGCTGGTTGCAGAGGAGAGAACCAGCACCTCGAAATTCCAGGGACGGGGTTACTTAAAGGTGTCCCAGGGTCCTTGACCAGATGTGAGCCCCATCCCCTCGGTTCTAGAGCTGCAGGATCAAGCCACCTGGGTTTATGCTTTTTGCAAACACAGGCCTAGCTGAGGCCATCTAAACATACAGCACCTCCTCCCCACACTCAGCAGAGCCTTGGCTGTCTACACTGGACCCGAGGCAGGCAGGAGTGACACTTCCCAGAGGCCTTCCCGAAATGGTCTCCAGGGTAAACTGGCTGCTTGACTGCCTCTAGTCTGGAAGAGGTCCCATTGCTCCCCAAATGCACGGCTGGCCCGCCCCAGAACACCCTGGGGTCCTGGGGCAAGCAACCTGTGGAAATTTGCTCTGAGTCTGAATCTCTGGGAGAGGAAACGGTGAAACTGGTAGCTCCCTGAGCGCCTTGGGTAAAGGAAGCGACTGTTGCACCTCCTGGGATCCTTGCTGCTCCCCACCCTCCGCTCTTTCCCATTCCTCCCAGCCTGGCTGCCTGCTCAAGCTGGAGGTCTCAACGGAAGAGTCACTTCCTCCGCGAAGCCTTCCTGAGCACCGCGCTGGATGTAGCTCTCTTGATGTTTCCCGTGGCACTTCATTCATTCACGCAATCATCCCTAAGACAGATAGGAACTGTGGCCCGCAATCTGCCAGCCTGTTCTAGGCAGGGGGGCCAGGCACACAGGACCTGTGCCCCCTCTAGAGCTCACAGTGCGGGGCGGGAGTTGGGGGGTGGAGGCCCCTAGGTCTGGGGGAAGCGATGCAGCACCCGCGACCCCAGGGGCTGCGCTCCCCAAAGTCGGCCTGGAGCCGGTAGATGCCTGCGGCTGCGGCTCTTCCCGGTTCTCCCCCTCCCCCGTTTCCATGCGCGGTCTCCGCTTGGATGGCAGTGTCCAGCTGAGATTTGGGGGACGCGGAGCCCCTGCGCAGATGACCCCCTGCGGGGACGATCGCCTCCCACTCGCTCTGGCTGCTCAGACAAAGGCTGCGCCCCAGCTGCGGCCGCTGCGCGTGCGGATTCCTTGTCCGCGTCCCCCACCCAGTCTTCAGTTTGGCAAGCAAATCGATATTTTAAACAAACGAAAGCAGAAATTTTCTTCCCAAACAACTCTCCCTCTCTGGGATGGGGGAGGGGCAAAGAGCGCCCCCGGGATCGCGAGCAGGGCAACTGACGTGGGGCGGGGGCTGGGTCCAGAAACGCGCGCCTCCGGAGGCGGCCGCCGGCACGGGAGCGCGCAGCCCTGGCCGCGCGTCCCCGCTCTCTCCCCGCAGCGGGCCAGGGCCGAGCGGTGCCGCAGTCCGCGGGGCGGGGGCGGGCGCAGCTTGCCCGCCGCTTCGCGCAGGGCCACTGCATTGCAGCTGCGCCGGGTGTGCAAGCGTGCGTGTGTGCATGCGTGTGTGTGCGCCCGTGTGTGTGCACGCAGCCGCGCCCCAGTTTGCCAGGCGCTGCGGTCCCCGCGCCCCTTCCCTTTCCGCCGCCGCCCCTCCCTGTCGCCGCAGCGCGCGCGCCCGCACGTCCCCGCGGCTCTAACAGAATTTGCCCGGTAACCGTGGGGGCGGGAGGGGCTGAGCCGAGGAGCTGCGGAACCCGAGGGGAGGGGAGCCGAAAGGAAGGCTTCACACAGCCTGGCCGCTGCGGCATCGTCTGCGACACACTTCTCCACCGCCGGGTCACAGGGTTGGCCAGAGCACCGGGGACCCCCACCCTCTGGGCTGTCCCAGCCGTCCTTTCTGCACTGAGAGGATTATGCCCCGGGCGCTGTGGCTGACCCCCGACCCCCGCCCTCGTTATTATTTATCGGGCTGGATAAATGAGGGTGGCTTAGTCACTTACATTCATTGAGGGGGTGGAGAACTAGGAGAAGGACGCTTTACTCCTCTACCCTGGCAGGATGGGGGGGGGGGTCTCATGGTTCCTGTGCTCTGGACCCCTTTCGCCTCCCACTATTGAAAGGATGCCTGGTCAAGCCTAAAGGGAAGGAGATTCACGGGGTCCTTCCAGGTCCCCATCTATTCTCTGTCTGGGGGTGGTCCTGCCTTATCCCTGCCCCACCTCCTGTCATCTCTCCTGTGTATTCTGCCAGGGGCTGGGGGATGTTTATTTCAACCGGAGGCCTAGGGAGGTCAGAGCTCCAAGTCCCTGCAGAGGGGGCTGCTGAGGAGCAGTGTCCAGCTTGGCCGAGGACTCAGGAGTGTGCTTCTCATGGAGCAGTTAAGGTGGCTTCCCTTCCCCATGGTTCCTGTCATAGCATCTTCCCCTGCAGGCACCCTCCTGGATAGCTGGCTCTCTGTCTTTCCCCCTGGGAGGCAGGGGGCAGCTGATATTTCCTGTGCTTCCAAGGTGAGGCACTGCCTGGCTGGACTTGGCTCTCGGAAGTGCTCCATCTCCCAGGCGGGTCCCACACTGACTGGTCCCAGCATCCTTCAGTCACCCTGGAGGTGACCTGGTCACTGAGGGAGAGCCAGGGCTCTGCAGAGTTCCCTGTTTCCTTTCCCATTTGTTCTGCAAAACTGAAACCGGATTTCCTGAACGGGAGCCCCTGGTCACCCTGCCCTTCTCCGTTACATCCTGCGGGTCATCTGGCTGGCTGTGGCCGTGGCCAGGGTGGCTGCCAAGGCCAGCCTGGTGCTCCCAGGCAGCCACTGCCAGGCGCAGATGCCTGCTGACCCAAAGCCACCTCTGGGAACAGCTCAGAGGGTTCAGTGGCTGGGGTGGCTGCCAGGCACCCTGTCCCTTCTGGGGCCAGGGCTGTGATGAGGCTGAGGTTTACACCCTGGGTGGCTCAGGAAGGCTGCCAAGGCATGTACCCATGCCCAGAGATCCTCCAGTGGCCAGCAGCAAGTGGAGGTCTGAGAGGGGAGAAGGCAAAGGGCTGCTGTGGATGGGGGAGGGGAGCTTAAGGAACTGACCCTACAGAAGGTCCTGGGTGAGCTTAGCTGAGACCTAACACCTTGAGTTGGCATGGTCTCCAGCAAGGGATCCCACAGACGGGTACCTCTGCAGCTGCCCTGATACGAAGGGCAGGTTCGGTCATTCTTCTCATTCTGTCTCTGTCCAGAGAAGACCATCAGCTCAGCCCTCCAGCCAATTTCGGAGCTTCCCTTGGGCATGTCCAGGCATGGAAGGGCAGTCTCTGACCTTAGCGCCCTCCTCCTTAACCCCCCGCCACCCCTATGGAGCAAGGCAGCTGCTCCTAGAGAAGCAGCCTCGGCCGTCATATCCAGCCTCCTCCCTTGGAGCCACCGGGGGCTCCCTGGCCCTCCACCCTCAGCCCTGAAGGTGATCCTGGGCTTGTGTCAGATGCCCTACAGGACCGTGCGAGCTCAATCGCTCAGTCATATCAAACTCTTTTGCAGCCCCATGGACTGTAGCCCGCCAGGCTCCTCTGTCCATGGAGTTTTTCAGGCAAGAATACTGGAATGAGTTGCCCTTTCCTACTCCAGGGGATCTTCCCGACCCAGGGATCGAACCTGCATCTCCTGCATTGGCAGGCGGGTTCTTTACCACTGTGCCACTTGGGAAGCCTATACAGGGCAGAAGCCAAAGTAAAAATAGCCTAGATGCAGGAGTGATGGGTGGGGAAGAGTTTCCATAAGAAGGTTTGGCTTATGGGCTCTAAAAGGCAGAAGCACTGGGCACACAGCCCCGAAGTCCAGCCTTGGAATCAGAAAGAAGCCCACCATGGGCTGCCTTCCCCTGGCCTCACCTCTGAGAGGCTCAGGGCTTGGCGATGGCCTCCAGGAGCCCCTCTGCTTCCAGGAACTGCCCTGGGTCGGTGGTGGTGGGGCGGTAGAGGATGCTTGGACCTGGCTGCTCCGGGGCTGTTGAGAGAGGCTCAGCAACTTGGGGGTTTGTCTGGCTGCTCAGATCCCCTGGTAGGCCCTGGGCCCAAGCTCACAGACTCATTGTGTCCCAGGGAAATGCTGAGATTAAGGTGAGTCTCACCAGGTGAGACTTGGGCCCCAAGCAGAAGTCAGGACACCTGGGTGCTTCCTCCTTTCTCACGCCTTGTGCTCAGGGTTCCCAGGTGTCCCTTTCCCTTGGGGCTTGGCAAGGTGACCCGAATGCCCTTCTTACCGTCCAGTGACAGCCAGTCGTGCTGGGAGGACGGGAGTGTGGGCAGGGCCCGAGCTTTGTACTCAAACACCACCGAGTTGGAGATGATCTGGTTGTTGAAGGCAACTTGTAGGGTCACAAGACCAGTGTCATGGGCTGAAAGCAAAAGAAAGACCAGTCAGGGCAGGGGTGGGGGTGGGGCACGGACCCCTCCCCCCCCCCACCTTGTGTACCACCCCAGGGCCTGGAGGAGCCGCTTCCCTCTGTTCCTCATGGATTAGCCCTGTCTGGGCCTGCTCATTCCTCGAGGCCAAAATGCAGTGCTGCTTCTACTAGAAGGCTTTTCTGGGGGCTGCACTCAGCCATTGCCCCTTGATCACTCTAGTTTGTCAATGCCTGTTTGCTCCCCTGCCCTGTCGGGAGGACAGGGACTGGGAGCTCAGTACAGATTTGTTGAATGAATTAGTGAATGGATGAATGAACGGTCCTCCACTCCACCGCATGGCTGACTGAGTCCTCCCCCTCCAGTCCATCCTGGGGGGAGAGGTTGGGTTCAGGTCCAGCATTTCCTTTGGGTTCCTTTGTGCTCATTTCTGTTTGGTCCTTTCCTGCAAGCATGTCCTGACTCACTTAGCATGGCCTGCCTTGTATTTTCAGAAGTTCTGCCTCCCTAATAGAGGCAAGGGCTTCGTCTGTGCCTGTTACTCTGAGTCCAGTGGGGGCTGGGCTGGGGGCTGGCAGGAAGCTTGTGCCTCCCTATCAATGCCTGGACATGAAACTTTGGAAAGACAGGCCCTTATGGGCCTCAGCAGCTGTTCTGACCCCAGTACAGGGCCCAGTGAAAACTTCTGGTTGAGTAATGCATGGGACATTCTCACTGTCTCCCGGCCTCGGGCAGAGACCTGCTTTGTTTCTGGGGGAGAGGCTGCTGTTGAAGTCTTGGGGGCCGGTGGGGCTCTGTGGGCTGCTCTGCCCCTCCAGGCCTCGTCCCCCCACCTCCACTGGGAGACAACAGGGTTCTGTGCTCTCTGCCCTGCTTGTCTGGAAGCAGCGATTGGGGCCTCCCCAGGACAGGTTTCCAGGGAGGACGCACCCAGGGATCGTGTTACTGTTTGGGCTCTTGGTTTTCCGAAGCTTAGCTTGGAGGAAGCTGTCCAAGTCAGCTGCTCCCGGGGGCAAAGGAAGGCTCTGGCTTCCCTGGGAGGACGGGTGGTGTAGGCTCACTTCCCGTGGGAAAACCAACTCATCCACTTGTGACAGCTCTCCATCCCAGGTGGAGGTGTTACATCATTGTCCCCAGAGTGGGTCTTCAGGAAGTCATTGCCCTAGGATGACCCGCAGTCTTATTGTCCCCCCTGTGCTTTCTGCCCTGGTGTGGCTCCTCAGATCCGGGTCACAAGCTGGCTCTGTGGTGGGTGGGTGGGTGGGGGGCAGTGTCCTGCAGGACCTCCTGCTGTGCCTGCCTGGGCAGGGAGCCCCAGCCAAGTCCAGGTTCCAACTACGTCCACGGGGCAGACCTCCGAGCTCGTAGTCACCTTCCCTGGTGATTTGCCTGGTTCACCAACAGAAGGGCGGGGCGTCAGTGCTCATCCGTCTGAACCCTCCAGCTCTGCTCCTCTGAGCACGCCTTGCTGGCCCTGGGGAGTTCAAGGATTCCCTGCACCAGATGTTCCAGCTGGAAGGCCCTCCCCCTCCGCTGCTCATCTTCCTCCATCTCCTGGCACATGCACAGCCTGCAGTGACATTGGAATGGTGGCAGATCCAAAGGTGCCCTGTCTGTCCCCAGAGAGATGCAACAGAGAGCACCTGTCACCATCTCCTGGGTCTCAGCCCAGCGGTCCCACGCACACAGGCCCATCACTCAGGGTACTTGGATTCTTTCCTTCCCCTGCGTTCAGTCCATTAGTGTCCTGGGTCCATTGACTTCTCTCCATCTCAACAGCCACCATGCCAGCCCGGGCTGCCATCACTTCTTCCTGCCCAGATGCCTGGACTCCTGCATTAGCCTCCTGCCCAGGGCATCCTCAGCACACCTGAGACCCACCTGTCCCTGCTGGGATGGTGTTGGGGGGCCACACTCGGGAGCCTCCAAAGGACACAGGTGGGAGTGTGTTCCCCGGGAGAGCCCTCCTCCTTAAGTTGGGAAGGATTACCCCTCTGCTGCTTCCTGTGGTTTCTCTGCTTCCTTCTATCCCCCCTACAATCCATTCTTCCACACACCCAGAATAATCTTTGATTTTTTTTAAAAAAGGGTTTTTTGTTCTTTGTTTGGCAGCATTGGGTCTCAGTTGTGGCACAGGCATCTGCGTTGCGTCATGAGGAATCTTTTGTTGCAGCATGTGGACTCTCTGTGGCTCACAGCCTCAGTAGTTGCAGCTCGCAGGCTTAGTTGCCCTACAGCACGTGGGATCTTAGTTCCCCGACCAGGGCTTGAAGCAACATCCCCTGCATTTCAATGTGGATTCTTAACCATTAGACTGCCAAGAAACTCCCCACCCCAAATCATCTTTCAAAGACATAATTTAGATCAGGCCACTCCCCACTTAAAATGAGTGGCTTCCATTGCAGATAAAACCAAATCAGACTCCTTCTTGTGACTCAGAAGGTGGGACATGATTTGGACCCTGCCATCTTCTCTACCCTAGCTGTCTCCCACCTTTGTATTTCTTCAACTTACCCAACCTGTTCCTGCCTCAGGGCCTTTGCACTTCCTTTGCCCACAGCCTGGAGGCTTTTCTCCAACTCTTCCCGGGACTGGGTGCATCTCATTATTCAGGTTCCAGCCTAATGTCCCAGCCTATGGGAGGCCTTCCCTCATCAGTCTGTCCAAAGGAACTTCTCTTAATGCATTATCATATTCTAGTGTCCTGGTATCATTTTCTCCAGTTACCCTGGCTATTTCTTTGTTTCCTTGTTTTTTTTTTTGTCTCCTGAAGTAGAATGTAAGTTCCAGGAGAGATGAGCTCTGGTCTGTTCTGATCTCCTCTTTATGTCCGGGGTCAAGGTCAGTGCCTGGACTGTTACAGTCTCTCAATAGGTGTTTGTTGAATGAATTGCTTAAAAACACAGTGCACTCACTCATCTTCTTCTTTTTTTTTTTAAATGATGGGAGGAAAGAAGATATGCAGGGGGAACACGGTTTTTTGTTCTGTTTTGTTTTTTTGGCTGTGCTGGGTCTTCATTACTTTGTGGGCTTTTTCTAGTTGTGGTGAGAGGGGGCTTCTCTTTGTTGCGATGGGTGGACTTCTCACTGCGGTGACTTCTCTTATTGCAGACTACGGGCTCTAAGTGTGAGGGTTTCAGTAGTTGCAGCACTCAAGCTTCAGTAGTTGTGGCTCCCGGGCCCAAGAACACAGGCTCAGTAGTTGTGGTGTACGGGCTTATTTGCTCCTTGGCATGTGGAATCTTCCAGGATCAGGGATTGAACCGAGTCTCCTACATTGGCAGGCAGAGTCTTTACCACTGAGGGAGGCCCTGCTCATCTCATTTTGAACTTCATTTTGCCTTTGGTGCCTCCAAGGACACCAGGAGAGAGCGCCAAAGAATTGATGCCTTTGAACTGTGGTGTTGGAGAAGATTCTTGAGAGTCCCTTGGACTGCAAGGAGATCAAACCAGTCAATCCTAAAGGAAATCAACTCTGAATACTCATTGGAAGGACAGATATTGAAACTGAAGCTCCACTACTTTGGCCACCTGATGGGAAGAACTGACTCATTGGAAAAGACCCTGATGCTGGGAAAGATTGAAGGCAGGAAGAGAAGGGGATGACAGAGGACGAGATGGTTGGATGGCATCATGGACATGAGTTTGAGCAAGCTCTAGAAGTTGGTGATGGACAGGGAAGCCTGGTGTGCTGCAGTCCATGGAGTCACAAGGAGTTAGACACGACTGAGGGACTGAACTGAAGTGACTGATTCCAAGGACTCCAGCATGGGGCTGTCTGAAAGTCCCAAAACAAAGTCTTCTTGTTGTTGGCAGCGGGGGTTGGGTGGGAGGGGAGTCCTTCATCTTCTTCTGAGCCTGGGTTGCCCTTCCTAAGTCTCAAGTCCTCTTTCACTGCTGCTTCACTTCGGCTCAGTGGCCTGACTTGGTTGTTTCCCTTGTGACCTTGGAACATTCCTGGAACTTGCAGGAGGGTTTCTATGCCTGTGTCTTCTGCAGCCAGTGATGGAGGGGGAGCTGACCAGAAGAACAGTGTTCTTGGTCAGGGTCAAGTCTCTCCATCCGTGTTGCCTGGCACATGCACCAGGCCGGTGGGCGGGGGCAATTTGCACCCCCTGTGCCCCCTTCTCCCATTCTAGTTCCTCAGGTGGCCTGGCTTGTGCTCACAAGCCTCTGAGGCCTTCTTGTCAGCAAGGCCAGTTTGGTTCTCCTTTCAAGTGTCCTTCCTTTAAGATCAGTTGCAATTTCCCTGAGCCTTTGGGAGACCCAGGGCAGAGGTGTCCAAGCAACCAGCATCATCCCCCAAGCCAGGGTGCAGCTTGTTTGCATGACCGACTCCTTTCTGACTGAGAGTTCCTTGGGGTCAAGGTCAGGGTTAGGGGCTGGGTCTTGGCCTCCATTCCAGGTACCTACCAGTTCCTGGCAAACTGCTTGATGAATGAATGAGTGCAAAAACCAGGGCTGTTTTACAGAGTGACATGTTTCCATTTGGGCCTCAAAAGAGGGATGTCTAAACAGGATCTCCCTCTTTGTGGTCAGGGGTAGAACAGGGCAGGTCCCCTGGCTCTCAGGCTGTCTGAGCCTCCCTGGGTCCAAGATGCAGGATGCTAGGGGAGCCTGAGCCACTGGGAGACATAGTGGCCTAGGCAGACTCTCCTGCAAGCTGCCTGCTCTGGGGACCCAGAGATGCTCTGGGTCCAGAAGAACTGCCTGCTGAGACCTAAACAGCCATGGACCCCTCTCCCCAGTCCCCTACCTGCTGCTGAGGACAGAAAGAGCAAGGCCTCACTCATGAGAAGCTTCATGAATTGAGCCTGTGAGCCTGAAACTTCCTGAACCTGCCCTCCTCTCAGCCCCTCTGCCATCTGGTCGGTGGTTTTTAGAGATGCAAAAGAGGGGGCTCAAGAGGTCAACCCCAGGGCTCAAGCCACCACATGGTAACTGGCTGATCTGGGATGCCTGATGTGACTGCTCCAGCGCTCGGGGTTTGCCAGGTCCTGGCCTGGGACACCATCCAGAGGGCACACAAAGGCCGGTCTTTTTTTATTTTTTTTCGGAGGGGTCAGATAACTCAGGACAGGCAAGGTCTGGGTCCTCAGCCAGGCAAGAACCAGGTACAGGAAGTGGTATCTATTTATAGGTCGGGCCAGTGCCGTTCCAGCAGCAGGTGATAAGTGGGTAGGTTAATAACACGCTGCCCCCTCCCCCTCCCTCGCCAGCAGAAGTTGGGGGCTGCATTAGCGACAAGCCGCCCCGAGCTGTGATAGGCTGGCCCAGGCTGGCTGACATCCAGATGGCTGTGTTCCAGCCCCAGGAGGGCTGCTGGGAGTCTGGGAGCAGCAGGACCGAGTGGGAGCCAGCCAGGCTGCCGGTGGGGGCAGGGCCAGCAGGGGAGGCCGCCAGGGGCAGCAGCCCTGGCTCCCTGGGTGTTTGTGGTGAAGAGGTTGCTGTATTCAAGTGGAAGCTGAGCCGGTGAGCCCAGCCCTGAAGCCAGGCTTTCTGCTCTGATGGGCTTTGTGGGGAGATGGAGAGACAAGAATGTTCCATGTCAGCTTGGGAGCCCCAGGTTGGGGGCATGGTGGGGGCGAGGCAGACATCTAGGGTGGCCGGAGGTTCAAGCTGGATCACCCCAGGTGAACCAGGCCCCTGGCACCGACCAGTTATACTCCTGACTTGGGGACCCCCGCCCTCACTTCTCTTCCCCCCACCCCTAGCTCCACAGGGAGCTCTCTCTTTCTCTCTCTCTCTCCGCTTTTGTAGTCACCGTGGCTTCAGATGACATGGAGTGGGACTCTTCACCCTCACCACCCACCTCCTCCTCTGCCTCTCTGTCTGTCATCTGGGCCAGCCGGACAGGTCATCCCTGGGACAAATGGTATCTGTGAAGGGCAGGTGGAGGGGTCACGTCAGCACCAGCCCAGGGAACAGAAAACTATGAGCAGATTCGAGTAGATATCCACCCCCTTTCTGTGACATGCCAGGCACTTTTCGAGCCCCGGGGGACACATGGTGACCAAAAAAGACACAGACCCTGACCTCCTGGAGCCCACAGGCCAGTGGGGAGGCAGTGATGACCGGAGGTCAAGGGCAAGTTGACCAGACAGGGACACCAAGCTACGTGGACGATGATGAGCCCCGCCAGAGCAAGAGGAAGGTCAGAGCCGTCAGAAGAGCACACGGGGTGGGGGGGGCACTGTCCCCCCAGAATGGAAGGAAACCACGTGCCTGTACCTCTGGCCACGGGGCAGCTGGAATCACCAATGTGTAAAAGGAGTTTGTGCGGATTATTCTCAGTTTGACGCCCCCTCCCGCGTGGCCTGCTGGGTCTTCTCCATCCCTCTCGGACCTGCTCTGTGTCCCAGGGGACTGGCCCTGTGGACCGGATGGCCTGGGCTCTTGTTCTTGTGACTTCTGCTTGGCTTGGGCCATTGGAGAGGGCTGCGGTGTGGCCCCAACCCCAGAGGTAGCTCCTGTCTGGACCCCTCCACCTACCATGCTCTCACCAGCTCCCATCACCCTTCAGGTGGAGGAGAGTGGTTAGAGCTTCCCGCTGCGGCCAGTCCTGGGCGTGCCACCTGGCTCGCGGGTTGACTAAATAGTCCTCCATCAAGGTCTCTTCAAAACCCAGCCAACCTCACCTGTGCCCCCGTCTCATTGACGTTCTAATAGCTGATCTGGGACTCACTCCTTCATAGCGCAGGAAACTGAGGTCCAGAGAAATGCCACAACTTGCCCCAGGTCGCCCTCCTCCCCCGGCTGACCCAGAGCCCAGTGCTCCGGGGCCCCATGGCCTCTGCAGACAGGCGGCCTTCTCTCTCACCTGGGCAGTAGCAACGCAGCACGCCGGGCTGAATCAAGGACGCAGGCACTGAGATCTGGTCGAACAGGCAGCTGTAATTATTGCTGGCTTCTTGCCAAGGGCCTGTGATGAGAACCTTCACTCCTCCCTGGAGGGAACAGAGGCCAGCAGGGGGAGGGGGTCAGCCACAGAGGGACACGGGCCTCCATGGCTGCACCGCTCAGATGGTGGTCCACACCCCCAGCCCACATGCTTGTGGAACATGCAGGCTCCCCATCCCCATAAGCCCTACTTAATTTGTTTTTAAACTTTTGTTTTGTGTTGGGGTATAGCTGATTAACAATGTTGTGATAGTTTCAGGCAAAGGGACTCAGCCATACATATACATACATCCCTTCTCCCCCAAACTCCCCTCCCATTAGGCCGCCACATGACAGAGCAGAGTTCCCTGTGCTGTATAATAAGACCTTGTTCGTTATCCATTTTAAATGATACAAATGAGCTTATTTATAAAACAGAAACAGACTCACAGACTTAGAGATCTGACCAATGGTTACCAGGGGGGATGAATGGGGGGAAGGGATAGTTACGGAGTTTGGGATCCATATAAACCCCACATTTGAGAACCACTGTCTCAGGACTGCGTCAGGGAGAAGGGACCCAGTTCTCCTCCCCGTGGTGTGCCAGGGGCCCCAAGACGCCCTTTGCCTTTCTCAGCTGGCATCCTGCAGGGGGATGGCAGTTCTGACCCCTGATCCCCTCCCAGAAGTGGAACTTTCAGCTCTAGCCAGAAGGGAGCTGCTGCTGCTGCTGCTGCTAAGTCACTTCGGTCATGTCTGACTCTGTGCGACCCCCTAGACGGCAGCCCACCAGGCTCCACCGTCCCTGGGATTCTTCAGACAGGAACACTGGAGTGGGTTGCCATTTCCTTCTCCAATGCATGAAAGTGAACAGTGAAAGTGAAGTCGCTCAGTCGTGTCCGACTCTTCGTGACCCCATGGACTGCAGCCTACCAGGCTCCTCCGTCCATGGAATTTTCCAGGCAAGAGTACTGGAGTGGGGTGCCATTGCCTTCTCCGAGCCAGAAGGGAGCACAGTTTGTCAAACCTTTCCCCTCAGGATGCAGCTGAGAAACTGGCCATGGGGGACCTGTGGAAGGTAGTGGAGGGGAGGGAGGGGGCGTTCTCTTTCATTTGCTTGTGGACAGATTGCGGGAACTCTGAGCTGTGGAAACAGGCCTGGGCATCTCAGTGGCCCTCCAGGGAGTGGACATGGTGGTGGCGAGGATGAGGGGAGACCCAGGATGCCCAGGGTGTGGTGGGGAGAGCCAGGGAGATGGATGAAGATGGCGATGGGAAAGACAGCAAAACAGAACATTGGCAGGAGCACTCCGAATGGGAGGGGCCCAGAGGTCGCTCTGGGCTGGATGGGGGCTTCCTGTTGGGGGCTGGGGATTAGGTGAGACTGTGCATGGCCTCCTGACTCTGGGCTGAGCCACGGAGGGCACTTGTCTGTGTTGCCCGCATGACCTGCTGCCCCCTGACTGTGTGCACATCGTACACGCAGGCCCTGATGTAGCAGGGCTGGGCTACAGCTGCCCTCACAAGGCGAGGGTGGGGCAGGGGGAGGGAGGAAGGGGGATGGAGGAGGGTGGCTCAGATGACCTTGCTTAGCTCAAGGGGAGAGGGCCCCAGAGGCGCCCAGGCACAGGAGGGCGCAGGAAAGGAATCAGCACTCCCTGACCACCTGCTGGAACCAGCCAGGGCAGACACACAGCACACGGGTGGCCTCATGTCTTGGTCCCCTGGGCAGTCCTGTTTTACTGTCCGAGCTTTATGATTAATAGCACCCTGTCCTGCCTGATGGGGGCAGCATGGTGATGGTGTAGGTGCCCCACTCAGGGCTCAGACTGCGGTCACTGAGTCGGGGAGGCTTGCCCTGGGGGTGCAGAGGGTGAGGTGGCTGGCCTCTAGGGCTCCCCTGGCTCTCCTAGGGTGGGCCAACGCAGGCTCCAGCCTCCTTGCTCAGCAAGGGGCCAAGAGCTGCCCAGGACGGCATGGAGGGCACCACCTAGTGTCCAGGCAGGAAAAGTCAAGAGTCGCACCTGCTGGAGACCAGGGTGGTGGAGGGCGGGTGAGAAACGCCTCACTTCTCCAGGCCAGAGCCCAGACCCCAGCTCTCCTGCTGCTCCTAATGCCAGTGAGACACTCTCTCCTGCTCACTGACCCGTTCTTGGGTGACCTGTCCTTGGCACTGGCCCATCCATGCCCCCAGCCTCAACACAGCACTTACTTTGGAGGCTCCCCACAAGGTTCCTGGAAAGGACTGGAGCAGGACTGGCCTTGGGTGTCCGTAATGAGAGACCAAGAGGTGCGCCCCCCATGAGCCAGCACAGAAAGGAGATTCCCCCTTGGAACAGGCTCTCCCAGATTGCAAGGGGCTCTCTGAGACTGGAAGGCATTTTCCGTGTGCTCTTAGAGGGGCCTTCCTTCCTCTGCCTGGAATGGCTAGGAAAATCAGCTTCCTGCTAGACAACCAAAGTTTAGAGGGCGGTAGAGAGATCTCAGGACCAAGAGCCAAAAGCAGGAGGCCCGCCCCTGCCCTCCAGTAGCTGTGTGTCCTCAGGCAAGTGGCCCGCCCTCTCTGGGTGGCATTTGAACTCTAGGCACGCTCTGGCCTTAACAGTCTTTGGTTCTGACATATGGCCCCAAGGAGAGTTTTGGAGTTCTGTCAGCCTGGCAGGGCTGGGGCCACATCCATGGGTTCCTGGGGCTGGGCGTGGGTGCCTGGCTGGGAGTTGTGCCACATGACTCGGGAGAACCTAACTGTGGGGTGCCTTGGAGCACCTGAGACCAGTTCAGGGTACAGTGGTCCCTGGATCCTGGGTAGAGGAAGTGCAGTGGCTTCAAGAGGCCACAGACAGTTACTCTGTGAGAAAAAAGGAAAAATTAAAAAAAAAACAAAACAATAACCCCAATCAGTAGCTGCTAGCATGAAGCCAGGGCTGCTGTGAGGAACAAAGGATTGCAGAGATGACTGGAGAACATCAGGCCCTTCTCCATGGAAACTGCCGCGGGAGGGGCTCAGCATCCATCCCGTTCAGGAGGGGGTTTCCATGGCAACATTGGCCTGGCTGGGCTGAACCACTGTGACGCGGGCACCTGATAGCTCTAATTGCAGACTCCTGTGCCTGGTGCGGCAGGAGCGTCAGTGGAGGGAGATGACGCAAAAGGGCTTGGGGGAGGAGAGACAGCAACACATGCTACCTGCAGTCTCTGTGCCCCTGGAGCCCTGAGATAAAGGCCCTGGACTTCTGATGCACCTAGGGAGGGTCCTGGAGGCCTGGGGGAACATCAGTGTGTGTGTGTGTGTGTGTGTATGTGTGTGTGTGTTAGGTGAACAGGTGGACACAGCAGAGGGGAAACGGGAGCAACCTGTGGACAGGCGGAGGGACACTCCAGGAAGAGACAGCAAGATAGCCCTAGCCTTAGCATCCCTGTGAAGTGGGTGCCTAGACACCCTCAAATTTTAGAGCTGGGTGAGGACACTGAGCCACTGACCTCATATTTACAGACGGGGAAGCATCCCCAGGCCTACGTCTTGCTGCAGAGCCCTCCACAAGCTTGGCAGAGCCTGGCTAGAATGGTGCTCCTGACAGGTGGAAGTGGGCTTCTTCCTGGTGAAGGGGTGAGGGCGAGGGGAACCCTGCTAGCTGATGGGGGGGCTGTGATGGGAATGGGGAAGGGGGACAGTGGGGAAGATGCTGTCTCCTGCAGGAGAACCCAGGAGGGCCAGTTCCTGCTGCTGGACCGGGCAGGGGGGAGGAAGTGGCTGCAGACCCACTGGGGCCTCTGCAAGAGGCCTCCCCAGGCCACCAAATCGGGCTCCAAAGCGCCTGGCTGGGTGGCATCTGCCCATTTCCCAAATCAAATTGAGTCTGAGCTGCTTTTGTTTCTGGGTAGCTGGAAGCAGCGAGAGCTTCTGCAGAAGTAGGCTGGCTGCTCCCTCCTGACAGTAAAGAATCTGCCTGCAATGCAGGAGACCAGGCACCCGGGCCATCATTCCTTTCCTGTTCCCGTGCCGCCCTCTCGTGGCGAGCTGCTGAACTGACCTTCTCCGAGATATAGTTCAGGGATCCGCAGGCCCGCGCTTGGATGTTGGAAGGAGAGGGCCAGGCTAGCCAAGGGCCCCTGACCAGTGCCCACAGGTCCCAGGGCCTTGGGATGTGTAGTCAGCTCACAGGCCGAGCGCAGGGGTAAAAACCTTCGCTTCCTTGGGCTCCAGGGAGACTCAGAGCATCCTGAGGACCAGATCCCAAGGCTGTGGACTTGGGCCTTGAGGCCACCCTGCTCAGCAGGACACTGAGGCCCGGAAAGCAGGTTTCAGAGTCAGGCTCAGGGAGGCAGCACCCCAACTCCCAGCTCTGACCTCCCCACACCCCAGTCCCAGGGCTCCCTCTTGGCTTCTCTGAATTGCAGGCTTAAGCCCCGTGGGGGCGGCGGGGGGGCAGCTGCTGGGCTGAGCTGACCTATCTCTCCAGAGGGACAGGATCACACTGAGCCACACCAAGGGCAAATTGAGTCAGAATCTTGCAGAGTCTTAGAGCGACCGTGGGGATGGGGGGGCCCATGGCGGGGTGCCCATGAATGTGGGCGGAAGAGGTAGGCACTTGTGGAGCTATTCATTGAGTCCTGACAACACCCCAGTGAGGAAGACGGGAAAGCAAGCTACCTTGGCTGAAGTCACCACCGGCCAGCCAACAGGGGACAGGATTTGAATTTGGATTGTGCGCTCCCAGCCCTGTGCTCCTCACCACATAGGGGAGCCACCTCTGGACACCTGAGCTTTGAAGCGCCTGTTGCCTGTGGACCCAGAGCTGCTCTGATACCTGCTGTATCTCTGGGAAGCTCCTGTCCCAAGGTGGGGTCACTACCTGGGCTGACGTAGCATCTGAGAGCCGGGGACATTCGTGCACAGTGAGCAGCCTCTGCCACGGCCACGGCCACGGCAGGAGGACACGGAGAGGAGCCTGGGCCTTTAGCTGCGAGGTCCACAGAGTAATAACCAATAACATGATAATGAACTACTGATTACTTGCTGCGGACCAAAGACTTTACCAAGCCCTTCTGGCACCTCGCCTCACCCCGAGGCAGGCACTGTTATCACCTCCACCTGATAGGTGAGGAAACCGAGTCACAGGGAGGGAAAGTCACAGCAGAGCCAGGATTGACACCCAGAAGTGGACCCTTGAGATGTGTCCTTCACTCTGGGCATCACTGGCCCCTCCACCAGGGCCTGGGGGAGCCTCAGAAGCAGAGATGGGCTCTCAGGAGAGTTTCATTTCTCAGGAACCCCGTTAGCTCTGTCCCAGTGTGAGCATCAACCAGGGAGCCCCTACCAGTGCCTGGGTCTGTTTAGCCAGCATCCCTGCCCTGCCTGTGCTGGAAGATATTTTTTGGGGTGTGTATCACTGCCTTTTGGTACCCTTTGAGCTTCAGGGTCTTTTAGGATCGCCCTTCCTTTGGTGTCCTGGTAGCAGTCCCTGCCCCGCAACTAAGCAACGTGTCAGTGGAGCCAAGGGAGCTGTGGGCAGCCGCCTGCAGCCTGGGGAGAAAGTGCCGATCTGGGCCCCAAGGTGCTGCTCCCCAAGCACCTGGCAGGTGGCCTGGGACGGGGCAGGGGCATGGCCTAGTGGGCAGCAGGGGGTTAGGGAAGGCTCGGGCCATTCTGTCCCTTTCCTATGCCATTCTACTTCACAGGAACAGCAAAGGTTCCTTCCTTCACTACCTGCACCAACCTGGAAGACCTGGGTTTCCTGTGGTCCTGGGCTTTGGAGCAGTGATTCTCAACATCAGATCTCAGCCCCCCAGGAACCAAGGATAGACCCAAGGAGGGGGATGAGGCCATAGGCAGGAGAGCCTGGGTCTTGTAACATGCCTTTGATCTTGTTGAGGCTGGATATACCCCCAGATCTCACAGATGACTCTTCAGAAACTGTACCCGCCCTCACAATTTGATGGGAATTTGTTTTGTTTTGTGAAACAAATCAAAAGCAATGGATACAGATGGTCTGTGGTGGTGATGGTGGATTTTCAAATGGTTTTCCAGCAGCCCTAGGATGCTTTTTCCAAAAAAGCAAAGCAAAACATGGATGCAATCTTAACACATCAGCCAATGACAGTGGTGACAGCCAACACTGATCCTGGCCCAGCTGGGAGGGCCACCTGGCCTCGGAGGAGACTCCTGCTCCTGTGAGAACTGAGAACACTCCTTGAGAGAGGTGGGGGTATTTCTAGTGCCATGGGGACAGAGGTAGGGGACTTGGTCTGCACTGCCCAAAACTTCAAGGGGAGGGCAGCCACATACAGACAAGCATCTCTTGCTACATGCTGGCAGGTGGGCAGGTAGTGAGGCAGGTGGGGCAGGTGAAGCAGGTGGGGAGGTTGGCAGGTGAGGCAGGCATGACAGGTGAGGTAGGTGGGGAGGTAGGCAGGTGAAACAGGTGGGCAGGTGAGGCAAGTGGGCAGGTAGGGCAGGTGAGGGGTGGTGACGGCAGCAGCAGCTTACCTCCGGGTAAGACCACTCTGGGGAGTAGTCGGTCACCATGAACACCCGTCCGCTCTGCTGCAGCATCCCCAGGGTGCCCGAGGCCGAGGCGGCCGAGACCACCTCAGCGACGTGCATGTAGGCCATGGTGCCGGCCCCGCCCTCGGCGCTGCTCAGCTGCAGGCCCCCCTGCTGGGGGCTACAGCAAGGGATGCACATCTCAGCCTGGGTGAAGGGGGCGCGGGCCCCGTCCTCCGACTGCGAGAGCGCTGTGCCATCCCCCGACACCAGCTGGTGCCCGTAGATGGTGCCGCTGCCCCCCTCCACGGAGATGAAGTCATTGATCAGGTCGGAGAACTGGTTGCTGAAGGAGATGTCAAAGTGGTCCAGGCTGAGCTCCATGTTGGAGGCGTTGCCAAGGCCGGGCTGGGCCACGGGGTAGAGCCCCTGCACCACATTTCCCGGGAGGAGGGGGACGCCCCCGGCACTACGGATCACCCCGGTGGGCTCTGGCTGCAGGTAGTGCTCAGAGCTACAGGCCTGCAGCTCCCCGGACTTGATCAGGCCCTCACCCCCTTCAGCCACCTGTGAGGTCTCCATGGTGACCTCCCCTTCCGTCGCCATGGCCTGGAAATTGGCCTGAAACTGCATGAGGTGGAGGGAGGATGTGGACTCGATCCGCGTCTCCACGTGGCCGCTGCAGGAGCTGGTCTGTGACGAGGCCTCCGTTTTCACCGTGGGCATCACAAAGGCGCCCCCAGAGTCACTCAAGCTGCTGTGGGCGTTCTGCTCGATGGGGAGGGGCTTGCTGGCATCCTGCAGGAAGAAGCTCGGGGAAGGGGTCTGGTGGACGTGGGGGCTGTGGCCCGTCTGGCTGAAGCTGGACGTGTAGTCCTTGTTGGAGTCTATTGCACTGAAGTCCATTTGCTCCAGCGTGGTGCTGGGGCTCAGGCCGCCACCCGACGGCAGGAGGCTGGAGCCGGCGGTCAGGGTGAGGGAGCTGGACGCTGCAGCCGCCGCGGACGAGGAGTAGGCTTCTTTGGCCATCTGCTGCTCAAAGGAGGTGTCCTCGGTCTTGATCTCCTTGGTCAGGACGGTGGTGAAGCCGAAGCCCCTCTCCACAGGTGGCGAGTGCCGGACGTTGGTGCTGACCATCTCGGCTTTCAGGCCTCCGCCCCCATACGTCTGGCCCTGCTTTGGGTTATTGAGGAAACAATCGGGGTCAAAGTTCATGGTGGTTTCTGGAATCTTCCGGCCCCCGTCGAGGGTGGTGGAGAGGACGAGCTCTTCGGACACGTTGGTGGGCAGCATGGACAGGCTCTCCGAGCTGCCCGTGGTGGGGAAGGCGAACTTGTGGCCGTCGGAACTCACGGCCAGGACGAGGCCCTGAGAGGCGTCGGGCGAGAGGAGGTGGTGGTTGGGGCCGGCGGTGGGGGACATGGTGTACACGGCCTCGTTGGTGACCTCGGACATGAACACCGTGGCGCTCTGGGACAAACTCCCCATCACGGACGCCACTGCCATGCTGGACACGCCCGTGACCACGGGGCTGTCCACCATGTCCGGGTCGCTGTTGAGCCCGCTGCTGATGGACACGGGGGAGCTCTGGGTGGTGTCGGGGACCTCCACCTGGTTGGTGGAGGAGACCTCCGTGCTGTTCTGATGCAGCAGCACGGGCTTGGCCACCTTGCCGTTCCTCTTCTCTCGACTCGAACCCTTGCCGTGGTGGCTGTGCTCCTGTTTGCCCTCTGACACGTCATTGTGCTGCACCTCCGCGTGGCCCCCGTACCCCCCCGCCCGCGGCTCCACCTTCGGCGAGATGATGCGGTGTTTGGCACTGTTACACTTGTGGTGCACGCTGCTGCCCGCTCCTGCGGAGATTGCAAGCACAGCACACACGCACACACACACACACACGGGAACACATACATGCACACGCACCAGACAGTCAGAGCAAGGGCTGCAGGGGGCCCCGTCCCTGAGCGCTGGGGTCAGGCAGAGCCCAGCCTGGGAGTCCAGGCAGGCCCTTCGCCCCACCCTGTCCTCGAGGCTGGCATGGGACAGACCCTCAGGGTGTCGGGCCAACTTACCCCACCTGGGTTCTCACATGCCCTCTGTAACCATCTTCCCGACCTGGACTCTTTGTCCCAAATGGTCTTTTCAAATAGTAATTGAAGCACCCCAGTGCATGGGTGGTCGGGAAGGAGGGGCTGGGAAGAATGTCATCCTCTCGGAAAATCCTTCCCACCCTCGGAAGCATTCACTCACTGAACTGGGCCTTGCTGGCCAGAGGGGCTCAGTCTGGGATGCTGACCGGGGCCCTCCCCCGTCCCACTAAATGTTCCATGACTGCGCAGCAAGCCCCTCTGGGATTGAAAGCCAGAGGTTGATGGTGTGTGTGTGTTTGGCGGGGTAGGGTGGGGTGACTGGGAAGGAGGTGGAAAGCAATGAACTCTCCCTGGACTAGCTCTTAGGCCCCAGGACCAAAGAGGGTTCTAGACTTCACTCCAGAGGCAGAAAGGTTTTTGGGGCCACCACCGCCTGTTTAGCTAGCCTGAGCCTGTCCTTGGCTCTTTGTAGGGTGAGATCTCTCTAAGACCTGAGCAAGGACGGAGCCCTAGCTCTCAGTTGAGTGGCAGAAAAGAAAGAGCCTCGGGCTCTGAGCATTTCTGAGCAAGCTGCACTCAGGGCTCTACCTCCAGGCCTCCACTCCTGTGTAATTTTCATTCCATCTGATAAGGGTGACTCTGCTTTTGATGAAAGGGTGGATTCTCCCCTGATCTTATTCCAGCCTCACTAAGATTCCTAAATGCATGAAGAGTTCTCGAAGAAGCAGCATGACCCTCTAATGGAAATAGCTAATTAAGGCAGCTAGGGAGTGAAGAACTACATTTCAAAGAGCAAATACCATTATCAGAAGCACAGACACTCGAGATGGGGGTGCAGGACACTGTGTTCTTGGAGGAGGCAGAGGTGAAAGTGAGAGGCTTAGCTTGAGCGGTCCTACTCACTCAAGGCTGACTCCCTGGAAAAGCCTCTGTTGGCCCAGTGCCCCGGGGACCTGGGCTCCTGCCTCTGATGCCTGAGATCCTGGGGCCTGGAAGGCACCTGGGGCAGGTGGTTGTGCACGGTGGCCCGACCCCGCGCACTCCTGACTGTGCTGCTCACATTCCCAGAAGGAGGTGTTTATCTGGAGACTGTTCTCTCCTGCCCAAAGGGGGCTGCCCTGCCAACCTCGCCCCCAGTCCCACCAGCCCCACCAGCTTCATCAACCCCATCAGCCTCATCACCTCGTCAACCCCACCAGCCCCACCAGCCCCACCAGCCCCACCAGCCCCGCCAGCCTCACCAGCCCCACCAGCCTCACCAGCCTCACCAGCCTAGCCAGGCAGGATGAAGGAGGGTTGCCCTGCGTGCTGTGGCCTGCTCATGGCTGACCCCCTCCCCTCCCAGACGTCACACCTGCTACCTGGTAGCACCCCTTGCCCACATGCCCGCCGGTGGCCCGGCTCACCCAGGCTGCCGGTGCAGAGGCAGTTGTGAGTCCTTGGCGGCGGCTTGGTCTGGTGGCTGTCGAGGATCTGCTGCACCAGCTGCTCCACGGAGAAGCCCGAGCTGCTGTTCCCATTGCTGCACGTCCACTTGATGCCGTGGACTGTGGGGAGAGAGGCGGGTGAGGCGGGGGTGAGGTCAGAGGCCACCTGTGCCTGGGGGAGGTCCGGGGAGGGATGGGGCCTGAGCCCTCCCCGGAGCGCGGCCCACTTTCTGTTGGCAGGCTGACTCCAAGCACCACAAAGCGATGCCCGTAGGAGGGGAGAAGGGAGGGAGGAGAGGGGAGGGCCAGGCTGCCCCATCACAGCCCCTCCCCTGGGGAGCTCTGTGCCCCCCACCCCTGCCCCCTGCCCTATCTCGCATTCTTGCTTCCTGTGGTGCCTCGCGCGGGGGAGGGATGGCCCAGAGAGTTGCTTTGTTTTTTTGCAAAGCTCAAGTGCATCTGGTGGTTCTTCAAGGGGTCGTGGAGTGAGGGGACAGAGAGCAAGCGTGGGGAAGGAGAGGTCCAGGAGGCTGAGGGACCTCCCCAGAGTGCAGGCTGTGGAGACGTGGAGGAGAGATGTTGGCTGGGGGTCCAGCTCCCAGCAGGATGGACGGCCAACCCTGGCCGAAGGGGCACTCCAGCTTCCTGCTCTCACCAGACTTTTCAGCCTCAAGGGGCCGCAGATTGGGCTGGGGGAGAAGGGGCTGGACCGAAGGGCCCACACAGCCTGGACAGTGGGTGCCCACTGATGATGACCGGCCACATGGATGACCGCCCTGGAGTTTTAGCTCCGCCCTCCTCTACCCTGGACCGCTGCTGTCCCTGGTGTTGGAGTGGGGGCCCGGGATGGCTGAGGGTGGGCTCCCCACCTGCCTGGCAGGACGGGGCTGGAGGTCTAAACGAAACAACCTGCCTGGCTGAGTGTGTGGACTGACTGAGCTTCATGCCCGCTTGCCCTGCTGTCCTTTCCCAGCTGGAGCAGACCCGGCCGAGAGGCGGCTGAGCCCGCTGGGCACATGGCAGTCCAGCTCTCTCTGGTGGCTCCGGGGGGCCTGGGCCCGGAGGCAGTGAATTCACAGCCCCAGGGTTGGGGCTGGTGCTGGGGGTTGCAGGAGGGACCCAGGTCCCTCTGAAGGGGTGATGGTGGGAGCTGGTAGTCTGGGAGGAGGAGCAGGGCATCAGGGCACAGGGTCAGAGTAGGGAGAGACCAGGGGCTTTGCCAGACAAGAACAGTTTCCCTTCTCCATTGGTTAAGCTGGTCTCACGTGAACTCCAGGCAAAGCACTGTCACAGCTTGCAAAGCCTTCCTTTGCTTTGTGAGGGGCATAAGGAAACACAGGGAAAGTCTACACAGCAGGTAACTTCCCTGGTGACACAGATGGTAAAAAATCTGCCCGCAATACGGGAGACCTGGGTTTGATCCCTGGGTCGGGAAGATCCCCTGGAGTAGAAAATGCAACCCACTCCAGTCTTCTTGCCTGGAGAATTCCCTGGACAGAGGAGCCTGGTGGGTTACAGTCCATGGGGTCACAAAGAGTCAGACACGACTAAGCGACTAACACAGAGCAGGTGGGAGCTGGATTGGATTCAGACCTGGATTGGACCCCAGGCTGTGGTCTTTACTTGCAGTGTGAATTTGGGCAAGTCACTAAACTTCTCTGAGCCTCAGTTTCCTCATCTGCAAAATGGGATTACAAGAGTAGCCACCTCACAGGGCTGCCTGGGGGAAACCCCAATCTCCTGCTTGGCATTCTGTGTGGTCCCCACCAAGAGTAGCTGTTGTCATCAGCGTTAACGGTGATGCAGTGGTGGCAACACACAACACAGGATGCTGGCCCTGCCCTGCGGGTCGGCTGATGCTAGGGGAACAGGCCGGGACATCCACAGGTCGCTCAGCCTTGGAACGGGCAGGGAGAACTCCATGGTGCCGTCCATCTCACTGCTGCTCGTCAGCGCCTTCAGGTAGAACTTGAGTGGTTTTTCAAAGAAATCCCGTGTGTGAGTGTTGTGATCCGCCGGGACTCCCTCGGGACCAGCGCTTTTTCCCTGTGTGCACCTGTCCCGGGTGTTTGTCCAGCATCCTTGTCCACTCCATTCTGATGAGCCTCTGGCTCCTCTGCTCCTGCACCTTCAACAGCACTGGGGCCATGGCCCTGTGCCGGGCGGGTCCTGAATTGTGATGGGTCATCCAGACAGGGTGCTGGCTGCGTGGCTTCTGCTCCAAGCTAGCTCAGCTGCCTGGGTTTGAAGCCATGGGTGCCTGTTCAGAACCCTTTGTGATGGTGATGTTCAGGGGTCGGGGATTTACAGCGCACCTTTCCGCAGGTGGATGGTATCTCTCCTGGGGATCCCCTGGGAAATTCTCCAGCAGCCCAGGAGGTTCGAGCTCCTGCTGACTCAGGCCCTCCTGCCTGGCTGCTGGAAGGCACAGCCCAGGCTGGGGGTTTGCAAACCCCATCATAGTCTTGGAGTGCTTTTCTCAAATAACCTCTGCCTGGAAATCCACTATGGAAAATGGATCATAGTGGAAGGGGCCTGGCTCAGGTGGGAATTGAGGTCAGGGCCTGACACCCATGTCCAGGATCTCCTTTGACTCAGGACCTTTTCCAGAATCCTCAGTTTATAGATGAGAAAACAGAAGCTGGGGGGTAGGGTGGGGGCCAGAGGGCAGGACTCAGGACCCCTTCCCTTGAACCGTTGTACACACAGATGGCCTTTCAGCTGTCCGTTCCCTGCCCCAGCGTGGGCGTTCTAGAGGGGGTGCCCAGGCTTGTTTCTAAAGCCCTGTAGGAGTTCCTCCCTTGCAGTCAGGACGACAGTCACAGAGCTCTGTCCTAGACCCAGAGCCTGCAGGTTCTGCAAGCGTGGGACCAGAAACATCTCCAGAGCTCATTGCGGTGTGTCTCCCTTTGGGGGCGCTTGGAGCAGGTGCTCATTGCAAAGCCAGACCAGCTGTTCTCAGGGAAAACCTTCCATGAGTCTGAACTTGAATCTCTGCGGAGATGAGCTGAGATCAGGCAACCCCCTCCTGGCATCTGGCCACTTGGCAATTCCCCACCCAAAGCTCTGAGGTCCTGGGGTTGGGCGGCTTTGCTAATCCCCAGATGGGCCGTCATCTTTGCTGGAATGTTCTGGCATTTCTGACCAGGACCCCCTGTGCTGACAACTGTCACTCAGACCAGTCTCCTCTGCTCCCCATGAGGGTGTGGCTCCCGAGTTCTCTCTGCCTCTTGCTTGTCTCCTTATGTTGTGAAGGTTATAAAATGAAAACCCAGTGAAGGGTGACAGATTGCAAGCAGAGAATTTCTGGATGCTTAATGCAAATTGCCTACTGTCTTAGCACATCCAATATGCAAATTGTCTCCCTCCCACTCCGGTGGGGGTGGGGAGAAAACCCCCCTCCTTGGAGGTGGTGAGCTGTTGGTACTGAATATCAAATACTATCAAGACGGCTTTTAACATGTCACGCTCCACTTCCCGACACGTAATGAATCAGCGGGAAAGGAGATTTCTATGGGGAAAAGAGAGCTCTGCGGAAGAAAGGTTAATACACGTGCTCCGGCCCCTCCCCCTCCACCGCCCCTCCCCCTTCATAAAAGCAGCAGAAGGGAAACTGCATTGAAAGTACAGTTGGTGAAAGGTAAGGTCATGACCTGGGGTGGGAGGCACAGAAAGAGAAGAGGGAATTCCCCCTGCCCCCCAAGTCACCTCCTGGTGGCTCTGGGCCACCTTGTCCCGTCTGCTCTCTGGAGGGCTCAGGGGTCCTGATTCCCAGACCACAGTTGGCAGCCCTGCCTGGGGTGGAGGAGGAGGCTGAGTGTTTCCTGCCGAATTCCAGGCAGAGGGGGGCCTCTATAGACCCTCATACACGAGGAGGCCTGGGTGATACTCCCTGGATGCTCAGGTGATGTGCCCAGGAAGGCTAGGGTGGAGAGGTACCAGAGATGGGGAAGGTGGGTGTGGGTGATTCCTCACAGGTCTGCACAGGACAGAAAGTGGCCAGAGGGCCACGCTGGCCAGCAGAAAGTGGGGCGCGGCACGGCACTCCTGCAGCTCTGCCCACAGTCTTGCTGCTGCCCAGGGAACCCCACACTGGCTCTGCCGGGCGGCCTACAGCAGGCCCGGTGGGAGGACTGGTCTGTGAACTGACAGCACTGACCTGGCCTTTCGACAAGGCTCACCCTAACGACCTCCTGCAGCCAGGCAGCTGTGGGAACACTAATCTGAATAATCAAAATGAAATCAATGACAACAGCATGGCGCCAGGCTCTGGAGGGTATCTTCTGATGAGCAATTCACCCGAGAGGTGGCCAACTGGCAGGAAGAGTGTAATTGAGATCTGGAGGCAGGGCTGGGGAAGATGCGGGGGTTATGCCCCGCCCCCCAACCCCGCTCCTGCCAGGGACTGGCTAATAGACAAGGGTTATGTCTGCTCCTTTCCAATTTTGGGGGGGTGGTGGTGGAGAGCTTTGGCCAGGCAGGCTTAACTTGACCCCACACTGAGCTGTCTGTCACCCTGTTGTGGACAGAAATGTGTATCCCCAAATTCTTAATTTTGAAACCATGACCTCCAATTTGAGTATATTTGGAGATAGGGCCTTTCAGGAGTTAATTAAGGTTAAATGAGGTCCCGAGGGTGGATCCTAGTCCAATGGGACTGGTGTCCTTATAAGAAGAGGAAGAGACATTGGGAGTGGGCACACAGAAGTCATGTGAGGACACAGTGAGAAGGCGGCCTTCTGTCAGCTGAGGGGAGGGGTCTCACTGGAGACCAGCCCTGCCCACACCTTGCCCTTGGACTTCTAGCCTCCAGAATGTGAGAAATAAATTTCTATGGCTCAAGCTGCCCAGGCTGTGGCGCTCTGTTATGGCAGATGACCAATTAATACATTAATAGTTTCCATCAGGGCTTGGGCTTCCCAGGTGGCTTGGTGGTAGAGAAGCCGCCTGCCAATACAGAAGCTGCAGGAGATGCAGCTTTCATCCCCTGGGTTGGGAAGATCCCCTGGAGGAGGAAATGGCAACCCACTCCAGTATTCTTGCCTGGGAAATCCCATGGACAGAGAAGCCCGGAAGGGCACAGTCCATGGGGTGGCAAAGAGTCGGACACAACCGATCGACTGTGCATGCCCGTATGCCATCAGGGCTCAGGCCTCCCTCTCCCCAGTCTCCCTGGCTAGAGCTCTACGAGCCAGGAGAGATCCACCCTGCCCTTTCTGCTGCACACATAGGGTGTATACATTTGAGGGGCCCTGAGATCTTTTTGGAACGCCTCCCTTTGAGACCGAGCAGGACCCTGTGGGGCTCCTGGGTTCCCCTCTGTTCCCCGCTCCTTGTTTGTAAGGGAGCAGACTCCAGTCTCCATGACCTTCCATGAGTCCCAAAGGGCAGATTCAAACAGTTGCTAATCAAGGGAGGAACAGCCAAGGAATCACCTGAGACCAGAGGAGAGAAATCAGAGGAATTCATCAAGAAGATCACCCGAGAGCAGACTGGAGGGCCCACACAGACCCTGCGCACAGCCTGTTCTTGTCAGCAACCCCACCCTTGAATCAATGCTATAAGACTCCTCACCAGATCCTCCTGGGTGAGGATACACAGCTTTACAGGACAGGAGCCCACTGTGCCCCCTTTGCCTGGCAAAGCAAAAAAGCTATTCTTTTTTACTTTACACAAAACTGTCTCTGAGATTGGATTTGGCACTGGCACCCAGAGGCTGAGCTTTTGACCTCACTTTTGCTGCAGACTTTTTTTTTTTTTTCCACTTTCTAAAAATTTACTGATTTTTAATTGGAGGATAGATGGTTAGATAGCCTCACCAACTAAATGGATATGAATTTGAACAAACTCCGGGAGATAGTGAAGGACAGGGAAGCCTGCCATGCTGCAGTCCATGGGGTCACAAAGAGTCGGACAAGACTTAGTGACTGAACAACAACAAAATTGCTTTACAATACTGTGGTAGTTTCTGCCATACATCACCATGAATCGGTCATTCCATCCATCTAGGTTGTCACAGAGCACTGGGTTTGAGCTCCCTGAGTCATATAGGAAATTCCCACCAGCTATCTATTTTACACATGGTAGTGTATGTTTCAATGCTACCCTCTCAATTCTTCCCACCCTCTTCTTCTCCCCCTGTGTCCACAAGTCTGTTCTATGTCTCCACTGCTGCCTTGCAAATAGGTTCATCAGTATCATCTTTCTAGATTCTATATATATCCATTAATATACATTATATGTTTTTCTTTTTCTGACTTCCTTTACTCTGTAGCTCTAGGTTTATCCACCTCACTGGAACTGACTCCAATGCATTCTTTTTTATGACTAATATTCTATTGTATATATGTACCACAGCTTCTTTATCCAATCATCTGTCCATGAACATCTAAATCTTACTCTTCCATCCAGCACATGCCAACTCAAGTGTCACCTCCCCCTGAAGGCCCTCCTGGTTACTCCAGCTCTAGTCCCCACTACAGCCAGAGTCTGAGTCATGGGGACAGGATGTTGTTGAAGGGACCTGCTCTATTCCCCATGCTTTGAATGATTCCTGGCACATAGAAGATGCTCAGTGAACATCAGTTCAGTCAGTCACTCAGTTGTGTCCGACTCTTTGTGACTCCATGGACTGCAGGACGCCAGGTTTCCCCGTCCATCACCAGCTCCTGGAGCCTGCTCAAACTCATGTCCATCGAGTTGGTAATGCCATCTAGCCATTTCATCCTCTGTTGTTCCCTTCTCCTCTTGCTTTCAATCTTTTCAGCATCAGGGTCTTTTCCAATGAGTTAGTTCTTCGAATCAGGTGGCCAAAGTATTGGAGTTTCAGCTTCAGCATCAGTCCTTCCAATGAATATTCAGGACTGATTTCCTGTAGGATTAACTGGTTTGATCTGCTTGCTGTCCAAGGGACTCTCAACAATCTTCTCCAGCACCACAGTTCAAATGCATCAATTCTTCAGCGCTCAGCCTTCTTTATGGTCCAGCTCTCACATCTGTACAGGACTACTTGGAAAAAACCACAGCTTTGACTATACTGATCTTTGTTGATGAGTTTCAGGGAAATTTCTATGAAAGACAGGGAGCCCGAACTCTTTCTGGAAAATGTGGGATTTATGGGGGCAGGATTTGTCTCCTTGCTTGGATTTCTAGTCACTGGGGGTGGGGTGGGGTGGAGAAGGGATCCCTGGAGTCACAGGAGGGGGTGGCGGATAGGGGTAAGGGTCCAGGGGTAGCCGTCTTGGTTGTCTGCAGAAGTCTCAAACATTTCTTCTCACTGTGGGGACCCTGGGCAGTGGTGGAAATGTCCTGAAGGGCCAGGAAAGCCTGTGAGCTCAGTGCCCAGCCAGTTGTACACAAAGGAAGGGCTGGGATTCAGGAACGTCCAGAACCTGTGGGATGCAGGTCGGCAGGACCACGCTGGCCAGGGGGTCGTGGGCCCCAGTGGCTGCAGCTCTTTTCCTCACATGTATGTGATCTTGGGCAGATCTTTGATTCCTCTTGGCCTCAGTTTTATTGTCTGTAAAGTCAGTGCCTTTCATGGGTTCACCTGATGACACGTCTCTGTTCCCCACGAGACTTGAAGACAAAAACAGGCCCCCACACCCCACATTCTGATTGGGTGGCATCCACAGGAGGTCTGAGCAGGACCGGGTTGATGGCCCTGAGTGAGGTGACCGTTTCTGCTCTGAAATGTCATGCCCGGAACACCTTGGAAAAGAATTAGAGAAGTACTCTGGAAGTCCCCTCACCCCACAGTGGCACTCGGACCCGGGGAGAGCAGCTGCCTGCCCACCTTTGCTCTGTGGGGCAGTAACTTCTGGAAGGATAACTGGAGCTTGGGTCGCCACGGCAACAGCAAAGATGGCACCTGCTGGGATGGATATTTGGCCTTCTTTACATAGGAGGAGATTGCTTGGTGCTATGGTGAGCAGGTGACAAGTGGCATGTTGATGACAAAGAAAATTCTCTCACCTCTTGATAGAGGCTCATGAGGAGGACCTTTCTCCTGGCCGCCATCAACCTGGGCTCATTCAATTCCCGCCCAGGGGCTCAACTCTCTATAAAGACCCCCAGAGGCGACCATTTAACTGCTGTCCTAACAGGTCACCTTGGAGACCAAAATGGGCACTGTGATAATTTGTCTGGACAATGGTGTCCCCTGGAGGCTCCCAGGCAACCCAGAAAAGTGGTCATCCCACAGAAGAACCACGTGACAGAGGTGGGTGGGAGAGGGGCCCCCACGTGTCTCTCAGGGCTTGAATGAGCCCGTTCAGATGCCTCCCAGTTGTTGACACTAGAAGGCTGTCTCTATGGCAACAAGGTCAATGGGAAATGGCAGCCGCGTTGGTTTAATTTTCACTGTACTCTTGTTGACAGGAATAAAGGCCCAGCTTCTGATTTCTTGGTTCAACTGGATAAAATTTTCATTAGATTTAACTGCTCGTATCCAGACACCCACATACGATTCAATTTGCCCATCTCACCCTCAATTCTCATTCTCCTATGGGTCCTGAGGACATTTTCAGAAATCTCATCTTGAGAGGTGTGGAGGCTGAGCAGGGCAGGGACTGGATGGCATATGTGTGTGGGGACACATGGGCTGTGTCCCAAGTGAGTTTGTAATTCCTGGTTCTGAATGTTTGGGGACATGGGGCACAAGATCCGCCCCCCCAAGCTTTTACCACTTTCTACCAGGAGGCATAGGCTGTGTTCTGACAGTGAACAAGTCCAGAGAAAGGCAGAGGGTCTGGGGACTTTTTCCAGGTGGGAGGGACCTTGGGTGGGGGGTAGGGAGCTGGTTTGGGTTGCTCAGGCATCACAGCAGGAGATTCAGGCCACGGTGGGGAATGGGGCTTCCTCTATATCTGCACTTGACCTCACAGGCAATCTCCTAGGGGCTCTGCAACATTAAAAAGTGGCCTTGGCTGAGTGTTTCTGCGCTGGCTCCGCTAACTGGGCCAAGGATATGCATCGTGGAGCAATTCAAGGCTCAGAGAATCTCCTGACTTGCTAAGTGGCATTGTTGCCGAGACAGGGAATTCTTTGTGCTATAGTGACAGCGTGAACGCCCTTGAGGTTCTCTGATTGTCTAGTGATATCCAATGGAAACCCTATTTGGCAAGGGGAGAGGAAGCTTGAGATTTTCTTCTTCACCAGGGAACCATGTGGGCCCTGAATCTTCTTTTCTTTTGGGCTCAACTGCACCATCTTGTCCCAGGCTCTGCCCAGGGGCAGAGGTGGTGGGAGGGACTGGCCGTCCACCAGCCCCTCCAGGCCACTAGCAGTGGGGGCAAGGACCAGGTGGCGTTCTGTATGGTTTCCATCTTTCTTTTGGGAGACCCTGGGCTCAGACGCCTCCTCCGTGTGCCCAGACATGGTGCCTGCAGGGAGGCAGGCACCCTAGAAAAGGGGTAGCTGCCCCTGGCTCTTAACAATGTGGGCCAGAACCTTCAATCTTCAAAGAGAAGCTGCAAATCTGGGGACTAAAATGCTGGCAACAAATTCTAAGTTGAACAAAATCACCCCCCACCTAGAGCAGGGCTGTGTCAGTTCTAGAAGGCAGTCAGGCACCCCCCAACACCACCACAGAGAGGCCCCCATCAAAGCTTATGGAATCAGTGGGTGGCGGATTTGGAATTGGGGGAATTCTGTAGAAGCAGGGGGTGCATGGCGCCCAAGTGGCCTTGGAAGGCAAGTAGCCAGGGAGAGACAGGAAATCAAAAGAGCCATTTCTCTTAGTGCTCCGGGTTGGGGGCGAAATCAGCTAAATAAAATTTAGCCTGAGGGAGAAAGGCATATTTGCAAAACCACCTGGATCCTCCCAGCAGAGCAGAAGAAGAAAGTAAGCCCGTTTTAAAATCAGCCTATCCTATTAAGTGAAGTAAGCCAGACAACGAAAGACAAATATCATATGGCATAGCTTATCTGTGGAATCTTAAAAAGAAAAGATACAAATGAACTTATTTACAAAACAGAGATTCACAGACACAGAAAACAAACTTATGGTTACCAGTTGTTCTTTAGTTGTTAAGTTGTACCCGACTCTTTTGCAACCCCATGGACTGTAGCCCACCAGGCTGCTCTGTCCATGGAATTTCCCAGGCAAGAATACCACGGGTTGCCATTTCCTTCTCCAGGGGATCTTCCCTACCCAGGGATCAAACTTGTGTCTCCTGCATTGGCAGGTGGATCCTTTCCACTGAGCCACCTGGGAAGCCCATGGTTACCAAAGGGAAGGATAAATTAGGAGTTTGGGGATTAACATATACATACTGCTATGTGTAATAGCACAATTTACTCAGTATTTTGTAATAATCTGTAATGCAAAAGAATGAAATACACACACATATACATATTTATGTAACTATATCTATTGTTGTTCAGTCACTTAGCTGTGTCTTAGTCTTTGTGACCCCTCGGACAACAGCACACCAGGCTCCTCTGTCCTTCACTATCTCCTGGAGTTTGCTCAAATCCACTGAGTTGGTGATGATATCTATATATTTATTTGTGTGTGTGTGTTTAGTTTCTCAGTCATGTCTGACTCTTGGTGACCCCATGGACTGTAGTCTGCCAGGCTCATCCTCCCCTGGTTCTGCTGCACTGAACCATTCCCTCTGTGAACCTTTGAACCGCTCCCCCAGTAACTCTAAATCCAGCCAACACAGGCAGGGAGGGGGAAGAGCCTCTGGGTCTTGCAGGCTCTGTGCACGGATGAATGCCTCTGCACTTAGGACAGAGCCTAGGTCCTGGGCCCCGGGCCCCGCAAGGGGACACAGATGTGCTCCTCTTTATGGTATCCCAGGGTTTCTCATCAATAGGGACCTAGTAAAAGGACAAAGCAGGTCACTAAACAGTTAACTCTACTAGGGAATTATAAGAAGAGAAAAAAGTATGAGAGACCCCTGTAAGTTAATGATCACTCAAGAAAACAGGTTTGCTTACCCATAAGACCAAGCAGGGTTGCTTAGCAATAAAATTCATGCAGCAGAAGGAGGAAACTTGCCCCCCCAAACAATAAAACAATGGTGGCCTGAGATCCACATCCTGCCCAGTAAGCTCAGTAAGTTAATGACCCCTAGGATATGTTCTCTGCCCACATAAAAAACAATAATTTGTGGAAAGATGACATTTCACAGTAAAGACCCTCATTGTACTGAGACCTGAAATAATTTTTCCATAGTGTCATGCTGTCTGGCTTGATGGTGTGCGGACAAGAAAACTCTCCTGCCCAACCTGGAGGAGGAGCTTGATGTGTACTCAAAAACGAGGAAGAAGGTGGTCTTCATCGTCTCTCCCTCCCCACTTTTCCTTTGATTATAAAACTGCAGACCAGTAAGTTTTTAGGGTAGCTCCCTCTTGCCTGCCTGCTTGTAAGCCTCATGAGAGTTCTATTCTAATAAGTCACTTCTTATCTATCACTTTGCCTCTCACTGAATTCTTTCTGTGCTGAGACATAAAGGATTGGAGCTCTTTGGAGCCCCCTGAAACACCATCTAACAGTTTCAGAATGACTTCAAGTTCATAAGTGTTTGGCAAGACCCCATTATGTTCTTGGTCATAACATCTAATTTTCAACTCAAGGAAACTCCTTATGTAGGTACCATGTCTTAACCTAGAGTCTGGAAAGACATCACGGGGTCCTAAAATAGCCAGAAATGATACACCATGTTCTTTGTGCAAGTTTGAGAGCAGCATTCCCTGGAGCCTCCCTTCTACCTGAATCTGAGAAACAGTTGATGCTCAAGGAGGCCTGTGGCTCCACCAAGGGGCCGACCCTGATCTCCATGGCAGAGCTCCTTGGCTGGCCTCTTACCAGAAACTGTGTTAGACTGGAATCTTGCAAGAAGCAGGAGAATCTTGCTCCTTAGAAAATAAATGTTCCCAGGGCCCAGTCCTGACCTGAGGAATTAGAATGTCTTGGGGGCAGGGGTGGGGGTGGGGTACAGGAGTCAGCCTTCCAGCAACCTGCCCCAGAGGTTCTGATGGGGACCACTGTTCCTAGCACTGAGACAATGTCTGTGCCCAAGCTCTATGGGCCACAGAAGACTGGCAGGGATAGGGTGGTGGGGTTGGGGGTTGAGAGGGAGGGAAGTATAGCTCCCCTGAGCCCCATTGTTCCAGCCTCACCCCAACCCACAGAGCAGGTCCCCGACACCGGGTCCACGGCACGGGTGCATCATGGCCCCTGCCTGCCCCAGGCTGGGGAGCAGGGCTCCTCCAGAGAGCTTGCATCCGAGCTGCTGTGCTGCTGCAGGCCACCAGGTGGCGCTAGTCGACCAAGAACCGGTTTGCTGTGGGGGCCCAGAAATGAAAGCCTTTGTTGATTTTACTTCCTGATGTTCTATAATCACCAGGATTACAATCTAAGCAAAAAAGCAAAACAAATAAACACCACCCCTCTTACTGGGTCTTTGGTCTTTGTCTGGAAAATGATGAGAAAACAACAGACGCCTTGACTGTACAACCCGAGGGTTGGTGTTACAGCAGTGAGGTCTCCCTGGGCAGAGGGAGGAAAGGGTGGGGGCTCTGAAGACCCAGGAAGTTCACTGTTGGTTTAACCTGCAGGACAAGGAGCTCCTGGTAGAGGCCCCTGAGGACTAGCTTCTGTTCTTTCCAGTCTCTGATGCAGCAGCCCCATCTCAGCACGGGGGTTCCTGTCTCCAACTGCCTACCTTTGCTGGGTCCTTGTGGCCTGCTGTCCTGGCCTCACCGCTGCACAGAGGCTAGGAATGCATGTGAGGGGCTGATACCCTGGCTCCTGGAGACCCCAACAGGCTGAAGGTGCCCAGGGACCAAAGGTGTTGGGAGTAATTGAGGATTGATTGTGGACAGCTAGGAGGGCTTATTTGATCTGCACACTCAACATGGCCTCCACCCTCAATGCCAACATGGCCTCCACCTCTCTCTACACACAACATGGCCTCCACTCCTCTCCACACTCAACATGGGCTCCAGCCACTATCAAAATGGTCTTCCATCACCTAATACTTGACATGGCCTCTGCCCACTTACACTCAACATGACTTCCACTCCCTACACTGAATATGGATGGCCTCCACTCTCTCCACACTCAACATGGCCTCCATTCTCACTGCCAACATGGTCTCCACCCTCTCCACACTTAACGTGGTCTCTACCCTCTCCACACTCACCATGGCCTGCACCCTCACTATCAACATGGCCTCCACCCTCACTGCCAACATGGCCTCCACCCCTTTCCACACTCAACATGGGCTCCACCCACTATCAAAATGGTCTTCCATCACTTAATACTTGACATGGCCTCTGCCCACCTACACTCAACATGGCTTCCACTCCTTACACTGAATATGGGTGGCCTCCACCCTCTCCACACTTAACATGGCCTCCATTCTCACTGCCAACATGGTCTCCACTCTCACTACCAACACGGCCTCCACCCTCACTGCCAACATGGTCTCTACCCCTCTCCACACTCATCATGGCCTTCACCCTCACTGCTAACATGGCCTCCACCCTCACTGCCAACATGGCCTCCACCCCCCTCCACACTCACCATGGCCTCCAATCCTACTGTCAACATGGACTTTATCACTTCATTCTTGACATAACTTTCTCCCTCACACTCAACATGACTTCCTCAACGTGTCCTTCACTCCCTTATACTCAATGTTACTTCTGCCTCCTCTTCATTGAGCATGACCTTTACTACCTCATACTCAACAGGCCTCTATCCCCATCCTTAACATGGCCTCCTACCTTTATGCTCACATGACCACTGTCACCTCAGACTCTGCATGCTTTCTGTCACTTCATACTTAATGTGCCCTTAAAGCCTCAAGCGTGACATCACCTCAGTATCACACCCATGTGCGCTGTTTGTTTCCTCCTTTGTGCTGTCCCACCCAGCCTCCCTGCCTCCTGCCCATCCCACGTGTTCATCCATGCTGGGTGACAGGAAGCTTCCTGACTGTCCCTGCCCCAGGTTCTCTGAACGTCTGGGTACTTGAAGGCAGAACCGTCGACTCTGCTTCGGCCTCCTCAGCTGGTCCAACCTCTTGGATTTGCCTTCCTGATGGCAGGGCCTCGGCGTTTCCCCCGGGCAGCTTTCCCCCCAGGGTTGGGCTCAGGGCAGAGGTTCTAGAAGCCTGTTCTGGACTGGTGTTGGTGGTGCAGGAGTCCCTGAGGGACCATCAGCTGGTCTTACAGAAGGCTTAGCAGGGGTTGAGTGCTGAGCACTCACCCTTATCCTGGGTTTTCAGGAAAAGGGATAGGCTTCCTCCTCTGGATGCAGTACTGATGCCTACATTCTTTGCGTCCACGTTGTGGTTTGATGGCCATGGGGCTGCAGGGTAGAGGCCATGGCCCTTCCTGCCCTGAGGAGGACAGTGCTGCTCCGAGCTGGGGTGACCTGTGCAAGGTCCCTCGCTGTCAGGGGAGGAGCAGGGCAGGATCCACCTCCAGCCCCAGGTCTGTCCTTCTGCACATCCTCCCCTCACCCTCACTGCTGCCTCACCCACTTTCAGGGGGTGGAGGTGGGATGGTCATGTGCTCGCTCTGGCCCAGATGGTGCTGGTATCTCCCCCTGAGGGCTGGAGGTCTTTGTTTCCAGCCCTAGAGGCAAGGTGGTGGTGGTGGTGGTGATGGAAGGCTCGTGGAGAAAACCGTGTGGCTGGAAGGACTAGAAAACCAAGCACTGCCCCTGCTGCCTCACGAGCGTGTCCCTGAGTGTGTACCTGTGGGTGGTGAGGGCAGCTGTGTGTGCACCTGTGCACTCAGCAGTGTGTGGACATCTGCGTGGGTGCTCCTGTTTTGCCCACCCAGTGCTACTGAGACCTGGGAACCCCTGGGCAATGACAGAGGGGCTCCAGGAAGGCAGTGGGAGCACAGCCAAGCCCAGAGGTGGCTGGTGGGGCTTCCAGATGGCCTCTGGAGCCAGGCAGGCCTGTGGGAAGGCCGAAGGTTGCTGGGTAATGCAGGGCTACGTGGCCAGCTAGGGTGCTGCAAGAGGAGCCCTGAGTGGGGATAGCTGGGGGCAGGGCTGAGAACAAAGCTTAGAGCTCCTGCCTTTATCCCTCACTCTGGATGGAACAACCTTGCCACCTGCTAGCTGGGAAGCGACTGGCATGCCTATCCCCTCCCAGGCTGCCAAGGAATGGGGCAGGGCAGAATGCCATGGCGCTCAGAGGTGAGGGTCCACTCCAAGGGAAGCGGCTCCATCTGGCTTCCTGAGGCTGGAGGGTCTGGGCCAGCCAAGGATCACTGAGCAAGTTTCCTGCCAGGCTGGCGGGACTGAGGCGCAGGGCTCATCTGACCCGTCATTGTTCCCACTTAAGGTTGACCTAGAAGGAGCCGACCCCACCTGCCCAGCCCCGCTTGGATTATGGCAGTGTGGGGGCCAAAGCGGGTGCTCTCTCAGATCAGCTGCACTGCAACAGACCCTGGAGTCTGCAGGATGAGACCTGCTGACTTTTAGATCATGTTCACTTGAGTTCTAAAAACTCTAACCCTCAGACAGACAGAACCCAGGGCAGCCATCCTCAGGCCTTGAGTTGAGCTGAGCAAAGCCGTCCTCAGCTGAGGCCTTACAAGAGGCACCCTGGCTGTACTGAAGGACTCAGTACAGAACTGAGAACCTTATTCCCAGAGGAAGTGAGGATGTTAGTACTTAGAAAAGACTTCACTTCCCAGACTCCCTTGCCAATGAGGGGGTGACTCTACCACTGAATTCTAGCCAATGACATGTGAGTGGAAGCATTGTATGCCACTTCTGGTCCCTGTCTTTAAAGTTAAGAAAGTTGCTCTCCAACTTATCTTCTTCTTTTCCCACTGGTTGGAATGCAGTTATGATGGCAGGAACTGGAGCAGCTATCATGGAGCCACATGAAAGATGGCAATACCCTAGGAATGGCAGAGCAACCAGCTGGAAAAAGCCAGGGTGGCTGATCTGATTCCTGTCCCTGTGAGGCTGCCCTATCAACCCTGAATTGCTCTGTGAAAAAGAAATAAGATTTAAGCCACTGTTTCTTTTGTCTTCATCACAGAAGCAGGACCCATATTCTAAATACTGCTGTAGGGATTGGAAAAGACAGAAAGCATCCTTGGAAACGTACTGGGAATTCCTATCAGATATCTGAATATTTTCTCTCTCTCTCTCTGTTTTTTAAATCTGGAGGAGGCATCTTTCAGTTTGCAAACTGAAGGAAAGTCCCCGTGCGACAAAAGGTCATCACTGCAAGAGTCAATGTGGAGTTCTTGGAGTCAGTCTGGCACAGAAGCTGGGGTCTGTGAGATCCTCCCACCCATATTCAACAGGTGAGGCAGAGGCTGAGGAGCAGTTTCACTTCACCCCCGATAAGCACAACATTTTGATTAAACCACTGACAGCTCTGCTGTAGGGCAGGGAAATTTGGAAACATCAGGAAATCAAACTGTGAAGTCTTTGAAGGAATGTGATTTATGTGAAAATGTGATGAAGCTAATGTGTTTGGCTCCGGCGTTGGGTGGCATGCCGGATTCTGGAACCAAATCTGATGCCTTCCTGGCTCACAGCACACACCTCTGCTTTCCCCGAACACGGGGAGCTGGTGCCCTGTGTGTGTGCTCCAAGCCCGATCGGCATCTAAAGCTTTTATTGGAGCCATATTTCCTGGGCCGTGTTTCCAGGTTGTGCATGTGTAACCAGAGCCACACACACACGCAAGCACGCACGCACGCACGCACACAGATATATACCCCCTGAGTGACTGCACCGTGCTGCTCCCAACCCCGGACACCACAGAGCCAAGTGTGATTAGACTTATGGGGAGTTTGTTGTAGTTTAACCTGATTTCCAAGATGCACTGCAGACTTTTGAAAAGGCGTTCACAGTTCCCTCCAGTTAGGTATCAGAGTTGGACCGAGGTCTGGTTTCCAGCCCCTGGAGTTCATGGCTTAACCCCCTCCCCTGCTGTGGGGATATGCACTCCTATCGGGCTCCTGTGGGTGAGGGTGACTTTTCTGGGGAAGGGCCCCTTCTGAGGATGGGGGATGTTGTGAGGAGGTAGAGACAATGAGGAGAGAAGGAAGCAGCTCAAACAAGAGAATGGGGGAAGGAACTGGGGTGATGGAGTGACTTACAGGAAAGGGCCCTCTGTGTGTGTGTGAGATACACTGGGAGGGCCCAGGCTGGAGCCTCTGACCATGGTGACCACCTCGAAAGGTGTCTCTTTCCTTGGGAACAACCCCTTGGCTAATCTCTGGCTAACTCGGTCTCTGGAACCTCCCAGGACATGGGATGAAATAGTGGCCTCAACGCCTTGGACCTGGGTCTGCAGAAACCCAGGAGCCAAGCCCAGCCCCGCGGAGCTGGCTGGGTGATGCTGGACTTGGTAGAGAGAACACTGGACTCTTTCTCTCACTTTACAGAAAGGGAACTGGGGTGCAGTGAGGGTGGGTGATGGGCTTGAGGTCACACAGTGGAGCAGTCACGGAACCAGCACACCCCACTCCTGAATGCCCAGCTCTCACTCAACTAGCCTGACTGGGTGGCGCCAGTGCCCAAGGTTATCTGAGTCCTTGCTGCTGCCCAGCCAAGGCTCTGCCAAAGAGAAAGTGTGGGCAGCCCTGGGGAGGAAACCCAAGGCCAAGGGCAAGCCCTACACATTTAGACACCACTGAATGGAAGGGGTGGGTGGGCAGAGCTCAGAGTGGGACCCCTGGCACCATTACCTCACTCTCCACCCTGCCCGGCCTGGCTGTGGAGGGTGCCACTGGGCAGCTCTGGCTCCCAGGGCCTGGCCGCTGGGTTCTTTGTCAGGTCCCTCAGGTCCCTGTGGGCAGTGGATCAAGCTGCGTCCAGTCACACTCATTCAGCACCCCACAGATATTAGAGAGAGCCTTGCATGTGCCAGTACAGTGGGGGACCCCGAAGAACAGCAGACAGGAAGTACCCATGGGAATGAGCTGGGATGTCTCCCAAGTTTCCAGGTACTCTGCAGAGCTTTGCAGAGGCTCGTGTGGCCCCTTCCAGTTAACTGTGGGAGACTGGCTTCAGTCTGGTGTCTCCCTGAGAGGTCTCAGGAGGCTCAGGGTGGTGGGGCTGTGAGGTCCCACCTGGGTGGTCTGGGATGGTCAATGGAAGAGGCACTGTTTGGGCTGAGATGGAAGGAGGAGATAGGTGAGCAGGTGAGGGTAGAGGAGAGCCAGGCAGAGGAGGGTTGAGAGACCGCAGTTCCTATGGAGGGACCCTTGGCTGGGAGCCCAGGAGGGCGGGGGCAGCAGCTTGGGACCTGAGGGTGGACAAGCTGTGGGCACACCTAGGAGCTTGTGCTCCGTCCTGAGGGCACCAGATGGCTTTAACACGATGGGTCTGGTCTGAGTTACCGCTCAGGAGGGTTCCACGGGACATAACCCGAGCCTGGAAGACCCTGGGCTTCCTGGCTTTAGTTCCTGGTGGCAGCAGCAAGGGCAGGCTGGCCAGACCCTCACCTCGGGTCCAGGAGGAGAGCATGGGGCAACCTCAGTCTTGGGGTCGAGCCCCTGAGGGGGCTAGCCCATTGGCCTACTGGTGTCTACTTCCCTATATAGAGGCTTCCCTGGTAACTCAGATGGTAAAGAATCCACCTGCAATGCAGGAGACCAGGGTTTGACCCCTGGGTTGAGAAGATCCCCTGGAGAAGGGATGGCAACCCACTCCAGTAGTCTTGCCTGGAGAATTCCATGGACAGAGGAGCCTGGTGGGCTACAGTCCATGGGGGTCACAAAGAGTCGGACACGACTGAGCGACTAACACTTTCACACTTTCCCTGCATAGAATGCTGTCCTTCCTGACTCCACCCTCACCATTCTCTGTGGCTGGTGGGGGCAGGGGCCATCCTCATCTGAGTACTGAGGGCTTCTTTGGGTGAGCTGGTCACTGCAGGTGCCACCTGGCCGTGGCTCAGACACCCAGTGACCCAATACTGTCCCCAGGAAAGGACATTTCACCAGCTCTCTCTACATGCTTCTTCCCCACAGCTCCACTTCCAAGGGTGCACAGGTTCTCAGGACCCCCTTGACCAGCTCAGTTAGGTCCCGTATCATGACTGGTCTTTGCCCTGAGCCTCGAGAGATCAGTGTTCCAGAACCCAGGGCCCTGTGCGCTGGACAGCTGCCCTCGGGTCTGCTTTCCCTGAGCCCTGCCATGCGGGCAGCAGGAGAGGCCGCTGAGAGCCCCCAGCGGCTGCCCGTGGAAACGAGACACCGGCCGCGTCCCGGCTATCTGGACACACTTGGTGTTTTGCATTCACTGATCTGCACCTGACAGATGCTCCCGAAAGCATCACTCCGCTGACAAAATGAAATCCAGCTCAGCTCCCACCGTCTGTGTGTCACCGCGTCTGGGAGCAGGGCAGGCCCCGTGCCCAGGAGCAGATGGGCCGAAGCCAGAAGGCAGCCAGCCCGTCCTCAGCCCATGGGCCTCTCCCTCCCTGGACTGCCACCACGATCCTGTCTGCAGCCTCCAAGACAGCGGTCGGGGCACTCCCAGCTCTGTTCCTCGCTATAGGTTTTGGGCTCTGGAACCCCCTTTCTCATTTGTAATGCAGTCTGACATCCTGGCCCTGGCTGTGGCTTAGGGAGTCCCCCCACAAGGACTGCAGGCTGGGCAGGGTCCTTGTAAATGCTGAGTTCACTGTCACCTAAGCAGAATGGGTCTCCCACACCTGGGTCTCCACTCCACGGAGGACCGCTGGCCCTGTCGGGGTGATGCTGGCCGGGCCCCAGTGCGCCCTGGCTGGCTGGCCACGCCTACTCACACATGGGCTTCAGCTGCCCAATGAGCTCCTCCTTTGTCCATTTCGCCCACTCCTTCTTGTCAGTGTTGATGGAGCAGAGGATGGGGCCGCAGGGCTTGCCGCAGTCCTCGATGGCCGGCACGTTCAGGTAGTGCACCAGGACGATGTCGGGGTTCTGGGGGAGAGCAGAGACACTTGGCAGCGTGAGGGTGGCTGGGAGCCCGCCCAAGGCCGCCCCGCCCAAGGTCACGCCAGCAGGCCCCACGCCGGGCTTTCTCAACCTGGGCACCCCTCACCATTAAACCAGCTCATTCTCTGTTGTGGGGGCTGCCCTGCGAAATGCAGGATGCCCACCAGTAGTGCCCCTGGAGATCACCTGCCGGAGGCCATGAAGCACTGCCTCCTTCCTCAAATCTCCAGATTTTGCCCATTGCCCCTTGGGGCACCAAAATTGCCCTGAGTTGAGACCCACTGATCTGCATGTGAGCAGGTTCATGCATAACTAAAGACCACACGTGCATGCTCAGTGGCTCAGTTGTGTCTGACTCTTCAGGACCCCATGGACTGTAGCCCGCCAGGCTCCCCTGTCCATGGAATTTTTCAAGCAAGAATACTGGAGTGGGTTGCCATTTCCTCCTGCAGGGAATCTTCCCCAACCCAGGGATGGAATCCCCATCTCCTGCATTGGCAGGTGGATTTTTTTTACCACTGTGTCACCTGGGAAGATGTAGTTAAGGAACACCTATGAGGTAAACGTATCTCCAGCCCCACATCTAGGACCTGTGCCCACAGCTGCCCAGCAGCACCGGCCTCTGTTCTGTGCTCTACATGCATTTCCCCATTGCAGCTCTCTGGACTCCCCCCACATGGGCATCACCACCACCCTCCTTCAGGGGAAATGGAGTTCCTGGAACTTAACACATAAGCATCATTTTTTTTTTTGCCATCCTGTGTGGCACGTGGAACTTGCCCCACTGGGGATCGAACCCATGCCCCCTGCAGTGGAAGCATGGTATCTTAACCACTGGGCCACTGGGGAAGTCCAAGGCACCCGCTTCTAAGAGTTGGATACCCCTCTGCCCCTCAGCCTGTGGTCTCCCTGCACAAGCATCACCCAGGAAGCAGCTGTCACTCAGAGTCTTTGGAAACTCCTCCTCCGAAATCCCTGGATCTTATGAGTGGAAGGAACTCTCTCCGTGAAGATGCTGAAGACACAGTTTTGTCCTCAAATGGTTTTATTGAGGTAGGTCAGCCTCTTCCCATCAGATCCAACTCAAAGTGCCCTCCATTGCTCTCTGCCCATCACCAGCTCTGGTAGCTACTTGCCAAGGGGGCCTTTGTGGGGGCAGCAGCTACACTGCAAAGACCATAGGCCCCTCTGTGGCTTTCAATGACCCCCCATCCCAGAAGGCCAAGCTGTTCATTGCACCACGTTGGGCCTGATAAGGTTGTTAAGAGAAAGCAGCCACGTCACTGAATAAACCCAGAAAGGACTCCTACCCCAATCAGAAAGTATTTCTTTGCTTTCCTTTCTTTTTTTGGCCATGTTGTGTGGCACACAGGATCTTAGCTCCCCAACCGGTGATAGAACCTAAGTCCCCTGCAGTGGAAGTGCAGTCTTTACCACTGGACCATCAGGGAAGTCCCAGAAAGTATTTCTTGAAGCATCAAGAAACATATGATAATATATTAAGTACAGCAGGAAGCTATAGAAAAGTCACTTGGAAGACCCCATCCTCTGTTAGTTCCTAGATCCATCTCTTCAACTTTTCCATTCTAATACCCAACAAGAGGAGTCCTGGGTGGGTAGGTATAAAGACCCCCATCATAGAGTAGCTTAAGTCTGCCATCACCTTTTTGCATCTGATCAGAGCAAGAGTAATACATGACTCTGTGACTCAATCGATGTGTTAATAAATAAAGACTCAAGACGACACCACGACCGTTGCAGGAAGGTACACTGGCATCATTTTAAAAGATTTTCAATAAGGGTTGAAATGCAGAGTTTTTTTCTGGCCAACGCTCAGTTAACCAGGAAATTAAATCAACACGAACAGGAGCTTCTTGTTAATGGCGGCGTTTCTAGATTGCAGTAATCATGCTTCTTAATAATAATGATAATCCCTGACATCGGCACTGCACTTTCTTCTTCTCAAAGCACTTTCCATCCATTATCTCATTTGGTGGCTGTGCAAGCCGGGAAGGCAGGCTGGGCAGGGCAGGGCACCCCTGTCTACAGTGAGGACCCTGAAGCCCAGCGAAGTTGTGTGCCCAAAACTGTGTGCCTGGCAACGGACAGAAAACGGGGCTGGAAGCCAAGGTTCTGACTCTGCTTTCAAGTCCTGCTGAGATTTGGTGGCCTCTCTTTGCCCGGTCTAACTGCTTTCCCATTTCCTGTTATACTTCATCCTTGCAATATACCCACGAGGCAGGTGGGCTGGCTAGATCTGCCATGCTCCTGGCCTGGATGGGGTAGTCCAGAAGGGGAGGAGCCATACACCCACGTCCCAGCCCTGCGTCCTTCCTACCAACAAGCACGCTGGCCTTCCCAGGCTGGGAGCGCCTGCCTGAGCCTGTGCCTGGCCAGACAGCAGCGCCAGCAGCTGAGCGAGACACAGTAAAGATCAAAGGGACACAGGGACCCCAGGGCTTCCTCTGATCCCAGCCCCAGGAGCAGGAGCCCGGCCCTGCAGGGAGGAAGCCAGGATGCCAGATGTCTGAGAGATGAAAGGCCCACAACTTCCTGCCCCACTGCCCCACTGAGCACGTCCTGGGTGCTTGGAAAAGCTGTGGGAGGGCGTGGTGGTGGGTGGGCGGGCAGGTGGGGGCCTGGGGAGCAAAGGGCAACCCTCACCTTGCATCAAAACTCCCAGAACTTGAGTTCCTGCCCTGTGGCACTTGGACTGTCCTAACTCAGGAAGCCCCATCCCTTCCTTCCGGGTCCCACTCCATGTCTGCATAACTAGCTTCCACCTACCCTATGAGGACAGGCACAAGGCTTACCTCCTCCTCCAGGAAGCCCTTCTGGACACCTCACCCTCTGTACTTCCACCACAGCAAGGTGGAGATTTGGTTTGTGTCTTAATAGTCTGTGTGCCTCTTTATCTGCTCAACAACAGGGACAATGCCTGGGAGCTATCACTGTGTTGGACAATGCCTGCTGCTCATTTCATGTTTGTAGAATTGCATGAGGCTGACTTTGGATATTCTGTTCTTACTCGTCCCAGACTTGTGTTCAGCTGACACCTGGCTTTAGTTTTCAGTGTCTTTGAAGGGCAGGGCAGCTACTCTGAGCATGGGGTGTTCATAGAAAGCTAAAGGCAAGGCTGGTTCTTAACCTTTTTTGGGTCTAAGGCCCCTGAGAATCTGATGAAGGCTGGGGCTTCCCAGTTGGCTCAGGGGTAAAGAATCTGCCTGCTAATGCAGGAGACCCAGGTTCCATCCCTGGGCCAGGAAGGTCCCCGGGAGAAGGGACTGCAGGGACTGCAGTATTCTTGCCTGGAGAACCCATGGACAGAGGACCCTGGTGGGTTACAGTCCAGAGATCACAAAGAGTTGGACACGACTGAACGAGTAAGCATGCACACCCGTGGCTTCTCTACTCCCAGCCCCGAAGAATGCCCAAGGTACATCAACACTGCATTTTAGGAGTTCACACATCCAGTGGTCTGTGGATGCTCTGCCTGCTGCCAGTGACATAGGGACTCAAGATCCACCACAGCCCCTTTCAATACACCCAACACGTACATCTCCTTCCTAGGTGCCTCCATTCTAGGCCTTATGCTTCTTGGTGGCCTTGATAGCCTCAGTCCCTGACGGCTGCAAGGAGGCTGGGTTTGGGATTAGGAAAGGCAGAAGCAGGCTACGTCATGGTTTATATCTTTAACACAAATTCCATCCCAGGGCCTGGAGTTCCCGCAGCTGAAACTCCTGAGTTGAATTTTAAGTAATGACTTCCTGGCTTAAGGCCGGTTTTAAGACACAGAGTGATTGAGGTATTTTTGGAAATTGGGGGCACACATCACTTCTTGGCAACGCTGCGATTTTATTCATTAGTTGTACATTTTATTGGGTGTTTCTGGCAGAAAAATATATTAGGCGTAGCGCTCCAATGCTTCAGTTTCATGGGGGAGCTCATAACAGTGTCAGATCCTGAACGAGTTGGGAGCTGCCAGCCGGGTGGGGCAGGCTGGCTCCAGGGGACACGAACGAGGACACACCCCACCAGACCCACCCAGACTCTCGGTCCTAGACCGTTGTGAAGCCAGCCTGCCTTCATCTTCCTGTCCCCACCCCAAGCAGACATCCTCTGAGGGTTCCCCAGGATTTACCACCCAGGTCAGACCTTGCAGGTCTGAGTTCTCATCCAGAGGCTCTGCTCTGGGATACGGAATTTCCATGAAGATGCTACAGGCCGACCCGGCAAGGTGAGAGTGGCCTTTGAAATGACCTCCCTGAGTGTCCAGGAGGCTTTTCTGCTGTTAAAGGCCTGGGGGAGCTCGATGGGGTGGCTGTGGAGGGAAAGCTGAGGTTAAGAGAAAATCTCAGAGAAATCTCACAGTATGGATGTTCCTTAAAAAAACTAAAAATAGAGCCACTATATGATCCTGCAATCCCACTCCTGGGCATATATCCAGAGAAAACTATAACTTGAAGATACATGCGCCTTGAGGTTCATAGCAGCACTATTCACAATAGTCAAGACAAGGAAGTAACATAAGTGTCCATCCACAGAGCAATGGATAAAGAAGATGTGGTACATATATACAGTGGTATATCACTCAGCCATAAAAAAGAATGAAATAATGCCATTTGCAGCAACATGAATGGACATAGAGATTCTCATACTGAATGAAATAAGTCAGACAGAGAAAGACAAATAGCATATGATATCACTTATATGTGGAATCTAAAAAAATAAGGGTATGAATGAACTTACCTACAAAACAAAAATAGAGGTACAGATGTAGAAAACAAAATTATGGTTACCAGGGCATCAGAAGGGGGAGAGATAAATTGGGAGATTGGGACTGACATATACACGTTACTATGCAGATGGCTCCAATCCTGTGGCCACCTGATGTGAAGAGCCAACTCATTGGAAAAGACCCTGATGCTGGAAAAGATTGAAGGCAGGAGGAGGAGGGGACGATAGAGGATGAGATGGTTGGATGGCATCCCTGACTCAATTGACATGAGTTTAAGCAAACTCCTGGAGATGGTGAAGGGCAGGGAAACATGGTGTGCTGCAGTTCATAGGGTCACATATGACTTAGTGACTGAACAACAACAACAAATGTAGATAACTAATAAGCCTGGCGAGCTACAGTCCATGGTCTCACAAAAAGTTGGACATGACTGAGCAACTAATATACACATACACAATAAGAACCTATGTTATAGCACAGGGAACTCTATTCAATAACTCTGTAATGGCCTATATGGGGAAAGAAGCTAAAAATGAGTGGATATATGTGTATGTACAACTGATTCACTTTGCTATATACCTGAAACTAACACAACATTGTACATCAACTATACTCCAGTAAAGAAATTCTCAAAGAAATTCCAGAACTTTCTGGGCTGAGCCATGAACTAGGAGACCCCCTTCCTCTCTTTTGAGCTCTTTACCTATGAGTAGACAGAGCCCCATTCTTCTGTTGCAGGGGCTGTGATGGGGCCTTTGTGAGGTTCAAAGTCCCATCCTGGAAGATCCTAATCATCTAACTACTAGTTGCCACCAAACCCCAAACCAAACAGAACCCCGGTGTTTTTCTGGAGAGAATAACCAGAGCAAGCTTCTAACAGGCAGTTGACCCACTTACAACACACACCTTCTCCACTGATCGTCCATCTGTCCTGATTTTCCTCTTACGGCTGTCTTGTCCCTTCCTCCTCAGGTCTCGCAGCGGGGTCTTTGTCTCCTGGCCCCCTTACCGCCCTCCTCCAGCTTCACGGCCTTCTGCCTGCCATGTTCCGAGGAAGCCTTTATTTCCCCCTCCAGCCCACCTCCCTGCTCTGCTCCCAGCTCACCTGTCCCATTGCCCATCGAGGGGCCTCGGAATGCCCCCAACTCATGTGACCCAGCCTTATGGCTGCCTTCCCCACACCTGGTCCACCCCGGCTTCACCTGATGACGAATGGCACCACCTCCCCGCAGTGGCCCCGGTTAAAGCCTTTCTCCTCTCTGTCTCTCCCTCCAACCCACCCATCACCAAGTTCCATCAATTCTCCATCCCCAAGTAAGCCTGCCCACCCCCTCACTCGGCCCCACACTCTGAAGACCACCCAGTCGGAGCCCCACCCCCTGCCACATGGACCCTCCGCCTGCATCTCCCCACTTCCTCCCTCTTCTCCTCCCCATCCCTCTTCTGACACTAGCTGGTGGACCCTAGGATTCCGGCACCAGCTCCCTGGCCCGAGAATGAACCCCACCCTTCTGACTTGGTCACGGGGACCCACTATCTGTTTTCCTTTCCAGTCACTCATGCTCCCCGGGGTCCACCCTGCTCCTGCTGCCTTCATTCTTTCCTGAGCTGTTCTCTCTGACTGATGTGCTCCTTGCCACCTGAGTCTCAATGTCCCCTCCTCTTGGACACTGTATTCAGAGATGCCCCCAGACATGCATGGTGCCTCCCTGCCCCTGCCTGGGGCCCTCCTGCCTTCTCATCCTTTATTTTCCTTACTGTGGCACCCACCCCAGTTCATATTTCTGAGCAGTCACAGCTGGGTTTGGCCTGTTTTCCCACCTGGAAGCGAGAACTCCGGTGGCCGGCCTCCATCCTGTTCAGGGTGGGCTCCCAGAGCCCAGAGGGGGGCTCTGTCCACCTGCTGGGTGCCGAGGGTGGGGGCCGCTCAGCCGCCCCCAGAGCCCAGGCCCTGCTGGGGAAGGGGGTGGTGCGGGGCTCTGGTCTCCCTTCTCCTGGTCTCCCTTCAGCTGGTCCTCAACTCAGCTCTTCCTCAAGTTTTACTGGAAATGAGAGGTTTGGGTTTGCTATAGGCCTAGTTCCAGGCTGTAGGCTGGGCCTGCTGGCCAGATAACTGTGGGCTAGAGCTGGTGGAAGAGGGTCTCCTGGGGCCGAGTTAGGGCTTGTCCCCTAAGGCATCTTTCCTAGTCAGAGTCTTTCACCTGAGCTGGGGGACAAATGGAAGCTGGCCCAGGAGGGGTTGTGAATGTTCCGCAGAAAGCATGCGGGGCTAAAGTGAAATCGGCTCCTTAGCTGCAGGACTTGTCAGAACCTTGGGGATACCCTGCCTGGGAGGATCTCTGGGAGGGCCTTGTGCGGGCAGGATTTCCAAGCTTATTTGACCATGCACCCGACCACCTCTTGGGACCCAAGCGTTTCCTGGAACACAGTTTGGGAACCACTGATAGAGTTCAAAGTCAAGGGAAAGCACCATTTGTTGGTACTGGAAGGCAGGGGCCCTCTGTAGTTTCTGGGTACCTTCCCCCTGGGGCCCATCCCTGGCCCGGCCTGAGGCTCACCAGGCATTTGAACTGCTTACAGTGACCACCAGGCTTCTAAGGAAAGCTGACCAGTTGGATGCACTGTCCCCACAGCCCTCTCCTCTCCAGAATGCCCCTTTCCTGGCATCTATGACCACAGCCGTCTTTCCTGACCTGGGTACTTCGGGCTGCTGGGGTAGACATGGGCAGACATGGGACTGGGGTGGGTTCCCTGCTCTCAGGCTAAGCAGGTGGGGGAGAGGCAGGCAGGAGAAGGGCATTGGACTGGTAGGGGGAAGTAGATTTAATCTTAATTACAGGTGATGGGGACTTCAGGAGGGGAGACTGTTGTGAAAAAGAAAGTACCCGTCATCCTGCTCTTCCATGAGGGTTAATGCTCTAGTGGGGTGTTAGTGGCTGGGGCAGCAGTAGAGGGGGTGGCCGGGTGCCAAACGTGGCATCAGTGATCTAAGTTAACTTGCAGTAGCTCTTGCTGCCAACAGGAGAGATTCCCAGACCCTGGTGGCCGGGGCGAGCTGGGTGCAGCAGCCCAGGAGAGCATCAGGTGGGGGACGGCTGCCAGGTGTTTCTCTGTTCGCCCCCACAGGTCCTTTAAGCACAGCCCCCATGAGGGAGAACTGAACTCAGTTCCCCAGAACATGGCAGAATGCAGGCCTGGAGGGCTGGACCTCAGGCCAGGGCTGAAGCTGGAAAGGGAGGCGGAGGCAGTGTGGGAGAAGGAAAGAGAAAAGGAAATAGACCAAGGTGCTCAACAGAGATATGAGAAGCCAGGGAGGTGGCAGCCAGGGGGAATGCAGGCCTGGAGGGCTGGACCTCATGGGGCAGGAAGAAGAGGTGAAGGTAGAGTGGGAGAAGGAGAGAGAAAAGGAAATAGACCAAGGTGCTCAACAGAGATGTGAGAAGCAAGGGTAGTGGCAGCCAGTGGGTGGGGGTGGCGCAAAGACTGGGGGTTGGGGGTGCCAAGCTCGCCCCTGGAGAGCTCTGACTTCCAACCTTGAGGTGATGCCCATGGCTCCTGAGACTTCTTGGCTCTGACTGCTGAGGGCTAGGGTGCAGAAGCATGCATCAAGGACAAACACTTGAGCCGGCTGAGCCCTTGTACCTGCTCCTTAGGCTGGAGGAGATGCGTGTACAAGTGGTCTTAACCTTGTTGGCAGGGAGGCGAGGCAGGTAAGGGGCTCAGGAGGGGCCTGACCCACAGCTGATTAGAACGGGCATTTGTGATCTGTTACTGGTTTGAGATACAGGTGGGGACGCCTTCCAGTTTGCAGGGGGAAATGGAGCCTGTGCCTCCTATAGATCAGGGCCGCTCCAGGGTTTGTGGTTCAGGCCCTGGAATTGGCGGAAAGCAGTGCAATTTCACCAGAGACCCAAGTGGCCTGGAGTGAGAACCTTCGGGAGCTCATATCCTCCTGGCCTCAGCCAGTGGTGGGCCCCAGGTGCCTGGATGCCGTGGGTCCTGCAGCCCCAGCCTGGGCTCCTAGCCTCCGGCTGGGAAGCGGGAGGCGGCTCCCCTTTCTGCGGAGGAAGCAGGACGGTGGTGCAAGCAGTGGTTAAAAATGCAAAAAGCTGTTGGTTTTGATAAAGAAAAATGCAGCTGCAACATCTGTTTGACTCTTGTTTGCAGCTTCATCAACGCTAAGTGTTCAATAAATCAGGGTGGCATGGCGTGCCGTTTCTTCAGTGGCTCGGTCATTAATCTCGTGCCAGTTCTCATGAAAAATGAAGGAGAGAGGCTGTGTGATGGTGAAAATGTATACATTACCCAGAAAGTCATAATAGCGTGTAATAGTGGCCACACACCTCCCCACTAGGGCTGGGGGGAGGGGGTGGGGGCCGGGACTGAGCGCCACTGGCCTGGGAGGAGCGGGGAGGCAGAGAGCAAGTCTGCAGTGTTCGCGAGTCCATTCGGTAGTTGCATTTGTCGTCCGAGCAGATTCTGAGAGCCCTCTGACCATCAGAGGCAGAGACTTCCCCATACCTGGTTGCTTCTTGAACGAAGCGAGGCGCCCATAAAACAGGAGTGCAAAGCCGGCAGAAAGAAGGGCAGGATTTATTAGAGAAGGAATAAATGATGATACCAGGCAGCTCAGGGCCAGGGGTGTCACCACACTGCAAAGCAGAGAGAAATCCTCTTGCATGGGCTCCAGCTGCTCTGGGCGGCCTGGCACCTGTCCACTGCCCTGGATAAAGGTATGGGGTGGGACCATGGTCCCCATTAGGTCTCCAGGGGCCTGTTGGCCCCTGCAGCCTGCCAGGCCCTCCTTATTGTCTTTTCCCTACCTAGGGAAACCCAGGTGTTCCCTTGACTGAGTCCACACTTTACCACCATCTCTGGAGGTGTGCTGGGTGCTTCTGGGGGGGCAGGACCATGCCTGTACCCCCAGAATGCACCTCCCAATGGACACCTCTATTTGCAAAGATTGCTTTCTGAGTGTCAGCGATGTGTGGGCCATACCTTCAAGCCCCATGAAGGTCTCTTTATTCACTGCCTTCAACAATCCACAGAAACAGGTGCCATTGTTATGTGTTTGAGGGCTGCAGATGCTCATGCTCAGGACTCCGTGATTCAACCCAGCCCTGAGCTCCATGCCAGTATCACCTCCCCTCCACGGGGGCCCTGGGGCTCTAAGGGAGCTTGCCGGACAGCAGGTGGAGGGCTGCGGGCCCAGCCTCGATGCCCTGAGCAGCCACAATGAAGATGGTGCTATACCAGAGCATAAACAGATCCAGGGAACCTGGCTGGGTCCGTGGGGCGCTGGGAGCTGCTGGGAAGTGGGGGTGGGGTGGGGTGGCTGTGGCTCCACGGGGCATGGCCAAGGCGGCAAAGCCCCTGTCTCAGCGTCAAGGACCTGTGGTGGTCAGATCACCCTATGTGGTCAGGCAGGGCTGTAGAGTTGAGGGGGAGGTTGGGGACACCTGGAGCTGAGCACATGGCAACTGGGCGGGGGACAGAAGCAGGTCCCCAGAGTTGGGAGCCTGTTGAAGAAGCCAGAAGAGAAAGAAAGGAGCCAGAGAGGGATATGAAAGAGGTGCCCCGGGGGTCCCTAGTAAAAGGCAAAATCAGCTGTCAGTTGCGGGCTTCCAGGGAGCCAGGCCCACATCCCCAGCTGGGTACCAGATGCCCTGCTGCAGTCCCAGGGGGCAGGGGACACAGAGAACCTCCTTGCTCCTCTGCCAGTGCTCAGCAGTGTGGGGACCTAGAGATGCTTGGGGGGCTCATATGGAGCCTCACCTCCTGCTCCAAGCAGGGAAAAGAGGCTAGTAGCCGTGGGGGAGCTCCCGCGGCCCCTCGGCCAGGCAGCCCTCATTAAGCCCACACGTGCACCAGAGGGAGTCGGGGGCCTGCAGCCCATCCCTGCTTTGGAGGGAGGCTGGGAGACTTAATTAGTTAATGTGGGTAAAGTGGTCTAAAGATGAAAAACCCTGGGTAACTGCTGAGTGCTGAGGCTGCTGCTGCCTCTGTTACACAATTACCAGAATTTTCCAGTCATGGGAATACAGTTAAACAATTTCCACCTGGTGTGGGCTTCCAGGAACCCTGCCAGCTTAGGGGATGGCCTGCTCGGTCCTCTTTCACCCACAGGTGATGTAGGGAAAACACACAAATTGTGGGAAATCGCACCTGGTGCCGTCCTGACCACCCAGGGACACTGAAGTGGAGAATGCGTTGCTCAGCCTGGGAAGATAAAGATGCCTGGCTCAAAGGATGCTGCTGCTCCAGACTTTGTGGAAGCCTCTAAGCAGGTTCTATCCAAAGGCCCCTGGAAGGTCAAGCAATCCTGGAGGATGCCGCTGGGAGGAGGTTTTAACTGTGCAGGTGGACCTCGAGGCCCCACCACACCTGTGGGGTGGGAAGTGTGGGCACGTTTCTGGATGGACAAATGGAAGCTAGGAGATTCATGCTGGCTCAGGACCAGGCCATGTCTTACTTAAAATCATTATGATTTGGGGGAAGAAATTCCCAATAACATCTCCACGTTTGCAGATGATGCTAAACTGTCCTGGGTGACGAAGCGCTGCGTCATTTGTGATCGGTCGTGAGAGGACTTGTTTAGTGGGTGCAAAGTGACAGATGGTACCCAGTGTGGGGGAAGTGCAGGGCCCTGGAAGCTGTTTGAAACTAGTTTTTAATTAAAGAGATGCATTTTGTGCCATTGGGCTTCCCAGGAGGCACTAGTGGTAAAAAAACCCACCTGCCACTGCAGGAGACATAAGAGACTCAGGTTCGATCCCTGGGTCAGGAAGATCCCTTGGAGAAGGAAATGGCAACCCATTCCGGTATTCTTGCTTGGAGAATCCGGTGGGCTACAGTCCATGGGGTTGTAAAGAGTCCAATACAACTGAAGTGACTGAGCATGCATACATTTTGTGCCGTTAAACTTTGTCCTGAGGGTGGAAGGTAGGGGCACCTTGAGGATGGGTTAATCCAGTCTGGGCTCTGAGCCTGGCCCTGCCCTGTTCACCAAGGCCAAGGCTCTGGCAGGCTGGCTCCTGCTGGGTCAGCCCGGACCCTTCCTGGAACCCCGCTTCTCCACACTCGGTCATGGGTGGGTTTGATGGGCTGTGCCTCTGCTCACTGCTATCCCCAGGCCAGGAGGGAAAACCAATGTCATGGTGGGAAGGCCACAGGGAGTCACAGAGAGGGGAGAGCCTGGGAGTCAGAAAAGAGGGTTCAGGACTTCCCTAGTGGTCCAGTGGTTAAGGCGTGCCAATGCATGGGACATGGGTTCAATCCCTGGTCCTGGAAGATTCTACATGCCTCGGAGCAACTAAGCCCATGTGCCACAACTACTGAGCCTGTGGTCCAGAGCCCGTGCTCCACGAGAGAAGCCACTGCAATGAGAAGCCCCTGCTCACAGCCAGAGAAGACTTCCTGCAGCAACAAAGACCCAGCGCAGCCATAAATAAATAAAAATTTTTATAAAAGGATGCTAGGAAGAATGAAATTAAAGGAAAAAAAAGAATAACACAAATTGCTGTGGATGCCGATGGGCCTGTCCACTCAGGAAGACACCTGGGGTTTCTGGAAGCCGGTGTCCAGAGTCATGGCTGGGACCAGGAAGACCCAAGCCCGGACAGCCTGACACAAGGGCTCTTCATCACAAACCTTGACCTGGGGCAGTGAGTGCGGGGGCCAGGGGCAGCTCCCTTGTGGAGGCGTGGGCGGCCATGGTGAAAACAAGATAAGGATTTTTCTGGCCAGAAAGACAAAATTGCTGAGAGGAAATGTGACTCAGGTCACATTTCAGGTCAGAAAAAGGAGAAGAAGGTGAAGGCATGTTTTTCCTCTCCAGATTCCCGAATACTAAGAATATGGGTCCCCCCCGGAGCTCAGGGAGGCAATTTAAGTGCAAACTCTGCACAGCGGGCATTTAATGTAGGAGACTCATTATCTCCAGGGAGACATGGGCAAATAATATGAAATAGTTTTTTTTTAAAAAAACGGGCGACATTAGTTCCTGGATGGCTGATCCGTAAGGTGTTACAGAAGGAGGGCAGGAGACTGGGGGTCATCTCTCTCTTGGAGGTACCAAGATACTCGGTGTCTCCCATCCCCTACCCACCCCCCACCTCAGGAGGGACGGATCCAGGCTGGAAGTGTCAGCTGGGGTGTTTACTGCCTGCTGTTTCCTGTTTGCCAGGCACTGGACTGGACACCGGGGTCTGGCAGAGCCTGAGTCTGGATGCGATTACATTTCTGTCTCCTGTTTGTCATCTGATGTCACCTTGAATTCATTTTTGAGTTATTAGAAATCACTGCAAGGCTTGCTGCAACCACCCTGGGGTAAAAAGCCCTGGCCCTTTCACTGGGACATGGAGCTTGAGGGATGGGATTGAGCTCAGGGTGAGCAGCCCTGGCCCAGCAGGATGGAGGGTGGGGCAGCTAGGCATGGGGTGATCAGCTGTCAGCGGGCTGTAGCCCCTGCTCCTCTGACCTCCTCTCCACCCCCAGGAGCCAAATCCATGGGCCACATGAACCCACCCTTCCCCACCAGCTTCAAAGAAACTGCCTGTGTCTTAGACTCACGGCGGCCTCCTGGGAGGCTGGAAACCAAGCCCACTGCTGTCCCCTCCCTGACCCTCCTGCTCTAAGGATGGCACATTAACTGTACTCCCAGGGCTGATGAGTGTGCTCAGAATCCTGCCCCATTAGGCAGCGAGTCAACCTCATTAGGGGGCTTCCCAGGTGGCTCAGTGGTAAAAAATCTGCCTGCCAATACAGAAGACTTGAGTTTGGTCTCTGGGTTGGAAAGATCCCCTGGAGAAGGAAATGGTGACCTACTCCAGTATTCTTGGAAAATTCCATGGACAGAGGAGCCTGGTGGGCTACAGTCCATAGGATCACGAAGAGTGAGACATGACTGAGCACACTGCCAATCCCATCAGATGACAATGACCTCAAACAGTCATCCAGGAGTCTCCAGAGTGACTGAGATGCTCTGGAGCCTTTCCTGTCCGTTGGCTCCTCACACCAGCTCTGGAGGAAGCTGAGCATTGCCACCAGACCCACCAGTCACATGAGCCCCCTCTGACTGATGTGATCTGCCACTGGGCTAATGGGAGGCAGAGCTGGATATGACTCTGGTACATGTGGTGTTCTCATGGTAAGAGTATCCAAGTGTTCTTTAGGGAACCAATCATCTCTTCCCAACTGAGTCCAGGGTCAGAGCATGTGATTCAGACTGTGCAATCAGAGCCCTGCATTCTCTGGGCCACAGTGATTGGCCATGAGTCCCAACCAGAGGCAATCAGAGATAATCCCTGGACTTGGAAGGAGTCCCTGGGTCAGGGGGTTGCGGGGGTGGGGCAGAGATGATACTCTTTCCCACCAGACATGAACCTGGGATGAGGAAGCCTAGAGCTCCTGGAAGCCACCTCTTGCCAATACATAGAGTTCAAGAAGGAAGACATATAGAAGAGACACAGCCAAAAGAAGGAGACCATAAGTCTCCATGCCAGTGACCAAGTCCCTGGATCCAAATGTGCCTGAAGCCAGCCCACCTCCAGACTGTTCAGGAACTTGAGTGCCCAAATTTCCTCTTGTCTGGAGCCAGTTCAAGCTGAATTTTTCTGTTTCATCAACCGAGAGCCCTAACTCCAAAACAGACCATATGTCTTCCTTTTACTAAGTCTGTCCTCTGGTTACCACAACAACCACCATCACCAAGAGCTACCAGTTATTCAGCACCTGTATGTTCCAGTGCTGGGTGCTGAGTGTTTCACAGCTCTTAGTACATTGAACCCTCAGGAGGTAGGACTGGGTACATCATTTGTACTTTACACACAAAGAAAATGAAGGGATAATTAAGTAGCCTACCACCCCCTGCCCCTACCAGGTCTGTCTGATGCTAAAAGTGATGGTGAGGTAGGGTGGTCCAGATTTGTGCTCTGGAGACCACTGCCTGGGTTTGAGTCTGGGTTCTGCTGCTTCCCCGACATGAGCATTAGGCAAACACATCTCAGAGCCTCAGTTTTCTCACCTATAAAATAATAATACCTCCTCCACAAAGCTGTTGTGACAACTAAATGAGATAAAGCTTTTGAACAGTGACTGACGCATAGTAAACCTTCAACATTGCCAAGTATTCTCACAACTGACTTCTTGAACCTGTGTTACTTTGTCTCACAATATTGCTACAGATAATGTCTCCCTAAGATCTTTTGAGGGCTTACATATGGAACAAAACCAAATTGATCCAGACATTGCTTATTTGGGAAGTGTAATTCTTAGGCAGGAGCCCATCTAGGCAAAGTCAAGATATTCTCTTCAAACACTGAAGAAGCATCTTTGTCCCCAGTGGATGCTCAAGCCATCGGAGGGTCTAAATGAGCTAAAACTGGTTATTCCTGTCCAGACAACAGGATCACTGAGACAATTCTTGGCTATCTTCCAAGTGCTGGAAAGAAACAAAACCACATTTCTTGAACAAAAAATTGTAATTTAAATGTCCATGAATTTAAAGAGATATCTACCTCACCCTTATCTAGCCACATCCCCTGGTGTGTGGGATTCTCCTGGGCCTCTACAGTCATTTCTGGTCCTCAGCTAGATGATACAGGTGTCAGATGATTGGCAGGTCCTTGAGGAACTCAGGTCTTTCAGTCTCTTCCCTAACGATCACCAGTTACCTCCTCATCTGGTTATGGTTCAGTTGCTCAATCATTTCCAACTCTTTGCGACCACATGGACTGCAGCACCCCAGGCTTCCCGGTCCTTCACTATCTCAATGTCCATTGAGTCGGTGATGCCATCCAACAATCTCATCCTCTGTCACCCGCTTCTCCTCCTGCCCTCGATCTTTCCCAGCATCAGGGTCTTTTCCAACGAGTTGGCTCTTTGCATCAGGTGGCCAAAGTATTGGAGTTTCAGCTTCAGCATCAGTCCTTCCAAAGAATATTCAGGGTTGATTTCCTTTAGGATGGACTGGTTTTGTCTCCTTGCAGTCCAAGGGACTCTTAAGAGTCTTCACCAACACCACAGTTCGAAAGCATTAATTCTTCATCAAGACATCTGGATGCTTTACATATTTTAATTTGTGCAGGAGAGATCCTCAAGGATCAGGCAAATCACAGGATTTGAACTGAACTTGTCTGCATATTCCTCTTGGAGCAGAGAATGACACAGGTGAGAGGAAACTTGGGGATCATCCAGGCCAACTGCTTCACCCCTTTCCGCTTCCAGTTGAGAAAACTGAGCCAAGGAGGCTATTGCTTGTCTCGTATCTCCCAGTGAGGACACAGCCCCTCCAGCACCTCTGCTGGCATCCTGCTCTGCCCCTTCCTGTGGCTTTAGAACCATCTGAAACCAACAGTCATACCACCCTGGCTTCACAGAGAGGATGTGCAGAAGGCCTGAGCTGGTCTGTTCACCCACATGGCACTCACAATGAGACTGGCTTCCCGGCCACTGCCCTCCTCGGCAACCTTGACTGTGAATAGGCTCCCAAGATCCTCAGCGGCCAGAACAGGGTCCTGGGCTTACTCTTGAGAGCTTGTGCTTTTTGTTTACCATCTTCTTCCTGGTGGGAGCAATGGTGGGGCAGGTGCTCCAAGCAGGAAATTCTGGGAGGCTGAGACCTGGGCCACCCTCCCCCTATTCTGAGGGTGCACCTCAGGAGCCCCTCCACTAAACCCTGTGTGTGCCTGTGCTGTCACTTCAGTCGTGTCCGATTCTTTGTGACCCTATGGACTGAAGCCCACCAGTCTCCTCTGTCCATAGGATTCTCCAGGCAAGAATACTGGAGTGAGGTGCCATGCCCTCTTCCAGGGGCTCTTCCCAATCCAGGAATCAAACCTGCGTCTCTTGTGTCTTCTGCATTGCAGGCAGATTCTTTACCGCTGAGCCACCAGGGAAGCCCCCCTACTAAATCCTAATAAAGACATAAACCCCAAGGCTCTCCCTTGACTGACAAATAGGCTGGCTGTGGAGGCAGCAGAGGATGACTTGTGCCTGGCCCACACAGCATCTGTAGGACTTTTATGCTCTGGCAACTGTAATGGTGAGATGCCAGCAATTGTCTTAGAAGGAATCATGATTAAATTGAGCTGTATGTTTTTTTTTTATGTGTTCCCCAGTTTCTCCTTAATACCTTGGTAGGACAAGATAAAGTGTAATCACTGAAGTAATTGTGGCATTCAACAGTTTATGCCTTGAAAGAGTGACTGGGGGTTAACAGAGCCACGGCGGGGCCAGGCTTGGATTTGAAATTTGAGTTTTTCTTTGTGTTATTTTCTTTGGAAATCCTTCTTTATCTCCTTTCTTTCTCCAGTGGCTCCTGGAGCTCACTGATATAACCTGTAAGCCTCCCTGGGTAATAATGGGACCTGCCTTATAAACGACACAGGCAAACTGGGGGCCGCCCCCTCTGCAGAGCTGCTGTGGCGGGGCCCACCTTCCCCAGAGCTGGTGCCCTGGGGGCAATGCCGACGGTCCCCTAAACTGGCAGGGCTCAACATCCTGGGTCCCAACACCAATCAAGACCTGCTCACTGAGTCCTGAAACCACCGACTGCAGCCAAGAGGCTGGGTTGCCCAGTGCTGGCCCCCCCTAGCTCACCAACTCTGACAATTCCTGGAATCATTCCCCGTCCTGGCAAATGTCAAAGGTGCCCTTGGGGCAGAGGGTTATGGCCCACAGGGGCCTGAGGACCTCCCCAGATGGCCTCCCCTAGCTTCCTCTGGGGTCTCCAGGCATCTGTGAGTGGAACCGGAACGGAGCCAAGGGACTGGGGAGCCTCAGAATGATGGGGGGGGGCACCATGGCCCCCACGGTGCCCAAGGCTACAGCACCGTGACACCAGCAGAGCAGGAGGGTGGAAACTTGGGACCGCTGAGGCTCTTCTCTCTGTCCCCGAGGCCACGGCCCCAGTCTGGTCCTCACAGCCTTAGCCATGCAACCTGGCCCAGCCCTCCTGCGGGTCTCTCTGCCTGAAAGCCAGCCCCTCTCATTTGCCTCCCAGAGCCCTCTCCCCTCATCCCAGCTCTGGTGGTGAGTCCACTGGCTGCTAAGCTTCCCTGGTGCCTCATTTCCTGTGAATACAGCTCACTCCTGATGACAAAGTCCTCACGGTGGGCCAGGTCTGCCTTTCATCTACGCCCCCTTGAGTACCGCCCTCAGACCCCCAGCTCAGTCCTCGGGGCCACTCAGCCCACTCTGCCCACCTGCTCTGCCCACCCTGTCCCAGGGCCTGGAACCTTCCACCCAGCTCGGCAAGTCCCCGTTCCACCTGCTTGTCGAGACCCCGCTCAGATGCCACCTTGTCTTCGAAGCTTCCCTTTAGCCTCCCGACCAAAAACATCTGCATTTGACCTGGAATCTTCCACCCAACTCGGCAAGTCCCCGTTCCACCTGCTTGTCGAGACCCCGCTCAGATGCCACCTTGTCCTTGAAGCTTCCCTTTATCCTCCCAACCAAAATCATCTGTACTCTCCTTGGATGCCCAGGTCAGCCCCCGGTGCCTCCTGCAGGGTCCTCTCGAGTCCCCTCCACTGCACTGACCGTGCGCCGAGTCCACGCCCCTCTCCAGACACCAGGCTCATCTGCAGCAACACGGTGGGCTTGGAGGGTGCTGTGCTCAGTGAAATGTCGGCCAGAGGAAGACAAATACTGTGTGTTATCACTCAGATGCAGAATCTAAAAATACTCAACCAACTAGTGACTGTAACAAAAGAGAAACAGACCCACAGATAAAGAGAGCACTCTAGTGGATACCAGTGGAGGGGGGAGGGGGGAAGATAGGGGGAGGGGGTTAAGTGGTACAAGCTACTACATATAAAATAAATAAGCTACGAGGATATATCATACAGCACAGGAAATATGACTATAAATGAAGTGTAATCTTTAAAAACTGTGAATCACTATATTGTACACCGGGAACTTATATAATATTGTGCATCAACTAAACTGCAGTTTAAAAGATAAACAAACTCCAGGCTTCCCGAGAGTGAAGTCTATGATAGAAGGAAATCCATTCCTTGGTAGGTGACCAACAAGTGTTGGCTGAATCAGGGGCTGGTGGCCTCTTCTGCCCTGGGGGTGTTGGTGAAGGGCGTGCACAGCCTGGACAGGCACAGGCAGGGATGCTGTGCCTTTGGAGGAGAGCAAGGATGTCAGCTGGTGGGTCACACACACCACACACAGATAGACGCACCCCACCACACACACACACCCCTCCCATCCACACACACCTCCCATGCACACACACCACACACATATATACACATATCACACACATATACACACATATGCCACACACCACACACACCACACCCATACACACACCTCCCATCCACACATACCACACACATATATACACATATCACACACCCCTCCCATCCACACACCACACACATATATACACACATCACACATATATACACACATATGCCACACACCACACATACCACACCCATACACACACCTCCCATCCACACACACCACACATATATACACACATCACACATATATACACACATATGCCACACACCACACATACCACACCCATACACACACCTCCCATCCACACACACCACACACATATATACACACATCACACATATATACACACATATGCCACACACCACACACATACACACACCTCCCATCCACACATACCACCCACATATGTATAGCACCCATCCACACATATCACACACATATATACACATATCACACACCACACAAACACCACACACACACCATACCCATATACACACCTCCCATCCACACACACCACACACATACACATACATACATATGCCCCACAGCACACACACACCACACACATACACACATCTCCCATCCACACACACCACCCACATATATATAGCACCCATCCACACATATCACACACATATATACACATATCACACACCACAAAAACACCACACACACACCATACCCATACACCCACCTCCCATGCACACACACCACACACATATATACACATATCACACACATACACACACATATGCCACACACCACACACACCACACTGATACACACACCTCCCATGCACACACACCACACACATATATACACATATCACACACATACACACACATATGCCACATACCACACACACACCACACACATACACCCACCTCCCATGCACACACACCACACACATATATACACATATCACACACATACACACACATATGCCACATACCACACACACACCACACACATACACACACCTCCCATCCACACACACCACACACATATATACACATATCACACACATACACATGCCCTACACCACACACACCACCCACATACATATAGCACCCATTCATACATATCACACACATATATACACATATCACACACATACACACACATATGCCACATACCACACACACACCCCATACATACATACACCTCCCACCACACATACACACACATATGCCACACACCACACAAATACCACACACACACCACATACACACCACACACATACACACACATACCACACACACACACACATATACATATACCTCCCATCCACATACACCACACACATATATACACATATCACACACACATGCCACATACCATATAAACACCACACACACACCACACACATCACACATATACACACACTGCCCATCCACACACATCACACACATATATACACAGATTACACACATACACATGCCACACACCCCATACATACACACACCTCCCACCACAAACATATATACACTTATCACACACACATATGCCACACACCAAACACACACACACACACGCACACACACCTCAGTTGTGAGGCTCACAGCTCTCCTTGTTTGTTTTCAGGACTCACGGCTGCTTGAAGCTGAGAAGACAGACGCCGGGCCGAGGGCCTTGGCGCCAGCCCAGGGTAACTGGGACACCCATGTTTGCAAAGAAAGCGTTTGTGAAGTGTGAAGAAATCAGAGCAGCGCTGTTCAAAAACTGTTTAAATTTCGCTCAAAATGTTCTATTTTGTGTAAGGAGAGAGTCCCTTTAGAAAAACACTTGCTGGCATTTGCGAACTGATGTTGCCATGGAGCCATTAAGAGGAGTTGGCTACCAGGGATGGCAGTTAATTCTGTGTGTGCTAAGTCGCTTCAGCTGTGTCTGACTCTCTGCGACCCCATGGACTGTAGCCCACCAGGCCCCTCTGTCCATGGGAATTCTCCAGGCAAGAGTACTGGAGTGGGTTGCCCTGCCTTCCTCCAGGGGATCTTCCTGACCGAGGGGTTGAACCCACGTCTCTTACATCTCCTGCACTGGCAGGCAGATTCTTTACCACTAGTGCCTCCTGGGAAGTTAATTCTGTGGTTGTAGGTAAATTGAGCCCACAGCTCCTTTTGGGGAAAGCTGATGGGAAGGGGAAGCAAAAAGGCAAAAGTTGAAATAGTAACTCTTGTGATGGAGGATTTTCACCTCACTGGAGCAAGGTCCCCCCTTTTTTTTTTTAAAGCATTTTCTGCGTGCCCCCTTGCTGCATAGGAGAAAGGATGCAAAGCTTTCTCTCCAGTTATCTTGAGATGAGGGGTCCCACTCCCCCACCCCTCAGTGAGTGCTCTAGGGGAGGACTCCTCGCCCCTTAAAGGGACTGTTGCCTCCTCTACAGCGTGAAGAAGAATGCAGTGCTCACTCCAAAGGGTGCTCATTTGTTCATTCATTCATTCAACACATATCATACACATGTACTTAATGAGAGCTATGATGTACCGGGGCTGGTCCAGGTTTGAAGTCTGTGGTAAACAAGTCTAAGTGTCTTGCTCTTGAAAATCTTGGGAAAGGCAAACTAGAAATACTTGAGGAGGTGCTGGGACTTACCTGGTGGTCTGGAGGTTAAGAATCTGCCTTCCAATGCAGGGGACATGGGTTCAATCCCTCATCAGAGAACTAAGATCCCACATGCTGTGAGGCAACTAAGCCCATGGGCCACAATTAGAGAGACCTCGTTCCACAACTACAGAAAACCCACAAAGACCCAGTGTAGCTAAAGTAGAAAAGAAGAGGTGCTTTGAATACTGCCAGGTGCTATGCTATGAGGGGCTTCCCTGATATCTCAGTTGATAAAGAATCCATGTGCAATGAAGGAGAACCCAGTTCAATTCCTGGGTTGGGAAGATCTGCTGGAGAAGGGATGGGCTACCCACTCCAATATTCTTGGGCTTCCTTGTGGCTCAGCTGGTAAAGAATCTGCCTGCAATGCAGGAGACCTGAGTTTGATCCTTGGGTTGGGAAGATCCCCTGGAGAAGGGAACGGCTACCCACTCCAGTATTCTGGCCTGGAAAATTCCATGGACTGTATAGTCCATAGGATTGCAAAGAGTCGGACACAACTGAGTGACTTTCACTTTCAGGTGCTATGAGCATAAAAAGAACCGGTAATGGGTGAAGGTGGGTGAGTGCATTTGACCAAGGAACTGAGGAGGTGACCTTGAGCTGAGTTTGAAATGGTAAGAATCCAGCCATGGGAAGTTCTGGGGAAACAAGGGTTCAGCCCACGGAAGTGTGAAAGAAAGAGCCTGGGGCAGCTCAGGGACATTCAGGAAAAAAGGCTTTGAAAAGATGAAATGGAGGTTCAGGCCGAAGGCTGAGCTTTGGGGCTGGTGAGGGCTACCTTCCATGATGGGGCCGCTGCATCTACCCCACGTCCAGCTGCAGCCTGGCCCAGAGCTGGGCTCGGTTAGTCCTAGTGCTGGTGCTAGTCGCTCAGTCGTGTCCGACTCTGCGACCCCCTGGACTGTAGACTGTCAGGGTCCTCTGTCCATGAAATTCTCCAGGCAAGAATACTGGAGTGGGTTGCCATTCCCTTCTCTAGCAGATCTTCCCAACCCAGGGATTGAACCTGGGTCTCCTGCATTACAGGCAATTTCTTTACCAGCTGAGCCACCAGGGAAGCCCCCTGGGTTTGGTTAGTATTTGTTAAATAAGCAACACAGTTCAGGAACATTGATGTTGGATGAGCTTCCACCTGGAACTTAAGAGTCAGTCTCTCAGCGGAAGGAAAGCCTGCACATTTTGACATCAAATCACCAGGAAAGACTCATATGGGCAGGCAAGATGCTGCAGAGACAAACATACAATTTTACCCATTACTAAGAAAATCTACCTTGTTCAAGGCTTGTTCTGGAAAAAAAAAAAAAGAGAACATTTTATTGGCTATTTGTTGAATGAAGACGTAAAAAAAAAAAATGGGTTGTAATTAAGTCAGTAGTTTTCAGTAGTGGGAATCCCTTGCACAGCAAGATCAAACCAGTCCATCCTAAAGGAAATCAACCCTGAATATTCACTGGAAGGACTGATGCTGAAGCTGAAGCTCCAACACTTTGGCCACCTGATGTGAACTGCCGACTCATTGGAAAAGACCCTGATGCTGGGAAAGATTGAGGGCAGGAGGAGAAGGGGATGACAGAGAATGAGATGGGTGGATGGCATAACCAATTCAATGGACATGAGTTTGAGCAAACTGTGGGAGATAGTGAAGGACAGGGAAGCCTGGCATGCTGCAGCTCATGGGGCTGCAAAGAGTCGGACATGACTTAGTAACTGAACAACAACAGAAACTAACTTTGGAATTACTATTAGATAGAAAAAGCGTACCAATCTGTTATCTTGCCAACAGCCAGGAGATGGAAAAAACTTGGACTTGAAACCAGGCCTTGGCTCAAACCCCACAAGGGCCACTGGAAATGCTGTGTGATCTTGGGCAAGTTATTCAACCCCTCTTAGTCTTATATCCTTCACATATAAGACACCTGACAGGGTGATTGTGAGGATCCAAGGAGAAAATTAAAAAGGACCCCCAACACCATTCCCAGCAAGTAGTAGCCACTCAGTCACTGATTGATGAATCACAAAGAAACCACTCTCTGCCCTTCTGCCCCCTCTACCTCTAGGGCCAGGGACTGAAAGAGCCTGGTCAACTTTATAGTGACTTTGGAGGCAAATAACTCCCTATCTGACCGTCATTTCTGTAAAACCATAAGTTTGATGTGACTCCAATGTCGCATGAGGTCACCCTGCAAAAGATGCCATGTTTTGTCCTTAGCTGTATTCTCTCTAGAGGTGGAGGGGGTTGGCTGGGAAGCCAAGATGTGGCGGAGTTGAGTTGAAGCCTAGAATTTTGCAACAAACCAAGTGAAAAAAATCAAAGAAGCAAGGGTCCCATCACGGCCAGTTGTGTTGCTGGCATTCCCGCCCTGATCTGAACTGCATGGACTTTCCCCTCCCTTTTCCAACAAACCTCCAGCAAGGCCAGCATAGCACTGGACACCCTACCCCATCCCCAATTCCTTTGCCATTTAAATACACTCCCAGTGATGGAGAGGTTTGAGCTGTCACTGCTGGGCAGAGGCAACTGACAGGAGATTAATTTCTTAGTTTCTTGTTAACTTTGAGGGGAGTATCTTTGTGAAGCAGCATTGCTAGGACAAGGTGGACCAGGACTTCCAGCAATTTTAATATTGGAGATTGGCACCAAAGTGTGATGTGCAGTCTCCTTTGTCACCTTCTCAGGCTGGCACTGGGCTTAGCAAGAGTCTCTGGAGTGAAAATTCCTGGTATCTGAGACTGTAGCACCTGGTGAAAATTCTGCTGATGCTGACAGGTGACAGTGACAAGATATTCCAGCTGCAGCCTGTCATTCTGAAATGGAAGGGCCCTGGGGCTCTCTGGTGCCCACCAGGGTGGTCTTCCCAGAGCCCTTGGTTGCTCTTGGACCAGTGGCTGCACTCCTCGGGATCACCTCCCTCTGGCCACCCCTCTTTCCCTTGCTTGGCCTTCGCCCTGCTCTCTCATCCTCCAGTCCCAATCAGGGCTTCACTGCCTCCTGTGGATTTTCACCTTCTCTGCTGGCCCTGCTCTTCCTGTGATGAGATGGAACTTTGACAGTTTCCATTTCTGGCTCTGACCTTTCCCCAGCTCTTTCTCTCTCCTCCCGCTCCACCTTCTCTGGCCCCATTCATCTTGCAACTGTCCTCGGGCTGCCTCTTCTGACCTCCCCACCTTCTCATCTCTCCTTCCCACCTTCTCTTGTCAAGGGACTCTTTGGTTCGGTCTGAACGGTCAGGTTCAATTTCTCAAGCAGAACCTTTGAATCTCCCTGACCAGCCATTGAATGTCTTTGTTCCCTAGCTGAGCATCAGCTGATCTCAGCCCCAGTCAAGGTTTGCCTTGAGGGCCTTGGCTGTAAATCATCTTCTTTACTCAGTCCCAGACCTTTCCTCCCACCCCTTCTCTCTTCTCCTTTTTCTCCCTCCTTCGAAGCCACATTTGTGGAGTACCTACTATGTGAGTGCTGGAACTGATACAGGAATGCTAAACAGGTGTCTACCCTTCAAATGTTTAAGTCTCCCAGGGAGACACTCATATGAAACTAAGCTGAGTCAAATATATGCTCTTTTTGCCAGAATTCAAAGAAAGCTCTGTGGGAGAAGGAGAAAGAGGGGTGATGGCTAGTTCTGTCTTCCAGCTTCCCATCACTTCTAATTAGGAAGCCATTTTCCTTTCTCCCCTCCCACAGGGAGCAAAGCATCATGGGAATATCCTGGTTGCAAGCCAGGCTTAAACATGGTTTTTCAATCTCACAACTGTAGACATTTGGGACTGTATGATTCTTTGTTATGGAAAGCTGTCCTATGCATTGGAAGATATTTAGAAGCATCTCTGTTCTCTAATACTAAATGCCAGTGCATCTCAGAATAGTGACAACCAAAAATGTCTGCAGACATTGCCAAATGGCCCCTGGGGAGCAAAATCGGCCCTGGTTAAGAATCACTGGGCTACACAATGGGCCCAGGTCCAACTCACTCTCCAGGTAACCATGTTGGTCAGCATTCAAGACTCCAAGAGGGATGGGGAAGAGTCAGTCTGTCCTTAACAGTGCTAGGGCTGCTTCTGGTCTGTTTTGGGGGTTCATTTTTAGTCTTATTTTTGGTTTCTTACATATACATTTCTTTGTGTTCAGCATTTAATAGGAGTGTTAGGTGGTGGACACTGAGGGGTTACCTACCAGCATTTATTCTCCACCAAAATCCAACCCCCTCCACGTAGCCATGAGTCTGGGGAGAGGGGTAAGTGGGGGAGAGGTGGGCCCAACTGGCCAAGTGATTTTCTGCCCACCCCCCACATCAATGGGAATTACTTAGGAATGAGTATATGACCCAGTTCTGGCTAACAAGGCAGCAGAAGTGTGAGGGCTTCTAGGAGAGAGTTTCTCACTGGCAGGTGCTGCAGGAGATCCCACCTCTTCTTTTTCCAACATGGCTTGGGTGCCAATGTAAACTTGGGCTTGCTGTAGTCACCTTGCTCCTAGCAGGAGATTGAAGCCACCATTAAAGATGGTTGAGTGAAGATTTGGAAAGGACCTGGGTCCTTGGTGTCATGGCCAAGGCTCTAAACAGCCTCAGCCTGTCTTCCCTTTGAGCTTCCTTGTAAAGCATCAAATTCTCTACTGATTAAGCCAGTTTGAGCTGGGGTGATATCCCTGGGGAAGGAATGCCTTGCCATGGAATCATTTGGAAGAGATGGTAGAAGGCTCAGTGGAGGAGAGAAGCTGGATCATGGCTTTCCCCCTAAACTACCAGATCTCCAGCCCCACCTCCTCATGCTTTTGTTGTCATCAGGCAAACTGGGAAGCCTGCTCCTTGTGGGGGGATGTGCATGGCCTCAGCTTATTCCTCAGCCCCAGCCTCCCCAAAATCTGCAACCCCTATTTGCATCAGCTCGAGATGGAAATATCCTAACCAAATTTCAATGAATCCCGATTTACCTTCCTGATTTCTAATCCAGGGTAGGCAAAGAGAAAATTAAAAAAAAAAAAAAAAAACCCTTTGAAATAGATGGCTCTAAATTGAAATCCACATAACATAACAGCTTTCAAACTGGCACTTGCAATTGGGCTGAGCAAACCTAATTCCATATCAAAGGAACAGGGAAGTATTTTAATTATCTCATTCTCATAATGGGAGAGGAAACTGGTTCCACAGGAGGTAAACACCCTAAGCCACAAGGTTTCCCTGTAAATTACAATGCTCAACTTGAGCTGACAAGGAGAGGGGACGCTTCTTCCTGTTTGATGGTGTTCCCTGACGTGTGGCCTTTTACTATAGTCATAAAAAGGCAGTAAATTAGGAAGATGCTATAAAATATCATCAGAACCAACTGGGATCAACCATGAGAAGCCAAATTTCCAGTCAAAGCCTTGAAAATGAGGGAAACATGAAAGGCACTCAGCCAGTTCCCAGGGCAGAGTCCCTGGCCATGGAGAAAGTAGGACAGCACTTCCAAAGGTGCAGAGTTGCAGGTCTGGAGCCACACACAGAGCAAGATGAGAGGGGCCCACAGAACTGGGAGAAGAGGGCTGCCCTCTCTTAGAACATTATTCTCTTGGGGTGAGGTCTGCTCAGGCTTAGCACAAGTTGCAGAAGCAGCTTGGACTGAGATGCTGTCTTCTTATTTATCACTCAGGTAACACTTTCTTGAGTGACTCTGTGCCAGGCACTACAGGCATGGAAATAGAAGAGGGAGCCTCTGTCCACAGGGTCCAGAAGCAGGAGACAGATGATGCATCAGCCACATAGTCTGATGAGATCAAGGTTAGCCGAGACAACGGTAACGGATACTAGAGCTGATGGCTGCAGTGGAAAAATGCCTGGTTGCTGGGCAAGCACTGCCTTTTGGAAGCAGCCTCAAGTTCACCTGAATAATTCAGGAGTACCTAGTCTATAGCACGGGGTAGGGCTGAGTCCCTGCCTGGCCAATGCTAATAAAAGTAAATGTTTATCTATGTCAGGCCTGGGGCTATAGGCTATATAAGCCTTTCTGTCTTGAATCTACACAAGAACCCTATCAGGCCCTGTTATGATGATTGGCTTCTCTTAAAGGCTTAGGAAATGGGCTCAAAGAAGTTAGAGAACCTTCTTTTGATGACAGTTTCATGCTAGAGGTACCAGTCATAGAACCCAGAGCAGTCTCATTTTGCTCTGACTGGTTTGGCTCCCATGATAAACATATGAATGGTTGAGACTCTGGACTCTCCACTTGTTGGATGATTTCACATTTGAGAAGACTTCAGATCTAACAGCAAATCTGTGTGAGGAACATAGATTCTGGTCCTCTGGAAACAGTGTCTTGGACACCTTAAATAGTGTGTGTGTGTGTGTGTGTGTGTGTGTGTGTGTGTGTGTGTGCGCGCGTGCATGTGCATGTGCATTGACCAACTTCTTCAGGGTGAGCCCTACCAGCGGGACATTCATCCCTTGCCTGGGTGCCCTGGGTATTGGAGTGTCTGATTAGTGGGGGAAGATGCTACCCCAAGATCTGAGTACTGGTCAGCTTTGAGGCCTTATTTACTCTGCTGATATGCTAGTCTGAGAACCAGAGGGTACACTCAGGTCCCTCCAGGAAACTCCCCAAGCTTTTGAAATCTTCTCACCTTTCCTTGGTTCCAGAAAGGATTGCCTTGAGCAACTTCAGTCCAAAAAGTGGCTGTTGATAAGCCCTGAAGTTTTCTTCCTGCTTCACCTGACTCTGCTTCTACACTTTTGTGCCATCACCTCCTCCCCCATTGGAGGTGGAGAGGGTCCTATAGACAAGTCTTACTGATATTTAAAGCCAGGATTGAGAGACCCTCCAGCCAAGAGTGGGCCCTCATGACCTATGTAACTTGGTCTCCTGGATTCCAGGTCATGACACTGTGACCCAGCAGCCTCCTGGCTGGATAAGAAGGTCAAGGTCACCAAAACAGCTCATAACTGAGCCCACAGGAGGCCTGGATATCATTCCTGGCTCCTTCTCTTGGCTCCTAACAGCCTCAGTTCCTTGTGGGAAGGGCTGTTTATAAAACAGAAAGAGCAGTTGCAGCCACATGTACCTCGAGAGCTCAGTCCTCCATGTCTTAGAGGTGAAATTTCACTGCAGCTGACACCTGTGGGATGGCAGGACTTTTTTGGGAGACAGATTTATAATAAACAGCCTTATTTTATAGAGCCCCAAATATTTGCACAAAAATGAGCCCACTGTATAACTTGCTCCATTTATCTCCCTGCTGTCACTGGGTATCTCTCTCTATTTTATTACTTTATTTTCCAGTTCCTCCAGCTCTGCACTCACCTCTCTCTTATTCCCACCACAGCTGTCAGTCTGGTGGATCCATCCTCCTCCCCTTCATGCTTCTGTCTCTGTTAGTGCCCCACCTCCACCACTTCAGGGGCCTTGGCCTCCTCCAGACCTCTGCCTTCCTTTAGGAATCTGGGCAGCAACAGCGGTGTGCCCTGGAGAAGGAGCCCTCCCTTAGAAGCCCTTCCATCCCAGTCTGCCGGCCGGCCTTCTTTTTCAGCACCACGGACAGAACTTCTGGCCGCTGTTCTTTTAACAGACTTGGCCTTGGCCTGGAGCCTTCAGGAAGCTTACTTACCTTATCTCTTAGCATTCCTAACACTATAATATAAAGTAACCCCCAAGTGGTTTCTAAACTCCTACTATCCCAAGACACAGGCTCAATAACCGAGTGAGAAATGTATGAAAAAAAGGAGTGATTTTAATTTCAAAGTTCTGCTGACATGCGAGTGCTCTAAAGGTTTATATACACAGAACGCCCTGCTTGAAATATCACTTTGAATTCCATCCGTGCCATCGTGCCTCTAATGTGCTTCTGTTTTGGTTTCTCTCGGCAATGGGAGCTTTTGTGTTTTAATAATCGGAGGCACAAGGAAGAGGGAAAATTATAGCTGGGGACGCCCAGGCTTGGCTCTTCATCATCCAAGTTAAATTTGGCTGAATTGAGGGAAAACATCCTTTTAAAAGGGTGGTAAATGGGAATAATAATCTCTTACATTTACAAAACACTGGGTATTTTCAAAGCCCTCGTGCATTCATTAACTCATTAGATTTTTTTCCCCAGCAAACCTGTTTCAAACATCCCACAAATAGGAGTGGGAGGCTGAGGAGGCTGGCTTGGCAAATGGAGAAACTGAGGTTGGGGGTGTGTTAGACTGGCTAGAGGTCATTCATAGTGGCCAAACTGGGCAGGTTGGACAAGACCATGAGGTGGCAATGCTAGCCATCCCCTTTAACAGCCACCTGCCTCTCTGTGCCTTATCCACTTCCCCAAAGTGATCTGTCATCTCTCCTCCCATCAAACAGTCTCTCCAAACAGAGGTGTCACTCAAACCCCTCACAGGAGTGCCTGCTTTTTTAGGAGAATTAAAGTCCAAAGCAGAAGGAGAAAAATCCATAAAATCAGCAGTGAGTCTTTGTCTACTGAGCATTTACTTTGGGCTAAGACATGTGTTGTGGGATTCCCAGGTGGTGCAAGTGGTAAAGAGCTTGAATGCCAATGCAAGAGATGCAAGGGACTTGGGTTTGATTCCTGGGTCAGGAAGATCCCCTGAAGTAGGAAATGGCAACCCATTCCAATATTTTTGCCTGGAGAATCCCATGGACAAAGGAGTCTGGTGGGCTACAGTCCATGGTGTTGCAAAGAATCGGACACAACTGAATGACTGAGCATGCATACATAAGACATATGCGGTATCCTTGACAGGCATTATTTCATCCAGCCTTCTCAACAACTCTGAGGATGCTTTAGTCCCACTTCACAGCTACAAAAACTGATGTTCAGAAGATGATAGCTAGGTACTGTTTGGTCACATCCACACCCAGATAGCCGACTACAAAGCCCAAGCTCCCCATCTACTTCCTGTCTGTCTCCGAAGGCAGTTTTTAGCATCAGCTCCTGAAGGACTTGAGAGGGGGTATGAGGTCTGCTTTGCGCATGTGTCCTATGAGTGGCCAGCTTCCTTGAGCTGCTCCTGGAGGACCAGAGTGCTGCAGTCTCTGACATTCCATGTCCCGAGGCTGCCCCTCTGCCTGGTATTGCTCAGGATGGGAAGTCCATGGACCACATTATGGATGTGGCAATGACATTCATGCAGCATTGTAACATTTCAGAAAACGAGTTGCTGTGTGGATGGATGAATAAGTGAATGAATGAATGAATGAGGAAGAGCGTCTGATCTTTGTAGGTGTGAAGACTAGGGGCCAGGCAGCAGAAAGGCAGTAGCAGTCAGGATATGTAACACCTGACCTGGCTCAGAGCCCAGATCCTGAATACAAGACCCCCTCACAGGGCCTCTGAAGCATATGTTCCTCCCTCCCCTGCCCAGCAGCATCAAAAGTGCCTGACAACCAAGGGGAAGTGAATGCAGCTGCCCCAGTTTTCCTAGGGTTCAAGGTGAGTGAGGAGGGTGGGAGCCTCACAGTGTCAGGGGGGCCCCATCAGATAAGCCTGATATGACGGCGTTCATGGTCTAGCCAGGGTTGGGAAGGCTGATGGCTGATTGTTCCAGGCTGTCTCTGGGGCTGGTGTCACTTATAGGTTCTGGAAATTTGTTACTGTTGATAACAGTGACGAGCCATAAACATCTCAGAGTGAGGAATGTTAATAACATGGGAGGCATTTTTTAAGTGGTGGCTTTGGGGAGCCTTCGGCCTGTCAGAGCCAAAGGGGTGGCTGTTGTCGCTGTCATATATCTGGGAAGTTATTCCGGGAAGGTCGTGCAGGGCCTCTGTTGTCATTACGTACAAAATATTTCAATTTTCCAGAATAGAGTCAGTTCTGGCCTCAATGAATCTTCATCTTTTCTCCTTTTTATGTCTCCCTGTTTGTCTCTGGGGTCTGGTTTTGTGTGAGTAGGAGAAGATGGGCATAAATAGGTGGCTGGGGCTGGAACGAGACACAGAGTTGTGAAGTAGGGGGCACGGTTAGGGATGCAGGATGAGCCCCTGAGGCCCTCTGGGGGGGTGGGGAGAAGCTTGACTGGCTCAGGGCCTGAAAGGACCCCCTCAAACAGCTTGCACCACAACTCATCTGCTCTAGACACACCGCTCCCTGATGCAGCCTGAACTTCCTGGCCTTGGCCTTTTGCTCACAAGGCCATTTCTCCTGCTATCATAGCTTTTCTGCCTGCCCACCCCCTGAGTCCAGCCTGCCCCTGCTGCCTACTACTCTCATCCCATGGAGAGCCAGTGTAGTCGGTGCGATTCACCCAGCACCTAATCATGTGCTTTGCCATGTCACAACTCCTGTTCCCCACTTGGCAATGGCTCTTAACTCTCATCCTATTTAACTTGTCCTCAATTTGTCATCACCTCCTTGTGGGCAAGGACCATATCATACATGCTTCCGCAGACTCTGAAGGGGATGCCTGCTGTTTCTGCACCTCTGTGCATCCTTTCCTTAGGGGCCTGTTGAACCACTGCCGGTTCTCAAGACCCTGACTCTGGTTTTCTTGGCTCCTGTGCTGGTCTGGGTGCTTCGGGGGCAGCCACACCGATCATCTTCCAGCCTGCAACCATGGTTTAGGACTCTCTTCCCTCCTGGCCTGTCCAGCACAGCGCAGTGCTGGGCACACAGTAGGTCTTCACTAAATGAGTGGGTGAAGGACAGGACTTCATTAGGGCATCAGCTAGGATGCAGGGGCTTGGCTCTGCATTCCAGTTCCAAGGGGAAAAGCTAGTTGCATGGCCAGAACTAGAGTTCACACCCAACTCCCGGGTTATCCATGGGTTAGACACTATTGCTGGATGGCTCCCAGCTCCCTCTCTCCCAGGTCTTTTAAGCCGTGGGTCATGGGACTGGTTGGGCACCTGCTGATGTCATGAGGGAGGGACATAAAGATTTCCCATCTGGGCCTCCACCTTCAGGAAACACACACTTGGAGGGAGGTGATGAGACTGGTGTGATCAACAAAGAATGTGCAGGTGTTTGGAGGAAAAGAACATCCAGGGTACAAGAGGGCTCTTGGACAGAGAAGGGGGTGTGGGGCTGGGAATCTTTGCTTCCCACAAGTCTCTTCCACTGCCTCATACTCCACCTGAACCTTGTCTTTGAAATGCCTTATTAAGTGACAAAGGGCAGTCATAGCCCCCTTAAGTCCCAGCAGGATGGCTCCAGCCCTTTGAGCACTGGCTTGGCTTGGACTCTGGGCTCTAGAAACGTCAGGATGGCCACGCCTGGCCAGCTTCCCTCCAGTGCCCCCTCAGCGAGCTCCAAGCAACACGGGCTGGCACTGTCAGAGACTGAGGTGGAGCTGGGGGAAGCACAGAGCCGCGAGGACCAGGCAGCCACACCAGGGATGGCCCTGGGGGTAGGGGTGCAGGTGAGGGGCAACCGGAGGCAACAGCAGTCCTGGCTCTGCCCGGGTGCCCAGGCACCTCTGGGGAAAGAAAGGCACCTGACAGGTGAGGCCAGAGCAGTTTCAACTGCATACAGTTTTTGTAAGACTCTTGCTTGTGATTTGGACCCATCCGTGGTGGGCCACCCTGGACCTCCTGTCACATTCCCTGTCGGGCACAGCCAGCCTCCTGCTCGTTCAGGTTCACCCCGATCAGGCTCAGGCCCTGGCACTTCTCACATCTTGCTCGTGATCATTTTAGGGAGAAAGCGAAAACCTACAGCTGGGCTTGAATCCTGCTTCCGGGGGCAGAGGTCAGCTCTGGAGAGTGCAGTTTCTCTGGCTGCGTGTGCCTCCTGTCCTTGGGGTCAGGGTTTGACCCTTTGCTGCCTATGACACTGCTGACAGGCTCCCTGGGAGGGGCTGCACCTCATCACTTTAGAACCGCAGAAAACGGAGTGTTTAAGGTATAAGGGATCTAACCGGCTGGTCTCCTGCCTTATTCCCATGCCAAGGCTGGTGGGAGGGCTTGGCTAATTACGTCGGATCAGCCTGGTTCACTGTGTGTCCCCAGAACTCAATAGCTAGCTATAAATGCCCTTCATTTGACCCATATTTGTTAAGCATGAAGTGGGTTTCTGGCACCACGTGTTCATGAGTGGCAGCCCCACCCTCCTGAGGGAGCTGACTGTGAGAAAGGCAGATGGGGAGGTGGGCAGCAAAGAGAGCCCAGGGCTGTTGCCTTCTTGGAGCCCCTGACTTTACAGTCTCTGCACTGAACTAGCTCTGTAGGCATCCAAGAGTCCTCACCTTGTCTGTTGATGCTGTTGTGTGTGTGAGTGTCCATGTGTATACTGTGTGCTTTTCTGTTCACACGTGTGCACAAGAGTGCCCATGCATGTCTGTGCATGCATATGTGTGTACATGGGTGCACTGTGTACACGTGCACTTTCATATGTGTGCATATATGTATGCATGAGTGTGCTGTGTGCTCACACACTGCACATATATGTCTGTGCATGCATGCATCTGTGCATGAGTATACTGTGTATATGTTCACTTTCATGTGTGTACATACATGTGCATGGGTGTGCCGTGCGCGTGTTCATGTATATGCATAGCACGCCTTGCATGTATGCCTGCATGTGTGCGCCATATGCATGTTTACACATATGCGCACACATGCCTGTCCATAACATGTGCGTGTGCACTTTCATGTGTGTATGCATATGTGTGTCTATTCACACCCGTGCACACATATGCCCGTGCATGCATGTGTATATGTGTGCTATGTACATGTGTGTGCACACACAACTGTTCTCTGCACTTCACACTCTTGGAGGGTGGGGCTGAGTCTGCACCTCATCCCCTGCCCCCGAGGGGTCCCCATCCCAGTGTTTGTCAAGAAATGTCCCCATGAACTTGCTCAGCAGCCAGAAGCAGCTCTTGGAATCCACTCCCAGAAAGGCAGAGGCCTGAGTTGAGAGCAGGGCAAAGAAGGCTTGGGGACCACCTAGCTTAACCCTCTCGTTTTACAGCCCAGAAAAGAAAAGAATAGGTGAGGTAAGTCATGTCATGTGCCTGGGTGCTCAGTCGTGTCCGACTCAGTGTGAACCCCTAGGTGTGAACAGTCCCCTGGACTGTAGCCCACCAGGCTCCCCATCCATGGGATTTCCCAGGCAAGAATACTGGAGTGGGTTGCCATAGTGAATAATAATAGCTACCATGTTTTGGCTGTTCCCATGCACCAGGAATTGTACCCCCATGAGCTCACTCATGTTCACGGCCGCCCTGTCGGGGAGCTGCCTCATCTGGCTTCACAGGCAGGAAGGGAAACTTGGAGAAGCAAGCGACCTGCTCAAGGTCACAGAGGCTGTCAGTGGTGGAGGTCCAGTGGAAACTGAGGGCCGGAGCTCTGACATTCTCTGCAAGGATACTGGGCAAAGGGTAACAACCCGCACCCGACCTCAAACTCCACTCCCGGCTGGTGCAGCCTCCTGGCTGCGTGCACCTCCTCTCCCTGGGGTCAGGGTCTGACTCTCTGCTCCCCATGGCCACTGCTGACAGGCTCCCTGGGAGGGGCTGCTCCTCATCACTTTTGAACCGCAGAAAAGAGAAGATTTGAGATACTAGGGATCTAACTGTGGTCTCCTGCTTTAATCCTACAGGGGAAACCAAGGCCAGGGGAGGTCTTGGCTAAATATGTCAGATCAGGCTGGTTCCTGTGTATCCCCGGAACTCAATAGCTGGCTGTGAATTCGCTTTACTTGACCCGTGCTTATTAAACATGAATGAGGTGTTTAGAACCCCGCTCTTCTCCCTGTTTGCACTCGGCTTGGTGGGCGGCAAGCTGGACTGGGGCTGCAGGGAGAGCCCTGAACATCCCCGAGGAGCTCGGAGGCCAGAGCCCAGACGCCCTTCCCACTGCCACTCGGCTCCCGTGCACAAGGGCTTTGATTTTCCGTTAACACCCAAAGTTGATCGGAGCCTCATGAATCATTCATGAAGAGGCTCCAACGAGATCATTATTTTGAGTGTTGAGTGTCAGGAAAACAGTGTCTGACGGGTAAACATGATGTCTGATGACAGAACAGCCGATGGGGTCACCCGGCAGCCGGGCACCTGCCACGCTGTGGGGAATTTTTAAACATTAAAAAAAAAAAAATCCAAGCTAGGCTCAGGGAAGAGCAGCAGACTCATCACCAAGCCTTTGTCTGGCGGCTCCCCAGGCCAGGAGGCGGCGGGTAGCGGGCAGGGCTGGGGAGGGCACAGAGCATCCTCGTCCAGGAAATGACTCAGCGTGGCCCCCGGTTCCCAGTCACTGTGGCTCGCGGCCCTGCAGGTCCCAGGCTGCGCTGCCAGCCTCCCTGCCAACACAAAACGCCAGCCTCTTAGTCAGGCAGCCCCTGCCTTTGCTCTCTCTTAGGATTTCCCAAAAGACCATCCTTTTGGAAAAAGCCAGGGAGGCCTCAAGTGCCTGTCCATCCACCTTGGATCAGGAAAGGGTCTGGCCTCTGCCTGAAGGCTGTGCAAGCACCTGGCTGGACCAGCTCGGGCCAAGGCCCCGGGGGCTCTCCCAGGCCTCTGGCCGTGTCGAAGCCACTTTCTAGCAGATGACAGTTTGTCAATAGCTTCACTACCTGCATTATTTAAGCAGAACAAGGTGAACCTCAGCTGTACCCTTGAGCACAGATCAAATTGATGGTCAGACTGAACGCTACAGGCAATTAGGTTTTCTAAAGAGAAAAAGGGCCAGAGGGGACCCTACTGGCTCCCTTCCCTGCTGCCAGCCCTTGGCCCTCCACCCTCCCTGGTCATCCAGTCCTGTCCCCAGGCTGTCTTCTGCTCCTTTGGGCCCTGGATTTCATGAGGGGAGGGGGGTACTTGCTCCCAGAAAAGAGTTCCTTGGGCCCTGAGAATCCCCCAGAGGAAGGTCCAGGAGGCTCAGCCCCGGCTCTCTTCCCAGCATTTCTGCAAGGATTTTCCTGGCTGCCTCTCCTTGCCTCCCCAATTGTCTCCTCACCTCACCTCTCTCAGGACCAGGCTCACGCTTGGCCATCGTGGGCTTTCTCTTCTCTTTACAGATCCCCTTTGACCAGGCTTATTCCAGGTGAGCACCAGGTATTGCACAGGTCCCCCTGCGAGGGTCACAGCCTGACCTAGAAGAATTGATGCTTTGATCTAGCTGAGGACTTGGTCCTAAGAGGGATCATGACAGCTCAGAGCTGGGAAGGCCCCCTGGGGTCATCCAACCCTGCCTCCAATGAGCATAGACACCTTCGACTCCACCCGGCAGGCTCCTCTGCTTCATCAGGGACAGGGGCTTGCTCCCTCACACACACTTGCTCCCTCACACACTCATAAGGTTCCACCCAAAGCACTTGGAATCATTATCATTAGAAAGTTCTTTTATAATGAGGCCAAATCTCCTTCCTTAAAGAGTCTGGAATGATTTTGTCTTTCACATCCACACAGAATAGGAACTCTATGCCTTGAGATATGAGAGTCCTTCAAAGATCTGAAGAAGATTCATGTCACTCATCCATCCACACATTCATCCATCCATCCATCTATCCACCACTCACTCACTCATCCATCTACTCATCCATCCAATTTCCTTTCCATCTATACATTTATCTATTATCTTCCCATGTGTCCATCTATCTACCCAACTACTTACTGATCCATCTATCCATCCATCCACCTACCCCTCTATCCATCCATCAACCCACATATTCACCCTCCCATCCATCCATACCCTCACCTATCTATTTTCACATCTACCTGCCTATCTACCTAGTCACCCAACCCTCTTCTATCCATCCACCTACCCATTCATCTACCTGTATATTCATCCATCCATCCATTTGTCCAACCAATCATTCACCCATTCATCCTTTCTTCCATTTGACATGCATTGAGGAAATGCTGCTACCACTCTGGGTATTGAAAGATGCAGTCTCTGGCCTCAAGGAGCTTACACTCATAGTGCTGAGGCAGAATTACAATGTAGCCTCTTGCTAGAAATGTTTGTTAGAAATGTTGTTGTTCACTCACTAAGTGATGTCCAACTCTTTGCGACTCCATGGACTACAGCACAGCAGGCTTCCCTGTCCCTCACTATCTCCCACAGTTTGCTCAAACTCATGTCCATTGAGTCAGTGATGCCATCCAACCATCTTATCCTCTGTCACCCTCTTCTCCTCCTGCCCTCAATCTTTCCCAGCGTCATGGTCTTTTCCAATGAGTTGGCTCTTTGCATCAGGTGGCTAAAGGATTGGAGCTTCAGCTTCAGCATCAGTCTTTCCAATGAACATTCAGGGTTGATTTCCTTTAAGATTGACTGGTTTGATCTGCTTGCTATCCAAGGGACTCGCAGGAGTCTCCTCCAGAACCACAATTCAAAAGCATCAGTTCTTTGGTCCTCAGTTTTCTTTATGATCCAGCTGTCACATCCGTACATGACTACTAGAAAAACCATAACTTTGACTATATGGACCTTTGTTGGCAAAGTGAAGTCTCTGCTTTTTAATGCACTCTCTAGGTTTGTGATAGCTTTTCTTCCAAAGAGCAAGCGTCTTTTAATTTAGTGGCTGCAGTCACCATCCACAGTGATTTTGAAGCCCGAGAAAATAAAATCTGTCACTGTTTTCATTTTCACTATAATAAAGGAATGAAAACAGCATCTAAGGCTTTTGTTGCTCAATGTTCTCAGTTTCCTCCCCATTGGTTCTGAGGACTCCAGACCCCTTCTCACCCTGAACAACCTTCTTTGATGACTCCTGGTTTAGAAACTATTCTCTTCAAGCTCAACACAAAAAAATGGTGTTGGGCATTATCTGGTCTACAGCCAGTCTTCACTGGTTATGGTCAAGCCAGGCTTAAGCCCAGGGAGTGACTCTTCAGCTCAGAGGGTCTGGCAGGATAAAGTCTCCTGCAGTTTAAGGGGCATTCTCATCACCAGGAAGGGGGAAATGTTTATGCCATTAACACAAACATTCTCTTCCCATCTCCTTTGTAGATCATGTCTGGTTGCTTTCCGACACACCAAAGAACATTTCAAATGAGTCTCTGGCAGGCTCAGCTGGGAAGTTCTTTCAGCCACTTAAAATCTCAGCCTCTGAATGTGAGGCACACTGGTGGTAATTGTTCAAGAAAATCAAATGAAAGCAGATATAGCAAGTTTCTGGTTATTTATCAGCCGCAGATATAGGCCACTTTTCATCATGCTGAGCCTCAAGAAAAGATAAAAGCAAGAGAATTGATCTGACCTTCTATTGTGAAAGCGTCAGGCATTGCCGGTGTCCAAGTTCCATCATAAAGGAACCACTTCCTGGTCTGTGACTTGTCTTGGGTGGCAGCTGTTGGGTCTCAGACCCTTCTCCAATCACTCCCGGGTGGGGAGGCGGTGTGGTAGACATTGACCTCTGGCATCACTTTTTCTGCTTCCTTAGAGCCCCCCAGAGGCACCTGTGAGCTGCAGCCTGGCAGGAGGGGCTAGGGATTTGGACCTGGGTGGGATCTTGCTTCAGGATCAAGGCTGGGGGCCTGTCTATGCTCCTATCACAACACTGGCCTCTCTTCTCCCAGACCATCCAGGACAACCTCCTTACTCTCTGCCCAAGGGCTTTGCTTGAGTTATATGACTCAGAGGACACTGGAATTCTGATGCAGTGCCTATCCTTTGCTGAAGTCCAGGCACAAGCTACCCCTGAGGGTGGGAGGTCAGGGGTGGGAGAGAGGCAGACCAGGCAGATGGAGGGCCACCATGCCCAAGAGAACACAGTGTTGGTAGAGGACAGCCAAGGGCACTTGGCTCTTACCCCCCCTCCCCCGTCCCCCGGGGTGGTTAATATCATGCATAACTCGTCCATTCCATGGGACATAATTATTTGGTCAAACACCTGTCGAGACATCACGATGAATGTATTTTTTAGTTACTTTGGGTAGGCAGATCAGCCTTCATGATGTGAGTAGGCCTCATCCAACCAGCTGAAGGCCTTAAGAGAAAATGACCAGGTGGCGCAGTGGTAAAGAATCTGCCTACCAGTGCAGGAGATGCAAGAGATGCTGGTTTGATCCCTGGGTCAGGAACATTCCTCAAGAGGAAAGTGGCAACCCACTCCAGTATTCTTGCCTGGAAAATCCCATGGACAGAGGAGCCTGGCAGGCTAGTCTATGGGGTTGCAAAGAGTTGGACATGACTGAGCCCACATCCCAAGGGAAGGAAGAATTCTGCCTCCAGTTGCCTTTAGATTCAAGATAGGCATATCAACTCTTCCTGAGGTCTCCAGCCTGCTGGTTTGTCCTGTGGAATTTAGATTGCCAGCCCCACAATCATGTGAGACAATTTCTTTTAAAAATTTTTTTTATTGGAGTATAGTTGCTTTGTAATATGTTAGCTTCTACTGTACAGCAAAGTGAATCAGCTATACATATACTTACAACCCCTCTTTTTTGGATTTCCTTCCCATTCAGGTCACCATAGAGCACTGAGTAGAGTTCCTTGTACTCTACAGCAGGTCCTCATTAGTTATCTGTTTTATACATAGTATCAGTCATGTATATGAGTCAATCCCAACCTCCCAATTCATCCTATCCCCTTCTTCCCCCTTGGTATCCATACGTTCGTTCTGTATAGCTGAGCCTTTATTTTTTAAGATAAATCTCTCTCCCCATATATATATATACTGTTTCTCTAGAGGACCCATCCACCCAGGAGGAGACTCGTACCATACCCCACTGACTCCATCAAAAGCTCAGAAGTTTCCCCGTTTAGTCCAGGATCTCTCTTCTTTCCTGGGCTGCACTTGGGACCACAGTTCAGTTCAGTTCAGTCGCTCAGTCGTGTCTGACTCTTTGCGACCCCATGAATCACAGTGAGCATGCCAGGCCTCCCAGTCCATCACTAACTCCCGGAGTTTACTCAAACTCATGCCCATCGAGTCGGTGATGCCACTCAGCCACCTCCTCCTCTGTCGTCCCCTTCTCCTCCTGCCCCCAATCCTTCCCAGCATTAGGGTCTTTTCCAATGAGTCAACTCTTCCCATGAGGTGGCCAAAGCTACTGGAGTTTCACCTTCAGCATCAGTCCTTCCAATGAACACCCAGGACTTATCTCCTTTAGAATGGACTGGTTGGATCTCCTTGCAGTCCAAGGGACTCTCAAGAGTCTTCTCCAACACCATAGTTCAAAAACATCAATTTTTTGGCGCTCAGCCTTCTTCACAGTCCAACTCTCACATCCATACATGACCACTGGAAAAACCATAGCTTTGACTAGATGGACCTTTGTTGGCAAAGTAATGTCTCTGCTTTTTAATGTGCTATCTAGGTTGGTCATAACTTTCCTTCCAAGGAGTAAGCGTCTTTTAATTTCATGACTGCAATCACCATCTGCAGTGATTTTGGAGCCCCCAAAAATAAAGTCTGACACTGTTTCCACTGTCTCCCCATCTATTTCCCATGAGGTAATGGGACCAGATGCCATGATCTTAGTTTTCTGAATGTTGAGCTTTAAGCCAACTTTTTCACTCTCCTCTTTCACTTACATCAAGAGGCTTTTTAGTTCCTCTTCACTTTCTGCCATAAGGGTGGTGTCATCTGCATATCTGAGGTTATTGATATTTCTCCCGGCAATCTTGATTCCAGCTTGTGCTTCTTCCAGCCCAGCATTTCTCATGATGTACTCTGCATATAAGTTAAATAAGCAGGGTGACAATATACAGCCTTGATGTACTCCTTTTCCTATTTGGAACCAGTCTGTTGTTCCATGTCCAGTTCTAACTGTTGCTTCCTGACCTGCATACAGGTTTCTCAAGAGGCAGGTCAGGTGGTCTGGTATTCCCATCTCTTTCAGAATTTTCCACACTTTATTGTGATCCACACAGTCGAAGGCCTTGGCGTAGTCAATAAAGCATAAGTAGATGTTTTTCTCGAACTCTCTTGCTTTTTCGATGATCCAGTGGATATTGGCAATTTGATCTCTGGTTCCTCTGTCTTTTTTTAAAACCAGCTTGAACATCTGGAAGTTCTTGGTCCACATATTGCTGAAACCTGGCTTGGAGAATTTTGAGCATTACTTTACTAGCATGTGAGATGAGTGCAATTATGCGGTAGTTTGAGCATTCTTTGGCATTGCCTTTCTTAGCAACTAATCAACCAGTCAATAGTTAAGAGGAAATCATGGTGTTTCTGGCTACTTGCTGAGCACTCACTCTGCTGGACACAGAGCTAACTCTTCATCCTCATCACCACCTGTCCTCATGCCAGTCCTAGGAGGCAGGTGTGTCATTGCTCCCATTTGGGAGCAGAGGAAATGGAAGCTCGGAGAGGTCAAGCATCTTGCCCAAGGTCAAGGGCAGTTGGTAGCTATAGATCAGACTTGAACCCAGCATTGTCTGAGGCCCCGACCCATTTGATGGATTCTGGTACTGGTATTTGTTGGGAGCAGATAGGTGGTGTTAGAAATAAGCAGGCCAGGATCGCAGGGCAATAAAGAGGGAGAAGATGGGACTTCCCTGGTGGTCCAGTGGTTAAGGATCTGCCTGCCAATGCAGGAGACATGGGTTCCATCTCTAGTCCGGGAAGTCCACGTGCCATGGGGTAACTAAGCCTGTGCACCACAACTACTAAGCTTGCCCTCTAGAGCCTGACTGCAACGACTAAGTACACATGCCACAAGTACTTAAGCCCGTGAGCCTAGAGCCTGTACCCTGCAACAGGAGAGCCACCATGATGAGAAGCCTGCACACTGCAATGAAGAGTAGCCCCTGCTTGCCACACTTAGAGAAAGCCTGCACACAGCAACAAAGACCCAGTGCAGCCATAAATAAAGAAATAAATACATTAATTAATTAATAATAAAGAAGGGAGGAGATGACCACAAGGAAGAAAGCCTGGGCTCCCAGGTGCCTAGGGGGACATAGCCGGCCCCCAGGGACATCAGTTCTTGTTAGGAGTTGCCAAGGGCTGTCACCTCGTCACTCTCTCCCACACATTGAGGCCTTGGTGGGGGTGGGTGGGGGGAAATAAAATCTAAAATGCCAAGTGATCCTGGGAAGCCAGGCCCTCACTGCTCATCTGAAGAGTGAGCACCTAGCATGTTTGGGAGCAGGCTGTGCATGGCCCAGGTGAGGGCAGTCCTGGAGCAGAGCTGCAAGTGGACACGGATCCTGAGGGTCAGCCCACGACACACACGTGGTATGAGCAGGCACGAGGGGTAGGGAGATACAGGAATATTCTGGGTCAAGGGCCCTAGCAGCTGTCAAGGTTTGTTCTAAATCAAACAAGAGATGATCCCTTGTTCCCAAGATCCAGGTGGCACCTGGCATGGAGTCATTCTCTCTGAACTGGCCTTCACCCAGACCTCAGTCACACAGCTTGGCTGCGACAGGACAGGCCCGCCCCTCCAGCTCTGTCTTGGATTTCGGCAGGTGGGACAGACAGGCCACCAGCCTATGTGGACTCCACAAGCCCTCCTGCATCAACTTCCCCTGCCCCGCCCGCTGGCTCCTGGGAGCTGAACAACAGAAACAATAGTTGCTAAACCTGCTCAGCTTCTTCTTAACCAGTCTGGGCCTCAGTTTTCCCATCTCTCAAATGGGGGAACATATATCACTGATTCCCCCTCATGGGATTGCTGGGAAGATTAAATGTCTTCATGGTGGAAAGTGTTTGGAGCTCTTCCTGCACAGGGCATCCTTGGAAATGTCCAGGCTCCATGACGCCAAATGAGAACCAGCCTCTAGATTCAGCAGAACTGAGGGAAGAAGCAGCCACCCACCTTCTTTGTTTTAAGAAGAGCCAAAGGAAGGCACTAAGTTTATACATTCATTTTGCTACAGACGGGAGGATTTAAATAGCTTTCTAAAAGGTATTTTTAAAAACTGCTCTTCAATGCTCCATTAAAAGATTCTCTGCCTTGCCTTGGCGTCTCCAGGGCTGCCAAAAATACTATGAAAATTACTAAAATGTAGTCTGCGGTCGGCTCTAAAAGAGTTTGCCAACTGGCTTCAAATAATCTAAAACCTGATCCCATCTGATCTGGAACACAAGAGCTCGCATTGCTCAGAGCAATGATCTGGGAGCCTCGTGGAAGCACCTCCTTACTTAAGAGACACACGTGGACCCCATAGGCCTCCTTCCTGAAGGGCTCTCTTCTTGGCTTATGGAACCCACAGCCGTCCGTTCTCTCCAGCTATCCTCTCCTCCTCCTTCTCCCCCTCCTGTCATCCCTAAATGTTGGGAACTCTCAGCCTCAGTCTCTGCCCCATTCTTTTCTTTCTGGCTGACCTTCACACACTGACCCTTGACTCTAATTCCTAATCTGGACTCAGATTCTGACGTTATCACCCAATTCCAAACCCACAGTGTGCGTGTGCGTGGGCCCACTTGTACAGTTGTGTCTGAATCTTTGCGACCTCATGGACTGTAGCCTGCCAGCCTCCTCCATCCACAGGATTCTTCAGGCAAGAATACTGGAGTGGGTTGCCACCTCCTACTCCAGAGAATCTTCCCGATCCAGGGATCAAACCTGCATCTCCTGCATTGGCAGGCAGATTCTATACCACTGGGCCACCAGGGAAGCCCCAAACCCACAGCATCCCTGCCTATTTGATAAGTGTGGACTGAAGGTCTGTGTCTCCCCGAAATCCCTATGTTGAAGCCCCAACTCCCAGTGTGATGGTGTTAGGAAGTGGGGCCTCTGGGAGGTGACTAGGGCTAGATGAGGTCTTGAGGGTGGGGCCCGTGATGGGATTAATGCCCTTAGAAGAAGGTGAGGCCAGAGGGCTCTCTCTTGCTTTCTCCGCCATGGCCCCCTTAGGACACAGGCAGGAGACAGCCCTCTGTGAACCAGGAAGCAGGTGGCTCCTTGATCTTGGACATCCAGCCTCCAGAACTGAGAGTGATAAATGACTGCTGCATAAGCTGCCCTTTCTGTGGTGCCCTGTGAGGGTAGCCTGGGCAGACTAAGACAGCATGGCTGGCAGGGCAACCACTGCCACCGTGATCAAAATACGGCCAACGTGGCCCTTGGGAGCCCACCTTGGTCTTCTCTTCTGAGCATCTGGCACCACCACTCAGCTGGCTCTTCAGCCCTGAGTCCATCTGATTCCTCTCTTTACCTTATCCTCATGTGCAAGCCTTTGGCAAGTATTGCCAACCTCACCTCGAAACCCTGATGCTGGGAAAGATTGAGGGCAGGAAGAGAAGGAGGTGCCAGAGAATGAGATGGTTGGACAGCATCATTGACTCAATGGATGTGAGCTTGAGCAGACTTCAGGAGACAGTGAAGGACAGGGCATGCTGCAGTCCATGGGGTTGCGAAGAGTCAGACATGACTTAGCAACTGAACAACACCTCAAAACAGATCCCAGACCTCATCCCTTCTCCCTTCCCCACAGCTCCCGCTCTGGTTCGCCTGGTCATCCTCTCACCTCTCAGGATGCTGCCTGTCTCTTCCATCTTGTCTTCTTATTTGCCTTCACCTTGGCTTCTCTACAAACAACCATTTAGCTCTTACCAGCTAGAAGAAGCCTTTAAAATACATCAGCAGGGCCTGTCACTGCCCCGTTTTCAATGCTTCCAAGGCTTTGGCTGAAGTGAAATCCACACCCTGCCCTCCTTCCTGGTCGTCCTCGACTCCCTGCGCCCCCCCTCGCCCCTCCCCCATATTCACTGTCCTGCTCCTGCTTTCTTTCTTTTTCCTTCTTCCCAGCCCAGGTGACTTTGCATTGACTGATTGTTCCCTCTGCCTGGAACATTCTTCCGGGTTACTCTACCACCTCCTAGGAAGAGAAGAAGTCATGGAGAATCCTCATTTTCCAAGGAAAAGGCCCCAGGGAATGCTGGCTGGCCTCAAGGAGGGCTCTCTAGGCCCTACATAAAATGCACAGAATAGAACCCTTCTGATCGGACTCAGAGCTCCCAAAGGCGGTCCACACTGAAATGCCTGCATACCCACTGTCCATTCTCCACCGGTGGGATGCTCACAGGTAGCCAGGCCTCTCACCTGCTTGGTCCTATATCCTTAAGCATCCCTGCCTTGGGCACCAGGAGCGGTCCCCATCTCTGGAGGGGGTTCTGCCCCATTCCAATGGGATGCCACCCAAGTCTCATGTTGTAGCCGTCACCAATGCAGTGCAATATTGATGCTCCTGTTAGGAGGCGGGCAGGCCCTGTCCACTGTAAGGTCCTGGGGACAGCAGAGCCCAGGGGATGTGCTGCAGGGGATCTGTGAGCAAGACAGAGGTAACCAAGGAGGACCATGGCTGCTGCTGAGCCTGTGCCAGAGCCAATGGGGCTGCAACTTGGACCACAGGCAGAGAAACTGCAGATGTAACAGGGGCAGGTGGAAGCCCAGCCATGCAGGGTGCATTTTGGCCAGCGTAGTAATCTGCATTTCTCCGTGAGAGCAGATATCACAGGAGGGATTCCAGTGGCCTCTGATCCCTTGGACAGAGGAGGCTGGAGGGCTATGATCCATAGGGTGGCGAAGAGTTGGACACGACTGAAGGGACTCAGCACGCACGCACGCATTGCTCCCTTGGACATCACTGCTGGGCCCAGGGTTTCCCACCTGCTGTCAGCAGCCCTCTCCCACCATTCGACTGCCTCAAACAATGAAGAACTGATTAGAAGTTTTAATTGTGTCTGGAAACTTGGAGGCCTTGGAGCTGTGTGAAAGGCCTACTTTAAATGTTTTACAATAACAGTCTGTTAACAAATTCCAGACTTAATTTATCCAAGAACTTGTTAAAATTCCCTCTGTGCAGCCACGCAAGGAATGCGATTTTGAAGTCATTTACTTACCAATAAATTACAATGGTCTGAAATCATTAGCAGCAAAGTAAATTGTTTTAATTGATCTGAACTTCCTTACGATCCAGGGACTCCGTTTCTTTGCCGCTGCACTTTCCAAAGGTCTAAAATAACAAATTAATCTCACTTGAATCCTGTCATCTTTGAAGCAGTCCTTCCTCTCAGCCACCAGGAAGGGGGAAGAATCCATGGTGGGAACAGGACTTCCTGCACTGGCCCAGGACTGCCCAGAAACAGTTCAGCCTTGAGGTTTAAATCTAGCTGCAGGTTACCCTTTCCACTGTGGACAAGTCTCAGAACTAACTGGGGTTTATGTTCCTTCTCTGGTCCTAGGCTTAGTCACATACTTTATTGTTATTTATCCAGCTGTTCATTTTCATTTTGTGCAATTTTCTGTATGTCTAGTATGTGTGACTCGTTGGAAAAAACCCTGATGCTGGGAAAGATTAAATGCAGGAAGAGACGGGGACGATCGAGGACGAGATGGTTGGGTGGCATCACCAACTCGATGGACATGAGTTTGAGCAAGCTCCGGGAGACAGTGAAGAACAGGGAAGCCTGGCATGCTGCAGTCCACAGGGTCGTAAAGAGTTGGACACGACTTAGCAACTGAACAACAGTATGTATGACAGGAACAAGAGCAAATATAGAAATACATAAAAAGCTTCGAGTCTGCCTCTAGTGACCTTGATTCCCAGACAGGTCCTTGGGAGAGTCCTGGGATTGTGTGCTAAGCCATCAATACAGTGAAAACCAACCCTCCTCTGGTCTTTTCCCCAGCACTTCCAGAGTCTGAGCCCTGTGTCTGGTCACTATGGGTGTGCAAAGGTGCCAGCCACTTCAAAAGCAGGACCAGAGAGTGACCAGGGCTGCATTTCAGGACTCCTCTGGGTCCTCTCCAAACCCATCCAACCTAACCCTGACCCGGACCCTGACCAGTTGAAGGGGAGGAAGCAGGAAACTAGGGTGACTGCTAGTGGTCCAATCCAAGTGCGGCCAGTGTGTGGGGGTCACCTCTAGCCATAGCCTCATAAACCACCTCCAAGGTTGAATGGGCCCAAGTCACGGTCCATTGTGCAGAGATGCCGGTCCAGAGGGCTGCTGCAGTGGTCCTGGTCTCCACTGCTCTTAATTTCCTAGAACCAGGGTTATACAGGGAGATGGGGTGGACCCAGCATCCATCCAAACTGCACCCCCCCCCCCCCCGCCTGTGCCTAAGTCCCTATTCTGCCCCTGTGGAATACTTTGCTCTTTCTGCCTGGAACTATCCTTCCGCTCAACTCACTGCTCCCAAGTAAGGGGCTCAAGGTGGGCCCTGGGGACTTCCCTGGTGGTCCAGTGGTTAAAAGTCCACCTGCCAAGGTAGGGGACACAGGTTCGATCCCTGGTCTGGGAGAATCCCACCAGCCGCATAGCGACTAAGCCCATGTTCCACGACTACTGAAGGCTGTGTGCCTAGAGCCCATGCTCTGCAACGAGAAGCCACTGCCACGAGAAGCCTGCGCACCGCAGCTAGAGAGTGGTCCCCACTCACCACAAATAGAGAAAGTCCAAGTGCAACCACGAAGACCCAGCACAACCAAAAAAAATTAATTAAAAGAAAGAGCTGCGCCCTGATCAGGCTGGATGATGCCCAGCTGTGTACGCGTCCTCCCAGAGGTGCCCCGGTCCCCAGTGGTGGCGGCTTCTGTTCCAGAGAACACCCCATCCCCACCCCAGGAAGACGGGAGCCCTAGGATGGTCTGCACAGGTGAATAGGGACCTCTGGGTTCAAGGTGGAGATGCCCCAGGACAAGAGTCCAAACCCAGTCCTGTTTCCAGAGCAGGTTTGGCGTGATGCCGCTGGCGAGGTGTGCAGAGGGCTGGCAAATCCCATCCGCACACAGCCGGGCCTCCTGCAGTCAGCGCAAGGGAGGCTGATCAAACAGGAGGAGGCCGGGGCTGGAGCCGCGCCCGGTGTCAGACTATCACAACAGTTTATCTTGCCGCATTGACTGACGGGGGAGCCTCAGGAGAGAACTATGAAATCCACAAGCAGAGATCCATTTACATCCCAGAAATCGCTCCTCTTATTCCCCAGATGGAAGGAGAAGCCAAGCCAGGGCTCTGGCGTCTGTCCTGAGACCTTGCCTACTTTCCCGCTGTCGACAACACAAGAGCAGAGATTTCTTTTTTGGGCCCCACCGTGCAGCATGAGGAACTTTTCCGACCAGGGATTGAACCTGTGCTTCCTGAAATGGAAGCATGAAGTCTTAACTGCTGGACTATCCAGAAAGTTGAAGAGCAGATATTTCTTTTCTAGAATTCTGAGCAAACCTCGTGAGACTAGCCCTGTAGGTGCTGAGCGGCAGAGGCTGGCAGGGTGTCTGCGAGCTGGGTGGAGAGAACCATCGCCAGCACAAGGATACCAGGGGTCTGGCCTCGGGACGACAACAGAACGTGTCACAGACAACTCCCCACTGTCAAACCCAGGAGCACTGACTCTGCACCCATCAAAGTCTGTCTTTTCCTCATTCCCAAGCAACCCAAAGACGAACTCTGCTCCTTTGTGGGAAACAAGACAGAAATGTCCCAAGCCTGGAGAACACGTGCCTCTCAGTGTGGAGGGATGCGAGGAGCCCTGCCAAGGTGGTGGGAGGTCCAGAGCCCCTTTCAGAGCACCTCTCGGCTACACCGGGGGGCGGGACTGGGTCTCCATCTCCGCTGGCTGACCGAGCCAGTGACCCAAGGATGGGCAGAAAAAATGCAGGAGGCAAAAAAAAAAAAAAAAAAAAAAATGCAGGAGGCAGTTTTGCCAGGAGGAAGGGAGGTGACCCCAACACTCTTAACCCTGTCATCCCTCAAGAAAGAGGCACCCGAAGGCAGGTTTCCTTGGCCCACAGAAGTGAGTGGGAGATACCCTCTCCACCAACAAACCCTCCCCGCACCCCATCCAAACCCCAGTCTCAGGCAGGAAACAAATGTTAATGGAAAGCACTTAAAATGGAAAGGGAGTCTATTTCTCCTTAACTGTCTCTGGCTGCACAAAATTCTGAGAAGCGATTGAAGGTAAATTGCTTGGTTTTCAATTTTAAGCTGCACTTATCCAAGCACGATCAGTCTTCCCTGATAGTGGCAGAAAATAATAAGCGGCTGATGCCGAGTTGCCCTGGTGCCCAATAACACGGGGGGATCGCATCCCCATTTCATTATGGGAAGACAGAGTGTGCCTTACGTGAGTTTATTGAGATGATAAATTGCCCCGTCACTTCCCTTTGGGTGAATCTCCTGCCTGGAGGCTGTCAGCCCTGCTCTGGGGGCAGCACCCAGTGGCGAGGCCAGGGGAGTGCCCAGGTCACAGCAGCAGGGGCCAGTGGCCCATCTGGTCAAGCTTGCTGTGGACCCTGGGGCTCCCGAGGGGCATGAACCACATAGTTGGGGCCAGTTCGTGCTCAGCTCCCAGCCCTAGCCCTTGCTCTGCCAGGTGACCTTGGGTTCCAGCCCCTCGATGTCAGCTATAAAGTGCAGGTTGCATAAGCAGTGGTGGGGTTAGGTAGAATGACCATGCAGAGCCACTAGTGTAGTTCCAGCACCAAACTCTGGAAGCTGGGAAGATTATGAAGCCTCTGGCAGCTCTTCCTTTTCCTTCTGTGCTGCAGAGCTGAAGGCTCAAACCCGACAGAGACCCCTGTCCCCCAACCTGGTAGAGGCTGGATGCTCTTGCAGGACTGTGCCAGCTGGGGGCGCTACAGGGTAGCAGCACTGGGGTGGGCTGCCAGGCCGGTCCACCCTGCTCAGCCTCATGGCCCCGGGGGTTGATTCAGGGCTTGTCTAGGGTGAGGCCCAGGCAGCCACAGTGTCCCCTTGGGCTTCCCTGTTGGCTCAGATGGTAAAGAATTTGCCTGCAATGCAGGAAACCAGGGTTCGATCCCTGGGTGGGGAAGATCCCCTGGAGAAGGGAACGGAGAATCCCATGGACAGAGGAGCCTGCTGGATCCATGGGGTCACAAACAGTCAGACACGACTGAGTGACTAACACTTTCACTTTTAGGGTGAGGCTTCTCCTGGCTCAGGGGACAGGAAGGTCCCCCAATAGAGCCCCAGATGGGGCTGTGTAGGTTGAGCCTGTGCCTTTTTATTGGGTCCTAATACCAGGGGATACTCCCAGAATGCCCTAGGGCCTCGGGCAGCATCCTGGGCTTCCGGTAGGCTAGCCTAGGCCTACCTAGCACAGTGGAGGCAGGCCACAAGTGCTTGCATGTTTGAATGGCTGCATGCTGGCATGCATGAATGAATAAATGAATGAATGAAAAGAGAGAGGCATGATGGGGGAGCAAGGATCTGTCCTCAGGAGCTGCTGTTTCCTGGACCGAGGGAGGAGGGAAAGTGTGGGTGCATTTTGTGTTTCTCCCAGGAACATGAAACATTTCACATCTCTGAGCCTGACCTTCTGGCTCAGCTGCTTCTGGGGGCCTCTCTGGTCCCGACGACCCTCCTCTGGGGGAGGGGACGCCTCCAGGTCCCTACCAGCCTGGGACAAAACCCTGGCCGTGCCTGCAGAAAGAGAAGAGGTTCTTGCAGAAGCCGAATGCTCGGGGAGGCCAGGTGTCTGGGACCTGTCTGAGGTTTTCATCTCTAAACACTTAATGTGAAGATAAATGGGTCTGAAAGGAGCGTTTCCCCCTCAACCATGTAAACATGGAGCGGTAGCCGAAGCAGTCACATTAGGTCTGACACGTGGAAGCTGTGAGGTATTACTCACCCTGATAAGTTTAATGTATAATTTAGAAACATATCATCAAAATGGGAAAAAAGGGAAGAACCTCTTAAATAACTCTGAAAGATATTCAGCTCTGAAATCACGGGCGGTTAGAGCTGAGGGTGAGCAGCTCCCTCCCCGCAGATGCGCACCCCACGCCTGGAGTAATTGGATTTAGATAGATCCTCAGGCAGAGAGCCTCAGGGAGGGACGATCCACCCTGTCCGGAAGCGGGGAGCTGGGTGGGTGGGGGCTTCCTCCTGAGTCCCAGGGCTCTGCTGGGCCCAGCGGGACTGCCTGCAGGAGTCAGGCTGGGCGTGGGATGGACTCAGCTCAGCAGGCAGGCTGCAGCTCCAGAAGCCCAGGAAAGGTGAGCGGGCCCCGTGAGGCTCCCCTCCCCTGCTTCTGCCTCTTCCCTCTCACTTGATCCTGGGGGGTGAGGGTTGAAGAGGTGCACACATGTGTACCATTCCTGCATTTACATTTCTCTCTGCCAGGGGAGCTGGTAGTGCCTACATGGAGGGGTCCTTAGGGAGCTGTATGCAGGTGTCACAGGAAGGTGAGCTGCAATGGGGGGAGTTCAGGGGCACCACGGGCTCCTGTTCCGGGAAAACCTGCCCACCTTGGTCACCCAGCCCCTGTGGGTGATGCGGTCCCATCCCCCAACACAGGGTGGAGGCAGCCCCAATTGGCACCACTGTTGTACCCCCACCCCGCCCCTGGCACCAGGTAGACAGTGCCAGCAGGGGACTTGCTCCTGGTTCAGTGTCCACCGGCCATGACTTGGAGCCCCTCTGAGCCCATGTTGCCTTCTCTGCAACGTCTCTGGTTATTGATACCCCACCTGGAAGGCTGTGAGTATCGAGGGAACACCCCTGAGGAGGCAGTGCCCGCCCGGTGTGGCCCAGAGGGCAGCCTTCTCTCCTTTCAGGTGTTTCTGCTCTGAGACCAGGGCAGAGCTTCCTGGGAGGTGGGCTTCAGGGCACACAGGAACTGGCGAGGGGCAGCTGGGGTGGGGGCTGCTGCCAGATCCCCTCCATGTGGGGTTTTAGGAAACACCCTGTCAGTGCCCTGCACCTGGGTTTTCAGGTCGTTGGTAGGGGTAGACTGTGGTGCTGGTTTGAAAGCTCCCAGGGTGGTCACCCAGGGAGTTTGCGCACACTCTGGGAGACGGTGAAGGACAGGGAAGCCTGGCGTGTGCTGCAGTCCGTGGGGTCGCAGAGTCGGACACGACTGAGTGACTGAATAACAAGAGGTGTCACCGTGTTTTTGGCTTCAGAACTCCGGCCCAGAGGGTGATTGGAGCCCTTGGCCCATGGGGCTGTGTGGGCTTCATCTCAGGCCCTGGGAGTCCAAATAAAGCTCCTTCTCTGGTAAAGGGGAGGAACTGGTATTTGGACCAAGGATGTTTCCTTAGCATCTAGGGTTTTATCTTCAGAGTGTGTCCACAGTCACCACTGGCTCTGCTGAAACACAAGTTACTGACACCTGCCACTTGGGCCTAAGATGTAGCTGCAGGGGGCAGTCGGCCATGAGGGGGGCAATGGGGGGTACCCTAGGGCCAAGGGATGGACATTAAGATGCCTGGGGCGGAAAAGGACCTCGGCGAGAAGCGAGCACCTTCCCAGATGCTCCCTTCACTCTTCTAAACCCCTCTGTCATTTTGGCTCCTTTGCTCCAGGGCCCGTCGCCTCCCTGAGAACTGCCCTGACCACCTTGCCTCTACCAAATGTCTTGAGGACTTCTCAGGTTAAACTCCATCCTTGTCTCTGTGAGCACCTCTGAGGAGCAGTGGCTGGGGTACCGGGAGATGCAGAATGAAGGCTCAGAGCCTTCTGATATCAGAGCCACTGTGTCACTCACAGAGGTAGTTCCATCGGGGGAGGAGTGGGACAGGGAGGTGTGGCAGGGAGGATGGGGGCTGACTTGAGCAAAGGCCTGGAGGCAGGAGGCTCATGGTGGATTAGGGCCCCAGAGCTGGGTCTTGTAGCTTGTCTGAGCTTCAACACTGACCTGCTTCCCTTTACTTCTCAGCGTGAGCTCCCAGGATGCATGAACCCGGGCCCCTCAGTGTTCCTCTTTGCCTTCTTTGTCTCTTAAGGGCACCTGCTCTTGCATCCCCATAGCCCATTCTCCACTCCACAGCCAACACGATCCCAACCCCATTGGCCTCTGGATCCCAATCCACTGGCCTCTCTCCTTACTGACCTCAGAGCCCCAAGTCTTTGATCAGCTCTAGGCTGGGCCCATCTGTTCCCTGGTCACCTCTGCAGTCCCCCTGCCCACTTGTCTCTTTCTGGCATGTCCTATGGAGGTGCATAAGCCTCCTGGCTGTTGGAGTGTCAAACACTCCAAGTTCACTCCTGCCTCAGGACCTTTGCACATGCTCTTCTTTCTGCTGGGACTCATGGCCCATCCCCTCTGCTTCTTGCAGGTCTCTGCTCAGAAATCATCTCCACCAAGACCCCTTCCTGGCTACTCTCTCTAAAACCCTGCATTCCTCCCTCCTCACCTTCCTTTGTTTTCATTATAGCATTTATCACTATCTGAAATGACATTACAGGCCCACATTCCAATTCCAAAGTCCATAAGGCTCTGCAAACCAAGAGCTTTGTTCATAGCTCATTTGGTGGCAAAACAGGATCTGGACAGATATGAAGATATTTATAGTCGTGGTTCATCCCTCTTAGCGTGAATATTCATGTATTTTCCTGCAGAAATATTAATGCTTTTGATTACGGGGAGTTACTCCACACCCCGCTGGGGACATACGATAATATATGGTCTATGCACCACAGCACGTTTCTCAAGTGCAAAGTCTGAATGCCCAAACCAGGCTGCTAAACCTGGGTGCTGTTGGTGTGGTGCACCCCACAGTTCTTTGCTCTGGGAGCTGTCCTGTGCAGTGTAGGGAGTTGAGCGGCATCCCTGGCCTCCACCCATTAGATGCCATCAGCATGCCTTCCTCAGAGCTGTGACCACCACAGATATCGCTAGATGTTGCTCTCAGTTGAGTCTGACTCTTTGTGACCCTACGGACTATAACCCGCCAGGCTCCTCTGTCCATGTACTTTTCCAGGCAAGAATACCGGAGTGGGTTGCCATTTCCTCCTCCAGGGGATATTCCCAACCCCGGGATCGAACCCACGTCTCCTGCGTCTCCTGCACTGCAGGTGGATTCTTTACCCTCTGAACCATATCACCATAGTTGGGGACCACTGGCTGAAGTACATCTGATCCTCAGAGTTTCAGGTGATGGATTCTGCACCTCTCTCTACTGGTTTGTTTACTTACTTGGAATGTAAATTCCACAAGGGCAGAAATTGTGCTAGTTCTGTTCTCTGCTGTATCCACAGCACCTAGAGTCTATCTCAGGGCTGGCACTTAATAAATAACTGTTGAAAGACTTAAAGGATTCTATGGTTCCCACAGCAGGCTCCTGTGGTCCTCAACCCATGGGTTCATCAGAATGCCCTTCAGGTGCCCCCTAGGAAGAACACAGTGCACACCCTACCCTCCATCCTGGCTCATCTCCAGGGATGAAAATGTATCCCGAAGGTGTGGGCCCCAGAGCAGCTGCCCAGATCCTTCACCTGACCCCACTACCACTAGGAGGTCTGGACATTGTTGACCTTGGATTCTCCATCCTTAGAGATGGGACAATGATCTTTGCCCACATCTTGGGAGATGATGCCTTATGAATGACTAGACACTCATTCACTGTATGGAGTTGAACTTCCTTTATTTTCTTGTGTACCTGACACAGGTGTGGGGGTTGGAAGGGCCTTGTGGACCAGGGCTGACCTGTGAGGGGACAGAGCCTCCAGATGATGCTCAGAATGTGATCATGGGCAAGACTAGGGGCGAGGGAGGGTCAGGGATGGGGATCCTTGATAAGCCTTGGTCTTTGGCTTGTACTCTGCTAAAAAGTGCTCATGGGAGTTCACAGGAGGTGGGATAGGTTTCTGGGTCCCATACACATCTCTTTCCAGTGATAGTTCTTTCTTTATTTGATTACTCTCAGTGGCGGGGAGCTCATTCCCTCCAGTCTACCAGAGGACAGTTCTAACAGTCAAAAAGACCTTCCTTCCATTGAGACGAAATCCAGTAGCCCCACTGTTGGTCCCACCTGCTCTGCAGAGCTCAGAGCCCCAGACCAATGCCCCCCAGCACACCCTGGTGTTTCTGGCATCCTCAGTCTCCCTTATTTCATGTCCACACAGGGAGGCCAATATTCTTGGTTCTCCCAGGACAGTCCCAATTTTAGTCTTCATGTTTTATTAACAGCAGCCCTTTCACTCTTCAAGGAAGGTCGCCTTTTATCCAGGGCTCCTATTTCACTTCTACCTTCTCACATGTATTCCCACATGATGTGGAATTGAGTTCCTTGTTCCCCAGGGCGATGAGAGGATTGGGAAAGGATCCTCTTCAGAAGCAGCCAGACCTCCTGCTGCAAATAAAGCCCAGCCACTCTCCACTAAGGATCTGCTTGATCCCCAGTTTTGCCTTCAGATTCCTGCTTAGCTGATTTCCTCTGGAAGGTTCTGGGGAGTGTGTGCTCAGGGTCTGAGTGGGGCTCATTGACATCCAGCATATAGGGGTTTGGCAAGAAGGTGATAATAAATGTAGAGGGGTGGGCAGATGGAAGGTAGCCAATGAGATGTAAGTGAAAGGGGCGTGTGCAAGTTCTGGGAACTGTTCTTAAAGGGAGGAGCTGTGCCTGGGATGCAGGCATGATGGCTGAAGTTAGAGCAGCCATATTGGACAAGAATGAATGAATAATGGAGTGAATACCAGAGCAACAGGATAGAAGTCTAGGTGCCCTGGAATTGTGGAACTACCATCCTAGCTCCTCAACCACTTCTATTTACAGAGAGAAATGAACCTTGATACACTGAGCCTAAGTTTAGGTTTTCTGACAGTCATAGCTGGATCAATCCCCAATGTATCCGCAGCCCAAACATGATGCAGATAACCATAGAAGAGTCATGCATGGCCACATGCAAGGGTGCAGAGCAGGGGCTGGCAAAGGTCAAGGTGGTGAGGCCCTCAGGAGTTGGATGGGGAGGGGATTTAGGAAGTCAGGGTACCAGCTAAAGCACTGCGTTATCAGAAGGACAGAGAGTTTCTGGCAGATCGACAGGAGGCAGTTTATTCTTTGGCTGAGCAGCTGCCGCGTGGGTTGTCATTTATGGGAGTCGCCAGTTCCCAGCAAAGCAGGGCTCCACTTTCTCTGGAATCAGACTCCTAGAGCAGGTGCTCCAGTTTGAGGGGATCACAGCCACCTCTCCTCCTATCACTGAGAATCACAGAAGCAATGAACGATGCCCTTGGTTTTCTAGGAGAAAGCATCCAGGAACTGAGAGCTCATGTGACCGAGAAGAAGCCTGCTGGCAGGTGTACTTGTCAAGGATGTGGACAGAATCCCCGGCTGGAGTTGCTAGGAGGCCAAGGTCCAGGGAGACTGGGAGCCACACCCAGGGTGCAGGGTCGATGGGAGGCTCTTCCCTGAGGGGCTGCAGCCACGTTGGGGCTGTCCCATCTCTGAGAAACTGACCCATGGTCTGGTGGAGGATGGAGAATCCTCCCTGAGGCTCTTTTAACACCTGCCTTTGGTCCTCCTTGCCTCTTGTTTTCTGGCTCCTAGCCCGGCCATTGTTTCTGTACTTTCTCCAAATTAAAAACCCATCGCTGCCCCTTCCTAGGTAAAAAGAGTGAATTTTTATGTGGGAGGGTGTCCCCAGGGAACGGAGTAATGAAGCCGCTGGTGCTAGTTGCAAAACAAATAGATAAATCAATGTTTCAATTTTCTCCATGTGAGAGAGCGGGCTGCGTTGCTTAGCAATTCAAAGAACATTACTGCGGGCTCTTGGAGGCAGCCATAAACGCTCCAAAAGTTGCTGGGGTTTGAGCCATATTAGAACGACAAACTAACTTATATTCTTAGAGCCGAAGCCAGTTGGAGCCAAGGATGCGGGCTGCTTCCAGGAGAAAGCCCTTCAAACTCATTTTTTGTCCTCATGGCACCCAGCAGGGGGAAGGCGGGAGCCCCCATGGGTGGGCAGGTTGGGCAGACCCAGAGCCCCCAGTGGACCAGTGGTACCAACAACACCCAGGCAACCCGCCTCTGAACCTTCTGGGCTGCCAGGGTACCACAGAGAAACAAGAAGGGAGCCTGCTTTTTCCTGGGCCCAGAAACCTCAGCCCAGCCAGTCCTGCCAGGGTGCCTCCTCCCTCAGTCCTGCATATGGAAACACAGCCAGCTGCCTCCCCCAGGTCCCTGCTTTCTGCTCCCACACCTCCCATGGCTCCCCAGCACCCTGCCCACTGAGGCAATGAGAACTACCTTCTGTATTGTATTTTATAAGCACCGCACATCATCCCTCGGAGAAGGCAATGGCACCCCACTCCAGTACTCTTGCCTGGAAAATCTCAAGGACGGAAGAGCCTGGTCGGCTGCAGTCCATGGGGTCGCTAAGAGTCAGACACGACTGAGCGACTTCACGTTCACATTTCACTTTCATGCATTGGAGAAGGAAATGGCAACCCACTCCAGTGTTCTTGCCTGGAGAATCCCAGGGATGGGGGAGCCTGGTGGGCTGCCATCTATGGGGTCGCACAGAGTCAGACACGACTGAAGTGACTTAGCAGCAGCAGCAGCACATCATCCCACTTTCTCAAGGACCTTTTGAGATAGCTTCCTTTATTATCCCCATTTTACAGGTGAAGAAACTGAGGCTTGGCAGGGTTATGTGGGTTCCTGAGGTCACAGTCAGGGCACAGCTCTTCCCACTATATGTCACTGAGCGCCACTGTGACTGAGGCTTGTGATGGACGCTGGGCTTGGGCACCTTTTGGTTGGGGAGGGGAGACCCAGGCTCTCCCACCGCACAGAGCCAAATGCCAAGTTCGCCTCCAACCAGCCGCCTAATCCAGGGAGACAAAGCACATGAGGGGTTTTGCCCAGTGCCTGGCACGAGGTCAGCCCTCAGGCCCAGGTGCAGTGGGCATGAGTGACAGCATCGCCCCGACACAACTGTCCTAAAGATGGTATGAGTCTGTCTCCATCCACCCAGGCCCAGCACCCAGGCCCACTTTGGAGGTTGCTGGGTCCATGATGAATGAGGCTGAAAATGGGATCAGGAAATGAAACCCCAATCCCTCTGCCTGGATCCCGGTTCCCCTTGTGGCCTGAGCCCCCAACCTCCCCACCTCCTCCTCCTGAACTTCTCCTCCCTTCATTCTGTTTCTGGTCACACTGTTCCCTTCCTACATGTCCCCCCACCTGGGCCTTCTGAGGTCCACCGGAATCCCATGTGATTCCCAAAACTGTGACTCACCAGCAGGCCGGGCTGTGTGACCCAGGCAGGAGGCTCCACGTGTGTGTGTCCTATCTGCCACCTGGCCCCCAGAGGACAGCCACATGTTTCTGTGGCCTCCAGGGTGTCTGCCATGTTCCAGATAGGCCATGATGCCCATGTGACCCCACCAAGCTGCCCACGCCTGGAGGTCAGCTCCTGCCAGCCCCTCTGCTGCCTTGCTCCTCCCCCATCCCTCTCTGGAAGGCTCCTCTCTCTTTTCCACTTGTCCCACCCCCCAAGCTCCCAGGGTCCCACCCAGATGTCACTTCCAGCTGACACTCCCCCCACAGCCCCTGCTGGAACCGACATACGTCCACCGGAAAATTCTCTTGCTACCTCAGTTCACACATCTGCCTCCTCTCTTGGACTGTGAGCCCCTGAAGGCCAGGGCAGTCTCGTCTCTCCCAGATCCCAGCCCTGGGCCTGGCTCGGAAGTCAACCCCGGCTGGATTTAGCTATGCAGCCCAAGGCTTAGGGTCTTGCTGCCTCTCACAGTACATGCCTCTACTTGTTGCCACAACCCCTCTGCACCAGGGCCAGAGATGAAAACGAAGCCCATCTTTCTCCAGAGCGCTGTCAAAAATTTAAGAAAATGGGCTTTGGAGTGGAACCAGCTAGCACCGAGATCTAGTGCTGCCGCTGAGTGTGGAAAACTCCTCAGCTCTCCATCCCTCATCTCCAGGTCCCCAGCAGCAGGAAGTAATTGTGCCGTCAGGCTATGGGGCACACTCTGTGATGTCCAGGCCCCGATGCCCCCACTGTGACTGCTATTACGTCCTGACGGCCTTGAACTTCATTCTTTCTGGAGGCTGTGCTAGCTTCTCCAGGTCAGAAGAGGGCTGTGAGTCACATCACCAGACTGAGGGCCCAAAGACTCAGGCCAGCGGCCCTGTCCTGTCCTGGGAGCTGTGGTCAGCCCAGGTGCCCCCAGCGTATGCCCAGTCACCCCTCGGCCACTTCCTGGACACTCCCCTCCCCAGCCCGCACCCAGGTCTCAAGCTGGCCCCCTTGATGGCAGAGTTTGGCCCTTTCTCCTGGTTCCTTCTTCATTGAACCTAAAGCTCTGCACTCTCTGAAGGAGATTGGGCTAAACCTGCTGCCCATGCTCCAGGGTGGGGTAGGGGAGGCAATGGGAGAGCCCCCACCAAGGGGATGGTCTGAGTGCCTCAGCCCCATTTCCTGGGGGGCGTGGCCATCTGTGGCCATGGAAGCGGGGGAAGCTTGGGTCCCGAGTCCGTGTGTTGGACGCCTCATCAGTGAGGCTGAGAACAGGTGGGCAGCCTTTCCTGGCAGTGACTGTGGGACCACAGGTCACGGGGCAAGGCGCCTTCCCAGAGAGTTCACTGGGAGAGCCTGGGGCTTTGGATGTGGGGAGGCAGGCTCCAGGCACTCCCCGGCTCCTCGGAGGACCCAGGGCTCTGGTTCTCCCTGTGAAATGGGGAGTTGGGAATCACCGAAGCAAACGACTCTGTAGCTAGGCCATGATGCAGGCCCTTCATCACCCCCTCCTACAGGTCCGGGACCTGGAGATGACCTGTCTGTGACCACCTTGAATCCTCCAGGGACTTCTCCTTAACTGCCTCAAGAGAGAAATAACGGGTGTGTGTAGGAAGATGAAAAAGTTATCAGATCCAACTGGAAACAAGGCTTCCAAAATGAGATAAGTTTGGGAAGCAGACTTCTTACCCCACTTGGGGATTCTTGATGTGATATTAGCTTGTTTCTGGGAAAACCTGTCAAATTTGATTTATCCAGTGTTTCCCAAAGTCACCTGGTCATGGAACCCTGTTTTTGTGGGACAACAAATAACTGTGACTGTTATTTATATTTTGAAATACATCACTTGAAGATGATGATCTAGATCATGGGTTGGCAAACTACAGCCTATGTGCTGAATCCAGCCCACTACTTGTTTTTGTAAATAAAGTTTTATTGGAACACAGCCAGCCCATCCAGGTGCACATTGTCTATGGTTGGCTTTCCTGCTACAACATAGACCAGAGTAGCTGTGAGAGATCAAGAGGCAGGAAATACCTACTATCAGACCCTTTAAGAAAGTCTGTTGACCTTTGTTTTACACCTTATGAGAGTATTTTAAAACAATGCAGACTTCTGTGGGTGTAAGGAATATCAACTTGTTTTTATACCACCAGAAGCATTTCCAGTTAGGAAGGAAATCTGATGCTTAAAAAAAAAAATGCAGCTCATATTCCAAACAAAATCCTGAATCTATATCTGCTGTTAGAACAAGGAAGGGAGGCCAGCAGTGAGACTGGCTAGAGCAGCTGTCCCCTGTGCCATGACTGACAGTTAGGGGGCGCCCTGGTCTCTTGGTGACCAGGAGCTGAGGTGTGATGCCTGTCCTTGCAGGCATCCCTTTGGGCTATGGTTGTGGGTGGTGGTGGGCAGCTGGCTGGTGAAGCCTGAGTATAGGCTAAGAAAGATTGGGGCTTCTCTTCAAAGCTGTAAATCTTAAATAATAAACACCACTGGGGGTGGTGGGTGGGGAGTTGGAACCTTCAGCCTCACTCAACACACCTGGGTGCATCTAGAGCATCTTGGGAGGCCTGGACAGCCAGAGGTGATGGGGATCTGAAGACCATCTCCTCTAGGCCTCTAAGGACACAGAAGCAGCCCTGTGGATCCTTCACGTTGATCAGTCCTGGGGCTGCTGCCTGCTTAAATTCAGCCCCAGCCCCTATTCTCAGAGTGACAAATGGGGGCCTCATTGGCAAATACCCAGTATTTGCACTGATGAGCCCTTAACCCTCTAACTGCCTGCCCAGGTGGGAGCCTACCTCCCTACACAAGTCTCTCTAAAATGTGGCTTTCATGCTGTGATGCCCTCTCTCAAGGATTATCGCTGGCTCCCTAGTGCTGCTCCTCTAAACTGCGGTGCCAACTTGGCTTACTCTCCGTAACACAGCCCCACTCTGCATGCTGAGGTGCTAATGTCCCTGGTGCCCCAGGGCTGAGCCTCCCTGAAGTCAGGCCCATCCCCCTGCTCCACTGCCTTGAGCTTTCTCCCCTTCCATTTTCCTCCCTGAAGTACTCAGGAAGGCATGACCTGGCAGGATCCCTTAGCAATCATGGAGAATGGTTATGACAAACACTTTGGCAAGTGCACCTCCTCTTCCCCTGCCTACTCCATGCCGGACATTGCTAATCGATCACAGCACTCTTCTCTGAGCTAGAACTCAGACTCTCCCTTGACAAATGTTACTAAAAGCACCAAACCCTCTTTACCATCATTTTCCTGGGGTGGAAATGGAAGCCTTGGAAGGGGAGGTGACCGGCCCAAGATCACATGACCACTTTGGGCAGAGTCAGGCTGAGTTCCTTCCTCCTGGACTGGTGTTCTACACATGACAGGCCATCTGCAAACTCCAGATCCATGTCCTGTAAGTTGGATCTTGCCTGAGATAAGCAGGAGGGACTAAGCCTAGCAAGGGGCTCAAGCTCTTGCAATGGGTTCTGACCTGCCGCCCGACCTGTCTGTTCCGTGGGTGTGATTCTGATGCACCAGGAATAGGCAGGTGTCTGAGGCAGCGTGAAATGGAGGAGTTAAGTGCAGAGGCTCAGCCCAACACTGAGTCAGGCCACCTTGGGCTTGATCCCCCGCTCCCGGGGTTGTGAGGCTCGGCAAAGCATAACCAAAAGAAAACTCACACTTACTGACACGTAAGTTCAATCCTTGGATTGGGAAGATCCCCTGAAGTGGGGCATGGCAACACACTCCAGCATTCTTGCCTGGAGAATCCCATGGACAGAGGAGCCTGGTGGGCTACATTCCAAAATGTCGCAGAGAGTTGGACACGACTGGCAACTTAGCACATAGCAGAGCACTGAGCATCTAACAACCACCAGGAATGGAGCCCAACCCTCCAGGCAAGTTATTTCTGTGCTCTTCCGTGCCTTTTGAGACAGCACTATGAGCCCATTATACAGATGAGGACACAGAGGCACAGAGAGGCAGAGTCCTGCCGGGTGGGGGAGGTAAGGGATACACATGAAGCAGCAGCCAGGGAGCATCACATAAGAGCTGTTGGCATCATTATTAAGGCTGGATCTATACCTACGTTCTTCCCCAGGGCCCCTAAGCCCAGGCCTCAGAGGAAGCCAAGAGCTGGTGGGCCTGTGTCTCGGAAATGGCAATGGAAGCTGGACACCAAGCTGGTTGGAGTGGGGAGCCTGGAGCTCTGGCGCCGACTCAGCCAAGTTGACCCCAGAACTCTTTCTGCCGACCCCTGAACATCCAGTGACCTTCCCCAGGATGGTGGCTGGACTGTAGCTCATGGAGGGCAGAGCTGGCCAGGGAGACTCATCCGTGGGGAAAGGGAGCTGAGTAAACAGCCCTCCCTCTCTGGAAAATGACCCTGCTGATCCCAGAGTTAAAAATAGAGGCACATCGATTGGGCCATGCCCAGCAAAAGCTATCAGAGCTTCATTGGCAAAATGACTGGCTCAAGTCAACCCCCTGGGTAATTAGTTTTTCCGCTCAGCCACGAGGGAGCATCCCACGCACATGCTGGTCTGTGCACAGGAGGCCTGCCTATCCCCAACGCCACAGCTCTCTTGCCAAATGCCCCAGGGAGGAGGGGGGCTGCCGCTCCCTGTAGTTCCGTTCAGACACTGCACTGGTGTAATTCATGACACCGGGAAGTCTGCTTAGAAGGTATATGGGACCAGCTTACAGCCCTCTGTGGGTGGCACTGTCTCCTCTCCTGTCATCACCTGGAGGACCTGCTGCTGCCTCCTGGGTGGGCACTTACACTAGCGCCCCGAGCCCTCCCTGGTCCCTGGCAGTGGTCAGACCTGGCCCTGGCCTAGGTGGACTCTCCTGCTTCCTGGAGGGGCTCCCAGGCTGTGGGGATGGGGGCAGAGACCACATCAGTGGCTTATCCATTGATGGCGCTGGGAGCCACATGGTTTCCCATCCTTCGGGCAGCACCTGCCTTGCAGGTGCACATTCCTTCTCTAAAGCAATTCCTTTCAGCCTTCCTCCTCCCCAGGGTCTCACCTAACTGGATGCTAACATCACCACTGAACTGGAGTGTCAGGTTGAATAGTGGTCCCGTGATAGTCACGTCTTTCTGGCACCTCCAAGTGACCTTATTTGGAAATAGGGTCTTGGCAGAAATAATGAGTTAAGGCATTCTGGATTGGGGCTTCCCAGGTAGCTCAATGGTAAAGAATCTGCCTGCAATGCAGGAGACATGGGTTTGATTCCTAGGTCAGGAAGACTCCCTGGAGGCGGAACCCACTCCAGTGTTCCTGCCTGGGAAATCCCTTGGACAGAGTAGCCTGGTGGGCTATAGTGCATGGGGCTGCAAAAGAGTTGGACACAACTGAGTGACTGAGCATGCACGCATGCACAGGGAGAAGGCCTTGTGAAGATGGAGGTGGAGACTAGAGAGATGTGGGGACCAGCCAAGTGATGCTAAGGATGCCAGGAGCCATCAGATGCTGGGAGAGGCCTGGGGTGGATCCTCCCAGAGAGCTTGTAGAAGGAACCAACCCTGGTGACACCTTGATTTCAGACTTCCGGCTTTGTGAATTCAGAAACGTTTCTGTTGTTTTAAACAAAACAAAAGGATCCTGCTGGACCTTAATCTGGGACTTTCAGCCTCCAGAGCTGTGAGAAAATAAAATTTCATGGTTTAAGCTGCCCTGTCCATGGTGTCTTGTTATGCCACCTCTGCTGACTGAGACACATCTAGTGAGTTTAGGATGACTGTCCCTGGGATTTCCCTGGTGGTCCAGTGGTTAAGACTCCAAGCTTCCACTGCAGGGGCCATGGGTTTGATCCCTGGTCAGGGATCTAAGATCCCACATGCCACATGGCCAAAAAATTAAAAAATAAAAAGAATCACTACTACTGTTTTTCATTTGAGGAAACTGAGGCTCAGAGAGGTTAAGGGACCTCCCTAACTTCACGGGGAGCCAGGATTGAACTCTCTTTTCTGACTCTGAAGCTCTCTCCTTCCTGTGACTCCCTGCAGCTTCCTCGCCATGACACTGGTTTTCTTCCCTGGCTTGGGGTTGGTGGTGAGACGAAGTACCACCCATCAACCCGCCAATGACCAGGCTTAGGGAAGCGGGGTCCCAGGCAGGGTCCATACTGACCCAGCAGGAGCCAGCCCATAAGGACCTTGGCCTTGGTGAATGGGACAGTGCCAGGCTCAGAACTCAGACTGGATTAACCCATCCTCAAGGTGCCCTCACCTTCCACCCTGAGGACAAAGTTTAATGGAATGAAACACATCTCTCTAATTAAAAACTGGTTGCAGAACAATTTTCAGGGTCCTGGCTGAGGCCCCATGCAACCAAACTCACACCCTTGCTGGTAACAGCCAGCACCCTAGACTAGCCCTCAGCACATGCACATACCAGCAAGGGTTCACCCCCAGCTTCCCCTTCTCTGTGCTGCCTCTCTCTACTCTCCCAGACCCTGAATACTAAGTTCTTCCAACCCTCTCCCAAAGAACCCTAATTCATACTAGAGTGTAAATGACTTGCCATGGAATGTGGAAGGTCTGTGAAGGAGGGTTATATCCCACCAAAGATCAACATGAGAAGCTCTCCTGCATGGACTTCAGGATTGAAGCAGAGGAAGGAGGCAGAGTGAGGGTCACGTGGGCCTGCAGGGAGCCTTGGAACCCTCAGGGAGCTCTGTTCTCCTGCCCAAGGTCTCAGCAGGTGGCTCTGAGGCCTCACAGGACCCCTAGTTACCAAAGCGAAAGCCATTTTCAATTGATACACTCTTTTTAATAAGGTAGAGAGCTAGACACACGGTTTTAGAAACTTCTCCACTCAGTTAAAAGGATTAGGGGGTTCCCTGGTGGCTCAGTAGTGAAGAGTCTGCCTGCCAATGCAGGAGATGCAGGTTTGATCCCTGGTCTGGGAAGATTCCCCAGCCTTGGAGCAGCCAAGCCTTTCTGAAGGTGACGCCCCCACCTGTCCTTCTCACTCTGCCCACAGTCCTGCAGACCCTCCTTATGAGCTAGGCTTGCTGTCCCCCATTTTCACTCCAGCCACTTCCTCTGCGGTCATGACCATCAGTTTCGGGAAGGCACGGCCCTCCCGACCTCACAGCACGTCCCCTGGTGCTTTCAGCGTGTGTGTCCTTCCTCGGTCAGCACTGGCTGGCTCCTCCTCCTCCATCAGTCACCTGAAGGTCACCTCCTCAGAGGGCCTCTGTGACCACACTACTGAAAGTTGATCTGCCCACCCCTCCCCCCCGCCCCTTATTCTGTGTTCTCGTGGCCCCCATCACATGGCTTCTAGGCCGACCTCATTTACTCACTAACAGCTGTTTGCTCAGAGTCTTCTCTGTCCCAGACCCTGTCTTGGGTACTGAATGACACACAGGAAACCCCATGAAGCCCTGTTTTCATGGGTCTGTGGTTGCCCACATGTTTTCAGTCTTTCCCATCACATGCAAGGTCCTTGGGGACAAGGCCCACTTTAACATCCCCGGCACCAGGTCCGTGTGAGCGAGAGGAGCCTTAGGAAATCTGTCCGGGTAAGGTCTGAGCGTGTGAAGTGCTCCCAGTACCAACCACACAGATTTGGGGCTTGAACCGGTCTCACCAGCTCCCTAGCCTCGAACATGGCCCCCTGGCTCTGGGAGGTCATGAGTGGGCGTCCCACCTTCTCCCCTTGTGGAGATCAGGGGGCCGAGGCCCAGAGAGGGCAGGAGACTTACTAAGTGCGACACAGCCCAGGGACCTGGAGCTCCTGTGGGGTCTCTGCAGCCTGGCTGGGCTGAGGTCTGGGTGTCACATTGGTTTAACCAGGTGTGCGGAGCCATGAATGCAAGATCTTTCTGAAGCTGGGCCTGCCTGTGTGCGGCTTAGGCTGTGCTCTCAACCATGGGGAGAGAGGGAGGTAGATGAGGCCAGCGGGAAGTTTGGCAGGAGCTGGGCGGGGGTCTCTTTGGTATTCTGTGTGCTGCCTGGAACTCGGTGGGTGTTTAAGAAATGTTTACTATTAATAATAAAACCAACCTTATTTACACTAGGCCTGTCTCCAAAGACCACTTTACATACTTAGAAGTAACCTTAATTACTCTCCCAGCAGCCTCGGGAGGTAGAATTGATCCTTTAAGGTTTGTAAATGGAGGGAAAGGCCCAGAGAGGGGCAGCAAGGGCCTGGGGTCACACAGGGGCCCAGCCAGTTCCTCCCAGAGGCCTTGTCTCCAGCTTCCAGGGAGCACGAGATACAGGAAAACCTCCATTTTTCTTTTAAAAGGGATTACAGGGACAAACTAAGCCCCAGAAAACACCAGTGGAGCTTCACATGGTGGCTGAGGTCCCGACAGTGGCAGAACATGGTTCTCCTGGGGTCCCAGCCAGACAAGGGGGAGCTGGGTCCCAGGCTCTGCTGCCCTGTCCCCATCACAATGGCAGTTTTTGTGCAGAGCTGGGCACCTATTGGGGCAGCTCCAGGCCCCCAGCGTGGACCCCAGCCCAGCCCTCTGCTCCTGGCCTCTCGTTCCAAGAGATGGTCTAGGAACCAGGTTGTCTAAGAAAGGGTTCCCATGGCCCTCATCGGCCCCTTCCCCCTTCCCCAGGGCCTCACTCCTGTTGTCCCAAAGCCTGTCCTGAGCCCACTCTGTATGGTACTGTGAGAAGTGAACTCAGACAGAAGGATGGACCTGCCTTCTGCCTCAAGGAGCTCCCTATATGTGGGTGGTGGGCCCCAGCCAACTACATAGATGCCCCCTTGTCATCTGGTTTTATAAGAATGAAGTCACCGGTCACTGCAGTCACTGCCCTTCAACACTCCCTGGAAGGTGTTCAGGGTGGAGATCAGGGATGGGGTGCTCTGGGCTCTGGGAAAAACTGGCAGAATGGGCTTTTGAATAGTTAGATATTCTTGGGAGAAAATTGGATGAACCTAATTTCTTGCATCTTCTCATACTTAACAAAGCACTAAAATTATTTATGGTGACATCTGCTCCTTGTGATTAGCAATAAGCATATGCCAAAATGTGTGCCTGACTGCACGCTCCCCTTCATCAAAATCACACAGACACTGACACCACCCCCCCACCAGCCTCTCTAAGAGGCTGTTTCCCGGGCCACAGTCTTCATTTTGCGCCAAATAAAACTCAACTCACAACTCTGACACCTCCCCAGCCTTTCTCTTTCTCCATTTCTCTCTCTCCCCGTCTTTCTCTCTGTCTCTGTCCTTTTCACATCATTTTTTCTCTGTTCGTTGTCTCTCCTCTGCTTCCTTTCCCAATTCTTCCCTTACTGTCCCTCACCCTTCCTCTCCCCTCCTCCTTTGCTCCATGAACATTCCAAGACTCCCCTGCTCCACCTCGGTTCCTGAGATCTTGCTCCCCCAGAGACACGGAGGGCAGTAGCTTTGGATGACCGTGCGAGGTGGAGACCACACACACAGGCCCAGGTGCACACACACATGCGTGTGAACACACATCCCTGTGACCCGGGTATCTGCTCTGTCCTCTGTTTGGCACGCGGGGCCGTCCCAGGAAACAGGCAAAGGAGGATGCTCTCTAACAGCGGCTGGGAGTCTTAAGGAGTGTGTGAATAAAGAGCTCTCCACCGCCTGCCAGGGGAAGATGCTGTCCTCTCTTATCAGTTTCACAGAGTTCACTGTCAACTGCAGAATGGAAACCCCTAAAACCTAAGGCAGCTGTCCCTCCCTGGACTCTAACTGTCCCTAAATGCCATGGCAGGGACTATGATCCCCTCAGGGTGCCATCTCCAGGGAAGGGACCATTAGGGCAGTCCACTCCAGTATTCTTGCCTGGAGAATCCCATGGACAGAGGAGCCTGGTGGGCTATAGTCCACAAGGTCGCACAGAGTTGGACATGACTAAAGCGACTTAGCATGCATGCACAGCATCTCTTGCCTTGGAAGCTGGTCTGGCTGGAGGTGATGAGGGTGGCCCTGTCGAGGCCGGGGCTCCCCTCTCCAGGAGGAGCTGGGAGGACTAGAGGGAGGACGATGCTCAGAGAGGGAGATGGGGCCTGGCCACCCTGAGAAGCCTCTGGGGCCCACTGGCTGCCCACATGGCCCATCAGGTAGAAGACCTTTCCATGGAATAGGATTTAACTTCTATCTGATCCTCCTTATTTGGATTCAAAACACTGAACACTGAACACTGAAAGTGTTAATCACTCAATCATGTCCTACTCTTTGGACTGTGTGTAGCTCACCAGGCTCCTCTGTCCATGGGATTTTCCAGGCAAGGAGGAGTGGGTAGCCATTCCCTTCTCCAGGGGATCTTACCAACCCAGGGATTGAACCCAGGTCTCCTTCATTGGCAGGTGGATTCTTTACCGTCTGAGCCATCAGGGAAGCCCGAATACTGAAAGGGACCTTACAGACCAGTGATATAACTTAACGCCTCCGTCCAGATGCACTGCCTGCCTGGCCTGCTCTTCTCTGTCCCCGGCGCCCACCATGACAGAAGTCTCTTCCTCTGGCATGTCAGTTCCATGGGGCAAGTGGTCTGCTTTACCTCAGCGTAGGTACCCAGTAGGCACCCAATAAATGTTTGTTGAGTGGCTGAATGAGCCCCCAGTTGTCACAGCTGTGACATCAGGCAGGTCCCTGAATCTCTCTATGCCTCAATCTCCCCAATGAGCCTAATGAGATACACGGTTCCTGGTGCTGGGGTATCCCCATGCGTGAGTAGCATGGCCTTCCCTTCAACTCTGGTGATTCGGCCTAGACAGTGCACTGGCTGCCGTCCAGTCTCAGGATGGAGGTCTAAGCTAAACCCAGGCCAGGAGCTCGGAACTCTACGTGGGGAAGACAAAACTCCCTTGAACCGTTTGGGTAGGCTCCCCTATATGTGACGAGGGTGCTGCCTCCTGGATCTTGCCACCTGCCAGCTTCAGTCCTGACTGTCACCCAGAATAGGCTTCTGGGGGCACAGCCCAGCCCCCTGAATCCACTCCCTCCTCTGCTCCTGGGTAAGGACCGAGGCCACGTTGAAAACAGCTTCATTTCTAGCAGCCGAGTGGAAGGCCCCAAGATAGACCCTCATGTGGGCTCAGTAGCCTGCTGGGTCTGGCTGGACTCGGTGGCCATCAGCTCCCCTCACAGGTCCCCATATTCGAGGAAAAGCCCAGAAGGGGAAGTGACCGGGTGAGCCCAGCTGGGTGGGGTGACCCAGACACTGTAACTCAGGACTGAGGTCACAGTGGAGTGTGTATGGGGGAGATGGGGCATATTCAAAGGTCACAGCAGGACAGTGGTGGGGGCACCCAGGAAATGTGTCTGTGATGGGCCTGCCAGCCTCAGGCCAAATCAGGATGTGAGCCCAGCAGGGTGGGCAGCCCCTGAACTCCAGCCGAGCATGGACCCAGAGGCATTGGGGCGATGCGGAAGGTGGAGCTTTGCAGCCTGTGGGTAAGTGGGCTTGGAAGGAAAGGACCAGCCGCTGCCTCACGCAGACGTTTGGGGCCAGGAGACAAGAACCAGGAGGGCAGCTGGCCGGCCTCGAGAGGGTTAACGGCAGCGTCGGGAAACACCTGCCCTGATCCACGAGAGCCTGGGTGCCAGCCTGACTCAGATAAGCCATCTGAGCAACATCGTCCAACAGCTCGGGTATCGCTTCCAACGGCAGTGGGTGACGTCTCGGAAAAAGAGGAGATAACACTTCTGGGAAGCGCGGGTAGCATGACAGCCGGAGTTACGACAACCTGTCAAGGGGGTTCGGGAGCTGCAGGCAGGGGGGCGGGAGGGGGGTCGGAGCAGAGGGAGCGGGGGGGGGGAGGAGGGGGGAGCAGTTGCAGCCACGGAGGTGAACAAGGCAGAGAGGGAGGAAGAAGTCCCAGCATCGCTGGCAAACTAAGCTTAAATTACCCAAACTGCCTCGGCCCTTCCAGGCTGCTGCTACCAGCCGCTGGTATCAAACTGAGTTATGCCTCCAAACTGTGCAGGGAAGCGTTGAATTAAACAGCTTAGTGCTTTTACATATTCAAACTGAGGCAAAACACCATAAAATACGCTGAGTAACAGTTGTCTAATGCACATTCCTTCAAGGTTTTTTTTTTTTTTTTTTTGGTTACAATAGCAGGTTTGGGGGAACCAGGAAGCCTGGGGTGTGTGCACCTCAGGGCAGGGTGGCTGTGACCCGCTCCTCTTAGCTTGGAAGTGAATCCAGAGGCAGGCAGGTGTGGGGTGGGCAGGGTGACCTCAGGTGGCTTTTCCTGGGGCACAAAGGCGTCCTCTGAGCCCCCTTTCTGAGTCATCATCTCGGCCATGACCCTTTGATGTTGTGTAGTCGCTCAGTCGTGTCCGTCTCTTTGTGACCCCATGGGATTAGTAGCCCATCAGGGTCCTCTGTTCATGGGATTCTCCAGACAAGAATACTCAAGTGGGTGGCCATTCCCTCCTCCAGGGGATCTTCCTGAACCAGGGATTGAACCTGGGTCTCCTGTATTGCAGGCAGATTCTTTACCATCTGAGCCACCAGGGAAACCCTGACCCTTTGATGGGGGTAATCTAAACGCCCTTCCTAGGGTCTGCCTCCAGAGACCCTTCTGAGCCAGTACACGGCACAGGGGGGACAGGGAAGCAACAGAGCCAAGGAAGGTGGGGGCTGTTGGGCCGGGCCAGGCCGGGCTGCAAGCCGGGGTGCCAGGCCGGGGTGCAAGCGGGTCTTGCGTTTGTTCTCTCTGACCCACAAGCCACTTCTGCCCTGGGTGGTAGGCCGGAGTCATTCTAGGACTGTGGCCTGGGGGTCCTGGGAGGGCAGTGGGTGGTCTCTGTCAGGCAGCAGCATCCGTGGGCCCTGCATGCCAAGCTAACACCTGGCAGTCAGCTCCGCTTTCCGGAATGCTCTGTGCCAGTGGGGCTGCTGTCTCACTGCCCCCCACGAGGCAGCCCCTCTCTGGGCCTGATGGAGGGGCCCTGCTGTCAGAGGCAGACCATGTTCCTGCCATTGGTGATGTCCTGCAGGGACTGGGAGCCCAGCGTCCTCTGGTGCCAAGTGATTCCCAAGAGGAGGCCTTCTGCCCTGCTGGGGCCCCTGCCGTCCCTCTGTCTCTCCATCACCCCAAAAGGGGCCTCTGGAGGCTCCTCCAAGGGTGCTGACCTCAGCTCTGGAGGCTGAGCACACGGCAGGGCCCTGAGGTGATTGCTAACCAGATGCTGCTGATGGGACCCGGCTGGGCCCCACCTGCCTGGAGGCAAGGGTGGGGGAGGGAAGCCCTTACCCACCCACCCAGCTCCCCCAAACCAGCACCCAGCTGTGCCTGAGATGTGCCTGGTCTCATAGGGGAGCACAAAGATGAGGACCCTGTCAAAAGATGAAATGCCTTGCTGAGGGTCACAGCCCAGGTCCCATTCATTCTCTCCTGACCTCTAGCTGAGGGCCCCGAGAGGCCGAGGAGCTATCTGAGGTCATTTCATCCACGAGTTAATGATTACCAAGGTGGCTGACACTGGGTCTTGAGCCAGCTGCGGTGCATACCTAACCCTGTGACCCTAAAACATGATCTATCAGGTCACGATCCTGCTGATGACACTTGGGCCAGCTGGGCCAGCCTGACCACATGTGTCCAGAGAGCCCTAGTGGCTGGTTTCGGAGGTCTGGCCTTCATCATGGCCAGACATCATGGCAGTGTCTGCTCAGGGCCTGATGGAGACACAGACCAGTGGGTATCATCCACTGGCTGATTCACAGAAAGGGGGGAGCAGGGGTATCTCATGTCCTGGGCTCCCTGCCTGAATGCCCACAGTGACCTGTACTTCTTTTTCCCTCCCCTTATCATGGGCTCAGCGCCGGAGACCAGGCTGCAGGGGGCTTCTGCTCACCCTGTGATATGCCCAGCACCCTGTCTCAGGGCACATGAGGGGTATGGGGCTGGAGGATATGGTGCAGACACCCAGCCCCCCTCCGCCCCCCTGCTTTGGGGCTACAGGATCCCAGGTGTGGACCTTAACCCCACAGAGGGAAGGGGAGCGTCACCCTCCAGCCACTGGACCTCAAACCCTTACTTGGAGTCAACTGCACCCTGGCCTTGGTCTCCTAGATTCACCAGGACTGTGGAGGGAGTACATGCTTATCTTTGCTGGGAAAGATCAAAGGCAAAAGGAGAAGAGGGCGGCAAAGGATGAGATGGTTGGATGGCATCACTGACTCAACGGACATGACCTTGAGCAAACTCTGGGAGATAGTGGAGGACAGGGAAGCCTGGTGTGCTGCTGTCCACGGGGTCAGACACTACTTAGTGACCGCACAACAACACCATTTTTCTCTTACGTAGAATCCCCAGAAGGATGAAAACATCATGTATGGCCATAACAAGTGAGAACTGACCTCTCACCCAAGACCCTTGCCATGTTCCCAAACTCGCTGCATGTTCAGCTGTGCTTCCTTCTAGAGCTTTCCTCCAGCCAAGCCTCGAGACCCTGTCTGTCCCTTTATGTCCCAGAGGCTGGAGGCTCAGTCTAAACCCAGGGTGGGGCTGCTCACGCTTCAGCCAGGACCCCGAGTTCACAGAGCTTTGCTCTGGACCCCAAGGGACTGTGGCCATCCTACACCCGCCCTGTGACAGAGGCGGGCTTGCCCACCTGATGTCATAGGAACCCTCTAGCTCCGACCCCCACCACACTGGTCTGTGGCTTTAACCGCCCCTTCCGGGCAGCTCCAGCTTTTCTCTGTGCAAAAATATGAGTGCAGGCAGCCGGGCTCCCTGCCTCCCTCTGCTCTCTGATCCTTTAATCTGAGACTATTAAAACTTCATTCCACTCCTATTGGTAAACCATCAATCACCGTCACCAAGCGGCCTCTGGCTTCCAGAGCCCGGCAGGGGAGGGCAGTAGGGGGAGCGGGGGAGGCCACGGCTGGCCACTGAGGGCCCGGACGCAGGAGGGACGCCCTGCAGGTCCCTCTCCCCTGGGTGCAGCCCCGAGCTCCGAAGCTGCTGTGACCTTGAGAAGGACTGAGCTGGGGGCGACGGGAAGCAGGCAGGAGGCTCATGTCCGGGGTGGAGAATGGCACTCCACATTGGCCGCTCAGGGCCCATCGCAGTGTGGTGGTTGGTGGTGCCCACGTTTGGCCTCCTGGGGGGCAGACTCCCGGTGGGGGGGTGCAGATGGCGCCATTAGCACCTGCGACCTCCTCTTTCCTGAGCTGCAGACACACCGAGAACCTTGACCTTTCTTTCTGAGCGGCCCCCAGCTTCCTTCCCGGCTCAGACCCCAGGCTCCTGTGTCCTTCTTCCCGCAGTCACCCTGACCTCAGGCAGGAGGGACGGGGGTTCTGGGCTCAGCTCTTAAAGGTTAACTTCCGACCAGGCAGCCCCAGCCCAGTGCTTACAGGATTATGGGTCTTTTTCTTAATTAAAAAAAAATCCAATTAAATTAAGATATCAGAACTAAATAACATTCGAGTCATTACCGCGACTTTTATCTTAATGACTACAGCTGCCGAATCCTTTTCCTGTCCCGACGGCCTCCTGCCACAGTGGAGGACGGGCATTCACTGCAGAGGGGGCTGGCCCAAAGATGTAGGGTGGGGTGGGCTCAGTGACCCTTGGGCCCCCTGCTTCTCCTCTGCATCCCTACAGGTCCTGGAGCTGGGGCTTCCCTTCCCGTCCCAGCGACTGTGTTCCCTGACCCTCAGCCTGGTGCATTAAGGCCGCACGGGCCACTTCAGAAGGAACAAGGGTGGGGGTCCCTGAACACATTCTGATGACTCTCCCCGAGGAAGGAACAGAGTCCCCTTCTCTGTTCTGGCCCAGGAGCAGCTATCGAGACCTTGCGGGGTCTCCTACTCTGAGGGGCAGGGGGAAGGGCTGGTCCCCAGGCCCTCAGGCCCTCTCTGTGGAGAGGCCCATACAGGGGCTCCTGCCTGTCCCCCTGTTAATCCCCAGGGCCTTGGTCCCCTCTTCCTGCCATGTCCTAAGGACCTGCTGGTTATTCCAGGAGTTAATCCCACCCTGCCTGGAGGCATTGGACTATGCCCAGAGATAGAGATCAGGCCCAGCACAGGCCCACGCAGCCCAGGGGTTTGGGGCTGGGCAGACAGGGCCCCTGAAATGGGAGATAAAAGGTTGCTGGAGCCTGAGGGGCCTGGAGGGGGTCTGAGTTGCAAGCAGGGGACAGGGGGCGGTGGGTTATCACATTGTCTCAAGAATTCCCAAAAGACAGGGAGAAGGAGGGAGAGTCAGAGAGCTGGAGGCCCCCCGATACTGCATCTCTACAGGGGAGAAACTGCTCAGCGGGGGCTAAGCAGGCTCTCCGCTCCACCACCACCACCTCCATGGCAGCCCCAGACGGTTTCGCCTAGGTTCTGTTTCCTCCTTTCAGAAGCTCACAGATAAAAAAGGCCCTCACTGGGACCCTAGACTACTACTTCCACCATAATGACATCAGGATCTGAGGCTGCAAGCTCCCCGAGGGCAGGTGGCAGTGTGACCTCATTCAGCTGTTCCCTCCCACCCCCATCCAGACCAGAGTCTGGCACAAGTAGGTGCTCAAGAGATGTATGGCACACAGTAGGTGCTCAGTACATGTGTCGCACATAGTAGGTGCTCAAGAGATGTGTGGTACATAGTAGGTGGCAAGCACTCCCTGAAAGCAACCATGATGAGCGATGGACCAGGTCTCCCCCCTGAGTTCTCCCATCTCTCCATGTGTATTACTGCACCAATCATTTTAAAAAGCAATGACAATGATATCTTTCATTTGTGTTTTTACTAAAAGACAAAGACCTATAAAGAAAGAGACTCTGGAACATTCTGGATCTAGAACGTCACAGCTGAATTAGTGTTGTTGTTCAGTCGCTAAGTCGCATCCGACTCTTTTCGACCCCATGGACTGCAGCATGCCAGGCTCTTCTGTCCTTCACTATCTTCCAGAGTTTGCTCCAATTCATGTCCATTGAGTCAGTGATGCTATCTTACCATCTCATCCTCTGTTGCCCCCTTCTCCTTTTGCCTTCAATTTTGCAAAGCTGAATAATAGCTGGGAAAACACATGTTCCAAGTCTCTCTGTGCATCAAGGAATTGAGGGTCCAGGGGTGGGTGGAAGTGGGAGAGAACTGGTCCTGCAGCTTGCCAGGCCTCTGGACTCTCAGCCCGGGCCTTTTCTGTGAGATCATTCCCAGTTTGGACATAGTAGGATCTGATGGAGTCCAGGTCAAGGCCATTCAGTGTCCCAGGTCTTGGGGTACACTCAGGAGACAGGATTTAGGGGGAGAAAATCCCCAGGGTTGGCTTGAGTTGTATCTACCCTCCCCCTGCCTCAAATTTATGTCCACCCAGAACCATAGGATATGACCTTATTTGGAAATAGGGTCTTCGGAGCTCTAATTAGTTAAAACTGAGATGATGTGATAGTGAATTAGGGTGGGCCCTCATCCAGTGGGGCTTCCCTATTGGCTCAGAGGTAAAGAATCTGCCTGCTAATTCAGGAGACACAGGTTTGATTGCTGGGTCAGGAAGACACCCTGGAGAAGAAAATGACAAACCACTCCACTTCTTTCCTGGGAAATCCCATGGACAGAGGAGCCTGGTGGGCTACAGTCCATGGGGTTGCAAAGAGTCAGACATGACTGAGTGACTGAACACCCTACATCAGTACGACTGGTGTCCTTATATGGCTAAGTTGCTTCAGTTGTGTCCAGCTCTTTGTGACCCCATGGACTGTAGCCAAACAGGCTCCTCTGTCCATGGGATTCTTCAGGCAAGAATACTGGAGTGGGCTGCCATTTCCTTCTCTAGGGGATCTTCCTGACCCAGGGATCAAACCCACGTCTCTTACATCTCCCCCATTGGCAGGTGAGTTCTTTACCACTAGTGCCACCTGGCTGTCCTTATAAGGGGAAGGAAACCTGGGCGCAAACACAGACACACAGGGAGAAGGCCATGTGTCCACAGAGGCAGAGATGGACATGATATATCTACAAGTCAGGGAATTCCTGTAGCTGTCGAAAGCTGAAAGAAGTCTTCGGAGGGAGCAGAGCCCTGCTGACCTTATGCTTGGACTTTAGCCTCCAGACTGTGAGACAATCAATTTCTGTTGTTTAAGCCTCTCAGTGTGCGGCATTTTGTTACAGCAGCTCAAAGATACTAATACACCCCTAGCCAGCTTCAGCAGGGGGAAAGCCCCTCCCCCGTCAGACCTTCCCCACCGTCCAACTTGCCAATGCCAGTTCTCTTGCCCAAAATAGAATACAGGAGCCTGGGAGGTGCGTTCAGTGCTGGCTAAGTCTCCTGGGGGCTGGGCCTTGATTGTCCCCCCAAAGGGTATCAGCAACCTCACTTGGGGTGCTGGCTTGGTCCCCTTCTAGCTCTGTGTGATCTGAAGCCATTGAAGCTCCCAAGACACCATCCGTTCATCTGAAGAATAGGGGTAAGCAAGAATCTCCACCACCTCTCCCTCCCTTATAGTTGCCAAGATGTTTAGAAATCCCTTTGCAAACAACCACAGAGTGTCTGCTGTGAGCTGTGTCTCATCAGAGATGCTGGGGTCCCCAGGTGAGTGCAGCCTTGTGGGGAGATGCTTCCAATCTGGGGCTCACACCAGCAAAGGACCGTGCTGAGAGAGAAACTTGCTTCTGTGAGCATCCTCCTCCAGAGACTGGATGACCGAGCAGGTGTGAGCAGGTGTGAGCAGGCAGAGTGGTAGGGGTGAGTGACCAGGCAGGTGGAACATGTTTCTGTGGAGCACATTTGAGGACCTGCAAGAAACCAGGCTGTCTGGAGAGGAAGGAGGGGGCATATGGTTCCCACTGGAACTAGACAACATGAAGGGACGTGGTGGTCTTCAGACTTAGAGGGAAGATTTTTAATCAGCAAGGGTGTGTGTGCACGTGTGTATTCCTGTATGAAATGACCAGATGAGTGTTTTTTATTTTTCATTGTTGGCTGTTGAATGGAGAGGAGTTTCGGAGGACCAGAACTGGGCAAGGGTCCAGGGGAAGGCATATGATTAAACATGCCTTTTCATTTTATGAATTTCTGATGTGGGACTTTCTGGGTAGTCCAGTGGTTAAGGCTCCACACTTCCACTGCAGGGGGTGTAGGATCGATCCTTGTTTGGGAGAACTAAGACCCCACATGAAATATCACGTGGCATAGCCAAAAAGTAAAAAAAAAAAAAAAAAGAAAAGAAAAGAAAAAATGGAATTTCTGATGCTTTGACATCTGGGGTCTCCCTGACCCTGGAGAGATCACTCCTTATAGCTAGTTCCCAGAGCTGTTAGAAGACTAGCCCCCGTGCGCTTTTATATGCAAACCAACCCCTGCAGAGCCCCTCACCTCCTCCTCTATCAGGCTCTCACTCTAGCCACTATCCTCCTGCCTTAATCACCTGAGACTGGTACCAGACAATGAGGAACAGCCCTAGTTCCAGGACCCACTGAAATCTTTCAAACTAGCCAACACTAAACCAGTTTTCTTTGCCTTGGCTGTTCCTTCCCACCCATTGCCCATTGTTCAGATGCTCAGTTGTATCTGACTCTGCAATCCCCTGGACTGTAGCCTGCCAGGCTCCTCTGTCCATGGGATTCTCCGGCAAGCATACTGGAGTAGGTTGTCATTTCTTACTCCAGGGGATCTTCCTGAAAAAGGGATCGAACCCAGGCCTCCTGCATTGCAGGTGGATTCTTTACCACTAGTGTCACTTGGGAATAAAGCGAAAGTGTTGTCACTCAGTCATGTCTGACCCTTTTGGGGCCCCATGGACTGTATCCCACTCTGTCCATGGAATTTCCCTGGCAAGAATACTGGAGTGGGTTGCCATTCCCTTCTCCAGGGGGTCTTCCTCACCCAGGGATTGAGCACAAGTCTCCTGTATTGCAGACAGATTCTTTATCACTGAGCCACCAGGGAAGCCCACGGAAAACACAATAAATGTCCTGCCCACCTTCCCTCCCTCCCTCTGCCTCCCTGGGGCACCTCCCTGTTCTGTGTCCTCCCCTCTGGCTTGGGGACCTGTGAGTCACCAACCAGCTTTTCAGTAGCAGTCATCTCCAGATCTGTTGGCCCCACCTCACTGGAATAATGATAAAGCCTATGTGTTAAATCAGAAGGATTGTGGTGGGGGTTAGCAGTGGGCGGGCACCAGTGTTGGGTTTGAGTTGTTCGGAAGACAATATGGACAGACTTGATGGTGAGTTGATGAAGGACAGAGAGAGAGGGCGTGGCATGGGTACCTTCTGGGGTTTAGGCCTGGTTTGGGGAGACTCATGCCAGGAGCTTGACTGTTGAGTTGGGACCCTGATACCATCTGCCCGGGGCATTGAGGAGACAGTGGGCCTGCAGGAGGGTCCAACCTCCGGTCTCAAGAAGGAACAAGAAGGCAGAGAAGATTGCAGGTGGATAGGGGACGAGGAGTCCAGCTGACCCTGTGGAAGGGGATGGAGTGGAGGCTTGGGATTGGGTTCCAGTCCCAGCTACTCTCCTGGGTACTCCTCAGGTGAACCCCAAGAAAAGCCTCACTTCAAAAATGGAAACACATGCTCCTTTGCTTTGGGGGGAGGTTTCTGTCAATCCAAGCTGTCAGTTTCCTCCAGTTCTAAATAAGGGAACTTTCCGTGGGTCCCATAAATAGATTTTCAAAGATGCATGCCAATCCAGTCCCCAGAACAGACCCCACCTCTCTGAGGGCCTCACAGGGGCTGCCAGGCACCACCCCTTTCGCCGGAGGGCCCCATGGCTGCAGGTGCCTGGAAATGTCTGCAGGCTCACAGTTTATTGCGTGGTGCCAGCTTTCGCACCTCATTACCCAATGTTGACAGAGGCAGCTGATAACTCTGTGAGCCTCCTTCTCGCCTCCATTAGCAGATTGCTGGAACACAAAGTCTGAAAAACTCAGCTCTCAGATGTGGGCCCCACCATCTGGCTGGGGGAGTCAGCTGGGTTTGGATTCTGCCTTTAAAGAGGTTTGGCTCCTTTCAGGGGGGATGGAGCAAGCCAAGGAAAGGGATCCCAAGAGTGGGGGAAACTCTGGAAGGTCAAGGAAGCTTAAGTCCTGGGGAGGAGGACAGCCCCAACTTGGGGTCAAAAGGGGCTTCCAAGGAGCGAGCCCTTTGGAGGAATGTGTACTGGGTGTTCATGTGCAGCTGAAGATTGGAGAAAGCAGAGGGCCAGAGGCCAGTAGGCTGGAGGCAGTGACAGGAGGGGATGGAGCAGGGAGGCCTGATCACTTCCATGTTATTGGCCAGCCTGCCAGCTGCAGGGCCAGCTTGAGGATTTTGAGCCCACATGCAGGCAGGTAGAGCAGGAAACAGTGCTGTGATCGATTAGTAATGTCTGCCCTGGGCTTGGGAGGGGAAGGGGGCAGGCAGTAGATTAGTCATCTCTGAGCTTAAGGCAGGTGGTTTAGAAGATGTGGAAGAACCATGTCACCTTCCAGGTGGCACCTGGAATGTGGGGCTGAAAGCCATCTGAAGGGACTGTTGGGCTCTGTGCTTCTTCTTCATGGCATCCTCTCACTTCTCATGACCAGAAACTCCCTGAGGGCAGCTGTGTCCATCCTGCTCACATCTGCACTCTCAGCACCTAGAAAAGTGTACTCAGTCATGTCTGACTCTGAGACCCCATGGACCGTAGCCCACCAGGCTCCTCTCAGTGTCTGACACATAACTGTTGTTCCATCGGTAAGCCATGTCCCACTCTTGGTGACCCCATGGACTGCAGCATGCCAGGCTTCCCTGTCCTTCACTATCTCCTGGAGTTTGCGCAAACTCAAGTCCATTGAGTCAGTGATGCTACCTAACCATCTCATCCTCTTCTGCCCTTTTCTCCTTTTGTATGTAACAGGTCTCCACAAAAGGCTGTCAAATCACTGACTTAAAGAGTGAGTGATGTGGGGGGATGGAAGGAGGGTGGACCTTTCTAAAAATTCCTGAGCCCCAGGCCAGCAAGGGCGACACCATCTCCTTCTGCGGGGTTGAAATGAACCAACTGTGACTCCTGGCCCTTCCTTCTACCGGGGTAAGATTTGGCTTCCAGCCCCAGGGCATCCGTCCCCCACACTCATGTCTCTCCTTCCCTCCTCCCTGCAGCACTAAGGACAGCACACACCAGGGTGCCGGTGTGAAGACCCCATCGCTGCGTGCCCAGCAAGGGACACACTTCCCCAGATGGTGCACTGGGCGAGTCGTGCTGGTCTCAGGGCTCACACCGATTCACAGCGATGTCTGGGTTCAGCCCTGCCTCCCCAGCACTTGCTCAGACCCGGCTCTCAGTCACGGTCACAGCAGTGCTCTGCCCTCTGAACCCCACGCCCAGCCCCCCACTGCAGGGAGTGTCTCTTCTTGGAGGTCCCTGTCCTGGGGGTCCTGGCACTTTGTCGAGTGACTTCTGGTCTTTCCCTTTCCTGGGGCTTAAACCAAGGAAGAAGTTTCTCTTGCTTCTTTCAGCACCCCACTCCATCCCCCATGTGGGCTTCCAGGAGATTTATGGAGAGCCTGTTCTAAGCCAGGCTCTGTGCCGGGTTAGGGAGACCCAGAGAGGGTCAGAGGGTGGCAAGCGCAGACCAGCACGAGCTCTACCACTGCTCTGTGGACTTCTCAGGGGAGCGGTGGCCTGGCTCACAGCAGCTCTCCAGAAGGATCTGTGGCCACCGTGAATGGACGCTGCACTGCCTCCAAAGGGCTGACTTGGTCACATCCCTCCCTCACCACCAGTCTGCTCTCCTCATCTGCCAGGGACCTGGATTCACTCTCCACTCACTTGTTCATCTGTCCATTCATTCCATGTACTTCCTTCAGGCCGGGCCCTGTTCTGGACCAGAGTTCCGCCTCTCTGAAAGCCAGCTAGACTGTGGGGACCCCTTGAGGTTCCTCCAGCCTTACAAGCTGGGAGGTGCAGGTTTATCATGAAGACTTCCTGCTCAGTTACTGCTGATGCCCGCAGACCCAGAGGTCCTCGAGCTGTCTCTCTGTTCAGTAGATCATCACCTCCTGGCCCCTCTGTGCTTCCGTGGGGGGTCACCCTGGAGGACGCAGAGGGCAGAGCTCAGCAACTTTCTGTTAAATGGGAACTTGCTGAACCTGCACGGATGGCCACCCCAGTGGATGGGGCTCTGAGTGGCCGGGCCAGGAAGGCAAGCTTCTAGATCTCTTCCCAGCCTCCTTCCTCCTGGCCCTCCCTGGCTGAGTGAGGTCAGGGGTAAAGGGTCCTGTCATAGGAAGCAGGGGACAAGGGTCCAGAGATGCTCCCTGGGCTCCAGAGCTAGGCCAGGAACACACAGGGGACTAGATGACCTTGGGAAGGCCACTTGCTAAGAGTTAGGCCCATCCTTCTGTGGTCTTGAAGGAGGTTGGCATGCCCTGGGGTCAGGATTTACACCCCAGTTCCACCATCTCTGGGCTGGGTGACTGCTGGCAAGTCAACAAACCTCTCTGAGCTTCTCTTCCCTCATGCACAAAAGAGGATTATACGGGCCAGCTTCGGGACCCTGGTGAGGATTAAATGAGAAGATTTGAGAAGTGCACAGCCTGGCACCTGGCCCGATCTACACAGGGTCCCAGGACCATGCCACGCTCCCTCCTCAGGGTTTCCTGTGCTTGGCTCTGAGCTGCGGCCTTTGGGTCTGCAGGGGTGCCTGGGATGTGGTCTCTGCCCCCGAGAAGGGACCAGCCAGCTGGAATCAGAGATTCGGGAGCCCTTCTGGCAACAGGGGCCCAGTGCCAGGCAAGGCACAGGGGAGTCAGGAAGCTTCAAATCCCTCCCTGTGTGTCAAAAGCTTCCTGAACCAGAGTCCTCCGAGTAGGGAGGGGCTACTGGGAGCCCAGCTGAGGGTCCACCCCACAGGTGCGGGGAAGGATGCTCAATGCAGCTTCGTGCAAATCCTGTTGCAAATGTTGAGGGACTGAATGAGGGTCTGGGAGTCGGGGAGCCAGGTGGGTGTCCCCTTCCCTGACCCCCACAGACACCCATGCAGGCACATGTGCAGGTGCGTGCACAGACATACACACACGTGCACATGTCTTGCTGCCTCGGTCCAGCTTCCAGAGCCTGGCTTGGCCTCAGAACATGGTAACCTCCTCTTCCCCTTTTCAAACCTTCTCCTCTTCCAATGTGGGTGAGGGAGACTCAGGGAGGGCTGAAGAGGAGGGGTCTGCGAGAGCCAGCGCTAACTATACCCCATGTTGCCCTGCTTGACCTGACTTTCCAGGTCAGTCCTGTTCCTCCTGTGAACCTTCAGTGCAATGCCGGGCACAGTCTTCATGGCGGTTCCAATCAGGAACTGAAGAACAATCACAGACGAGCTGGGGATGCTCCGCCCTGTGGCTCCTCTAGTGGGAAGACATTTTCCTCCCTCCAGCATCCTTCTGAAGGAACCAATGGAGATGCCTCATGGGCAGGGAGCAGGAAGAGTCAGCATCCTCCTGGCTGAGCCAACAGCTATGTAGCTATGAACCCAGCTGCTGGGCCTGGGAGGGAGAGGGCCGATGGGAGGGCTCAGGTGGGAGGGGCCAGTGGGAGGGGTCAGATGGGAAGGACCAGGTGGGAGAAGCCAGGTGGGAAAAGCCAGAATGAAACTTTCGATGGAGCCATAGTGGGAACTATAGAGCTATGAGTATGACCCTGACAAAGAAGGTCAAAAGTCACAAGAGCAGACCTAGAACATGCTTTCCCAGTGGCCAACAGGATGACCAGATGACCTGGTTGATGCCTGCTTATTGTTGTTGTTCAGTCGCTAAGTCGTGTCTGACTCTGCAACCCCATGGACTGCAGCACTGATGTCTGCAGTGTAATTATTAATTTATATTAATTATAATTGTGAATTATTATTTTTCTCAAAATTCTATGGCCAGCTGATCAATATGCATGCTTCTATTGATTATCATAATTCAGGGGTAGCATATGCATGGCAGGTCATCCCATACTTCCTGGTCCTCTGTCCATGGCAGACATTGCTAATCAATCACATTACTCTTTCGTCCAAGCCTGGAGATTTTTCTCGTGAGCTTCAGAATCCTCACAACAACATTAAGGGCATATTGATAGGAGAGGAGGGTATCCACGTGAGAGAGGAGATGGTGGCAGAGATGTGAGATTCATTACATATGAGGAGATTGATCAAATGTGTAATCACATTTAAGGATCATGGGAGACAGTTTTCTTACTATAGGAGAAGATAGTTACAAATACGGAAAGGGAGAGAGTAAGAATGAATGCTCTGTAGGTAAACTGAAACTGGGTATATTGGAGTAAGCTAATGGTTTTCAAAATATCTACCTCTGTATGTAGAAATAAGATACAAATTGTATCCATATCTGTATCCGTATCTATATCTATGTTTATATCTATATATCTATGTCTATGGGCTTCCCAGGTGGCACAGTGAAAAAGAGTCTGCCTGTTAATGCAGGAGACACAGGTGTGATCCCTGGATTGGGAAGATCTCCTGGAGAAGGAAATGGCGATCCACTCCATTATTCTTGCCTGGGAACTCAACCCCCAAGTGGCACCTAGTGGGCTACAGTCCATGGGGCTACAAAAGAGTTGGACATGACTTAGTGACTTAACAACAACAACAAGTGTATATGTCTATATCTATATTTATACCTATATCTATCCATCCATCCATACACACAAACACATTTATATTATTGTTTAGTCACTAACTTGTGTCAGACTCTTTTGCGACCCATGGACTATAGCCCAGCAGGCTCATCTGTCCATGGGATTTTCCAGGCAAGAATACTGGAGTGGGTTGCTGTTCCCTTCTCCAGGGGATCTTCCCAATCTAGGGATCGAACCCAGGTCTCCTGCATTGCAGGCAGATTCTTTACCACTGAGGCACCAGAAAAGTCCAACACATGTATATATGATGCATATATTCCTCAGCTCTATCCAGCAGTGACCTCCCAATAACCATGAGTGCACTCACACTCAGATCTTGGCTTCTAAATACCACCTTTCACTAAGAGGATCAAAGCTTCATTGGACAGATGGCTGATCCCAGGAAAGTACAAAATGTGCCTAGAACATCTTGTTCACATAGCAAAAAAGTGGTCAAAAAATGATGATTTTAACTTACAGGATATTGTACATCAACTATATTTCAATCAGAAAAAAAAGAATGATAGTCTTATAAGAAATGACACTAAAGCCAGCTTGAATGGGCACCCACCAACCAAATCTGAGACCATTTAGGCATCAAAATAAATAATGACAGTAATGGATTATAACCCATGGAATAGTAAAATGATGAGTCAGTACAATTATAAACAAATAACTGAATATTCTCAACATTTGATGAGGAATAGTATATTTATGTGGTCTTAATGTATTTCCTGACAAAATACTGATTAACTGCAATAGGAAAAAGAGTAACTTCACAGTGGAGAATCCTTGCAGGAGCCACCTTAATGGGGCAATCTGAGTGATCATCACCAGAATTGAAATTCTGCACCACCTAACAGATGTTAGCATTGTTTCTGTGAGATTTCTGCCAAAGATGTACAACCTGAATCTAATCATGAGAAAACATCAGACAAACCCAAAGAGAGAAGTCTATGAAATAACAAGTCTGTACTTTTCAATAATGGTAACATCATAGAAGTCAAGGACAGAATGAAGAACTGCTCCAGACTGAGGGACATGACGACTAAATATGACACATGATGCTGATATTATTGGGGCAATTGGTAAAACTTATTTTGCTCTTTGGAAGGAACACTATGACAAACCAAGACAATGTATTGAAAAGCAGAGACTTCATTTTGCTGACAAAGGTCTATATAGTCAAAGCTATGGCTTTTCTAGTAGTCATGTATGGATATGAGAGTTGGACTGTAAAGATGGCTGAGTGCCAAAGAATTGATGCTTTCAAATTGTCGTGCTGGAGGAGACTCTTGAGAATCTCTTGGACAGCAAGGAGATCAAACCAGTCAATCCTAAAGCAAATCAACCCTGAATATTCATTGGAAGGACTGATGCTGAAGCTGAAGCTCCAATCATTGGCCACCTGATATGAAGAGCTGACTCTGGAAAAGACCTTGATGCTGGGAAAGATTGAATGTAAAAGGGAAAGGGGGTAGCAGAGGATGAGATGGTTAGATAGCATCACTGACTCAAAGGACATGAATCCAGGAGGAAACTCTGGGAGATAGTGAAGGACAGGGGAGCCTGGTGTGCTGCAGTCCATGGGTTTGGAAAGAGTTGGACAAAACTTGGAGACTGAACAACAACACTAAAGATTAGGTGGTAGTGATGCAGCAATGTCAGTCACCCGATTTTGAGAGCTCTGCAAAGGTTATGTAGGAGAATGCTCTTGTTTGAAGAAAACACACACAAAAGCATTTCAGAGTAATGGGGCATCAGATCAGTCACTTTCAGATGGTTCAGAAAAAGTTTCTTTCCACTGTACTTACAATTTTTTAGTTAACTGGTGATTGTTTTAAAAATGTTAAAAAAAAAAAAAAAAGGACAGTTTAGAAATTCCTCCAACACAAATTATTGCATTAGCAACTTATGGTTCAAATTTTAGCAAGCTAAAATGAAACAGATGATGCCAATAATGTGCACATTTTGGGATTTGAAAGATAAACCTCAGCTCTGTGGAAAGTCCTTGTGTCTTGTGTGTATTTGCGAGTGCTCAATCGTGTCTGACTCTTTGAAACTCCAGGGACTGTAGCCTGCTAGGCTCCTCTGTCCCTGGGATTTTCCAGGCAAGAATCCTGCAGTGGGTTGCCATTTTCTACTCCAGGGGATCTTCCTGACCCAGGGATCGAACCCGTGTCTCTTGTGTCTCCTGCATTGGTAGGCAGATTCTTTACTACTTTGCTACTTGGGAAGTCCTGGAAAATCCTCTTTGTATGGCAATTCTCAGAGTCAGCAGATCTGGGCATGTTTTCCCAAGAGTGAAACAGGTAGAGGCAGCCCTGGTTTTTCTGTGCCAGCAGCGAAGAATGCTACATAATCAGGACTGGCTACATAATTTGTGGGGCCCAGTGCAAAATGAAAACGTGGAGTCACTTGTTAAAAAATTAAGATATTCAAGAATGCCACAGCAGAACCTTAAACCAAGCAATGGGCCCCACGTGACTGCATACGCTTGAATTGGCTCCTGTAGTAACAACCTCCATGGGCTATTGCTTTAAGAACTTGATCTTTTGTAATACCCAGAGATGGGATGAAAGATTTATGAATAACTGTGTTGACCAGAGTATTATCTCTAATGCTGAACACTGACAACAGAATAAACATCCAACAACAGGAAATGACTAAATAAATTTCAGTATGCCTGTAAGAAGGAATATTATAGAGCCATTAAAAATCGTGTTTTGAAGAATGCTGAATGAAAGGAGAAAATACTGTTGATCTAATGCCAAGTGAAAAAAAAATACAAAACATTCAACAGCATCTATATCATATTATCGATTTTGGAAAAAAATATTTCATACATGTGACTGTAGCAAAAAGACTGTCAGGAAATAAACCAACATGCAAATGGGGGTTCTCTCTGGGTGATGGGTTAATAGGCGATTTATAGGCAATTTCTATTATCTTTTTTCATACCTTTTCACATCTTACAAATGTTCTACCCTGAGCATATCTAATTTTTGTAATTAGAAAAATATTTTTAAATATTTAAAAATAACATATCATTTGTTATCATGAGACTGTTTGCTTTGTAATTAAAAAATTTTAATAAAGACAAAAGTAAAATAATAAAAGACCATTCGTTCACTTTTAGCCAATATTTATGGAATATCTCTGCCCAGGCACGATGCTTGGCTCTGGAGGAACATAGAGGAGGCACGAGCTCATCATCTCGCTGGTGAGACAAAGGAGTAAACTGAAAGACATTCCCAGGTCTTCCACACACATCTGCTTGGGGTCCAGAAAGACCCAGGACAGAGCAGGACCCAACATGGGCGTGCCTGCATGCAGAGCCTGGCGGGGGGCAAGCACGTGACCATGTGCCCCTCCCAGGGGACCCCCGCGTGCTTCAGTAGCAGGTGCCGGGGGAGGTATTTGTTAAACATATTTCCCTTTAGTAAACTATAACTTAAAAAGCTATGGCAGGCTCTAAGTAATCAATACCACATTGCAATAATTTCAAGCAAACAGATTTATATTCTTTGCACCTTGGACAGCACACATAATCCTTTATTCTTTGAATATACTTAGGAAAACTGGGTTTATTTGCACTTAAACCCATTTGCTTTATTGACCAAGTGAAGCCTGGTGCCCATCACACCAACCTCTCTCCCATTCTCTGACTCAGCAAATCCAGCTCACATCAGTAACTATGACAAGGGTGATGGTTCATTTCTCTGAGCCCACTTCACATTGATGTGTATATACACACACTTAGAAGTATCATTTTCCTGTTCTTCCTTCTCTGAGCTGGGGAGAAAAGAGGGGACTTGCCCATGCAGCGAGGCCAATGGTCAGAAAATAATTTCCAAAATGTCACAATGAGAATGTGTGGAAGGGAAGGATCAAGAAAGAGCAGGAAGGAAGGAGGAAAGTGAGAGAAAGAACAGAAGCAGCCTGGGGGAAGAAGGAAAAGCAGGAAAGCCACCTTGTCCTTCAGCCTAGCTCTATGTCCTTTCTGGGTGAAAGTCATGTTGCGGGGGGACCCAGCACCCTGCAGCTCTGCAGGCCGACACGCCGGGGCTGTTGGAAGCAACCCACTGGGGCATGTCATTAGCTGAAGACCAATGACCTGCTCCCTCCTTGTGGTTGCAAAACAACTTAATGCAACTAATCAACTAATTCATTAAACCTCAGAGAGGTAGGTCAAAGCCTCTATGATTTAGTCAATTAATCAAGGACCGGAGTTTCACTTGGTGTTTGGTTCTTAGCAATAGTTTTCTTGACCTTTTTTTGACTGTTTAACAATCCCTTAGAAGCCTTTAACTTACTGCATTTTTCATCCTCAACTGGTCCATGGTTCCCACCTGCATGCAAGGCAGGGCCAGCAATTAGGCCTCTGTGTTCAGGCTGGTGCCCGTGAGAAATGGGGGGAGGCAGGTGGAGGGCGCTAATCCAGCTGTCCTGCAAAGATGCACAGTATTTCCTGCATCAATTACACAGGCCCCTGAGAAGTGGGAATCTATTGAACTCACAGCCAGGGGACGAGAAAGCAGAGCAGGTGCTTGGGAGGTAGGACTGGTACCTTTCCAGCTGCTGCTCCCTTTGGCTGGGGCCGCAGTTTGGGGGTAAGTGGGATGGTAGAAACAAGTGACCCTCAGGAGCTTAGAGATTTAGGGGCAAGACTGGGGGTTAGTCCTGCTCTTGTGGTGAAATCTGCATCTAAAACTAAACTCCCTCCAAGTAAGTCTTGCCTGCCTTCCAGTTCTAATGTTGGGCTCAATGAGTCCCCAGGACTAGGATTCCTGTATGTTCTCCATCCATTCTACCCAGATACCCATTCACCCATCCATCCACTCACCATCCATCCATCCATCTATCCATCCACCCATTCATCCATCCACTCATCCATCCATTCCACCTACCCATCCATCCACTTATTTAATTAATAATTATTCATTGAGTCCCAACAATGTACCAGGCACTGTCCTAGGCACTGGGGCACATACAACACACAATGGATCAGATCATGTTAACAGAATCACAGTGCATATAATATGTGCAATGTTCTTTGGGCATGTACAGAGGGAGCCCAGAGAAGGGTGTGGCTCTCTCTCTGGAAGGGAGCATTCCTGGAGGAGGTAACCTTCCTAGAGGAGGAAGGTAACCTTCCTGGAGGAGGTAGCATTCTAGTTGGGTTCCGTAGGAGGCACAGAAGTTTGCCAGGCAGCCCAGGTGATAGTAATGGTGCCCCCAGCAGAGGGGGCTGCTTGGTTCCCTGCCTGGAATCTCAGCTCCAAGGTCAAACTTCTGCCTACCTTCTAGTATTTCTCAGATACGGGACCTGTCTACCAGGCCTTTCTCATGTTGCCTGTGCAGGGATCTGTCACACTGGGGCTGTCACACTGGGCTCTGCCCTCATCATGCCCTATCAGAATTTCCATAAGGCCTTGGAGGGTCTGCTCAGCCATGTAAGCAGATGAACAAGAACCATGGTATCCTATGCAGACTTATTTTGATACTGTTTCAGTTTGCAGAGTAAGCACCCAGAAATCAGGCTGTGTAGGCTGTGCGGGGCACAACCCCAGGAGGCGCCATTCCCACAAGCTGTGATGTGGACGTGTCCCCACGAATGGCACAGTGCAGCGGCTCCAAAAGGAGTATCCTTCACTCCCACAAAGAAATATGCTGCGCACATTTCTCATGAAACACACGGCCCGCTTGCTCTATCTTTCATTCCCCACTTTCGAAAGAGACCTGGGTAGGGGAAATATTTCTCTAAGAAAAACCACAGTGCAGGCACCATGAGAAATGGCAACTGCTCCCTGGGCCCGAGCTGGGGAGGCCCCATGGAGGGGCATGGACCGGGGGAGCTGATGAGCCGAACCTCATCTTGGGAGCTGTGGTTTTTTAGCAACCCTGGCTGGTTGCTGCCAGGTGAGGATTCAGGCCAGTGAGGCCAGGTCTTCTGGTTTTTCATGAAAAGTCAGAAATCTTGAGTAATAAATTCTTTATACGTTGGCTCAAGTCTTTATAAAATATTATGTCAGCCAAACATGTTGGAAGGCCTGGGGTCTCTGCGTTTGTAACCCTGGTCTGGGCAGGTACAGACTATTGAAAATTAGGGGTCACGATCTCCAAGATGAGCTCTGATCACTGGTGGGGAGGTGGGGAGTTTAAGGCAGGCTGGGACCCAGAATTCAGGCGCCTCTAACTGGGACTTGCTGGAAAGTGGTGGTAGTTCAGAGCTTGGATATGTTTTTGTTGCTGTTGTTCAGTGGCCCAGTTATCTCCGCCTCTTTGCGACCCCATGGACTGCAGCACACCAGGCCTCTCTATCCCTCGTCATCTCCCAAAGTTTGTCCAAGTTCATGCCCATTGCCATCTCAACCTCTGATGCCCTCTTCTCCTTCTGCCCTCAATCTTTCCCATCATTAGGGACTTTTCCAGTGAGTCAGCTATTTGCATCAGATGACCAAAATACTGGATATGTTGTGGGAGGCTCAAAAAACTAAGTTGGGGTTCATTGGCAGTAACAACTCCATGCTGTCTGGCCTGAGCCCAGCCTGGTGCAGGGTTGTCACTGGGGAACCAGCAGGTCTTACCATTACCTCTTTCAGAAACCCCACTTCTACGTCATCATTAGGGACAGACTCAGCTTGTTGGGTATGAGGTTTATACAACTTGACGGGTCTCTGTTAAGAAAAAGAACACAGAACTGGAGAGGACCTGCAACCATGATGTGCCGGTGTTGGCTTTTACAGACACAAGGGAGCCAATGACGTGGATTCAGTCCCAGCTCTTTATAGTGACTTCATGTTGGTAGCTTGAAATAGGCCGCAGTGGGACTATTTACAGGCTTTCCAGGTGGTTCAGTGATAAAGAATCCACTTGCCAATGCAAGAGACATAAGAGACTCAGGTTCTATCCCTGGGTCTGAAAGTTTCCCTAGAGGAGGAAATGGCAACCCACTTCAGTATGCTTACCTGAAAAGTTCCATGGACGGAGGAGCCTGGTGGGCTACAATCCAGGGGGCTGCAGAGTCGGACAGGACTGAGCGGCGCATGCACAGGAGTATTTACACGATAGAAATCGGCAAATGACGCGAATCAAGCCCCGCCCCTCCCCCACTCCTGCCAGAGAGCCGAACCAGCACCCCACTGCATGTCCAAATGAGGACCCCTGAAGCTTACACCTCATTAGCTTCAGGGTCAACCTGCCTCTGATCAAAACACACTGATTAGGCAGGAATGCGCTGAAAGACAGAGGGGAAGAAAGAGACAGAGCAGTGATGACCAAAAAGGAGGAAGGATTTCCTTCTACAATAGAAGAAAGTAGAAAAAGATTCTTCTGAGAGCAAGAGGCTTTCCCTTCTTAGTTTGAGCTGGGGGAAAAAAAGAGAGAGGGGAAAAAAAAAGAAATCTTCAATTCCCCAAAGACTCCACTGAAGCTGGAGTTTCCCTTTGAAAAGTACATGGTTTTGGGGCATTTGCTGAATAAAATCATCCTAAATTAAAATCTCATTTCTTCCAGGGGGCTGGAGAGTACGTCTATTTGTCTGGGACCAAAGGATTTAAATTCGTTTTAAGGGAAGAGATTCATCACGGGGACGGGCTGAAAAGCTTCCGGGAAAATCCGACTCCAGCTCTTGCGTCCTTATGCCCTTCAGCAGCCAGAGGGCCCTCCTGGGAAATCAGGCTGGAGGCCAGCAGCCCCAACCCTGACCCGGGTCCGGTTCCATCCAGCCCTCCATCCTTCCTCCTCTGAGGCCCCGCCCCGACCCATTCCAGCTGGAAAGCCTGAATGCAGCCCTGAGGGGCGCAGATGCCTTTAGAAAACGGGCTGCTGGGTCTCTGCCGCCAGGGCTGTGCTGCGCGCTGCCAGGGAGGGGCCCCCTGACCCTTGGAAGCCAGAAGGGCTCCACGTGTCTGCTGGACACTCTCCACTGAGGCCGAGGGGGTTAGGGTTCAAAGCGTCCTTTCACAGGTTGGGGGTGAGGGCACTTCACTGACTCGAAGGCGTGGGGGCTCTGCCGGCTCCAGCCTGCTGCCCAATGGGCAAAGGGTCACAGGAAGAGTGTCCTCGCAAAGACAGCCCAGGGAGCCCCCTCTGTTTAATCACGTTCTGCCCCATAAACTGTAGGCAATGCGTCCCTCCAAGTTAGGCCATATGCCTCCGCGCTTCCGAATGCAGCAATAGTCTGCTGGAGGCCGGGGGTGGGGCGGAGGTAGAGGCAGAGGGGCCGCCTGGGCCCCTGCAGCCTGGAGCAGCTGCTAGATGTCACCCTCCCAGCCACGCCCCGATGTGTCCCTGGGCATCTGCTAAGCAATGCTTACCCGGCTGGACGAGAACCCTCTCCCAAGCTGTGAGCCCACAGGGAGGGAAGTCAGAAGCCGAGGCCCAGATGTAGTCCAGGGAAGCTCCCTGGAGAAGGCAGTGTCTGAGGTGATACAAGAGGACTCAGCAGGCAGAGGACAGGTGAGGAGAGCATGGGGTGGGGGGTGGCAGCTGCCAAGTGTGCTCAGGCACTCAGCTGTGTCCACCTCTTTGTGACCCCATGGACTGTAGCCCACCAGGCTCCTCTGTCCATGGGATTCTCTAGGCAAGAATACTGGAGCAGGTTGCTGTTTCTTCCTCCAGGGGATCTTCCCAACCCGGGGATGGAACCTGAGTCTTCTGCATCTCCTGCTTTGGCAGGCGGGTTCTTCACCACTGAGCCACCTGGGCTTCTATGGGGTGCCAAGGGCTGGGGTGAACAAGACCCTGCGTTGCTGGGGACACTGGGAGTAGCTCAGGGGATCTTTGGGGAATTGGGGCTTCAAGCTGCAGGCTGAGGAGCAGTTCCTGGAGAGTCAAAGGCCTGGGACAGACCTGCTATTTACAAAGAGCCCTGTGTCTGATGCCCAGAAATCAACACATGCTGTGAGCACCCACCCGGAGACACACTCACACATCGCACCCCCGTCTCTGCCCTGGTGGTCCACGGAGAGGCCCCTTCACACAGGTGGCTAGAGAAAAGCCAGCCTGGGGGACCAGGAGCCTGCGTCCCGGGTCTCTCCAACCCCAGCCCAGCCCTGCCCTCTGGGAAACTCTCAGACCTGCCCAGATCCTAATCCTGGCATCTCCAGAACCTAATGGCCTTTGATGGAGGGGGAACTAGAAAGCAGATAAACCAGAGCTGTAGTGAAGGCCAGAGGCGGCGGGCACTGGGGCCCCAACTTTGGGGCGAACTGCAGGGCCTGGAGCCTCCTCCTTGTCCTTAGATTTTACTACAAAGCGCCTCCCCACCTATATCCGAAAAGTGCTGAGTCAGATGCAGGGTTTTGTTTTTGTTTTTAATGAAAATGCACTGCAATTTATTTTGCATGAGAATCTCCAACTATGTGCCCCCTGGGATCCAGACTCCATGGGGAGGGAGCATGGGGTTTACAGCCTGTCACTGAATCCGCAGACCTTGTGTCGGGGTTGGATCCCCAGCTCCCAGCTGCCAGGGGTGCTCAGCCCACCTCTGCCTCCATCAGCACTTATGTCACACCAGGCGGAGGTTGTTCCGGGCCAAGTCTATAAATAAAGGATTTACAGTGAAGGTTATTAGCCTCGGGTGGAGCTGTAATCTCAGGACCCTTGAGTCTCGTGGGCAGAAATAAGCGTGTGGCACTTTTTGTTCTGGTTAAAAAAATAATGACTAGAGGAAATGAGAGCCGGCCCTGCAGAGACAGGCAGTACCTGGGTTCCTGGAGAGAAGTGTCTCTTTGACTGAAGGCTGCCCCCATTACCCCCCCCCCCATTCCCAGTCTCAAAGAACCAGTACTGGGGGTTGGCCCCCCATACCCCCCCCCAATTCCCAATCTCAAAGAACCACTGCTGGGGGTTGGTCAGCTCCTGGGCCCAGGTGGTGAGCAGAAGGAGGTGGTTGTCTGTCTAAGCTGTGAAGTCAGTTCCCCCGGCTCTGTCTCTGGTCAAGCCCACATTCGTATCAACAGCACATCCCGAGGAGAGACTGCCATCCACACCTGTACCCGGGACAGCAGCGCTGCCCACCTCTCCATGGTGACTGAGCCATGCCCAGAACCCCTCAGATCCTAAATTTAGGACCACAGAGGCCCTGAGCCCATAGCCCCGATGTGTGACAATCAGCCTGCTGTTACAAACTAGCAAGTGGTGGGTGGGGGGAGGGGCCCCCACTCCCTGGGACCTTAGAGGAGCCTTAGAGGGGCTGATGTCTGGACTCGGTGATGTCTGGCCTCAGAAGAATCGTGTCAGCCAGTTGGAGCCAGTGTCATCATTCATTCATTCATTCATTCACTCATTCACTGAAATTCAGGGAACTCCTCCTGCATTCAGACCCAGTCCTGCCTTGACCCTGATGTGAACTGGTGGTTTTGGCATCTCCAAGGCCTGGAGGGTATGAGCAAGGGCTGGCCTGTGATCCCAGGCATCACCCTGTCAGTTGACTCCTGTTCTCCAATAGAATTTCCTTTCCTGCCCCCTCCCCTCTTTTTTTTTTTTTCCATTTATTTTTATTAGTTGGAGGCTAATTACTTTACAATATTGTACTGGTTTTTGTCATACATTGACATGAATCAGCCATGGATTTACATGTATTCCCCATCCCGATCCCCCCTCCCACCTCCCTCTCCACCCCATCCCTCTGGGTCTTCCCAGTGCACCAGGCCCGAGCACTTGTCTCATGCATCCAACCTGGGCTGGTGATCTGTTTCACCCTAGATAATATACATGTTTCAATGCTGTTCTCGCAAAACATCCCACCCTCGCCTTCTCCCACAGAGTCCAAAAGTCTGTTCTGTACATCTGTGTCTCTTCTTCTGTTTTGCATAGGGTTATCGTTACCATCTTTCTAAATTCCATATATATGTGTTAGTATACTGTATTGGTCTTTATCTTTCTGGCTTACTTCACTCTGTATAATGGGCTCCAGTTTCATCCATCTCATTAGAACTGATTCAAATGAATTATTTTTAATGGCTGAGTAATATTCCATGGTGTATATGTACCACAGCTTCCTTATCCATTTGTCTGCTGATGGGCATCTAGGTTGCTTCCATGTCCTGGCTATTATAAACAGTGCTGTGATGAACATTGGGGTGCATGCGTCTCTTTCAGATCTGGTTTCCTCGGTGTGTATGCCCAGAAGTGGGATTGCTGGGTCATATGGCAGTTCTATTTCCAGTTTTTTAAGAAATCTCCACACTGTTCTCCATAGCGGTTATATATGACAAACCCACAGCAAGCATTACTCCCCTCTTTTTTTGATCCTCTGTCTGCCCCTCCCCTGTTCCATGTCTCTCTCTTTCCTCATCTTTTCTGAAACCTAGGCAGAGTTGCTGGTAATGGGCAAAGCCAAATCTGCTTTATGTGTCCCCGCGGCAACCCCCAGGACGGGCCATAAATAATGCTTTCTGCTGACCTCTCTCTAAAGCTGAGGACTGTTGGAGCCCCAGGTAGGCTCCCCAAGCCCCCAGCTCAGCCACTTGTGGCATTTAGGGGTCTCAGGGAAGAGGGGGGAGGAGGTCCTGCTGGAAACTCCCCTTCTCACTGCTGTGACCCGCCAGCTGCTGGCACTTTGCAGTCAGAGCCTGATGATGCTGCCGGGAGGAGATGGAGGGTGTTGGTCAGCATGGAGAGGGGCTGCAGGTGCCCAGGGAGCGAGCAGGGGGGCGAAGAAGGGGTGGAAGCAGACGGCGGCACCCCACGGGGGTTGCCGTGGGGACACATAAAGCAGACTGGGCTTTGCCCATTTCCAGCAACTCTGTCTAGGCGAAATGAATCCTGCGTGAAACGTGACACAAATTTATTTGGACAATTAATACACCATTGTAAGCTGCCTCTCTTCCTGGGCGGCCTCCCCCTCCAGGGTCTGCAGCGAGCTCTCCTGATGTGGGCAGAGAAGGCACCGGGTGTCAGGGAAGATTTAATTCCTCTCTGTCGAAAATGAATGTTTGGAGCAGGATGTTGGTACAGACTAAAAATAGCCCCGCGGCCCCCAGCCTCGGCCTCCAGCCAGCTCAGGCTTTGCGGAATATTATGATGATTCTCACGTAAAGGAAAGACTAATGGATTTCTTCCTTGAGGCAATTAAAAAGTGATTTGTCACACACCAAGATGTATGGCTTTGTATTGGCAGATAGGAGGCTGTGAGAGGGCCGGGTGTGTGTGGGGGGGTGATGGATGGTGGGGAGGGGTCCGTGGGGCCTGTGTGTGGCTGCGGGGTTCCAAGGGCTCTGAGCGGAGCCCAGGTAAGTGAGGGAGGGAGGAGGTGAGGGGGTGGCCACAGGGCAGGGGTTAAGCACAGGCCCCAGGCCCAGGTCCCTGAGGCCTGGCCCCTCGGCCTCTGGAAAGGCCAAGGGATCTGCAGTTTCTCACTTTTCAGCCCCTTTGAAGAGTCCAGGAGCCCCCATCCCTTCTCTGGCCTCAACAACAGGGAGAAGGCTGGTCTTAGGCTGTTCCTGCCTCTGGGGGGCCCCTGGCTCCCCTCCTGGTGCTTCCTTCCTTGAGGAGGAAATTATAGAGGACAACAGTGACCCTTACCTCCCTCACTCAAGCTCAGGAAGGAGTCCCTTGACCCAGGAGACGCAGGTCCCCCTCCCACCCCTGCTGCAGAGGGCACGGCCATCCTGACCCCCACCCCGAGTGGAGCCAGGTGAGGGGTGTGCCCAGAGGAAGCCTTGAAATGCACGTGGGGCAGCCCAGGGAAGTTCTCCACTGATTCTGGGGGCCCTGAGTCAGAAGCCCACTGCTGCCCCCCACCCCTGGGCATGGCAGCTCCATCAAGAGTAACACGGGGTGTCGAGCTCCCTCTGTCTCTCAGTTGGTTCAGGGCTCAGCCGGGTGGACACGGTACCATTCATCCTCAACCTCCCATCTGTGCCCACCCTCTTGAGCTCCAGTCAAAACTCTTCGTTTCTCAAAGCGCTGCCCACTTTGGTCCCCCAGCCCTTCTGGGGTCCAAGGTCAGCTTCACCTCATCCCCCTTGGCACTGCCACCCCACCAGCTACTTCAGCCTTCCGTCATTCTGTTCTTCTTTCTCCATCTTATTCATCCTCATCCACCCCCCAGTGGGCAAGTGCACCCAGCTGACCCAGTCTGTGCTGGACTGGGAGGGAAGAGGGTGCCACCTTCAGGGGCTCCAGGAGAAGATGAGGGATGCCTGAGTCCTATGCTTGTTTGTGGTTTTCCATACCCGACTGGTGAGACTCACCAACTGAGCAGGATTGAGAAAGAAGCTGAGAAGATGGGGAGGCTATTTTGGGGGTGGGGGGGGCACTGGTGGTCAAGAAGCCCCTCTGGGGACTTCCTTGGTGGTCCAATGGTTAAGATTCCGCCTGCCAATGCAGGGGACAGGCGTTCAATCTCTGGTCCGGGAAGATTCCACATGCTGTGGGGCAACTAAGCCCCTGGACCACAACTATTGAGCCCACCCACTGCATCCTCTGAAGCCTGTATGCTCTAGAGCCCATGCTCTATGACAAAAGAAGCCACTGCAATGAGAAGCCCATGCATGGCAACTAGAGAGTAGACCCTACTCCATGCAACCCAGGAAAGCCTGCGTACAGCAACGAAGACCCAGGGCAGCCAAACATTAATTAATTAATTAAATTAAAAAAAAAAAAACCTTCCATCAAGATCCCAAAGTTGCATGGAGAAGAGGGGGTTGCCCTTGCTGCCCCTTCATGGAGCCAGAGGGAGGCCCCTTGGGATGCAGTCTAGGGCTCCTGGTCAGTGGTCACCCCAGCACCTCAGTGAAGATCTCCAAACCTCTACTTCCAGTGTCACCTGACCTCTTTTCCTCCACTCATTTCACCCCCCCTCCCTCCTACTGCTTTCATTTCTTTTGTGGCTTTAGACATCTAAGAGACCAGCTTCGTTTGAAGCCACAAGTATGCCAGCAGTTTAGGGGCATTTTGTAGGTAGGTTGAAAAAATAAAAAGCTTTCCTCTCACTCTGAAGCTAATGCCCAGCTCCAAGTTTCTGTGGCTGCCCTGGATGGACACTCAGAAAGGAGGAACAAGGACAGCCGATCGGCTCACAGGGGGTCCCAGCCCATCAGAGTCCCTAAAGTGTTGTGGACGGAAGACTCAGCATGGAAGTGCTTTGCTTATTCTTCGAGGTTTATCTAAGAAACTCTTTGCTCTCGGAGGCAGCTCAGTTTCAGAACTTTTAGGAACACAGAAAGGCAGAGGATGCCCAGCGTCAGAGTCTGTGTTCTGGGACTCAGTTGGTCCCTCTCCCTGGAGCCAAGCCTCTCTCTTCCGAGACCCACCCCTCTCCCTAGATCCCCCAGCCCTGGGGACCTGGGTATACCTCTCCCAGGCCTGCTTTCTCTCTGGAGTCCTAGTAGGCCAGAACTCATCTCTCATCTGAGCCTGTGGTTCCTCTGTGAGGGCCCCTGGAAATTTGAGCTTCTGTGCAGGTTTGCAGCTTAATGACAATGTCTGACATTGCTGGAAGGCTCATTTTGTCTGGCACTGTGCTGAGTGTGGCTGCATGTGTTAGCTCATTTAGTCCTCCCAGAGACCCTAGGACGTAGGTGTTGTGATTACTCACCCCACTGTACAGATGAGAAGAATGAGGCATGGGGAGGTTGAAGAACATAGAGACTTTGAAAGACACACAGTGGCATCAAGGCAGAAAAACAATGAATCCCTTGGATTCCCCTATTCTTTGCTGGGCACTTTGACCAGAGCTCCCAGCCTCCATCCCTCCCTTTCTTCTTTCATTCATACTGTTCTTCCACCTTAGTACTTTCTGAGCATATTAAGAGTTCAGACTCTGCTGGAGATAATTCAATGAGTTAAAAAAACGAACACACAACAAACACATTCTGTTCTCATGGATACAAAGCTTACATTTAGGAGGAAATGATAATGCACATTTAATGAGTCCCTACTGTATGCCTGGCACATAGCTTCAGAGCACCAGAGACTTGACTCAAATAGACCCAAATCTGAATCCTGGTTTTGCCACCATCTGCATGGCCTTGGACAATGTCCTTAACTTCTCAGACCCTCCAGTGCTGCTGGGGGGAACCTGGGGTCCATTGGATGGTAACATTCGTGAGGTCACAGAGCTCCTTGGAGTGGGCTTGGTCTCCATAAATTCAGAAATGTGTGCACGTCCCTAGCTGCTGGGGACCGACCGGCACACCACTCCACATGGAATCAATAGACTTAATATTTAATAATAATCTGCTGAAAGGCACTTCGGTCAGCTCATCGCATCAATGCTGCACTAATAACAAATCACTTCTTAAGTTATTAGCCTCGGTTCCTTTCATGAAGCTCTGGTTCACTGTGTGGCGGGGAGGGAGGAGAGTGAGAAGGAGCCCCTCTGCAGCCCGGGAGGCCAAGGTGGCCCTGCACATGCTGTGTGCTGGGTGCCCGAGTATCTGCGGACGGTCACGGGAGGCGGGGGTTGGGGGTGACGGTTAGGGACTGGGCATTGCTGCTGAGTCCACCTGGCCCAGGAGATCCACCTCACTGCTAGGGTCATTCCTGACCACAACCACCATTGAGCCAGCACCTGCTGTGTGCCAAGCTCTACATTACACCCTTCCGCTGAAAAATCTAACACTATCTTTATGAAGGGACTGCTTTCTCCAGTTTACAGGTACAGAAATGAAGCTTCCTTGTCTAAGGCCAACAGCTCAGAAGCAGCAGGTCTGGGCTGTACATATAGGCCGGGAGGACTCACACGTGAATGTTTGAAACCTTTACACAGAGGAAGGATCTCAGAGCACAGAGAACATGGGCCCAGCAACAGGGTTCCAGTCCCAGCTCTTTCACTTCCTCCCTGTGTGATGTCAGGTAAGTGACTTAATTTGCTCTGTGCTCTAGGTTTGTCATCTGTAAAACAGGGGTGACAATAGTGGCACCTGCTCCAAAGGATGCCGCTAAGTGTGTTGTCAGGGTGGGGCTGAGGCCAGGATGAGGTGTCATAATCCTGCCTGGAACCCCGTGCATCACACACACGTTCTCTGCCTTATTCCTTCACAAAGGATGGAGGGGAGGGCTGCTGGATCCTAGGGTGAGGAGGAGGGAATCAGACAAAGTTGCCCCACACAGAGAAGCAGGTAGAGTCATGTCCAAGGTCTCAGTCACCTTGGGTAAGCCTGTCCATGCTCCACACTTCCAACCATGCTGAGTCACGCTTCCTCTGGTCCTCTCCACCCCCAGAGTTACTCAGACCTCCATAAAGCTCTGTGAGGCACCATCGTTCTGTGCCCAGGGCACCTTGGAGATGGATAGGACACAAGGAGCTGGTAGAAAGTTGGGACTTCAAGCAGTGAGCTGAAATCCCTGCTAGTTACAAGCATGGTAGAGGTGGGAGGGGGACCAACCTGGTTCTCTTTCTATCCCATGCTGGGGGATAGGGCCTATGGAACATATTCTCAGATACTGTCAGTATTACAGGCTGAAGAATGGTACAATCATCTTTCTTCATCCATCCACCCACCTATCCATCCATCCATCCACCCACCCATACGTCCACTAGTCCATCCATCTATCTATCCATCCATCCATCAGCTCTTTGGTTTCTTAGATATGAATGCTGACTTTCTCACTAACCTGGTGCAAGTCTCCAGGCCTCAGCATCCTCATCTGTCAACTGGGTGTGCCATTGCCTCTTTCTGGGACCACTGTGAGGGCACAGGCCACAACCGACATGAACGCTCCTTGTCCAAACACACAGACACTCAGCAGCAAGATGTCAAATACAAACTGGATTCACAGCTGAGTAACCTGGGCTCTTGGAAAGGAGGCAGGCTCCCTGGGTCCCTGAAGGACTCTTACTTGTACTTTTCTTTAAGAATGAAGATTTTTACCGAAATATTAACTGTAGTCACCTTTGAATGTCAAGTTTTGAGGCTACTGCAGTTTAAAATTAGACCTGCCTGTTTTGTCTGAAGTTTCTAAACTTTCATCAACAAGTTTGGATCATCAGTGCCATGGAAAGTATAATTGAGGTGTTAAAATATCTTCCAGCCATTTCCCTTGGGGGTTAAGCCATGACCCTTGTCTTCTATTTTTTGATTTCCCAAAAGGGAAAGGAACCACGTGAAAAATGCTTAAGAACCAAATGGGTCTCCTTGTGAATTCAAAGGAAGCAGATCCTCTCAGCCTTCTTCCAGGCTGAGATTGCAACCCTTGTTTCATGGTGTCAGCAGCTGGGAGGCTTGGGGGCTGCTATGCTCCATGCCCACTCTCCTTGGCCCCAAGATAACTCAGGGAGACCGAGGTCAGGTTTTCTCTAGAGCTGGAAAAGCTGTCCTTGGCTCTGGGACGTTCAAGTTCAGTCCTGCTCGGCACGCTGCAGAAACTCAGGAGCATCAGGGCAATAGTTCAGGGAGAGGGATTGAAATGAAGGCCATTTATCTAGGGGGTGGGATCAATGGATGGTGCTGCAGCAGGCAGTGAGCATGGGCTTGCTGAATCCACCCCAGGGCTCCTGCTGTCTGCACCTTGAAAAGCTTCCCCATCCTCTGGGAGCTGAATCTGGAACACCAGCACTGCTATTTGCCCCAATCTCTGGCTATTTTCAGTAAGAAAGAGGGATCTGGAGTAGAGTGGGTGGGACAAACAAGCACAGGCTGAAGTTTGTGGAGTCCCAGAACCATAGCTAGTCATGGGGCTCTCAGGTAAATGCTCTCTCCCCTTTAACTGATTGGGGAATAAGCTCAGAACTGGGCCTTCAGGTCCTTGGCTCTGTCTGGGTCAAGACACCATCTTCCAGTGACTTCTAAGAGATGGCCTGGGCTGGACTAGATGAGTGTTCTGGCTACTTTTATGCCCAAGGGGCATGACCCCAAGTCAACCAGGCTATTTCTCTCTACCTCCCTTGACCTTCCACTGTCCAGGTCACCTCTCCAAGGTCAGGCTCCAGGCTCTGTGCTATGCCCTTGGCTCAGATCCCACCACACCATATGGCTTCCCTGTTCCAAGAGTGAGTTTAGGTATCTCAGTATCCCAAGGAGCTAACAGGGGGAGCTTCTCTGTGTTGTGGGGCCAGCAGAGACTGACCTGGGGCTGCCCATCTTCCACCCAAATATGCATTGTCTGAGGGATGATGGCTCTCAGCCACAAACATGACTCCATTCAGATCCCAACCCCTTACTAACTGGCAAGTTAGGTCAACTTTTTCAACTTCAGCTTCATTCTTGGAAAACAGTCACACCTCCTTCATGGATTTGTTCTGAGACTCACACAAGGTCATCATCGATCAAGCTGACATGATGCCTGGAATTGGTTGATGCAGAGTCAGGGCAGGCCTGGGACCCCGCTCTGAGCAGAAGGGAAAAGCCTGTTGGTGGGGGCAGGAGGAGGCAGGCCTGTGGAGCCCAACGATAGCTCTGGGGGTGGGGACTTTCCTGGCACTCGGAATCTCTGTTTGAAAGGCCAGTTTCTGGGAAACAGAGGTCCTAGCAGCTGCATGAGTTGGAAAGTGGTCTGATGCCCACTGATGCAAATACAGTCAATTATTCAAACAAAGCTCCTGGAGGCAGCCAGCCCAGGGCCTGGTAAGGCTGGAGCCAAGCCTTGTCTGCTGCTGGAGTGCAGACAGGAGAGCCAGGATCCTCATTCCAGGGGGGCCCTGAGGATGCTTAAATGGTCCATGTCCAGAACCCAGTGAGTGGCTGACTCCACTCCACTCCACCTCTACTTCCTCCAGGAAGTAGGTGCCCTTGCTGCTGTGAATTGACCCAGAGAGACATCTCTGGTGGAAGGAGCTCTCCAGTGGCCATGGGCTGGTGCTGTCCTCCCACAATTTACCTCATCTGGTCTCCAGGTGCTTCTTCTTGGAAGTCACTAGGAGAAGGTGTCTCCATACTGAGCCAGAGCACTGAGGCTCCAGCCCTCATCACTTAAGGGGGGAGACTTTTTATTTAATTTTTTTTACTTTTGAAAATGGATTTTTATATAATTTTTTAACTTTATTAATTTTAATGCTTTTTTTTTTTTGCTATACCTCATGGCATGCAGGATCTTAGTTCCCTGACCAGGGGCAACCCATGCCTCCTGTAGTCAGAGATGCAGAGTCTTAACCACTGGATTACCAGGGAAATCCCTAGTGGCTCTTTATTTGAGAAACCCACAACTGTCTGAGACTCTCAGGACATGTGGTCCAAGTGCTATTAATAGCTCTTTCGTAAGGAGACTTGGAGAGGTGACCACTCAGAAACTCAGGTAGAGTGGTAGACCAAATAATGCCCCCCCTCCAAGGTCCCTGACCTGATCTTCAACACTGGGAATATGTGATCTTACATGGGAAAGGCGGCTTTACAGATGTGATTAAGACCCTTGAGATGTGAGACTCCCCCAGACGATCCTGGGGCCCCATGGGGTCATGAGGGTCCATATAAGAGGGAAGCGGGAGGATCAGAATTGTGAAGGTAATGTGACAGCAGGAGCAGAGACTGGAATGATGTGAAGTCACAAGACCGGGACTGTGAGCAGCTTCTAGAAGCTGGAAAAGGCCAGGAAACAGATTGTTCCCTAGAGCCGCCAGAAAGAACACGGCCTTGCCCTCAGCTTGCTAACACTGACTTTGGACTTCCAGCATCCAGAACTGTAAGATAATAAGTGTGCATTTTTCAAACCACCAGATTGGTGGTAATCTGTTATAGCAGCCACAGGAAATTCACACAGACCCTTTCCTCGCAGGCATCGAGTCTAAGGAAGCTGAGAAATCAGGAGATTCTAACCTCGCTTTCATCCTGGTCTATTCTGATGTTGGTTTCAGCCGTGGCTGATAAATGACCATCTTGTGTCAAAGTCACCTGGCATAGGTGCTCAGACGACCAACATCCAAATCTCAGTGACCCAGGGCTGGAGATGGGGTCAGGTAAGAGAAGAGAGACACCCTGCACACGCACCCCCTTGTTAAATACTCCTGCTCTGTGCCAGCCCCTCCCTGGGCACCTTCATGAACAGAAGCCTCAGGCAGTGTCACCAGACCTTGGGGACAGATGTCATTCATTCCATTATCAGGTGAGAAAGCACGAGAGATGAGAGCTGTTGAGGAGCTTGTTTGGGGTCAGCCAGCTAGGAAATGCTGCAGGTGGGCTTAACACCTATCTCTATCTGGCTCAGAAATTCATGCCTTCTAATCTCTCCCACCACTGTGACCCCCGCTTTCTTTTAGATCAAGTTTTGCTTTTTCTGGAACATGCTCACCTGAACAGAGGACCCAGAACTTACTGGGGGTTAGGGGCATATCCCTGCCTCTCCATTCAGAGCTACCTTCTCACCACTGGCCAGCCAAGGAGGTGAACTGGAGCCAGCAGTCCCCAGCAAGTGGAAGCTGGGACACAGGTGTACATCCCCCCTTGTTCATCATCAAGCCTGTAGATGGAGCCCTACATGCCGTGGTGGCCTCTAGACTTTAATTACTCGACTCCCCTAAGATTAGTGAATAGGACTTCCCAGGGAAGGTGGTTAAGAATCCACTTGCCAATGCAGGGGACACAGGTTTGGTCCTTGTGACTTCCTGGTCCCAGAAGATCCCATATGCTGCAACTAAGCCCATGCACCACAGCTATTGAGCCTGAGTTCTAGAGCCTATGCTCTGCAACAAGAGAAGCCACCACAATGAGAAGCCTGAGCACCACAGCGAAGAATAGCCCCCGTTTACTGCAACTAGAGAAAGCCCATGTGCAGCAACGAAGACCCAGAACAGCCAAAACTATAATAAAGCTAGAGAAAAAAAAGCATAGTGAGTAAGTGGACATGTGACACGGATAAGGTGTGACCAGGCAAGGAAGCCACATCCTAGAGTGTGGGACCATGCTGCCGACAAACTCCGCCTTCAGCTGTAGACACTCTGAACCATACTCCTCCTCTTGAATCCTGAACATTCATTAGAAGGACTGATGCCAAAGCTGAAGACTTAATACTTTGGCCATCTGATTTGAAGAGCCAACTCATTGGAAAAGACCCTGATGCTGGGAAAGATTGAAGGCAGGAGGAGAAGGGGACGACAGAGTATGAGATGGTTTGATGACTTCACCCATTCAATGGACGTGAGTTTGAGCAAACTCTGGGAGATGGTGAAGGAGAGGGAAGCCTGGTATGCTGTAGTCCACAGGATTGCAAAGAGTTGGACATGACTTAGAGACTGAACAGCAACAACCTTCTCTTGCAAAGTGTCAACTGGCACTGTATTCCCATTCTGGATCTTTCCAGGCCTGGCTAGCTGGCTGCAGACATGTCCCACTCCTGGGAATCACAGGTACCCTTCCCCTCTGAAGAATGGGTGGAGTTCACCTCTCCAGGCTCCTGAGAAGGTCGGGAGGGCCTCGTGCCTCCAATCATGACCTGAGGGTTTCCCCCTGTCCAGCTCCCCCAAGTCCTCTAATGCTTGGTCAAGTAGCAGGAGAGGTGAAGTTTGAGGCATCTTGTGTCTTGGGGTCAGACAGACCGGCTATGAATGGTGACTGTACATACCTGCTGGGTGACCCAGGCAAGTGGTTTCCCTACAGTTTCTTCATCTGTAACGTGGGTGTAGTGACCAGCCCCCCCCCACCAAGTGACTGCTGTGTACATCACAGGAGATCCCTCCACAGACGGAGCCCATTGGAGGCAGCAGACCTGGAGGCTCAGAAGGTCCCTGGTGGGAGGGGGTGGGGGAAAGCCCTCCCAGACCCTGCACTACTCTTACCCTCCAAGTCCCTGTCTCATGTGGCCCCAGGTGCCAGCAGAAGGAGGTCAGAATTTCACAAATCCCAGGAAAAGAACTATTTGGCCAGAGCCAGTCCTGGCCGGGACCAGTTGCTAATAGGGGTGGGTGGAGTCCTATCTCTCTCTGGAGACTCCTGCCATGAGGGACCCACAGATCCTGTGCTGGGCCCTGGGCTGGGAGCTTCGCAGGTGTCACCTCACTGAACGCTCATGTCCGCCCCCCACTCCATCACGGAAGGTGAGACAGAGGCAGCTTGTGTTAACTTACACAGCCATGGGGGCTGGAGACAGGGCCTGAAACATCATCCGTGACCACTGCGAAGCCCAGGGCAGCCTCTCTCTGAGCCTCAGTTTCCTCATGTGAAAAGTAAAGGGGTCAGACTGAATCCAAACCTGCCAGGGTCATCCACAAAGAGAAATAGGGCAGAAGTGCCAAAGGGCTGGGGGTGGGGCAGGGCCCTCCCTTTCAGCCCTGACAATCTGAGTCTGTTTTTTGTGTTTTTCAGTCCTATCCTATTCTATTTATTCTTTTAGCCTAAATGAGGCAGACTACTCTTGCTCTGCATCAGGCCAAGACTAAGAATTTCCCTGTTACATGAAGGCCATATGCTTTAATGAAATCACTGGGGGGGAAGGAATCCTTTGTAATTTTCTCTAGTTCATTTCATAGCATATGTAAATCCTCAATAAGAGAGAGAGAGGGAAAAGAATGAGGGCGAGTGTGTAGGTCAGAGGCGCCGGCTAGGTGAGCATCCCTACTCCCCGCAAGAACTTCGTGACATTTCTGACCATGCCCTAGGCCATATTCAGCCCGAACAAAGCCACTCTGACCCCTGTGATCTCATAGCCCTCCGTCCACCCTCCCCAGCACAGACATAAGGAGAATGAACCATCAATAGGCCCGTCCACGCAGGGCAGGCTCCCACTCCCTTGGGAGGGTTTACACTGTGCAGAAGGGGTGACCAGGGGAACAAGGAGAGGTCTGACTCCTGCAGGGCTGTTCCTCGAATGGAAACTCAAGGACCGGCTGTTATGTCAGAAAGAGAGGCTCCCGGGCTGCTTGCATGTGCCCCTCTCACTCTTGGCCCCATGGAAACGTGACACTGGTCTCCCCAGATGGCATGGAGCTCTGGTGGGTAAAGAATGAGGCAAGGCTGGCGCCTGTCCCATCTCCTCTGCTGTCCCCTCTGCTCCAGGCCAGCCTCCCCGGGCTTCGTCCCCAGTCACCCTGGCTCTCCACTGTCCCTGAGTCCCTACGCCTTCCTTACCAGGTCCTGCTGGGACAAACCCCTTTCCATCAGAGGACCTGGATTCTTTCTGCTCTTGCCCAGAAGCCCCTGCTTTGAGTATCTTTCGTCCCACCTGTCCTTCAATTTGCAGGGAAGATGTCCTGTCTCTGGGGAGTCTTCCCACGGGCTTCCTGTTCTTATTTCAACTTCTGATATTTTCTTCATCATGGATTTTATGCATTCATTTTGATTTTAAAAAATAATTGTTGGGACTTCCCTGCTGGTTCAGCAGTTAAGACTCTATGCTTTCAATACAGGGGATGTGGGTCAGATCCCTGGTTGAGGAACTAAGATCCCATATGCCTTGAGGTGTGGCCAAAAAAATAATAAAATAAAAACAGCAAAAACTAACAAAAATCCCACTGTTACCTGCAAAAAGTAACTCGTGCAGTGTCGAGGATGGTGTTTCATTAAAAGAGAAGACGTTTAAAAAATATTGCTTTACATTACCAGTTGGCTTGACCACTGAGGGTTTTTGCATCCCCTTAAATCTTGTGCCTGGGGCTTCTCCCCATGGCTCAGTGGTAAAGAACCTGCCTGCCAACGCAGGAGATGCAGGTTCCGTCCCTGGGTCGGGAAGATCCCCTGGGAAGGAAATGGCTCCCCACTCCAGGTATTCTTGCCTGGGAAATCCCATGGACAGAGGAGTCTGGTGGACTACAGCCCATGGGGTTGCAAAGAGTCAGAAAGGACTGAGCAGCTAAACAACAACAACTCAAACCTTGTACACAAGGAGAGGCAAGTTCTCTACTTCTCTTACCAGAGTCTGGGCCTCCCAAGTCTGGGTGGTGGAGGCGCTTGTGGGGTCGTGGGCCGGAGGGGCCACCCATTCTGCACTGTTCTGTTTGCCTCCTCTTTGGGACTGTGAGCAGCTCCCCCCATCCCTGCCTCCGTCCCTCCCCCACCCGAGGCCTGGGCAATAATTGGTGGGTGCTCTGTAAGTGCCCGTGGAGGGAGGCCCTGGATCCAGGCTGCTGCTTGTCAGGGCCACCCAAGCTGGGCTGAGGCCTAAGTGGGAAGGATGGGCAGCATGGGGACCCGGGGAGGGTGGGCTGACTTCTCAGATCTTCAAATGAGAAAGTAATAGCTAGGTATCTCTGGATACCTGCCGGGATCTTCCCAGCCAGGACTGTTCAAGGAAAACTGAGCCTCCCTCTGCTCCCAGGAGCTGGCGTGATGCTGCTCTGGGCTGTGATGCTGAAAAACCATAAACTCACCCGTTGTCCAATTTAGCCAGACTCTGCCTGAGGCCATACTGATAATAATAATATTATTATTGAAGAGACTTGCATTTAGAGAAATTGTTACCTTGATTAAAAAAAAAATACTGAGGACATCAATAGTGTTCCATCCCGTGGCTGTGGCTGTGGGGAGGAGGGTCGTTCGTGGCTCTGCGGAAGCTTCTGGTGTTCTGCCTGGGGGTAGGATGGTGTGAGGAGGTTGGTCTGTCCTCTGCCTGTGATGGGCTGGAGGCTCTGGTACGGGAGGGGGCTGAGAGACAGCTGGAGGGCAGCCAGGGGAGGGTGGGCTCAGCGGGGCTCTTTAGAACATGTGCTTCCTGGACAAAGAAAACGGTTGAGTGGAGAAAGCTGGGGAGCCGTAGCCCCGGCCAGCCCCAAGGGGAGCAGGGGGACAGATAATCACACCTAATGGGATGGGAGTGGCAGGGGAGGTGCAGACAGAGCTCGTGTGTGAGACCCAGTTTCCCATGGGCACAGTGCGTTCCCTTATTTCTATATCCAGGGCCTGGTCTGGAGGGCTCCGGGCTCGCTGAATGAATGAAGGGATGAATACATGAATGTGTGAATGACCTGCACTGGCCTGTCAGAGCTCCTTTCTCTGACTCTTGCTGGGAACGTGACACCAAAAAGGAGCCTCAGTGTAGGAGAGTGGAAGGAGTGGAGTAGAAGATGAGACTGTTAAAAAAACATTTATTTATTTATTTGGCTGCATGGGGTCTTAGCTGCAGCACAAGGGCTCTTCGTTGCCTCATATAGGATATTTCATTGCAGCTCAGACTTTCTAGTGGTGGTGGATGGGCTCAGTAGTTGTGGCACAAGGGCTTAGTTACTCTTCGGCATATGGGATCTTAATTCCCTGACCAGGGATCAAATCTATGTCCCCTGCATTGGAAGGCAGAATCTTAACCACCGGGCCACCTGAGAAATCCCAGAAGATGAAATTTAGAATCAAAGACCTGAGCTCAGAGCCGTGGACCCCTAACCTGCTACTGTAGACCCTTGAAGATGGAATGAAAGGATGGCTGTGACGTGCAGCACTGTGGACGGTACAAGATGGTGATTCCCAAAGTTTCAGACAATATGGAGAGCCGTGTTTAACAAATGAGGGACCTCTCTCAGCAACAGGAATAGAAGGAAATTATCTCAACTGAAGATAAGCATCTACAAAAAGCCTGCAGCTAACATAACATGTAATGGTTATACTGAAAGTTTTCCCCCAGAAGAGGATTTCCGCTTTCACAATGTAGAACATCGAGTTCAAGCACAATAAGGCAAGAAAAAAAGAAAAGGTGTATGGATTGATCTGGAGGAAATAAAACTGGCTCTATTTCAGATGACATGATTGTTGACAGAGAGCATCCTGTTTTGAACAGTGGTGCTGAAGAAGATTCTTGAGAGTCCCTTGGACAGCAAGGAGATCAAACCAGCCAATCCTAAAGGAAATAAACCCTGAATATTCATTGGAAGGACTGATGCTGAAGCTCCAATACTTTGGCCACCTGAGGCAAAGAGCCAACTCATTGGGAAAGACCCTGATGCTGGAAAAGATTGAAGGCAGGAGGAGAAGGGGATGACAGAGCAGGAGATGGTTGGATGGTATCATCGACTCAATGAATATGAGTTTGAGCAAACTCAGGGAGATGGTGAAGGACAGAGAAGCCTGGCATGCTGCAGTCCATGGGGTCACAAAGAGTCAGACATGACTGAGCTACTGAATGACAACAACAAAGGCATCTACAAAATCTACCAAAAAAATCCCCTAGAACCATTAACTGAGTGCATTTAAGTCACAAATTACAAGATCAACACAGAAACAGCTATTGCATTTCTACATACTAATAATGAAAATGTGGAGACTGAAATTAAAAACACAGTGCCATTTATAATAGCTCCAAAGAAAATTAAGTTCTTCAGCATACAGTTCACAAACATACACGATACATATGCTGAAAATTACAAAATGCAGATGAATGAAATAAAAGATCTAATAAATCAAGAGACATACCTTGTTCATGGGTTGGAAGACTCAGTATAGTGAAGATGTTAATTCTCTCTAAATTTATCAATGGTTTAGTGCAATTCCTATCAAAATCATAGCGATATTTTAGATAGTCATAGACAAATGTATTATATAACATAATGGAAAGACACAGGTTGTAGAGTAGCCAAAACAAAGTAGGAGAAACCACTTCATCAGTTTCATTGGAAGGACTAATGCTGAAGCTGAAACTCTAATATTTTGGCCACCTCATGTGAAGAACTGACTCATATGAAAAGACCCTGATGCTGGGAAAGATTGAAGGCAGGGGGAGAAGGGGACAACAGAGGACGAGATGGTTGGATGGCATCACCAACTCAATGGACATGTGTTTGAGTAAGCTCTGGGAGTTGGCGATGGACAGGGAGGCCTGGCATGCTGTAGTCCACAGGGTTGCAAAGAGTCAGACATGACTGAGCGACTGAACTGAACTGAACTATATACATACAATACATACATATATTTATTAAGAAAGTGATGTTGGAGGAGGTCTAGACGCATAGATCAACTGAACACCATATAGAACCCAGAAATATCCCCACAAATATGCTCAACCAATTTTTGACAAGGTATGTAAGCAATTCACTGGAGGAAGAATAATCTTTTCTACAAAAGATGCTAGAGTCATTGGACATCCATAGGCCAAAAAAAAAAATAAAATAAAATAAAATAACCTGAACCTAGACCTCATGTCTCCTGCAAAAATTAACCAAGAATAGAACTTCCCTGGTGGTCGAGTGGTTAAGACTCTATGCTCCCAATGCAGGGGACCTCAGTTCAATCTCTGATTAGGGAATTAGACCTCACATGCTACAACTAAGAGTTTGCATGCCACAGCTAAAGATCCCACCTGCTGCAACTATGACCAGGTGCAGCCATATAAATAAATATTTAAAAAATTAAACAAAAATGGATCACAGATTAAAATATAAAAAGGAAAACTGCAAAATTTTTAGATAAAAAATAGGAGAAAATATTTAGGATCTAGGGCCGGGCAAATAGTTCTAGATGGGACATTAAAAAGCATGGTCCATGGATAAACTGGACTTCATCAAAATTAAAAACTTTTAATTTGCAAAAGCCCTTTAAGGAAGACAAAAAAGCAAGCTACAGACTGGGAGAAATGTCTGCAAACCACATATTCAACAAAGAACTAGAATATATTCTCTAGTATCGAGACTGTGTAAAGAAACTTTCAGAATTCAACAGTAAAAGCCATCAAGCAATCCAATTAGAAAATGGGCAAAAGATGTGAATAGACGTCTCAGTGAAGATGATATACAGATGGTAAGTAAGCACATAAAAAGATGTTCACCATCATTAGCTTCAAAGAAATGTAAATTAAAACCATAATGAGACATGACTACATACCTATCAGAATGGCTCGAATAAAAAATACTGACAACCTCAAATGCTGGTGAGGAAGTGGAGAAAGAGGATCCCTCACACACTGCTGGGGGAATATCAAACCACACAGGCCTTCTAGAAAACAGTGTCTCATAAATTTAAAGATGTACCTACCATATGACCCAGCGATTACACCCTTGGTCATTTATCCCAGAGAAATAAAGAGTTATGTTCACAAAAATCCTGTATGGGATGTCAACAACAGCCTTCTCTGTAGACTCCCAAATGGGAACACCCACATGTCCTTCAGTGGATTAATGGCTAAACAGTGGGACTTCCACACAATGGAGTATTACTCAGTTGTATAAAAGAGTGAACTATTAATATTGATACATGCAACAATATGAATGAATTTCTAGTCAATATCTTGATTGTGGTGGTGGCTATACAAATATATATATATATATATATATATATATATATATACATATATAATAAAACTGTACAGAACTAAACACAAACAGGCATGCAAATAAGAACAAGTGAAACAAGAGCACTGTATCAATGTCACTGACTCACTGAGTGAGTATCAATGTCACTATTCTTGTGGTGTACTAACATTTTGCAAAATATTACTGTTGGAGGAAGCTAGCTAAAGGGTAAATGGGATCTCTCTGTATTATTTCTTACAACTGCTTATGAATCTACAATGTTCTCAATAAAAATTTTCAATTACAGATGAGAGAACTGCTGGGGATGTTGCCTTTTAATTTTGCCAAATAAGTCATTAAAAAATAATCACCCCATCTACTGTTGCCATACTTTCATAAGAGAAAGGGCATTTTCAGTGTAAAAAAAAAAGCAGGAAGGTCACAGTCTCGGAATAAAAGATGGTCTTTTCGAAATGAACATTTAGCTTATGAAAAGCTCACCACATTTTTCGTATTTCTCTCATTTCTCCAAGGACTGATAAGAATTCCATCCCATGAGATAAAGGATTGACGACAAGCATTTGGGAGTCACTAATATTAAGTGCTGGCTGGTCAGCTATGATTCCTGGGAAGGTACCAATTGTGTGTGTGTGCGTGTGTGTGTGTGTGTGTGTGCGTGTGCGTGAGAGAGAGAGAGAGAGAGCACGCGTATGCACATGTGCCTTTGTCTGGAGGGGATTTTGCAGTCTCCGGAGGCTGTGTTTAGGATAGGCTGCTCTGATCACAGAAAAGGATGCTCTGGTAGGTTCTATGGACACCTGGGGAGTCAGGGATGGGTACCTTTCTTAAACTGGAGATGTGGGACACCTGCATCCCCCTTTCATTTTGATGCAGAGGCTGCATGGAACTTTGGGTCCTCAGTGTGGGAGCCCAGGACAGCTGGGATCATCCAGGTGAGGGCCACCCTCAGGAGCCAGTGCACCACGACATGGTGCCTGGTGAGATGCCCTTACTATTCTGGGCAAATATTGGGTCCTCAGAGGGTTTCTCTCATGCTGCAGGGAGAAGCATCCCTTTCAGCTGCATCCTCCCTGTGGCGAGTCACCCTGTGACCCCCGTGATTGATGGCTTGATGAGATTGGAACCCATGAGATGCCCCACTCACCCCGCCTCCCAGCCAAGAAGCTCACACTCAGCACTTCTGAGAAAGGCCTCACCCCAGTGCCTGTCCACTAATTGAATAACGCTCAGCTCCGAGTTCTTCCATTTGGTCAGGAATTAGATTTCGCCCATCCAGCTCTGGGTACCACGTTAGCAGAACTGTACAGAGGAGAGTGCCCGGAGGAGGGAGGCCGCTGTCAGCCTGTGACTGCTCAAGGTGTGCTGACTGACCCCAGCCCACACAGTGACCACATGCCCTTTGAATATAGGGAGTACCTGTTCTGGAAGTTTCCTTGAGTGGACTCTCATGTGGCTGAGGGGCACTGTGGGGGCTGAAGTGCTGTAGAGGCCCATGTCTCACCAGGTAGGGTGATGGGCAGAGAGGATGACAGCAGTGGGGACTGAGGTGTCCTCAACGAGCAAGGGGCCTGATTCCACACCCCTCCACAAAACAGCGATCATGCGGGGAATGGTTGTTTGGCACAGAGCCTCAGAGCCAAAGCTGGAGGTGCGCATGTTTCCTAAATACAAACATGTGTCCCTTCATCCAAGCAAGTGGTCTTGCCATGAATTTGTCCACCCATCTGCCCATCCACCCATCATCCATCCACACATCCATCCATCACCCATCCATCTATTCATCCCTCCATCCATCTCTCCATCTATCCATCTTTCCATTATCCATCCATAATCCATCCATCATCCTTCCATCATTAATCCATTCCTCCATCCATCTCTCCATCTATCCATCTGTCTATCCATCCATTATCCATTCATCATCCTTCCATCTATCCATCCATCCAACCATCCATCATCTAGTACATCCCAGGCACTGGGAGGGAACCCATAAGAATGGTTACAAGCTCAGAGTTGGAACTAGACTGACTTGGTTTGAATTCCAGGTCCACACCTTACTAGCTGTGAATTTACCCAAGTCATTCAACATGTCAGCACCTCAGTATCCTAAACTGTGACACAGAGAAAGCGACAGCATGACATTCTTGCATGGATTCAAAAGTGAGGTGATTTAATGTAGGTAAAGAGTTGAATACAGTGCATGAGAGAATAAGCCCCCAAAGAAGGTTAAAAAGAAACATGGCCTGCATTAGATATTGGGACACAAGGAATGGGTGTGACAAGATGCCACCCAGGCCCTAAATAAAATTTTAACACCTAAATAAAACAATTAACACCTAGCAAAAGCACTGGACAGAGGTTTCTGAACTTGAGTGTGGGGAGGATTCTAAAGGCTGATCCCACAGCGCCATGGCAGGGCCAGGATTCTGCATTTCTAATAAACCCCTTGGTGCTTCTGATGCAGTGGTCCAATGGACCCCATAGGAGCCTCAGGGCTCCTTACCAGAGTGGGCTTTTCGTTTTGAGGTGATTTTGGGGAAAAAAGAAAGAGGAAGAAGAGGAGGCGGGCGGTCCAGGTGAGGGGCTGCAGCCTGAGAGGCAGCCAGCTGCGATCGGGGAACCACAGGGTGGGTCTGCAAGCCAGAGCCTGGTGTTCCTGGTGACAGAGCTGGCGTGCCAGCCAGGGGCAGTGGGAATCCCCAATGGGGACTCTGTGCAGGGGTCCCTTTTTCTCCCACAGGATGAGGGGTGTCTGTAGACTGCTGGGTGGGGAATGGCATGAAGTGGCGTGTGTTGGACAGACCACCACTGAGGACACTGTGAGCTGTAGAGCAGAGGAGGCTGAAGGACACTGATGTCCCCGAGATGAGCAGGAGATGATGCCAGCAGCTAAGGGCTGGGTGAGAAAGCTGGGGAGGGCACAGCCCTGCAGACAGAGGCGGGGACAGCCTGGGGGAATGTTTCATGGAGAACTGACAGATTTGAGCGGTGCAGGGTGGGGGTGAGAGTGGGGTCAGGAGGGAGGGGAGAAGGGTGGATGGTGAGCTCAGCATCACCCCGAAAAAGTAGAGGGTTGGGGCTGCCCAAGTGATGTGTCCAGCAGGTGTGGAAACTGGGTCTGCAGCTCAGCTGGCTCAAGGCTGGGGATGGAGGTTTGAGCATCAGTGACCCAGATCTTGGGGGTGATCCAGATCTCAGGTCCATGTACAGTGAGGCAGGGACAAGGAAGGTCCCAGGTGAGGAACATTGAAGGGAGATTCACAAAGCCGGGAAGAAGCCTGCCTCTGGCTGGAAGAGCTCCTGCACTCCGTGATGGGGCTTCCAGGCTGCCCTGGGCACAAGGGCTCCAGGTGTGTGGGACTCCCTCTGCCGAGAACCCCAGGGGCGTGTGGCTGGGCCAGAGAGCCACCTGTAGAGTTGCCCTTCCTGGGACGTGACTGAAGGACCTGCCTGCCCCTTCTGCCTCCCCCGGCCCCTGCTCGCCTGCCCAGGCCACAAGAAGACAGATGCGCCCTCCCCAAAGTCCTCGCCAGCACGGAGTGCCTCACAGCACCCGGACATTTCTGGCACCTCACCTTGCAAATGAGCTGTGGACGACCTGAGAAGACTTCTAATTACAGCATCTGTTTATGATCTCAGCTTCAACTGCATATGAACATTTTTCTCCCCTCTCCTTATCTGGAGCAGGCTGTCTGGGGTGGCGGGTGGGCAGGGAGGAAGGTGGGAGATTTCCTTGGGGACCCCCTTCCTCTGGCAGGGGGAGGGGCAGGTCTGCTCTTGGCCCCTCCCCACCCAGGGCTGGTAGGCATCACAGGCAGCTTTCCCCAGAACACTTAATGGGGGTATTGCCAGATTCGACCTCAGAAGGGAGATTAGTATTCGCCAGGCTCCCTCTGCCCATGGGATGTGATGGGTACCATGAATTTCTGCTGTGACATTTGGCTTCTAGAGAGATGGCAGCAGGGAATGATGGACATATTTCATTTCAGGAAGAGTCAACTCAATGGAGCTGTAAGACACACGGTCCTCACTAAGCCAGGCAGGTGGGTCCTTCTCCAGAACCTGCTCTGGATGGGCAGAGGGCCCATCTCCTCCAGGGCAGTTGACAGGGACCAGGCTCCCCACTCGCCAGGCTACCCAGCATCATGTTCCATTCACTAGCACTTCTACAGGGCAGGCTGGGGGTGCCAGACCCACAGGATGCTGCCCTGAAGGACCTTACCTGCTAGGTCCCTCCGCTCTCACAACCCCATTGCCCATCACTGGACTCCTGATGAAGTTGGTGAGGATGAGGGCCGCGCCCAGAATGAAGAGGCCCATGGAGAGGAGAAAAGACAAGTATAAGGAAAGGGGTGGCTCAGTCTCTGGCAGGTCCTCACCTCTGGAGGAGTTTCTAGAGGTCTGGGGACTAACTGCCAGCTTTAATTTACCAGGTACTTTTTCAAATTGTATAAGAAGCAGAGTCTATGAGCAGCCATGGGAATTGCTAGAGTCCCAGGCCCTAATGGATCTTCTTAAATATACCCTGACTCTCTGTGGCTACCAGAATACCTTCTTATCCCCCCCAGAGAAGCTTCTCTGCGTCCTCTGCCCTCTTCTCCAGCCAGAAAATCTGTGTATCTGACCTTCCTGTTGATGGCCCAAGCTTTGTTTTTGTTGGTTTTCTTGGCCGCCTGGCATGTGGGACTTTCGTCCCCTGACCAGGGATCAAACCTGCATCTGCTGCATTTGAATTGAAGTGCAACTGGATGGCCAGGGAAGGCCCTACTGCTCAAGCTTTGTAACTGAGAGGTTCAACCTCAGGATGGTCCCTGGGTCAGACCAGAGTCACAGGTGCTCAGAGGTGGGTGTGGGAGGGGTCTTCCAGGCCACTGTGGGGGCCCACCACCTACCACGATAGCACCTCTTTTTACAGACTCTTGTCTCAAACTTCTGCTTGGACTTCCTTAACTGTTTTGGGGTGAGTCTCATCATCAGAAAGAAGGTTCTAGGACTAAAGGATACCATCTTTCTCTCTCTGAAGGCAAGGAGTCGGGGCAGAGAAGGGGCATGGAAGCATGTGTTGGCTGCCCTGAGCACCTGAAGGTTTAAGGACAGACCCCATACATCACCCCTCCACCATCATCGGCTAACCGGAGTCAACCACCCAGGGATTCAACGAAGCCCCTCATAAGGTGGCATGTCCTTTTGACTTATTCTTCCCTTTGGAATAATGATCAGAAGAGATAATAAACCCTAAGAATGTGTTAGTCAGTCATGTCTAACTCTTTGCAACCCCATGGACTGTAGCCCACCAGGCTCCTTTGTCCATGGAATTCTCCAGGGAAGAATACTGGAGTGGGTTGCCATTTCCTTCTTCAGGGGATCTTCCCGAACCATGGATTGAACCCTGGTCTCCAGCACTGCAGGTGGATTCTTTACCATCTGAGCCACAAGGGAAGCCCAACATACACTGAAGTGCTTTGTAAACTAAGTTAGCGTATCAGTTCAGTTCAGTTCAGTTGCTCAGTCATGTCCGACTCTTTGTGACCCCATGAATTGCAGCACGCCAGGCCTCCCTGTCCATCACCAACTCCTGGAGTCTACCCAAACCCATGTCCATTGAGTCAGTGATGTCATCCAGCCATGTCATCTTCTGTCGTCCCCTTCTCCTCCTGCCCCCAATCCTTCCCAGCATCAGGGTCTTTTCCAATGAGTCAACTCTTCGCATGAGGTGGCCAAAGTATTGGAGTTTCAGCTTCAACATCAGTCCTACCAATGAACACCCAGGACTAATCTCCTTTAGGATGGACTGGTTGGATCTGCTTGCAGTTCAAGGGACTCTCAAGAGTCTTCTCCAACACCACAGTTCAAAAGCATTAATTCTTCGGCACTCAGCTTTCTTCATTGTCCAAATCTTACATCCATACATGACTACTGGAAAAACCATAGCCTTGACTAGACGGACCCATGTTGGCAAAGTAATGTCTCTGCTTTTGAATATGCTATCCAGGTTGGTCAGAACTTTCCTTCCAAGGAGTAAGTGTCTTTTAATTTCATGGCTGCAATAATCACCATCTGCAGTGATTTTGGAGCCCCCCAAAAAATAAAGTCTGACACTGTTTCCACTGTTTCCCCATCTATTTCCCATGAAGTGATGGGACCAGATGCCATGATCTTAGTTAGCATATAATGACTGCAAAAAAGGAGCTCAATTTTAGCAGCAACTACAGGTGCCAGTCTCTGTCCTGGGTGTGACCATCCTCATCACGACTCAGAAGAACAGCATCATTATACCTGTTTCACAAGTAGGGGAACAGATTCAGGGAAATCAAAACACTTGGCCAAGGTCCAGGTAGAAGTGGACCCAAAACTTCCCCTTCTACAAAGAAGTCCCTTTGGTACCCAACAATTCCATCTCTAGGAAACTATCCTGAGTATATAACCAGACCAACATACAGGGCATGTTCAGAAGAGCCCTGGCAATAGCTATGAATAATTATAAATAATACCAGTGGCTCAGCAGTAAAGAATCCACCTGCAATGCAGGAGACATGGGTTTGATCCTTGGGTTGAGAAGATCTCCTGAAGAAGGGAATGGTAACCACTCCAGTATTCTTGCCTGGAGAATCCCATGGACAGAGGACCCTGGCAGGCTACAGTCCACAGGATCACAAAGAGTCAGACATGATTCAGTGACTAAACGACAACAACAACAGTAAGTATAAATTATCAAATGACCAACTACCAGAGACTGGTTAAATAAATTATGGTCTATTTGCAGAATGGAATATAATGTGGCCACTAAAAAAGATCATGCAGATCTATATCCATTAGCCCAAAGAGATGCTCATGAAATGTTATGTAAAGAAAAAAAAAAAAAAGCAGAGTTACAAGATAGCACTAAATAATACAAGTATATTTTAAAATAAAAGTTCACATATTTACGTGCCTAAAAACAGCCTATGAACTTTAGTTTGTACACTAAAAATATTCAAGGTGTGATTTCATGTGATTTATGTTACCTTTTTACTTTTCTGTATTGTTGGGTTTTTAAACATGGGCATGGGTGAGTTCATAATTAAAAAGGAATAGTAGAGCTGTACCCATTTTACAAAGAAGATATTACTAAATGTCCTTTTACCATAGAGGAGGGTTCCCTTCATTTATCTAAAAATATGCAAGCTCTCCTTTGCGGCCCCTTCCTCTGGATTCTGGGGACGGGGGAGCAGGTCTATGACAGTCCTGTGGGACAGCCTTGGTCCCTCTCCCTTTCCATGTGAGATTCTCAGAAAAGAGTCTTGATTTCTTCCCATCTTAGGGTAAAGGAATGAGGAACTCTGAAACATCTGAAAAGAAGGGAGTCTTGGGGAGCCATTTGGTCAACTCTTCCCCCCATCCACCTGCTCTTACCTTCAGCTCAGCCATTTTGAATGGTCCACTTGCTGGGAAAGACTGAGGGCAGGAGAAAGGGGCGACAGAGGATGTGATGGTTGGATGGCATCACTGACTCAATGGACATGAGTTTGAGCAAGTTCCAACAGTGAAGGACAAGGAAGCCTGGCTTGCTGTTGTTCAGGGGTTGTGAAGAGTTGGGCACGACTGAGCGACTGAACAACAACAAACTCCAAAGAGTCTGCATTACAGGTTGGAGGACACTTCTCCCAGGTCACAGGAGGGGCGTGCAGGCTCTGGACTCTGGCCAGTGAGCTGCCTGGCGATTACTGGCTCCCACCGTGGCCCCTTCCTCCTCCTAGCCCCCATTCTGCAGCATGACTTCAACAGGAGGCTTCAGGACAGCAGAACAATTTAATTCCTATTACAGTGTAAAAATTAATAACATTAAAATGTCATGATCATCCCACACTAATTAAGCATCTAATGAATAATTAGCTGTGGACACATCTGACATTTTTGGTCATTAATCTGAGCAAGTGTTTTAAGTTCCAAACAAAAACCCCCTCTGTGGTGGAGCTTGCAACTTTGTGTGCAGTGGTAGAGACATACAAAAGCATCCTGCATTTCCTGCTCAGCAGGGAGGCAGGAGAGGGGCCAGAGGGGAGGCTGGTGCAGACTGGCCCTCTCTAATTGAGTAGCTGGCCTGGGGAGGGGCCGTTGTGAAGACTCGGGGGCCATCAACACCCTGAGCCCCTGGGTCTGAGCCTCTGGGTCCATAATCCCTGTACATGGCTGATGACTCAGAGGCTGGGATCAAGCAGACTGTCTTACTGGGACCTCTTGTCCTTCCAGCTTGTGAAGTCTCAAGGAGGAGCAAGGGCCTGGGGTCATTTAGCAGACTTGCCAATCTGACCTTGCAAAAGTGAAGTCAGGTGTCTGAGGCTCATGCGTGGCATCAGCAAAGCAGAGACCTAAGGAACAATTGCTTGGGATATTGCTGGGGCCAGGACTTCCCTCTTGCTCTCTGGTGCCTCTCACTTCAAGATAAGCTGGGGCACTCAGGCAATGTCACAGTTGCAGAGGGACAGCCTGGGATCCCAGCAAGAGCCCAACAGGGTTTAAACCCGGGTGCCAACCCCTGGCTGTCAGATCACCTCTCACTCAGCCCCTAAGATAGCTCTGTGTTATTGAGTCTCTCAGTCATGTCCGACTCTTTGCAACCCCATGGACTGTAACCCTCTAGGCTCCTCTGTGCTTAGTACTCACACACAAAACTCCAGGAGGAAATGGGGGCCCAGAGAGGTTAGGTGACTCCCCCAAAGTCACACAGCTGGAAAGCAGCAGTGTCTAGATGAGAATCAGGGTTTCTGGCTCCAAAGTGTGCATTTTAGATGCTGCTCCTTAAATGACTTTCTTTCTAATATCTGAAGGAACCCTCCAAAGGTCACAAGAGCAAGGAACTTCTGGAGCTAAAAGAGAGTTGCCCACGTGTAAGCGATGCTCATTAAGGGCATGTGATCTCAGGTGGAGGGAGCCTTCAAGGACCCCTCTGGGCTCTTAAGGCCAAGCAGAAATCAACAGACAGCTTGTCCTTCTGGTTTTCCTCCAAGACTGTCTTGAATCTCAGGCATACATCTCAGCTGGTGTGCTCGGCAGCTAACAAAGAGGGAGGCCCAGGGTCCCGCGTGAAACAGCCTCAGCCCCTAGGACCCACAGCTGTTGGATATGTGCCCAAGGTGCCCCCGAGGGAGGGTGTCTTCCCTCCCGCTACTGCTTCCACAGAACCTGAGAATGGGACTGTCTTAATCTGCTCGGAATGCTATTACTAAATACCACACTCTGGGGGGCTTAAACCACAGATATTTATTTCTCATAGTTCTTGAGACTGGAAGTCTGAGGTCAAGGGCAGGAGTACTTGGTTCCTGGTGAGGGCGCTCTTCCTGGTTTCACATGGCCAAGAGAGATCTTGTGTCTCCTCTTCCTATAAAGACACTAATCCCATTGTGGGGCTCCACCCTCATGATCTCATTAACACCAATTACCCACAGAGGTCCCACCTCCAAACACCATCATATGGGGGGTTAGGATTTAAAGATATGAGTTTTGGGGGGACACTCATTCAGTCCATGGACAATCATTCAGTCCATGGCATGACCTTACTTGGGAATAGGGTCATTACAGATGTAACAGGTTAAGATGAGGTCATACTGGAGTAGGGTGGCCCCTGATCCAACATGACTTGAGTCCCTATAAAAAGGGGAAATGTAAGTCTTCCCTGGTGGGCCAGTGGTTAAGAATCTGCCTTGCAGTGCAGGAGATATGGATTCAGTCCCTGGTCCTGGAAGATCCCACATGCTGCAGAGCAACTAAGCTTGTGTGCCATGACTACTGAGCCAGTGGTCCAGAGCCTAAGAGCCGCAACTACTGAAGCCCTTGAGCCCATGCTCTGCAACAAAAGAAGCCACTGCAATGAGAAGCCTGAGCACCACTAGAGAGTAGCTAGAGAAAGCTTGCTGCAACTAGGGAAAGCTCATGTGCAACAACAAAGACCCAGCACAGCCAAAAATAAAATAAATTTTAAAAAAAGAAATGTGGACCCAGTGCACACAGGGAGATGCCACGTGACCATGAAGGCAGAGGTGGAGGCGACCATCACAAGCCCAGAGATCGTCAGCAAACCATGAGAAGCTGAGAGAGATGCCTGGACCAGATTCTTCCTCAGAGCCTTCAGACAGAACCAACTCTGCCATCACCTTGATCTTGGTCTTCCAGCCTCCAGAGGTGAAAGACAATAACTTTCAGTTGTTGAGCCACTTGGTCTATAATGCTTGGTGCAGCAGCCTTAGGAAGCTAACACAGATGTCTACAGGCATCTCTACTATATCTAGGGAGGCTCTCCTGACCCCCTACAGCCTCCATCGTTGCTAGTGAGACCCCTGCAGCCAGTCTGGAAGCTTCTCTTTCTCTACATCCTGCATCTGACTGGTCAGCAGACCCCATGGCTCCACTGAGCATCCATTTGGAATTGGACTGCTTCTTAATCACACACAGCTCCCCCATGGGCACCACTGTGGTCTTCGGAAGCACCTCCCACTTGGTCTCCAGCATTGTCCCCTGCAATCTCCCTCTGATAAGCAGTGGGATGGTGTTGGAATATAAGTCACTCGTGACCCACAGAACTCCCATCTCACTCTCATCCTCCCTCTAGGGCCTCCCCTCCCCCTGCACTGCAGCACCCTCCCTTCCATGAAGACGCCATGAACACTCAACGCCTTGGCACAGTCTGTTCTCTTTACCAGATACTCTTCCAGCTTCCCCTGGCCCCTTTCTTCCCGCTCCCAGGAGAAACCTGCCCACGTGGAGAAACCTCCCCAGCGGGGCCTGTGGAGTCACCTTCAGGAGATTACAATGCTGTCCAGCAGCCATCACTCCCCCGCTCCAATTTTTCTGCTGCCATTGCTGGCTCCACCCTGTGATTCACTTTGGCCACTGCAAGCAGCGGGACAGAAGTGACTTCCCAATAAGCCAGGTCCTGGAGCAAGGCAGATGGAACAGCCCAAACCTTCCACTCAGCAGGGGCAGAGCCCCAGAAGCTGCTATGATTGGAGGGAGAAATAAATACCTGTTCTTAGCCTCTGAGATTCCCAGGCTGCCTGTTACACAGCAAACCTGACTAGTAAGTTGCCTCCCTCCCCTCTCCTTGAAATCACAACTCTTCCTCTCTTGGGGACACTCCAGGTCTCCCCTGCCTTCTGCTTTACTGGTTCTCGCCCCAGCACTGAGTCCCTCCTCCACGTGGTATGACTGACTGATGATGCTTGTTGCTCGCTGTCATCACCCTTGCTGGGGGGTAAGCTGGGTGCGTGGGGCCCTTGGTCTGCTCTGGTCTTCTGCATACTCTTAATGCCCAGAGGTGTGACTGGCAGGAGCAGGTACTCAGTGCTCGTTTTTGAGCAATGAATGAATGAGAGCGTGAGTGAATGAATGAATGAAAAGCACCTTCATGGATCAGTAATGGACACTCTCTACTCCACTATGGAGGAAAGGTCTTAGCTACGAGTAGGCAGGAGACCCTGAAGAACAGTCAGGCTCTGAGCTGGAAAAGCCAGGGATGTGGTTTCAATTGTCTAGACAAACCTGAAATTCTCGAGTCTGGATCAGAAATCCTGGGAGCCTCAGAAGGCGTGGAGAAAACAGGGCAGGCTCCCTGCTGCCCAGCAGTCCCCCAAGTCTGTGCTCTATCCCCATGGCTCCTGGAAGAGGCTAGAAGGGGCCCCTAGACCTAGAAGGGGCTTCCTCTGCAAAGTGAGGTCAGGGGCCAGGAAAACCTCTGGGCCACAGTCCCTGCACAGGGTCCCAGGCACCCAGGAGTCCCAGCAATGGCTGGGTTCTGGGGAGACAGGGTCCCAGAACCATCACAAGCCTGTTGGGGTTTGTCTCCAGGGCTATGCAGTTCCCCAGCCCCTGCCTGGGTCATCTCCTAGGGAACTGCTGAATGAAACAGTTCCAGGCCAATCCAGTAAATTCTGGGGTGGGGGTTTGAAAGGGGGGTCAAGAAACTGTCATTTCTTTTTCAGGCTCCCCAGGCCTGAGAACTGCTGGGCTTCATTCTTCCACTTCCCAACACAGGCATCTCAGTAACCAGCACTTTAATGAAACTGGGAGCCTTATTTCAGGTCCTATGGTAGTAATACCAAGTGTGGCACCTCTTTCTAGTGTGAAGATCAGTTGGAAAGGTGTCTGTCTGGCCCCTGAGTCAGTGTGCTTGCCCAAAGGGAACCATATTGCCAGGAGGAGGCATATTTTGGGGCAGAAGGACTTAAGAATGACAGTCAGAAACTGTGAGCAGGAGACTCACTGGTGGAAAGAAAGAAAGTGAAAACGACCCCATGGACTGTAGACCTCCAGGCTCCTCTGTCCATGGAATTCTCCAGGCAAGAATACTGGAGTGGGTGGCCTTTCCCTTCTCAGGGGATCTTCCCAACCCAGGGATAAAACCCGGGTTTCCTGCATTGCAGGTGGATTCTTTACCATCTGAGCCACCAAGGAAGCCCCTCACTGGTGGGCAGGAGCGCTTTACCCCATTGGTGGCCCTCCCACCAGGAGGCATCCTGGCCCTGCTAAGTGGTGACAATTTTTAATGGGCAACCGTTTGGAGAAGGCAGCTTGCTGGCAGCAGCAGAGGTAGGGAGAGCCCATATTCTCATCAGATTTGCACCCACATGCCCCAGCTTCTGTTCTGTGGCTCGCCGATGGCGGTCCCTGCCAGAGACCAGGAGGAGACCCAGGCAGCCGCTTGTGGTCCAGTCTGGGCCTCGGGCCTCAGTGCATTTTTACGGCCGAGTTATAAACCTCTGAGAAATGGGGTTTATAATGGAAACTCTGACACCACCAGAAATATATCAGCTCTACTGGGTGCTCTCAGCATACAGCCCTAATTTATAAACCACTCAGGGATCCCGGGTCATTTTGAAACTTACAGACAGTAATCCAGAGGCAGAGTAAACCAGGAGGAGAAAAAAATGGCGCAAGCGTCCGTGGACTATGAAGTGTGCGGAGGCCGACAGCTCAGAAATCATCCCTGTGTCACAGGCTCTGGTCTCTACCCTGAATCCTAGTACTCCCCACCCCCGCCTCCATCCCCGAGGGACCTGGAGGAGGCCTGAGGCTCCTTCATCCGCCCAGATGCTGCTCCGGACATCTTCCAGCTGTGTCTTTAGTGTGAGGATTGGAGAGAGAGGATGAGGGAAGAAAGGGTCTACCACGTGGTTTGACGGAAGATGTGTGTCTTCGAGATGTTTTCCAGGTGTGTTGTCCTTTACACTGAAACAGTGGTGGAGCAAGCAAACTGTTTACCCACCAGAGACACAAGCTTATCTCTAAAGGGGGCAGAAGGCCCTGTGCCCACTCAGCTTATCGCCCCCAGGTCTTGGCTCTGACACCCTGGGGACCAGCCTCGTTCCCAGGGGCCACTCTCCTGCCCATCTGCTGGGGAGGGACCCACAGCAGTGAACCAGAAGCAGGAAGCCCAGCCCATCCTCACTGAGGGCTGCAGACTGGGCCTGGACAGCCTGCAACCCATGTCCCCCACCCCACCAGCACTTAGCTCCCTGTCTCAGGCCATAGCCATCTTTCCATGTGTTTTCCAGCACTCTGATGACCCTCACCTTCTTACGTAGCAACTGCATGTGTGGAAGAAATCAGGATGGAGACAAGGGCCCTGGAGGTAACCAGAGTAGTATAATTTCCTCCTCTTTCGTAAGGACAGGGATGGGCATCCTGGGGCATTCCCACTTACTCCCTCTTCTTGGGTCTCCCTCTCTCCCTCCCTCCAGCCTTCCTTCCTTCTTAATTCAGCAGTTCCATTCAAGGAATATTTTCTTGGCATGGCGGTGAGCTGGGCTCAGTGCCAGGTGCTGGGGACGCGGGATGACTCGGGGAACCTACGTGTCGTCTGAGTCGCTTTGTGAGAAAACCAAGACACTAAAGCAGCCTTTCCTACCCATTTCCACCCACGTGTTTTCTTGCTATTCCTCTTTAATTCCATGTGGAATTTCAAAGTAACTATTATGACTAACAACAAAGTCACTTTGTGGGGGCGTTTTCAAACCACACCAATCCTGCATCCAGCTTTCAGGGGATTCCTAGCTGCCTCTTCTGATGGGGAAGTAGACCCCTCCCCAAACCACTGGCATTCACTAGGGGCCACCACGGCCAGTATGGGGGTCTACGAGCGGGAGAGCAATAGACCTGGCACAGAGCATGGGCTGAGTTGCCCTGCTCTTGGGTGGGGAGCCTCACTCCTCCAGTTCCTCTACCTGTAATCCACGTGGTAAGGGTTTCCCAAGGGGCACTAGTAGTAAAGAACCTGCCTGCCAATACAGGAGATATAAGAGATTCGGGTTCAATCCCTGGGTTGGGAAGATCCCCTGGAGGAGGGCATGGAACCCCACTCCAGTATTCTTGCTTGGAGAATCCCACAGACAGAGGAGCCTCAAGGGCTATGGTTCATAGAGTCACAAAGAGTCAGACACGACTGAAGCTACTTAGCATACATGCAAGGGTGCCAGCAGGTTTTGTGGGATAACAAGCAAAGTGCTGAGCTCCCTGTCTGAAACATAGAACATGGGGTGTCCCCAGTAAACCTTGCTGCTGTAGCCATTTGTCAAAGGAACAAGCAAGAGCGGGAATCGTGTGAGCAAAGGCCCTGAGGCAGGTCCGGCATTCAGTCAATACTCATGAACGGTGGCTGTGAGCTGGCAGAGGTACCACCGTGTGACCAGCAGGGAGATAACAGTCTTTCCAGGAAGATGGTGGGGCATCTCTTAGGAGGGGTGTGTACCTGCCGGCTCAGAGCTCCAGTGTTCTTTGCAGGAAGTGCATCAGAGTTCTGCCCTTGTCTGGGTGTAGATGCCCCAGGGAGCCCCCTGGTGACTTACACTCTGCCTCCGAGGTGGAGAACTGCATGCCAACTCAGTGCCTAGCCTCGAAGTTCCCTCCGCCCCCTCCCCCCCCCCTCCTTTTTGGGAGTGTGTCTCTCGCGGCTCCTAGGAAAATGCAATTTGAGTCAAGCCACTTTCAATTACTGCGATGCAGTGTTCTGAGCCCACGAGGTGATAAAGGGCTGGCTTTCTCTCCTGGGAATGTTTGGGGTTTTCCAGGCACCAAAGGAGAGAGGGAAAGGAAGTGAAGTCAACTGCTTCTTAGAGGAACAAATGGTTCCGATTAGATCCTGGGGCTGGGCTGGTGCCCCCGTCATCCTGCTCTGCAAACTGCAGGCACCCCCACCCTTATGTGGAGACTGGCCCCCCAAAAGTGGAGAAACCAGAGGGGTAGGGACGAGCCCTGGAGCCAGAGCAGGGGGTGGGGGGCCCAGAGAGCTAGGAACGGTGGGGCGAGTGTGTGAGTGTGCAAGGGTGTGGGAGAGGCAAAGAGTGTGTGCATGTGTATGTATGTGTGGGATCATCAGGCGAGCAGTGTGCACCCGAGTGTGTGCTCCCACTTGTGTGCATTTTCTCTCCACATGTCCCATGAGGTGCACACGGGCATGAGCCTGTGCATACCCGTGCTGGAGGCTGAACCACACTGAGCACTCCCCCAGGGATTCTGAGTCTGGGCCGGGGGAAAGGCAGGTGAGACCTGGATACCCACATCCCTGGAGTCACTGTTTGGAATGTCCCTGCCCTCTGGCAGAGTCTGGTCTGCTCTCCAAAGTGACCAGGACAAACATTCCTGCTGGCCATGGAGCATCTTTGTCCTGTGCACTAGAGCAGCAAAGAGATGAAGGGCCAGTGCTCTAGAATGTTCTTGACCTTGCTCCCTCTCTAGTGCAGAAATGTGGCCCGTCCTTTGGTGCATCCCAGCTCTTTTGCTCCTGTAGGTAGCACAGGTGGGTGGGGCCCCAACACAGACACGGGAAAGGCTGGAACCTCCCGGGTCTGTGTCTTGGAGTAAGCTGGCAGACAGACCAGGTGAATTCCTACTTTTTGTTTCGAGAATATTAATTTTTATTTTTTAAATAAAAACATTTAATAAAATATATTTGTGATCTTGTGGTAGGGCAGGAGTTTTTTTTAACTTTTTATTTTGTATTGGGATATAGAATCTGCCTGCAATGCAGGAGACCTGGGTTCAATCCCTTGGGTTGGGAAGGTGCCCTGGAGGAGGGCATGGCAACCCACTCCAGTATTCTTGTCTGGAGAATCCCATGGATAGAGAAGCCTGGGGCGTTACAGTCCATGGGGTCGCAAAGAGTCAGACAAGACTGAACGACTAAGCATAGCACATAGCCAATTAACAAAGTTGTGATGGTTTTAGGTGGACAGCAGAGGGACTCAGCCATACATTTACATGTATCCATTCTCCCCCAAACTCCTCTCCCACCCAGGTTGCCACATAACGTTGAGCAGAGCGCCCTGTACGATACAGCAAGTCCTTGTTGGTTATCCATTTTAAACATACCAGAGTGAACATCAGACTAGGTGACTTTCTGAAGGAAACTGAAAGTGGGGCCTGTGCTGTCTGACAAGACTGTGTGGTCCTAGGTTCCCTTCCTCCCTAACACATGACTGTCTTGCTCACAAGGGTCCCCCAGAAGCCACAGGGAAGGCTGAGCCTCATGCGCTGGTGAGCTTAGAGGCTATACCCAGGTAGCAAGGGAGCAGGACAGTGGGGTCAGCGTGCTCCCCATAGCTGGGAGCCAGGAGCCACATCTGGTGATTTCTCTGGGCTAGGACAGCTGTGGCTGTGGGATGCTGGGGAGCAGAGCCGTGAGGACCCCCGGGAAGCTGACTGCCTGGGCCCCTCCATCAGTCAGGCTGGTTCTCCCTGCGACTGGGGCCCCGACAGCAGTGTGCTTTGCCCCCGAAGTCCTAGGATGTGGCTATTTCTCTGGTTTACTGGATCTCAGTCACGGCCAGACGTGGGTTGTAGGGAGCAGTCTTCTGTTGCCCAGAAGGTCCCCTCTGGCCACGCCTGGAAATCCTTGAGCCCTCTGGGCTCTTGCAGGCCCCTCTCACATCACCATCACCTGGTTTTCTCCTTCCTGGCTGCCTACTCCTGCCCTGCTTACCTGCCTCCTCCCAGCCCTTCCCTCCAGGTCTGCCCCCTCCGTGGTTTGGTCCCCAGAGACACAAGTAGGTACAAGCAAAGGTGGCTTAGGGGAGGGCATGTGAAAAGGTCCAGATGGACGCCAGCTGCGGGGAACATGCGCAGGAGGTGTTGCCAGGACAGCAGTGAACATCTCGTGTGACACTAGCCTCTGGGTTAACCTGAGCCAAGTGCGGACAGGCTGGCCTCCCTACCACCTGAGGGCTCAAAACCTAAGTGATCTCAAGCCTTGCTGAACCCTGTCGAAAAGGGGAAACCTCGACAAGAGAGAAAGCTGGGATGGTTCCTTGGCACCCAAAATGAAGTCTGGGATGGCCTGAGACTCTGGGTTTGGTCCCTTATCCAGCATAGCTCATAGACAATGACCATAGGCAGAGCAGCCCTGAAGGAGGCTGGCCCTGTGCTCAGCTCCGGGCAAGTCTTTACATGCATGTTTGAATGGAATGTTCCCGGATGTATAAATGGAGTATAGAAAGCCAGTTCCTTCCTGGAGGCTGCCCAGTGGACGCAGATCTGAGATTAGAACCCATTTCCGCACCCTCCTCTCGTGTTGCTCTCATGATCTGCCCCTGAGATCAGTGGGTGAGGGTGATGACCATTCCCCTCCCTTCGAGTGAGGAATTGGCCTGGGCCAGGCCAAAGGGACTTGCAGGCCGGCTCCCCAGACCTCTAGCTAGACCAGCTGTTTTCTCTGATACACAGTGTACACACAGTGGATACGCTGGCTGGGCTCTGCAGAAAAATCACTCTGAGTTCTGAGATCTGAGAGCCGTTTGGTGAGCACACCCCTGGCTCCCATGCCCTGTCTCCAGTGACATTTTCTGTAAGAGGGGCCCAGGCAGGAGGGCCCTCCATGCTGCAGACTCTACTCGTGGTCCCCAGGCCCGCCCTGTTGTTCAGCAGAACTTAGGAGCATTTTCAATGACCGGATACCAATTTACCAGGATGAAGGCCAAGGCTACTGGGGTCAGGCCTGGGGTTTCCTAACAAGCCAGAGCGTGACCAGCAGGCTTCCCCATACTGTGGGGCCCACAGGCGGACCCCCTCCTTCCTTCCTCCTTTTTTTTCTTTGGCCACACCATGGCTCTTGTGGGATCTTAGTTCCCCTGTATGTGCATGCGTGCTCAGTTGCTCAGTGGTATCCAACTCTTTGCGACTTCATGGACTCTAGCCCGCCAGGCTCCTCTGTCCATGGAATTTTCCAGGCAAGAATACTTGAGCGGGTTGCTATTTCTTACTCCGGGGGAATCCTTCCAGTCCAGGGATCAAACCCCTGTCTCCTACATCTCCCGCACTGGTCAGTGAATTCTTTACCACTAGTGACACTTCAAAAGCCCCTTACTTCCCCCACCAGGGATCAAACCCAGGTACTTGGCACTGGACCGCCAGGGAATTCCCTTCCTCCCTCCATTGATGCTCCCTGGCCCCGCCCTCTGTCCAGGCAGGGCTAAGAGCCTAGAACAGAGGAGTGAATGGGGGCTGCCTCACACCCAGAAGCTTAGCTTCCAGCATGATTTTCCCTCTAAGCTCATCGGTGCCCACCGGGACACTTGGGAGACCAAGCAGGGCTCACACACCTCTCTTCAGCCCTGGAACACCTTTTCCAAGTGCTGAGCAAGTGTCCAAAGATAATAAATGAAAATTTATTACACTTCCCCATGATCCACAGTGGATTCATTTCTGTTCCTTCACTGACTTCAGGTCCTCGTACACGTCAGGTCCCCCTGGAGCATCCTGTGTCCTGCTCTTATTACAACAGCCCGGGTTCCCAGAGCCCCCAGGGCCTGGGGCTCAGCTCCTCCTCCGAGAGGTTCCACCTTCTCAGCCTGTGCCCCCCCAAGGAAGCAGGGGGGCTGTGGACAGGTCATTGCTCCAAGGACCTCCCACTAAAGGAGGCCATTTGCAGACTGGAGCTGGGCTCCTGCCCAAACCAGGGACCAAACAAACACTTGGAATTCGTAAGGAGATTCTGCTGAGCTGCCGGAGCCCATCAAATTTTTATTGAATGCATTTCCTCTGGAGAACTTGTGTACTAAATCCTGCCTCGGCAGTATTAGAGGAATAAAAATTCCATGCACAGACTTGACTGCAAATGTTCCTCCTAAGGGCAGAGGACACACTTTCTCAAAGGCCATTTTTTTTTTTTTTTTGCACAGAGGCTGGGTGTGGGCTTATCCTTGGCCAGGGCCTGTAGGGCTCCAGAGGGGTGGGCTCCTTCCTTCCATGTGGCAACGGGTGGGATGGAAACCACTCAGCATCCTACCAGCCCACATTCAAGACTCCTGCGGACTTGGACCTGTCCCGGCAAATTCTCCTCACCGCTGCACCACATGCTCCAGCCCAGAATGAAACCCACCATTCTCTTCCCAAGGGGACTGGGGGAACTCTTGGCTTCCTCTCTACCCTAGTGGCTCAGGTGGAAAGAATCCACCTGCAAGGCAAGAGACCCGGGTTCCATCCCTGGGTCGGGAAGATCCCCTGGAGAAGTAAACGGCAACCCATTCCAGTATTCTTCCCTGGGAAATCCCATGAACAGAGGAGTCCATGGGGTTGCAAACAGTCAGACATGACTGAACGACTAAACAACAACCACCCCATTAAGCTACATTCCTGGTTGTCCTCCACCCTCCTCGATGGGCTCTCTCATAATTCTCTTCTGGACTCTGACTTTGTGCGGTTGTCTTCCCAGAGAGATAAGTCCCTTGAGATAAGGTACAGTGGGGGAAATGAGAGAGATAAAGCTCAGGAAAGTATTAGAATCACAAGCAGAAGGTCTGCACGAAGTGGGAGATTACTGTACAATATCACACCGAGAACTTGCCAGGATAAACCAACCAAGGGTGATTTGTGGGCTCGAGGCAGCATGCCAGCAAGTGTGGACGGCACGCAAGTTGGGGTTGTCTTTCCTGTTCTCTGGACTGGCTGTGACTTATCCAGGCTTCCCTGGTGAGAGGATGGGGCAAGTGGCTCAGGGGATTGGGAGTGGGGTGGGGAGACCGTCTCCTGGCCCCAGGCCTCCTCAGGGACAAGGAGGTGCTTGTGAGCAGCATTGTGGCTGATGGCATGTAGTGTGGGCCTGATAGAGGCTTCATCTTTGGGGGGACGGGGGTGCCAGTAGCTATTCCAGTCTGACAGGTCCCTCCCTCAAGGAGCCCTTTAGGTGAGTGGCCTCGGGCGAAACTGCAGCCACTTTTCTTTCTGCCTGTCTTGGGGGATGGAGTTAACATTCCGTGAAACTGAAAGGACAGTGGCCTTTGTGGGCTGGGCTATCTGTCCCGGTCCTGAGTCCCTAGCAGGTAGCACCTGGCTTGACTTTGTTACTTCCCCAGGCTGAGCCCAGGAAGGGAGCCCATCTGTGTTTCCCCAAACTCTCTGGACAGAGGCTCCTGGGCTGAGCTTTCTGACCACATGGAGGGCGGGTGATGGGAGAGGGGCTGAGGCAGGAGGAGCCTGCTTCCCACTGTGCTTGGGGTCAGCATGCTCGGAGGAGGAAAGCTGGACCACAGTCCTCTGGGAGACAGAAGGATGGATGGCATGACCTCCCAAGTGCCTTCCTCTAATGGGGACCACAAGCAACGGGCTGGGCAGGCTGCATTCTCTCTGCCCTCATTTCCTGAAGCACCCACTTTGTAATTACGGCCGACGCCAGACGAGCCAAGCCTGACTTAGATGCTGGGGATCAGTTCCCAGGGAAACGTTATAGTGGCTGTGAGATTTCAGCACAGCGGCAGTCACCAGGGTATCGAGCAGATGCTGCAGTCAATGAGTCACGATTCCCTGTCCCGGCGTGGGGACGCAGACGCACCTGTGCATGTATGAGTACCCAAACACGTCAGAGCTTGCAGGCAGTGATGGGCTCCTGGTCACCATCGATGCACTCCACCCCACCCCCAACTGGTTGCAGGCCACCACATCTGGAGTCTTATACATAAACTTGCATGTCCCACATACAGTTCTATCCCAGAAGGAGCGATCCTGGCTCACACACATCTTTCTCTCTCCTGCGTGCCTTCCCACACATGGGCTGCTTTTCAAGTACAAAGGAGACCCGGTCTATTCAGACAATCCGTATGAAGCTGACCTCGCGCAAAGACCAGGCCACCACGCTGCTCTGAGCCATCCCTCCGGGTCCAGATAGTTCTGCACAGGGTGCCTCCCGCTGACTCCCAGGAGCGGGTGAGGGGAGCTCTGAGAGCTGGCCCCGGCCCAGGGGAGAGAGAAAAGTGGCTCGACAGTTCTGAGCAAGAAGAAAGACGCTTTCATCCACCTGAGATTAAATTATAGCCGGGAGGCACTTCTGAATAGGACCAAAATAGATAAGTGAAACAGGCAGCCCTACTCTAAATTCCCAGAATCTGCAGTCTTTCATGGGCTGGGTTATCCTTGAGAAGCTCTGAGAGTATTTCTGTTTGAACAAGATCTAGGGGGTTCCACGTGGAAGAGTGTGATCTTCGGGTTAACAGAAGCTGAAGTGTTAGCAGAAACCTCCCCGACAAAAACTCTAATCTTCACTTCGCACCCAGTCGGGGTGCGAGACTCCGGACTGGATCCTACTTGGCCTGGAAGGGGCCAAAGCGCCCAGGGCATTACTTCTACCCCTGGTATGCCAGCAGCCCAGCTGGCACTTGAAATGAGAGACCGGAGGTCAAGGGTCCGACAGCCTTGGACTCCCTGCCACACCGAGGAGGGTGGATGCTGGTGGTGTGTGTGTGCTCAGTTCGTCAGTCGTGTCCGACTCTTTGTGGCCCCATGGACTGTAGCCCACCAGGCTCCTCTGTCCATGGGATGCTCCAGGCAAGAATACTGGAGTGGGTTGCCATTTCCTCCTCCAGGGGCTCTTCTCCACCCAGGTATCAAACCCATGTTTCTTTCATCTCCTGCATTGGCAGGTGGATTCTTTACCACGATTGCCACCTGGGAAGCCTGGATGCTGGCTGGTGGTCAACGCAAACCACTTCTCTGAATGGAAAAATGGGTGCCAAGACAAAGCATCTTAGAAGGGACTCTGATGTCTGAGGAATTCATTGCTACACTTCCACCACTCCCCACCTGAACTGGATCCTCCCTGCAAAGAACCCAGAAGGCAACCCCAGGAATCAAATGAACCCTAATAACAATGATCGAGGAGAAACAGAGCCAAAGGAGAAAAATTGCTAAATAGCAGCTTGTCAGCCCTGAAACACTCTTCTGTCCTTTGTCTCTCACCAGGATGCAGGCTTGCCGTCTGGGTGCAAACAATGATTCGATTTTTAATTATTGATGAGTTTGCATCTCTTACTCCTCTGCAGCAACCAGACAAGAGTCTAATAAGTTTCCAAGAAGGTTTTCAAAGATGGGGACCATTCTTTTGGAGTGACAGCATGTGGGTCAACAGAAACTTGGGTTCCTTGTCTCTTGTTAAGAAACAGGAGTGGTATTGGCCTCAGTCACCTGCCATCCTTGGCCCTCCAACCGGCTCCAAGGGCATACAAAACAGTGCAGGTCCAGCGCTCTGTCCAGGACAAAGAAAGCTTGCCAGTCAAGGCTGCTGGGCTCCGGGACCCTCACTGTTGTCCTTTGTGTTTCCCATGTGGCTGCAGGCTCCTGCCTGGGGACCAGAGACTCTAGATCCTTGACCTATACATTCCCAGAACCCAGCAGCCTCGCTCGACCCCCTTCATGGTTTCAAGTCCCCAGAGACTTCCTGAACTGTCCCCCTTCCCCCACCCTGGGAGGCAGTCTTTCTGGTAGATGCCTGCAGCCTGGGAGATTGAATTCATTCTTATTTCCAGGTGCTATACATTCAGATGAAGTTCTTCTTTGGATCTTCTGCCCAGAAAAGGATAAATATTTCTGATCTATAGCAAATGTGTTTTCCTTTAGCTAACATCTTGGCAGGCAAGTACACTAATCTCCCAGGAAAATCTAGGGCCTGAATAGCAAGCAGATTTTTTTTTTTCCCTGAGCAAATAGAAATTCTGAGTTGCTTTTTTAATGCTGCTTTTTTTTTTTTTTAAACAGCAGATCTGGAGAAAAATCACAGTCCATTAAATCTGCATCTCTTGAAAGAAAAACCCAGAAGGCCACCTCCCCATCAAAGGCAAAATGAACAGAGTTGGGAAGTGTGTTTAAAATGCACCAAGGGAGCAGCCGCCATCCTAAATTACCCCACTCAGCCTGTGGATGCAGGGGTTCAAGCATTCCCTACGAGATGGGATGAGAGAGGCCGGTCCGCACTGCACAGCCCGGGAAGTGGAAATGGGACCCATCTGCTCCTGCCGAAGGCTCAGCAGTGCCCCGCCCTGTAGGTGCCAGGGACCCCAAAGTTGAGCAAAAAACATGCCTAGCAAGACCCCAGACTCCCCAAGCCATCCTTGATTCACATGCTTACATTTTATAGGCTCCTTCTGTGGCCAGACCTGGGGCATGAAGTGGCCCCCAACTTAATCCCTGGGGGATGGGTAATAAAAAGGAGGTCAGAAAAGAACCTAAAGTGGGTGGGTCTATTGCCATGGGCCAACCACCAAACAACACTGAGGAGTGCGTGCAGGCTCAGCTGTATCCCACTCCTTGCAGCCTTGTGGACTGTAGCCCGCCAGGCTCCTCTGTCCATGGGATTCTCCAGGCAAGAGTACTGGAGTGGACTACCATTCCCTTCTCACCACATAGAAACACATCAAGGGCTGCTCTCCTGTGTCTGCAGGCTACTTGCTTCCACACTGAGTTTTGGGGGGCTGTAAGTTGATACTATTGGGTTGGCCAAGAAGTTCTTTCAGGTTTTCCCATAAGCGCCTATAGCAAAACCCAAACGAACTTTTTGGCCAACCCAATACATCTTCCATTAGCACTCCATCCCTAGACTAGAGTAATCTTCAAAGTTTTACAAATTCCAAATGAATGAAACCTCAATGAATGTATTAGTGAGGCCGCTATTCAAACATCCTTTGGATTAGGTGGAAAAGCTAAACATTTATAGTGCTTTTCACCAAATGGGGATGAAACTGTTGTAAGGTTATCCTGATGTCCTCATTGTTGCTGTTCAGTTGCTAAGTCATGTCCGACTCTGTGACCTCATGGACTGTAGCCCACCAGGCTCCTCTGCCCATTGGATTTCCCAGGCAAGAATACTGGAGTGGGTTGCCATTTCCTCCTCCAGGGGATCTTCCCGACCCAGGGATCAAACTTGCATCTCCTGTGTCTCCTGCATTGGCAGGTGGATTCTTTACCACTGAGCCTCCAGGGAAGCCAGCACAGAGTAGCAGGCGTTGTTATTTCCACTTTCTTGCCTGGAAATGTCTTTCCATCCCACTTGACTGGCTCCTCCTGTGAACTGAGGATCCCAGGACCACAAAAGGCTGAGCCTCTGTGCACACTGCCTGGCCCAGACCAGGGCAAAGCAGGCCCTTCTGGAAACTTCCATTACTTCCCACTCACTGGGTTGACCTGTCTGCCTCTTTCACTCTAAAAGGGGAGTGAGTGGGTGGAATAGGGAATGGCAACCCACTCCAGTATTCTTGTCTGGAAAATTCTATGGACAGAGGAGCCTGGCAGGCTACAGTTCATGGAGTCTCAAAGAGTTAGATATGACAGAGCACAAACAAAAAAAAAAGGGTCCACTCTAAACCCAGGGTGATCTCATCTAAAAATCCACAATTACACGTGCAAAGATCACTTTTCCAAATACGGTCACTTTTGCAGGTTCTGGGGGTTACAACTTGGGCACACCTTTAGGGTCCACTGTGAAACCTGGTAATGAAACCACTATATACCTGGTACAATCTGATAAGAAAAAAATAAATAAATAAAAGGGGAGTGGGTTGCTCCAGTCCATCTCACTTGGATGATAAGCAACACCTCCACTCAGGAGGCTGCTTCATGCCTTCCCAAGTGGGCAACCCACTACCTTGTCTGCAAGAAGATGTCCTTGACCCAAGTGGGAGAGCACCCCACACTCTGCCCACTCCCCTGAACCAGCTGGCTGCTACCAGCTTCTGGCTCAGAAGCTCAAACCGAGTTGGTGAAAGTCCAACACCAACAATGTGGACAAAGAACTCCACCGAAGACAAGGGTTGGACCACAGTATCCATTTCTGGTTGGAACACAGAGAGCTTGCAAAAGGGAGCACATTAGGCCTGCGTTTTTCATCACGGAGACAGTAAACAAACCCCGAGGAAGAGCTGCCCATCACCCGAGCTGGCTTCCCGACAGGAAATGGTATGAGTGACTTCGTTTTTAAACATTATTATCCTCTTGAAAGCAAAAGATAAAGGACGCCTTGGAGCAGCCAAATTGCTTTGGCTCAAAAATCATTTTAAATACCATTTCCTTTAACAAGCCTACTGCCTGGGCAACGGATCAACACTATCCATTTTAACCTTAGTCAGTAGGAAAAAAAAAATCACTGAAGTGCTTGTAATTATTTAGCTCTCTCCCTCTCTCCCCACCCAGATATGTTAACTAATGACCAAACAATGCATACCCAAGTCCTATTTTAAACAACTGAACCCATCAGGGATCATTTTCCCTCTGTGTCTACTATCAACCCAAACAAGGGGGATTTGGGGCTATTTTCAACCATTGCCAGAAAGTACTGGAAACAATCTTCCCCTCTTGCTTAGGTTGGTAAAGCACCAAGTTAGAGCTGGTGTTCACCTTTGCCCTTAAGCTGAACAAGTCTCCTGAAAGATGTCTTTATGAATGGGAAGGATGGAGCCAGTCTGCCTCTGCTGGGGAGGGTCAGGCATGGAAGGGCTCAGACAAAAGCAGGGATGGACAGGTGACCTCTCAGGATGCCACTCAGATAGAAATGCTGTAAAAATAAATAAATACATAAAGCTTGGAGGTTTTCAAATGTGTGGGTAGAAAGTGTGCTGTGGTCTCCTTTTTGTTTTGGAAAGAAAAGGAGTTTCCATTAGGTTATTTGCAAACAGACAAACAAGCAAAACATGCATAACTTCAAAGTAAATGACTTTCACAGAGAAAAGCCTAGGGGGTGGAAGGGATCCAAGTCTATGGGTTTGTTCTTGTTTGGGTCGAGAGACACATGCACAGGAGGAAGTGTCTTTACTGCTGAAACGGGAAGGTCTGAAGAACTTTTGGGTCATAACCTCGCCTGGAGGACTCTAGGTCTTCCCAAGGAAGAGTGTCCAACCTGGGAGAGGGTGGTACCTCCGCCTGAAGTGCCTGCAGAGGCCACGTCCATCTCCAAGGACCTGGCTCAGGACTTCATCTTCACAATTAGATCGGAAGCCCCTGCAGGACACACAGCATCTTACAGCACAGACCCAGCAGGAAACTCACTTTGGCGCCTATGCCTCCGGTCCCACCAGCCCCTCACAAGGTGGAGGGGCAGCTTTTAACACTGCTCTTGGTAATTACAGTTTTGGCTCCACTGAGGCCAACTGTGGTGCCTCTGGGAGGATCGACTCCTTCCAGAGTGATTGCCCATTTTACCTGCATCTCTTACAAAAAATAAGCTCTCAAACTACAGCCACTATGGAGAACAGTATGGAGATTCCTTAAAAAAAAAAAAAAACCTAGAAATCTATGAGCTAGCAATCCCATTACTGGGCATATACCCTGAGAAAACCATAATTGTAAAGGACACATGTACCCCAGTGTTCATTGAAGCACTATTTACAATAGCTAAGACATGGAAGCAGCCTAAATGTCCGTTGGCAGATAATGGATACAGAAGCTGTGGTATATATATATACAATGGAATATTACTCAGCCATAAAAAGGAACGGATTTGAGTCAGTTCTAATGAGGTGGATGAACCTATAGCTTGTTATACAGAGTGAAGTAAGTCAGAAAGAGGAAAACAAACATCGTATATTAGCACACATATATGGAATCTAGAAAAATGGTACTGATGAATATATTTGCAGAGCAGGAATAGAAACTCAGATATAGAGAACAGACTTATGGACACAGTGGGGGCAGGAGAGGGTGGGATGAATTGAGACAGTAGCATCAAAACATCCACATTACTGTATGTAAAATAGATAGCTAATAGGAAGTTGCTATATAACACAGGGAGCTCAAACCAGTGCTCTGTGACAACCTAGAGGGGGACGGAGGTTTAAGAGGGAGGGGATTTATGTATACCTATGGCTGATTCATGTTGATGTGTGTCAGAAAAACAAAACAAACAAAAACTACCGAAAAAGAAGATACGAAGTCAGGAAGCCCAGAGAGGGAAACTCGGCTACAGATTTAGGATCAAAAGAGTCTGATTCTGGGTCTGGGGGAAGAGTTATTCATTCTGCAGCCCTCTGCGACATTAACCAGAATGTTGCATCACTTTGGGAGGAGAGAGCATCTCCTGAGTGGAGAGGGGGAGGGCTCTGCTTTCAGATGCCTGGCGAGGCTGGCCCTGCAGTCCAGCAGGGAGCATGGAGTTCTTCCACTGGGACCCAAGTGCCCTCTTGTAGCTGCTGAAAGTCACCCCATGTGCGGAGCAGCGGAAACAAGCTGATGACGCCAGTACGCCTCCTCCCTTCTATCCGGGGGACCAGGCACAGGTGTGTGTGTTTACGTCCCCACCTCTTCTAGATCATGGAATGTCAGCCGAGGGCCCTCAGCATGGAAGTGTGGAGTGGAGGGTCGGACAGTTGGGGCATGCTGTTCCCTGCCAACATACCAGTCTCACAGGGTGGCTCCACTCAGAGAGTCTCTGTACAGGAAGGCCCTGTCAGCAGAGTGCATGCATCCAGGGTGACTCTGCTTCCCGAAGGACTCCCACTAGGGCCCCCGGGAGCCTGTGTGCTATCTGTGCCCCCTCTGGACTGTAAGCATCCAGAAGGCTGGGTACCCGCTCTGCCTGGTCATCCCTGGGTCTGCACTTGGCACAAAGCAGTGATATCTGAGGAATGAATTCTTCTAGTGCGTTTAAAACAAGATCTCAGAGCCTAGCAGGTGCCTTGGTGACCCATGGTGAAGCGGATCTGCCGATTCTCTGTCCTGCCCCACAAAAACCCCATGAAAAACCCCTCCACTGTGGGGGTTTATTTAAGACCTTCTGGACCATACTGTATAATATGTCATCTGGAGAGCTAAATAGGACACATAGGAGCCTGGCTAGGGGATGGGAGGGTGTCATTGTCCCTTCCCAGGCCAGGGCCACTACTGGGGAGGAGGGTGGGCAGAGAAGGGAAGGGACTTCCACAAGGCCACACGGAAGGAGAAGCCAACATTTACAAGCACTAAACTTTGTATAGACGATTTCATGACATTTTTATAAGGTCCCTACAATACAAGTCTCTTAGCATCCATTTACAGTCAGGGGAACCAAAGGCCCAAGAGGTTAAGAAGTGTGTCCCCAGGTCATGGGGCTGGGTGGCTGAGGAGAAACTTCTACAGTGGTAAAGGGCCATGAGCCCCCTTGGGACGTGACCTCAGACCCTAGACAGTCGGGTTTGCAGACTGGAGAACCCACGTTCAACTTGGAAATGTTTTCTAGCTTCTATCAAGGGCATCTGCAGGAGAGGCTGGGGGTAGGGTCTGTGGCAGGACAATGCAGGAAGCTGCTCAGGGAAACAAAAGCCATCCCTACAGGGCAGAGATCCCGGGCAGGCCCTGAGAGGAGCTGGCAGCTTTTGCTTTCCCTGTCCTCTTCCCAAGAGGAGGCACAGAACTTCAGTGACCTGCTCAAGGTGGCCTGTCCAGGGAAAGGGGCCCCAGACCCAGAGGCAGGCCCTTGGGTCTGGGGTTTGCCTGGCCCGCCGTGGGGAGGAGCCCTGGGACTCTGGGCAGGTCCAGTCCCTCTGGGCCTCTGTTTTTCATCCTCAGAGGGTGTCCTGTGCTCCCCAGGGGCAGGAAGGAGGAAGGGGGTATGTTGTCACTTCCCCTGTCTTCCCCCAGCAGTTCTGCAGACTCTGTGGCTCCTCTGTGAGGTTCCATCACAGATGCTCATGGGGGCCGGCAAGGAAGGAGGGTTTTCTTCCCAAGCCGCCCGCCTCCTATTGGCTGTCTCCTTTACCACCCCCGAGGGAGAGAGCCGCGCATCAGGTAAGGGGCCGTGGTGATGCCCCAGAGGACCCTCTGCAGCCACAGGTGGGATCGGCGTCCCCCACACCTGCAGGCCTCTTCCTCCCCAGGGCCCCACATCAATTGCCTGTTGGTAACACCCTGTCTCTTGGTCTGATTTTGCAAATCTGGGTGGGCTTTTGACCTTTCTGAGCACTTTGCTGACATCAGCACCTCGTGGCTGGTGAAGCTGTCCCTCCCCACCACCACCCAGGTGATCAGAGCAGGAGGAGCATGGTGTGTCTACCTGGCTTGCAGCCACGTCCATCTTCCATGGAGCCGTGATGCCTGTTGTCAACTTGGGTTCACACAAAAGCCCGGCGGGGTCGCATTCACTCGGTGCTTGCCCACGGTTCCCCTCACAACCTACACCTCCTCCACCCATACCAGGCTTTTGAGTCAGTTTCTGAGAGAAATACAGCCTAAGTATTAATAAATACTGTATAAAAACCTCAGTGAGAAAACTCGCATTCCATGGAACGTTTTGGTCTTCGAGACAGGACCTGGGTGCCTCCTTTCCCGCCTTAGTGGAGATGAGGTCGGGGCTCTGCATCTGTAGGCTGGTCTTTCCCAGGATGGGTGTGTGTGTGTATGTGTGTTATATGTATCTCGGTGTGTATATGCATGTGTGTATCTGTGCATCAGTGTGTATGTGTGTCTAGCATATGTGTGTGTATATATATATATTTCTGTGTGTATATGAATGTGTATATCTTTGTGTATCTGTGTGTCAGTGAGGGTATCTGTGTATCTGTGAAGATATGTATCTCTGTGTATCTATGGGTGTGTTTGCACACTGGTCCATCACAGGGGGGTTGTGTGTGTGTGCATGTGTGTGCGCGTGTGTGTGTGTGCCTGTGCATCAGTGTGTAAGTGTATCTGTGACATGTGTGTATATGTATCTCTCTTGTATGTGGGTATATATCTCTGTGTATGTGTGTGTGTATGTATCTGTGCATCAGTATGTGTGTATCTGTGTATGTGTGTATATATACGCATCTCTGTGTGTATATCTATGTGTATAGCTGTGTGTATGTCCGTGTGATGAGATGGGCAGAAAGGCTGGGTAGACAAAACAAATTGCAGCCTCTGGTTCCACACCCTCCCAGGCCCCTTTGGTCCCTGAGGCTTGAAGTGTGAAGCTGGGGGTCATATGAACTCTTTGGAGGGGTGCTGGGACCAAGGTCTGCACTCACTCTGGCTGCCCCAGCCTGCACCCCAGCCAACAAGAGCGCACCCAGCATTGGGACCCAGCCTCCAGGTGGCCGTGGAGCTCCAGACCTGCCTGTGGAGAGGCTCTAGCCTCCTGGGCCAGACTGACCAGGAGTGTCTAGAGTGAATCAGATGGCAGATGGGCAGATCCCAGAAGAAGAGGCAGGCTGCTGTGGTCTGTTCTCCCTGGGGGAGGTGAGGGGAGGCAAGAGAAAGTGACCATGGCTCCCAGAAACAGGTCAGAGGCCACCAGGCAGGTCTGCGAGCAGAGCTGTGATATGTGGACAACTGAGAGGAGCCCAGCTGAATCACAGCAAAGAACCCCAATGTAAGGCAACTAACAGGACCGAGAACAGGCCAGGGTCTGGGATCTCCCCTTTAGGGGCCTGGTTCCAAAGATCCTGGAAAGTGCAGCCTTTGGGACTTCTCTACAGTCCTTTGCTTCTTGTCCCTCAGCCAAGGCTTGGACACCGACCGTATCCCAGGCCCCGCTATGGGCTGGCATCTGAATGTAGTTTCTTTTTGTGAGTTTTTTTGCATCACCCCATTAGAAATACTTGCAGGCCCAAGCTGGTCCTCAATGGACATCTCAGGTGGGGCTGGAACTAGGGTGAGGCAATGGATTGGTCTTGTGCCTTGGGTTAAAATTTAAGTAGGTGCCCAAATGCTCATCACTGAGACAAATGCTATTTTAATGCAACTTTCCAAAGAAAAATTAATGCAAAAATTCTCAATGAACTAAATGCTAAAACTTTAAATAAAGACAGGATGATCATCACTGACTTCTCATTTTGCTTTAAAGCTCTGATATGGCTTAGGCTGGCCCCCGAGCTGAGGGGTAGTGGCTCCACCCCAGGTCAAGGTTTATCACCCAAAGTGCTGGCTTCCTAGTCCCATCTGGGTTGCCACAACTGCTTCTCTCCATGTTAATTTGAGGAGACTGAAGCACAGATGGCAATTGCTGAGGGGCTTTTGTGCATTTGCTACAGGAAGTGAGGAACACAGGAGGTACAGGTGGCCACGTGTCAGAACACAGTCATTGCTACCGTGGATTCCTGTTCATTGAGCATGTACTATGTGCTCCATGTCATGCTGAGTGCTTCACACGTGTTGGGGCTTTTTTTCCCCCTCCCAACAACTGCCTGAGGCAGGTACTATTATCATGTCCATTGTGCAGGTGAGGAAACTGAGGCACAGAGAGGTTAGGCTACTCCCCAGAGGACTACGGGCAGAGCTGGGATTTGAACTCAGAACCTGAGTGTGCTAGGAAGGTGGTCAGGGAAGCCCCTGGTCCTGCCTCGGGGAGAGAAGCAAGGGGAACTTGAGAACAGGACGGTGCCTGCGGAGGGACAGCCCTTAGTGGGGAGGAACCGACCATCCAAGTGGAAGCCAAGGGTGGCACCGCCATGACCCTGATGAAAGGTCCACTGAGTCACTCCAAGCACGGGGGTGGGGCAGGGTGACCTGGAGTCTGGGGCTGGCATCCCACGGAAGGTCTGGGGAGCTGTGACAAATACAAAGGGGACAGCGACCATCCTGGAGGCAGCTCTCAGATGCCCAAAGAAGACATCATTCAGCCTTAGAGATCGCCATGGGGGAAGCTAACTTGTCCCCATGGAGACTCAAGCAGGAACCTCCTCCTTTTACTCCACAAGGCAGGAGCTTTCGTCATGTGGGCAAGGACTGGGGCGGCCCAAGCAGGTCCTGGGATGTAGGATGTGGGCTCCAGTCTCCACATGTGTGCTGCAGAGAGGTGACAGAGCAGTGGCATGCTGAGCTGGATGTGACAGCTGCTTGTTATGTTTTCAAGAACGCTGTAACCAGGGCTTCCCTGGTAGTCCAGTGGTTAAGAACCTGCCTTGCAATGCAGCAGACGTGGGTTCGACCCCTGATCGGGGAACCACATGCCGTGGGGCAACTAAGCCCCTCACTGTACCTACTGAGTCCATGCAGCACAAACTAGAGAGTCTGTGCACTGCCATGAAAGATCCCACATGATTCAAGAAGAACCCACGAGCTGCAACTAAGACTAGACCCAGCCAAACAAACATTTTTTAAAAAGAGAACGTTGTAACCAATGGCCATCAACTTGGAATCCTGAGATCCGCTAGAGTGGGAGTATTTACACCTTGGAAATTGGCAAATAAAAACCCATCAAGAATTTGTTTTTGTTCTTCCCTCCACCCCCCACCCCCACCACAGGAGACCTGGTTGCTAAATATTCACCAGCACACCACTGCATTATGGAACAAAGTCTCAACACCTACAAAAATCTGGCCAGCTCTCAATTGGCCATACTAATCACGGGAGCATTTGTGTGTTTCTTCCCCAAAGAGGCAATCATCATGCCAAACAGGGGTTACAGTCCAATGTCGTTTCTGGGTCTGAAAACACGATCTGCTTCTGGCAGCAGAATGGTCTTTGATCTAATTAAGCTTGACTCGGGCTGCTGTTGTAAGCCTGCATCCTCTGATCAGACACCATCGGCTGGCGGCTGAGTTGCGTGCTGGGGTGGCTGGGAAGCCAGCCTGGAATTTTAAAAGGCTGTGGGTTGCCTGTGGTCTCCACGTAGAAGGGTGTCCCAGAAAGAGAGGCCTGGCCTTTGGGAAGCAGGGTTCAAGCCCAGTTCCTCCTGTAAATTGAGGTGTCCCAGGTGAGTCTCCCAACCTCCCTCTGACAGCTGTCCTCTGCAAACAAAGGAGTTGGGCCAGCTGGTCTCTGAGGCCTTTCAGGCTCTGCAGCCCATGAAGCTGAAACCTCCCAAGTTGAGTGGGGCCTGGCTGGTACCCAAGAAGCCCCTCCTGCAGAATCAGGATTACTCCCCGGGATCCCTCTCCACCCGGCTGCCCAAAGCCTCACAGGGTCTCAGCAACCCAGATCCTGCTGGTGATGCTGACCAGAGATGGCAGAGCCTACCCAGCCCCAGCCTCCAGGGACCCTTCCTTTGCTGTAACTCTCTGCCCCGTGCTGTCCATACTGCTTAACTTTGCAGGAGCAGAGGTTGGCTGAGGAGGTGCCACGCCGTTCCTGGGCTGGCTCCAGCCCCTCCCAAAGCCCCAGCCGCCACCAATGGCAGCTGCTCCTGGGAAGCAGAGAGAGCGGTGTATCAGGGAGCATCTCGGGGGCCGTCACTCGGTGATGCCTGTCAGGGGCCGGCCTCCTCCCCCCTCTCCCCTGGGGCAGTGGAGCTGCCTGCTCTGGAGACAGGAGACACGGGTGATACACAGCAGACTACAGCTGTGGATGCAGCCATAGGAGAGCCTGGGGTTCGGTCCAGGGGTTGGGGAAGGCAGGGAGGGACTGGCAAGGAGAGGTCAGGGCTGAGCCGGAGGGTGCGGAGGAGACCTTGGGGCAGGACCTCTCACTCTTAACTTTCCAGAGGCCACAGAATGATCTGGATCTCTGGGGACTCAGCTGGAGCGAGCTGGGTCAGGCATGTCCCGTGGGGATCATGGACTCGGGCTCAGCCAAGGCCTTCGGCTGTGAATGCCAGAGGCACGGGCTTGACTGAAGCAGAGGGGCCTACTCTGCTGATGGTCAGAGAGGGGAGGACCCCAGACGGGGGCTCTGCAGGGCCCAGCAAGGCGTAGGTGACTCTGTAGGGGTGAGGGCTGGGTTTATAACAGTTCAGGAGGGGACAGTGCAGAGAAGGCTGGATTAACAGTAAGGTGCTGGCTGGCGAGATTAGGGTACAGGTATAAATATGGGAGCATTAGCGTAAAACTGGTACGTGAAGCCGTGGACCCAGGTGAGAGGACCCAAGGAGATGGTAGCTCAGGGATATTCCAAGATCTAGGGCTTGAGGAAAAGATGTGGGGTCTGCAAAGAACCAGCAGTGTGGGAGGTAGCCAGCAGTAAAAGAGAATATTCCAGAAAGAGGGAATGGCCAACCTCATAAGTGTTGCTAGAGGTCAGATGAAATGAGGATGGAGTGAGGTGACCTTTGGGTTCTGCAATGCGGAAGTCACAGGTGAGCTCGAGACAGCCCCACCATTGCACAGAGGAGGAGAGCTGAAGGAGGAAAGAATGGGGGTGGGCAAAAAACGATGACGAGCAGACACGTATCTGAGGACTCTGCTGTGTCCAGAAAGGAGAGGTAAGAGCTCCCAGGAGGTCCTGTGCACCTGTGGGTTAGGGGTGATGGCAGTAAGTCTCCTTCAGGACCCCCAGAACCTTTGCCTGGGAAGAAAGCAGAACCGCTAGGGGAGGTGAGAGGAGCATTGATGTCTTTGTGTACGTGTGTTCATCTGCGCACACTTGTATTCACCTATGCACATATGTGTTCACCTGTGTATAGCTGTTTACCTGTGTATACTTGTGCACACCTCTGTGCACATATATTCACACCTGTGCCCACCTGTGTGTACCTGTGCATGGCTGAGTTCATTTGTGTATACCTGTTTACCTATGAATGCCTATGCACACCTATCTATACCTATATTCACCTGTGTTCACTTGTGTACATGTGTGTATACCTGTGCACACCTGTGTACACCTGTGCACATCTACATATACCTGTCCAGCTAAAACCATCTGTCGTGAATCTGGGGTGTGTGATGTATCTCACATGAGAATACTTGCATCCTGGAGCCCTCAAAAGAGTAACGGTTGTAAAAGCAGCTATGATGTCACGTTGGGGGACCAGAGTCTACAGCACCCCCAGGCAGTCCGACTGCACGAGCTGGGTGCCTCCAGAGGCCTGAGCAAGCACTGACGTTCACACGTGGAGCTTGTCACCAAAGACTCACGTCTGCCATTTCACTCTGTTAAATTACATCTGAATTTCATTCTTGGCCCTTTGAGTTCTTTCAGAGGCAAAATAGAAAGTGTTTCCTTGAGGCAAACTTTTGTCTTTTGCTTTGGAAACAGCACTTTCCCCTTTGCTCCAAAGAAGATTAGGATATTAAGGACAGAATGTCAGCTGAAGATTACATGAAATGGATAATTAAACAAAAGCCCACATTATAAGCCATCCAGAAGGGAAATTAAGCCGCTTTTGCCTTCTCCCCGTCTTTGAAGGATGCTCTGTCGAAGGGGAGCAGGAATTGTTTGGCTTGATAAATAAAGATAGTAACCAAACTGTAGCACCCATTGTTCTGCCTTTATATTAAAAGCAATCGCTTAGCCGAGCTGACAACACACACCATGGAGGCATAAACCCCTCTGCAGACGGAAGGATTAAGAGGCTGACAAGGTCTGGATAATAAGTCTAATTAATAATTTCCATCCTAAGGAACTGCAGCTTTGGCAGCTTCATTCTTCCTCTGCCTCCCAGTCTGGCCTGGGCAGCCCTATCCTCTAAGGGAAGGACAGAAGGTTTGTAGGATGGGCCAGGATAGATGACGGTCAGTCCCAGCAGGGCAGGGAGCCAAGGGGGTCCGGGGGGAGGGGCTGCAACAGATGGAGGGCTGCAGTGTGGAGGCTGCCTCTCACTAACCACGCAGAGATCGCAGAGTGAAAGAGGGAGCTGGGTTTGCTGTCACACGGTTGCATCTGATAGACTAGTATTTCTTCATTTGAAAGGTGGTCTGGATGGGACCTTCTCAAGGGAACCCCTCCTCAATTACACCCACCCAACCAACTCCCTGGAGCAAAAATGACTGGAAATGGAGCAAAGGCATTGGTCAGCCACCCCTGCTTGGGGCCAAGACTGACACAAGATTTCTACAACCCTCTCCCAGCCCCCAGGGAGGTATTTTATGCCTGTTTTACAGACAAGACCTAAGATTCAAAGAGGTTAATTGACTTGCCAGAGTCACGTGGCTAGTAGAAGGCAGAGCTGAATTCAGATTTCAAACCTCAGACCTGGAAGGACCATGAGTGTGGGGGTCCCAGCATTTAGCCAATGAGAAGCCTGTTCAGCAGCCTCAAGGCCTCCCCCACACTCAGGAGGCCCCCTCCTTCCATATCCACAAGGTGTGGGCAGAGCATTCTGCTTCCCCAGAGGACCCCAGGAGCACAGGCAGCTATGACAGCTATGATTCCCAAAACGAAGGTCAAGCAGCTGAGACCCGATCACTGGGACTTTCTGGGTTGCCCCCCCAGCAAGGTGACCAGGTGAAAAGACCAACCACCTAGGAATGCCAGAGGAGGGAACCAGGATGAGGGAACCTTCTGGAAAATGCCCAGCGACTTTCCCGAGCGAGGATAATGGCTGCTTTGGGCAGGGGGATGGACATATTTCTCTGGAGGCTTTAGGTGGTAAGGCAGAGACCTTGGCATCGTAAATTGCAATCAAGCAAAGATGTCTGAGAAGGAAATAATATCGGCTCTGCTGCGCAGCCTTGGCAAAGATCCTGAAATCTTAATGGAATTGAGCAATTTTTTGCATAGCGCCGTAAATTCCTAGCGTCTACCTTATCTTCTCATCACGTTCTTCAAGGCACATTAAATGGAGAAAGAAGTGGAAGCTGCTAGTTAGAATGAAACCGGAACACGAAAGCAGCTCCCTGGATGATCCGTCTGAGACCACAATTCATCCCCACGCGCGCCTTCCCCTCCGCAGAAGGCCTTCACCACTTACTGCATGTCTGCTTCTGTCTCCGCGGGTAAAAAACCTCTCCCGGGCTTCTAAGCCCGGGCTTCGGTCTAATTACCCATCCCATGGTCTGCAGGGTCTCTGCTCTGCCCCACCTGCCTCCTGCCTCCACTCGCCTCTCCTTCAGCGCCAGACCCGTTCTGGAACTCTGGCCTAGAACCCCCAGCCCCTGCGCTTCTTTCCAGACCTTGCCCATCTCCATAATTTGCCAACAACCATCACTTGGTGGGCCATGGCAGCCCTGACTTACGATGGCTGTTGTTACTATTACTGATAACCATCACGATAAGGATAAAAGGGTCTCATTTCAGCCTGGGAAGGCTTTCCAAGCCTCTGCTGGGCTGGCCCCCTCTCTCCTGCTGTCTTCTCCTGGGTCCAACCAGACATCGGGGCACATTCTCTCCCCACGCTCCCTCCAAGTCACTTAATAGGCACCAGGGTCTGAGACACCTGTCCTGAGGTCTCTTTCTTAGACAGCCCTGCGCCTAGCCCATGGATCTGGACCCCTACATGTCCTTATTGCTGTACACTCTGGCCCAGGTCTGCCATGTGTCAGAAAGGTCATGGAAGAACATCCCCACCCCGATCTTCCACCCTTGAGTTCACCTCCTCCTCCAGGAAGCCCTCCTTGATCACCCAGCCCATGCTATGCTCCCTTCTCTGGACTCATCGCATTGACAGGCTCCCAGCAACACTGATTATGGTCATAATAGAGTTTATAGGTCACATAAACTCAGGGTCAGAAATGACTTTGATGCCACAGGGCCTTTCACACATCTCCACACAGGAGATTTCAAATGTTCCAGGCCTGATAGCTCCCTCCCCTGTCCTGTTCTGTCCCTGGTAGACTGGAGAGAGCTCAGTCAGTTGGGGAAGGAGGGCCAAGAGTGCAGACCTACATGAGGCATCAGACCCTTCTGTCCTTCTGGACATCTGGACCGACTCTCAGAGATTAGCAGCTCCAGGACTGTGAGCTACCTCCCTTCCCATCCTTGCTCCCTGCCCCTCCCGTGTCCCTTGGCCCGGCCACTGTGGCCTGTGAGCTCCGGAGGCTGGGACCATGTGTCTTTAAGGGGCCTGGATCAAGCCCTGCTTTCCCTAGTCTTTGGGGGGGGGGCCCATATTCTCCTGGACCCTCTTTTCCTTAGGAAATCAGGGTGAATTCACCCAGTCCTGACTTTCCTCCTAGGGCAGCTGTGAGAACCCAAACACCAGATCTGGGGCCTCACCAAGTGCCGAGGGCCACCAGGTGCCCAGGCTATGGTTCCCCTGAGTCTTGTACCCTGTGCCCCAGCCCAGCCCACACATGCCATCTGCCATATCCACTCTTGTGGCAGAGGGTGCAACACAGGGGCTACACTGATCCGAGCTGCCACTTCCTCCATGCAGGGTCTTCAGGATGGAGCAGAGAGGGCCCAGCCGGCCTGGGCCAGGGGCCAGGGACCTCTCAGGCACCAATTTGCTTCTGTTCCCTGAACTGCATGGCTCAAAATGCCCTGATTGGGACAGAGTCAGCCTGCCGGCAGCACCTCCATCTCTCTAAGCTCAAGCAAAGCTTTGTTTGGCGGCGAGCCCGCGAGGCCTTGTTCAAGGACCACGTGCAGGGCGGGCTCTGGGTGCTTTATTTCCCGACCGATTCGATTTCACCCCGATGAAACATAAAAGCGGTTACTGAGCAAGAAGCCATGAGTACATTTTATGAAGCTATAATATCTTCCATTAAAAAAAAAAGATGAAAGAGAGAGAAGGAAAGAAAAGAAGGAAAAAAGGAGGAAGAAAGGGAGAGGGATGGATTCCCACGTCTCAGGGGTGGCCCCCTGGTGGAACCCAGCTTATCTCACGTGGAGACGTCCCCCCATTAGGATAAGCCTAGGGATGGGGGGGGGGCGAGCGCAAACACCTTCTTCCAGCTGCCCCACTGGTCTCGTCTGGTAACCCAGCTCACCTGCAGGGCCACCCTCAGGGCTGTGGGGCCTGGTCCAAGGAGGGGCCACGCTTCCAGACAGACTGAAGACGACGATGGGGGAAGGGGAGAAGCACTTGGGTTGCAGAAGAGCTGACCATTCACCAGATGGAGTTCAAGTCACTTTGAGGCTGGGAGAGGGGGAGGGACATTTATAACCGTGACAACGCTGTCGCTGCAGAGTAAGTGGAGGGAAGGAGGAGAGGTGCCCTGGCCGGCTTGTCCTGACCAGCCCCACTTTGGTGGGGGGTGTGGTGTACCATGAGAGATGAAGAGGTGGTGGGAGGTGGGGTCTCACAGCTTCCTGGGGGTGTCAGGATGCCCCCAGAGGTCTAACCTGGAGCTGCTGGTGTTCAGCTGTCCATGATCCATGGAGCACTTGCTGAGGGCCAGAAGCTGGGCTCCCTTTCCACATGCTCTGTGTTTCATTTATAGGGAATTCTCACAATAGCCCTGAGCAATCCACACCATCCTCAGTTCTGTTTTACTGATGAGGAAACTGGGATTCAGAGAAATGAGATAAACCGACTAATGACAGTGTCATCAAGCAGCTAATGATGCCATCCCACTATTTTAAGGGGTTCACATGAACACCATCCCAAACCTCTGTCCACTCAGTGCTCTGAGCGGGCACTAAAAGGGTGACCTCTGGGCCACACGCAGGTGACCAGGGGGCACGTACTGCATGTCCCCCTGCCTGACACCCCCCACCCTGCCTTACCCCAGCTTTGCCATTTCAGGGAAGCGGTGAGATTGGAAGACCCTTCCTGGGGAGCTGGAGGCAGTGGGCTCAGAGAGAGGCCCTCACATCCACAGTCAGGTCTGTGCCGATGGACAGAGCTACACCCTGAGGCCCTAAGGGTATGGTGTCAGGACATGGCCCTGGCCCCATGAGGTGCCCCAGTCCCAGGCCGGGAGAGGAAGCCTGGGCCCACAGCCTGCTCCCCCTGCCCATGGGCGGTGCCTGCAGTGCTACCCAGATGCCCTTGGGGCCCGAAGGCCTTGTCCAGAGGCGAAGAAGCCCCAAGGGCTCTGGTGAGAGCCACACGAGGTGGGAAGGATCCCTCTGAAGGAAGGCAGGGCTCCCTTGGGACACGCAGGGGTCCAAGCCTGTATCTGGTGCTGTGAGCAGAGGGCCTTCTCTGGGGCCCTGTCTGACCACCTGTGAAGCTCCAGAGATCTGGTTCACCTGGGGGGCCACGGGCCACTGCCCCCGCCCCTTGCCAGCAGCCGCCCTGGGAGTCCCCTCCTCCTGGCAGAAGGAACGCCCTCCTCACAGGCTCCCCGCTCTGGGTCCTCCGCAGTTCTGCTATCAGGATGGGGTGGACGGAAATTGACCACGCTGAGAGGGAAAGGCCAGCAGGGGGCCCACAATCCAACAAAGGGACTAAGAGCTTCAGTTAGACCCCCCAGGTCTTGCCAGGCAGGTGGGGAAGTGGTTCTCATGGGCATTTTTCAGGGGACCCTGGGCTTGAGCAAGAATGGGGGCCTCCCCCATCCTGGAAGGCAGTCAGTCCTGAGGTGGAGCTTCCCTCTTCTCCAGGGGTTGGGGGGGGGGGTTGGGGGCCAGGGCAGCCTACAGTGAGCCCCCTCGGTGAGCTGGCTTCACCCCATCACCCCTGCACTCCTCTGTGATGACTCTGCACCCACTGTTTCTGTGGTGGCTGGGGTGGCAAAGCTCAAGTTCAGGCAGGAAGCAGCGAGGTTGGGTGTGAAGGCAGGTGCCCCTTTCCCTGGCCGCATGGCCTGGGACCAGGTGCTCAAAGCTGTCTCTGCTTACAGACTTAGAGAACTGAACTCATGGTTTCTGGGGGTGGAGGAAAGAATGGGGGAAGGGAGTTTGGGATCGACATGTCCACACTGCTATATTTATAATGAATAACCAACAAGGACCTACTGTATAGCACAGGGAACTCTGCTCAGTGTTAGGGGCAGCCTGGATGGAAGGGGAGTTTGGGGGAGAATGGATACATGTATATGTGTGGCTGAGACCTTCGCTGTCCATCTGAAACTATCACAGCATTGTTAATTGGCTATACCCCAGTACTTTGGCTACCTGATATGAACAGCTGACTCCTTGGAAAAGACCCTGATGCTGGGAAAGATTAAGAGCAGGAGGAGAAGGGGGTGACAGAGGATGATGTTGAATGGCATCACCAACTCAATGAACATGTGTGTGAGATGGGGACGGACAGGGAACCCTGGTATGCTGAAATCCAAGGGGTTGCAAAGAGTCAGACATGACTTAGCAACTGGACAACAACAATGCAAAATAAAAAGTAAAAAAAAAAAGCTGTTTTAGTGCCTCCCAATAAGAGGTGACAATGGCACTCCAGGGAGACAGAGACGGGTGCCCTAGAGCAGGTCTCTGGGAGGGCAGGGGGCTGGTGGTGAGGGTCAGACACACTGCCCGGTGGGAGGTTGGTCCCCAGGGGCCTGGTTGTGTGGTCCCAGATTGCCATGTTCAGGGTTGTCAGGGCAAAGCTAGAACCCCGCTCCTGCTTACAACCCATGTGTCCTCGAACTGGGAACCCGAATGGCTGCCCTTCTCAGAGGTCCAGGAGACCACAATCCCAAGGTTCCCCCCAAACCCCAGGGTCCCTGTATTTGCACAGCAGCACCCAGGGTCCTGCAGGCCTTGGTGTGAGCTGCTGACGTGGCTAGGGAGCAGCCCCTGCTGCCTCTGCCCCGGTGAGCTGGTCTCAACAGCCGCACAGCCCAGAATGAATGGCGGTGGCAGACACACAGGGACACACCCCCTGCTTCACTTGAGCACGGAAAACATTCATTAAGCATTTTAGAGGACAAGGGCAAAAAGAAAAACACTCATTAGAAGCAGAAATAGTTTCCAAATGAGCCATACAGAATCTGCTGGCAAGTCTGGCCTGGAGTGAGGGCCTGGCCTCCTGGGGGAGGAGAGCACAGAAGGGGGTGTGTGGGGCCCAGGAGGGGGACACAGGAGGAGGCAGGGAGCCTGGAGCCTAAGCACTGGAAGATTCCCAAATAGGAGAGGCCACAGTGGCAGAGATGGAGGTTGACGCCCCTTGCTGTCTGGCCCAGCCAGCAGGTGGGGCCACACCTCTGTGGCCCTAGCAAGACTCAAGGCCCGGGAGGCTGCAGCAATAACCATGATCAAGGCCACGGGAGGCAGAGCAAGAAGGAACAGGGAGGCCTGATCCCAGCCCGGCTCCATCACTGACCAGTTGGGTGACCCTGGGTCTCACCCTGACCTCTCTGGGCCTCAGCATCTATCTAGGAAATGCAGCAGCTAAGCTGGGGGCAGCCTATGAGGGCCTCGCCAGCTGGGACACATGGAGCCCTCAGTGGTGCTGGTGATGTGAGGAGCAGAGGTTGGGCTGGCCGGGCACAGGGGCTTCTCTAGGTCCCAGGGCAAACCCCCCAAAGGTCCTGGAGAAGTGGCCTGAGCTTGGGTCTTCTGGGGGTCTCGAGATGCTGCCCATGCAGCTGACCATGTGGTGCCCGCAGAGCACGGCGATGACCTTACGCGCCCTCCACTCCAGGGGAGGACTCCGGTTCCTCAGTGTCTGTCGGCTCACATCCTCATAAAATATTTATCAGCAATGGAGAGAGAGAGGGGGGTGTCACACCCTCCCCGAAGCCAGGTCACAGGGAAACTCCTACCCTTCCCTCACTCCTGCTCCCGACCCTCTGCTTCTAGCTGGGGCAGGCCATGCAGGCTCTGACATGCTGGCCCCTCCCCTGTCCTGGTAGCAGAGCATGGTAACAGGGGGGATGTGCTGGCCCCTCTTGATCTGCACTGGGCACTCGGGGCAGTCGGAGGAGGCAGGGGGCTCCCTCGGAAAGATGACAGTCTGGTTGGAGAGGAAAACCAGGCCTGTGTGGGTGAGATCCCCATAGTGCTGACAGGCCTTGGAATTATCCATGTCACTTTGAGGATCTCAGAGGCCGGAGTGATCTCGCAGAGGCTGCCTGGCAGAAGATGGCCACTCAGCTGGCACGGCAGCTGCTGGACGGGTGGGGCTGCTCCCAGAGGAAACTCTTCTTTATCCAGAAGCCCTCCTTCCTTCCTTCCTTGTCCTCCAAGCCCCCTTCCTCTGATGGGGGCCCCCACCCCAGCCAGCCTGCTCGCCTGGGCAGTGGGGCGTGAGAGGCATGGCCCGTCTAGGCACCACTGGCCAGCAGCATGTCACGGGTCCCCTAAGGGACCTGCTGGCTTCTTTGCTGCCACATTGGCACCAAGCTCCTCCTTTCTCAGCTCTCATCCCGTCAATGCCCTGACACCTTCACTCCCACCCAAGCCTTTTTCTTGGTAATTGGTGTCAGAGGCAAACTTGGGCCAATTTCCATCTGAGCCAGTGTCTCATGGCTTCTTTCCTATTTAATAGCAGAGAAATTAAACCTGGCCATGCATCATTATCCTGGTGGTGTAATTAGCATCAGAACAACTGCCCTGAGCTGGGCAACTGCCACACTTTCTCTGGGGCTCCACACGGGCCCTGCACTATGCCTATTGTTTTTGGTTTTTGCTCCTTAATATCCTCCCACCCGGGACTGACCTGGCACAGGAGCCCCTCCCCACATCCATGTACATCCTCACTGTGTCACCTGCTTACAGAAATAAGAATGATGCTTGAGGATGCAGAGGAGAAGGTGGAGAGACAATCCCCCAGGGACCAGGAGAGGAAGGCTCAGATCAGCCCTGGAGAAACCAGATCATGTGATCCTGGCCTTTGGGGAGACTCGGGTTCCCTGGCAGCTGAAAGGTAGCAAAGCCCAGATGCATGTGGGTCACCCCAGGTACATGACCAGCACACAGTGGCCCGGACCAGAGCACCAGGGAGGGGAGGGCTGAGACAGAGGAGCAGGATCCCCCCTACTTCTTTTGTGGTCCCAGGAGAAAGGCGAGGGCAGCCCCGTCTAACAGTGAGCCCGCTCCAGGGGCCTGAGTGACTGGAATCCAATTTGGGAAGCAATTGGCTCAGACATCATGGCTGCTTGGAGATGTCTGAGATCACAGAAGGAGAGGGAAGGAGATCCACCGAAATTTTAAAGCCATCGAAGCCTGAGGGAGTGGAGACAGGAGTGCAAGAGAAGGGCCTGGAGGAGAGGGAGCAGCCTGGGAGAGCAGACAGCTGGGGCTGCCGGACGGGCTGGCTGGCAGGAAGTCGGCTCCTCAATGGATGCTCCACTAACAGGAGGGCAGTGGCCAGGCCAGGCAGAGGAAAGAGGTACTCTAATGGGGCCTGAAAGGTACTCTGATGGGGCCTGAAAGCGGAAAACACCAACACGGGACCTGGGGTTGGAGACCCAGGAACGAGGTCACGAGGCTGCTTGGGGTGACAGTGATTCTCTGGCAGCCATAGTGCAACCCTGGGGACAAAGCACATTCCAACTCCACCAGATCTCTGCTCTCAAGGAGGAACCCACACCCCACCCCTGAAGCTGTGTAGAAGACCCTTTGCAAGATGGAGAAATGCCTTGGGCCCATTCTTAGTTACAAGACCTGGAAAGAATCACCCCAGGACCACATTGAAGGTCCCTTTCATAAGGACACAGGGCTGAGCAATTACAGAGGCAGGTGTTACTATGCCAACCTCCAAGGGGGACAGACCCTGGGAAGCTGACCCTGGTCAAGGTGTCGAGGAAGTTGTGTCTGCAAATTAGCACCTCCTCCCTTGGACAGTCTCAGGTGCTACCCATTAATGAACGTACTGAACGACAGACAGTTATTTCTGAGGACCAAAGAGAACAGAAGTGTTTGAAGCCAAGGGGCTTGATTGGCAGAGGTAGGGCAGATCTGATGGGCAGAGGGCTGGGTCTGGGTGTGGATGCTGAGGCTGCTCTGTGCCTAGCAGACATCTTTCAGGCTGCCTTTCCTGGAACCAGCTGCTCTTCTGCACTCCATGGCATTTGCAACTCTCTTCTGTCAGAACGCGTGCCATGAACAGTGGGGCGGGGGGGCTTGCTTTCCTATCTGCTGGACCCCTCCCAAGTGCACCCTTCAGGTCGAGGAGCTCCCCAAACCCCTGGGGCCCAGGCTAAGCTGAACCAAAGTGGATACAGAAAGTAAGACCTATGGAGGGCAAGACCAGAGGCAGCAATTCCTGGGCAGAGGCAATAGCAAGAAGTTGCGGTGGTGATGCAGACAGGGCCCGCCAAGGAATGGGTTCTACAGAGAGCGGCTGAAAATCACAGGACAGGGTTTGGAAAGGACCCAGGTCCAGGCTGACTGGGTGGATCCCTTAGACCCTTCCACTCACATAGCAACACCTTCTACTAGGCAAGAAGATCATCAACACAACCAATCGGCCAGAGGCTGGGCGGCCTCAGGGCAGTGCATCAGCACCATGGACAGAGGATCCGCCAGGCTTCCCTTGGAGCTTCCGGATTGGGTGGCTCCTCCCTCCTCTCTCCACACTGCTCCACAGCAGACATCACAAATCGATTACAGAGCCCCTTCCCCCAGAGCCAGGGGCTCCTGCTCTGCCAACAACTGTCCCAAACAATCCGACAGCAAAAGGTGTGGCTCTGGAAGCCGATTTTACACGCCCGCCGACGACAACGAACCCATGTGAGAAAACAAATACGTGGTTTTCAGCCAAAAGGCTTTTCTCAGTCAGGGGCACGGTGCCCAGCCTTCCCTGTCCTCATTCAGAGGAAACTGAGGTACCCTGGAAGCACCTGGAGGGATTTTATCCTCGCGAGGCAGGCAAGGACTCTCCCCGCCAGAGTTTCTCCTTTTCCTGGTACCTATCATTGCACCGGGCTAACTGCATAGCTGGCCTCAGTGCCACACGCCAACATTCCTAAGGAAAGCTGACCAGGGCGCCTGGGCCGGAGGCCGCCGCACGCAGGAGCCCCGCCCGACTCAGCCCCCTCCGCAGACCCTTCCCCAGTACCAGAGACGGAAGAAGAATCCAGTCCCAGCCACCTACCTGAAGGAGCCAGTAGCACCTCCGGTGGAAGGTGGGGATGATGGAGGAATGGACATAGCAGCCGTACAAGCACTAGGGAGAGAGGAAAAACGAGAATTCAGTTGGAAAGAGGGAAAGGAGGAACAGAGAACAGAGAAGCAGCAAGAAAGGGCCACACACGCTGCCACCACCCCAGGGAACCGAGGGGTGGGTGCCTCCATGTCTGGCTCTAGGCCCAAGGCTAAGGTCTGGTATACACCTAAGAAGCACAGTTGGGACATCCCAGTGGGCAACACAGATGGACAGCTGGGGTGCTCACCCTTGTGGGGTCATGGGGACACGTGGGAACCCAGATAAGCCAGGGGCCAGGAGAATGCACATATGTGTACATTATGCCCATCACTTTAGGGCGGTTACCCTGGGAGTTACCCTGGAGCTCATGCAGAGAGTCTGCGTTAAGACCCCGTGGTGTTCAGGGAGGGACTGAACAGACACACTTTCCAGACCTTTCCTGGTCAAGGAGAGTCCTCCCTGGTGGCCCTGGCTGGGAGGAGCTTGAAGGCTAGAGGGCTGGGAGGAGGCAGTACTTCCTCAGGCTAACCTCTGGAGCCTGAGACCTCTTGTGAAAACCCCCCACTTTCTGGTTTTTATTTAGTTTTCTATTCATACATGTGCTTGTTGTAAGTATCAACCTGCATCTTTTGCAGATGGATCTGGTTTTAAAAAGCAGCTCGAGGCAGGATGAAGAAGGTGGGTGAGGATTCAAGTTCAGGAACAGCATAGAGACAGGACATGAGGAGGATCAGCTCTCATGGAGCTTGTCTCTTAGATCCAGGTGAGCTGACCAGGACCCGGGGAGGGGCAGCACATCATGTAGTGGGCACTGTGGGGGCCGGCCTGCCAGCAGGGCTGAAAAAAAAGGAGCTAATGAGAACAGTCAGATCCCTCTTGAAACAACTCTCAGAGTCTGAGCGGGAGGAAATTTGTCTTTTCTTTTGGAGTCGCCAATTCCAAATTAGAATGAACTCCTTCTATTTTCCTTGGAGTTCCCCGCTTCCCAAAGCACGGGTTCCAGAAGGGGCAGAAAGAGGAGGCAGGCCACAGAGCCTCAGAGGACGAAGGATGGGAAGGTCTTCCCCTCCCTTCTCACCGAAGTCCCCCAACACCCACACCAACTCTGCAGAGAGCGATGACCGGCAGCTCTGCATTTACAGCTTTCATCAGTTATTTTTCACACCCCCAAAAAGACCAAGTGCAATTTGGTTCAACTAGGAGTCCATTTGAGCCCTGCCTGTCTGATTAGCAGAGCTGAAAGAGAAATCATTTTGGACTATGGGACTCTGGCTGCAAGAAAATCAGATTTCCAATATGTTAGAACTTTTACAGATTGCTGTCAGCTGGGACTTAAGCCCTGTACAAACCAAACAAACAAAGCGGAAATTAATTTAAACGATTCCCTTGCAATTCTTGCCCACAAAATGTGTATTTATTATTAAGAAGGCAATATTCTTTTCTGACTTTTCAGGTTTTCAATAAACTGTTTCTTTCTTTAAAAAAAAAACAAACTATTTTTTTGATAGCTCATTCCTTCCTGCCAAAGGAGCCTCATGTTTGGACAGTTTCTATGAGCGTTTGGTTGCAGTGGAGGAGCAAGCCACCTGCAACTTACATCAGCCCCTTCATTTGGATGCAGCGTGTCCTTGTGGGCAGTTTCATTGCTTTCAGTCAGGCCATGAGCCGGATGGAGGGAGACATAAACTGTTGGGAGAAGTCTCTCCCTTCCTTTGAAATGAAAGCCTCCTTTTGCACTGATCATCCTCTAGAGAGTTTGCAACGACTGCCCCTCTTCACCTGTCTCTTTTTCTTTCCACCTCTTTTCTTTGAACTTGAAAAGAACATGGCGGTTTGCAGCACCATCTGCCCCTTCATTAACTGTGTTCTGTCTGGGTTGGTCTGCAGCATCCTTGCACCAAGTGCTAGGTAATCACCAAGAGTTTACCAAACACCTACTGTGTTTCCCTCCCATGAGAGCACGGCCCCTCTCCCCAGCCATCCCAGCAACCCCGTCTTGGGCACCCTCCCCTACCCTGAACCATCCAGAACCATCCAATAAACAGAGTGATGTTAAAAAGAAAAATCGCCGTTTCTACATCAAGGCTCATGCATTTTAATCAGAGGAACCCTCCGGGCCTCACTCAGAACCTAGTTAGTCTATTTTTAGATGTTACTCCAACCACCCTGGTGATCTGATATCTCTGGTCTCTGCAGATGAGAAGCACGATCTTAGAAAGGTGGGAGAGAGGCACCCTGGACGAGAGCAGCTGTGTCAAATGGCATCGAGGGAGGAAGCTCCCCAGGGAGCCCCAAGGACTCAAGAAGCCTGAAGGCATCAGACAGTCCTGCTGGACAGTGTTGTCCTGCCTAGCACACCAGTCACTCCATAGCTGACTTGTCTATCTGTATTTCCTGGAAGGGAGCTCCTGGCAGGCAGGACCTTTAAATGAAGGTGGCCCATAGTTCCCCCAAACAGTACCCTCAGAACACTGGCCTCGACAGCCTGGTGCAGGGCAAGACCCAGAGACAATACATGTTTAATTTCTGCTTGTGAGGACTTCCCTGGCAGTCCTGTGGTTAAGACTCTGAGTTCACAATGCAGGGGGCTTGGGTTCAAACCCTGGTCAGAGAACTAGATTCTGCATGCCACACCTGAAAGACCTCACATATTGCAAATAAGACTTGGTGCACCCAGATAAATAAATACTATTAAAAAAAGAGGTGGGGACTAAGCTTCAGTTTCAGGGAAAACTGACAAGTGTTGGACAGCTGTCTCGAGGGAGGCTTCCAGTGCCTGGTCTTAGTGAACTAGGGCCGGCAAGGGATGGATTTCAGAGCAAGGCATCCTGCTCATGGGGGGAGACCTGCCGTCCACCTGCTGGGAGGGCTCTCATCCAGCCCAGCTGCAAAGTGGACACCGTCCTCTTCCTGTCTCCTGTGTAGCTGTGAAGGCTGATTTCACATTTCTACTGGAGATTCTGAGGAGCTCGTAAGAACCCCACGAGAAGACACACAGAAAGCGGAAAGTTGCCGAGCTCTGGATCTGGGCTGCCAGTAGAAATCTCCATGTCCTCAGCATAGGAATGTTGTGGGATGCCCAGGAAGGGGGTCCATCGATTCAAGCTGGTTTCGGCAACACAGAGCCATGCCTACTGGCTCAGGTAGGTGGAGCAGACAAGGCGTGAATTCACAGATTCTCTGACCAGCGGGTACATGCCATGCCGGGCCGCCTCACTGCATGCCTATACACCTCGCAACTCCAAACCACCCACAGCCCCATCCTGGTCCAGGCTCCCTGGTCAGTTCCCATGGTCACCATCGTCCTCATGCTGCAGCCTTCCAGCCCATTTTCAGTCCGCATGACAGAGTCATCCCCAAGCCAATCATAGATTAATTGCACACAGCATATCAAATCCATTCCTTTAACCACTAATCAAAAAAGCCATCAAGTTTTTCTGTAGTCATCTGTGTTGTACCAGCTCCTGGTGCTTTTGGATCAGGCTCTGGGGGTCCCTTGGGGGTGGTCCCTGGGGTGAGTTTTGCATTTGGGGGCTGTGACATGATGGAGGGGGAAGAGTTCCATCTGGGGCTGGCGGGTGCTGCTGAGTGTGCGCGTCTATGTGTGTGTGTGAGCTCAAGGGATGAGTGCACCCACGTGTGGGGGTGTTTGCAGCAAAGGACACACAGGGCCCCTTGTTTATGTGCATCACATAAAACAAGGAAAGAAAAAGAGAAAACAACTAGCTATTTATAGGAAATGCAGGCGAACATCACCCTTTAGATGAAAGTAACGTTCAAATTAGTTATACTCAAAAAATTAAGGTATGACAGCTTCCCTTTCACATGACAGTTGAGCAAGGAAGAGTTTTTTTCTTAAATATTCAAAATTGCTTGTGTGACACTATAGACTGTTTTTCCTTTTTTTCCTTAAATAAAGAGGAAAGATACAATCACAGGGGGAAACCAATAGCAGACAAGAACTCCCTTCACTTTGAAATATATGTTTTGGAAAAGGATGTTTCTGAAGGCAGTGTCAGCCTCAAATCTCCTCAAAGGGATTTTTTTTTCCCCAACAGACTCAGCTGCTGGGGGTCCCCCAGGTGCCAGAGGGTCCATCAGGGTTCAATATCCAGTGGCCTTGGTGGACCAAGAAGAAAATGTCTCAGGTGGTGAGATGTTTATTGGTGGGCATTGGGACTGGAGGGTGGGCCCCTTTCCTGTCCAGCTCTCAAAGGCTGCTTCTCCATCTCCATCTCCAACTGTTTCTTTCCAACAGGAGCTCAGCCCCTCCCACCCCCCATGGTTTCTTCCACTCTTGGCTTCTGCTCTAGAGAACGGTTGACTCACTTTTCGCAAGCCAAACCAGTGCTTCCCACGTCCACGTGTTCCCTCGTACAACCCCACACCCCAGGGTGGGCTCCGTCCTCTCCTGTGCAAACTCCACCCCTCCTGAGTCCATCTTAGGTCCTCCCTCCTCCACAGAGACTGTCCTGACACAGCCAGTGGGAGGAATCCCTGGAAATGACACCTATGGAGGCAGGGGGCAGCAGGGGAGGTGGGCTGTGTCTCAGGGTATTAGACATCCCCTCTGCCATCCAATGTTCCCATCAGCATCTCACCTATCACAGGGATTGGCAGACTTTCTGCAAAGGGCCAGAAGTAGATATCCTCAGCCTTGTGAGTCAGGTGGTCTCTGCTATTGCTGCTCAGCTATATGCTGGAGGGCAAAAGCAGCTTAGATGACAGGTAATGAATGTGTCCCCAAACTTTATTTATGGACACTGGAATTTGAATTTTGCATAATTTTCACCTGTCATGAATATCATTCTTCTTTGGATTTTTTCCCAACCATTAAAAAAAAAAAAAAAATGTAAAGACCACTCTTTAACATCAGAGTAATCCAACTCTATGCCCCGACCACTGATGCCAAAAAAGCTAAAGTTGACCGGTTCTATGATGACCTACAAGACCTTCTAGAATTAACACCAAAAAAGATGTCCTCTTCATTATAGGGGATTGGGATGCAAAAGCAGGAAGTCAAGAGATACCTGGGATAACGGGCAAGTTTGGCCTTGGAGTACAAAATGAAGCAGTGCAAAGGCTAACAGAATGTTTTCAAGAGAATGCACTGGTCATAGCAAACACCCTTTCCAACAACCCAAGAGACGACTCTACACATGGGCATCACTAGATGATCAATACCGAAATCAAATTGATTATGTTTTTTTGCAGCTGAAGATGGAGCTCTATACAGTCAGCAAATACAAGACCTGGAGCTGACTGTGCCTCAGATCATCAGCTCAGTACTGCAAAATTCAGGTTTATATTGAAGAAAGTAGGGCAAACTACTAGGCCATTCAGGTATGACCTAAATCAAATCCCTATGATTATACAGTGGAGGTGATGAACAGATTCAAGGGATTAGACCTGGTAGAGTGTCTGAATATCTATGGATGGAGGTTCATAACATTGTATAGGAGGCAGTGACCAAAACCGTACCAAAGAAAAAGAAATGCAAGAAGGCAAAGTAGTTGTTTGAGGAGGTTCTACAAATAGCTGAGGAAAGAAGGGACGTGAAAGACAAGGGAGAAAGGAAAGATAAACTCAACTGAATGCAGGGTTCTGGAGAATAGTAAGGAGAGATAAGAAACCTGTCTTAAATGAACAATGCAAAGAAATAGAGGAAAACAATAGAATTGAAAAGATTTGAGATCTCTTCAAGAAAACTAGAGATATCAAGGGAACATTCATGCAAGAATGGGCATGATAAATGACAGAAACAGTAAGGACCTAACAGAAGCAGAAGAGATTAAGAGGAGGTGGCAAGAATGCACAGAAGAAATACACACAAAAAAAGGTCTTAATGACCCAGATAACCATGGTGGAAACCTAAAAAAGGTCAATTTTCATTTCAATCCCAAAGAAAGGCAATGTCAAAGAATGTTCCAACTACTGTTGCACTACAATTGCACTCATTTCACACACTAGCAAGGTTATGCTCAAAATCCTTCAAGATAGGCTTCAGCAGTATGTGAACTGAGAACTTCCAGATCTACAAGCTGGCAGTTTCGAAGAGGCAGAGGACCCGGAGATCAGACTGCAAATATTTATTGGATCATGGAGACAACAAGGAAATCCCAGGAAAACCTCTACTTCTGCTTCATTGACTATGCTAAAGCCTTTGACTGTGTGGATCACAACAGACTGTGGAAAATTCTTAAAGAGATGGGAGTACAAGATCACTTGTCTCCTGAGAAACCTATATATGGGTCAAGAAGCAACAATTAGAATTGGACATGGAACAATGCACTGGTTCAAAATCAGGAAAGGAGTACAACAAGGCTGTATATTGTCACCTCTGTTATTTAATTTATGCAGAGTATATCATGCAAAATACCAGGCTGGAAGAATTACAAGGTGGAATCAAGACTGCCAGGAGAAACATCAACAATCTCAGAAATGCAGATGATACCACTCTACTGGCATAAAGTGAAGAGGAACTCTTGATGAGAGTGAGAGAGTGAAGAAGCTGGCTTGAAACTCAACATTCAAAAAACCAAGATCATGGCATCCAGTCCTATCACTTCATGGCAAATAGAATGGAAAAAGTGCAACCAGTGACAGATTTTCTTTTCTTGTGCTCCAAAATGACTGTAGCCATGAAATTAAAAGACATTTGCTCCTTGGAAGGAAAGCTATGACAAACCTAGACAGTGTGTTAGAAAGAAGAGACATCATTTTACCAACGGGGAGCCAAATAGTCAAAGCTATGACTTTTCTAGTAGTCACGTATGGAGTTTAGTTGGACCATAAAGAAGGCTGAGCACTGAAGAATTGATGCTTTCAAACTATGGCACTGGAGAAGACTCTTGAGAGCCCTTGGACTGCAAGAATATCACATCAGTCCATCCTAAAGGAAATCAGTCCTGAATGTTCATTGGAAGGACGGTTGCTGAAGCTGAAGCTCCAATACTCTGGCCACCTTATGTGAAGAACTGACTCGTTTGAAAAGACCCTGATGCTGGAAAAGATTGAAGGCAGGAGGAGAAGGGGACGACAGAGGATGAGATGGTTGGATGGCATCACCAACTCAATGGACATGAGTTTGAGCAGGCTCTGGGAGTTGGTGACGGACAGGGAAGCCTGGCGTGCTGCAGTCCCTGCAGTCGCAAAGAGTCGGACATGACTTAGCAACTCAACAACAACAACAACTGAATATATTACACCTCCCCAGCATCATCCACAGGAAGCTCAGAGGACCTGATTGTCTTTCAAACTGGACTCAGTAGTAGAAGAGTGTTTGGGGGGCCAGAGTGTGACATGCATCACCTAAGTGTGAGATCAACAGACACTCGGGCACCGTGCTTGGCATGGAGGATGACCTGGCATGTAACAGGTGTTCACTGAGAACAAGGCTTCTTCTCTTGGTCAAACATCTTCATTTTATGAACTAAGCAGAATTCAGTGAAATAAAGTAAAGGCAGCTGAAAGCAGTCAGAGCAGGACTGGAGAGGTAAGCTGCTTTTCATCCCCATGGCCTTGATCACCTACGAAATTTCTTCTCTGGGCAAGACCTTTGCATTCTGCTCTTTGGGGGCTCCCTCCCACAGGAGGCAGGGAACCCCCAAAGCCAAGGCCTGCTGTCGACCTCCTCCTCTGGGGAAACTTGAGCCCAGAATCTTATTCTGTGGACTGTGGGAATGCACATCCCTGGCATCACGAGATAGGCCTCTCTAGAGGAGGGCATCACAGTTAGGAGAATTTGTTCAAATTCAAATTACGCAGAATGAAACAAACTAGAAACTAGAAATTCCAGTTCCTTGGCACTAGGCTCATTTCAAGTAATCACAGGAGTCAGTGGCTCCCCGTCATCATGGAAAGTTCTATTGGACCCTGAGGTTCCAGAGAACATGAGCAGGGGCCCAGTTCAGAGATGCTCAGTGGGGCCCCCTAGAACCTGGGATCCCTGGACCCAAGATTTGGAGAAACTATGCTCTGGGGGAAGAAGTGGAGGCTGGGGTGTTGGGGGGCAGCTCCACTTTGGGGGGCTGGAATGTTTGATGGTTGGTGCTCACAGTGAGTGAATCCCTGAGCCCCTGTGTTCAACACAGAAAAGCTCACTCCCCAGCTTCTCCCCCTGCCTCCTGTCTCCCCACCAAAGCCTCCTTTAACACAGAGATAATACCTACTGTGTCTCCAGACTAGGGTGTTTACAGCAAATCTCCATCTCTAATCGTCTTTATGGGGTTTCCCAGGTGGCTCAGCTGCAAAGAATCCACCTGTCAGTGCATGAGAGGCAGGTTTGATCCATGGTCAGGAAGATCCCCTGGAGAAGGGAATGGCTGCCTACTTCAGTATTCGTGCCTGGGAAATTCCATGGACAGATGAGGCTGGTGGGCTACAGCCCATGAGGTCACAAAAGAGTTGGACACGACTGAGACTGAGCGACTAAAGGACAACAATCCTCCCTATGAGGGTGCCCCTGCCACCTCCTCTGCAAACAGTCCTGCTCTAGCCCCCAGCAGCCAGGCCACCAGCAGGGGTGGGAGCGAGACCTGGGTTAGGCTTGTGGCCCACATGCCTCCTCAGTGGCCTGGTCTCAGGTCCCCCAGTGGCCTCGCCTGTCTCTCCCTGGGGAGATGAATATCTCCACAAGGGAATCAGAGTACAAACAGATTTTAAGTGCCTGGTTTATCTCACACTTGAATCTGATGCCCACATGACAAAAATGAATAGATTTAAGATGTGTCATGGTAAAGGGGCTTCCCAGGTGACTCAGTGGGTAAAGAATTCACCTGCCAATGCAGGAGATGCAGAAGACATGCATCCCCTTCCCCTGGAGGAGGGCATGGCAACCCACTCCAGCATTCTTGCCAGGAGAATCCCATGGAGAGAGGAGCCTGGCAGGCTACAGTCCATGGGGTCGCAGAGAGTCAGACACGAGTGAAGTGACTGAGCATGCACACATGATATAAAGGTGGCAGAAGAAAAAGAGATAATAGAAGGGAAGGGAAAATCCACCAAGATGAATAATTCATCCTGCTCTGAAGCAATGACAAGGCAGGGCCATTCATCCAGAATATTCCAGGTAGGGCAGATGAATTTTCCAGTTCCAGTGTCTGATATGGTAATGGCCACACTCGGAAGTCACCTGGGTTGGGCTGGGCCTCGGCTCCCATGTAATAGGAGGGCGTGTAAACCACACTCCATATTGTCTGCTCTGTGCCTGGCCTGCACCCTTGCTCCAGGACCTTCAGTCTTGTGGTTTAGAGAGAGGATTTGGTTTGTATTAATCTAAGATTAGACTAAATGATTCAATTCGCAGGCTGCCTGCAAAACTACAGGGCCTCCGAACTTGTTAAATAGCGAATTGCTTTAAAATTAGTTTGAGCTAAATGGATTGCAGTCTGATTCGGCCTCCGGGGTTGGGTTACAGGAGAGACCTGGAATATTAGATCATCATTGACTGGGCTTCAGCCCCACGCCTCTCCTAAGACGATCTCTGACGGCACCTCCCAGAACCCAAAGCCCTGTGTGCAGATGTGCAAATGGGGTCTCAGAGATGTCAACACCTTGTCCAGGGTCACAGAAGTGTGTCCTCAGAGCTGGGGGGATTGAGGGGCAGAGAGAAACTGATGTGGGGACAACAAACTGCCACCCCTCCCAGATGGGCAGCGTGCAGGAGAGAACAGGGTAGTGCCTGGCAGGCCCAGCACATGTGTGACCTCGCCCCATTGTCCTGCAGGAAGTGCCTGTGAGCCCCTAGTCCCTGGAGACAGGAGAGACCCCCCCCCCCCAACCCCAGGCACCTGCACTGGCGGGAGCTCAGAGGAAGGGCACATAGGATGGGGGGGTGGCACCTTGGACAAGAAGAAAGCACCATGGAGACCCTCCAGGTGGGGGCTCTGTTGGGGGGAGGACAGGTGGGCTGTAGCCTGGGGGGAAGGAGGGAGGCAGTGCCTCCCACCCCCACTTCAGGCTTCATGGCCCCTGGGTCTGGGTGGGGAGTGGCAAGAAACACAGGCAGTGGATCTTGGAGAAAGGTGCTCAGTTTTCACTCTGGAAAGTTCTAGGCCATCTTCACAGCACAGGCCCTTTCAGTAGCTATGAAGGAACCTGAAGAGGAAGTGAGGGGCAGAGATAAGGGATGAGGGGATGCTGTGTGTTCTGGGAAGTCCCCTCACTTCTGGCCTTTTCCAGGGGCTGGAGAGGAGACAGTCCTGACCTGGGGCCACTGCACAGCATCAAACCCACCTGCCTCCGCTCACCTGGGCTGCCTTCCCACGGGGGAGGCTAAGCATTTGCAGGAGGAACCCATCTAAATTGAGCTGCTGCCGCCTAACCATGACATGAGTGAGGAGGGTGATAAAAATTAAATGAATTTTTAGATAAAAAGGCATAAAAATCATGTTTAAAGATATAAATAAAATTGCTTGGAGCTTCAGCTTTATTGTTTTTGGGGGGTTCCAGGATTAATAAATTAGTGGGCATAAAATGGAATAATGGCTAAAAATTGATAACAAGGTAAATTTGGATTTAGGGAAGGAGTTGATCTGAGTCATGAATCTCCAGCTGGAGACCAGGGCAGGTGGGAGGGGGCCATGGGTTTAACCCTCTGTGGTCTCTACCAGCGTCTGTTCCCATACGTGACCCCAAGGGTAGAGCCTCGGCCGGGGTCTGTCCAGGTATTTGGCCACTCTCACCTGCCCACTTTCCCTTCTCCTGGGGACCCTGAGCTGGGTCTGTGGGCTCCTCTCCTTCTCCCCATCCCCAGCATTTGTCAAACTGCTCTGGGAAACCAGGTCACCCAGGGCATTTCTGTGTCTCAGAAGTCCCTCCTGGCACCTGGTCCCCAGGGCCCCCACGAGGGTGTTCATTCACCTCTCTCCACACTGGGTGTGCCAGGCAGCACCCCCTACCCTGCCAGCAGCAGCAGGAACGCCTGTCTGTCTCTTTCTCCCTCTCCTCCTCCTCTCTCTCTCTCTCCCTCTCTCTCTATATTCTGATCTGGTTACCTTCCCACTCTGAAGTTCCTGTTCTTTTAGCCTGTTTCACTGTGTCTGGGCTGTTTTTATCCCAAATACTTCCTAAGAGTACTGGGCATAAATAATAAATAAATAAAGTGAAATTTCCTCTCTCTCATCAAAGTGCATTGCTGAGACCTGTTTCTTGGAGCCCGGCCAGGTGGCTGGACTGGATCTTGAACGTGGTGTATACTGATCATGGCCTCCTTCCCCTGCTCTGTCCCTCCCTCCCCTGCCCCCTGCTTCCCACCAGCGGTTTCAGAGCCCCTGCATTGCCCACGGGCCCCCACCTGCTCCAAGTGGGGACTCTGATGAGAAAAATGAACTCCCATGAGGAATTCTCTGTCTGACTGGTGTTCCCCTTGCCCACCGACCTGTTCAGGCTGACACATCATAACTGGATCTTGCCGGTTTTAGGGTATGTGGTGACTGATTAGAGGGGAGGGTCACTGAGCCTCTGTAAGGGGCCAGGGGCTGCATCCATGGTGCTGGAAGTTTTCCGTGTGCATTCCCGGGTAGCTGGCCTTGCCCTTCTCATCTTGCGTGCCTTGGTCCCCTGTTTTCAGAAGGGAGGCCACCGGGAGCCCACCCCATAGCCCCCAGAAGACATTCAGAGGCTAAGAGGTGCCCAGAACTCGACTGGCCCTCTGATGACTGCCCTGCTCAGCACACGCGGACTGGCACTTTGGCTGTAATTACCGCTTCGCTCTGGAGCCCGCTAGAACTCAGCTCCCAGCGCCGCCCCATCCAGGCACCCGTGACACCATCCTGGTACCCAGGGCTCCCTTCAACACACGCAGCCGCTCACAGCCAGGGAGTCCAGGCAAGGAATTCTTGCGTAAAGCAGCCGATGGGGTTTTGTTTATTACGAAGCTGGAGGAAAACGCCAGGACTCTGTCTGGCTATGTTAATGCAAGGCTGGGCTCCCTGCCAAGACATTAAGTGGAATCGAATTCCTGAAACCAGCTTTAATCAGCAGATTTTTAAGGTTAGAATTACTCTCTCCTCTCAAAGCCTTGCCAAGGTTAATTCGGGCCTGAGAATGCAGAATTAATGGGCTGGACAGAGGGAATTGGCCCTTTCCCGATTTTTCCTCAAGTTCACAAAACATTCCTACAGGAGAGAGAGGGCAGTGGGTCAGTGCCCAGCTGTGCAAGGAGCTCCCAGCATCCGGAGACGGATCAGGGGTGGTGTCAGAAACTCACAAATCAGAATCACACCGATGGCTGGATCTGGCCGAAGAGAGCTGCCAGGATGGGCAGGGAGTTGGGCCCACGAGAAGCTGAGGGACCCACCAAGCAAGGTGAGCTCAACCACACCCTGGCCCCTGGAAACAAGTGTGCTGAAGACGTCTATGGACCTAACAGAAGCAGAAGATATTAAGAAAAGGTGGCAACAATACAGAGAAGAACTGTACAAAAAAGATCTTCATGACCCAGATAACCATGATGGTGTGATCACTCACCTAGAGCTAGACATCCTGGAATGTGAAGACAAGTAGGCCTTAGTAAGCAGAAGCATCACTACGAACAAAGCTAGTGGAGGTGATGGAATTCCAGCTAGGCTATTTCAAATCCTAAAAGATGATGCTGTGAAAGTGCTGCACTCAATATGCCAGCAAATTTGAAAACTCAGCTGTGGCCACATGACTGGAAAAGGTCAGTTTTCATTCCAGTGCCAAAGAATGTACAAACTACCACACAATTGCACTCATCTCACACACTAGCAAAGTAATGCTCAAAATTCTCCAAGTGAGGCTTCAGTAGTACATGAACCGAGAACTTCCATATGTTCCAGCTGGATTTAGAAAAGGCACAGGAACGAGAGATCAAATTGTCAACATCCGTTGGATCATCAAGAAAGCAAGATAGTTCCAGAAAAACATCCACTTCTGTTTCATTGACTACACTAAAGCCTTTGACTGTGTGGATCACAACAAACTGTGGAAAACTCTTAAAGAGATGGGAATACCAGGCCATCTTACCTGCTTCCTGAGAAATCTGTAGGCAGGTCAAGAAGCAACAGTTAGAACCAGACATGGAACAATGGACTGGTTCCAAATTGGGAAAGAAGTACGTCAAGATTGTATATTGTTACCCTACTTATTTAA